>NC_090448.1:379576001-381984126 GCF_031143425.1 Pleurodeles waltl
TGGTGCCTCCGCAGGCAGTGGTTCCAACACAAAGGGGATCTCGAGGACTCTATAAAGTCCAGAGACACTGCTGCGGATCTACAATGGTGGGCTGCGGGCAGCAACCTGTCTCAATGAAAGCCGTTTTTGCTGCCTCCTCCAGTGACCACAGTAATAACGGATGCCTCCACTTTGGGGTGGGGAGCTCATCTGGGGGACCTGGAGATCAAAGGTCGTTGGCCCGCAGTGGAGCAGACTTTCATACCAATCTGCTGGAACTGCGGGCGAATCGTTTGGCCCTCAAGGCCTTCCTTCCCTTCCCTTCGCGGTCAGTCGGTTCAAGTCCTTACGGACAACACGACCGCAATGTGGTACATCGACAAGCAGGGAGGAGTAGGGTTGCACCTTCTCTGAAGAGAGGCTCTGCGGCTCTGGTCCTGGGCGCAGGACCATCAGCTTTGCGTAATAGCAAACCATCTGGCCGGGGTTCAAAACGTACGTGCGGACAGTCTGTCGGCTCTTCTCAGATGATCACGAGTGGCATCTTCATCCGGATCTGGTTCTTTACATCTTTCGGATGTGGGGTTTTCCCGGGTTAGACCTATTTGCCACTCAGGAGAACGCGCACTGCCCGTTGTTCTGCAGCCTTCAGTATCCGATGCAGGGAGCGTTGGGGGACGCGTTTCAGATGTCCTGGTGCAACCAGTTGCTTTACGCGTTTCTACCCATACCCTTGATTCGTCGGGTTCTGAGGAAGATTCGCTAAGACCGGGCCCAAGTCATTCTGATATCTCCGGATTGGCCACGAAGGGTGTGGTACGCAGACCTACTCCAACTCTCACTGTGCCCTCCGCTCCGTCTCCCTCACAGGGTAGACCTCCTCTTGCAGTCGCTGGGGCAGGTTCTACACCCCCACCTCCAGAGCCTGCACCTTCATGCCTGGAGATTGAACGGGGCAACCTGAGTGCTTTTTCTCTTCCGTCAGGTGAGGTGGAAGTTATTTTATCGGCCCAGCAACACTCCACCAAGTCTGTCTATGCGAGCAGATGGGCTAAATTTGTTCATTGGTGTGGAGAGCGACAAATTAATCCCTTAAGTGCCCATCTGTCGGATGTATTGATATTTGCTTTGTTGTTGGCACGGCAAGGTTGCGCTGTGGCCACTGTCAAAGGCTATCTCTTGGCTCTTTTGGCCTTCTTATGTCTTCTGATCAACCCTCTTTGTTCCAATCTCCCTTAGTGTTAAGGTTTTTGAAGGGCCTTACCAATAGTTTTCCTCCCACACCGTTTATCATGCCCCAGTGGGATCTAAATATGGTGTTAACCTTTTTGATGGGCTCTCCTTTTGAGCCACTTCATTCTTGTCCTTTAAGGTTTTTAGTTCTAAAAACTGTGTTTCTGACGGCCATCACGTCTGCTGGGCGTGTGAGTGAGCTACAGGCGCTTTATGTTCACCCACCTTTTACAACCTTCCATAAGGACAAAGTGGTTCTGAGGACCAGGGCGGCTTTCCTCCCCAAGGTAGTGACTCCGTTTCATTTGGGACAATCCATCACTCTCTCGACATTCTACCCAACTCCGCATCCATCTAAGGAGGAGGAGAGACTCCATTGACTGGACCCCAGGAGGGCTCTCAGCTTTTACATAGACAGGACGAGAGAGTTCTGCTTGGATGACCTACTCTTTATTGGATACGTGGGGAAGGGGAAGGCCGTCCACAAACGAAAGCTATCCAGTTGGGTCGTTCTTTGTATTAAGATATGTTATTCATTGGCGAAGAAGGATCCTCCTGAGGGGATCAGGGCCAAGTCGACCACATCGGCCCTGGCTAGAGGTGTTCTAGTGGCGGACATTTGTAAGGCTGCGACTTGGTCTTCCCTCCACACCTTTGTAAAGCATTATTGCTTGGATTCAGAGGTGAGGCGGGATGGCCATATTGCGCCGTCTGTGCTGCAGGAGTCCTTGGTATGGCTGGGCGGACACCCTCCTCCGAGGTGGTACTGCTTTGGGACTCTATTCATTAGGTGAGGAATCCACAGGTTAGTTGTATCCATCAGAAGAGCAAGTTACTTACCTTCGGTAACGCTTTTTCTGGTGGATACACTAGCTACCTGTCGATTCCTCACGGTCCCTCCCGCCTCCCCATTGTCTGTCTGGTCATAGCGAGATTTCCTTGGGTATGCATTTATGTATTTTATTCTTTCTGTATTATGAAGTTATATATATCTATATAGTTGTATTTCTGTTTATTGCGTAAGTTCTGATATTTGTTCATACTTGTGCAGAACTTTTACGAATGTGCATTGGTATCGTTTCTATTATTGGCTTTTGCTTTTTCCATTAAGGTTTATTGGATATAATTATGAAGTGTTAGGCATGTCCATGTTTCTCTGTTCGTCTCAAAGGCACGTAAAAAATGGCATAAACTGACGTTGGCACGCCGGCGAGGGCCTCTTATTGCCTCTGACGTCAGGCAGAGCCGCACGGAGTCGGTCAATTGTGACGTCCTCGCCGACGTGCAGAACTGGAGAAAAGTTTCAGTTGAATGCTACGCATAGGGGAGAAATTCATTAGGTGATGAATCCACAGGTAGCTAGTGTATCCACCAGAAAAAACGTTACCGAAGGTAAGTAACTTGTTCTTTATTTCTTGTGACATTGATTCCTGTTAATGTGCTTCACATTTGAAAGATCGGCTGCCCTTTCGTATAGCCCACAATCCTCCATTTGTGTTGAGTTGCTGGCGATAGCAACTGACAAGAGTGCACATACTTTTCTTGTTGATTTTCCCTCTTTTTCTAGTTGTTTTTCCTTCAGTGCTACACCCTAGTACTTTGGGGAGAGCAGTGAGAAGATAATTCAAGAACCAGAAAAGACTGCAAGACACCAGCGATGGAATCCTGGACCTAAAGACCTGTAGAAGAAGGGGACCAAGTCCAAGAAGCACTGAAGAGTCCAGGTAGAACAGGAGCCCCTGCTAACCCGGATGAAGGTGCAAAAGTGGAACCACTGTTGAGAAGACCAAGTCAGTATTGCCCCCAGAAGACAGATGCAGGTTCCTGGTTGGTGCAGAAGTTGTCCTACGCCGGATGGATGAATGCAGTCTGGTTTGCGTTGTTGGCACCTGCAAAGCTCACGGTTAGCGGAAAATGGTGCTTCCTGGGAACAGGAGGGACCTGGTGGCCTCTGCCCAGGAGGGGGAGGCAGAGGGGGCTCTCAGCCCTCAGAAGACCAGGCAGCGCGCACAGGAGTCCCATAGCACGGTGACAAAGGAGGTGCAAATGGAGGCGCACGCAGCATGACAAAGGATTCCCACGCCTCTGGAGAACCACTCAGGAAGCTGTGCGTCGCAGGATGGAGTGCTGGGGGCCTAAGCTGTGCTGTGCACGAAGAACTTCGTGGATAGTCTCACACAAGCCTTAGCAGCTGCAAGTCACGTGGTGCATGGGGGTAGTGTTTTGCGTGGGGAGGCAAGCTCTTACCTCCACCATAGTTGGACAGTGGGACTGCCGGAGTCACTTTAGTCCACCACCTGTGTTGCTGGATTCATGCCTGTCGTCTGGAGAGGGGGTCCAAGCCACCGGTCGTCGCTGCAGAGAGATGCCTGCTGAAGCAGGGAAGTGACTCTGTTACTCCACGGGAGATTTCTTCAGTTCTTCTGATGCAGGCTGAAGACAGGCAGTCCTTTGAGGATGCACGACCTGTAAACTGTTGCAGTTGCTGGCGGGAGCTGAAGTTACAAGATTGCAGAAGTCGTTGTTGCTTCTTTGTTGCAGTTTTGCAGAGTTCCTGGAGCAGACAGCAGTTGATCCGTGGTAGAAGATGAAGTGGAGGATGCAGAGGATTCCTGTGGGAGTCTTTCAATCCGAATCTGAAGAAACACCCAGAGGAGAGACTCTAAATAGCCCTGAGAGGGAGATTGGTCACCTAACCAGGTAAGCACCTATGAGGAGGGGTCTCCGACGTCACCTGCTGGCACTTGCCACTCAGATGCTCCCAGAGTTCCCGGACTATCCCAAAAACAAGATGGCAGAACTCAGGGACACTCTGGAGGAGCTCTGGGCACCACCCCTGGGGTGGTGATGGACAGGGGAGTGGTCACTCCCCTTTCCTTTGTCCAGTTTCGCGCCAGAGCAGGGACTCGGGGTCCCTGAACTGGTGTAGACTAGATTATGCAAGGAGGGCACTATCTATGCCCTTTAAATAATTTCCAGAGGCTCTGGAAGGATACCCCTTCCATGCCTGTAACACCTGTTTCCAAAGGGAGAGGGTGTAACACCACCTTCCTAAAGGAAATGCATTGTTCTGCCTTCCTGTGAGATGGCAGCAGCTGTGACTGCATTGAAAACCTTAGAAGACTGGTATGGCAGTACTGGGGGCCCATGGTGGAGCCCCTAGGGTGCTTGGAATTAGACCACCAACACCAGAATCAGTATTGGGGTACAATTCCCAGTTCTTACACACCTCACATGGCCATATTCAGAGTTACCATTGTGAAGCTACGTATATTGTATTGCGTCCCTGCACTCAACGAAGTCTGGGAAAATGGGCCTGGACAACGTGGGGGCACCTCTGCTAATGCAGGGGTGCCCTCACACACAGGGACTATGCACCTAGCCTTCAGGGTCTGAAGGTTGGACATATACGTGACTTATAAGTGACCTGGTGCAGTGAAAATGGCTGTGAAATAGTGCTTACACTATTTCACTCAGGCCGCAATGGCAAAATCAAATCAAATCAAATCATTAACATTTATAAAGCGCGCTACTCACCCGTGCGGGTCTCAAGGCGCTAGGGGGGAAAGGGGGGGTTATCGCTGCTCGAACAGCCAAGTCTTTAGGAGTCTCCGGAAAGCGGAGTGGTCCTGGGTGGTCCTGAGGCTGGTGGGGAGGGAGTTCCAGGTCTTGGCCGCCAGGAAGGAGAAAGATCTCCCACCCGCCGTGGAGCGGCGGGTGCGAGGGACGGCAGCAAGTGCGAGGCCAGCGGAGCGGAGGGGGCGGGTGGGGACGTAGAAGCTGAGGCGTAGTCCTAAAGAAGTATTTATATGAGCTCCTTATGGGTGGCAAAAGAAATGCTGCAGCCCATAAGGATCTCATGGTAACCCAATGCCCTGGGTACCTAGGTACCATATACTAGGGACTTAAAAGGGGGGGTCCAGTATACCAATTTGGAGTGGAATATTGGGTTACCAGTATGTAAGGACAAATTTGAAACCAGAGAGAGCATAAGCGCTGGAGTTCTGATTAGCAGGATCCCAGTGACACAGTAAAAACATACTGACAGGCAGAAATTGGGGGTAACCATCCTAGAAAAAGGCTACTTTCTCACATACTGCAGCATTTCTTGTGTGCAATTTACCCGAATCTCAGTTTGAGGGAGCTAATTCCATGTTTTTGTGGCAGCAACCAAGAAGGCTCCATCACCGAAATTAACCATTCTTGTTCGTGGAAATCCCCTATTAATTGTAGTCTGTCAAGTAATTTGCCTAGAGCCTCTAAATAGATGGAGTTTTCATTGTCCAGCCTAGACTAGATTAGGGCAACAAAAAATGGTATGTGATTCTGTACGTTAATTAAAAAATAAACACACTTTTGATGGTTTTATTTGTAGGAGGCAGGAGCTTAGCACTTTTGCAACCGTAGTTTCCAAGGAAAGCTCGATGGTAGAGTTCTATTGTTTTTTTAAAGTTCAATAGAAAAGATGCACCATGGGGCATTACCACTGGCCACAATAATCCATGGATCTTTGTCATCACCCTCCACTCTTGACAAGTTAAATTCTCATTTTTGTTTGTGGTGGAAAAAACAGGCAAAACAGTTTAGGGAAGTGCCTCTTTTTGACATGGTTACACTCCTGGTAAATAATATGATTTCAAATGAAAGTGCACTGGGTTCCTGCTAATCAGGCCCCCAGTTCCAGAGCTCGTTCCCAAAACTGCACATTTGTTTCCCCAATTGGCAAAACCTTTAGCACTCTCTGTAAGTCTCTAGTAAATAGTACCCCTAGTATCTAGGGATTTGGGGTACTAAAGGAAGTCCCTAAGGGCTGCAGCACAAATTGTGACACCCTAAGGGGCCCCTCACCAAGCACTTAACAAGCTGCAATTGCAGGCTGTTTGTCTTGGTGCAGACAAAGTGAAAACACAACATGGCACACAGCCTGTGTGCCATGTCCCCTAACACTGCATGCAATATAAGTGTCATCCCTCTAGCAGGCCTTGCAGCCCAAAGGCAGGGTGCACTATGTTACATGTGAGGGCATATCTGCACAAGCAGATATGCCACTGCTATGTCTTTGTCAATTCTCAGACATAGTAAGTGACCATGTAAGCAATTTTAAATGCATGTACTAAAAACAGGTCAGTACCAGTTCGCCAGATACACAATGGCTTCAATGAAGGTAGGGATGTTTGGTATCAAACATCTCGTATTGGTGAGCCCACATTAATGCCAGTGTTCGATTCACCAGTACATGCACCCCCAGGCACCTTAGAGGTGTCCCCTGAAACTCTTCCAGCCTGTGGTATGTTCACTAACTGGTTTCTGCCAGCCTGCCACTCGAGACACTGTTCTGGCCACCTAGGGTGAGAGCCTTCTACTCTCAGGAGGCCCAGAACAAAAGCCTTTCCGGGAAGAGGGTGTAACACCCGCTCCCACAGGATGACCTGTTGATTAGCCTTCCTAAGGATGCAAGCCCTGCTCGCTAAGATCATCAGACAGCACAGACTAAACATCATCTCCTATGCTGATGACACCCAGCTGATCCTCTCCCTGACAGTCGACCCATCAAGAGCCAAGAGAAACCTCCACAATGGTATGAAATCAGTCGCCGCCTAGATTGACACCAGTTGCCTCAAGCTTAACTCGGACAAGACCGAGGTCCTCGTTCTCGGCTCCACCCCCCCCACCTGGGACCACTCCTGGTGGCCAGCTGCCCTAGGAATTGCCCCACCCGACCACGCATGCAACCTGAGCATCATCCTGGACTCAACGCTATCCATGACTCATCAGGTGAACTCCATCTCTTCTGCCTGCTTCCACACCTTATGGCTCCTTTGAAAGATCTTCAAGTGGATCCCCACTGAGACTAGGACAGTCACCCACGCCCTGATAAGCAGAAAAGTGGACTACGGCAACATACTCTACACTGGCATCACAAAGAAGCTACAAGAAAGACTACAGAGTATCCATAACATAGCAGCCAGACTCATCCTGGGGATCAACAGCCACAGCCATATCTGTGCCCACTTCAAAGACTTCCACTGGCTCCTGGGCGACAAACAAATCCCCTTCAGGCAATTGAATCACACCTATAAGGCACTTCACAACATGGGCTACACACTACCTCAACCACTGCCTGACCTTCTACATCCCTGCCAGGCAACTCCGATATGCCCATTCACCCTCACCGCTATCCCCAGTATCAAGAAAAGCACAGCTGGAGGAAGATCCTTCTACCTTGCAGCCAAGGCGTGGAATACACTCCCTCTCAACCTCAGACCCGGAGCATCTCTTAAGCTACTCAGGAAGGATCTCAGGACCTGGCTCTTTGAATGATCAGCATGCCCAATACAGCGCATTGAGACCCCATAGGTGATGAGCTGTGCTTTACAAGTACGGATTGATTGATTGAAGCCTCAAAGGGTTACCGCCTTTGAAAAGTGAATCTGCCTCCCTGTTAATTCTGGGACAGGGTTATGGTTACTTCCCACAGTAAGTGGTCACATTGGGGCATAGTGACCCCAAGGGTTAGTAGCCCATTGACTACCACCCTACACACCCTTCATGCCCCTAAATTCAATATTTAAGGGAGCCACTGGCACCAGAAAAGGAGATCCTGATGACCTAAGAAGACCAAGTACAAAGAGCCGCAAGAGGAGAATAGAAGCTGCTGACCTGGTACCACCCCTCGGGCCTGTCTGCATCCCCCTTTGATATCTGCGCCAAAGTCGACTCGTCCTGCAGCAGTGATTCCAGAAATCCAGGAGGACAGCGTGCCGTTTTCGGATAAGACTTAAGACCTCCCGTACTATTTAAAAACGTACATACCTGGACCATTCTTCTCTGATGCCTAAAAATATATAAAGATACCTGTTTTCTTTTTTTATAAATTTGTGTGGATCTCCTTTTTGAGCCGTGTGTCTCATTTTTGGACTATTGTGTGCATTTGTCTATGTCTTGCACTCCTCCGTGTTAAGCCTAAGGCTGCTCATACACTACCCCTAAATAGAGCACTTTGGTATTGCATAGCAAGTCCTGCCCACTCACTGGGAAACGCCTGGACCCTTTACACGGTATTCACATACCACATAAAGGGCCAGCTTCCTACAAACTAACGCCATCTGCACTCAAGCCACATATGTATGTAAATATACATAACACAAATTTACTTCACCCTCATCTCCACAACATTGTGGTTCATAGACAGAGAACACTTTACTCCAGCCAAGCAATGGCTGACCGATGACCCAATCCAGAGAGCGAACAGTTATCTATACCCACCCATTCACATTAGACCCTACAAAGGTCTTGCATATTAGTGTCCAAATTACCTTCATTCTAATCTACGTGTACCACTTTTAAACTAAAAAAAACTGCTAACCCCATTCAGCCAAAATCAAAGCGACCGACACAATGGATTGTTGGCCTTCCCACATCCGTATGAGAGAGCACCAAGGTAGAGAACACACTGCAATACCATAACACTTAATGTTTAGTGTCCTGCAAATGCAAACAACATAACATAAACACAACATAAACCATTGTCTGTTATAGAGCAACAATACCTTTTGTGGCAGGAGCTGTGTTTAGCATTTCAAATCATACACTGAAAATAGGCAGTTTCCAGCTGCTTACTACATAATGTCCTGGCATAACCATCTCACTTGACGTCTGCACTGGACCAGAATTTCCATGGTTAAAAAGTCATTCTACCACATCTTACTTTCACACGTTATATATGCCCCCCTTTCAAAATACAGTGTAGCAATAAATTACTTGGACATTGAAGTCTCATGTCTGTCTTAAATGTTGTCGTTCCTGATAAGGCAGAAATTGAAATTGCAGGAAAAGCTCTCAGAATCTCTAACTGCTCATCCGTTTCCTTAATTACAGGTGCAACAGGGCATCATCCTCCAAGCAAAGCAGCAACAACAGCAAGTTCATCAGCATCATCCGCAACATCCTACCACAAGTCAACCTTCACCTATATTCAGCCACTTTAGCAGCCAGCCTTCCTCTGTCCTGGTTAGCAACCAAGGGCAGCAGATAACAGTCATGACACAAGCCCCACTTCATGGCCAGGGGCCGGGGCCGGTCCAGCTTCCCCCAGCGGGTCCACCTGAAACTGGAAAAGGTTCCAGTGAAGGAGGGTGTGGACAGCAGGCCCAGCTAGCGTCACTGCTGCAACAGCAACAACAGCAGAACTCTGTCCTTGTTAAAAGCAGCTCAACATGTAAGGCTCGAAGTCATTGCTTGTAAGGAAACAGCTAAGAAAGGCAAATTAGGCAGTGCAGTGCAAGTAAAAAGGTCTGTTCTGCTTGCTTTGCCGTTGGAAATTGTATTCATTCAAAAACATGGTTATTTTCAGGTCCTGGTTCTCTTCTCAAACATTAACGGCATGTATTGTTTCCCCTTTTTGGTTACCGTTGGCTACTTTTTTTTAGGGTAAACAGGAAAATAAGTAACTATGAGTTTTGAAGAGACAGGAAGCCAGTTTATGCGCTTTTTGTTTTTGCTACTACATACACATTTGACTTTACCTTGAGCTACACGAGTGGACTGATTCCTTTGTTTGTAGTATTGTCTTCTTTACCTTAGGATAATAATTAACAAAGAACAATTTCTGTAGTCATTTAGACACATTACACTTACAGCACCCCTTATAAACTGTCATTTTTACTGATTTGTAGGCATTTCAACACCAGCAGATGGAAAGGGGTTTTCCAACAACACCTTAACGACACCTGTGAAACCGAACGCTGGGCAAGGGAAGCCTGGATCCACTCTCCCCGTGCCACAGTCGGCCCAGGTAAGCCATCGTCATTAGCTTAGCTTCATTTGCTTCAATTTACAAGTACCATGCCATTGGGTGCCACTTTGTTCTGCTCTCCTATTTTTCTAAATGGGTGATCATTACGTACACTGGCAGGAAGGATGAGAAAAGAATCTCAGCTTTGCCACTTTTGGTTATTTTGGATTTTCCCAGGCTCCGCATTATGTATGGCTGAGTCTTGCTGCCATCATTGCATTACCACTTGTCTGCTCAGAGTTCTTAGTTTATGTAACTTTTGAGAACTTATTCACTTCCCATTCACTCATAAGTTTGGTCAGTGCCAGTTTGTTCTTTTGAGACTCCCGTTTTTGAGTGGGCTAGTGTATTATCTTCAGTTCTAAATGATTTGAGGTAAACACATTATCCCCCTTTGCTTTTTCTATCTCTTAAAGTGGGCATCAGGTAGTGTATGAAAGCTGTATTTAGTATTTGAGGATGTGCTTCTGGTGAGTTCTTGTCTTTCTGAGCTGGTAATGTCATTGAGATAATGTTGCGTTCGTTGATGAAGAAGGACCCAAAAACAAGGGAAATCAAAGGCTTTGATGCATAGCAGAAGTTATCGCATCTCAGCTAGAGATATTCAGGACTAGATGCGGTCTACCTTTAGTGACCAGAAAGTTGCTGGCCACCTACACAATCTAGTATCTTTTCAGGAGGAGAAATCTTCAGTTGCCACCCATTTGCAAACAAGAGAGAGAGAGAAAGAGATATATATCTTATTAAGTTAATCTCCTCTGCTACTCAGTGACCTTTTCAGAATAGACCAATTGCAAAAGGTACTACTGAAGAGTTCCTATGCCGAGAAACCATACTGGAAAGGATCAGATTCTTCTTGCCATATCCCAAATGGAGTTAGGCAGGACTTTAAGCAGAATCTCTTCCTTTGGCGGGTAATGCTGTACCATCTTTGCTAATGGTACTTGGGACCCTGGTATTCCAAAACATTCTGCATCCTGCTCTTATCAACATGATTCATAAAAGGAGCAAACAAAAAGGTTTTGATAATAAAACAAGTTCCAAAAAGGATACTAGAATCTGCTTTTAAAGACATCTGAGTATTATCACAGAAGGCACCTGGTAAGTGAAAATCGAAGGCATAAATTGGTCCTAGTTCTGCTATCAGTAGTTTTTTTTTTAACTTGGCCTGAAGACATTCCTTATATTGGTTGTTGTGTCTATGCCTTAAGTTAAGTCTTGAACATTGGTGATTTGTAAAATAATTTTTATCTGTTTCTTTCCCTTGAGCTCCTGCGTTTATCTGAGCAACTGTACCAAGCGATGACTAAACCTATGGAGACATTAAGCCTTATTTCATGTTCATAGCCAGTAGCTTAGGGTCTTTTTTCTCTCCAAGGTGGAGTCCTTCTGCTTCTATAAATCGGTCTCTAGGCTGGGAGTTTTTCCTAATGATATGTGATGTTTGCTCACATGAAACTGACCTTATTCATCAAAGCACAATCAGTGATTTATAAATCAAATCCTCCCAATAGTGAACCTTTTTATTTGCAGTTCACAATTTAGCAACTCTGCTCTTCTGTGGGCCTTGTGTTGGGTAAAGTAAAAACATGGCGGAACCAATGGGAGATTTTTTTTTTCAAAATCTTTTTGTTTTTCAATTCAATGCAGCTACAATAAGAGAAGAGTACAACCTGTAAAACAAGAGTTTCTAGTTTCTGATGCTGCAAAATAATAACTTCTCTCGTAGGGGATCTCTGTTGATAGTCATAAGCATTGAATAGTTCCGCCCACGTGCTGTATCCCGGAGCACTTCTTTACTTAGTCTCTTCTTAAGTGTAGACTTTTGCTTTACTTAAAAATGCGTGAAGAGACACTTAAGAACATAATATGCGGCCTAGGCAAACCGGCTACAGTGGTGTAATTCTTCAGATTGTACTTAGTAAAGGGTTAAAAACACCTTTACAAATGCATAATTTGAAGTAAATGTGTACACTAGACCTCAAATCTCCTTCACAAACCCTTTTCTGACAAAGTAAGAGGTGAAATATAGAAACAGAACTCTGCATTTTAGGTTTTTCTTTTCTTCAAAATTCACTTTTGAATTTTCATTCTAACTACACTTGACGTTTTGAAATTTCCTCTCACATTTTCAGACCTTTTCTTACAGATTTTGTTTAGGCATTGTCTGCAACATTATGCCTTCTCTGTTTGACAAGTGTCTTTTCTGTGGGAGGAAAAACGCTAAATCAGACCCCAACAATGTCTGCATTCTCTGCCTTCTCTCTTCGTCATTGTAAAAAAAAAATGTTCACGACGTACACTGAGGGGGAAAAGATTTGACTCCATGGAGCAGAAGAAAGGTGCAGACAGCAATCCAGTCTCAAGGTGATATCTCCGAGCGAGGAGAAGGTCACTATTCTATAGGCTGCCTCTAAGGGACATGGAAGTTCCACAAAGAGAGTTCCAGCACAAAAGAGCCATCTTTCCTGGTCGATGTTGAGGGAGTCAGCGTTGAGACCTGGTACGGCACGAACTTGCTCGCTGTAGAGTGCTGGATCACCGTTAAGGAAACGGCATAGATCGCTGTTGAGACAACGTACAAGACATACGCCATCAACTTGCACCATCAGATCGACGTTGAGTAGCGTGTCAAGGCAACCTGATCCCCCCCCCCCCTGATGCAATGGAGCTGTACAACATCAAAGATCGACGTCGAGGCACCGTCGACGGAGGTCGATGTCGAAGTCCATCTCAACCTCGAGGAGAAAATGGAGAAGGATTTATTCATCCTCTGACTTGGTGTACTTAAGGGCTTATTCTCCTTAATCCACAGTAGTACTACCAGATAAACCACCTCCAGTTTCGCTACCACCACCTCCAACACTGCCTCTTCATCCTCTACTGACTCCTGCATCTCCTGCACCAATTCCTCCTGCTCATAAGACACAGCTCAGATCGCACTTTACAATGCACTGTAGATCACGGCACAGACTCCTTTCCAGGTGTCTGTCGTCTACTAGACGCTCATCATCAGAGCCATAGTTTGAGGACAAGGACTCTGTCTAGACGTAGATTTAGCTACACAACATCCTCATCTTTATCAGTGGTTTTAGTAAGAGGAGAGGCAAAATTGAACATACCGATGTCAGTTCCTACACCTGTGACATCCGTTATCTTTGAAACGCTTCAGCAAACATCATCATCAAGGCCCCTGCTTCCATTGGTGGCAGGATTTTTGGAGCCTGCCATGGAGCTCTACCTTACTTCAGTAGAAACCAAACCTGCTCTTTCAAGGCTCCAAGAGAAATACAGACCTACAGAACAAGATCCTATTTTCCTCAGAACGGATCCACCACCTGACTGAATAGTCATTCTGGCAGCTAAGAAATATCATGCCACCACTCCGGCTTCTCCAGTTCCTCCGGCTAAGGAAAGTAGGAAATTAGACAAACTGAGTTGCAAGGTCTGTAATACAGCTGCAATCGCCATGAAGGCTGCAAGTGCCACTGCCCTCCTTGGAAGATCTGATAGAGCACTCTGGGACTCTATCCAACAGTTTGCTGACACCCTCCCCAGAGACAGAAGAGAAGACTTCCTTGAGGTAGTGAATGGAGGCCTCGTGGTATGAAATCAAATAATCAGCGCTGCAGCAGATTCACTGTTGTTAGCAGCCCATGAATATTGTCATGGCATAACCATAAGACATCATTCCTGGCTAAGACTCACGTCAATAAAATCAGAGTCAGAATAACTAATTTTGCACCTTCCATTTTCTGGTTCAACCCTCTTTGGCACCCATACCAATGAAGAGATGGCTTGCATGATGTCAGAGATAGAAACTGTAGGAAGTTGGCTCTGTATGTACTATTTCAAAGTAAGAAATAGCATGCACAGAGTCCAAGGGTTCCCCTTAGAGGTAAGATAACGGCAAAAAGAGATAATTCTAATGCTCTTTTTTGTGGTAGTGTGGTCGAGCAGTAGGCTTATTAGAGGGTAGGGTTAAGCATTTGTTGTACACACACAGGCAATAAATGGGGAACACACACTCAAAGACAATTCCGGGCCAATAGGTTTTTATATTGAAAAATATATTTTCTTAGTTTATTTTAAGAACCACAGGTTCAAGATTTACAAACAATACTTTAAATGAAAGGTATTTCACTTAGGAACTTCAGGAACTTTGAATTAGCAAAATAGGATATACAGTTTTCACACAAATGGCAATAAGCTATTTTAAAACTGGACACAGTGCAATTTTCAACAGTTCCTGGGGGAGGTAAGTGTTTGTTAGTTTTGCAGGTAAATAAACCACTTACAGGGTTCAAAGTTGGGTTCAAGGTAGCCCACCTTTGGGGGTTCAGGGCAACCCCAAAGTTACCACACCAGCAGCTCAGGGCCGGTCAGGTGCAGAGGTCAATGTGGTGCCCAAAACGCATAGGCTTCAATGGAGAAGGGGGTGCCCAGGTTCCAGTCTGTCAGCAGGTAACTACCCGCGTCTTCGGAGGGCAGACCAGGGGGGTTTTGTAGGGCACCAGGGGGGGCACAAGTCAGCACAAAAAGTACATCCTCAGCGGCAGGGGGTCGGCCGGGTGCAGTGTGCAAACAGGCGTCGGGTTTGCAATGGAGTTCAATGGGAGACCTAGGGGTCTCTTCAGCGATGCAGGCAAAGGGGGTCTCCTCAGGGTAGCCACCACCTGGGGGAGGGAGAGGGCCACCTGGGGGTCGCTCCTGCACTGGAGGTCGGATCCTTCAGGTCCCGGGGGCTTCGGATGCAGTGTCCTTACCAGGCGTCGGGTCTTTGAAGCAGGCAGTCGCGGTCAGGGGGAGCCTCTGGATTCCCTCTGCAGGCCTCGCTGTGGAGGGTCAGGGGTGTCAACTCTGGCTACTCACGGGCTTGCAGTCACCGGGGAGTCCTCCCTGTAGTGTTTGTTCTCCACAAGTCGAGCCGGGGGCGTCGGGTGCAGAGTGCAAAGTCTCACGCTTCAGGCGGGAAACGTGTGTTGTTTCAAAGTTGCTTCTTTGTTGCAAAGTTGCAGTCTTTCGGGAACAGAGCCGCTGTCCTCAGGAGTTCTTGGTCCTTTTAGATGCAGGGTAGTCCTCTGAGGCTTCAGAGGTCGCTGGACCCTGTGGAACGCGTTGCTGGAGCAGTTCTTTTGAAGTGGGGAGACAGGCCGGTAGAGCTGGATCCAAAGCAGTTGGTGTTTCTGTCTTCTCTGCAGGTTTTTCAGCTCAGCAGTCCTTCTTCGTCTTAGGTGCAGGAATCTATCTTGCTGGGTTCTGGGAGCCCCTAAATACTCTATTAAGGGGTGTGTTTAGGTCTGGGGGGTTAGTAGCCAATGGCTACTAGCCCTGAGGGTGGCTACACCCTCTTTGTGCCTCCTCCCTGAGGGGAGGGGGGCACATCCCTAATCCTATTGAGGGAGACCTCCATCTGCAAGATGAAGGATTTCTAAAAGTCAGTCACCTCAGCTCAGGGCACCTTAGGGGCTGTCCTGACCTGCCAGTGACTCCTCCTTGTTTTTCTCATTATGTCCTCCGGCCTTGCCGCCAAAAGTTGGGGCCGTGGCCGGGGGGGGGACGGGCAACTCCACTAGCTGGAGTGCCCTGGGGTGCTGTAACAAAGGGGGTGAGCCTTTGAGGCTCCCCGCCATGTGTTACAGTTCCTGCAGGGGGAGGTGAGAAGCACCTCCACCCAGTACAGGCTTTGTTACTAGCCACACAGTGACAAAGGCACTCTCCCCATGTGGCCAGCAACATGTCTGGTGTGTGGCAGGCTGCTAGAACTAGTCAGCCCACACTGGTAGTCGGTATGGTTTCAGGGGGCATCTCTAAGATGCCCTCTGGGGTGTATTTCACAATAAAATGTACACTGGCATCAGTGTGCATTTATTGTGCTGAGAACTTTACAGTTTTCAGTGTAGCCATTATGGTGCTGTTGAGTACGTGCATGACAGACTCCCAGACCATATACTCTTATGGCTACCCTGCACTTAAAATGTCTAAGGTTTTGCTTAGACACTGTAGGGGCATAGTGCTCATGCACTTATGCCCTCACCTATGGTACAGTGCACCCTGCCTTAGGGCTGTAAGGCCTGCTAGAGGGGTGACTTATCTATACTTGTAGGCAGTGTGTGGTTGGCATGGCACCCTGAGGGGAGTGCAATGTCGACTTAGTCTTTTTATCCCCACCAGCACACACAAGCTGGCAAGCAGTGTGTCTGTGCTGAGTGAGGGGTCTCCAGGGTGGCATAAGACATGCTGCAGCCCTTAGAGACCTTCCCTGGCATCAGGGCCCTTGGTACCAGGGGTACCAGTTACAAGGGACTTAATTGTATGTCAGGGTGTGCCAATTGTGGAAACAAAGGTACAGGTTAGGAAAAGAACACTGGTGCTGGGGCCTGGTTAGCAGGCCTCAGCACACTTTCAAATCATAACTTGGCATCAGCAAAGGCAAAAAGTCAGGGGGTAACCATGCCAAGGAGGCATTTCCTTACAGAAACGCTGAAAGCAGTCGACCTGGAAAGACCAAAAGAACAAAGACATCCCTTCAGGCCTTATCAGTGCAGCTATTAGCCTCAGAGGGTTCAAACCCCACAGTGGTACCAGAGTCCGCCAGCAGCATCGACTTTATCAGCAACACACCAGCAAAGAAGACAATCTAGGGGACGTGCTTCACAGCAACCCTCTCATGGGGATAAAATGGCAACGGAGCAAAGCAATGAATCTTACCTTCATCCTCATCTGTTATCCACTCCAGTGGGGGGTGGGGGGAAGAGTAAGAGTATCTCACATTGTCTGGCGGAGTGGCAAAAAACCACAGAAAACACCTGGGTACTGAATATTGTTCAGAATGGGTATAGTTCAGGTTCACCAGTTCTCCCCCTACCATACCACCAAAAAAATCCAGTCTTCATTTGCACATGCTTCAAAAAGAAGTCAACCTCTGGCTCTCAAAGAAAGCGTTGGAGGTTGGCCCCCACAAACAACTGGGTAAGGGTATCTATTCCTGACTTATACAGCGAACAAATGGTTTTGCAAAGAGAAATTTTGGATGCTGGCATTACATCAGATCTACCCTCCACTATGCCAAGGAGATTGGCTATGCGTTATAGATCTCCAAGATGCGTATTTTCACCTACCCATCACAAAGAAACACCCCAAATTCTTGAGGTCTGTAGTGGGGCAGAACCACTATTAATGCCAGATTCTTCCATTTGGCCTCAACCCAGCTCCAGGAACCTTCTCCAAGTGCATGGCAGTAGTAGCTGCACATCTCAGGAGACACTGAATAGGTGTCTATCCTATCTAGACTATTGTCTGATCAAAGCTTCAAATTCACAAGAGGCTCAGCAACATTTCAGCTGGGCTTGCGAAGTCCACCAACGTTTAAGTCTACACATCAACCACAGCAAGTTAATCTCCAATCCGGTACAGTCTATGCAGTATTTCTGAGCCACTCTCGACACCATACAGGCAAAAGTGTCTCCTTTGGAGGAGAGATTTTCATCAATCCGTTGGAAATGTCATTCTCTAATGACAACCTCTCATCCCATGGGGAAGTCAGTGTCCTCTTCTTGGCTGCACGGCCTCAAGCATTTTCCTCACTCCGAATGCCCGCCTTCACATGCGTCCACTTCAGGAATGTCTTGAGTGTCAGTGGGATCAAGAGACAAGCAACTGGGAAGACAATATTATCCTCTCCCCTCATGTGAAGCAGTCTCTGACATGGTGGTGCTCTGAGGCCAACCTTCTTCCCAGGGTGCCTTTCCACCAACAGACCCCTTCTCAAACCATAATAACAGATGCTTCACTACTGGGATAGGGAGCCCACATGGATCATCTTCAAATACAAGACAAATGGTGTCAGAAAGAAATCACATATTGCATAAACTTCCTCCAGCTCAGGGTAGTCCACCTGGTGCTCAAAGCGTTTTACCCGTTATTCTAAACTCTTCCTGCTTGTTCAGACGGACAACACAACCACATGTACTACTTCAACAAGCAGGGGGGAAACGAGGAACAGACCGTTGTCCCACGAAACCCAAACAATTCAGAGATGGCTGATAGCCAGAAACCTGCGGATCACGGTAACCTACCTCCCAGGTGTGCAAATTGTACAGGCAGACGCCCTCAGCAGGGTTCTGGAAGAAAACCAGAAATGGGTCCTTCACGACAATGTCCTCAACAACATTTTCAGGCTGTGGGGCTCACCGCACATAGACTTGTTCGCCACCTCAGAAAACAAAAAATGTCAAGACTTCGCCTTGAGGTACTTCCAACCAGGGGCACTGGGGGATGCCCTATGGATCGGCTGGTCAGGCAAATTTCTCCATGCCTTTCCGCCAGTCCCTCTGATCCTGGCAGTCCTCCTCAAGCTGTCCCACTTGAGAGCCAGGCTCATCCTCATAGCCCTGGAGTGGCCACATCAGTGGTGATTCATGGACCTTCTTCACCCATCACAGCTTCCACACCTCAAGCTGTCATGCCATCTAGACCTACTAACGAAGGTCTGGGGACAGATGGTCCACCCCAGTCTCATCTTTGAATTTGGAAGCATGGTCCCTGAGCTAGTGCAGTGTGTATACTTAAACCTGCCACAACACTGCACGAACATTCTTAAAGAAGCTAAACGGCTGTCAACCAGTATAGCTTACACCTTCAAGTGGAAGAGATTCTGCAGTTGGTGTTCTTCCAGGAACATAGACCCTACATCTTGCAAGGAGGAAGCGATCCTCCCCTCTTATTTCTGCCTGGCAACATCTGGCCTACAATTTCCATCAATAAAAGTGCATTTGGCAGCTCTCACTGCCTACTTCAAATGTCCGTCACAAACCTCTTTTTTCAAGACCCCAGTAATTAAAGATTACTTGAAGGGTTAAAAAATGTTTTCCTCCTGTCAGACGCCCTTTCCCTACCTAGGAACTTACCGTAGTCCTTTCACGTTTAATGCAAGATGCTTTTGAACATATTCATAAAGCACCTGTACAGCATCTATCTTTCAAAGCAGCTTTCTTAGTAGCTATTATATTAGCTCGTAGAGTTCGCAAAATCCAAGCATTGTGTGTTAATAAACCTTATACAGTTTTCCACTGTAATGTAGTTCTCAAGAACCCATCCGAATTTTTTCCCAAAGTTATTTCAGATTTTCGTGTCAATCAAACAATTTCTTTACCCTGTTTCTTTCAGAATCCTTCTACGCCAGCAGACTGAACCCTTCACTCCCAGGATGTAAGGAGAGTCCTGAGGTTTTACCTAGACAAGACGCACGACAGGCATAGATCAGGCCAGATTTTTGTGAACTATGGGCCGGGCCGCACAGATTTGGCCACTTCCAAACAGTCCATCTCATGCTGGATAGTTTCCCCGCATACTTTTCTGTTACCAAAAAGCCAACAAGCCTTTGTTGGCGAAACCTGAGGCCCATTCGACAAGAGGCAAAGCAACTACAAACGATTTGATGGAAAATGTCTTATTGCTGAAATTTGTAAGGCAGCTACATGGAGATGTGTTTACACATTAACGGAACACTACTGTTCTGATGCTAGGACAGAGGCTCAAGTAGGACAAGCCTTTCTTAGGTATTTATTTGCTTAGTGTGATCTTTTCAGCTCTGTTATTTCATTCAAGCTCAATGGGGATGGGGTTGCTAGTCTATACAAAAGCTTATGACTATCAACGGAGATCCCCTATGAGAGAAGGAATAGTTTCTTACCTGTACTTTCAGTTGTTTTGTAGGGTAATCTCTGTTGAAGTCATAAGCAGCCCTAAATCCCCCCCCCCCCCCCCCCCCCAGGTGGACAGAACCGAGAATAGTATTGCACTTACCTATCATAAAAAAGAACTGAGGTGCACCGCCACCGGCTGATCATGATGGGGTACTGGTGGTCTCAACAGCCTTAAAGCCATAGTCACTGTTTTCCACTCCCATACAAGCAGCCTATGAGGCTACACTGCTTTTCTATTCTTCATCGCTTACTTTGTCAGAAAAGGGTTTGTGAAGGAGATTTGCGGTCTGTTGTACACATTTACCTCAAATTATACATTTTGAGGGTGTTTTAACCCCTGAAGTACAATCTGAAGAATTACACCACTGTAGCCTGTTTGCCTAGGCTGCCTATTATGTTCTTTCTTAAGTGTCTCTGCAGGCCTTCTTGAGGCAAGGTGAAAGTCTACACTTAAGAAGAGACTATGTAAAGAAGTGCTCCGGGATACAGCACGTGAGCAGAACTATTCAAATGCTTATGACTTCAACTGAGATTATCCTATGAGAGAATTGGCGCTACAGGCAAGAAACTATTCCTTCTCACAGTCCAAGAAAGGAAAAATGTTCCTTTACAGTATTGTCAGATATAGGGAACTAACTGATATAATGTGAGTGCTGTGATTGGTGAGGATGCATGCTTAATTAGATACTCCTGTAGCGCTGTTCTAGATAAAGTGTTAGAGATGGGGAGAATCAGCTTAACCTATGAATGGCAATGATTTGTCTTCTTATTGTACACCGGACCATAGCCTCACTTTTATTTTTTTTATATACTTTTGCCGGCTCTGTATTGGGACTGGTGTTTAAAGAGCACCTGGAGGCAAAGTAGCACATGTCCAGATTTTGCCACTTAAATTGGAATTGCGAAGAAGTCCACTACTCCTTGATTGGCCAGAAGTTTCTTTATGACTTACCTCCAATTCTCAGTTTGCATCAAGCGCTTTGAAAATTCAAGAGGTTGTTTAGCTCCAGGAAGATATTGATTGCCTTTTCAATTGTGGTTCTTTGAACTTAAACCTCTGTTGCAGAATCCCTTTAACTGATTCCTGAAGTTCTTGATCTCCTCGTCTTGAAAAACAAGCATATCTGGATAGATCAAAGGGAAAAAAAATCATTATATGCTGAGCTTTAAAACATTAGATCTGGAAGTAATGCCAAGAGCATGTTTTGTTACTAGACATCTGAATCCTCTGAAATCTTCCATAAATGATGCATAGTCATTACTGTCTAATTTCACTGCGGGTATTGAGATTGATTCCTGTTGGCACCAAGGCAGCCATTGTGAGTTGCTTTAGAATTCCTCAGGAAAATGTTTTATGCTAGAACGGAATGTGAGCTATAACTTTGGTTGTCTTTTACATATTTATCTTCCTATGAAAAGAACCTGCTCCTAAACATTATTTACATTTTGTGTTCTCTGCTGCACATACTATTTGATCCCGGGGAACTATCTGACTTAGAACTGCTGACCCACAAGACTATCTTGTTTTTAGTCATTTTTGCTGACCTGCAAGCCTTCCCATTATGTTTGCCTGGGAAATAGTCTAGTTTGAACTGTTCACTAAAATGCCATACTACTTTTTCCAGAACCACATGACTTTCCTTCAAGGACTTTTACTTAACAGAGGGCATTAGCAGTGTTGGATTCCTTAATGGGTTACTCCTCATGCTTTCTTTGCAAGCACTCTTGCCAGATGCATCGTATGGAAAAGATACAGTTTTGAGACATGAAGTTCTGCCAGTCAGTTTGGCCGAAGTCTGGTTGAGTATTTGTTGTTTTCCTCTTACAGCATTTTAGGATGTGTAATCAGATTACCAACCTTTAGGAAAGAGGGAAGAGTGCAATGATAAAATATAGAAAGAAAACAACTCTGTCACTGCTCCTAGTTGTTAGCTATCTCCCATTCACACCACCAACTCAGATATTGTTCAGTAAGTCCATGCATTCTAGAATTGCATATCTGAGCAACATGCAGAACCTGAAAGGTGACGATTGGTGAGTCACAGGTGAATGTTTATGTAATGCGCCATCAGTCTGGAGAGCTCTACAAGTTGCTAAAATTGCAGCGTTCCCCTTTGAAAAGCTTTTTAAACAAATTGTTAGAGAGAGATGGCTAGGACAGGTATTACCAGTGCTTCTTTTCCAAGGGATCCTCAACAGTAGTCATAAGCACTGAATATTCCTGCCCACCTGTATGTATGTATGTATGCTATATGTATAACAGAAATATATATATATATGTTCGGTGGCATGTGTAGCTGCAGATACACATGCTGTGCACATCCCGCCATCTGGTGTTGGGCTCGGAGTGTTACAAGTTGTTTTTCTTCGAAGAAGTCTTTTCGAGTCACGAGATCGAGGGACTCCTCCCATTTCGGCTCCATTGCGCATGGGCGTCGACTCCATCTTAGATTGTTTTTTTTTCTGCCATCGGGTTCGGACGTGTTCCTTTTCTCTCCGTGTTTCGGGTCGGAAAGTTAGTTAGAATCTCAGAAAAATCGTCGGTATTGTTTGCGTTCGGTATCGGGTTAGTTATAACAGATCGACACCGACTTTTGAAGAGCTCCGGTGGCCCTTCGGGGTTTTTTCGATCCCCCCCGTCGGGGCCTGGTCGGCCCGGCCACGTGTCTCTTCAAGGCTGATGGAACGGACCCCATTCCGCTTCTGCCCAAAATGCCGTAACAAGTATCCATATACAGATCAGCATCTGGTCTGTAACTTGTGTCTGTCACCAGAGCACAAGGAGGATACATGTGAAGCCTGTCGAGCGTTTCGGTCGAGGAAGACATTAAGAGACCGAAGAGCAAGAAGACTGCAGATGGCGTCGGCGCCGACAGGACAAGGGCGTTTCCAGGAGGAAGAAGAAAGCTTTTCCATCTATGAATCGGACTCTGACGAGCTCGATCCCGAAGAAACGCCGAAAACCGTGAGTAAGACGTCGAAACATAAAACTCACGAGAAGACAACAAAAGCCCAGGGGACACTACCGCCAACAGGCCATGGCTTAACCCGAAAAATAGGGGACCGATCATCGGCACCGAAAAAGGGCACGCTGGTGGTGAAGTCATCTGACTCCGGTCGAGATACCGCCACACAGCAATATCGGGCTCGAGATAGTGGCTCCGAGCAGGTTTGTCACCGAGACAGCGGCACCGAAATGAGTCGGCACCGAGAGACCACGACGCCGAAAACAAAAAAGGTTTCGTCGGAACCGAAAAAAGTAGCCGAAAAGGTTTCAATACAGAAACATCCGGCTTCGGAACTGAAATCAAGATCCTACACAGAGGAACAAGGACTGTCCTCACAAATGAAAAAACATACATTTGGACAGGAATTAGAGGCAATGGAGCCGGACTACACCCAAAGACGGCTCCACATCCAAAAAGAAACGGGAAAGATCAGCACTCTCCCTCCTATTAGGATGAAACGCAAACTTGCCTTCCAGCAGAAAGACAAACAGCCACAGGCAAAGGTGGCTAAAGAAGTAACCCCGCCACCATCTCCACAATGCTCTCCGCAACCATCACCGGTAGCCACTCCACCTATGATGCAATCCCCGACCCACACAGGGATGAGTCAAGATGACCCTGACGCATGGGACCTTTATGATGCACCAGTGTCAGATAATAGTCCTGACTGTTATCCAGCTAGACCGTCGCCACCAGAAGATAGTACGGCCTACGCACAAGTGGTGTCGAGGGCAGCGGCATTTCATAATGTCAGCCTACATGCAGAGCCCATTGAAGACGACTTCCTATTTAATACACTGTCGTCCACACACAGCCAGTACCAGAGTCTTCCCATGCTACCTGGGATACTCAAACACTCCAAACAAGTGTTTCAGGAGCCTGTAAAAGGAAGGACCATTACTCCAAGAGTGGAGAAAAAATATAAACCGCCACCAACAGACCCTGTGTACATCACACAACAGCTAACACCGGACTGAGTTGTGGTAGGGGCAGCTCGCAAAAGAGCAAACTCACATACTTCAGGAGATGCACCACCTCCAGATAAGGAAAGTCGCAAATTCGACGCAGCAGGCAAAAGAGTGGCGGCACAGGCAGCAAACCAGTGGCGTATTGCAAATTCACAGGCTTTGTTGGCCAGATATGATAGGGCTCATTGGGACGAAATGCAACATTTAATAGAACATTTGCCCAAGGAGTTCCACAAAAGAGCACAGCAAGTAGTTGAAGAAGGACAGAGTATCTCCAACAATCAGATACGGTCAGCTATGGATACTGCAGACACAGCTGCTAGAACTGTCAACACAGCAGTGACAATAAGGAGACATGCATGGCTGCGTACATCAGGATTTAAACCAGAAATACAGCAAGCTGTGCTCAATATGCCATTTAACGGACAGCAGTTGTTTGGGCCGGAGGTGGACACTGCTATCGAAAAACTTAAGAAGGACACTGACCTGGCCAAAGCCATGGGCGCACTCTACTCCCCACAGAGCAGAGGCACATTTAAAAAAACACAGTTTCGAGGGCAAAGCACAGAACCCACAACCTCACAAACAAGGCCCTCTTATCAGAGCCAATATCTGCGTGGAAGTTTTAGGGGACAATATAGAGGGGGGCAGTTCCAAAAAAATAGAGGAAAGTTCCAAAGTCCCAAAACTCATCAAAATAAGCAGTGACTTACAAGTCACCCAACACATAACACCTGTGGGGGGGAGACTAAGCAAGTTTTACAAACATTGGGAGGAAATAACAACAGATACTTGGGTCCTGGCAATTATCCAGCATGGTTATTGCATAGAATTTCTCAAATTCCCTTCAAACGTCCCACCGAAAACACACAATGGGGGTCATTCTGACCCTGGCGGTAAAATCCGCCAGGGCCAACGACCGCGGGAGCACCGCCAACAGGCTGGCGGTGCTCCCTTGGGCATTCTGACCGCGGCGGTACAGCCGCGGTCAGAAACGGAAAACCGGCGGTGTACCGCCGGTTTTCCGCTGCCCTGGGGAAACCTCCATGGCGGCACAGCTTGCTGCGCCGCCATGGGGATTCCGACCCCCATACCGCCATCCTGTTCCTGGCGGTTTTGGCCGCCAGGCAGAGGATGGTGGTATGGGGTGTCGTGGGGCCCCCGTAACAGGGCCCCACCAAGATTTTCAGTGTCTGCCATGCAGACACTGAAAATCGCGACGGGTGCCACTGCACCCGTCGCACCCCTTCCACTCCGCCGGCTCCATTCGGAGCCGGCATCCTCATGGAAGGGTGTTTCCCGCTCGGCTGGCGGGCGGGCTTCTGGCTGTCGCCCGCCAGCCCAGCGGGAAACCCAGAATACCCGCGGCGGTCTTTTGACCGCGCAGCGGTATTCTGGCGGTCCCAGCCAGGCCGGCGGCTTCCGCCGCCGGCCGGGGTCAGAATGACCCTCAATATGTCAAAACAACATATAGATCTTCTAGGACTAGAAGTTCAGGCGTTGCTACAAAAAGAAGCAATAGAATTAGTACCAAACCAACAGAAAGGAACAGGAGTTTACTCTCTGTACTTTCTCATACACAATAAAGACAAGAGTCTGAGACCTATATTAGATCTCAGAACATTAAATACCTACATAAAATCAGATCACTTTCACATGGTGACATTACAAGACGTAATCCCACTGCTCAAACAACAAGACTACATGACAACACTAGACCTAAAGGATGCATATTTCCATATACCGATACATCCTTCACACAGAAAGTACTTAAGGTTTGTATTCCAGGGGGTACACTACCAATTCAAGTTGTTGCCGTTCGGAATAACAACTGCGCCAAGAGTTTTTACAAAATGCCTAGCAGTCGTAGCTGCACATATCAGAAGGCAGCAAATACATGTGTTCCCGTACCTAGACGATTGGTTAATCAAAACAAACACGCTAGAACGGTGTTCACAACACACAAAGTATGTCATAGAAACCCTCCACAAACTAGGTTTCTCAATCAAGTACACAAAGTCACACCTTCTGCCGTGTCAAACACAGCAATACTTAGGGGCGACAATCAACACAGCAAAAGGGATTGCCACGCAAAGCCCACAAAGGGTTCAGGCATTTCACAATGTAATACAGGCCATGTATCCAAATAAAAAAATACAAGTCAAAAAAGTAATGAAACTCCTAGGCATGATGTCTTCATGCATAGCCATTGTCCCAAACGCAAGGTTGCACATGCGGCCCTTACAACAGTGCCTAGCATCACAGTGGTCACAGGCACAGGGTCAAATTCTAGATCTGGTGTTGCTAGACCGCCAAACATACACCTCGCTTCAATGGTGGAATGTGAGAAAGTAGCCTCTTTCTAGCCTTGTTACCCCCACTTTTGGACTGTTTGTGAGTGTATGTCAGGGTGTTTTCACTGTCTCACTGGGATCCTGCTAGCCAGGGCCCAGTGCTCATAGTGAAAACCCTATGTTTTCATATGTTTGTTATGTGTCACTGGGACCCTGCTAGTCAGGATCCCAGTGCTCATAAGTTTGTGGCCTATATGTATGTGTTCCCTGTGTGGTGCCTAACTGTCTCACTGAGGCTCTGCTAACCAGAACCTCAGTGGTTATGCTCTCTCATTTATTTCAAATTGTCACTAACAGGCTAGTGACCAATTTTACCAATTTACATTGGCTTACTGGAACACCCTTATAATTCCCTAGTATATGGTACTGAGGTACCCAGGGTATTGGGGTTCCAGGAGATCCCTATGGGCTGCAGCATTTCTTTTGCCACCCATAGGGAGCTCTGACAATTCTTACACAGGCCTGCCACTGCAGCCTGAGTGAAATAACGTCCATGTTATTTCACAGCCATTTTACACTGCACTTAAGTAACTTATAAGTCACCTATATGTCTAACCTTTACCTGGTAAAGGTTAGGTGCAAAGTTACTTAGTGTGAGGGCACCCTGGCACTAGCCAAGGTGCCCCCACATTGTTCAGAGCCAATTCCCTGAACTTTGTGAGTGCGGGGACACCATTACACGCCTGCACTACATATAGGTCACAACCTATATGTAGCTTCACAATGGTAACTCCGAATATGGCCATGTAACATGTCTAAGATCATGGAATTGCCCCCTCTATGCCATCCTGGCATTGTTGGCACAATTCCATGATCCCAGTGGTCTGTAGCACAGACCCTGGTACTGCCAAACTGCCCTTCCTGGGGTTTCACTGCAGCTGCTGCTGCCAACCCCTCAGACAGGCATCTGCCCTCCTGGGGTCCAGCCAGGCCTGGCCCAGGATGGCAGAACAAAGAACTTCCTCTGAGAGAGGGTGTGACACCCTCTCCCTTTGGAAAATGGTGTGAAGGCAGGGGAGGAGTAGCCTCCCCCAGCCTCTGGAAATGCTTTGTTGGGCACAGATGTGCCCAATTCTGCATAAGCCAGTCTACACCGGTTCAGGGGACCCCTTAGCCCTGCTCTGGCGCGAAACTGGACAAAGGAAAGGGGAGTGACCACTCCCCTGACCTGCACCTCCCCTGGGAGGTGTCCAGAGCTCCTCCAGTGTGCTCCAGACCTCTGCCATCTTGGAAACAGAGGTGCTGCTGGCACACTGGACTGCTCTGAGTGGCCAGTGCCACCACGTGACGTCAGAGACTCCTTGTGATAGGCTCCTTCAGGTGTTGCTAGCCTATCCTCTCTCCTAGGTAGCCAAACCCTCTTTTCTGGCTATTTAGGGTCTCTGTCTCTGGGAAAACTTTAGATAACGAATGCAAGAGCTCATCCGAGTTCCTCTGCATCTCTCTCTTCACCTTCTGATAAGGAATCGACTGCTGACCGCGCTGGAAGCCTGCAAAACTGCAACATAGTAGCAAAGACGACTACTGCAACTCTGTAACGCTGATCCTGCCGCCTTCTCAACTGTTTTCCTGCTTGTGCATGCTGTGGGGGTAGTCTGCCTCCTCTCTGCACCAGAAGCTCCGAAGAAATCTCCTGTGGGTCGACGGAATCTTCCCCCTGCAACCGCAGGCACCAAAAAGCTGCATTACCGGTCCCTTGGGTCTCCTCTCAGCACGACGAGCGAGGTCCCTCGAATCCAGCGACTCTGTCCAAGTGACCCACACAGTCCAGTGACTCTTCAGTCCAAGTTTGGTGGAGGTAAGTCCTTGCCTCACCTCGCTGGGCTGCATTGCTGGGAACCGCGACTTTTGCAGCTACTCCGGCCCCTGTGCACTTCAGGCGGAAATCCTTTGTGCACAGCCAAGCCTGGGTCCACGGCACTCTAACCTGCATTGCACGACGTTCTAAGTTGGTCTCCGGCGACGTGGGACTCCTTTGTGCGACTTCGGGTGAGCACCGTTTCACGCATCCTCGTAGTGCCTGTTTCTGGCACTTCTCCGGGTGCTACCTGCTGCTGAGAGGGCTCCTTGTCTTGCTCGACGTCCCCTCTCTCTCCTGGTCCAATTTGCGACCTCCTGGTCCCTCCAGGGCCACAGCAGCGTCCAAAAACGCTAACCGCACGATTTGCAGCTAGCAAGGCTTGTTGGCGTTCTTTCGGCGGGAAAACACTTCTGCACGACTCTCCACGGCGAGAGGGATCCGTCCACCAAAGGGGAAGTCTCTAGCCCTTTTCGTTCCTGCAGAAACCTCAGCTTCTTCTGTCCAGTAGAAGCTTCTTTGCACCCGCAGCTGGCATTTCCTGGGCATCTGCCCATCTCCGACTTGCTTGTGACTTTTGGACTTGGTCCCCTTGTTCCACAGGTACCCTAGATTGGAAATCCACAGTTGTTGCATTGTTGGTTTGTGTCTTTCCTGCATTATTCCTCTAACACGACTTCTTTGTCCTTAGGGGAACTTTAGTGCACTTTGCACTCACTTTTCAGGGTCTTGGGGAGGGTTATTTTTCTAACTCTCACTATTTTCTAATAGTCCCAGCGACCCTCTACAAGGTCACATAGGTTTGGGGTCCATTCGTGGTTCGCATTCCACTTTTGGAGTATATGGTTTGTGTTGCCCCTATCCCTATGTTTCCCCATTGCCTCCTATTGTAACTATACATTGTTTGCACTGTTTTCTAAGACTATACTGCATATTTTTGCTATTGTGTATATATATCTTGTGTATATTTCCTATCCTCTCACTGAGGGTACACTCTAAGATACTTTGGCATATTGTCATAAAAATAAAGTACCTTTATTTTTAGTATAACTGTGTATTGTTTTTTCTTATGATATTGTGCATATGACACTAAGTGGTACTGTAGTAGCTTCACACGTCTCCTAGTTCAGCCTAAGCTGCTCTGCTAAGCTACCATTATCTATCAGCCTAAGCTGCTAGACACCCTACACACTAATAAGGGATAACTGGGCCTGGTGCAAGTACCCCTTGGTACTCACTACAAGCCAGTCCAGCCTCCTACATGGAACAGTATAAATTTAAACCAGGGGGGCCTTTCCAAGACCCAGTGCCACAATACGTAATAACAGATGCCTCCATGATAGGGTGGGGAGCACCTCAATCAGTACAGCATCCAAGGACAATGGGACACTCACCAAAAACACTTTCACATAAATCACTTAGAACTATTGGCAGTATTTCTAGCGCTGAAAGCATTTCAACCCATAATAAGCTACAAACACATCCTTGTCAAAACAGACAACATGACAACGATGTATTACCTAAACAAACAGGGAGGCACACACTCAACACAGTTGTGTCTCCTGGCACAGAAAATATGGCATTGGGCGATTCACAACCACATTCGCCTAATAGCACAATTTATTCCAGGAATTCAGAACCAGCTAGCGGACAATCTTTCTCGGGATCACCAACAGATCCACAAATGGGAGATTCACCCCCAAATACTGAATACTTACTTCCAAAGTTGGGGAACGCCACAAATAGATCTATTTGCAACAAAGGAAAACGCAAAATGCCAAAACTTGGCATCCAGGTACCCACAAGATCAGTCTCAGGGCAATGCGTTAAGGATGAGTTGGTCAGGGATATTTGCTTACGCTTTTCCCCCCTCTCCCGCTCCTTCCATATCTAGTAAACAAGCTGAGTCAAAACAAACTCATACTAATAGCACCAACATGGGCAAGGCAACCTTGGTACACAACACTACTAGACCTCTCAGTAGTGCCTCATGTCAAGCTACCAAACATACCAGATCTGTTAACGCAACACAAACAACAGATCAGGCACCCAAATCCAGCATCGCTGAATCTAGCAATCTGGCTCCTGAAGTCCTAGAGTTCGGACATTTAGACCTTACACAGGAATGTATGGAGGTCATAAAACAAGCTAGGAAACCTACCACTAGACATTGCTATGCAAATAAGTGGAAAAGATTTGTATATTACTGCCACAACAATCAAATTCAACCCTCACACATCTGCCAAAGACATCGTAGGATACTTACTACAATTGCAAAAATCAAAGCTAGCTTTCTCTTCCATTAAAATACATCTTACAGCAATTTCAGCTTACCTGCAAATTACGCACTCAACTTCTCTATTTAGAATACCAGTCATAAAAGCATTTATGGAAGGTCTAAAGAGAATTATACCACCAAGAACACCACCAGTTCCTTCATGGAACCTTAACATTGTCTTAACACGACTCATGGGTCCACCTTTTGAGCCCATGCACTCTTGTGAAATGCAATACTTAACATGGAAAGTTGCATTTTTAATTGTCATCACATCTTTAAGAAGAGTAAGTGAGATTCAAGCATTTACCATACAAGAACCATTTATTCAGATACACAAGCATAAAGTAGTTCTACGAACAAATCCTAAATTTTTACCAAAAGTTATATCACCGTTCCACTTAAATCAAACTGTAGAATTATCAGTGTTCTTCCCACAGCCAGACTCTGTAGCTGAAAGAGCACTACATACATTGGACATCAAAAGAGCGTTAATGTACTACATTGACAGAACAAAACTAATTCGCAAAACAAAACAATTATTTATTGCTTTCCAAAAACCTCATACAGGAAATCCAATTTCTAAGCAAGGCATTGCTAGATGGATAGTTAAGTGCATTCAAACCTGTTATCTTAAAGCTAAAAGAGAACTGCCTATTACACCAAGGACACACTCAACTAGAAAGAAAGGTGCTACCATGGCCTTTCTAGGAAATATTCCAAAGACAGAAATATGTAAGGCAGCTACATGGTCTACGCCGCATACTTTTACCAAACACTACTGTGTAGACGTGCTAACAACACAGCAAGCCACAGTAGGCCAAGCAGTACTACGAACATTGTTTCAGACAACTTCAACTCCTACAGGCTGAACCACCGCTTTTGGGGAGATAACTGCTTACTAGTCTATCCACAGCATGTGTATCTGCAACTACACATGCCACCGAACGGAAAATGTCACTTACCCAGTGTACATCTGTTCGTGGCATTAGTCGCTGCAGATTCACATGCGCCCACCCGCCTCCCCGGGAGCCTGTAGCCGTTTAGAAGTTGATCTTGAACATCTGTATATTTGTAAATATATATATTACTTTAAACTACATTATGTACATACGTATTCACTCCATTGCGTGGGCACTATTACTAGCATATACAACTCCTACCTCACCCTCTGCGGAGGAAAACAATCTAAGATGGAGTCGACACCCATGCGCAATGGAGCCGAAATGGGAGGAGTCCCTCGATCTCGTGACTCAGACTTCTTCGAAGAAAAACAACTTGTAACACTCTGAGCCCAACACCAGATGGCGGGATGTGCACAGCATGTGAATCTGCAGCGACTAATGCCAAATTACACTGAATTATCCTTTGATAAATCTCTTGCCCGACTCGGTCATAATTGTAAATCAGAAGAGAGATTATAAGATGCAAAAACATAGCTTTTATTGAAGAAAAAACTGCACAGGTATCCAAAAAGGCATTGTTAGCCAATAGGCTGCATTAAAAGTATAACAAAGAAAAGCATTTAAAACCACCAGGACCTCCGGTATCCCATCATGCCCCAGAGGTGACTGTTGGATGACAGTTAGGTCAGTTCTTTTTTCTGGCTCCTTCAGTGGGGATAGCATTAGCTCTTCGGTCTTTTGACTTCTTTATGAAAAAAGTTCTAAAAAAACAAATATTTCCTCTTCATTCGATGTTTTTAAGTATCTGGTGTGCTTTAAACTATTTTTCTGACTGAAAAATATTTTTTCCTCAGTCTCAAAATGTTGTCTCTTTTCAGCAAGCGCCCATCGTGTGTTAGGAACATGGCACAATCCGGCCCACATTCTGTCTGTATTGTATGTTTGCCTTCCTCACCCCATCCTGAGACATGCTACCACTGTCAAAAAAATCTCTAAAAGAACTTTAAAGGACGGGGAAAAGAGTAGTCTGCACACCATTCAGGAGAGAGGAAAGGTAAGCTCTTCAAGTGGACTGGGAGGGGTGTCAAGAACCTCCTTTAAAGAGCGCGCTTCTCGTAAACACAGAGGAAGAACAGAAAAAGCTTGTTAAAAGTGCTGTTCACCATCGCTGTTGCTCAGTAGGAGATCAAGAGCAAGGAAAGTCCCTATCTGTTCGCCGTCTGCATCAGGATCGTTGTGCATCTTATGTCAACGTCCAAGAGAGTGGCGGCAGAGGAATCGCTGTTGAGACACTCAACGAAAGCCTTGCTGACGCAGACAGTCGACGTTGAGGTACTCTACATTGACATCAAGGCATTCTTCATCAAGCCAGACTACATTGCATAGAAGGTCAGTGTCGCAGCAAGTCTCACAACAGCAAGGCTTGATGTTGAGACACTCGCTAACACACCTGCAGTGGACGTTGCCACCGGCTTCAGTGACCTCTGTTCTGACTTCAAAAGAAATTCGACATCAGCCACCATTGAGACAATCACCGACGTCTAGAGATGTATAACCTCTCACAGAGAGATCTAGATCACTCAAGAAAATCGACGTCAAGAAGCCGATCGCTGTTCAGAGGTCAGGATTTTGCCTACATTGAGCACAACGTCACTAATGGCAGAAAGATCTAATCACTCACCACGTCTCTCATCATCAGCAAAGTCTTACCAAAGAGTGTTACCTTCATCAGAGCCCAGGGTCTGTTTATTCTCAGACCTACTCGCCATCCAGGGTCTCTGCACGTACTCCAAGATGTACTCCACTTGCAGAAAATACTGCGGCAAAGATTTCGAAATCCGATAAGGCAAAGATCACCAGCTAAGATGCCACAGACTCGGAGAACAAGACCCAGGACACTGCATAGGAGTACACTGTCCAGATCTCGCCATTCTCACCGCTTCACATCTCGTTGTGGTAGACACTGGACTCTTTCCTGGTCCATGACTTCTTGCTCATCAGTGAAAGGTTAATCACCAACATTATCTAACTCACCCCCAGCGAGGGTCTCCCCGGTGGACGATCTCATTACTTTAAATAGCATGCTCATCAGAGGGGCAGCGAAGATGAATATTTACATTGCTACACCTGTCACTTCATATGTAATATTTAAAGCGCACCATGACAAATTGGCTTCCAGACCACTGCTACCTCTCGTATGGGGCCTTTGGAGCCTGCTATTTTCTAATTCCAGAATCTTTACAGGCTTCACCTTCATGTATTAAAAAATACAAAGCTCCTGACCAGGACCCTCTTCCTTCAATCTGATCCTCCTCCAGATTCTGTGATCGTACTGGCCGCAAGAAAAAAGCATGCTGCAACATCATCGTCGATAGGACCCCCCAGATAAGGACAGCAGACAGTTGCATTCTGTTGGCAAAAAGCCGTTTAACACCTCTGCATCCTTTATGAAAGTTGTCAGCGCATCTGTATTACTGGGAAGGTATGACAAATCATTGTGGGACTCTGTCCAGTTTTACTGAAAAGTTGCCAAGATAGGGCAGACTAGATTCTTGAAGAAGGTGGTCTGGTTGCAAACCAGGTAATCAGTACTGCTACTGATGCTTCTGGTCTCATGGATATTCTCACAGGATCTGTGCAAGACTCTCCTTTTGGCTCCCCCTTACAAGCCTGAAACCTAAGGCCCAACAAAGAATACTAGATCTACCTTTCACTGGAACTTCTCTTTTCGGCACAAACGCAAATGACGAAATGGCGAAAAAGAAAGCAGAGTTGGATACTCTGAAAGCAGTGGGACACGAGAAGCCTAAAGAATTTCAATGCAAATTCTGACTCTGTGATCTGCAATCTTACCAGCAGAAGGTTCAAACCCCTCACTGGGTACCGCATCAACAATATCCAGCCTTATCACACTACCATCCCTGATGTCCAGAAGGTGGAAAAGGGTACTCCCGGTCCTTAAACATCTTCCTCCAAAGCTCAAACAAAGCAGTGAGCTATTGTTTCCCTCTTCTGCATTTCCCGCTCCAGTGGGGGGAAGTATTGTCAAATACCTAATGAGTGGCGCAAAATAGCAAACAACGAGTGGGTCTTGAATATTGTTCAAAATGGCTATTCAATTAGGTTGAAGTCCCCACCTCCTGCTGTCCCAATGAAAGCAACATCCTGTCATCTACAAGTCTTATTTCAAAGCAAAGTAGACGCGCTCCTCCAGAAAGAAGCCATAGTGGAGGTTGCATTCTCTCAAATGGTAACAGGGATATACTCCAGCTACTTTCTGGTCCAAAAAAAGGCCCTACTTGAGAGTACAGACCAATACTAGATTTAAGGCTTCTGAACAAGTTCATCAGCAAGGAGAAATCCAGAATGCTTGCCCTACACCAGATCTACCTCTAACTCAATCAGGGGGACTGGATGTGCCACATCGATCTTCAGATGCCTACTTCCACATTCCAATCGCAAGAAAGCATCAGAAGTTTCTGTACTTCAAAGTGCAATTGAAGCACTACCAGTACAAAGTGTTGCCCTTCAGGCTCAAATGAGCACCTTGAACATTTTCTAAATGTATGGCAGTAATTGATTCACACCCGCAAAGGAAGAAAATATTTGTCTGCCTATACTTAGTCGCAGCTGGCGACTTGTCAAGGAGGGCAGGGAAAAACAACATATATATATATATTTATATGTTTGATGGCATGTGTAGCTGCAGATACACATGCTGTGCACATCCCGCCATCTGGTGTTGGGCTCGGAGTGTTACAAGTTGTTTTTCTTCGAAGAAGTCTTTTTTCGAGTCACGAGACCGAGGGACTCCTCCCATTTCGACTCCATTGCGCATGGGCGTCGACTCCATCTTAGATTGTTTTTTTTCCACCATCGAGTTCGGACGTGTTCCTTTTCGCTCCGTGTTTCGGGTTGGAAAGTTAGTTAGAATCTCGGAAAAATCGTCGGTATTGTTTGCGTTCGGTATCTGGTTAGTTACAACAGATCGACACCGAATTAAGAAGAGCTCCGGTGGCCCTCCGTTTTTTTTTTCCATCCCCGTCAGGGCCTGGTCGGCCCGGCCATGTGTCTCTTCAAGGCTGATGGAACGGACCCCATTCCGCTTCTGTCCAAAATGCCATAACAAGTATCCATATACAGATCAACATCTGGTCTGTAACTTGTGTTTGTCACCAGAACACAAGGAGGATACTTGTGAGGCCTGTCGAGCGTTTCGGTCCAGGAAGACACTCAGGGACCGAAGAGCAAGAAGACTGCAAATGGCGTCGGCGCCGACAGGACAAGAGCGTTTCGAGGAGGAGGAAGAAACATTCTCCACCCAGGAGTCGGACTCTGAGGAGATCGATCCCGAGGAAACGCCTAAAACCGTGAGTAAGACGTTGAAACCAAGAACTCACGAGAAAAGCACTAAAGCCCAGGGGACGCCACCACCAACAGGCCATGGCTTAACCCGAAAAGTAGGTGACGTTCATCGGCACCGAAAAAGGGCGAGCTGGTGTCGAAGTCATCCGACTCCGGTCGAGATACCGGCACACAGCAATCTCGTGCCCGAGATAGTGGCTCAGAGAAGATTCGGCACCGAGACAGCGGCACCGAAACGGGTCGGCACCGAGAGAGCACGACGCCGAAAGTAAAAAAAGGTTTCGTCGGAGCTGAAAAAAGCAGCCGAAAAGGTTTCGGTACTGAAATATCCGGCCTCGGAACCGAAAACAAGTTCCTACACTGAGGAACAAAGACTGTCCACACAAATGAAGACACATAGATTTGGACAGGAATTACAGGCAATAGAGCCAGATCACACACAAAGACGGCTCTTTATTCAAAAAGATACAGGGAAGATCAGCACTCTTCCTCCAGTCAAAATGAAACGCAAGCTTGCCTTCCAAGACAAACAGCCACACGCAAAGGTGGCTAAACAAGTAACACCGCCACTATCCCCACATCACTCTCCGCAACCATCACCGGTAGCCACTCCACCAATGATGCAATCCCCAACTCATACAGGAATGAGTCAAGATGACCCTGACGCATGGGACCTTTATGACGCACCAGTGTCAGATAATAGTCCAGAATGCTATCCAGCTAAACCATCGCCACCAGAGGATAGTACAGGCTACGCACAGGTGGTGTCAAGAGCAGCGGCATTTCATAATGTCAGCCTTCATTCAGAGCCCATTGAAGACGACTTTCTTTTTAATACACTGTCGTCCACACACAGCCAATATCCGAGTCTTCCTAGGCTACCCAGAATGCTAAAACACTCCAAACAAGTGTTTGAGGAGCCTGTTAAAGGGAGAGCCATTACTCCAGAGTAGATAAAAAATATAAACCGCCACCAACAGACCCAGTGTACATTACACAACAGCTAACACCAGACTCTGTTGTAGTGGGAGCAGCGCGCAAAAGAGCCAACTCTCATACTTCAGGAGATGCACCACCTCCAGATAAAGAAAGTCGAAAATTCGATGCTGCAGGCAAAAGGGTGGCGGCACAGGCAGCAAACCAGTGGCGTATTGCAAATTCGCAAGCTTTGCTAGCCAGATATGATAGGGCCCATTGGGATGAGATGCAACACCTTATTGAACATTTACCCAAGGAGTTCCAAAAAAGAGCGCAGCAAGTAGTAGGAGGAGGACAGGGTATCTCCAATAATCAGATACGGTCAGCAATGGATGCTGCAGACACAGCTGCTAGAACTGTCAACACAGCAGTAACAATAAGGAGACATGCATGGCTGCGTACATCAGGATTTAAACCAGAGATACAGCAAGCTGTGCTGAATATGCCATTCAACAGACAGCAGTTGTTTGGGCCGGAGGTGGACACTGCGATCGAAAAACTTAAAAAAGACACTGACACGGCCAAAGCCATGGGCGCACTCTACTCCCCACAGAGCAGAGGCACATTTCGAAAGACACAATTTCGAGGGGGGTTTCGAGGGCAAACCACAGAAGCCACAACCTCACAAACAAAACCCACTTACCAGAGCCAGTATCAGCGGGGAAGTTTTCGGGGACAATATAGAGGGGGACAATTTCAAAGGAATAGAGGAAAGTTCCAAAGTCCCAAAACTCCTCCAAACAAGCAGTGACTTCAAGGTCACAAATCCCCAACACATAACACCTGTGGGGGGGAGACTAACCAAGTTTTACAAACATTGGGAGGAAATAACAACAGACACTTGGGTCTTAGCAATTATCCAGCATGGTTATTGCATAGAATTTCTCAAATTCCCTCCAAACATCCCACCGAAAACACACAATATGTCAAAACAACATATAGATCTTCTAGGACTAGAAGTTCAGGCATTGCTACAAAAAGAAGCAATAGAGTTAGTACCAAAACAACAAATAAACACAGGAGTTTACTCCCTGTACTTTCTGATACCCAAAAAAGACAAGAGTCTGAGACCTATACTAGATCTCAGAACATTAAATACCTACATCAAATCAGATCACTTTCACATGGTTACATTACAAGACGTAATCCCACTGCTCAAACAACAAGACTACATGACAACACTAGACCTAAAGGATGCATATTTCCATATACCAATACATCCTTCACACAGAAAGTACCTAAGGTTTGTATTCCAAGGGATACATTACCAATTCAAAGTGTTGCCATTCGGAATAACAACTGCACCAAGGGTTTTTACAAAATGCCTAGCAGTAGTAGCTGCACATATCAGAAGGCAGCAAATACATGTGTTCCCATACCTAGACGATTGGTTAATCAAAACCAACACGCTAAGACGGTGTTCACAACACACAAAATATGTCATAGAAATCCTCCACAAACTAGGTTTCTCAATCAACTACACAAAGTCACACCTTCTGCCGTGTCAAACACAGCAATACTTAAGAGCAACAATCAACACAGCAAAAGGGATTGCCACTCCAAGTCCACAAAGAGTTCACACATTTCACAATGTGATACAGACCATGTTTCCAAATCAAAAGATACAAGTCAAACTGGTGATGAAACTACTAGGCATGATGTCTTCATGCATAGCCATTGTCCCAAACGCAAGGTTGCACATGCGGCCCTTACAACAGTGCCTAGCATCACAATGGTCACAAGCACAGGGTCAGCTTCTAGATCTGGTGTTGATAGACCGCCAAACATACATCTCGCTTCAATGGTGGAACAGTATAAATTTAAACCAAGGGCGGCCTTTCCAAGACCCAGTGCCACAATACGTAATAACAACAGATGCTTCCATGATCGGGTGGGGAGCACACCTCAATCAACACAGCATCCAAGGACAATGGGACATACAGCAAAAACAGTTTCACATAAATCACTTAGAACTGTTAGCGGTATTTCTAGCGCTCAAAGCATTTCAACCCATAATAAGCCACAAACACATTCTTGTCAAAACAGACAACATGACAACAATGTATTACCTAAACAAACAGGGAGGCACACACTCGACACAGTTGTGTCTCCTAACACAGAAAATATGGCATTGGGCGATTCACAACCACATTCGCCTAATAGCACAATTTATTCCAGGAATTCAGAACCAGCTAGCAGACAATCTCTCTCGGGATCACCAACAGATCCACGAATGGGAGATTCACCCCCAAATACTACACACTTACTTCCAAATGTGGGGAACACCACAAATAGATCTATTTGCAACAAAGGAAAACTCAAAATGACAAAACTTCGCATCCAGGTACCCACAAGATCAGTCTCAGGGCAATGCGTTATGGATGAGCTGGTCAGGGATATTTGCTTACGCTTTTCCCCCTCTCCCACTCCTTCCATATCTAGTAAACAAATTGAGTCAAAACAAGCTCAAACTCATACTAATAGCACCAACATGGGCAAGACAACCTTGGTACACAACACTACTAGACCTCTCAGTAGTACCTCATGTCAAACTACCAAACAGACCAGATCTGTTAACACAACACAAACAACAGATCAGACATCCAAATCCAGCATCGCTGAATCTAGCAATTTGGCTCCTGAAATCCTAGAATTCGGACACTTAGACCTCACTCAAGAAAGTATGGAGGTCATAAGACAAGCTAGGAAACCTACCACTAGACACTGCTATGCAAATAAGTGGAAAAGATTTGTTTATTACTGCCATAATAATCAAATTCAACCTTTACACGCATCTGCCAAAGATATAGTAGGATACTTACTACAATTGCAAAAGTCAAAGCTAGCTTTCTCTTCAATAAAGATACATCTGACCGCAATTTCAGCCTACCTCCAAATTACGCACTCAACTTCATTATTTAGGATACCAGTCATAAAAGCATTTATGGAAGGCCTAAAAAGAATTATACCACCACGAACACCACCAGTTCCTTCATGGAACCTCAACATTGTCTTAACACGACTCATGGGGCCACCTTTTGAGCCCATGCACTCTTGTGAAATGCAATACTTAACATGGAAAGTTGCATTTTTGATTGCCATCACATCTCTAAGAAGAGTGAGTGAAATTCAAGCATTTACCATACAAGAACCATTTATTCAAATACACAAGCATAAAGTAGTTCTACGGACAAATCCACAATTTTTACCAAAAGTGATCTCACCGTTCCACTTGAATCAAACAGTAGAATTACCAGTGTTCTTCCCACAGCCAGATTCTGTAGCTGAAAGAGCACTGCATACATTAGACATCAAAAGAGCGCTAATGTACTAAATTGACAGAACAAAACTAATTCGAAAAACAAAACAACTATTTATTGCTTTCCAAAAACCTCATACAGGGAATCCAATTTCTAAACAAGGCATTGCTAGATGGATAGTTAAGTGTATTCAAACCTGCTATCTTAAAGCAAAGAGAGAGCTGCCTATTACACCAAAGACACACTCAACCAGAAAAAAAGGGGCTACCATGGCCTTTCTAGGAAATATTCCAATGAACGAAATATGTAAGGCAGCAACATGGTCTACGCCTCATACATTTACCAAACACTACTGTTTAGATGTGTTAACGGCACAACAAGGCACAGTAGGTCAAGCTGTACTACGAACATTATTTCAAACAACTTCAACTCCTACAGGCTGAACCACCGCTTTTGGGGAGATAACTGCTTACTATTCTATGCACAGCATGTGTATCTGCAGCTACACATGCCATAGAACGGAAAATGTCACTTACCCAGTGTACATCTGTTCGTGGCATTAGTCGCTGCAGATTCACATGCGCCCACCCGCCTCCCCGGGAGCCTGTAGCCGTTTAGAAGTTGATCTTGAACATTTGTAAATAAATTACTTTAAACTTCATTATGTACATACGTATTCACTCCATTGCATGGGCACTATTACTAGCATACACAACTCCTACCTCACCCTCTGCGGGGAAAACAATCTAAGATGGAGTCGACGCCCATGCACAATGGAGTCGAAATGGGAGGAGTCCCTTGGTTTCGTGACTCGAAAAAAGACTTCTTCGAAGAAAAACAACTTGTAACACTCTGAGCCCAACACCAGATGGCGGGATGTGCACAGCATGTGAATCTGCAGCGACTAATGCCACGAACAGATGTACACTGGGTAAGTGACATTTTCCATATATGTATGTATATATATATGTGTGTGTTCGATGGCCTGTGTAGCTGCAGATACACATGCTATGCATAGCTCTTCTGACATCTAGTGTTGAGCTCGGAGTGTTACAAGTTGTTTTTTTTCGAAGACTTTTCGGAGTCACGGAATCGAGTGACTCCTCTAAGTTTCAGTGTGCACGGGCATCGACTCCATTGTTAGATTGTTTTCTTTCCGTGGTTGGGTTCGGACGTGTTTCCTCTCGCTCCCAGATTGCGATTCAGAAAACCTCAGAAAACCTTATTCGTCGGTATTGTTTCGTTCGTGTTTCCCATCTAGCATCGAACCAGTAGTACTGTCGGAACCTTCATTTCGCCCTTCGGGCCTACGGCCTGGAAAGCCTGATGGATCGGACTCCATTCCGATTCTGCCCTCGGTGCCACGCGAACTACCTCTATACCGACCAACACTTGGTTTGTAATTTGTGCCTTTCTCCAGACCATCGGGAGGAAGATTGTGAGGCCTGTCGATCATTTTGATCAAAGAAGATCCTGAGAGATCGCAGAGCCCGAAGACTCGAAATGGCGACGAAAAGCAGCGGACATCACGACGTCATGTAGGAAGAGCAGGCACAGACAGCAGTTTCCATCTGTAGGAAGTTGGCTCTGTATGTACTATTTCAAAGTAAGAAATAGCATGCACAGAGTCCAAGGGTTCCCCTTAGAGGTAGGATAGTGACGAAAAGAGATAATTCTAATGCTCTATTTTGTGGTAGTGTGGTCGAGCAGTAGGCTTATCAGAGGGTAGTGTTAAGCATTTGTTGTACACACACAGGCAATAAATGAGGAACACACACTCAAAGACAATTCCAGGCCAATAGGTTTTTGTATAGAAAAATATATTTTCTTAGTTTATTTTAAGAACCACAGGTTCAAGATTTACGATCAATACTTCAAATGAAAGGTACTTCACTTAGGTATCATAGGAACTTTGAATCAGCAAAATAGCATGTACAGTTTTGGCAAAAATGGCAGTTAGCTATTTTAAAACTAGACAGTGCAAATTTCAACAGTTCCTGGGGGAGGTAAGTATTTGTTAGTTTTGCAGGTAAATGAACCACCTACAGGGTTCAAGGTTGGGTCCAAGGTTGGGCAACCCCAAAGTTACCACACCAGCAGCTCAGGGCCGGTCAGGTGCAGAGGTCAAAGTGGTGCCCAAAACACATAGGTTTCAATGGAGAAGGGGGTGCCCCGGTTCCAGTCTGCCAGCAGGTAGGTACCCGTGACTTCGGAGGGCAGACCAGGGGGGTTTTGTAGGGCACTGGGGGGGGGGGGGGGGGGACACAAGTCAGCACAAAATTACACCCTCAGCGGCACGGGGCGGCCGGCTGCAGAGTGCAAACAGGCGTCGGGTTTGCAATGGAGTTCAATGGGAGACCCAGGGGTCTCTTCAACGAAGCAGGCAGGCAAGGGGGGGGCTCTTCAGGGTAGCAACCACCTGGGAAAGGGAGAGGGCCACCTGGGGGTTGCTTCTGCACTGGAGGTAGGATCCTTCAGGTCCTGGGGGCTGCGGTTTGTAGTGTCTTTACCAGGAGTCGGGTTCTTAGAAGCAGGCAGTCGCGGTCAGGAGGAGCCTCTGGATTCCCTCTGCAGGCATCGCTGGGGGGACTCGGGGGGGGGGTCAACTCTGGTTACTCACAGGGTTGCAGTCACCTGGGAGTCCTCCCTGTAGTGTTGTTTCTCCGCAGGTCGAGCCGGGGGTGTCGGTGCAGAGTGGAAAGTCTAACGCTTCTGGCGGGAAACGTGCAGTCCTTTAAAGTTTGTTTCTTTGTTGCAAAGTTATTTGTTCTTTGGAGCAGAGCCGCAGTCCTCTGGAGTTCTTGGTCCTTTTAAATGCAGGGTAGTCCTCTGAGGCTTTAGAGGTCGCTGAACCCTGGGGAACGCGTCGCTGTTGCAGTTTTTCTTGAAGTGGGGAGACAGGCCGGTAGGGCTGGAGCCAAAGCAGTTGGTGTATCCGTCTTCTCTGCACGGCTTTCAGGTCAGCAGTCCTTCTTCGTCTTCAGGTTGCAGGAATCTATCTTGCTTGGTTCTGGGGGGCCCTGAATACTCAATTTAGGGGTGTGTTTAGGTCTGGGGGGTTAGTAGCCAATGGCTACTAGCCCTGAGGGGGGCTACACCCTCTTTGTACCTCCTCCCTGAGGGGAAGAGGGCACATCCCTAATCCTATTGGGGGAATCCTCCATCTGCAAGATAGAGGATTTCTAAAAGTCAGAGTCACCTCAGCTCAGGACACCTTAGGGGCTGTCCTGACTGGCCAGTGACTCCTCCTTGTTTTTCTCATTATCTCCTCCGGCCTTGCCGCCAAAAGTGGGGCCGTGGCCGGAGGGGACGGGCAACTCCACTAGCTGGAGTGCCCTGGGGTGCTGTAACAAAGGGGGTGAGCCTTTGAGGCTCCCCGCCAGGTGTTACAGTTCCTGCAGGGGGAGGTGTGAAGCACCTCCACCCAGTACAGGCTTTGTTCCTAGCCACACAGTGACAAAGGCACTCTCCCCATGTGGCCAGCAACATGTCTGGTGTGTGGCAGGCTGTTAAAACCAGTCAGCCCACACGGGTAGTCGGTTAAGGTTTCAGGGGGCACCTCTAAGGTGCCCTCTGGGGTGTATGTTACAATAAAATGTACACTGGCATCAATGTGCATTTATTGTGCTGAGAAGTTTGATACCAAACTTCCCAGTGTTCAGTGTAGCCATTATGGTGCTGTGGAGTTCGTGCATGACAGGCTCCCAGACCATATACTCTTATGGCTACCCTGCACTTAAAATGTCTAAGGTTTTGCTTGGACACTGCAGGGGCATAGTGCTCATGCGCTTATGCCCTCACATATGGTATAGTGCACCCTGCCTTAGGGCTGTAAGGCCTGCTAGAGGTGTGACTTATCTATACCTGTAGGCAGTGTGAGGTTGGTATGGCACCCTGAGGGGAGTGCCATGTCGACTTAGTCGTTTTATCCTCACTAGCACACACAAGCTGGCAAGCAGTGTCTGTGCTGAGTGAGGGGTCCCCAGGGTGGCATAAGACATGCTGCAGCCCTTAGAGACCTTCCCTGGCATCAGGGCTCTTGGTACCAGGGGTACCAGTTACAAGGGACTTACCTGGATGCCAGGGTGTGCCAATTGTGAAAACAAAAGTACAGGTTAGGGAAAGAACACTGGTGCTTTGGCCTGATTAGCAGGACTCAGCACACTTTCAAATCAAAACTTAGAATCAGCAAAGGCAAAAAGTCAGGGGGTAACCATGCCAAGGAGGCATTTCCTTACAATCAAGCATACAACTGAACTAACACTACACAGTAAGGTTTGTGATGAAACTTCTAGGCATGATGTCCTCATGAAAAGCCATTGTCCCAAATGCAAGATTACACATGCGGATCTTACAACAGTGCTTAGGAAAACAATGGACACAAGCACAGGGTCATCTTCAAGATCTAGTGTTGATAGACCGCCAAACACACTCCTCGCTTCAATGGTGGAACCCTATAAATTTAAACAAAGGGCGGCCATTCCAAGACCCAGTGCCTCAAGCAGTTATAAAAAACAAATGCTTCCATGATGGGGTGGGGAGCACACCTCAACAATCACAGCATACAGGGTCAGTGGGACAATCAACAAAAACAACTTTGCATAAATCATTTTGAACTGCTAGCAGTTTTTCTAGCATTAAAAGCATTTCAACCACTAGTAGCCCACAAACATATTCTCGTTAAAACGGACAACATGACAACATTGTATTATCTCAACAAACAAGGGGGGACACACTTGTCACAACTGTGTCTCTTAGCACAAAAGATTTGGCATTGGGCAATTCACAACCACATTCGCCTAATAGCACAATACATACCAGGCATTCATAATCAGTTAGTCGACAATCTCAGTCGAGATCACCAGCAAACTCACAAATGGGAAGTACATCCCTAGATCCTACAGGATCACTTCCACCACTGGGGAACACCAAACATAGACCTATTCGCATCAAAACAAAACGCAAAATGCCAAAACTTCGCATCCAGGTACCCACACCCTCAGTCCAAGGGCAATGCACTATGGATCAGTTGGTCAGGGATATTTGCTTATGCCTTTCCCCCTCTCCCACTCATTCCTTATCTGGTCAACAAACTAGGTCAGTAGTACCCCCACATCGAACTACCAAACAGACCAGATCTGTTAACACAACACAAACAACAGATCAGACACCCGAATCCAGCATCGCTCAATCTAGCAATTTGGCTCCTGAAGTCTTGGAATTCGGACATTTAAATCTTACACAAGAGTGTATGGAGGTCATTAAACAAGGGAGAAAACCTACAACAAGACATTGTTATGCAAACAAGTGGAAAAGATTTGTTTGCTACTGCCACACTAATCAAATTCAACCACTACATGCCTCCACAAAGGACATTGTCAGCTATTTATTACACTTAGAGAAGTCTAATCTAGCATTTTCTTCCATTAAAATCCATCTCACTGCAATATCTGCCTATCTGCAGATTACACATACAACATCACTTTTTATAATCCCAGTCATTAAAGCATTTATGGAGGGACTAAAAAGAATCATACCCCTAAGGGCACCACCAGTACCTTAGTGGAAACGTAATATTGTATTAACACGACTCATGGGCCCACCATTCGAACCCATGCATTCTTGTCAAATGCAATATCTGACTTGGAAATTAGCTTTTCTAATAGCTATCACATCACTTAAGAGTAAGTGAAATACAAGCATTTACTATTCAAGAACCCTTTATACAAATACATAAACAAAAAGTGGTTCTCTGTACCAATCCAAAATTCTTACCAAAGGTCCCAGTCTTCTTTCCGCAACCAGACTCAGTAGCTGAAAGGGCCTTGCATATATTAGACATAAAAAGAGCACTAATGTATTACATTGACAGAACAAAACAATTTCGTAAAACAAAACAATTGTTCGTAGCCTTCCAAAAACCTCATGCAGGTAATCCTATATCCAAACAAGGCATTGCCAGATGGATAGTTAAATGTATTCAAACTTGCTATATTAAAGCAAAAAGAGAATTACCTATTACACCAAGAGCACATTCCACTAGAAAGACAGGTGCCACAATGGCTTTTCTTGGAAATATACCTATGACAGAAATTTGTAAGGCAGCCACCTGGTCTACGCCTCATACATTTACGAAACATTGCTGTGTAGATGTGTTAGCAACACAACAAGCCACAGTAGGACAGGCTGTATTAAGAACATTATTTCAGACAACTTCAACTCCTACAGGCTAAATCACCGCTTTTTGGGGAGATTACGGCTTCATAGTCTATGCACAGCATGTGTATCTGTAGCTACACATGCCACCGAACGGAAAATGTCACGTTCGATGGCATGTGTAGCTGCAGATACACATGTTGTGCATAGCCCGCCATCTGGTGTTGGGTCGGAGTGTTACAAGTTGTTTTTCTTCGAAGAAGTCTTTCGAGTCACGAGACCGAGGGACTCCTCCTCCTTTGCTTCCATTGCGCATGGGCGTCAAATCCATCTTTGATTGTTTTCTTTCCGCCATCGGGTTCGGACGTGTTCCTTTTCGGTCCGGGTTCGGAACGGAAAGATAGTTAGAAATTCGGAAAATTACGTCGGTATTGTTGCGTTCGGGATCGGATTAGATAGAATCGACATCGAATCGTGAAGAGCTCCGGTAGCCCTTCGGGGTAATTTCGATCCCCCGTCGGGGCCTGGTCGGCCCGACCGCGTGTAACATCGAGGCTCATGGAACGGACCCCGTTCCGATTCTGCCCTAAATGCCACAACAAATACCCATATACAGACCAACATTTGGTCTGTAACCTGTGCCTGTCGCCCGAGCACAAGGAAGAAACTTGTGAGGCCTGTCGCGCGTTTCGATCCCGAAAAACGCTCCGTGACCGGCGAGCCAGAAGATTACAGATGGCGTCCACGCCGACAGGACACCGAGAGTTCGAGGAACAATGAGAAGAGGAAGCCTTCTCTATCCATGAATCGGACTCAGAGGAATTCGACGTCCACGAAACAGTGAGTAAGACGTCGAAGCCAGCTCACAAGAAAACAGACAAGGCCCAGGGGACGCCACTGCCAACAGGCCATGGCTCAACCCATAAAGTCGGTGACCGCCCATCGGCACCGAAAAAGGCCGAACTAGTGCCGAGATCGTCCGACTCGGGTCGAGACACAGGCACGCAGCAATCTCGGGACTGAGAAAGTGCTGCCGACAAAGATCGACGCCGAGACATCGGAGCCGAAGCTGCTCAACGCAGAGACAGCGGCACCGAGGAGGATCGACGCCGAGAAGTTTCGACTCCAAAAAAGAGAAAAGTCGCCTCGGAGCCGAAAACGAGTAAGGACATAGTTTCGGTGCCGAAACGACCGGCAACCGAGCCAACAACCAGCTCATATTCAGAGGAGCAATCACTGTCCTCTCAATTGCGCAAACATAGATTCGAGGAAGAGTTACAGTCCACTGAAGTAGACCACACTCAAAAGCGGATCTTTATACAGAGTGGAACAGGGAAGATCAGCACCCTTCCCCCTATTAGGAGAAAAAGGAGACTTGAGTTCCAAATACAGGAACAAGCACCACAAACAAAAGTGGTGAAGAAGGTAACTCCGCCACCCTCTCCTCCACCTGTAACTTATATATCACCGGCACAGACTCCGTCACACTCACCGGCTCACACCACCATGAGCCAAGATGACCAGGACGCTTGGGACCTATACAACGCCCCAGTGTCAGACAACAGTCCGGAGGCGTATCCTACCAAGCCCTCACCACCAGAGGACAGCACAGCGTATTCACAGGTGGTAGCTAGGGCAGCAGAGTTCCATAACGTGTCGCTACACTCGGAACCTGTCGAGGATGACTTCCTTTTCAACACCCTCTCCTCCACCCATAGCACCTACCAGAGCCTGCCTATGCTCCCAGGAATGCAAAGGCACGCAAAGCAAATCTTCAAAGAGCCTGTCAAGAGTAGAGCAATAACACCAAGGGTGGAAAAGAAATACAAAGCACCGCCCACAGACCCTGCTTTCATCACCTCACAACTCCCACCAGATTCGGTTGTAGTAGGGGCAGCTCGCAAGAGAGCCAACTCTCACACGTCAGGCGATGCACCACCTCCGGATAAAGAAAGCCGCAAGTTCGACGCAGCCGGAAAAAGGGTCGCAGTACAAGCTGCAAACCAGTGGCGCATCGCTAACTCTCAAGCGCTCCTAGCGCGATATGATAGAGCCCATTGGGACGAGATGCAGCACCTTATCGAGCATCTACCCAAGGATTTCAAAAAAGGGCGAAACAGGTGGTTGAGGAGGGACAAAATATCTCCAATAACCAAATACGCTCCTCTATGGATGCAGCTGACACAGCTGCAAGAACAATTAACACAGCAGTAACCATAAGAAGGCACGCGTGGTTACGAACATCTGGCTTTAAACCGGAGATACAGCAAGCGGTGCTCAATATGCCATTCAATGAGCAACAATTGTTCGGACCTGAAGTGGACACGGCAATTGAGAAGCTAAAAAAGGACACTGACACTGCCAAGGCCATGGGCGCACTCTATTCCCCGCAAGGCAGAGGCACTTTCGGCACCTTCCGCAAAACAACCTTCAGAGGGGGGTTTCGGGGTCAGGCCACACAAGCCAGTACCTCACACTCAACACCATCTACCTACCAGGGACAGTACCAAAGGGGAGGCTTTCGGGGCCAGTACAGAGGAGGACAATTCCCTAGAAACGGGAAAATTTCAAAGCCCAAAAACACCTGCAACCAAACAGTGACTCACAGGTCACTCATCCCCTCCACACAACACCAGTGGGGGGAAGAATAAGTCAGTATTACCAATCTTGGGAGGAAATAACAACAGACACTTGGGTCTTAGCAATTATCCAACATGGTTATTGCATAGAATTTCTCCAAATCCCTCCAAATATACCACCAAAAACACAGAATATATCAAAACAGCATTCAGACCTTCTGGAAATAGAAGTTCAAGCATTACTGCAAAAGAACGCAATAGAACTGGTACCAGGTACACAAATAAACACAGGAGTTTACTCACTGTACTTTCTAATACCAAAAAAGGACAAAACACTGAGACCAATCCTAGATCTCAGAACACTAAACACCTACATCAAATCAGAACACTTTCACATGGTCATGCTACAAGAAGTGTTACTATTGCTAAAGCAACAAGACTACATGACAACCTTAGATCTCAAAGACGCATATTTCCACATACCGGTACATCCCTCGCACAGGAAATACCTAAGGTTCGTATTCAAAGGAATACATTACCAATTCAAAGTATTGCCGTTCGGTATAACAACCGCACCAAGAGTCTTTACAAAATGCCTAGCAGTAGTAGCTGCACACATCAGAAGGCAGCAAATACACGTATTCCCGTATCTAGACGATTGGCTAATCAAGACCAACTCACTGACAAAGTGTTCACACCACACAGATAGGTCATACAAACCCTCTACAAACTCGGTTTCTCCGTCAACTATGCGAAATCACGCGTTCTGCCGTGCAAAGTACAGCAATACCTAGGAGCAACAATAGACACAACAAGGGGAATAGCCACTCCAAGTCCACAAAGGGTTAAAAATTTCCAAAAAGTTATACAAACCATGTATCCAACACAATAAATACAGGCAAAGATGGTATTACAACTCCTAGGCATGATGTCCTCATGCATAGCCATTGTCCCGAATGCAAGACTGCACATGAGGCCCTTACAACAGTGCCTAGCATCACAATGGTCACAAGCACAGGGTCACCTTCTAGATCTGGTGTTGATAGACCGCCAAACATACATCTCGCTTCTATGGTGGAACAGTATAAATTTAAACAAAGGGCGGCCTTTCCAAGACCCAGTGCCACAATACGTGATAACAACAGATGCTTCCATGACAGGGTGAGGAGCACACCTCAATCAACACAGCATCCAAGGACAATGGGACGTACATCAAACAAAGCTGCATATAAATCACCTCGAACTGCTAGCAGTTTTCCTAGCGTTAAAAGCATTCCAACCCATCATAACCCACAAGTACATTCTTGTCAAAACAGACAACATGACAACAATGTATTATCTAAACAAACAGGGGGGGACACACTCGACACAGCTGTGCCTCCTGGCACAAAAAATATGGCAATGGGCAATTCACAACCACATTCGCCTAATAGCACAGTTCATTCCGGGAATCCAGAATCAACTTGCAGACAATCTCTCTCGAGATCACCAACAGGTCCACGAATGGGAAATTCACCCCCAAATTCTAAACACTTACTTCAAAATTTGGGGAACACCTCAAATAGACTTATTTGCAACAAAGGAGAACGCAAAATGCCAAAACTTCGCATCCAGATACCCACACAGGCGCAGTCCCAAGGCAATGCCCTATGGATGAACTGGTCAGGGATATTTGCGTACGCTTTTCCCCCTCTCCCTCTCCTTCCATATCTAGTAAACAAATTGAGTCAAAACAAACTCAAACTCATACTGATAGCACCAACATGGGTGAGGCAACCATGGTACACAACACTGCTAGACCTATCAGTAGTACCCCACGTCAAGTTACCCAACAGGCCAGATCTGTTAACACAACACAAACAACAGATCAGGCATCCAAACCCAGCATCGCTGAATCTAGCAATCTGGCTCCTGAAATCCTAGAATTCGGACACTTAAACCTCACCCAAGAATGTATGGAAGTCATAAAGCAAGCTAGAAGACCATCCACTAGACACTTCTATGCAAGCAAATGGAAAAGGTTTGTTTGCTACTGCCATAATAATTAAATTCAACCATTACACGCATCTCCAAAGGATGTAGTGGGTTACTTACTACACTTACAAAAATCGAACCTGGCCTTCTCTTCCATTAAAATACACCTCGCAGCAATATCTGCATACCTGCAGATTACCCATTCAACTTCACTATTTAGGATACCTGTCATTAAAGCGTTTATGGAAGGCCTCAAAAGAATTATACCACCAAGGACACCACCCGTTCCTTCATGGAACCTCAGCATCGTCTTAACAAGACTCATGGGTCCACCTTTTGAACCCATGCATTCTTGCGAAATACAATTCCTAACCTGGAAAGTTGCATTTCTCATCGCCATCACATCTCTAAGAAGAGTAAGTGAAATTCAGGCGTTTACAATACAAGAACCTTATATCCAAATACACAAAAATAAGGTAGTCCTAAGAACCAATCCTAAATTTCTACCAAAGGTTATTTCACCGTTCCACTTAAATCAAACTGTAGAACTACCAGTGTTCTTCCCACAGCCAGACTCGGTAGCTGAAAGGGCACTACATACATTAGACATCAGAAGAGCACTAATGTACTACATTGACAGAACGAAAGAAATCAGAAAAACAAAACAACTGTTTATTGCATTCCAAAAACCTCATACAGGAAACCCAATATCAAAACAGGGTATAGCCAGATGGATAGTTAAATGCATCCAAATCTGCTACCTTAAAGCAAAAAGGGAGCTGCCCATTACACCAAGGGCACACTCAACCCGTAAGAAAGGCGCTAGCATGGCCTTCCTAGGGAATATTCCAATGCACGAGATATGAAAGGCAGCCACATGGTCTACGCCTCACACATTTACTAAGCACTACTGTGTAGACGTGCTATCCGCACAACAAGCCACAGTAGGTCAAGCCGTACTAAAAACTCTATTTCAGACTACTTCCACTCCTACAGGCTGAGCCACCGCTTTTTGGGAGATAACTGCTTACTAGTCTATGCACAACATGTGTATCTGCAGCTACACATGCCATCGAACTGAAAATGTCACTTACCCAGTGTACATCTGTTCGTGTCATTAGTCGCTGCAGATTCACATGTGCCCACCCGCCTCCCCGGGAGCCTGTAGCCGTTTGGAAGTTATCTTCAACTTTGTACATTTTGTAAATATATTACTTAAACCTTAACTGGTACATACTTATTCACTCCATTGCATGGGCACTATTACTAACACACACAACTCCTACCTCACCCTCTGCGGGGAAAACAATCGAAGATGGAGTCGACGCCCATGCGCAATGGAAGCAAAGGAGGAGGAGTCCCTCGGTCTCGTGACTCGAAAGACTTCTTCGAAGAAAAACAACTTGTAACACTCTGACCCAACACCAGATGGCGGGCTATGCACAACATGTGAATCTGCAGCGACTAATGCCACGAACAGATGTACACTGGGTAATTGACATTTTCATTACCCAGTGTACATCTGTTGGTGGCATGAGACGCTGCAGATTCACATGTCCCTCCCACCTCCCCTGTAGCCTGAAGACATTTTTAGTTGCATGAAAATTGTAAATATATATTATTTTAATAGACATCAGGTACATACATTACTACTCCATTGCATGGGCACCTCTAGTATACTCTCAACTCCTACCTCACCCTCTGCAGGGAAAACAATCTAAGATGGAGTCGACGCCCATGCGCAATGGAGCCGAAAGGGAGGAGTCACTCGGTCTCGTGACTCGAAAAAGACTTCTTCAAAGAAAAACAACTTGTAACACTCCGAGCACAGCACTAGATGGCAGGATAATACACAGCATGTGAATCTGCGTCTCATGCCACGAACAGATGTACACTGGGTAAGTGACATTTTCCATATATTTATATATGTTTGGTGGCATGTGTAGCTGCAGATAAACATGCTGTGCATTATCCTGCCATCTAGTGTTGGGCTCGGAGTGTTACAAGTTGTTTTTCTTCGAAGAAGTCTTTTCGAGTCACGAGACCGAGGGACTCCTCCCTTTCTGCTCCATTGCGCATGGGCATCGACTCCATCTTAGATTGTTTTCTTTCTGCCATCGCGTTCGGACGTGTTCCTTTTCGCTCCGTGTTTCGGGTCGGAAAGTTAGTTAGAATCTCGGAAAAGACGTCGGTATTATTTGCGTTCGGTATCGGGTTAGTTACAACAGATCGACACCGAATTTAGAAGAGTTCCGGTGGCCCTTCTGGGTTTTTTCGATCCCCCGTCGGGGCCTGGTCGGCCCGGCCACGTGTGAATTCAAGGCTGATGGAACGGACCCCATTCCGCTTCTGTCCAAAATGCCATAACAAGTATCCATCTACAGATCAGCATCTGGTCTGTAACTTGTGCTTGTCCCCAGAGCACAAGGAAGATACTTGTGAGGCCTGTCGAGCGTTTCGGTCCAGAAAGACATTAAGAGACCGAAGTGCCAGAAGACTGCAGATGGCGTCGACGCCGACAGAACAAGAGCGTTTCGAGGAAGAAGAGGAAGCTTTCTCTATCCAAGAGTCGGACTCGGAAGAGCTCGAGGCCGAAGAAACGCCGAAAACCGTGAGTAAGACGTCGAAACATAAGACTCACGAGAAGTCAACAAAAGCCCAGGGGACACCACCGCCAACAGGCCATGGCTTAACCCAAACAAGCGATGACCGAGCCAAGGCACCGAAAAAGGGCACGCTGGTGTCGAAGTCATCCGACTCCGGTCGAGATACCACCACACAGCAATCTCGGACCCAAGACATCGGCTCCGAGAAATTTTGGCACCGTCACAGCGGCACCGAACAAATTCGGCATCGAGACACCACCACGCCGAAAATTACAAAGGTTTCTTCGGAGCCTAAAAAGACCTCCGAAAAAGTTTTGGTTCCGAAACATCCAGCCTCAGAGCCGAAAACAGGTTCCTATACAGAGGAACAAGGATTGACCTCCCAAATGAAAAAACATAGATTTGGAGAGGAACTTCAAGCTGTAGAGCCAGACTATACTCAAAGGAGGCTCCACATTCATCAAGACAAAGGGAAAATAACCCCTCTTCCTCCAATTAAGATAAAAAGAAAACTTGCCTTTCACGAAAAGGACAAGGAGCCACAGGCAAAGGTGGCAAAGAAAACAACTCCACCACCATCAGTGCACACATCACCAGTAGCAACTCCTCCACTGATGCACTCCCCGACTCATACTGCCATGAGTCAAGATGATCCTGATGCATGGGACCTTTACGATGCTCCAGTATCGGACAACAGCCCAGACTCGTACCCAACCAGGCCGTCCCCTCCTGAGGACAGTACATCTTACACACAGGTGATCGCAAGGGCAGCTGCTTTCCATAACGTCACCTTGCATTCAGAACCAATTGAGGATGACTTCTTGTTTAACACGCTAACCTCCACTCATAGCCAGTACCAAAGACTACCTATGCTCCCAGGAATGCTAAAACATTCAAAACAAATCTTTCAAGATCCTGTTAAAGGCCGAGCCATAACTCCGAGTGGAGAAAAAATACAAGCCACCGCCAACAGATCCTTTATTACAACGCAGTTATCTCCAGACTCAGTAGTTGTCGGGGTAGCTCGTAAGAGAGCAAACTCTCATACCTCGGGAGACGCACCACCTCCAGACAAAGAGAGTCGCAAATTTGATGCTGCAGGCAAAAGGGTTGCAGCACAAGCAGCAAACCAATGGCGCATTGCCAATTCACAAGTGCTTTTAGCAAGATATGACAGAGCGCACTGGGATGAGATGCAACATTTGATAGAACACTTACCCAAGGAGTTCCAAAAAAGAGCACAACAAGTGGTGGAAGAAGGACAAAGTATCTCTAATAATCAGATACGGTCTTCAATGGATGCAGCAGATACGGCTGCAAGGACAGTAAATACTGCAATAACAATAAGAAGGCACGCATGGCTCCGCACGTCAGGTTTCAAGCCAGAAATTCAACAAGCCGTGCTAAATATGCCATTTAATGAACAGCAGTTGTTTGGGCCGGAAGTCGACACTGCTATTGAGAAACTCAAGAAGGACACTGATACAGCAAAAGCCATGGGCGCACTCTACTCCCCGCAGAGCAGAGGCACCTTTCGCAAAACACCTTTTAGGGGAGGGTTTCGAGGACCACCTACAGAAACCACAACATCACAAACAAGGCCCACTTACCAAAGCCAATATCCGCTGGGAAGTTTTCGGGGGCAATATAGAGGGGGACAATTCCAAAGAGGTAGAGGAAAATTCCAAAGCCCCAAAAGTCCTCAAAATAAGCAGTGACTCACAAGTCACCCATCCCCATCACATAACACCTGTGGGGGGAAGATTAAGTCAATTTTACAAACATTGGGAGGAGTTAACAACAGATACTTGGGTACTAGCAATTATCCAGTATGGTTATTGCATAGAATTTCGAGAATTCCCTCCAACAGTCCCACCGAAAACACACAGTATGTCGAAACAACATATAAATCTTCTAGGATTAGAAGTTCAAGCATTGCTCCAAAAAGACGCAATAGAATTAGTACCAAAACAAGAACTAAACACAGGAGTTTACTCACTGTACTTTCTAATACCCAAAAAAGACAAAACTCTAAGACCTATACTAGATCTCAGAATATTAAATACATACATCAAATCAGACCACTTTCACATGGTTACATTACAAGAAGTAATCCCACTGCTCAAACAACAAGACTACATGACAACACTGGATCTAAAGGATGCATATTTCCATATACCAATACATCCTTCACACAGAAAGTACCTAAGGTTTGTGTTCCAAGGGATACATTACCAATTCAAAGTGTTGCCATTCGGAATAACAACTGCACCAAGAGTTTTTACAAAATGTCTAGCAGTAGTAGCTGCACATATCAGAAGGCAGCAAATACATGTGTTCCCGTACCTAGACGTTTGGTTAATCAAAACCAACACGCAAAAACAGTGTTCACGACACACAAATTACGTCATAGAAACCCTACACAAACTAGGTTTCTCAATCAATTACTCAAAGTCACACCTTCTGCCGTGTCAAACACAGCAATACCTAGGAGCAACAATCAACACAGTAAAAGGGATTGCCACTCCAAGTCCACAAAGAGTCCAAACATTCCAAAATGTAATACAAGCCATGTATCCAAACCAGATGATACAGGTCAAATTAGTAATGAAACTCCTAGGCATGATGTCCTCATGCATAGCCATTGACCCAAACGCAAGGTTGCACATGCGGCCCTTACAACAGTGCCTAGCATCACAGTGGTCACAAGCACAGGGTCAACTTCTAGATCTGGTGTTGATAGACCGCCAAACATACATCTCGCTTCAATGGTGGAACAGTATAAATTTAAAACAAAGGGCGGCCTTTTCAAGACCCAGTGCCACAATGCGTAATAACAACAGATGCATCCATGACAGGGTGGGGAGCACACCTCAATCAGCACAGCATCCAAGGACAATGGAACATTCAGCAAAAACAGTTTCATATAAACCACTTAGAACTGTTAGCGGTGTTTCTAGCTCTGAAAGCATTTCAACCCATATTAACCCACAAATACACTCTTGTCAAAACAGACAACATGACAACAATGTATTACCTAAACAAACAAGGAGGAACACACTCGACACAGTTGTGTCTCCTAACACAAAAAATATGGCATTGGGCGATTCACAACCACATTCGCCTAATAGCACAATTTATTCCAGGGATTCAGAATCAGTTAGCAGACAATCTCTCTCGGGATCACCAACAGATCCACGAATGGGAAATTCACCCCCAAATACTGAACACTTACTTCAAAATGTGGGGAACGCCACAAATAGATCTATTTGCAACAAAAGAAAACTCAAAATGCCAAAACTTCGCATCCAGGTACCCACAACATCAGTCTCAGGGCAATGCACTATGGATGAACTGGTCAGGGATATTTGCATACGCTTTTCCCCCTCTCCCTCTTCTTCCATATCTAGTAAACAAGTTGAGTCAAAACAAACTCATACTAATAGCACCAACATGGGCAAGGCAACCGTGGTACACAACACTACTAGACCTTTCAGTAGTACCTCATATCAAACTGCCAAACAGACCAGATCTGTTAACACAACACAAACAACAGATCAGACATCCAAATCCAGCATCGCTGAATCTAGCAATTTGGCTCCTGAAATCCTAGAATTCGGGCACTTAAACCTCACACAATAATGTATGGAGGTCATAAAACAGGCTAGAAAACCTACCACTAGACACTGTTATGCAAATAAGTGGAAAAGATTTGTTTATTACTGCCATAATAATCAAATTCAACCTTTACACGCATCTGCAAAAGAGATAGTAGGATACTTACTACATTTGCAAAAATCTAAACTAGCTTTCTCTTCCATTAAAATACATCTTACGGCAATTTCAGCTTACCTGCAAATTACGCACTCAACTTCATTATTTAGGATACCAGTCATAAAAGCATTTATGGAAGGCCTAAAGAGAATTATACCACCAAGAACACCACCAGTTCCTTCATGGAACCTCAACATTGTCTTAACACGACTCATGGGTCCACCTTTTGAGCCCATGCACTCTTGTGAAATGCAATACTTAACGTGGAAAGTTGCATTTTTAATTGCCATCACATCTCTAAGAAGAGTGAGTGAGATTCAAGCATTTACCATTCAAGAACCATTTATTCAAATACACAAAAATAAAGTTGTTCTACGGACCAATCCTAAATTTTTACCAAAAGTAATCTCACCGTTCCACTTGAATCAAACAGTAGAATTACCAGTGTTCTTCCCACAGCCAGATTCGGTAGCTGAAAGAGCACTACATACATTAGACATCAAAAGAGCACTAATGTACTACATTGACAGAACAAAACTAATTCGAAAGACAAAACAACTATTTGTCGCCTTTCAAAAACCTCATACAGGAAATCCTATTTCAAAACAAGGCATTGCTAGATGGATAGTTAAGTGCATTCAAACCTGCTATCTTAAAGCTAAAAGAGAACTGCCTATTACACCAAAGGCACACTCAACCAGAAAGAAAGGTGCTACCATGGCCTTTCTAGGAAATATTCCAATGAACGAAATATGTAAGGCAGCAACATGGTCTACGCCTCATACATTTACCAAGCACTACTGTGTAGATGTGTTAACTGCACAACAGGCAACAGTAGGTCAAGCTGTACTAAGAACATTATTTGAAACTACTTGAACTCCTACAGGCTGAACCACCGCTTTTTGGGGAGATAACTGCTTATTAGTCTATGCACAGCATGTGTATCTGCAGCTACACATGCCATCGAACGGAAAATGTCACTTACCCAGTGTACATCTGTTCGTGGCATTAGTCGCTGCAGATTCACATGCGCCCACCCGCCTCCCCGGGAGCCTGTAGTCGTTTAGAAGTAGATCTTAAACATTTGTACATTTGTAAATATATTACTTAAAACTTCATTATGTACATACGCATTCACTCCATTGCATGGGCACTATTACTAGCATACACAACTCCTACCTCACCCTCTGCGGGGAAAACCATCTAAGATGGAGTCGACGCCCATGCGCAATGGAGCTGAAAGGGAGGAGTCCCTCGGTCTCGTGACTCGAAAAGACTTCTTCGAAGAAAAACAACTTGTAACACTCCGAGCCCAACACTAGATGGCAGGATAATGCACAGCATGTGAATCTGCAATGTCTCATGCCACGAACAGATGTACACTGGGTAAGTGACATTTTCCATATATATATATATATCCATACTCTACACAACCTAGGAGTGATTCTGGAGCCTCCATCAACATGAAATGTCGCTCTTCTCCCCCCCCCATATTCCTCGTTCATCGACCAGAAAAGTAGCGTTGCTGCTGGGGTCGATGGCCTCATGCATCTTCATTGTCCCCAATGCCAGATTACACCTGAGACAACTATAACAAACTGTGGAAGATCAGTGGTCTCAGTATTTGATCCTATGGGACGACAAAGTGGTCAGGAAACAAGCTGCCAGACTGATGCTCAAGTGCTGGATGCAGATTCAACACCTTCTGGTAGGGTGCCCTTTCACTAGTAACTCTCCACGTAGACTCTTGTCACGGATGCTTCTTTCCAGGGTTGGGGAGCTCACATGGGTTCTCTGCAAGTTCAAGGCTTGTGGTCGGACAAGGAGCAGCTTTATCACATAAACATGTTGGAGCCAGGGTGAGTCCATCTTGCCCTGAAGTCCTGTGATCCATCTTTAAAGACAAACTTTCCTCTCATACAAAGACAACACGACCACAATGCATTATTTGAACAAAACAAGGAGGAACTTGCTGCCATTCTCTATCGCTGGAAGCACAAGCCATCTGGAAGTGGCTATTGGCCAGGGGCCTAACAATCTTCTACCAGGGGCACTAAACACCCAAACAGGCTCTCCAAGTCGCAACTTCACAAAGGCTCACAACTGGATTCTAAACAAAGATATATTTCAGGCATGGGGCAGCCTCAGATGAACCTGTTGGCAACCAAAACAAACAAAAAATGCTCAGTCTTTGCATCTAGGTTCTACCAACCTGGAACAAAGGCTAATGCCTTTTTGAAAAACTGGTCAGGGACATTTCTGTGCACGTTTCTCCCCAGTCCTGTGATACCAACAATCATCAACACACCAATAGGGCTAGGGCCAGAATGATCCTGATAGCCCCAGAATGGCCTGACAGTGGTGGTATCTTGATCTTCTCCACCTTTTGGAAAGACCACACAGGAGACCGCCATGCAGTCTGGATCTCGTCTACAAGTTCGGAGGGAAGATATTCCACCCAGCCTTCCCTTGCTGAGCTTAACAGCATGGCTTCTGAATTCCTGTAGTATGGACACTTGGATTTTTCTCAGGAGTGCATAAACATTCTCAGGAAGTCTAAAAGACCATTGACCAAAAGTTCTTACTCTTTCAAATGAAAGAGGTTTTACATGTGGTATATTCAGAATCATTTCCACCCAGTTGTGGACAAGGCGGAAGTAGTATTACCCTACCTCCTTCATCTAGCAAATTCTGGTTTGCAACTTTCCTCTATTAAGGTGCATTTTGCAGCAATTACTGCGTATAGGAAATCGCCTTCTCAAATGTCATTCTTCCAAATGCCTGTTGTTAAATATTTCATAAGGGGTTTTAATAAAAAGTGTTTCCACCTGTATGTTCCCTGACTCCTCCTTGGGAGTTGAATGTGGTACTTTCAAAACTCATGGGTCCACCTTCGAAACTCAAACATAATGCTTCTTTACAACACCTTACCTGGAAGACTGCTTTTCTCATGGCGATGACTTCAGCACGTAGTCAGCAAAATTCAGTCTCTGAGCCAAAGAGCCTTACATAGTGTTCCATGCCAACATGCACCCCAGTTTTCTCCCCAAGGTAGTGTCTGATTTCCACATTCACTCCGTATGTTATTTCCTAATCCGTCAACACCAGCGTAAAGAGCGTTACACTCTTTGGATCTTAAGAGAGTACTACATTTTTATCTGTACAAAACCAAAGACATCAGACAGTCTGATCGTCTGTATGAAGATTGGCATCACTTCCTCTAAACAAGCCATTTCCAGAAGGATAGTTTCTTGCATTCTATTCGCTTACCAGTTGACCAACAAACATTTGCCTGCCAGGCCCAAAGCCCATTCTACAAGGGGCAAGGCGGCAACAGCAGCCCTACTGAAGAATGTTCCTGCAGAGCTGCTACTTGGGCGTCTATGCATACAAAAGGTATTACTGTCTAGATACAGACATTAAGACAGACACCCAAATAGGGCAGATGCCCTTAAGAAAACTTTTTCGATGATAATGTTAATTGTTGCTACTTCTTGATTCGTCCACATGAGTATGGGATGAACTTGCTGTTGTCTTAAGTGCTTATAACTATCAATGAGGATCCCCTGGAAGAGAAGGCTGTTACTTACCTGCAATCCTAGTTCTCTTCCAGGGGAATCCTCATCAACGTTATAAGCAACTCCCCTTCCTCCTCAGACCAGTCCTGCATACAACATTTTGTACCTATCTGGGTTCTTCTTCATTTCACTGTTTAAAAAAAAAAAAAAAAAGTACTTACCTAACGGTCACCCAACAGTGACCTCTGGGGCATGTTTGGGTACAGGAGGTCCTAGAGGTCTTTAAGGGGTGGCAGTTTTTCTTTGTTATACTTTCAATGCAGCCTATTGGCTCACAATGCCTTTTTGGTTGCCTTTGCAGTTTTCTCTTCAATAAAAGCTGTGTTTTTGCATTTTATGCGCTTTGTCTCTCTCGTCTGATTTACAGTTACAGCTGAGTCTGGCAAGAGGATTGTCAAAAGATCATTCAATGTAATTTGGGCGTTTTTTTGCATTTAATATAGGCTGCATGGATGTATTTATGTTTTTATGTATAGATTTGTGTTCCGCATGTGGGAGGACTATTCAATGCTTATGACTTTGTTGAGAATTCACCTGGAAGAGAACTAGGATTATAGTTAAGTAACTTATCCTTCCTAAGTGCTATTTTCCTTTTGCTGTAGTCTCGTCCGCAGTGAATCTGCCATCAGGCAAAGATTAGGGTAAAGGTGTAAAATACCTTGTTTCCTTATCCTAGCCAATTATTGCAGGTAATTAATTAATCAATCAAGGAATTCGTAAAGTGCACTACTCACCCGTGAGGGTCTCAAGGCGCAGAGGAGGAGGAGGGGGGCGGGGTGGAGGTGAGGGCTGCTACTGCTCTAACAGCCAGGTCTTGAGAAGTCTCCTGAAGGTAAGGAGGTCCTTGGTCTGACGCAGGTGGTTGGGAAGAGTGTTCCATGTCTTGGCGGTGAGGTGCTAGAATGATCTGCCGCCATTTGTAGTTCTGCGGATGCATGGGACGGTTGCAAGGGCGAGGTTCGGCAGAGCGTAGCTGTTGGGTCGGGGTGTAGAAAGAGAGCCTTCTGTTGAGGTATTCTGGTCCGGTGTTGTGCATTGCTTTGTGAGCGTGGTTGAGGAGTTTGAAGGTGATTTTCTTGTTAACGGGGAGCAAGTGCAGGTAGCTCAGATGGCATGTGATGTGGCAGTGGCGGGGGATGTCCAGGATGAGGCGTGCAGAGGAGTTATGCATGCTTTGCAGCCTTTTCTGGAGTTTGCCCGTGGTTCCTGCATAGAGGGCATTGCCTTAGTCCAGTGTTTGGGTGACTGTTCTTCTGGTTTCTGTGGGGATCCATTTGTAGTTCTTTTGGAGCAGGCGGAGGGTGTAAAAGCAGGAGGAGAAGATGCTGTTGACTTGCTGGGTCATTGATAGTGAAGATTCCAAGATGAATCCTAGGTTGGGTGTGTGGTTGGTGGTAGTCGGAGCGGATCCGAGAATGGCAGGCCACCAAGAGTAATCCCATTCGGAGGGGGTGGAGCTGAAGATGAGGACCTCCGTCTTGTCGGAATTGAGTTTGAGGCAGCTGTTTGACAATGGCCTTCATTCCTTCGTAGAGGTTGGTCTTGGTGGAGTCCTTGGTAATGTGAACGTACTCAGTTTCTAACATATACTTGTATTTGCAAAGTGCATTCTTGCTGCATATTCAACACATCACATATATGCCTTTTAATGATCAGTAAACCCCCAGCAGCATTTAGTGCAGGATATACTACACAATAACTAGCTGAACATATTTGACAGAGCACACTTCATACACCAAACATAGATCTTGTATTCCATATAGCCAACAGTCATGTGACTTTTAGTAGATTGTTTCTTTGGTACATGCCACGCACAAAATATTCAACAAAACACTTTATTAAAAGTCTAAAGATGTTTCATTTGGAAGAGAACCCAGAGTGTGTTACATCAACAATAGAATATTTTAGTTTAAGAGAAGTCACTTGGGCTTTGACATGCCAAGAGCTATTAAGAGGCTTAAAACAGGAGACCTGCTTTGAATGTGTTGAAGACTATGGGTCATGGCTGATCCAGGCCACCCCATTGTTGGTGAGTAATACACTTGTCTTTGAAAGTAACGTCCTTTCTTACTTAGGGGTGTTGTAGAGATAGCTAATACAAGTGTTGCCTCTGCCTCTCACCAGAAACTTGGTGGCAACATTTTGCTTCAGGTGCGTTATCAAGCAAAATAGAAATACTAAATGCAAGTAATTCCTTAATCTAGTTTGGAATAATCCTGAAATTAACATACTACCAAACTGTGTAGCCTAGTGAAGAATCTTGCACATGATGCTTGAGATGGTAGGAACCAAAACTCAATTGCCCTAATTTGAGGAGCCAAAGAAAGGTGCTTGTTCAGTTTGAAAATGTGTATATTCCTCTTGAAATGGAGGGGGTTCATAAAGGTAGTAGAGAACGTAAGAATATAATAGAAGTCATCTTCAACCATAGCTTTTGGTTCTCCGGAGTCTTGATTAACCATATTCTGGCTTATCAAGCAGAAATAGCTGTTTGGACCAAATTGCTATAAGATTTGATTGCCTTTGCGTTAGTGTAAAAATTAAAGCCAAAGACGTTAGTAAGCACAGCACGGTGACACATGTAGGCGTTAAAAGGAACAGGGCAGTGACAGGAACCCAGAGGGACACCAGAAATTGAAGAACAGATGTGCATGGAGGGAGAGTAAACTCCTCAAATAATTAAGTGACCCACCTGCACTAAATTTCTGTAGTGCTTTTGTGGTGGTTTGGATAACAAGATGGTGTGGTCAGTGGTAGTGAACGCTTACTGCATGATTGAATATTTCCAGGTTTCAGACACCTCTACCTCAGAGCTGGGTATAGAAATGCACAGAGGCTTTACCACTTGTGTCGGAAAATGTGCGGATGCACTGTTCTCTCATCCTCCTCTCCATCCCATCCCAAACAGCATTTGGTTGTCTCCTTCCTCAGCTCTTGATCGATTTATGTGGGAGGAAGCAATAAAGTCCTCATGAACACCAATAAATACTTTCTTGTGATTCGACTGTCTAAGCTAGTACTTGATGGACAAATCTCGTTCTTGATACTTGCTGTGCAATCAAATCAGTAGAAGTGTAGGGGATTAGCAATAACAAAAACAGTACTGTTTTTGTATTTGATACGTCTCCACTTGCTTTCGATCTTCTTTCAACTCACTCATTACAATTGAGGCTGAAGCTCTGGAGAGGTTGCATCAGCAGGCCAGATCCCAAAGCAAGCAGTTTGGTGACAGGCAAGATCGAAGGCATTTCGTATGAGAGAGCACGTGAAGTATGTGGGTGGGATTGCTTCCTGTGCTTGTGGCTTTTGATTTCTTGGAGAGTATCATCAGGAGACCGCAAAAGGTTGAAGTTGATCCTGAAATGGCGAGACTTGAACACAGAAGCGGCCCAATGGCATGAGCCCTTCAACGGGGTGAACCAACTAACTGCCCATTTGTTCCTGCAGTCTGGGCTTTGGCTTGAGCTGCTATGTACCCCTTTTCCTAGTAAGAGTAGTGTCTATTCTGCTACAAGAAAAGAAGCTAATCGTGCGGGGTAAACAAAAAAAAATAGACCATGTCCACCTTGTTTGCTAGTGATAAACACAGCACCTGCCTTTTGCTACCCCCAAAATGGAATTTTATTAGCCCAAAGGCAAAGCACCGTAAGAAGAGATCATGCTGAGGGGGTAAGTGACTTCTTATTGATCAACATCTTCAGCCTTTAAGTTTAGAACTGCATGGTACAGGTTCAAACGTACATAATGAACAAGATCCAGGGACCACAGTCAGCAGTGTTAAGTCTGTGAAATTAAACTGGGGTAGCATACAGGCTCTTCCAACTTCTGCCTGGTGCTTATGCCAAGAGGGAGTAATGGCAGGTAGGTGGGTTACGAGGAAGTGGAGTTAAGTTTGCAATGTTAGGGTGGTAAAAAGAGCCAGGTGGTTTAGTAAGCTTCATTGTTAGATGAATGGTTGAAACTGAAGGCAGTAGGGAAAAAATGGAATGGGCTACTAAAGCATCTTCTGAATGTAGCAGGGAATATTGTAGCCCGAACTTATCATGTCTGGTGAAGTAGTATCCAAGTAAATCAAAAGATTATTCTTATCTATGAAGCCTTAGGACTTAGTGTGTTCTTGACATGTTAATGGCCTACTCTGTAGTAAAAAGGAAAGGGTCTCAGTTTTTGATTGTTTACCTGGGTCAACCGACGACAATTCTGCTCCAAGAAGCACATATTTGACAGGCCAGAACTCGCTATTAAAAACAAGATGGGCATCTCTGGTGGTGCATCTGGGCAACCAGGTTCAACAGGAGGCACTTAAGTCGTAGTAAGCAACTCTTCTAATATAGTGGTGTTGGAGAATAGTGCTGACAGTTAGGAATGCTGGGTGGTGGCAGTTTCAAGGGGCGAAAATAAGAGGTGCATGGTTGCAAGTATACATGGGTCCAATTTAGACAATTCGTATTGTAATTTTCATGAGATTGGAATTGCAAATTTAGCTGCTTCAAAGGTTGTGGGAACAGACTGGATAACATTGGATAGGTCTATTCCTCTTTCTGCCCCTCATAAACTAAATACCCTGTTAGTTATTCAGAAATAAATAAAGCAGTCTTGGGTGAAAGGATTTCTGGCGAGCAATTAACAAAAATGACCCACGGTTTGTTTTTATTTTCAGGTCATTTTCCTACTTTTTCTACACTTGTTTACTTTCTGCTTTTAAGTTCTGTTTCTAATCACATTTTAGTCGGTAATGAGCCCAGACACTCTTCAGGCCATGGTATGTCTAAACATATTTGGTAAGGTGTTCTTAGATGATTATAAACCCCCAAGATGGTTATTTGATAAATCCCTACTTTCTGAAGGAGACTATCAGAAATACTTAGAGAGCCGAGCAGAGGAATATGCCCAGCTCAATAGAAATTAAACTCCTATTTGTGTGGTACGGGCGCCTATACAACCATTTTAGGAAGTTTTATCTCGGACTACCCGCAGGGCAAAATGAAACATTCAAAATAAAAAACAATTAATGTTGATCTTAAATTTTCTCCACTGGGTAAACAAAAACACATTTATATGTTGCTAAGACACTGAAGTCAGATGTGTATTGTAACGGAGCCAATTTATCAAAGGAATAAATCTGAATCATGGTTATTAGTCAACAAAAGTAAGAAGCTTTCTAATCAAGAGAGTAAGCTATGCAAACTCAAAAAAATGTAGGAAGGTTTTGGCTTGGTTGACAGTCACTGCTAATAAAAATTGCATTTCAGACTGCACGTTGAAGAAAAATGTATCGGCAAAGAGCTGGTGAATCAAAAGTAGAATGGTCTTTTGTATATGGCTCTAATTTACATTCATACTTGTGATAATTAAGATACATGTTTAAAGTTTACTGTTCCAACTGTGGCACCGGAGTACCACTTGATCAGCTAGTTTCATGGCAGGAGATTTTCATAAAGCACTATAGGGACTAAGCTCTTGAAGAGAAGCTAAGATTACTCTCCTGTTAAAAGCCAGGGAAATACAGCACCATTTTACAATCTTATTTCTCTTTTGAACAATGTTAATCAGATTCTACCAAGAATACTTGCATTTGATCTGCAGAAGTCAATAGGCAGCATTATCCATCAAGTTCACCAAGCATTTCTACAAAGCCGAAATCTAAAACAAACCATAATGACATTCTGCTACCTACATAGGTAGATTTGAAGACATGTCCCTCCCCCTCCTGGCCCAATTTGGTCGAATCACAAAAAACCTTTGATAAAATGAGTTGGCATTTTCCCTGGCATATATTAGAAAAGTTATCTTTCCCTCAAACCTTTTATCAGTACAGTCCAAGCCTTTTGCACTGATCCCAGATAGAGAATGATTAGAATTGGCCAACTAAGTGATTACTTTTATGTGAACAGAGGAACATGCAAGGGCTGTCCAGTGATACCTATTCTCTTTCAGTTAGAAGTTATCAAAGCAGAATTGCAGTGGCTCTGTATGTGCTATTTCAAAGTAAGGAATAGCATGCACAGAGTCCAAGGGTTCCCCTTAGAGGTAAGATAGTGGCAAAAAGAGATAATACTAATGCTCTATTTTGTGGTAGTGTGGTCGAGCAGTAGGCTTATCCAAGGAGTAGTGTTAAGCATTTGTTGTACATACACATAGACAATAAATGAGGTACACACACTCAGAGACAAATCCAGCCAATAGGTTTTTATATAGAAAAATATATTTTCTTAGTTTATTTTAAGAACCACAGGTTCAAATTCTACATGTAATATCTCATTCGAAAGGTATTGCAGGTAAGTACTTTAGGAACTTCAAATCATCAAAATTGCATGTATACTTTTCAAGTTATTCACAAATAGCTGTTTTAAAAGTGGACACTTAGTGCAATTTTCACAGTTCCTAGGGGAGGTAAGTATTTGTTAGGTTAACCAGGTAAGTAAGACACTTACAGGGCTTAGTTCTTGGTCCAAGGTAGCCCACCGTTGGGGGTTCAGAGCAACCCCAAAGTCACCACACCAGCAGCTCAGGGCCGGTCAGGTGCAGAGTTCAAAGTGGTGCCCAAAACGCATAGGCTAGAATGGAGAGAAGGGGGTGCCCCGGTTCCGGTCTGCTTGCAGGTAAGTACCCGCGTCTTCGGAGGGCAGACCAAGGGGGTTTTGTAGGGCACCGGGGGGGACACAAGCCCACACAGGAATTTCACCCTCAGCAGCGCGGGGGCGGCCGGGTGCAGTGTAGAAACAAGCGTCGGGTTTGTAATGGAAGTCAATGGGAGATCTAGGGATCTCTTCAGCGCTGCAGGCAGGCAAGGGGGGGGTTCCTCGGGGAAACCTCCACTTGATCAAGGGAGAGGGACTCCTGGGGGTCACTCCTCCAGTGAAAGTCCGGTCCTTCAGGTCCTGGGGGCTGCGGGTGCAGGGTCTCTCCCAGGTGTCGGGACTTAGGATTCAAAGAGTCGCGGTCAGGGGAAGCCTCGGGATTCCCTCTGCAGGCGGCGCTGTGGGGGCTCAGGGGGGACAGGTTTTTGTACTCACAGTCTTAGAGTAGACCTGGGGTCCCTCCTGAGGTGTTGGATCGCCACCAGCCGAGTCGGGGTCGCCGGGTGCAGTGTTGCAAGTCTCACGCTTCTTGCGGGGAACTTGCAGGGTTCTTTAACGCTGCTGGAAACAAAGTTGCAGCTTTTCTTGGAGCAGGTCCGCTGTCCTCGGGAGTTTCTTGTCTTTTCGAAGCCGGGGCAGTCCTCAGAGGATGTCGAGGTCGCTGGTCCCTTTGGAAGGCGTCGCTGGAGCAGGATCTTTGGAAGGCAGGAGACAGGCCGGTGAGTTTCTGGAGCCAAGGCAGTTGTCGTCTTCTGGTCTTCCTCTGCAGGGGTTTTCAGCTAGGCAGTCCTTCTTCTTGTAGTTGCAGGAATCTAATTTTCTAGGGTTCAGGGTAGCCCTTAAATACTAAATTTAAGGGCGTGTTTAGGTCTGGGGGGTTAGTAGCCAATGGCTACTAGCCCTGAGGGTGGGTACACCCTCTTTGTGCCTCCTCCCAAGGGGAGGGGGTCACAATCCTAACCCTATTGGGGGAATCCTCCATCTGCAAGATGGAGGATCTCTAAAAGTCAGAGTCACCTCAGCTCAGGACACCTTAGGGGCTGTCCTGACTGGCCAGTGACTCCTCCTTGTTTTTCTCATTATTTTCTCCGGCCTTGCCGCCAAAAAGTGGGGCCTGGCCGGAGGGGGCGGGCAACTCCACTAGCTGGAGTGTCCTGCTGGGTTGGCACAAAGGAGGTGAGCCTTTGAGGCTCACCGCCAGGTGTGACAATTCCTACCCGGGGGAGGTGTTAGCATCTCCACCCAGTGCAGGCTTTGTTACTAGCCTCAGAGTGACAAAGGCACTCTCCCCATGGGGCCAGCAACATGTCTCGGTTTGTGGCAGGCTGCTAAAACTAGTCAGCCTACACAGATAGTCGGTTAAGTTTCAGGGGGCACCTCTAAGGTGCCCTCTGGGGTGCATTTTATAATAAAATGTACACTGGCATCAGTGTGCATTTATTGTGCTGAGAAGTTTGATACCAAACTTCCCAGTTTTCAGTGTAGCCATTATGGTGCTGTGGAGTTCGTGTTTGACAAACTCCCAGACCATATACTCTTATGGCTACCCTGCACTTACAATGTCTAAGGTTTTGTTTAGACACTGTAGGGGTACCATGCTCATGCACTGGTACCCTCACCTATGGTATAGTGCACCCTGCCTTAGGGCTGTAAGGCCTGCTAGAGGGGTGTCTTACCTATACTGCATAGGCAGTGAGAGGCTGGCATGGCACCCTGAGGGGAGTGCCATGTCGACTTACTCGTTTTGTCCTCACTAGCACACACAAGCTGGCAAGCAGTGTGTCTGTGCTGAGTGAGAGGTCTCCAGGGTGGCATAAGACATGCTGCAGCCCTTAGAGACCTTCCTTGGCATCAGGGCCCTTGGTACTAGAAGTACCAGTTACAAGGGACTTATCTGGATGCCAGGGTCTGCCAATTGTGGATACAAAAGTACAGGTTAGGGAAAGAACACTGGTGCTGGGGCCTGGTTAGCAGGCCTCAGCACACTTTCAATTGTAAACATAGCATCAGCAAAGGCAAAAAGTCAGGGGGCAACCATGCCAAGGAGGCATTTCCTTACAACAACTTACTATTTTTGACAAGTAGTGCTGTTGCCTATGACCATATCATACAGAATTCTAAATAGTTAAGATTGTTCAATTTATATAGCAAATGAGAACAAGGCCGAAATGATGAGTTATTTTACTCATGAAGAACAAAGCTGGAGTATGATAGTTAAATCCTAAGTGAAAAATCTATGGTAATGATAACTTGAGATGTAAGGGAGTTAGTAAGGACAAATTGCTACTCTAAATAAGGAGTTACAAAAAGCCTACTCGAGGTAAAAGCTTCCCTTTTCAGTTATTGGCCAGTAAATGTTGTCAAAATGGTTATTTTACAACCATTTTTTTGTTTGTTTCAGCACAAATCAGTCCATGTAACAAAGTCTTTCTTTTTTTTAGCTAGAATCCAGAATAGATTCCTTAATTTAGACAAAAAGCCTCTGATTTCTCGAATAAAACCAACTAGAGCAGTAGTTCTTAATCTTTTGCCTTCGTACACTGAATCACCATTTGAAGCTCGGGACTCTCTTCAATTTGAATCTCCAAATATATATTTAAAAATACAGAAACAAGTATACTTTTAAAAAAAAAATACACAAATTATGAAATATTAAATTCACAAACATAAAACATGTGAATATCAAAAATGTTGTGGGAACATTGGCGATTTCCAAATGTTTGTTTTTTCTAAAGGTCAACAAAGTATGCTAGATTATAACAAATCACTTTCTTTTTTTTGCTCATAGTACACGCTCTTTTTGTCAACTCATACCAGTACTACTTCAGTTGACCCCACTGATCGTCCACTACTAGAATCTATTTGTTTTACTCGCCTTCCTCCCACAAATCAAGTTAGAATACCAAGGTGGGATAGGGAGACTATTGATGTAGCACATATTCTTAGGGCAAAAGCAGTAGCTCTAAGTAATTATACTTTTTTCAAATATAGTAGGCTATTTGTACAAATTATTCATCATTCATATGTGACACCCTGTAAATTTATTATTCAAACAGACCAACCATTGTCCGTGACATGGATCAGTTGCAGCTGGTCATCTTCATATGTTCATGCAGTGTCCCAAACTAGATAGTTTTTTTTTAAAACAGATAGTTTGTAATTGGCAAATCTAAAGAGAGCCTGGCTTTAGATGAAGATGTGGTGATAGTTTGAATATTGCTATTAAGGACTACTCAGCTGTTTCATGTATGCTTGTGATGTCTTTAACCGTAGTGCTCAAACTTATTAATGCTAGACACTGGAAATCCGTGGCCCCTCCTCATTTTAAGCAATCTATGAATGGAGTTCAATAAATTCAATTGCACCAGCCACACTTCATAATATTGGGCACATCACTTTATGGCAGGAAATTGGTGAAATTAATACTGAGTCATGAGTGGATTAGTATTCAAGTCACATTGGGTGCTCGATATGTTTGGAGGTTATTGTTAAAAAAACATCACCATGAGATCTGTGGGCACCAAGTAAGACATTTGCCTCTACCTCCACTCCTCTGTCCTGCACCCTCCTCCATCACCACCCCCCACTAAGGAGTCTGAGGATTAAGAAACTGTATTCAGGCTGGGGAATACCCACTATGCTATGCTCTCTATCTATCTCTATCCTACTAATTTATAAAAGAATTCCATGAAAATAAAACATGCCTATCTTCTTAGCCTCTGTTTTAGGTAAGCTTTAAAGAATATAATTCACTTGCTGCTGATTTCTTCATATAAGGCTGTATCAGAATAGGCTAGGAAGGGTCCTGTTGCAGAATGCTAGATAGTTGACTGTTGTGAGTGCTCTTTGGGACTCAAGTTAGTTCAGAAAGCACATTATACCTATGGTGCATGCTGTTTTCTAATGCAATTTGCCAGATTGTTACGGATAAGCAAAATGTTTACATTGGTATATTGAGTGCAAATCTCACTGCCTGGATTTAGAAACTCATTGCACAAAGGTGTTACTAGATACAGTATAACACAAGCCCTCTTAAACTGAGTCTTGAACACAATATGTGCACAGTAGTCGGAAAGATATTGAAGATATGAATACAGAAACACCATTGGGACTTTTCATTCACAGCTATCTTTCAGTAATTTGTGTCATTCAATTTACAAGCACTTTTGAAGTTTTTAAAATCTGGAGCAAGTGATTAGATGGTAGTTCAGTCATCTCCACAGTTGAATACTTGATTCTCTTGGGGGTATATATGGAGTGGGGAATGAGTTGAGATAGAACATTAAGGACATTTGTGTTTAAATGTAAATCACTGTATAGATGTGGAGAGTAGAAGCTTAGAAGGTTTTTTCTTCTCCATATTTGTTTCCTGACCTCCCCTTACCCTGTAGTTAAGGGTTGCTGTTTTCCTGCCTGTTCATTTCTGCCTTGTTGTATTTCTTTTTTGTAATTTTTTTCCCAGTATGTTTTCAGTTTTCTGAAATCTTCAATGTCTGATTTTACAGGGTACAACTGGAGTGATAAGCTCGGTCTCTGGCCTCGGAAAGGGCCCACTTCAAATTCACGTTGGTGGTAAAGGCATTCTGCAGGCCCAGCCTGCATCTGCTCAACCTCAGACCCAGCAGCAGGTAGGTCTGAGCCATACAGAACATATGCAGTTCTGCATGTCTTTTGAGAGATGTATCTTCAATAAAGTCACTTGTTGCAGGATGAAAGCAGCTCAGAAGTGAACGATGTTATTATTTGGCTGGTATTCAGCTATGAAAACACAGGAAGTATTAGTCTTGCCCTGAATGAGCAATAGAAGGACTCCAGACTAAATTTACAATTAAAAAATCTGAGTATATCTGTAGATGCAGAATTGCTCAGTGGTCTGGATTCATCTGTTGAGCATTTATGATTGAGCATTAAAGACAGCTTAAGGAGACACTGTAGGTGTTTAATGACTGGGATGTGAAATTTGCTCACTCAAACTGGAGATGGAAATAATAATGTCTAGTGGGGAAAGTCATTCTTGGATGTAGTATATGCAGCACTGTTGGCATGTTGGGCCGCACAAACCACAATGGTTCTTTAAATTGGCCAGCTCTATAGTGCTCTGAATTACCTGGTGGGAGGAGGGAAGGAGGACCGATTGGATGAATTAGATGAATTATGAGCAAATTCCTGTTAAGACTATTGAGGCATACAAATTTCTTCTTCTACCTGATAACCTATGGCACCAAAGTTTTCTTAAACCCTTTATAGTGATGACGATGCAATACCATTATTAACCACATCTTTACTAATGCAGGTATTCGTACTATTAGGTACTGAGTTTATAAATTCATAGTTCTGACAAGTGTATCAGTTCTCCCCAGCCTTCCCTGCATGTGACACAAAATTAGTTTCAGCCAGACCAGAGATCCACAACACTCCATGACCTCAGTTATTTCCCATAGTCACTGCATTTCATGTTTCCCATAGTCACTGCATTTCATGTTGTGTAAACTTAGCATGCGTCCAACGCCCCTTTCTCAGTTTGCAACCACTGTTTCTGAGGAGCAAGCTTTTGCTCATAACAATCACATTAAGCGGTCTTGTGCCTCCAAAATGTTTTCTTTAATGTCTGAATCTAAAGTCAAGTTGCTCTGTAGGTTGTTGTTGAGGATAGCTAAAATTAGAAATGCCAAAGCATGTGCTAATCAGTTATGCAATGCGCTGCACATTTTTTGTTTTTGGGTAAAACTGCATTGAGATAGAGTCCCAATAATTAACTTGTTGACATGAGTCCATACCAATATATTCGGAATATGTAAAATGTGGTTTGACATCCTGATACACTGAAATACTTTTTTTTAAATCTAAGAATATGTTTTGGAGGCCAAAACTTTGATTCACCTGCTGAGCTTAATTCTGCCTCGTAGTTGATAGACTTGTAACATTATTTTTTTCTATTTAACATTTTAAATGTGTATTTCAGCTACTGACATTTTTCAACGACTTGTGGCCTCATTCCGGCATCCCCAATGTCCCACACTTAAACGCCATATTCAAATTATATATTTTAATTTCTGACATCTGCATGGGTGGCTTGGGGCAAAAGACCTGGGATGATTTAGGACCTGAGTTGTATGAGGTTTTGGGCTTTGGGAGTGTCACTAAAAGTTGTGGCTTGCATTTTTTGATGGCTGGCATTGAGAGAATGCAATTTAAGTTTTGCTTCAACTATCGAGTTGCAAGATTATACTGTACGGGGACACATGTGGCTGTAGATGCCCATCTTTGCATACTCCTTCCATCTAGTGTTGGGTCCGGATGCGGTCAAATTATTTTTCTTCGAATAAGTATTTTGAGTGCACTTGGGCATCAACTCCATTGTTAGATAGTTTTCTTTCCACTGTCTTGTTCAGACATGTGTGCCTGCACTCAATTTTGACACTGTCACAGTTTTCCTTTCGGATAGTGCAAAATTCTCCTTGTCTGTATTGTTTTGATTGTGTTTTCCAAAATGCATATTGCGTTATTTCTCTATCTCTTACCAAGTCATTTCGCTTCGACTGCGGCCCAACAGGACCTCAACCATCGGACTTTTTTTTTTTTTGTCTCCATCACATTCTTCATAGAATGGTTTGCTGGTGGTGGAATGTACTCCCTTCCGATACTGCCCGTGCTGCCATGCGAAGTATCTCCAGACGGATCAACACCTGGACTGTAATATGTGTTTGTTGCCTGAGTACAGGGAAGCAGTTTGTGACGTCTGCTGTTCCTTCCGCTCCTAGGAAACTCTTCAAGACTGTAGGAGTATGTCACCTCAAAATGTTGCAGAGGAGCATCGAGGATACTCCAGACATCTTTGGTCATCGAGATGTTGAAGAAGAACAACACCCTCAGCCATCTGCTGCAGAGGGAAGGGGTGTTATCGATCAAGGGCAGTTCCGGCTCAGATCTCAAGTTTGGCTTGGAGATGGCAGAAATTGCACTGGCTCAGCAATCCAAGAGTACGGTGCCCGCTGTCCCTCAAAACTGTTGGTCCCTCTAAAAGACACTTGACCCCTCTGGACAACATACTGAGGTCCTCGATCTGTCACTGCTGTCGGGCCAGGGGTGGCACCGAGCAAATGATTCAGACGGCCTGCCCTCCGTTTCGGTGCCAAAACACCAGCTGAAGCCTTTGCATTCTAGAACGCCACCCAGTGCCTATTCAACCCTCAGTGCTGATGCTGTTCCTGCTCCGGATCGTCTGGGATAAGAATGGGACCAGCGGCACCAGGAGCATCTGTACCGGTGCCCAAGAAGGTCACGTTGATACGACCAGTGCTGATCCGGAATCGGATCCATGAGATCCTACTGGAGCTGATGCCGTATCTGACCGAATTATTACTGTCCAAAGGATATATTGCATTGATTAATTCATGGGCCAAGAAACTTAATGTCCCTGATCAGAAAAATGTTTTTTGAATGAGTTTCACATGAATGTTATCCCTTTTTGCCATGTTACCCTAATTCAGATGAACATTTGGGTTTGCTCTTGTAGCTAGTGACAACTGGATCCTTTAGAACACCGCTTAGAGCCTACTTCATTAGACTGGTATGAGGAACTAGGAGATGCCAGTGGACTGGGCACATCTCCAGATTCTGGCTTGCTCTCTCCACCTACTGTGGCTACGGAGGAGGGAGCTTCTTATGTAGTGGTGGTGCGGAGAGCAGCAGAGGTCCTTGGCCTCGAAATACCCTCAGTTGGATGACAAGACTAACCTCTTGACAGAAGCGCTTCAGCCTGTGGCTTCTTCTTCTGAACCTCTTTTGCCCTTTAATTAGGCACTTACTAATGTCCTGCTGGAAACCTGGTCCAAGACAGGGGCTCCTGTGAGCAGGACAATTCCCTGCACCATCGTTCTGCACCTGGTGACCCTAGTTTCCTCAGTCAGTATCCTACCAATGAGAACTTGGTAGACCAAACTTCAACTTCCCAGGGTGTGTTCCCTTCTGGTCCCCCGGACAGTGAATCCAAGAGGCTGGACCAATTCAGGAAGATGTTTTCTTCCACCAGCCTGACATTGAGATCGGTGAACACCTCATGCTTATTGGGCCGTTTCTCGCACACCTTATGGGATACGGTTGTGCATGTGCTGCCACAGGTCCGAGAGGAGGCCCAGGCCATGCTCTCTCAAACAGTAAAAGATGGGAGGAATGCAGCATTCTCTTCCAGGGGATCCTCATCAATAGTCATAAACATTGAATATTCCCGCCCTTGTGCGGGGACCCCGGAGCATATATAAAATATATACACATTATACATGTGTAACAAACAGTCATGCAGGCTATCATGTTAAAAACAGGCTAAAATGCTTTATTTCTATGAAGTTTTTTTTTTTTTTTTTTTTAAATACTACAATAGAGCATAAATAAGTACCCAAGCTCCTAAAACTAGGCTTGGGGAAGTAAGCAGTAGCAAACTCTAGTGAAAAAATAGAGAAAACTGCATTGAAAAACAATGAAGCATTCTTAGCCAATAGGCTGCATGTAGGTTAACACAGGAGAACCATAAAAACTTTGGCACTGTGCCTTTAAGACCCTGAGCACCTCCAGTATCCCACCATGCCTCAGGGGTGAAGGAAAGGTGACAGTTGGTTCACAGTTAGGTCAGTTCTTTTTTCCGGCTTCTTCTGAGAGGATCCTGGAGCATTGAGCTCTCAGTTTTTCTGAGTTTTCCTCAGAAAAATTCTTTAAAAAAGCGTTTTTTTCACTTTTCACTCGACAAGTAACATCTTTGTCTGAGCTAGGAAGGTTTTTTCTGACAGAAAAATGCCTTCTCTTTTTGTCAAATGCCCTGCTTGTGGGAAGAAGAAGGCCCAGTCAGATCCCCACTCTCTGTGCATAGTGTGCCTGCCTCAGAGTCACTGCCCTGACACTTGTAAGTACTGTAAGAACATGTCTAGGAGGACTCTGAAAGACAGAGAGAAGATCCGACTTCATGGGCTTCAGGAGAGGAAAAGAACATCGTCCTCCTCACTCCCCAAGCATCCAGAAGGCCATTCTCAGGAGAGAATGGCCCGGTCGACGTCGACAGGTAGGAAAATACCTGTTTGTTCACCGTCGACGTCGTCGCTACCACCGTCCCACCGGCATAGATCGCCGTCGACGGCGACACACCCGACGTCGAAGGGAACGGCGTCGAGGGAACATCAGAGCAGGGGCAGGTCTCCGTCGACGGCAGCCCGCCGATCGACGTCGAGCCATCGCCGGCATGTCCGGTCGCCGCCAAAGGCTGTGCGCCCCCTGACGTCAGGACACACGACGTCGAGATCTCCACGACGGCACGAGAAACATCCGCCGTCAACCTCCCATCGCTCCACGTCGAGGCACACGACGGCGAGCAGGTCGAGGTCCAAGGAACGCCGTTCGACGTCAAGGCACTCAACGTCGAGGCAATCAACGTCGAGGCAGGACCAACCGACTGGGCGTCCTTCGACGTCGAAACAGCCATCGACGTCGAAGCAGGTTTTACCTGTCCAACAGGGAGCAGAACATCGCCCCTCGCCAGACAAGGCTCAGTCTCCAGTGGTCTCCATACCGAGCGACTCTTCTCGGTCAAGAGCATCTCCTGGGCATGTCTCGCCCATCAACCTATCTCCGAGATGGCTGGAGAGCCTCAACAGACCAGCGGCCTCCCCAGATTCGCAATATTCGCGAATGTATTCACCCACTGCCTCCCCGCCAAGAACGCCATCGCCGACAGCCGGGGCAGAACGGGCTCGTTCAGCTCCTCGACAGCCGACCGCGAGGCCTAGGCGCTCGGCTACAGCGTCCCGCAGCAGATCTCGCTCTCAACGGAGATCCAGGTCGCGCTCAAGAAGATCACCCTCTTGGTCTTCATCAGGTTCTTCTGTCGGGCGTTACTCACCTACTCTTACAGATTCACCACCTGCTAGAGTCTCACCAGTGGATGACATAACCACTTTCAACGAGGTGTTGCTAAGAGGAGCGCAGAAACTCAATATAGAGGTTCCAGAACCGTCTACCTCCTCATCAATCATCTTTGAGACGCTACAACAGAGATCAGCGTCGAAAAAGTTGCTGCCTCTAGTGCCTGGTTTGTTGCAGCCGACCATGGACACTTTTCTGGCCCCAGCCTCGCTTAAGTCTGCCCCGGCTCGGATTCTTAAAAAGTACAAGGCTCCAGAGCAAGACCCTTTATTCCTTAGGAAGGATCCGCCACCAGACTCAGTGATCATAGCTGCCGCCCGAAAGACCCACTCGGTGGCATCTTCATCCACGGTACCCCCGGATAAAGAGAGCAGGCATTTAGACGCTCTGGGAAGAAAGATGTGCGGGACAGCGGCTTCAGCAATGAAGGTCTCTAGTGCGTCTGCGCTCCTGGGCAGGTACGATCGTTCTCTGTGGGATTCCCTCAGTAGATTTACAGAAAAACTGCCCAGAGAAGACAGGCAAGATTTCCAAGAGATTCTACAGGAAGGATGCCTGGTATCTAACCAAGTTATCAGCGCGGCAGCGGATGGGGCGGATTTGGCGGCTCATGGGTACGCACATGGTATCTGTGCGAGGAGATCTTCCTGGCTGAGGCTCACTGGCTTGAAACAGGAGGCACAACAACGTATCCTGAATCTCCCATTTGCCGGGAATTCTCTATTCGGTGCCCATGCAGACGAAGAGATGGCCCGCATGAAGACCGAGGTGGATACCATGAAGGCGGTAGGCCTCGAAAGAAGGAAAGATTTCAGGCGGAGGTACAGACCGTACGATAGACGCCCTTTCCAACAGAGGGTTCAAACCCCTCATTGGTCGCAAAGGTCTCAGCAACGACAGGGACGCCCTCTGTTTCAGCGAAGAAACACAAGGGAGCGAGGGTCAAGTAGACCTCAACAGTCCACTCCAAAAGCACCCACTAAGCAATGAAGTCTCGCTTCCCTCGACACTGTACACCACTCCGGTGGGGGGAAGTATTATTGCTCATCTTCACGAGTGGCACTCTATCACAAGAGACAAATGGGTGCTCAATATTGTCGAACATGGCTATTCTCTCCTTTTCAAGCAGCCTCCACCACACTTGCCACCAACCAAACACAATCCGGCTCATCTCACCTTGCTACGCAAGGAGGCTCTCGCCCTCCTAAGAAAGAATGCCATAGAAAGGGTTCCACCTGCCCACAGAGGAAAGGGGGTCTACTCCCGTTACTTTCTAGTAGCAAAGAAGGGTCAAGAGGGCGTTTTCAGGCCAATCCTGGATCTAAGACTGCTGAACAAATACATAAGAAAGCAGAAGTTCAGAATGCTAGCGCTTCACCAAATTTTCCCTCAACTGCATCAGGGAGACTGGATGTGCTCCATCGACCTGCAGGATGCGTATTTCCACATCCCAATAGCTCCAAAGCATCGAAAATTCCTGCGCTTTCGAGTAGCGTTACAGCATTACCAGTTCAGGGTTCTACCCTTTGGCCTGAAATCTGCTCCAAGAGTTTTCTCGAAATGTATGGCAGTGGTGGCGGCGCATCTACGAAGACAAAGGATATACATATATCCATACCTAGACGACTGGCTACTAAAGGCTTCTTCTCCGGAGCAGGCGAGAAGCCATCGGGACATTGTACTAGGAGTTTGCGAAGCTCTAGGTCTTCAGGTCAATTACCAGAAGTCAACCTTGACTCCAACGCAGAGTCTTCACTACCTAGGAGCTATCATAAACACAGAACTACAAAAAGTGTATCCTTCGGAGGAACGACTGTCCTCAATAAACATGAAGTGCCAGGACCTGTTGAGAGCCAGCGCACCTACGGCACGTCAGGTGACATCACTACTGGGCTCCATGGCATCGTGCATCTTTATTGTCCCAAATGCCAGACTCCACATGAGACCCCTCCAAGAGGCATTGGAGGCCAATTGGAGCCAAAGAACAGGTCGCTGGGAAGACACAATGCGGCTACCGGAGGTAGCACTGCAGTCATTGAGATGGTGGATGCACAGACCTCACCTGTCAGTGGGTGCTCCGTTTCACCAGGTACTTCCATCCGACACTCTGGTAACGGATGCGTCTCTTCAGGGATGGGGGGCTCATCTGGGTCCTTTTCAAGCGCAGGGTCTGTGGTCAGACAAGGAGAAGCAGTACCACATCAATCTGCTAGAACTCAGAGCGGTCCATCTGGCTCTCAAGTCTTTCACACCGCTAATTCAGGGGAAAACTCTATTGATACAGACGGACAATACAACCACGATGTATTACTTGAACAAGCAAGGGGGAACGAGATCCCTACCCCTTTCACGAGAGTCCCAAGCGATATGGCATTGGCTCCTGGCCAGAGGAATGTCAATCACAGCAGTTCACCTGCCAGGTCAGCAGAACGTAGAAGCAGACTTTCTAAGCAGACACCTGGAGGACGTTCACGATTGGGTCCTGCACGACGAAGTCGCAGAATACATCTTCGCGCAATGGGGTCGGCCTCAACTGGACCTCTTCGCAGACGATGTAAACAGGAAATGCCCAGACTTCGCATCCAGGTTCTACCGTCCAGGATCTCGAGGGAATGCCCTGTTGATCGACTGGTCAGGGACATTTCTTTACGCTTTTCCTCCGATTCCCCTCATTCCGGCAGTGATCAGCAAACTTTACGGATCCAGGACCAGAATGATTCTTATAGCGCCACAATGGCCTCGACAATTCTGGTACACGGATCTCCTCAACCTGTCGGAAAAACCTCACAGGAGGCTGCCGTGCAGACCGGATCTTCTGAGCAGAATGGAGGGCAGGATTCTGCATCCCAACCTACCCTCTCTGAGCTTAACAGCATGGCTCCTGAATTCCTGCAGTATGGGCACCTAGGACTCTCGCAGGAGTGCATGAACATCTTGAAAGAGTCCAAACGGCCTTCCACGCGGCGTTCCTACGCTTTTAAGTGGAAGAGATTCTACATATGGTGCTGTCAGCAAGGCCATAATCCCATACGGGCGCAGGAGGACGTCATACTGTCCTATTTGCTTCACCTAGCGAAATCCGGTCTGCAGGTATCATCTATTAAGGTACATTTGTCTGCTATTACTGCCTATCGCAAGTCACCTTCTCAGGAATCCTTCTTTACGAAACCTGTAGTCAAGGATTTCTTAGAAGGTTTGAAGAAAGTTTTTCCGCCAATTCGGAGGCCTTCTCCTCCGTGGGAACTGAACATAGTCCTAGCAAAACTTATGGGCCCTCCTTTCGAGCCTATCCATAAGGCCTCCTTACAACACCTTACGTGGAAAACGGCTTTTCTGGTGGCCATTACTTCAGCGAGGAGGGTCAGTGAGATCCAGGCCTTGTCTGCAAAAGAACCGTACACGGTTTTTCATGACAATAGAGTAGTTCTACGAACTCACCCATCTTTCCTTCCGAAGGTGGTGTCAGAATTCCATATTAATCAGACCATAACTTTACCGACGTTCTTTCCCAATCCGGAAACTCCGGCTGAGAAAGCATTGCACTCATTAGACTTGAAAAGAGTGCTGAAATTTTATCTGGACAAGACAAAATCGATTAGACACTCTAACCGCTTGTTTGTGAACTATGGTCATTTAAGGACAGGAGAAGCAGCATCTAAGCGAACAATATCAAGATGGATAGTCTCTTGTATTGTTAATACTTACCAGCTAGCTAATAGACAATTGCTAGCGCGGCCTAGAGCGCATTCCACAAGGGGAAAAGCGGCTACTGCTGCTCTCCTTAACAATGTTCCTATATCTGAGATTTGTAAGGCTGCTACATGGAAGTCTGTCCATACTTTTACAAGACATTATTGTTTAGACTCAGATGCAAGAGCGGATGCCCAAGTGGGGCAGGCCTCTCTAAGGAATTTATTTGCGTAAGACATGTCTATTCCTGCACTTCTATCGGACAGTCCGCTGGGTTTAGGGATGGGCTTGCTAATCTATTCAATGTTTATGACTATTGATGAGGATCCCCTGGAAGAGAAGGATAAGTTACTTACCTGTAAATCCTAGTTCTCTTCCAGGGGTATCCTCATCAGTCATAAACAACCCACCATCCTCCCCGGACGCACGTCTACTGGAAGTGCAGGACAGACAGTATTTTGATTCAATTATACAAATTGTCACCGTAAAAAGAACTGACCTAACTGTGAACCAACTGTCCCCTTTCCTTCACCCCTGAGGCATGGTGGGATACTGGAGGTGCTCAGGGTCTTAAAGGCACAGTGCCAAAGTTTTTATGGTTCTCCTGTGTTAACCTACATGCAGCCTAATGGCTAACAATGCTTCATTGTTTTTCAATGCAGTTTTCTCTATTTTTTCACTAGAGTTTGCTACTGCTTACTTCCCCAAGCCTAGTTTTAGGAGCTTGGGTACTTATTTATGCTCTATTGTAGTATTTAAAAAAAAAAAAAAAAAACTTCATAGAAATAAAGCATTTTAGCCTGTTTTTAACATGATAGCCTGCATGACTGTTTGTTACACATGTATAATGTGTATATATTTTATATATGCTCCGGGGTCCCCGCACAAGGGCGGGAATATTCAATGTTTATGACTTTGATGAGGATACCCCTGGAAGAGAACTAGGATTTACAGGTAAGTAACTTATCCAAGTTCACCAATAAGTGTGGTCTGGACCCAACTGACTTGCTGTGCAGAGCGGTTCCGTCTACAGGGCCACACCTGGCTGAGAACTTCTGGCTTTTCGGAGGATGTCCAGGCAAACCTTATAAATATGCCACTTGACGGAACTCGCTTGTTTGGCGAGAAGGCAGACACTGCGCTGGAGCGCTCTAAGGACTCAGTGACTATGACCACGTCCTTGGACCTCTTGGTGACCCTTGCGTCCACAGTCTGCCTTTCTCTCCTTACGTAGCTATGGAAGGGGCATGTCACCGTGCCAGCACTGTGCCAGTAACCATCCTGTACAAGCTCCCCAAGCTATGTGAGGACCTGGACACAGTGAACTCAGACTTAGAGGGTCTGGAAGCCAGAAATTGTCCGCCACCCTGCCTCCAGCAGCTGCAGCCTCCAAGTCCTCCTAATTTGATTCTGCAGGACCATGTTTGGCCAGTTGGAGGGAGAATTCAACATCATCCTCTCCACTGGCAGTCTATTACATTGGGCAGATGGGTCTTGCAGATCATTCCGAACAGCTGCCCCCTTCCTTTCCTCCCCACTACTGCCAACACATGAACGGCTGGAGAGGACGTTTACGTCTCTCTTGGCCAAGTGAGCCATAGAAATGGTGCTGTTGTCAGAAGTAGTGTAAAGCACATTTTAATTATACTTACAAATGCATTTACAAAGGAGTTTTGACACGGAGAGCCGGAGTGAACAATCAATGACCAAAGGTCTATTTATTTTTGCTGCAGCAAAGAAGACAGATTTACAACTGGCATCCCTGGCAGAAGTAAAGTGTGCTAGCATGGAGCATTTAACAGTGATATTTATACTTATACATCAAAGGATACATAAAGTAAGTAAATAATGATATACGTCATACAAGAATTTTAAGGAGGGAATCAGTTTCCACACACCGGTTCCATTCCCTGCTTTGTCCTCGACTCCCTTCTGCAGCTGTCTGACTTCCCATATTCTTGAGACCCTTCAAAGGATTGTGTGGTTCAAAGGTATAGATATCAGCCTTTCCCTCCCCAAAACACTTTCCTCATTTTGGTAACAAAGTTCTGGAATCTGAGAGGAGCCACAAATTTCCTTCCACCCAGCGTTCCCCCAAGTCTCCCGATAAAAATGGTACCTCACTTGTGTGGGTAGGCCTAGTGCCCACAAAAGGAAATGCCCCAAAACACTATGTGGACACATCAAAATGATGAAATACTAAACTACCTGTTTTTGCACGGAGGACCTGCGATTTTGGTCCTGCACTCAGCAGCCATATAGGGAAACATACCAAACCCAAACATTTCTGAAAACTAGACACCAGAGGGAATCCAGGGAGGTGTGACTTGCGTGGATCCCCCAAAGTTTTCTTACCCAGAATCCTCTGCAAACCTCAAATTTAGCTACATAATCACATTTCTGTGTGGAATCACCGCACCAGGACAAATTTCCTACCACCCAACGTTCCCCTCAGTCTCCCGGTAAAAATGATACCTCACTTGTGTAGGTGGGCCAAGTGCCTGTGACAGGGAAGAGCCAAAAACATGTAGAAATTGAGGCGGAACCAAAGCGGGTCCAAAATGGCAGTTTGAAAAAAACATTTTTCGGCTGACAAGTGGGGCAGAATTTTTATCGGTATAGAAGACAATGCTAGGTGGTAGGAATTTTGTGGATTCGTTGCAGATTCCGGAAGATTCCATCACAAAAATGTGGAAAAAAATGTGTGATTTCTGCAAAGTTTGAGGTTTGCAGGGCATTGTTGGTTAAAAAAAAAATGGTGCGGGGGTGCATGTGACGCACGCCATCCTGGACACGCCCAGATGTTTAGTTTTCAGATGTTGTAGGAAGTTGGCTCTGTATGTGCTATTTCAAAGTAAGGAATAGCATGCACAGAGTCCAAGGGTTCCCCTTAGAGGTAAAATAGTGGTAAAAATAGATAATACTAATGCTCTATTTTGTGGTAGTGTGGTCGAGCAGTAGGCTTATCCAAGGAGTAGTGTTAAGCATTTGTTGTACATACACATAGACAATAAATGAGGTACACACACTCAGAGACAAATCCAGCCAATAGGTTTTTATATAGAAAAATATATTTTCTTAGTTTAGTTTAAGAACCACAGGTTCAAATTCTACATGTAATATCTCATTCGAAAGGTATTGCAGGTAAGTACTTTAGGAACTTCAAATCATCAAAATTGCATGTATACTTTTCAAGTTATTCGCAAATAGCTGTTTTAAAAGTGGACACTTAGTGCAATTTTCACAGTTCCTAGGGGAGGTAAGTATTTGTTAGGTTAACCAGGTAAGTAAGACACTTACAGGGCTTAGTTCTTGGTCCAAGGTAGCCCACCGTTGGGGGTTCAGAGCAACCCCAAAGTCACCACACCAGCAGCTCAGGGCCGGTCAGGTGCAGAGTTCCAAGTGGTGCCCAAAACACATAGGCTAGAATGGAGAGAAGGGGGTGCCCCGGTTCCGGTCTGCTTGCAGGTAAGTACCCGCGTCTTCGGAGGGCAGACCAGGGGGGTTTTGTAGGGCACCGGGGGGGGACACAAGTCCACACAGAAATTTCACCCTCAGCGGCGCGGGGGCGGCCGGGTGCAGTGTAGAAACAAGCGTCGGGTTCGCAATGTTAGTCTATGAGAGATCTCGGGATCTCTTCAGCGCTGCAGGCAGGCAAGGGGGGGATTCCTCGGGGAAACCTCCACTTGGGCAAGGGAGAGGGACTCCTGGGGGTCACTTCTCCGGTGAAAGTCCGGTCCTTCAGGTCCTGGGGGCTGCGGGTGCAGGGTCTCTCCCAGGCGTCGGGACTTTAGGTTCAAAGAGTCGCGGTCAGGGGAAGCCTCGGGATTCCCTCTGCAGGCGGCGCTGTGGGGGCTCAGGGGGGACAGGTTTTGGTACTCACAGTATCAGAGTAGTCCTGGGGTCCCTCCTGAGGTGTTGGATCGCCACCAGCCGAGTCTGGGTCGCCGGGTGCAGTGTTGCAAGTCTCACGCTTCTTGCGGGGAGCTTGCAGGGTTCTTTAAAGCTGCTGGAAACAAAGTTGCAGCTTTTCTTGGAGCAGGTCCGCTGTCCTCGGGAGTTTCTTGTCTTTTCGAAGCGGGGGCAGTCCTCAGAGGATGTCGAGGTCGCTGGTCCCTTTGGAAGGCGTCGCTGGAGCAGGATCTTTGGAAGGCAGGAGACAGGCCGGTGAGTTTCTGGAGCCAAGGCAGTTGTCGTCTTCTGGTCTTCCGCTGCAGGGGTTTTCAGCTGGGCAGTCCTTCTTCTTGTAGTTGCAGGAATCTAATTTTCTAGGGTTCAGGGTAGCCCTTAAATACTAAATTTAAGGGCGTGTTTAGGTCTGGGGGGTTAGTAGCCAATGGCTACTAGCCCTGAGGGTGGGTACACCCTCTTTGTGCCTCCTCCCAAGGGGAGGGGGTCACAATCCTAACCCTATTGGGGGAATCCTCCATCTGCAAGATGGAGGATTTCTAAAAGTTAGAGTCACTTCAGCTCAGGACGCCTTAGGGGCTGTCCTGACTGGTCAGTGACTCCTCCTTGTTTTTCTCATTATCTTCTCCGGCCTTGCCGCCAAAAGTGGGGCCTGGCCGGAGGGGGCGGGCAACTCCACTAGCTGGAGTGTCCTGCTGGGTTGGCACAAAGGAGGTGAGCCTTTGAGGCTCACCGCCAGGTGTGACAATTCCTGCCTGGGGGAGGTGTTAGCATCTCCACCCAGTGCAGGCTTTGTTACTGGCCTCAGAGTGACAAAGGCACTCTCCCCATGGGGCCAGCAACATGTCTCGGTTTGTGGCAGGCTGCTAAAACTAGTCAGCCTACACAGATAGTCGGTTAAGTTTCAGGGGGCACCTCTAAGGTGCCCTCTGTGGTGTATTTTACAATAAAATGTACACTGGCATCAGTGTGCATTTATTGTGCTGAGAAGTTTGATACCAAACTTCCCAGTTTTCAGTGTAGCCATTATGGTGCTGTGGAGTTCGTGTTTGACAAACTCCCAGACCATATACTCTTATGGCTACCCTGCACTTACAATGTCTAAGGTTTTGTTTAGACACTGTAGGGGTACCATGCTCATGCACTGGTACCCTCACCTATGGTATAGTGCACCCTGCCTTAGGGCTGTAAGGCCTGCTAGAGGGGTGTCTTACCTATACTGCATAGGCAGTGAGAGGCTGGCATGGCACCCTGAGGGGAGTGCCATGTCGACTTACTCGTTTTGTCCTCACTAGCACACACAAGCTGGCAAGCAGTGTGTCTGTGCTGAGTGAGAGGTCTCCAGGGTGGCATAAGACAGGCTGCAGCCCTTAGAGACCTTCCTTGGCATCAGGGCCCTTGGTACTAGAAGTACCAGTTACAAGGGACTTATCTGGATGCCAGGGTCTGCCAATTGTGGATACAAAAGTACAGGTTAGGGAAAGAACACTGGTGCTGGGGCCTGGTTAGCAGGCCTCAGCACACTTTCAATTGTAAACATAGCATCAGCAAAGGCAAAAAGTCAGGGGGCAACCATGCCAAGGAGGCATTTCCTTACACAACCCCCCCCCCCAAACGAAAGAGGATGAGACTAACCTTTCCCAAGAGAGTCTTCATTTTCTAAGTGGAAGAACCTGGAAAGGCCATCTGCATTGGCATGGGCAGTCCCAGGTCTGTGTTCCACTATAAAGTCCATTCCCTGTAGGGAGATGGACCACCTCAACAGTTTAGGATTTTCACCTTTCATTTGCATCAGCCATTTGAGAGGTCTGTGGTCAGTTTGAACTAGGAAGTGAGTCCCAAAGAGGTATGGTCTCAGCTTCTTCAGGGACCAAACCACAGCAAAGGCCTCCCTCTCAATGGCACTCCAACGCTGCTCCCTGGGGAGTAACCTCCTGCTAATGAAAGCAACAGGCTGGTCAAGGCCATCATCATTTGTTTGGGACAAAACTGCCCCTATCCCATGTTCAGAGGCATCAGTCTGCACAATGAACTGCTTAGAATAATCTGGAGCTTTTAGAACTGGTGCTGAGCACATTGCTTGTTTCAGGGTGTCAAAGGCCTGTTGGCATTCCACAGTCCAGTTCACTTTCTTGGGCATTTTCTTGGAGGTGAGTTCAGTGAGGGCTGTCACAATGGATCCATATCCCTTCACAAACCTCCTGTAATACCCAGTCAAGCCAAGGAATGCCCTGACTTGAGTCTGGGTTTTTGGAGCTACCCAGTCCAGAATAGTCTGGATCTTGGGTTGGAGTGGCTGAACTTGGCCTCCACCTACAAGGTGGCCCAAGTAAACCACAGTTCCCTGCCCTATCTGGCATTTGGATGCCTTGATAGAGAGGCCTGCAGATTGCAGAGCCTTCAAAACCTTCCTCAGGTGGACCAGGTGATCCTGCCAGGTGGAGCTAAAGACAGCAATATCATCAAGATAGGCTGTGCTAAAGGACTCCAAGCCAGCAAGGACTTGATTCACCAACCTTTGGAAGGTGGCAGGGGCATTCTTTAAACCAAAGGGCATAACAGTAAACTGATAATGCCCATCAGGTGTGGAGAATGCTGTCTTTTCTTTTGCTCCAGGTGCCATTTTTATTTGCCAGTACCCTGCTGTCAAGTCAAAGGTACTTAGAAATTTGGCAGCACCTAATTTATCAATGAGCTCATCAGCTCTTGGAATTGGATGGGCATCTGTCTTGGTGACAGAATTGAGCCCTCTGTAGTCCACACAAAACCTCATCTCTTTCTTTCCATCTTTGGTGTGAGGTTTGGGGACTAAGACCACTGGGCTAGCCCAGGGGCTGTCAGAGCACTCAATTACTCCCAATTCCAGCATCTTGTGGACTTCCACCTTGATGCTTTCTTTAACATGGTCAGATTGTCTAAAGATTTTGTTCTTGACAGGCATGCTGTCTCCTGTGTCCACATCATGGGTACACAGGTGTGTCTGACCAGGGGTTAAGGAGAAGAGTTCAGGAAACTGTTGTAGGACTCTCCTACAATCAGCTTGCTGTTGGCCAGAGAGGGTGTCTGAGTAGATCACTCCATCTACTGTGCCATCTTTTGGGTCTGATGACAGAAGATCAGGGAGAGGTTCACTCTCTGCCTCCTGATCCTCATCTGTTACCATCAACAGATTCACATCAGCCCTGTCATGGAAGAGCTTAAGGCGGTTCACATGGATCACCCTCTTGGGGCTCCTGCTTGTGCCCAGGTCCACCAGGTAGGTGACCTGACTCTTCCTTTCTAGTACTGGGTAAGGGCCACTCCATTTGTCCTGGAGTGCCCTGGGAGCCACAGGCTCCAGAACCCAGACTTTCTGCCCTGGTTGGAACTCAACCAGTGCAGCCTTTTGGTCATACCAAAACTTCTGGAGCTGTTGGCTGGCCTCAAGGTTTTTGGTTGCCTTTTCCATGTACTCTGCCATTCTAGAGCGAAGGCCAAGTACATAGTCCACTATGTCCTGCTTAGGCTCATGGAGAGGTCTCTCCCAGCCTTCTTTAACAAGGGCAGGTGGTCCCCTTACAGGATGACCAAACAGAAGTTCAAAGGGTGAGAATCCTACTCCCTTCTGTGGCACCTCTCTGTAAGCGAAAAGCAGACATGGCAAGAGGACATCCCATCTCCTTTTGAGCTTTTCTGGGAGCCCCATGATCATGCCTTTTAATGTCTTGTTGAATCTCTCAACCAAGCCATTAGTTTGGGGATGGTATGGTGTAGTGAATTTATAAGTCACTCCACACTCATTCCACATGTGCTTTAGGTATGCTGACATGAAGTTGGTACCTCTGTCAGACACCACCTCCTTAGGGAAACCCACTCTGGTAAAGATACCAATGAGGGCCTTGGCTACTGCAGGGGCAGTAGTCGACCTAAGGGGAATAGCTTCAGGATACCTGGTAGCATGATCCACTACTACCAGGATATACATATTTCCTGAGGCTGTGGGAGGTTCTAGTGGACCAACTATGTCCACACCCACTCTTTCAAAGGGAACCCCCACCACTGGAAGTGGAATGAGGGGGGCCTTTGGATGCCCACCTGTCTTACCACTGGCTTGACAGGTGGGGCAGGAGAGGCAAAACTCCTTAACCATGGTGGACATATTGGGCCAGTAGAAGTGGTTGACTAACCTCTCCCACGTCTTGGTTTGTCCCAAATGTCCAGCAAGGGGAATGTCATGGGCCAATGTTAGGATGAACTCCCTGAACAGCTGAGGCACTACCACTCTCCTAGTGGCACCAGGTTTGGGGTCTCTGGCCTCAGTGTACAGGAGTCCATCTTCCCAATAGACCCTATGCGTTCCATTTTTCTTGCCTTTGGACTCTTCAGCAGCTTGCTGCCTAAGGCCTTCAAGAGAGGGACAGGTTTCTTGTCCCTTACACAGCTCCTCCCTTGAGGGTCCCCCTGGGCCTAAGAGCTCAACCTGATAAGGTTCAAGCTCCAAAGGCTCAGTTCCCTCAGAGGGCAGAACTTCTTCCTGAGAAGAGAGGTTCCCTTTCTTTTGCTGTGTTGCAGTTGGTTTCCCAACTGACTTTCCTTTCCTCTTGGTAGGCTGGGCCATTCTTCCAGACTCCAGCTCTACTTGTTCACCCTGTGCCTTGCACTGTGCTCTTGTTTTCACACACACCAGTTCAGGGATACCCAGCATTGCTGCATGGGTTTTTAGTTCTACCTCAGCCCATGCTGAGGACTCCAGGTCATTTCCAAGCAGACAGTCCACTGGGATATTTGAGGAGACCACCACCTGTTTCAGGCCATTGACCCCTCCCCATTCTAAAGTAACCATTGCCATGGGATGTACTTTTTTCTGATTGTCAGCGTTGGTGACTGTGTAAGTTTTTCCAGTCAGGTATTGGCCAGGGGAAACCAGTTTCTCTGTCACCATGGTGACACTGGCACCTGTATCCCTCAGGCCCTCTATTCTAGTCCCATTAATTAAGAGTTGCTGTCTGTATTTTTGCATGTTAGGCGGCCAGACAGCTAGTGTGGCTAAATCCACCCCACCCTCAGAAACTAGAGTAGCTTCAGTGTGGACCCTGATTTGCTCTGGGCACACTGTTGATCCCACTTGGAGACTAGCCATACCAGTGTTACCTGGATGGGAGTTTGGAGTGGAACCTTTCTTGGGACAGGCCTTGTCTCCAGTTTGGTGTCCATGCTGTTTACAGCTATGACACCAGGCCTTTTTGGGATCAAAGTTTTTACCCTTGTACCCATTGTTTTGTGAAGAGGCTCTGGGCCCACCCTCCTGTGCAGGTTTTTGGGGGCCTGTAGAAGACTCTTTACTGTTTTTAGTTTTGGTTGTCTCATCACCCTTCCCCTGGGGAGTCTTTGTGACCCCTTTCTTTTGGTCACCCCCTGTTGAAGTCTTGGACACCCTTGTCTTGACCCAATGGTCCGCCTTCTTTCCCAATTCTTGGGGAGAAATTGGTCCTAGGTCTACCAGATGCTGATGCAGTTTATCATTGAAACAATTACTTAACAGGTGTTCTTTCACAAATAAATTGTACAGCCCATCATAATTACTTACACCACTGCCTTGAATCCAACCATCTAGTGTTTTCACTGAGTAGTCTACAAAGTCAACCCAGGTCTGGCTCGAGGATTTTTGAGCCCCCCTGAATCTAATCCTATACTCCTCAGTGGAGAATCCAAAGCCCTCAATCAGGGTACCCTTCATGAGGTCATAAGATTCTGCATCTTGTCCAGAGAGTGTGAGGAGTCTATCCCTACACTTTACAGTGAACATTTCCCAAAGGAGAGCACCCCAGTGAGATCTGTTCACTTTTCTGGTTACACAAGCCCTCTCAAAAGCTGTGAACCACTTGGTGATGTCATCACCATCTTCAAATTTTGTCACAATCCCTTTGGGGATTTTTAACATGTCAGGAGAATCTCTGACCCTATTTATATTGCTGCCACCATTGATGGGTCCTAGGCCCATCTCTTGTCTTTCCCTCTCTATGGCTAGGATCTGTCTTTCCAAAGCCAATCTTTTGGCCATCCTGGCTAACTGGATGTCCTCTTCACTGGGGCTATCCTCAGTGATTTCAGAGGTGTTGGTCTCTCCTGTGAGGGAACCAGCATCTCTGACTATTATTTTAGGAGTCAGGGTTTGAGGGACCCTGTTCTCCCTAGATAGGACTGGTAGGGGGGAATTGTCCTCCAAGTCACTATCCTCTTCCTCTGAGTTGCCACCCTCAGAGGGGTTGGCCTTTTCAAACTCTGCCAAAAGCTCCTGGAGCTGTATTTTGGTAGGTTTGGGGCCCATTGTTATTTTCTTTATTTTACAGAGTGACCTTAGCTCCCTCATCTTAAGATGGAGGTAAGGTGTGGTGTCGAGTTCCACCACAGTCACATCTGTGCTAGACATTTTGCTTCTAAAAGTTGGAATACTTTTTAAGAATCTACAACTGGTTCTAGAATCTAATTCAAACTTTTACAAACTTTTAAACTCTAAAAGAAATGCTAAACAGGATCTAACACAAGGCCCTAGCAGGTCTTTTAAGAATTTAGAAAACTTTTCAAATTGCAAAAATGAATTTCTAATGACAATTTTGGAATTTGTCGTGTGATCAGGTATTGGCTGAGTAGTCCAGCAAATGCAAAGTCTTGTACCCCACCGCTGATCCACCAATGTAGGAAGTTGGCTCTGTATGTGCTATTTCAAAGTAAGGAATAGCATGCACAGAGTCCAAGGGTTCCCCTTAGAGGTAAAATAGTGGTAAAAATAGATAATACTAATGCTCTATTTTGTGGTAGTGTGGTCGAGCAGTAGGCTTATCCAAGGAGTAGTGTTAAGCATTTGTTGTACATACACATAGACAATAAATGAGGTACACACACTCAGAGACAAATCCAGCCAATAGGTTTTTATATAGAAAAATATCTTTTCTTAGTTTAGTTTAAGAACCACAGGTTCAAATTCTACATGTAATATCTCATTCGAAAGGTATTGCAGGTAAGTACTTTAGGAACTTCAAATCATCAAAATTGCATGTATACTTTTCAAGTTATTCGCAAATAGCTGTTTTAAAAGTGGACACTTAGTGCAATTTTCACAGTTCCTAGGGGAGGTAAGTATTTGTTAGGTTAACCAGGTAAGTAAGACACTTACAGGGCTTAGTTCTTGGTCCAAGGTAGCCCACCGTTGGGGGTTCAGAGCAACCCCAAAGTCACCACACCAGCAGCTCAGGGCCGGTCAGGTGCAGAGTTCAAAGTGGTGCCCAAAACGCATAGGCTAGAATGGAGAGAAGGGGGTGCCCCGGTTCCGGTCTGCTTGCAGGTAAGTACCCGCGTCTTCGGAGGGCAGACCAGGGGGGTTTTGTAGGGCACCGGGGGGGGACACAAGTCCACACAGAAATTTCACCCTCAGCGGCGCGGGGGCGGCCGGGTGCAGTGTAGAAACAAGCGTCGGGTTCGCAATGTTAGTCTATGAGAGATCTCGGGATCTCTTCAGCGCTGCAGGCAGGCAAGGGGGGGATTCCTCGGGGAAACCTCCACTTGGGCAAGGGAGAGGGACTCCTGGGGGTCACTTCTCCGGTGAAAGTCCGGTCCTTCAGGTCCTGGGGGCTGCGGGTGCAGGGTCTCTCCCAGGCGTCGGGACTTTAGGTTCAAAGAGTCGCGGTCAGGGGAAGCCTCGGGATTCCCTCTGCAGGCGGCGCTGTGGGGGCTCAGGGGGGACAGGTTTTGGTACTCACAGTATCAGAGTAGTCCTGGGGTCCCTCCTGAGGTGTTGGATCGCCACCAGCCGAGTCGGGGTCGCCGGGTGCAGTGTTGCAAGTCTCACGCTTCTTGCGGGGAGCTTGCAGGGTTCTTTAAAGCTGCTGGAAACAAAGTTGCAGCTTTTCTTGGAGCAGGTCCGCTGTCCTCGGGAGTTTCTTGTCTTTTCGAAGCGGGGGCAGTCCTCAGAGGATGTCGAGGTCGCTGGTCCCTTTGGAAGGCGTCGCTGGAGCAGGATCTTTGGAAGGCAGGAGACAGGCCGGTGAGTTTCTGGAGCCAAGGCAGTTGTCGTCTTCTGGTCTTCCGCTGCAGGGGTTTTCAGCTGGGCAGTCCTTCTTCTTGTAGTTGCAGGAATCTAATTTTCTAGGGTTCAGGGTAGCCCTTAAATACTAAATTTAAGGGCGTGTTTAGGTCTGGGGGGTTAGTAGCCAATGGCTACTAGCCCTGAGGGTGGGTACACCCTCTTTGTGCCTCCTCCCAAGGGGAGGGGGTCACAATCCTAACCCTATTGGGGGAATCCTCCATCTGCAAGATGGAGGATTTCTAAAAGTTAGAGTCACTTCAGCTCAGGACGCCTTAGGGGCTGTCCTGACTGGTCAGTGACTCCTCCTTGTTTTTCTCATTATCTTCTCCGGCCTTGCCGCCAAAAGTGGGGCCTGGCCGGAGGGGGCGGGCAACTCCACTAGCTGGAGTGTCCTGCTGGGTTGGCACAAAGGAGGTGAGCCTTTGAGGCTCACCGCCAGGTGTGACAATTCCTGCCTGGGGGAGGTGTTAGCATCTCCACCCAGTGCAGGCTTTGTTACTGGCCTCAGAGTGACAAAGGCACTCTCCCCATGGGGCCAGCAACATGTCTCGGTTTGTGGCAGGCTGCTAAAACTAGTCAGCCTACACAGATAGTCGGTTAAGTTTCAGGGGGCACCTCTAAGGTGCCCTCTGTGGTGTATTTTACAATAAAATGTACACTGGCATCAGTGTGCATTTATTGTGCTGAGAAGTTTGATACCAAACTTCCCAGTTTTCAGTGTAGCCATTATGGTGCTGTGGAGTTCGTGTTTGACAAACTCCCAGACCATATACTCTTATGGCTACCCTGCACTTACAATGTCTAAGGTTTTGTTTAGACACTGTAGGGGTACCATGCTCATGCACTGGTACCCTCACCTATGGTATAGTGCACCCTGCCTTAGGGCTGTAAGGCCTGCTAGAGGGGTGTCTTACCTATACTGCATAGGCAGTGAGAGGCTGGCATGGCACCCTGAGGGGAGTGCCATGTCGACTTACTCGTTTTGTCCTCACTAGCACACACAAGCTGGCAAGCAGTGTGTCTGTGCTGAGTGAGAGGTCTCCAGGGTGGCATAAGACAGGCTGCAGCCCTTAGAGACCTTCCTTGGCATCAGGGCCCTTGGTACTAGAAGTACCAGTTACAAGGGACTTATCTGGATGCCAGGGTCTGCCAATTGTGGATACAAAAGTACAGGTTAGGGAAAGAACACTGGTGCTGGGGCCTGGTTAGCAGGCCTCAGCACACTTTCAATTGTAAACATAGCATCAGCAAAGGCAAAAAGTCAGGGGGCAACCATGCCAAGGAGGCATTTCCTTACAGATGTGTTTAGGTCTTGTGGATTTTTCAACATGGCAGCGTCCCAAAATCCAAAAAGTGCAGCCCTCACCCTTCCAAGTGGGGATGATTTTGAGAGTTAGCGAAGCTCTCATGGCCCAAATGTAAAACCAAAACCCAAAATAATCAAATGTCCTTGTTTGCCGTGGGATAAGATGTTTTAGTGTGTGGTGTGGGGGAAGAGCTGAAAGACTGTTACCCTCTTCAGTTGGGATGGGGGCATAACCATGCCCATACTGGTTGGTAGCCGCCACCACACTATTTTTTTATTTTTATTTTTTTTATTCCCTGGCATCTAGTAGACTTTCTGCAGGGTGTAGATCGGGGGTAATAGCCCCATCTGGCCACTGGTTGGCAGAACAACTTTTGCCCCATTTATTTGGGGTAGGGGTATGGCCATACCTTCACCCTATTATTTTGAAAATAAAATCTTCCCTAGTCTCTGGGCTTTCTGCCCCCCTTGGGGGCATATGGGGCTTCCAAAAATAGGCTGGTCTGCCCCCAAAGGGGACAGATATGGGCAACAGTAATGTGCCCACATGGGGAGCGACCTTTGCCGAAGGGACTGCCCCCACCCCCATCCCCCCTCGAACCCCCCCTCAAACAAAACACACACATTCACACACACCAATCCCTGGTGCCTAAGTGGTACCCCCCCACCCGGGGCTGAAATGGGCTAAAATACATTGCCTCCAGGGGAACGACCCTTGCCTAAGGGGTCGCTCCCCTTGTGTGAAATTGACACAAAAAAGCGATTCCCCTTCCATCCCTGATGGGTGGGAGGCCCATGGGGGGAGCGCTAGTGCTCCCCCCATGGGCCAGGTGCAGGACGAGCTGGACTCGTCCTCGGCACGCGGCAACCGTGCCCAAGGGTAAGTCCAGCTCATCCGTGCACTGAGGGATTAAGAAATCTCCCTCTGGAAACAAGTTTTCCAGTTTAGTCAGACCGAGATTTCAGAGTATAGCTAGTGTGCCTTCTTCACATGTAGGCACTTAAGCAGGTGTTATCTAGAGTGGGGAGAAACGGAGAATGCACATGCTGCAGGTTCTGAACCGGAGTTATGCTTTCCATGTATACATTGAGATGTAGGCATGTGGATTGTATCTTTGTGTATCCCTGGCTGCACTTGGCAGAGTTTAAAGCACTTTGCCATTGCTAATGGCCTTTTTTCTATCAGTCCGCGATCAATAAGGATTTGTTTTTGCAGTGCCTGTAGATGGAGTGTGGTGATGCTCCTGGGCTTCTAAATGACTGCGTACCTGGAACCACCAGTCCTGTCTTCACCGTTAGTCTAGTTAATGTGTCCTGGTCTACATGCATTTTTTTCCCAGCTCACCTTAGTCTGAGCAGATTGATCTTAAGCATTGCAAAGAAGCTTTTAGGCAGTTGGTTAGGGGACTGTAGCACCGCCACATTTATTATATGATGTGTCCTGTCAGACCTTGTGGCAGGTTTATATACTTCTATGTCTGTGCCTCTACTTCCCTACCATAGTTGTCCCATAACATTGTTCCTATATGAGATACTACTGAGCTATCTAACGGAGTCACTTTTTTAATGAAAGAGGTAGCCATTGTTAAGGGCAACGGCTGATCCTGTTAATCAGTCCCGAAAAACCTGAGAATGTTTTGTTTTTTCCCATCTATAACAGAACATCATTTACATCTAGTGAAACTGTAAAGGATTAATCCCTGACACAAATTCTTTTGGCGATTAAGTTCCCTAAATATGTAGGCTAAGGACTTTATCACAGTTGTAAATAGGAGGGGTGATAGTGCCCCCACCCCTCCTTAGCACCTCAGTGAATGGTTGTGCAAGTTGATTTTTGGGCTTAAGACGTGGACTCTAGCTGCCTTTTTTTTGTTTGTTAAGAAGTGAAATCAGCTTGATCAAGTGTTGTTTCAGGCCCATTTTACCAGCACCTCAAGTATGTGGATTCATTCTAGCAAAGCCAGCTCTGCAAGTGCTTTTCTTCATCTAAGAAGAGCATTACCACTTGAAAGCCTGGGTCTTTATGGTGTAACATTGATTTAAAGGTGTGGATATTTAGCAATGTAGATAGGCCCTATATGAAGCTTGACTGGTTGTGAAAGATTAGGTATGACATACAGGATTAAAATCTGTTAACTAGTAGTTTAATGTCAGTATTCAATAGGGTACATCTGACGGTTGAGCAGAGCTCCCATGCCCTTGCAGGGCTATTAGTCACTGTTTCAACATGCATTGTCGTCAGGATCTTGCTGTATGAAGCATCTTTTCAAATGTATTTAATAAATGGGGAGCTAGAAATTCAGTATGTGATCTTTAAAAGTCTGTTGTGAGACTGTCAGGCCTTTGTTCTATATTGCACAAGAACAAATTAACTGCTGGGATGGTTTGATCTGATTACATGGGTGCATTAGTATTCCCATGGCTCATCCATGCTAGTGTTGTAATTTATTTGGATGTTTGTGGTGTCAGCACACCTGTAGTTGTATATAAATTGGCGTAAGTGTCTGCAAATGATGTAGAATATATTGTCTATTGAAAGACATTTTTCGTAAGGTGTACAAGTGCGAGAGCAGCAGGTGTGTCCTCTGTTCTCCTCCTACGTGTGGTAAGGATTTGCCCAGTCTGTGACCTTCTCAAATGTGTGAAATTGGCTCTCCCGTCTCCCTAAATTCCTGTAATGTGTTGCTGATCTCTGTAAGCTTCCACTCACTGTTTGTGTGTGCATCTACGTTCTAGCTGGTTGTTGTCTCCAACTGGCTCACTTCCTCTTTTAATGTTCTTCGTATGCCTCATTCTTTCGCTACAAATATACTTCCTATATGTTCTTTAAATGTTACTTAGATGGTGGCAACTTGGGGCACTGATTCTAAATTTAAGTTTTAAAAACTCCATAGTAGCTCTGTGTAATTTTATAAAGAGCAAACTCATGAGTACCACTTACATACGAGTTTAGCAGTTGAGAAATATACAAACTGGAGCATTTTAAACAGATGAAACACAGAAATCCTCAATGTGGCGCTCCCGGCACAGCAGGAGAGCCAATTCCACAATATTCACTGCACTCTGGAAACTCAACCCATAATGCTTTGCAGAGCATTTTTTTTTTTTTTAGGAAAACATTTTGGCCCATAACTATGATGGGCCTACGACAATGGGACCACCACCAGGTAATCATTCAGCACTAGGCATTCTTTCTGTCTAGGTCATCTCTGGGTTCCAGCACGAGGTTGCGGGACCCCAACATAGTAACCTCTCCCACCATTTAGTGTCTTGTTAAGCCCTCTTGGCTGAATCTTTGGTTTTATGGCTTGGGAGTACCTTTTGTTTTTAAAGGCCTTGTTTATAATATTATTGCAATAGGCCTGGAAATGTTTTAAGGCACTATGCCCTCTAGGGGCTAAATATATGGTTGGACTGCACTACTTTCTGCCATTTTCCTCTTGTGTGGTTATGCCCTCTGGGGACTTACTATATGGTTACATGACCATGTTTCTTCCAAATGCTATTTTTATTGTGATGTCCTCTAGGGGCTGTTCTGAGCATTACAGTGAAGATACTACAGTATTCACTGCACTCGGAAACTTGCCCCATAACGCTTTCAGCGCATTCCTTTAACAAACCATTTTTGCCCATAACTCACTGTGTGGTGGCCCTCGGACAATGGAACCACAATCAAAATGTTCAGCATGACACTCTGTCTAGGTCATCTATGAGTCCCCTCACTAGTTTTGAGGGGGGGGGAGGGCAGAATAATAACCCCTCCCACTATTCAATGTCTTTTAAGCTCCCTCGTGGCTGGAACTTTTATTTTACAGCTGGGAGTAGTTTGTATTTCAAGGGTCTTATTTGTAAATTATTGTAGTACGCCTGCTAGGCATGAAAATGTGTAATGCACTGCACCCTCTAGGGGCTAAATATATGGTTAAACTGCATTATGTTCTGCCATTCTGTTTTCATGTGGTTATGCTGTCTAGGGGCTGACTACATGGTTACATGACTGGGTTTCTTACAAATACCATTTTTATTGTGGTGCCCTCTAGGGGCTGACCTGAGGATTACAGGCAAGATATTACGATATTCGCCGCGCTCAGACACTTTGCCTTATAATGCTTTTCAGGGCATTACTTTTACAAAACATTTTTGCCCATAAGCCACTGTGTGGTGGTCCTAGGACGATTGGACCACCATCAAAACGGTGAGCATAACATGCTCTTTCTGTCTAAGGCATCTCTGGGTCCCCACACTAGTTTTTTTTTTTGGGGGGGGGGCGCAAAATAATAATATTAATAAATATGCAAATGTTTCATTTTTTGCTGCAGATAGACAAAGAAGGTAAATAGAAGTGCTTTAGTTATATGCAGGGCCACTGGAATTACGTGACAGGACAAAATTATGCAGCAGGGTTGACCAATTTATGTGGCAAGAAAAGTTCAGTTATGCATTTACAATGCCAATTGCTCTAACTCAAGCAAGTACGAGACCTGTTGCATTGCAAATGCTTGTTATACAGTTATTTTGAACACTACTTCCTGAGGGAGCATTACCCATGTCACTAATGTATCTGAGTGGTTGTCCTCTGAGAGGACAGAGATGCACACCTTATCTGCATATCGTGTTGTGTGTGTATAAATGTGCCTCCTTCAAAGTGATCTATGCAATAAATAATATTAACTCTCCTCCTATTCATGTTGACCCCAATCGCCAACACATACAGGAGTCTTGCTAGTTGCGGTTCCAGCAAGTGCCCCAGCCCCCAAAGTTGAGCTCTGGGGTGATCAAGACTGATGCCTCCAAGGCAAATGTGTATGTTCAAGATGTTCATAGTGTTCTCGAGAGAAACAAAGAATGTGTTTCCTTTAAATATGATGTGCTGTTTCACTGGATACAGCATTGTAAAGGTAAAGTGTTTTGTAAAGTTTGAAGTAATTACCTTCAGCATTTTGTTTCCTCTCTGTAGTGGAGAGCAACGTTTCCTCTGGGATTTCAAATGGAAAGCAATGTTTTTGAACCCCCCACTCCATTAGTGAAACTTGCACACAACTGGACATGCCACAACTAAGCCAGATATACTATTTGAAAACTTTATGCCAAACATTGCCACAGTTGTTGGCAGAACAGAAAATAGTTTTTCAGTTGAAACTCTGACCTAACCATAACTAAGCACTGACTATCACCATAAATATATAAATGTGTATATGTTGGTTATACATTAGCAACATAATTAAATATGCAGAGATTAAAAAGGAGAAACTGAAGATGGTGACTGTGTAGTTGAGGAAGTGTGGCTTACAAATGCTTGATATCGTAGTGAGACATACTGGCTCAGGCCATGTTTGATGCCCAAGGCAAAAATCTTTGTGCACGTTTCTGAGCCCAGTTACTGAATGATAAGGTAGTGCACAGCAAGTGAATATGTTAGACTTTGTTACAGTCATAGAAGAAATGTCTACTTGCTTGCAAATATAGATTTTCAAACAAACTCTCAAAATGTGGCCTGAAAAGGGTCAAGAGGAATTTTGGTGCTTGGTTGTGGTGGGGTTATGGAAATGTGACCACTTTATACCCTGACGTTGGCTTTGAACTGCCCCAGATCTTTCTTGTAATACCTACCTGGGTGCTTTCTGATTGATGCTTCTAACTGCAGATTCATCACCTTTGGTATACTTCAGGCCCCAAGAAACTGGGGTATTTTTGAGCACTCTTACACTGTAGACAACTGATTTGAGGATTTGCGGGATGATGGTGGGATGGACTCTTGGTCATACACCGGATTGATCTATCGTCCTGACCCTCCCACTGAAGCGAGCACCAATTTCTGTGCGCTAATGCGAAGGGTGGCAGAGGTGTTGGACCTCCAGTTACCAGGTAAAAACTAATACCTTGACTGAGGTCCTTCAGCTGAGCTCACACATAGCCTTTGCTTCCTTTCAGTGAGGCCATCACAGATACCCCTACTGTTTGCATGGGCAAAGCCTTGCTCAGTACTCCCCCCGTCTCTCAGTATTTTGCCTGGTACTCGGGAGATCTAATATTTCTAACTGCATCCGACACCAGAACGCTTAGTGGTTCAAGCATCCAGCAGTAGGCTCAACCTGAATGTGTTCCTGATTACTCTGCCAGACAGTGAATCTAAGCGCATTGAAGACTTTGACAAGCGCATGCCCACTTCTGATAGCCCTGCCTGCTGTGCTTCTATCCCAAGATCCCTGGGAGTCTTTGACTAAGATCCTACCTGCTGTCCCTGAAGCCATCGGACCTTCGCTCACTCAAGAAAACGCTGTGGCTAATTTCACAAGACATTGTGGATTTAATACTGCAGACTGCCTCGGCAAGGCATTAGGCACTAGTGTGGCTCTCTGCCTGTGCCTAGATGAGGTCTGCAGGCTTCACCACGGACATAAAGTCCTCTCTGATGGATATGCGTTTTGACAGCTCTCATCCATTCAGTGAGAATGCAGGCTTGTCCCTTGTGCTATTTAAGGGACACTAGGGCCATGGCACACTCATTGGGTCTCTTTTACTAACAGTTTGCCCCTCTCAGTGGATCTGGTAGGGACTCCCAATACTATCAGTAGCAGACATATTCGGTCCACCAGGTTTTTCAGACTTTTCGATGGGAGTCTGTGGACAGCTAGGAGCAGTGTGCAGCCCCGGGTCCTACCCATCCAGTTGCTGCAGCCAGAAAACTGCTTTAGTTTATCATTCCAGACACACAGGTATCCTGTTGGACACAGGATCTGGCATTTTCAGTTTGCAGTGCCCTCCTTTGGCTGCACAAGTGCCCCTAAAGTGTTCGTGAAAGTGATGGTGGTGGTTGCATGGTGTCTTCAGAGGTCAGTGGTTCTAGTCTTCCTATACCTTGGTGACTGGCTGCTGAAGGTGGGCTTGCCCCAGTTAGTCGTCACACACCTCCAAACTGAGGCGACCCTCCTAATATCATTGGGGGTCACTGTCAACGTGCTGGGTCACACATGACTCCTATGACTCTTGACAGATGCTTCCCTTCATCAGAGCTATTATGCACACACTGCTGTTTCTTGTAGTCCCCGTAGAGCATAGAGTCCTAGATATTCAGGCTATGATCATGTTTTAGCCTCTGTCCCTGATCTCAGTGGAGAGGAGACTGAGGCTGCTGGTGAAGCACGTCAGATAGCATTCCCTGCAGTGGGATCTGAAGTCCAGTGGGCACAGCATTGGCGGGGATCTGTTGGATTATGTCCAGATTTCAAAGTCAACTGCAAAAGACCTGCAGTGGTGGCTGCTGGACCACGATTAGGTCAGTGGCAAACCCTTCTCCTTGCCTCACACAGAACTAACAGTGGTGAAGGCTGCATCAATTCTGAGCTGGAGGGGCCATCAGGGAGTGATGAAGGTCAGAGGCATCTGGTCTTTGGTGGAGGTTTGTCTCCACATCAGTCTACAGGAGCTGCTGACTATCTGTTTGGCATTGAAAGGTTTCCTGACATCCACAAAAGGGAGGCTGGTGCAAGTATTCAGACATCAGTACCCCCATGTGATACTGCAACAAAGAGACACTACTTCTCTGGAAGTGGCTGGGGATTTTCTTAGTGGCACACCACCCGGCTGAATTATTTAAATGTCAGGGCTGAGAAGCTCTGCTACCAATGCCTAGCAGTTCACGAATGGAAGAACCTTGGCTTTAACCACTACAGAGAATGCCCAGTGTCAGTTTTTCTGTACATTAGAGTTTCCAAGACAGCAGTCTCCCAGAACCTCATTCCGCCTAGTGTGGGTCGGTACTCCCGTAGGCCTTTCCGCTGCTATTGCTCCTGTTCTACGTTCTGAAGAAGATGAGCGATGGTGGCCAAGTCATCCTAGTGACACTGGACAGGGCAAGGAGAGCATGGTACCTGGAAATCCTGGGCTTGAGCATCTGTCTTCTGATCAGGCTGCTGCTTCAAGAGGATCTTCTGTAGCAGCAGCTGGGCAGGATCCTGCACCTGGGCAGGATCCTGCACCTGGGACAGGGCAGTCTTCACCTCCATGTTAGGAGATTGAGTGATGGCAGTTGACTTCATTTGACCTCCCTCTCGAAGTAGTTGACGTCTTTCTGACAGCCAGGCATCCTGCCACAAAATCAGCATACGCCAGCCGCTGAGACAAGTTTGTGGTTTGGTGCGGTCCTCGGCAGATTGGCCCAGATTAAGCCAAACTATCTGAGGTGTTGCTCTTTCTCTTGTCTGTAGCCCAGAAAGTACTTGCTTTGAGCACAGATTAAGGTTATTTGTCGACTTTTCCTATTTTTTTCCCCCCGCAATTTGCCCAACCAGCCCTCTTATTTTAAATTGCTTGATGTGCTGTATTTTTTAAAAGATTTGCAGGATCTGTTCCGCCCACGTCTTATTACTCCAAAGACAGTTTTCCTCATTGCCGTAAAATTAATGAGCGACATGCCCCCTCTGTCAACCCGTCATACACAACATTCTTCGGAGACAAGCTGGTTTTGAGAACTCAGGCCTTCTGTCTTTCGAAAGTAGTAACTCCTTTTCAGTGTTAGGAAAGTGTCATCCTCTTAGCATTCTTCTCTCTACCTCACACTCTAAGGTGGAGGAGATGCTCCATCGGTTGGCTCCCAAAAGAGCCTTTAGATTGATTGTACCTGGGACCATAGTGTGGACGATCAGCTCATTGTTTGATTAGCTGGAGCGAAAAAGGGCAGAGCAGTGCAGAAAAGGACTGTTTCTCACTGAAGTCTTCTCTGCCTCAAAATCTGCTACACAATTGTTAAAAAGTGGGCCCCAGAAGGCTGATGGGCTCATTCCACCTTAGCCAAGTCTGCTACCACTACGTTGGAGCGTAGGTTGCCTTTCGTAGACAGTTGCCAGGATGTAGACATTTGCCAACTTCTACATGTGCATCACTTCATACTTTCACGTAGCACTACTGTCTGGACAGCCAGGTCTGATGGGAAGGGCATTTTGTCCACTCTGTTCTGCAGGACTTTTTGCTGCAACACATCACTTCTGAGTGGAATAACATTGTTATGGAACATTGACACCACCTACTGCCATGTAGGGGTACTGTTTGAAAATGTCCTGATCTATTCTAGTGCCTGGGGAGTGTTCTCAAGGTAAAGAATCTGCGGTTAGATAGAGTAGCCACCAGACGAGCGTTACGAAAGGTCAAGATCTTGCTTGTCTGGTCTTGGAAGCCACAGCCTGAGCTCTCCTTGGCATAGTTAATAAACATGCAAATATTATATTTACAATTGAATTTCATTCATCCTACACAAAATCAACGACTGTGTGTCAGCATTCAATTCGGACCGCATAACTTTGATTCAGCATATGGCCCTGAGGTACACTGACAGTGCATTTGAGAAGGACCCATTGATGTATTTTTTGATTAGTACCTACCACAGCAGGGGGGAAATACCCGCATCTTGACACTTTGTGGGGGCTACTCAATACAAAATCTGACTTTGGTGAACTTGACCTTTATGGTGCTGTCTTCTAGTCCTGAAAAAGAGCCTATGGAGATAGCTTTTGAGAGGTCAAAACATCGACCCTTATACATGTACACTGGTATTCATTGTAGTTTGTTTGATTTGTACACTCAAGTTTGAGTCGAATTTTCCCAATATGGTTTTGCTAACCAGTCTATAACATTGATTCCCTTTAGTTTTAATAACACTGAGTGCACCAGCATTCACCTATGTCACTATTCATGATTACTCCACTGCTTGTTGACGCACCTACTTCATGAATTTTGACATGTATAGTTGTTGAACTTAAATCTATGAGGAATCAAATTCAATTGTAAATATCATTTTTACATGTTTATTATTTAAGGGAGCTCAGGCTTGTGGCTTCCTTCAAGGGAACCGTTGGTGTTGATTATTGATTACTCAGGTTCCCAGAAATAACAGGATTGCCCCTTGTTTATTGTTAGATAGTGGAGCTTCTAGTCATATGGTATTTATATTTAGGAAATGACCAGTTGTGTTGGCATGTGCAAATAGTTAAAATCGAGAAATGCACTTTTGTATTTAATTGTAGCATTTAGGTAGTGCTTCACAGCCCTGACAGGTAATTTGCATCAGGTCTGTGGGCATGCCTTTGGAATGCTTGGTTCAAAAGGGTATTACTGGTTGTATATTGGCCACTATAGGAAGTCTTAGGTGAGGTCTAAGAGGCTTGGATATATGTTAAAAACATGCACTACATATTTGCACTTAAGCATGAAGTGTTAGAGTTTCAGAATAGGTGGTCACGCAACCGGGTACTTAGCATTGTTATGGGGTCTACAAGTAGTGCACTATATTGGCTGTCGGGGGGGGTGGGGGGGGTTATAGGCTTCTTTTAGGAGTGACATAAGTCCACACCTATGAGATATTGTTAAACTACCTGTTGGAAGTGAAATAATGTTTTGAATTTATTTATTTATTTCACTTAGGTTATTTGAGAAAGTCCAGAGTATGATTAAACCAGTACTGCTTATCATTCTCTGCTACCATTTACTAGAACAAACACAAGTCCATAGGTTTTATTTTGAATTTTGTTTTCTCTTTTTTTTCTAATGGGTAATCCAAAAGCTGCAAATCCTTGGTACCATTCCAGTTATCTTTTGACAAAAAGTCATAAAGCTTATATATTTTTCTTTGATCAAGAAAGAAATGATTATGTAAAATGTATGCCAAAGCAAGTGAGCTGATTATTTTAGTTGACACATATTACTTTTTTGTCTTTGTGTATATTGCTTTTTGTTAAATAAAGCTTAATATAACACAATATTTTTCCTTCTCCAATGATCAGTATGAAAGCAAACTTGGATGCTTGAAAAAATCTCCAGCCTTCATGCCGCCCAGCAAGGAAGCTTGGTAAGGAAGGGGACCAAGGGGATTGTCTTAGCTCTCATAACACTGGCTAAGTGAACTTATAATGGTAAAATTTGTGGTGAATACACAAAAAAGGTGGTGGTTGTGCATGGAGGAGGTTAATGATCTAAAGGCACTCACATGAATGTCCATGCATGCAGTAATACAAGTGAAGGAGGTTTGATCTTCACAGTAGAATGTCTGCCTAACACTGAGGATATATGTCTGTAACTATGAAACTTTACATTTGTTTGGGGACTGGCTTGAGCAAGAGGTTGAGTTGAGGAGAATTGAAATTCAGTAGAGGAGGTTGAGCTTCAGGGAGATCTTGGATGGTGATTAATGACTGAAAATAGAGCATGGGGCTAGAAGAATAGATTTGGTGAAGAACGGCTAGTGGCTCAGGTTTTCACTTATCGGAAGACAAGTGTGAAGTATGGATTGCTGACTTAAAAGGGGTTGAGTTGAAGTGAGTGGGGAGAGCAGGTCAAATAATTATACTTCTGTTGCTTAATTTTAAGGTAATGAGGGGAAGGGTTTACCGAGAGAAAGAAATTGGTCATTTGTATTGGAGGAGCTATTACCTGATGTGGTGCAGATGAGAGATTGATTGGACTGAGATGTTGACTTGAGGTAGAAGTTAATGATTTGACTTGGTGAAGGAGGTTGAATTAGGGTAGTGTGTTTGCTTTATGGTTCATTTTTGTTTTATTATTATTATTCCAGTGTTAAATGATACATATATCACGTAGTAGGGCCCTATCTCACAAGGTGCGGCCCGACAAAAGTCTTAAAAATAAAATGAACATAACCAAAATCTTGCCCTACCTAATCCTGCCCCCCCCCTCCACATTTAACTCCCAAACAGTGCTTTAATTCATTGTTCGATCCTCCTGTGTCGTGCGAACAGTTGCCTTACTGCCCCTTCCATGCCTCATCACTTGGTGCTGTCAGTCACAACAAGCGTAGGTACTACGGGCAGAATAATTTGTAAAATTCTGCAGAGATTAACTTTATGTACAGTTTCTCCAGCTCTCCATGTTCTGCCAGGTTGTCATCACGAGAGTTAGACTTTCCATAACCAGTATGTACCAAATTCTGTGTAGTCAAGTGGTATACGTTGGTAGTTTCTCTATGCCCCAGTGCGAGAGAATTGCTTGGAGAGTCGCTCCCAATGCCAGACTAATGTGCTGCTGTTGTCAAACGGTTGGAGAGCCCCTGGATAAATTGTGTTGGAAAGCAGGGCAGCTGCGTTTCATAATGTGTGTCTATGTCAGTCAGTCTGAGTTTGGGACAGACCCATCGGAGTTGGGAGTAAGGTCCCCGGAGCACCACAGCCCCTCCAGCAGTCAGCACTGCAACCAAGATTTCCCCTGTGTAGACTAGCAGGCATCGGGTACCAGTAAGTTGCAATTTTAGTGGCTGTTTCTATACTTGCCGTGTTGAGTGTGGTATGGCATGCCCTGTAATAGATTCCCCCTTTCCTTGTGTCAAGTTACGCTCCAACTCAAGCACCCATCGTTTCTATCCCTGTGTTTTCTTCTCTGTATGGGGTTGCAAGAAGAGGGCATATAATTCTGTAATAATGCGTCTTCTTGGACAGTAGACCACCCCCTCCTCACAGACATCTGAATGGGTTACTCGGTGTCAAACCTGCAGATAACACAGACATTCTGCGTCTGGCAGGCCGTAGTCTCCTTTTAGTTGTTCGAAAGGAATGAGCCCTTCAGAATCAAACATTTGACCAATAGATCTGCAAATGGCTGTCTGCCAGGCAGCAAAGCTGTATTTTGAAGGCCCGGGATAAACTGAAGTTGTCCCAGGACAGGCATCAACATGAGTGGAGCGAGGTCAGGCTCTTACGAGTTGCGACCCGATCCCAAACCCTGAGAGTGGCTCTGGTACCACTGGGGGAATGTAGCCCTCTGTTTCTTTGACAAACAGGGTATTTTCCAGAGGTGTTTTCCCTCTATCCGTAAAGCCCCAATGTTTTCCAGAGGGACTCCAAGACCACCCTATCACGCCTGATGGTGAATCTGCCAGCCGTTTATAAGTGGCCTCCGTCCTTGCCAAACAAAGCAGTTGATTTCAACCTGGAGATTGATTGAAGCATGCCCGCAGGAGACGTCGGAGGAAGGTCCTAAAACAAGAATTGGTAGCATGATCATTTTCGTTTTCAGAGCAGCCACCCTCCTAAGCCATGAGAGGCAGCAGTGCTTCCACTGAGCTAGGTCCATACTCTGTTGAATTAAGGTTCAGTAATTGGTGGCCATTGTATCACATATGGTGATAGCTGTCTTAACTCCGAGATATGACTCTAAGGAATCCGCCCACGCTAACGGATATTGGCGACCAGCTGTTCCTGTGCAGCAGGTGTAACCGAGAGGTTGAGAACATGTGTTTTTGGAGGTTGATGTGGATACACGAGATCCTTTCAAAGTCCCCCAGCTCATCCAAGAAGGCCATCAAGGCTCTCCAGGGGTCTCAAGTGCTGCTATAACATTGTCTGCCTAGAGGTTGATGGTTTCATCTGCCCCCAAATCCCCCAGCCCCCAAAAACCGCCCTCCGGTAATCTGCGTGTCATCCCTAACACTCTGCCGATTGGAAGAGGGGTTGAACGCCCATCTACCCATACAGCTGCTGGAGACTCGACATAACTGGTAAAAACCAGGCATGAAATCTATCTCTGGTGCTGAAATGTCAGTGTTGTGTCTAAATATGGCCACTGCACCCCATCAAACACTTTTTCAGCATTTGTGGCTAAAAGCATCATTTCCTGACAGTGTTTGGCCTTGTCCACCAGATGGATGATTCCCTTTGTATTATTCCGACTCTGGCAATTGGGGGGGGGGGGGGCGGTTTTGGTGAACCCGGATTTATGGGGATTTACCAGAGTCAGGATAAGGGGACATACCTGCTCTGCCAAAATGCTGGAGAAAAGTTTTGCATCCACATGTATAAGTGAAATGGGCCCATTCGAGCCGCACTGCTGTTTGTGTTTAGTAGCTTTAGGAATTACGGTGATAGAGACCTCGAGCATGAAGTGTGGAGTGAAAAAGTATGATGACCATAGGTGCTAGTGCCCTTTCAGAATGTTTCATTTGAAGAAGAAGAAAAAAAGGTCAGAGAAGCCATCTGGCCCTGGGAATGTAAGAAGTTTCTGCAACATACACACAGTGGCCACAACGACTTCATCCTTGCAAATGGCTGATCAAGGGAGTCAGCCTGTTCGATGGCCAGCCGGGGTGGTTGTGAATTCCGCAGCTAAGCCCCCGATTTTGTCAGCTGTAGGTCCTGTGCCTTGTAGAGGGAAATATAGAAATCCCTAAAGGTGGACTGTATTGCTATATCTTCTGCAACGCCACTACCATTCGGCCGATAGAGGACATCCAGCCTTTCTGCCTAGCGTTTGCTCACAACCTAATGGACCAGAGCCTGCAGCATTTGTCCACCCCTACGTAGGAGTGTAGTAAGTGGAGCAGTGCATTCTACACATTCTAGATCTAGGCTACATAGCTCCACCCTTGCAGTCTCCAGCTGCTGCCAGATCCCCAGGGCTTCTGTCCTTTTATGAAAAGCTTCCAGTTCTCTTACCAGTCCCTCTACTTCTAGAGATGAGCTCCCCCCAGGCCACCAGGGTGAGTGTCTCCAATAAAGTGGCCATGGAAGTGATATCGATATCCTTAATTGCTAAGAAGTCAGTAATTGTTAATTTGAGTTTGTGGACTGTCAGGGCAGTGAAGCAAGCTTTTACCGCAGTCGTCCGGGGTTGCTGGCCCATTGTGAAGTGGTCACTCGAAGCATAAGGATCAAGGGTGCATGGCCCTCGCTTTAATTTCCACTGCTGTGATCTGTATTTTCACACTCCAGGTGCGCCGAAATTTATCAGTGCAAACATGTGTTGTGGGCATGGCAGTGAAAGGTGTAGTCTCTGGTATATGGGTGCGCCAACCACCACAGATAGCTCAATTTTACCTCCTGAAGCCAGCCTGCCACCTCGCATTAGAGTGCTCCACATTGCCAAAATGCTTTGCTGACCTATCAAGGGCAATAATGTTTACTAGTTTGAGGTCGTGATTCTCTCCCCCGCCCCACCCATCAAGACTGTCCAGTCTGGGGATTCCATGAAGTCTTTTATGGCCCACTTTAAAAATTGCTCCTGATTATCATTAGGAGCTTATATGGAAGCAATAGTTAAGGCCAGGTCTCCTATTTGAACTTGATACGCTAGAAGTTGCCATCGCAGTTCTGCGACTTTGCCCACAGTCGTCAGTTTGAAGGACTGGGAGAAGAGTATGGCAACACCGCCTTTCTTTGTAGGGTTGATGGAAAAATATGGGTATGAGAAGTGGCACGATTTCAGTCAGTCGCCAGGAGCCATGTGTAGGCAAACGTTCCCTCCAGTATGTTCTAGATAGGACAGAATCGCCTTTCGTCTTACCGGGTTGTTAAACCCTTTCATGTCCAGTCACCATGGGCAAGGTATAATAGGGCTAAAACTCTGGTGTATGTCCAAGTGTAGTAATGTGGACTGCATATGATGTGAGTTTTATATATAACTAGTAGGCTGGTTGTGTATTGGGAGGGTTGTGCGCTGTCATGTCTCTTTAGTGGAGGGAGTGCGAAACCAACATAAACCCCAAACTTAAACAGGGACAAACGAAAAACAAGTTAGTCCGATGGTTATCCTGCGACACCCAGGTACGCCCTGAGATTGGTTCCCGGGCAGGGAAGTCTGCATTCAATTGTGTGTAGCAAAATCATCTGCTCCCCCCTATGTCCATGACACCAAAGCCAAACACAGTCCCAATATCGGGGCAGGGAATCCTTCGCAACAGCGGGTCCCGGACGGCTTTTAATATGGCCTTTTTCTCTCCAGATCACCAAAGAGGCTGTCTGACTGCTGCTTCTCCAAGGCCATAGCTTTGGTGTCTGGGTGGAGGCCTTTAGGTGATTTTGAAGCTCCCTGACACTGGTTGTGCTGTCTTGTCTCCCTTTGTTCCTGTGGGGTCCAGGCGACACCCCTCCAACAACTCGGGGATGTTTGAGTCGGCAGGCATGCGTAATGGTTTTATGTTGATGACGTGAGTCCTCCCAGGAAAAAACAAGCATTTTGCAATGCAACGGGTCTCGCATTATGTCGAGTTAGAGCTATTAGCGTTGTAAACGCCTAACCGGACTTTTCTTGCCCCATTAAATGAAATTTTTTAAAAACGAGCAGAAAGTCCGGAAACCATACGGAAAACGGGGAGCCTCGTATGTTTCCAGTAGTTTACTGGTGCTCTTGAGGAGGGCTAAACACCGGAAAAACCATGATGTATGCATGCCTTTCATGAATGAAAACAAGCAGATTTTAAAAGGCAAGCCCACGAACTAAGGAAAGTGACTGACGTAACATGGGCGTGGTTAAAATCTCCCTAAAAAGAGATTAGAAGAGGGACAGAGTGCTTTGCACTCTCCTCTAATGAGGCAGAACAGATAGGCCCAGTTGTACGAGATCCCCTTGCTCCTGAAAAATTCTGTAACTGGTCGAAAGGCCATGTGTTTCTAGAATAGTCAATGCATACAAGTTCTGGTATAACACTATTTTATGGTCCTGGAATTAAAAGGCTGCACGTCTTTTGCCCTGTGCAAGTTGGCCTCTTTAAACTGAAAATCACGAAGGCAGGCAAGAATGTCAGACGGACTGCCACCTTCAACTCGCAAGAGAACCACTCTGTGGACCCTGTCCAGCTGCACATCAGCCTCTGCCTGCAAGTCAAGTATCTGGCGGAAAAGGACCTTAACGTAGGCCAAGGTGCCCGCACCTCACCCCCACCCACCAGCCCCACAGTTGGTGCGCCGCGGATGCGCATATTGTTCCTGAGCAATTCTCTTGGTCTTCTGTGTGGGCCTGTAGTGCAGCGTGTTGCTTTTGCAGCCGCTAGACTTCTTGTTGCAGGTGTTGGATCTCTTCACCTTGTCCAGTTTCATTGTCCTTGAGCATGGGCACCCAGTTGCCTACCCCTGCCAGTCTCACCCGACCTCCCTGAGGTTCTGTGTAAGTTCACGTTTCACTGCATGGATAACCTCACGTAGGGAAGCAGAGAGCGCCTCTATAAACAATCTCATCTGCCAGGCTTCTTCTTAGCTTCCCTCTTCAGTGGGAATGGACCTGGGCCTGGTGGCCTTTCCCAGCTGGGCCTCCCGCTGAGCCTTTTAGCCTGTCTCTTACCAGGTGCTCTCTCTTCCCTACTGCCAATGCTGTGGCAAGTTTCCATTTGAGGCTCAGACTTCCCATGTTTCACTGATGCTACCCTTTACAGACCACAGCCTCCAAGCTCCAAACGCTGTGCTCCTGGCACACCTTGTGGGGGTAAGTATCACTTCCTGGGATATCTCCCTTCCGTCGTTGGTGGGTCAGTCCTATGGAGCAGGGCCCAACATGCTGTCAGGATGCGCTGCTGATGGAGCCGTCCAAACCTGGCTGCGCAAGTTCGCTGCTTTGGGAGGAGTGTCTTTTGTCATTCTAGGAGAGTTAGGGCAAGCTTTATCTGATGGCTCTGTCACCGAATTCACCGTGCAGCCCGAGTCCACAGCGTCTCAGCTAGGGCACCCCTCTGGTATGTTATAAGGCTAAAAGGCTGTCTACACTGTACTCCCACCTGCTGTGAAGTCCACTGGGAGGCCATGTTCAAGTGTCCCAGTCACTCTGCTGCAGGGCAGCTGGGCCGCCCCTAGGATTATCCACTATCCTCAAGTTTGGGGATGAGGCTCTCTTGTTGCCGCCATCTCCAGTCTACATCCTCCCTCTTCCCCTGCTATCTCTGTTGCTCGGTAGGAAGGACTCAGACCTCGGGGTTCATCACGCTCCGCGGCGTGCAATCTTGCAGCACGGCCAGCTACTCCAAGTCACAACACAGCCACCAAAACCTCTCTCAGCGTCACACAAGGCCCGGCTGTCCTACCTGCGCTACCTCTTTGGGCCTGTCTCTGGTGCTAGGTTTCTAGGGCAAGACTGCCCCTCTACCTAATAGGTCTCAGACGTGTCAGCCTTCCTTGTCAGGGCTTCTGAGTTTGATGCGTCCGAGAGCTCATGTCTCCAGGCGATTCAGCTGCAGTCTGGTGCCGGGGCAGGCCGGCGTTCTCACTGCAGGGTCTCCGCCATCTTGGATAATGCTTCTTCAGGTCTCTGCCGGAGAGGAGCTCGTGCTTGATAGTCTAGGCAGCACACCGGACCCTCCCAGTGCTAGCAGCCTTACACCAGAGTCCCCAGTCTTTGCGATCACCCTTCCATGTCCCGGGCTCCGCTGTAGAGGTTTCTAGCGGCGGTAGGACAGTGGAACAGAGAAACACATCCGCCATCCTAACCATGCCCCCCCCCAATGTGTTTGCTTTAAAGAAGGGGGTGATATTTTACAATACACTGTTTTGACAATAGACATGAGAGTGCACCAGTATCGCCATAAGAGTTTAAATCCTGATAAAGTAATCAACAAAATAACAATGTTTAATACGGGTACATATGTGTGCATCATAGTAAAAGGTGTTTTAATTAACAAAAAAGTATTTTGTGTTAGTCCCACGTCTTTAAAAGATGCTGTCATCAAACACATGGTCTCTTTTTTTCACCTTAGTTTCTTGGAGCAGTTACATAAACATCAGGGTGCAGTGCTGCACCCTGATTACAAGACGCCATTTCATTCATTTGAAGATGCCTTTCACCGGCTTCTTCCCTACCACGTCTACCAAGGAATGGTGCCTTCTTCCCAGGACTGCCAGAAAGGTAAGGTGGTTTCCCTCCTATCCCTAAGGCTCTGGCCCCAAAGAAGGGACTAACACAGTGAGTGTAGGCTCTCACTCATTTTTTGCAGAAAGTTGAAAATCAAATGTAGCGTTTCTTGCTTTTAGATCGCCTATACCCGGACTCGACAGAGAATAGATTGTGCGGACTAATCAAAATTTGAATTATCAATAAATCTACTCTATTTCTTGTGGGGTTTTCTTTGTTTTATTTTTGGTCCAGCCACTAAAGGATGCGAAATTTCTGTCTGGCTTGGAGTCCCTTAAGTAGACCGCCTGACATCGTTCAAAGGTAATAAATACATCATCTTGCTGCATTGCACTTTGTAGTCAGCAGTGTGGGAGGGGGATAGTTCCTCGATTCTGAATTCCAAATATTTACTTCTCCTAAATCTAAATTAACTATTTCTGAGTTCAATTCCTTGAATATTCACTCCTCCTGAAACAATTAAATTTTAATTAATTAAAACAATTGCATTTAAATTGTTTCCGGAGGACAGATAATATATTATTACTAGTAAGTACAATAATGTGTTTTTATCGAAGTAAACTGGTGACTAGGAAGGCGAGGTGTAACTAATCGTATGCCATGTCATCACTTGAAATTATTAAGAATGTGTTTGAATAATATGCATTACTCCTCCAGCAGAGGATATCATTTCTGTCCGTTCCAATCCAATTTGCCTCACCTACTAGCCCATATATTATGTCCATATCTGCTGTTGGAGAGAGAGAGAGAGGAATATTTAAAACCAATATTGAGAGATTGGAAAGGCAGTAAATATGTTTTTGATTGGTTATTCACACTTCTTTCAGCAGAGCAGATTTGTGCTTCCAGTCACTTCCTTTTTTAGTCATTTTAAAAAGAGAACGTTTTTGGCAAGAATTTTAATGAGATTGGATTGCTAATGAATTATTGGATTTTATTTGTACTCATGTAATATTTGTTTATACGGACAAAGGATGTCTTACAAACTTTTATTGTTATTACTAAGAAAAGTAGTTTGGGTTGTATGGACTAATCCATATCTTTACTAATAATAAAATCCACTCCGGTTCTATCTTTGAATCCCGAAAGTAGACAGGCCTAAATTATTCAAAGTTAAATAGTCATCTCGTTGCATTGCACTGTGTGGTGACCTGTGCAGGAGGGGTTTTAGGATTCTGAATATCGAATTGTCTAAAGCTAAATTAACTATTCATGAGCTCCATTCTTTTTAGATAAAACAGACGTTTTTCATATCTCTATATTTTATGTTCCCATTGTCACATTTCTTTTGATTTTGAAAAAAATGTAAACCTATTTTGCTTGCTTCTTTTTCTCTTTCCAGTTAACGAGGAGTTTGAGATGGTGTCCATGCAACTTCTAAAACGCACGCAAGCCATGCTGAACAAATATCGGCTCCTACTTTTTGATGAATCCAGGGTAAGATGTTCATGACCTTGTTATTGAGTGACTTTCTGTTCTGTGTCAATGCAAGCAAAGCAACGCTTTAGGATGAAGTAGCTCCTAAATATGGTAAATAGCTAAATATGCTAAATACTTCTCCTTCTGGCTTCTTGATCAATGTGATACTGTAAGCTGGCATGTGCGATGCACAGGAGTCTAATAATGTTTTCTGTATATGGACAAGTGCAAATCTCAATAACATGGTGTTGACCAATAGCTTCTTTGTCACCTAGAATTAATGCCGTAGCTTCTTTTTCACTGGGAAGTAATGCTGCAATCGATGTTGTTTGGGCCAGAGAAGCCTTAACGATGTACACAGGGTGACTTGAATGATTGTTGCAGTTTATACAGGATTGATGTCTGTTGTCAACTTCATTGATTTAATAGAGGGGCAGTGACAGGATTTCCCATTTGTAATATTTTTTGAGCATTTGTACACGTGAGTCGTAGACATTGCTGCTCTTCCGTCTGTATGGGAGGTTCATCTTGAGAGGGGTGTGTTTTGTCGTATCTGTCTTCGCAATACAGGTCTTGGTTCAGCTTGCTTGTATTTCAGGGATTTCCTTTGTCCCAAGTTAGGGTGGGATTGTTTGGTTTTCCCCGTTGGCATCTTAGTCACAGATTGTTGAAAAGTAGTTTGTGGCTTAAACTATTCTATTTAAGCAAGTCTGCAACATTGACTTATATGCATTCAGAACTCTTTGGTGATTAGTCCTTCACTACCCAGGAGGGTTTACTGAGCATTGTAGCATAACACGTTTAAGCCATCCAATACCAAAGCCAGAATGTTACCTGCTTTAATGGGGGATCATAATGTGTACCCGCTCTGATCCATTTTTAAAGTTTTTAACTGTCTTTTGTTCAAGTACTGTTGAGAACAAAACCAATAATTACAGTGAGGTTTGAGTCAGCCCTTGCTTTAGATTGGTTGGCTATCTTGTGAATCTCATTTGATTTCATGTTATTCAATGGCTTCCTTCATCTTCTTGGGGTTTGTCCCTTCCCTGGAGCATAGTCTTTTTACCATCGTCTTGATTGGTTAACTTGTGTCCTTCCATGGCCCCAAAGCAGGACACTATTTTTCTTGTGTTTTTAACTATCGATGGAAGTGCTTTTGTTTTCTTGCTCTCCTCCTCCCTGAGTAGCTATCCCCCACGCACTGCGCTGTCCACGTTAATCACCCAAGTGTGCTTTTGCTTTTCCACCCACTTCCCCTTTTCATTTTTCCAATATACGGAATCTGCATGTCCGTGGTCGCCATGCCCCCTTTCATGTGGTTTCCTTTCCTTTTTTTTTTTTTTTTTTTTTTTTTAATTCTTAGGGCCTGAAAGCTGCAATTTGTTGCAGACTTTCCTTTTCTATGAGCAGTGAATTAAAACAAAAGTTAAATGACCATCACATCATGACTTGTGCCAGCGTGTGACGGTGTCAGGGATGCCTTAGCATCAGAACTAAAAAGTATGCATGTGTCATCACACAAACACCGATTTATATCTTTGCTCTCCTTTTTCAGTTTCTTTGTTTCCCTTTTTGCTAACGCAGGTCGGCCTTGAAAAAAGCATTGGCAAGGTCAAAATATTGTAGGCGCTATCTAATGGGTTTGTCAGTGCTTGTTTCTTGTCGCTGTTGCCACTGGAGAATTTCTGACAGAGCTTTTTTTACGATTTTCAAATCCTATCATTCTTAGAAATGTTGTTGCAGGTATTTTACTTTTTAAGTGGTTGTCTTCTTAACCAGTATTCCTATTCTGTGGTGCTGCTGGAAGTTTTACTTTTCTGAAATACCACAACTGTCTCCAGGATGACTTTAAAGCCCACAGTATTGCTCCAAGTTCTGAGCATCATTACTTTTTTGTATTGCTTGCTTCTTTTGTGCATTTTCTCGTCCCGATGGACTCAGGTTAATTAGTAACCTTGGATTGTCCATTTTAGTTCTGCTTTGCTGATCATAATTGCACATGACTGTTTCCTGGCTTTGCCTATGTGAAAGACACTTCTAGCTGCAGAGCCCTTACCTTATAATTATCTCCAAACGTCATACTGGATCCAGCAATTTTTCATGAGTAGTGCCACTGCATGCTGGTAGGTGACCTCTTTCAGGTCCGCAAGTCATCGTCTGCATTGTCCGCACTGGAAGTAACTTGTGGTGCCTATATTGTGCCACACAAGCACACTGCGGTCAGTTCTTTTCTTTCCTCTCCAATCAGCGCAGACTTAGAGAGAGGTACCCCTGGTGACTTTTTGACTGTCTTTTTTCAACTTTTTGAGAATTGTCTCCTTGTATGACAGGGTAGGTCAGTGAGGAAAGCTGAATTCAAGCCCTGCGTCACCCTCCACTGAAAAATGCCGGTGACGGACCCGCACCTCGTCTGTCTCTAGTGTCTTGAGCGTTACCATGATGCCAAGACTTAAACGTCTATTGTCGCGTCATGCACCCCAAGTCCGTTAGAGAGTGTCCCTTCACGCTCTTTGCTGTTAGATGTGTGATGCAGTGACGGTCTCGATCGAGGTCAGGAGGAAGTGTAGGAAGCTGGCCTGGTGTGTGGTGGACACCTTATGGAGTTTGCACCTTATTCCAGGTCCAGGCAATGCCTATTAGTGAGTGAGGCAGTGTCTGGGGAGCCAGGGCTCTCTAGTGGTAGCTGTGGTGAGCGGCCAAGATTTATCTGGGAGGAGTGTAAAGCACTTGCAATACCACAGCAGTCAATACAGTAACTAATCACACCTGAAAGGAATCACTCAGTTACAAAAATAAAGGTACTTTATTACAGTAGCACTGAACTAGATTACTTATACAACAAACCAAAGGTACACTGTTCCATACAACGAGAAGAAAAAGGAAATAGGGGACCTGAATTATCAGGAGCGAGTGCCCTCAAGCATCACAGTGGATGACTGGCATCATCATCGGGTAATGCTCCTCGCCAGACCGGCAGTGCAACGCCTGACGGGCTCCCCACAGTGGGGGGGCACTAAGCCGTGTTGTAACGATGGTCACTACAAAGGTAGAACCATCTAACTGGACATGCCTTCACTCAAGCACCCGTAAAAAAGGAGAGAACAGGAAAAAATAAAGAATAAAATTGGTTAAACATCACTGCATATATCATCATTTTAATCAATAGTCAGGGATGATACCAAGATTAAAAACGCAGGAAAGTACTAAAATGAGTGTCAATGCTCAATTACTTTCAGGGAACGGAAAAAGGGGAGTTCTGACTAATTATAAACTTCCTCAAATAAGGTTGACATGTTTCGCTTCGTGCGGTCCTCTCGGATCCAATGACGCTTCATCAGGACCAGAACAATCAGTATATAAACTCCTCTCCACATATACAAAAACAATGATGTGAAAAATTACAACAATAAATTAATATAGGCCGGTCACTTACATTGAAGTACACTAAGCCAGGTCAACAGTCAGGTCGCCCACCCCCAAGTCGGGAACAGGCTCCTTGGTAAACACGTCCCAAGGACTCGGCTAACAGTTGTGTTGCGCAGGTCCACAGTGAAAGACCTACCCTCCGGGGCGTGTAACCGCAGACACTAGATTACTTATAGGCAGTCCCCCAACTAAAGATAAGTACACACTATATATACATAGTAATTATTAGGAATTAGCATATAGAAACTATAAGCATAGCAATAGCATAAATTAGCTAGGGCCCTATATAGGAGCCAAACCATATACTAAAATAGAGGAATGCGAAGTTAGCTCCCCCATTCAAGAATGTGGAATAGTTAGAAGGGGGCTGGGGGAACTCTGGATCCCAAGAGGTGTGTAGCTAGGTGACCCCCCAGCAGCCATGAATGCAGAGGTAAGTTACCTGGTCTTCGCAAGGACTAATAAGCGGACTTTCAAAAGGAAGGTTGCAGGACCAGTGCAGTGGATCCCAATAGTGGATTCCGGAAGAAGAGGGACCTGTAAGAGAAATGTGAGAGTCCAGTCCATGCCAGAGTGTCCAGGTGGGGCAGGAGCCACTGTGAAGATCTGGGTCGACTAGGGAAGATGAAGATCCGCTGTGGAGCCCAGGAGCTGCAGCAAGGTCCTTGGAGTTGTGCAGATGATGTCCCACGTTGGTCGTAGGGTCGCAGATGGTCAGTGGCAGCAGTACCAACAGCAAGCCTTGGCAAATGCAAATCTTGATAGAAGAGGACTTGCAGAGAAGAAGACTAACAAGGTCCAGGGGACTTGACCCTTAGAGGGGAGTCCAGGCTGACTCTCAGCTGTCGGAAGAGCCAGCAGAAGCAGTCGAAACCCCCACAGGCACCCCACTGGGAGCAGGCACAGTAAGTTGCAGTTAGGCCCAGTCAGCACACCTGGAGGGGTGTCGCTGGAGCAGCAGAGGAGAGACTGTCCTTGAAAGGACGTAGTGCTGGAGGCCACAGGTACTTGGAGCCTGAAGATCCCTTGGAGCAGGAGTCAACAAGTCTTGGTTGCTGCAACAGTTGCAGTGTACAGGGGTACTGTCCTGCAAGGAGAGGCAAGGGCCCACCGTCTCCCAAGTTGGACAGCAAGTAGAGCGGACCAAGGGGACCACTCAGACCCACCACCTGTTTCGGAGATTCTTCCTGGAGCTGGATGGCAAAAGATCCCAGCAGCCGGCCGTTGTTGCTTTAGGTGCCTGCAGATGCAGGGGAAGTGACTCCTTCACTCTGAGGGAGATTCCTTCTTGCTTCTTTGGTGCAGCTGAAGTCCTGCAGACCCCAGAGGATGCACAGCCCTGGAAATGTTGCAATGACTGGAAGGAGCCGAAGAAACAATGTTGCAAGGGGAGGTTGTCTCAGGAGTTGCAGGCTTGTTTGGTTAATGTGAAGTCCAGCAACGTTTCCGGTGGCCAGGAGCAGAAGAGGTCGTTCCAGGGGAGTCCTGGTGGAGTCTTGCATGCCGAATCTGGGGACACACCCGCAAGGGAGTCCTAAAGAGCCATAATAGGGGGCTTGGTCACTCTGCAGGGTGACCATCTATCAGAGGGGGTCACTGACGTCAGTCACCTGTCCTGACCAACCAGATGCTCCCAGGGACCTCTGCCCACCTTGTTTTCAAGATGGCAGAATCAAGTGCCCACCTAGAGGAGCTCTGTGCTCTTCAAAGCAAGCCGGTGGCACAGGTAGACTGCCCTTTCCAGCCTTGTAACACCTATTTCCAAAGGAGAGGGCAAGGGTGTTGCCTCCCTCTCCCACAGGAAATCCTTTGTTCGGACTTCCCCTGCTTGAGCTGGTCAAGCAACAGGCTGGCAGTAACCTGTCTGAGGGGCTGCAGAAGGGTGGGCTGCCTGCAAACCCTGGAAGAATGGTAGGAGCAGTACTGGAGGGGGGGGAGGGAGATCCTCTAAGGCATTCCAGAGTGCATAGAATCATGCTACCAATATTGGCATTAGTATTGGGTTATGAATCTGACATGTTTGATACCAAACATGCCTAGGTTCAGACATAGCTGGACCACAGGTAGTGTGACCTGTGGGCAGTACACAAGCAAAATGGCTTCCCGCACTTAGAAAGTCCAGTGCATTGGAACTGGACTTTGTAGGAGCACCTCTGCTCATGCAGGGGTGCCATCACACACAGGAAGCGGCACCCTACCCTCTGGGCTAGGATTGCCTACCATAGGGGTGGCTTACAGTGCCCTGGTGCAGTGACCAGCAGTAAAAGGGTGCATGCACCTTTTCACACATGCTGCAATAGCAGGCCTGCCGGCATAGTTTGCATGGGCTCCCATGGGTGGCATAATACATGCTGCAGCCCATTGGGGACAGCCTTAAGTTGACAAGACATTGTATTCGTGATTTGAATCTAGAGCATTAGTATGTTGAGTAGTTTATCTGATAGAGACTTCTAGCTGCATATTCCTTACCTTATAATGTTCCCCAGGTGTCAGATTGGATTCAGAGCATCTTGAGCAGTACCCCTGCGTGCCAGTAGCTGGTGTCGATAGGCATGGTGCCACATGTGACGTATGCTATTGATACAGGTGCCACCCCAGCGGGCTGACATCAGTTCTTTTCTTTCCATGCCATTAGCACAGACCACTAAGAGCTACACTAATCACTTTTTGGCTGTCCTTTTTTGACTTTTGGTCAACCCTTTTTTATTTAGCAGTTCACTCCCAGCATGCCTTAGGGATGTCCCCTGAGAATCCTGTTGGTTTTAAGCTGTAAAACCCGCCAATTGCAGATGTCTGTGACAGCCTATGGTGCCTGGTGCTGTACCAGGACCCCAAGGCTTGCCTGAATGAGATCAGTGGATGCTGAGGCCTGCACAACCAGGCTCTCAAGGGTAGGATGCTGTGTGAGGAAAGCAAGATCCCCAGAAGTGGGGCAGTGGTGGCGGATGATCATCCTGTGAAGGGCTTGGCCAAGGCCCGAGCAGGACATCAGTGAAGGCTTTTTTGAAGGGAAGAAGAGGTTCCATGTGGGATATCCCAGGTTGAAGCACCGCCATCAAGACTTTAATCTTAACCTCTACCAAAAGCTGTGGAAAGTCCAGGATCTCAGCTGCCCTTCGCACCACTATGTTAAATGAAGCCCGTTCTTCCTTAGCCACACTTGGAGGAGAATCCATTCAGTGTCTGGTGAGGGGTCCAGACCACTGGCATCAGCCAGGTCTTCACACCAGTTATCCTCAACAAAGAGTTCCTCAAGGGGATCAGGATAACCCTAATGATCCTTAGATCCACCCTAAGCGCATTCCTTCTTGTCGGATTTACCAAATGAAGATTTTGACCTCGACGACGACCGACTGTACCGACTCTAATAATGGGCCCGGGATCCAAACAGGAACTGGAGGAGTGCAAAGTTGTCCGGTGCTGGGTGACCAAGAGCTTTAAGACACACACCTGGTCTGCTTTGAGGTTTATTCCTTATCCCTGGTGCATTCCTTACCACGCCACCTGATAGGGAATCCAAGAGGTTGGACACCTTTGGTAAGAGGATTTCCTCTTCCACCAGCCTTGTACTGTAGGCAGTGAACACTGCATGCCTCTTAGGCCAACCTACCCACACAGTGTGTGACTCAGTTGTGCAAGCTTGCCCTTTGTCTTGGAGAAGGCCTGTGCTATTCTGGCTAAGGTCAACTTGCTTCTCAGGGGATGTCTAGGCATCCCTTATGGACAAGCCCTTCGACGGCTTTTGCCTGTTTGGTGACAAGGCAGATTGAGCGATTAAGCGGTTCAAAAACATTAGGGCCATCGCTCAGTCGTCGTGACTCTCCATGGACATATACTAGCCTCGCTCTGCCTTCTGCTTTTTATGTGGCTATGGTGGGGCTACAAGCCACATCCATATTCACACAGCCACCATGGCGAGTAGACTCCCCAGTTCTTTCATTTGTGGTGGCTTCCACAAGCCTTTTGGGACACAAAACCAGAGATCTACGCACTCCACCAATATAGAACTGCTATTGGGTCAGCGGCAGACCCATCTGCCTTCCCCAAAAAGATCTTGCAGTGGTGACAGATGCGTCACATCTGCATTGGGGTGGACATGTGGCAGAGCTGGAGATCAGAGGACTCTGGTCTATGGTGGAGTCTCAGCTCCACATAAGTCTGTTGTAGTTCAGCGACTCACTTGGCATTGAAAGCCTTTATTCCATCCGTCAAAGGTGGTTGCGGACTAAGCCAAGTCGATGATGCCTTGTGGATCACAAATGGCATCTTCACGACTGCAGAGAGCCTTTTTTTCTAATCTATTTGCCACTGCTGAAAATGCACAATGTCAGCACTTCTGTACGTTGGAGTTTCCTAGGAGAGACTCGCTCAGAGATGTATTTTTAATCGAGTGGGGCTCAGGACTCATGTACGCCTTCCTGCTGATGAAGGAAAGTGCCTCTTTTGACATGGACACCCCTCCCCCACTTTCTGCCTGGTTTCCGGTGCAATTCCGACTGGAAAGTGTACTGGGTCCCTGCTAAACAGGTCCCCAGTGCCAGAACTCTTACCCCAAAACTGCACAGTTGTTTTTCCCACTTTGCAAACCTTTTAGCTACCACTATAAGTCCCCTAGTAAATGGTACCCCTGGTAACTAGGGCATGGTGTACGAAAGGAAGGCCCCTGAGGACTGCAGCACGAATTGTGCAACCCCCAGGGACCCCCTCACTAAGTGCACACATTGCTGCTTTTACAGGCTATGTCCTGGTACAGACCTGAAATGAAAACACAACATGGCACACTGCCACCCCTCTAGCAGGCCTTCCAGCCCTAACCACAGGGTGCATTATATTACATGTAGGGGCACACCTACATGAGCAGATATGCCCACGCTATGTCTTTGTCGATTCTCAGACGTAGTGAGTGAACTGTGAAGCCATTTTAAGTACACGTGCTGGACACTGGTCATTACGTGTTCCCCAGCTACATGATGGCTTCACTGGCATTTGGGATGTTTGGTATCAAACACGTCGTAATAATAAACCTCACTGAATTCAGTGATGGATTTATTAATACATGCGCTCAGAGGGCACCTTAGAGGTGCCCTCTGACAACCTACAAACTCCTACCGTGGCACTGACTGGTCAAAACTAATACAGCTACCTTAGAGTTCTGGCCCGCTGAGGTGAGAGCCAATGCTCTTGAGGGCTCAGAACAAAGGCCTGCCTGGGAGAAGAGGTGTGATCTCTTCTCCCGGCAGGATGGACATTTCAGGGCAGGGAGCTTTAAAGGCCTTGCTGCCTTTGTAATGCGACACAGGGCCTCCAGATGGTAGAGCAGGCCGACCCCCAGTTCCTGACCCCACTTTTGGCGGCAGAACTGGTGGGAAAATTAAGTACATTAGAAGGTGTGCTCACTTCATGCCAGTCCCACCCCTAGGGTGGGTGAATTGAAGTGGACACTACGTTTTAAATTTCTCCATCTTGTATGAAAGGAATTGGGCCAATATGGTTAGGGCTATGCCACTTCCCAAAGGAAGTTGTCATAGGAAGGGTGTAATCACCCTAAAGGTGAGTAGCCCATTAGCACTTCCTGTAATGCCCCTATATTCAGTATTAGGTGGCATCCCTGAAACCTAGATCAGATCCCTGTCAACCTACGAGGAGTCGGACAACACAGAAATCGCCCAGCGGAGAAGACTGAAGACACCAACTGACTTGGCCCCAGCCCTGCTGGCCTGTCTGCAGCCTTCAAAGAACCTGCATCCAGAAGACGATTTGTCCTACAGCCCAGTCACCTCCAAAGCCTTGGGAGTAATGCCTGCCTTCAGTAAAGACAAAGAACTCCTCTGAACAGCAGACCTGTCCAAAAGAAAACAACTCCAAGAAGTTGTTTGCCTGAGGAATCGTGAAACCGCCACCTGGAACCATCTCTAGATCCGACACCCTTTTGAGTCCAAGTCGCCCGCCAGTCCAGTAAAGGTTCCCCATCGCTTATGACCAAGAGTCTGCAGTGGGCTGACTCCTGCCAGCTCCACACTGACACCTGCAGCCTAAATCCAAAAGCTCCCCCTGACCGTGACCTTACCTGGGCAGCTGTGGGTTGACCTCCTGTGGCCTCTGGCCAGAGCCTGCAGCCAGTCATCTCGTCCATTGAAATAACACTGGCTGCCAGATGCTGTGTTGGCACGATGCACCAGCCTTCCTTGTGCTACTGAGGGTGTAAGTTTGGTGCTGCCTGGTGGCTCCCCTTCCTTGTACTTACCTCAATTCCAGGAGATCAACCCGCTTTACTCACTTTTAAGCAGCACTTGAGCGGATGTCCTCTGTATCCATTGGATAGCATTGGCCGCCCAATTTTGTAATGTAATTTGTGTTTGTCCCCTGAACACAAAGAGGATACCTGCGAGGCATGTCGGGCATTTCGGTCGAAGAAAACGCTACGGGACCGGAGAGCAAGGAGGCTTCAAATGGCAGTGGCGCCGTCAGGACACCACAACGTCGAAGAAGAGGAGACTTTCTCCATTCCTGACTCTGACTCGGACGAGCCCGAAACGGAGCAGACGCTGAAAACCGTGAGTAAACCAGCCCCGGCCAAAACTCACGCCAAAATTATGAAGACCCAGGGGACGCCACTGCCGGCAGGCCATGGCTTAACCCGTTAAAACGGTGACCATCCATCGGCACCGAAAAAGGGCACACACGTGTCGAAGTCATCCGACTCCGGTCGAGATCCCGGCACAGAGTATACTCGACACCGAGAACCTGGCTCCGACCAGACTCGACACTGAGATACCGGCTCCAAGCTAAGTCGGCACCGAGAGATCGGCACACCGAAACCGAAAAAAGTGGCTTCGGAGCCGAAAGACTGTAGAAAAAGTTTTGGTACCGAAACACCCAGCTTCGGGGCCGAAAACAAGCTCCTACTCCGAAGAACAAGGCCTTTCAGCACAACTACAAGGACATAAATTTGGACAAGAGTCGAAGCAGGGGAGCCAGATTATACACAAAGAAGGCTCCATATTCAAAAGGAAACCGGGAAAATAAGAACTCTCCCTCCTATAAGGATGAAAAGGAAACTTGCTTTCCAAGACAAAGAAAAACAGCCACAAGCAAAAGTGGCAAAAGCAGGTAACTCCACATCGCTTTTCGCCACAACCATCACCACACCACTCACCGCAACTGTCACCAATTGCAACCCCCCCTATGATGCAATCTCCAACGCACACAGGGATGAGCCAGAATGACCTAGATGCGTGGGATCTATATGATGCGCAAGTATCAGACAATAGTCCAGACTGCTACCCAGCAAGACCATCACCACCTGAAGACCGTACTGCCTACACGCAATTGGTGTCCAGAGCAGCGGCTTTTCACAATGTGACACTGCACACTGAACCCATTGAGGATGACTTTTTATATAATATTTTTTCGTCGACACACAGTCAGTACCAAAGCTTCCAATGTTACCAGGGATGTTGAAACACGCGAAACAAGTATTTCAAGAGCCCGTCAAAGGCAGAGCCATCACACCTAGGGTGGAGAAAAAGTAACAGCCTCCCCCTACAAGACCCTGTGTACATCAAGCAGTAACTGACACCTGACTCAGTAGTAGTAGGTGCAGCACGTAAAAGGGCTAATTCACACACCTCTGGAGATGCACCAGCACCCGACAAAGAAAGTCGAAAGTTTGATGCAGCGGGAAAAGAGTTGCAGCACAAGCGGCCAATCAATGGCGCATTGCCAATTCCCAAGCTTTATTGTCAAGATATGACAGAGCTCATTGGGATGAAATGAAGCACTTTATAGAACATCTGCCCAAGGAGTTCCAACAGCGTGCACAACAAGTGCTGGAAGAGGGCCAAAGTATCTCGAACAATCAGATATGATCGGCAATGGACGCAGCGGACACAGCCGCAAGAACTGTGAATACAGCGGTCACTATTCAGAGACACGCATGGCTATGCACCTCCGGGTTTAAGCCAGAGATCGAACAGGCTGTGCTTAATATGGCTTTTAATGGACAACAGTTGTTTGAGCCGGAGGTGGACACAGCTATAGAGAAGCTGAAGAAGGACACTGATACGGCCAAAGCCATGGGCGCGCCCTACTCCCCACAGAGCAGGGGCACGTTTAGGAAGACACAATTTAGAGGGGGGTTTCGGGCCCAAAGCACAGAACCCTCAACCTCACAACCCAGACCCACATACCAGGGCCAGTATCAAAGAGGAGGCTTTCGAGGACAATACAGAGGTGGACAGTTCCCTAAAACTAGAGGAAAGTTCCAAAGCCCCAAAACACCTCAAACTAAACAGTGACTTCAGTGTCACAAATCCCCAACACATAACACCAGTGGGGGGGAGATTCACAGATTATTACCAACATTGGGAGGAAATAACAACAGACTCGTGGGTCCTAGCCATTATCCAACATGGTTATTGCATAGAATTCCTACAATTACCACCAAATGTGCCTCCAAGAACACACAACATGTCCAAACAGCACTTGGATCTATTATAACTAGAAGTCCAAGCGTTGTTACAAAAAGACGCAATAGAACTGGTACCCAACCATCAGAAAGGAACAGGTGTTTATTCCCTGTATTTTCTAATACCCAAAAAGGACAAAACTCTGAGACCCATCTTAGATCTCAGAACACTAAATCTTTACATCAAATCAGATCACTTTCACATGGTGACACTTCAAGACGTAATCCCCTTGCTCAAACAACAAGACTACATGTCAACATTAGATCTCAAGGATGCGTACTTCCATATACCCATACATCCTTCACACAGGAAATACTTAAGGTTTGTAATCCAAGGAGTACATTACCAATTCAAAGTGTTACCATTCCGGATAACAACAGCACCAAGGGTATTTATAAAATGCCTTGCAGTAGTAGCAGCACATTTCAGAGACAGCACATACACGTATTCCCGTACCTAGACGATTGGTTAATAAAAAGCAACACTAAAAAACAGTGTCTTCAACACACAAAATACATCATAGAAACCCTTCATAAACTAGGGTTCTCAATAAACTACCTGAAATCACACTTACAACCGTGTCAAATACAACAATACTTAGGAGCAACAATCAACACAAAAAAAGGGATTGCCACTCCAAGTCCACAAAGGGTACAAGCATTCCAAAACGTAATACAAGGCATGCACCCAAACCTACAAAATCAAGTAAAATTAGTGATGAAACTTCTAGGCATGATGTCTTCATGCATAGCCATTGTCCCAAACGCAAGATTACACATGCGGCCATCACAACAGTGCCTAGCGACACAATGGACACAAGCACAGGGTCAACTTCAGGATCTAGTGTTAATAGACCGCCAAACACACACCTCGCTACAATGGTGGAATCCTATAAATTTAAACCAAGGGCGGCCTTTCCAAGACCCAGTGCCTCAATACGTGATCACAACAGACGCTTCCATGGTAGGATGGGGAGCACACCTGAAACAGCACAGCATCCAGGGACAATGGGACACTCAACAGAAACAACTTCATATAAATCAGTTCGAACTACTAGCAGTGTTTCTAGCGTTGAAAGCATTTCAACCACTAATAGCCCACAAACACATTCTTGTCAAAACAGACAACATGACAATGTATTACCTAAACAAGCAGGGAGGGACACACTCAACACAGTTGTGCCTCTTAGCACAAAAGATTTGGCATTGGGCGATTCACAATCACATCCGCCTAATAGCGCAATACATACCAGGAATTCAAAACCAGTTAGCCGACAATCTCAGTCAGGATCACCAACAGATCCATGAATGGGAAATTCATCCCCAGATAATACAAACCTACCTCCAAACCTGGGGAACACCGCAAATAGACCTATTTACAACAAAAGAAAACGCAAAATGACAAAACTTCGCATCCAGGTACCCACAGCCTCACTCCAAGGGCAATGCGTTATGGATGAGTTGGTCAGGGATATTTGCTTACGCTTTTCTCCCTCTCCCACTCCTTCTGTATCTCGTAAACAAATTGAGTCAAAACAAACTCAAACTAATACTAATAGCACCAACTTGGGCACAACAACCTTGGTACACAACACTACTAGACCTGTCAGTAGTGCCTCATATCAAACTACCAGACCAGATCTGTTAACTCAACACAAACAGATCAGACACCCGAATCCAGCATCGCTCATTCTAGCAATCTGGCTCCTGAAATCTTAGAATTCGGACATCTAGACCTTACAAAAGAATGTATGGAGGTCATCAAACAGGCTAGGAAACCTACTACAAGACATTGCTACCCAAATAAATGGAAGCGATTTGTTTATTACTGTCATAATAATCAAATACAACCATTACACGCGTCCACAACAAACATTGTAAGCTACTTACTACACTTACAAAAGTCTATATTAGCTTTTTCGTCCATTAAAATACATCTCACAGCAATTTCTGCCTATCTTCAAACTACACATTCAACCTCGTTATTTAGAATCCCTGTCATAAAAGCATTTATGGAGGGACTAAAAAGGATCATTCCCCCAAGAACACCACCAGTTCCTTCGTGGAACCTCAATATTGTATGAACACGACTCATGGGTCCACCATTTGAACCCATGCACGCTTGTGAAATACAATACTTAACATGGAAAGTAGCCTTTCTAATAGCTATCACATCTCTTAGGAGAGTAAGTGAAATACAAGCCTTTACCATACATGAACCCTTTATACAAATACACAAACATAAAGTGGTTCTACGCACAAACCCCAAATTTTTACCAAAAGTTATTTCACTGTTCCACTTAAATCAAACAGTGGAACTCCCAGTATTTTTTCCACAACCAGACTCTGTAGCTGAAAGAGCATTACATACATTAGACATAAAAAGAGCACTAATGTATTACATTGATAGAACCAAACAATTTCGCAAAACAAAACAATTGTTTGTAGCTTTTCAAAAACCTCATACAGGAAATCCAATATCCAAACAAGGAATTGCCAGATGGATAGTTAAGTGTATTCAAACCTGTTATGTTAAAGCAAAGAGAGAACTGCCTATTACACCAAAGGCGCACTCCACTAGAAAGAAAGGCGCCACCATGGACTTTCTAGGAAATATACCAATGACCGAAATTTGTAAGGCAGCCACATGGTCTACGCCTCATACATTCACTAAACACTACTGTGTGGATGTGTTAACAACACAACAAGCCACAGTAGGACAGGCATTATTACGAACATTATTTCAAACAACTTCAACTCCTACAGGCTAAACCACCGCTTTTTGGGGAGATAACTGCTTACTAGTCTATGCACAGCATGTGTATCTGCAGCTACACATGCCATCGAACGGAAAATGTCACTTACCCAGTGTACATCTGTTCGTGGCATGAGACGCTGCAGATTCACATGCGCCCTCCCACCTCCCCGGGAGCCTGTAGTCGTTATAAGTTGAGAAAATAAACGTGTACATTTGTAAATTTGCAAATATATATATCACTTTTAAACACATTATGTACATACATACTTACTCCATTGCATGGGCACTATTACTATATACACAACTCCTACCTCACCCTCTACGGGGAAAACAATCTAAGATGGAGTCGACGCCCATGCGCAATGGAGCCGAAATGGGAGGAGTCCCTCGATCTCGTGACTCGAAAAGACTTCTTCGAAGAAAAACAACTTGCAACACTCCGAACCCAACACTAGATGGCGGGATATGCACAGCATGTCAATCTGCAGCATTTCATGCCACGAACAGATGTACACTGGGTAAGTGACATTTTCCATATATTTTTTTTTAACATACTGTGATATTCCAGATCAGAACCTCATACAAATCAGGCTTCATGATGTTCTAGTAAACAAAAACAAAAAGGAATTCGGATCAAATTGCAGGTTAGTAAATGGGCAACGGGCAAACCCAGACCAGTTTTGGTGTAGTCAGTAAGATGCTGCTTCATTCCTATGCATCTTAAACCTTCTCCAGAATTTTAGAACTGTGGTTGTATTTTGTCTATCTATGGCAATTGCCACAATCTCAAAAGGATTGATAAACCACAGTCACAGTTGTCTGGCCTCGTCATATGAATCTTCTCTTAAAGTTCTATTTCTTCCCCAGAGACAAGCATTTGCCTGCAGAAATGCTCTTATACACTGTTATGCTAGAAGCACATTAATCAACAACGCGTTTTTCTTTACCCTCAACCCAAGAAAGGTAAATCCTTTACAGCAGCAGCACTGACCATGTAGATTGTAAAATCCATAAGATTACATGGCCACCTTTCAGGGAAGCGCAAAGATGGTAAATTAACAGTTTATTCAACTACAGTTTAAAAAAAAAAAGCTAGTAGCGTTTAAAGGAAACATCCACTAAAACACATTTGTTGAGAAGTAACTTGAAAATCAACACATACAATCACAAGCCGTTCCTGTTAGTCAGATTCTCTCCAAGATTCATACCTGGCATCTGCAGTAGTTACTTAAATGAGCTTCAGTCGCACATCTACTACATTCTTAAAACTCCCACTAATTGATATTCTATATTCAGGTTGTGAATCATTTACAGATTCAACAAACACCTATCGTTCACAGCATGTGTGGCTGTAGATATACATGCTCTGCACACTCCTAGCATCACTTATTAGGCTCCAACATTACAACTTGATTTTCTTCTAAGTCGTTTTGAGTCACAAGCCATACTGTGACTCTTCCCTTAGTCCACAGTGTGCATGGGGATCGACTCCATCCTGGATTGTCTTTTTCAGCCATTGAGTTCAGACGTCTCCAGCAATGGCTTGGTGTTGGATTTGGCAATTTTTGCAGGGTCATCCCCAAATGTTTTGCCTTCCTCACCCTATTTTTCTGTCCCTCTTTTTGTTGGCTTTGGGACTCTGAGCACTTCATCACTGCTGATCAGTGCTAAAGTGCATGTGCCCTCCCTTCTAAACTTGGTATGATTGGCTTACACCTGATTGTCACATTTAATTTATCTGTAAGTCCCTTGTACAGTGGTATCCCCTATACCCAGAGCCTGTAAATTAAATGCTACTAGTGGCCTGCAGCGCAGCTTGCGCCACCCACAGAAGTAGTCTTTCAAACCTGTCTCCGGCCTGCCACTGCTGGGCCTGTGTGCACAGTTTAATGCCACATGGACCTGGCATTTAAATGTACTTGCCAGGCCTGACCTCTCCTTTTATTACATATAGGTTACCCCTAAGGTAGGCCCTAGGCAGCTGTGTAGGTCAGAGGTAGGACATGTGCCTTGTTGTATGGCCTGTCCTAGTTGTGACAAGCAGCATAATTGGTTTCTCACTGCTGTGAGTGCTACCTCTATCATAGGGTTGCTTTGGAAATGCCCTTTCATATGGCTCTGTAGTATTTTCTGATCTGTTGGAATGATAGTGAGAAATGGTGCTTACTGGTGTAGGTGGATTTTTTATTACTATTGTAGAAATACCACCTTTAGAAAGTTGGCATTTCTCTGTGCTTATAACGCTGGTGCTTTTGCAGGTTGACTCCAATCCACGTCTGGGGTAGAGTGACAGCTGGGCTTTGTGCATACTTTCCAGACAGACATCACGCAGGATGGGTGGAGGTGTAATAGGAGTACATCCTCATACTGAGTGGTATTCCTGGGCTGCGAGAGGTAGAGGCAAGCGCACTTCCATTTGTATAGACTGTGTCCTGCCCCGACACACAAGGCTCCTTTACCCCTTACTGATGTCTGGAGCCACTGTGGAGGGAGACTGGGCATTCCTGGAACTGATTAGAGCTTGTTGGAACTTTCTCCCCACTTTTAGAAGCTGGGCAAAATGATTATACATATAAGGGTTGTTCCCCATGTATTTTTTTTAACACAGAGAACAAGAGACACACTAGAGGCTGCTGGAGGGACTCGCCAGGAACCGCCTTGGGACTGCTCTGCTGTTGGTCTGACCTGTGACCTGCTCGGTCACTAGAGGGGCTGCCACTGCTTTTTTCTGGGCCCTTGTGCTGGCCAGCTTGCCTGGACCCTACCGCCTTGTGCCCCACAGCTGTCCCCATGGGCTGGATGCTATGCCCCATGTCTCCCCTACATTTCAGATGTTTTTGGTGCTGCTCCGTGTGTGGGGCATGGGTGGAGTGACCCATTACTCTTGTGAAGTGTGTGAAAAGTGCTTGATTGGCACCAGGAGAGGGAAGAGCACCTTCTTCCTTAAACACAGCATGTGAAGAGCACTTTACTTAGATTATTGCCTGCTTGGGTGCATGGAAGCATCCTTGTGCCCTCCCCGCATAGATCCCCTATCCCCTCTAAGAGGTTGAGAGGAGACCTTCGTTGTAGCTTGGAAGTGTGCATTCCCTGTAGTGCCTCCAGAGCACAAGATGACTGTTGGAAAGTACCCTCTTTTCGGCATGGTTACCCCAACTTTTTGTCTGCTATCAGTGTGCCTAGACTGTTTTCACTGGGATCCTGCTAACCAAGACCCCAGTGATTGTGCTGACCCCCTCCAAATTTGGTTGCCTTAGTGCTTTGTACACCCTAAAGTTGACATACTGGTGCACCCATACAAGTCCCTAGTAAATGGTACTTAGTTACCCAGGGCATTGGGACACCAGGGGTCTTCTATGGCTGCAGCCTGTATTATGCCACCCATGGGAGCCCATGCAAAATGTGTCTGCAGGCCTGCCATTGCAGCTTGGATGAAAAGGTGCTTGCACCCTTTCACTAATGGTCACTACACCAGGTCACAGTAAGTCACTCTATGGTAGGTCCTTTCAGCCCAAAGGACAGGGTGCAGGTTGCTGTGTGTGAGGGGCACCCCTTGCATGAGCATTGGTACCTCTACGAACTCCAGTTCCAATGCACCAGACTTCCTAAGTGCGTGAAAGCCATTTTTACCTGTGTACTGGCAATAGGTCACCTAGGCATGTTTGGTATCAAACATGCTGGAATCATACTCTAATACTTATGCCAGTATTGGTGGCATGATTCTATGCACTCTGGGAGCTCCTTAGGTGACCCCCCTGCAGTAATGCTCCTACCTGTGTTCCATTGTTTGCAAGCAGCCCACGCTGCAGCAGTCCCTCAGACAGGTTTCTCCCCTCCTGCTGCTCGACCAGCTGAAGCAGGGAGAGAGAGGATACAACACTCTCTCCCTTAGAAATAGGTGTTATAAGGCTTGGGAGGGGTAGCCTCCCCAAGCCACTGGTTTGCTTTGAAGGATACATTTGGTACCCTCCTTGCATAAACTGGTTTGCACCAGTCCATGGACTTGTGGCTCCTGCTCTGGTGCGAAACTGGAGAAAGGAAAGGGGAGTGACAACTCCCCTGTCCATCACCCCAAGGGTGGTGCCCAGAGCTCCTCCAGACGGCCACTCGACTGTCATCCTCACACTAAGATGGGCAGAGGCCCCTGGGATCATCTGAGCGGCCAGGTCGGACAGGTGATGTCAGAAACCCCTCCTGACAGGCGGTGACCTTGCAAGGTGACCAAACCCCCTATTAGGGCTAATTAGGGACTCCCTTGTGGGTGGGTCCCCAGATTTGGCATGCAAGACTCCACTGTAACTCCGGTCGAGCAGGAGGGCAGAAACCTGTCTGAGGGGTGACGGAGCATGGGCTTCCCGGAAAACCCTAGAAGAATGGTAGGAGCAATACTGGGGGGTCTTCTAAGGAGCCCCAAGAGTGTATGGAATGAGGCAACCAATACTGGCATCAATTTTGATACCAAACATGCCCAGGATCAGAGTTACCATTATGTAGCTGGACACAGTGTAAAATGGCTTCTGCACACTTACAAAGACCTGTGCAACAGAACTAGAGTTCGTAGGAGCACCTCTGCTCATGCAGGGGTGCCCTCACACACAGTGACCTGCACCTTGCCCTCTGGGCTAGGAGGGGCTTACCATAGGGGTGCCTTAGAGTGACCTGGTGCAGCGACCTGTGGTGAAATGGTGCATGCTCCTTTTTACGCAGGCTGCAATGGCAGGCCTGCAGACACATTTTGCATGGGCTCTCATGGGTGACACAATACATGCTGCAGCCCATGGGGGACCCCTGGTGTCCCAATATCCTTGGTACCTAAGTACCATATAATAGGGACTTATAAGAGGACACCAGTATGCCAATTGTTGAGTGCACAAAAGTCCTATGCACCCAAATTTGGAGGGAGAGAGCACAATCACTGGGGTGCTGGTTAGCAGGATCCCAGTGTAAACAGTCTAAGCCTACTAATAGGCAAAAAGTGGGGGTAACCATGCCAAAAAGAGGGTACTTTCCTACATTGTTGATCAAAGGAGGACCCAGAGTGAAAACCGGGCCAACTGGATAGTCGGTAGAGTGAGTGCTTGAGACGAAGCCCTAGAGGAATCTGCACCCTGTTTTGGGGACAGTTTTCCTGTCCCTCACCGGATGGGTGGGAAGCCTCAACAGAGGCCCCATCCTGCTGAGGGTTACTTGCCTGAGGTGGCCCTTGTGAAAGGAGCGGATGACTGCATTTCACCTGAGAGGCGAGCAGGAGCGCTGAGCCGCGCTCAGTCGGGAAGCGACTTTCCGAAGACAAGTTATGTTTAATTACGGTACGATTACCCTCATCGTGTCTGCGTTATTCCTGTGACCTGATTCATTCTATATGGCATGGTTACCATGTTGAAGTGGGGGGGGGGCATACATGTTCTCAGGATCTGCGATATATGCAGAGGGAGGGTGGTGTCACTGATGTTTGTCATATGGGAATCCTAGTAACCTATGTACTTACCTGGCAACTGCTTGCTTAGCAAAGTATTAGTAACCTGTGTGATGATCTGACAACTGCTTGTAGAGTGGGGGTACTACTAATACATGTCGTTTTTGATCTAATGATGTTTGGTGCAATGCAGTATGTTTTTTTTTACTTTTCGAGTTTTCTTTGTGGTGTATTTATTGTCACTAGTGTTGTGGGTGTGTTGTGCATACGTTTTACACATTGCCTCTGGGATAAGCCTGACTGCTTGTGCCAAGCTACAGAGGGGTTGAGCAAGGGTAATATTGGGTGTGTAGCTCTCTTGCCCTGACTAGTGGTAGTTTCTGGTTGGCTGAGGTGCCTACCTTAGCCAACCAGAAACTCAATTTCTAACACTTGGACACTGTGTACCGTGGCACTTTTTTCAGGCCTTTCTGCTCTACTATTAGAAAGTGAAGGCTTGTTTAATAATCACCATATTTTCGGTTTCTATCCGGTTGTTCTATCAGTTGACAAACCACCCGACCATCACCGTTGATTACAGCCCGGGTGCACTATCCAACACCCTCTCTAGTCACCTTTAAAACCTTTGAGCTTGTTTCAGAGAGTGAATACAGAAAGGGGGTGATGGTACACACCTTCTTACAATTCTACACATGGTGTAATACAAAATACCTTGGTGTGACCAGTACGGCGACCTTGAGTTATAAAATATAAAGACTCTGGGGCGGGATGATGGTATGCCAAAATTCAGCAGGCATCTTCCAAAGACACTCCCAATAACATCCTTGTATACTGCCTTCTCAACATTGAGGAGGCATGGACGTCATTTAGGGGTTGGCAGGGTTTGCAGCTGCGACCCCTAGCTTGCCCATTACGACCCCTGGCACTGCCTTTGCGACATCTGGACTCAGAGGTGGTAAAATCAGTGCCAGAAACACGAGGGCTGCTCGGCTTCCGTTGTTTTCTGTCAATTGTTTATTACACTAATAGTGAATAATATTTTATTATTCACTGTTAGTGTAATAAACAATGGATTACATTTAGCTAAAATATGACCCTATCTTGCTGCCGAAGTAGGTAAAAAATGCTTTTAAATGTATGTTGTGGGTGAGAGTGTGAGAATATGTGTAAGCGTGTATGAGTAAAAGTTAACTGGCATATGATGTCACTTCTGCTACCCCTGCCGTTGTGGTGAATTGACGTTCATGTGAGGAGGACGAGTTTTCCAGCTGACACCCAGCCCTGAGAAGCTGTTCTTGAGCACATCTGAGGGAGAAGTCCTATAAAAGGCCTCATCTACTTTGAAGCCAGCAGGGCCCCAAACAGAGAAGACTCAGAGGGGCATGAGTTTAACTCCAGCGCATCAAAGGCAGGGGGACACAACCCTGCTCTGCAACACTACCAATTCAATTCATTCCCCTGTCAGATTTACTAATGCTCTTAAAGTGTTTTCAAAGTGCATGGTAATGTCGACCGCACATCTCTGCAAAAGCTGCATTAATTTATTCCTTATCTCAACAACTAGCTGATTAAAGAGCAGGCAACAATGCCTAGCACACACTCACAGCAGTGTCTTAATGGGCTCAGTGTCAAACGCTGTCACAGGGGAAGCCTACCTCAGCCAGCAGAGGCTGATAGAATTTTCAGCAGCTGCTTCCTTATGTACAGTCCATTTGTCCACTCCCTGTAAGGACTGTAATGATATTGTTTGGTATGATGACCTGTTGCATAGCAATTGTGCACACTCCAGACTACACATGCACCCACTCCAAGAGTGCCTCACGAGACAATGATCCCAAGCGGAAAGTCATTGAGCAGATCTAATGTTAATGAAGGCCAGCACTACACGCTATCTACAGTGTGGAACAGCAACGTACCCTTGCTTGGCAGACCTTTCTTAGACCCACTTCTGCAATTACTAGTCATCATCGATGCAGCACTCACCAGGTGGAGAGCACATCTCGCCAACATGACTCTGTCAGATACCTGGATATAGAGAGGTCGGGTCATTCTGCCTTCCCATATTCCATGTACTCTCGGGCCCGTACTTTGAGAATTTTTGATGATGGGCTTAGAGAGGGGTTCATTTGCTGGAGATATGTATCTCGTCTGTGCAGTATTTTAACAGTTGTATTCCTGACTTACAGAGGGTTAGTCCGTCTGCCGAGATGGTTATGATTGACCGGATGTTCATCCAAGAGGAGAAAATAACCTTGTCACAGGACAGACAGCTGGCCAAGGAAAAACCAGGTTCGTCCAAGATCTAATTTTTTACATGTCTTTTTGCTTGTTTACAGAAGTTCTTATTAGTTTATTCTGGCATGCCTGATCCTCATTCTTCATGCTACATCCTCCTAGTTTCTCACTCAACCCAAACAGCACATTAAAAAAAAAAAGCAACAGCTGTTGATGCCTTTTTACCAAACCCCTTTTACCTAAACAAAACGATGCACCCTGGTTTGTGATTTTGGGTTGCCAGGTGTTAGATTTACTTGCCCTGTGTCCTGCATTGCTGTATATTTAAAGAGGTGTACAATTCCTTTTCATCCCAATGGGATTTTGGTAATTGGCGAAGGACCCTATTTTGTAAATATTGGAACCCGAGGCTAATTGGTAACCACTTCAGCCAGATTGCGAGGATGCATGTCGTTAAATGTGCATGGGGACAAAACTTGTATGATTAATGGAACATTTAGATGAAAGTCCCCTGTTGATCAACTAGCCTTTTTCTTCTACCTACCCTACCTACCTGCAATACATTCAAAACCCTACTGATTTTGGCAAATGCGATCAAGATTAAGTAGATAGGTTAAGGATTGAATGAGCATTTAGCTTATAATGCAGTAGGATACACAGCAGGTTGGATTTTTTGGGAATGGTTGTAACATTCCTTTACCACTTTTCCAAAGAAATAGCTGGTATTTGTTACTACTCACCTAACGTGTAGTGTGCCATCTTCATTGTCAAGTGTTGGATTGTTTCGTTTTTCATTATTTGTGAAGTACTTTTTTTTTTTTTTTTTTTGCAGATGAATATGTTTCCTCATCTTCCAGATCGCAGAACTTCGTTTCCCCGCAGGCTCCTCTCTCCGCTTCGGGTACTGCACCCCTTGCAGAACATCTAAAGTCTCCACCCACGCAATCAGCCACTCAGATTAACCCAACTAAGCTGGTTATTAAGCACGGTGGGGGTTCACCTTCTGTCACGTGGGCCAAATCATCTCCCTCCCTGGATGCAGACGAGGATGCCATGCCATGTAGGAACAGACCCCCAATTAAAACGTATGAAGCACGAAGTCGGATTGGCCTGAAGCTCAAGATCAAACAAGAAGCTGGACTCAGCAAGGTTGTTCACAACACTGCCCTTGACCCCATCCACCAGCCGGCACCACCTGTCTGTACAGTTATCCGAACTGTCAGCCAGCCATCTACTGCCACCACCACAACAGCTGCTGCTCCTGCTCCAGCAGGCACTGCGACTGCTGGGCAGATGAATGGAAACTTAGATCACAGCACCCCAGCTCCTGCTGAGAGGAAGTCCACTGCACCATACTGTCGCCTGCCTCTTCGCAAAACATATCGTGAGAATGTGGATGCGTTTGTCACAGAAAAAGTGATTGAACCCATCCCAAAGGCAGGGATCCTCAAGTCAGAACGGGCCCCTACCACTCTGTTAATCAAACAAGAAGATGGCTCCAGAAGTGTCATCACGTCACACAGCAGCCCCAATTTTTTGGCAGAGAAGGGCAGAGTGGATGAGGTCTCCAGGATTAGATTTTTGAACAGAGCAGATGCCCGTTCCCTTACATTGCAGGGTTGTCCTGCCCCAAAACCTGGGGATTCTTCCAGTGGCCTTATGAAGGAACTTGCTGAGGTGCAGGATGAATGCTGTAACAGGTTGGTAAAACATGAACCACCAGACCATGTCCCTGCCCATGGGCTCTCCTGGGAGGTTCCATTACCACCTGCCAAGCGCAGGAAATCTGACTCATTTGATGTGGATAATGCTAGCTTCTCTAGTGACAGTCCACAGGACGATACCCTGAATGAGCATCTACAAAGTGCTATTGACAGCATTTTAAATCTCCAGCAACCTCAGACCGGAGGCCCAGCCGTCCGGACGCCTTCTTCCTACAACTCCTCTTCCTCGCCCTTCTCCTCCCCTGTACACCGCACAGACTCTTACCTTGCACCCAGTCACAATGGTAGCCTCAGCGCCAGGACGTTAAACAGATAACAGAGAGACCCTATTGGAACTGGAGGAGAAATGAAAAGGCATATCTAACGGATTAGAAAGGATCTGGGGAACCGAGAAGAGCCAACAAGGGCAGAACCGTTGTGTCCATGTTGGCTGGTCGAGTGCCATCATGGCCTTATTCTTCCAGGTGTCTTGGCCAAGGGGAAGGCAAAAGCCGTAGCCACGTCTTGGCGCCGTCTGATGTCCTCGCTGCCTCACTTTTTCCTGTCTGTGCCCAAAAGAGAGAAATCGAAATGGCGTAAGAGGAGAGACCAAATGGTGGACATTTCGTTTTTTTTATTTTTTTGTATAGATTATGTATCAGTGACCTTTTAATTGGTGGCTTGTTGTCTTGCCCCAATCACACCCTGTATTTTTCTCCCCTGCCTGTCTATGGATTGATCATGTTGAGTCAGCAAGCAGAAGAGGACCTTGCAGTAAAGAGAAGGAGATGGGAGGGGTTGGTAGAATTCTATTATTTTAAAAAGAAAATATAAGTTATTCAAATTGGGGAGTCAGAGGCCTCCGAGACCTTCCTTTGCCTAGCAAATGGATTGTTCCAATGGTGAATACATGACAGATATTATTTTCTTTTTTGTTTTTAAAACAATGTTTACAGAGAGCTTTTGTTTATGTCATGGAGAGGCCGCTGAAGAGGTGGATTGAGTGGACGAATTAGCTTGGTGTAACAAAACTGTGCAGGTGGGAAAAACGAGAAACTCTACTAAAATGCACTGCTCCATAAGAGGGTTTTAAGAGGAATACAGGAAATGAACTCATTACTTTAATTAGCCTTTCTTAAAGCCTTGTAATTTTTGTTCATTTAAAAGCACTCGGCTGTAGGTATAAACTCAAGGTTAGAAGCCCTCTGCTACATCACAGTCCCCAGAGATCACATGGTCACCACAGTTAAATATTATCTTTCATATTCCTCCAAAATTACATTTTCCTTCCCTTATTGGCTAAATCGTATTCAGGGGATAACAGGAAGCAACCGTCCTCTTTAAAGAATGTGCTGCAGCACCCCAATGATATCATGAGTTGTGTACAGCATTGTTTTCCTCTTGTGATACTTCTGTGCACTTAATTTTCCACAAACAGCATATTTTATTTCTTTGGCACCTTTTTGCATCAAAAGAACAATTTTGCCAATTTCCAATGGCGAGTTTAAGAATCCAGGTGCTCGCTGCAGCAGTTAAGTTTGAAGACCATTCCTGTTCTCTAGGCTAAAATCAGTGATTCAGATTGTTGAGCAGAAAGTTGCATGCCCTTTGGGAAATAAACTGATTCCATGGTTGGTTTTTCACAGAATGTAAAATTTGCACACCCATGTCTAAGCAAATTCTCTTCACCTAGATATTCCTACTGGACTAGCACTTATGAAACTGGCAGTACTTCCATCCTCTGGGCCACATTAGATTTTGGTGGGTGAAGTCTGCTGAGTTATAAATGTTTCAAAGATGGCAACATGATAGCAAATTAACTCAGAGAAAGAAGTATCAGTAAAATCAAGTAGATGCAGTGGATAAAATAAGGTAATTGAACAGTAATGCGAACACTCCTTTATTCCTGTTTTTGATTCCTTTGTCAGAATGAAATAGTTCTACTCTTCTTTTATCCTCCTTCTCCTTTCCCAAAAATGGAAATAGGATTCAACTCTTCGAATCAACTACCTGTGAACTGCACTTTCTGTTGTAAACCTTGCAAACAGACCTTCCAGTGTACATAAGTCATACACTGGTCGAGCCAATCTTGGCATCGCCCATTTCAGACGAGGGAAGAGCTGTTATTTTTCTGGCGGGGTTTACTGGTTTTCTGTACTGGGTTCAGCTTCTGGAAAGTAGCCAGCATCAACAATGTCTTGCCCCTTTACTCCAGGAAGCCCCACACCCCGTTTCCTCCTAAGTACTCAGCACCCCAATAAGAGAAAGAATGGGCAGAAAACCAGCATCAGTGGTTTGCCTGTACATTGCTGATGGGTTACTGCCTTGAGTTCATACATTTCCATGCAGCGTTTTTCCAGCCAAACCGTCTTGCCCTCACTTTATAAACCCAGTACATAAAAATGGCAAACGTGCAAGTCTAAAACTCATCTTGAGCTTGCGGTTCATAAATAAGGTAAAGAACTGAGACTTTAGATTGCTGACTCTTCAACAAGTTCCACCTAGTCTGCAAGATGTTTACTGTCTCTGTATCACAGTCCTAATAGACGCATTTCCAGAATTTTGTACTCCACGCCCAGAGGCATTGTCTCTGTTTGAATGTAGGGCAGCAGTTAAGGGTAAGGTTGTTCACGGTACTAGGCTTCTGGACATAATCTTCTCAAAGCATCAGTTTTCATTTTTGGCTTTTGTAGCACTGCATATTTAAAAAGCAGCTGTCTACTTGTACACTTACCTTGCAAATTGATGCCAACTGACTCATGGGTTCACCCCAGCCTCATTGAATTATAGTGGTGAATTCAAATGTTTCAAGAAGTACTTCCAATAAACTCCCAAACTATATATCTCCCTTCTGAATAAAAACAAAAAATATTTTTCAGTGAACTAGAGTTGATTCTTTTCCATCAGTAAACATTTTGTGCATGGGAGCAACCAATGTCAGACTGTGGGGACAGTAGTGTCTATCTTTGGACCATGCCTATGCACATTTTTCCAATTTGCATTGTTTTAGTGTCCTAGGGACTTCTGGAAAGGTCGTCTTTAGCTAGGAAAAGCGATCCAAGAGAACAAAACTTGTTTCAGTAGATGAGCCACCCCTTTTAATTCATCATCTCTACAAGGGGGAAGCTTTCTTGGGATCCTTCATTACCCATAGATTTTAGCTCCTACAGAGACAAAGTTGTATCGAGGCATGCCACTCAGTTCATATATTCATACATTCTTTATTCTGCTGACAGTGGCCAAACTCGTCTTAATCCTGATCGATAATTAAATAATTTTTGGAAAGTTGTTACCCCCCTTTGCTGTGAAAATCTGAATATCTGGCATTAGGCTCTGAAATATTACAATTCTTTTTTCCTGGTGCACAACAAGTAACAATGAACACCTTAAGAAGGATCGTTTGGTAGAAATCAGTGGCATGCTAGGACTTACTACATAACATAATAGAAGATCCATTGTCTGTGGCAGAATGCTCCAAATAGCTAAAGGGTATTTTCTGTGCTTTTCTTCCATTTACTATTATGTTCAGTAAAACAAAGATTGCAACTGGAACATAACAATGGTTGTGAAAACCTCAGATTTCCCTTGCCACTAAGTAGTACCCAGATCTCTTCAATATGCAATTTCCTACTGGCTTTTTCATTACAGGCTTAGTTTGCTAAAGTTCGTAGTAAAGCCCTTGCCTGCAGCAACAAAAAGCAGAGTGAAGTTTATTTATTTTTTAATTCCAGAGGTCGTTTTAGGATCCACTTAAGTCTAATTCTACCTGTTGTAATTAGAATGCCAATATGGCAAACTGATTGCCGGTCCATAATGGAATGTTTCTCTGGTGGTGCAAAATGAACTTCATCTCTTGTGTGCCCTCAAGAAAAATGCACCAAGGATTTTCTGTTTCCCAAACTGCAAACTCCCTTTCATCTCCCTGCATGATTTATCTTTTTTTTTGTTTTGTTTACTTTTTGGCCAGTAGAGACCAAGTGGCTGTCATTAAAAACACCTAAAACCTAACGGCTTCACTGTTGCTTATTTTTTTAAATTTGCAACAATGTTACTTCTGAATTTTTCTTTATTCCCATTTCTGTGTAAAAATAACATTTTTTGGTTCAAGCAAGCAGCACACCAGTGTTGTCAAAGCCTTACTTACACCACTTCTGCCTACCCCACCACAAAGGCCATATGTGTTAAACTGCGAAGCTTCATCAATTGAGATGATATGAAAATTGAAGATTTTTTCTGGTGATTAGGTATACACCTTATTGGTGTTTGTTTACCAACAAATGAAAAAAATATCAACTATATAGTTTGTCGTGGGAAATGAGGAAAAATTGTAGGCATTGAAAGCTAAGACACCTGAAAGTGTAGGTTACTCCTGGATTAGTGTTACGCAGCTGCTGTGCACCATCTTTATACAGAGTGCATTCCGATATATGCTGCTGTCATCTTTGCTTTGAAAAGAAGAATTCAACATTACAGCAAGGCCTGGACTAGGTACCATATTCATTCATATGAAAAATTGCAATTTCTTTTTTACCAAGACGTTTAGACCACAAATCATTGTGTTTCAATTTCGTGGTTTAAAGTAAAGCATGTCAGGAAATGTTTGGTCTGTTCCAGAAGTTTCATCAGCTAATTTGATATAACTTCCTGAGCCTCCTTTAGCATGATACATCTCTTGTTCACATTAGGGAAGGCCTGGAGCCTCAGTAGTCAAGTATCAAAATCTCGGAAAACCCTAACTCTACATAAAATCTTAAATTTAGGTAGCTCTCAAGGCGATCAGAAAAAGATGGTAAGTGGAATAACCAGGACACAGTTCATCGGAAGGTGATACTAAACAACCCTCTCCATAATTTGATGGATGGAACACGAGCCTTGACGTTGTGTCTTTTTACTGGTTGATGTAGACTGATGCTAAAACCTAACTGTAATGTGTACTGGAAATAACGTTTGAGGGAGGAAATTCCTAGAGGCCCAAAGGATGGAGTACAAAAGCAATGGTAATCGGGCAGCATAGTTTATGCAAAAGAGTAGTGATTTAATCATGGTTGGCTAAATCAAGACCATTCTGGAAAACTTGTGAAACAAGCAGCAATAAGACCACATTTTCTCAGACAGAAGAAAACCAAATGATTTCTCATTAGGAAAGGCGGGGAGGTGAGGAAGAGTGAACAAATTATTATTACTGTGATTATCGGGATGTGGCTTTAGTTTCCTCTTCACTATGCCTAAATGTCTGCTTCATCACTCACAATGAGGGGTGGCACAAGTTATGATTTTTATTTAATGTCTGAATTTTTTTTTATAAAACAAATCAAGTGACCATAACGTTTTTTATTTTACTTTTGCATGTTTTTGTTTACATTTCAGGAGTTCATGAATGTGCTGTTTATTTTTTGAGAACTTCCCATGCTCATTCATATTTTCATAATATCCCCCCTGTGCCGCTTAGTCTTCAGAAGTTACTGCAGGAAATGTCCTTTATCAACTGCAAGGACAGTTAATCTTCTGTTAAAAAGCCCAGAATTCCATGGACTCTGCTACTGTTTCACCTCTTCACCCCAGCACACACACACACACACAATGTTAGTGGCAATGAGAAAGGTATTTTTCGTCTCTCCTCCCCCACCTACCGCTGGTATCAGTGAACGCGATTACAGTCAGAAAAACAAAATATAGTACTACAAAATAATTTTGTACTGTATTTATTGTGTACAATGATTTTTTTAAAGAATTATGTACATTTAGTACTTCTGTGTAAATTAAATTGCTCCTTTTTAAAAACGGCACCTGTGTTAATGTTTTTTTTACCTTAATTAGTTAAGTGAATACAGAATTCTTAGTTTGTCTAGACTGTATTCAGCTTGCTCGTTTTCTACACTACAGACTAGTTACATGAAGTGTCAGGATTCAGTGTATCACACAAGTCATTTTTCTTGAGATGCTTGGGGTTGGATTCACATCATTGATGTATGATGGGATTCATCAGTTTTATTAGGTAATTTTTGAAGTATTTAATTGTAAGTTTTGGACAACATTTGTGCTGCCTAAAAAAGTGTTGTAAGGGTTGACCTTGAATTCTCAGGAACTGATGTTATGGTGTCCTCAACCTAGGACCACCAAATACCAGAATGGAGAAGAACGTGATGATGTGGACATGGTCAGTGTATGCCTTTTGCCAACAATGTAAATCGGGCTTGGACACTGGTGATGGTGTGTAATTGCCTCTGTAGCCCTTTCCCATTAACCCTTTACTTAGCTGTTGTTGCAAATGATCATGTAAGAACTGGAGAATAATGCACATATGATCCATGATACGTAAGAAATCACTACACCAAGCATATACTGAAATGATGACACCAGAAATTGAATTTTACCTTTTGTGGCATTGGTTAGCATTCAGTCTAAACATGGATGCAGAAAAGACCATCACATGATGGTTTGGTAAATCATTTTCCATGGTTCGAAGGCATCCAATATATAATGGACAGGTTTAAAAAAAAAAGTAGTCTTTGTTTATTAGTGTATTATTTTTTCATGCAGGTGAAGTTAGGCCCATTACTATTGTGAAGTCCATCAGTTAACCCATTTACACAATCTGCTTTCTGTTGAGGAATTAACAATAGGAGGTACACAAGACAGTAATACGGTTGAGTGAGAGAAACACATCTGCTAGTGCAAATTAGCTGTATCTGCAAGAACTTTACCATGAGTCATACTTTACTACCTGTGGTTGACACCTAAAATGAGATGTTTCATTTTTCAACATGTATCTCCAGGCCCAAACTGTAGGAGGTATATTAGTCCACAGCATGTTAATTTAGAATATTCTCAAGAGTTAAAGCTATTGTAAACCCGGAACTATGAATTTCAGGTGTTTTCTCTGGCCTTAGGATTTGATTCCCTCATAATGTCTTAGAATCCATTGCAGGTCCAGTTGTCACTGGATGACTGGTCTCCGATTAAATTGGTCTTCAGCGGTTGTCCACAGGTGAATGTCTCTTTCGTGCAGGAGGACTAGGGTCCACTCCTACACTATGTCCACGGGTATCATGGACTTGTTTACACCACAAGCAGACTAGGGCTCTGCCTCCCAGCAGGCACTTTGACATCCATCAACAGGTAGATTAGCTATGCTTACTTCAGCATTTATGTCCCTGGTGGGGAACAGGGGACTAGTCACCTAGCCCTTGGAGTCACTTCTTCTGTCTTGGCAAAAGTGCCACTGCAGAGACAGTCCTCTTTGCAAGTCCCCTGGTTTCAACAGGTGCAGTCCAGTCTTTGGTGCAGCCTCTTTGCTGAGTGGTGGAAATAGCTGTATCGTAAGGAACTAATGCCTCATCACCAACGCTGTATCACTTCCACTAAACCATATGGAACCAATGCCTCACCTCCCCTGCTTGGCAGTAAGGAGCCAACGCCTCACCTCCCCGGTAGCAATAAGGAACCAACACTGCACCAGCTGCCAACGACACCTTACCTTCCAGACTCGTGCAATGTTTTGCTTCCTCATCATTTTTAAAGGTACTGTGCCTGGGGTCTGTGCAACTCCGTGACCAACCTGCACTCCTTTGCAAGTGGTGTCAGACTGTTGGGAATGACTCAGTCAAAGATGTCGGGATAGCCCTCGTTGGAGCTATTGCGTTTCTAAGCCCTTTACTGAGATTTAATCTTTAAAAAGGTGTATCTTTGCTTGTGTATGTTAGAATTTTGTTGTTTTGGTCTTGTTTTACTCAGATATATCTTGGCTATTTTCCTAAACTAGTTTAGAGTACTTTTGTGGTGTTTTTACTGTGTGTGTGTGTGTGTGTGTGTGTACACATAGTTTACACATTGCCTCTGAGATAAGTCTGACTGCTTGAGCCGATCAACCAAGGGGGTGAGCAGAGGTTATCTTAGCTGTGTGGCTCCCTTACCCTGACTAGGGTGCAAACCACTGCCAACTAGAGACCCCATTTCTAACATTGGTGGCAGTGGCGGGATAGGACTTGTATATGTACTTGACATACAGTGATTGGTGTACACTACTTCCATATTGCATAACATCACACAACTGCATACTGTTTTTTCTTTTTTTTGGCCTTCTCTTCGTTTTTCATTCTTTGCAGCCTTTGGATTATCCACAATAATGTCTCAGTATGGGGAGCCATCAGCAGTTGCTGCTGATTTGGTGTTTGAGCAGGAGAGTATGGAAACCTATTTGGTGCCTTAGCTCAGAAAGTTATTTAAGGAGTTCAGGTGTCCTATTAAAGGCTTCACTAGAATGGAGGAGCTGCAAAAGGCGCTTGAGGGCCTGTTGGCAGCAAAGGAGACTGAGCACACCGAGGAGGAGAACGTTGTTGTGGAGGGAGAGGAGGAGAACCTGCATAAGGATTTGGTGAAAACCAGGATCTGTCTGGGAGGAAGGCACCTTCCAGGAGAAGCAGCAGTGTTTCCTCAAGCGGTCTGACCCCAGAGGAGCTGGAGGAAAGGCGGGAGGCCAGGAGGCTTTGGATGGAGCTGGAAAAGCTCAAGCTGAAGCATGAAATGGAGCTTCAGTTGAAGTAGCTAGGTTAACAAGGGAGAAAATTGCCTTGGAGAAAGAAAATTATTTTAGCTCAAGAGATGAGCTTAAAGGAGCTGGACTTGAGAGGCAAGGCCAGCACAGATGGTGGCAGTGTTTGATCAGTGCAGTCTGAGAGAAGGTTGCACCTTCCCAAGAATGTAGGGAAAGAGTACACTAAGGAGCAGGACATACACAGGTGGTTTCAGTTCTGAGGCAGCTCTCCACATGCATAGGATCCCTGAGAAAAATTGTGGTGCAGGCCTGTGGAACTACTTCACAGTGGGAGGGGAACCTTGTTGGCACTAGGGGCACCTACACTACCATGAAGGGTGCCCTTATCACTAGATATCGCCTGCCACCAGAGATGAACAGCAGGAAGTTCAGGGGGAGTTGGAAATGTGATTCCCAGACCTGGCCTGAGTGTGTGGATTACTTCTGCAGAGCACTGGATGGTTGGGTGGATGTCAGAGAGGTAACAGATTATCAGGGGCTGTACAGTTTGTATGGCAGCACTTGTCTGTGTTTTCCAGAGCTGCACTTGATTAACAACAGGCTTACAGATCCCTGAAGCTTGCTCAGGAGGTGGACTGCTGGATGAGTACCAAGATCCACAAGAGGTTGTATGTGGAAGACTCAGTCAAGGATGTGCAAGGTCCCCAACAGAAGAAGGAGGGGGAGGTCAAAGGAGACACAGACAAGTCCCTTGATTAAAGGGGGGGTGGGGCGAAAAAGGTTCCCATGTCCCTTCTGACAAGAAGGAGGGAGGTTCTGGTGGGTGTTGGACCAAGCCACCCCATTTTCAACCTTGTCTCTTTGAGTGTTCCCAGCTAGGACACAAGAAAGGGGTCTCTGTCCTAAGAAAACCCCCACTGGTGGTCCCTCTACAGATGTGACCATAGGGAGAGAAAATTCCCAGGGGCAGGTCATATACCGTGCTGTAATCTCCCTTACTTGGGAGCTGAACTCGGGGCGAGTTGGTGATCCCAGTGTCACGTTGTAGATGCTCCTCAGACTCGGTGTGATGCAAATAAAGGTCCACCTCCTGACACCACCAAGTCACCTATATAAACCACGGTGCATTGGAGTAATCAGGTGAGGGAAGGAAGGGGAAGGAACAGCAGGGAGGGGATATCTGTAAAGAGAGGAATACACAGTGTTAATATCACATTGCCTGTCTACTCTCGCAATGTCTCGCTAAAGTACCAACGACCGTACCTGCCCATAACTCATGAGGGCAGAACTAGTCCAACGCCTATCTGTGCTCCATCTGAATCATAGACGGACGCCACAAGCCAACAATTAACACCGATGATCTCTAATGGGTTGCTCAACACCCACTTTTATACAAGATAGTCACGAAATCATGAGGAAACAGAAACGAAAAGAAAGGGAATAAAATTAACGACGATAAGAACCTATCTCGTAGTCCTTTCTATGACTCAGTTAATCCACTAAGCCCCCTGTCATAGTCACGCAATTTGTAGGAATAACCCTGTGTTATTTCCTTACGTATTGAAAAGAAAAATCGTCCCGGCAGTTCAATTCCCGCAAAAATAAACAACCTTCTGTCGTAGCCAAACATATAATGTTCTCTGGCCCCAAAGATAATCGTTCGTGCTTTATTGGTAACTCAAACAAAAGACCGCCGTGCTTCAGAAGTTACCAGTGTCCTTGTCGAACTGTAATAATGGGAAAAAGAAAGGCGAGGGATTCCGGCACCAAATCGTCTCACCGCTTACCACCTCTCCTTCGTGTCAGGTTCCCCAGGGAAAATAACTCGACACTCCCGCTGATATCGGGAAGGTCCCAGGCTTCAAGGAAAACCGGAGGAGGAATTATACCTCCTAAGTAAACAACTCAACCTCGGAAACGCCGTCAACAAGAGCCCTCGTTGTCCATCCGACTGGGTTCTAGGATACGAATAACGCACATTACTTCCTGTATGTGCTTGATTTTTAAGCGACCTCTTCCCCTCTAGGCGTCATGGGATATGTAGTCCAAAAGGACTACATTATCCTGATCGGCAATGTAGGCGCCGCGGCGAACACCTGACAGTACGCCCGCCTCCAAAGCGCCTCCTAGGACCAGGTTTAGAGGGATGACGGGCATGAAACAGCCGAACCGCCCTAGGGGCATGGATATTGCTTTCCGGCTCCCATGAATCATCCTCAGCATTGTACCCCTTCCATGAAACCAAGTACCACAGCTTACCCCCCCCCGTCGTTTGGAATCCAACACTCTGCGCACCTCGTACTCCAGCTGCCCATCTCTGACCACCGGAGGCACCGCCTGCCGGGTCGCTGAAAGAGCCGGTTTCAAAAGGCTGCAATGAAATACCGGATGGATCCTTAAGGAAGCAGGTAAGTTGAGACGGTAAGCCACAGGGTTTATCTGGCGTAACACCTCATAGGGACCAATGTAACGAGGATGAAAGACGCTACGCATCTTGAAGCGTATATACTTGGTGGAAAGCCACACTCTATCGCCTGGCTGATATGCCGGCCCCTCACGCCGATGTTCATCACCCCACTTTTTATACTGTTCTTTGGCCTTCTCCAGATTGAGTCGTATCTTCTTTTGCACGGATTGGAGATTCTTAATCATGGCATGAACCGTAGGTTGATCCGTGACTTCCCTAGGTATGTTTATGGGCAACATTTCTGCGTGGAACCCCGTGTTAGCACGAAAAGGAGATTCCCGTATCGAGCTATGCCAAGCATTGTTGTATGATAGTTCTGCCAGCCATAGCAACGAAACCCAGGATTCTTGAGCGTCCTTTGCATAGCACCTCAGATATTTTTTCAGGGTTTGATTGAGGCGCTCCGTCTGGCCATCTGTTTGTGGGTGGAAACTGGTGGACAGTGCGGATTCAATGCGCAGCACCTTGCACCACATACGCCAAAACCTAGCAACAAACTGGGGGCCTCTGTCCGAAATAATGGTTCTCGGTAGACCATGTAACCGCACCACTTGAGACAAAATTAGATGGGCGGTTTGACTGGCTGTAGGCAGATTTCTACAAGGGAGAAAATGACCCATCTTGGTAAGGCTGTCGATTACCACCATGATAGCGTTGTACCCCTGATCCATTGGTAATCCTACCACAAAGTCCACGCTAATGGTTTGCCATGGTTTATCCGGAGTGGGCAAAGGTATCAGTCTGCCCTGGCTCTTCGCGTTTTCTCCCTTGGCCCGTGCACATATCTCACACCGAGCCACCCAGGCCGCAACGTCTTTAGCCCAACCTTCCCACCTGAAATGTCGTTGAACTATTTGCGCCGTTTTGGTGTAACCAGGATGACCAGCCGTTACCGCATCATGACACCAATTAAAGGCTTGCACTCGGAGTTCACGTGTTGGCAAATACAAACGATTACCTTGCAACGGTATTCCATGCTTAAGGGTACAGTCCTGACTTAACTCTGCCCATTTCTTCCATTGAGCAGCAGACTTATGCTTAGAAACCTTTTCTAAGAAATGGGAGATATGAAGGGCACAAAGCACTCTTTCAGGTTTGATGATTGCTTCCTCAGGTCTTGAAGCGATGGTTCTCACGTCCTCTTGTCGAGACAGTGAATCTGCCTTGCGATTGTCAACCCCAGGACGGAAGGTCACCACAAACTCGTATTCTGAAAAAAACAGCATCCACCTCATTTGCCGCTGGGTAAGTTGTCTTGCCTCCTTCATATACTGCAGATTTCGGTGATCAGTATATACCGTGACCGGGTGTTGAGCTCCCCATAGGTAGTGTCGCCATTCCTGGAATGCCTTTTTGATGGCTAACAATTCGTTTTCTGCCACCGTATAGTTAAGTTCCGCAGCCGATAGTTTCCTAGATAAAAACGCAACAGGATGAAGCTGTCCGGTGGTTTTGTTTCTTTGTGATAACACGGCCCCAATCGCTATATCCGAGGCATCCGCTTCGACGATAAAAGGGGCATCCGGCTGTGGATGTTGAAGTATAGGAGCGGAGCAGAAGGCCTGTTTCAAAAAGCAAAAGGCCTCCTCTGCTTCCTCTGACCAAACAAAAGACACCCCCTTTCTTAGTAACCTTGTTATAGGTGACACAATGTGAGAAAAATGAAAGATGAATCTTCTATAGTAATTGGAAAACCCAAGGAAGCATTGCACGTCTCTCACACTAGTGGGTACTGGCCACTCCTGAACAGCCTGTATTTTTCTTGTCGACATGCAAAACCCTTCAGGGCTTAAATCCACCCCCAAGAACTCAACCTTCCGGACATGGAACTCGCATTTGCTCAGTTTGCAAAAAAGACTATGCTGTCGCAATGCTAGGAGTACTAAGGAAACATGGTCAAGGTGGCGCTCCAGGGATGTGGAATACACCAGAATGTCATCTATATAAACGATCACGAAACGGTCTACGTATTCCTTGAGAACATCGTTCAGAAAATACTGGAATGCCGCCGGGGCGTTACACAACCCGAACGGCATTACCAAGTACTCAAACAGACCATAACGGGTTTTGAACGCCGTTTTCCACTCGTCCCCTTTGCGGATTCTGACCAGATGGTAAGCTCCCTTCAGGTCCAACCTTGTATAGATTACCGCCTCTTTCACCTGTTCCAATAACACAGGAATGAGAGGAAGAGGGTATCTATTCCTCACTGTATTCTTGTTCAGCATTCGATAATCGATGCAGGTTCTCAACTCTTTATTAGCTTTAGCTATGAAAAAGAGTGGAGAGGCTGCCGGAGAACAAGATGGTCTAATGAACCCGATCTCCAGGAAGTGATCCAAGTATTTTCTCAAATGCTTGGTTTCTGGGTCTGATAGAGCATATACCCTACAGGAAAGAAGGAGAGCTCCAGGAATCAGATCTATCTTGCAATCATATATACGATGGGGTGGAAATGTCTCAGCCTGACCTTCGTCGAACACATCCTTGAACTCGGCATAAACAGAGGGCAATATCACTGTTTTCTCCATCACTGTGGCCAACTGTAACCCTTGAGCCAATGCTAACATGGGGGATTCGTCATACAAGAAGCAGATATTCTCACACCTCGAGGACTGAAAACTAACCGTCTTGGTTTGCCAATCTATAACAGGATTGTGTTTTCTTAACCAGGGCATTCCTAAAATAATTTCATACTGAGGAGCCTCTATTATATCCAGTCTAATTCTTTCTTTATGTTCCGGAGATACCCCATTGAAGATCAACCCAACGTCCTCAGTATGTTCTGTAAGGGGCCCAGATTTCAGCGGTGTACCATCAACCGCCAACACTATTTTGGGGTCCTTTCTCGGAATGCTAGGAAGTCCCAATCTCCTAACCACCCCTGCATCTATGAAATTTCCTGTGGCTCCGGAGTCTATCATCGCCCATACTGGAAACTTTTGTTCTTTGGACACCAGCTCCACTGCTAACAAAAGATGGGACGCCTTTTCTTCCTGTGGAAAAAGGGCTAAGGAAGTTAACCGTAACACCGGTTGGGGTTCTATAACGGGCAAATCCTCTTTCTCCGATGTTTTTCCTGCCGTAACCGCTGCCTTTTGAGTGGGGGAGTAGGAGAATCTCTTACGTGGTTTTTGGGGACACTCTCTTACATAATGACCCTTCCTGCCGCAATACATGCACAACCCCTGTACCCTCCTACTCTCCTTCTCGGACTTCGACAAGGGTGCCCTAACGGCTCCCACGTCCATAGGCTCCCCACCTATATCATTGGGAGTAGAAACAGATCGCACTTCCCTTTCTGGAATGCCTGGTCGCCTATCCCCCGCTCTACGCTCTCCCCTTCTTTCTGCTAATCTGTGGTTCAGTCTCAGGGTAAGGTTCACAAGATCTGTACAAGTGGAAGGCTGCGGGTCTATTTGAGCGAGTATATCCTTCATGTCGTCTCGTAAACCTTGATAATAGAGAGACATTCTCTTCTCCTCTTGCCACCCTGATTCTGCCACCAATCTATTAAAGGTCGTGAGATAAGAGACCAGATCAGACCTCCCCTGTCTCAACTCCAGTAATTCCCTGTCAGCACTAAAAGTGGTTGTTCTATGATCAAACACCCTCTCGAAAGCCATCCGAAAGGCATTCCAGTCTGATAACAAGGGGTCATCGTTCCTGACTAATGGTACGGCCCAATTGGCTGCGTCTCCCGAGAGATAAGAAATAGCGAACATTACCCTGGAAAGGTTAGAGGGAAAAGACCCGGGTCTACAAGAGAATTGTAGAGACAACTGAGTTAGAAAGGCCTGAACTTTCCTGGGGTCCCCTGAATACCGTTCCGGGCTGGCCAAAGGGATAGGAGGGGAGACATTCACGGTTACCTGTGGGGTGGATGCTGAAGCATCGAAGGGATTCCTAGTAAGCCTTTCTACCTTTTCCTTTAACGCTGCTGCCTCCACCCTAGAATTAGCCAACTCTTGTTGCACTACTACTAACGCCTGTAATACATCATCCATAGACGCCATCTTTACATCACACCGAGCGGGAGGAGCGTTATTCGTGGGTGCGTTATTCTGTCACGTTGTAGATGCTCCTCAGACTCGGTGTGATGCAAATAAAGGTCCACCTCCTGACACCACCAAGTCACCTATATAAACCACGGTGCATTGGAGTAATCAGGTGAGGGAAGGAAGGGGAAGGAACAGCAGGGACGGGATATCTGTAAAGAGAGGAATACACAGTGTTAATATCACATTGCCTGTCTACTCTCGCAATGTCTCGCTAAAGTACCAACGACCGTACCTGCCCATAACTCATGAGGGCAGAACTAGTCCAACGCCTATCTGTGCTCCATCTGAATCATAGACGAACGCCACAAGCCAACAATTAACACCGATGATCTCTAATGGGTTGCTCAACACCCACTTTTATACAAGATAGTCACGAAATCATGAGGAAACCGAAACGAAAAGAAAGGGAATAAAATTAACGACGATAAGAACCTATCTCGTCCTTTCTATGACTCAGTTAATCCACTAAGCCCCCTGTCATAGTCACGCAATTTGTAGGAATAACCCTGTGTTATTTCCTTACGTATTGAAAAGAAAAATCGTCCCGGCAGTTCAATTCCCGCAAAAATAAACATTAACCTTCTGTCGTAGCCAAACATATAATGTTCTCTGGCCCCAAAGATAATCGTTCGTGCTTTATTGGTAACTCAAACAAAAGACCGCCGTGCTTCAGAAGTTACCAGTGTCCTTGTCGAACTGTAATAATGGGAAAAAGAAAGGCGAGGGATTCCGGCACCAAATCGTCTCACCGCTTACCACCTCTCCTTCGTGTCAGGTTCCCCAGGGAAAATAACTCGACACTCCCGCTGATATCGGGAAGGTCCCAGGCTTCAAGGAAAACCGGAGGAGGAATTATACCTCCTAAGTAAACAACTCAACCTCGGAAACGCCGTCAACAAGAGCCCTCGTTGTCCATCCGACTGGGTTCTAGGAAACGAATAACGCACATTACTTCCTGTATGTGCTTGATTTTTAAGCGACCTCTTCCCCTCTAGGCGTCATGGGATATGTAGTCCAAAAGGACTACATTATCCCGATCGGCAATGTAGGCGCCGCGGCTAACACCTGACACCCAGAGGGTGGGGGTCATCACAGATCGAGTCCACCTATGAGGAAAAGGGTTCCCCCGGGTTAGTTCAGTGGGCCCTGAGAGTGTAGCCAAAGGGATCCACCTGAATCCAGAGAAGCGTAGAACTGGCAAGAGCCCCTGCAGTAGTGAGCCTTTGTCCAGGTTCTATCGCCCCTAGCAGGGAAGTCCAGCAAAATATTTAATGGCCTACCCTGATTTTAATTTGGGAGGATGTTGTGTTGGTAATGGCCCTTTTCATGAGGTTTCCTCTTCTTTTTTTGGCTTTTTGACCTGTTTTGATCCTGTGCTGAATTTCGTTTTTGCTAGCTCAAGAACTCTGGGCACCTTATCCCTACTGACCAGTACTAAAGTGCAAGTGCTCACTGTCTAAATGGTATTGGTGATTGGTTTATCCATCACTTGCATATTGTATTTACTATTAAGTCGCTAGTACAGTGCACAGTGTGTGCCCAGCGCCTGGTAATCAAATGTTACTAGTGGGCCTGCAGCACTGATTGTGCCACTGACAGAGGTAGCCCTGTAAACATCTCAGACCTGCCACTGCAGTGTCTATGTATAGTTTTGAACTGCCAGTTCGACCTGGCAAGTGGACCCACTTGCAGGTCCAAATCCTACTTTTACTTCATGTAAATCACCCCTAAGGTAGGCCCAAGGCAGCCCTATGGGCTGGGTGCAGTGTATTTAAAAGGTAGGACATGTACTGGTGACTTTTACATGTCCTGATAGTGAAATACTGCTAAATTTGTGTTTCTCTATTGCAAGGCCTGTCTCTCCCATTGATTAACATGATGATTTCCTTGAAATATCTTGTTCGATGGCATCTGTCGCTGTAGATACACATGTTCTGCATAGCTCGCCATCTGGTGTTGGGTCGGAGTGTTACAAGTTGTTTTTCTTCGAAGAAGTCTTTCGAGTCACGGGACCGAGTGACTCCTCCTTCTGTCTCCATTGCGCATGGGCGTCGACTCCATCTTCGATTGTTTTCTTTCCGCCATCGGGTTCGGACGTGTTCCTGTCGCTCCGAGTTTCGAAAGTTAGTAAATATCGGAAGATTTTCGTCGGTATTGTTGCGTTCGGGATCGGCGTAGTTAGATTCAACACCGCATCGAAGATCGACGCGCTCCGGTGCCCTTCGGGGTAGTTTTCGATCCCCCGTCGGGGCCTGGTCGGCCCGACCGCGTGTCGAACAACGCCGATGGAACGGACCCCGTTCCGTTTTTGTCCCAAATGCCACAACAAATACCCGTATACAGACCAACATTTGGTCTGTAACCTGTGCCTGTCACCTGAGCACAGTGAGGAGACTTGCGAGGCCTGTCGCGCGTTCCGGTCCCGAAAGACACTCCGTGACCGTCGAGCCAGGAGACTTCAGATGGCGTCCACGCCGACAGCGCACCGAGAGTTCGAGGAACAAGAGGAAGAAGAAACCTTTTCGATCCACGAATCGGACTCCGAGGAATTCGACGATCAAAGAGCTGTGAGTAAGACGTCGAAAACAACACATAAGAAAAGTGACAAGGCCCAGGGGACGCCACTGCCACCAGGCCATGGCTCCACCCATAAATTCGGTGACCGACCATCGGCACCGAAAAAGGCCCAAACAGTGCCGAGATCGTCCGACTCCGGTCGAGACACCGGCACGCAGCCTTCTCGGGATCGAGAAAGTGCTGGAGAAAAGCAACGACACCGAGATAGCGGTGTAGAAACGGCTCGACGCCGAGACAGCGGCACCGACGAAGATCGACGCCGAGAGGTTTCGACTCCAAAAAAGAAAAAAGCCACCTCGGAGCCGAAAAAAGATACAGGCAGGGTTTCGGTGCCGAAACAACCCGTAACCGACCCAGGTCCAGGCTCTTATACAGAGGAGCAATCACTGTCCTCTCAGATGCGAAAGCATAGGTTTGAGGAAGAGCTGCAATCCACCGAAGTGGACCATACGCAAAAACGTATTTTCATACAGCAGGGAACAGGAAAAATAAGCACCCTTCCCCCTATTAGGAGAAAAAGGAAACTGGAGTTTCAAACAGACCAGGCGCCACAAACAAAAATGGTGAAAAAGGTGACTCCGCCACCCTCTCCTCCACCTGTAATTAACGTCTCACCAACGCAAACTCCGTCACATTCCCCGGCTCACACCACCATGAGCCAAGGTGACCAGGATCAAGACGCTTGGGACTTATATGATGCCCCAGTGTCGGACAACAGTCCGGAGGCATATCCAACAAAGCCCTCACCACCAGAAGACAGCACAGCATATTCTCAAGTGGTGGCTAGAGCAGCACAATTCCACAACGTAAACCTCCACTCAGAACAAGTCGAGGATGACTTTTTATTCAACACCCTCTCCTCCACCCACAGCTCCTACCAAAGCCTGCCTATGCTGCCAGGTATGCTTCGGCACGCAAAGGAAATCTTCAAGGAGCCGGTCAAAAGTAGGGCAATAACGCCAAGGGTGGAAAAGAAATATAAGGCACCTCCTACAGACCCTGTTTTCATCACCACACAGCTGCCACCAGATTCTGTCGTAGTAGGAGCAGCTCGGAAAAGAGCCAACTCCCACACATCTGGGGATGCACCACCCCCAGATAAAGAGAGCCGCAAGTTCGATGCAGCTGGGAAAAGAGTCGCAGTACAAGCTGCAAACCAGTGGCGCATCGCTAACTCTCAAGCACTACTTGCGCGCTATGACAGAGCCCATTGGGATGAGATGCAACACCTCATCGAGCTTCTACCCAAGGAACTACAAAAAAGGGCAAAGCAGGTGGTTGAGGAAGGACAGAACATATCAAATAACCAGATACGATCTTCTATGGACGCAGCAGACACAGCTGCAAGAACAATTAATACATCTGTGACCATTAGAAGGCACGCATGGCTAAGAACGTCTGGGTTCAAACCAGAGATACAGCAGGCAGTGCTCAATATGCCATTCAACGAAAAACAACTGTTCGGACCAGAAGTGGACACGGCAATCGAAAAACTTAAAAAAGACACTGACACTGCTAAAGCCATGGGCGCACTCTACTCCCCGCAGAGCAGAGGAACCTACAGCACCTTCCGCAAGACACCCTTTAGAGGGGGGTTTCGGGGTCAGGCCACACAAGCCAGCACCTCGCAGGCAACACCGTCCAGCTACCAGGGACAGTACAGGGGAGGCTTTCGGGGCCAATACAGAGGAGGGCAATTCCCTAGGAATAGAGGAAAATTTCAATGCCCCAAAACCCCTACAACCAAGCAGTGACTCAGATGTCACTCACCCCCTCCACACAACACCAGTGGGGGGAAGAATAGGTCAATATTACAAAGCATGGGAGGTAATAACTACAGACACTTGGGTCTTAGCAATTATCCAACATGGTTATTGCATAGAATTCCTACAATTCCCTCCAAACATACCACCAAAAGCACAGAATTTATCAAAACAACATTCCGAACTTCTGGAAATAGAAGTTCAAGCACTATTGCAAAAGAATGCAATCAAATTAGTACCAAACACACAAACAAACACAGGAGTCTATTCACTGTACTTCTTAATACCAAAAAAGGACAAAACACTGAGACCAATCCTAGACCTCAGAATACTAAACACCTACATCAAATCAGACCACTTTCACATGGTCACGCTACAAGAGGTGTTACCATTGCTAAAACTACAGGACTACATGACAACCTTAGACCTCAAAGACGCGTATTTCCATATACCAATACATCAATCTCACAGAAAATACCTACGGTTCGTATTCAAAGGAATACATTACCAATTCAAAGTATTGCCTTTTGGTTTAACAACCGCACCAAGAGTCTTTACAAAATGTCTAGCAGTAGTGGCTGCACACATCAGAAGGCAGCAAATACATGTATTCCCGTATCTAGACGACTGGCTAATCAAAACCAATTCACTAACAAAGTGCTTACAACACACAAATCAAATCATACAAACCCTCTACAAACTAGGTTTCACCGTCAACTTTGCAAAATCCAACATTTTGCCGTGCAAAGTACAACAATACCTGGGAGCCATAATAGACACAACAAAAGGAGTAGCCACTCCAAGTCCACAAAGAATTCAAAATTTCAACAAGATCATACAACGCATGTATCCAACACAAACAATACAAGCAAAGATGATATTACAACTCCTAGGCATGATGTCTTCATGCATAGCCATTGTCCCGAACGCAAGACTACACATGAGGCCCTTACAACAGTGCCTAGCATCACAATGGTCACAAGCACAGGGTCACCTTCTAGATCTGGTGTTGATAGACCGCCAAACTTACCTCTCGCTTCTATGGTGGAACAGTATCAATTTAAACAAAGGGCGGCCATTCCAAGACCCAGTGCCACAATACGTAATAACAGAAGCTTCCATGACAGGGTGGGGAGCACACCTCGATCAACACAGCATACAAGGACAATGGAACGTACATCAAACAAAACTGCATATAAATCACCTAGAAATGCTAGCAGTTTTTCAAGCATTAAGGGCTTTCCAACCAATTATAACTCACAAATACATTCTTGTCAAAACAGACAACATGACAACAATGTATTATCTAAACAAACAGGGTGGGACACACTCAACGCAGTTGAGCCTTCTAGCACAGAAGATATGGCGATGGGCAATTCACAACCACATTCGCCTAATAGCGCAGTTTATTCCAGGGATCCAGAATCAACTTGCAGACAATCTCTCTCGAGATCACCAACAAGTCCACGAATGGGAAATTCACCCCCAAATTCTAAACACTTACTTCAGACTCTGGGGAACACCTCAAATAGACTTGTTTGCAACAAGAGAGAACGCAAAATGCCAAAACTTCGCATCCAGATACCCACACAGGCAGTCCCAAGGCAATGCCCTATGGATGAACTGGTCAGGGATATTTGCCTACGCTTTTCCTCCTCTCCCTCTCCTTCCTTATCTGGTAAACAAATTGAGTCAAAACAAACTCAAACTCATTTTAATAGCACCAACTTGGGCAAGGCAACCCTGGTACACAACACTGCTAGACCTATCAGTAGTACCCCACATCAAATTGCCCAACAGGCCGGATCTGTTAACACAACACAACCAACAGATCAGACATCCAGATCCAGCATTGCTGAATCTAGCAATCTGGCTCCTGAAATCCTAGAATTCGGACACTTACAACTTACCCAAGAATGTATGGAAGTCATAAAGCAAGCCAGAAGGCCGTCCACTAGGCACTGCTATGCAAGTAAATGGAAGAGGTTTGTCTGCTACTGCCATCATAATCAGATCCAACCTTTACACGCAACTCCAAAGGATGTAGTGGGTTACTTGCTTCACTTACAAAAATCTAACCTAGCCTTCTCTTCCATTAAAATACACCTTGCGGCAATATCTGCATACCTGCAGACTTCCTATTCAACTTCCCTATATAGGATACCAGTCATTAAAGCATTCATGGAAGGCCTTAAAAGAATTATACCACCAAGAACACCACCTGTTCCTTCATGGAACTTAAATGTTGTCTTAACAAGACTCATGGGTCCACCTTTTGAACCCATGCACTCTTGCGAAATACAGTTCCTAACCTGGAAGGTTGCATTTCTCATCGCCATTACATCTCTAAGAAGAGTAAGCGAAATTCAGGCGTTTACAATACAAGAACCTTTTATACAACTACACAAAAATAAAGTCGTCCTAAGGACTAATCCTAAATTTTTACCAAAGGTTATTTCACCGTTCCACCTAAATCAAACAGTGGAACTTCCAGTGTTCTTCCCACAGCCAGATTCCGTAGCTGAGAGGGCACTACATACATTAGATGTCAAAAGAGCATTAATGTACTACATTGACAGAACGAAAAACATCAGAAAGTCTAAACAACTATTTATTGCATTCCAAAAACCTCATGCAGGAAACCCAATATCAAAACAAGGTATAGCCAGATGGATAGTTAAATGCATCCAAATCTGCTACCTTAAAGCAAAACGACAACTGCCCATTACACCAAGGGCACACTCAACCAGAAAAAAAGGTGCTACCATGGCCTTTCTAGGAAACATCCCAATGCAAGAAATATGTAAAGCAGCCACATGGTCTACGCCACACACGTTCACCAAGCACTACTGTGTAGACGTGCTATCCGCACAGTAAGCCACAGTAGGTCAAGCCGTGTTAAGAACATTATTTCAAACCACTTCCATTCCTACAGGCTGAGCCACCGCTTTTGGGGAGATAACTGCTTACTAGTCTATGCAGAACATGTGTATCTACAGCGACAGATGCCATCGAACTGAAAATGTCACTTACCCAGTGTACATCTGTTCGTGGCATCAGTCGCTGGAGATTCACATGTGCCCACCCACCTCCCCGGGAGCCTGTAGCAGTTCGGAAGTTAGCTTCAACTTTGTACATTTGTATATATATTATTTTAACCTTCAATAGGTACATACTTAGTCACTCCATTGCATGGGCACTATTACTATAACACAACTCCTACCTCACCCTCTGCGGGGAAAACAATCGAAGATGGAGTCGACGCCCATGCGCAATGGAGACAGAAGGAGGAGTCACTCGGTCCCGTGACTCGAAAGACTTCTTCGAAGAAAAACAACTTGTAACACTCCGACCCAACACCAGATGGCGAGCTATGCAGAACATGTGAATCTCCAGCGACTGATGCCACGAACAGATGTACACTGGGTAAGTGACATTTTCATTACGTTTAATTTCCCATTGGGAGCAGATAGAGATATGGAGTTTGGGTCTCTGAACTCACAATTTAAAAATACATATTTTGGTGAAGTTGGTTTTTAAATTGTATGTTTGAAAATGCCACTTTTAGAAACCGTCTCACTTAAAAATGCGCCTAGAGGAATTGTTTAGATATAGTTTTTGTACATATGATCCATTCTTCAATTAATGAATAAGACAGCTCCATAATGTTAAAATCCAATATATTACTCAATAGGATTCAGGAAGTTAAAAAACAAATGTACAACAAATCCAACGGATGTCCATCTCATGAACAACAACACTGTATTTAAACTCCCTGGATTACAAGATTAAATTCCAACAGAAGATCCAGGAAGAGTTTATAAATTACCTTCTCATTTGACAAGCAGAATTGAAAGTCCATGATATTGCTTGAACTGGGACTGAAAACCAGGCAAATTGTGCAGGACTGTGTCAAGAGCAGGGTCATAACCCCTTCCTGGATCTTCTGTTGGGATTCAGTCTTGTGATTTACAGGGGTTATATACAGTGTTGTTGTTTATGAGATGGACATTTGCTGTACATTTTTTGAACTTCCTGAATGTTATTGAGTAATATATTGGATTTTAACAGTGCAGAGTTGTCTTATTTATTAATTAAACATTGGATCATATGTACACAAACTATATCTAAACAATTCCTCTGAGAGCATTTTTAAGTGAGACATTGTCTATACCCAGTTCCCAGGGGAATACTGGGTTGCCCCTAAGTGTGTTCACTTTTAGAAAGTGGGCATGTTCTTGCTTAACCATTCTGTGCCTCTGCCTGGCTGTGGAATACACATCTGTGTCAGGATGACAGACTGTTTGTGAATTCATTCTAGACAGTCACACAAAGTGTGTTGAGGTGTTGCATATTAGAACACAAAAGAGAGTGGTGGGAGTTCTACCGCCCCACACATACTCCCAAAGCAAAAATACACATCCATATACCACTGGAGGTGTGGGGTGGTCAGAGATGAGGGTGCAACTGGATTAGTGCATCCTCAGCTAATAGTGCCGATTAAGCGTAGGTTAGTTCTAAGTGGAGGTGTGTGTAGAAAGTAACTATGAAGATGGCTGTGACTTACAAGAGGGAGTTCCTTTTACGGACTAGATGGTCTCTCACACATAATAGTGTCATGCTTCATCATTTGACCACCTAGCCCCACCCAGGTAAGATAGTACTACCTGGGTGGACTCAACCTTGCTGTTAAAGGAACAACAGAGGGAGTGCTGAAATAAATCTTACTGGATAATTATCAGGGATCCAGATGAGGTGCGAATGAAATTACCATAACTGTCACCTATCCCGATTGGCACTATTAGCTGAGGATGCACTAATCCACTTGCACCCTCATCTCTGACCACCCCACACTTCCAGTGGTATACGGAGGTGTTGCATATCCTGATGGGTCTTCCTGGACTAAAGTGGTGGGAGGAGCTGACACTTGCACCTGAATAGGGATGTGCCTGTCCTTACATAAAGCAGTCTCCAACCCCCTGGAGTGTTTCTCGGGCTATGGCAGAAAAGGCAGAGTTTTGTGCACTACAAATACTTTCCTTTGAAGTGTGCCTACTTCAAAGGCAGAAATGAGTATACGTATTGGACCTCTGAGACCACAACTTCAGAATCCTTCAGGGCTGAGGAAATTCTCCCCCGAAAAACTAGATGCCGTAGGAGGGACTGCCTCCCTTCCTGTTGCTGTGCTGGCCTGCTGCTTCTGTCCTTGGAGTGAAAAGACTGGACTTTTATTTCTACATCCTGCTTCCAAGCATTATGAATGCGGTAGGCAGAAACATGTGGGTAAGACTTTTGAGAAATCTCGCAACAATGGGAGATTTAAACAAGGAGGGTTAATTCAGAAGTCTGAGGAAGGCAGAGATGGCAGACAGATATCCCTTAAGGGTTCCCAAAGCAGAGCCCTACTGGGCAAGAGAGAGAATAAACAGTAGATCCTCAGACAGAGTTGTAGAAAGGAGATCAACAGTTTTGTTGGTACACAATGCCACAAATTTATGCCATCGACCAGCATATACTGTTTTGGTGTAGGAACAAATGCTGCCCATATAACATCAGACTTCAGGGCATAAGGTAAAAAGATATCAACAGCCACTGCTCAATCGCAATGAAGAAGGTGGCGACTGGACAGGTTCGGGTGGAGAACCTCCCCTGCTGCTGCAACAGAAGATCCTCCCGAAGAAGCAGTGAGTGGAGGATCGATGGCCATGCTCAGATACTGTACTCTCCGTGCCCAGTCCAGAGCCACAAGAATCACTTGGGCCCGGTTGTTCTTGATCTTCTTGAGAAATCTGGGCAGACGATTCCACTCAAGACGTGTCACCGAGCGAGTGTTGACGTGGAAACTCCAATGCGCAAAACAACTGACATTACACGTTCTCTGCAGAGGCAAACAGATCTAACCAAGACATTCTCCACTACTAAAAAAGACCTTGAACCACCTTCAGATGGAGATGCCATTCCTGATCGACCATGTGGTGATGACTGAGTTCGTCTGCTCTGGCTTTCAGAGAGCCCTCCAGATCTTGAACCACCAGGGATATGCCATGACATTCCAGCCACTTCCAGAGATGCAGGGCCTCTTGGCAAAAGGTCCACGACCCCCACCCTGCTTGTTGCAGTACAACATGGCGGTGGTGTTGTCAGTGAACACTTGCACCACTTTCCCTTTGAGAGACAAAAGGAATGCTTTCAGTGCAAGCCTGATCACCCTGAGTGTCAGATGGCTGATGTGGATCCCGGACTCCACCGGAGAACAGATGCCTCTGATCTCCACCTCTCCCATGTGACCGCCCCATCCCAGGAGTGACGCATCTGTCACTACTGTCAGATCTGGTTGGAGAAAGGTGAGGGATCTGCTTCTGACCCAGTCTGTTAGTTAGCCACCACTGCAGAACCTGCTCAATTCCCTCCGAGATCTGGACCATGGCAGAGAGATTTCCATTTTGCTGCGCCCAAAGGAACTTCAGGTCCCACTGCAGAGCCTGCATATGACATCTGGCTTGTGTGACCAGCAGGAGGCCCAACAGCCTCAGAGTCATTCTGAAACCCGGGATAGAGGCTGAAACATAAGTATCGTAGCCTGAATATCCTGGACTCACCGATGGGGAGCATAGGCCCGAAACTGCACTGTGGCCAGAACACCTCTGATGAAAGGGAGCATCTGAGAGGGAGGAAGTTTGCCGAAGTCTGGGTATGGGAGACAACAGCCTGGGGCGAGCCTGTTGAGGTAGGGGAAATACTGAAACCCCTAGCAGGCGCAGATGAGCTGCAACCATGCCATCACTTTCATGAATACCCGTGGGGCGCTTGTAAGGCTGAAGGGGAGCACAGTGAACTGAAAGTGCTCATGACCTACTTCAAACCGCATGTAACGTGTGAACAGGCATGACAGGACTATGAAAGTAGGTGTACTGCAAGTCCAACACTACCATCCAGGGCCAAGGGCAGATAGGATGTGAGCCAGAGTGAGCATTTTGCACTTCTCCTTCCTGAGGATGAGATTGAGGGAACAGAGGTCTAGGATATGGCGAGGCCCTTGTACTTTTTGGGCACTAGAAAGTAACAGGAATAACCACCACAACCTACTTCTGGCTTAGGGCCCCTCTCTATGGCTCCAAAACTCACAGAGAAGTGCCAAGTGATCCTCTATTATCCGATCGTTGGATTGTGGCATGGCAAGAAGGGTAGTCTCTAAGGGGAGGGAGTAGTCTCTTCGACCAATTTGCAAAACCCACCTGTCCATCATCATGGACTCCCAGTGGGGCAGATGAGGGTGAATCCTGCCACCAGCTGGTCTGTGATGGGAGGACGGCCTAGGAAGGTTTGGAGGCTGCAGTGGGGGGTGGGAGGTAGACTAGGTCCACTGCTGGATCCCTGATCCACAAGAACGTTGGCTCCCACATCTTCGTCAACGCAGAGGCTGGGTAGTATGTGCGGCACGGTGACTGGAGGGATGCACTGGACTCTGTGCACACTATACCTTACTTTGGTGTAGTATATACAGAGCCAGCTTCCTACATAGGTGGACCAGCAGTGGAGTCTATGACTGCATTTGCTGGACTACTCAGCCAACATCTGATCACACAACTAAGTTCCAAAATTGCCTTTAAATTTAATGGATTATTGAATGGACAGTTTTCCCACATTTTTAAAAGTCCTGCTAGGGCCTCTGTTAAGTCCCCCTTGGCATTTCTTAAAAAGTTTAAACATTTATTATAATTAGGGGTAAGTAACTAGAAGTAGTTTTGGTTTTTAATAGAAATCCCTAACTTTTTTTTTTAAATCATTTTTTATTGCTTTTCACAAGGGGTTATAGCATGTGATAATACAATTTACTAAATATACCCAACCATAAGAACTTACCCCCCTTCTCCCTCGTGCACTCAGTCCGTTTTCAAATATTCTTATTACAACAATTCTCTACTGTACTTGGCTATGCCAGTGTTCCATAGTGTTTTTGCGCTGTGATTGTGACGATCTACTCAGATTCTGGTTCATTGTCAGTGTTATTATCCTCTGATGTGGGTGCATCCACAGACTTAAAATTTTCCAGCAGGGAGTCCCACTGTGTAGCATCGTCTCTAGGCCTTTGCCCCTGTAGGGCTTCTTTTAACAGCACCGATCCTTCAGTTCCAGCCAATTTCTCTAGCGCAATTTGCCACCTTGTCGTTTGGGGGCCTCCCGGGTCTTTCCAGTGCGATGTTATTTCTCTCCTTGCTAGTATTAGTGCCAGGTCTGTGAATTTCTTGGTTATTTTTTGAGCTGACGGGCGTGGAAAGTCCCCCAGTATTTCCACCACTGGGGTAGACAGTAGAGATTTATCTGTGCTGGAGGATATTTTCCTGAACACTTCTGACCAGTATGAGTTAATTCTCTGGCAATTCCATAGCATATGTACCAGGTCTGCTTTAGGTTCGTCACAACGGGGGCAACTAGAGTTATTCGTGTTGTAGCATTTGGATATCAATTGTGGGGTAAGGTATGCCCGATGATAGATATATAAGTATATCAGTTTGAACCTTGCATTCCTAGATACTGAGTAGATGAGAGAGGTGATTCTAGTCCATTGAGTGTCCTCTAGTATAATGTCTAGATCCGTCTGCCATTTGGTTCTAAGTTTGTTCATTGGTGCACAGGTACTGCCCTGCAGGGATCTGTATATTCCAGAGACTGTCCCCTTCTGGTCTCCCATTGTACAGAGGAACTGACATCCTTTATGTGTGTTTGGCTCATTAGATTTTGTTCACATCGTTTTTGGATGGTGTTAACTAAGGTATTGTGAGTAAGGAACAGGCCGGAGGGGAGATTAAACTGCTCCGGAGCTCTGCGTAGGAGCAGAGCTTACCATTACTGTACAGATCCCCCACTTTCATAATGTTGTGTGCTATCAGTTTATTAGTGTGTGTTGCGACGTATCCCTTCAGGGTGGGTTTTAAGGCTACCAGGGGGAGCTCAGGAGAGTATGGGGACTTTGTACGGGAGTGTCTCAGAAATTGTTCCCAGCAGTATCTTGATGTTTCCCATTCCAACAGGAGCGGTTGTTTAGATTTTTGGGGGTTCAGTATTATATGTACAATTGTTTCGAGAGGAGAGTTTAGTGGGATTCGTAGATCCTTTGTGCCTGGAGGTACGCTGACTAATTTAGCCAGCCATTGTAGTTGCCCTGCCCAGTAGTAGATTTCCAAATCCGGCATGGCCAATCCACCCTCCGCAGTGGGCCTTCTGAGGATGTCTGTGCCTATTTGGGCCCCATATGAAATTCACAATTAGGGAGTCTATGTTTTTGAACACTCTTTTCAGGATTATTAACAGAATAGTGGAGAAGTAGTACAGCAACCTGGGTAGTACTATCATTTTGAGCAGGGCAACTCTCCCAAATACAGTCAATGGTAATGTGCTCCAGGAGAGCATTTTGGCTTTGATTCCTCCAATTGCCCGCTGTACATATCCCTCCAATAGGTCCTCTGCTGTGTGATATATGTTGACCCTAGGTATTTGAAAGTGTTCGGGGACCAGGGTAAGCCCTTGGTATCTGCAGGTTCTGTAGTGTCCCTAGTTAATGGGAAGATGAAGGACTTCCTCCAGTTGATACGGAGGCCATACCGAAATTTTCAAGCATGTTTATTGCACCGGCTAAGTCTATATCCAGGTTTTTGAGGAATAATAGCATATCATCTGCGCATAAAGCTATGTGGTGTGTCCAGTTATTGATTAAGATACCCTCAAAGCACTTCTTGGATCTTGCTGTTTGTGCAAGGGGCTCTACTGCTAAAGCAAACAGGAGGGGAGAAAGTGGACAGCCCTGTCTGGTTCCTCTACCTATAGGGAAGGAGTCGGAGATGGTATTGCCTGTACGTACTCTCGCGGAGGGGTTGGTATACAGTAGTTTTGTCCAGCGTATAAATCCCTCTCCTAGTCCAAGTTTTAGCATGACCTGTTCTAAGTAGTCCCATTTTAAGCTATCGAAGGCTTTTTCTATATCTACGGAGATTATCGCTGCTTGAGGCATTGTTGAGGGTAGGGCATGCAGTATTGAAACTAGGCGCCTGATGTTTTGTGCTGTGCTGCGGATTAAATCCTGATTGGTCTTGATGTATCAGTGATGTCATGTGGGGTAAAAGTCTGTTTGCTAGTATCCAATTTAGTATTTTATAATCTAGATTCAACATAGATAATGGGCGATAAGAACGAACGTCTGAGGGGGGTTTATCGGGTTTAAGTAGGGGAATCATTATAGCCTCATTGGTTGATTGGGGCAGTTTGTTGTTGCGCCATGCTTTGGAGTATATTGTGCAAAGTCTCGGTGCTAATAGATCCTGGAATACTAAATAGAACTCCATTGGGAGTCCATCCGTTCCCGGGGCTTTCCCCCTTGTCATGCCCTGTATCGCTGTTTTAATTTCCGCTATTGTTTTTGGAGCAGCTAGAGACAGGCATTCCTCCGCTCCTAGCTTAGGAAGGATGAGAGCCTCTAGTTCCTGGATCTGAATATTACTAATAGTGTCCTTAGGTATGGCATAAAGAGTTGAGTAGTACTCCAGGAATCTCGTGTTAATCTCTCTTTGACCATGTACTCTGTCGCCCTCTTGTGTCTCAATCTCAACTATAGTGGTTTGCTGTTTGGGGGGCTTAGCTAGCCATGCTAACAGAGCGCCTGCTTTGTCGCCTTCTGCATGTTGTTGGTTTATATACTGCTTATAATCAAAGCGAGACAGTCTAGTGTTTGCCTCGATAATTTTAGTTGTGGTTTCAGTCATGAGGGGGGGGTCCATTCAGGGTGAGTGGGGATCTTACGCTCTACTTCTCTAAGGGAGTCTTCCAGTTTTTTAGTTTGTTCTCAATTGAGTTTCGGGCTCCTATACTCTCGCAAGTACATTTGCCCCTGGTAACTATTTTGAAGGTTTCCCATTCAAGGGCTCTGGAAGAGGATGCGTCTGTATTTATAGTGAAGAATTCCTCTATGGTTTTATGTAGGGTGAGTTTGAATGCTTCATCTTCAAGCGTTTCTGTCCTAAGACGCCAAGTGTGGATTGACGGTTTTTCCCCCCTCCATGCCAGCGATACCATCAGGGGGTTATGATCTGATATCGTACTTCTTAAATATTCGGCTGCTATTACTACCTGTTGCAGTTCGTGGGATATTAGGAAGGTATCTAGCCTAACGTATATGTCGTGTGTTATCGAATGATAGGAGTAGTCCCTACAGAGCGGGTTAAGCTGTCTCCAGCAGTCTCTTAATTGCCAGTGTTGTTGCCATTTTGTAAACGAATTGGCAGTTTTTGTAGTTCGTGAATGCAGTAAAGGCAGATGTAACCTATCTAGGTGTATGTTGGCTATACAGTTATAGTCCCCGCCGAGGATTTTCGGGCCTGTGAGGCACGGACCTAACTCTTGCGATAGTCTATCAAAGATTTTTTTTTTGCTCTAGGTTCGGTGCGTATAGGCCGCCAATTGTCACCACATTCCCGTCTAGTCTGCCCTTGACCGCTACGTATCTACCTTCTTTGTCTATGGTTATTTGTAGTGCCTGGAAGGGGACCCCCGGTCGGATCCATATTAACATTCCCCTGGCAAATGCCGAGTAAGTAGTAGCAAAAAGTTGGCCTCTCCATCATTTTTTTAGTGCGGTGACTTCCTGTTCTAACAGATGTGTTTCCTGTAATAGGGCTATGTGTGTCCCTCTGCGCTTGAGGTAGTTGTATACTTTATACCGTTAGGACATATTATTTAAGCATCTGACGTTCCATGTTATCATTTTGTAGATTGCTGCCATGATCTGTGGGTTTTGGATTTGTGAGTGTGGGTGTGAGTAGACCTATAGCTAGGTTTTCTGGTAGGAATACTGATTGAGGATCTAGGACGAGAATTGTTTGATTCGTTGGTGGTTAGTGCTTTTTGGACCCCTCTAACTATGTGAAGATATTTAATCCCCAACTCCCCAGGACCGGTGATCAGAACATTTCCTGTCCAAACCATAAACATTCTTAAATTAGTGTCCTGTAGGTGGGAGATGTGTCGGCGGTCGAGAGCCCCCGCGTGGATCTGCTTCCAGGGCCCAGCTGTGCAATGTGTTGCCTCCATTAGAGTGCACCCAAGAGGCCTGAACTATAAGTTGGTTTGAGGGGACATTTGCTTATTATCCTGGATGTGCTACTTAAGACCCTCTTGGTAATCACATAAAACTTGATCCTGATAGCCAGCGATTAGATAATCTTCTCCGCGGTACCTGGCGTTATTTTGGGCAGGCTTGTGATAGTGTCCAGCAAAGATGTCGATGAGCCCCCACAGTCAGTCTGGGTCGGAGACTTGATCTGGGGTCCGAGGACGAGGGCTGGTTCCCCCACTTAGGGCTGCTGCTGTTTGTACCACATTCCTCATCTCCCAAAGTGATTGGTGTCTTGGTGGGGCTGCTTCCAGGGTTCGGTTAACGGATCTGCTGCGTTTCTTGCCGGGATTGCGTGGGGTTCTAGGAGGAGGGGGCGGGTTGTTTATGCTTAAAGTTTCCATCCATTCCCGTACTAGCTGCAGTGATAGAAAGAAGTGTGTTTTGCCATCGTGTTCCACACGGAGCTTAGCTGGGAAGAGCATAGCATATTTAATACCGCATTCACGTAGTGCTCTCTTAGAGTCATTGAAAGAGGCCCTTTGTGCTTGTGTTTCTCTGGAGAAGTCCGGGAAGATCATAATTCTTTGGCTATTGCATGTAATCTCACCTAGTTGGCGTGTTTGCGATAGGATGTAGTCTCTGTTTCTGTAGTGCAACAACTTTGCAACAATTGGTCGAGGTCTGGCTCCAGGTGGAGGCATTCTGTTGGGGACCCTATGGGCTCTTTCTAGTGCGAAGAACTCTGAGAGACCCTCCTCTGGTATTGTGGTTTTGATCCAGCTTTCCAGAAAAGCCTCCATGGTATCTGCTGATGACTCTGTTGTCTCTGGGATCCCAACCAAACGAAGGTTACTCCTACGTGTGCGGTTCTCAGCGTCTTCCGCTCTGGTTTCCAGGGATTTAACACGTAAGGAGAGATCCGAGAGCTCTGTGGTGCGACCAGGTAGCCCTGTGTTATTGGGGCGCTCCTGCGTCAGTTTATGGCAGGGGGAGCGCCCCTGTGTTAGTAGTGGCAGGGATCCCCGTGCTCCTCCTCGAGTTTTCGTTTTTCTGCCCCCCCCCCTCCCTTATTTGGGAGAATTCAAGGGTCCCCGGTCTGGCGGGCGCCGGCTCCAGGCCGTGGTTGGGCGAAGATTTCAGGCCCTTCGCGCCCAAGCGCTTCCCCACTCACCAGCTCATCCAGGGTACCGTCGATAAGCTGCCTCCACTTCGGGCCCCCCGATTAGCGGGGGTCACCTGGTTTTCATCATGGGTGCCCCGTTTCCTTGGTGTTCTGTCGCGGCCTCCATTTTGTCTCAGGCGGCCGCAGATGAAAAGGTCTAAAAATAAATAGTGTCCCGGGCTTGTTTCTGGGTGGAATCGTCTCTCCTGTTGTCTCTGCGCATTCCGACACGTTCCCGATCCACTAGAGTCCGCTTAGGGTGGCTATCAGGGGTTTGAATCGAGACGTGCCCTGTTTGCCTCCCCGGAGCTCCTTTCTAGGCGTGAGGCTCCATCAGCCGCTGGCCACGCCCCCCAGAAATCCCCAACCTTGGTAAACTAATGAGCAGCTTAGAGGACATGGTTATAGAACTTGACCTGATCCCTTACCTCCATCTGAAGATGAGTGTTATGGTCTCTCTTTGGTCTCAAAGATTAAAACTGGTTCCAACCTTACCAAGATTCAGCTCCAGGAGCTCTTGGTAGAGTATGCAAAGGCAACACCCTACTGAGGAAGATTATATCCTCTCAGATTGGGAAGAAGTTAGGGATCAGGAGGTTGACACCCCTCCTCCCTCTCCTAACTATGGAAGATAGGGCCTCTGTGCTCCTGATTCCAAGAAGAGTACTCCCAGGATCTGGGTCTCCCAAAGGGGACTCTGGTTCCTATGGTAACACTGAGGACAGCCTCAGGGAAGAGGACCTCCTTTTAGCAAGGATGGCCAAAAGACTAGCTTTGGAGAGAGAGAGAGCTCCTGGTTATATAGAGGGAGAGATCAGAAATGGGCCTAGCACCCGTTAATGGTGGCAGCAACTTAATACCTAGGGACAGAGAGCAATCTGATGATACTAAAATCCCCAAAGGGATTGTCCCAAAGTCTGAGGATCGTGATGACATCACCAAGTGGTTCATAACCTTTGAGAGGGCCTGTGGAACCAGAAGACTGAAAAATCCCACTGGCGAACTATCCTTTGGAAACTGTTCACTGGTAAGTGTATGGGTAGGCTCCTCACACTCACTGGTGCAGATGCGGAGTTCTCTGACCACACAAAGGCGACCCTGATTGAGGGGTTTGGACTTACCACTGAAGAGTATAAAACTAGGTTCAGGGGGGCTCACAAAACCTTGGGCCAGCTCTGGGTTGAATTTGTATACTACCCAATAAAAACACTAGATGGATGGGTAACGAAGTGAAGTGCATGACTATGATGGGCTTTATGATTTATGAAATAACACATTTTGAGTAAATGCTTTAATGAAAGGTTGCATCATTAGCTAGTAGACCTAGGTCCAATTTCTTCCGAAGAATTGGAAAAGAAGGCAGACCCTTGGGTCAAGACTAGGGTGACCAAATCTTTCACTGGGGGTGGCCAAAAGAATGAGGTTACTAAGCCTCCTCAAGGAAAGGGTAGTTAGACACCTTAGAATGAAAGTAAAGTCTTTTAAAGCCTCCCAAAGACCTGAGCAGGAGGGTGGGCCCCAAACCTCTGCACAATCCAATCATAGGTTCAAAGGTAAAAACTTTTGTAGGAAAGTACCTTCTTTCTTGGCATGGTTACTCCCATTTTCTGCCTGTTGTCAGTGTGTTTGACTGTGTTCACTGGGAACCTGCTAACCATGACCTCCGTGATTATCCTCTCTCCCTTTTAACTTGGTCACTTATTTACTTACCTACATTTGGCATACTGGAGCCCCCATAAAAGTCCCTAGAATATGGTAACCAGGTCATTGGGGTACCAGGGGATCCCATGGGCTGCAGCATGTTTTCTGCCACCCATGGGGTGCCCATGCAAAGCGTATCTGCATGCCTGCCTTTGCAGTCTGTGTGAAAGGGTGCATGCACCGTTATCACTACAGGTCACTGCACCAGGTCACTATAAGTCATCCCTGTGGCATGCCCTCCTAGCCCAGAGGACAAGGTGCAAGTACATGGGTGTGAGGGCACCCCCACACTAGCAGAGATGACCCCACAAACTCCAGTCCCATTTTCTTGGACTTCGTGAGTGCAAGGACACCATTTTATGTGTACATTGGACATAGGTCACTACCTATGTCCAGCTACATAATGGTAACTCGGAACCTATGCATGTTTAGTATCAAACATGTCAGAATCCTACCCCAATACCGTTGCCAGTATTGGAAGTATGATTTCATGCACTCTGGGGGCTCCTTAGAGGTCCCCCAGCATTCTCCTACCAGCCTTCTGGGGTTTTCCAGTCATCACAAGCTGCTGCCACCCCTCAGACATTTTTCTGGCCTCCTGCTGCTTGAACAGCTCAAGCCCAGGAATGCAGAACAAAGGATTTCCTTTGGGAGAGGGGGGTAACACCCTCTCCCTTTGGGAACAGGAGTTCCATGGCCAGGGATGGGTAGCCATCCCAAGCCACTGGAATGCTTTGGAGGGCACATTTGGTGCCCTCCTTGCTTAAACCAGTCTACACCGATTCAGGGACCTCCAGTCCCTGCTCTGGCACGGAACTGGACAATAGAAAGGTGAGTGACTAACTCCCCTGTCCATCACCACCCCTGGGGTGGTGCCCAGAGCACCTCCAGCGGGTCCCTGGATTCTGCTATCTTGAAACCAAGGTTGGCAGGGACCTTTGGGAGCATCTGAGTGGCCAGGTCAGGCAGGTGACGTCAGAACCCCCACCTGATAGGTGGTCACCTTGCTAGGTGACCAATCCTCCTTTTAGGGCCATTTAGGGTCTCTCTCAGGTGGGTCCTCACATTCAGCTTGCAAGATTCCAGCAGTACTCCTTTGCAACCTCTATTTCGAATTCTAGCCACTGGAACAGACAATCTGCATCCACGACGAAGACTCTGCTTGCAACATTGTTTCCATGGCTCCTTCCAGCTTCTGCAACATTTCCCCGGCTTTGCATCCTCTGAGGGCAGCAAGTCTTCAGTCTGCATGAGAAGGAAGAAAGAATCTCCCTTGGAGTGAAGGAGTCACTCCCCTGCATCCGCAAGCACCAACTGCAACGATGACTGGCTGCGTGGATCTCCTCTCATCCTGAGCTGCGTGGATCCTGCATCACGGGTGGTAGTTCGGAGTAGTCCTCTCGGTCCTCTCTGCCAGCTGTCCAACTTTTGTGGAGGTGATCCATTGCCTTCCCAAGAAGGACAGTGCCCCCCGGCACTTCATCTTTTGCAGCTACTAAGGCTTGTTTGCATCTTATCCAAGGAATCTTCAGGCTTTGTGTAGCCCCCAGCACTCCTTCCTGCGGCCCACAGCCCTCTGCGGTGTGGAATCCTTCCCCTGTTGCTGCGTGGGCTCCTCTGTGACTCCTGTTTCCTTATCCAGTGGGTCTCCTGTGGGGGCTGCCTCTTCTTCTTTCCTCTAGGACTCCCCCACCCCACCTACTCCCTGTCACAAGGTGAAGGAGTTCTGCAGCTCCTGTGTCACATGCCAAGCCAGTGGTAAGGCAGGTGGCCACCCCAAGCTCCCCCCCCCAAACTAATTCCAATCCCAGTGTTTAGGGTTCCCTTTCAAAGGGTTGGTGTGGACATAGTGGGTCCACTGGAACCACCCACACCCTTAGGAAACCAATATATACTGTTAGTAGTGCAGCCTGCAACCAGGTATCCTGAAGCAATTCCCCTTGGGTTTACTACAGCCCCTGCAGTAGCCAAAGCCCTCCTTGGTGGTTTCTGACAGAGGTTCCAACTTCATGTCAGCTTACCTGAAACACGTGGAATGAGTGTGGGATGACCTACAAGTTCACCATACCATCCACAAACCAATGGACTTGTTGAAAGGTTCAACAAGACATTGAAGGGCACAATCATGGGGCTTCCTGAAAAGCTTAAAAGGAGATGGGTTGTCCTTTTGCCATACTTGCTTTTTGCCTACAGAGCAGTGCCTCAGAAGGGAGTAGGGTTTTCCCATTTAAACTTCTGTTTGGCCATCCTGTGAAGGGACCACTTGCTCTTGTAAAGGAAGGTTGGAAGACATCTCTCCAGGAACCGAAGCTAGATGTGGTGGACTATGTACTAGGCCTATGTTGTAGGATAGCAGAAGACATGGAGAAAGCATCAAAAAACATTGAGGCCAGCCAACAGCTCCAGAAGCAGTGGTATGACCAAAAGGAGGCATTGGTAAAGTTTAAACCAGCGCAGAAGGTGGGGGTTCTGGAGCATATGGCTCCCAAGGCTCCTCAGGTCAGATGGAGTGGCCCTTACCCTGTCCCAGAAAAGAAAACTGAGGTCATGTACTTAATAGACCTAGGCACTAGCAGGACACCTAAGAGGGTGATCCATGTGAACAGCCTCACGCTTTTCTGTGACAGGGCTGATGTAACCATGCGGATGGTTACTGATAAGGATCAGAAAGCAGAGTTTGAACTGAGCCTCTCACAAACTTAAAAATGGGTCAGTTGATGGTGTTGTCTACCCAGACGCCCTCTCTGTCCAACTGCAGGCAAGTCATACAGCTGTATGCAGGGCTCTTATCCTTAACCCCTGGAAAGACACATTGGTGTTTCCATGATGTGGACACTGGAGACAGCTTGCCTGACACTTCAAAGATCTATCAGTCTGAGCAAGTTTAGGAGCGCATCAAAGTTGAAGTGAACAAGACGCTGTATTTAGGGGTTATTAAACTCTTTGGCAGCACTGAATTAGCCCAGTGGTCTTAGTTCCCAACCCCATTCCCAGGGTGGAAAGAATGAAATGAGGTTCTGTGTGGACTACAGAGGTCTCAACTCTGTCACCAAGACCAATGTTCACCCCATACCCAGGGCTGATGAGCTTTTAGACAAATTAGGTACATCACAGATCTTCAGTACCTTTGACTTGACTGAAGGGTACTGGGAAATTTGCTTGGCACCAGGAGCAAAAGAAAATACAGCATTCTCCACATCTGATGGGCATTATTAGTTCACCCGTATGCCCTTTTGTTAAAAAAAAAAAAAAAAAGGCCCCTGCCACCTTCCAAAGGTTGGTGAATCAAGTTCTTGCTGGCTTGGATTCCCTTAGTTCAGCATATCTAGAATTGCTCTCTGTAGTTCCTCCTGGCAGGATCACCTGGGCAAGGTTTTGCAGGCCCTGCAGTTTGCAGACCTCACTATTAAGGCATCAGAATGCCAGATATGGCCAGGGTACTGTTGTATACTTGGATAATATTGTGCTAGTGGGAGGTTTGCAGGAGTAAACTGGCGCTACCTGTCCATAGTGTCCAAATTAATTACAGTAAATTCTCAGAGGGTGCACTGGGCAGGGCAAACACCCCCAGAAACCCTGTAGTCAGCAACTAGTCGCTGATTAACAAATTCTATACATGCAGGCACACATCTAGCCAGTATCCATTAGTAGTCCATCATGTTTCGTAGATAATTTTCAATTTTATTGCGTGATGCTCATTTCCTCATGGTATAGCTTTCAGTAAAGTTCCGAATTTATCTCCCAGCATTCAAGCCAACACGTGTTTCGTCAGGGAAATCTGATATCCTGATATCACAGTACCCTTCGATACACCTCTGTGTGAGTTTGTGGAAATCAGGACATTTAGCATACCCACATTTTCTTCCCTTCTCTGTGAGTCAAGTGATCATCCAACATAATAAGTTACTATATCCAAATTATTACACAATTGTATTTGTCTTAAATACCTTATTCCCATTGATAAAATGTTTAACCCCGTGTACATGCACACACATGAGGCTCCACTTGTTACTTTTTTCTTGTTAAATATCTGTCCATAGAGGATACTTTATACCTCATAGTCAATACCTGTGGTTCAACTGTTTTTCTCAAGTTGATGAACTATAATGTTCCAACCGCTCTCCTTTCCTCTTCGTATATTGATATCCACAGTTATAACATAGGTAGTCTTTCCAGTCTGTTTATCTGAAATTGCAATTGTCAATTTCCTACCATTACAAAGTGTTTGTGTTATCAGTTATGCCACTTCCATAATCTCGGATAATCATGTAACGTCCATTTTCACTATAGTCTTCGCTAGTACTAGTGTATTTATAATGTTACTAACTTCATCTCTTGTGTCTTCCCCCATGTTTGTTGTACTAATTAAATAATCTCGCTTTAAAGTTCCTTATTCTATCTCCCCCTGTTAACTTCATGTTTCATATCAGTTATTAGCATACAAATATTTGTGCTGCTACTGTCTCCCGCACCCGTTTAGTGTCGGGAGATAATAATCAACTTAACCCCCTCAGTCCACTTACCTGCTTCATTAATTTCAGTCCGCGAGTACAAAGGACTTCACCATTTCAATGCGAGTACGCTCTCTGGTATCTAACTACTCCGTACTGCCGCAGTTCTTTTAAATAACCGTCTTTATGCAAGTAACGCAGGCTCCACATCCTGTCTTCACAGTAAGTCCTACTTCAGTGTTTTCTACCCCTCTTTCAACTTTAAACATGGAAAGAGGACTGGTCGTAGCCTCTCTGCCTATTGTATATTTGGCCCATATCTCATAAAGCTCATAACTAACTAATCAACTAACACAAATCTGTCTACTCCTAATGAAGAAAACATATAGTAAGGGGTTTATTTAACCATCATATCTATATGTTCGATGGCATGTGTAGCTGCAGATACACATGCTGTGCATTATCCTGCCATCTAGTGTTGGGCTTTGAGTGTTACAAGTTGTTTTTCTTCGAAGAAGTCTTTTCGAGTCACAAGACCGAGGGACTCCTCCCTTTCGGCTCCATTGCGCATGGGTGTCGACTCCATCTTAGATTGGTTTTTTTCCGCCATCGGGTTAGGACGTGATCCTCTTCGCTCCGTGTTTCGGTTCGGAAAAGTTAGTTAACAATCGGAAAATTCGACAGTATTGTTTGCGCTCGGTATCGGGTTAGTGATAGCACATCGACACCGAAGAAAAGAAGAGCTCCGGCAGCCCTTCGGGGCTTCCACTCCTCGGCGGGGCCTGGTCGGCCCGACTGTGTGCGTCTTCAAGGCTCATGGAACGGCCCCTATTCCGCTTCTGCCCCAAATGCCACGCTCGGTATCCTTATACAGACCAACATTTGGTCTGTAATTTGTGTTTGTCCCCCGAACACAAAGAGGATACGTGCGAGGCCTGTCGGGCATTTCGGTCAAAGAAGACACTGCGGGACCGGAGAGCTAAAAGACTTCAAATGGTGTCGACACCGGCCGGACAACCCGACATCGAAGAAGAGGAGACATTCTCCATTCCAGATTCGGATTCGGACGAGACCGAGAGTGAGCAGCAACAAAAACCGTGAGTAAACCAGCCCCGGTAAAAACTCACTCGAAAATCATGAAAGCCAAGGGGACGCCACTGCCGACAGGCCATGGCTTTACACGAAAGCACTGTGACCAAGCATCAGCACTGAAAAAGGCTTCACAGCAGCCGAAGACATCCGACTCCGGTCGAGATACCGGCTCCGAATATACTCGGCACCAAGATACTGGCTCCGACCAGATCCAGCACCGAGAAATCGGTACCCCGAAAGCCAAAAAGGTTTCTTCGGAGCCGAAAAAGACTACAGAAAAAGTTTTGGTGCCGAAACACCCAGCCTCTGAGCCGAAACAAAGCTCCTATACGGACGAACAGGGCCTTTCCTCACAATTACAAGGCAACAGGTTTGAACAAGAACTGGGGATGGGAGAGCCAGACCATACACAGAGGAGGCTCTATATACAGAAGGACACAGGGAAAATAAGTACTCTTACCCCCATTAAGATGAAGCGGAAGCTCGCATTCCATGAGGCGGAATTGCAGCCAAAAGCAAAAGTGGCTAAAGAAAAAACAACACCACAGTTTTCTCTACAGCCATCGCCACCGGCCTCACCACATCTGTCCCCAATAGCAACACCACCAATGGTGCAGTCACCAACGCACACAGGGATGAGCCAAGATGACCCAGATGCATGGGATCTGTACGATGCACCAGTCTCTGATAATAGTCCGGATTGCTACCCGGCAAGGCCATCACCACCGGAAGACAGTACTGCTTACATGCAGGTGGTTTCCAGGGAGGCTACGTTTCATAACGTAGCATTGCATTCAGAACCTATTGAGGATGACTTCCTGTTCAATACCCCGTCATCAACACATAACCAATACCAAAGTTTGCCAATGTTACCAGGCATGTTAAAACATGCCAAACAGGTGTTTCAAGACCCAGTCAAGAGCAGAGCCATAACACCTAGGGTGGAAAAGAAATATAAACCTTGATTCTGTGGTAGTGGGAGCAACCCGGAAAAGGGCAAACTCGCAAACCTTTGGGGACGCACCACCACCTGACAAAGAAAGTCGGAAATTCAATGCTGCAAGCAAAAGGGTGGTAGCACAGGCAGCCAATCAATGGCGAATTGCCAACTCACATGCCATATTGGCAAGATACGACAGGGCACATTGGGACGAAATGCAACATTTCATTGAACACCTTCCCAAAGAGTTCCAGAAGCGTGCCCAACAGCTTGTAGAGGAGGGCCAAACCATCTCCAACAATCAAATAAGGTCGGCTATGGACGCAGCAGACACGGCGGCCAGAACAGTAAACACGGCGGTCACCATTCGGAGACACGCGTGGCTACGTACCTCCGGATTTAAGCCAGAGATCCAGCAGGCTGTGCTGAATATGCCATTCAACGGACAACAATTGTTTGGGCCGGAGGTGAATACAGCAATAGACAAATTAAAGAAAGACACTGACACGGCCAAAGCCATGGGCGCCCTCTACTCCCCACAGAGCAGAGGCACTTTTAGGAAGCCACACTTTATAGGGGGAATTCGGACCCAAAGCACAGAACCCTCTACCTCACAGGCCAGACCCACATACCAGGGCCAATACCAAAGAGGAGGCTTCCGGGGACAATATAGGGGTGGACAGTTCCCTAAAAGAAGAGGGAAATTCCAAAGCCCAAAAACCCCACAAACTAAACAGTGACTCCAACGTCACAAACCCACAACACCAGTGGGGGGGAGACTCACAGATTATTACCAAAATTGGAAAGACATAACTACAGACTCGTGGGTCCTAGCTGTTATCCAACATGGTTATTGCATAGAATTCCTACAAATACCACCAAATGTGCCTTCAAGAGCACACAACATGTCCAAACAGCACTTGGATCTGTTACAACTAGAAGTCCAAGCGTTGTTACAAAAAGAAGCAATAGAACCAGTACCCAATCATCAAAAAGGAACAGGTGTTTACTCCCTGTATTTCCTAATTCCAAAAAAGGACAAAACACTGAGACCCATATTAGACCTCAGAACACTAAATCTTTACATCAAATCAGATCACTTTCACATGGTGACACTTCAAGACGTAATCCCCTTGCTCAAACAACAAGACTACATGTCAACATTAGATCTCAAGGATGCTTACTTCCACATAGCCATACATCCTTCCCACAGGAAATACTTAAGGTTTGTAATCCAAGGCGTGCATTACCAATTCAAAGTGTTACCGTTCGGGATAACAACAGCACCAAGAGTATTCACAAAATGCCTTGCGGTAGTAGCTGCTCATATCAGGAAGTAGCTCATGCACGTATTCCCTTACTTAGACGATTGGTTAATAAAAACCAGCACTCAGCAACAGTGTCTTCAACACACAAAATACATCATAGAAAGTCTTCACAAGCTAGGGTTTTCTATAAACTCCCAGAAATCATATCTACAACCGTGTCAAATACAACAATACTTAGGAGAAACAATCAACACACAAAAGGGATTGCCACTACAAGTCCACAAAGGGTACAAGCATTCCAAAATGTAATACTAAACATGCACCCAAACCAACATTATCAAGTGAGGTTTGTGTTGAAACTTCTAGGCATGATGTCTTCATGCATAGCCATTGTCCCAAACGCAAGACTACACATGCAGCCCTTACAACAGTGCCTAGCAACACAGTGGACACAAGTACAGGGTCAACTTCAAGATCTAGTGTTGATAGACTGCCAAACACACTCCTCGCTTCAATGGTGGAATCCTATAAATTTAACCCAAGGGCGGCCATTCCAAGACCCTGTGCCTCAATACGTGATCACAACAGATGCTTCCATGGTAGGGTGGGGAGCACACCTCAACCAGCACAGCATTCAGGGACAATGGGACGCTCAACAAAGCCAACTTCATATAAATCATCTGGAACTGCTAGCAGTATTTCTAGCATTGAAAGCATTTCAACCGACAATAGCCCACAAACACATTCTTGTCAAAACAGACAACATGACAACAATGTATTACCTAAACAAACAGGGAGGGACACACTCATCACAGCTGTGTCTCTTAGCAAGATTTGGCATTGGGCGATTTACAATCACATTCGCCTAATAGCACAATACATCCCAGGAATTCAAAACCAGTTAGCCGACAATCTCAGTCGAGGTCACCAACGAACCCACGAATGGGAAATTCATCCCCAGATACTACAAACTTAATTTCAAAGCTGGGAAACACCACAAATAGACCTATTCGCAACAAAAGAAAACGCAAAATGCCAAAACTTCACGTCCAGGTATCCGCAACCTCACTCCAAGGGCAATGCGTTATGGATGAGTTGGTCAGGGATATTTGCTTACGCTTTCCCCCCTCTCCCACTCCTTCCATATCTAGTAAACAAATAGTCAAAACAAACTAATACTAATAGGACCAACTTGGGCACGCCAGCCATGGTACACAACACTACTAGATCGGTCAGTAGTACCTCATATCAAACTACCAAACAGACCAGATCTGTTAACTCAATACAAACAACAGATCAGACACCCGAATCCAGCATCGCTCAATCTAGCAATCTGGCTCCTGAAATCTTAGAATTTGGACATCTAGACCTCACACAAGAATGTATGGAGGTCATTAAACAAGCAAGAAAACCTACTACAAGACATTGTTACGAAAATAAATGGAAACTATTTGTTTATTACTGCCATAATAATCAAATTCAACCACTACATGTGCCTGCAAAAAACATTGTAAGCTACCTATTACACTTACAAAAATCAAATCTAGCTTTTTTGTCCCTTAGAATACATCTCACAGCAATATCTGCTTATCTGCAGATTACACATTCAACATCACTCTTTAGAATACCAGTCATCAAAGCATTTATGGAGGGGCTAAAGAGAATCATACCCCCAAGAACACCACCAGTTCCCTCATGGAACCTTAATATTGTATTAACACGACTCATGGATCCACCATTTGAACCCATGCACTCTTGTGAAATGCAGTACTTAACCTGGAAAGTTGCCTTCCTAATAGCTATCACATCTCTTAGAAGAGTAAGTGAAATACAAGCATTTACTATACAAGAATCCTTTATACAAATACACAAACATAAAGTGGTTCTACGCACAAATCCAAAATTCTTACCAAAAGTTATCTCACCGTTCCACCTTAACCAAACAGTGGATCTCCCAGTCTTTTTTCCACAGCCAGACTCAGTAGCCGAAAGAGCCTTACATACATTAGACATTAAAAGAGCACTAATGTATTACATTGATAGAACAAAAGAATTTCGCAAGACAAAACAATTGTTTGTAGCCTTCCAAAAACCTCATGCAGGAAATCCAATATCCAAACAAGGCATTGCCAGATGGATAGTGAAATGTATTCAAGCCTGCTATATTAAAGCAGAGAGAACTGCCTATTACCCCAAAGGCACACTCCACTAGAAAGAAAGGCGCCACAATGGCCTTTCTAGGAAATATACCTATGACAGAAATATGTAAGGCAGCCACATGGCTCAGCTCTAGGTCCATGTATGAAAGCAGTTGCAAGCTGGATGGCTGATAGTAAACTAAAGCTTAACGATGACAAAACGGAGGTTATGTTTTTTGGAAATAAAATTCCTCCTTTAAACTCCAGCCTATTGAGGAGTATCGACCCTCCCCCCCCACCCCCCCCTTAAAGGCCTCATTAAAAGCTTAGGGGTATGGCTGGACCCCCTTCTCTCAATGGCCCAACATGCAAATAGAATAGCAGGAACTGCTTTTGCTCTGCTAAGGACCCTGAGGAAGGTTCTAACTATTTTACCTTTCCCAGCTAGAAGAGTGGTTGTCCAGGCACTGATTGGTGCTCAGATTGACTATGGTAACGCTTTGTTTATTGGCTCCCCGAAATATGTAATTCAGAGATTGCAAAGGGTACAAAATGCAGCGGCTCGTCTGCTATTGAATATTCCTAAACAATATTCAATACGGCCGGGAATTGTTTCCCTACACTGGCTCCCGGTAGCTGAAAGGATTCAGTTCAAGACCCTGTGCCACTTTCATAGATCCATATTTGATAAGGGACCTGAAATGCTGAAAACCCTGGCTCAGGCTTATATTCCAGCTAGGCCACTTAGATCCTCCTCAGCTAACCTGGCCATAATTCCAACCACGAGGAAAGCCAGATGGGGAGGAAGATCGGTAGCATATCAAGGCGCTTTGCTTTGGAATAATCTTCCTCTCAAGATGAGAGCAAACCCTCAAGAGATGTCGTTCAGAAAGGAACTGAAGACTTGGCTATTTAAAACCTAAATCCCTTGAATAAATTTAAACAGTATGTCACCGTTATGGCTGTTTAAGCGCTACGAGGCCGTTGGCAGTTAGGCGCTATATAAACCTTTATAACATAACATAACATGGTCTACGCCTCATACATTCACAAAACACTACTGTGTAGATGTGTTAACAACACAACAAGCCACAGTAGGACAGGCAGTATTACGGACATTATTTCAAACAACTTCAACCCCTACAGGCTAAGCCACCGCTTTTGGGGAGTAACTGCTTACTAGTCTATGCACAGCATGTGTATCTGCAGCTGCACATGCCATCGAACGGAAAATGTCACTTACCCAGTGTACATCTGTTCGTAGCATGAGACGCTGCAGATTCACATGCACCCTCCCCGGGAGTCTGTAGCCGTTTTAAGTTGATGAAAACTATATATATATTATATGTTGATAAAACTTGTACATTTGTAAATTTGTAAATATATATCACTTTTAATCACATTATGTACGTACATACTCCATTGCATGGGCACCTTTACTATATACACAACTCCTACCTCACCCTCTGCGGGAAAAACAATCTAAAATGGATTCGACACCCATGCGCAATGGAGCCGGAAGGGAGGAGTCCCTCGGTCTCGTGACTTGAAAAGACTTCTTCGAAGAAAAACAACTTGTAACACTCCGAGCCCAACACTAGATGGCAGGATAATGCACAGCATGTGAATCTGCAGCGTCTCATGCCACAAACAGATGTACACTGGGTAAGTGACATTTTCCTTATTCATCACTCTCCTGTTATTCAAGCAATTATTTTCACACATAATAATTTTATGTTGTACATTCAGTAATCCTTTCTCTATATCCATCCCATGATATTATTCTCCCTACTCTTAATCTATGTCCACTAATCAACCTCCTATTTCTAGATACCATATTTGTATCCATTATGTTACCACTCAAAAATAATGTAGTCCTTAGCATGTGTGTGCATTTACCAAACGTTGCATATCCATCCCATTGTCCATACTAATCCTCATTAATATCCACATTTAATGAAATTATCCCAATCAACTTTTAATTCTAGTAAGTTATCAGGGACATAACCTTCATCAGCTCCTCCTTCCAATTTTAATTGCTACAATCCTAGGACATATTCTAGTTCATGGTCTGTATTCAAACCCTCCTCAATCGCTTGTAGCTTCCTAATCCATAAGGACTCCCTTTGTCTCAAGTATAGTTCCACGTTACCTCCCCTGGGGTCCACAGGAATATGTTCCAAGCCAAAGAATTTTATTTTATCATAAATATTTTGTGTTGCTCGTGTCTGTATATGTTGTACGATCAGATATCTATCATCTTTTTGTTTGATTGCCCTCAAATGTTCACCAATTCTCATTCTTGGAGGGCGAATTGTACTTCCAACATATATACTTTCACATTTACACATGATAATGTAAAGAACAAACTTTGTTCCACAAGTAATATTTGTTCCTATTTCAAAACTGTTACCCTTCCAATCAACATATTCTCTCATACCATGCCAAGCCCATTTACAAACCCTGCATTGGCCACATCTGTTGAAACCTCGATTGTATTCTGTGAGCCGATAACCACTATTCTTAGGCCTTGGGTAACTCTGACATAATAGATTTCTTAATGATCTTCATCTTCTTTGATAAGTGATTTCCAGACCACTTGGTATGCAGTCCTTCAAAACCATATCTTGTCTAAGAATATTCAAATGTCGCCTCATCGTTCTCTTCATTATGTATGCAATGTCTGTATAATCTGTATCTTCCTTTGTCTCCATCTAATGTCTTCCTGCAGGGTAATAGAGTCTCTGTTCTTTTGATTTTCATAATCCTTTTCTGTGCATCTTTAATTGTATTTTTATGATAACCTCTTTGTTCAAAACGTTGTCATATCTTGTAGACATTTTTCGAAGTCTATATCCCTACTGCAATTTCATCTCACCCTTATTTCGCGAAATGGAATTGCATGGATCTGATGCTTTGGGTGTGCACTTGAGGCATTCAAAATCGCATTGCCCGAGGTAGGTTTTCTACATAATCGACTTTGAATCTGATCATCACTATTGAATAATTCTACATCCAGGAATTCTATTCTCTCCATACTGTAGTGATAGGTAAACCTAATGTTAACATCATTTCCATTTAAATATTTAAATATTCACAAAATTCAATAATTTGCTCTGTTTCCTACCCATATCATAAGGCAATCATCAATGAATCGTACCAAGATCCACTTCTCCTCAAACCATCCCATGAAGAGATTGGCATTAGAACGAGAGAGTCTGGATCCCATTGCTACTCCTTGCTTTTGTCTGTACCATTGGTTATTAAAGAGAAATTATTTAGGATTAGATATACCATGTTTATAATCATCTCCGTATGTTTTAGCAGGCTTATTGACCTGCGATTCAGCATATACTTCAGTGCTTGAAGACCTGCTTCTTGTTTGATACTTGTGTATAATGCTTCTACATCTAATGTTACTAGCATCATACCATTTTCCCACTGCATGTCTCCCAATAGTCCCAGAAAATGTTTTGTCCTTAATGTACGATTATAAATTCGCTACCAACGGTTCTAGAAATATATCTACAAATTCTGAAATTCTTTCCGTAGGACCTCCAGTTCCTGATATTATTGGTCTGCCTGGGGGGGGAAAGGAAGTTTCTTATGTACTTTCGGAGGAGTATAAAAGCATGGAAATCTAGGTCAATCTTCCTTTAGATATGCATATTCCTCATCATCCAATAGTCCCTGTTGATATCATGTCATCAGTAAGTTGTTAATCTTATTAGTAAGTTTATGAATCGGATTTAATGAAAGAGCTTCTTAACACTCCTCATCTCTTAATTGATTATAGATCTCCTCATCATAGTCTCTCTTGTTCATCACTACAATATTCCCTCCTTTGTCAGATTGTCTAATAACAATATTCTCATCATCCTGTATTGATTTTAGTGCTTGCCACTCCTTTGCAGTAAGGTTACTTTTCAACATCCAACTCGTTGTTTTTCACGCCTGTTTGACAAAGTCTCTGCTCACCAATTTGTAGAAAACTTTGATATTACTATCACTCCCCAACCTGGGTGTCCAATTAGATTTATATTCTTTAGACCACTTGTTTCATGTAGATCTGATAATATGTTTAAATCATTTAGTACTATTTGAAAAGTAGTTGGCACATCCTCATAATCTGTAATAGACATTAAAGTTGCTGTATCATAAATATCTTGTATCGTCAAATCACTAAATTTTATCTCATCTTTCATCCCTTACTTTGTCCCATCTGTTGTCTAATCTTGAAAAATCTCTAATTTCAAGCGGCGCACAAATTAAAATAAATCGATTTGCTGTCTGCAGATATCCCCTTCATTGGTATGGCAGAAACCTAAGCCTTTACTAAGAAGTGATATCATGTCTGTGGTTAAGCATTTCTCCGATAAGTTGCTCACATTAATTTTCTCATCTCCTAAGGTCCTTGTGCCAGGATCTTGTTTTCATGCCCCCCCTGTGTGTGTGGCATGTACACGGGGTTACACATATTTTATCAATGGAAATAAGGTATTTAAGACTAATACAATTGTGTAATAATTTGGATATAGTAACTTACTATGTTGGATGATCACTTGACTCGCAGAGAAGGGAAGAAAATGTGGGTTTGCTAGATGTCCTGATTTCCACAAACTCATGCAGAGGTGTATCGATGGGTACTGTGACATCAGTATATATTATGTTCTATACTATTTTATTTGTAATTACAGCCCTGATTAAGTCTTTGGGAGATTTCCCTGACGAAACACGTGTTGGCTTGAATGCTGGGAGATAAATTCGGAAGTTTACTGAAAGCTATACCATGAAGAAATGAGCATCACGCAATAAAATTGAAAATGATCTACATGATTGACACATGATTGACTACTAATGGATACTGGTTGGATGTGTGCCTGAATGTATAGAATCTGTTGTATACTTGGGCCACCTTGTAGGTGAAGGCCAAGTGCAACTCTTACAGCCCAAGATCCAGACAATTCTGGGCTGGGAAACCCCTACAACCCAGACTCAAGTCAGGGCATTCCTTGGCGTGATTGCTTTCTACAGGAGGTTATGTGAAGGTGTATGGATCCATCGTGACCTCCCCACCCCCCTCACAGAACCTACCTCAAAGAAGATGCCCAAAAAAGTTAACTGGACTGTTAGCTGTCCAAAGGTCTTTGACATCCTGAGAGAGGCAATGTGCTCAGCACCAGTTCTTAAAGCTCCAGATTACTCTAAGCAGTTCATTGTGCAGACAGATGCCTGTGAACATGGGATAGGAGCAGTCCTGTCCCAAACGATGATGGCCTTGACCAGCCTGTTGCTTTTATTAACTGGATGTTACTCCACAGGGAACAACTTTGGAGTGCATTGAGAGGGAGGCCTTTGCTATGGTTTGGTCACTGAAGAATTTGAGACCATACTTGTTTGGGACTCGCATCATTGTTCAGACTGACCACAGACCTCTCTGATGCAGATGAAAGGTGAGAACCTAAACTATGTAGACTGTCTTGGGAAAGTTTAGTCTCAGCCTCTTTCGTTTGGGACGGAGTTGTTTAGAAAAGTGACCCTTTTAACATGGTTACACCCTGCTCCCCACCCTCCCCCCCCCACACACACACTTTTTGCCTGAGGCATCAGCACCTGTGTTCTTTCACTAAAGTGTACCATTGCTTCCACAATTGGCACACAGCTAAGTCCCTTGTAAAAGTTACTAGTTGTATGAATGGCACTGTGACCGGGGAAGGTCCCTGAGGGCTGCAGCATCTAAGGGACCCCTCACCAAACACATGCACACTGCCATTGCAGCTTGTGTGTGCTGGTGGGGAGAAAAAGGTAAAGTCGACATGGCATCCCTCTCTGGGTGCCATGCCCACAAACCACTGTCTATGGCATAGGTAAGACACCCCTCTAGCAGGCCTTCCAGCCCTAAGGCAGTGTGCTCTAAGCATAGCTGCATGAGCAATATGCCCCCACAGTGTTTAAGTCCATTCTTAGACATTGTAAGAGCAGTGTGGCCATATCGAGTACATGGGCTGATGATTTTCATGCCTCCACAGCTGTATGATGGCTCCACTGAAGACTAGAAAGTTTGATACTAAACTTCTCAGGTCAATAAACCCACACTAATGCTAGTGTTGGATTTATTGAAAAATGCCCACAGATGGAATCTTAGAGATGCCGCCTATCTAGTTTTGGCTGACCTGTCTGTGCCAGCCTGCCACTAACAGACAAGTTTCTGACCCCATGGGGTGAAAGCCTTTGTGCTCTCTGGGGTCAGAAACAAAGCCTGCTCTGGGTGGAGGTGCTTCACACCTTCCCCCTGAAAGAACTGCAACACTTGGTGGTGAGCCTCAAAGGCTCCTGCCTCCTGTTACACTGTCCTAGGACACTCCAAACTAGTGGAGATGCCTGACCCCCAGATCAAGCCCAACGTTTGGCAGAAGGTCCAGCAAGAAAATTTGGGAAAACAAGGAGGAGTGACCACTTCATCTCTGAGCACCCTTAGGGTGTCCAGGGCTGAAGTGACCCCTTCCTTACAGAATCCTCCATCTTGCTTTGGAGGAGAGTAAGCAATGGGGATAGGAATATGCCCCCTTCTAAAGGAGTGGGCACAGGAAGGGTGTAGCCACCCTCAGGGACAGTAGCCATTGGCTACTCCCCTAGGACCCCTGTAAAGCCCCTAAATCTAGTATTTAGTGGCACCCCTGACTGTGTGTGTACGGCAAATTCTTTGCACTACCCTCTGATAAGTCTATCTGCTTGACCACACTACTACAAAAGAGAACACTAGTATTATCTACTTTAGCCTCTGTAAAGCCTCCGGGGACCCACTGGACTCTAAACACTTTACCTTACTTTAGTATGGTATATATAGAGCCAGCTTCCTACATCCAGCCCACAACAAATCGTGAACTTGGCTGCATCCCTCCTGTCAGCTTGTGAAAGAATGGCCCAGGCCTCCTTCGGGACCTGTGGCAGCACCTGAATGACTGTATCCCATAAAGTATGGGAGTAGCGGCCCAAAAGGCATGCAATGATCACGGACCGAAATGCCAGACTGAAGCAAGAGAACATTTTCTTCCCAAGTTGGTCCAGTCTTATTTATTCCCTGTACAGGGGTGCGGAAGGGAATGAACCAAAAGAAGAAGAAGCCTGGATGACTAGGCTCTCAGACATAGGATATTGGGTCAGAAATGTAGGGTCGTTAGGTGCAGGCCTATGGAGGCAGGCAGTTGTCCTGTTGACAACAGCCCTTGTGCTGGGTTTCAATCACGTCCCCGGCAAAATGTCAGTGGGGGCTTTATTGAAGGGCCACATGAGTTCAGATGTGGAAGACCTGAGCTGAAGCACTTCAGGAGGTTTGCCCTGACAGCCACGGAAGGCAGCTCGAGGCCCAGGGCCTCAGCTGCTCTTTGCACCACCACTGAGTATGAGCCTCTCTCCTCCGTATTAACAGGTAGAGGGAGAAAGCATGTCAGAGTCAGGAGGGGAGGTGTCTAGATCACTGGCGTCACCCAATTCCTGAGCCCAGTCTGCATAAGGATTTTCAAGCTGGTGTTCTTGAGAGTCCAGCGCCCCCTCCATACTCTCACCATACCCAGATCACTAAGTGTCAGGATCCAACCTGGGGACTGAAATCCCCAACAGAATCTACGTCGGGTGACGGTGTTCCGGGTCGGAGTCAGGAATCAGTATGGGGTCCACATCAATCATGGGCCTGACCGATATCTGGAGTGTCAACTTCTCTACTGGTGCCAGGGAATGTCAAAATGGCATGACTGGCATCTGCTCGGGTCCAGTAATGGATCCTGGGGTGCCCTCCGGGGCAGAAGCCGCCGGCGTGGAATCTGAAGGGGCCCCTGCTGACTCTGCTGGGCCCGAGGGCATCACAGGAGGGTCAGACTGCCCAAAGATGAGTCGCATGGCCTTATAAAACTGCGAGTAGGGCAGGGGTGGTTCCGGCTCCCAGAAACTCAGGGAGACGCGTAGCCGACCCACAAGCAGACTCAGAGGACGGAGGCCTAGAAGAACGACACTCCTATCGTGTCACACTGAACGATGAGGCGAAGTCGAAGAGCGTTTGTTCTTCAACGACTTCTTGTGACCCGAATCTCCTGAGGACTTGTAGTGGGACGAGGATGAGCAGTGATGGCTTCGCGAGCAGTCTTATGACCTTCCTCTCAAGCGAGACGAGAAGCAATGCGGAGCCGGGAACTGGACTGCCATGAGCTTTCAGGATCGCTCCTTCAAAGCCTTCAAGTTTATGGCCCGACATGCAGAGTGCAACTTTAGGTCATGGTCGCACTCCAGGCACCACAAGCACACGAGGTGCAAATCGGTCACCGACATCATGTGGTGAGAGGAGTCACACAGCTTGAATCCGGTATTATCGGTAGACATCTCGACACACCAAGTGAGTCAAAAACTTGTTTGAAAGTTCTGTCAAGTAGCTCTTCTCCAGGTCTGCTTGTAAGAAAATAACTGACATCAACGTGCCGGGGTGGTTCCTATATACAACTGCAACGTTATCAAGGCGCAACAATGGACACATAGTCGACCTACACCACCTGATGGCGTGCAGGGGTACTGCTTGAAGAAAAATCTCCAGATCCAGTCTGACACCTGTGGAAATTCTAAGGTAAGGAATCTGCAACTAGAATGTCTCAACCAGATCATTTGAAATCGAAGGTAAGCAACTTGTTCATTAGGGCCTGGACAACAAGGCCCAATGCACCACAGAGTTAAAAATCCAGCAACATCAACCCAAAACCCTGGGGGAGGAGGGTGGTGATCATATGAAAAAGGGTCCTTTCCCACTTACACCTCCCATTCCCAGAGCCGCCTGATGAAAGATAAGCAGCTAACCTTTATGCTGGTAGTTCTCATCATCTAAATGGAAAAACCTGTATGGGCCATCTACATAGACATTGTCACTCCCAGGTCTGAGTTCAAGTATAACGTGCATTCCCTGGACAACCTCAACAGCTTAGGGTTCTCACTTATCATCTGTATGAGCCACCTGAGAGGCCTCTGGCTTGTTTGAACATTGAGGTGAGTCACAAAGAAGTAGGGGTCTTGGCTTCTTTAGGGACCAGACCACAGCAACAGCTTCCCTTTGCAAAATACTCAAACGTTGCTCTCTGGGGAGGAGTCTTGTACTAATAAAGGCAACCGTGTTTTTCCTGGCCGTCAACATTTACCTTTGACAGACGTGCGCCAATCCCATGTTTTGAAGCATTTGTCTGGGCAGTGAACCCTATTGTAGTCCGATGCTTGTTAGACAGGTGATGTTGACAATGCTTCCTGACTCCTCACGCTTTTCAGACCAAATGGCTTTCTTTGTCTGTTCTGTTTTCCTGTATTACCCAGTCAGGTCCAAAAGGCCCTAAACTGGGTTTGTGCTTTTGAAGGCTCCCAAACTATTGTTGTCTTGTGCTTGGTACACTGTACATGCCCTTCACCAACAAGGTGGTCTAGGTACACAACAGACTGCAACCCTATTTGGCCTTTACTTGCCTTGATAGGCCTGCCTGTTGCAGGGCCTGATGCACCTCTTTCAGGTGGGTTAGGTGGTCTTCCTAGGCGTAACTGACTACAACAGTATTATCCAGAAAGGCTGCACTGAAGAATTCCAACCCAGACAGAACCTTGTTCACCAAGCTTTGGAAGGTGTCAGGGGCATTTTGTAGGCCAAAGGACATTACATTATAGTGAAAGTGACCCTTTGGAGTTGAAAAAGCAAACCTCTCCTTTGCCCCCCCTGTGTGAGGGCTATCTGCCAGTAACAATGTCCTATCAAAAGCAACCTCAACCTCTCAGTGAGTAAATCAGGCCTTGGGATGGTTTGGGCATCTGTCTTTGTGACTGCATTAAGTTCTCTTCAGTCCACACAGAATCTCATCTGTGGCTTCCCACCATTTGGGTACCAGCACCACTAGGTTGGCCTAGGGTCTACTGGAGGGCTCAGTCACCCCAAACCCTAGCATCCTCACAACCTCAGTTTTGATACTAGTCTTTACCTGGTCAGACAATCTATAGGTCTTACTTTTGACAGGGTAAAGTGTCACATGTGCCTTAATACATGGACACACTGCTGGGTCTGAACTGTTGTGAGAGAAAGCAGTCCAGCAAACTCTCCCAGCAACTGGCAACAGTCCTACTGCTGCTGCTCATTCAGGATGGAGGAGAGCACAGCTCTGTGTACTGGGTCATCTGTGGCAGTATCTAGCAGAAGGTCTGGCATAGGTTCAGTTTCCTCTTTCTCACCACTTTCTGGCATAGTAATTCAGTCCTGTCATGTTGAGGTTTCAACCAGTTAACATGGGTCACCCTCTGGGGGTTCCTGGGTGTGGGATCATGTCCACCAAGTTAGTGACCTCCCATTTCTTTTCCAGGACCGGGACAGGGGGAAATCCACTCGTTGTTCATGGCCCCAGGCTCATATACACACATCTTCTGACCTGGCTTGTACTCAACCATAGAGGACGTCTGATCATACCACTGTTTCAGAAGCTCTAGGCTGACCTCCAAATTGTTTGCTTTCTTCTTATACTCTGCCATGTGAGACCGCAGGCCTACTACATAGTACACTACATCTTGCATGGGCTCTTTGAGGGCTTCTTCCAACCTTCTTCAACCAGGTTCAAGGGACCTCTCACAGAGTGGCCATACAAAAGCTTCAAGAGGCTGAAGCTCACTCCTGTTTGTGAAGCTTTGTAAGCAAATAGTAGTCATGGGAGGAGAACATAACATAGCCTCCTGAGCAAACTCATGATCACCCACAACAGGAGCTACAGAGGTACAGAAAAGGTACCATGGGTGCCCCCCACTCAAGAGCCAATACTGCAAAAAAGCCTTTGGTACTCGTCACACAAAAAAATACACATGACACTACCCTCAAACATGCATCATCTATAGGGTCAGGTCATGCTCCACAAACAACTCCAAGTCAGATTGTAAGTCCAGGTGTGATACTTATCTGATAGACTTCTAGTTGCATATTCATTTCCTTAGAATTTTCCCGGTTATGAAGTTGCAGGACCTATAAAGGGGCCACCCTGATGCGCTGACGTTAGTACATTTCAGCGTCGTCGTTCCTGGCCTACATCCTTGGAGCTTGCGTCTGAGTTTGCTCTGTGCCTCCCTGAATTTCCGGGAGCCGGAGCGACCCCTGCCTAACTCTGAGTTTTTATGAGGCCATGCGCCTTATATATAGGCAGTCTGACTCCACTGGAGCGCCCCCGCACGGTAGGTAGGGGCAGCCTTTGGTTCCACACCAGCGGCTTTGGCTGCAGCTCCATGGGGCAACTATGCATCCATGCCTGGATCCAAACCAGTGTCAGTCGTACCACTTCAGCTTTCCCCAAAGCACCCAATGCCTCCCGTGCCCCAGGTTGCATCGACCCCATCCTCACTGCAGACTCCGATACGGACCGGCATTTAATGGCACAGTCCGACTTAGACAGGAGCCTTGCTCCCTAGGTCTGAATCTGACCCTTATTCTCTTGGGTTGGGGTATGGTGAGGATTGGGAGGGGTCACTGGATCCTTTAGAATACCAGCTAGAAGGCCCCATGGACAAGCAGACAGACCTGGGTGTGAGGCCAGTGGACACTTCCCCTGACACTAGCATGCTTTCTTCCCCTACCATAGCTACGGAGAAGGGAGCATCCTACTCATTGGTGGTGTGAAGAGCTGCCGAGGTCCTGGGCCTCAAGCTGCCTTTGTTGGCAGTCAGGCCTAACATCCTGACAGAGGTGCTTCAGCCTTGTGCTTCCTCTTCGGAGTCCCTTTTGCTCTTTAATAAAGCCCTTACTGATGTCCTGCTGGGGACCTGGTCTAAACCCAGCACAGGGGCTCCTGTGAACAGGACAATCGCCTACCGCTATAGACCCACTCTAAATGAACCAGTGTTCCTGATGCAACACCAAAGCTTGATTGTCAAAGCCTTTATGTCCCCGGGCCCATTCCCTTCCACACCCCCAGATAGGGAATCCCAGAGGGTGGACCAACTTGGCAAGATGTTTTTTTCATCCAGCCTGGCATTGTGGGTCCATAAGCACTACATGCCTTTTGGGCCATTACACCCATACTTTATGGGAAACTGTCCTGGAGGTGCTGCCACAGGCCCCGGAGAAGGCCTAGGCCATTCACTCCCAAGCTGTTGCTGATGAGAGAGATGCAGTGAAGTTCACAATACGATGTGGGCTGGATACGACTGAATCACTAGACAGATCAGTTGCATCAACAGTGGCCTTGAGTCACCATGCCTTTTTAAGGACGTCTGGCTTTTCGGGGGAAGGTGGGTTTGTCCCAGGCTGTCTCCTCCCACCTCCAGAATACTGCAGACCTCCCGTATTTGCTGGGGTTCCTTATAAACGTGCCAAAGTCACACCTGACTCCCTCTCAGACACTCCTTTCATCTGAGTTGTACTGAACACAGTGCAGTTTTGGGCTTCTCCTGAGCGGCAAGTCCAGGATATTCATGCTATGATATCCATTTTCAGCCTTTATCCTGGTTTTGGCGAGAATAACTCAGGCTGCTGGGCCTCATGGCCACATGCTGGTAACACCTCAGATGGCATATATGGGCTCTGCAGTGGGACCTGAATTTCCAGTAGGTGCAGCATCAGGGGAATCTATCAGATATAGTTTAGATCTCGAAGGGAACTGCACTAGATCTGCAGTGGTGTCTCTTGAACCATGATTGGGTCAGAGGCAGATCCCTCTCCCTTCCCCAGTCAGATCTGACAGTGGTGACAGACGCATCACTCCTGGGATGGGACGGCCACATGGGTGAGGTGGAGATCAGATGCGTCCAGTCTCCGGCGGACTCTGGGCTCCACATCAGTCTTTTAGGGCTCAAGGCAATCAGCCTGGCATTGAAAGCATTCCTTCCCTCTCTCAAAGGGAAAGTAGTGCACATGTTCACGGACAACACCCCCGCAATGTGGTACTGCAACAAGCAGGGTGTGGTCGTGGACCTTTCGTCAGAAGGCTCTGTACCTTTGGACATGGCTGGGACATAAGGGCATTTCCCTGGTGGTTAAACACCTGGCAGGCTCTCTGAACACCAGAGCGGACAAACTCAGCCAACAATGCCTGTCGATCACAACTGTCGTTTCCACCCGGAAGTGGCGTATGGCCTCTTTCAGCATTAGGAAGAGCCGTTGTTAGATCTGTTCGCCTCCGATGAAGACTCTCATTGTCAGCAGTTTTGCATGTTGAAGGTTCCAAGGTGGCACTCGCTCGGCAACACAGTTCGTCTCGATTGGAGCTCAGTCCTCTTGTAGGCCTTTCTGCCCATACCATTTCTGCCCAGAGTTCTCAAGAAGATCGATAACAACCGGGTCCGGGTCATTGTGGCTCCGGACTGGGCACTAAGAGTCCGATATCTTAAACTGTTAGGCATGGCCATCAATCCTCCGATCAGACTCCCTTTCAGGAGGATCTTCTGTCGCAGCAGCAGGGATGTGTTCTCCACCTGGGCCTGTTAAGTCTCTGCCTTCTTGCATGGAGCTTTTGACCTTCTGCCTGAAGTCTGTAATATTCTGTAATATTATCTTGGTAGCCATGCGTCCCTCCACCAAAACGATATACGCCTGTCGCTGGAACAAATTTGCGGCATGGTGCACAGACAAGTCTGTTGACCCTCTCTCTTCCCCGCTTTCAGAAGTCCTCTTGTTCGGACTTTCTTTAGCCCAGCAGGGTTCTGCTTTGGGCACCCTCAAAGGTTATTTATCTGCTATCTCTGCATTTCTGGGATTAACTGACCAACCCTCTTTAAGTCTCCTATCGTTAGTAGGTTACTTAAGGGTCTTACCCACATTTCCTCCATCACCATTCATCATGCCCCAATGGGATTTGAATTTGGTTCTGACATTTCTCATGTGTGCTCCATTTGAACCTCTTCACAATTGTCCTCTCGGCTTCTAACATTAAAAGCAGCCTTTCTTATGGCCATTACTTCTGCCTCCAGGGTGAGTGAGCTGCAGGCATTGTCGCCGAAACCACCCTACCTCACTATCTATTGTGACAAAGTGGTGCTTCATTCCAGGGCTTCCTTCTTGCCGGCAGTGGTCACAACCTTTCATGTAGGCCAGTCTGTCACCTTGCCTACTTTTTAAGCACCCCCACATCCTTCTAAGAGGAAAGACTCCACTGTCTGGACTCAAAAAGAGCGTTGGCGTTCTACCTTGACCGTACCAAAGAGTTACAAGTGGATGATCAACTTAGTTGGGTATGTAGGTGTGAAGAAAGGTTGGGCAGTGCTGAAGACAACCATCTCTAGATGGGTCATTCTCTGCATTAAAATGTTTTATGCATTGGCTAAAAAGCAACCCCCAGAGGGTTTTTGCGCTCACTCTATCACAGCAGCAGCTGCACCCACTGCATTAGCACACGGAGTTCCAGTCCTGGATATCTGTCAGGCAGCAGCATAGGCACCATTGCAAACGTTAACCATACCCTGCTGCCTGGAAAGTCAAGTCCGAAGGGACGGGTTCCTTGCCCATTCAGTACTCCATGACTTCCTAGTATGATCTTGGTTTGCAGACTCTCTGGGGGTGGTATTGCTTGGGTATCTATTCTGAGGTAAGGAATCTACAACTAGAAGTCTCTATGAAATGTATAAGTTACTTACCTTTGGCAACGCCTTATCTGGTAGAGACATGTTCTAGTTGCAGACTCCTTACCGACCCACCCATCCTCCCCGCTCTGAAAGCTAATTTCTAGGGACAGGGACTTCCCTTCAGGGCCCTTGTTTGGACGCACCAGTGGTCAGTGTTCTTCATGGCTTTGTGCTTCTGTGGAGGAAATTTGTGAAAAGAAACTGATGTCAGTGCACCTGGGTGGCATCTGCATAGGTCCCGCCATGTCATATCCAGCGTGCACAATGCCGTTGATGGACGTGGGGCAGACCGACATTACCAGAAAAATCTCCAGATCCAGACTGACGCCTGGGGAAAAATTCTAAGGTAAGCAATCTGCAACTAGAACATGTCTCTACCAGATAAGGTGTTACCAAAGGTAAGTAACTTGTTCTTCAGGGCTGGTGCCTAGGCACCTACACAAAATAAGCATAAAATGTTTTTGAAAAACTTATAGGAAGTGCACACATAAGCAACCACCTTGAGCTGGTTGGCTGTTACCAACTGGCTCGCTGTATCATCCACAACTTTTCTATATTAACAGGAGAACCATTCAAAGGGTAAAACACTTGTGGAGCTCAATGTGTATAGCTAATAATTTACATCAAACAAAAGCCATCAACTTCCTGTAGGTCCTCATCAGGTAAGAACATGAAGTAATACCTTCCTCAAAAACAGTCACATATGGCATATCCCATGCATCCTTACTCTATACCTATGCTCTTGATTAAATACAGATTAAATTCAAGGTTACGTGTTTAGACTATTTTGTTGTGAACGGCCGACGTGTTTCTATGCCAAACTAAAATTTACAGGCAAATTCATCAGTGCATGAGAATCAGTAGTCACCCACCTGCGTACCATACCTGCAAAAGAAGTGCAAAAAGGAGGAGTTGAACAGAACACATACAACATTAAAATGGGTCTACATATAAATCCAATATATAAATCCAATGTCATCTTCACCCCCTTTCCTTTATCTTCACCCCCTTTCCTTAAAGGTATAGTTACTTTGTGACCAGCGGGTGAACGCCTACTAGTAGGCCATATGAGGCAATTCTGGGGCATGAGTTGTGGTCGCCTATAAAAGACACAATGTGATTGGGAATAGCAGGACCTAAATTTGTCTTCACACATTAGAGTGCGACACATATGGCAAACCCCATCAAAGAGAGGTAAAGCCCCACTCGAGGTTCTTTAAGTAATCCAAATCAAAGTTTATTGCATTGTTTTTTCACTCATTGTTTTGTTTCCAAACATTCAAAAGAAGAAGTCACTTTTGTATCCTTCAATAAAAGTAGAATCCAAAATGATGGCCCGAAAGGAAAAGAAGAGAAGTAGCCAACACGTGTTTCGCCCCCTCTGGCATTATAAGCCGGGGCTTTCTCAAAGCTGGAAGACAAAGGAAAAACCTATTGATAGTATTGATGAAAAAGTATTAGTGAAAAAATATTAGTGAAAAAATACCGATAGAAATTCTGAAATCACCGAAGTGTGAACAAAGCGGCAAAGTTTTCTACGAAAGAAGTCACCCATGTGGTGCAATAGATAAAACCAATATAAGAACGTTGGTCATTTATAAGAAATTACAAAAGTCACTTAGGTAATAGTAAGATAAGATATCTGGTACCTAAAGTCCCGAAGAGAAAATAGAAGAAGGGAAAAAAAATAGAAAATAAAGGAAAAAGAGGAGAGAAGCCAGTGCGGAGAACATTATACCAGTTAATAATGCACTTAGGTTAAACAAAAATGTATCTTACAAATGGACATACATTAATAATGTGGATTAATTACATTATATGGCTACTGTATGGCAGTTGTAAGAGAATATTCAAATTTGAGTCATAGTGCTCAGAATTAATAATGATAATGTAATTAATTAAACATACAAATTGAGTTTAAGCCATAGAGTTCATCACGATATTCGTTGGAGTACACTTTTCACAAATACTACCTCACTAACATTGAGGTAAATTAGTTAATTAAAGAGATCCATTGGAACTAAAAGGCGGAATCTCCGTGTGTAGAAAAGACCGCTCCTTACCTTGAAAATTCTATTTTTATCGAAAACGCCAATTCTCATGGGCGAAAGACCATACGAAACCGGGAGGGGCCGTTAAGCGTCGCGCTCCCAGTAAGCTAACGATTTTATCGGCTAGGAGAATCCTAGCGTCGTTCTGTTTCCGGATGGAAACAGACGACGGACTAATGTTATTATAAACATTAGAAGAAAAGAGGGGAAGAAAGTGGCCGCAGTGGAAACAGTTATAAGAACTTGTTATTATAAACACGAAAAATATATTCATCGTTATTATGTCAAATTATATAACCGGCACACCACCTGAAATTACATAAAGGTAAGAAAATTAAGACAAAATTAAAAAGCGAAAAAGAGAAATGTAAAGCAAAGAAAAAGAAAAGAAAATCGGACTAGAGAAATGGTTCAAAAAATCAATCAAATGCTTGTATAAGAGAGTCTAAGTAGGAACTGATATTATAGATATGAAGGAAAAGTAATTTATAGAGAAAATAACAGTGGAAAAAAAAAAAAAAAAGCATAGCCAAGAAATTATGTCTGGCTCTAGGCGCCAGGGCAAATTTTTTTTTTGTGTTTTTTTTTTTTTGTTGTTGTTTCTTTTTTTAGAGATGTGGAGCGACCCATCAGGCAAGGGTCGCTCCCTTGGGGGGCAAATTGTATTTAGGCCATTTCTGCCCCCCTTGGGGGCAGATTGGCAGATTTTAGGTCAATCTGCCCCCAAGGGGGCAGAAACCACTAGGCACCTGGGATTTGTTTTTTGGCGCCAATGTCACGCAGGGGGAGCGACCCCGTAGGCAAGGGTCGCTCCCGGGGGGGGTGAGGGCTGGGGGGGGGGGGGGCAAATTTATTTTAGGCCATTTCTGCCCCCCCTGGGGGCAGATCGGCCTATTAGGCCGAACTGCCCCCAGGGTGGGACAGAACCCTCAGGGCACCAGGGCAAATTTTTTTGTTGTGTTTTTTTTTTTTTTTGTTTGTTTTTTTCGAGATGGGGAGCGACCCATCAGGCAAGGGTCGCTCCCCTGGGGGGCAAATTGTATTTAGGCCATTTCTGCCCCCCTTGGGGGCAGATTGGCAGATTTTAGGTCAATCTGCCCCCAAGGGGGCAGAAACCACTAGGCACCTGGGATTTGATTTTTGGCGCCAATGTCACGCAGGGGGAGCGACCCCGTAGGCAAGGGTCGCTCCCAGGGGGGGGTGGGGCAAATTTATTTTAGGCCATTTCTGCCCCCCCTGGGGGCAGATCGGCCTATTATTAGGCCGAACTGCCCCCAGGGTGGGGCAGAACCCTCAGGGCACCAGGGCAAATTTTTTTGTTGTGTTTTTTTTTTTGTTTGTTTGTTTTTTTCGAGATGGGGAGTGACCCATCAGGCAAGGGTCGCTCCCCTGGGGGGCAAATTGTATTTAGGCCATTTCTGCCCCCCTTGGGGGCAGATTGGCAGATTTTAGGTCAATCTGCCCCCAAGGGGGCAGAAACCACTAGGCACCTGGGATTTGTTTTTTGGCGCCAATGTCACGCAGGGGGAGCGACCCCTTAGGCAAAGGTCGCTCCCGGGGGGGGGTGGGGGCTGGGGGGGGGGGGGCAAATTTATTTTAGGGCATTTCTGCCCCCCCCTCCTGGGGCCGGCTGAGCTAGAGGCCAAACTCCACAGGTAGGCACTTTGCAAAAAACACCTCTGTTTTCTGTGAAAAAATATGTTCTGTCCACGTTGTGTTTTGGGCCATTTCCTTTCGTGGGCGCTAGGCCTACCCACAGAAGTGAGGTACCATTTTTATTGAGAGACTTCGGGGAACGCTGGGTGGAAGGAAATTTGTAGCTCCTCTCAGATTCCAGAACTTTCTGCCACAGAAATGTGAGGAACATGTGTTTTTTTTTAGCCACATTTTGAGGTTTGCAAAGGATTCTGGGTAACAGAACCTGGTCCGAGCCCCGCAAGTCACCCCATCTTGGATTCCCCTAGGTCTCTAGTTTTCAGAAATGCACAGGTTTGGTAGGTTTCCCTAGGTGCCGGGTGAGCTACAGGCCAAAATCCACAGGTAGGCACTATTTTCTTCCAAAAAATGGGATGTGTCCACGTTGCGTTTTGGGGCGTTTCCTGTTGCGGGCGCTAGGCCTACCCACGCAAGTGAGGTATCATTTTTATCGGGAGACTTGGGGGAACGCTGGGTGGAAGGAAATTTGTAGCTCCTCTCAGATTCCAGAACTTTCTGCCACAAAAATGTGAGGAGCATGTGTTTTTTTAGCCAAATTTTGAGGTTTGCAAAGGATTCTGGGTAACAGAACCTGGTCCGAGCCCCGCAAGTCACCCCTCCTTGGATTCCCCTAGGTCTCTAGTTTTCAGAAATGCACAGGTTTGGTAGGTTTCCCTAGGTGCCGGCTGAGATAGAGGCCAAAATCTACAGGTAGGCACTTCGCAAAAAACACCTCTGTTTTTTTCCAAAATTTAGGATGTGTCCACGTTGCGCTTTGGGGTGTTTCCTGTCGCCGGCGCTAGGCCTACCCACGCAAGTGAGGTATCATTTTTATCGGGAGACTTGGGGGAACGCTGGGTGGAAGGAAATTTGTAGCTCCTCTCAGATTCCAGAACTTTCTGCCACAGAAATGTGAGGAACATGTGTTTTTTTAGCCAAATTTTGAGGTTTGCAAAGGATTCTGGGTAACAGAACCTGGTCCGAGCCCCGCAAGTCACCCCTCCTTGGATTCCCCTAGGTCTCTAGTTTTCAGAAATGCCCAGGTTTGGTAGGTTTCCCTAGGTGCCGGCTGAGCTAGAGGCCAAAATCTACAGGTAGGCACTTCGCAAAAAACACCTCTGTTTTTTTCCAAAATTTAGGATGTGTCCACGTTGCGCTTTGGGGTGTTTCCTGTCGCCGGCGCTAGGCCTACCCACGCAAGTGAGGTATCATTTTTATCGGGAGACTTGGGGGAACGCTGGGTGGAAGGAAATTTGTAGCTCCTCTCAGATTCCAGAACTTTCTGCCACAGAAATGTGAGGAACATGTGTTTTTTTAGCCAAATTTTGAGGTTTGCAAAGGATTCTGGGTAACAGAACCTGGTCCGAGCCCCGCAAGTCACCCCTCCTTGGATTCCCCTAGGTCTCTAGTTTTCAGAAATGCACAGGTTTGGTAGGTTTCCCTAGGTGCCGGCTGAGCTAGAGGCCAAAATCTACAGGTAGGCACTTCGCAAAAAACACCTCTGTTTTTTTCCAAAATTTAGGATGTGTCCACGTTGCGCTTTGGGGTGTTTCCTGTCGCCGGCGCTAGGCCTACCCACGCCAGTGATGTATCATTTTTATCGGGAGACTTGGGGGAACGCTGGGTGGAAGGAAATTTGTAGCTCCTCTCAGATTCCAGAACTTTCTGCCACAGAAATGTGAGGAACATGTGTTTTTTTAGCCAAATTTTGAGGTTTGCAAAGGATTCTGGGTAACAGAACCTGGTCCGAGCCCCGCAAGTCACCCCTCCTTGGATTTCCCTAGGTCTCTAGTTTTCAGAAATGCACAGGTTTGGTAGGTTTCCCTATGTGCCGGCTGAGCTAGAGGCCAAAATCTACAGGTAGGCACTTCGCAAAAAACACCTCTGTTTTCTCCCAATATTTTGGATGTGTCCACGTTGCGCTTTGGGGCGTTTCCTGTCGCGGGCGCTAGGCCTACCCACACAAGTGAGGTATCATTTTTATCGGGAGACTTGGGGGAACATAGATTAGCAAAACAAGTGCTATTGCCCCTTGTCTTTCTCTACATTTTTTCCTTCCAAATATAGGAGAGTGTGTAAAAAAGACATCCATTTGAGAAATTCCCTATAATTCACATGCTTGTATGGTCACCCCGGAATTCAGAGATGTGCAAATAACCACTGCTCCTCAGCACCTTATCTTGTGCCCTTTTTGGAAATGCAAAGGTTTTCTTGATAGCAATTTTTTACTCTTTATATTTCAGCAAATGAATTGCTGTATACCCGGTATAGAATGAAAACGCACTGCAGGGTGCAGCTCATTTATTGGCTCTGGGTTCCTCGGGTTCTTGATGAACCTGATAGAGCATTCCGACCTAATAAATTACCTGTATTTGGACGCTCTTAGGTCGATGAATCTTTTGACCAAGTGGGGCTCTCTTCACCCGAGAGTAATCAATTTAATCAAATCAATAATCAATAACGAACATAAGCAATGCCCTGATCAACATAACACTTCACAATTAATCCAGAAAACATTTCGGCGAACCATGACCTTCCGGCCATGAATAACCACACCAGTTTATTCAAAGTTAATGCATTTATTTCCCTATATTAACAAAGCTAGCACGATATAAACGTGTCTCAACACCAAATGATATATGTAAATGAACATTAATAGCTGTCCATAACGGCGAAAAAGATGCAATCTATGCAGCATTTGAATAACAATGCATTCGATGATAGCAATGCAAACCACTAAAACTATAATCTGTAATGAGCTAATTGCATACATTAGTCAGCATAACAAGGTCTCAAATTGCATTGTGCAACAAATGAATCCTCATCTAACCTCAAATTAGCATCTGCATGTGGGATTTCATGCAAAAACAATTTAGCAACATTAATTTGGAAAACTCCTAACTAGGGCTCTTATCAAAAATCAGCAGTTGGTTACCTAAAAGAAACACAATGCAATTGTACAATTTCCTTTCATATTTACCCAATTCAATCAGCATTCAAGGAAGTCTTCGTCTCACAGGTACTGGTTTCGATCAGCATGGGACGGGGGCAAAGGGGCAGGGTGGACGGGGCAATTGCCTCACAGCGGCAAGATAAAAGGACAAAACTACTACTTCATGCAAAGGGGCAAATCGAAGTTAAAGTCTCTAGGGCGAGAATTATTTAAAGTCTCTTTCTCTCGATTAGAGAAAGCATCAAAGTCTCATTCAAAATGGCATCGAACATCAATTGGCATCGTAGAAGATGGCAAAATGACGAAGTCGGCATGATGGGCCATAATGGCTGCAATGGGCAATAATGTTCGTAATGGCTATAATGTCCGATGGGTAATGGCCGCTTTCTTCTTGTGCACCAGGTTTAAATAATCAACAGTTCAAATCCAGTAGGGTCTTCCATTGGAGGGTTCATAGGTTGGCTTCAAATTGTCCAATCAAAAACAACAATTCACAAGCTTCTACCTAGGCATACATTATCCTTGGAGTCGGGAACGTAAGTTGCAACATATTTTACCAATTAACTCACTTTCAGAGCTTCCATTGTCTGCACCTGCAGATTGACCTTGGAGCAAAGAAGAAGATGCCAGGCTGGCACGAAACCTTAAAGATAAGCATGTGAACCGATCTCACTGGAAAAGTACAGCTTCAAGCAAGAATACACGTTTTATTAGCACATTAGAAAAACACGAGCATCTAAACCGTGAGACAAGGCAACTAGGCCAAAGCCTCCACTAAAGTTATGCTAAGTTAAAACATTTCAAACAAGTAAATCATGGCACACGTTTACGGTTATGTCAGATTAGTACAATTCTAATACATCACGTTATATAAAGCACGCTTATAAATGTTGGCGAACTACTCTGAGGGCACATTTGTCCCCGTACAATCTTTATTAGTTCGGTTAAAGTCACACTTGATTATTGCGGCACTACGTTTATGCGCTAATAAATGTAAAACCTTTGTTTCTGCGTCATCAAACCTACAAGCCCTATATATCCCCGCAACCAGAGGAGTCCAGCAGACGTAACAGTATATTGCTTTCCATAATCTGACATTGCAGGGAAAAGTTACAGAGTAAAACGTAGAGAAAAATTGATGTTTTTTTCACCTCAATTTCAATATTTTTCTTTTTCAGCTGTTATTTTCTGTAGGAAACCCTTGTAGGATCTACACAAATGACCCCTTGCTGAATTCAGAATTGTGTCTACTTTTCAGAAATGGTTAGGTTTCTGGGATCCAGCATTGGTGTCATGCCCATTCCTGTCACTGACTAGAAGGAGGCTGAAAGCACAAAAAATGGCAAAAATGGGGTATACCCCAGTAAAATGCCAAAATTGTGTTGAAAAATTGGGTTTTCTGATTCAAGTCTGCCTGTTCCTGAAAGCTAGGAAGCTGCTGAGTTTAGCACTGCAAACCCTTTGTTGATGCCATTTTCAGGGGGAAATCCACAAGCCTTCTTCTGCAGCCACTTTTTCCAATTTTTTTTTGAAAAAAACCGAAATTTTCACTGTATTTTGGCCAATTTCTTGGCCTCCTTCAAGGGAACCCACAAAGTCTGGGTACCTCTAGAATCCCTAGGATGTTGGAAAAAAAGGACGCAAATTTGGCTTGGTTAGCTTATGTGGACAAAAAGTTATGAGGGCCTAAGCGCGAACTGCCCCAAATAGGCAAAAAAAGGCCTGGCACAGGAGGGGGAAAAGGCCTGGCAGCGAAGGGGTTAAAGAACCTCAAGTGGGGCTTTACCTCTCTTTGATGGTGTATATTCTATTTTAGAGGACGTTTGGGTCCCTGTCCTCTGGTCGAGTCCCCTATCTTCGGAATTAGGCATTTACACAGGAGAATAGCACTTTGGACCCTCTCCAATTTTGGAGCCTTGTTTTTCTAACATATGGCAAACCCACCGCTAGCAGGCATACACCTCCAGTGTTGCACAAGTCTTCCGAATACATGTTTCAAATCCAAGATTCCCTTTATGTTTAAATCTGATGTTTGGGCCCTGGGCATCAGACTCGGATAACTACGGATACAATGTCCAAACACAGTGTCCAACTCCCCCGTAATTCCCTATATTACCACACTCGCACTGGTGTGCAGTTCAGGCTCCCCGGGGAGGAGCAATCCATCGATCACCCACGGGTAAATCTTCCCATGTAAAAACAAACGCTTGTACGAAGCTTACCTCCAGTGCTGGCGGGCTGCATCGATAGCCAGATGTCCCAAGCAACCACTGCGAGGCAGGTAAAAAAGGCTCTTGCAACGTACTAAGTAATTTTGGCACGGCTGCTAGGCCGTCAACTGTATCTCCGTCCTCTTGGAAGTAAGTCAAATGACAACGCATAATGTCGTAACCGGGATGCGGTTGCCATCGTCCAAGGGCGCCTAAAAATAAGACGATCAATTACCACATAAATCTTTTGCATACAAACGGATGTAAAATCATCTACAAACATCACGTTTGATCCCTTATTTGAAAGAAAGTGCGCCGGCTGTGTATGTCCGAAACGGTGCCATGCTAGGAATAGATCACAGGGGGGGCCATCATGCCAAGACCGAGAGGGACTTAAAGCCCACGGACATGTGGACGTCATCTTACAGAGGCTTTTAGAAACGGGACAGCGTATTAAACAATAACCCATATTTCTGCAGAACAAATAATGTAAAATGATTACCAGAGATCACATGTATGAAGGTAAACTGTCCTACTAAGGAACACAAATAGAAGAGATATCCAAATAACACCCTGAAAGATAGAAAAGTATTGCAGCATGTTTTTCGCACCTAAAGAGGTGCCATATTTTATTTAAAAAACGCATGTGCTTTATGAAAGTTGTAACAAATGTAATACTGAAAAACAGTCCTGAAGAGAGACTGCTGGTACATCATAAAAACAAGAAGAGTTGTGGCAGACTACTAACACCTGACTGGCCGCAACCTCCGTGATAATTTAACCCACGAATATTATGCTTTTCAACCACCTCATTCAGGCACACTTTGCCTGTTTTAAGGAAAAAAATACAATGTGCCTCATTCTCTTTAGAGTGCCTCTTCTGCTACCTTTTCTTGTCTTTCAGCCTGTTGGCATAGGCCTTCAAGATTTGGACAGGCCCTCTGTCTCTGGCAACAGTCTTAGCTAGAGGGCCCTCCTGCCCCCTGCAGCTCTGAGAGCTCTTACAGGTCCCTTGGGGCAGCACTTTCACCTTCAGGCTCGGCTCCTCCTCCTGAGGGCCAGTCTCCTCCAGGCCTTGGGATCTTTTGAGGTTGTTTTCCCAACCCTCTTGCCATTTCTCTTGCTCTTGGGGGTCTGGGCCATGATTCCAGACTCCAGACTTCCCTGAAGTGTAGTTTGTGCCAATGTGACCACACATATCCATTCAAGGAGACCCAACATTTTTTGCATGGGTGTTTGTTTGAACATATGCCCAAGTTGAGCTTTTCAAGTCTTTTCCCTACAGACAAACTCCTTGGATGGGAGGGGCACAACTGCATTCTTTAGGCCAGTAACCCCTCCCCTCTCAAAGTTCACCATAGGGTGAAACCTTACTGCATTGTCAACGTTGTGTAACAGATCTGGGAGAATCTGCTCTGGGGGAAACCAGTCTATCCACCACAGTGGTCATACTGATAAATGTATTCCTCAGAGTTGCCAACTTAGCCCTGTTGATTTCTGGCCACTGCCTATACTACACCATACTGGGAGGTAAGGCTGCCAAGGCTTCCACATCCACTCCTCCCCAGATACTAAGCTATACTCTGTGTATCCCCGAGGTTCCGCTTGACCAACTTTCATTCCAACACCGGAAATCCCCTTGGACTGCCCACCTGTGGAGTGGAGGGGGGTGTTCTTGGTGCAAACTGTCTCCTATCTTGTGTCCCGGCTGCTGACAGTCATAGCACACCCCAGCCTTTGAAGGGTCACAGTTCTATCCCTGAAACCCACTCCCTTGGGCAGGTCTCACAGCACCCCTTCTTGGGCAGTCTTTTTTTGGTCCTTTAGAGAACTCCTTTTTAGCTTTGCATCCATACTTCTCCTGTTATGGGTGGCGGGATAACGCCCTTTCCTAGGATCACCCCAGGACTTGTTGGATAGTCTGGCTTATACCCACTTATCAGTTATCCTACCCAGCTTTCTGGGGCTGGTCACCTGAGTAAAGTAAGTTGTTACTCATTGGGAAGTGCACTGTAGTGTATTATAAAAACCTCTATTAGTTAATGCACTGCAGAGGTCTGTATGTAACCGGAGAGCAACAGAATTAAAACTTTGTTTGTGCAGTGGTCTGAAACGCCTTCGTGACCCCAAAGAGCCTCCTATGGAAACACGGGTATTCCTGCTTTTTGAAGGGGGTGCTTTAAATGTGCTTGTTTAAAGGTGAAGCACAATATTAATGAATACTTACAAAAGTATGTTCTTGTGGCTGTTTAGTACATGTTCATGACTTCAGCCCATGGCACCTCAAATTCTTATCCCTTATCCCTAATCCCTAAACTTGGACTTGCAGGGAAAAACCGCCATACTTGAGGATTTGTGATATTACTAAATTTCATTTCTTGGTGTTCATTTAAAGGGACTCCCACCTCACTCCTGAAGCGTGAGTCCCCACCACTCTCCACCCGACACCCCCGGCCCGTGTCCAGAGAAACCAATACGGCAGATAAGACCCCCAGGCGACTCCAACAATGTTTTCACCCTGAGCCGACCTCCCTGCACCCCCACGACGCCGCCTGTAGAGAGAATCCGGAGGATCCCCCTGACTGCGACTGCCCAGTAACAAAGAACCCGATGCCTGGAAGAAGCACTGCACCCACAGTCCCCAGTTCCGTGAATAACCAACTACTGGTGCAGCAGTGACCAGCAGGCGGCCCTCACCTTTGCCCAGTCGGTGGCTGGCCCGAGAAGTCCCCCTGTGCCCTGCCTGCACCGTCAGAGTGACCCCCGGGTCCCTCCATTGATTTCAATACAAAGCCTGATGCCTTGTTTGCACACTGCACCCGGCCGCCCCTGTGCTGCTGAGGGTGTATTTTCTGCCGGTTTGGGACCCCCCGTGCTCTACAAAACCCTCCTGGTCTGCTCCCCGAGAACACAGGTACTTACCTGCTAGCAGACTGGAACCAGAGCACCCCTAGTCTTCACAGGTGCCTATGTTATTTGGGCCCCTCTTTGACCTCTGCACCTGACTGGCCCTATGTTGCTGGTGCTCGGTGTTTGGGGTTGACTTGAACCCCCAACAGTGGGCTGCCTATGCCCCAGAGACTGAACTTGTAAGTGCTTTACTTACCTCACAAACTAACCTGTACTTACCTCCCCCAGGAACTGTCGAATTTTGCAATGTCCACTTTTAAAATAGCTTATTGCCATTTTATGCCAAACTGTGTACATTACTGTTTTTATTCAAAGTCCTGTCTTTACCTATGCAAAGTACCTTATATTTAATGTACTTACCTGCAATCTAAATCTTGTGGTTCTAAAATAAATTGGGAAAATAATATTTTTCTATATAAAACCCTATTGGCCTGGAGTTAAGTCATTGAGTATGTGTTCTCATTTATTGCCTGTGTGTCTACAACAAATGCTTAACACTACCCTCTGACAAGCCTAAGTGCTAGACCACACTACCACAAATAGAGCATTAGTATTATCTATTATTGCCTCTTGGGGAACCCCTGGACTCTGTGCACACTATCTCTCACTTTGAGATAGTATATACAGAACCAGCTTCCTACATTGGTGGAGTCTATGACTTTGCATTTGCTGGACTACTCAGCCAATACCTGATCACACAACTAAATTCCAAAATTGTCATTAGTAAATTGATTTTTTAATTTTTACTATTTTTCAAAATTTTTAAAAGTCCTGCTACGGCCTTGTGTAAGTCCCTGTTAGCATTTCTTTTTAAGTTTAAAAGTTTGTAAAAGTTAGGATTTAAGTTCTAGAAGTAGTTTTTAGTTTCTTAAAAAGTAATCCCAACTTGTAGAGAGATAATGAGTAACTCAGAGGAGATGGTGATGGAACTCCACCTCACCCCTTACCTGCATCTAGGGATGTCAGAGCTAAGGTCCCAATAAGTGAAAAAAAACAAAAAATAAAAACTGGGTCCAACACTACCAACGTCATGCTCCAGGAGCTCTTGGCAGAGTATACAAGGGACCACCCAACTGAGATGTAAGATCCTCCCTCAGATGGGGAAGAAATTAGTGAACACAAGGAAGAACTCCCCCCTCCTGTCCTAATTAGGGAGACCAGGGCTCCTAGAACCCTGTCTCCACAAATTATAGTCAGAGAGCCTGGTTCTTCCACAGGGGAGTCCAGTCCCTCTGTAAGCATTGTGGACAGCCTCAATGAAGGCCAAAAGATTAGCTTAGGAGAAGCAGCTCCTAGCTATAGAAAGGGAGAGACGAGAAATGGGTTTAACACCCATAAATGGTGGGTGGCAGCAATTCAAATAGGGTCAGAGAGAACACTGGCATCCTAAAAATCCCCAAAGGGATTGTAACTAAATATGATGATGGTGATGATATCACCAAATGGTTCACAGCTTTTGAGAGAGCTTGTGCTACCAGAAAAGTAAGCAGATCTCACTGGGGAGCTCTCCTGTGGGAAATGTTCACTGGTAAGTGTAGGGATAGAATCCTCACACTCTCTGGTAAGGATGCAGAATCCTATGACCTCATGAAGGCTACCCTGATTGGGGGCTTTGGATTCTCAACTGAGGAGTAAAGAATTTGGTTCAGGGGGGCTCACAAAACCTCGAGCCAGTCCTGGGTTGATTTTGTTGACTTCTCAGTCAAAACACTAGATGGTTGGATAACTGTCAGTGGAGTAAGTGACTATGATGGGCTGTATACTTTATTTATGAAACATCTGTTAAGTAATTGCTTCAATGATAAGTTGCATCAACATCTGGTAGACCTAGGTCCAATTTCTCCTCAATAATTGGGAAAGAAGGCAGACCACTGGGTCAAGACAAGGATGACCAAGACTTCCATAGGGGGTGACCAAAAGAAAGGGGCCACAAAGCCTTCCTAGGGGAAGGGTGGTGAGACATCCAAGGACACACACAGAGTCTTCTCAAGGGCCCCAAAAACCTGCTCAGGAGGGTGGGCCCGAGCCTCTTCACAGTCCACAAATGGGTACAAGAGTAAGAACTTTGATCCCAAGAATGCCTGGTGTCACAACTGTAGACAGCATGGCCACCAAACTGGAGACAAGGCCTGTCCCATGAAAAGTCCCACAACTACTACTCCAGTTAGCACTGGAATAGCCAGTCTCCAGGTGGGATCAACAGTGTGCCCAGAGCAAATCAGGGTTCACACTAAAGCTATATTAGTCTCAGAGGGTGGGGTGGACCTAGTTACACTAGCTGCCTGGCCACATAACATGCAAAAATACAGGCAGCTACTCTTGATGAATGGGAACAAGGTAGAGGCCCTGAGGGATACAGGTGTCAGTGTCACCATGGTGACAGACAAACTGGTTTCCCCAGGACAGTATCTGGCTGGACAGACCTATCCATTCACCAATGCTGACAATTAAACTAAAGTCCATCCCATGGCAATGGTGACTTTAGAATGGGGAGGGGTTACTGACCTGAAACAGGTGGTGGTCTCTTCTGCAATTCCAGTGGAGTGTTTGCTGGAGAATGATCTGGAGTCCTCAGTATGGGCTGAGGTAGAGCTCAAGACCCATGCATCCATGCTGGGTATCCCTGAACCGGTGTGTAAGACAAGAGTGCAGAGCACAGGGTGAAAAAGAACTGTTGGAGTCTATAATAATGGCCGACCTTCCAAGAGAAAAGGCAAGAGGGGGACCAGCTTCTTGACAGTAAAAGAAACAGGACCTCTCTTCCCAGGAAGATGTCCTATTCCCTGAGGGAACTGAGTCGCTGGAGCCTTAGCAGGTAGAGCTCTTGGGCCCAGGGGGACCCTCAAGGGAACAACTGTGCCAGGGACAAAAGACTTGTCCCACTCTTGAATGCCTGAGATAGCAAGCAGTTGAGCAAAAAAAAGGGAGTGTCAGTGGATCCCACAGGGTCTATTGGGAGGATGGACTCCTTTACGCTGAGGCAAGAGATCCCAAACCTCGTGCCAGTAGGACAGTGGTAGTGCCTCAGGAGTTTAAGAGGGTTCATCCTCACCTTAGCCCATGATATTCCCCTTGCTGGGAATTTGGGACAAACCATGACTTGGGAGAGATTAGTCAACCATTTCTATTGGCCCAATATGTCCCAGAAGGTAAGGGGGTTTTGCAGCTCCTGTGTCACCTGTCAAGTGGCAAGACAGGTGGGCATCCAAAGGACCCCCACATTCCACTTCCAGTGGTGGGGTCCCCTTTGAGAGGGTTGGTGTGGACATAGTGGGTCCACTTGAACCTCCCACAGCATCAGGGAACCAATATATACTGGTAGTAGTCGATCATGCTACCAGGTACCCTAAGGCAATTACCCTAAGGTCGACTACTGCCCCTGTAATAGCCAAGGCACTCATAGGTATCTTTTCCAGAGTGGGTTTTCCTAAGGAGGTGATTTCTGACAGAGGTACCAACTTCATGTGGAATGAGTGTGGACACCCACAAACCAATGGTCTTGTGGAAAGATTTAACAAGGCATTGAAGGGCATGGTCATGCATGGTCATGGGGCTCCCTGAATAACTCAAAAGGAGATGGGATGTCCTCCTACCATGTCTGCTTTTTGTCTACAGAGAGGTGCCACAGAAGGGAGTAGGGTTTTCCCCCTTTGAGCTTCTGTTTGGCCATCCTGTAAGGGGACCACTGGCACTTGTAAAAGAAGGCTGGGAGAGACCTCTCCATGAGCCTAAACAAGATGTAGTGGACTATGTACTAGGCCTCCGCTCAAGGATGGCAGAGTACATGGAAAAGGAAAGCAAAAACCTTGAGGCCAGCCAACAACTCCAGAAGTTGTGGTGTGACCAAAAGGCTGCAATGGTTGAATTCCAACCAGGGCAAAAAGTCTGGGTTCTGGAGCCTGTGGTTCCCAGTGCACTCCAGGACAGATGGAGTGGCCCTTACCCAGTGCTAGAAAAGAAGATTCAGGTCACTTACCTAGTGGACCTGGGCACTAGCAGAACACCCAACAGGGTGATCCATGTTAACTGCCTTAAACTCTACAATGACAGGGCAGACATAACCATGTTGATGGTTACTGATGAGGATCAGGAAGCAGAGAGTGAACCTCTCCCTGACCTCCTCTCAACTGACCCTAAAGATGGCTCAGTATTGAGTTGTCTACTCAGACACCCTCTCTAGCCAACAGCAAGAAGACTACAGGCAAGTCAAACAGCAGTTTGCTGAGCTCTTTTCTTTGACCCCTGTCAGACACACCTGTGTACCCATGATGTTTACACAGGAGACAGTTTATCTGTCAAGAATAAAATATTCAGACAGTCTGACCAAGTCAAGGAAAGCATCAAAGTGGAAGTCCACAAGATGCTGGAATTGGAAGTGATAGAGCACTCTGACAGTCCCTGGACTAGTCCAATGGTCTTGATCCCCAAACCTCACACCAGGGATAGAAAGAGAGAGGTGAGGGTTTGTGTGGACTACAGAGGGCTCAACTCTGTCACCAAGACAGATGCTCACCCCATGCCAAGGGCTGATGAACTGACATATTAGGCGCAGCTAAATCCTTAAGTACCTTTGACTTGACAGCAGGGTACTGGCAAAATAAAATGGTGCCTGGAGCAAAAGAGAAAACAGCATTCTCAACACCTTATTGACATTATCAGTTTACTGTTATGCCCTTTGGCTTAAAGAATGCCCCTGCCACCTTCCAAAGGTTGGTGAATCAATTCCTTGCTGGCTTGGAGTCCTTTAGTGCAGCATATCTAGATGAGATTGCTGTCTTTAGCTCCAACTGGCAGGATCACCTGGTCCACCTGAAGAAGGTTTTGCAGGCCCTGCAAGCAGCAGGCCCCTCTATTAAGGCATCCAAATGTCAAATACGGCAGGGTACAGTGGTTTACTTGGGATACCTTGTAGGTGGTGACCAAGTGCAGCCATTACAACCCAAGATCCAGACAATTCTGGAGTGGGAATCTCCAAAAACCCAGACTCAAATCAAGGCATTCCTTGGCTTGACTGGATGCTATAGGAGGTTTGTGAAGGGATAGGGATCCATAGTGACTCCCCTCACAGAACTCACCTAAAAAAAAATGGCAAGAAGGTTAACTGGACCTTGGACTGTCAAAAGGCCTTTGAGACCCTAAAAGAAGCTATGTGCTCAGCACCAATTTTGAAAGCTCCAGATTGTTCTAAGCAATTCGTTGTGCAGACAGATGCCTCTGAACATAGGATAGGAGCAGTCCTATCCCAGACCAAGGATGATGGCCTTGACCAGCCTGTTGCTTTTATTTGCAGGAGGTTACTTCACAGAGAGTAGCGTTGGAGTGCCATTTAGAGGGAGGCCTTTGCTGTGGTTTGGTCACTGAAAAAATTGAGACCATACCTGTTTGGGACTCACTTTATCATTCAAACTGACCACAGACCTCTCAGGTGGCTCATGCAGATGAAAGGAGAGAACCCTAAACTGTTAAGGTGGTCCATATCCCTTCAGGGAATGGACTTTGTAGTGGAACACAGACCCTGGACTGTCCATGCCAATGCAGATGGCTTTTCCAGGTCTTCCACTTAGAAAATGAAGACTCTCTTGGGAAAGGTTGTCTCATTCTCTTTCATTTGGGAGAGAAGGGTTGTGTAGAAAAATGCCACTGTTGGCATGGTTACCCCCGAACATTTTGCCTTTTGCTGATGCCAGCTTTGAAAGTGTGCCCGGACCCTGCTAACAAGGCCCCAGCACCAGTGGTCTTTCCCTAAAACTGTACCTTTGTCTCCACAATTGGCACAGCCCTGGCACACAGATAAGTCCCTTGTAAAAGGTACCCCTGGTACCAAGGGCCCTGTGACCACGGAAGGTCTCTAATGGCTGCAGCATGTATTATGCCACCCTGGGGACCCCTCACCCAGCACATGCACACTGCCTCACAGCTTGTGTGAGGTGATGGGGAGAAAAAGACGAAGTCGACATGGCACTCCCTTCAGGGTGCCATGCCCACAACCCACTGCCTGTGGCATAGGTATGTCACCCCTCTAGCAGACATTACAGCCCTGAGGCAGGGTACACTATACCACAGGTGAGGGCATAGCTGCATGAGCACTATGCCCCTACAGTGTATAGGCTAATTCTTAGACATTGTAAGTGCAGGGTAGCCATAAGGAGTATATGGTCTGGGAGTTGGTCAAACACTAACTCCACAGTTCCATAATGGCTACACTGAATACTGAGAAGTTTGGTATCAAACTTCTCAGCACAATAAATCCACACTGATGCCAGTGTGAGATTTATTGAGAAGTGCACTCAGAGGGCTCCTTAGAGATGCCCCCTGCATGCCAGCCCAACTGCTAGTGCTAGGCTAACCGGTCTCTGTCAGCCTGCCACTTCCGGACTAGTCTCTGGCCACATAGAGTGAGTGCCTTTGTGCACTCTGTGACCAGGAACAAAGCCTGTCCTGGGTGGAGGTGCTTCACACCTCCCCCTGCAGGAACTGCAACACCTGGCAATAAGCCTCAAAGGCTCAAGCCTGGTGTTAAAATGCCCCAGGGCACTCCAGCTAGTGGAGATGCCCACCCCCCGGACACAGCCCCCACTTTTGGCAGCAAGTCTGGAGGAGTTAGAGAAAAACAAGGAGTCACCACCCTCCAGCCAGCACTACCCCTAAGGTGTCCAGAGCTGAGGTGACCCCTCCCTTAGAAAGTCCTCCATCTTGCTTAGGAGGATTTAGCCCAGTAGGATGAGGAATGTACCCCCCTCCCCAAAGGGAGGAGGCACGAGGAAGGTGTAGCCGCCCTCAGGGACAGTAGCCACTGGCTACTGCCTTCCACCCCTAAACACACCCCTAAACCTAGTATTTAGTGGTGACCCTGAACCCAGGAAAACCGATTCCTGACGACCTAACAAGGAGGAGGACTGCTGACCTGAAAACCCTGCAGAGAAGGAGTTGACTACTGCTTTGGCCCCAGCCCTACCGGCCTGTCTCCAGATTCAAAGAACCTGCACCAGCAACACATCCTGCGGGCCCAGCAACCTCTGCCGACTCAGAGGACTGCCCTGTAGCTCCAAAGGACCAAGAAACTCCTTTAAAGGGACTCCTGAAGCGTGAGTCCCCACCACTCTGCACCCAATGCCCCCACCCGTGTCCAGAGAAACCAACACTGCAGAGAGGACCCCCAGGTGACTCCAACGACGTGTCCACCCTGAGCCGACCTCCCTGCACCCCCATGATGACGCCTTCAGAGGGAATCCAGAGGAACCCCCTGACTGCGACTGCCCGGTAACAAAGAACCCAACACTTGGAAGAAGCACTGCACTGAAGCCCCTAGGCCTGTGAAGAACCAACTACTGATACAGCAGTGACCAGCAGGTGGCCCTCACCTTTGTCCAGTCGGTGGCTGGCCCTAGAAGCTTCACTGTGCCCTGCCTGCATTGTCGGAGTGACCCCCAGGTCCCTCCATTGATTTCAATACAAAACCAGACGCCTTGTTTGCACACTGCACCCAGCCACCCCGTGTGCTGAGGGTGTATTTTGTGTGCTTGTTTAGGACCCCCGCAGTGCTCTACAAAACCCCCCTGGTCTGCTCACCGAGGACGCAGGTACTTACCTTCTAGCAGACTGGAACTGGAGCACCCCTAATCTCCGTAGGTGCCTATGTTATTTGGGCCCCTCTTTGACCTCTGCACCTGACTGGCCCTGTGTTGCTGGTGCTGTGTGTTTGGGATTGACTTGAACCCCCAACTGTATGCTGCCTATACCCCAGAGAATAAACTTGTAAGTGCATTACTTACCTCACAAACTAACCTGTACTTACCTCCCCCTGGAACTGTTGAATTTTGCCGTGCCCACTTTTAAAATAGCTTATTGTTAATTTATGCCAAACTGTGTACATTACTGCTTTTATTCAGTGTCCTATCTTTACCTATGCAAAGTATCTTACATTTAATGTACTTACCTGCAATCTGAATCTTGTGGTTCTAAAATAAATTAAGAAAATAGTATTTTTCTATATAAAAACCTATTGGCTTGGAGTTAAGTCATTGAGTGTGTGTTCTCATTTATTGCCTGTGTGTGTGTGTGTGCAACAAATGCTTAACACTACCCTCTGATAAGCCTAAGAGCTCGGCCTCACTACCACAAATGGAGCATTAGTATTATCTATTATTGCCTATGTCAAGCCTCTTGGGGAACCCCTGGACTCTGTGCACACTATCTCTCACTTTGAGATAGTATATACAGAGCCAGCTTCCTACAACTGCCCTACGCCAATTACTCATAAATTAGGACCTTTGTTTTTAGCCACAACTTTGACCACACCCCCACACTCACTGACCTTTGGTTTGCTAAACACTGTTGAATATTATTTCCTCACCATAAAAACGATTTGCTGTGGGAATTGGGGACGTTTATGATTGTTGATGATGAGTACCAGGTTCTAGAAAGTCTTGTCAGGAGAGGGTCCTTACACCTAAAAATTTTTGAGAGGAGATCCTGGCATCAAAAAGTTTGAAGACCTCTGCCCTAGACCTAAGTGGTTGCTGTGACTGGCTTCTAACCCATTGTGGCCAGTCCATGAGTGATTAGTAGTCGTACTAGCCGGTTGGCTCAGGAACCACAGCACCATTCGCGGCTATTTTTTTGGGAACTTAAAATAATTTTCTTAACTTTTAAAAATCATATTTCTCTTTACCCTCAATAGATTTTCATCATTTTAGTATCCAATTTAAAATAAAAATACACTCCATTGTTATAAATTGGTGTTAGATTTGTTTTGTTGTTTTTTTCTTACCTGGTTGTTTGGGTGCTTCTAAATGCTTTACACATTTTCCTTTCACTAAGCATGACTGCTCTGTACCACTGCTACCTAGGACTGGCCTAAAGGTTTTGTTAGAGACACTTGACTGGACCTGTTAGAGATTGTGAAATGATTACATGGTGATGTCTCATTTACCACATGATAGTCCACTTTTCTACACTATAGTTTATTTCTTTCAAACAGGTTAATTTATTCAGGGCTTTATGTTCGATTTCACAAAGTTTAATTTTTGCCTAATAATCCCTGTGGCTAAAGAATAAAGTAGGCAACTATTTAATTGGCTCCTAAGGTAATTCTTCAATGGCCATAATACATTCTACAGTGAATGGAATGCAGAAGTCCACAAACGTTGTCTGAAGGAGGAAAGATAGCAGGAAGAAAATGTCTTTAAAGTGTAGCAACCCCTCTGGAATTTTTATTTTTGTACCAACGGAAGCCTCCTCATAAATCATAAGCACTGAATAGTCCCGCCCATGTGCAGGACATGTATGTTCGATGGCATGTGTAGCTGCAGATACACAGGCTATGCATAGCTCTTCCGACATCTAGTGTTGGGCTCGGAGTGTTACAAGTTGTTTTTCTTCGAGTCACGGGATCAAGTGACTCCTCCTCTCGGCTACAGTCCACATGGGCATCGACTCCATTGTTAGATTGTTTTCTTTCCGCGGTCGGGTTCGGACGTGTTTCCTCTCGCTCTGAGATTTCGATTCGGAAAACTTCAGAAAACCTACTTATTCATCGGTATTGTTTAGATCGCGTTTCCCATCTAGCATCGAACTGGTAGCACCGTCGAAACCTTCATCTCGCCCTTCGGGCCGTGCGCGTGCCCAACTCAGGCCTGTTCGGGCCTACCGCGTGGAAAGCCTGATGGATTGGACTCCATTCCTACTCTGCCCTCGGTGCCACGCGAAGTACCCATATACAAACCAACACCTGGTTTGTAATTTATGCCTTTCTCCAGGCCATCGAGAGGAAGATTGCAAGGCCTGTCGATCATTTCGATCAAAGAAGACCCTGAGAGATCGCAGAGCTCGAAAGACTCGAAATGGCGTCGAAAAGCACCGAACATCTCGACGTCATGGAGGAAGAACAGGTGCAGATAGCAGTCTCCATCCGAGACAGACTCTGAACAGGAAACCCATCACAGCTGGTTAGCATGTGAGTACGTCTGCCACTACACCTCTGCAGAAAAAACATTGAAAGGCCTTGGGTACACCACTGCCCGAAGGCCATGGTTTGGCCCAAAAAAAGACTGTTGGCAGCTGACTTTCGGGTCGGCGCTGAAAAAAGGCCACTCCTCCGTCCACCTCGGAGTCTAGTAAATCAGTTAAAACATCCACTTCAGACTCCGGTAAAAGACCTCATTCCTCGGAGTCAAAAATTCGGCAATCGGTTTCGGAGCCGAGACAAAAGACTACTTTTTCGGGACCGAAAAAGATACTCACTTCGGAGCCAAAAAGATTCTCATATACAGAGGAACAGGGACTTTCAAGGAAATTGAAGCAAATCTCAAAGCCCATACTGGAATCTCATAAGACTTCTGAAGAAGAGTACGAGATTGAACCAATACTAGAGGTTATGGATGAGAGACAATCGAGAATCCATATACGTAAGGAGACTGGACGAATCATCACTGCACCTCCTTTAAAAAACAAAAGAAAGCTCACTTTCCAAGAGGAGTTATACTCTGTTCAACCACCAGCAAGAGTGCAGAAACAAAAGGAGAAACCAGCACCTCTCTCTACTTCTCCTCCTCACTCTCCGCAGCTTTCTTTTTCACCTCATAATAGTCCACCACCATTGCCGTCTCCAACACATTCATTATACTCACATGGAAATACAGTAGACCCATGGGATCTCTATGACCCTGATCCCATACCGGACAATGATCCAGACCTTTACCCATCTAAACCTTCTTCTCCAGAAGACATCACTGCCTACACCAAAGTAATATCTAGAGCAGCAGCTTACCATGGAGTGCTTATGCATTCTGAACCCCTGGAAGAAGACTTTCTATTTAACACACTGTCTTCTATCATTCCAGATACCAGTGTCTCCCAATGTTGCCTGGAATGGTTAAATATGTGGACCAAACTTTTAATGAACCTGTCAAAGCTAGGATCACCACCCCTAGAATTGATAAAGAATAAGCCTGCTCCTACTGACCCAGACTATATTACTCATCAGGTCCCTCCAGACTCAGTAGTAGTCAGTGGGGCAAGGAAAAGGGCAAACAGATAGTCACCAGGAGACGCACCTCCTTCTAATAAGGAAAGTAGGAAATTTGATGCAGCTGGTAAGAGTTGCCACACAAGCAGCAAACCAATGGAGAATTGCCAGTTCTCAGGCACTTCTAGACAGAAATGACAGTGCTCATTGGGACGAAATGCAAGATCTTATACAGCACCTCCCAAAGGAGCATCAAAAGAGAGCACAACAGGTGGTGGAAGAGGGACAAGCTATCAGCAATAACCAGATAAGGTCTGCCCTTGATGCTGCTGATACAGCTGCAAGGAGTTTAGCGGAGGGTTTAAACCGCAATCCTCTGAAACTTCCACCTCACAAACAAAGCAGGGGCAACAACCCCAAAATCAAAGAAGGGGGTTTAGAGGGTCCTATAGAGGACAATATTTCAGGAGCAGAGGTACATTTCAAACCTCAAAGCAAACCACAACACAACCTAAACAGTGACTTCCTGCCCACCCTTCCACTCCACACTTCTCCTATGGGGGGGAAGACAACAGCAACTCCATTCTCATTGGCAAAATATCACCACAGACAATTGGGTATTATCATTTATCCACAATGGCTATTGCCTAGAATTAATTTCCACCCCTCCAAACATTCCACCACAATACTACAAGGTGTCCCCAGGACATAGTGTTCTGTTGCAACAAGAGGTACCATTTCTACTATTAAAACAATCAATATATTTGGTTCCACATTCTCAACAAGGAACAGGAGTATACTCACTATACTTCCTCTTTCCCAAAAAAGACTGCACTCTCAGTCCCATCTTGGACCTCAGGCCCCTCAATCTATACATCCTTTCAGGACATTTTCACATGGTAACTCTGCAAGATGTAATTCCACCACTACAAAAACAAGATTACATGACTGTTTTAGACATCAAAGATGCTATTTCCACATACCCATCCATCCAGCTCACAGAAAATACCTCAGGTTTGTCATAGCAGGAAAACCTTACTAGTTCAAGGTGTTGCCATTCGGCATAACAACAGCTCCAAGAGTGTTCACAAAATGTCTAGCAGTAGTAGCAGCCTACTTAAGAAGACAACACATCCATGTCTTTCCATATCTAGAGGACTGGCTAATAAAATCAAGCACTTTTACACAATGACAACAACTCACTCGTTATGTAATAGAAACCTTGCATACCCTAGAGTTCACTCTCGATCAAAAATCACATCTTTAACCAGCACAAGTACAACCTTACCTAGGTGCTATCCTAAATACTCAGAAAACCCTAGCTTATCCAAATACACAAAGGATACAAGCTTTCCAAAATATCTTACCTCACATACAGCAAAATCAACAATATACTGTCAAATTTATCATGAAGATTCTAGGAATGATGGCATCTTACATAGCTATAGTTCCACATGCAAGACTAAACATGAGGCCCTTACAACAATGCCTCTCACAACTATGGTCTCAGGCACACGGCCAACTTCAGGATCTAGTGTTGATGGACTGCCAAACATACATGTCCCTTCAATGGTGGAATCGCAACAATCTAATGAAGGGGCGGTCATTCCAGGACCCTGTGCCTCGGACCATAATCACAAGATTCATCAATGATCGGTTGAGGAGCGCACCTCAACAATCAGACCATTCCAGGGCAATGGGATGCACAACAGAAACAGCTTCATATAAACCACCTAGAACTACTAGCTGTATTTCTTGCTCTAACAGCGTTTCAACCTCTTCTCAAACAGAAGACTGTTCTCATAAAAACAGACAACATAACATCCATGTATTACGTCAACAAACAGGGCGGGACACACTCATCTCAGCTGTCCCTGCTAGGCCAAACAATATGGAAATGGACAATTCACAATCACATTCATCTATTAATACAATACATTCCAGGGATAGACAATCAGCTGGCAGATCTCCTAAGCAGAAATCACCAACAAACACATGAATGGGTGATTCACTCCCAAGTACTTCAAAAGTACTTTCAAAAGTGGGGAACACCAGAGATGGTTCTATTCGCAACAAGCGAAAACTCAAAATGCCTAAACTTCGCATCCAGACACCCACATCCTCTATCCAAGGGCAATGCCTTATGGATCAATTGGTCAGGGATATTTGCTTACGCTTTTCCCGCTCTCCCACTCCTTCCCTTTCTGGTCAACAAACTACAATTCTAATAGCACCAACATGGGCCCGCCAGCATTGGTACACCATACTATTAGATCTGTCTGCAGTACCCCATTCCAAACTCCCAAACAGACCAGATTTGTTAACCTAGAACAAAGGGCGAATCAAGCATCCAAATCCCAATGCTTTCAATCTAGCGATTTGGCTCCTGAAGTCCTAGAATTTGGTTACCTAAAACTTCCACCAGATTGTATGGAAGTAATTAAACAAGCACGTAAACCTACTACTAGACAATGCTACGTAAACAAGTGGAAAATATTCATATACTACTGTCAATCTAAAAACACTGACCCACTTACAGCATCGATACAAGATATTGTATGCTATTTACTTCATTTGCAAAAGTCACATTTGGCTTTCTCATCCATCAAAATACACCTCACTGTAATATCTGTATACTTACAGAATATTCAACATACTTCTCTGTTCAGAATTCCTGTTATTAAAGCCTTCATGGAAGGTTTAAAACACATTAATCCATCTAGAATACTACCTATCCCATTGTGGAATTTAAATATCATACTTACGAGACTCATGGGACCACTTTTTGAACCCATGCACTCTTGCCAAATTCAATACTTAACATGGAAGGTCGCTTTCCTTGTAGCTATTACTTCTTTAAGAAGAGTTAGTGAAATACAAGCCTTCACTCTTGAAGAACCTTTTTTCCAAGTGCACAAACATAAAGTTGTACTTAAGACACATCTTAAATTTCTACCAAAAGTAGTATCTCCTTTTCACATCAACCAAACAGTGGAATTGCCAGTCTTCTTTCCACAGCCAGACTCTGTGGCAGAAAGAGCTCTTCATACCCTAGATCTCAAAATAGCTCTTATGTACTCTTATGAACCAAAGATTTTAGGAAAACAAAACAACTGTTTTGTTGATTTCCAACAACCACATAAGGACAATCCTATATCAAAACAAGGTGTAGCTAGATGGATTGTTAGATGCATACAAACATGCTACATCAAAGCAAAAAAGATTCACATGCACCCTCACTTCTCCCCGGAAGCCTGTAGTCATTTAAGTTTAACATTTGTACATATGTATATACATTTACATTTGCATGGACATCTCTTTGTACTGTTATACTCTATCACTCCTTCCTTCACCCTTTGCGGGAAAACAGTCTGAGAATGGAGTTGATGCCCATGCGCACTGTAGCCGAGAGGAGTCACCACTCGATCCCGTGACTCCGAAAATACTTTTTCAAAGAAAAACAACTTGTAACACCCGAGCCCAGCACTAGATGTCGGAAGATCTATGCATAGCATGTGCATCTGCAGCACTACAGGCCACGAACAGATGTACACTGGGTAAGTGACATTTTCCATATACATATCTATATACATATATATGTTTGTGTGTAAGGAAATGCTTCTTTTTGTATAGTCACTCCTAAGTTTTTCGACTGATGCTGCTGGATTTTAAGCTCAGAGTGCACTGAGTCCTGCTAACCAGCCCTCAGTGCCCTGACCCTTAAGTGTATATTGAATTGGCTGTACCCAATTGGAAATGGGTAATTTATCTGTAAGTCCCTAGTAAATGATACTCAAGTATCTAGAGCATATAAGTTAGAGGGCTACCCCAGGCCTTGCAGCACTGGTTAAGACACTCTGGAGGTCCCCTATGTAAAACAAGTCCCCCGGGCTGCCACTGCAAACTGGGATAGCACCATTAAAAGCAGTGGCAAAGCTACCACTTCCCCTGTACATGTGTGTAAGTCATCCTTCTGGCAGCCCTACCTAGCCCTAAAGGCAGGGTTTAACATATGACTCAGGCAGAACATGTACTGCATATATCCTGAGAGTAAAACCCACAAAACTACTGTTTACTTGGGAAAGACTTGTTGCCCAATTGGCAAGTACAGTGTTCCATGCTGACCCTTCAGCTGTGCTAACTCCTGAGCGGTGTGACCAAAGTGAGCACCCTAAGGTATCAAACAACTCTCTGCATTAAGTGTGATTTGTATCTTAAGTCAAAATTGTTGCAGTGTGCAGCTTTAGCAAAGCTACCACTTTGTTGCCTTTAAAACTCCTGTATCTTTCCGGGCACACGTGTAGCGTGCTCCATGAGACAGCCTTCTGCCCTTCTGGAGAGACTTGCTAACAACTCTCAGGAAGGAGAACAATGAGGGATTGCAGGCCAGGGAGGTGTCGCCTCCCTTAGCAGTAAGAGACTTGGGTGTTTGTCCCAAAAGGCAAGGGGAAGCTGCCTTAGAAGGGCAGATGTGTAACACTAGCGGGGAGGGCTGCCCTATTGTTGAGGTAGACAGGCTGGCGCGAGGGGCAGAGGGGCAGAGGGGCTGTATCTAAACCAGTTTCCCCAGGAGTGTGTTACAGAGGTCTGAACACTGAGAGAGAGGTCTCGCCATCTTGGGAGTGGGCAGAATGGTGCACCCTGGGATAGCCAGATGCCACTCTACAGGAAGAGTTCATCAGGTGGGAGGGATTCTGGTAGTATATTGGCCACCAACCACATCCTGCCCTAAGTGCACTTTCTGAGTACTGAGGGACCAGGAAAGAGTGTCTGCACCTACAAGGACTGCACTTGGTGGCCAGGGAAGAGAGCCACTGTGGTTGTCATGGCTCACTCAAGGAGAAGCGGTCTTCAGCCCAGTCAAACCAAGAGGACTCCAATGGCCAGCTGACTGGCCTCTTGTTTGCAGCACATGGATACAACAGCTGAAGAAGCCTGCTGGGGTAAATTGGTGGTCTAAAGTCTTAAAGCCTCTACTACCGCCACTGTGCAGTAGAGAGGGCCAAGACCCGATGTACAGATTTGCACCAGAGTTTGCGGAGCATGGGAGTGGTGTCGGAGAGTTGCTGGGACCCTCAAAAGGCAAGTTATCGACTCAGGAAAGATTGGCATGTGATCAGGACAATGGGCGACTGGCAGTCCAGTGGTGAGTGGAATATGGTCAGACTGGAGAGAACTTTGTGGGACGTTGACCCTCCAACAGGACCCCCCTCACCATGTTGTGGACTGAGGAATCCCTGAAGGAAAATACCTGTTGACTGTTGCATCCTTCAAGCATCTTCAACATGCCTCCTCCCTTCTATTAGGACCACTCCATAGGAATCCATTGCAATGTGGGTAAAGTGTCTGGAACTGCACAAGGACTGCTTCACCTGTGCAGCTAACTGTTCTTGAGGACCTTCCAGGTCCCCCTAACTAGCTCCCTGTTGGAGTTGGTTTACCCATGTAATTCAAACCGTCCGTGGTGACACTTATCTAAGTTTTCCTTGAAACAGTTCAAAGTGTCCAATTTGTTGACTTTGCCAAGGCTTGTTCGCGGTTGAGTGAAATTGCACTGATTCATTATTGCTTGTGAAATCTATATCTCTCGAATCCTCCTTTGGATCTTTTTCATTCTAATGTCTAAATTCATATAAAAATACAACCTATTTTATAAATAGGTGTTGAATTTCTTGAGTGTCTCTTTGATGTATTCTTCAATTGTTTTGGTGCTGTTTAAATGCTTAACACTTGCTCCTCTGAGTAAGCCTTCCTGTCCGTGCCAGACCCGCCCAGAGTTGAGCTGAGGGTTACACACAAAACCTAATGGACCTAAAGGGGTTGCACACGCACATCATATAAAACACCCCATTTCCCCACAGTGTATATGAGCAAAGCTTTTCAACAGAGAGAAGTGTACTTAAATGGAGAAAAACATATTTGCAGTCCATTAATACGGTAAAGGGGTAAAATATTTGTTTACTTTTCATTTAAAAAAACCCAGTTCAACCAACTAGTCAGTAAATTAACAAAGTGACTAGAAATCACTTTTATAAACCACCTTTTTTGGAGGGAAAAAATGATTGGTAAGATTAGCAGATAAGAGGCCACAGAAAGAAGTTTAAAAACTGGTACTGTGCTTCTGAAGGCCTCACCCTCCCCTCGTGGCCTACCATGCCTCACAGGTGACAGTTAAGTCAGTTCATTTTTTGGTTTATGGGCTCTTGGAAACAGTTGCAGCACCAAGCTCAGCATTTTTTAGCTCTTTTTGCCATTGGAAATATTTCAAAACCTTCCAGTCTTCTAGACATCATTCGATGTTTACGGACATTTGAAGAATATCTGAGTTAATTTCTGGCAGGAATGTTCTTTTCCTCACCATATAGTGACATCTTTATTTGTGAAGTTCCCTTCCTGTCATAAAAAGAAGGCTGTCTGATCCCCATGACCTCTGTATTGTTTGCCTGCAAGAGGTTCTTATTCTCTAGTATTGAATATTTCATATACTCACATGCTTGAATCTTCCACGTCAAGGTGGGAGTCCTGCAGTAATTATAATTAGCAGTGACAATCAAACCCACCAGACAATAAAGCCAAACTCCATGGGATTGTATACAGATCAACATCATTTTTAATAAAAACCAAGCTTCAACCAATCTGAGAGAAGTCCCTGCCTCAGTCCTCTCCAAAGCTACCACACCTCAGACGTCTAACTGCACATCGTGTGAAAAGGAGTCTCCATGAACTCTCCTCAGTTTTGCAGAAATATTGATACTGTCACATCAGGTGGCCTTCGGTTGAACTTTTCTTCCATCTACATAGGGATATTATCTTGCCTGTGCCTTATTCTGACAGAAGCTCAACATGTCACAGGAATCAAAAAAGGGTTTATTTAGGCTCTGTAGGACCTGTGGTAAGATGAACTATTTTCTGAGGACCCCTACAAGGAGTATCTGTATTGCTTATACCCTGATCATAAGTGTAAGGACTGCGAATATTGCAGAACTTTTTTTACCAAGACATTGAAAGACTGAGAAACGAGGTTTCCATTATAACTACAAAAGAGCAAAACAACAAAAAACACAGACTCTGGAGATGAAGGATTCCTAATTCCTGAGAACAAAGGCCCTGAAGAGAGAGAAACATGATGTGGAGTTGAGTGGAGAACTACCCAAGAAATTGCCAAAGAGGTCGGATCAGAAGAAGCGAAGTCATAGAGGGCTCATCTAAACAAAGGAAATCAAGATCAGAATATTCCACTCCTTTTGAAGCTGTATTAACCTCTGCATATATATAAAAAAAGTCCACCTCTGATCCTTCTCACAGATCACACACTTCAACAACTAAACCATCGACTGCTATGATATCTATATTGACGACTTTTATTCCCACCGTCCTCAACAAGAAGACTGATCTTGACAATGTTTTTGTCGTCAACAATACAGTCTATGACTGCGTTGAGATCAACACAGAAGATGGTTGCTCCTTTGTCGACAGGGGATCCGTTGGCACCCTCATTGAAAACTGCACCATCGACTGCACCGTCAATGGCTACACTGATGACCAGGCTTATATCCTCGAATACTGCTCCATCGGCGGCCATTGCTGAACCATTAATAAGACCAGGACAAACTTAACAAAACAAGGTATCTCACTTGCCACAAGTACACCTTCTAGAAGTAGGATGTGGAGAAGATGATGATCTCCTCCTCCTCCTCCTCATGATCATCTTTATCATCATCCTTATCCTTTCAGGGTTGCAGGTAGCCCATGACAGCTACAGGTAAAATGCCAGAAAATGGATGAGGAGTTTGATCAGGATGCGCTAGCTTACTTGCGAGGGGATTTCTCCTTTAGGGAAAGGCAACATGACAAAATAAGATCATATCAGGAGTTTCATGAGGCTTATCTTTTTAGGAAACTTTTGAGAAACAGCCATTTCAGGAACAACTGATTTAGGTTCCTATAGCGCCAGTGACGGACCGCCATATGTTGGTTTGGGATAATTATAAGATTTCTTGAAAAAGAAGCTAGACCCCAACAACAACAACAAACTCTGATATCCCCTGCAGGTATTTAATCAATTTCTTTAAGGATGATAACACCACAAAAGAGCCCATCTGCACAACAAAGAGACATTCTACAACCAATAATTCGGCCCCATTTACTATTCACAATGATTATGTTGATCAGTGTGATGATGATGAAGAACCTGAACAAGGTAAAATACCCCATGATCAGGCCACAAATACGGGAAGTGACTGGCACAACCATGTTGTACCGTTATTGGTCCCTCTAACACCTTCAGAAGCTAGTTCGCCACTTGGTGTTATCTGGGGTTTCCATGCTTTCTTAGAAAGAGCTGTCAAAAGGTTTGATTTGCCATTATCTGTTTCCTGTACGAATTCAGAGAAATTAGGCAATCTGTGAGATCTATACCCATTGTGGAGTTTACTTGGGCAGAAGGCCTTCAGGTTATAAAAAATCCTGCTACAGTGGCAGCAGTAATACCTGGACTTGAGACGAAATACAAGGCCCCAGATGACTTCTCCCCAACTTGTCTAATGGTTCATCTGAAACCAGATTTTGTGCTTAAGCAGGCGGTGCTACGTAGGTCAAAAAACCCAACAGTGCTATGTTCAACTCCTCCTGATAAGGAAGGTTGGAAAATATTGGAAAGTGATTCTGCTATGGCAGCAATGACTAAGGCCATCCAATACATTTGTCATGCTGGGCAGGTATGACCGTCAAATGTAGTCAGATTTAACACAATTTATTTATTATTTGCCGGAGGACAAAAAACAGGAGGCAAAATCTGTTCTTCAAGACGGAGAAAAGACATCCTCAGAGATTATCGATATGGCCATGGATGTGACATTGACTGGCATCAGACAAATGGCCAGAGCAGCAGTTAAAAATGACATTGTTTAGACCTGAAATACAATCATAAATTTTGGATATGCCATATAATGGAGAGGATCTTTTAGGGAAGCATATTGATGATGCTCTTCAATCTATAAAGGCTGATAAAGGAGACTGCAAAATCACTAGGAGTGCTCCATCAGCACAGGTTTCAGTCATTTCGTAGCTCCAAGGGTAGAAGCCAATACTCATCAGAGGAGGCTATCTATCAGTTTAACAGATATCAACCATATATATTCATCAACAACAGGGATCTTGCCAACAATTCATTTAGCAATATCCACCTCAACCAACAGCGGCTTTCTCTAGACAATGCAATAGGAGGAAATCAGCTGGTACAGGAAGGGAACAGGAGCCCTCTAGAAGGCAGTGACAGTCATGAAACTGATTGCCTCTCTTCAGTTAACTCTCTTGAATGTAAGAGACACTCTCAGCCACTTTTACGAAAACAGAAGAACCCTTTGGACTGTTGGGTGTTGAACATCATCCAGCACAGGCCCACCCTAGAATTTACTCAGAAACTGACTCGCAGTCCACCTGGGAGGATGTCATCTTAATATCTTCATCTGTTGAAAGAGGAAATAAAGTTGTTTATGCTGACGGGAGCTGTCGAAGAGGTCCCACAAGCTCAAAGGAACACAGGTTTCTACTCATTCATCCTCCTGAAGAAGAAAAATGGAAAATGGAGGCAGGTGCTGGATCTGATCAGCTTAACAAGTACCTCAAAAAGCAATTGTTCAGAATGGTTGCGCTGCAGGATATCATTCAGCTGATAAACCCAGGGAATCATATGGCATTGTAGGAGCCACAAGATGCCTACTTTCAGATTCCCATCCATGTCAAACACAGGAGGTATCTCCGATTTGAGGTGGCCCTCCCTTTTGGATTAAATTCTGCCCCAAGAATTTTCACCAAGTGCATGTCATCTGTAGCAGCCTACCAAAGGAGAAATGGCCATCAGATATTTCCATACCTGGATGACTGGCTAATAAAAGCAGCTTTCCACCAGGCAGCAATAAGTTCCATGAAAGCATGCCTTCAATTTTTATAAGGATTTAGGTCTCAAACTGAACAGGGAAAAATCATGTCTCATTGCAAACACAAGAATCACGTTCCTGGGGATGATTCCGGACACCACACTGTGCAAGGCTTATCCTACAGAAGGGATAACAAGATGATGAGACTATTGTCTGCCCTCGCAAGAAAAAAGTCCAGTTCAGCCAGGCAGTACAAATGGTTCCCAGAAATGATTTCATCATGCATTCCACTGATCCCCAATTGTCGCCTGGTCATTCGGCCACTACAAGGATAAATGAACAAGCAGTGGAAATGGGTCATTTGACAACGTTATTGTAATACTGGAAATGGTAAAGGCTGTGAAATGGTGGATGACAAAGGACAAATTTTCTTTGGGTCTAACTTTGGTCAGCAAACCACCAAATTACATCACGACATCAGATGTGTGCATGGAGGGTCAGAGAGCATATCTCCAAGATTTGGAAATGAGTGACAAGTGATCAACCAAAGAGACAAAGAGGCACACGTTTCCTAGAACAGAGCTGTGGCTCTGGGGCTCAGCGCTTTCTTGCCAAGAATAAAAGGATTGGCTGTATTGGTCCGAATAGACAACACAATCACAATGTTTAATTCAAGCAAGCAAGGAGGAATGAGATTCACATCCATTGTCCAAGGAAAAACAGGACATTTTAAATTTGTGTTTACACCACTAGGTTTCCATGAGAGTGGAGCATGTGCAAGGCAACGAAAACCAGTAAGTGGACAATCTAGGCAGATCTTTAAGAGAATGTCGTGAATTGGAGATATCACAAATGGAGATAAAGGACTTCCTGTATCAATATGGTTACATGGCAGGGAAATATGAAATGAACAACAACACCCCATCTAACCCTCCTACTTTTCAACCATACCAATCAATGTATATATATAAAACACACATTCAAAAGGTTCAAATTTGTCATCTGTATGTTTTATCACAAATTGTGATTTTCTTTTTTCAAGTACATTTTCATATCCATTTTATATGAACTCATAAAATAGCTTTTACGTTCGCACATTTTAACAAAACCATGTATCATAAATAATAGACTTTGTGATTGAAATGTGCAAATCAGAATACATAAAAAACCCACCTTTTCACTTGCAGTCAATCCACATACACCAATTATCACAACCAAACTGGCAACCCCATACCAAATACTCAGAAAGGACGCTTCATTCATTGGTTCCTAAGAGGTGTGTGAAATTTCTTTATTGAAAGAGCTAAAACTTTCAGAAAATCTGATCAGCTTCTGGTCTCGTTTGCACTTCCAAGAAAAGGTCAAAATGTGTTGCTAGGTGGTATAGCAAGCTGGATATCAGCAGCCGTAGCCTTCTGCCGTGAAAAAGGAGGACGATCGCTTTGAGCTAAAGTAAGTTCTCATTCAACAAGAAGTGTAGCAACCTCCACAGCTCTTTTTTTCTGGAGTATCAGTACCCGACATATGCACAGAAGCCACATGGGCAAACAGACATCCATTTATTAGGCACTATTGTCTAAATGCACGACCAATCAAGATGCAGCAGTTGGTCAAGCAGTACTTCACAACTTATTTCAATGAGGTGAGCTAGTAGTATAAACTGCAACATGGGTATTATTGACTACAATATATATATATATATACATGTATATTATGGTCGTTATTCAGAGTCAAGTATGTGAATCTATGAAAGATGCAGCACTGGATTAAAAACAAGTTACCTGTATACTGTGGTTCTCCCGAACTGATATCTTTCATAGATTCACATACGAATCTCCCACCTCTCCTTCAGTTGCTCACCACATTGATTGATGGACACACTAGTATTTTGTATGTAGTGCATGTGTGCTATAAAATCTGAGGTGTGGTTGCTCTGGAGGAGATGAATGAGGCAGGGGCTTCTCTCTGATTGCTTCAAGTTTGGCTCAACTTAAATTTATATGGATTGGTATGCAATCTCATTGAATTTCGCTTTACTGTCTTGTGCATTTTCACTGCTAATTATAATTACTGTAGGACTCCCACCTCAATGACAGGGAAGATTTAAACATGAATCTATGAAAGATAATAATAATGGAGAGCCACAGTGTACAGGTAACTTGTTTTTTCCTACGGATTACCGGGATCAAAATATAATGGCCAGGCAAACCCTGAACATCAGGGAAAAGATCACGCTTTAAAGCCTGCAGGAGGTAATGCAAGAGTCTGTCTCCAGAAGATCTACACGGCCTTCTCCCACTGTTCCTACTGTGACCTTTAGAGACTTCCATAGGAGGAGATCTAAGATGCGACATCAATCAAAAAAGAAGGAAGCATATAGATTTGTTCCCTGGCTATGTTGGAAACTCACATGCTTGAATCATTCATGCCTTCGAAAAAATCCCATGGTAGTGTTTCAAAATCAGTACTTAAAGGGTTGGGGGTGGGTGTAAGAAACCTGCCATGATAGCCACCTTAAGCAGAGCTCTTTCCCTGCTGCTCTGTTTTTTCACCCTTACATTTTCCTGAAGTCTTTGATTTGCTCATGCGAGGACAGCTCTGATTGGTGCGCACCCACTGACTCCACTGATAGTCCTTCTGCTGGGCTCAGGGACCTCTGAAGTGCCACCAGTGATCTCTGAGCAGCCATGTGTGACTCCCTACATAGGGAGGAGCGGCAGAGAGCATCCTGCTACAGGCCAGAGAAGGACAAATGCAGCTCAGTGGGCCCTGGGGATCTGAGACTGATGGTCAGCCCCTGTGGCCCCTGAAACACATGAGTAGATGGTGCCACCCAACCCCCTCCCCAGACTAACTGGCGAGGTGAGCATAGAAATAGTCTAATCCTACTAGATCTAGCCCACTCCTGCCAAGCCTACAAAATATATACACTGTGGCCCAAATTCTTTTGCTGACGAAGCTGCAGTGCTCTCCTAGATCATATATATATATATATATATATATATATATATATATATATATATATATATATATATATAAACACACACACACACACACTGTGAGAACCTGGATTCAGCCCTGATCATTATCCCATTTGGCTCTATCCTGACCTACCCTGACGTGGGGAATAAGCACCCCCAGGCTGCAACCTCTCTCCTGGCTAATTGCTTGCAGTGTCTGGCAAGTCCCTACAAGCTGTATCCCTCAGCAATACCTGTTTTTTCAGCAATTGAATGGACCTGCAATAAACGCCTTGTGGCACGGCTCCGAAGGTCATATCTTTGGTTGCAGAGACTTGCATGACTCTCCATGCATATCGCTGCTCAGCTGCAGACTTGCGAGAGCATTATCAGCAATGGGAAAAACAAATCTTAAGTAGACTAGGTGTTGTTTGAAATTTAACGACAGATGGGAGTACACTTTAGACCTCCTTTTCCTGTGCCCTCTTCTGGTGGATATGCCCTGCAACTAGAACTAGCCGAAAAAAGAGGGGAGTATCCTGTAACCCTTACCTGCTTAGGATACCAACCGAACAGTAATCACAAAAAATATACCGGCAGGGAAGAGACAAATTCAGTAATTATTGCAAAAAAACAATAATAACTCTTGGTTTCAAAGGGGTAAAACTATTTCCCTTATTTATTTCATTTACTAATACGCAACAGCAACAGAGTCAAAGGCAAACTGCCTATCTATAACTTAATGACACTCAAGTGAACCTATATACACTTATATATACACATTTACATTAGTACCAGACATGTGGGACAAACAATACATACATTGTCTAGAAACATGTGCCCTACTCCAACACTTTATAAGAAAGTCACATATAACATTAAACATAGTGATCAATAAACATATGGTGACCAGGGGTCTCGCACCCAGCTGTATACTGCCTTGAATTTTTTAGAAGGTAGTAAGTAGTGCTATAAACCAATTTATTGGGAAACAATTCATTATTTGCCCAGACTCCTTGGCCCCATGAACAATATGTCGACGCGTTTCGGCCTAACAGCTCAAGGCCTCATCAGCACGAAAGCATGTATAAAGTGCTTCATACTGGGCAAATTCATTGGAGTGTTAAAGGTAGCTCAGACCCAACTGAAACATAAGGAGGCATGGCTGTAGAAATTGGGGGAAACAAAAAGCATATAAGGTGACCCACAGGTCACAAACACTAGCAGAATTGAACAAGACTGTGCTAGAGGTCCGGGAGCTGATGGACAGAGAAATGAGATACATAGTTAAAGACACTGAGGCTTGCAAATATGGGGCGGGTGGCCACCAGCGCAAAAACCTTTAATGGTTAATAAAGGGGGGCACACATACAAGACACTATACACTACTTCAAGCTTGACACTATCTAGGACCACTATAATCTATGATGAGTTTCAGGCATATTACTCAACACTATACATAAGCTGGATATCGGTGACACACTGACATGCAACAATACTTGGATCTCATTGCACTTGCCTGGATTGATGAGGCCACCAGAGAGTTCGTCCTTGAGCTCATTAATGTTCAAGAGATAGTCTTAGCTATTGATAGCCTGGTGCGTGTGAAATCCCCACACTCAAGGCCTTATGGCTGAAATGAACTAAATGTTTACATTTATATTAGCGCCTTCCCTTGCTACACTTTATCTAGTGGTGGTGGAAACCAGGTACTCACCTCTGCTACTGGAGAGGCAGTTATCACAGCGATACTGAAGCCTGGCACGGACGGGAAACTTTGCCACTCCTACAGACCACTATCCCTATTGAATCTAGATAATAATATACTTTTGCTAATCATTGCAAACAGGTTGGCACTATTGATGTCAAGTCTGGTGTTGTCTGAACAATTGGGGTTCATCCTGGGCAGGGCCACACTCAATAATTTGCGTACTTTCCTTATGGTCATGCCGCAGGTATGCCCAGAGGTAAATGGCACCTCCATGCTCCTCAATGCAGAGAATTCATTCAATTCACTGGATTGGCCTTTCTGTTTGCCATACTATGTAAATTAGGTATTCTCTTAAAAATAATGAACCTAAATGGCTATATACTAAACCCCTAACTAGGATCTACATTATTGGCTTCCTCTCTGAACTGTGCCCCATTGACAAGAGTACAAGGCAGAGATGTCCCCACTCACCCTTCTTATTTGCTCTTCCCATGGAGCCCCTGGCCACCTGGTGACATACTGCTCTTTGTAGAAGATCCAGGTACAAATCTTGCATTGCTAATACCTGAAATAAGGTGGTCCGGTGATGTGTTGGCATACACATAAACTAGTCAAAATCTGAAGTGTTCCACAGGCCAGCAATAGATTCCCCCTTGCAATAGTGTAATGGCTTATCAAATAATACTGGAAAATTACATCCCTGAGCTTGGTAAACTAATTGAACAAATTGAGAGGCGAATAACATCCTCACTTTCAATGGCAGAGCGAATTGCACTGATTAAAATGCTGGTGCTCCTCAAATTTTTATACCTATTCTACAACATCCCAATACCACTGAATCAGGCTTTTTTCCCCAAAATTAAAAACAGCTTTGACCAGATTGGTATAGGCTGGTCGCAAACCTGAGACTGCACTAGGAGACACACTACCATATGATTGGGGAGGATTTGCGGTGTCGTATATAGAAAGACATTACCATGCAGAGTAATTACAATATATTGCATTCTGGTTTCACCAGGCACACAATGCCCCTCATGTCCCAATGGAAAAACCTCAAGTACTGCCGGGAGAACTCCGCAGCTGCATGGCTACTACTTACCGAGACAGACTTGGGCCATCCTGCTGGTCCAATGTGTCACCTGGTCTTTCTAGTATATGGCAGCAAAGGCTGGCCATGAGCACTTCTACTCACCACACGTACCTCTCCTTTGCAACCTCTGCCTCCCTCCAATGGTAGATAAAGTAGTTGGGTGCAAGCTGAGGGAAGCTGAAGTGCTTAAGGCGGGACATCTATTTATAGATGGTAAATACCTTACCCTTGACCAATTCTGCACATATACTTGACGTTTTTGATTATTTGCTCCAGCAACATGCAGCATCATCCGTCTGGCTCACCTTTCCTACAGAGATGAAAGATTTCCCCCCACTCACTCAACTCATCCAAAAACCAGGACAAAAAGGCTGAGTCACTGTACATGGAGACTAGTACGAGCACCGATCTTAAAGCCTTGGAGTCGTGGAGGACAGATCTAGCTCAAAATATAGGCCGAGGTGTTTATTAAATATTGCTACACTCAAACTCAAATCTATTAATTGTAGACATAAATTGTTCCATTTCAAGTTTATTAACATTATATTGTTCGCCACAGTACTTATACAGACAAGACCAGGTAAAATCCACCTAGTGCCTATGTGAAATCACTGGCTTCTTTTGCCTTGCGTCTGACTGCCCACCAATCAGACATCACTGGGAAAAAATCTTACATACCCTACCAGAGATGGTGGAAACTGCAGTACCTTGCGCCCCATTAACTGCACTGTTGGGATACACTAAGCATATCCGGAAGCCACTCAGGTGGCTGGTGGGAGTGCTGCTTCTGCTGCCCAAAAAAACTAATGGCCTGTTGCTGGGTTGGAGCCTCCTCCTTAGGTAGTGGACTGGCTGAAAGACTGGGAGCGGGCTGAGAACTATGCAGAGCTACAGCATCCTCACGCCCGTCCACAGGCTATCTGGGAACTCTTTAAGCTACACCTTGCTTCACAAACTGACAATGATAACAATTCATAACACTACCATTTTATCAGGTGTGGCCTGTCCTTTAAGGCGGAGGGGCCAACCACCCACCCCGCCAAACCTTTAGCACATCATGAAGAGTGCCTGTCAGGCTGAACAAAGGTCAGCCTGACAGACACTCTTCATGTTCAGGTCAGGCAGCCAGGAACAGACATGCGCGATTTGCGCAGACTCCTGGCTTCCTGAGCTGAACTTTGCTGGGCTGAAGGGGTCACAGCTCCTATGGGCGTGACCTCCTCAGCTCAGCAAAGGTGCCTCGAGGCCCTCCTCCGGGTGACAAGGGAAGCGTCACCCATTGACCTCGACCTGGGCGCTTCAGGTTTAAGCCCTGAAGCACCCAGGGTGAGTGTCAATCAGTGACACCTAGTAGCAGAGTGGGGTGGGATCAGCAGTCTCACTGACCCCATCCCACTCTGTGACGAAGTTGGGTCTGCTGCCTTCCCTCATTGGCCTACCTAAGGTGAGTGTGCTTCCACCCGCCCCCTTCCCCCTAAAACTGTTGGCCGCCACTGCAATTTATACTAAGGTATTCACCAAGTCGCTTTTGATACTTCCATTTCTTTCAAGGGTGTCTGGACTGCTTTTTAATACTCAACTGTACTATTGCTTAATATTGCCCCTCCACTGAGAGGATTTCGACACTGCTCATTTTGTAACTGCTTCAACAGATAGGCTGTAGAGCCTACCATGTACGCCTCTGTGTGTTGCTGTCTAAAACCGAACATTTATTAAATTAAAAAAGCAGTACTAATCTGCGTTAGAAGAAATCTGGAACATACTCACTTTAGTAGCCCAATCACCTGGTCAGAGAAGACCCAAACTTCAACCTTCACATTGAAGTGAGATTGCAATGAATTACACTTCTCCCGTGGCCACCATTAAGCTGATTTGTACTGCACGTGTTGTGGAAGAAGATCCCTCTCCAGGCTCTACTCTTCCCTCTCCAAGCTCTACTCTTATCTTTTATCTGTTTTGTAAACGTTTTTTGTTCCTAGATTTCGAACAACCTTTAACATAATTTGATCTGTGCCTCTGGAGTGGAAGCAGAAAGCTTACTTGCCAAGAAAACCATTTTCATGGCATGTGGCTCATGAAGTAAGAAAAGGCTATTTGTGATCGACATACATTTGCTGCATTAACTGCTTTTACCTACAGCTTAAACGCAAGGATTGGAAAATGTACCATACATTTCAGGCAAAAACTTTGAATGGTCAAGAAGGATAATTGCTCAGATGACTGCAGAAAAGGAAAACCAGTGACCAGATATGTTCTGATGAGGAAACCTCTCAGCTCTTCCCAGTTAGCTAAACGGCCACCTAATGCCACCTGGTGGGGGGAAACGTGCTTCACTGGTCGTCACTTGAAAAGAACCAGTCATCTGTTTCAGAGGTCAACCTGTGGTGAGTTCAATTTAGTTTTTATTGGGACTCAGGAGACTAGCTTCGCCCTTTGGCTTGCAGACCTCTGCCCCCGTCACCTAGTGACTTTTGACCTACTTAGCTTGCTCTGCTTTAGTCCATTTATTTTATTATTTCTTTTAAGGTGTCTTCCGTTGTTTATAATTCTAGAATTATTTTGATTTGCACTATCAATGCCACTCTGTGAAGGCGTCATTATCAGCGTCATGATCAAGGGATGTACTTAGACATCGACATCATGTCCTTTTCTCACTTACTGGGGACAGGAAAAAAATTTACATTTGTTGGGTATTATTTATATAACGGCTGCCAGAAGTCTGCCTCATTATCAATTTGTTTGGGAACATAACTGCATCAGGGTTCCTACATGATCTGTATAAATACATCTCACACAGGCAGGGTAATTAGAGGGATTCTTTCCAGGTGCCATCTACACTGCGCATCACCTTGCTGAAGAACTCAGCCTTTGTGTCACCTAAAGACCTCATTCCAAGGTTGGGGGGCGGTGCTTCTCATGGACATGGTCATGGTACTAGCAGATCTGGTTTATCATACCTAGCTCTTATTAGGTTAGAGATTAGGTTCTCTTTGCTAGGGATTTTAAGCTCATGTTATTGTAAAATGGTGGGGATTTTGCATTCACAACTCTCATTTTCACAATTATGTTTCTTTTACTGTTTATTATCCTAATCATTGCAGCCCATCCATTTTTATCGTAGATTGCAGTCTTTTCAATAAACCTATTGCAAACTCTCCAGCATCTCCTTCATTGCCTGTGTGTGACTGAGACTTACTGCTAACGTGAGAAAAGTATAACTTCCATTCCAGCAAAACTTCCCTGAGAGGTCTTATCTAGAGTCCATGGGAAATTACCCAGAATTTACCTTTTACTGTTTGGGATATTGGTGAGGTACTGCTTGTGAGCTGGGAAGGTTGGGCCAACAGTTACCAGTTGTTGTAGGAGTGTCTTAGCTGCCTACAAACAAAAGAGCTATCGTCCCTAAACCAGCAGTCTTATCTAAGAGCGAGAGTCCAACTACGACATGGCGCCACCAAACATGGTGTTTTGGCACTCATTTTCAGATATCCTGAGTATCTCTGTCTCATACACAACAGATACCCTAAGTACTATTATACAGAGATGTCCGTGGTCTTAGGGAAAATACTCCTCGGCTGAATAGGGAGTACCTAAATAGGCTGTAGGTTGTTCAAGCTTGAACTCTAAAAAGATTTTCCTGAGAGGGGGCGGCGCATCACACCTTCCAGTGGCCCACACAGTAGCGGAGATGCACAACGCTGTGTGTCGTAACTGGAGGTGATATCAAAGGAGGCCAGAAGCGCTGCTGTCTGAGGTAGACTTGTACCCAAAGGAGGGGCTGCACATCTTCCAGTGGCCTGTGCGGTAGGAGAGCCGCACAACACTGTGTTTCACGCCCAGTGGCACATTAAAGGAGGCCAGAAGCCCTGCTGCCTGGGGGAGACTTGTACCTGAGAGGGGGGCCACATACTACATCTTCCAGTGGCCCACACAGTAGAGGAGCCATACAACGCCATGTTTTGCGTCTGGAGGTGCATTAAAAGAGGCAAGAAGCCCCACTGCCTGGGGGACTTTGTACCCAAGAGCGGGACGGCGCATTACATCTTCCAGCAGCTTGAGCAGTAGCAGCCTGCACAACACCATGCACATTTAAGGAGGCCAGAAGCCCTGCTGCCTGTGGGAGACTTGTACCCAAGAGGGGGGCTGCGCACAGTAGCGGAGTAGCACAATGGCACGTTTTGCACCCAGAGTCGCGTTAAAGGAGACCAGAAGCCACGCTGCCTGGGGGAGATTTGTGGCGGAGAGGGGGCCGCACACTACATCTTTCAGCTGCTCACCCAGTAGCGGAGCCACACATTGACGTGTTTCACACTCAGAGGTGCATTTTAGGTAGGCAGGAGCCCTGCTGCATAGGACGCGCCCAGGCACATGCCGGGGCCAAGACCGATCCCATCATCGCCTAGAAGAGAACGGGCTGGGCACCCCCCCCCGTAGTCCACTGTTCTCTGCTTTCTGTGGTGAACTGTAAGTTACAAGGCATTTGAATTGTTTGAAACTTGCTTCTATTCCCCCACATTCTTCCTTTGACCTCAGAATGGGGAAATGCAAGGCTTCTGATTGAGTAAAAAACTAATGCAAGAAATCCAAGCGGCCAGTTGGCAAAGCTGTAGACCCTGACTTTGAGATAGGAAAAAACTCAACCTTGGAAGACATTAATTATTTGATTAGGGAGGTTGAGTTAATATTAAGTACTGAACCTACTGCAAGGAGCAAGTTCATCGTAAATTCCAATGCAGCAATTCCAGAAATGTTCAAGAGGAAGACAAGTTGAAATCCAAATGAGGACATTTTGCTGGGCCCTAATCAGCAAGAAAGGCTAAATCACCAGTACCAATACCACTTACACCAAAGGTAACATTTGTGGCCAACTTTCCATGTACAAATAGATTTTCAGCACTAGCAGAAGAAGACTTTTAGAGATGACATCATCTTGCTTTCTGTAATAAAGTTATTTCTAATAAAGAGCCCACAGTCACTTCTACCGGTACTGATGAGCGGGTTGAACCAGGAGCTAAGGATTGTTCTGAATTATATTATAATCTTGATGAGCTTAAGCACTTGGTTTAGAGGTGCTGTATACGTTTACAAAGTTCAGAGAATCTGCTATGAACTGTGGTAATAACTGCTGTTGTGCTAAACCTATAGCTGTCCGTAGAGCAGATATTACAGTAAAACATAATGTTGGGTGATCTGGAGCCAAAGTATCAGGAGAAAGAGTACCAATCATTTCTCACACAACTCAGGAGGTCCCTCCTTGGGTTTTCGAGATGACTGGTGAAAGAACCAAATATAAGGCCAGGGAAGGTCATAGTGGACTGCAGCTGAGGGGAAGCCATGGTATTAACGCCTCAAACTTGATCAGACTATTACATGGTTCAAGCTTTTGCCAACTCCTCCCCAAGCTCTGCATGTCCCCAATCAGCTTGTGAATCTACATCTCCCTGGCCAGCAAGTCCCAAGTCATCTTGAGCAGCAGTTTACCCGCAGGATCTCTGTACCGCAGGAGGGAAAAATGTATTTAATATCTGTCCTAAAATTGGGGAGAGGTTGTTTTGAGAACACTGACTCTGATCAATAAAGTTTTTCATTGGCTTCAATGGAAATGTAGCTGCCTATCAATCCTTCACTCCGACATAAAATCTGCTAAAAGATTTAGTGCTATATCACAGGTCACTGATTATGTGGAGGTAATTTTAAATAATACGGTATTGGCTGAAAATGTGATTAATTATGACTTATGTACTTACTTACGAACTCTGACATACGAATAAAGATCTCTCCTGCAGCTATGTCTCTTCCTTGTGAGGGACCAAATGTTTCCAAAAATGCCTCCGTAATGCCCGTGAGCGACCATGTATCATCTATGGCCAACCACTTAGGAGGGGAAACAATTTCTTCACTAGACCAGGTTGAATGACTGGAACGTTCTGGTGAAAATGAAAATGCAGATGTGGCTGATCTTGAATTTGATATAAATGTTTGGGCAACAGTGTGTACGCCTATAATTAGTTGTTGTAATAAGTTTAGTGATGGTATAACCCCAAACAAGAGCAGCATGGTAAGATTCACCTCTGATGATTCTATAGTGCCCCCCCCGAATCTTGTATGTAAGGAGGACCTATCACTGATATCCTGGAATGTTTGCGGTATCATGTCAAAACTTGCTGAGAAGGAATGGTTATCTTTCATGGGAGGTGTTGATGTCTGCTTGCTTCAAGAGACCTGGGAAGTAGAAAAGACCTTTATAGATGGCTTTGTTACATATATAGTCAGAGCACTTCCCCCAAAACCTCTAGGCAGGAGGTAGGAGGCATGACGGTATTGGTCAAAATTTATCTAGCTTGGACACACCATTTATTAAACATTGAGTCCTCTGATTTAATGGGCATAAGGATCAGATTTCCATCTGGTCTATGCCTGCTAGTAGTAATTCGCCTACAGTGGCCCTGCTGGATGATTTAATTGCTCAGTTCCAACAGAGTGCCAAAATACTTGTAGCCAATGATTTTAATACCTCTTTCGAGCCTCTCTACCTTTTGTTGATTCAATAACGGAGAGAAAAGATGAGTGCTTGAGTTTTTCCAGTATCATTGGCAAACCGCTTAGCCACCCTTCCAACATGGCATTACAAATTACTTCTATCATTGTGGGAAGGGGATTGAGAGCTTGTAATGAGAGGACCTGCTCTGACCCGAAGAGAGCTCCCACCTTCAAGAGAGGTGTTATTGACAATGTATTATTAGATGTTAGACTGTGGTCTCAACTCCTTAATATGTTGGTAATAAGTCGTGATGACCGTGATCATAACACCCTCAATGCTACCTTGGCTGGGAATGATTTTAAGAAACCCATACATACACACTGCAAAGTGGTACCTGAACCAATTGTAGTTACTAATCGCATGAGGGTGTCCTGGCCTAGTGTTTTGGCTAAAGAAGGTCTTCATGCAGCGATTTATTATTGGTTTGTGTGTTTTTGTGTGTAACTATATGAAGCTGTACCGGCAGGGGACGTACCAATACTTGACATTAACAGTAACTTATTTAAGGCCCTTGAGGGCATTTTTTGCAAGGAACACCATGGAAAATCGATAAATGCGACTAAAAATCCCAGGTGTTTCCCTGTTGATTGTGAGAATGCTAAGCACACACTTAAAACTGCTGTTAGAAGTTGCAATGGCCAGGACATTAGTTTAGCCCACTCAAGATATAAGTTGGCTATTATCCGGGCAAAATCCGAGTGGGATGATAATACTTGGCAACAGCACCATCAGGCCATAAAAGTTAACTGCAAACTAAATCCCAGATGGTGTAATATTCAACCAGGGAAATGGGAAGAGCCTTTTTCAAACTTCATTTTTGAGGCAGGGAAATCTGCAAGTGAGGCTGCTGTCTGTGGCAAAAGTATAGCGTATGTAGGGGAAATTGCCCAGAGCACAAGCCCTTTTTTTTTGTTTTTGTTTTTTTTGTTTGAAGGGGACATTATCTGCCATCAATAGTTTTAAGTACTCAAAGGCACCTGGCCTAGACTGAGGCCCGGGTGATCTTTATAAATCTGAACCTTGTTTATGGGTCCCTTGTGTGAATATTCTGCCTAGTGCTATTGCGCAGGGAGGGGGGGGGGGGTGGGTGATACCTGATACATGGAGAGGGGCAGTGATGATACCAATATATAAGAAGGGTGACCCTGGTTGTCTAGTAATTATAGACCCATTAGTTTTATAGACAACCTCCTCCAAAAGAGTTTTGCCAGGCAAGTGTTTAACAAATTACACGTCTGGATGGACACGGTGAAGGTATTGTTTCCACTTCAGTCAGGGTTCTGTATCAAGACAAGCACATTAGATCAAGTGTTAAGATTTTCTCTTTTATATTGGATGTACGACCTTCTAAGTATCAAAAGCTATAGGTGGCATTCGTTGACATGCATGCAGCATTTGACCTGGTCGCGTGCAAAAAGCTTTGAAATATTTTAAAGGGTATCGGGGCTCCAAAGCACTGAATTGAATTAATAATTAAACTGCATGAACAAAACTACGCTCAGGTTAGGTGGGGGAAAAATGTGGAACTGACTAAACGTATTCAAATCTTGCGGGGGTCCGCCAGGGTTGTGTGATGGCACCCACCTTGTTTACCCTATACATAAATGACGTGGTCAAGTTGCTGTTAGAATGTGTGAACGATTGCCCTATTCTAGATGGGATAGAAATGCCCATTCTGCTGTTTGCAGATGATTCTTTATTAACTTTTAAATCTCCGATGGGCCTTCAAAATGTGTTAGATAAATATATTGAATTTTGTGCAGATAGGGGACTAGAGTTGAACTCGGCCACAACTAAGTTTATGGTCTTTGGTAAGAATGTTTCAAAAAGCTGAATCATTAAGGTTGAGAACGAGCGATTGGAGAGGGTTTATGACTTTGACTACCCGGGGGTGGCCCTGACAGATAAATATAAGTGGAGGTTCACAGGTCAAAAAAACTCCCTGGTAATTTTGCACAGATCTAAAGCCATACTTCGCTTTCAAAAGAGTACATACACTGGCTGTATATCCCCTGTCCTAGAGGCCTACAGGGCCAAAGCCCGTAGTGCAGCCTTATATGGGGATGAAATCTGGGGCCATGCTGATTTATATAGCTTACAGTTGGCTGAGAATAATTTCATTAGTGCGCTGGTTTCTGTTCCTGCATGTACCTCTCTCACTCTTTATTTGGATCTGGGATTGAGATGGATAGCTGACGTAGCCCAATTGTAATCTTTGCTATTTTGGATCCGATTATGATTGACCCCCGAACTGGTGGACTATAGGAATTCCCTGAGAGACTTGCTACTCCATAAGTAGGTTGCAAAGGTTCCTTGGTTAAGACTTGTACAAGAAAGGTGTAAGGAGCTAAGTCTTATAAGATTATGGGAAGCACCAGAGTTTGTTTCCAAAGCAGATGTAATGATTGTAAAAGCAACATTCTGGTCTTATATATATCTATATATATATCTATCTATATATTCTATCTATCTCTATATGTCTATATATATAGCGAAATAAATACAAGAGAGAATCCGGGCACTTGACTGAACAGTTCTTCTTGGTCAAATCTTCCCCTGCATTTGAACCTTATTTAGAAGTTATTAACACTTCACCATTGCCCAAGAGCCTGTATGTGAGGTTCAGATTTGGCTGTTTTCCAACGAGATCCTTCACTGCTAATTCATGATCATGACTCTCTAGCTTACCCAGTCTGTGGTATAGCTCCCGAAACAATGGATCATGTTATGTATATCTGCCCAGGATATTGTGATGTGCTTAAGAAATGGCTCTGCCCAATCTGCCTAAGTATGGGAGTTACCCGTTGCCTTGATGCACAGCGAATTCTGAGGACTGACATGTCAAACCCGGTAGTATTTTCTATAAGCTGTTTTTTGTTCAGTGTGTGGATAAAGAAGGGGAAGCTAATAAAGTAACCTCTATAAATTTAACTTGTGTAGCCACAGACTGAGATCCACGCAAACTGGCAATTGTAGTTATTTTGTATAATGTATTGTATTCATAACCTTTTATCGCTCTGCACAATGCAGTTTGATCTGATGCTTATTGATAATTTAAGTATATGGTAGCTTGAAGGATCTCAACTACCAGAATGTTTTGAACAAACTGTAGTGTAATATGTTTATTGATATGCACCATTGCACTTTATTGTCACATTTTACTGCTTGTCATTGATATTCAAGAAGATCCAGATGATGATTAGATGATGGGCTACCTAATATCTTGCACTTAATACATACATTCTAAAAGGGGTTATTCTGATGCATCGTTGTTTTTATCTATTCAATGTTTTTATGCTTTTAACGATAATATCATGAAGGTTTTTAGATGTAAGTTTTTATGCTTACTGTTTTTATATTATTTTAGTTTCGATTTAGTACAATGGAATGATGATATATATAACAATATATGTTTTATCTTTGATGGTCTAGATATCGAATAAATATTGATTTGAGTTTACTTTTTTCCCATTTGGTGTTCTATCTCTGCACGCATTATTCAACATGGCTAACTCCAGACATTTCAGAAAATGGCAAACAAACACTAAAATAACACTTAGAAGCCCGTGGCTTAACAAATGAGTGCGGGGATGTCACATTTATAGCGGAAGCTCATCATGCTTACCAAACATAAACATGCTATTCCTGGGTCACCTTTCCAGAGGAAGATGGCAGAACACAACATTACACACATATAAAATAGCGAATGTATCGCAGCTGTACCAAGCTTACCGGTATTTAGAAATACAGATTTCCTATCAAGAACATCAAAATTGGATCAATGACACCCCACCACATGTAATACAACCTATAAACTTAGGTCTCATAAGTAATGACGGACCAACGTGGCCCATATAAACACTACATCCAGCCGTACAGGCTATGCAAATAGCTGACGTATGCATACTTTATAATTAGCTAGTACAACTTTACAGACGATTAGTACAATTCGCTATGCAGACCTTGAACACCGCCCCAGCACGTGCTGCATCAGCTGGTCACCAATTGTCCTTTACTGGGATTAACCCATAAACAGTGCATTCTATTATGGGCAAAAGCCCACGGAGCGTGAAAAAATTCTGTTCTGGATAGCACAAAAAACTAACCAGCTGGAAACAGTTTCCCCATACAGGACACCAAGATAAACATAGAATTCTCACAGTGTGCTTGCCATTTAGAATGGTTCCAAGTCTTCGCTCCAATATACACTACCATGCATGGTAATTTCCACACAGTCACCTCAATAATACTCAGTAACATTAAAGGGGAAGCAATAACGTTGGCAATACGCCGGCAGCTCTGGGAGATTCCACAAATTGAACAGGAACATCAACTACTGAAAATGATTTCCGACACCTATACTAGTATAGGACGGGATAGTTTGGAAGTCAAGCCAAAGAAGCCTGAAATTCAGAGTACCACCACTAAGGACGGTACTAAACAAGCACAAGAGGGTTCTAAAAAATGCTGGGATAAACAAAAACAAAATAAAGGCAGAAGTCGTTAGAGGCAGAGTTTCCGCACCCAGAGAGTGCCCAAAGGAGACATAATCTCAGAAATAGAGAGACTTTAAAGACTTCTGACAGATATACTGATTCACGTCCCTCTCGTTCCTTTCAGGACACACCGGATAGATGGAGTGAGAGAGTGGGCTGGTTAGAGCAACGTCCTAACTATATGAAACAGAAGAAAGACTTACAGCTGTTTTCAGACAAGAAAGAAGACAAACCCCCCACAACAAAAGCCACAATTTGAAAAAGGTGGCAGCAATTTCAATGAAACATGTAAGCAAACTTGAGAACATTGCTGAGGAACAAGACGTGGGCAGTGACCCTGCTGGATAGACCAGCAGAATTCATGGTATGTTGCCAGAGTCTGAAAGATCATTTGGATGCAGTTGAGACTGCGGATGGGTGCGTTCTCCCACCCAACAGGGTTTATGATTTAAATATCCAAATTAAGGGAGACGTAAAGCTCACCATTAGTGTAATATTTTGGGAAGAACTTAATTGTGATATCCTATTGGTAGAAAGAGACTGACCACCCGAACACGTCCATAAATCTCCACATGGGGAAGATGCCATTATGCCTTCGTTCTCAGATCTTGTTCCTGAAGCGGTAAAAGAAGCCTACGCTGTTGACTGGGCTTTGGCGCAGTCACCCGCGCTCTACCACAACCATTTAGGGTGGGATAGAGATTGCCCCTACTGTGTAATACCTATTAGATCTCCACCTCAGTCCCAGTATCCTGCTAAACACGAGGCTAAAGCTCCAGTGAGAGAGATCCTCACTCAGCTCCATTACCAGGGAGTAAAATAGCCCTATGTCTCTGCAATGAATAACCTGTTATTCCCTATTGCAAAACCAGAAAATTCATATAGAATAGTCTTAGATTACAGACACTTAAACAACTATACACGCACATATCCAATACAAAATGCACACAGCGCCACACTATTTAACAACATCGTGCGTAAAAAATACAAAACAACCTTGAATATATCCAGTGTTTTTTTCTGCAAAACTTAGCGCATGAAAGTCGGGAGCTGAGTGCATTCTCCTTTGGCTCACAAAAATGCTTCTGTCGTTTGCCCCAGAGCTGTAAGAACAGCCCAGGGTTGTTCTCTGCTTGTGTAACATCAATATTGCATAATATTGATCCTGAGGCTTAGTCCTATGTGCCTGACATCTATCTCACAGAAGACGACCTCAACATTAATCATGCCAGGATTGATCGGATCGTTTTAGGTTTCACAGCCCTTGGCTCCAAATTTAATTTGGGAAAAACTAAGATAGACTTTCTGAGTGTATTGTTTCTGGGATGCGAGCTATCAAATGAGGGCAAGAGCCTGGCCCGCCATGTTTAGAAAAATGCTCTCAACTCCAACCACCAAATACCATTAACAAACTGCAGTCTTTTTCTTTATCTTTGGCAGAACATACATTCCAGATTATGCACAATGCATCAAACCACTGTATAATTTCATTTGCCTGGATTTCTCAAGCAGACACTGGACAGTTGAGTTCAGACGCATCCTTAGAGGATTGCAACAAGACATGCTAGAAGCAAAACACTTACACACAAACAAAGTTGGTCATCAGAATAGTTTCTGGTGCCATGGGGTTCACCTAAGTCACCTTTAATGTGGGCGACATGGTGCCCATAGCATATAAATCACATTTATACTCCAACGCAGAACAATGCTTTGCACCCACAAAAACAAAATCTGACTGCTGTACAGATGGCTGTCATCAAGGAGAGGTCACTTGCCCATGGAAAACGCATTAGTGTCGTAACCCCAGTGCCGACCTTAGAGGCTGTCACCAAAGCAGCTAATGCATAACATTCACATTGGATTCAATGGGCAACGTCTGTGACTGCCACAGATGTTTACTACATCTTTGACCCAAACACAAGTATTTCTCCAATAAAAGCACCTGTTAACATCATGCCACTAGGCAGATATCAAACTGTCATTTTCACTGATAGTTCAGCACAACCAACTGTAGGTACAAAACATCAATACTCAGCCGATTGCGCAGCTGTGAGCGAAGTGATGAAGGATGGTGTATTCCACCCTCACAATACCTACACGCAGCCCCTGGGGGACTGCACCGCTCAATTAGCTGAGCTCCGAGCTCTTACCCCGGCACTAGAACAGCTTGCATTGTTTATGTGGGAATCATAAAACTGTGTCAGGTCCTACAATGAATATCTCAATCACTGGCAGTTGAATGGGTTCAGGGACTCAAACGGGAACACCATAAAACACAGAACTCTGTGGGAGAGGTTGGCTGATCTTAAGGATAAGCTGCCAGATGCTCATGTAGTACATACACTGTGCCATCAACATGTAGGAGTACATGTTATTGGAACCATTTTGTTCTGATGTAGCAGCCAAATCTGCAGTAGTTACAGCTTTAGTTGTTGCAGTGACTTGTTTTCACACAAGATTGGATAATGAAATTCAGGCTGCCGTGAAAGCTTCGGCTGAGGGCAAGGGTCTTCTTAAAGCATACCCTACAAAATATTCCTAACATATCACTGCACAGAATGTTTCCTTTGTGACAATTACTGGGGTAGGAGATTGGGTGATCCCCAACCAAGGTGATGTGGCCACAATAGTAGTCTTACAGAAATGCTTCTAGAAGCCGGGCCTATACAAACAGACCAAGCATTATGTCCTTTGCTGTGACATTTGCCAGCAAATTAAGAGCTCAAACATCAAACGCCCACCGCAGACATCCCTCTTAGTGTCCAGTAGGCCACTACATTGTGTGTACCTGGACCGTTGTGGTCCCTTACAACCTGATGGTGCATACAAATGCATCTTAGTCGCTGTTGATTCTTGTTCTAGATTCCTGTGGGTATGGCCACAGCGGTCGGCTGATGCTCAAACTGTAATGAAAGACTTACTGATATTTATCGGTACATATTCAGTTAAGGCATTCCATTCGGACCAGGGCCTTGCTTCTACCCCTAGGGCATTCAGGCACACCATGAGGGCGATGTGTGATGAACTCCATTACTCTTTCACATATTATCCTGAGGACAATTCTGTTGTGGAGAGGATGAATTGTGACCTAAAGCAGTCCTTAACAGCTAGAGTATTAAGTTCAGGCTGCAGTTGGCTTCATCACATAAATGAGGTCCAGAGAATACTGAATAATCTGCCAAGACTGTCCTTGGGAGGATGCACTCCTTATGAGGTCCTCTTTGGTATACCTATGTATGTTCCAGATCTAGATGGCCCTGGTATGGTGGCAGCAGGCACACCTTTTGACAGTGAACGTCAAAAGGAGCTTTAACAATTTTGTGATGATAATTCATCTACCAATGCTGCCACCCTAGGAATAAGGGATTTACCAACAACCTCTACAAGCTGGATTCCTAAAGTTTGTGATCAGGTTCAGGAGAAGATTGCTGTGAAGAAGGAATTTGGACCATCTTACAGACCACCAATTCCAGTCCTGGGAATTCAAGGCACCAGAACTGTCATTTTACCACCGCTGCCTGGTTCCAATGGGAACAGATTTGTCTCCATCCACAATATAAAGTTGCACCAAGTGGCTGATCCTGCATGGTAGACCCAGAGGTCCCTTGGGTAGTCCCCGGTTCCCTCTCACTACCTAACAGGAGATACCTCTTCAAACAAGAAGCAACAATACTTCTGAACATACCAGCATGTACAACAATGCTACGAATGCCTCCTTGAGCATGGGGAGGGTGGAGAATGAGCTTCTGCTGATTCTTGTTACCACTTCACCAACAAGAACTGTCCAAAAGGTGGCTGTTTTGTACTCCAATGCAACACAAACTAATGACATTGTCTACTATGAACCTTCCCACGAAGTGGATCCATCCAACAGTAATGCACCCGCTCCTGTGTTCGCAGAAACTGCTTCTGGTTATTTTATCAACATTGATGACTTTTCTTCAACTTCATCTACACATGCAGCTGAAACTGTATCAAAGACACGTGCACTGTACATATGGCTTGAAAATAACTATTTGGTTTATCCATGGCATTATTTTTGGATACTACTGACATTGCTTGCCTTTCTGTTATGGATTGGTTTTGTTACTGTTTTCTTTCTCTTGATAAATGGTCATTATCTTCCTGAGTGCTCTTCTGTCAAGCCAGTGGATGAAGTTCTAACACCATACCTTTCCTCACATAAGGTCCAAAGAGACTTGTCCCTTGTGAACATTTCAGCAGTACCAATCCCAGACGGGATTGTTTGGGATGTAGTACCATTTGATATTTACGGGCCTACTGAGGTTATCCAAATTCCTAATGTATTCAAAATTTCAATGACTGATGTAATTATGCCTGGTGTTGTTTCTGATGACTGGGATGTTAAAACAGTTGATTCCATGCTTGCTGAGCTGCAGGATTGCACTGTATTTGAAAGTGATAATGTATATATGAACACAGTGAATTATGGGGAAATGTTCTCTTCTAATCATTAGGGACATTACTATCTGCACCGAGCAACTAGACCTAGATTAGTATTTAACTACACACAGTTGGAACACTGTTCAACTCCACCTGTGGGGAAACCGAAAACATATGTAGACAAATTTGCATACTTTTCTGGCACTACAAATGCAGAGTCATGTTATTTCAATAGACCAACTTCTAAAATGAGGAAGATTTTGCTAACAGACACCAAATTAATCTATTCAGATTCCTTTCTTCCCCAACTTGCTGGTGAGGGTTATGTATACTGGAAGAGCACTATTGATGTGAAAAGTGTATGAGAAACACAAGCTTGGCAAATTCAGGGTAGGGAAGCTTTGTTTAGGGCATGCCTTATTCCTGGTCAAATGATATTTTTTAACAAACATTCTGCCTACGTTTAGCAACAATAAAGAAAATGATTGTGCCCAGTATCCCCACACCAGCTAAATTCACCAATTGGGAAACTTTCCTAAATGTCACCGAGGAAGAACTGAATGCTTGGGTTCAGGATGGTACCTATAATTCCACACGTTCAAGTCCCAGTGGGTGGTTATTGCGGCCAATAGACACAAATGGGTGTCAGGTGCGTTTTGTTAATTCCTAAGGGGGTTTCAAGATTAGCTGGCTGGACCCCTGCTATATCTCGGGTCAACATTCGGGTATAGTTACCACATACAGTGTGGGTAAACTGTCCCAACAATGGTTATGCACTAATATCTTGGCAGCAGTTAAACAACATCTTAAACTCCAATCAGAGGAAGTAGAGTTGCAGGATTTCTTGCTAGGTCCAAGAAAACCACACTCTAAACAATTCTTGTGTGCCATATGCAATGAAATATGGAAGCTTTCTCAAATGGAAGCGGCTGCACTTTAAGGCAGTTAGAGGAAGAAAATAAGGAAAAGGCTTTAGATGTTGTTGATAATGTCATGAATACTCTGTCCAACTGAATGTTATAGGCTTAATAACATAGGCCCCCATTTCAACTTTGGCGGGCGGCAAGCACCGACGGCCAAGTTGAAACCTCAGCGCGGCCGCCAATGCGGCCTTACTCCTGCGATGGCTATTTGGAGATCTCCGCCGGCCCAGCGAGGATCTCAGCCGCAACACGGGAGCCGGCGGCGGTGCGATGGGTGCAGTTACACCCGTCGCGCTTTTCACTGTCTGCTATGCAGACAGTGAAAAGCTCCATGGGGCCGTGGCAGGGGGCCCGCGACTCCCCTTTCCTCCAGCCTTTTCATGGCGGTTCATACCGCAATGAAAAGGCTGGCGGAGGGGGACCTGTAATCCCCTGAGCAGCGCTGCAAGCAGTGCTGCCCTGGGGGATTACAACCGCCAGGACCAATGTGGCGGGAAACCGCTGGTCCCGGTGGTGCGACCCCCATGTGAAGCACCGGCAGCCTGTTGGCGGTGCTTCCGTCGAAACAGCCCTGGCGTTCTTTGACCGCCAGTGTTGTAATGAGGGCCATAGTGTCTTCTGCAATTGACATCATTTAGAATGACATCCCTTCTACAACATGGGCAAACTTAAATACGTTCCACCATGCAGATGGGCTGGACATTGCAGATTCTGAAAAATGGCTGCGTCCCATGGAAACACATAAACAGTAGTGACTTGTTTGCTGCTTTTAATTTATGCAGAGAACAACAGATAATGGCTAAAAAGGAAGCAAGTTACACCATGCTTAATATTGAAAGTTAGACAAGCTGCTTTTTACCGTAACAGAGAAATCATCAACAGTATGGTTCGTACATGGCATTATAAATCTGCCAATTTCCCCCTTTCGTTTCACAAAATGTTTGAAACGTTTTGCTGTGGGCAGATACGAGTGGCTAGGAGTTAGCTATATTAAAGAAAAGTGAGAGTTGCCTTTCGAGTTCAAATGTCTGAATAGTGATATAAAGGTCTTTCTGAGTGGAAGCAAATGTGAGACTACTGTTAGTCATTCAATGAACTGCAAACAGGTGTCACTTCACGGTTTCTGCAAAGCGGGGGTCGTGAACTTGCCATGCTTTCTGAAGGGTACTCCCGTCCCTTTGATTCGGCCAGCATTTCATATACTTTCAAATGGAAGTTATGTGGTCCTGAGTGATCAGACCTGCTGTGGAATGAGACGAGAAATTGCCTATGCAAGTTTGGTGTCTTAAATTGTAACTTGTTGTGGACATGGTTTATTCACCCCGCCATAAGAGTAGCAGAAATGTGGCCTCACGTTGATATCACTAATGTAAATTATAACAAGCTAAGCAGACTAAAGGCGCTACTGTTCCAAAAACAAATGGCCTTGACATTCGCCAGAGAGGTATATGCTCTCCAGATAGCGAGATAATCAGCCAAGATACAATCCCTATTAAATACCAACTTCTCCAAGCACTTTGGAGAGCTGGTCTTTACAATATTCAACACCTTGGCCATTGCAGGGATTGTACATTTTGTTAAGGCTGTTGGGTCTGGATTTGTTTCCATCTACCAAACTGTCTTCTGAGTCATTCTATCAGCTATCCATTCACTCTTATCAAATGTATTTGGTTACTTTCCTGTGACTTTGGCACTGATTGACAGAATACTTCTGGTGCTATTATTAAAACGCAGTGGTTGTGCCTTCTCAGCTAAGCCGAGTAAAGGAGCTACTACCACCAGCCTAACTGTGTTTTGATCGCATGGTACATTTCTTTGGTGCTCCGCTGCTGGAAGAATTGGAGCATGATTGTCATTGCGACCAGTCCTGTGGTGCGTGCAACCTGTCTTTCGTTGCACCTGGTGCCTCTTCTAGAGTCTAACTTTGGTGGGTCTTGCTGTTCAGCCAGTGCCTCCTGTGGATAAGGAACTGCTGTTGTTCCAAATAAGGGTTCATTCATGGTCATGCCCATGAGACTGATGTTGATTAATGAGGCCACTTATGAGCCACCACTGGCTAACTATTTGGCTCCATTGACATCAGGCACTATGGTTGGTGCTGCCTACATGGATGATCCTGCATTTGAAGCTTCTGCGCACTTCTGCTCCATGGATCCGTCTGCCAATCCTGCGATCGATCTAACATCTGACGATGTGGAGTCCTTCTTGAATGCATTACCATTTGATGACTTCAGAGACATTCTTCAAGACCATGATTACTGTTAAATGATTTGAGCATTGGCCTTATTCAAAAGTTAAAAAATTTGATGCCAAATTGCCTTAATAATTTGATTCGCATTTGGCCTGCTGTGCTAGTCATGGTGACATTTTATCTCTTTGAATGTTTTTAGTCTAGTTTTCAATTAGATTTTAGACTGTTGTAGTTCAGAGCATTTTAGCTCATAGCTGCATAGATTACAGTCTTCTCAATAAAACTATTGAAAACTCTCCTGCATCTCCTTCATTGCCTGTGTGTGACTAAGGTTGTCATTATGAACATGGCGGTAGCGGTCATTATCACCAATGGCATGGCGGTCCAGACCGCCATATTCTGAACACAGTAGTCAACTGGCTGCAAAGCAGCCAGTTCACTACAACCCACCGCCAGGCCAGATTTGACTGCCGGGCTGACTGTGGGCACATTCGACCAGGCGGTGGGATTATGATCCCATTTCCACTAGGGATTTCCTGGCGAGATATCCCGCCAGGTAATCCCTGGCGGAAAGCATACAGGTGACAAGCATAATAATTCCTGTCACCTGTATGTGACATGCCAGGCCCCCCCTTGCTGCTACACCTACCCACCCCCCTAGCCTCTAGATCTGCCCCCTCCCCCACCCCGAACCCTAAAAACCGACCCCCCCAAACCTCCACCCCAAAACCCCATGTAGGTCCCCCCAACCCGACCCTCACCATCCCCCGCCCCTACATACACGTCCCCCCAAACCCCAGGCCCCCACTCACCTACATGTACACACGCATACATGCACTCAGACACACATCCCCCCCAAATATACACTCATGCACTCACCCCCCCCCCCTTCTCTCTTGGACCGCATTTATCTCTTCTGCGGCGCTGCTCCAGGAGGGAACGGGCTCTGCCGCCATCGCCACCTCTCCATACACAGTCATGCCTATAACTGCTTCATTATAGGCGTGGCGGTGTATGGTCTGACGTGGCGGTGAGGGTGGAGCAGCATCCACTCCCGCCACCAACCGCTAGCATGGCGCATGGTAGCCCTCACTGCCATCAATGGTGGTGAGGCTCCATGCGTCATTATTTGTTGGGATGCCTGCCGCGCCACTGCTGGTTTTTCATTGACCGCTGGCACGGTTGGCGGCAGGGCATCCTGCCAAGTCCATAATGAGGGCCTAAGACTTATTGTTCACATGAGAAAAAGATCTTTTCTGTTCCTCCATGACTTCCCTGAGAGGTCTTATCTAGAGTCCATGCGTAAGGCTGGCAGAAATCATCTTTTACTGTTTGGGGTTTTGGTGAGGTACTGCTCGTGAGCTGGGAGGGATGGGCTGACAGTTCTGACTTGTTGTAGGAGTGGCTTAGTCACCTGTTAACAAAAGTGCTATCATCCCTAAACCAGCAGTTTCGCATAGGAGCGAGAGTCCAACTACCACAAATCCTAAAAAACTTGAATCCTGATGATACATTCCTTTGCAAAATCCTACCACTGTTGCCTACAAAAATCCTGGACACTGATGGGGAGAGTTTCAGGATGTTGGACCCTTTGGGCTAACCACCAGCTTTAAGCAACTTAAAAGGAAATGCAATTAAAAGGCTAAACAATGAGAATGCATGAACAGAAAGACGACTGGCACTGGACAAGGCTGCAATGAGTACTATGAGGAGTCACTCCCAGGTTCCGTGATTACTCAGAATCTCTGTTAATCTCATAAATGACATTCATCGCATGGTGCAGAACTACTGCTGCAGATTCCCACACTTCAGCCTCAACCACCTCAGCCTCCTGCTGCCCCTCCTTCACCACAACTATTACCACTACTGAGCCATGTTCCACAAGATGAATCCCTTGCATCAGAAAGGAAAACTATTCTCAAGTGGCACAGTCCGCAATGGAATGGTGGGGGTCTTTGTGACACCGACCCGTTTGCCGACCCGCCCTCATACAGACTCTTCTCTGGGCGATATAGCTTATTTCCTTAGGAAAGAGTGTATGGAAGCGTTTGACCTGTTAATATTAGTCACTAAAATAGACAGATTCTTTGACGATTTTAAGAAGGCACTCAGAAAATAAAAGTGTTCATGATAATAATCCTAAAAGTAGGGCTGCCCCCTGCAATTGTATGCCTGATAGCTTTGTGAGCGCGTCTGACCTTATTTGCTCTTTGGTAATTTATTTTTAAGGGAACGTGTTAGAGGTTCGATGGACCTTTTTACTATTTTCATTTTTTCCATTATTTGTTTATTCAATTTTAGGTAAGCATACAAGAACAGAGCCCCATGAGCGGAACAAATATGTACACAGATAATCCTGGCTGTCGAATCATCAAATGTTTCTCAGCCAACCAACAATAAAATATAGCAGGGAAAATCCCCCCCGAGTTCTCATTACATCAGGTTCCATCAGAAACAACATGTGCTAGCCATTGGGATTAACATTAGAAACACTCCTCAGAAATAGAGGCATAATGCTACTGCGCTCACAGGACTGAAAGGAACATATCTGCAACCAGCAGAAGAGAAAAAGAGGCGGCAGACAGGAGCACGGGCAGCACAGTCATCTTTCACAACAATCACCCATGGCGCAGACGAGCGGCAACACAAAGCTGAACCGCCATGCGCGTGGCCAGTTGTAATAAACACACAGCATTTCATTAATGAGACTCCAAAAAGGAGCGCAGCGGTGCCCATATGTCTCTCGGGCGGGAGCCCTCAAGGGCCAGTTCCCAAAAGGTCGCTAATTGCTCCTGGCAGAATGCAGCATTTCGCAGCCAGTCAGACCCACGAGGGGCCCCGCCTCCCCCCCAGCACATCGCCACTCTGCACTTGGCCAAAAGCAGCAGCAGGCCCACCAGTCTCCGCAAAGCCGACGGCACTCCGTCCATCATTCCAAGCAGCGCCAGCGTAGGAGAAAGGGGCAGATCTAAGCCAGTAATCTCAGCAATCGCATGCATCACTTCCTGCCAAAAGTCACGCACCTCCCCGCAATGCCACGCCAAGTGCAGAAAATCACCATCAGGGGTGCGGCATCTTTTACAGTTAGCATTCGCGTGCAGCCCCATTGCCTAAAGACCTCTATGAGTGTAATATAAGCAATGTAAGAATTTAAAATGAATAAGCCGCAGCCGATAATTCGGTGACAGTACTCTCATATGCGCACAACATTTCTTCCATGCTTCTTCAGAAATGGTCTCCCGACATTTATTTCCCATTTAGCTTTAACAGACATGGCAATGTCACTCTGCTGTTCCTGCAAGCAGCCATACAGCTTGGTAATGAGTTTACTCGACGACTGCACACACCACACCACCTCCAGTGCCCGACAGCTCACGGGGTCGCCGGGAGGCCCGCAAATCGCGCATGCAGCATCGCACTAACACACAAGACATACAGCCGGTGTAATGCATTATCAGCCCCATCTCCAAGCGCCGTCTCCGGGGAGATCAGCCGCCCACGCAAACCAATCTCCTAAAGAAGATAGGCCCAAGCCATTGAGGAAGTCTCGCAACCGCACATCCCGGAGCATCCTCTCATCAGCGACATCAAGCACCGGCATCGCAGGAGCAAAGGGCTTGCGTACCCCAGATCGGCGCAACAAAGCCGTCCAGGTTCTGGAAGTACATGCCACAGTATCCACACCGCGAGGCCTGGGCCGAGACAAGCTCCCAAGAACCAGAGGCAGCCCGTCCGGCCACACCGCATCGCCCTCAGGCGCGAGATGCAGCAAGTAGCGCACAGGGCGAATCCAATAATATGCAAAATGGGCCTGCGTGCAGTGATAATAAAGCTCTGAATCACGAATAGCAAGGCCACCCAGTTCAAAGGGCAGCGTCAGCTTCTCCAAAGCAATTCTGGGCTGCCCGCCCGCCCGCCCGCCCAGACCAGTCGTATCAAAGCCGAGCAGGGACGCAGCAAGAAACTAGCAGTAAGTACGAGAGGAAGATTCACAAAGAGATATAGAAATTTAGGCAGCACGATCATCTTGGCAATTGCAATGTGCCCTTTAAGTGACAGCGGTAGCGAACGCCACACCTCAATCCTGTCTTCCAGCCAAGCCACAAGTCTGCCATATTTAGCCAACCAAAGTGTTTCAACGTCACAGCTCAGCCAGATTCCTAAATATCTAACCGGGCCACTCGCCCACTCAATAGGATACCAGGATGAAAAGCTTGCAGTCCCCGCAGTAAGATGCAGCACAAGCGACTTAAACCAGTTGATCACTATGCCAGAGAAGGCGCCAAACCGAATGATCTTGTTAAGCAGAACACCTAAATTCATACCCGGCTCTCAGACATACAACGCAATGTCATCAGCATACATCAAAATCGATATAGGCCGCTGCTGGAATGGCAACCCTCTGTTATTATGGTGTTGTTGCAGAAAGGCCGCAAGCAGCTCCATCGCTATAGCAAAAAGTAACGGGGACAGGGGGCATCCCTGATGGGTCCCCCGGGCGACCGGAAAAGGGTCAGATATACTGCCATTCAGCTGCAGTTGTGCAATGGGATCCGTGTACAGTAATCAAATCAATTTCATGAATCGCGCGCTCATACCCACCCTGCCAAGAAGCGCAAATAAATATTTCCATGGCGGTGAGTCAAATGCCTTTGTAGCATCCAGAAACACTGCCACAGCCTCCTCCTCCGCCACAATCATGCCCACGACCATGAAAAACGTTTGCAGATTATGCGTCATCGACTGCCCCGGCACAAAGCCAGACTGGTCGGGTAGCACCAGCCTCGGCATCAGCGGCTGCAACCGCACCACTATCATCTTGGCCAAAATTGTATTATCTATGTTAATCATAGAGAGCTGGTGATACGAATCGCAACTATGCGGGTCCTTGCCGGGCTTAAGGATCATAACAATTAGCGCCTCCCAAAGGGAGGCAGGAAGAATCCCAGTCTCCATCGCCTCGGCATAAACCTCCAACAGTTGAGGAGCTAGAATAGCAGAGTATTCCTTGTAGAATGCAGGAGTCAATCCATCCAGTCCGGGGGACTTATCACCGGGCAAGCCGCTAATTGCTGCCTTCACCTCCTCCACAGAGAATGATGCGTCAAAATAGGCTCTATGCACATCATCAAACCAAAGCAAGCTAATCTCGGGGAAGTAATCCTGCGCAGCCTCACTATTCAACTCCGTGGGTGAGGAATACAAATCAGTAAAGAATTTAGTAAAAACCTTCATAACTCCATCCGTTCCCGCCACACGCTCACCCTCCAACCCATCTATTTCGGTGATGTGGCTGCTGGCCCAGGGCTTACGTGGCATATTCGCCAGCGTGCGTCCGGCCCTGTCACCCTCGCCATAGCGCCTCGCCCTGGCGTACTTTCCCAAAAAACAAACTTCCCGCAGAGAGGCTTCCTCGTACAGAGATACCGCACTCCGCAGAGCTGCCAGCGGGTCGCCAGACCAATCTTTCACTAGGTTCGCCTCCAGCTCCGCTATCCACGCCAGTTCTCGCAGCAGCAACCGTAGCACCCTGTGTTGCTTCGAAAGACACAGCCCCCGGATGACCACCTTAAAGGCCTCCCATAACGTTCCGGCTGAGCTCACCGACCCACTATTCTCGTCAAAATATTGAGTGATAGCCTCATGAATCTCCTTGCGAAACGCTGCATCCCGGAGCGCCCCCTGAGGCAGGCGCCAAGTAAAGGCAGCACCCGGCCCCCCCAGGCACCGCCAACTCCAACTTGACGGGGGAGTGGTCTGACAGAGTACGGGCCATATGCTCCACCGACCGTTTCCAGAGCCCTACATCTCGTGTTCCCAGCCAGCGGTCTATACGGGACCAGCTATTATGCACATAGTTGACACATGTGCCTTCCCTCTTATCCCCATGTTTCACCCTCCATATATCAACCAAGGCGCCATCAGTCATGACAGTCGACAGAGCCTTAGCAGCAGCAGAGTGTCGTGCCCTGGACAAACTTTCCCGATCCCTCTCCGGATCCAGGACCACATTAAAATCTCCCCTCCAAATCACTGCACCACCACCCATCGAGTCGACCAAGTGCCAGACTTTGCAGAAAAATTCAGGGTCGTCCACATTAGGGCCATAGACCGAGACAAGTCTGCAAGGCCTATCCAGTAGCGTTCCACTCAACAGAACATATAACAGCCATTCGGGTCCACTATTACCCGCTGAGTGCGCCATTGCAGTCCCTTACGCAGCAGAATCGCCACGCCCCTTGTATACCTCGAAAACATTGTGCCATAACATTCACCAACCCATCCAGCTTTCAAGTGATTCAGCTAAGCCGCCATCAAATGAGTCTTCTGCAGCATACAAATATCTATATTCTGGCGCTTAGCATAAGCAGACATAAGCCGCACCTTGTGTCCATCATTCAAGCCACGCACATTCCAGGTAAGACAAGGAATCAACGTCACTATCCCCAGCACCATCAAAGCATCAAAGCCAAATCGCAGTGCCACCACGCCATCCCCTCACGCCCATCAACGGCACGTAGACAGAGTAAGCAGAAGAGAAAGGGCAAAGAAACAAGAAGAGAACAAATTGTGAACAAACCCACCCCCCACCCACGCAAACCCCCCAAACGGGTCAGAGCTAGAATTCACCCCCCCGGCCCACAAAAATCCAAACACCCATGACATAATAACAGGACTCATCCAAGGGCCATAGGGCTAGCCACCCAACCTGCCATCCAAGCAAGGACAGGGGAGGGAGGGCAAAGGGCCCAAAAAACAGATATAATGTCAGAGCAGCAAAGAAGAAAAAAAAAAAGGGTACTATTGCAGTGCTCCCCTGTAGTCATCTAGTCCAACTGATCCACCGGCTCCGGTCATTTAATCATTGTCACTTAGGACAGCGCGGTCAGCTCCAGGGTCCTCCGCACTCGCAGTCATAGACCTGCGGGGAATTGTTTTACAAATTTATCCACCAGCTTCGGATCCGTAAAGAACTGCAATGTGCCTCCATGCTGTACTCGGAGCTTCGCAGGATAAATAAGAGAAAATATAGCATCAGTCAAACTGAGAGCACGTTTATTTGGCAGGAAGGCCCTGCACGCTGGGGGTGTAATCCGGAAAAAAGTTCAGCTCGGAGTTCTTATATATCACCGGGCGTCTTTCCCTGGCCAACCGAACACAGCGTCTCTGTCGCGGTAGTTCAACAGGCAGATAATAATGGGTCACGGCGGGGTCCCAGGAGGAGGCCGAGGCCCAAGTGACCTGTGGACTCTCGACAACACCAGCACCCTGGAAAGCTCTCCAGGAAAGAGTTCAGCGAGCATTTGCTCCACAAAGTCCTCCATCCTGCCCATAGCCGTGGATTCCCGAAGACCAATCATTCTGATGTTGTTGCGTTACGACTGTGCCTCCAAATCTTCATTTTTATTGCGTATTACCTTCAGCACCCTTTCCATCTGCAGCAGTTGTTCTTGTTCTCCGTGCCGTTGATCCTCCAACTCCAAAGTACGCATCTCCAACTGGTCAAAGCGAGAATCATGATCATCCACCATGGCCTTGATGCGGTCCAATTGCTCAGTTAAATGATCAAGTGTAGCGTCTATGCCAGCCAAACTGTTTTTAAGATCCAGGAACATGGCCCTGACAAATGTGTCCAAAGGCCCTTCCTTCGCCGGCTGATTCCCGGACTGAGAAGCAGAGACACCTCCTTTCCTCCGACATCTGTCAAAGGAGACCTTCGCCTGCCTCTGCTCCACCTTTCCCATACTGACAACCGCCGATACTTCGCAGGAGGAGATCCACCGTCAATTCCAGAAGAAGCGCCACCAGTGCACCAGGTTCACACAGGTAATATCACCACAAGATGAAATTCCAGCAGTGACTCAGTATCTTTCAGGCGGTGAGCCCTGCATCCGCGGACCCTGGGCCCAGCACACCGCCGGAACCAGCAGCCCACCGCCAAACAGCCAGTGGGCAGAAAGGGCAGGCCCCCAATCGGTCCTCCTCAGCACTCAAATCGGCACTGCCGGCTCCCAAATGGCCCCCAGATGGCTCCCTGGTCCCATCCAACCAGCAATGGAGCCACCCAGCAGGCCCTCTTCCCAAGCGCAGCCACAGGTGAGCCCAAGCGGGTCCCCCAGCCTAAACACGAGGGCCGTGTCCAAGCCCCCGTTGCATCGCCTGAGGCCCGCACAGCACACAGATCCGGGGCTGCCGCCCCAGCCGGCGTCCTCCACAGAGCTGACAGGTCTCCAGGGGGCCGTCCAAGCGCCTCGACGCGCCGGGCTGCCCGATCCGCTGGCACCAAGAGCAGACAGGCGCCACTCCCCACGGGGCAGCGGGCCGTGGTCTGATCTGACCGCCAAGCCGGCCCGCAACAAGAGCACACCGCTCCCGGCCGCCACTAACACGCGGCCAGCAGTGCCACCCCCTTCGCAGGCCTCGCTCGGCACCAGCAGGCGGCCCCGTAAAGGCGCACCTCCAGCCGCTGCGGGCCAAGTGCAGGCCGAGCCCCCCGTCCAGCTCTGAGCAGCCGGGCCGCCAAAAGCTCCCACCGGCCCTGGCGCAGCAAGGACCGGGAGCACCAGCACCCGCGAGGGCTCACCCAGCCAGGGGAGCGGAGAATCAGCCGCTCTGACAGGAGAAATGAAAGGATTAGGCCATAAGCCTGGCAGAGCCTCACGAGGTTACGGGCATCTTGCCGGCAGGCTAGCCCGACCTTTTGACTACTCTTAGAGTGATTCCACCATGTACACAATCTTCACTCATAATCTAACCAGCAACAATATAACATGTTCAACAAGTCAATTATCAGAAACGTTTGAGTCAGTAATCTTCACACACCATGATCCATGTGGCCATGTATACCCAGCCCTTTTAGTAAAGTTAGAAAGTTTATTTCCCTAGATTAACAATGTTAATATCACGTAAATTAATCTCAAAATCAAATGATATGCATATACAAACAACACAGGCTGACCAAAGAGGCTGAATAATCTCAATTTAACCAAAGCATTATCATTAAACATTCAAGAGCTACTGTACAAAGCAATAGCAGCAATAACTGAATAGAGATGTAATTCATCGATTCAACAGATGAACAAAATCAATTCCTTGTTAATTACATTTGTTAACACTTGGCACATTAACTAACCCTCCAATTCGAATGGCATGTTTGGGCTCCATGCAAAATAGTTTAGTCAAAAGATTATTTGGAAAACATCTAACTTGGGCTCTTACAAAATAGCAGTTGGTACCTAAAAGAAAGAACAAAAACCTATAATAGAAACAATAGCATTTTGTTTTACCTCTCCTGAATGGATCAGCAAGCTGTGATTTCTTCGTCAATTGGATATCCGTTGAGTCAGCTTCAGCAAAGGACAGTGAAAGGGATTGGCTCAGCCATGGTTGGGCTCTAAGTTAACTGAACCAACTTAGAAACGGCATCAAGCTACAAAACAGCATCAACAGCATTGAACAAATTAAGCTATAGGCTAAAGTAAGGAGGAAAACATCAGGAACTGCTGTGCTCCTCGCAAGGGACTGGAGCAAGAATGGAATAGCGAAGAACTTACTTGTTTCTGCCAAGTGTAGTTGGGATAAGCTAAAATCCATAAAGTACTTTCTCACGTCACCATTGGTCGTAATGTTGTGTGTTCACAGTTGAACCAATAAACATCATTTTCTAAATCTATAACATAACTAGACAGTCTTTCACACGTCGATGATTAGCTCATTTTCTCCCGCTCTCATCACCAGTTTCGTCAAGTAACCTTTTATTTGCAATCATATCTCCAGTTAGTGAAGCCATTGTTAGGGCCTGAGAACACTGGCTTCTCATGCACCAAGGAATCATTTCTATCCATATGAAATACTTTAAATTTCAACAGGCAGTTCTCACAAGAAAATTCAAGACATCAACTTGTTTACATTGCAATGTTACAAATCTATTTGGTCAACACTGCGTGAAAAATGAACAAGTGTTAATTCTCTGCTTTTACAAAAAAACATTTATTTATGCCATGAAGCTTAGCATTAGGCTCTGTTGACTAGGCCCAAACTCTCATAATTATTCAATGCTTAATACTTTTAAGCAAATACATGGCATTAATACATTAGTATGATCCACTAATACATTTTATTCTGCATGTGCATATTTTTGAAACTTTTAATGCAAATTCTTTATTAATGTCGTACACTTCACGGTGGCCACTCATGTAGGCAGATATTCCAAGACACACAATTTTCTCTACGTTAGCCTAATTCATGTAAATTCTTAGCTATTAATCAAAGCAAACTTATTAGTAATGATTTCAGCTTTCACAATCCCTCCCCTGATGACTAAATGTGTCATCACACTTTACATCACTCAACACAATTTTTGTTAATCTAAACTTTTGTTTCGTGACAATGTTTGACATTTCTTTTCTTTCCACAATTTTCTCTAAAGTATCTTTCTAACTTAATTTCTTCCTTCCTCTGATCATTTTTCATCTTCTGTCTTTTAATCACAGTATACAATTTATGAACTCCCCATAAACCAATGATACAAATTATAATAATCAATAGTACTTGTAATATTTTCACAATGATACTTTCCTTAGGTTGCCCAGCCAATTTCCCACTGAAGCAAAACTTTTGCCAACCTTTTCCCAAATTCCAGGTTCTTTCAGAATTTTTAAGTCGGAGTTAATATTAGTCAGATTGTTAATAAAGCTTTTAATTTCTTTACTATTATTGGGAATATATGTGCAACAATGTTGCAATTTCAGCACTTTACAAACTCCACCTTCCTTTGCTAAAAGGATGTCTAACGCAAAGCAGTTCTGAAAAGTCATAGATCGTACCACAGCCATTTCTGTGTCCACTAAGACCACAGCTCCTGAAAAACTAGTCAGCATGTTATCCACAATAGAAGATAACTTTCCAGTCTTCAAAGAATTTAGAACAACTCCAACTGAGGGAATTATTGCTCCAAATATATCTCCAATTATGCCAGAGTAAGATTCTCTCTTTGGTCTAGCAGGCTGTAATTTATTCAGTTTAGGTGTTTCATTCAGGTTGTCAAGTTGGTAAATCTTTGGAAAAGCAATTTCCAAATAACATGTACCATACCATCCTCTTGGAAGACGGTAATATGTATTTTGTCCAGATTTGTGATAAACCTTGGAATCACTGGGTCTTGTCCACCTAGCATAAAAGTCAATTTACTCTGGAAGAGAAACACATGTCTGCATTTACTTGTTCCCACAAATAATGTATCAGTTCTGGATTGTGGCCTATATATACACAAAGCTTCCCTACATGATGCACATCTAAAGCTAATTTCTCTTGTGTTTTTGATTCACTAAATGCAAGGTCATTTATAAATGTCCTTTTCACTGAACCTTCATCTATTTTCTCCTTTAATGCCTTTTTCTTATCATCAGTCTGATCTAGAAAGCTCTTCTCTATTGGTGTAGGCGAGCATGTGAGATTATTCCTATGCGCGTAAGCTGTGCCGAAGGTTAAAGTAGGTTCAAAGAAACCCCTTACCAATTCTATATTATTTTCCCTAGCCAAGATTCTTAAGTATTTAACATTAGGAACAAAAGAAAACACTAAATCATGGTTTGAATAAAAATACTATGTGTATTCCTGGTTATAGAACCTTGTTAACAGAAGACTGCAATTAATTCCATATGTTAGTTGCAAGCTGTGGTGGGTTATCCCTTCTACTGATGAAGGAATTTGCGTGCAAACATAATATTCTCTCACATTCATTGTCTCAACATAGTCATACTGCAAGCAATAAAAACATTATAAGAAAGATCTCCTTGTGAGTTATCTAGATACAAATATCTCTCATCGTACCTAAACTTATCTAATGCTGTTAGTGTAGTGGTCTCTACAGAAGAGGTATGATTAGTTTAATCTTTGTTAAGCAAGTTCATGCTCACAATCAATAACAAACATACTATCAGGCACACAATTGCTAAGCCAATACCTATGCATTTACAGCACCTACTGCTTCTAACCTGCTTGTTGTGATTACTCATGATCTGTAAAGAATCAGAAAGCAGAAGAGAAAATAATTTCAACTATGCAGCAAAACAAAAATCTTCTTTGCAATTATTTACAGATTTCAGTCTCTTTTCAAGAACTTCTTGTCAAAATCAGTAACTGTTGTCAAAAATCGGTTTAGCAGCTTGCCAAATCAGTTTATTTCAAAAAGTCTTTTCAGGTTGTTTTTCTTTTCTCAGTTTCACAGAATATTTCTCAAAGTTCAGTTCATGGACCAACTTCACATGGCAAAGAATTGACTTGGAATTTCACGATCAAAACAAAATGACAAAGATTCACTCTGCCAATCACTAGTTGTTGCACATGCCCATTCAAGTCCTGCGTATCTTTGATTTGCAATTCGTTTTCTTTTCAGTCTTCAATCTCCACTTAATTCCCCATCACTCAAGTCTTCTTTCCTGATTGTTGACACTGTGATTGATTTCTTTCTCTTAGCTAGTGATTTCAGCCACTTGTCTCCTTTCAGTGTTCCCTTGGTTAATGTTTTTTTCAATGCTGGACTTTCAGCTTCTCCTTCTCCTGCATGATTTTGACTTGAAGTACCTTCAATTGTTCTTGGAGGAGTCAGATTGGTTTGATTTTGTTGATCCAACTCAGCTCCCTTTATTGGGTCTGTGGGTTGCTCTATTTGTCTTTCGAGATTGTCTGATTCTGGGAGATCCTTCCTCTGACTAGATGTTCCTGAGGCTGGTTCAGTGTTATTCTCCTGTAGGTCCTCCACTTCGTCTCTCACATGAGTACCCGGATTTTCTTCGTTCTGCTTAGAGTCAGTTTCTGATTCTCCAGTTTCCTTCTGTGTTTCTGGAGTTTGTCTGGATGCTGTTGGTACTCTCAACAACTCTTCTTCAGTGTCCAATGGACAGGGTGCCTTCCGAGTATGACTGCCACGAATCCAGTTCGGAACTGCTGCACGCTTCACAGCCGTAGTAGTGACCAGCACTATTTGGTGAGGACCCTTCCACTAGGGCTCCATACAAGTGTTCCTCATGTGTTTTCTGATCACACCCCAGTCTCCAGCTTTCAGTTTGTGACTCTGATCTTGGGATGGTAGCACAGGAGTTGCTTCCACCAGATGAGAAAAAGAGTGAACCACATCAGCTAGACCCTTGCAGTAGTCCAGCACCATATCATCTGTTATGTTCAGAAGAGCATTGGCAGGAACCGCTGGCAACCTCATTGCTCTGCCCATGATGATTTCATGAGGCGACAGTCCAGTTTTCCTGTCGGTATGTTTCTAATGTTCATCAGAACCAATGGTAGGGCATCTGGCCATTTCAAATTCGTGGACGCACACATCTTTGCAAGTCTTGACTTCAGAGCAACATTCATTTTTTCTACAAGTCCTAAGGCTTCACATCAGTAACTACAGTGCAACTTCTGCTCAATGTTCAAGGCTGAACATAGAAAATTAATTACTTTGTTATTGAAGTGACTTCCTCTATCTGATTCTAAAGAGACCGGAAAACCAAAACGTGGTATCAGTTCCCTAAACAATAACTTTGCTATGGTAAGGCTGTCATTTCTACCTGTGGGGTACGCTTCAATCTGATGACTAAATATGTAAACAATCACCAGCACATATCTCAATCCTCCACACAGAGGCATTTCAATGAAATCCTTTTGCATTCTTCTAAATGGACTTCCCACTCTTCCAATGTGGCTCATGTTGACAACTATTCTTTTACCCACATTCATCTGTTGGCAGATGATTCAAGGGTGGCAAGCTGCTTCGGCAACCTGTCTAAACTTTGGATTGAACCACAACCTTGATAATAGCTGCCATTTGAGTCAGGAGGCAATTTGGCATAACTACTTGGCCTTCTCCTGACACCCATATATCGTCATCTGTCTGTACACATTTCATTTTAGCCCTTGCTTTCTTTTCTTCTTTGTCAACATTTTCCTGGAGGCTCTTTAGCTCTTCTACAGCAGTCAAAGCATAATTTGTACCATTTTTTTCAGGTAACAGTTCTGATTTGTCTTTGAAAGAAATACAAAGAAAGAAATACAATTCAATGCGCAGAACCTTGGGACTTGATCCGCATATCCATTTCCCATTGACACAAAACCTTGCAATCTCTTGTGTGCACTGCATTTCACCTCAGCAGTCTTTTCAGGCATTTGTAAAGCTTGTAAACAATTATGAATACTTTCGCCATTTCTGATTGGTGAGCCAGAAGAGGTCATGAAACCTCTCTGTGACCATAGCTGATCGAAATTATGGACTATTCCAAATCTATATTGTTGGCTGTCTGTATGAATGGTAACTTTAAGCTGTGCAGAAACATGGCATGCTCTAGTAAGAGCCACTAATTCAGCTACTTGTGCCGAATACACTCCCTGAAGTGAGGAAGCTTTGTGTATTCCAGAAATTGTTCACACGGCATATTCTGCTTTTAATGTTCTCATGTTATCTCTTATACAGGAACCACAACAAAAATAATTTGGTAATTTTCTTCCAATCGGGTATCTCGAATGTCAGGTCTAGGTTTTGTGCACAATTCAGTTACTTCCAGACAGTCATGGTCAACATCTTCCAATTTGTCAATTACAACATTTTATTTTGGAAGCAAAGTTGCTGGGTTAAGCACTGTACACCTTTTCAGAGTAACATTTGGAGAACCCAAAATTACAGTTTCATATCTGGTCAATCTAGCGTTGGTCAAATGTTGGGTCTTTGTTCGGGTAAGCAAAACTTCAATGGAGTGAGGGATCAAAACAGTTAATAGATGTCCCATCACAATGCTCTCACTCTGAGTGAGGCTTAATCCAACCGCTGCTACAGTTTGCAAATAGCCAGGTAACGCAGCTGCAACTGGGTCCAAAGTAGCTGAAAAATACACTACTGTGCGGTTTACACTACCATGTACCTGCATCAAAACTGCAAGTGAGCAGGCATCACGCTCATGACAAAACAACATGAATGGTTTGGTGTAGACAGGCATTCCCAAAGCCGGAGCTTCTGCACAGCCTTTCTCTCAACTCAGTAAAGGCTTTCATACAAGTTTGATCTTACTCTAAGGGATCAGTAACCTCTCTGTGTGTGAACTTCTGCAATGGTTTTGAGATGATTGAAAAATTGGGAATCCACTGCTGACAATAGCTCACCATCCCAGAAACATTCTGACATTTCTTTATGTAGCTGGAGGATTCATCTGCAATATGGCAGTGACTTTCTCTCTGGAAATCTTTTCAGCTCCCTTTTCAATTTGGTGTCCCAAATATTTCACTTCTTTCTGGCGGTACTGTAACCTTGCTGGGGACACTTTGGCCCATATTTATACTTTTTTAGTGCCTCATTTGCGTACTTTTTTTACGCAAAAGTGGCGCAAACTTACAAAATATAATTGTATTTTGTAAGTTTGCAACACTTTTGCGTCAAAAAAAGGACGCAAATGCGGTGCTAAAAAAGTATAAATATGGGCCTTTATGTCCGTTCTTTCTCAAATTACTTAGTAAGGCAATCTTGTCTGCATGCTTTCTTCGTTTTTGAAGCGACCAACAAGTCATCAATGTACTGAACCAATGTCAATTGGAAAGTCACTTCGAAAGTCTCCAAATTATTTTGCGATATCTGATTAAAAATGGATGGGGACTCTGAAAAATCTTGAAGAATTCTGCACCAACAATATACGTGATCAAGAAATTTAAAACAGAAAATAATCTGGCAATCCTCATGAGGAGGTACAGAAAAGAATGCTTGTGATAGGTCCACTATGGTGAAGTGTAAGGAAATGTCTCCTTGCCATGGTTACCCCCTGACTTTTTGCCTTTGCTGATGCCAAGTTATGATTTGAAAGTGTGCTGAGGCCTGCTAACCAGGCCCCAGCACCAGTGTTCTTTCTCTAACCTGTACCTTTGTTTCCACAATTGGCACACCCTGGCATCCAGGTAAGTCCCTTGTAACTGGTACCCCTGGTGCCAAGGGCCCTGATGCCAAGGAAGGTCTCTAAGCACTGCAGCATGTCTTATGCCACCCTGGGGACCCCTCACTCAGCACAGACACACTGCTTGCCAGCTTGTGTGTGCTGGTGGGGAGAAAATGACTAAGTTGACATGGCACTCCCCTCAGGGTGCCATGCCAACCTCACACTGCCTATGGCATAGGTAAGTCACCCCTCTAGCAGGCCTTACAGCCCTAAGGCAGGGTGCACTATACCACTGGTGAGGGCATAGGTGCATGAGCACTATGCCCCTACAGTGTCTAAGCAAAACCTTAGACATTGTAAGTGCAGGGTAGCCATAAGAGTATATGGTCTGGGAGTCTGTCAAACACGAACTCCACAGCACCATAATGGCTACACTGAAAACTGGGAAGTTTGGTATCAAACTTCTCAGCACAATAAATGCACACTGATGCCAGTGTACATTTTATTGTGAAATACACCCCAGAGGGCATCTTAGAGATGCCCCCTGAAAACATACTCGACTTCCAGTGTGGGCTGACTAGTTTTGCCAGCCTGCCACACACCAGACATTTTGCTGGCCACATGGGGAGAGTGCCTTTGTCACTCTGTGGCTAGTAACAAAGCCTGTACTGGGTGGAGGTGCTTCTCATTTCCCCCTGCAGGAACTGTAACACCTGGCGGTGACCCTCAAAGGCTCACCCCCTTTGTTACAGCACCCAGGGCACTCCAGCTAGTGGAGATGCCCGCCCCCTCCGGCCATGGCCCCACTTTTGGCGGCAAGGCCGGAGGAGATAATGAGAAAAAGGAGTCGTCATTGGCCAGTCAGGACAGCCCCTAAGGTGTCCTGAGCTGAGGTGACTCTGACTTTGAGAAATCCTCCATCTTGCAGATGGAGGATTCCCCCAATAGGATTACGGATGTGCCCCCCTCCCTCAGGGAGGAGGCACAAAGAGGGTGTAGCCACCCTCAGGGCTAGTAGCCATTGGCTACTAACCCCCCAGACCTAAACACACCCCTAAGTTGAGTATTTAGGGGCTCCCAGAACCTAGCAAGATAGATTACTGCAACCTGAAGACGAAGAAGGACTGCTGACCTGAAAGCCCTGCAGAGAAGACAGAGAAACCAACTGCTTTGGCCCCAGCCCTACCGGCCTGTCTCCCCACTTCAAGAAAAACTGCAACAGCGATGCGTTCCCCAGGGTCCAGCGGCCTCTGAAGCCTCAGAGGACTACCCTGCATCTAAAAGGACCAAGAACTCCAGAGGACAGCGGCTCTGCTCCAAAGATGAAACAACTTTGCAACAAAGAAACCAACTTTAAAGGACTGCACGTTTCCCGCCGGAAGCGTGAGACTTTCCACTCTGCACCCGACACCCCCGGCTCGACCTGCGGAGAAACAACACTACAGGGAGGACTCCCTGGTGACTGCGACCCTGTGAATAGCCAGAGTTGAGCCCGCTGAGCCCCCCCAGCGACCCCTGCAGAGGGAATCCAGAGGCTCCCCTTGACCGCGACTGCCTGCTTCTAAGAACCCAACGCTTGATAAAGACACTGCACCCGCAGCCCCCAGGACCTGAAGGATCCGACCGCCAGTGCAGAAGCGACCCCCAGGTGGTCCTCTCCCTTGCCCAGGTGGTGGCTACCCCGAGGAGTACCCCCCTTGCCTGCCTGCTTCGCTTCAGAGACCCCTGGGTCTCCCATTGAACTCCATTGCAAATCTGATGCCTGTTTGCACTCTGCACCCGGCTGCCCCCGTGCCGCTGAGGGTGTACTTTTTGGGCTGACTTGTGTCCCCCCCCGGTGCCCTACAAAACCCCCCTGGTCTGCCCTCCGAAGACGCGGGTACCTACCTGCTGGCCGACTGGAACCGGGGCACCCCTTCTCCATTGAAGCCTATGCGTTTTGGGCACCACTTTGACCTCTGCACCTGACCGGCCCTGAGCTGCTGGTGTGGTAACTTTGGGGTTGCCCTGAACCCCCAACGGTGGGCTACCTTGGACCCAACTTTGAACCCTGTAGGTGGTTTACTTACCTGCAAAACTAACAAATACTTACCTCCCCCAGGAACTGTTGAAAATTGCATTGTCTATTTTTTAAATAGCTTATTGCCATTTTTGTGAAAACTGTACATGCTATTTTGCTGATTCAAAGTTCCTACGATACCTAAGTGGATTACCTTTCATTTAAAGTATTGATTGTAAATCTTGAACCTGTGGTTCTTAAAATAAACTAAGAAAATATATTTTTCTATACAAAAACCTATTGGCCTGGAATTGTGTCTGAGTGTGTGTTCCTCATTTATTGCCTGGGTGTGTACAAAAAATGCTTAACCCTACCCTCTAATAAGCCTACTGCTCGACCACACTACCACAAAATCGATTATTAGAATTATCTCTTTTTGCCAATACCTTACCTCTAAGGGGAACCTTTGGACTCTGTGCATGCTATTTCTTACTTTGAAATAGTACATACAGAGCCAACTTCCTACATTGGTGGATCAGCGGTGGGGTACAAGAGTTTGCATTTGCTGGACTACTCAGCCAATACCTGATCACACGACTAAATTCCAAAAATTGTCATTAGAAACTAATTTTTTTAATTTGAGCTATTTTTCTAAATTTTTAAAAGTCCTCCAAGGGCCTTGTGTCAGTCCCTATTAGTATTTCTTTTAGAGTTTAAAAGTTTTGTAAAAGTTTGAATTAAGTTCTAGAGATAGTTTTAGATTCTTAAAAAGTATTCCAACTTTTAGAAACATAGGCCCTCATTCTGACCCTGGCGGTGTCTCACCGCCAGGGCAGAGGAAGCACCGCCAACAGGCTGGCGGTGCTTCCGGGGCATTCTGACCGCGGCGGTAAAGCTGCGGTCAGAAAAGGGGAACCGGCAGTTTCCCGCCGGTTTTCCCCTGCCCCAGGGAATCCTCCATGGCGGCGCTGCATGCAGCGCCGCCATGGGGATTCCGACCCCCTTCCCGCCAGCCTGGTTCTGGCGGTTTTCACCGCCAGAACCAGGCTGGCGGGAACGGGTGTCATAGGGCCCCTGGGGGCCCCTGCAGTGCCCATGCCACTGGCATGGGCACTGCAGGGGCCCCCTAACAGGGCCCCAACAAGATTTTCAGTGTCTGCATAGCGGACACTGAAAATCGCGACAGGTGCAACTGCACCCGTCGCACCCCAGCAAATCCGCCGGCTCCATTCGGAGCCGGCTTCATCTTTGCTGGGGCTTTCCCGCTGGGCCGGCGGGCGATCTTTTGAAGATCGCCCGCCGGCCCAGCGGGAAAGTCAAAATGCTCCCCGCGGTCATTTGACCGCGGGCGGTGTTTGGGTGGTTTCCGCCAGGCGGGCGGCGCACGCCGCCCGCCGGGGTCGGAATGACCCCCATAATGTCTACTGCAGAAGAGACAGTGGTGGAGCTCAACCTCACACCTTACCTGCGTCTTAGGATGTCAGAGTTAAGGACTCTCTGCAGAATCAAAAAAATAAAAACTGGATCAAACCCTACCAAAGAACAGCTCCAGGAGCTCTTGGCAGAGTTTGCTAAAAATAACCCCTCTGAGGATGACCTCCCAGAGGGGGAAGCTAGTGATGTGGAGGATTTCCCACCTCCAATCCTAGATAGGGAGCCCAAGGTTTCTCAAACCCTGTCTCCACAAGTGATAGTCAGAGATGTTGCTTCTCTCACAGGAGAGTCCAACAGCTCTGCAAGCATTGAGGGCAGCCTCAATGAAGATGACCTCCTGTTAGCCAGGATGGCCAAAATATTGGCTTTGAAAACACAGATCCTAGCCAGAGAAAGGGAAATACAAGAGATGGGCCTAGGTCCCATCAATGGTGGCAGCAACATAAATAGGGTCAGAGATTCTCCTGACATGTTGAAAATCCCTAAAGGGATTGTCACTAAATATGAAGATGGTGATGACATCACCAAATGGTTCACAGCTTTTGAGAGGGCTTGTGCAACCAGAAAAATAAACCGATCTCACTGGGGTGCTCTCCTTTGGGAAATGTTCACTGGAAAGTGCAGGGATAGACTCCTCACACTCTGGAAAAGATGCAGGATCCTATGACCTCATGAAGGCTACCCTGATTGAGGGCTGTGGATTCTCAACTGAGGAGTACAGGATTAGGTTCAGGGGGGCTCAAAAATCCTCGAGCCAGACCTGGGTTGATTTTGTTGACTTCTCAGTCAAAACACTGGATGGTTGGATTCATGGCAGTGGTGTAAATGATTATGATGGGCTGTACAATTTATTTGTGAAAGAACACCTGTTAAGTAATTGTTTCAATGATAAACTGCATCCGCATCTGGTAGACCTAGGACCAATTTCTCCCCAAGAATTGGGAAAGAAGGCGGACCATTGGGTCAAGACTAGGGTGACCAAGACTTCCACAGGGGGTGACCAAAAGAAAGGGGTCACAAAGACTCCCCAGGGGAAGAGTGTTGAGACATCCAAGAGAAAAAGTAAAGATTCTTCTACAGGGCCCCAAAAACCTGCTCAGGAGGGAGGGTCCAAAGCTTATACACAATCCAATTTTGGGTACAAGGGTAAAAACTTTGATCCCAAAAATGCCTGGTGTCGTAGCTGTAATCGGCAGGGACACCAAACTGGAGACAAGGCCTGTCCCAAGAAAGGTTCCACTTCCAACTCTACTCCAGCTAACACTGGAATAGCCAGTCTCCAGGTGGGATCAACAGTGTGCCCAGAGCAAATCAGGGTTCACACTGAAGCTACATTAGTCTCTGAGGGTGGGGTGGACTTAGCCACACTGGCTGCCTGACCCACTAATATGCAAAAATACAGTCAGCAACTCTTAATTAATGGGACTAGTGTAGAAGGCCTGAGGGATACAGGTGCCAGTGTCACCATGGCAACAGAGAAACTGGTTTCCCCTGGTCAATACCTGGCTGGACAAACTTATCCAGTCACCAACGCTGACAATCAGACTAAAGTACATCCCATGGCTATGGTAACTTTAGAGTGGGGAGGGGTCAATGGCCTGAAACAGGTGGTGGTCTCCTCAAATATCCCTGTAGACTGTTTGCTTGGAAATGACCTGGAATCCTCAGCATGGGCTGAGGTAGAACTCAAAACTCATGCAGCCATGCTGGGTATCCCTGAACTGGTGTGTGTCAAGACAAGGGCACAGTGCAAGGCTCAGGGTGAAAAAGTGGTGTTGGAGCCTAAAAAAAGGGCCCAACCCTCCAAGAGAAAAGGAAAGAAGACTGGGGAACCAGCTTCAACACAACAAGAGAAAGAGAACCTCTCTTCCCAGGAAGAAGTTCTGCCCTCTGAGGGAACTGAGCCCATGGAGTTGGAACCTTATCAGGTTGAACTCTTAGGCCCAGGGGGACCCACAAGGGAACAGTTGTGTAAGGGGCAAAAAACATGTCCCTCTCTTGAAGGCCTTAGGCAGCAAGCTGCTGAAGAGACCAAAGGAAAAATCATTGGAACACATCGAGTCTATTGGGAAGATGAACTCCTCTACACTGAGGTAAGAGATCACAAACCTTGTGCCACTAGGAGAGTGGTAGTGCCTCAGGAGTTTAGGGAGTTCATTCTAACCTTAGCTCATGATATTCCACTTGCTGGGCATTTGGGACAAACCAAGACTTGGGAAAGGTTAGTTAACCATTTCTATTGGCCCAACATGTCCCAGAAAGTAAAGGAGTTTTGTGTCTCCTGTGCCACCTGTCAAGCCAGTGGTAAGACAGGTGGACACCCAAAGGCCCCCTCATTCCACTTCCAGTGGTGGGGGTCCCCTTTGAAAGAGTGGGTGTGAACATAGTGGGTCCACTTGAACCTCCCACAGCCTCAGGGAATCAGTATATCCAAGTGGTAGTGGATCAAGCCACTAGGTACCCGGAAAGAAATTCCCCTTAGGTCCACTACTGCCCCTGCAGTAGCTAAAGCACTCATTGGTATCTTTACCAGAGTGGGATTTCCTAAGGAGGTAGTGTCTGACAGGGGTACCAACTTCATGTCAGCATACCTGAAACATATGTGGAATGAGTGTGGGGTGACTTACAAATTCACCACACCATACCATCCACAAACCAATGGCCTTGTAGAAAGATTTAACAAGACATTGAAAGGCATGATCATGGGGCTCCCTGAAAAGCTCAAAAGGAGATGGGATCTCCTCTTGCCATGTCTGCTTTTCGCCTACAGAGAGGTGCCTCAGAAGGGCGTAGGGTTTTCCCCCTTTGAACTTCTGTTTAGCCATCCTGTAAGGGGACCTCTAGCTCTTGTAAAAGAAGGCTGGGAGAGACCTCTTCATGAGCCTAAACAAGATATAGTGGACTATGTACTAGGCCTACGTTCCAGGATGGCAGAGTACATGGAAAAGGCAAGCAAAAACCTTGAGGCCAGCCAACAACTCCAGAAGATGTGGTATGACCAAAAGGCTGCTATGGTTGAGTTTCAGCCAGGGCAGAAAGTCTGGGTTCTGGAGCCTGTGGCTCCCAGGGCACTTCAGGACAGATGGAGTGGCCCTTACCCAGTGCTAGAGAGAAAGAGTCAGGTCACCTACCTGGTAGACCTAGGCACTAGCAGGACCCCGAAAAGGGTGATCCATGTGAACCGCCTCAAACTCTTTCATGACAGGGCAGATGTGAATCTGTTGATGGTAACAGATGAGGACCAGGAAGCTGAGAGTGAACCTCTCCCTGATCTCCTCTCCACAGACCCAAAAGATGGCTCAGTTGATGGAGTGATCTATTCAGACACCCTCTCTGCCAAACAGCAATCTGACTGTAGGAAGGTCTTACAACAGTTTGCTGAGCTCTTTTCCCTAACCCCTGGTCAGACACACCTGTGTACACATGATGTGGACACAGGAGACAGCATGCCTGTCAAAAATAAATATTTCGGAAAGTCTGACCAAGTTAAGGAAAGCATCAAAGTGGAAGTCCACAAGATGCTGGAATTGGGAGTCATTGAGCACTCTGATAGCCCCTGAGCTAGCCCAGTGGTCTTAGTCCCCAAACCTCACACCAAGGATGGAAAGAGAGAGATTAGGTTTTGTGTGGACTACAGAGGACTTAATTCTGTCACCACCAAGACAGATGCCCATCCCATTCCAAGGGCAGATGAATTAATTGACAAACTAGGTGCTGCCAGATACTTATGTACCTTTGTCTTGACAGCAGGGTACTGGCAAATCAGAATGGCACCAGGAGCAAAAGAAAAGACAGCATTCTCCACACCTGATGGGCACTATCAGTTTACTGTTATGCCCTTTGGTTTAAAGGATGCCCCTGCCACCTTCCAAAGGTTGGTGAATCAAGTCCTTGCTGGCTTGGAGTCCTTTAGTGCAGCTTATCTTGACGATATTGCTGTCTTTAGCTCCAGCTGGCAGGATCACCTGGTCCACCCGAAGAAGGTTTTGAAGGCCCTGCAAGCATCAGGCCTCTCTATCAAGGCATCCAAATGCCAGATAGGGCAGGGAACTGCGGTTTAATTGGGACACCTGTTAGGTGGAGGCCAAGTTCAGCCACTCCAGCCCAAGATCCAGACTATTCTGGACTGGGCAGCTCCAAAAACCCAGACACAAGTTAGGGCATTCCTTGGCTTGACTGGGTACTACAGGAGGTTTGTGAAGGGATATGGATCAATAGTGACACCCCTCACAGAACTTACCTCCAAGAAAATGCCCAAGAAGGTAAACTGGACTGTAGAATGCCAACAGGTCTTTGACACCCTGAAACAAGCTATGTGCACAGCACCAGTTCTCAAAGCTCCAGATTACTCCAAGCAGTGCATTGTGCAGACTCATGCCTCTGAACATGGGATAGGGGCAGTTTTGTCCCAAACAAATGATGATGGCCTTGACCAGCCTGTTGCTTTCATTAGCAGGAGTTTACTCCCCAGGGAGCAGCGTTGGAGTGCCATTGAGAGGGAGGCCTTTGCTGTGGTTTGGTCCCTGTAGAAGCTGAGACCATACCTCTTTGGTACTCACTTTGTAGTTCAAACTGACCACAGACATCTCAGATGGCTAATGCAAATGAAAGGTGAAAATCCAAAACTGTTGAGGTGGTCCATCTCCCTACAGGGAATGGACTTTATAGTGGAACACAGACCTGGGACTGCCCATGCCAATGCAGATGGCCTTTCCAGGTTCTTCCACTTAGAAAATGAAGACTCTCTTGGGAAAGGTTAGTCTCATCCTCTTTCTTTTGGGGGGGAGGGGGGTTGTGTAAGGAAATGCCTCCTTGGCATGGTTACCCCCTGACTTTTTGCCCTTGCTGTTGCCAAGTTATGATTTGAAAGTGTGCTGAGGCCTGCTAACCAGGCCCCAGCACCAGTGTTCTTTCCCTAACCTGTACCTTTCTTTCCACAATTGGCACACCCTGGCATCCAGGTAAGTACCTTGTAACTGGTACCCCTGGTACCAAGGGCCCTGATGTCAGGGAAGGTCTCTAAGCACTGCAGCATGTCTTATGCCACCCTGGGGACCCCTCACTCAGCACAGACACACTGCTTGCCAGCTTGTGTGTGCTGGTGGGGAGAAAATGACTAAGCCGACATGGCACTCCCCTCAGGGTGCCATGCCAACCTCACACTGCCTATGGCATAGGTAAGTCACCCCTCTAGCAGGCCTTACAGCCCTAAGGCAGGGTGCACTATACCACAGGTGAGGGCATAGGTGCATGAGCACTATGCCCCTACAGTGTCTAAGCAAAACCTTAGACATTGTAAGTGCAGGGTAGCCATAAGAGTATATGGTCTGGGAGTCTGTCAAACACGAACTCCACAGCACCATAATGGCTACACTGAAAACTGGGAAGTTTGGTATCAAACTTCTCAGCACAATAAATGCACACTGATGCCAGTGTACATTTTATTGTAAAATACACCCCAGAGGGCATCTTAAAGATGCCCCCTGAAAACATACCCGACTTCCAGTGTGGGCTGACTAGTTTTGCCAGCCTGCCACACACCAGACATGTTGCTGGCTACATGGGGAGAGTGCCTTTGTCACTCTGTGGCTAGTAACAAAGCCTGTACTGGGTGGAGGTGCTTCTCACCTCCCCCTGCAGGAACTGTAACACCTGGCGGTGAGCCTCAAAGACTCACCCCCTTTGTTACAGCGCCCCAGGGCACTCCAGGTAGTGGAGATGCCCGCCCCCTCCGGCCATGGCCCCACTTTTGGCGGCAAGACCGGAGGAGATAATGAGAAAAAGGAGTCGTCGTCACTGGCCAGTCAGGACAGCCCCTAAGGTGTCTTGAGCTGAGGTGACTCTGACTTTTAGAAATCCTCCATCTTGCAGACGGAGGATTCCCCCAATAGGATTAGGGATGTGCCCCCCTCCCCTCAGGGAGGAGGCACAAAGAGGGTGTAGCGTCCCTCAGGGCTAGTAGCCATTGGCTACTAACCCCCCAGACCTAAACACACCCCTAAGTTGAGTATTTAGAGGCTCCCAGAACCTAGCAAGATAGATTCCTGCAACCTGAAGACGAAGAAGGACTGCTGACCTGAAAGCCCTGCAGAGAAGACGGAGACACCAACTGCTTTGGCCCCAGCTCTACCGGCCTGTCTCCCCACTTCAAGAAAAACTGCAACAGCGACGCGTTCCCCAGGTTCCAGCGACCTCTGAGTCCTCAGAGGACTACCCTGCATCTAAAAGGACCAAGAACTCCAGAGGACAGCGGCTCTGCTCCAAAGAAGAAACAACTTTGCAACAAAGAAACCAACATTAAAGGACTGCACGTTTCCTGCCGGAAGCGTGAGACTTTCCACTCTGCACCCGATGCCCCCGGCTCGACCTGCGGAGAAACAACACTACAGGGAGGACTCCCCGGCGACTGCGACCCTGTGAGTAGCCAGAGTTGACCCCCCTGAGACCCTCAAGCGACGCCTGCAGAGGGAATCCAGAGGCTCCCCTGACCGCGACTGCCTGCTTCTAAGAACCCGACGCCTGGTAAAGACACTGCACCCGCAGCCCCCTGGACCTGAAGGAGCCGACCTCCAGTGCAGAAGCGACCCCCAGGTGTCCCTCTCCCTTGCCCAGGTGGTGGCTACCCCGAGGAGCCCCCCCCTGGCCTGCCTGCTTCGCTGAAGAGACCCCTGGGTCTCCCATTGAACTCCATTGCAAACCCGACGCCTGTTTGCACTCTGCACCCGGCCGCCCCTGTGCCGCTGAGGGTGTACTTTTTGTGCTGACTTGTGTCCCCCCTGGTGCCTTACAAAACCCCCCTGGTCTGCCCTCCGAAGACGTGGGTACCTACCTGCTGGCAGGCTGGAACCGGGGCACCCCCTTCTCCATTGAAGCCTATGCGTTTTGGGCACCACCTTGACCTCTGCACCTGACCGGCCCTGAGCTGCTGGTGTGGTAACTTCGGGGTTGCCCTGAACCCCCAACGGTGGGCTACCTTGGACCCAACTTTGAACCCTGTAGGCGGTTTACTTACCTGCAAAACTAACCAATACTTACCTCCCCCAGGAACTGTTGAAAATTGAACTGTCTAGTTTTAAAATAGCTTATTGCCATTTTTGTGAAAACTGTATATGCTATTTTGCTGATTCAAAGTTCCTATGATACCTAAGTGGATTACCTTTCATTTAAAGTATTGATTCTAAATCTTGAACCTGTGGTTCTTAAAATAAACTAAGAAAATACATTTTTCTGTACAAAAACCTATTGGCCTGGAATTGTCTTTGAGTGTGTGTTCCTCATTTATTGCCTGTGTGTGTACAACAAATGCTTAACACTACCCTCGGATAAGCCTACTGCTCGACCACACTACCACAAAATAGAGCATTAGAATTATCTCTTTTTGCCACTATCTTACCTCTAAGGGGAACCCTTGGACTCTGTGCAAGCTATTTCTTACTTTGAAATAGTACATACAGAGCCAACTTCCTACATGAACCATTCAGCATCACATGGGATCTGGAATAATATCACTGCTGCATTTGGCACCACTGGACAGCATTTAATCACAATATCATTAATTTTTGTCAAATCCTGAAAAATCCGAAATTTCCCACAGGGTTTCCGCAATCCCATGATAGATGAGTTACATGGGCTGCTCAATACTTCTTTTAAAAGGCCTTGTCTTACAAATTCTGCAATTATAGTTGCAATCCTATCAATAGTATCCTGTGTCATGTGGTATTGAGGAATCTGGGGGAAAACTGCATTTGGCTTAGTTGGGACTTTAACTGGCTCAACTCCTTTGATTAGACCAATGTCCCTGAAAAATCCAATACTTTCATCTTAACTGTTCCCTGTAAGTCAGATGGAAGATCTTGCAGTGTTAAGACAGGAAAGAAACTGATCAATGGGTAATTCTTGTCTACTGACTTACAGTCTGTTTCTTCAGAATGGTCATCTTTATAATCACTATTTGTCTGAATGGCAATCCCATCATTTGAACAGGTAATCGAATACTCGTTTTGCATAGCAAATCCCTTTTTAGTAAGGAAACTGGATTCGAGTCACAAACTACAAATTTGTGTAAGCCTTTGAAATTTCCAATTTTAACTTGAACTGGTTCTGTAATCAGGTTTGTCAAATACTGGTTTGCAACTCCCACAATTGGCACTGTTTTCCCTGAAAGAGGTAAGTTGTGAACTTCTGCAATTCTCACAGTAGAGCGTGTGGCTCCTGGGTCAACTAGGAATGAGACTTTGTGACCCATCACTTTTCCCATCATGTATGGACTCTTTTGTTCTACTTCTAATGAAGCTGCTAACACACATTCTTCCTCGTCTGAACTCGCACTCACCCATTCATCATTAGACTCATCCTCACTATGTAATGGGTATTGATGTATTATGTTTTACTCGTGTTAAACCTTTGACCTGTGCCCTGCTGAGTAAGCATCGTCTGTTGCTGTTCCACCAAAGCCTGAGGTATCTGAACTTATTGTGTAGGTACCATTTGAACTTGGGGTTGCATTTGCTGTGACTGTTGCATGGGCTGAGGACCTTGCATTTGGTTCACATTATTTTGGAAATTACAATGTTGACCTCTCATTCTTGGTCCTCTCAGGTTTTGATAAGAATTGATTTCATTAGTCTGTGGAACAACACCTTCCTGTCTTAGCACCGGACACTCCTGCTTCCAATGTCTGAGGCCTCCGCAAGCTTGACAACATAACGTCTTTTTCATAGTCTGCATATCATTCTGGTCAACTACCATATTTAAACCAACACCACGGTTCACATTCCCATTTCCAACTCGACCACTACATTTTCGCCTGATTCTGAAACCACATGTTTCCCTGTTGTGACAATCCCCTTGAATTCCTGATTGTGCTGGTTTAATCTGCATCACCATTGCCTTCTCTTTCAACTTTCTCTGCTTCAATTCAATCTCATCACTACAGTACTTGGCATATTGCAATACTTCATCAGTCAGCATTGCTTGCCAACAAATCAAATGACTCTTAATCATCTGGCTAATTTCAGGTCTCAATCCTTCAACAAATCAGAACACAAAGTGAATCATGTCCTTTACCACTGTAATGTTTGAATGCTTGCACAAATCTCTCATAGTATGCATGTATGGACTCTTTCATCTTGAGCTGTCCTGTCTATTTTCTGTCAATCGATATTCTTGGGAGAAATTCGCATTTTCAAAAAACCAGTCACCTTGCAAAAGTATTTCATTACATCTGGGGATGGTGCACCTGCAGTTGGATCTCATGGAGGTTCTCTTGTCAGCCAAGCTACACTTCTTTTATTTTTGACCCGTAAGTCTGCTGGGACCACTATTTCTAATAAGGTATTCAAATCTTCTCACAGGCATTTTGCAAGTTTCACAAATCTTTCTGTTTGCTGGTACCAAACCATTGGCTTCTCTCCCAATCAGGGATAGTCATTTGTAAATGACAGAATGTCACTTCTGCTCCAAGGGACATGTACAAACTCCTTCTTGGAATTTCTCTCATCGGTAATATTTTTACTGGATTGTCAGTCTGCTGCACACTAGCAGTTACATTTGCATACTCCCTTTTCTTCTTGTCTCGTTTCTTCACCCATCTGCCTTCCCATTTATCTTAGGCTCCCCATGTCTGACTTCTCTTGGTCAGTTCCTTAATGTGAATTTTCATTCCCAGTATTCTCATGTTCTCAATATCCTTTGAGTCAAATTCTAATCTGTAACTTCTCAAATGCTTTGTTTTCTCAATTTCTATGTCATATTTCTCTGCCAGTTCTGCTAATTTCTGGTGTACCAATGCTGCTTTGTTGGTAATTAGTTTGCAGAAGAAGTGCAATTCCTCTTAAATGTATGAATCAATTCTGTTTAGTCCAATTGTTCCCTCAATTAATTCCTCTACTTCCAATTTAAGCCTGGTCAAATTCAATGGACTTCCTCCATTTGAATCTCCTGGTGTGTTATTCAGCCTTTCCAGCTATTTAGTTAATTACTAGGCAATCAAACCTTGTAACAAGGTATTATTATTACTTACATTGAGCATTTGATGTAACGTTAGACATGGAGTCTCTGGGGTCATAAAAAATGGGATAGAACCTCTTGCTATTTCCCTGAGCAAACAAAGGTATGACAGGACCAGTATTAACGGGTACTGACACAGCGTCTGGCTTCAGTTGAACATTTTGATTGCTGGGGGCACATTACTATTGTGTTCTGACATGGCAATGCAGAGGTATTTGTTTGTGGCACTGTTATGGGGGTGTATCTCTGGATTGTCTGGGCTTTCATTGGAGATACTAAAATAGGTGTAGACTCTATCTGGATCAGTGATGGCTTCTGATAAACCTGCCTCATCTGTGGAACTTGTTCTGTGGGCACCATTATATTTGGTGTGGAATTTAGAGTAGGAACATCTGGATAAATTCTGGGTATGTCAATCATAACTATAACTACAGAGTGGCTAATGCCACTCTGTTATATATATTCACCTAAAAAAACAAACGCTACAGGGATGTTATAGTTAGGCTCACATTTTAAATATACAAAACCATAAAAATTCAGCTGTTATAGTTAGTCATTTCATGTAGCTATAACTCGTGCCCTAAAGTAACTATCTCTTGTGCCCCTGCCATGCACAGTTTTCTCATCAATAATGTTACTGAGATGTCATGAGTGCTGTAATATCTGGGGTAATTAGCAGTACATGGCGAGGGGTGAGTTATAGTTACCTTAGGGCATGAGTAACTATAACAGCTGAATTTCTATGGGTTTTGTACGTTTAAAATGTGGGCCTACGTCCCTGTAACCTTTGGCTTTTTCTGTGAATTTCTATGTTTTTTTTTTTTTATGGCATGTAAATTTAATTACTAAGCATTAATGCAAACAGCATTAATCCAAACAGCAGTGCACCTGCACAGAACTACGCTGCTATAATCAACCAACCACGAGCACTCATGGTCTTTGGCCTTGTGCGGTGGGGGACGGCCGCAGGGCCTGCTGTCAATCCCCCTATAACCACCCATCCCTGCACTGCATACAGCCTTTGGCAGTGTGCAGTGGGGTATGGCCCCAGGGCCTGGCCCCAGCCAATCCCCTATGATAACCCAACCCTATTCCACGCATGGCCTTCATTGGGACAACAAATTAAAAATATTTAGGAGGGCCATGCCGACCCCCCCTCCAGGGACTTCAACCTCCCTGGGAAAACATTAAATATATGGGGTGGGCCGCATGGACCCTCCCAAGGGTCAGAGGACCGCCACCTCCCCAGGGATACATTATACAAATTGTTAGGGTGGCCATGTGGACCCTCAGGCCCCACCACCTTCTAGGGGCTACCTTAAATAAATATAAGGAGAGCAGCACAGACCCCCCCCCCGGGCCCTGGGGACCACTGCCTCCCTGGGCCCAATACTTCTTTTACCATTTGAGGGGAAGGGCATATGGCTCCCGTCCCTATGCTAATTTTGCCCCTGGAGGCCCCATCCCCTGGGTCCCAGCGACATCCTCCTGGGTGCAGGGCACCCAGTAATGTTCCTTGGAGACTGCGGAGGTAGTCTCAAGGCCTCACACTCTCAGATGGGAGGCAGAATTGCTCACACACGCAGGGAGCTGCTGAAAATGCAGCTCCTTGTGTGCAGGAGCAACATTTTCATATCTTTCCCTGCCCGCATGATAGCGGGCAGAGAGAGAGATGAAAACTTGTAATGCTCCCGCTTGCTGGGAGCAGAGTTATGTTTGTTTTTGCTTGGCGGGAGCTGTCACAGCTCACAGCAAGCAAAAGCAAACAGCTACCTCTCAAGGGAGGGCATCTCGGGAGGTAACGGGAGCTAGCTCTGGGGGCGGGGGTGGTCCCAAGGGCCTTATATGGCTCAATGATTTAAAAAATGTATATAGCCCCGAGGAGGTGATGGTCCCCAGGGCCGGAAGGCCCATGTGGACCCCCGTCTTTAAAGTTAATAGTGGCCCCGGATGGGTTGCAGTCCCTAGGGCCCATAGGGGAGGGCAATGCAGCCCCCCAACCATATGTATTTTGTAGCCCTTGGGAGGTGATAGTCCGTGCTGCCCCCTATATATTTTAAAAATGTAGCCCTGGGGAAGTGGCTGTCCCAGGGCCTGGGGGAGGGTCAGTGAGCCAACCCCCCCCCCCCCCCCCACCATTTTTTTTTTAAAATAGCCCTGGGAGCTGGTGGTCACTAGGGGCCCGGGGGATCCACACAGCCCCCTGCATACTTTTCAATTTTAGCCCTAGGAGGGGGGGCCCATGCACACCTTCTTTTTTTATTAAGATTGCACATGCCCCCGGGACCTGGCCCACCAGGGGGGCAAAATAAATTAGAAGCACAGGAGGTCACATTTATTTAAAAAAAAAAAATGTTCTGAAAAATCTGATGATCTGTGGATTTTCCCAAAAATTACAAAACAATATTTTAGCCCTAGCGGTATCCCAGGGGGACCCCTGGACCAGGGCTAGGATTTCAGAACATCCTTTTACACTAAATCAAAAAAATGGATCTGCACACCAAGATCTAGCTTCCTGCCAAATGTGGTGTAATGCCGTTTGGCTTTTCGGGCTGTAGTCCTGTCTAAAGACCCTATAGAAATTATTATGGGAAGCACACTTGATGGATCGCGCCAAACTTTCCACGGGCAACAATACCCTTTAGGACACTTTCTTAAAAAATAAAAAATAAAATAACATTTGTGAAGATTCGTCAAATGGTGTCAAAGATATAGGCCTGTCAAAAAAAACAATTCCTATAGAAACTAGGTCCTAACTGTAAGTACCTACTGGTGACCACCAGCCGGTTATATTTATATATATATATATATATATATATATATGATCACAAGAAATCAACAGCCAACCAGGACAAAATCTGGATCCCACAGGATGCAATGAGTCACAAGAAAAGATAATATCCAAGAAAGAAGTGACTCAAACAGATGATCTCACCAAAGAACAAAATATATTTCCGCTACAACGTTTCAGCTTCAGTCTTCCTCAGGTAGTACAAGATGGCTTGCTCAATGGCTGCACAGCTGACACTGCTGGATTTTCAAAAATCATCATGAGCGAAGATTCAAATTGGAATGTGGAATCAATGCAGTCCTGAGAACTCTTCAGATAATCAGAAATCAAATGGTGTTGTCAGTGATGTTCAGTCCATCTGGATGCAGTGATTTTAAATGGTATATCCACACGTTTTCTCTGATGTCCAGTAATTCTTTCTTTAAGACATGTTCCACAGGGAAAATCTTCAAATCTGATAGTAAATGGTCCACAAGGTTAAACTGATTGGCTAACCTCGCCAAATTTGCGTCCTTTTTTTCCAACATCCTAGGGATTCTAGAGGTACCCAGACTTTGTGGGTTCCCCAGAAGAAGGCCAAGAAATTAGCCAAAAAACAGTGAAAATTTAGTTTTTTAAAAAAAAAATGGGCTGCAGAAGAAGGCTTGTGGTTTTTCCCCTGAAAAGGGCATCAACAAAGGGTTTGCGGTGCTAAACTCACCAGCTTCCCAGCTTTCAGGAACAGGCAGACTTGAATCAGAAAACCCAATTTTTCAACACAATTTTGGCATTTTACTGGGACATACCCCATTTTTACGATTTTTTGTGCTTTCAGCCTCCTTCCAGTCAGTGACAGAAATGGGCATGAAACCAACGCTGGATCCCAGAAACCGCAACATTTCTGAAAAGTAGACAAAATTCTGAATTCCGCAAGGGGTAATTTGTGTAGATCCTACAAGGGTTTCCTACAGAAAATAACAACTGAAAAAGAAAAATATTGAAATTGAGGTGAAAAAAACATCACTTTTTCTCTACGTTTTACTCTGTAACTTTTACCTGCAATGTCAGATTTTTGAAAGCAATATACGGTTACGTCTGCTGGACTCTTCTGGTTGCGGGGACATATAGGGCTTGTAGGTTCATCAAGAACTCTAGGTACCCAGAGCCAATAAATGACCTGCACCCTGCAGTGGGTTTTCATTCTATGCCGGGTATACAGCAATTCATTTGCTGAAATATAAAGAGTAAAAAATAGCTATCAAGAAAACCTTTTTATTTCCAAAATGGGCACAAGATAAGGTGTTGAGAAGCAGTGGTTATTTGCACATCTCTGAATTCCGGGGTGCCCATACTAGCATGTGAATTACAGGGCATTTCTCAAATAGACGTCTTTTTTACACACTGTCTTACATTTGGAAGGGAAAAATGTAGAGAAAGACAAGGGGCAATAACACTTGTTTTGCTATTCTATGTTCCCCCAAGTCTCCCGATAAAAATGATACCTCACTTGTGTGGGTAGGCCTAGCGCCCGCGACAGGATATGCCCCAAAACACAACGTGGACACATCACAGAAAACAGAGCTGTTTTTAGCAAAGTGACTACCTGTAGATTTTGGCCTCTAGCTCAGCCGCCACCTAGGGAAACCTACCAAACCTGCGCATTTCTGAAAACTAGAGACCTAGGGGAATCCAAGATGGGGTGACTTGTGTGGCTCGGGCCAGGTTCTGTTACCCAGAATCCTTTGCAAACCTCAACATTTGGCTAAAAAAACACATGTTCCTCACATTTCTGTGGCAGAAAGTTCTGGAATCTGAGGGGAGCCACAAATTTCCTTCCACCCAGCGTTCCCCCACGTCTCCCGATGAAAATGATACCTCACTTGTGTGGGTAGGCCTAGCGCCCACGACAGGAAACGCCCCAAAGCGCAACGTGGACACAGCCAAATTTTTGAAGGAAAACAGAGGTGTTTTCTGCAAAGTGCCTACCTGTAGATTTTGGCCTGTAGCTCAGCCGCCACCTAGGGAAACCTACCAAACCTGTGCATTTCTGAAAACTAGAGACCTAGGGGAATCCAAGATGGGGTGACTTGTGTGGCTTGGACCAGGTTCTGTTACCCAGAATCCTTTGCAAACCTCAAAATTTGGCTAAAAAAACACATGTTCCTCATATTTCTGTGGCAGAAAGTTCTGGAATCTGAGGGGAGCCACAAATTTCCTTCCACCCAGCGTTCCCCCACGTCTCCCGATAAAAATGATACCTCACTTGTGTGGGTAGGCCTAGCGCCCGCGACAGGAGACGCCCCAAAGCGCAACGTGGACACAGCCAAATTTTTTAAGGAAAACAGAGGTGTTTTTTGCAAAGTGCCTACCTGTAGATTTTGGCCTGTAGCTCAGCCGCCACCTAGGGAAACCTACCAAACCTGTGCATTTCTGAAAACTAGAGACCTAGGGGAATCCAAGATGGGGTGACTTGTGTGGCTCGGACCAGGTTCTGTTACCCAGAATCCTTTGCAAACCTCAAAATTTGGCTAAAAAAACACATGTTCCTCACATTTCTGTGGCAGAAAGTTCTGGAATCTGTGAGGAGCCACAAATTTCCTTCCACCCAGCGTTCCCCCACGTCTCCCAATAAAAATGATACCTCACTTGTGTGGGTAGGCCTAGCGCCCGCAACAGGAAACGCCCCAAAGCGCAACGTGGACACAGCCACATTTTTGAAGGAAAACAGAGGTGTTTTTTGCAAAGTGCCTACCTGTAGATTTTGGCCTGTAGCTCAGCCGCCACCTAGGGAAACCTACCAAACCTGTGCATTTCTGAAAACTAGAGACCTAGGGGAATCCAAGATGGGGTGACTTGTGTGGCTCGGACCAGGTTCTGTTACCCAGAATCCTTTGCAAACCTCAAAATGTTGGCTAAAAAAACACATGTTCCTCACATTTCTGTGGCAGAAAGTTCTGGAATCTGAGAGGAGCCACAAATTTCCTTCCACCCAGCGTTCCCCCACGTCTCCCGATAAAAATGATACCTCACTTGTGTGGATAGGCCTAGCGCTCGCTACAGGAAACGGCCCAAAACACAACGTGGACACATCAAATTATTTCATAGAAAACAGTGCTTACCTGTGGATTTTGGCCTCTAGCTCAGCCGGCACCTGGGGAAACCTAGCAAACCATGGGGTGATTTGCGGGGCTCTGACCAGGTTCTGTTACCCAGAATCCTTTGCAAACATCAAAATTTGGCCCCAAAACACTTTTTCCTCTCATTTCGGTGACAGAAAGTTCTGGAATCTGAGAGGAGCCACAAATTTCCTTCCACCCAGCGTTCCCCTAAGTCTCTCCATAAAAATGGTACCTCACTTGTGTGGGTAGGCCTAGCGCCCGCGACAGGATATGCCCCAAAACACAACGTGGACACATCACAGAAAACAGAGCTGTTTTTAGCAAAGTGACTACCTGTAGATTTTGGCCTCTAGCTCAGCCGCCACCTAGGGAAACCTACCAAACCTGCGCATTTCTGAAAACTAGAGACCTAGGGGAATCCAAGATGGGGTGACTTGTGTGGCTCGGGCCAGGTTCTGTTACCCAGAATCCTTTGCAAACCTCAAAATTTGGCTAAAAAAACACATGTTCCTCACATTTCTGTGGCAGAAAGTTCTGGAATCTGAGGGGAGCCACAAATTTCCTTCCACCCAGCGTTCCCCCACGTCTCCCGATGAAAATGATACCTCACTTGTGTGGGTAGGCCTAGCGCCCACGACAGGAAACGCCCCAAAGCGCAACGTGGACACAGCCAAATTTTTGAAGGAAAACAGAGGTGTTTTCTGCAAAGTGCCTACCTGTAGATTTTGGCCTGTAGCTCAGCCGCCACCTAGGGAAACCTACCAAACCTGTGCATTTCTGAAAACTAGAGACCTAGGGGAATCCAAGATGGGGTGACTTGTGTGGCTTGGACCAGGTTCTGTTACCCAGAATCCTTTGCAAACCTCAAAATTTGGCTAAAAAAACACATGTTCCTCATATTTCTGTGGCAGAAAGTTCTGGAATCTGAGGGGAGCCACAAATTTCCTTCCACCCAGCGTTCCCCCACGTCTCCCGATAAAAATGATACCTCACTTGTGTGGGTAGGCCTAGCGCCCGCGACAGGAGACGCCCCAAAGCGCAACGTGGACACAGCCAAATTTTTTAAGGAAAACAGAGGTGTTTTTTGCAAAGTGCCTACCTGTAGATTTTGGCCTGTAGCTCAGCCGCCACCTAGGGAAACCTACCAAACCTGTGCATTTCTGAAAACTAGAGACCTAGGGGAATCCAAGATGGGGTGACTTGTGTGGCTCGGACCAGGTTCTGTTACCCAGAATCCTTTGCAAACCTCAAAATTTGGCTAAAAAAACACATGTTCCTCACATTTCTGTGGCAGAAAGTTCTGGAATCTGTGAGGAGCCACAAATTTCCTTCCACCCAGCGTTCCCCCACGTCTCCCAATAAAAATGATACCTCACTTGTGTGGGTAGGCCTAGCGCCCGCAACAGGAAACGCCCCAAAGCGCAACGTGGACACAGCCAAATTTTTGAAGGAAAACAGAGGTGTTTTTTGCAAAGTGCCTACCTGTAGATTTTGGCCTGTAGCTCAGCCGCCACCTAGGGAAACCTACCAAACCTGTGCATTTCTGAAAACTAGAGACCTAGGGGAATCCAAGATGGGGTGACTTGTGTGGCTCGGACCAGGTTCTGTTACCCAGAATCCTTTGCAAACCTCAAAATGTTGGCTAAAAAAACACATGTTCCTCACATTTCTGTGGCAGAAAGTTCTGGAATCTGAGAGGAGCCACAAATTTCCTTCCACCCAGCGTTCCCCCACGTCTCCCGATAAAAATGATACCTCACTTGTGTGGATAGGCCTAGCGCTCGCTACAGGAAACGGCCCAAAACACAACGTGGACACATCAAATTTTTTCATAGAAAACAGTGCTTACCTGTGGATTTTGGCCTCTAGCTCAGCCGGCACCTGGGGAAACCTAGCAAACCATGGGGTGATTTGCGGGGCTCTGACCAGGTTCTGTTACCCAGAATCCTTTGCAAACATCAAAATTTGGCCCCAAAACACTTTTTCCTCTCATTTCGGTGACAGAAAGTTCTGGAATCTGAGAGGAGCCACAAATTTCCTTCCACCCAGCGTTCCCCTAAGTCTCTCCATAAAAATGGTACCTCACTTGTGTGGGTAGGCCTAGCGCCCACGAAAGGAAATGGCCCAAAACACAACGTGGACACAACATATTTTTTCACAGAAAACAGAGGTGTTTTTTGCAAAGTGCCTACCTGTGGATTTTGACCTCTAGCTCAGCCGGCCCCGGGGGGGGGGGGAAATGCCCTAAAATAAATTTGACCCCCCACCCCCCCAAACCGCCCACTGCCCAGGAGCGACCCTTGCCTACGGGGTCGCTCCCCCTGCGTGACATTGGCGCCAAACAACAAATCCCCGGTGCCTAGTGGTTTCTGCCCCCTTGGGGGCAGATTGCCCTAAAATTGACCAATCTGCCCCCAAGGGGGGCAGAAATGGTCTAAACACAGTTTGCCCCCCAGGGGAGCGACCCTTGTCTGATGGGTCGCTCCCCATCTCTAAAAAAACACAAAAAACAAATTTGCCCTGGCGCCTACAGGTTTCTGCGCCCCCTGGGGGCAGATCGGCCTAATAATAGGCCGATCTTCCCCCAGGGGGGGTAGAAATGGCCTAAAATAAATTTGCCCCCCGAACCTCCACCCCCCCCGGGAGCGATCCTTGCCTACAGGGTCGCTCCCCCTGCGTGACGTTGGCGCCAAAAAACAAATCCCCGGTGCCTAGTGGTTTCTGCCCCCTTGGGCGCAGATTGACCTAAAATCGACCAATCTGCACCCAAGGGGGGCAGAAATGCTCTAAATACAGTTTGCCCCCCAGGGGAGCGACCCTTGTCTGATGGGTCGCTCCCCATCTCTAAAAAAAAAAAAACACACAAAAAAAATTTGCCCTGGCGCCTACAGGTTTCTGCCCCCCCCTGGGGGTAGAAATGGCCTAAAATAAATTTGCATCCCCAACCCCCACCCCCCCACCAGGAGCGACCCTTGCCTACGGGGTCGCTCCCCCTGCGTGACTTTGGCGCCAAAAAACAAATCCCCGGTGCCTAGTGGTTTCTGCCCCCTTGGGGGCCGATTGACCTAAAATCGACCACTTCTGCCCCCAAGGGGGGCAGAAATGCTCTAAATACAGTTTGCCCCCCAGGGGAGCGACCCTTGTCTGATGGGTCGCTCCCCATCTCTAAAAAAACAAACAAACAAACAAAAAAAAAACCACAAATTTTTTTTGCCCTGGCAACAAGAGGTTTCTTCCCCCGGGGGGGGGCAGAAAAGGCCTAAAATAAATTTGCCCCCCACACCCCCACCAGGAGCGACCCTTGCCTACGGGGTCTTTGTCTGATGGGTCGCTCCCCATCTCTAAAAAAACAAACAAACAAAAAAAAAACACCAATTATTTTTTTGCCCTGGCGCCTACAGGTTTCTGCCCCCCCTGGGGGCAGATCGGCCTAATAATAGGGCGATCTGCCCCCAGAGGGGGGCAGAAATGGCCTAAAATAAATTTGCCCCCCGAACCCCCACCCCCCCCCGGGAGCGACCCTTGCCTATGGGGTCGCTCCCCCTACGTGACATTGGCGACAAAAAACAAATCCCTGGTGCCTAGTGGTTTCTGCCCCCTTGGGGCAGATTGACCTAAAATCGACCAATCTGCCCCCAAGGGGGGCAGAAATGGTCTAAATACAATTTGCCCCCCAGGGGAGCGACCCTTGCCTGATGGGTCGGCTCCCCATCTCTAAAAAAAAAACACAAAATATTTTTTTGCCCTGGCGCCTAGAGGTTTCTGGCCCCCCTGCAAGCAATCCGGCTTTTGAAACCTGTGAGAGACTTCAAAGGGAAGGAAATACATTTCCTTCCCTTTGAAGCCTCTCGGGGCCTCCCCCATGGGATTGAAAGAGAAATGCAAAAGCATTTCTCTTTCAATCGCGCTGGAAGCAGGGGAGACCCTGTGACTAATCAGCGCGCGCTCGCGCGCTGACGTCACAGGGGGGGTTGGGGGGGTCGGGGGTGGGAGGGGAAGGGCTTCCCCTTCCATCCCTGACTTGGGGGGGTGGGGGGGAACCCCTCAGAGGGAGCGCTAGCGCTCCCTCTGGGCTCTGTGCACAGGACGTAATGGTTACGTCCTGGGCACAGCAGCACTGTGCCTCAGGACGTAACCATTACGTCCTGGGCACAGAAGGGGTTAAGACATGTTCCACAGGGAAAATCTTCAAATCTGATAGTAAATGGTCCACAAGGTTAAACTGATTGGCTACAGGCTGGTCAAGTTTCTTGTTAATTATTGCTGATTTGTGGTTCCTGAATCGTGTATGGAGGTCATTCACTGTTTGGCCTACATATTGTTTTTTTTTTTACAGCTTTGGCACTGAACCACATAAATAATGCATGTTGAGTGAAATTGATCAGTTGGAGTTACCTGAGCTAGCTATGCCTTACACCCCCACAATGCACTGCTTATGACCTCACATATTACACCACTCATGAGATGGTCAGTGACATCACTGAAAACTCACTCAAAGCTGTCAAAGTGCTCTCGCCTGCTGGAAGAGGAGGTGTCATTTTTTTTAGAATAAATTATCGCTCTTGCACACAGGGAGCTGCATGTTTAGCAGCTCCCTCTGTGCAATAGCAGTGCCAGCTCCCGCAGGTGACAGGGAGCCAACTGGGACTGCGGGGAACCTGAGGGGCAACCCGCGGGCCCATTGCGTACTGGGTGCCCTGGGGGACACCCAGGAGAAATGGCTGGGCCCTGGGACTTGTGGTCCCTGGGCCAAATGGCCCTGGGAGGGGACCCCTTCCCCTATTGAATGAAGGCTGGGACCCTGAGGCCAACATTGTTCCCGCAGAAGGGCGTGCATGGCAGTGTTTGTATTAGTGTATAGTAATTAAAATTACTTTACGTTAAAAAAAAAAAACATTGAAATTCACTGAAAAAAAACAAAGGTTACACGGACATTATAGTTAGAAAATAGAATTTAAAAAAACATAGAAATTCAATTGAAAAAAACAAAAGTTTGGGGGCATGGTGTGGAAGGCAATGGCGGCAGATGTTTTCGGCTGAGCGCATGCCGCCTACACCGCACCGGAGACAAATATCCTGTATAAACAACGGCTTAAGTGGAAGAGAAGGGCTATAAAAAAAATCCCCAACATGCCAAGTGATGGGAAAAGTTCCCTTCCCAAGCCTTGACGAAGAGTGAAGCCCCACTCACGTGGAGATTGTGCTAGGACTCTGGAGCAGGCAAGAGGGTTACTGAGTGAGATCGGCTGATGCGGTGAGCCAGCGGTGCATCTGAACCCGCTGGATTCATCAAGCGTAGTTTAAAAAAGGCTCCTACCTGATTCACCCAGTGATTGCAAGATGAGGAGAGAGCCCCAGCTCCACCTCGGAAGCAAATGACAGTTTGGGTGCCTGGAACTGAGGAGTGAGGCTGTGAGGTAGGTGGCCCAATTTGCAGCAATGTGCATGAGCCCAAGCGCACGCAGAGGAGCTGGGGAATCCTCTACACCCTCTTGCTCCCCTAACACTGGCAGAGAAACCACCTGACCCCTAAGCAACAGGGAACGAGCATGCAAACTGCACACAGATGATCTCCTCATGATGGTGACTATTGGGCGGGAGCCCTGACCTATATCTGGTGGCCATATCCATTACAGGCATCAACATTCAGACACAGTGTCCCCAGGGGCAGAACAAACCACCAACATATTTAAAGTTAAAGCACCCGGATCAGGCTGCGCACTGGAAAGACATCTCGCCCTCTCGCCCCCCTTTTCTCCCAACCTACAGGCTGCAGAGCAGCTTACTATTACTAACCGACGCACAACATATGGGCTAACTCCCAAGAGGGGTAAAATGAAGAGGCAATAACGAGGCACACCCTTTGGGTCATGACCATGTTGGGGAAGGGTGGGCCGGATGATCTGAGACACTATGGTGCATGCACATATCATGCCTATTTCAGCCTGATTGAGTAAATGGCATAAACAAAACAGCACAAATACCCCAGTGGTTACTCAAAGGTGCTCAGACCTCACCACAGTGGTGAAATCCAAGCCAACTGAAAGCAAAACACTGGGGGAAAGGAACCATGGCACAGACCCAAGATCCTGGAGATGGCATCCTACAGTGCACACCTCAGTGATCCTAGCAGCTATAAAAGACACAAAGCAGACCCTAGCGGCACAAATAGCGGCAGAGGTCAATGAGGTTGGCATCTTGCGCACTGACCAGAGGAAGCTAGTGGAGAGGACCAGAGAAGTAGAAACAAAGTTAAAAACAATTCACCTGGCCGTACAAGATCTAGAGAAACAGTGCGTGCAGCTGGATAAAGGAGTGTCCTTCCTCATGGACCACCTGGAGGACGCAGAAGGGAGATCATAGTATTTGACTGGTCGGGGTCTCAGGAGGGGCAGAACATAGAACTGTTCATGGAGGAATGGCTAGAAAAAAGGCTGCCCTTCTAGCTTCTTCTAGGCGCACAGAATACCGCCAAGGGCCCCAGAGTTCAGTCCCTCTCGACTCATCAAGTGCAGTTTAAAAAAGGCACCTACCTGATTTGCCCAGTGTCTGTAAGATGAGCAGAGAGCCCCGGCCCCACCTAGGAAGCAAGTGGCAGCCCAGGCACCTGGAACTGAGGACTGAGACTGCAAGATAGATGGTCTGAGTTACCGCAGTGCACCTGGGTCCAAGTGCACGCAGAGGGGCTGGGGGATCCTCTGCACCCTCTTTCTTCACCTCCACCGGAAGAGAAAATGCTTGACCACTACTCAACAGGGAAAAAGCATGCAATTGGCACACAGATGCTTTCCTCATGATGGGGACTATTGGGCAGGAGCCCTGAACTATATCTGGTGGCCACAGCCATTACAGGCATCAACATTCAGGGAGAGGGTCCCGAGAGAAAGAACGAACCCCCAACATATTTAAAGCACCCGGGCCCGACTGTGCACTACGCACTGGAAAGACACCTCAGCCCCCACTTCTTTTTCTCCCAACCTGTGGGCTGCAGAGAGGCTTACTAACTGCTAACTGACGCACAACATATGGAGTAACGCCCCCGGGGGGTAAAATGAAGAGGCAATAATGAAGCACACCCTTTGGGTCATGATCTGGTTGGAGGAGGGTGGGCCGGATGCTCTGAGACACTGTGGCGCATGCACATAGCATGCCTGTTTCAGCCTGATTGAGTAAATGGCATAAGAAAAACAGCACAAATACTCCGGTGAATACTCACAGGTGAGCAGACCATGTCACTATGGTGAAACCCAAGCCAACTAAAAACAAAACAGTCTACCTGCCATCGGTGGGAGACGGAACAATGGCACAGACCCAAGATTCCAGAGATAGTACCCTAGCAGCGCACACCTCAGTTATCCTAGCAGTTATAACAGATACAAAGCAGAACCTGGAGGCACAAATAGTGGCAATGGTCAAAGAGGTCGGCATCTTGCACACTGACCAGAGGAAACTAGTGGAGAGGACCAGAGAAATAGAAACAAAGTTTAAAACAATCCACCCGACTGTACGAGATCTAGAGAAATGGTGCGCGCAGCTGGAAAAAGGAGTGCCAGTCTTCACAGACCACCTTCAGGACACAGAAGGGAAATCCAGAAGACATAATAGCCGATTGGCTGGGATCCGAGGAAAAGGCGGAGGGGCAGAACATAGAACTGTTCATGGAGGAATGACTGGAAACAAGGATGCTACAAAGCCCCCCTTCTTGCTTCTTCTCAGTTGAGCAGGTGCACAGAATACCGGCGAGGGCCCCAAAGTTCAGTTCCCCAGACGAACCATAGTTCGGCTGATGAACTATAGGGACTGAGATAATATCCTTCAATTGTCCTGTAAACACGGCTGGGAAACAAGGTGAACATATATCCTTATTCCACCACAATGGTTCCTTCGCACCAATTAAGAAAGTGTTCTGTCAATTGTGACTTAAATACACCCTTATATTCCCGGCGAAACTTGTGGTGTACAAAGACAAAAGTCCACTTCTTTTTCTCTGCACAGGAAGCTGGGCAGTGGTTGGAACACCAACGATTGGCATCCGGATCAGAGGTGCCGTCAGGACCAATACCAGTTGGCAGTCGGGGAAACCCAGGAAGCGGCGAGGAATGTACTGCAGATCCTCCCCGACGCAGGCTCAGATGAAGCCAGAGTAGGAATGAGTGGTGGAGGCAATCAAAAACTGTACAAACCCACTGGATAACAATAAATGGAGAATGATAGCTCCTGGGGGAATGGGACAGAGTCCTTAGGCTTGGAATCAGAAACCAATGACATTGGACCATATCATATGAACCTGCTTGCAGCCCATAAACTACAAACTGTAAGTACATTATGCAGACAGGGTTGCACCGGGCTGATGACGAATGGGCGGTTGTACGACGGAATGCCGACTGACAAAACAATGGGTGCCTAAACAACGAGGTCGGAACACCGACCTCGTTGTTACTACTAATGCCTTTACCACGAATGCCTTAACAACGATATTTCGTTGTAAAGGCATTCCTGGTAAAGTCATTAGTAACAGGCACCCATTGATCCTGCATGCCTCACCCCACCCCCCCAACCCCACCCCAAAACCTAAAACCCCGACCCCCCACCCCCTCCCCAAAACCAAAAACGCCCCACCCCCCCAACCCCACCCCAAAACCTAAAACCCCCGACCCCCCACCCCTCCCCAAAACCAAAAACGCCTCACCCCACCCCCCCAACCCCCTCCCCAAAACCTAAAACGCCCCACCCCCCCAACCCCACCCCAAAACCTAAAACCCCGACCCCCCACCCCCTCCCCAAAACCTAAAACGCCCCACAACCCCACCCCAAAACCTAAAACCCCGACCCCCCACCCCTCCCCAAAACCAAAAATGCCCCACCCCCCCCAACCCCACCCCAAAACCTAAAACCCAGACCCCCCACCCCCTCCCCAAAACCAAAAACGCCCCACCCCCCAACCCGAACCTAAAACCCCCGACCCCCCACCCCCTCCCCAAAACCTAAAAACCCCACTTACCTGAGTCGTCGCCTCGTCATCTGCGTCGTCCTCCTCAGCCGACTCCCTTGTTTGTACCTTAACCATGCATGCTCGTTGTTCAGGACATGCGTGGTTAAGGCACAAAATAACAAAGTCGTGGTTAAAGAAAGTGTTGTTCCGCTTTCGTTAACCAGGACTTCGTTATAAAAAAGTCGGCATAAAGGATGTTTCCCCAAATGGGCTGAACTCCTCCTTGAAACTTGGACCGTTTTGATGTTACTGCCTCTCAATATATAAATACCACCGGGCCTCCAAACACAGATGCTTCAAAAGTTTGGGCAGCGCCTGACAGGGTTCCCCCGGGCCTTTACAATCGTGGGAGATGACTTCAACCTTGCCCATGATTCAAAGTTAGGCAGGGAAAGTAAGAGATCTCAAAGTAAAGCAACAGTGGGGAAGCTGGAGGGATGTCTACAGGCAATAGGCCTGACAAACATATGGAGAACCTTACAAGGGCAAGAGAGAGCATATTCTTTCCATTCATACACCCACGCAATGTCCTTCAGGCTTGACTATGTCCTGACACCGACTGAAACTCTGGGTAGGTTCACAATGGCAATTTACTAAGAACGAGGCAAATCAGATCACTCCCCGCTGTAGGTGACTGTGAGCACTGCCAGGCAGAGAGAGCCCAGTGAGTGGAGGACGGCAACTGGCTAATGAAAAGGTGGTGAAGGCTTTAGATAAGGCCACTGAACTCTTCTTCCGGGAAAATGAGGGTGCTGTAACTAGTGCTAGTGTTGTGTAGCCATTTTAGTTATAGCTCCATGCATGTTATTTTAATGCACTAGGCCTGCAGCCGTGCACTTTAACCTAGATATATTTTATTCGGCTCCGCTTTATTATTGTTACAGTAGCTGCTTTTACGGTCTTGTTTTATTTTCTATCTATCTCACTGTTTTGCCTAGGCCAGCACTCTGTTCTCAAACAAGACATTCTTGCTCACTCTGTGCTTCTTCCAAGGCTGCAGCAAGATAGGTTGCCGGTGAACGTGGTATAAGTTTAGTCTCTGACATTCGTAGGAAAGCACACAACCCTATGTAGGGACATTTTCTCAGAACATCAGCTGTTTTATTATAAAAACACTTCCCTCTCCCTTACACGTTAGAGGGAGATTCCAGCTAGAGAACCACAACCATATGCTGATTGCTTCGCTACAGCTGCTTTTGCAGACTCCAGGCCTTTGCTCAGGTATGGGGGATGATGTCTTCCCAGGGGAACCTGACGGGCAGAATTAGAGCTTAACATGTTGTGCTCTATTATAGCCTAGGTAGGAATTAGCCCATTGACTATAGTGACAATATGGTAGCGTTATTTCTATACTTCACTCTCCTTGCCACAATAATAATCTTGTCATGCTGTATCATCCTGGTTATTGCAGCTCTTGTTTTGCTATCTAAGATGCAGTCGCTTCAATAAAAATATTATTGAAACATATACTGCCTCTGTTTGTCATTGTGTATATGAGACTAATGTAACTGAGAGAAACATGTGAGACCTGAGTGACCACGGCTTCCCTGAGAAACCAGTTATGTCATGCGCTCGACTGCCCCATCATCCTTGTTCTTGGGTAAGAGATGAGGCACTGCTAGTTAGCTGGACCAAAACCCTGATTGGAGCGACAGGCATCACCTGTAGTGGGCCAAACTTGGGCGGTCATTATGAACACAGCGGTAAACACCGCCGACCGCCGTGGCGGCGGTGAACAGAAGACCGCTGTTGGTGGTGAATAGAAACCTGCCATATAATAAACCATAATCCTGAACCCGTCAAAAATCACCAGTCCAACAGTCACTGCTAGGACCCTGTCGGTGGAAATGATGGACCTTCCACCCCGCCACTGCCGAGCACACCCACATCCCACCCTCCAAATAATGATGCACAAATCACCTTGGCGGTCAGTGGAAGCAGAACGACCATTGGCGGTGCAGACCGCCACCGGCGGCAAGTGGACCCAACAGCAAGAAGTGAACACATTGGATAAACTAGAAACCCACACACCTGAATCACATCCACAACACCATAAAACACTCAGACACACCCCACAATCCTTTGCAATGAAAGTAGGCCAACGAAGACAGGGAGCACCAGAAGCAGACACCTAACGCCACTATACACAAGACTCACACCGACCCACAGAAGAGCACCATCACCACGATTCCAGCCCAGACACCATTCACCACACCCACCATGTCACCCCCTAAACATCCACGCTTCACAGAAAGAGAGCTAAGGACCATGGTGGATGAGATCCTGAAGGTGGAGCCACAAATATTCAGGGCTCAGGTGCAGCACACACCCATCGCCAGGAAGATGGAGCTATGGCAGACCATTGTCAACAGGGTCAATGCAGTGGGACACGATCCACGCACCAGGGACAACATCCACAAGAGATGGAATGTCATGCGGGGGAAGGTCAGGGCCATGCCAACCAGGCACCACATTGCAGTCCACATCCCTCCCCCTGTGCACAGCCACCTACCCCTGCAAGGATTCACAATGACACTACACCACCCACAAAGAAACTCCACATCCTAAGCATAATGCTGTGCAAACCTCACAGAGGCACCCTGCATGGCCCCAAAGTGTAACTCCTGCACAGAACAGCCCAGCCCTCTGCACCCCATCTGATCATGCATTTGTAACAGACATGTCCATTTCCCCCAACAGGCACCACCATCCATGCCACCCTGACGGACAGGACAAGGAGTGCCAGTGTCCCCCAGGGAGACCAGAGGCACCTCACAGGACACTGGGGATGGAACCCTGGACACTGATGAGCAGGCTGGCCCCTCACACAGTCCTGGACTGTCACCATCCAGCAACCCCACCCAGGATACCACTGACACCCCTACCACCCAGGCAAGAACAGCAGCCCAGTGCAACCATCCACATACCTGTGTATCCAGGCCACAGACTGGTGGAACACAGGTACAGAGGCCTCAGTCACCCTCTACCAACAGGCAGGAAGACAATGGCCCCAGTACAAGTGGTACCGCCAGACCTGTGCAGGGGACACAGGCACATGGGGCTAGGCCCAGTGGGATTTCCTCAGTGGCCCAAGGGGGAGGCCACAGGATGGATGCTGCAGCCCAGGACGTGATCTCTGAGGTCCTGGGGGCCTACCAGCATACCCATGACAGATTGGCCCAGATAGTATCCACCCTGGAGCATAGTCAGAAGATGCAGCAGGAACACCACCAAGAGGCCACGGAGCAGTGGAAACTGCACAACGTCACAATGGCCAGCATAGCAGGAGCACTGCTGCAGCTGGTACAAACCCAGTCTGAGACCCACACAGCACAGGTCCCTCTAGGTCAACAGCAGGCACACAAACAGACCCTCAGGCCAAGATATGGTACTGGAACTCGTGCCAAAAACAAAGCCCCCCTCAAAGAAGTGACTCTGCAACAATCTGCCCATCAACCATCCCACCCAATCAACCACCAAACAGTGCTAACAATCAATAAGCACTCATGTAAGCATTGATGGACCTACCACTACTTACAACAAGGCTGCCACCATTTTGGCATTTAGGATAACCACCCATGACCAACTGCCATCACTGTAATTTGCACTATTCAACCCCTGCACCACATAATACACATATCACACCTGTAACACTGTCCCTTGTGATAATGTGTGAACAAAGTGAAGTATGGATGCAACTGGCTGATAACTACTTTATTTGTAATGTGCAGCATGAAAGTACACACTCACCTTACACGTTGTTGTGCCTAAAGGTTGTCGCAAAAAGCAGCACTAAAATGTATTTGGTCCCATGCAGTCCTGGACCCAGTTGCAAATAGCAGATCTAACCCCCCCCCACCCCAAAGCACACTGACAGTATGTTCCACAAACACCACTGTCAGCCCTTAGTCCCACATAGTTAGTGTAAGTAGAGTTGTATCAGTCCTGGAATTGACATCTTCCCCTTCCTCATCATCAACATCACTCTCGTCCCCTCTCTGAGGAAGCTGGTCAGGATATACAGCACCATCCACCTCCAAGAGGGGGATAGAATTTCTCACTGCCACGCTGTGCAGCATGCAGCAGGCCACCACTATTCTACACACCTTTTCAGGCCCATATGCCAGGGAACCCCCAGAGATATGTAGACAACTAAATCTAGCCTTCAGGAGACCTATTGTGCTCTCTATCACCCTCCTAGTACGTCCATGGGCCTTATTGTAGTTCCTCTCAGCATCTGTCCCAGAATTCCTCACTGGTGTCAGGAGCCAACGCAAGTTGGGATAGCCAGAATCTCCTAGAAAAAACAGAGCAGTCATTGTCAAACCTCTCAGCCAGACAGCCTGGCTGTTTGCCAGGAGGCAGTTAGTGACAGAAACACCTACCTATGATCCACCCTATGCCCTCTTGTAGTTGTTCCATCTTGTGTGGCACACTACTGTTCCTCAGCACAAAGGAATCATGGACTGAACCGGGGAACATGGCATTCACATGTGAGTTGTACTGGTCTGCAGTACATACCAATTGGCTGTTCATGGAGTGGAAGTTTTTTCTGTTTCTGTCGACCTGTTCACTGACTCTTGGGGGTATTATAGGTATGTGGGTGCCATCAATGGCACCTATCACATGGGGTATGTTTGCAAACGCATAGAAGTCCGACTTGATGGCAGGGAGGTCAGTACTTTGTTTAAACCTCACTTAGGACTGCAGGTGCCATACAATGGATTTAGAAATCTTGACAGTATAATGCTAAACATTGGCTGTGAAAATCCTGCACCCATGCCCACTGGACAAGAGCCCGTGGCTAGGAAATGGAGTGCAGGTAGCACCTGCACTTCAGTGGGGATGGCATGCTGATTACCATTTGCCGGAGTCAGTGCAGGATCCAGTAATGCACAAAGTTCAAGATGAGTTGCACGGGTGAGTCTGTAATTGATTATGATGTGACGTTCCACCATGGTCCTCAAATCAGCAAGTGGTCTGTACACTGATGGGGCCCTTCGTCGCCACAAGGGTCGGTACCTAGGAGGGATTTGAAACACGTGGGAAGAACACACATACATAGGCACACATTGTCATTCATTGAGCACTGCTTACTTGATTGTAGGGACTCAAAAGTTCAATCTTTTTGACAGAACTTCATCTAGACCATAATGAGTGAACAGGGTTTGTCATTTGTGATATTGTAAATGGTCACATGCATAGGTGTGTTAGGTGAACAATAGGGCCTGCATTGTGCAGATATCATTTTCATATATGCGTAGTTATTGGCAAAATGTCTGCCCCCTGTAATCCAGAACTGTCGTGGTGGAAGTGACCTGATACCGCTCGTGATTGAAGTAACAGCGTAAGGCAGTGTTTACCGCCATTCGCACAGTCATTGGTTAACATGGATGCCAATGGTGAATCCTGGCATATCATGATCACCGCCGGCGGTGATGGTGAACACTGCTGTGGTACATACGTGTATTAGTCACCCCAACTTCACTTGACTCCCTGATCTCGTGCGAGCAGGTACTCCACTAAGTGTACTGCTGTGTCCTGCCTCTGGTCATGGAAGTGGCTCGTGTTGCAGGGGGAAAGGGCCCCAGCCTTCACCCAGGAGGAATTGGAGAGGCTAGTGGATGGCGTCCTGCCCCTGTACGCCAAGATCTACGGATGGCCAGAGGTGCAGGTGAGTAGGGGGATTGGGGGCAATGGTTGTGTGTAATGTTTGGTGTTGGAAGTACATATGTGTGAACCTCTGACCCTGCATGGGCCATGGTTCATGACGTGCTGTGTGCGTATGTCCTGTAAGTCTGTTAGTACTGTCCGTCCCATAGTGGACTTATAGCCAGCTGTACATATTTCCCAAGTGCCTGACCTCTGTGTTACATTTCTGTGTGTCCCTTTTAGGTCAGCGTCCACCAGAAGAGGGCACTTTGGCATGCTATTGCCAAGGAGGTGTGGACCCGAGGGTCTACAACCGGCGGAGCACCCACTACAGGAAGAGGTGGGAGGACCTGTGGGGCTGGGCACGAAAAACTGTGAAGCCCAGCTGGGGATGTCCTCCCAACGTGGAAGGGGTGCCCGTCGGGCACTGACCCCCCTCATGCTATGCATCCTGGTGGTGGCGTACCCAGACCTGGATGGGCGCTTGAAGGCTACACAGCAGTCACAAGGGGGTGAGTACACGTATCACAATCTTAAGCCTTGATGGATGTCTGTGTGTGCAATCGGGGTTATGCTGCTTAGTTGCAGGGACTCTGACTGATGTCCATCTACATGATGGCTCCCGTAATGAGTAGGGGTGTTTGGGTCAGGTCTCCTACACATCGGGTCCTTAGGTAGTTCAGGGGATGGGTACAGAGCAGGGTTCTAGTCACTGGTTAGGGGCACGGCCATGGGCATAGTGGAAGCGGCTGCCTATTGGAGGGTCTTCTGGGTGGGTGTATGTCTGGCCACTATGTTCACTCCTTTCAGCTATGTTCAAGTGTCTCTCCTGTTTTGTCTCCCCATCCCTGTTCTCTTGTGTTGTTTGTGTACATCAGCATCATCTGGCAAGGGAGCTGAGGCACCGGTGAGTGGGGATGCAGCGGCCCACGGATCCTTGGAGGCAGAGTCATCCGACGCCAAGGAGACCAGTGGGTTGGAGGGCGAGGGGAGTACCACAGGGGAGGCAACTACCACAGGAGGTAGTGACTCCGATACCTCCTCCGATGGGGGCTCCCTGGAGGTAGCGGATCCTAGTGGGCACACCCCTACAGTATTATCTTCTGCCACCCCCATGCCATCACCGCCCTCCCATTTGCTCCCCACCGAGTTGCCCGTGCACGCTCACCCAGAAGGGTGGGCGTCTCCTTCGCCCCAGGCACTTCCACCCCCACCCAGTCAGCCCTGCTGCCCTCACAGAGGAGGCTATTGACCTCGTGAGAACCATCTCTGTAGGGCAGACAACCATTGTCAATGCCATCCATGGGCTAGCATCAGAGATGCAGCAGACCAATGCCTATCTGGATGGCATTCACAGTGCTGTGTCTGGCCTACAGAGATCTTTTCAGGCTCTGGCCTCCTCTTGGACGGCAGCCAGTTTCCCTGGACATTCCGTTCCCCTCCAACCTCCTCTACCCCTTCCAGCACCCCACTCCCTTCACCCGTCCAAAGCACACAATCTGACACGCAGTCAAGCACCTCAACACACAAGAAGCACACTTCTAAACACAAGCACCACACCAACATCCACTTCTCCTAGTGTGCCCACCTCTTCCGCCTCCCTGTCTGTCCCCTTTACATGCATACCCCCAGGCACTGCACGTTCAGTCACCGTTGCTGAGCCTAGTCCTGCACTCACCACAATAGCAGACATCCAGACATGCACCCCAGACACCACACCTGCACTCACCACAAGTACTGTAGTTGACACATGCAGCACACTCACCAGACTTGCAGACACCGACACAACATACATACACTCTGACAGCCTGTCTTCTCCCACTGTGTCCACCCCCACCTCCTCCAAAAACACACAAATGCACCAAGACACTCACACATCCACCACACCTCAGCATACTGTCCAGTCACCTGCACCCACAACACGCACCCCTACACCACTTATGTCCACACCCTCTGCCTCCACTCCCACGCCCTCCTCCAGGCCCAACCCAATTGCTCCCAAGAAACCTTTCCTCTCCCGTGCTGACCTCTTCCAACCCACTGGCCCACCCCGTCTTGTCCCGAAGCGTGTGCACCTCCTTGCCCTTTCCACTTAACAGCCCGCCCCTGTCCGCCCGTCACATTCCTGTGCCCCTTCCCCAGGGAGGAAGAAGACCCATGCAGAGCCAATTCCATCTGGCTATACCAGGTCAAAGCACACACACCCACCTTCCAAGGCCAAACCCAAACCCCCTCCCCCTTCCGAACGCAAGTCCAAGCCCCACCCCGTCGTAAATCCCCACCCCCACCACCCTCTCCCCTGTTCCCTGAGGTGCCTGGATACCCCATTGTTGCCCCATTAGGTGGAGTACTGTAGCACTTTTGGGAGTCAGGTTGGGGCCATTGTAGCGCAAAAACATCTGGCACTATGGACTGGCTATTGGCCCTATTGTGGATAGTTAGCTCTGTGAGCTGCATTAAACATTTATGTTTGGCCTGGGTTTTGGTGGCACACTCTTGAACCCTGGTCTCTTGTTTCATTGTTTGTGGGTGTGCGGCATTTGTATGTACAATGGTCAGGTTGGATGTGCCTTGTGTCGGGTAAGTACCTCTTGCTGTGGGGTGTATGGCTTGTGCTGCTGTGAAGAGTTGTGGGAGCATTGCAGAGTGGGTGGGTATATAACTGTGCCCTTTCCTCCCTTGTTTCTTAGGTTGCGGTCTTCGTCGGCGGTCTCGGTCGTGGAGGTATATGGCAAGGAGCAGGGGTGGCATGATCTGCAGCTCTATATCCATGTCTGCTTCGGCGTGTTGTGTGGGCCTTCAGTGAGTTTTTCCTTATATTAGGTTCGTTTCCGCCTGGCTTTGCGTGGCAGTGGTTCCCGCCCCAGAACTGACAGCGGTCTAGTGGTTCATTATTTGATAGGCGGGTTGGGCCTTTCTGTCGGCCTGTGGGCGGACTCTGCCGTCATCGTCGGCACTCCTCTACTGGTGGTGGGTAGTTTTCAGGATGCCTGTGTTTCAGTTGGTTCATTATTTGGTGGTCTGGACCGCTCCTCTGTTGGCGGTTTTTACCGCCACCGCCGGTGGGGCGGTTTTGTCTGCCGTGTTCATAATGAGGGCCCTAGTCTCCCACACCACGGGTGATTCTGCCGCTCGAAATCCAGTAGTCTCATTAGAATAATGAGAGCCTACACAACACTAGCACAATGTGGAAAGCATGAAAGGCAACACTTAGAGGGGTGATCATAACAGTAAGTGGTCGACAGGAAAACTCATCATAGGCGCTTGGATGAACAAGAGCAGGATATAGAGGCTGTGGAAAGGGATCAGGCTACCTGACTCACAGAATCTCCTAAACAGAGTTTGGAATGCAAACGCACAGAGTACAGGGAAGTGATGCTCCATGAGGTCAAATCCACTTTTCTGGCCAAGCAGAAGTGGCTCAACGAAGCGGACGACAAAGCTGGCAAGCTGCTGGCATGGGTTGGTAGCAGGGAAAGAGAGTCTATGCACATAAGGGAGATCCAATTAGAAACAGGAGGACTGTAAGAGGTAGTAGACACATAGCAGAAGCCTTCGTGCACTACATGGCTGCCTTTTACGAACCAAGAATAGAGGCATCGGATGAAGAGATCAGAGACTTTGTGAGGGACTGCCTGGTGAAAACCCTGAGCTGGGAGCAGCGTGAATCTCTGGAGTCTGCCTTTACAGACTCTGAGATTACTGTGACACTTGCTCAGCTGCAAAAAGGGAAAACCCCGGCCCCAGTGGACTGCCTGCAGAGCTTTTGTGCAAGTTGGCTAGACAAGTGGCGAAGCCGCTTTTACTGATGTACCGAGATGCTCTCAGTGTTGGGACTCTGCAATGAGATTTACGAGTGGCAACCATTGTCCTTATACCTAAGGCTAGACGACCTGGACATAGGTGCTATTTCTACAGGTTGATATCCCTGCTGAACTCTGGCGTAAAGATGTTTGCAAAAGTGCTGGCCAATTAGTTGCCTATGGTGATATTGGACCCAGCATGGGTGGACCAGACTGGCTTCCTGCCTTATCGCCCAACTAAATTGAACTTACGATGCCTCCACCATGATATGACATAGCCGGGTGCAGAGAAGGGCCCCTGGTCAATCATATCACATGACCCAAACAAAGCTTTTGATTCAATGGAATGGTCGTTCTTGTTCCTATTCCTGAAAGAATGGGATTTGGGCCACTATATTAGCTAGATCAAATTGTTGTATGAGGGACTCTCCACCAGGATAAAGCTCAACCACTGCCTCTCGAAGAAATTACCCATTGGCAGGCGACAAGGCTGCTCGATCTTGCTGATGCCTGACTCTGGAGTTGGACAGGAGACATGGGCTGGGAAGAGAGAATTTCATTGTATGCTGATGACATACTTCTTTATCTGACCCGAACAGAAGACTCCCTGGCCCATATTTGAGAAATATTTCAGATCTTTGGTGAACTTTTGGGATTTGCAATAAATTGGGAAAAAAATTGCTCCTCTTCCCAATGGGAGGATAGACAGAGTAGCATGCTACCACTGCCCCTGCAGGTGGAACCTCACAAATGTAAATTTGTAAATTTACACAAGAGTAAATATATAGGCATCTGGATAACCAGAGACAGAGACTCATACATGCAAGCAAATCTTAGCCCCTTGCTCCAGAGAATGGAGAAAGACGTTAAGCATTGGTCAATGCTGCCATTGTCCTTATTAGGTCGAGCGGCTATGTTTAAAATGATAGTTCTCTCTCGGCTCGTGTATGCTTTACAGAACACTTCCTACACATTACTGAGAACCTTTTTCGCCCGAGTTGACTCCTTGTTGCAGATGTTGCTATGGACAGGGGGACAGCCCCGGGTGGCACTGAAGACCCTTCAACGTTCTAAATTTGATGGTGGCATTGCACTCCCAATATCAGGAAATACTATGAGCGCAAGTAGTAAATGACTGGGTATACGCGGATACAGGTGACCAGGCAATTAGGGCACACAGATAGGGGATGGACAAAGAAAGCTGCATGCATGTTTTGTACGGAGGCAGGTTAAAAAATAGGTCATGTCCAGCAATGGGCATTGTCCTAGGAGTTTGGGAGAAACTACTTAGAGAGATGAAGTGGGACACATGACTTACGCCCAAGACCCCACTCTGAGAAGGCACACAGATATGAAAATTGACTGCTCTGCAAAGTTTCCAGGGTTGGTACGGGATAGGCATTACCATGTTGGCCACCCTATGGGAGGCTAATGGTGCAGTCCCATTTGCCTATCTGCAAAAAGAGTATCAAATGCCTTCTACACAATGGCTAGAAAACAGGCAGTTAAGGCACACACTCACACAAAGTATTGCTAATGATGAAGAAACCATAAAAAGTCACAGTTAGAGAGCAGAATGCTAGGTGGACGAATTAAACATAAATTGATATCTCTGACGTATGGTACATTGATGTGGAACACTCAGAGAGCCTTGACACACCTCGAAGATAGATGGGAGCAAGGGAATAATAGACGACGAGGATTGGTGGGACATCCTGGGCTTTCCAGCTGAGGGAGCAATTCTGGCCAATTTTAGACTCATTCAACTAAAACTCCTACACTGGACATATTACACTAGATTAGAGGTCTTCAAACTATTTGATGCTGGGACCCTCTCTCAAAAAATTGTAGGTGTAAGGACCCCCTCCTGACAAAAATTTCTAGAACCTGGGTCTCCTCATCATCGACAAACATAAACATCCCCAATTCCCACAGCAAATCATTTTTATGGTGGGGAAATATTATTAAACAGTATTATAGCAAGCCAAAGGTCAGTGAGGGGGGGGGGGGTCAAAGGTGTGTCTAAAAACAAAGGTCCTAATTTTTGAGGAATTGGCGTAGGGCAGTGCCACAAGTCTTTTTGCTACACTGCCCCACACCAATATAAAATGGCAGGAATGGACCGTATTTATGAAATACAGTTCATTCCTGTCCTTTCCCCCTGCTCTGGTGCACAAATTGCTGCCTAGCACCAACAAAGGCAGGATTGTTTTTGTGAAGAAAGGTGCCCCTTCCTGTACAAGGCATTTTTCTTGTTCTATATGTGCAACATAGTGCAACACACATGGAATGAGGAAAAAAATAGGAGAAATTAAAACATTTTTCCTAATTATGCCTCTTCTGCGAGGCGTAAGGTTTTCGCACTGCTCCAATTTACATGATTTTGTCAATCTGGGGCAGCGCCAAAATCCATGGGTGTTGCATGGGAACACCCACCACAACGCCCATGGAACACCTCCTTGACACAAAATAAGGCAACACAGTGGCTTGCGCTTCTTTGCCTTACTCCATATCTATGAGGCAATGCAGGGTGGCTTTGTGTGGCCTCATAGGTATGATTGAGGCTTGTGCCGCCAGAGCGTCAAAAAAAGTGATGCTCCGGGGTTGCAAGCCTCTCATAAATAAGCCCTAAAATATTCTCTACGTTTTTTTAAGTCTTTCACCATCAGGTAGATACATATAAAATAACAGCAAGCTTAAAAGCAAAATAAATAAAAGAAAGTTGTTACTCATTGGGAAATGCACTGCCGTGCATTATGAAACCTCTGTTAGTTAATGCACTGCAGAGATCTGTGTGTAACCGGAGAGCAACAGAATTAAATCTTGATTTGTGCAGTGGAGAATGGTGATGTGTATTTTTAGAGCCACAAGGTCACAGCCTGTGACAGAAAGCACTATGGATATGTAAGGCATTATTTTATACTTGCATTACACACAGTTTAAGATAAGCCACCACAAAAAGGTAGAAAATAAAAGGGTGCTTCCAAAATGTAGATTTAAGTAATACCTTAACATATGCAATACCATTTTTAATAGCTGTCCCTTCAACACCTCCAGGTGAAGTAAGCACTATGTAAATACAATTACAATTAAAAGCACACACTTCACAGCTCAGTTGTTAACTCTATGCACTACCACTCAAAAAGAATAAATGTTTGTCATCACAAAGCTTTGAGTGACCTGATCATTTAAAGCCAGAACCAGCATCTTATACAGTTGCAGATTACCCTTTACATTTGCAGATCTACTCATAGCCCACATTTACATTTCATTCAGGAAGCAGGCGCCCTGGCACTAAGGCGTCTTTAGCTGTGTGTGTGGCTTTGTTCCTTTAGCTGTCTGTGTGGCTTCATTTCACAGCACAGGAGACTCAATAAATCAGAGTTCAGCTGTAGCATTTTAATGATTGGACGAAGTGAAGCTGGGTGAATGCACGACCTCCTGCCCAGGACTCCACGGCCCCCCTGAGTGTTGCGACCAACAGATTGAGACCTGTGCACTAGATCATTACTGCACAAGATCGAGAAAGTGGGAGAAGCCCTGTGCCTTCAAAATTGCAGAATGGAAGGCACATTCATCCACAGATGGTGGTACTGCTCATGTATACGCTGTTTCTGGGACCAAGTGGTAGGACCACTGGAAGGAGTGGTGGAAGGTACCATAGAGCTGACATCGAGGCTGGCCCTCCTGGGTGAATGGCCACCCTCAGATCTCACCAAATATAAAACAAATACTAGTAAACCTGAGTTTTCTAGTGGCCAAACGAGGTGTCGCCCAGAAATGGAGAAGCAAGGTGGTCCAGTCTTTCCTGCAGTGGGAGGAAGGGATGAATATCTGCAAAATTGTGGAGCGTGGTATTTATAATGTCTGGAGTTGAGAAGAAGTTTAAAAAGGTCTGGAGTACATGGGACAAAGACTGGTCACTTGGCTGTAGGCGCTGTATCTGTGATTGTAGCATAAACTGGTGAGGTGGAGTGAGGTTGGAGGGGTGTGAATAATCTGGAATTGACATATACTGAAGGATGGATGTGCTCCGATTATATTTGCGCAATGTTTAAATGCTCTTATTGTTTATTATAAATGCAAAATAAATACATTAAAAAAAAAACAGGTTACAGGGATGGTGTAGTTACGTTCTGAATTTACTTACACAAAACAATAGAAATCTAGCAGTTAGAGTTATTTCAAGTAACTATAATACGTGCTGTAAGGTAACTACAACTCGTGCTCTTGGCATGCTCTGCTAATTACCCCAGATATTACAGCAATCATGACAACCTTTATAACATAAATAAAAATATCAATGAAACATTAACAGTCACATTATTGAAGAAAAAATTGTGCGCGGCAGGGGTGCAAGCTATAGGTTTTTTTTTTATTGTTTATTTATTCATAGAAAATAACACATATAACTGTGCACTACATTGTAGCAGATTACATTTAGGGGAAATTACAGTCAGCTGACCGGCCGATGGCAGTACCAATTTGAGACCCCAACCCGAGTCCACCCTTTGTGCTCTGACCTAGTAAGAATAGAGAAATAAAACATTTATGGTACCAGGGTAGGTCGAACCCAACCACTGCATACTCAGTAGGTACATTGATTACCGGCGCCAACCTCTACAAATTCAGTGCAGTACATTTGAATACGTTAACTATCAAACAACAGAACACTGTGATTATAGCGAGCACTGACAGAACAGAAGATAGTACAACAAATGTCCATAGGACATCGAAGGCATCACACACATGCGGCCAAAGGGGGACGCCCGTAGAGGGCAACTGGACAACAGTCCATACACAAGTCAGGGACGAAGATGTGGAGGATGTCCACTCATGACGATCTCCACATCAAAAGCCAACCCTGGAAACACACCCACCATAAACCCCAAAACTCACAGCTATGCATCTATAGCCCCCAAACACATTCCTGGAATGGCCTAACTATGGCCAGAGCTCAGCAAGCGGAAGCGCCTGTTAAGGGGTCTTCACCCTCGCTCTCTCGCACACCAGATAACTCATTAATCATGGCACGCCAGAGCTCCAAGTCGCGGTCAGCATGCTCAACCACTCGAACCTTTCGTAGGTGACATTCCTCTGCGGTAGCCCATTCAGCCAAGTCCCTCAGCCAAGCAGCACGCAGCGGGGGTGCGGGCTAGCCCACTGGACGCAATGCGCCTCTTCGCCAAGATAAGCCCCAGCTGTGCAAATCTATACGCCGTTTTAGGACCCTTTTTAGGGACAGTGAGAAGGCCCAGCAAACAGTGTTTCATCGTTACCTGCCTCTGTGCCTCCACTACGTGACGCCAAAAGGGTTGGACAGAGCTATAGACCCTTGCCATATGGTCAAATTAAGCCGATGGCACCCCACAACAGCCATAGCTGTCAGGTCTTGAGGAGGATATTCTATGCAAGCGTTGCGGTGTCAGGTATGCTCTAAGCAAGTAATAGAAGTGTGTCAACTTAAATCGAGCATTGCTAGTCGCGTCCCGCACCAGTGAACAGGCTCTATTCCATTCCCCATCTGTGAGCGCCACTCCCAGGTCAGCTTCCCAGCAGCCCCTGCTCCTGTGCATACCAGTTAGCCTGTCACCCTTGAGAGCTTTATAAGTTCGGGACAAGAGACCACGATAACCTCCAGGGTTAAGAAGTGTCACCAGGAGGTGGGATTTAGCCGGCTCCTCCGGAAATGACGCCCAAATCCCTCTGGCCGTCTGCGAAATGTTTGCATACTGTAGGAACTGCCCCCAACCCACTCCAAACAGGTGCTCCGCTTCTTCCCTCGTAATGAACGTACCAGTGTGGTCATAAGTCACCCGCATTATTACAACCCCCTGCGCACCACTTCGCAAAATCCATCACCTCAGCGGCCTTGACAAAGGGTTGGATCCACCATAGTGGAAGCAGGCGTACATACGGGGCCCTGCGTAGAACCCGCACAACCGCACTCTCCCAAGCTCTCAATACCTGTTCCACCAAATAGGGGGCACCCTGCGGAACCCTAGAGCCACCTATTAGTATATGCGGGAGGCGCTCCGTACAGACAGAGACAGCTAACAAATCCTTTTCCCAATTGGAAGTGTCCTCACACCACCGGACTGCATATTCTAAGGTATATGTAAATTGAGGTAATATAAATAGAGGTCTTGCAGTCCCAGACCCCCAATAACCAAGTCCAACTTCAAGAGTTCCATGCGGACTCTACATCTTTTGCCTGCCCAGACTAGAGATAATAGCAATTTATCCAGCTGCCGGAATAGCGAAAGAGGAAGCTCACAGAGTGAATTCTGCATAACATACAGGCACCGAGGAAGAACGATCATTTTACTAAATGAGAGTCTACGCATCACCGACAATGGGAGAGAGGTCCAGAATTGGCGTGGAGGCCCTCCAGTACTCTTCCCATGTTTAAAGTAAATTGCAATTGTGTGCATACAGTGATATTATATGCGCTCTCGTCCCCACACTGATGGCCCACCTATCCAGCCCAGACCCTAGTTGTATGGCCAGAGGCTCCATAGCCAACACAAACATCAGTGGCCACAATGGGCACCCCTGCTGTGTGCCTCATTTGATAGTAAAGGACTCTGACACTATTGCCCTCGTACGCACTCTTGCCTGAGGTGCTGTACACAAAAGACGCACCCAGGACAGAAAGACGGGCCTATGCCCATCCTGCGCATCACCACCCAGGATAAGGTGTCAAACACTTTCTCCATATCAAGAGCCACCAGGGCTGCGGGAAACGTGGAGTCACGGGTCTCGTGTAGTATACGTGTTAAGCTCTGTATATTCCTATGCGTTCCCCTCCCCGGTATAAACCCGCATTGATCTCCATGTACTAAATGTGTCACCACTCGACTCAAACCAAAGGCCAAACCTTAGCTAATAATTTAACATCAACATTTAGCATGGATAACGGTCTATAGGAGCCCAGGTCGTCAGCCACCTTCCCAGGTTTCAGTAGCATGACTATCAATGCTTCCCACATATTCTCCGGGAGAAGGCCCTCACTACGCGCCACATAAAGTATTTCCAACAGTTGCGGCAGAATCATAGCGGGATAGGTTCTGGAAAATTTGACTGGTAGCCCATCAGGACCAGACGCTTTCCTGGATGCCATACCTCCCAACGCCTCTACCAGGTTGTCCAAAGACACCTCCCCCTCCAATCCCTCTGTCTGGGCCTCCGTAAGGCGAGGCATCCGGAGACCATCCAAGTACTCCTGTATCTGGGTCACACCTACACCACATGGTGTGGCATAAATATTCAGCAGGTGCCCTCGCAGGTACGAATTCACCCATAGCTGTCCTAAAATCTTTTATCCAGTAGGACCACGGAACACCTGGATGATGGGAATGGGATGATTCCGCCGGTGGGGCCAAGCCAACATACGCCCGAGCGGTCCCCCTCCTGAAACAGCCGCTGCCTATAATTCCGGCGGACATAATTATCCAGTCTATCCTAGAGGTCTACAATTCTGCCTCGCACCTCAAGACAATCCGACTCCGACGCGTCGCCGTTATCTACTTGGCACTGTAAGGCTGCCAATACGTCTTCCTGTTGCGTGAGCCCCAGGTCAAAGCGCTTCCTGATACCATACGTTTTACTGAGGCTTTCTCCTCTGATAACTACTTTCAATGCCTCCGATTCGATGTCTATGGCCGTAGCCATACCCCAATTTGTACTAAAATAACCATTCAGCACACCTTGAAGGTCTTGTTTATATTCAGGACCACCTAGTAGGTCAGGCCGCAGACACCACAGGGGGATCGCAGGCTTGGGTATGTGTGTTTCTCATTCCAAAACGAGAGGGACATGGTCCAATAAGAACCAGACCTGATAAACAACTCGGTGGACGTCAAGTGATCCGTCATTGGCAAACGAGAAATCTATCCAGGTGGCTGTAAGTCCCATGGGTGGGCGTGTAACGCGAAAATATTTTAGAGGTGGGGTACATTTCTCTCCACACATCTACACAGTGTAAATTCCTCATAACATTACGCAATTTGACATTCATGTGCGACTTAGTGTTCATCTTTGGCGGATCCCTATCTAGTACTCCGTCTAGGACACAATTAAAATCACCAGCCCACAAAATGGGCATCCCAGTGTAAGATATGAATTCCTGTTGGAGCTGATGATAGAACCCTGCATCATCAGTGTTAGGGGCATAAATATTCCAAAGACAGAGCTCCCGGCTATCTAATACACCATGTAAGAATATGTATCGGCCTAGCACATACACTTTTGGACTTCTTAACGTAAAGGGAGTCCCGGGAGCAATCTAAACAGAGACCCCCCCAGCGTAGGAGGAACAGGTCGCCGAATAAAACTGTCCCCTCCACTTTTTCTGCACTTTTTGCACTTAATTTTCTACCAAATGAGTCTCTTGTAGGATAATCAAAACAAAAGAGTACACTGTTCCAAAAAAAGAAGGAAGATCCAGATAGGACGCCGGATATCGGAATAATGATAGGAGTGCCCTCATGCGTCAATGAAGACGCTAAGCATCATCATTGGGCTAACTCCTCGCCAGACCGGCACTGCAATATCTGACGGGTCACCACACAAATGGTGGTGGCTCTATACCGAAAAATGGTTACGCAGATCCATAGGTATCTGCAGTACGTGCTGACAAAAAAGAGGAGGAGAGTGTAATGTGGGATTCAAATTGGCTCTGCACATCCAAAGACTAAATTTAATAACACAAAAATGGATGTCAGGCCAAGATTAAAATCAGTGGCGGAGTGTTCGGAGGAAATAATGACCACCGTCACTCCTACAAAGGGGGAAAGAAGAGAAATGTTCTAACCTTCCACTAAGGGGTCGACATGTTTCGCGCTCATGCGCTTCATCAGGACCAAGTCACTTCTCCTACAGAAGAGAGTGCAGTGTGTGCTGAAAAGTCACTTACTGTACGTCATTAGTCGTCAAGGTCAGACACCCAATAGGTCGCCCATCCCAAGTGGAAACCAGGCATCCTAGGGACGCGTAGCCCTCAGACAAACGGAGAATGCATTGATCGTCGAAGCTTAGCCCCTGGAAATTATCCATGGCCATGAAGATTATAACAGAAATACAATATGTCCCACAGCAAGACTGCTGTGCAATATCATTAAACAATAAGAGGGACTGGGAGAAAACTGGTCCAGTGTACGTTCTCTCTGAACATAGAATAATCAAAACAAAAGAGTACACTGTTCCAAAAAAAGAAGGAAGATCCAGATAGGACGCCGGATATCGGTATAATGATAGGAGTGCCCTCATGCGTCAATGAAGACGCTAAGCATCATCATTGGGCTAACTCCTCGCCAGACCAGCACTGCAATATCTGACGGGTCACCACACAAATGGTGGTGGCTCTATACCGAAAAATGGATACGCAGATCCATAGGTATCTGCAGTACGTGCTGACAAAAAAGAGGAGGAGAGTGCAATGTGGGATTAAAATTGGCTCTGCACATCCAAAGACTAAATTTAATAACTAAAAAATGTCTGTCAGGCCAAGATTAAAATCAGTGGCGGAGTGTTCGGAGGAAATAATGACCACCGTCACTCCTACATAGGGGGAAAGAAGAGAAATGCTCTAACCTTCCACTAAGGGGTCGACATGTTTCGCGCTCATGCGCTTCATCAGGACCAAGTCACTTCTCCTACAGAAGAGAGTGCAGTGTGTGCTGAAAAGTCACTTACTGTACGTCATTAGTCGTCAAGGTCAGACACCCAATAGGTCGCCCATCCCAGGTGGAAACCAGGCATCCTAGGGACGCGTAGCCCTCAGACAAACGGAGAATGCATTGATCGTCGAAGCTTAGCCCCTGGAAATTATCCATGGCCATGAAGATTATAACAGAAATACAATATGTCCCACAGCAAGACTGCTGTGCAATATCGTTAAACAATAAGAGGGACTGGGAGATTACTGGTCCAGTGTACGTTCTCCCTGAACATAGACTAATCAAAACAAAAGAGTACACTGTTCCAAAAAAAGAAGGAAGATCCAGATAGGACGCCGGATATCGGTATAATGATAGGAGTGCCCTCATGCGTCAATGAAGACGCTAAGCATCATCATTGGGCTAACTCCTCGCCAGACCGGCACTGCAATATCTGACGGGTCACCACACAAATGGTGGTGGCTCTATACCGAAAAATGGTTACGCAGATCCATAGGTATCTGCAGTACGTGCTGACAAAAAAGAGGAGGAGAGTGCAATGTGGGATTAAAATTGGCTCTGCACATCCAAAGACTAAATTTAATAACTAAAAAATGGCTGTCAGGCCAAGATTAAAATCAGTGGCGGAGTGTTCGGAGGAAATAATGACCACCGTCACTCCTACATAGGGGGAAAAAAGAGAAATGCTCTAACCTTCCACTAAGGGGTCGACATGTTTCGCGCTCATGCGCTTCATCAGGACCAAGTCACTTCTCCTACAGAAGAGAGTGCAGTGTATGCTGAAAAGTCACTTACTGTACGTCATTAGTCGTCAAGGTCAGACACCCAATAGGTCGCCCATCCCAGGTGGAAACCAGGCATCCTAGGGACGCGTAGCCCTCAGACAAACGGAGAATGCATTGATCGTCGAAGCTTAGCCCCTGGAAATTATCCATGGCCATGAAGATTATAACAGAAATACAATATGTCCCACAGCAAGACTGCTGTGCAATATCATTAAACAATAAGAGGGACTGGGAGATTACTGGTCCAGTGTACGTTCTCCCTGAACATAGACTAATCAAAACAAAAGAGTACACTGTTCCAAAAAAAGAAGGAAGATCCAGATAGGACGCCGGATATCGGTATAATGATAGGAGTGCCCTCATGCGTCAATGAAGACGCTAAGCATCATCATTGGGCTAACTCCTCGCCAGACCAGCACTGCAATATCTGACGGGTCACCACACAAATGGTGGTGGCTCTATACCGAAAAATGGTTACGCAGATCCATAGGTATCTGCAGTACGTGCTGACAAAAAAGAAGAGGAGAGTACAATTTGGGATTAAAATTGGCTCTGCACATCCAAAGACTAAATTTAATAACTCAAAAATGGCTGTCAGGCCAAGATTAAAATCAGTGGCGGAGTGTTCGGAGGAAATAATGACCACCGTCACTCCTACATAGGGGGAAAGAAGAGAAATGCTCTAACCTTCCACTAAGGGGTCGACATGTTTCGCGCTCATGGGCTTCATCAGGACCAAGTCACTTCTCCTACAGAAGAGAGTGCAGTGTGTGCTGAAAAGTCACTTACTGTACGTCATTAGTCGTCAAGGTCAGACACCCAATAGGTCGCCCATCCCAGGTGGAAACCAGGCATCCTAGGGACGCGTAGCCCTCAGACAAACGGAGAATGCATTGATCGTCGAAGCTTAGCCCCTGGAAATTATCCATGGCCATTAAGATTATAACAGAAATACAATATGTCCCACAGCAAGACTGCTGTGCAATATCATTAAACAATAAGAGGGACTGGGAGATTACTGGTCCAGTGTATGTTCTCCCTGAACATAGACTAATCAAAACAAAAGAGTACACTGTTCCAAAAAAAGAAGGAAGATCCAGATAGGACGCCGGATATCGGTATAATGATAGGAGTGCCCTCATGCGTCAATGAAGACGCTAAGCATCATCATTGGGCTAACTCCTCGCCAGACCGGCACTGCAATATCTGACGGGTCACCACACAAATGGTGGTGGCTCTATACCGAAAAATGGTTACGCAGATCCATAGGTATCTGCAGTACGTGCTGACAAAAAAGAGGAGGAGAGTGCAATGTGGGATTAAAATTGACTCTGCACATCCAAAGACTAAATTTAATAACTCAAAAATGGCTGTCAGGCCAAGATTAAAATCAGTGGCGGAGTGTTCGGAGGAAATAATGACCACCGTCACTCCTACATAGGGGGAAAGAAGAGAAATGCTCTAACCTTCCACTAAGGGGTCGACATGTTTCGCGCTCATGCGCTTCATCAGGACCAAGTCACTTCTCCTACAGAAGAGAGTGCAGTGTGTGCTGAAAAGTCACTTACTGTACGTCATTAGTCGTCAAGGTCAGACACCCAATAGGTCGCCCATCCCAGGTGGAAACCAGGCATCCTAGGGACGCGTAGCCCTCAGACAAACGGAGAATGCATTGATCGTCAAAGCTTAGCCCCTGGAAATTATCCATGGCCATGAAGATTATAACAGAAATACAATATGTCCCACAGCAAGACTGCTGTGCAATATCATTAAACAATAAGAGGGACTGGGAGATTATTGGTCCAGTGTACGTTCTCCCTGAACATAGACTAATCAAAACAAAAGAGTACACTGTTCCAAAAAAAGAAGGAAGATCCAGATAGGACGCCGGATATCGGTATAATGAAAGGAGTGCCCTCATGCGTCAATGAAGACGCTAAGCATCATCATTGGGCTAACTCTTCGCCAGACCGGCACTGCAATATCTGACGGGTCACCACACAAATGGTGGTGGCTCTATACCGAAAAATGGTTACGCAGATCCATAGGTATCTGCAGTACGTGCTGACAAAAAAGAGGAGGAGAGTGCAATGTGGGATTAAAATTGGCTCTGCACATCCAAAGACTAAATTTAATAACTCAAAAATGGCTGTCAGGCCAAGATTAAAATCAGTGGCGGAGTGTTCGGAGGAAATAATGACCACCGTCACTCCTACATAGGGGGAAAAAAGAGAAATGCTCTAACCTTCCACTAAGGGGTCGACATGTTTCGCGCTCATGCGCTTCATCAGGACCAAGTCACTTCTCCTACAGAAGAGAGTGCAGTGTGTGCTGAAAAGTCACTTACTGTACGTCATTAGTCGTCAAGGTCAGACACCCAATAGGTCGCCCATCCCAGGTGGAAACCAGGCATCCTAGGGACGCGTAGCCCTCAGACAAACGGAGAATGCATTGATCGTCGAAGCTTAGCCCCTGGAAATTATCCATGGCCATGAAGATTATAACAGAAATACAATATGTCCCACAGCAAGACTGCTGTGCAATATCATTAAACAATAAGAGGGACGGGGAGATTACTGGTCCAGTGTACGTTCTCCCTGAACATAGACTAATCAAAACAAAAGAGTACACTGTTCCAAAAAAAGAAGGAAGATCCAGATAGGACGCCGGATATCGGTATAATGATAGGAGTGCCCTCATGCGTCAATGAAGACGCTAAGCATCATCATTGGGCTAACTCCTCGCCAGACCGGCACTGCAATATCTGACGGGTCACCACACAAATGGTGGTGGCTCTATACCGAAAAATGGTTACGCAGATCCATAGGTATCTGCAATACGTGCTGACAAAAAAGAGGAGGAGAGTGCAATGTGGGATTAAAATTGGCTCTGCACATCCAAAGACTAAATTTTATAACTCATAAATGGCTGTCAGGCCAAGATTAAAATCAGTGGCGGAGTGTTCGGAGGAAATAATGACCACCGTCACTCCTACATAGGGGGAAAGAAGAGAAATGCTCTAACCTTCCACTAAGGGGTCGACATGTTTCGCGCTCATGCGCTTCATCAGGACCAAGTCACTTCTCCTACAGAAGAGAGTGCAGTGTATGCTGAAAAGTCACTTACTGTACGTCATTAGTCGTCAAGGTCAGACACCCAATAGGTCGCCCATCCCAGGTGGAAACCAGGCATCCTAGGGACGCGTAGCCCTCAGACAAACGGAGAATGCATTGATAGCAATATGTACGCCAAGCCGCTTAAGATATGTATGTACTCTGTAGCACTTCACAAAGGAATTCAATCCTCCAACATTCAATGCAACTATGTGCGTCAGTGTACCCACCATATTCAGTTCCACTCCACCTGGTCCACTACAGTACTCGACCGCCCCCTCCCCACCCACATGCAGCCCCCCCAACACCGCCCCCTGGTACAGCGCATGCGCAACCCGATGATCCGATGGCTTCTCAACAGGAGAATGCCCACAGTGCTCACAATGCCAAAAACAGAATGCCAATTCCAACTAGAACCCACATAACACTTCCCCATCCCACCCCGGGTAAACACATCCCACAACTAGTGTCTGCCCAATAGTGTGTGTACACCCTGCCATCACTTCCAGTGCCCATAAGTGGGGAACAATCGCCGCTCCCGCTCGATAGCCAGAATCAAGTCCGGACTACGCTGCAACACTCCCAACACACACCAGTCGTCCGGCCGGCACACACACTGTTCCCAAAAAGTGAACTAACAACTGGGGGGGTATCACTGGCCCATCACTCTGCCGCGGCCCCAGTCCAAACGCCAACCCGGGCCCCCACATCCCCAGCACCTAAAGGAAACAGTAGACAGGATAGAGAAAGGGCCAGAGGAGAGCCAACAGAGGGAAGACCCCGAGCATCGACCCAGAACCAAAGTACTTGACTCCAACCACAATGGAAGGCACGTTGAATCATTCAGGTGACCTCAGCTTCCCCTTCTGGAGACAAACCACCCATGACACAGGGGGAATCCTGAGCGCGAGGACGCCTCCGATGTGACAGTTTGTACCAACAGTTTAGCCTTCTCACGCTCCGGTCTCCTACGCTCAAGACTCAGAGTACCGTCTGAGTGAACAATCACTTGGCTTCTCCGGCTGGCACGATGGCGTCTGGTACTTCTGCGTGCTGCAGTATGCACTTCCGTTGTCCCTTGGGGTCTCCCGCCACTCTCCCCATGCAGGGAATCCGGCGTTCCTGTCCCATCATTCTGCTCCAACCAGTCCCACGCTGCTTCAGGAGACTGAAAGAAATGTGAGCGGCCCGCATGAAGAACCTTCAGCTTGCCTGGATACAACAACATATAAGTATAGCCCAGGTCTTTTAGCTTATGTTTAACACCAGCATATGACTGTCTTTGAAGCTGGTGTAGTCAGGAAAAAAGCGGATAGTGTGATTCTCAAATGTAGGATCTCCATGTCTGCGCACCTCCTGCAAAATTGCGTTGCAGACTCTATAGTTAAGGACCTTGGCTATGATCGTTCGTGGAGGCTAAGGCCCTGTGTACACACTCGACACCACAAACACAGCCAACAAGGGGGCATCGGGCAACAATTTATGGATCAGTCCTCCTGGAAGGCCTCAACATTGGCCCCCTCTACTCCTTTGGGGAAGCACACTATACGGAGGTTACAACGCCTCGCCCTACCCTCTGCATCCTTGACACGCGCTTCCAGTTTGCGCGCTTTAGCTTTGAGGATGGCCACTGAGGCCTTCAGTGTGTCCACATCAGACTGCATGCATGTCACTTGTTGCTCAGTGACCACTGATCGTTCCGCCACTACCCTCAAATCGGCTCTCAGTAGGTTGACATCTACTGCTATGGCCGCAATATGAGTTTGCGTTGCCCAACTAGATGACTCAACAGCACCCCGGATTTGTGCCCCAGTGGGCTCCACTCCCTTCTCCAAGGGGCCAGGGGGATCTTGTTGCAGACTCGCTCCTGAACTCTGCGCTGTGTATTGATCCATCCGTGTTTGCTGCGTTCCCTTATTCGCTCTGTCCTTGCCCATGGTGCACACTTGATGAAGCGCCTGCTACAAGCGAATACTCCCAATGCCGTGCACCACACTTCCAGGCGCAGTGCAAGTGGTCGAACTCCGTGTCCTCTCCACGCACCACCGCTTGATCTCTAACTGCCTCACCCTCACAGGACCACTTCAGGGCGAACACTGGCACAGACAGTAGCAGCGCAGGGGTCGTTCTCGGCTCAATGTGGCCGTCCCACAACCAGCCAGTCTCGCACTCCAGGAGCTGGGCAACACAGGGCCACCCAAAAAGAACACTGCCATAGGAGGGGTACACCCCCAGAACTAACTCAGCGACAGTCCGCAACTACCTTTGTACGTTCAGTGCAGCTCCGTACGTCTCCGGCAGCCCAAGCGCCCTCCTCAGCAGGCCAACGAATGACAGCCTGCAGCGTACAATTCACCTTGATGGGCCTCCAGGCCTGTGGGAGGGCCCACCTCCAGCTCCATGCAGGAGTGGGGAGGGGGCTCAAGGGGCGGTGCGGTGCCAAAGCCCAACTAGGTCCATACCATGAAGGCCCCTCTCATGACAGGGTCACTCCTTCTAGGTTGTGCCTCACCACCACTTCAATCATTCGACTTTGACTGATTTTGGATCGCGCCCGCGATCGCGCCTGCCATCTTGGGGTCAGGCGCTGTTCACACGTGCTCCCCAGCCCACTGGTCTTTGGTAATCCTCTTGTCCTCCCCCACACCCCAGGGGCCTCCAGGACCCGTCTGCCGGGTTTGCGGGGACCCAGGACGGCAGGATCGGGCAGGATGCCAGATCTGGGGCAGGGAACACTCCTCTAGTGCTGCCGGTCGGCCATCTTGCCGGCCATGCCCCCTGGGCGCAAACTATAGTTACCTTAGTGCCTCATTCCTATGTTTTCTCTTATTCTATTTCCTAACTGTAACATCCCTGTAACCCTTGTTTTCTTTCAGTTAATATATATATGGATATATATATATATATATATATATATATATATATATATATATATATATATATATATATATATATTCATTCCACACAAGTAAACAAACAAATTTGTTTCAGCCCTTGACCTTCGACAGTGTCAAGGGTGCCGCCATTTCAACAATATTAAGTACATTCAGCTCATTAGCTGAACAGTGCTTGCATTGATCATTACATGGAAAATGGACTGTCAGAAAATCTCATTCCAAAATCATGATTACTTGGCAGCCATCTTAACAGGATGTTTTAACTCATTGGTTTGACAAACATACTGCCTCAAATACCTTTGCAAGGTGCTGTCATTCATCCATTTATTCATTCATTTTAAATAACCTTGTCATTTCTCACATATGCACCTCACGTGGGCCAGACTCTCATGCAAACTCAGATATACGAATGCAACAATAATGTATCACATAATGTAGGAAGTTGGCTCTGTATGCACTATTTCAAAGTAAGGAATAGTATGCACAGAGTCCAAGGGTTCCCCTTAGAGGTAAGATAGTGGCAAAAAGAGATAATTCTAATGCTCTATTTTGTGGTAGTGTGGTCGAGCAGTAGGCTTATCAGAGGGTAGTGTTAAGCATTTGTTGTAAACACACAGGCAATAAATGAGGAACACACACTCAGACACAATTCCAGGCCAATAGGTTTTTGTATAGAAAAATATATTTTCTTAGTTTATTTTAAGAACCACAGGTTCAAGATTTACAAGTAATACTTCAAATGAAAGGTATTTCAGGTAGGTACTTTAGGAACTTTGAATTAGCAAAATAGCATATACAGTTTTTACATAAATGACATATAGCTATTTTAAAACTAGACAGTGCAATTTTCAACAGTTACTGGGGGAGGTAAGTGTTTGTTAGTTTTTGCAGGTAAGTAAACCACCTACGGGGTTCAAGTTTGGGTCCAAGGTAGCCCACCGTTGGGGGTTCAGAGCAACCCCAAAGTTACCACACCAGCAGCTCAGGGCCGGTCAGGTGCAGAGGTAAAAGTGGTGTCCAAAACGCATAGGCTTCAATGGAGAAGGGGGTGGCCCGGTTCCAGTCTGCCAGCAGGTAAGTACCCGCGTCTTCGGAGGGCAGACCAGGGGGGTTTTGTAGGGCACTGGGGGGGACACAAGTCCACACAGAAAGTACACCCTCAGCAGCTTGGAGGCGGCCGGGTGCAGTGTGCAAACAAGCGTCGGGTTCTCAATAGGATTCAATGGGAGACCAAGGGATCTCTTCAGCGATGCAGGCAAGGGGGGGCTGCTCGGGGTAGCCACCACCTGGGCAAGGGAGAAGGCCACCTGGGGGTCACTCCTGCACTGGAGGTCAGATCCTTCAGGCCCTGGGGGCTGCGGGTGCAGAGTCTTTACCAGGCGTCGGATCTTTGAAGCAGGCAGTCGCGGTCAGGGGGAGCCTCAGGATTCCCTCTGCAGGCGTCGCTGTGGAGGCTCAGGGGGGTCAACTCTGGCTACTCACGGTCTCGCAGTCGCCAGGGAGTCCTCCCTGAAGTGATTGTTCTCCACAAGTCGAGCCGGGAGCGTCGGGTGCAGAGTGTCAAGTCTCACGCTTCCGGCGGGAAACGCGAGTTGTTTCAAAGTTGCTTCTTTGTTGCAAAGTTGCAGTCTTTGGGGAACAGAGCCTCTGTCCTCGGGAGTTCTTGGTCCTTATAGATGCAGGGCAGTCCTCTGAGGCTTCAGAGGTCGCTGGTCCCTGTGGAATGCGTCGCTGGAGCAGTGTCTTTAGAAGTGGGGAGACAGGCCGGTAGAGCTGGGGCCAAAGCAGTTGGTGTCTCTGTCTTCTCTGCAGGTTTTTCAGTTCAGCAGTCCTCTTCTTCTTAGGTTGCAGGAATATGAGTTCCTAGGTTCTGGGGAGCCCCTAAATACTGAATTTAGGGGTGTGTTTAGGTCTGGGGGTTAGTAGCCAATGGCTACTAGCCCTGAGGGTGGCTACACCCTCTTTGTGCCTCCTCCCTGAGGGGAGGGGGGCACATCCCTAATCTTATTGGGGGAATCCTCCATCTGCAAGATGGAGGATTTCTAAAAGTCAGAGTCCCCTCAGCTCAGGACACCTTAGGGGCTGTCCTGACTGGCCAGTGACTCCTCCTTGTTTCTCTCATTATCTCTCCTGGACTTGCCGCCAAAAGTGAGGGCTGTGTCCAGGGGGCGGGCATCTCCACTAGCTGGAGTTCCCTGGGGCATTGTAATACGAAGCCTGAGCCTTTGAGGCTCACTGCTAGGTGTTACAGTTCCTGCAGGGGGGAGGTGTGAAGCACCTCCACCCACAGCAGGCTTTGTTTCTGTCCTCAGAGAGCACAAAGGCTCTCACCACATGGGGTCAGAAACTCGTCTCTCAGCAGCAGGGTGGCACAGACCAGTCAGTCCTGCACTGAACAATTGGGTAAAATACAGGGGGTATCTCTAAGATGCCCTCTGTGTGCATTTTTTTATAAATCCAACACTGGCATCAGTGTGGGTTTATTATTCTGAGAAGTTTGGTACCAAACTTCCCAGTATTCAGTGTAGCCATTATGGAGCTGTGGAGTTCGTTTTTGACAGACTCCCAGACCATATACTCTCATGGCTACCCTGCGCTTACAATGTCTAAGGTTTTGCTTAGACACTGTAGGGGCATAGTGCTCATGCACCTATGTCCTCACCTGTGGTATAGTGCACCCTGCCTTAGGGCTGTGAGGCCTGCTAAAGGGGTGACTTACCTATGCCACAGGCAGTGTGAGGTTGGCATGGCACCCTGAGGGGAGTGCCATGTCGACTTAGTCATTTTCTCCCCACCAGCACACACAAGCTGGCAAGCAGTGTGTCTGTGCTGAGTGAGGGGTCCCTAGGGTGGCATAAGACAAGCTGCAGCCCTTAGAGACCTTTCCTGGCATCAGGGCCCTTGGTACCAGGGGTACCAGTTACAAGGGACTTACCTGGGTGCCAGGGTTGTGCCAATTGTGGAGACAATGGTACATTTTAGGTGAAAGAACACTGGTGCTGGGGCCTGGTTAGCAGGGTCCCAGCACACTTCTCAGTCAAGTCAGCATCAGTGTCAGGCAAAAAGTGGGGGGTAACTGCAACAGGGAGCCATTTCTTTACACAAGCCCCCCCCCCAGCCCCCAGGCCAGGAGACTCAGCCAAAGCTGGGAGAGTCTTCCTAGTCTATCAGGCGAGGAAGAGTAGAGGAAATAGGCTGGTTTGTTGCAGGGCTACTCTGCCTTACATCCTCCTGTTCAGGTCATTCCATCTGGGGAACTGACCCACTTCCACAGTGATAGGACCTAGTCTGAATTGCCTCTTGTCCATGTCTTTAATGTCTCCACCCATTCTCTCTATTTTGGGGTTAGAGGTATCCACCTCTGCTAATCTTATCTTAGCCAGGGTCAGCCCTAGCTTACCCAAAGAGGTTACCCAGAGCTGGAGTAACCCCGCCATGACCAACAGGGTCAAGGGGCCTAACTTGCTATTTGGCATGGGGTCAGTCCACCATGCCAAGGATAGTGCAGCCATAAAGGGTAACACCCACCAGAGGCCACTGACAGCTGTCAGTGCCCAGAACCACACCTTTAGCTCTTCACCTGCAAGGGAAGGAGCTAAGTTACAGGCTTCTTTGGGTTCAGGGTGCCTGTCTGCTGTGTAAGAGTGGGGGGGTTACTACATCTTGTAAAGAACACCCTTCTTCCACTCTTTCTTCTGTTAGCTTAGGAGCCACCCACTCAGGCTTAACAGTTGCCTGACTAGCCAGGACTTCTTGTGGGTCAGGTTGGACTGTACCAGTGCCAGTTTTGGAGTTCTCCCCTACTGGAGCAGAATCTCCTTGGCTTGCTGGAACCTTGGCTAAAGGTTGTCCACCTTTCCTACTCTGTTTTCTTTTCTTTTTCTTCTGGGTCCTACTTGCAGTTACTGCAGGGGTAGCACCTTCAGAATCTTCGGGAGAGGATTGGCACTGGACCAGTTCCTCTCTTGGGCTCTGACTAACCTCTGGGTAGTCATTTCCAAGGAGACAATCAAGGGGGGAGGTAGGTACTGACTACCACCCTTCTACAGCTAAAAGTCCCACCCACTTCTATGGGCACAAAAGCCACAGGCCTATCATTGACCCTGTCTGGGCTAACTCTTACTCTGGCAGTCTCACCTGGGATGTACTGGTTTGAGAACACCAGCCTGTCATGCACAATAGTGTGACTGGCACAAGTGTCTCTCAGGGCAGTGGCTGGGATTCCATTCACCAGTAGGTGGTGGAAGTGTCTACTTCCCTCTGGAATCTCCAACTCACCTGTTGGGCCCTTTTTCCAGTTGAAGGCTATGAAGACCTCCTCATCTGAGGAGTCATCTCCAATGGCTACACTGGTCACCCCTGGGATTTTGCTAGGGGGTTTGTTTTTGGGACAAGAAGTGTCCTTGGTGTGGTGCCCTGTCTGTCTACAGTTTTGGCGCCATGCCTTAGTGGCATCCCAGTTCTTACCCTGGTACCCACCTTTGTTTTGGGTTGTGACTTGGGGCCCACCCACCTGGTCTGGTTTTTGGGGGCCTACAGAGGACTCTTTCTTTTTGTTTCTAGTGTCACCCACTTTCTCCTGGGGAGGCTTTGTAACCCCTTTCTTTTGGTCACCCCAGTGGAAGTTTTGGTTACCCTAGTCTTGACCCAGTGGTCTGCCTTCTTTCCCAATTCTTGGGGAGAAATTGGACCTAGGTCGACCAGATACTGATGCAACTTCTCATTGAAGCAGTTACTTAAAAGGTGTTCTTTCATAAACAAATTATAAAGCCCAATATAGTCATGCACTTCATTTCCAGTTACCCAACCATCCAGTGTTTTCACTGAGTAGTCTACAAAATCAACCCAGGTCTGGCTCGAGGATTTTTGAGCCCCCCTGAACCTAATCCTGTACTCCTCAGTGGAGAATCCAAAGCCCTCAATCAGGGTAGCCTTCATGAGGTCATAAGATTCTGCATCTTTACCAGAGAGTGTGAGGAGTCTATCCCTACACTTTCCAGTGAACATTTCCCAAAGGAGAGCACCCCAGTGAGATCTGTTTACTTTTCTGGTTGCACAAGCCTCTCAAAAGCTGTGAACCATTTGGTGATGTCATCACCATCTTCATATTTAGTTACAATCCCTTTTGGGATTTTCAACATGTCTGGAGAATCTCTGACCCTATTTATGTTGCTGCCACCATTGATGGGACCAAAACCCATCTCTTGTCTTTCCCTTTCTATGGCTAGGAGCTGTCTCTCCAAAGCCAATCTTTTGACCATCCTGGCTAACAGTAGGTCATCTTCACCGAGGCTGTCCTCATTGATTCCAGAGGTGCTGGACTCTCCTGTGAGAGAAGCAGCATCTCTGACTATCACATTTGGAGTCAGGGTTTGAGGGACCCTGTTCTCCCTAACTAGGACTGGAGGGGGGAAATTCTCCTCCACATCACTAGCTTCCCCCTCGGTGAGGGCATCATCAGAGGGGTTGTTTTTAGCAAACTCTGCCAAGAGCTCCTGGAGCTGTTCTTTGGTAGTGTTTGATCCAGTTTTTATTTTTTTGATTCTGCAGAGAGCCCTTAACTCTGACATCCTAAGACGCAGGTAAGGTGTGAGGTTGAGCTCCACCACTGTCTCTTCTGCAGTAGACATTATGTTTCTAAAAGTTGGAATACTTTTTAAGAATCTAAAACTATCTCTAGAACTTAATTCAAACGTTTACAAAACTTTTAAACTCTAAAAGAAATGCTAACAGGGACTAACACAAGGCCCTACCAGGACTTTAAAAAATTTAGAAAAATAGCTCAAATTTCAACAAATCAGTTTCTAATGATAATTTTTTTTATTTAGTCGTGTGATCAGGTATTGGCTGAGTAGTCCAGCAAATGCTAAGTCTTGTACCCCACCGCTGATCCACCAATGTAGGAAGTTGGCTCTGTATGCACTATTTCAAAGTAAGGTAATACTCTGCACAGAGTCCAAGGGTTCCCCTTAGAGGTAAGATAGCGGCAAAAAGAGATAATTCTAATGCTCTATTTTGTGGTAGTGTGGTCGAGCAGTAGGCTTATCAGAGGGTAGTGTTAAGCATTTGTTGTACACACACAGGCAATAAATGAGGAACACACACTCAGAGACAATTTCAGGCCAATAGGTTTTTGTATAGAAAAATATATTTTCTTAGTTTATTTTAAGAACCACAGGTTCAAGATTTACAAGTAATACTTCAAATGAAAGGTATTTCAGTTAGGTACTTTAGGAACTTTGAATTAGCAAAATAGCATATACAGTTTTTACATAAATGACATATAGCTATTTTAAAACTACACAGTGCAATTTTCAACAGTTCCTGGGGGAGGTAAGTGTTTGTTAGTTTTTGCAGGTAAGTAAACCACCTACGGGGTTCAAGTTTTGGTCCAATGTAGCCCACCGTTGGGGGTTCAGAGCAACCCCAAAGTTACCACACCAGCAGCTCAGGGCCAGTCAGGTGCAGAGGTAAAACTGGTGCCCAAAATGCATAGGCTTCAATGGAGAAGGGGGTGCTCCGGTTCCAGTCTGCCAGCAGGTAAGTACCCGCGTCTTCGGAGGGCAGACCAGGGGGGTTTTGTAGGGCACCGGGGGGGACACAAGTCCACACAGAAAGTACACCCTCAGCAGCACGGGGGCGGCCGGGTGCAGTGTGCAAACAAGCGTCGGGTTCTCAATAGGATTCAATGGGAGACCAAGGGGTCTCTTCAGCGATGCAGGCAAGGGGGGGGCTCCTTGGGGTAGCCACCACCTGGGCAAGGGAGAGGGCCACCTGGGGGTCGCTCCTAAACTGGAGGTCGGATCCTTCAGGCCCTGGGGGCTGCGGGTGCAGAGTCTTTACCAGGCGTCAGATCTTTGAAGCAGGCAGTCGCGGTCAGGGGGAGCCTCAGGATTCCCTCTGCAGGCGTCGCTGTGGGGGATCAGGGGGGTCAACTCTGGCTACTCATGGTCTCGCAGTCGCCGGGGAGTCCTCCCTGAAGTGATTGTTCTCCACAAGTCGAGCCGGGGGCGTCGGGTGCAGAGTGTCAAGTCTCACGCTTCCGGCGGGAAACGCGAGTTGTTTCAAAGTTGCTTCTTTGTTGCAAAGTTGCAGTTTTTGGGGAACAGAGCCGCTGTCCTTGGGAGTTCTTGGTCCTTCTAGATGCAGGGCAGTCCTCTGAGGCTTCAGAGGTCGCTGGTCCCTGTGGAAAGCGTCGCTGGAACAGTGTCTTTAGAAGTGGGGAGACAGGCCGGTAGAGCTGGGGCCAAAGCAGTTGGTGTCTCCGTCTTCTCTGCAGGTTTTTCAGTTCAGCAGTCCTCTTCTTCTTAGGTTGCAGGAATCTGAGTTCCTAGGTTCTGGGGAGCCCCTAAATACTGAATTTAGGGGTGTGTTTAGGTCTGGGGGGTTAGTAGCCAATGGCTACTAGCCCTGAGGGTGGCTACACCCTCTTTGTGCCTCCTCCCTGAGGGGAGGGGGGCACATCCCTAATCTTATTGGGGGAATCCTCCATCTGCAAGATGGAGGATTTCTAAAAGTCAGAGTCACCTCAGCTCAGGACACCTTAGGGGCTGTCCTGACTGGCCAGTGACTCCTCCTTGTTTTTCTCATTATCTCTCCTGGACTTGCCGCCAAAAGTGGGGGCTGTGTCCAGGGGGCGGGCTTCTCCACTAGCTGGAGTTCCCTGGGGCATTGTAACACGAAGCCTGAGCCTTTGAGGCTCACTGCTAGGTGTTACAGTTCCTGCATGGGGGAGGTGTGAAGCACCTCCACCCAGAGCAGGCTTTGTTTCGGTCCTCAGAGAGCACAAAGGCTCTCACCACATGGGGTCGGAAACTCGTCTCTCAGCAGCAGGCTGGCACAGACCAGTCAGTCCTGCACTGAACAATTGGGTAAAATACAGGGGGTATCTCTAAGATGCCCTCTGTGTGCATTTTTTTATAAATCCAACACTGGCATCAGTGTGGGTTTATTATTCTGAGAAGTTTGGTACCAAACTTCCCAGTATTCAGTGTAGCCATTATGGAGCTGTGGAGTTCGTTTTTGACAGACTCCCAGACCATATACTCTCATGGCTACCCTGCACTTACAATGTCTAAGGGTTTTGCTTAGACACTGTAAGGGCATAGTGCTCATGCACCTATGCCCTCACCTGTGGTATAGTGCACCCTGCCTTAGGGCTGTGAGGCCTGCTAGAGGGGTGACTTACCTATGCCACAGGCAGTGTGAGGTTGGCATGGCACCCTGAGGGGAGTGCCATGTCGACTTAGTCATTTTCTCCGCACCAGAACACACAAACTGGCAAGCAGTGTGTCTGTGCTGAGTGAGGGGTCCCTAGGGTGGCATAAGACATGCTGCAGCCCTTAGAGACCTTCCCTGGCATCAGGGCCCTTGGTACCAGGGGTACCAGTTACAAGGGACTTACCTGGGTGCCAGGGTTGTGCCAATTGTGGAGACAATGGTACATTTTAGCTGAAAGAACACTGGTGCTGGGGCCTGGTTAGCAGGGTCCCAGCACACTTCTCAGTCAAGTCAGCATCAGTATCAGGCAAAAAGTGGGGGGTAACTGCAACAGGGAGCCATTTCTTTACACATAACTATCCTGATAATTTCCGCCACCCCTAACATCTGGCAGTCACTCAACCAAAATACAGTCAAAGTAAAAAAAAATAATGAAATAACCACAACAATCCTAACTACATTCTGGGTGTCAGCAAGACCAAAACTATACTGCCCTGCCCTGAATGGGCTATGTCTCAACTTCTGCCTCACTACCCGCACCTAAATTCGTTATCTATATGTGTCCATAATTCGTTATCACTGTTAATCCCCAATGGTGTCTTCGTTTTTAATTAAATGATGAAACGGGACTCCAATTGTCTCAATTTCTGCATTCTGTCTGGATGGCTTGATAGAGTAAGAGCCATTGGAGGTTTAGCCATTTGACCACATGCCGTATTAAATTGGGTGGTAGAATGGCCATTTTCACTATCCCTCACCGCCAGGTAAATCCTGGCAGTAACATACAGTAAAAACTGCAAAATTGTCCCTTCACCATGGGACACAACTAAAATGGCGTTTTGCTATTTGAAAAACAAAATTCAGCTTTGAGGTTCTGTTTTTTAAAGTACAATTTGTTTTATAAGTTTGATGGATGGGTCTGTCACCTCCACAGAGCCCTGCGTCCAATTTTTAAGATCTTGACAGGAAGCACAATGACATTGGTTGCTGCCATTGTAAAGACATGTCTGCTGAATCTAGAAGACATTTCTAAGCGCTGATTACATTCACTCTGTCACCCTAATAGACTAAAAAACATAGTCCTCACCTAAAATCAGGCCACTGAAAAGTAGGGGCTTGATTTAGAGTTGGACGGATGGAGTTACTCCATCACAAACATGACAGATAGCCCGTCCGACGTATTATGAATCTATTATATCCTATGGACATTGTTATACGGAGGGATATCCGTCTTGTTTGTGACAGAGTAACCCATCTGCCAAATTCTAAATTCGGCTCTAAGTCTGTTGTTAGTTTGGTAAATACATTGAAACTTAAAAGCAGATTTACTTTCTATTTATTTTTTTACAAATCTTTGCTTTTGGTTTGTGTATTTTTTTCAAATCCAGACCAAACTTGATATTCTGGAAGGAGTAGGCTTTCCATTAAGGCTTCTATGCAAAGCAAAAAGTGTGTGCGTAGTAGAGTCTTTGCCACCTGTGGGGACATGGGTTTCAGAAGGGAGTGGGCTCTGCTTGAAGACTTCTGTGCATGGCACAGGCTGCATGTTGTAGGGGCTTTGCCACTTGCATCGCTTCAATTGCGCACAAAAGATCACTTACTTGCAAATAGCTTGGTACAGGCCAAAAGGTGTGTGCAGTACTGGATAGAACACCTAATGGGGCGTTGATGTCTAAAAGGAGTGGGCTCTCTGTGAGGTCCTCAATGCTAACCCCAGGATGTCTGTAGTAGGTGTTTTGAAACCTTGCTAAGGGTGTACGTAGTAGGAGTTTCAACACCTAATGGGCTGTGCATGTCTGAAAGGAGTGGGCGCTCCTGATATCTTTTGTACAGGGTTTAGAGTGTGCGTAGTAGGTGCTTAGCCACCTTAGTGAGGGTGTGATGTAGGCTCTTTCCCTCCTAAGGGGGCGTGGATCTCTGAAAGGAGTGGACTCTTCGTGAAGTCTTCTGTATATTGCTTGGGGTGTGCGTAATAGAGGTTTGGCAACCTTAGTGTGTTTTTTTTTTATCCGATACTCTTGTGGGAGTCTGAACATTGTTTTGCTAATAACTTTGGGACCATTTGACGAATCTTCATGAAAGTTTCAAAACTAGTACACAACTCACTTCAGTTGCAATGTGGAACATTTAGAGGTGATCGGTCAGTCGGGGACAGGAAATGGGGGGGCAAAATGCATTTTCCCCATGCAATTTCCCATAGGGATTTTAGACACTACTACATCCCAAATGGCTGGACGAAATTACACTAAATATGGCAGAAAGCTTGCTCTTTGTCCAGAAATGAGCCCTTTTTGTAATATAGTGTAAATCTGTTTAGTAGTTTAGGAGTTATTAAAGCAAAAATAAATTTGTATATCTAGGGAAGTTGATCCGCGCCAACATCAATGCTGTGATTGGCTGGCCGCAAACTGAGAAGAAAGTTGCAGCCACTATTTTGTTAATCGGGACTCTGTTCCCAGTAGGGAAATTAAAATGTAAACGTGATAGAAGGGGTCGGATTAGAGGTACCCTGACACCATGGGGCTGATGGAGGGGATCTATGAGGAACGCCAAATGTGCAATAAGTTGTCCAAAAATGTTTTTTTGTTTCTTTCAGCATGCAAGGATCTGCAGATCCACTTTATTTCTCACAGGTTCGGTTGAATTCGGGTGAATTTTTATGGATCTACAGACCCAGGCACCAATTAAAAAAATACACATATACACACTCACACACCCATACTCACAGAACCCCCAAAACCACTCACACACCTACTCTCACACCCACTTACACGCTCACACAACCACTTACACACCCACACAACCGATCACACACCCATACAGCCACTCACCAACCCACTCACAGACCAACAAAACCACTCACACATTCACTGACAGACCCACACAGCCAATCACAAACCGACTCACACATCCACTTAAACATCCACACAACAACTCACACACCCAATCACACACGCAGGTCACAGGAACGTTATAATTAGGAATTAGCATTAAAAACCATAAAACCTCACAAAAAATAGGTTACAGGGCCGTTACAGTTAGGTTCAGAATTTACATGCACAAAACCATAAAAATCCAGCTGTTAGAGTTCATTCTAGTAACTATAACTCCTGTCCTTGCCCTGCACTTCTACTTACAACACACATTACAACACTCATGACACCTTCTCTGTCATCATTGGTAATAGCATTGCAACAATTCTAGTAAAATTACTGATGATAAGCATGTGCATGGCAAGGGTGCAAGTTACTGTTACCTTAGGGCAGCAGGTATAGTAACTTGAATTAACTCTAACTATAACAACTATATATATATATATATTAAAATCAGACTTCACAACTACATTGCCAGGTAAAGGTATGTGTTGTAAAGTCCTGGGTGGTATTACAGCACCTTATAAAGGTCCACATGTTGGATTGCTCATGGGGTAAGAATGCATTGTAAAGTCTGATATTCGTAAATCATAGGATCTAGTGAATAAAAAAGGGGTATGAAGGAAACCTATGCATTTTTTTAAATGTTCCTGAGATGAGTTTAAGAAGTAAGATTATTTTTATAACTCTGAATTTATGGTTGCCCATGCTATCATGCATTTTGGACGGCATTTTGCACAATGTATTATAGCGTGCACACTGGTTTACATTTAGAAGCCAGAGGGAAATTCAATTAATAATAACAAATGTTCTACTTTTCTGTCTCCCCACACTTCCCCCTATAAACCTTTACTGCCTGAAGAGTACAGCCATTAACCATGGCTAGTGAGAAAAATTTGGATTTACCACCTCCCTGCTGGTCCATATGTCAAAATTACACCCAGAAGAATCCAAATTGCCTCTTCTTTTCCATGGGAATGGGGTATGGAGATGTTCAGGCTCCAAACGAAGAGGATAAATGTGAGGGTTTTAGGGATGTGGGTGCAGGCTGAAGTCAGGGTAGGCCAGTCACCACTCCTGCAGGGCCATCCCCCTTTTTTTGTCTAATGGTCTTTCTGACACCCGCAATTGAGCAGGTAGAGCCTAAACCACTCCTGATTGCCACCTAGCTGGGGCAGATAGATTATTGGGACCATTGTGGGGTTGGTGTACTGCAGGCTGGCTCAACCCAATATTATTTATTTGCCCTGCTATCTAGTGGGCTTTCTGACACCTGAAGGTGCAGAAAGACTGTTTTACCCCTCATATGGTGGTGTCAAACTCAACATCAGGGTGAACCGCCTCACTCCTTTAAAAAAAGGCGTTATTTCTGGTTTAATATGGGCTTTCTGATTCCCCTGTGGGGGTAACTGGGCACAAGTCCCTAGTCGTGCCTGCGCCCTGAGACAGACAGAAAGGGTGTTATTTTTTTTTAGCTGTTGCATGGGGCCCTTGCTGTAGCCTGGGGTTCCTTGCCCGGAGGCACTGCTCCCTGCTCAAACAATTATCTCTGGTATCTATTGTTTGGATCTATACTTGGAGATCATTGTCCTGGGTCGATCCCCAAGCAGGGATCTACTTGGGAGAGGTATGCTGGAAATGAGACATTGCCCCCCTTCCAGGAGTACATTTTCCATCTTGATCGGTGCTCGGGGGGCATATTATGCTCCATGAGCCCCAGTAGTTAAATCAGTCAGCGTCTAATGTCGGACTGGTTTCTCTTCCCAGCAGGCGATGTCACGCTCTGCACATTACACTGACTGGAAAAACAGAAACGAAATCAAACTGAGTACACGAGGGAAGCTTTTAGCTTGCATTCCAACTTCGTTTTCTTTTTTTTTTTTTTACAAAAAGAAAATTGTTCCTATTGCATGCACCAGTAGCATTTAGGATTTTCTTAAACAATGAGGTGGGCAAACTGTTAAGGTCCACCACGCTACTACGGTAATCTGGTGGACATGAACGGTTCATCCCACCACTTTAAAGAGGTTAAATTACATCCCTTTTGTCTAATTGTCTGCTCCTACCGGTTGGAGGGGGTCGATGGGGATAGACTCCCTAATGCAGAAAGACTACAGGGGGCGTTCTGGGTTTGGGGCATAGCCTCCCCCACCCAGTCTTTTTGATGTTATTAGTCCAGGTGTCTAGTGGACCGCCTGCCCTTCTCCCCAAAACGCCTGCATTGATTCTCTCCCTTTGATCCTTCATAGCAACCCTCCTCCCACCTCTCAGTTTTAAAAACTTAAATACATTTCTTCTTACAATATATGGACTGCACGCTCCCTCTTTGGTTTCCACAAACATGAAGCAGTTGGGCTAGCATCTGTCTTGGGTCTACCACACATATCATGTATCACAACTGAATGCTTAATACCCATTCATACGTTTTGCTGCTTCTAAAACGTAATGGAGTTCTCACAGTTAATTGTTGCTGGTTGTATAACAGTTGTTACTCTCTTCTTCCCGGCTGCACTCCCAATGGTTTGTATAGACGAAGATGTAAACCAATAGGAGATGATATAGTGAAATAGGATTACAATGCTTGTAAGTCTGTTGTGCAACACTTTATGAAACGGGCATAATTTGAATGATTTTAGATGAATGTTAAGTCGCATGATATGGTGAACTATATTTTTGCCTATACACAGGGCATCTTTGGTGCGAATAGGTATGAAATAGAGTTCATGAATTTTCAGATAATACCTACTTGTTGATGTACAGAATATTGAAATAAGACTGGAAAAAGAACCTTGTGGCTAAATGTAATTACATCAGTCCATGGGCAACAACACAATAAAAATAATCCTTATCCTAACCAGGGTAAACTAGCAGTTTAATATTTAGGAACTTTGCAGGCAATATCATCAGAATAGTTCAATAGTACGAAAACATCAAACTAGAATGAACTGTATCAGTGATCTTTATCTGGTCCTGACAGATGGACTGCCCTTTTGCTTGATAGATGCCACGCCACCTGGATCTCCAAAGCTGTGTGACAAAAAGTGGGATCAAGCATACAGTGTATATGGACTTCAAATTCAGCTCTAGGTAAGCTTTTTCTCCCAGGTCAGCAGGCTATGGAAAGGCAGGCCACCTAGTGCCCTCCAAGCTGAAGGGGTGAACAATCAAGTTGTCCTAATTGAGATGCAAAAGAACCTTTAAGGCTCTAATATCTCTTCCACTTCTCTAAATTAATCATCAGTTTCACTCAAGTAGTCTGTAAGGGGAAAGTTCACCTTAGGAGGATACCTGTCCCCATCCTTTATTGTCAACACAATGTCACCAACATTACCTAAGGAAAGGAGCTAATGGCAAGCTAGTGCTAATCCATTTCTCTAACTTGGATTAAGGTAACCATGACCTAGGGAATCAATTATTTAAGAAATCTGTCTAAAAGAATGTCCTTTCTGATACTTGGAACTGCAGATGCATCAGTTTAGAACACTCCCTAGGCGCCAGACTGGATCTAAAAATATATTTTTCAGCAATACTCCTGTGTGCCTCTAGATGGCGCCATGCAGCCTTGTAAAGCTTCAGAACTGACGTAGTGGAGCTGCATGTAAGTGCCAGCCCTGCAAGCTGATGTAATGTCTTTCTTTCTGTGCTGACTTCAGCTTGCAATTCTGGTTACCTCTTGATCAAGAGGTTCTTTCTCGATGTACCTATGATACCCAACATGTTGTGGGTTAGAAGCAACAGATACAGTTTTCTCATCAAATGCAATACCAACCCGAACTCTAATAAAAAGGGAGCAATCGCCCTTTGAAACAAAAACAACTCTTTCCCCTATTTCTGCATAGAGGAATTATAAATTCGAGAGAGTTCAAGTCTCAAAGAGCCTAATCTCATAAGAGTTATTTTGTTTTGTTCTATTCAGACCTCTAGAAAAAAGAGTAATCCATCTTGCTCTAAAGGGTTAACATTGTTTAAGTCAAAATTCTTGTCCTTGTACTTTGAATAGGTAACAAAGTTTTACTAAATTCAGTGTCTGTAAATGGTTGTGTTCAGTGTACCGCTCTGAATAGCAGCAAAGTTTTTTGTTTAATGCTAATGTTATTGTCCATTTCTTTTGTAGGTAGGTTATTCATCCGGATCGTTGAGTGTTAGGCAGATGATACGCCAGGATAAGAAATACTCATTGGGCGAAGCACAGGAGTTCAAAAATAGGTAAGCTGGAACTCAGTAAGCAGGACCTCTCAATGAAGAAACTTAAAGCCAAATAGGGATTTGTGCAATGGCTGCTGAATTTATAATACCACACCCAAAATGGCAGTCAAGTCTCACAAGAGGCAGAGATCGTCTCTTATCGTCCACCACTCAATTTAATGGGTGTGGGACAGAGCGACCAGGTGTAGGAGGGAAGGAAAGGTCTCAGGGGTCATTTCTACAATGGCGGTTGCAGTCATGTTTGGATTGCAAATGCCCTGACAGTGGTCATGTTAGAGTTTGAATCCCTTGGAAGCCAAACCAGGAGGAGAAGGCCTTTCAGGGTCAGTCTTGTTCTCTGAAGTCCAGTACCTAGTGGCTAACATCCCTTACATGGTGCTTGTTCTAAGTGTCCAGGAAGCAGACGGGGGCAAAACTGAGAGAGATCAGCCTTCTCAATATTGCTTTTTTTCTTTTCTCTTCTCTTCTCACAGAGTCCAGCTTGGTTCTGGGAAAGGTCAAGTTGAATTACGTGTCTAAGGACGTTTTCCTTCCGGTTCAAAGATCACTAAAGGAAAGCATTTATCTCTCACATAGTCTTGTAAACTGTAACTAAGTCCTGAGAGCTGATAAAGAAGCTGACGCTGCACAGATGTACTCATAAGTTTAGTTATAAATGCAACAAACTCCCCTTTGTGTTTTCAAGGTTAGCAAATAATCATTAGTTTAAAGTGTAACCATATTTGATAAAGGAAGGAAACCAATTAACCATTGTTAAGCGGGGAGCTGTCTGAAATCTTCCTCCTACAGCTGCATTTCTCAAGGACTTTTGTGCTTTTTGATAATTTTCTGTTGAGATATTTCTTCACTAATTCCTATGTAATTACAAGTGCATATAAGCTGAGAAGTTTTTAAGCTGAGGCAGACTCTTTGGTGAATGCTCAGAGACTCCCTCCCGCAGTGGAGCAGAAAAAAAGATATTGAAGATTCCCAATGAATGACTCCTCTGTGATTTTAAGTTCTCTTCATTTCAGCCTTTACAATTGGTGGCCCGCACATGGATGAACAGGGGACTCTCCAATTGGTTCTCAGCACCATGGTGAACGGGACAGCATAGACCCCTACAAATCCCAAAGTGCGCACCTCAACAATGAACTTGTTTGTGAAGCAACATAGGTAAGGGATCAGCTCTGCATCCCTGACATAAGGTGAGTGAGCCAAGCTTCATTCCAAAGAACTATTGAGAGGTCAGCCATTGAGTAAGGGTGGCAAGCAGGATAAAGGAGAAAGAGGCACTGCTAAAGGGAACAAAGGGAACTGGTTATCATGAGGAAGCTGGTTTTTCCTCAGTTCAGAAGGTTGGGTCCTCCATAGTAGGATATTTTAAGTCCCCAGGGTTTGTTAGGATGTTTGGAGTGCCTAAGGATAATTTTAATAATGAATCAAGCATTTAGCAAACATAATAGGCTGGACAAGAATCAGCTTTTGCCACCTGAATGGTCACCAGCCCATGAAATAATGACAAAAGTTTCTATATCGGCAGTTTTATTTTTGAATCAATGGCATGAGTATACTAAGGACAATATTTATTTTCAATTCCCCTCGAATAGAAGCTTTGACTTGGCAAAAGTACAGTATTTACTACACCGTATGGTGAAAAAGAACAGGAAAAAGATAAGATTGTTACAATTTGATTGCTTGAATGAATGGATTATGTATATCAGACAACTGAGTTATCTGAAATAGGCGAACAGGATAGTATGCAATACATTGAAACAGGAGTTACGGGGATTCAGACAGGCAAAGACTGTGCAGAACAGTAAGGAATACGAGTGCGAAGATGCTTCTGTAGAGAGTAAGGCTTTTGTGGCACAGCCCTCGGTGCCACAACAAGAGGAGGAGGAGGGGGAGGAGGAGGAGGAGGAGGAGGAGGAGGAGGAGGAGGAGGAGGAGGAGGCAGATCCAATAATAGAGGGATTTTTGGATAGAATGCCTCCTCCCTACAGTGAGATGAAGGCAGGCGATGAAGGGACAGAGAATGATGCCAAAGGGAAGAAATGTAAAGGTAGGATCAGGAAAAAAGGCGGTTGGCACAGGTCAAATAGCGGCACCCCAAGAGATTCAGAGATTTAGCCGAACATTTGCTAAAATGAAAGATGATTTAGTACTAGTTGCATTGGAGGAAAGAGCAATGAATGGGGTTGCACATGAGATGGGACATTTGGGATATCAGGCATATACCGATGCTCTTTTCTTTAGACAGCAGCACCCTAGTGATAAGGAAGAAAAAGTAGCACCATGGAACACTTAATTAACAAATGACTGTGTGGAGCTAGGTAAAGGAGGATGTTATAGGAAAGAAGCTAGGAGTTGGATAGACAAATTGTATCCAAAGATACAGGCATGGAGAAATCCAGCAGGTGAATGGAAACAAGAGATAAAGGACAGTAAGAGACAACAAAAGAAAAATAAATTGAAGATTTGAAATCAGACACACGTTACAGATCAGATGGTTACAAGAAACTCACTGTCTAGGAATGGGACTTCTACAAACACACCTGTCAACTGATAATTCCAGAGCCTAACACTATCCCTACTACGGTTCCTCCTATGAGGGTAGTCCTGGAATGGCAGCTGAGAAGTTTCATTGTGTTTATACCACATGGACCAAGATTCGACTTATACACATTCAATAAAGATTTTCATAATTTACGAGAGCCCTGATGCATGGTATTCAAAAGTGGAACAGGTATTGAAATTAGGCAATCTGACCTGGAAAGACCTCAATACAATGTTTTCCATAATACCTTTAGAACTGTAGGCTAAGGTTAAAACTGGTCAAAAGGCAGTGGCCAAAGGAAGAGCCAGATAGACAAGACAATGGTTCCCTATCCCACGACACTTTGGAACTGCCACAAAAGTTTCTAGAGTGTCTCAATTAATTGGTACCTTATAAATGTATTGATTCAAATATAATATTTCAGATAGTTAAAAAAAGGACAAAACTGTTCATTGCTATTACGAGAAAATGAGGAAAACTTTTAAGACCCATAGAAGGATGGATATAGATCACCCTAGTTCTACTTCTGCCCGAGTGAATGCATTCGTAGAAGGTCTACTTCCTGCCGTTAAGAAACATCTCTAGACAGTTATTTCTTGCTTGTTGGTGGAACCACTTGATAAGATATTGGCTAATCCTCAATAGTGCTTGGAGTTTCAACAACAGGGGACCAACAAGAGAAGCAACAAAAGGATACTGAAACCAAGCGTCTGGATCAACAGTTACAGCAGCTTAATACCACCAGTAGGGAGCAGGGCAGGGGTCACCGTGGCAACACATAGACTCAGAGAGGTGGAGGCTTCAAGGGACGAGGACGGGTTAGAGGAGGGCCCTCAAGTTAGACCAAGGGTGTCACATCTGTGGTGCTAATGAACATTGGAAGAATGAATGTCCCAATATCCCCAACAATTCCCAATCTGGTATGAACCTTCCCCTAATGCAACGTTGAACCAGTTTGATTCCCTATTCCCATCCAGGGCCTCCATTGGGTGCAATAAAAGGGAATTATGTTGATCAGCAATATCAGCAGATCCCACATCAAATAATGGGCAAGACACATTTGGTGAGGACTGTTACGAAGCATAGGGGTGCCCAGAGGGGGAATAGGAGTAGACCTGCCTCCATTGTCAGTTGACCAGATGGGTCCCTATTTTCAAGGAGAAGTTCATGGTCATAATTTTAAGTTCCTCATAGACACTGTGCTACTTGCTCCACAGTATCAGTTTATACTCTTCCCCACTTCCCCTCTCAGGGATGACCAATACCTCTGTGGTTATGTCAAATGTTGCTATTACAAATCCTATTGGTCAACCTGTAACATTCACTATGGGTCCAATTGTGGAGAAACATTCCTTTATAGTTTCTGACAAAAGTACCTTTAATTTGTTGGGCCTTGATTCATTGAAAGACATGAATGTTGTTATAAAATGTATACCAGAGAGTGTTTTCTTTCAATGCTGTGACGAATACCCATTAAACTCTCAAATGTGTGTATATCTTACCAAAGTTGAATCTGATTTTCTGGACTGTTTACCTGATATTGTGTGATATATTGTTACAAATTATCTTTGGGCTTTAACTAAATCTGATGTGGGAACAAAATTGAACGTTGAGCCTATTCATGTCGTTTTGAAGAAATATTTTGTGTTGCCCGAGTTCCCCAGTACCATATTTCAAGGAAGGGAGAGATGGGATTTCAGGAAATAATATCAGCATTGGTTAAGGAGGGAGTTCTGGTGGAAACAAATGGGAGTGAATGCAATCAACCAGTTCTTTTGTGCACAAACGTAACAAGGACCCCTCAAAACCTGCTGGATGGTGTTTGGTTCAAGACCTCTGTAAAACTAATAAAGTTCAACCCAGGTGTTGGAAAGTGGATTATTGGCAAGGGCAGGCAAGTACCTACACCTAGCAATAGGCCACTAACCCCCACTTAGGTCCAGTTAGGTCTCAATAAATTAAACCCAACTCAACCCATGGTAGCTTGGCAACGAGGGACAAAGCTTAACTTAGGAGACTAGTGTGAAAAGCATTTAAAAATCCCAAAACAGTAAATAAGTAAAACACAATAAAAATCCAACATCAATTTAAAAAATAGATTATATTTTTATCTTTAAAATGGCACAATGAGGTAACACTCTCACACTTACTTTCAGACGTGTTTCTCGATTCAGTAAAGTGGTCCACAGCACCAGCCAAGTGTTCAGAAGCTCTGGTTTGCATCTTGGGGTCTGGGACTACAACTCCCACAACTCACCTCTTCAACTTATGGAGTTACTCCAAACATCTCCAAACGTCTGGATCTTCTTCCAGAGGTCCTTTTTGGGTCCTTGAAGTGTTCACAACTTGATCCAAGGTTCCAGAAGCTCTGAGTTACTCATTGGGAGTTGGGACTACAGTTCCCAGAATGCACCTGGTCAAAATACTCAACTGGTCACTGGATTCTGGTCAGCTGAACTTGATGCAGGGGACTCTGGGCAGCTCCTTTGTACCTGTAGCCAACAGGGAGTCTCTTCTTTAAGCAGTAGAAGACGGGCAAAGTCCTTTTAGTGGTGAAGCCCAAGTGTTCAACTGGTGCAGTCCTTCAGAGTGCAGTGTCCAGGTGCAGGTCAGGGGTCCAGCAGGGCAGTACTTCTTCTTTGTCTTGTTCCTTGTAGGGATCTGGTAGGGATCTGAGGTGTGGGTCCAGCTCTGCCATATGTATCCTTGCTCCTGGGTGAAAAGCAGGGGGCCCTGTTTTTCCAATCAGATGCAGGGTCCTTCCCCCTGTGATGACCACTTCGATGGGAAGTGTTGCAAAAATCAATCCCAGGGAGCAACATTCTTAAAAAATCCATCATGGCTGAACCTGATTTTTTGAGTTTACATCTGGCTGAGCCCACCCAATGGTGTGGCTACAAATCCTAAACACCCCCTTTTCCTGCCCTTGCCTAATCTAATCAAAAGGGCACCTAATTGTTTGGGGTTGCAGGATGTGAGGGAGGTGTTGGGTTGCTCCAAATGCCCTTCCCTGCCTTTGAAGACCAGTTTGGCAGCCCTCCCTGTTCCCGGTTTCCTATCTACTGAGGTAGTTCTCCTCCCCCCTGCACATCCTTTGTGTTCAGCCCAGGCCACTTCACACCTTATCAAGGCAGCCTGGCCAGTCAGAGAAGAGCACTACAAAGCTGAAGTTGGCAACTTTTCAGGTTGAGGTTAAAACTCTTTACCTGAACTAGTTGAACAAGTTACTTACCTTTGGTAATGAAGTATCTTGTAGAGACTCTATCTAGCTGCAGATTCCTTACCTTAGAATTCCCTGGCGTTAGCTTTGAATCCGGAGTTTTTTGTGAGCAGTACCCTGCGCGCGCGCCGTCGGGCGGCGTCGTTCGGATCCGCGTGCGTCGACCAGCTCCGCGTGCGTCATCCGCGTCGTTGGAGTCGTCTATGACGTCACGGTTGTCTATATAGACTCTGTCTCGGCACGCGTACGTCAGTTCTTTTCCACAACTTCCCGTACCAGAAGCACAGAGTCATGGAAGAACCAACCAATACACTTTTAACCTCTTTGACTGTTTGGAGAAAAACACTATCATGCCTGTAAGAAAGGCAAAAGTTGCCAAAATGAAACATACATATATATATACACACATATATGTACATGAGAAAAAATTTCCCCAGAGCGGGGAGGCTTGGGCGGGTGTAAGGAATCTGCAGCTAGATAGAGTCTCTACCAGATACTTCGTTACCGAAGGTAAGTAACTTGTTCATCTGATAGAGACTTCTAGCTGCAGCTTCCTTACCTTAGAATAGATACCCACGCTATAACCCATGGTGGTGGGTCTGAAGGAGATTTTTTTTTTATACAAGGAAGTCCTGCAAGACAGAACGGGCAAAATGCCCCTCTCTCCTCACCTGGCTATCCAGGCAGTAGTGCTTCGCAAACGTGTGTAAAGAAGCCCACGTTGCGGCCTGACATATGTCCACCACCGGTACGCCACGTGCCAACGCAGTGGTAGCAGCTTTCCCCCTAGTGGAATGAGCTCTCAAGCCCTCAGGAGGCTGCTTCTTTGCCAAAGCATAGCATATTTTTATACAGAGAATGACCCAGCGCGAAATGGATCGCTTCTGTACTGCCCGACCCTTCTTTGCACCAACGTACCCCACAAAGAGTTGGTCGTCCACCCGGAACTCTTTAGTGCGGTCAAGGTAGAACGATAACGCTCTTTTTGGGTCCAGTCGATGGAGACACTCCTCTTCCTTAGAGGGATGCGGTGGTGCAAAGAAGGTGGGCAGGGTGATATTTTGACCCAGATGGAAAGGGGTCACCACCTTGGGGAGGAAAGAGGCACGAGTTCTTAACACCACCTTGTCAGGATATATCATGATATAAGGAGGTTTAGAAGATAAAGCCTGCAGCTCACTCACTCTCCTGGCAGATGTAATTGCCACCAAAAAAAGGCTGTCTTAATAGTGAGCAGCCGAAGAGGACAGTTATGCAAGGGCTTGAAAGGAGCACACATACAGAAGATAAGAACCAGATTAAGATCCCACTCGGGCATAACGAAAGGCACAGGCGGGAACAGATGTACAAGCCCTTTCAAAAACCTCTGTACTATAGGTGATTTAAACAGAGATGGTTGATCAGGCAACTGCAAGATAGCCCTTAAGAGTCCCCAAGGAGGAACCCTGCTGGGCGAGAGACAAAATAAACAAAAGGATGTTAGACAGAGAAGAATAAAGAGGATCAATAGACCTCTCTGAACAATAAGAAACAAAACGTTTCCAACGGCAGGCATAGATCGACTTAGTAGAGGGACGCCTGGCTGCCAGAATGACATCACAGACCTCGGGAGGGAGGTCATAAACCATCAACTGTCGCCGCTCAATCTCCACGCATGAAGGCGCAGTGTTGACAGGTTCGGGTGGAGAACCTTCCCCTGCTGCTGCGACAGAAGATCCTCCTGAAGAGGCAGCCTGATTGGAGGACCGATGCTCATTTTGAGAAGCTCTGGATACCAAACTCTCTGTGCCCCATCCGGAGCCACAAGGATTACTTGGGCCCGGTCGTTCTTGATTTTCTTGAGAACTCTGGGCAGAAGTGGTATAGGTGGAAAGGCGTACAGGAGGCCTGAACTCCACTCGCGACGAAAAGCGTTGCCTAGCGATAGCCCCCTTGGAAACTCCAATGCGCAAAACTGCTGACATTGCGCGTTCTCTGCGGAGGCGAACATATCTAACCAAGGCTCTCCCCACTGCTGAAAGAGTCCTTGCGCCACCTCCGGATGGAGACACCATTCGTGATCCTCTAAGCATTTTCGGCTGAGTTTGTCTGCTCTGGCATTCAGAGAACCTGCCATGTGTTGAACCACCAGGGTCATGCCCTGCTGTTCCAGCCATGTCCAGAGGCGTAAAGCCTCTTGACAAAGGGTCCACGACCCCACACCGCCCTGCTTGTTGCAGTACCACATTGTGGTAGTGTTGTCCGTGAACACCTGCACCACCTTCCCTTTCACAACAGGAAGAAAGGCTTTTAATGCTAGCCGGATCGCCCGAAGCTCCAGCAAGTTGATGTGGAGCTCGGATTCTGCCGGAGACCAGTGACCTCTGATCTCCACCTCCTCCAGATGGCCGCCCCATCCCAGAAGTGACGCATCTGTCACTACCGTTCGATCTGGTTGGGGAAGGGAGAGGGGTCTGCCCTTGACCCACTCGCAGTTCACTAGCCACCACTGCAGATCTTCCGCAGTCCTCTCCGAGATCTGAACTACGTCGGTAAGATTTCCCTGATGCTGTGCCCATTGGAACTTCAGGTCCCACTGCAGAGCCCTCATGCGCCATCTGGCATGCTTGGCCAACAGGATGCAGGAAGCCATGAGTCCCAGCAGCCTCAGGGTCTGTCTCACCGAGATCCAGGATAGAGGCCGAAACATCGGAATCATAACCTGAATATCCTGAACCCGCTGATCGGGAGGATAAGCCCGAAACTGCACTGTGTCCAGAACAGCTCCGATGAAAGAGAGCTTCTGAGAGGGAGTCAGGTGTGACTTCGGCACATTTATAGAGAACCCCAGCGAATGCAAGAGGTCCGCCGTCGTCTGGAGGTGGGTGACGAGAACCTGGGCCGTAGAAGCCTTCAACAGCCAATCGTCCAGGTAGGGGAAGACTGAAATCCCTGACCTGCGCAAATGAGCCGCCACTACCGCCATCACCTTTGTGAACACCCGAGGGGCACTGGTGAGACCGAAAGGAAGCACGGTAAACTGAAAGTGCTCGTGGCCCACCTTGAACCGCAGGTAACGCCTGTGGCTTGGCAGGATAGGAATATGGAAATACGCATCCTGCAAATCCAACGCTACCATCCAGTCTCCTTGGTCTAGTGCAGACAAAACCTGAGCAAGAGTGAGCATCTTGGATTTCTCCTTCTTGAGGAAGAGATTGACGTCCCTTAAATCCGAAATAGGGTGAAGGCCTTTTTTCTTTTTGGGAATCAGAAAGTAGCGGGAATAACAACCACTGCCTACTTCTGATATCGGGACTCTTTCTATGGCTCCCTTGGCCAAGAGAGCTGTAACTTCCTCGCGGAGTAAAGCTAGATGGTCCTCCATCAGCCATTCCTTTGTCAGAGGGATAGAAGGAGGGAAAGACTGGAAGGGAAGGGAGTAGCCCTTCCATATGATCTGTAGGACCCACTTGTCCGTGGTGATGGAAAGCCAGTGAGGGAGATGAAAACGAATCCTCCCTCCAACTGGACGGACGTGATCCTGCAGAACCACACTAGGAGGGCTTGGGCTCAGTGGAAGGGGGCTGTGTGGCGGTCGACCTCTGGCCAGACCCTCTGGGTCTGATGGTACCACGACCACGTCCTCTTCCGGGATGCTGTGAAGCCGAAGGATGGTGGCTAACTTGTGGCTGGCGTGGCACCACGCCCCTCCCTAAGCCTCGGAAGGGGTGAAAAACAGACTGCTGTTGTGCCGGCGTTGAAAGGCCCAAGGATCTGGCCGTGGCTCGAGAATCCTTGAACCTCTCAAGCGCGGAGTCTGCCTTTTCGCCAAAAAGGCGGGAGCCATCAAAGGGCATGTCCATCAAGCTGGACTGGACATCCCCTGAAAACCCAGTAGAACGTACCCAGGCGTGGCGACGGAGGGCCACTGACGATGAAATCGCTCTGCCCAGCGAGTCGGTCGTATCCAAGCCACACCGGATTGTAAACTTGGCTGCATCTCTCCCATCCTTTACAGCCTGGGTGAGAGTGTCCCGTATGCCCTCCGGGACCTGGGGCAGCACCTGCGCCACCGTATCCCATAAAGTATGGGAATAACAGCCCAATAGGCAAGAGGTGTTTACAGACCTCAATGCCAGGCTGGAGGAAGAAAACATCTTCTTCCCAAGCTGATCCAGCCTCTTGGATTCCCTATCCGGGGGAGCGGATGGGAAGGCACCACGTGAAGTAGAGGCTTGGACAACCAAGCTCTCAGGAGTGGGGTGTTGTGTCAGGAAACTAGGGTCGCTGGGAGCGGGTCTATGGCGGCGGCCGACCGTCCTATTCACAGGAGCCCCTGTGCTGGCTTTGGACCACGTACCTAGAAGGACGTCTGTGAGAGCCTCATTGAAGGGCAACAACGGTTCCGATGTTGACACCCCAGGCTGAAGCACTTCTGTCAGGATATTCGTCCTGACTGGCACCGTAGGCAAATCTAGGTCCAAGACCTCAGCTGCCCTATGCACCACCTTAGCGAAAGAAGCCCCTTCCTCCGTAGCCACATTAGGAGGAGAGAGCATACCAGTATCTGGAGATGTGTCCAGTCCACTGGCCTCCCCTAGATTCACATACCAGTCCTGCTGCAAACCTGATTCTAAAGGGTCCTCAAACCCTTCCTATTCCTCTCCTGCGTCTGGCTGTTCCAAATAATGCTCAGACAATGATCTGGGCCGAATCGGCTCCGTCGAAGTCGACGTCGTATGACGTCGCTGCGGCTCCGGATCATCCGGAATAAGGAAGGGGCTGTCACCGGTGGGCGCCGGTGGTGGAATCGTCGATGTCGGACCCCGCGCCGAAGGAGGTCGACTGTGAGAAACCGGCGCCGATCCAGATCCGTTATTGGATCCTGAGGTCCCCAACGGCGCCGAGGCCGAAGCCGTCGGCGTTGAATCCGAAGGGGCCGCTACTGACCCCGCAGGCCTGAAGACCCACCCGAGGGTACAGCCCGCTCAAAGACGAGACGCATGGCCTCGTAAAATTCTTTAATTTGAGCGGGGGTCGATCCGGTCCCCGGAAAGGGGGGAAGACGCGGAGTCGACCCTGGCGACGGCTCCGCAGAACCGCGCTCGGAACATCAACGTTCCCGAGACGCCTCGTCGGTCGACGGCATAGCGAAGACGAAGTCCGCTTGGACTTCTTCTTCTTCTTGTGCCTCTTACCTTCCTATGACCTCGAATGCGAGGAAGAGGACTTGGGGCTCCGGGAGCGGTGCCGCGACCTCCTCCTACTGCGAGACCGTGACCTCCGCGGAGTCGCGCCGACAGAAGACGAATGTCGGGCCACAAAAAGCTTATGGGATCTCTCGCTCAAGGCCTTCGGCGCCATGGCCCGACAATCGGAGCACGAGGTGGAATCGTGGTCCTTGTCCAAGCACCAAAGACAAACTCAGTGCGGATGCGTCACCGACATGGTACGATGACACGCACCACACGGCTTGAATCCTGTCTTTCTCGAAGACATGACTCCAAACAGTCAAAAAAGCGTCGACAAACCGTCGAAGCAGGATAGTTCTTTCCAAAACTGCGCTTAACCGGCGCGGAAGGAAAAGAACTGACGTACGCGCGCCGAGACGGCGCCTATATAGACAACCGTGACGTCATAGACGACTCCAACGACACTGACGACGCACGCAGAGCTGGTCGACGCACGCAGATCCGAACGACGCCGTCTGACGGCGCGCGCGCAGGGTACTGCTCACAAAAAACTCCAGATTCAAAGCTGACGCCAGGGAATTCTAAGGTGAGGAAGCTGCAACTAGAAGTCTCTATCAGATATATTAAATCCAACAAATGTAAGTTATGGGATGTATTATAACAATTAATTTGATACCAAACGTGAGCTATCTGACACTTAAGGGAACTTTGAGAATTCACATAAAGTCTCCACATTTTAGCCTATGTTGGCCATTCACTACAGTGAGGCAAAAACAAATTTGGCTGTTTTACCTCACCAGGGCTTATAAAACGATTTTATAAGGTCCCTGCTTATAGTTATATGGCACTCAACCCTAGGGGCACATAGGGCACACCTTAGGGGTAACTTATATGTACAAATAAGGTAGTTTAAGACTTTGGAAGTACTTTTAATTCCAAAGTCGAATTTGCATTTAACTTTAATTTAAAAGCAGCCAGTAAGACAGGCCTGCCTTTAAAATGATCCTGGGCACCTCAGCAGTGCACCTATGGGTTCACTACCTATGCTGGGGTCCCTAAACCTACACGCCCTACCATATTCTAGGGACTTATAGGCAGGTTGACATAGCCAATTATAATTAGCCTAATTTGCATGCTTACTTTATACAGAGCACTGGCCCTGGGACTGGTTAGCAGTACACCGGGCACAATCAGAGTCAGGAAAACACCAGCACAAAGGCAAAAAGTGAAAAATGGAGGCAAATAGTTAGGGGGCCGCTGCAATCAGCCCTGTTTTCTCACACCAGGTTCCCTGTGGTGCCAAATTCCACTAATATTCTTACCACCATACCCCCATCTATTACATATTCGTCTGTCATTGATTGACAAATGCATTCTTCTCCATTCCCTTACATCCACATAGTTTTCTTTGTTTTTCGAGGGTGCAGTTTGTTTTGGACACAGAATCTCCTTCCATACATTCACAAATATTAAAGGCAGACCTTGATGAACATTTTCTGGAATCCAGGTGGCATTTTTCCAATATATAAACAATCTTCTTACAGTAGCTGATAGGACAAAACAGTGTACATGGGCCACTGTAAACCTGCTTACCTTCTTAGCATCCAATAGTCACAAAGCATCCCCAAAGAAATTACAGTTTGTAGACAACAGGTGTCCTATTTGGGCCACCAGATTTTTAAGGAGGGAGAGGAGAATATCACCCGGTCATATTAGAGCAATAATGCTATATCCTGTTCCCACAACACAACATTAAGGGCCTGATTACGACTTTGGCAGAGGGGATTACTCCATCCCAAATGAGACAGATATCCCGTCCACTGAATTACAAGTCCATTATATCCTATGGAATAAAGTGGGCGGCATATCCGTTACTGACCCTGTCTCCTGGTTGCAGATACATCAGGAAAGTTTTCACACAATTAAAAATGCTCTCTGTGAGTACCCACATTTGGATTCTAGAGTACACCAGTGGGGTAGCGTTTTTGTCAGGACAAGTTGGGGAATGCTGGATGGTAAGCAGTTTGTGGATCCCTGTATATTCCTGTAGTTTACGTCACAGAAATGCAGAGAAAAATAGTGTTTTTATGCAATTTATGCAACATTTGGCAAAAAATACTTTTCCCACACATTTTGGTGATGAAAAGTTGTGGAATCTGAGGGGAGCCACAAACTTCCTTACACCCATCACTCCCCCAAGTCCGCCTGATAAAAATGTTACCTCACTTGTGAGGATAGGCCACGTACCCGCGACAGATAAGGTCCCAAAATGCATTGTGGCGATAATGATAACTAAGGTGAGTGTACCAATTAGTCCTGGGATCGGGAACCATTTTGGGAAACCTATCAAGCCCAGACATTTCTGGAAAATAGACATCAAGGGGAGTTCAGGGAGGTATCGCTTGTGAGGATTTCCCAAAGTTATTTTTCCACAGGATGCCATGCATGGTTTACCTCTGCATGGCATCCTGTGGAAAAATAACTTTGGGAAATCCTCACAAGCGATACCTCCCTGAACTCCCCTTGATGTCTATTTTCCAGAAATGTCTGGGCTTGATAGGTTTCCCAAAATGGTTCCCGATCCCAGGACTAATTGGTACACTCACCTTAGTTATCATTATCGCCACAATGCATTTTGGGACCTTATCTGTCGCGGGTACGTGGCCTATCCTCACAAGTGAGGTAACATTTTTATCAGGCGGACTTGGGGGAGTGATGGGTGTAAGGAAGTTTGTGGCTCCCCTCAGATTCCAGAACTTTTCATCACCAAAATGTGTGGGAAAAGTATTTTTTGCCAAATGTTGAGGTTTGTATAGGATTCTGGGTAGTAGAACCTGGTGGGAACCTCACAAGTCAACCCATCTTGGAGTCCCCTAGGTGTCTACATTAAAAACAACTATAGGTTTGGTAGATTTCCCTAGGTGCCGGCTGAGCTAGAGGCCAAAATCCACAGCTAGGCACTTTGCAAAAAACACATTTGTTTTCTTTGGGAAAATGTGACATGTCCACGTTGTGTTTTGGGGCATTTCTTGTTGTGGGCACTAGGCCTACCCACACAAGTTAGGTACCATTTTTATTGAGAGACTTGGGAGAATGCTGGGAGGAAGGAAGTGTGTGGCTTCCCTCATATTCCAGAACTTTGCAGCACCGAAATGTGAGGAAAAGGTTTTTTAGCTCAATTTTGAGGTTTGCAAAGGAGTCTTGGAGACAGAACCCAGCAAGAGCCCAAAAAGTCACCCCATCCTGAATTCCCATAGGTGTTTAGTTTAAAAAAATGTACAGGTATGGTAGGTTTCTCTAAGTTCCGGGTGAACTACAGCCCTAAATCCACAGCTAGGCACTTTCCCCCAAAAAAGTCTATATTCAATGGAAAAATGTGATGTGTCCATGTTGCATTTTGGGGCGTTTCCTGTCGTGGGCACAAGTGAGGTACTATTTTTGTCGGGAGACTTGGGGGAACACAGAATAAAAGAATAAGTGCTATTGCCAATTGTCTTTCTCTACATTTCTGCCTTCCAAATGTAAGACAGTGTGTAAGAGAGAAGTCATTTTGCGAAATGCCCTGTAATTCACATGCTGGTATGGGGACCCCCGAAATCAGAGATGTGCAAACAAAACTCCATATTTTGTGTCTATTTCGTAAATACATAGGTTTCCTTGATACCTATTTTTCATATTTTACCAAATTAATTGCTGTATACCCAGTTCACAATGAAAACCTATTGCAAGGTGCAGCTCATTTATTGGCTCTGGGTACCTTGGGCGCTTGATGAACCTACAAGCCCTATATATCCCCGCAACCAGAAGGGTTCAGTAATGATATATTGCTTTAAAACATCTGCCATTGTTGAAAACATTTACAGAAGAAAGCGTCGACAGAAATGGCTGTTTATTCAACTCAATTTCAACATTTTTTTTATTTCAACTGTTACTTTCTATAGGAAAACCTTGAGGTATCTATACAAGTGACCCCTTGCTGAATTTAGAATTTTGTCTACTTTTTAGAAATGATTAGCTGTCCAGGATCCACCATTGGTTTCATACACGTTTCTGTCACTAACTGGAAGGAGGCTGAAAGCACAAAGAATAGTAAAAATTTAGGGGGTGATTCCAAGTTTGGCTGGCGGCGGTTATTCTGAGTTTCCCGCTGGGTGGGCGGGCGACCGCCAGAAGGCCGCCCGCCCACCCAGCGGGAAACCCCTTCCCACGAGGATGCCGGCTCCGAATGGAGCCGGCGGAGTGGGAAGGGTGCGACGGGTGCAGTTGCACCCGTTGCGATTTTCAGTGTCTGCTATGCAGACACTGAAAATCTTAGTGGGGCCCTGTTAGGGGGCTCCTGCAGTGCCCATGCCATTGGCATGGGCACTGCAGGGGCCCCCAGGGGCCCCACGACACCCGTTACCGCCAGCCAGGTTCTGGCGGTCAAAACCGCCAGAACCAGGCTGGCGGTAAGGGGGTCGGAATCCCCATGGCGGCGCTGGAGGTTTCCCCAAGGCAGCGGGAAACCGGCGGGACACCGCCGGTTTCCTGTTTCTGACCGCGGCTGTACTGCCGCGGTCAGAATGCCCATTGGAGCACCGCCAGCCTGTTGGCGGTGCTCCCGTCATTTTAGCCCTGGCCGTCGTCGACCGCCAGGGTTAGAATGACCCCCTTAGTATGTTCCAGTAAAATGGCAAACCATTCTGAAAAAAATGGTTTTCTGATTCAAGTCTGTCTGTTCCTGGAAGCTTGGAAGATGGTGATTTTATCACCACAAACCCTTCATTGATCCCATTTGCAGGGAAAAAACATATGCTTTTTTTCTGCAGCACTTTTTCCTATTTTTCCCCCCAAAAAACTAAGTTTAGACGTACTTTGGCTAATTTCTCCAGGGGAACCCACCGTCTCTGGGTGCCTTTAGAATTCCCAGGATGCTAGAAAAAACAGGACCACATTTTTAACGATTTTTAACAAAATTCCCTGTGAATGTCGCTCAAGCACAAATGGTCAAAAATGTGCACAGTGAGTATAAGAGATCCATTTCCGAAACCAAAAGGACACAAGTCTATAAAGACAGCTTTGACCGTTTCACTGCCTCCTCACATCAAAACCAAAGCAAAGTCTGACACACAATCAATTTGAGGAGCATCACGTACTGGCAAAGCCAACAGTCTCGTCTATAAAGTAATTGCCTTTGCCAATGCCATATCATACAGCAGTGCGGTTGCTATGCAGCATGGATTAAGGTTATGAAAAAATAGCACTGTGCTGCATTACACCCAGTGCTTCATTTGAGCCAGTGATTGCCAGTGGGGGGCACCAACACTTATTGTTGGGGGCCGGCACTTAGTTCTCCACATCAGACATTTCCAGAGACACAGGGATAAACAAACAAAACGAAGACAGAGAAAAAGAAATATAGTAAATCCATCACCAAGGGAGAAAGCATAAACTTGTAAGAGTGAAATAACGGAACAGGGAGTGCCTCCCGGTGAATTAAACATGCCTGAGGTGGATTCAGGACTGTGCACCATTGTTGTTCGTGCTCTGACATTAGATAGCGACAGCCGCGGGTGCCTGAGCAGTGCTTTAGTCACCAACACTTATTTTACAAATCAAGCACTGGTTATGTTACCATGGAAAAAGCACTATGACGTGACCACATTTTGTTTGTTCATTTCAGCCATGCTGCTGTGCAACGTGGTTGGAAGACATTGACAAAGTCAATAAGTCTTTCACAGGCAAGACCTATTGACTTTGCCAATGATTGTTTTTCTTTCAAGTTCATGTCACTTTGCATTCTGGTGTTTGTATTTTGACGTCTTCCTGTTTGGAATGGAAACGCAGGGTTACAGATACTGAAATAGCTAACAAGCCATGATGAACTGAACAGCTGTGGAAGACTGGATTGTTTCTCTGACAACAAAACACACTAATTAAAGTAGGCAGTATTAGAGGCTGTGTAGTTATTCCTGCCAGAGAATTTTTGCAAAGTTCACAACATATGCCCATCGTGAAGGTTGCAAAGCTTCACTTTGCCCAAGTAAAGATATTTTCCACATTGCAACAGTTCGATTCACACAGAAAAATCTCATGAAACCCACCCAATCGAGAAAACGTGCATTTTTTCTCTCTGTATTTTTGCCCCAATGTCTAGAGTATGAAATGTGTTTGTTGAAAGTTTGCATTTCTTGAGCTTTTCTATTTACAATAACATTACCCTGGTAAAGAATACCATTCTGTTAGTCCTCTGAAGCAAAAATATGTGCGAATATGACAAAGAGAAATATTGCCCAACGTTAGTGAAGGCAAAAAACAAAACAAAAGCCAAAACAAACCACACACACCACCTTCACACACCAATGTGTGACATTTGACTTCTTAGCCAAGCACACTTCGAATGCCTTTGTCTACTGTTCTGTGCATCAATTGAATCAATGTATGCAGGCTTTATTTACACTATGCACTCAGGAAATAGATATAGAGGCAGCAGTGCTAACTATTTTGAACGGTAGCATCACCAACATTAAGTGAGGCAGTGGTTCCATTCCTGCCCTTTCTATTACAAACTAATGCATTCTGGGAGATGTAGTCTTTGTTCAGTTCAAGAAACTGAGCTGGGCTAAAGTACCAGGTGACGATAAAAGAGAAGACCCGGACTTAAAATGGTGGTCCCAGTGATAGGGCGTCATACAATCACCTCCCAAAATGCCATGATGAGGCCTCTGCCGGGCTTGTCCTGCAGTAGGTGTAGTTTAATTCTCTAGTGCTCCAGTAAGTGTAACCCGGCACCTGTCCTGCTGTTCTTCGCCTCAGAGTAAGTTGGGCCACAACAGCTGCTGCTTCCAACTCTTTTGCTGTCTCAGGAACACTGACAGGGTAGCGAGAGAGCTACTGCTTCTAAATTTAAACCCTCTGTTCCATCTCTGTCTATGTCCTATTTTCCTTCACTGTCTTCCTTGCCATCACGGAGGACAGGACTCGCCCGGGTGAAAAGGTGGGGGGGCACCAGCATAAGCCCAGGATAAACCGGGAAAGGGGAGTCTCCGTCCAGGGCAGAAGAAAATGAAGGGGGGAACCCAAAGAGGGGAACAAATAGAAGTGTAGGGCCATAACCACCAGCCGGAGGAGGCAAGGAGTGCAGCCAACATGGAGTTGTGCCCCAAAGACGACGGGTCGCTTCAGAGGAAACAGAAGGAACAAGGGGCGGGGCAGGTTGGGGTGGGGATAGGGATGGGAGAAAATTACAAATAAATAATTTTTAAAAAAACAAGTGCGATTGCGCTGTGTAAAACCTTGAATTCGCCGAGGCGTGCTAGGATAAATAATAGAATTAAAATGGTAGTCATGCAAAGTGCTCGATTACTGCCCAGTGAGAACATGCTGCGTAGGAAATAAAAATAAAAAGTAGTCCAGAAACCATGCGGAAAACATGGAGCATCTAATGTTTTCAGTAGTTGGCCAATGCGCTCGAGGAGGGCCACACATTGGAAAGGCATGATGTATGCATGCCTTTCACAAATGAAATCAAGCAAATTTTAAAAGGCAAGCCCACGAACCAACGAAAGTGATGTGCGTAACATGGGCGTGGTTAAAAGCCCACAGAAAGATTACAACAGGCCAGAGCACTTGTGCGCTCGACCCTAAAAAAATGACTTTAGGAGTTTTTCATTATGATGAAATGAAAAACTTTAAGGTACATGTCCTATCTTTTGCTTACATGGACCCTGCCCCATGGGCTACCTAGGGCCTACCTAGGGGTGACTTATTTGTAAGCAAAATGGGAGTTCTGTGCCTGGAAGATGTTTTAGATGCCAAGTCAGGGTAGCAGTGAGACTGCACACACAGGCTTAGCAGTGGCAGTCCTGAGACATGTTTACAGAGCTACTTAAGTGGGTGGCACAATCCATGCTACAGGCCCACTAGTAGCATTTAATTTATAGGCCCTGGGTATGTGGTTACCATGTTTTAGGGGAGAAGCCAATGCACTTTAGCACTGATTAGCAGTGGTAAGGTGCTCAGCGTCCTAAGGCCAACAAACATATACAGCAAAAAAACAGGAAGTAAAGGTAAAAAGTTTGGGGTAAGACCATCCTAAGAATGCCAGGTCTAACAGTTGTAGTTCTCTGAACCCAGCCACATTGATGGCTTTACCTGTAGAGGATCAGATTACCTGATTGTCTGTTGGTGACAGAACAACAAACTAAAGACAGAATTGATACGTGAGACTAAAAACTTTTATTGAAAGAGATGCAGATTTATGGGTAGATGGATAATTTTTAAACTACCAACAAGAGAAACTAGAGCATCTTGTGCTATAACTACATTATGAACAGTAGTATAGACGAGACGAATATTACAATTGTCAGCCAAAGCTGCAGAAATAGTAGCCCTCACCCAAGTGTATGAAGTGCAGGTTTAACAGTTAACATTTATACTTTGCGGGTGCATGCAATTTTGGTAGGCGTTGGGAAGAAAGAGGATTTCTGACCTCTAGCCTGCTAAAATAAAACTTGGTACCTTAATTGTGCACCTCCATAATACATTGGCTTTGCCCAAGGCCTTAGCAATAGTTAAATGTGCTGTCCATCAGAAAGTGACCGATAATGTAAATAGGAATAACAACTTTGCTGATCAAACTGCTAAAACTACTGACTTTGCTGAGATAAGTACTACATATGTGGCTCAACCAGAGCAAACGCCACAGGCAGAATGCAATATAAACATGGATCTCTGTATGTTACAACAGAATTCAACTGATGAAGTGAAGGTTGAATGGCAAAAGGAGGGTATCAATGTAGGTGGAATTAGGTTAATCAGAATGATTAGGTTGCTTAATGCTTTGGTGTATAATTTGGCCCTTACTATTCATAGTCCTGCACATTTGGGACACAATGCCATGTGCAGATACTTATCACAATTATGGTATAAGAACTTTCGGAAAAGTGCTGAGACCATATGTCAGAACTGTGTTACTTGTGGACTATTTAACTGTGGTAAGGGAACACACACAACATCAAATCACTTTTCAGCTCCTGAGGTGCCTTTCAAACATTTACAGGTAGATTTTGTAGAGGTCCCTCAAACACACACATTTTGGTATGCACTGCTGATGGTCTGTATGTTCTCTCGCTGGGTTGAGGCTTAGGCTACAAAGAAGAATAATGCACAAACAGTGGCTAATTGTTTGCTGAAGAAACTGATCCCAAGACCGGGGTCCCATTCAGGATTTCAGCAGATAATGGCCCAAACTTTGTGAATTGCTGGAGTGGCTATATAAACCAAACGTTCCATTGTATGTTCTATTCCCAGACAGAGGGCGCAGTGGAGAAGAAGAATGGGCTTCTTAAAGCAAAGATTGCAAAGATATGTGCAAAGACTGAACTGACTCTCCAAATGCCCCCACTAAGTTGAGCCCTCATGAGGTTGTGACAGGCAGATTGATGGTGATTGAGACTCCCAGTTTTCCATTTTTACTATTTTTACAGATAAATACAGACATAAAACAATGTGTTTCCTGTCTGTATTTATTTTTAATAGTGGAAAAATACAGAAAATTGTGCTTCTTGTGAGTGACTTTCCATGCTGTTCTTCATGAATTCCAGGCCAACAGCTGAGCAGCTAAACAACATGAGGAGTTGAAAAATAGGATGAGATTTCCTTAAATACAAATATATGTTTCCATATATTTGTATATAATGCTGATATGTAACTATGGGAGAAGTGTTTTGTTATAACTGGTGGCTTAATTTGCTGAACCACAATGGGCATCAAATTATGAAAGCATGTTTATCAGTTAAATGTGGAATTATACCATTTTATAACTCCTTTAATTCTCAAAATACAAAATAAATATGGATAAATACAAAAAAGATAGCCAAAAAATAAGTATGGATTGATACTGACGGAAATGTTAAAAACAAAAATACCATAAGACTGGGAGCCCTAATGATGATAGGGATGGCTTTTCAATGAAATGCTATTGTACACATTGGTGATGCGATACTGAGAGACTATAGCATTGCCCTGACTGAAAGACAGAATCTTTTGTACAAACAGGTGAAAGATGCATTTCCTGCATCTTCCATGACTGAATGACACAGCTTCCACCCCAGAGACTGGGTGTTTACTAAGAGCTTCTAGCTCAACAATTGTCTTCAGCTGATGCAGAGGGGCCCACTCATGTACTCAGCAGAGGTGGAAGGGCCCCACCACGTACTGCTGATTAATAACACAGCTGTGAAGTGAAAAGGACATAAGAATTTGATTCATGCAAGCCATGTGAATTAAGCACCTATACCCATGTGTCAAGAACAGACAGAACGCATACCAGATTTACCACAAGCAATGCATACTGAAAAGCCTAATATATAACTTGTGTCCAATACATAAGAGACAATCTGAGTCCAACCATCAGTCTTAAAAGACTGAACTCAGAGCCTCGTGTATGCTGTTAACCACTGGAGGCCTTGTGACTGGGAATAATGCAGTGAATAGAGGGATAAAATCAAAACCAAGAGTGTCATCAAAACGTCATAAACAGTAGTGAATACAAGGATATACAATTATGGAGAGACATACAAGGGAGCTCAAAAAGAGACTATTAAGTTTGCCTTCAATTGTATTGCTTGTTATTGTTTTGCTCTGTTTGGCCTTTTTCTTACAATTGTGACACATGAAATATTAGCACCTACTGGATCAGTCTGTAACAACTGTTGCCCTGACAATAGATTTGCACTAGTATCATCTTGTAGAGTATAAGGACAATGTTGCAATACAAATGATAAATGCATACAGGAAGAAATTAATGTTTCAAACTGCTGAATATGTATGGAGATGCCTGCTGAGGAGAAAAAGGGTTCCCATTTGCTACATATGCCTCTATCATTTAACACATCGTGCTATGCATTTTGGGCTTTATTTAAGACCCTTACTTTTTGGGACAGAGCAGAGGAGAATCAGACCATCTACGACAAAATTATTATCAGAATATAATAGACAGGTTACTATACCTTCTGGTTGTATAGAATGAGCTATATCAGGAAAAGAGGAAGAAGAACCGATAATAATAAATGCGGAACATCAGAGCAATTTCTGGATTTAATATTGAATGATGTAGTTCCACCTGTCCAGGTACGTCTGGGATTAGGGTGAAGATTAAAGGGAGCATCTATTTAGTGGATGAAGGAAGGGTAGAAGTGAGAGACAGTGAATGTGAATAGTACTTTAACATAAGCAACACCTCTTCATTAGGCTATCCCATGTACCTGGGAAAACAAGTGCATTTTATATGTGGGGAAAGAGCATACACCAGGTTGCCAAAAGACTGTCGAGGTTCCTGCTGCATAGGATTGTTATTCCCTACCATACAACACCAACCAAAAAACACTGCATAAAACATACATTGGTAAACCTTAATGTCATACTTAGGGTAAAGAAAAGGATATACCAGATGGATACAGCAGCCCAAGAAGCCAGAGACCTAGGAAAAGGGATAATACCTATGCTGGGTGTAGCCCTTAATTCCAGACAAGAAAGACAATTTTGCAGATTACTAAAGGCAACTATAAATGAAACCTCAGCAGCATTAGAAATGGTTACTATGAGGACCGGAGCTCTACAAAACTGGATGGTTTTAGACCTATTAGTTGAAAAGGGTGGAGTCTGTAGTATGATTAAAACAGATTGCTGCATTGGCATACCAGTGTTTATAAGGTATTGGTAAATCTGCAAGATATTGGGCATCAAGTACATGAGGCAACCAAATGAATTTTCTGGGATGATCTGGGGTCCCTCTTTGGGTCCTGCAGGTCTAGGTTATTGAAAGGTCTGTTTATTTGCTTGGCAATAATGGTAACAGTATACATTCTCCGAAACATATTACCTTCATGTATCTCAGCATGTATCCCTAAGACTCCTGTTACTGCAAATAAGTTTATGTTATCCAGATAAACTGCAATCAGTATGAAATTATGTGGCTGATGCAGAGAGAGATAGAGTGAATGCCCATTTAAAAAAGGCAATCAAAGGAAAGATTGAGAGAGATTTTTTCCTCTTCTTTGTACCCTTTACATGAACATATTCCCATGGCAAACATGTCGATCTGGTTTAGCATAGTACAGCTGGGTTCCTCGAAAGGTTAGTGAATTACACGCCTGATGAAGGCTTCAACTGCAGAATGTTTCCTTCCAGTTTAAAGATCACTGAAGAAAAGCCTTTATCACTCCCTCAGTCTTGTAAACTGTCACCACAGCCTGAGAGCCGGTAAGTAAGCTGACATTGCACAGATGTTCTCATAAGATTAGTTATAAATATTCTGAACTTCCCATTGTGTTGTCAAGGTTAGTGAGCAATTGTTTGTTTAAAGTGTAACCAGATGTGCCAAAGAAGGGAAACCAATCAACCATTGTCTATGATAAGCGGCAAGCTGTCTGAAATCTTCCTGATACAGCTGCATTTCTCAAGGACATTTTTGCTTTTTAATAATTTTCTGTTGAGATCATTGCTTTTCACGAGTTCCTATGTGATTGCAAATGTATATAAACTTTTGTAAAGTGAGGCAAACTCTCAGCTGAATGCTCAGAGACTCCATGCTGCAGCAAAGCTGACCAAAGGATATTGGAGATTCCTAATGACTGATTCCTCCATTATTTGAAGATCTTCTAATTTCAGTTTTCACAACAGTTTCTTACAACCTGATTCTATACCATTGCCTCTACCAGGGCAGACACACCAGTTCAGTCTCCATTTTATTTTTTGGCTCAGACCCTGAACAAGGTACACAACCAGAGGGAGATGTTGATGGTGGAAAAGAGGATCCTAATCTCCCACTCGTAAAGACAATGGCAATTTTTACATGGACTTAGAAGAAGCCAGTGGGCTTGATTCCATCCTGAACAGGGGTTGACTCGCCACTTGAACCGCCAGTGAATGAGAGTGCATTATTTGCAGTGGTAGTCTAACGGGTAGGTTAGGTCTTTGGCATCTGCCTTCAGTGCAGGGGTGTAATGGAGACCCCTGCTTCCCCCATGGTGTGGGCGGGGGCCAGGGCTCCTTGTTTTGGTGGGCCCCCTCATTCTCCAAGCCATGGCATTGCATGCCTTTCAAATTGCATGCAATTGCATGGACCAAGAAATGGTTAAAGATTTATGAAAGCCACTCTGCTTTCCCAAGTAGGCCCCTGCATCCGGGGAGAAAGGGGATCAACCATTCAGGGGGCCCTCATTAATCCCAAAACAAATTAATATCTGTCAATCTGGGTGACACCGGTGTCCCTCATTACATTCTGCAGGTGGGCCCCCATCATTTTGCTTTACTCTTCAACTGCAAAGTGAGCCATCAGCTCCAGCCCACATATCCTAGAAAATACATTGGGTATGAATGAGCAAATTTGACTCAATTCAAGTTCATGTACAAAGTATCTGCCAGACTGTTAGCATGGTAACAAGGAAGTGGCTGCATGAATGATAAACTAAAGGAAAGAAAGGGGGAAGAGACAAAGTGGAAGAACACTGTAAAAAGATTGTGCATGCATGGACAACTTACTCCTGTGGGTTGTTCAATAAGTAATAATGGTGCAGCTTGTTGAAGATTCGCTTGTAAAAAACCCTAAGTCCACCAGGCTCACAGTTTGCAGATGTGGGCCTTGTGATATGTGCAGCTTTTTTCACTGCAGTTTTTCATCTACCTGCCTACTGTAGCGTGCCCTTCTGTGAGCAACAACTTCATGGTGTATTATTATCAATGACCATATCCAACATCCATATTCAAATTTCAAATTTTTCAGACATTCTGGGATCCTGTGGTGGTGTGCTGAGAACTGGAACACTACTAAATGGGAGGGATAGCACATTACCAGATGTGAATTTTAGTGCTGGTGCACTACAAGAGAGCAAAGGCTGCTGTGGTTGCTGCGTGCATTTACCCCTGAACAGCAGTGTGCACAAAGCAACTTAACTCAAAGTCGTTTTTGGTCTTTAGGCAATGATGTCTGTTTTTCACAGAAGTGTTTGAGCTTTCATTCCAAGCACCTCAATCTCTACAAGAGACCAATAACGAAGAACTATCTTTTAGGATGACAACTAGTTTTTTTCTAAAAACAGTTCTCCTGGCAGCTTGTTTTACAATAGTTAGGCATATACATTTTGAGGGATTGACAATTAAAAAAACAAAATGGTGACTGGATTTCAGGTCTCAATAAAGAAGATACGGAAAGTTTAACACATCTACAAACATGCTTTAATACTTTTTATGTGTAAAGCGTTTCCATTAACAGAGATTCACTCTCCTTCATGAATTTGGTTGAGTTTTTGAGTTTTCAAAAGTTCTGAGTTTTGTTTTTTCAAAGCTGCAATAAGTTTACTTTTATACTGAAATTCCGGACGAACATCATTGAAATGCAACTCTGTTAGTTGCAACTTTGAGTTTCACAGGTAGAAACTGATAAGTTAATTTCTGAATATTGAGAGTCAGACCTCGTGATGTTCACTTGTTATTTCTGAGGAAGTCAGGCCTGAGTCGAGCAGGTGTTTTTCACAGCACCCAAATACCCCTTTGATGATTTACACACTTAATATATTTGGATTATTTATATGTTTGGTGCTCCGTTATTCCTGAAAAGTGATGCTCCTCAGCTTCTTCACATCAGGCAAAGGTTGAGAGCTCGACCCACTAGAACATGAAAAAGAGATTGGGAAACATTAATATCAAAACAGAAAGGCGCCCAAATATTTAAGCTCTGACATTTGAGAACTTCTAATAGTAATTGAGACACTTGAGGGTGAGCTAACATTTCAGACAAATGTTTCACTGAATTACTCAAAATAATTATTTCTCTCCTCCTCACTCTCATTGATTCTGGGCCCAGGTGGGGAATGTGCTATGTAATAAAACCACTACAGCCTATTACCTACTCTATCATCGTCAAGCAGTAGAAAAGCCAGAATGTACAGTTTTCTTGTCCACGTGACCATTTTCACCCAGTAACCTTCTGCACTGCAGAGTTGAAATGTCTCCGCTGGGGAAAGCATGCAGGGAGTGAGTAGAGGTTCCTATATGAATCGGACCTCTGAGGCCCTCACATAGATAAATAGGGGATCTTCTGTGACACACCAATAGTAAATTCTCTTGGAAACCTGCCTGTGCTCCCTGAAAAACAGTCTACATTTAGATCAGGAAAATGCTGGACTAAATATGGATGCTGTTTGCTCACACATGGCTCCAGCATTGATATCCAGTCGCCACTCCTCTGATAAGATCTGGTATCTGGTGGCCACTTGTGGAACTCTGGGTATCCCTAGCAAAAGGTGTCTATCCTGGTGGTTGTTGCTTAAGGCATGGAGATATATTTATACATGGATCCAAATGACCTTTCCTATCTCCTACAAATGAAGGTCCCTAAATAGATAGTGTCACTTGTTAGTGATTGCGGAGGTAGGCATCCATGGAGATATATTTATATATGGATCCAGATGACCTTTTCTATCTCCGACAAATGAATGTCACTAAATACATAGTGTTAATTGTATGTGATTATGAAGCTGGGCACTAAGACTCACAAGACGAACCTGGCGGGTGAAGGGCAGGATGTTACGTGCCCTGGAAGGGCACATGAGGTAGGAAGGCAAAGCTTTTGGGATGTGGGATGTTTAGTTTTGGAAGAAGTTGTGGAGACTAGGGTCACTCATCTCATCTCATGTCTGAATCATTTTATGACTGATACATCGACATTACAGCAGATGACAAAGGTGGAGAAGTAGCAGCCCCACGGACTCATGCCCCAGTTGGAGGTACCATTGTCTTCAAATCTAGCAGGGCAGCAGTGAAGCAAACCCCCTACTCAGATGACCAGAGCCCCAACCTGCAACCTGACAGCCGCCACCGCGACCCAGCAAGATAGCCCCGCAGAATCTGGCAGTGGATGGTGTCAGGGAAGCATTTGAAAAACTCATGAAAGAAGAAGTGATCACTTATCAAAAAGCAAAGGATGCACTTGCCAAGAAATTTGACCCGACACTCAATATGAACTATGAGAGAAACATCTTCAACAAACCAACAACTTGGAAAGAAAATGGATGAATTTGTGGGCCATCTAAAAGCAGTCATAAAGCACTACAGATTCAATTAATTCAATGCTGATTAAGCCATGCGACTCAGGATAATCCACGGATCCCAGTCTGACTCATTCTGAAGACAAATGCTCAGAAAAACAAACACACTAGACAAAATGCCAGCTGCAGCAAGAGCTGATGAAGAAGACAAGCAGCCACAATGGAAGCAGGAACCACTCACAAAGAGACAGTACTCACCATGAAGAGAAACCACTAGACAAGCAAAGGCATGCACAAGCCCATACCCAACAGACCAACAAATGCATTGTACATATGTGGGCTGTCATACCCACATGAGGGGAAAGTGCCCAGCTCTAGAGCAGACCTGCAGACGATGTGGGAAAGAGAATCACTTCAAGTTCATCTGCTGAGCTCAGGATAGGCGGGGAAAGTCTGACTGACATATAACAAAAGAGAAAACCAAAGAGACATGCAGCCGCTGTTGCAGATCAGAAGACAAAGCAAGGCACTATGGGGGTCATTCCGACCCTGGCGGTAAAATCCGCCAGGGCCGGGGACCGCGGATGCACCGCCAACAGGCTGGCGGTGCATCCCTGGGCATTCTGACCGCGGCGGTACAGCCGCGGTCAGAAACGGGAAACCGGCGGTGTACCGCCGGTTTCCCGCTGCCCTGGGGAATCCTCCACGGCGGCGCAGCTTGCTGCGCCGCCATGGGGATTCCGACACCCCTTACCGCCATCCTGGTCCTGGCGGCCACAACCGCCAGGAACAGGATGGCGGTAAGGGGTGTCGTGGGGCCCCTGGGGGCCCCTGCAGTGCCCATGCCATTGGCATGGGCACTGCAGGGGCCCTCGTAACAGGGCCCCACCAAGATTTTCAGTGTCTGCCATGCAGACACTGAAAATCGCGACAGGTGCAACTGCACCCGTCTCACCCTTTCCACTCCGCCGGCTCCATTCGGAGCCGGCATCCTCGTGGAAGGGGGTTCCCCGCTGGGCGGGCGGGCGGCCTTCTGGCGGTCGCCCGCCCGCCCAGCGGGAAACTCAGAATAACCGCGGCGGTCTTCTGACCGCGCAGCGGTATTCTGGCGGCTCCCGCCGGCCCTGCGGTTACCGCGGCCGGCGGGAGTCAGAATGACCCCCTATGTGTGGAACAATGAGTCCAAGCCCAGACAGCGACATTCTACCTCGCCATCCAGCCAGTCAACCGTGTCGACATCCTGCAAAAGTGATGGAGGACACTTCCTGATGATACCTATAGACAAACCAGGGACTCAACTGGCTACCTGAGGATGGGAAGCCAGGCAGTAGATTTTGTAGCGGACAGTGGCATGCATGGAAACGTAATAAAAACACAAGAACAAACACACCTGTCATACAGACTGCAATTAACCAAAACCCAGCAGAAAATGTACACATGGGCAGGATGGAAATCCCTGAAATGTACAGGAAAATTTACAACAATACTCAAACACTGGAGACAAGAAACAGCTGCCAAGATCTACATACTGGATGGGATGATACCTGCACCCAACATCCCCGTCCTTGGCAACAGTGGCAAACCTAGGATTAGCAGAAATACACTATGACGGAGAGGAGATACAACAGGTAAAGTCAGCAAGAGCAGCAAGCACATGCCTAGTAATCCACTTGAGAGTGAATGACCACTCAATACCATTCATCATTGAAAGTGGAGTTTCTATCAAAGTGACACCCTTCGACAGATTCAGAGAACTCACACTGACCCCGAACCTAAAACAATCAGATGTCCAAGTGTACACCCAGGTTGCATCCAAGCCTCTACACAGATGAGAGTGGCTCACAGCATCTGTAAGACACAAAACAACGGCTATGTGCTGCAACGAAAAGTATCAGACTCTTGCCTCCCCAGCTTTGCCAAAACAACAGAGATGGGTCTGATCTCAATCAGCTACCACATACAGGCCAATAAAGGGATAACCCAAAAAATCCCAACACTACACAGTGGGCTAAGGAAGTTGAAGGTTATCTGTGTTCAGCTGCACATCAACAAGGATGTCAACCCTGTCCCACAAAGGCACATATGGATTGCATTCCATCCCAAGCAGTGGAGAAAGAAATCAAAACCCTTGTGAAAAAACACATCATTGAAACCTCCAAAGGCCTCATCCTGTGGGTTTCCCTAATACTAGTGGTACCAAAGAAAGACAAAAAATGTGATGTACAGATATGCATCAACCAAGCAAAGCAATTGAGCGAGAGTGCCATCCTGACCCACACATTGCAGACATGATCACGCAACTAAATGGAGCAAATCATTTTTCCAAGCTTAACCTGATTAAAGGATACCACCAAATATAACTATACAAAAGATTCCGGTATATCACGACATTCTTCATGTACCTTGGACTTTTTCGATATAAGCAACTAAACTTCAGCATCTCCTTGACAGCTGAGATCTTCCAAGATGTCATGCCTCAAGTCATTGAATACAGTGATGAAATACTGGTGTTCGGAGCCGCGCAGAAAATGCATGACTCCTCACTCCGCAAAGTATGTCAACTACTCGTCAAAGCAGGACTCACCCTTAACGCAGAGAAGTGCACGTCCCACAAGACCAAACTGAAATTATTTGGACAAACATTCTCGGAGAAGGGAATGACGCCTGATTGGGAAAAGTCAAGGCCCTCACCACCACCAGGGTACCACAAGATGTGAGTATGCTAAGATCCTTCTTTTGCATGGCGAGCTACTGTGCCAGGTACATCCAGGACTATGCTACCATAAGCGCACCCCTCCGCCACCTACCAGGCAAAACTTGGACCTCACATGATCACAGTCGACATTGCAGTGATACTTAAAGGTGATGCCCCAGCCCCTCAAAAATCACAGCTCCCCTCTCCATTCAAAGTTAGGGGACCTGTCAGGTTTCACCAGCAGAGCCTGGTGACCTGTCCTTCACTATGCCACTGGGCCATAGTGTTTCAGGCCTGCCCTGAAAAGAAGCTACCGTCACTTGTTTTCCCTGCCTAGACATGACTCAAACAGGGAAAATTTACAATAGTCTCCACGCACAGCGAAAAACTCCCTTTTTCATTAAAACCTAAAAGCATGCCGGACAATACATTTTCTGAACCAGTGGTTGCATTGTGGGGTTTGAGCTAGTTGTCAAGTAGGAGCGGTCAAAATATGATGGAGGGGTCCTCTGTCAGGGAGGCAAAGCCAACGATTTCTGCTGATCTGGCAGGCTGCTGCCCCCCTCCCCTCTCCAGGGCCCAAATGAGGCCCTAGGTGTGGTAACGCTGATATAATATATGATTCAGTTTTTCTTCCAGAACGCCAACCCATCATCAACCATTTTGGTGGGACTGTACCAGGAGGTTTTGTAAGTGCAACTCTTGGTTAAGCACATCCTCCCTTAATTGCTTATTTATGTTGGCCGACTTGCAACTTACTTACTTTTGGTGTCTTCCCTTTTTTTGTACCTCTCCTCTTTTTTGCACCTTTCTTTTTCTAGCTCACAAGGGTTCTAAACTATTTTAACATTTCTATCTTTTTGAATATCGGGGAATTCTTTTCTCTCCTTTCTACTCACAGCACTTTTATATGGTGTTTCCTCGTTTTTTTCCTCTGTGACTTTGGTCGGGTTGCCATGTCCTTGGTTCACATTTCGTTTACTTGCCCTGATCGCTTTCACTCTGCATTCACTGTATGGTTTCTTGCCAGGGACCACAGACGCCAGTTGGCGGTGGTCTTAAACTTTGTTCTTTATTAGAATTAATTGTAAAATATTGATACATGTATATATAATCTTTTTACAGCCTTGAAAAAGTCACCAGTGTGACGAAACACGTGTTGGCTGTTTCTGGATCGATGCTCTTTCTCACTGGATATATTTCGTCCATCAATAAAGAGACTATCTTTTGTGAAAAGATGTGAACAACCGACGTGCCTATTCTCTTCTATTCAACAGCAACTATGCATTACAGAGCTCGAATTTTTGCATCACACTGTTGTTAATGAGCGCTGTGGTTTATCTTATATATTATGTTTTGTGTATAGTTGTACACATTATTCATGCCTATGGGTAGTAAGGCATTTTGACCACCTGCACCACACTGTAAATCCCATAATTGTGTTTAATTCCATAGGAGTGCGGCTATCTTTCACCCTTACTACCCCATCAATTCCAGAAGGTATTTGACCCTATGCAGGCGCAATGTGAGAGTTCACATATCCGCTACAAACCATTCATAAAACATGGGCCTGCTGCTACAAGCTGCATCTAATCTGGGAAAGACCAGTGAGTGAAACGTCAACATAAAGTGCAAGCTGGACACAGGCACTTTTAGGACTCACAGGGAAGGTTACTTGGCAGTTTAAAAAAAAAATCTACATCAAACTCCAATATTCGGTCACAAAAAGTGACCTTAACAGTGTGCCAGTGAGTCTTGGTTGCTGTGAAAATGGCTACGTATGCGTCCCTGGTCTAAACGAGGACGCATTTCTGTCACATTCTCTATTTACGCCTCTAAAGGCTCAGTTTACCACACGCGAATAAATAGAGCTGTCAGTAATTTCTTCAGAAAAAAACAGAGGGTGTGTTGGTTTACAAAAATTATGAAGGGAAGTTTTTACAAAAGCAATTCTCACCTCCTCGCGTGTCAGTTGGAGGACTCCATCTTTGTTTTTGTCCAGGGCTTGACATTTCCCTGTAAAGTAATAAAATGTGTTAGTAATGTTTATTTTGTTTTGTGGGCAAGCAAGACTTGATGGTGCACTGAAGATGGATTGGGTTAGTCTCAGTTGTACTTCTAGTTTACCAGGATGAGGCCTGGACCGAGCGTCATTTAAAGAAGATGGAATTACAAAGGTCCTATATGAGTTGCGGGGGTGATTGTCTTCATTAAGTAGCACAAATAAAGGCTGAAGGCGGATACGTCTTGGGCAGTAATTTTTTCCTCCCTGGCAAGAACTCTTGTTACCACCCGAGACGGCCAGCCACACATGTGCGTTGAGGAGGAGTGCTGAGCACTCCCACTCACTACTAGGCATCCCCATGGCCCGCCCCTTTACAAGGAAAAGATAATAAACACTGTTTATTATCTTTTTCTTGTAAAGGTTTTTGCAGCTGCCACGGCTGGCGGGGGCAATGCTCCTCCGCCCTCATGGAGGAGCGCCCCTGTTATTACAACTGATCCTTTAGGTCAGAAACCAGAGAAAAATGTTTAATCACCACTACCACAACAGGTACTAACATGCCTACTTATGCATCATTTGTACTGCACTGTACTCTCACCTTGCAACAAAACTAGTAGACCCTTCCTTTGGAGCGAGAGCATTCTCCGTGGACTGAACACGGGGCTTCACAGCTCTACAATGTATAACAGGATGGTAATTTTAAAATACCCTTTTACAGGTTTCTTCTGGTAAAATTGTTATGAAATGACACTCAACTATTTATTTTTATTTTCAAATTTATTTTTTTAGCAAAATCCTTTTAATCTTCACACTTTGATAGAGGGGGACTCTGGTAACCATGGTGTTCCTGGAGTGAAATCACAGTCTGCCCCTCCCCCACATTAAAAGAACAATGGTAGCGTTTAATGAAAAGTTCAGTAATTACCTTACTACACGTTTTGGACCAGATAGACGAACATTAAGAAAAGGGATTTCCAAATAGCATTTTTTTCTGAATTACTCTTTCGTAATCTCTATTCTTAATATATGAAACTTTATTTTTTTTTAGAGTGATTCCTAGTCGGTCGCAAATCTACATATCTCATGAGTATTAGCGAAGGAGGTCACAATTTGCGACCCATCAGGAATGACAGCCATTACAGTGATGGTGGCCTGCTCAGGTCAGCCGACCACCATGTCTGTGATAGCTTTTAAATAAACCAGTAAATATTTTTTTTTTAATAAAACCTGTTTTCCTTAAATTGTAACTTTTATTTTTGAAGAGTAGGCAGTGGTCAGTAGGACTACTACCTACTCTTACATTTTTTCTTTTTAACATTCTCAGAGCAGAGGGAGTCCCTTGGAGGCCCCTTCCCTTTTGTGGATGACATAACACCACCTTAAAGGAGGTGGTAAAGTATTACTGTTTTGCAGAATTCGTTCGCAAAACATTAACACATACAATAAGGAATTGCTGCTTGGAACCAATGGCTTGAACACGTCCATTCCAAATAGTGATTTCTTAGCATTTTGTCAATCCCTTTAGCAATTTGGTAACATGTTAGCGAATCGCTAAATGGGTTTAGTACATTTGTACAAGCCATTTAAACTCCTCAAATTCCTTGATTTAGTGAATAGCAGGCTTTGTGATTGCTATATAGCTTCATATGTCTAGCCCTTCACCACTACAGTATATTGAGACTAATATAACAATGCACATAATTCCTGGAACAGGCTTCTTTGAGCAAAAGAAATACAAACATGTGGAAAAATATGGCAAAACGGAAACCGCAAATCATTCCCTGGAAATGTGTGCAATATGCTATTAGGGGTCATTTATTGGTTTATGATTTTTGCCTGCACTCCTGCGCAAAAGACATTGGTACTGTGCTAGGGTGTGTTTTTGTGCCTGGTTAGAGTAACACTTAAAAATTTATTTTGCCCCTGTATCCGTATAAACTCCATTTTTAGTTCTCTCTTACAAGACAGCACAAGCTGTCTGGTTGTGAAAGACCTATTGCTGGCTTAACAAAAACTTACAGTGGGCTAAAAGCCCACCCATTTCTTACCATTGATTGGCTTTACTGTTTGACCCTCCCTTGGAGTACACCGTCTTTACCATCTTTTTGACTGGTGGGGTTGTATCCTTTCACAGTTCACATTAAGGGAACTACTTTTTTCTTTTAGCACTCCATGAGAGGGTGTGTGTTTTCTAGACCTTTCCCTCATGTGCTGATTCCCTCCCACAATCACCCGCCACCCCCTTGTGTGCTGTATATTGCTCTGCCCCTCACATGCCACTCTTTCTCATGGGCATCTCCCTGAGCCTCCACGATTCATATGGCTCTTCCCTTGTGTGCTGCTATTTGCTGCTGGGTGCTCCGCTACATTAAAAGTGCTTCTGCACGCTTCAAATTTCTTTGGTGGGTTCGTGAAAAACGGGTAGGTCAACAGACCGCAGCCTCTCCAACCACTGTGAGTAGTCCATTTGGGCTTTTTGATGTTTATTTCTTCCGTAAGGAGTTAACTCGTTACAAACTATTTTGTACCTAGTTTTCAGTAACTGCTGGTGGGCCCTGTCAAATGACCATGAAAGCCTGATACCATTGGTACTTTGATCTTTTCGGGACAATATTGGGGCAGGGTGGGACCATGGAACGAAGTTTGTTACGTCAAGCTATTTTCTTTACTAATTGAGGATTATGATTTTGGCATTTCCTCATCAATATTAATGGCAACACCTTCAACTATGAGATCGTGAAACACACCTGTTGAGAGTTGTTTTCATTCCGGGCGGAAGCTTTTCTCAGTTAAAATTATAATATATGTTTCAAACTGGAATTGCATATTCTTATTGACTGCGTACACTTGACATTGGCGGCAGCATTGCAGGACCTTAGCTTCATCCTCACCTATGTTTGGGCTCCAACTGAGGTCCCCTGACAATAACAGTGATACAATTATGCACCAACGATATGTGGACATTACTTTTAACAGGAATGCCCCCTGTACAATTTAGATACACATTGATGAGATGATATCAGATCCACCCATTCCATAAATGGTGCCAAGCATGGATATATCGACCACTCACTCTATTCTATATATCCGTAAAGGCTAACATGACATATGTGATTTATTATACAGACACTATTATATTTTATAATGTCAAATTTTCAGGGTTCAGGAGCTGTAGCATCCATTATTTCCCATGGGGCCCATACCTGAATCTATGAAGGTAAGAGGAGTTCCAATGATGCTCCACATTCTGTTTCTGAGAATAACATTGAGTGCACTATGCATGAGATGACACAGTTTACCTTCCAAGTTGGAGCAAGAGTTTGGCATGCTTTGACCACTGTGTGTATAAACCACTAGCATGTGCATGTGACCACACACTCCATGATTTCCTATGATATGTCCATATGACCAATGTGTTTTTTCCTTTTATGTTTCTTCTATTTCCTGAAGGTTACCCACAGAAGGTGATACAGAGATTTCTGTGATCATTATAGAGTGTTCACATACATCACCTTGAGAGCACACTCACTCTCTTCCTGAGGACTAGGTTAACATAGTTTTAGGTCCTGATGTATTGCTGACAGATCCTTTGAGACTAGACTGGCGTGAAACGTGTTGACCTCATCACTGTAGAGTAGGGTTTCCCACACACAGTCATTTTCACTACACCCCTACAGTTTAGGGATTCCATTCAGAAACACCCTTTTAGGGATATCCAGATCATTGTATCTGTTAATGAGCGCATTCCTGTTTTTAATCTTGACATAGGTCCCACCTTCTCAAAGTAAAATTTACCGCACTGGCACCTATAAGCACTTTTAACCTTCACCTACTTCAGTCTCTCACCCATCATAGACCAGACAGCACTGCACATTCCTCTTCTTTTTTCCGGCACTTTATCTACAAAAGATATCCAGCAAAGAGCCCTCTTGTGGGGCCCATTGGGCATTGCAGTGCCGGCCCGACAAGAAGCAAGCCCGATGACGAAGCATGCCACCTAATGGTAGGTGAGGGCTATTGCTCCTAAACAAACAATTGTTTTGGGTGACATCCTACTTCCCTCCAAACTAGGATTGTGCAGTAGGCTATTTCGGAACAGTGTACTTATTGTGTTTTATTTGTATCTGTGGGAGAGTGTACACTGGACTGTTTACAATCTCCTAGTTCCCCCACCCTTTCACTACTTGTTCAGACTACATACCCATCCAATCCTTGGCCTATCTGCAGAGCGCACCGACATATGGTTGCATGTTTGTCAATTGTAATTGCCATTTTATGGGAAACAGTGTGAAGTAGGAATACACTGCTGCTGGAGTATTGACAGCACAGAAAGGGGAAGGGGGAATACATACAGAAGAACAGAGAGAAGATGGTTATGAAGAGGAGGTACATGACTGTGAGCTGTGCAGATGGAGGATTTCAGAAAGATGTAGGAAAATAAATGGAATGAGTATCTGAGAGAGAGAGATTTCAAAGGAAAAGAACAAGAGTACTGAGACACTCAGAAGATACCCCCTTACACAGACCATGTTAATGTTTACTTGACTGTCTCATATTTTCAAAATTGAAACGTCATCAGTACTAATTATTTACAACAAAAGCATTGTTATTACTTGTTTATCTCATACTGCTAACAAGCATTGGCAAAGCCAATATGTCTGGCTTGTTTTAGGTGTATGATCATTGCATTATATGTCGGGATGCAATGAAAGAAAAGGTACTCAAATACTGGTCAGGAGGTATGCCTTGTGAAGTGCAGGATTTAAGTTCACATTGTACACCACACCCCTAGTTACATAGGCTACACCTTTCAGGAAAGGATTTCTAGTACTGCCCATTTGGCCAAACCACATTTTGAAATTCCCCACTTTTTTTATCCTACTTATGGTACTGCTCCACAATATAAATCCTGAGTTAGAGGAAACAAAAGTGGATTTTAGTAGGTTTGCTTTCAATTTTAACATTTTCTACAGAAACTGGAGGATTTTCCATGACCACAAATCTATTAATTAGGCTAGACTACCAACATTACTTCGGCTGCGGAGCATTAACTTACCTGTCAGTGAAATCAATATGCCTGTGCAAAGCTTGCCTCTTTGAAACTTCTTGTGATTCCTGCAGAATCTACAATTAGTAGTCCTAATTATGGGCACGTGGATTTTCAGATTAATATTGGGACTTTTGCACCACTTTTAAGGATCACCAACATCCACCCGGTTTCAAAGTTGCAAGAAAAATGATTAGCTCACGTTAAAATGGACTTCCATTTTCCCAAATATCTGCTAATCAAGGAAAAAAATATTGTCTGCGTTTGCGAAAAAACGATGCCAGGGTAGGTGTTTAAACATGATGTCTACAACAATTTGGTTACGTAGTAAAACTATACCACACCACACACACACCACATTAATTTAAGGCTCAGTCGGGAGGGAGTGCCAGCTGTGTGACATCAGTGCTAGGAACCCACTCGAAGCCACTGAAGAGGCCATTACACACCCAATGGATGATATAAGGGAAGAAAAGGATTATCAATATTAAAAAAGAAGCTCTCTGCCTTACAGATTTCTAGCTAAAAGAAACAGTGAAACATACCATTAAAAACGGCTATAGAGAAGCAAGTAAAAAAAATACAGTTTAATTCTAAAAATGTGTAATTTGATTAATCCCTCCTAGGTTCACACTAGATTGTGGCTCTTACTGAACGTTGTTTCAAGCAACACCAGACAGGATAAAAAGCCTTTCAGGCTGATCCTCAGCAGTTCGTCGCCGTATCTCTTGGTGATGATTTCTGTTAAGCGGTTGTTCAAGTGGAATCCTGGTGGGAAATGAGAAAAAAAGAATTTACCACCTCAAGGGCGATACCCAGTTTCGGCTCGTGCGGGGAAAAAGGGGCGGCGCGTGGCAGAGGTTTCTCTGCGCAGCTCCTATCTGCTACTCCACTGCAGGCACAGGCTCCCAGCCTGCCTTGTGTCCAGTCCTAATGCTGCTTTCATGCTGCTGGCAGCATGAAAGCAGCATTAGGATTGGATGGAGTGCCCAGCCAGAATGCTCCGAGGCAGAGTGAGAGTCTCTGCCTGCTCTCTCTCACCTGGCACCACAGTGCTGGGTGGGAGAGAGCCTAGTGCGCATGTATGTTTAGCCGGCTTGTGACGGCTGGCCAAACATGCATACGCACTGGGGCAGAAGTGCTATACATTCCCCCTCGGTCCCCGTCACACCCCATGGCCCGGCCCCTCTTAAGTCTAGTTTATTATGGTTTTACTGTAAAAGTTTTGCAGCTGCCATAAAAGAGGAGCCGCTCCAGGCAATACAATCCGTGATAAGATCACTTTAGGCTCGTGAAACTAGCATATGCAACATCATGGCCCTCTTTCAAACACTTATATAGTGAGTTGCAAGAGATGGGGAGCTATGTAGTAGGTTTGAGCTGTGACATTAATTCTGCAACCCGACAAAGTTCACTATGTTTTTTGTGTTTCCCTGTAAAATGAAGAGTCGCCAAGCTAATCTCACCAACAAAAGACTTTGAGATTATAGCAAAGTGGAATTATTTAGGCTCCCAATGAAAGGAGAGCGCTGACTAAGACAACTTATTTTTTTTAACATTAATCTAATAACTTGCTCTATATTGCAGGAATATGAAATAATGTTTAAACTGAGTAGAAGTAATTGGTAAGATGAAAAATACACAGAGTTGCTCAGTAATTGCCAATAAGCAAGGGTATTTATCAGACCATTGTTATGATGTGCTTTTTAAGAGGCAGACACCTGGTTGAAAGGCATTTTAGTTTGAATCAAAATGTGCATGAAATCATTCCTATGAGATGCCAGATGGCCACTGAAATTTGCGTCTTGGTTCTCTAATGAGACTCACACATGGGTAACAGGGGTTGTATCCATCTGCACTAAGCAGAACAATTCTCGAGTTCACAGTTTGAACAGTTATATAATTTTTTCGAACATCTGTTGTAAACTTTGCTCAGCACAGACTAGAGAAGATGAGGGAACTTTTGCTTCAACCCAGACCCTATTGATGAGATTAGGAGTGCTCTTGACCAACATACTGTCTAAAAAAAGGAAAGAGATTACTTTATTAAACTACATTCCTCTGATGTAATCATAAACTCCAGTTTAGAGGTGAGAGAAAGATTGGTGACATTAAGGTTGTTTTAAGGTGTCACAATCCTAACGGCAGGCATATTGGTGCACCCCGTCCACCAGGAAGGCTCCCCCCGGTGGACTTTAGGCAATGGTCCACACTCTGGTTAAATATGGTCTAAAGAAGGCCAGTTGTCGTCATGCCTGCTTGTTACTTGGACTCTCTATAGCAGGATCACCCTTCTCAGTGAGGGGGAGCTTATCTTTTCTGAAATGGCTTTGTCTATGAATGAGAGGGCAAAGGGTGACATCAGAAGCATTTCACTTGTGCGTTCACCTCTACAGGTAAGAAGGGAGATTGTCTATTGTCCATCCATTCTGTGGCAACCTTGAAGCCATGGCCAGGGTGAAGTTCAGGCTGCTTGGCCATTCAATTGCAAACCTCTTTAAAAGATTTGCCAAACACAGAGTCAGTGAATATATATATTTTTTATTTTGAGACCTCCTGAGCACTATCAACTTGACTTATATCCTCAGCTGATTTTACATAGTACAGCAAACAAACCACACAAGGGGAATTTTGGTGGAGCACCATCAACCTGAGTGAATTTACAAATCTTACAGTAGTACCAAGTCACTCTACAGGCTGGACACTTATCAAAAGTATTTTCGATAAATGAAAATTGTTTTGTAAAAAATGCATTACGTTTGGAAGATTTAGATCAATCATTGCTCATCTGGATACCAGGCTTCTAAAGTTAGTGACATGTAACAAACTATAACTGGGTCTGGTGACTTTATGGACTAATGCATCCTCTGCACGGACCTGTGTTAAAACCCACTGTCACAAGTTCAATTCCTGGTGGGTCCACTCAGCCTTTCATATCTCCAAGGTTGACAAAATGAGTCGATTTGAGTAACAACGAATATTTGTTATACCGAACCAGGATACTCTTTTGGGTGTATGTGTCCTTTACAAAATACATATTATGTTAGGTCTATTGAGATGGTAGCCTTTTAGCATGATCACTTCATCCATAAAGTTCTTTGTCTTTACCTGTATTTTGGCCCCTCTTTTTCTCTCTCCTGACCTTCCTTTGTCTTTTTTGGACCTACTTTACTCTTACTCAGCGTTTTGATGCAAGCACAATGTGGATAAGGCACTATACAAGAATCAAGTACAAGATACCACATCAAGACTGAAATCTATGGTGTCTTCATGGAAAGAGTGCCCATGATGTGGCCATTACTACCAGTGAGCCATAAGCACTTGTTACCTTACAAAACTCTACCAATACCCCTCTGCTGCCCTCATGAGTTACCTGCAGCCTTCAGAGCTAGTCGAATCTCATTGGACTCCATTGTTCCTGATCGATTTGCATCATACACAGAGAATATGAGCTGCAAAATAGACGCAGAGTATTAGACAAAAGTAAATAGGCATCCCTGCCCACAGAGTGGGCTTAATTCACTAAAACATGTTCCCAATCTCTGCTAGTATTGAAAAGGAAACATTTTCGGCACAGGTGAGTTTTCACTCAGGAGTGATTTATGCAGATAAAAGCATTCACTGGCATATGATAAACTCAATCTGTACTCAGGGGGTCATTCCTACCCTGGCGGTCCGAGACCGCCAGGATTGGGGACCGCGGATGCACCGCCAACAGGCTGGCGGTGCATCCATGGGCATTCTGACCGCGGCGGTACAGCCGCGGTCAGAAACGGAAAACCGGCGGTGTCCCGCCGGTTTTCCGCTGCCCTATGGAATCCTCCATGGCGGCGCTGCAGGCAGCGCCGCCATGGGGATTCCGACCCCCTTACCGCCAGCCTGGTTCTGGCGGTTCTGCCCGCCAGAACCTGGCTGGCGGTAACGGGTGTCTTGGGGCCCCTGGGGGCCCCTGCAGTGCCCATGCCAATGGCATGGGCACTGCAGGGGCCCCCTAACAGGGCCCCACAAAGATTTTCAGTGTCTGCTATGCAGACACTGAAAATCGCGACGGGTGCAACTGCACCCGTCGCACCCTTTCCACTCCGCCAGCTCCATTCGGAGCCGGCATCCTCGTGGAAGGGGGTTTCCCGCTGGGCGGGCGGGCGGCCTTCTGGCGGTCGCCCGCCCGCCCAGCGGGAAACTCAGAATGACCGCTGCGGTCTTTCGACCGCGGTACGGTCTTCTGGCGGTTCCTGCTTGGCGGGCGGCTCCCGCTGCCCGCCAAGATAGGAATCACCCCCTCAGTCTGCTTCCTCTTGTCTTAATGCATTCTGAATAAGCACAGGGCTAGAGCAGGGGAATTAGCAATGTAGACAGGGATTCGAAATCTAGGGTAGCCAGTCATCATAGATTTGCCTCAACAAACCTGTCTTTTTAGGCACTGACAATTTTGACATGCCTAGGAAGCAAAACAAATACACATTTTTGTTAGGTAAAGTCCATTGGCTATGCCCTGTGGCCAATGTTTACTGTGAGCAGGAGAACACTGGGCATGGGTGTAGAACATGTGCTGAGTGCTCACTCAATTGCTACAGGAATTGTCAGAAAGCACTATAATATATGAAATAAAAGAACATTGCAGGCCTATATCCAATGCTCACCAAAATAAGATGAAGCGTTCACTTGAGGACAAATTTTGTAGTTATAAGGTAACTAGTATTCAACAAACATATAGGAATTTACAATACAAAAGCACATAGGTTTACTGCCACATATTACGTGGTTCCCAACAGGTTATAAACCTGATTAGATAATGAATGCAGGACATCTAATTAGCTCAGACTACACAAATGTCTTAGGGTTACAATGATAAGGCACACATGGTATTAAAATTGCATTTGCTGTAAAAACATATGGGGCCAGATGTAGGAAACTGTTTGCGACTCGCAAACGGCAAAATTTGCTGTTTGCGAGTCGCAAAACGCAGTTTCCTATGCAGAAATGCATTTTGCGAGTCGGAACCGACTCGCAAAATGCATTTCCGACTCGCAAATAGGAAGGGGTGTTCCCTTCCTATTTGCGACTCGCAGTGGGATGCAATACCATTTGCGACCGCGTACGCAGTCGCAAATGGCATCGCAGTTACCATCCACTTCAAGTGGATGGTAACCCACTCGCAAATTGGAAGGGGTCCCCATGGGACCCCTTCCAGTTTGTGACTGGACCCAAAAAAAATTTTCAGGTCAGGGAGTGGTCCAAGGGACCACTCCCTGCCCTGAAAAAATACCGAAACTAAAGGTTTCAGTTTTTTTTGAAGTGCAGCTCGTTTTCCTGTAAGGAAAACGGGCTACACTTAAAAAAAAAAAACTGCTTTATTTAAAAGCAGTCACGAACATGGAGGTCTGCTGACGACAGCAGGCCTCCATGTTTGCGAGTGCCTATATTCGCTATGGGGCCGCAATTTGCGACCCACCTCATGAATATTCATGAGGTGGGTCATTGCGACCCCATAGCGAGTCGCAGTCGGTGTCTGAGACACCGTACTGCATACCAAATTGCGAGTTGCAATTTGCAAGTCGGATGGACTCGCAAATTGCAACTCGCAATTTGGTTTGTTGCTACATCTGGCCCATGCTTTCTAGAGTGAAGAATGAGTTGTTGTCTAACATTGTTAAAGGCACAAGTAAAGAATGTGTAGAAGATTAGCTTAGAGTTAAGAGGTTGCGGGGTCAGAGGTGTTCCAATGTTTTTTTCTGTTTTAATCTATGACTAGACAGTCATTCATTATTTACTGTTTTGTAATAAAGTATTGTGTGATTTTGTATAGAAGATGGTGTCTGTGCTACTACAATTTGAAACCTGCTGCCTACCTGTGTGAGGAGGGTCAATTTCATTGTCATGAAAGTAAAATAACTGTCTTTTTATTGCCAAAGAAGAATTTGCCTTTTTCTAGTGTTTAGGTTTTTTATTTACCCTGCAACAGTTGGCGAGCCAGCATAGTAGTCTCATTTTTGCTTTTTTCACCTGACTGCTGACACTGGAGGACCACCTACCCCCTTGATGCATAGATTTTGTGCATCTTTGATTGGGTAAGTGGACACAGTGGTTTCTGAAGTTCTGACTGTGCAGGGGGGGCTGGGAAAGAGTCTGGGGGCTGCTGTCAAAATGCAGACTAAAGTTCCAAGCTTTTTTTCATCTAATGCATTATTTTATTTTTTGGACAATGGTAAACACAGATGAATACATAAAAGATTATAAGAAATAAAAGGCTACATAACTGTTGGACTTGTTTTTCCTAGTGAGCTAGAAGTGGTAAATTTGGGTAATTTGAAATTCGGGGGGAAGCCAAATAAGTGTTTTTGTTGACATTGAGGGACAGTTGAAAAGCTGATGTAACAAAACTTTACCTCCAGATAAGACCTAAAAGCACTCAAAATAATGTCCTGGACATAATGTCTGGAAGTCATTTTGTGGTCTGAGAGAAGCACAGTTTGAAAAAGGTTATCTGTTCTAAGCATGGAGAAAAGTGACCAGGGGTGAGCAGTTACATTTACCCTTTTAGAATAGAATATTGAGGATTCATTAGGTGCTGCATAACTGGGTAACTTGTTATTCCTAATGACAAGTTAAATGTAATCAATTTGGGTAATTTGAAATTGGGGGTTGCCAATGCATGTCTAATGATTTGACCTACAGGGACAGCTGGAAGGCTGAGATTGTTAGAATTCACCTCTAACTGCAATCTGGACACTCAAATTAATGCCCTGGATCTAATATCCAGAAGTCACTCCATGTTCTGAAGGCACATAGTTTGAAAAGGTTATCCTCTCTAGGCTCAGAGGAAAGTGACCAGGTTTGCGGTAGTATTTACTGCCTAGTAGCCACTGTGTGGTGTTGTTGTGTAATGTTGCACAATGCTCCTTTAATATGTATTGTAAAAAATGATAAAAACAACAAGCATTTGCAATGCAATGGGTCTCACGTTTGCTCGAGTTAGAGCTGTTACCATTGTAAACTCCTAACTGGACTTTTCTTGCCACATAAATTGTGGCAATATTGTTGCACTTTATCGCCTCGGGCGCCTTGCGAGCGGCATTGGCACGCGCTACCATCACCCATGGAAGAGAACTGTTTTTACCCGTGTTATGTGGGGCACACTGGCTACGGCATGGGCCACGGAGAAAGGAGGCCAGGTATGTGACAGGCTGCTACCGCGTGTGCTCTCACTCCCTACCCCATGTTTTTATTTGTGGTGCTTTTCAAGGCATGAAATATAATGAAATGTTGTTTAAGCACAGAAGTTAGATGCCACCGATTTAACGTTTGATAGCGCTACAAGGAACAGGTGGTACTATTAAGCCACCAAATAGTATTCATGTTATCAGCCTTAGAGGGATGAAGCTCTGAGGTTGCCCAGTCAGGAATGGAATCTGTGACCCAGTGATTGCCCACACATCCTGCTTAGGCGGACAAGTGCAAAACTCACGATTTTGTCTCAGTCACTGGACGACTTAGAGCGCTATGTGAATCTTAGGAGAGAAGAGATGGTGGGGTAGAGGCAAGGGTGGCACCGGAGGAATGGTGCAAGCCGACGACCATGCATTAACAATGCACCTTCGTGTAGTTTTACTGCAGCAGGGCAGGGGACATTACTCCGTTCATTGGTTCTGTTGAGAGAGACTGTACCCTCTAGTGACATAATGCATTGCTTCGCCTATATTTCATGTTTACTTTGATATTCCATTGCACATAGTTAATTGCATCTATTTACTGATTCGGGAGAAGTTAATAATATGCAGTAGATCAGTGGGTGCTGCACCTGCTGCAGATGGCTGTGACCTTGCCATCACATGTTTTAAAGCCGCTGGGAAAAGTCTGCCTTTCATCTTTTCTGGGTTGGTAAAACAAAAGTGCAGTGGATTACCACATGACGTGGAGATGGGATTGGATGTAGAAAAGATACCCAACTAACATCACCTCTACTTATAAAATAATGTTTACTACTTCCCTTAATGAACACACAAAAAATGAAGAGCGCAGATCTAACACAACTAGTGCACAAAGGAATTACAAAAGTACTACTTTACTATTAACCTCTAATGTTGGGTTCCGAAATAGCGTGTTACTCGCTGCAAAACGCTTCTCGCCAGGGGTAGTAAGCACTATATAACTACAATTTACAAAAAGGGATGGACGTGCATTGCTTGGCAGTACACCTTCAGTCACTGTATGAAGCTTTATATCAACATTTATGATCTCTTTGTGGGAGTAATTTTGCTAATAATGTGTACTTTCCATGCCACTTAGTGCTGCATGTTTGCAGGTTCCAAGTGCTGTTCATTACAGGTGTTATTATTTCGTGGCATCTAGTGGTACGATTTTCATTAACATCAGCTGATGAAAGGCTGAGTTTACACGTGACTTGCTGTTTGCACACGGAGGTGAGCAGCTACTGTGTTTCTTTCACCATCTCAGTGCTTCAACTGACGCTTGTTCTGTGCACTGCATTTTGCAACCTACTGTTTTTTTGGGTGGGTGTAGTGGCAAGTATGAAGGATGCGAGGGAGGCAGATTTCATGTTATATCTTTTATTCTTGCCACAAGAAATAAGGCCCACGAGCAGCCGGCCGGCCGCAACACCGCGCTTTCTTCGCGCCTCTGCCTTTCCGCCGCGCCGCCCCCTGACGTCACGACCGTCCTCGTTACAGATTGGTCGTGGCGTCATGAGGCGTCTAAACATAGAAGACAGACTAGCTCTGTCCCTCCGGCCTCGTGCGTTAACTCACGTACGACATCTCCCTTTTCAACAGAACAAGAAACTTAAGGAACTTCACCTCATGACAAAATCTTCGAACCTCTTGGGTGCTCGGATACGCCTAATTGGCCTGCTCGGAGTAACATACTGAAGTGAATTCGCCTTGACGGCGCACGCATCCTCTAGGCTTGACCCCATTACATTGTGACTGTCGCTCTCCACAGATTCGGGCCTGCAGCCATTCTGTCCTGAGGCAGCCGTCAAGCCACGCCATGCCTTCTCGCATCGCTCCGCACTCGCCTGTCCACTTATTCCTGGCCTGGAAGGCGTATTCACACATTCCTCCTCATCAATGACTACATCCCTGGCTTCGTGAGTTTGCCACTCATCAACATCATCCGTGCCATCAGCCCCATCCACACGGACATCTTTCATGATGATTTTCTCTTGCCCAGCCTTGAGCCTAACTATGTCGTCCTTGCTCCGCCACCCCGCTCCTTCCAGGCAGACTGCCCCTCTTGTCACTCCTTGCACACGCACCGGGGTTTGAAACACAGACTCCCCCTTCATCACCCTGTTGGGTTTCTTCACCAATACCCAATCCCCTTGCGCTATATTTTTAGTTTTGGCTCTATTCACCATGTCAGCGTACCTCTTATTGTTTTCCTGTTTGGCCACTATTCTTGCTTTGACTCTCAATCTCTCATCAGATTCTGCCTCAATTTCCCGGTTCATGTCATACCACTTATTTAATTTGGGGGTAAGCTCACTCATGCATCTTCTCCCTCTCATCAAATAAAACGGAGTGTGTCCAGTAACCTCACTGGGCGTGTTGTGGAAAGTGTTCACCTTGTCCGCCAGAAACGCTTTCACATTCATGTTGGAAGCGATCGCCTGTTGCACGCCCTCTTTGAGGAATCTATTCATACGCTCAACCTGCCCATTGCTCTTCGGGCTGTACAGCGGGGTTTTCTCTTGCTTAATCCCCAACCTGGACAGAAAATCCGTCATCCGCCTGGACACTAACTGGGTGCCGTTGTCCGACACCATGATCTTCGGCTGTCCCTCAATCGCGAAAATTTTCGTCAATGCCTTGATCACTCGTTCAGTGGTAACTTCCCTGACGAACTTGTAGTGAATCCATTTGGAGAAGTAATCCGTAAGGACGATGAGATGTCTACACTCGTCAGGTAGCCTTGTAAATGGGCCCGCAAAATCAATGGCAATCTTGTTCCACGGGCCGGCAGGTATGTCCACCAGCTGCAACTCTCCTTTTGTCGTCTTCCAGTGCTTATCGGCCCTTAAGCACGGTCCACACCGATCAATGAATCTGCTGACATCGCTGCACATCCCTGGCCACCAGTAGTATTGCTTGAGGAGATTCTTTGTAGCGGTATTGCCCGGGTGGCCTTTATGGGCAATCCTGATTAGCTTGTCTCTTAAGCTTTCCGGAGGTACAAACAGCTCGTGTCTCTTCACAAAGCCGCCTTCGATGGTGAGTTCGGGACTAATCTGTTGGAAACTTCTGAGTGCCCCGTGCAAGTTCCGGATAGGGGGCCAATGAGCCTTCATGTGGTCCATCACCCTCCGCATAGTCCCGTCCTTCTCCTGAGCCGTCAACCATTCTTCCTCTGATATGGATCCCTCGCACATGGCTGTTGCGTCAACCATTGCCACAACGCACTCCGTGTCGTCCAGGGAATCATTCTCCTCGTCCGGGATCGGTATGCGAGATAGGCAATCCGCCCTGCAGTTGAGGCCCCCTTTGATGTGTCTGACGGTGAAGTGATATTCTTGCAACTTAGACAGTAGACGTAGGAGCCTAGAGCTGGCTTTGCCATTGCCACGTCCTTCACCGTCCATCATGTATATCAAGGGTTTGTGGTCGGTGACTAATTCGAACTCCCTGCCCCACAAATATTTTCTCAGTTTCTCCACGGCCCAGACGCACGCGAGCGTCTCCCGCTCGATGGTGCTGTAGTGCTTCTCTGCTTCGCTCAATGACCGCGATATGAATGCAACAGTGTTCTCCTTCTTCCCTTGGAATTGGCAAAATACTGCACCGATTCCCTTGGCACTGGCGTCAACCGTGATTACATTCCGGAGGTCCTTGTTGTACGGTCGTAATACTGGGGCCGCGGCGATTGCCTGCTTGACGGATTCGAAGGCAGCGCTTTGTTCTTGTGTCCACGTATACTTTTCGTTCTTCCGTAGCAGTTTCCTTAGAGGCTCCACAGTGGTTGCGTATCCTTGCATGAACTTGGAATAGTATTCGCTGAGTCCCAGGAACGATCGCAAGGTGTCTTTGTCTCCTGGGCAAGGGGCATCTCGTATGGCCCTCACTAAATCATCTTTCGGCGCGATGCCATTTGGGGTAAGCACGTGCCCTAAGTATTCTATCTTGTTTTTCATGAATTTGCACTTGTCTTTGGAGACTGTCATCCCCCTTTTTTGTAGCACCTCCAACACTCTGCGCAGCAGTTCTAAGTGCCCCTTCTCGTCTTCCGTGTGTATCAGAATGTCGTCCTGAAATGCTTCAACCCCCTTCATATCGCAGAAGAGGAGGTCCATTAGCTTTTGAAAGACGCCCGAGGCCGATGCAAGGCCGAATGGAAGACGGATGTACCTGTATGCTCCAAACGGGGTAATAAAGGTGGTAAGTTCCTTGGATTCCTCCGTGAGACATACTTGGTGGTATGCAGACTTCAGGTCTATCAGGGTGAAAAACTTCGATCCTGCTGTGGCCGACAATATCTCCTGAATGTTGGGCAGTGGATGGCAGTTCACCAGGATATTTCTGTTCAGTGATCGCAGGTCTACACACAACCGAATGTCCCCTGTCCTCTTCTTCTTGGACACCACGATTGCGGACACCCATTCTGATGCACCTGCTTCCTCTATTACTCCTTCCCTTTTCAGCTTATCAAGAACAGCCTTAAGCTCCCCCCTTACTGAAAGAGGAATTGTTCTGACTTTGTGTTTTATGGGTAGGGCACCCTTTTTTAGCCGTATAGCATGCACAAATCCTCTTACGCACCCTACCTTGTTTTCAAAAACGGAGTCAAACATTTCGAGGACCTCAGCTAATCCATCATGTAAATCATCAGGCTGCACATAATTGACCCAGTTATCTCTCAGAACTATGGGATCTTCCGCCCCAGGGACTAGCATCACACCTAGCTTCGCCAGGTCCTTCCATCCTACAAGGCTCCTCCCATTTTCAGCCACATATATCTTTGTTCTCACAGTGCGCCCTCGAAAGGTGAGGGAGTCCCAGAAGTAACCTTTCATCACTATGTCGTGTTCCCCGAAGGCCTTTGGACTCACATCCGTCTCGTGCAGTCGTACATCTTGCCACTTCGAATCAAATGTCCTATCAGAGATCAGGGTAAGGGGGGAACCAGAATCAGCCGTAAATGGCAATTTTATCACACCAATCATGACGGAGCCAATGGGACCCTTCACTCTACCGTCCTCACCATCAATGGACAACACCATGTCCGCATCCGCATCACTATCATTCTCGCTTACCGAGCTCACTTTCATGCCCGTATTATATTTTTTTGCTTTGCATACTGCCGCAAAGTGGCCCAACTTCCTGCATTTAGAACAGCTTTTGTGCACGGCAGGGCAGGCCCTGCTATCCGCTAAGTGATCTTTTGACCCACATCTATAACAGACGAGCTGCCTCCTGCCTCCCCCTCTATCACTCGCTGCCCTTTCTGAATTTCCGGGCACATGTTTACGGCTGTCCTGTACATAGAACACATTTGAAGCCTGACTAGTGTTCGCCAGTTCCTTGGAAGATACCATGGAGCGTTCCACTGCCTTTGCAATGGCAATTACGTCCTTCAGCGAAGGATTCCTGCATGAAAGCAAACGTTCCTGCACTTTCTTTGAATGGCAGTAGAACACCACCTGGTCTCTAATGTACGTATCAGTCATCACTGCAAATTCACAATCTTGAGCTAGGACACGTAGACATGCAATATATTCCTCGATAGTCTCTCCTTCCTCTTGTTTCCGCAGTGCGAATTTATGGCGCCCCACCATGATGTTGCACTCCTCTGCATACTGCAGCTCAAGCCGCCGTACAGCCTCCTGGTACTCATTCAGCGGAGCTGTGGCTCCATGGGGATTCACATATACCGGCAGGCTATCGAAAACCTCTTGTCCAGCCTTCCCCAACAGTCCGAATAGCAAAGACTTTTTCCGTTCGGGGCTATACCCCTGACCATCAATTGAGATAATGTAGTTCTCAAAAGCGCGCAGCCATCCTTTCCACTTCATGCATGGCTTACCGGGAGAGTCCAGGAAGAGAGGAGGTACGCAGATATGACCTGTCTGCGACATGGCCGGAAAGCGGGAGGCTACTGGGCTGCGCAGAACGGTAGGAGTCGTCAAAGTCAATTGTGTGGAGACCGCAGCATCAGCGCCTTAGGGGTTGCACGTAGTCCCAGTGAAGAGATATCAGCGCTTTCCACTGGCCTCCCGAAACACCAGGTAAGGTGGGCTACACTCGTGGGCCTTGGTAGAAGCTGTGACCCTCGTCGCCATTTGTAGTGGCAAGTATGAAGGATGCGAGGGAGGCAGATTTCATGTTATATCTTTTATTCTTGCCACAAGAAATAAGGCCCACGAGCAGCCGGCCGCAACACCGCGCTTTCTTCGCGCCTCTGCCTTTTGCCGCGCCGCCCCCTGACGTCACGACCGTCCTCGTTACAGATTGGTCGTGGCGTCATGAGGCGTCTAAACATAGAAGACAGACTAGCTCTGTCCCTCCGGCCTCGTGCGTTAACTCACGTACGACAGTGGGCTGGCTTCTCTGTTTTTAAAGGCGCTTTAAGCAGCCAGGCAAGTGCTCATCGCTGCAAAATGTGACACTTCCAGCCTTCCAGTAATACAGTGTGTCAGATCGACTTGGTAAAATATTATACAAACCAACTAATTTATATGTGCGCTTTTTACATGTTTTGGTGTGATTTGGAACAATTAAAATAACCAATTTTTACAATAATACCAGTTTCTTGTGTACACCTATAAATTAAGCATGTTGTGCTGATTATAATAGTAATAACACGTGTTGGCTTATGCTGGGGTAAGCATACCAAAAACACAATACAAACAGCAGGCGCTCGGGAAATATTCCCCAGACCAGCACGCATGACTGTAATTACTTATACTCTTCGCAATTGTGAGCATTGGAGACAGAGAACAGGAGTTAACAATAAATAAAGGGCCAGGGATAGACGAACAGCATTTTTTTGAGGCATAATATAGTCGTCTGTGTGAAAATTGTGCGCAAGGGCGTACCGCGCGTACAACAGTAACACAAACATTTTCAATGCAACGAGTCTCGCATTTGCTCCAGTTAGAGCTATTAGCGTTGTAATATCACGGGACTTTTCTTGCCACACAAATTACAATTAAAAAAAAAGAGCAATCGCGCTGAAATCAAAAACGGAAAAAACGAGTGATTGCGCTATGTAAACCCCAGCGCGATTGCGCTGCGTGGAAAATAAACAGATAAAGTAGTCTGGGCCCCAGGCTGAAAACATCGAGCCTCAAATGTTTATAGTAGTTTACCGGTGTTGTGTAGGTAGGCTAAACACCGGAAAAGGCATGACGTATGCATGCCTTTCACAAATGAAAGCAAGCGGATTTTAAATGGCAAGCCCACGAAACAATGTGAGTGACAGCCTTGACATGGGCGTGGTTTGAAGCCCAAAGAGAGATTACAGAATGGACGGAGCGCTTTGCGCTCGCCCATAAAAATTGCTAATTTTCCCTGCTCTAAAAAAAAATTGTGTAGGTTTTAAAAGAGTGTACTATTTGAAGGTTAAATTTGGACATATGGAAAAAATGAGTAATTATGTCAATGCCCTTAACACACATGCAGAAAGTCTTTCCCATAATCAGAGAAAATAGAACAATATTTTCTACAGTTGTTTAAAGCCACCAAAAAACATATGTATCCCTGGCCAAAGGAGTGCATTTTTACATACCTCAGGAGTAAGTATGAGAGAACCAAATTACAAAAAAAGAGAAAATATTCTAGCCCTGTGGCAAGTATTTAATGAGAAATCAAATTACTTCTTAGAAGATAATACCCCTAATACCTCATACAATTCCATGAGTACCTCTCCCAAGGTACACAAAATTTACCCACTAGTGAAGCTACAAGAAGTTGCAGTGGGATTCGAGAACGCTGAAATTGAGACCCCTTCACAGTCCCCAAAAGCAACCCCAAATGTTGCTTCACACATGCTGAAGCCAATATATGTATGCTCGCCTAGGCAGCAAGCAGAGACAAATTAATCACTTCAGTTTTCAATGACAATTAGAAGAACGGTTCACCTTCGGTTTAGACCCAGCCTTTCCTGAGGATGACGGGAGTGAAGAGCAAAGTTCAGGGGATAGTGATGACCAGTCACATGATTCATCAGCAACATCACATTTGTTGCAGAGAAGAGACACAACAGGAAGGATAGTTAGGGAGCAAATGTCTACCTCACAGCAAAGAAATGCAGATATTGTTAGATGGACTGACTATGTGGACAGAACTGCTAGTATTGCACAATGTCCAGCATTCCAAGAAAAAGATAGGACTAAAGGAAGTTTACCACCTTGGAAGAAGGAGAAGAACATAATAGTTTCATTCATATGTGTACAAGAGTGGTTATTGCAAAGTGATAACAGGGGTGATTCTGGGAAAGTAACAAATAGACAGAGCCTATTCATAAGTGTGTGGATAGTATGGGTGAGCTACTTCAACCTACAAGAGTTAGGCACTCCATCTATGATGTTGATAGCCAAGAAAGACCCCCTTATTGATCTGGCTCATGCAAAAGGTGCAAGGGGATTATCTGATCATGTTGGTATTAGAGAACAGGAAACGTTTTTCAGAGTTAGGAAAGCTTGAGCGACAGAGCTTGAGAGATTACAATTTCAGGGAATGCAGGGCCAACCAGACAATGGAATGGATGGGATCTTGTGATGCTATGAGAGGACTGAGACTACAGGATAGATAAGTGCAGCTAATTAGTATTCAGTCAGCTTTGCACAGTACTGATCTCACCTCTAGTGAAATAGTTGCAAAAGGAGAGAATAGCTGACACAGTGTTGTGACATATTTATAGAATTTAGTGGATTGGGTGGAAAGACTAACATCACAAGAAGGAGCTTTTGATCCACAAGATATGGCGAATGCAGAAGTTTGCATTCTTAATGGGGCGGGAGATCCACAGTGGGATTATCCCTACATGCGGAAATGTTTGCGTGCATGGCAGAAATATGCTATACAGCATAATCGCCAGCGTTCTACCATTCCTTTACATCTGATGCCCCTCATTGGGCCACAAATGGAAAAGGAACATTTTAAGAAATTGTTGCAGCTGCTTACAGAGGGAGCAGGCAAGTGGATTAGAGCTTTTAAAAAACAAATTACAGGTATCCCCTTACCATTAGGGGATATCAAAAGTCTGCTTAGTTCTCTTATAGGAGATGAAACAGACACTGCTTTTTAAAAGGCTGGAGTGAGAAATGTTACCCTTACTGAAACTAGATATGATGCGACTCCATTTACTTTGGTAAGAACAGCGATTTGGGACCAGCTGAGGAAGATATATCCTGACAGGCCAGATATTGGATCTCTTATGACTAATGCATCTAAATCAGGATCCTGCCAAGTTCCTTAATAGAATGAAGGAGGAAAGCTCTGCAGAATTCTTAAATGTTAAAATGCATGTGTATTTTTCTGAATTAATGAAAATTGTAAGGTTAATTTCTAAATAGGTGACTAAGGAAAAGGAGAAGGGCACCATCGCTGAGGTTGACCTCCCATTTGTGCACATAGGAGACAGAGTCTTTGTGAGGAATGGCTTCTGAAAATGGAAGGAGCCATGCTTCGATGGACCGTACACAGGGCCCATGGTGACTCCTACTGCCCTGAAGGTGGATGGCAGTAAAAACCTGGATTCACTGCACTCACATTTGTCTAATTTCAGCATCTCATTGAGACTTATAAACAATGTAAATGAAACAAGAAGGGGGAGGAAAATTGCCATCGTAAAAATACCCCTTCACCTCAGCTCTTGGTCAATTTACATGTGTAAGAACACCACAAAAGATATGTATTTTTGTTCATTTGTTTATCTTTTATCTCTTGATTCTATCCTTTCTATTTTTCTACAAAAATGTGTTATTTAGTCATAATATTTTGTATGTACAAAGGGAACTTTCTTATCGTAATAAAGTGACCCGTAATGACCATACTCATTTGCTAGAAAATATGTGGTATCGGCATGTGTTAGACAGAAGTTTGGTGAATACTAATGAGTCTTGTTTTGTGTGCTCCCTAATTCCTCATGCCACTGCATCAGATTGGTTATATTCAACAAGAGGAGTGCTCCCAAATATAGCCTTATGTTTATTACATATTTACTTATGCAAGATTAAGGCCCTAATGCAGTTGACACATGTTAAAGTAGCGTGTTTTTTAGTCAATGACACAAATTATGATTCCTTAGCAGAAGTATTGTACATTCTTACAGACAGGTAACTGAAGAAGAGATATACAGTTTAAAGAAGTCAGGTTGCCTACTACTCCAGATTGAATTCAAGTGGTCCTATATTTAGGTTTTCTAAGAGTAACATGCCTGCTCACTGAATGTAACAGATACTTGGTAAATCTCTTATCCCCAGATTGTGTCCATAGACCAGGATTTAGAGTCACCAGATCAGTCTTTGCCCACGATCAATGGCATTCTGATATTGAATTTTCTTGTAGGGTTATATCTCTGTGGGAAGGTATTGATGTCAGTCAGGATGCAATAAGGAAGTGTACACATATCTCTGATGGAAACATTTTACGTTACACTTGGATGGACAGCACTGTGAATACTCAGAATGTCATGATATCAACTTCTGTTTCTTTATGTTTTAGAGCAAAGGGCACTATTAATGTGGGCCAAAATATTGGTTCTAAAATTACAACAGATAATGCCGACATGCAGTGGGGCATCTCCAACCTCATGGACTATTATTGGCAGTGTGGTTAGCTACTGTAGCCCAGTTGCCACTACACTGGGGTAGACTCAGTTCCATTATGACTTTGCACGCTCCGGTTTTGATAATGCCTGGAATTAATCTGACATGTTTGCATGGACACCCCAGAAGCCATCCAACAACCTTGCTGAGTCATAATGGAAGGAAAAAAACTGCAGAATACTGTGGTGCAAATATTTGGAGTGACATTCCTCAGGAGTACCGTTCGTTCATTGATGCACTGCTATTTTTCAGAAGCATTCTGCTCTTTGTTGAGGCCAAAGCAACAGCTCAATGGTTGCAGATAACTCAATGGGAACTTCCTAGAACTATAAATGCTACCAAGGATGGGTTCAACGCAATTAAGGAAGAGCTGCCTGCGATGAGAATAATGGTGATGCAGCATCTCTATGTACTCAAACTTATTGATGGCCATTTTAGGGGGCTTTTGCAAATTGGTTGGGACAGCATGTTGTACTTTCCTTCCATCAAATGATGCAGACAATGGGACCTTATTAGAAGCTATAGACACACTGGATAATTTACAAAGGAAAATGGTAGATGAGGGAGGTGCCCCAGATAATTGGTTTAGTGGGGGGTTGACATTACTGTCATGCTGGATGCTGGGACTGTTGCGAGCTTTGATTCCATCTAATGTGGCCTTATTATTAATAGGTTGTGTCCTGTAATTGATTTTAGTATGTTGTAGAAGAGTAGATTCTAAGGCGGGAGAGATGTTTTCAGTTGCAACACAAACATGTGTAGTAGAATCTCAGGGTAATGTGTATCCCTTACGGCCAAATGAAGACCGAGGCTTAGATTCAGTAGTTGACAAGTCAACTAGAGAGGGGAATGTTACAGGTAATGTAGAATGTGTGTTAGAAATGGGTTTTTTGGTTGGCAGTCAGGTTGCCCTCTGTCCAAGCAAGAACCCTCACTCTAGTCAGGGTAAGTCACACACAATCCAAAATCAGCCTGTGCTCACCCTCCGGTAGCTTGGCACGAGCAGTCAGGCTTAACTTAGAAGGCAATGTGTAAAGCATTTGTGCAATAAATCATACAACACCATAGCATACCACAACAAAAATACACCACACAGTGTTTAGAAAAATATATAATATTTATCTGGGTATCTTCAGGTCAAAACGATCAAAGTTGCAATATGAATTTGTAAAGATATCACTGAAAAGTGATATAAAGTGTCTTAAGTCTTTAGAAAGCAAACAAAGTCTCTTTCAAACACAAAGTACCTGGTTTCTGATGGAAAATCTCCTCAGAGGGCCACAGGAGAAGAGATACGTGGAAAACTGGTGTGTGTGTCGATTTCTCCTCAGCACACACGGACTTGCGTCGTTATTTTCCACGCGGGGAGTCGTGCGTCGTTTTCCGGCGCGCGGACAGTCTCTTTCTGTAGTTCGCGGGGAGTACCAGATGTCCCGGGTTTGTACGCGGATTTTCGTGCTTGTTTTCCGGCTGTGCGTCGTTCTGCGGGGCTGCGCGTCGAAGTTTCGATCTCACGGCAGGCATCGCGTCGATTTCTCCTGGGGAGTCGGGCGGCGTTGTCCTTGCGAGGCCGTGCGTCAAAGTTTTGATCTCACGGCAGGCGTCGCGTCGATTTCTCCTGGGAAGTCGGGAGGCGTTGTCCTTGCGAGGCCGTGCGTCAAAGTTTCGATCTCACGGCAGGCGTCGCGTCGATTTCTCCTGGGAAGTCGGGCGGCGTTGTCCTTGCGAGGCCGTGCGTCAAAGTTTCGGTCGTCCCGAAAGCGTTGCGTCAATCAGCGTCGGTGTGCGGCGTTTTTCTTGCCGCGGAACAAGCTGTGCGTCGAAAATTTCGGCGCACGGAGCATCCAAGTGGAAGAGAGAAGTCTTTTTGGTCCTGAGACTTCAGGGAACAGGAGGCAAGCTCTATCCAAGCCCTTGGAGAGCACTTTTACAGCCAGACAAGAGTTCAGCAAGGCAGCAGGCCAACAGCAAGGCAGCAGTCCTTTGTAGAAAAGCAGACAGGTGAGTCCTTTGAGCAGCCAGGCAGTTCAGCAAGGCAGCAGGCCAACAGCAAGGCAGCAGTCCTTTGTAGAAAAGCAGACAGGTGAGTCCTTTGAGCAGCCAGGCAGTTCTTCTTGGCAGGATTTAGTTTCTGGTTCAGGTTTCTTCTCCAGCAAGTGTCTGATGAGGTAGGGCAGAGGCCCTGTTTTATACTAAGTTGTGCCTTTGAAGTGGGGGTGACTTCAAAGAGTGTCTAAGAAATGCACCAAGCCCCCTTTCAGTTCAATCCTGTCTGCCAGAGTCCCAGTAGGGGGTGTGGCAGTCCTTTGTGTGAGGGCAGGCCCTCCACCCTCCCAGCCCAGGAAGACCCATTCAAAATGCAGATGTATGCAAGTGAGGCTGAGTACCCTGTGTTTGGGGTGTGTCTGAGTGAATGCACAAGGAGCTGTCAACTAAACCTAGCCAGACGTGGATAGAAGGGCACAACAAGATTTTAGTGCAAAGAAATGCTCACTTTCTAAAAGTGGCATTTCTAGAATAGTAATATTAAATCCGACTCCCCCAGTCAGCAGGACTTTATATTACCATTCTGGCCATACTAAATATGACCTTCCTGCTCCTTTCAGATCAGCAGCTGCCACTTCAACAGTGTATGAGGGCAGCCCCAATGTTAGCCTATGAAGGGAGCAGGCCTCACAGTAGTGTAAAAACGAATTTAGGAGTTTTACACTACCAGGACATATAACTACACAGGTACATGTCCTGCCTTTTACCTACACAGCACCCTGCTCTAGGGGTTACCTAGGGCACACATTAGGGATGACTTATATGTAGAAAAAGGGGAGTTCTAGGCTTGGCAAGTACTTTTAAATGCCAAGTCGAAGTGGCAGTGAAACTGCACACACAGGCCTTGTAATGGAAGGCCTGAGACAGGGTTAAGGGGCTACTGAAGTGGGTGGCACAACCAGTGCTGCAGGCCCACTAGCAGCATTTAATCTACAGGCCCTAGGCACATATAGTGCACTCTACTAGGGACTTATAAGTAAATTAAATAGCCAATCATGGATAACCCAATCAATGGTACCATTTACACAGAGAGCATATGCACTTTAGCACTGGTTAGCAGTGGTAAAGTGCCCAGAGGTCAAAAGCCAACAACAACAGGTCAGAAAAAATAGGAGGAAGGAGGCAAAAAGTTTGGGGATGACCCTGTCAAAAAGCCAGGTCCAACAATGTGTATGTGAAAATATAGCGCAACAACAGACATTGGCAGAAAGTGTTATCATTTATGATAAAAAAAATAACACTGCAGGCCCAAATCCAATGCTGGCCAAAATAAGGTGAAGAGTTCACTCAAGGACAAAATTGTAGTTAAAAGGTAACTCGTGTTCAACAAACATACAGGAATTTACAATCCAAAAGCACATAGATTCACTGGCACATATTTCGTGTTTCCAAACGGTTTATAAACCTGATTAGACAATGAGTGCAGGAAATCTAATGCGCTCAGACTACGCAGAGGTCTTAAGGTTACAATGATAAGGCACACATGGTATTCAAATTGTTTTTACTGTAGAAACACATGCATTCTAGAGTGAAGGAGTGGTTGTTAGTAAAGCCAAAAGTAAAGAATGTGTAGAAGATTAGTTTATAGCTAAGGGGTTACGGGGTCACAGGTGTTCAAATGTTTTTCTGTTTTAATCTATGACTGACCAGTCAATCATTATTTACTGTTTTGTAATAAAGTATTGTGTGCTTTTGTATACAAGGCGGTCTGTGCTGCAGCAATTTGAAACCGTCTGCCTGCCTGTGTGAGGAGGGTCGCTTTCCCTATCACAACAGTAAAATAACTGTCTTTTTTTTCATTGCCAAAGAAGAGTTTGTCTTTTTTCTAGTTTTTTTTTTTTTTTTTTTTTTTTTTTTTAAATTTACCCTGAAACAGGATGCAGCTGCATGCCATGGTCAGTGAATACTGGGACAAAGCTGTAGGCCATAGCCAATGGGTACTGGGCATAACAATCGAGCACAGGTCATGCAATGTGTCAAGAAAAAGTAAGGCATAGCCATGACCAGAGATTACCACAGGCATATGCATTTTGGCTACAAGGCATATCTGAAGTGCATGAGTTGTAAATCCAGAGGTACTACCACACCATAGCTCAGGATATGTTAGACTTTCCAGGGGATTTAAAAATCCTTTTTGGACTGATTTGTTGAAGTCCTTGACTAAAGTCCACTAGATTACAAAGATCCCCCTGGGATGCACGTATGGTGATAAGTATGATACTTGGTTAACACTGATTAAGAATTTCATAGTTTAAAGGATAATTTTCTTGTACAGCATAATATCTATTATTGAAACTTGCTCTTGTTTCTACCCATCGAAACCTTCATGCTTAAGTAAAAAATGTATGATTTTTATATAGCTCTTGCTGCAGAGTACTTTGTTGCACTGTAAATAAACTGTTCCTATTCGTTCAGTGAAAGTCATTTTATAATTTACATAAAGATAAAATGAAGAGATGTCCCTGCAGGGATTAAAACAGTGTTCTGTAGGTTAGATATAGATTCCTGTGGAAGACAGAATACTGACACTTATATTCTTATACATACACATAAATATCATGTGAAAAGCAGATATGTCCATAAAATGTTCTTTGTTTAACTCCAGGTCAGGTTACATTTCTTTTGTTTTCTAGTCTTTTGATTTACATTTTTGTTATAGTGGCACTTTTTAGGAATGCCCTCACAGAAGGAGTAACATAAAACAAACCTGTTTTTAGGTTGAGCCTACCAGACAGCAAAGCTGCCTGTTTGAAAAAGGACCTACTGTCAGCTTAAAAGATGCCCCTTGCTTATCAATAGTTGGATTTATTGTCACACTCATTTGCTTAATTTTCAGTTATGTTTTGCCTTGTCCACCTGGTGTTTGCCCCCCAGCAAATAGCATCTTTACTTGTATTCTTCTACTGCTCTCTTTTGAGAACTACTTTTTTCTTTTTGCCTCAGCACTCCTTAGGAGTGGATGCATTCTCCATAAGTCCTTGTGTGCTTCTATCCTCACGCCACGCTAAGATCTATCTTACATGCTTGCTATTTCTCTCTCTTGCCCATGTGCTTCTCTCTGATTCACTTTGTGTTGCTCTCGGACATGTGCTTCTCCCTCTGGCCCGTGGAGTTCTCTTCCTCATGTATTTCTTCCCCACCCTCCTTGTTGCTCCCATCCTCATGTGCTTCTTTTCCCTTATTTGCCCCCACACCTACTTAGGTTGACCCGTTTCTCTGTTGCCCCCGTCCTATTTCTTTTTATTTAATGATTTTTTGTAGGGGCAGACAGCAAACTGCATTTTAATTTTCAGATTTTTTCAACTTACTGATCTGCAATTCATCATTTCCTTTTTATTATAATTCAAAACAGGAAGGCCATATTTTTTCCTTTTCATTTCCTAGAAATTGACCAGAGTTTAATAGTTTTTGGAAAATGTATTATTATTTTAAGTTAGTATACCTTTCCATGGCAATGCTCTAACAGAGTATACACTTGACAAGCATCAGATCGTTAATGAAGGTCCTACGTGTATGTGAGGAGCCTATATTGGCTTTAAAATCTTAGTATCAGCCTCTGTGGAAGTCATGAATGCATGTGTGTCCTAGGAATATCCATGAGTGTCCTACTAAGAACCAGATATGGGAAATGACCACAGATTTTCAGACTCAGACTTCCGAACATCTTGTAGGTATTCGTGATTGATAGATGGGACAGTGATTACCCAACTAATATAGTGTACACAAATATACCTTTGCACACCTTCAGTATACCCCAGGCAGCACATGTTCAGAATTGCTGTCACCATCTCAAGGCCAGCTGTTGTGTCTCTCCGCCACACAGCACACTGACAGACGGATTGCTAACACAACATCTTGCCACTATGACCCTCCCAACTGCAGTGTCTAGTGATGTGTGGCCCTCCTCCCCATCTTTGTTTTCACCCACTGACTCCAAGTGTCTGATTAGGTCACAGAGGTATTTTATTTTGCAAACAGTCCTTACATTTCAACCAAAACTTACCTCCCAAGACCTGATCTTACTCCAGAGCTGTTTGAACTCATTCAGGCCCAGCTTTCCATTGTTCTGATCAGAAATAATTAAGGAAAACAATAATGTGTCTAGACCAGTGGTTCACAATCTTTTGACTTCTGTGGACCCCCACTTAATCATTATTGGAACCCGGGGACCCCCACTGAATCATTCTTAAAATCTGGGGACCCCCCACTGAGTCATTACTGAAAGCTGAGGACCTAATCTGTTAATATTATTTAATTTTCTTAGCAGTTGCAGACCCCCTGAGGAGGCTTCACAGACCCTAGGGGTCCCTGGACCACAGGTTGGGAACTACTGCTCTAGACCACAGATGACTGTCTACACCAGTGCTCTGTTCCCAATGGGTTACTTCTGGCCTATTGGCAACAAGGAATCCTAATTCTGTGAGCTGTGCCTTAGGATGGACAGTACCAGATGCACTCACTCACTTTACAGGTTCTCACAGTCCCTCCCATTGTATATTCCCTCACACATGACCTCTGTGTAAGCCATCATTTGCCACTAACTGAAATAGAAATAACTTTTGAGAATGACACAATAAATAGAAGCCTTTATTGAAATAAAACGTTTTATCAGTATGGTGCTCACCCCCTTTTCTGAAAGGTCTTGTTGAAATATAATTTTCTGACTCAGACATGACAAGCTTAGATTACCAAAAACAGAGAGCAATAGACCTTGATCTCTCTCAAAAAGGAGCCGATTTGTTGACCCAAGACTACCGGGCACATTTGATGTGCATAGTTGATAACGTATTCAGCAAAGGATACATCTACGAGGGCTATGGCCTGCTGGCACGACACCAGGGGGAAGTTCTCTGTATTCTCCATAGAATCTATGTTAAAAAAAAAACTGACATATGAATTTGCCCAGAGACAAGCAACAAAATAGTCCTCTGAGATAAGCAGTCTGCTATATGACACTGTTATGCAACATGTGCTAGTCTACGGCGGAAATCTCAGGGGAGAGTCACTCACATGTATGAAGCCCAAGCGACAAGCATTCTTTCATCCAGCAGTCCCATGAGACAAGAAATCCAACAGAAGGCATTCACAAAGGACAAGCAAGTTGTTTTATGAATATCCTTTGCGATGAGCACTACAGTACTTGACATTCATATGAGACATGCATTTAAATATATGGGATTCTTGTGGGAAAAGCCCTGAGATGTGTGGCATTTCCATGAGTCCAGCCTCAATATTTAGCTTTCAACTGAGACAAGTACGCAGATACATGACGGAGAATATTTATGAGAGGCTTCTGTCACGTTTGCACCTTGCAAAGTGATGCATGTGTGGAGTCAAATTTATGGAGCCGCGCAAAACCACATTGCGCAGCTTTGAGTGGCCTCATAAATCTTGAGTATGGCAACGCAGCGCAAATTGTTGCATCACCTTCCTCTGTGTAAGGGAGGCATTCCATGGGCGTTATGGTGGGTGTTCCCACGCAAATCCCATGGGCTTTGACACATTCCCAGATTTACAAGGACTAGTAAACCTGTGAAATGTCAAAATCTTACACCTCCCCATGGCAGGCATAATGAGGAGAAATAACTTTATTTCTCCTCGTTTTCCCCTCTTTCTATGTGTGCTGCTTTCTGCAGCACACATAGGTAGAGGAAAACGCCTCTATGGATTGTTTCTGTGCAGGAATGTGACCCATCCAGCACTTAAACAATCCTGCTGACAACACAGGCACTCATGCACCATGGTGCAAGGGTGCCTGTGTTTGTGCTAGGCTGCCGAAACGGTGCCAGCGCAGTGGGCAAGGGCAGGAATGCACCATATTGCATAAATATGGTGCATTCCTGCCCTTTCACTTTGATGCAGGGCAGCACAGCAAAGTGACTTGCTGGAATGCCCTACACCAAATCCACATAAAAGAGGCCTGATATTTCTATAACCCAAGAACTTCCAAGATATAGGGAGCATGGCCATTTTCTTAATCCTTTCATGGATGGTAGGCTTTCCCATGTGCAGCCCCCCACTCTTCATCATCCTATAATGCAAATCGAAACTTAGCAACCTAAACCTTTGGAACACAGACTGTGAGCCACTGCCACCAGTTGTCTGTCACTTTCTGCTTTTCAAATACATATACACCATCTTCGCCAACTTCTCCATCTGCATCATAACTCTAGCATTTGTCTTGTCCCATCTTTCCTCCAACCCTAGCAGTTACATCTCACTCCTATTACAATGAGTGAAGCACACTTGATGCTCACATATAGCACCCACCAACACTACCTACACACAACCTTAATTCTGGTCCTACTTCTTAACTGACGTATTACAAGCTTCTCTTCTGCACTTCCTGTTCTGCATACCTTGCATATGTGTTTCTCACGTTATCTATTCTAAACACTCTTTTGTGTTGTGCTGTGTCAACAACACATAGATATGGACAGAGCACAGACTTGGTTCATGCATTTCCAACATTAAGGTGACCATCTAATTTGATGTTGATATTTTATCTATTTTTGCTCCTGGCAGCCCATATTTTCAGAGAGGCTCTATTTGTAACACTTCAGCCAACTTTTTTTGGTTGTCTGCATTCAAGATTAAATCCACATCTCTTTTGGGTTACTTTAACTGTCCCAATCACTTAAAAGCCTTTCCTGTCCAAAGGTTTTTCAGCGAAGTGAAAAAGGTAAATCAATCAAAAGTGAAGTAGATTCTTGGGAGTGTCCCTTAATTTGGGCATAGAGTGCATGCAAATCTTTCTTGAGATCCGGCCTCTTCAAAAAGGGCAATCTCTGTGTCTGATGTCTTGAGAAGAGTGAACAAGAAATATCATGCTTAGCAAGTGGAGTGAGAACCAGGAAGGCCACACTCTTCTAATTGTGTGAGAGTAGGCTTGTCCAGAAAGGCCAGGCTTGTAGCCGGGAAGATCGGAGTGAAATCCATAGACGCCAGGCTTTGAAGACTGTGTGTTGGGGCGATATCCAGAAAGGGCAAGCATCTAAAGCATGCTTGATTGGGGTAGGTGGAAAGCTCACTGTTCCATAATCATCAGTGGTGAATTCCACTTCGGAACCTCACCCCGTGTTCTCATTCACCAGCGGTAAAAACGTAAACAAACATAGGATGGTGCAGCATGAGAAGTTAATCAGAGTTAAGGGGAATCCTAAAAATGAGTATGGGGTGAACCTCACTTGCTGGAGTCCTCATGCCATCCACACTTTTTTTCTCTACCACCGCCTTCTGCCCTTTCCCATGCCTGCAAGGCATCTCTCCTAAAACTACAAGAGAGAAGATGGGGGACAGGTGGCAGATGGATGAAAGGGGTTTGGGAAAGAAAAGTGGTGCCATACTAAATGTGGATAGTCACATGGGAACTCCAGTACCAAAAACAATTAAGTGGAAAAAGAAGTCACAAACACAGTTTGTAGGAGGATGGACTTCCTGTAGTGAAACCACCAAGAATCTGTTTGGGTGAGAACAGAGAGGTAAGACTCTGCTTCAAATACGAGGAATCAAGAGCAATCACCGGCCTCACTCAGATCCAATGTGATGTGAAAAGACCTAAAAAGACTTGGCGCTGTACTTGATGTGAAGTGTCAACGTCCCCAATGGCTCCAATTATTAGCCAGTGTGTCCATGGCAAGACTAGCAGAGAGTAGCTGTTGTAGTGAGTATAAGAGGGACATTTGTAACTGTTTCATATGTGGAGGTCATGCTTTTTGTGCACCCAGGTTGCATATTGCAAATCACTGACACTTTAAATTACTTTAAATTTAGAATTGTTAGCAATTTCTTTGAAATGTGCGAATTATTGAGAACTCAGTTATTTAATACAGTCTATTATCTTTGGAGTTCCATGGTACCTGTTTTGGGGAATGACAGCTTGATGAAACACAATTAAACTTTAATAATACATACATTTAGGCTGAAGAAGTAACTTGTTCATGATCTGCTGCAGAGCTGGAGCGCTGATCTGTTGGGTCTGTCAAGGAAAGAAGACACCGCAGAAAAATAAATTAACATTATGCTGATTCTTCTTTAAGATAACTCACCAGTCCAAGCCTGATCTTGTGTGCAACTTGCTGCTTATTAGAATGTAAAACTGTGGAGTGTGGAATGGAAAGCACATGTTCTCTGCAGATTGCCCTGTTAAAAGGTGCAGTTTAGAACAGTTGATAACAGAGTGAGAAACAAGGGTGCTGGAATTAGGGGTGCAGCAGGTCCTCAACACCCCTAAACCTGGAAGCAGATCAGAAAAATAATGGAAAACAATGTGACCTTGCAATCAGTTTTCATGTCACGCAGCACTAGATGTTTATTCAAATGAGTGAAAGGTCAATGGTAATTAAGAACAGGAAAATGTTACTTACCTTAGAACTGTAGGGTGGTACTTTGAAGTGCTGTAGATCTCACATGTTTTCCATGCTCCTGCCATCTATTGTTGGTTGTGGGTGTTTACAAGTTATTTTTCTCAAAGAAATCTTATATCTTAAGAGATCTTATAACTCCTCCCTGAAATCGACAATGCACCAGGACAAAGGCTCCACCTCAGATTATGTTTTTGCTCCCAACAGGTGAATGTAGTATACAAAGCAGAAGTGTAAATTTGTTCAGATGATTGTAAATGAATACCTTAAGTGAAATAATAGCATTAAAAGGTTCAGCTCACATCTGGGAATGTGGGAGGGAGCATGTGAATCCACACAGTAATAATTCTGTTTGTGGTATGTACTGCTGTAGATCGCAAGCCATGCATAGGCTATAAAGTGGTGCACTGGCCCGGAAGTGGTGGCTAGTGAGTGGAGGAGATAGATGTCTGAAATAAAATTCTGAGTACAGTTTCACTGACTTGAGCCTCTGGCTGGGCTTGTTTGTCCACAGTGCAATGTCTAGTGAAGGCGTGTGGTGTTTACCATGTGGCAGCCTTACTTCTGTTTTCTAATGATAGGTTACCTAAAAAGCAATTGTAGCTCCTTTCTTCTTCATAGAGTGTGCTCCTGGATCAGGTTATAGAGTTACTTTGGCCTTTGCATAATGTGCTTAAATGTATTTAACTATCCACCTTGCAAAACAAGACCTAGAAATGAGATTTCCTAAGAGTTGCTTTGTCTTACCAATGGGTTTGTTCTTTCAATGTAAAACATTAATTTCTAATGTATACAATGCTCTTTCCACCACTGAGTCTGGATGTGGCACGAAAATTGCCAGTTCAATTGTTTGGTCCACATAAAAATGGGAAACAGCTTTGGGATTCAAATGGGGGTTTGAACGTTCTACTATGGTTCAGTCTTGCAACTCGCTAACTCTTCGTAAAGAAGTGATTGCCACAAGAAATGCTACTTTCCAAGAAAGGTATTGTTTAGCACAAGTATGTAGTGGTTCAAAAGCATGCCCCGTGAGTTTAATGAGCATAGCATTAAGTTTCCTTATGGGAACGAGTGGTGTTCTTGGAAGGATTACTCTCTAAAGTCCTTCCACTAATACTTAGATGACTGGGATTTTAAACAGAGAAGTGTTCTGTCTCTTTTGCACGTTAGCAGCCACTGCCACTATGTGCAGCTAGGTAGATCTGAATGCCATTCCTGCTTTCTGAAGGTAGAACAAATACAGATGACACCTTGAACCGAGGTCTTAAGCAGCTCTGTTTGCTTGCTCATGCAATTATGTACAGGGTGCTTCCACTTTGGTGAATAGTATGGGCAAGTTAATTAATTTTGTGCACCACTCAAGATTAGCATACCCAAGATTAGATATCAAAACTATTACCTTAGGTGCCAAATAACTAAGTTCATTTCCATGAGAGTTGGATATCTAAGTTGACCATGATGAAGAATTAGGATATCTTCCCAGATGGGTAACTTCTTTTGTAGGTGAACAAAAACTTTTAGAGGCACTGCAAAAAAAGGGCTGCCTCACCCATGTTGATGTGATTAGAATGAGAGTCATCAACGTTTGCTCGAGCAAATACTCCTGGCCTGCTCATCTGTAGTGCAAGGCACATGGAATGTGGGTGAAGCCTATGCATTTTGTGTCTTTGGCACTGGAAAATAGATTGTTTGTGGGGATCTCACATTTTTGTCAGGAAGGTTGACAGGCTTGGAAATGAATTTCCCATTTGTGTACGTGTTGATACATCCTGCTTAGTAGGTCCACCAAGTGGTTACCCACCCCGTGCAGATGCTCCGCTAGGGGATGAATGTGACTGTGGATGCCCTTGTGCCAGATCATTTGTGCTAATGCTGAGGTGAGTGAGTCCCCCCTGTTTTTGAATGTGATGCATGGAGATCATATTGGATTGCTGTCAGCTCAAGGATATTGATATAACATTTTCTATTTTCTTATTTCTAGGTTCCCTGAACACTCATGTTCAGATGGGATCCTCACCCCATGAGTGAGGCTTCTGTGATACTGGTTACCCACGGCTGAGGGTCCAGGAAAAATTTGCCCAGGTACAATTTTATGTCACTCAATCGTTTGAAATTGTGTCCACCCTTGAACTCTAGATATTCCTACTGGCCCATTGCTTGGGATCATTGCCTGGACTCTCGTAACATCCTCATGTTCAGGCGAGCATACAGCACTATGGCTATGCATGTGGCCATCATCTCCAACAAGTTAATAATTGTCCTCAGGTGTAGAGGACGAGAAGTATGAATAAGAGGTAGCATCCTTTGAAATGCCATCACTCTCTGGTAATTCAGGTAGGCTTTGCCATCACTGATTCTAACACTGTTCGCAGAACAGGCTGAATCTGCTCTGGGTAGAGATAGGAGTTTTTGATATTTACTGTGAATCCTATTTTGATTAAGAGCAACATTATTGCTTGAGTGTGTTATAGGCATTACTGCTCCTTTGTATTTTTATTTTAGTTTTTTTTTTTTACAGTTGTCCAAATATGCAAACACAGGATTGGGGCGAAAAATGTACTGTAAACAATGCTAGACATTTTGTTAATTACCTTGAAGCTGTTGTCGCCCCAAAAGGCATTACTTTGAAATGTGTCCACCTGCCTCAAAAGTGTGGTAGAGATGATGTGCTGGATGGAGATGTATCAGTAGGCATTCTTGAAGTTCAGGGCTGCCATGTGGCTATCTGTGCATAGCAGAGGGATGACGTTCTACACAGTTGTCATCTTGAAATGTTCTGACAGAATGTAACGATTCAGTGCCTGAAGCCGAGAATCCTCCTTTGCCTTGCTGGTGTAGGGTTACAGATTCAATTGACCCTTTGCTAAGAAGAGCATGTACTGACTCCCAGGGCAGTGGTTGATGTTCCCTATTGAGTGTATGATGTTGTGGTAGTATGTTTGGTGGTGCAGGGTGGATCTCCAAGCAGTAACCTTGGTGGACCATGGATAGGGCCCACTTGACTGAGGTTATTTCCTTCCTGTGCTATATGGTCAGGGGGATTTGTTGGCAAGTCACATCTTTGAGGAGAAAACAACCTTTCCAGAGCCACCTCGGTCTCTTCCATGACCATTTACTCTAAGTCTTTCCAATGGAAATTACTTTTGGGCATGACTCTCCTGATAAGACTGGTGCTGTTGGCACCTGACTACTGTGATGGTATTGCAGTCGTTGCACTTCCTCATGTTCTACTGACGATTAGACTCAGGCTTGGCAGGTTGCGCCTGGAGTGCTCTCATGCTTTAGCAGTATCTGTACCTTTTCTTTTAGCTTCTCTGGCATTTAGTCCTCCTGCATCACAGAAAGATGTTCCCTAACAATGAGAACATTAACTAAATGTTGCTGGACCTCAGACCAGAACCCCAATACTTTTAGCCACACATGCATGCATGGATGATGCTAGTGTTCACTTCTCTAGCAGCATTGTCGGCTGCATTTAAGGGACATCTGATATTAGTACTAGCATTGGAGATAGTTCTCCACTCTACACTAACTTCCTATCTTACTGCATGCCTCTGGAAGGTGTGGTCTTCCCATTGCTACCTGTCATACAGTGAAAGGAGACCCATTGAATTGACAATATTTGCTTCTTTTGAAATTATGCACTTTCTGGAAACAACAACTTACAATTTGACTTTGTGGTGATCTGCTGCTTTCTGTATAATAACAAGGTATGCTGTGGAACCATCTGGTGGAATGGCTCCAAGCTGGAATCATTTTGAGGATCCACATTTTAGTGGGGGGTTCTGTTCGAGGTGGAGTTGAACTTCCCCACAAGAAGTCACTTTCCTCCTAGGATTCACATCATACAGCTTCTGACTAGGGTCCTGACAGTCAAGATGGATACTCTGAATCCTTACTATGACCCACTGCCACCACAGGAAGGTGTTGGACTATAACACTACTGTATGGATCCTCAAGAAAATAGGGTGTGGCTGAGGCATGGGACGTGTTTGTGATTTATTCCCTTTCTTGGAAATACGATACACTTGGAGTTCCACAGAAGTTGTCTCCTGAAAGATAAGCCTTTGCTTTTTGAAGGGTGTTGGGTCTGGCTCCTGTGCTCAATGTGCCAGTATTTTCCCTAAAGTCGGATGTGCATTGTGTTTTTTCTATTTAACACCTGGCACCTCTGGGAGCTGAATTGGAGGTTGGTATTCCACTAGTTTTTAAGCGAATATCGATATGTTTTTGGGATCGTTTTCAGCGTTGATTTCGGTGCCAAAGTTGTCGCTGTGCCACGTATGTTTCCTCGTTTTGTCAAGGCGAGGCTCAGAGCCTGTAGCACAGGGCTTCTCATGAGCTGAGGGAAGCTCTTGGCAGTCAGCCAGCAAACTCACCATGGCCAAAGCCAAGAGCCAACACCTTTTTTCTGGCAGCTCGGTGCTCAATGACTGTGTCCCTCATGAGTGGTGCTCGGCCTATGCGCACACCTCTTCGAGGTTGAGCCCTGGTGGGTAGAACCTCATGTGCAGTAGGAGGTACAGGTGTTCTGGAATGTTTTTGTCCTTGGTGCATTCTTGACCGTAGAATGATCTTCTTCCTGGACATCGGAACCCTCCATGGAAAGGACTTAGGGAGGTGCCTATGTCTGTCCTGGGAGAACGTCAGGCTGACAGTCTTATTCTCTAAAATGTTCCTCGTAGTTCTCGGGTGTCTATTTCAAATACGTCTTGCTGCTGCATCCCATAATGAGCCCAGCGATGCTCACTCCTGTACTGGATTGTCTTTTTTTTATCTTGCCTTTAATCAATTCCTTGTGACAGTGTCCTGATTCTTTTAATGCTCTCTGAAGGAAATCCATTGTCTGGAGACAAACAGTTCGTAGTAGCTCGATGATCCTGGAGCTTGAGATGAGCTTCAGAACTTGATGGCGGAAAAAATACAATCTGAGGAAGAGTCTTTGTCCTGGTGCATTGTAGGCTACAGGAAGGAGCCACAACACACCATCTTTTTTTTTTTTTAAAGAAATACAACGTGTACATGTGAGTTCCCAACACTAGATGGCGGGAATGTACAAATTATGTGATCAGTTGCAGCACATGCTACAAACCATATTTTAACAAACCACTGCACATTCACTTGTTATGTATGTTTTAGTTTGTTACGTGGCTTCGAAGAGATGGTATGGTCTAACAATCTGATCTGATCTTTTGGAGGATAAAAGAATGAAGCACATAAGCAGCACTAATAAAAGAAAATAGTTTTTTTTGTTTTTTTTTAAAGTTGACAAATATTATGAATGAGAGTCACTTGGGCCTTTTAATGGGGGGATAAGGTTGCAGGCAAGTTATAACGGATGGTGAGAAAACAAACCACTACACATGTATTTTATCCTTAGGTGCATGCATGACTAAAACCACCCTGATTTGTTATGGTCTTTTTTTTAAAAAATCTCCTTCATGAATAGAAATTTGGAGTTTATTAATTTATTTAAACATAGTGCACCATAATGAACCATTGAATCAAGTTTTAACAAAAAATATCTCAGACCACCTTATCTACCATTTTCCCTCCCACAAACATGCTTCCTGGTTCAGGTTTTTTGCTCATTTGCTGCACACACTCATTCAGTAACACCATGCTGTTTTTAGACCCCACCCACCAACCATAATTTTAGTGAGCTGATGCCCCTGGACCACAAACCAGCCAGAAAATTCTTCCAGCACCACCGGTGAGGAAGGGGGCTGCAGCCTGCCCAGGAGTTCACTGTTCAATAACGTTTAGACTTAATTTCGTTGGCGACCCTCCAATAATCCCCCCTCTAACCTGTATAATCATTAGCACTACAATTAGTGGCTGTAGAATTCCTAAAACTGGTGTATGTGAGGACCATCAGTTTGCAAGAGCGGCTCCTAGTTTGGACAAGGGGTAGGGGCGTGTGGATGGAGATTTGGGGAAAAGAGAAAAAATAATTTAAAAAACACCTGATTCCCTGCTGTGCCACTCTTCAGCTTCCACTGCAGGCACAGGCACCCAGCCTGCCCTGTGGCCAATCCGAACGCTGCTCTCATTCTGCTGGCAACATGAAAGCAGCATTCATATTGGGTGGAGCGCCCTGACGGCGCTCCAAGTCAGACTAGGAGCCTCTGCCTGCTCTCCCCAACCTGGCAATACAGTGCCGGGGTTGGAGAGAGCCCAGTGCCGAGATGGACGGCCAAACACACATGGGCACTCAGGGGAGTGCTGGGCACTACCCCTCCGTCCCTGTCATGCCCCATCGCCCTGCCCCTTTAACAATAAAACAATAATAAACATAGTTTATTTTTGTTTTATTGTTAAAGGTTTGCAGATGCTTCTGTTAGCGGGGGCAATGTTCCTCCGCCATAGCGGAAGAGACACATCTATCAGTTTGGGTGCCACAAATGAGTGATGCCAATTATCTGCCCTATGCCCAAAGTACTTGGTGAAAACTTCAGTCGATCCTTCAGAATTGCCCTGTCTATGACAGAAGTATAATTCGTACAGGAAACTGCTACTAATAAGGAGTGTTTACTGTTTAGTAAGGCTTATATTGCGGTAAAGAGCTACCGGACACACTTTATTTCGCCTAGTTGGTTTGCTTCAACTATTTCTTTGCTGCCCACTGGGCCCTCGTTATTCAAACTTTGCAGAATTGCATTGGAACTAAAATAATTCACTTTAGAGTTCCACATTATGCAGTTTAAAGGCGGCAATAGTCTCAGTGAACAGTAAATAGAAATTATTCATTTTAACTAAAGAACTAGCCCACCACAAACTGCTCAGGAGAAGTTGTAGTATAATCCTGGTATTGGATTTCACTTATCGCCTGCCAGTGCCAGTCTCTAAACCACTGAAAAGCCTGCATCTGTTTTGTCACCCACAGTGCTTAATTTGTAAATAAAAAGGTGCCGGTGCCCAAAGCCCTCCTCTTAAACACCAGTCTGCTGCAATTAAATATGCGAACACGGAATACTGAGGCAGACTAATCCTGAAGCATCTCGGGCCTTTTCAATCCATATAAAGCCACTCCCCGCCCCTTCAGCTCACTCCTGCAGCTTTCTACTTTCTCCCTTTGTGACGCTTTTTCGTTTTTCCCTTCCTCCGTCTTTCCCATATGTGTCTTTTGCTCGCAGCAAATGCTTGAGGCAGAAGAATAAGCCCCGGCCCTCAAAAATAAGTGCCGGTGCTCAGCACCGGAAACAACAAGCACAAATTAAGCACTGGCCACCCAGCTTCTGAAGTGTGATCTGGCGGGGCACTTCTATTTCTTTTAGAGATCTTAATAGACCTAGTGACGTGCGTGACAAAATTACTAGAATATTACAAATAGTAATTTCAAATAACTGTTTCAAACCTTTTGTTCTGACTTTTTAAGTTTTATCACTTTCAATTTCACACTTTCAACCTCGATTTACTCCTATTGCACATACATTCATTTTGTACTTCAGTTAGTGACAGCAACTTCATTCATTATAAGTGCTGAAATGGAATATATTTAATTACCATCAATGGTGTCCTATGACGACATCTATCTAAGACGCATCCTCCTCTTTCTGTGCTGCAAACATCCTTACGCCTATCCATTTTATATGAAAGCTTTCACGAAGCATGTTTCTGACCAAAACATTAATGGGGGGCAACAGCTATACTCTGCTGGTTTAGAGAAATTTTGTTAGACATCATGTGTAAGTATTTTCCTTGAGGTTGTCCACTACTCATGGTAGCAAGGCATTGCTATGGGTGCTGTCTTCTTTCCACAATACACCAAGTTACACATGAGATGATGGGAGTACTGGGTAGTGCTCTTCCTGACCTAGAGCAGTTTTGTAAGCATGCCATTGGATATTACTGAATAATAAGTTGTATGGAGTTGTTCTGAATCTCTTTTTCAGGAATATTTAAAAATACTTAATAACAATCTTAATTTGATACATATGTGATCTTGATTGTGTTTGCTGTTGAAAAGAAAATTTGATTGTCTGAGAAGTTTCACTGGCAAGTGAATATGGGAGAGGCCTGGGAAAGCGGGTTAACTGGTCAAACGCATGGATGACTGTGATTAACAAAGGCTCATCAACTAAAGGGTTCCTGGATAAAAGGCTTTGGTGGGGAAGGCACAGAAGAGCACTGTTTTCATATTTGTGACTTCGCACAGGTAAAGATCAAGTCAGACTTTGACCAGCGGGATAGGAAGATACTTAAACTTATTTTAGCAAACCAAAAGGATGATGGACAGAGTGCTGAACAATGCAAACACTCACCCCCAATCACAGAACAGGGTTTAATTCATCGTTCTTTTGCTCACCATGCCGCCCCAGTTTCAACCCAGCCATATGCAAATCAGTCTTGACCCTGTTCCTCATGGGAACAGTCAAGCCCGAACTGCCAGGCCAGGTCTTCCCTGGACCGGAAACAAGCATCCTGGGACCGGTTTTAGGGTATCATCCTTCATCAGCCAGGCTAGCTTGAATCCAGTGGCAAAGTAAGCACGGGACCCACGTCTGGGCATACCCTTCCCACTTAGGGCAACTTTAGCAAAACAGAAGGATGATCGTCGGAGTGCTGAACAATGTAAACACTCACCCCCAGTCATAGATATGGGTTTAATCCATTGTTTCTTTGCTCACCATTTACAGATATGCATTTGGTTTAGATTTAGTTATCCTGAAACAACTCTCCTTAAGCTGCACAGAAAATCATTTGGATGAATCGAATCAAAATACTTATGGGCAGTTTCAAATGATAAATGATGAATGATGCTAATTCTAATAAATAAAAGATTATTTAAATTACTTGCAGTATTTAACATTTTATATAAAAATTGTGAGAAAATATGGTTGGGGAGTACACATCATAAAATGTTTGACAACCATTGCTTTAGCTTGCTTAAGGACAGGAATCTCTAAAGTCTGTCTTCCACATAGGTGTTATCACTAGGCCTCAGCATGCACAAGATAGTCACCTTACCTGTGCAGCAAACTGCTTAAAGAGTTGCCAGGCTTCTTCATCAAACTGTCTGGTGGATGGTACCTTAGAGAAGGAGCCACAAACATTTACTTTAACTTTACCTGTGCAATTCCAAAAGGGAAGAATATACACAAACAATGTAAAATAAAGACACAACCTTAGAACTTGCAGCCATCCATGCAGATATATCACCTGATATGTAGTCCCCATACACATATGCCAAGAGATATATTATATTGTTTGTATGACACTATTTGCTGCTATGAGGCCATTTTCAAGCATTTGACAGGTGAGGGGAAAGGAGACAGCAATACTGTGGGAATATGAAAGGAGCTTTGTAAATGGGACAATCTTCCCAAAGTAAAGTAGTATTTAGGGACCAAACCAACTTTAGACACCTGGCTGGCAAGAGGGTGGCAGAACTAAAAAACGGGCCTTAGCAGATGTATGAAGAATGCTATAGGTAAAGTGTGAACTTAAGAGTCAAACAAGCCTGATCAGGTTAGCTAGAGCCAGGTACCCAAGTCCACAAACTAGCACAAAAAGGTAGACACACACAAACAATGAAAATTCAGGCATGTGTGGAGTCCCACACAATAACACAGATGTAGTTACCACACAAAAAATCACACATAGAGGGCCAGAAGGACAAACCAACAGAAAGTAGGGACAACACATTTCATGTTAAGTTACTTTTAGAACCTTTGTTGATTAAATCAATGTGAACAAAGGAAAGGTTGGTGTCAGTAGCTTATCGACCGATGTCTTGTTCTTGGAGGTATCACTCAGTCACTGCTATCTTTGTAGTGATTACCCTTCAGTAATAATGCAGTGTTTCTAACAACAGTCTCTGTGTGCCTACGTCATCCTTTGCTACTTTGCAGTAGTCATGCATATGCAGCACTCCAATTCAATACCTTCATTTCTAAGTAACTAATCTGAAAGACACCCTCCTCGGCGTTCCATACTGTTCCCTGCTGTCTTTAGCCTTTACCTGGACCTGCTTGGTGCTCTACTCCCAGATACATGCACCATTGTATTTGAAAGGTGTATCTGCTTTCAGACATCCAACACCTCAAACACTGTCTGCACATCATTCAGACCTGGGAGACCAACCCAGCTACAACCAAATTCCTGTTATTTGGAAAAAACAGCAAACAAGAATGTTAGAAATGGGGTCTTTGGTTGGCAGTCAGGTTACCCCCTGTCCAAGCAAGGACCCTCACTCTAGTCAGGGTAAAAGAGAATCACCCTCAGCTAACCCCCGCTCACCTCCTTGGTAGCTTGGCACGGACAGCAGGTTTAACTTCAGAGTGCTAGGTGTAAAGTATTTGTACCAACACACACAGTAATTCAATGAACACACTACAAAATGACACAACATAGGTTTAGAAAAATAGAAAATATTTATCTAAAAAAAACAAGACCAAAACAACAAAAATCCACAATACACAAATCAAGTTATCAATTAAAAACCGAAAAGAGTCTTCATGTAGTTTTAAACACAACGCTAACACTGTTAGCGTGAAAAATATACCTGGGTATGTCAAAAATAACCCCGTACGGGCGAGTGTGCATCAAAAAAGGCTTGTGATGCGTCGATATCACTCACGAGCGAGACCTTGCGTCGTTTCTCCTTCAGTCTAGTCAGCGTGCGTCGTTTCTTCTCTCCGCAGGAGAGCGATGCGTTGATTTGGTCCGCACTCTTGGGTCCGGGCAGGCCTTGCCTCATTTTTGCACGCCCAGTGATGGTTGCATCAGAAATTCAGCCGCACAATGATCCAAACACCACGCAGCGTGGGTTGTGATTTCACCGGTCTCTGTCAGCGATGCTGCGTGTCTTTTCTCCAGCCACGGGCATTGATCTTCCGATCGCGTTGCAAGCGAGCATCGATTTTCAGCCACGAAGCTGGTGGGTGTCAATTTTTCAGCCGCAGATCGGAGTCCCGCCGATCCTTTCCCCGCACAGCGGTCAGTGCGTGGATTTCTCGCTCTTGGGCTGCCAGATTCTCCTTTCAGGGTCCTAGGAACTGAATGGGCACCACTTGGCAGAGTAGCAGTCTCAGCAGAGGCTCCAGGTGCTGGCAGAGAGACGTCTTTGCTTTCCCTGAGACTTTAAACAACAGGAGGCAAGCTCTAAATCAAGCCCTTGGAGAGTTCTTCACAAGAAGGATGGCAACACAAAGTCCAGTCTTTTTCCTCTAGCACAGGCAGAAGCAGCAACTGCAGGATAGCTCCACAAAGCACAGGCAGGGCAGCTCTTCTTCCTCAGCTCTTCAGCTCTTCTCCAGGCAGAGGCTCCTCTTGGTTTCCAGAAGTGTTCTAAAGCCTGTGGTTTTGGGTGCCCTTCTTGTACCCATTTTGCCCTTTGAAGTAGGCTTACTTCAAAGTAAAGTCTCTCTTGTTTGCGAAATCCTGCCTTGCCCAGGCCAGGCCCCAGACATACACCAGGGGGTTGGAGACTGTATTGCATGAGGGCGGGCACAGCACATTCAGGTGTGAGTGACCATTCCTCCCCTCCCTCCTAGCACGGATGGCTCATCAGGAAATGCAGACGACACCCCAGCTCTCTTTGTGTCACTGTCTAGAGAGAGGTGCAAACAGCTCAACTGTCAAAGTAACCCAGACAGGGAGTCCACAAACAGGCAGAGTCACAGAAATGGTTTAAGCAAGAAAATTCCCACTTTCTAAAAGGGGCATTTTCAAACACACAATCTTAAAATCAACTTTACTAAAATATGTATTTTTAAATTGTGAGCTCTGAGACCCCAAACTCCACATGTCTATCCGCTCCCAAAGGGAATCTACACTTTAATCCTATTTAAAGGTAGCCCCCATGTTAACCTATGAGAGGGACAGACCTTGCAACAGTGAAAAACGAATTTAGCAGTATCTCACTGTCTGGACAAACAAAACACATTTCTATATGTCCTTCCTTAACCATACACTGCACCCTGCCCTTGGGGCTACCTAGGGCCTACCTTAGGGGTGCCTTACATGTAAGAAAAGGGAAGGTGTAGGCCTGGGAAGTGGGTTCACTTGCCAAGTCGAATTTACAGTTTAACACTGCACACACAGACACTGCAATGGCAGGTCCGAGCCATGTTTACAGAGCTACTAATATGGGTGGCACAACCAATGCTGCAGGCACACTAGTAGCATTTGATTTACAGGCTCTGTGCACCTCTAGTGCACTTTACCAGGGACTTACTAGTAAATCAAATTTGCCAATCATGGATAAACCAATCAACAATTCAATTTACACAGAGAGCATATGCACTTTAACACTGGTTAGCAGTGGTAAAGAGCTCAGAGTTCTAAAGCCAGCACAAACAGGTCAGAAAAAATAGGAGGAAGGAGGCAAAAGGTTTGGGGATGACCCTGCAAAAAGGGCAAATTCCAACAAAGAAACAGTACAAACCATGGTCAATTATCTGAATTTTGATACCTTCGAACCTCAACTTTCACCAAAAACCAAGTCACATGGATTCAATCTGGGCACCAAGCTCACCCTGAAGGAGCACATGGCAAAAACATGGAAAGAAGGACTATTACCACCTCTCTCCTCTCTCTTCCAGAAAGCGACTTTAGAACAGAGGTTCACGCCACCTTACTTTCACCTCTGTATGGGGTAACACACTGTTCCATGGTCTTCCAGATACCACACTTGCATCCCTTAAGGGCATCCTACAAATTGCACGACATCTCATCCAGTATGTGAAAAAGTCTGATCACCCCAATCCTGATGGAACTCCTTTGGCTCCACTTGTCACTCATGCCATCACAACCAGCACCGCTGTTTATCCTGCAGACAAGCTCATCACCTCGGGTGGTTCTTGGAACACCTACAGCCAAGAACCAGACTGAAGAGTAAAAAGTTTAAAAAAGAAAAATACAAGGCAGCAGGCATTTTCCAGTGTTGCACCCAGGGTCTGGAACAACAACCCTGCATCCATCACGATTGCCCCAGGACTGCTCCAATATAGGAAAAAGCTGAAGCTGCTCCTATTTAAAGGGCACTAGATCAAATGCACTAACCATCCATAAACCAGCTACCTCTCCTATCACATTTTGGATTTATACTTGTACTTGACTCTATAATGCTCTTCTGCCTAGATTTGCACTAAAGAAATACCACACACATACATAAACTCATACAATTATTTTACATTATTTGCTATCCTCACATGCTTAGTTTTCTTGCTAACAATTGCTTCTATACAACTAATCACAGAAATGCTAGGAGGAGCACAAAACATTGGCAGTGATTTGAAAATGTGGCTCTATCATTGGCCAAAAACTCTTTGATCTGACTCACACATCTATCACTCTATTGCAAGAAATGCCTTCTCCAAATTGTTCTCTGTACAAACTCACGTTGGGACCAGATCCAGACCCTGGATGGTGAACTGCTGGTCATCAGGGTGGTTGAAGACTTAGGGGGTCATTATAACACCGGCGGTCGGCATAATATGGAGGAAAGTACTGCCAACAGGCTGGCAGTACTTTCCTCCATATGAAGCCAAACCGCCAATGTACCACACCGACCGCCACAGCCGTAATGGCCGTTGGGCTGGAGACATTCATTATGACCACCTTAACACCATGGTTTTCGTGGCTTCCTTACCGCAACAAAAACCATGGCAGTAGGCACTATCAGTCACAGGGAATCCCTTCCCTGTCACTGATAGGGGTCTCCCTCACCCCCTCCACAGGCTGCCCCCACCCCCCTTTCCTCTCCAGATCCCCCCTTCATACATGCCCCTCCCTTCACACATGCACACTTGCATACTCACACCCATTCCCACATTCATCCATGCATGCATGCATGCATGCATCCATACACACACACATCCGCACACACTTACATACATACACGCAGGCACGCATTCACACTACTCAATATACATGCACTCACATACCTAAACATGCACACACGCAACACACACCCGCATACATGCACGCACTGACATACACACACACACACAACACCTCCATCCCCTGCCGGAGCACCCACTTATCTGTGTCCAGGGGGTCTTCTGGCAGGAGACGGGACAAGGTCTGCTGCCAGCAGCAGCGTCCGATAGCAGAACACCGCCAGGCAGTATTAATTCTCATATTACGGCTTATGGCGGTCTACTGGCGTGGCGCTGCTGCCACCTTACTGCCATCCGCCGGCATGGCTAGAGCTGGATTTCTGCCATCCTTCTGGCAGAAATCCGGCTGTGGTCATAATTTGGCGGGCAACTGTCTTTTGGTGGCAATGTTATAATGAGGGCCTTAATGTTTGTCACCCTGATGGACAGTAATCAGTCCTACTTAGAGACAACCGCTGGCCCAGAGGTAATCCCTCTATATTGAAAGGAATTTCTGTCACAGCGGTCCCCTTCAATGTGCAGAAAGTTTGGTGGAAGGCTGCATTTTGTTCTGATGGCCATCCACTAAACGTTTAACATTTTTTGTTTTCCAAAGGTAAACTACCAAAGTGGGAGTTTGCTATTGAAAAAACAAAAAACAACTTACAACCCCCACACCTTGGGAATTTTCTCCCAGTGTGTGGGGGTCCTTTTGTCCCTAATCACCAGGTTTTTCTTGGTAGTGATGGACTGAAAATTTCCCATCAGATCATCAACTCTAAATAGAAAGGTGATGTGATGGCTTTCCATTAATAGCTCTTACTCTGGTGGGCTACTGGATTCGCTTTCTGTCCATAGAGTCAACTAGGGCCCACCAGCGGAAAGCTGATGGTCCACCTCTCTCGAAGTGAGGTGGGCAGACTTTGAGTTGGAGGGCAGGGTATGTCATCATGTTTGCAACAGAGTACCTTGTCTGCCAACCTCCAAATCACCCCCATTTGCTTCTAACAGAAGGCACCAAAGAACACAACTTATAATAAATTAGCTTTTGAGAAATTATTACTCCGTTCGAGGGCCTTGATGTTTGTGTGTCTCTCTCTTCTTTCTCTTATACCCAGTTGCAAAGCAGGTCTACAAACCAGTCTCCAAGTCCCCTACCTTGGGTATGATGCCAGAATATCATAGCTAAAATTTTGCCTGACAGAAATATTGTGTGCTAAACAGAATTGTGTCAAAATATAATGCCATTAGTAAAAAAACATCAACAGCTATTGTGATAATATTTATGTAAACAATATTAAGGACAAATATTTCTGTCAGACATCATCTTTGCTAGTGATATTCTGATATCAATCAATCAATCAATCAATCATATTTATTTATACAGCGCGCTACTCACCCGTGAGGGTCTCAAGGTGCAGGGGGGGGGTCACTGCTGCTCGAAGAGCCAGGTCTTGAGCTGCCTCCGGAAGGTGAGGTGGTCCTGGGTGGTCCTGAGGTGGGCGGGGAGGGAATTCCACGTCTTGGCGGCCAGGTAGGAGAAGGATTTCCCACCTGCAGTGGTTCGGCAGGTGCGAGGGACGGCGGCGAGATCGAGGCTGGTGGATCGAAGTTGATGGGTGGGCGTGTAGAAGGTGAGGCGACGGTTGAGGTATTCGGGGCCCTTGATGTGGAGGGCTTTGTGTGCGTGGTTGAGGAGCCTGAAGGTGATCCTTTTGTTGACGGGTAGCCAGTGTAGGTGTCTCAGGTGGGCGGCGATGTGGCTGTGGCGGGGTACGTCGAGGATGAGGCGTGCAGAGGCGTTTTGGATTCGCTGAAGACGTTTCTGAAGTTTTGCGGTGATTCCTGCATATTGGGTGTTTCCGTAGTCCAGGCGGCTTGTGACGAGGGCGTGGGTCACAGTTTTTCTGGTGTCGGCGGGGATCCAGCGGAAGATCTTTCGGAGCATGCGGAGTGTGAGGAAGCAAGAGGACGAGACGGCGTTGACTTGCTTGGTCATGGTGAGAAGGGGGTCCAGAATGAATCCGAGTTTGCGTGCGTGGTCTGAGGGGGTCGGTGCGGTGCCCAGGGCCGTGGGCCACCAGGAATCATCCCAGGCGGACGGGGAGTTTCCGAGGATGAGGACTTCCGTCTTGTCTGATTTCAGCTTCAGGCAGCTGAGTTTCATCCATTCTGCGACGTCTTTCATTCCATCCTGCAGGTTGGTTTTGGCAGTGGCTGGGTGTTTGGTGAGGGAGAGTATCAGCTGGGTGTCGTCGGCGTAGGAGATGATGTTGATGTTGTGTTTGCGTGCGATGTCGGCGAGGGGGCTCATGTAGACATTGAAGAGAGTAGGGCTGAGCGAGGAGCCCTGTGGGACGCCGCAGATGATCTTGCTGGTATCCGAGCAGAAAGGCGGGAGGTAGACTCTTTGGGAGCGGTCAGAGAGAAAAGAGGCGATCCAGTCCAGGGCCTGTCCTTGGATACCGGTGGAGCGGAGGCAGGTTATTAGGGTGCGGTGGCAGACGGTGTCGAAGGCAGCTGAGAGGTCGAGGAGGATGAGGGCGGCTGTTTCTCCATTGTCCAGCAGGGTTCGGATGTCGTCGGTGACTGCGATGAGGGTGGTTGGCCCGAAATCCAGATTGGGAGGGGTCGAGCAGGTTGTTGTCTTCGAGGAAGTTTGTCAGTTGTTTGTTGACGGCCTTCTCGATGACTTTGGCCGGGAAGGGGAGGAGCGAGATGGGGCAGAAGTTCTTCAGGTCGCTGGGGTCCGCCGTGGTTTTCTTCAGGAGAGCATTGACTTCAGCGTGTTTCCAGCTCTCGGGGAAGGTGCCAGATGCAAACGAGCTGTTGATGATGGTCTGGAGATAGGGGGCGATGCTGGCGTCGGCTTTGTTGAAGATGTAATGTGGGCAAGGGTCCGAGGGGGCACCGGAGTGGATGGTGTTCATGGTAGTTTTGGTCTCTTCGGCGCTGATGGGTGTCCAGGCGTTGAGGGTGACGGCTGGGGCTGTGGGTTCTGTGGTGGTCGGCGGGATCTGTGGACCGAAGCTGTCGTGTAGGTCGGTGATCTTTCGATGGAAGAAGGTCGCGAGGGAGTTGCAGAGTTCTTGTGAGGGCATGATGGAGTTGGAGCTGGCGTTGGGATTGGAGAGCTCTTTGACGATGTTGAAGAGTTCTTTGCTGTTGTGGGTGTTCTTGTCCAGTCTCTCTTTGAAGGATGCTCTTTTGGTGGTGCGGATCAGCTGGTGGTGTTCGCGGGTGGCGATTTTGAGGGCTGACATGTTTTCTGCGGTGTGATCTTTGCACCAGGTTTTCTCGAGGGTACGGCAGTTTTTTGGGATTCTTTGAGGGCGTCTGTGAACCATTGAGGTTTCCTGGTGTTGGTCTGTCTTGGGAGGCGTCTGAGGGGGGCGAGGTTGTCAGCGCAGTTGGTGATCCACTGTGTGAGGCTGAGGGCTGCGTTGTTGGCGTCGGAGGTGATGGTAGGTTGGTTGTGGTTGAGAGTGGAGAGTAGCTGTTCTGTGGAGATTTTGTTCCAAGGTCTGCATGAGATAGGTTGTGTGCGAAGGTGGAGAGTCTTGCGTCTGAAGGTGAAGTGGATGGTCGGTCCAGTGTATTTCGGAGGAGTGGCTGAAGGATACGTGGTTGCTGGCGGAGAAGATGGGGTCGAGCGTGTGTCCAGCGATGTGGGGGGGGGTGTTCACCAGTTGCTTGAGGCCGATGTTGGCGAGGTTGTCGAGCAGGGTGGTGGTGTTGGTGTCGTTGTTCTGCTCCAGGTGGAAGTTCAGGTCTCCGAGGAGGATGTAGTCCGGCGAGGCTAGGGCGTGCAGGGAGATGAAGTCTGTGATGGATTCGATGAAAAGGGCGCGTGGTCCAGGGGGCCTGTAGACGAGAGTTCCGCTGAGGGTGGTCCTGGGGTCGGTGTGGATCTGGAAGTGCATGTGTTCGTCGGCGAGGGGGGTGTCTTCGGTGGAGGTAGTGACGTTGATGGAGCTCTTGTATATGATGGCGATTCCTCCTCCAACTTTGTTGGTGCGGTCTTTCCTGGCGATCTTGTAGCCATCGGGGATGGCTATGGTGATGTCGGGGGCCAATGAGGCGTTCATCCAGGTCTCAGTGATGAAGGCGACGTCCGGTGCGGTAGAGTCCAGGAGGTCCCATAGTTCAATGGCGTGCTTGTGGACGGAGCGTGCGTTGATGAGGATGCACTTGAGGTGGTTGTTGGCGCGTGGGCTGGTGGACGGGGTGCAGTCTTTTAAATTAAATGAGATAATTTGATATAATTTTATATTAATGATGCAGATATCATTAGGTCAAGCCAAAAAGGGTCCCGATTTGAGCCCAGATTGTTCTTTTCAGAACAGTCTTTAATCTCTTGGATATCAGCAACAAGGATAGAGAGAGTAAAAATAGTGCTGTTTTTGAAGAGGAAAGCATTGTCACTCCCTGATTGAAATTACTGCAAGCTCTGAGACAGGCCTCTTTTACAACTATGCTTCTCGGAAAATAGTCATATTTGAGTAGTGTGGGAACTATATAACAAATATGCTTTACAGTTTATAGTTCTAATGTGGGACAAGAGATTTCCATTGAAAAGAAAGACAAAAGATAAGAAACTGGTTACATCTCTGCTGAATGCCAGCAATTTCTTAACTCATGGGGGATGTTTAGGTGTAGCTAGGCTTAATTTAACATAGATTATTTTCCGGTTTCTTTGCATTACTGAGCCTATGCATCATTATTAGGTTGAGAGTGAGGTATGCTTTTCCAGTTACTGGCCAACGGTTTTTTGCTGAGAGTAAGAGCTCAAAGTTATTCTGGGTAATTGATCTTTTTAGATTTTTATTTAAATTGAAATGAGATGTTGCCCTCCTTTTACAGGGTATGTATGTGCCATGTTCTATTGTGTTGTAGCATATACTCTTTTGTTAAATAAAGAAAATGTATAATTTAAAAAAACAGAACTTTTTATTCCTATGAAAACCATTAATGGCTTCTCAATGGCTAAAGTAAGTATTTCGCAAACATGTTTTGCGGAAGCAATATGTAGGATAAAATAGTCGGACATTTAAAATAAACCACTTACAAAATATTTTCTACTTTGAGAGTAGCATGTCCTGGTAGAAAATCGTCTCAGTTCTTTACAGTTTGATGCAGTTTTGAGGAAGAATAAAATATTTTAGAACTAAGGAGTCAGAGTGCCAAATTCAGGATTTCTTGGTTATTTTCTTATATTTTACTTTATTTGATAGTGTAGATCTAACTTTAAGGTATTGTGGAGTGTTTTACTGAATATATTTTTACTGTCCCTATTATATACAGAAGAATTCAACCTGTGCTGCGATTCTTAACATGGGTACGGCAACTGTTCAGAAAATTAAATATTATTAGCAAATTTATCATGTATAGAGGTAAAAAGTCCAAACTGAAAATTTTAAATTAAGCTGGTACCCTTATCCTATCTGAGGGGGCAATGCTAATACAGAAAATGGAATCTAGTACAGATGATGATAAATGTGCATATTGTAACATTTTGTTTTTAGCTCAAGCTGGCTAAAATGTCCCAAGCCATTCCAGACAGTTTGAAAAGTTTAATGGGTCACCTTTTAACTGTATTGCACTCGGGCATTTAAAGAGGGGTTAGTTTTGCCTAGTTTGAGTTAGCACCAGTACTTGAGAGTGAGCGAAGGGCTAGTGTTTGCAGCACAACGCAAAACCTTACATCCTTAAATGGAATTCAAATATGGAGGAAATAATTATGCGTTCTTTGTAATGAAAATGTTTTTTTCACTATTCATGCAGATCCATGTTTATACCGCAGATGCAGCTCTAAAGCAGCGATTATTTGCGGAAATGTCTCAAAACTGGAGTTAGTACAAGTGGGTACTCCTAACTCGGAGGAATCCTAAACATTTCGCCTCTCTCTTTAAAGTCTGATGTTTTGAGTTATTTTTTTTATTTTATTTATTTATTTATTTAGAACACACAGCGGGTTACATGTTTGCAACATAAAAGAAGATAAACAAAAATAAAAAAAAGTCGTAAGTACATCAATGTTGTCATACAGGGGAAACATGCATTCTATTCTAAATCAATAGTCATAGTTTCTGCTTTTAAAGATCTCATATAAGATTACTTATTTAATTAACATATTCTCGAGGCCCCGAGAGCCATGCAGAAAGGGGTGCCCAAACTCTAGTGAGTCTTTTACCGGCCGCTGCTCCTTTTAGTTCATACAGGCTATTCTCCAAGTGATACATAGATAAAAGTCGTGAAAACCATTGATTAAATCGTGGGGGGTCTACATCACGCCACAGAGATGCTATGCAGCTGCGAAATACCGACATTGCTATGAACAGAAAATATCTGTCTCGACTATTACAGACTGCATGATCAAATCCCAGCAAAACCATTTGAGGTGTCAGATAGATAGTCTGTTTCAAGATTTTCTTCAATATATCGGATATCCCGGTAATCAGACTTTCCAGTTTTACACATTGAAAAAACATATGACAAAGATCTGCATTCGGGCAACCACATAGTGGACACATGATTCCCATCGTTTTACCCCAGCTCGCAATCTTAGCAGGTGTATAATATAAATTATACAATACCATAAAATGTTGAGCTTGCGGGCTCGCAGACAATAAAACAGTCCGTGCCATTTCCATAGATTCACAAACCTCTATCTCTTTAGCTCCAACCCGTCCTTCCCATTTTTTAACAAGTAAAACCCGGTCGTCCAATATAGCATTTAAAAGCAGCGGATACAGGTTTTTAATGCCGCAGCTAGTGGGGTGTCGTGAAACTTCCATTAGTTTAATCTTGTCTATGTGCCAACCTTGGGTCATACTAGTAAGTAGAAAAGCTCTAATCTGTAAAAATTTAAAAAAGTCTGTTTTTTCCAGCGCAAATTCCACACTCAGTTCCTCAAATGATTTGAAGTGGCTGCCAGAATGAAAAAGGTCCCCGACTTTATGAATACCCCGGTTACTCCACCTCAAACAATAGTGGTCTTTAAATATCACCGGAAACGTGGGTGTATTCCACAAGGGAGTGTAGTAGCAGATTCGTCCTATACCTATCTTGCGCTTAACCTGGGTCATTGCCTTAAATGCAACATAGATTACCTTAAATTTAACCTTTTTGTAGTAGCTGGGTTCCAGAATCCGCAGAAAGACTGCATCTGCTTCTTTGCCCAAAATCAGGGTATATATCGAAGGGAGAGCATCTTGCCCGGATCTATCTGTGACATAAAGTGTCTGTGCATACTGAAGCACTGCTGCCAGCTAATAAAGTTTAAAGTTGGGAAGTGCCCACCCCCCTTTCTCTCTAGGAAGAGTCATATAGTGAAAAGCCCGGCGCGGCTTTGTATAGGACCAAATAAAGCTATTAACCAATCCCTCTATTAGTTTGAACCAGTCTTGCCCAATCTCTAGGGGCATTGTTCTAAAGAGATAGAGTATTTTGTGTAGAAAGACCATTTTTATCACGTTGCAACGTCCCATAAGTGACAAATGTAGATTATTAATGCGAGCGAGATCTTTCCTAGTCTTTGTTAAAATCGGGCCCATGTTTATTTTCACAACTTTGTCAAGGTTTACTGTGAGTTTAACACCTAAATATTGTACCTGTGTGAGCACCCGCTCATCCTTAAAATCTATTGTGTCGTTCACCAACATTTGGCATTTACTTTTGTTCAGCAAGTAGCCAGATCTTTTCCCAAACTGCAGGGCTTCCTGCTCTATTTCCAATATAGCAGTCCTGGGGTCCGTGGTCACCACCACAATATCATCTGCATATGCTAAAATCTTAGTACACCCTCCTTTCAATGAGACTGGAATGATCCGATCATTCCTGATCATTCTCCTGATCAAGGGTTCAATATATAGCGCAAAAAGCAGTGGTGAACACGGGCACCCTTGTCGCGTACCTCTCTGGATACTGATTGAGGTCGACTTTAGCCCGGCAACTTGTATCGTAGCCGTTTGTTTGTTGTAAAGTTGTTGAATTGCTTTAACAAACCCGGGACCGATGTTGTTTTTACGCAAGACAGACCATAAAAAGGACCAGTGAACCCGATCGAAAGCTTTTTCCGCATCTAGCAAGATTACTGCCATGGGAAGCTTGGCTGTTGCACTAACATCAAGTAGCGTGATGACTCGTCTTATATGGTCTGCCGTGCTCTTCCCCGGGATGAAGCCATGCTGCCATGGAGATACTAAACCTGAGATTACCAAACTCAGGCGACTGGCAAGTATTTTAGCATAAATTTTGGCATCACTGTTAATTAGAGAAATTGGGCGATATGAACCAGGCTGCGTGGGTTCCTTATCCTTTTTCAAAAAGACTACTATCTTAGCCTCCCCCCAGGAGGCCGGTTGAGGAGCCCCTGCTTGTACTTCAATAAATAAATTAAGCAACGGTTTACATATCTCCACAAAAAAAACTTTTTAGAATTCCAATGGAATTAAATCCCCCCCTGCCGCCTTTCCGCTTGCCAAGGCGCGAGTTGCTATCTCCAATTCTTCCAATGTCATAGGTACTTCTAAAGCTGCCTTATCTTCCTCTCTTAACTGATCTGATATCTCATTGCCCATAGCATTGATCTCTTCCTCTTCTTGGGGCTGTTCTTCCTGGGTATATAATTTTTGATAGAATCGTCTAAAAACTTCCATAATCTCTGGACCGTTGTGTACCATCCGCCCCTCTTCATTCACTAAACTTTTAATGTTCCCAAATACCTGCTTTTGTCTTATTCTTAAGGCCAGCTGTTGGCCCACTTTCCCGCTATACTCATAGCATTTTTGGCGATATACAAAAAATTTTGCAGCAGCCTTATCCATAAAAATCTTAGTGGCTTCTGCCTTAATGATATTCCCCTCACACAGAATGTCTGCGATCTCTACTCCGCTGCGGATCGCTTCCCCTAGTCGCTGCTCTGCTTTAACCAGCTTTGTCTGAACTAATTTTAACTGATCCATGTGTATTTTCTCCTTTCTTAACCCATAGCTCAGGGTTTCTCCTCTGACAGCAGCTTTGAATGTATCCCAAACTGTCTGGCAAGAAGCGGAGTCCTGATTTATCTTAAAGAATTCCGGGATCCATTCCTTTATTTTTTGGATATACCCTGGATCGGCTAATAGTGCCCTATCAAATGTCCAAGATCTAGGCTGTGGGCCCTTTCTCCCAATCTCTAAAGCCAAAACCAATGGGTTGTGGTCTGATATGATTCTAGGAAGTCTGTTGATCCTTATTTGGTTTTGTAGAAAGGCTGTCACAAAAAAGTAGTCTAACCTGACTAATTTCTTATGCGGGGCAGAGAAAAAGGTGAACCCTGAGTCCTGCGGGCAACACAGCTGCCAGACGTCGATCAAGCCATGATTAATGGCCAATGATTGAAGTGCCCTAAAAACTTTATTCTTTCTACCCAGGTAGAGTGTTTGTTCCTGAATGGGTTCTTTATTATCTAAATGTATATTGAAATCTCCACACATTATGATAGGTGTTGCCCAGGTCGCAAGTTCTAAGTTAAGCCAATCCAGTATCTCTGGATCATCTGTGTTGGATCCATAAATAGAACATAGAGTGAACCTTAGCCCCTTAGCCGAACATTCCAACAGAACCAGCCTGCCGAGTTTATCAGCGAATTGTCTATGTATAAGCAAAGTACTGAGCCGAGTTAATATCGCGACCCCTCTAGTGGTTGTGTGTTATCGTGTAAAAACCGCTAGCTTCCAGCCATAAAACTCCATTAGTTGCTTTTGTGTAACTGGGATATGTGTTTCCTGCATACAAATAATATTGACATTCCATGACTTGAAAACCTCTCCTACAAGCTGCCGTTTTTTGTTATTATTGAGCCCACAAACATTCACTGTGGCAATACGTATTTCACTTAACTGTCCTATTTTCATGGATGTTGGTCTTTCTGGCTCCCCTGTATGCCCCATTCAAATTTGCTGCTTTCACACCCTGTCCCTTTTTCCACTGATGAGAGCTATCCCCACTCCCCCTGCTGTGTGTCCCATTATCCTTTTTGTCCCTGTGACCCCCCCACCCTCCTTTAACCCACCCCCAACCCTTACCCCTACAAATGGAATCGCCAGGCTCCTGAGCCTGTAAGATGGTATTTGCCAGTCCCGCTCCCATTAGCCCACCCATACGTTAAAAAAACCTTCACACATCTATTACCAATCCTTAACCGCGGCCCCTCTTCTTCACCCTCCCGATCGAAACCATTGACCAATAAACAATTCAAAGAGAAAAAGAAAAGAAAAGGCCAAGAAGAGATACATGAAAAAAAAAAAAAAAAAAAAATATGGGAGAGTAGAGAGCGGAGTGCGGGGGGAGTTTACCTACCCCCAATCAGTATCACATACTTTTACATACATTTATATATAAACGGCTATTTACAGCAAACCCTCCCCCCCTTCTCCCGTACCCCCTGCCCTTGACCAGTTTTCAGTTGCTGTACATATTCTCCTGCTTTAACTTCTGAGAGAAAAAATCTTATAGTTGTTTTATAGACAACTTTTAGACGTGCAGGGCTTAACAAGTAGGCTTCTGCCCCCAACTCTTGGAATTGAGCAATCATCTGCCTGAGTCGCCACCGTCTCTCTACAGTGGCATGTGCAAAGTCTGGCCTACTAAAGAATGATACACCCTCCACCATCACCTTTGAATTGGGGCGAGCTTTTTCAAACACAGCCTGTCTCAGTAAAAAATTACCAAAATACACTATAATAGCCCGTGGATAGCTCTGGTCTCTACCGGCAGAGGTCAAGGCTTGTTTTTTCCTCATTAGTGGAAAACGGTGTGCTCTCTCAATCTCCTTTTCCCAATCCCACCCAATCAGGTCTGGGAATGCTTTCTTAAAAAGTAAAGCTATGTAGGCCCTAGTATCCTGCCCCTCAAGGTCCTCTGCTATACCCAAAATCCTCAAGTTATTCCGCCGCTGGCGGTTTTCCGCACCTTCCAGTTTCCATTGAATATCCGAGATCTGCTGTCCTTGTGTCGTCGTCTGTGCTGTTGCTGCTTTCACTTCGATTTCCAGCTCCTCAGTTCAAGTCTCCATGGTGGCGATGCGTGCACCAATGTCCTGGCAAGATTTGCCCACTTTTTTAATGGATAATTGTAACTGTCTGTTTGCTGCTTTCATTTTCCTGCTCTCCCTCTGTGCCTGTTCATGATTCTGGACCATTGTCCTGTAGATAAGATCCAACGAGGGAGGCTCTGCAGGGCCACCCATGGAAGGGGGCACTAGAGTACTGCAGGCCGAATCACTTTTCGAAAAAGCCTGTCGGGTGGCCGTATAGTCCCACTGCATTTCACCATCCTCCTCTTGAGGCTTAAGCGGGTCTCTCCTAAGCTTGGCCCCTGAACTACTCCTAAAATCAGTTTGCTCGACTGATTTTCTTCTACATGTTGAGTAATTGGATACCCAGATACTTGCTGCAGAGCTACTCTCAATATCTGAGTCTGTTAAAGGGATTTCTTCGTCTAAGTCTGAGTCTCTAGACTGATCGGAGAGAGAGAAAACGTTTTCTGCTGTATCTAATGGCCCCTGATCAATGTTTGCTGGTTTCGCCTCTTTCCCCCTCTGGACTGGAGCTGGGGGGGTAGTCTCATATGTCGTTGAGGACTTGGCCATACCCTCAGCTTGTTGCGAGTTTAACTTGCAGCTTAACGTACAAGGTTGTTTTTCACATTTCTCTGAATTAGATTCCTGAGGCCCCTGATTTGAATCTTTGAGTTCCTGCTCAGATAATTTCTCACACCCCATGGGGGGGGGGCCACCACCTCCCCGCTCTTCCCTGGACTTGTACTATCAGTCTCTCGACTGGGTGGCTCCCTCCCCCCTGCATTGCATATAGGAGTGAGTACTTCAAGAGATGTAGATGCAACAGGTACCTGCTCATCATTGACTCCTGGCACGTTAGATTGCAAATCACATACATCCTTTTCCGTGGACATTTGCTTAAGCTGCATCACACTAGTAAACATTGTTGGAACAGAGTACCTGGTGTCTTTTTCCATGTTGGTTGTTTTATGCAGGCCCCCTTTCACTTGAGGATTGCTGTGCTCCTTCAATCCGGGGACCGGTAGCTTTTTGTCCTTTCTGGTTCCTCCTGGATCTTGGTTCTGCCGCGCCCGTAAGGAGCGAGGGGTCCTGCTTAACTTCAGCGCCATCAGGGCATCCCACACACCCCACAAGCCAGCCAATGTTGCCAAGAAACGTTGGGGGTTGCGCTCGGTCGAGAGGAACAGGAGCGCGGGTCTAGGGCGAGCGCCGCGCTCGCATTTCTTGCGGGGCCCTTCGGTGCTTGCCGACGTGGCCCCGATCCTAGCAGGGGCCGCCAGAAAGCCGTGAAGCGCCTGCAGCGGTCCGTGCTGCAGGCACACAGCGTCCGCGGCATCCGCGGCTTTCGCGGGGGAATGGGAGCCGCGTGTGATCTGGAGGTGGGCTAGAGCGGTAGTGGCGATCAGCCGGGAAATCCGGCCGCCATCTTGGATTCTCCGTGTCCTCAATACCAATTCTGTAGATGTTTTGAGTTCTTCAGTGCATCCCAGTGCTCAATTTGTGCTTGTTGTTTCCGCTGTGGGGCACCAACACTTGTTTTTGAGGGCCGGCACTTCTTTTTCTGCCTCAGGCATTTACCGCGAGCAAAAGACACATATGGGACAGATGGAAAAAGAAGAGAAAATGAAAAAGCTTCGCAAGCTGAGAAAGCAGAAAGATGCAAGAGTGAGCTGAAAGGGCAGGGAGTGGCTGTAATTGAAGAGGCCCGAGATGGCTTCAGGATTACGCTGCCCCAGTATTCTGTGTTTGCACATTTAATTGCAGCAGCTGTATGTTTAAGAGGCACCGCCACGTTTTTATTTACAAATTAAACACAGGTGCATCCTCCTAAGGGTGACCAGACTTTTAAAGCCAAAAACCGTGTTATTTCACAAATATAGAAGAAAGCCTACGATTTTACTTAAACTGAGGGCACAGAATGACAGCGCTCTTCAGCATAGAATTCCCTATAAGGCACTAAGAATAAAAATAATCATGACCTGTTATTAAGTTGTTCTAATAATAAATCAATAAAGATGTTTATTAAAACATAAGGCAGTTTTCAGTCAACGCTTTAAAAAACAAAACTCGACGTGAGCTAAATTTCTCAGAATCTGCCAGGACAATGGTGAAAACCCCGGACGGTCCCGGCAAATCCTCGTGAATCACATACGAAAGAAATATGAAATATACAGTACTGATCTGCATAGCTATTTATGAGTGAGCGCTTCCAGGGACCCAAAATTGTGAGAAATTGGCAATCCCCAAACTGAAGGCAAATTAAAAAAAGTAATTATGGTGCGCAGAATAAGAATAGTGTATATTACTTGGCTTGTTTTCCTGCTATGTGCAACACTGGATGGGTGAACAAAAAAATGTCTATTCTGGGGGTAGAAAGGATAGTAAATACACAATGTTTTCTTCTGCGCAAGAGAAAATTATTAATTGTTGTGAAAAGGATAGGGTGAATGTGTGCGTTTTCCTTTTAAAAAATATATATATTTTCTCTAGTGCAGTATTCCTTTTGTATTAACATGTGTTAAAATACCTAAGGGACAGATGTACGACCCAGAGTTTTGCGACTTTCAATTTGCGACTCATTTGTGAGTCGCAAAACTATATGTACAACAGTCTACTTCACACTGTTTGCGATTCCCAATTGTGTTGCAAATTACCGATCTCATTAATATTCATGAGGTAGGTCGCAATTTGCGGCCCCACTGGGAATGGCTACAGTCACAGGGATAGTGGGCTGCTGGTGACAGCAGACCACCATGTTTGTGACTGCTTTTAAATAAAACAGTTTTTTTTTAATGCAGCCCGTTTTCCTTAAAGGAAAATAGGACGCATTTCAAAAACAAAAATGAAAAGTTTTCATTTCGTTTTTTCAGAACTGCCTGCTCTGAAAAAATATTTTCACTACCATTCAAAAGGAGAAGGGGTCCCATGGTGACCCTTTCCCGTTTGCGAATGGCTTAGCACCAATTTGAAATTGGTGCGAACTGCGATTGTTTTGTGACTGCATTCACGGTCACAAAACAATCCGACATCGCACTGAGACTCACAATTAGAAAGGGAACGCCCCTTCCTAATTGCAACTCGCAAACCTTTTTTGCAATTCGGTAAAAAGATTACTGAATTGCAAAATAGGGTCTGTACATACTAAAATGCTTTTTTCTTGTTGCAAACAGCCCAATTCTGCAAATCGGGCTTTTTGCGACAAGAAAAAAGCTACGTACATGTGGTCCTAAAAGACCACAGAATAAGCCACGCAATTTGCTACAGAACATGCAGCTAGCTAGTGGCTTTGTGTAGTTCACAAAAGTTACACTAGTCAGAGTAAAAGATTCTCCTGCTGCTCACCTTTAAACTCATTATGTCTCTCACAAACACCGTGTGAGCAGAGCTTTGATTTTGTGGCTAAACTACTGGAATTTGCTGCTGGAGTGGTGATAACTTGTTTAAAGTTTTAGACCCAGAGCTAAATAATTGCTTGTTTTAAATCGTCGAATATGTTGTTTTAGTTTAAGAGCTTATTAACTGTTTGTGTGTGTAAATGAGTTTTTGTAAAGCTTTTTGTATTAACTGTACAATTAAGCTATTATTATTGCTATGCTTTGATGAACAAAATGCATTTTGCCCAAATGATTTAATCAAATCTACATACAGCATAATTAGTGGCTCTGTGCCTAGCTGACATACTTGCGCTCTAAAAGGTGTCCTCTGCTAGAGTGGGGTTTGCATCACACAATGCAGTTGATGGCCTTCTGACAGTACCCTATTAAACAAGTTGTATGCAGGGCGGCTCCTTCTCCATGGCGAAGGACCGTTGCCCCACTTGCTGAGCCAGAAGCACAAAAATAAAACAATAGTTTTCTTTCGTTTATTTTTCTGCTTCTGGTCAGCAGTGCATGGAGGGGCAGGGTTGGGCCACGGGGAGGCGGGAGGAGGGGAGAGTGCACTAAGTGCAAATGTGTGTTTGACCAGCCGTCAAAGTCTCGCTTGTGGTAGCAATGTAATCCAAAAGCTGACTGAGGCCTTGAAACCAAGCTCAACATACCTCAAAAGAAACAAACTATCCCCTAAAACCATCAACGGGAACACAAGCATCCAGCCTGTGTAGCTCTACAGTCTACGTTCCAGCTCATTTACCACAAGCCGTATTACGAGTTCCATAGGATATAATGGACTCGTAATACGGCTGGTGGTATATCCGTCACATTACCGTCACTTTTGGGACGGATTACCACTTCCTCCAAAGTTGGAATAACCCCCTCTATGTTTTACTCACAGTGTAATAGTGGGGTTTATAATATTTACCACAATAGTAACTCAGCACCATGGCCTCAGATGCCATTAGGGAACACTGGGCTGGTGCACAGGCACAGTGTCAAACTCCTACGGTGCCATAACAGTTAACCAGTAACAGGGGCGGCTCCTCTGCAGTGGCAGAGGGGCGTCGACCCCCCGGCTGAGCTGGCAGATGAACAATAAAACGAAATGTTGCTATCGTTTTATTTTTCATCTGCTAGCTCAACCAGCAAGTGCACGGAGGGGTGGGGCAGGGCCACGGGGAGGTGTTAGGAGAAGGAGGGGACAGTGCACTAAGTGCGCACTAAGGTTTCCCCAACCCGGCTGTATACACAGCCGGCTGGAGAAACAGCACAGACCAATCCTGACGCTGCTTACATGCTATGTATAGCATGTAAGCATTGCCAGGATTGCTGGTAAGCTTGTGCTGGTGTCCCAGCGAATGCTGTGACACCACAAGTGTGGAGAGGTGGCAGGAGATGTCGGTGGGAGATAGGCGGCAGAGGTAAGTGTTTTCTTTTTTTTATTTTAACATTTTCTTTCCCCTGACATCCCCCCTCCCTTGACATATGTCGCGCCGACACTGACCAGTAACATAGCAAGGATGATGTGGGCTCTGGTGCAAGCAAGGAAAATGGCCCCCTGGACTGTTGTTAGGGTAGTATATAGAGCAATTATCAGGGGCCAACGAGTTCCCTCAGGGCTCTTGGCCCCAGTGCCACTGCACCTGCTGCACCAAAGGTAGCTACTCCCCTGGCCTTAATCAATTTCTTGTGATGTTTGCTGAACATTGTACAGGGGTTGTTGTTAGTAGGGACAGTGTGAATAATCCAGGGTAGGTACGAAGCCAACACAAAACACTTGCTTTATGCACAAAAAAACCCAGTTCCAATTAAGAGAATAAAAGTATACCTTACATACCTTGTCCAAGATGTAAACTTCTATAAATTATCATTTTAGCCTATTTTGGCATTTTCTATGCATGTAAATCTGTAGAAAACATGGAAATGCTATAAGAAATAAAAGCTGGGAGAACCCTCTTAACCCCATCTGACTCTGCACTGAAGATCCGGCGCTGAATACTTACTTTTAGATAATAACACTGATAGGCCATTGTCATTGCATGGTACTGAAATTAATCTGCTAAAAAAGAGCATTCTCCTAATGTAAAAAGTCTCTTCGTAGTCTAACTATCTCTGTCAATATAGAGGTAATTGTAGTTGTAAGGGCAACTCCCACGAAGGTCTACTTTAGTTTGAACTAAGCTCTTGGAAAGGGAATTTTTACTTGTCATGTGCTCCACGATCACCCAACGAACAGTTTACCTGGAATGCTGTATCATCTGCACTGATTTCTTCATTTAATTCCCTGGAAGAGAAGAAACATTTATGTCACATCGGTATGCACTGATATTTCTTTTAGATAGCACCACCTTATACCCTGAAATTGTTTTCTTATTTCCCCAATGTGAGCCTTTTGGTCCTCAAAAAGTGCTAGAAAAAGGCTATAGAAATTCTGCATCCTGCCATTTTGCATCACAAACTTTAATATTCCCTCCATCAATGGTGTATTGCAGGAATTTGCAGTAGTCACAGACCAGTAGGGGTGACCTTCTTTGAGAGCCACCCCTAAGGTTCTCGTGACACTGGCAGATACTACGTACAAGGTCATTTGTTGAGGATGAACCCACCTGCCCTCAGTCTCAACACTGGATGGCACTGTTGAATGGGTGACTACTTTTCCAGGGCCACAATCCACTTCATGCTCTGGCTGCTAGATTGTATCGTTGCTTCAGTGTCTAGCTACCACTCCAAGACCTTGATCACTTCCATAGTCTTACTTACCAATGGGTGAGCTCTAGCACCAGTTTCTGCTGCCTCTGGGACCATTGCCAAGTGCCTGACGTTCCACTGCTATGCTAAAGTCTGACTCTTCAACCCTCTCTAGAAACTGCTCTTCATCCGTAAAATGCCATAGGATTGTTATTGTCCTTATACTGTCACTTTAATTGAGAACACCAAGGTAGTGTCACAGGAATTACTGTCCCTGTTGGGAATTACAAGGTTCGTTGATTTACAGTGGATGTGATACTTCTGCCCCAGAGATTTCACATCTTAAACATCCATGGAAAAATCAGGAAGTACCAGGGGGAACTGGGTACAGTATTTCTGATTCCTTCGGTAATTTCTCATTTCTAAGTAAACCCCAGAGTTCCACTCCCGTGGAGATACTGGTGACCTTATATTGGGAACTTGGTGGCGGGGCACAGACAGACGCAATCAGGAGAAATCTGGAGCACTCCTAATGAGGCTCCAACACTGTGTGACAGTGACCACATGAACCTCTTTTTTAATTTGTTGCCAAGGTTAGCATTACATTAATTTTACTTACAATTTGGGGGAAATCTGTGACTTTGAAACCAGAGATCTTACACCAGGTAAAGGGAGACTCAGGCTTGCTGCAAGACCAGTTAATATTTTTGTTTTACCTACAGACATGCCAATTTTAAAAGATAACTTATTCAAACGCATTTGATACACAGGCTTCTTTTTCAGTAAAAAGATGCATTTAAATGCCTGTTTTGAGGGGTTCCTTGTGTTCTCCCGTTTTACCCAGCTTGGCTTACCTGATACGCTGCTGCTTCTCTGTGAAGATCCTGAGGGTAAACTTTGCCTCAGTCATGGCTTCGAAGGTGCTGGGGACGATCAGGTAACAACCAGGCTTCAATGTGCAGCGAATGGTGACATCCCTCAAGTTGACATACTGAGACATGGCAACTGGTAGCAGGGAAGAGGTTATCCTCTTTCTGTCTGTGATGTCCTTGAGAGTCTAGTAATGCAAAAGAGGGACATAATCGAATACAGAGCAATGCTTAGTCTGGTGTCGCTGGTCTGGCACTATGTATAACACAGAGGCATGCAGTATATATGACTCAGTGCTTTGTATCATACACTAGTATCTACAGTGACCCCTAAAGTAGTACACTGTATAAGACAGTGGCATTTCCTTAACCCAACACAGGATTTAATGTAGTCATGCAATAACTCTGATCTACTCTACTACAGTGTAAAATGCAGAGAACTGCAATTTAATTGAAGAGGTGCAGTGTATAAAGCAGAAACTCGTAATACCTGTGAACCAGAAATGTAGATGGCAGTTCTCAGGACTTCTCCCCTAAACTATGGTACTGTTTGCAGGGAGTGTGCATGAAGGGTAGAGCCCACTTTTCTTAAGACTTTGTGCCGGTGCTAGAGTGACACAAAGAGGTGCATGCTATTTACTATTTAACACAAAAGGTGTTTTGTGCTGGAAGGGTGACCTTTTCAGTGTAAAGACAGTTTTGTGCCACTTGCCATCACTGTGTCATGGGGGCATTACTGGGGCGTTACTAGAGTGGATCAATGCAGAGACCCTTGGTGTTGACACAAAGCGCAATCAACTAAGTTTTGGGATGGTGGGATGGTAATGTTCTGTGCACAGTACACAGGCGTGTGTGCTCATGCGCGGATTGACCCAACTTCTGCTATCCTGACTTTTTGCTGGCCCTGCTAACATGCTACTCTGTCAAGTTAATTGTGCCTTAGGCCTCTCCATGATAGTTCTAATGTCTGAAACCTGTTCTGTGACCTGGAGGGGCACCCCACCAGTATTCTCAAAACTGGCATGGAACTACTGTCCATGACCTGTGTAAATCACAGAAAGTGGTGGGGGCAGCGCACCGAGTTGTGGGAATTATTAGTCCAGACCAGAAAGGAGTGCGATCTACTAGCTCACCCTGTGCAAAGTTCCACTTTAGGGTGACCGATAGACTCTTGCATTGACATTGTATGTGTTTGTTGGATGCATGTATGTAGGAAGAATGTGTTGCACATGCATGGTAACAATATTTTGTGTATGATGAGAGCCTGAGTGCTGGGACCAGTGGGATCCATTTCGGATGGCACGTCGTTTAGCATGCCCCAAGATGGAGGTTGGATACAGCTTCTTTAGTCAGTGGAAGCACATTGACTGCATTCCTCTGGTTGAAAGTTGTAGACCCTAATGCTAAAGTGAGGGAGGATGGGGACAGGGCTAACATTCGGTATTCATTAAAGTCCCTTCAGCAAGGGCTGCTGATTAGTTCTTCCAGAGCATTGCACTTGATGGATAGTAGGTGTGAGGAAAGAGTCATCAGTTTTCTGTTTTAAAAGGTGAGAAAGTTTCTAGGTAGGACTTGATCTTATGTCTTTTCCTCTTTTCTTCTTTAGAAAGCCTGATGACATCTAAGTGCACAGATTGTGTTAGTGCTCTTGTACTCATGCGTGAAGCGAGCCTCATCACTGCCTGCTGTGGAAGGCATCACCTTTCACAAAGGTTTTACCTGCACTAAGGCTAGAAAATGACAATGGGAAAGGAATCACCCCATACTGGCTCCACAACCTTAGACAGTGAATTTCTATCCTCTGTCTGGAAAATGATTGAACATCACCTGAATTCTGCAAAAACTTGCTGGGCAAACTGAGGGTCTGCCTAATACCTAGAAGTCTGCCTGCTGAGAGAGGCAAGGAATCTACCTTGGCTACAGGAAGGGAAGGTGTCAAGGAGAAAAAGCCCCGCTGTGTTCCTGTTGAAAAGAGCACCCAGAAGCAAGTGACTGCCATCAGAAGAGAAGATGAACCAACCCATGCTTTAAGAGCCCTCCTCGTTTCCCTGTGCAGTTCCAATAGCAAATGCTGTAAAGAAATCAAGCCAGAAAGCAACGTCATTCCCTCCAGCAAGCCAGCAACTTGTTTGAAGAATGTGTCCTGCGCTGTCTGATTGGTGTTCACAGTGAAGGAACTTTCACTGTTACTGAAGCAGAAGCCTTGTTCTCAGCCCAGAGAGCGGCACTGCCGAAGATGAGCACTCCCTTGAAACCGGCGTAGAAGCTGTAACTGTCAAAGGTAAGTGCTTGGAAAGCAGGTCTTCTGTGCTGCTAAAGACCCTTTCCCTTCCTCCCCCCACCGCAGTTCAAGTCCAAAGCAAGGCCTCCACAACAGTCTAGCATCACTGGAGCCAACACTCAAGGTGCAGATCCGAGGAGGACACGCACAAAGTGCATCTTTTGTGGCAGGTAAAACTCGACCTAAACATGAAAGGCTCAAAATCTGAACTGATTATGCAGAGGTAATTCTGTCATAAGAACATGAACTGCTGGCAATGTCGTAGCTTTTGGCAAAAACTGTTTGACCTGATTTACAAATGTTCCCATTGGCTAATCATTAGAGAACTGAACCTATACCTGTTCTATACCTATGCCTGTACGTATGTATGCCACCTTAGACATTGGGAGATCTTCCTAGAATGGGGAGAAGACACAGCAGTAGGAATAATGCTTGATTATGAATCATAGACTAGATTTCAGCACTGTAATTGAGTACCCATTGAAATGTGTAGTTGTAGTGTCTGCCATTTATGTTTTCTTTATAGCATAGATATTATTGCATTTATGTGATGTTTCACATATTGTGTTTACTGTTATTTTAATTTCATTAGAATGCTCTTCAGTGTTCTGCAGCCCTGTAGAATTCCTATGTATGTTGCTAGGTGTGCACTTGACTCCGAGGCCCAGATTTATACTTGCTTTGCACTGAATTTGCTTAAATTTTTTGCGCAAATTTGGCGCAAACCTAACTCCATATTTATACTTGGGCGCTAGACCCATCTAGCGCAAACGTTTTGGAGTTAAAGTCATTTTTTGCTTGCTGGAAACTAACTTATGTCAATGAGATGCAAGGTAGGTATTCCCAAGCAAAAAATGACAATATGGCCTTAGCGCCATATTTAACCCCCATGCTAAAATCAAGCACGGGGGAAGGGGCCTTAAATAATGGTGCTAAGCTTGCTTAGCACCATTATTTAACGCCTGGGTCAGGGCAGGCGTAGGGGACCTGTGGGCCTATTTCCATGGTCAGAGACCATGGAACGGACCCACAGGTGCCCTTCCCTATCCCCAGGGTCTTGGAATGGTGCTAGCCGGTGGTATACTTTTTCACGCAAAACTGCATTAGCGCAGTTTTGCGTGAAAAAGTATAAATCTGGGCCTGAATCTTCCCTGAAGCAACAGGTCTTGCCGTGGGTGCCTACTATTTGACTTCAGGAAATAAACCTTTGTTCTTCTGACTCTGTGCTAGTCATTTCGCCATACCTCAATACTACAATAGTATTTTGTTTAGCTGGGATATTAAGGTACTTTCATTTTACAAAGATACCCGCTGAGCTGGACACTACATTAATGTGTCTGTTGTTTGTTTCATTCTGAGGTCTTGACCCCCACTCTACCTCCCTAAGAAGCCTTTTATTGTTCTTGCTAGCTACCCTGAAAGTTAAGCATGGAAGGGGTGCCCCTGGTCCACCTTGCTGAAACATAGAAGAATAGAAACCTGGACACCAGTGACATAGGGACCTAGACCCTAATGGTTGTGGTCCGTATCTGCTGCCAGCCCTGTCGCCCCAAATGAGGTTTGGCACAAAGATAACCAGACTGAGCTTTGCATAAAAATGTAAAGCCTACTTGAAACAGACGTAGACGGGTGGAAATGTGTATATTTCTAAAATAAACTGACAACTTGATGCATGCTGAAGGGCACAGCACATATCCAATGCATAGAAATTTTTTTCAGTTTGTCTGTGCATCAGAATGCATACCCAAAGGGTTTGCCCCAGTACAAATCCTAAGGTAAAGAGCACACTCTCAACTCTGCACCATGATGTGAGGCTGTGGTCATGCAAACCAGCCTGATTGTGAGCCAGAGCAGGGGGTGACACCAGCAGCAGGGCAATCTTTGCAGGTATAGCTCTGCACTGTCTTCTTCATCTTCCACAAACGCCCTTGATCCAAATCAGTGTAAAATCCAGAGAAATGCAGTACCCTCTATTCGATAAAGTATGTAGTGAACACATGCAGGGTCCCTGAACCAGTGTAAATAAGATTAACATGCAGGGTCAATCATTCAGTGCAGTGTCACTGATGCAGTCGGTCCCCTAATAAGCATGCAGTTAACATGATTCAGTGTGGGTGTGAAAAGTGATACCGTACTGTAATACAATATGTAATCCAGAGAAATGCACAGCATACCAGATTCAATGAAGAATCCCTTATGAAGTTTAGTGGTTTACACAAACAAGCAATATTCCGCATCCAGTCAAGTGTTTAAGACAGCGACATCTACTGCAGGTATAATATAAAGTCGTGCAGGATCTTGAGCCTATGCCAGTGTATAATCAGATGCTTGTAGTTTTACAGTTACTGCGTACAGTATACAACATGATGGAGGCAGTAGATGTCCCTGGAGTGAATGCACAAACCATGCAGCTTCCTTGATGCAGGACCCTGTTAATGTCCCTAATCCAGTTTTAAATGCAGAGACATGCAGTTCACCTTATGCATTACAGTATACAATCTGCAGACACTCAGTGTATCTGAACGCACCTGATGCAGTGTAGTGTTTGATGCATACTAGCACATGGGCAGTGAAACAAGCCATTGCACTGTGCAATTCATTGATCAGACGGTGGACCATTGCAGCCCACCCATCTAACAGAGATCGGGAGGTGGTTTCTGCCTTTGCATTAGCTTAAAGTACTCTGATTTACTGGTTGTTGAAGAACTTCTAGCAAAATTCATTTCATTTCCGATACCTCTCCCTTCTGAGCTACCGAAGGGATGCTGCCACCGCTCCCACTATGTGGTGATGTACTTTACCTGTCCTGCTGGAATCTGTAAGAGGAGACAGAAGGGGAGGGGGGAGATATAGACAACATTATTATCAGGACTCCATTTAGCATCAGTTCCGCACAGACCACAATGTTGGGCTAGTTCTTCAATAACATTATTATTCTTATATGGGAGCGTGCAATCCCTGTATAAAACCCCATCTATAATTTGCTGATTATAGGCGACTTGTGACGTCCCAAGTCACCTGTAATCAAGAAATGCTGTAGCCACCCATCTGTAATAACTCATTACAATTGAGTTCTGACACAACAATGTCTGCTGCCAAAGCAGACAGCTGACGAGAAAGGCAAGTCACAGTGCATAACTAAAGCTGCAGTTTACAAATATGATAATGTAACATGCCTTTTCCTTCTGCTCTGTTTTTTTCAGATGATCATTGATAAGCAGAATGTGGATACGTATGGCGATATGTTCATAAATGTTTATTTTCCCTGCTTTAGGTAATTAATTAAAACATAGAATCTCTTTACATGTTACTACACATCATAAACCACAGCATTTTTTTTAACAATACAAGTTTTATTAACTGATTCTAATATCTTTTTGGTGTTTCATTGTATTCTTCATGTTTGCAAACATTCTATATTTTTCACCTGAAAGAGCAGCACCAGCACACCAATGATTGAAATGGTTTGTGGGAAGGATTATGGTGTGACCATGCATTATAAGGAATAAAGTATCCCCTGTTGTACATTCTAAGGATATTGCAAGTCACTTCAAAGTTCCATGACCTTTTAAAGAAATTTGGACTTCGCCCTCATTCCTCTATATGGTCAAGGAACTCCTTGGTGACTTGCAATATCCTTTTAATGTGCGCCAGGGGGTACTTAATCTGATATGTATTCCACCACTTCTGACGAAAAGACCTGTGATTGTAGTACAGACGGTGCTGTCACAGGCTTTGCTGAGAGCTAAACCTATTGCTGGGCCCTATATCCCAAGCATTTTATTGACCTTAAAAGACTGAAAAGCTGAATTGATGTGGCAGCATTCAAATTTGTGATTTATAGGTTGCATAGCAATATCTACAGCAGACACATTAATATATCAACCTATACCAACTGAACATACACATAAGGATTATGCTTAGAAACAGGTGGAACACCAGGCTTAAGCACTATATCTATCACTATAGTTATCCACATCAAAAGCGACCAAGTGACAATTTTCATTTGTGCATTACGAATAAATGGCCTACTTCCGGAATATTGAGTTTTAAATATTGTCCTACAAAAACATCATAGCCATAATATTCTTAACAAAAATATTGCGAAGGAGAGTAAATATTGGTAAGTATAGACTTACTAGATTTAACTTCACATATATGTCCCTTGGAAATGTACATATATTGTCGAGATATGTAGATGTGGAATTAAGCATAGTAGACCTATACCCACCCATATACATGCACCATTCTTTTGTGCTTGCTATTCTGACATAATACCCAAATTAACAGTGCGTTCTGCGGTGACACTGCCCCTGCCCTCCTGAACCAAACTCCTTACTTGTTTCTCCTCTAAATGACCCCGACCACGTTTGTTTGTGAACATTGAAATAAGTCACCCCTAAGACAGCCCGCACATCCTTCCTTGTAATATTGTCTTTTGCAGAGAGAACTATTCGTGGTCCTCCTCTTGTCCTAAAAAATGGGCCTGACTGGTTCCTGCAAACCAGCTCTCGCAGGTTTATCTGTCTCGGGAGAAGACTCACCCCACATATGCAAGAACTTGTACGAAAGAAGACAGAGGAGGTGGCAAATTTTTCCTGGACCCAAGTGCCCTCAACTCCAAGTGGTGTGGGGCGCTAGGGGGTTCACTTCCTGTACTGTACCGGCTTCTAGCACCTGGTCTGTTTTTGTCTGTTCTTGTCATTCTCATTGGAACCAGAAGGCGCACTCTCCTCTTCCTCCAAATAAACGCACCACTAGGCGAACGCACTCTCTTATTCAACTGCTCCTTTTGAGACTGCACTTATCCCTTTTAATCACTAAGACGCAATCAGTTGGTGCAGTGATGCTTATGTCTTATGTGGGTGTTACTATGGGATAAAGTGGCACTCTAGACAGTAAGGCAAATATTAATTACAAAGCAATTAACAATACGGTGCACTCTAAGAGGACCACACCCTTAGTCCCCAACTGTGTAGAGGTCCAAACAGCTACTAAGGAAAAACAAACAAGAGCCACTCGTTAAATCAACAAAAAAGACAGTTTTAGGTTGTGCTAGAAATTATTACATATTTATCACATACGATGTATCTAAATAACAAGTCCCAATAAGTAAAGTATCAGTATGCAAAAAGTAAAAGGCTAGGTAGTCACTATTATACTCCACAAAGATTTGCGTTTACTGGCAATATCTCCATCCAACAAAAAGGGGATCAGTTCGAACAAAATGTTTGGTGCCAGGAGTAATAGTCCGCTTCGAACACCACAATCAGGTGTCAATGTCCAAGTCCATTGCAATAGATACTTTTAGTTTTCAAAAAGATAACCAAAGATGTTGATCCAATCTGATTCCGGAGCCAACATTGTGTTTCATCTGGGGAATACCCCACTGACTTCATCAGGGCTATTCACGTAGTTAAGGTTATTTTAACAAGGAGCATCAGTAGTCATAACAATGATGCATCAATGAATTAGACAATTCGTATCACCACTTGATATTAAAGTCTAAGATGTAAAGTGAATATAAGTGAAAGCATTTTGCATTCGCAAACGGTGCGAATGCCTGTTTGCGAATGCAAAATGCCATTTCAGAATGTATGAAATACATTCTGAATGCAATTTTAAGGAATCGCTAAAATAGCGATTCCTTAATATTGCGACTCTCTAAATTAGAAATCGCAAATAAGGATTCCTTATTTGCGATTCCTTAGCACTTGTATGAAGCAATTCCTAAATGCGATTTTGGCATTTAGGAATCGCTAATTACCACCAAGTTGAACTTGGTGGTATCCATGTGCAAAATTAAAAAATGCATTTAAAATGCATTTTTAAATTGTACATGTAAAGCACACATGCCCTTTTGGCATGTGTGCACCTTACAAGTCCCCCCAATTTTTTTGGGGGTGCAGCAGAGGGGACCTTAGGCCCCCAGCACCCTGGGGTTTTGCATTTCCAAAATTGCGATTTTTGGTTCAGAAATCGCAATTTTGGAAATGCAAAAAAATCGCAGATATGGGCCAACAGGCCCATAGGTGGAATGGGGCCGGTATCGCAATTTGCGAATCGGGAATAGCATTTGCGATTTTTAAGAAATCGCTATTACCGATTCACAAATGTGATACATGGCACTTTGCGAGTCGGAAATAGCGATTTCGTAAAAATCGCTATTTCCGAATTGCAAACGGCCTTGATGATACATCTGGCCCCTGGTGCCCTGGTACATATACAGTGTGTTCTTGAGTGTCAGATGCAAAAGTCTGACTCAGGGCCGGCTTTAGGAGGGTGCGACTGGTGCGGTCGCACTGAGCGCTGATCTGGAGCGGGGCACTAACCTCAGAGGGGCTCTGTACTGACCAATAACTTTCAATTTTAAAGCACCTGCTGCAGAGTTCCTTGTGCGTCCAGCTGCGAGGCTGCAATAAAAATGTGAAGATAACTCCTGTGATTAATGTTCCTGCTAGGGAGAGAGATCAGAGTTTTGTCTAATGGCAGTTTTGAATCACCATAAATTAGCTGAAAGAAGAGATCTGTATTTTATGTGGATTGTGGATAGCTGAGTAGATTAGTAAAGCCAGTCTTTACCTGTACTTTAAAACTAATGATCTATGTATGACATTGGGCGCCATCAACGCTAAAGTCTGTCCCGCCCAGCCAGACGCTCCCAGGCAGACTAGGAGCCTGTGCCTGTCTCCAGCCCAGAACACAGTGCCCGAGACGGCTGGCCAAACCCACATGCACACTGAGGGGAGTGCTGTGTGCACTCCCTTCGGTGCTCATCATCCCACATGGGCCGCCCCTTTCACAACGAAAGGATAATAAACACAGTTTATTACCTTTTGTTGTAAAAGGTTTGCAGCTTCTGCTGCTGGCGGGGAGGCAATGCTCCTCCGCCATAGCAGAGGAGCCGCCACTGCCCCCCCAGTCTGAATACCTTGCAGAACAAGAGACATATCATTTGTCATGCATACCCTATATGTGGTCTAAATTCTTAGTATATGTGGATGTAAAAAAAGTAGGTTATTGGTTGACAGGAGTGGAAGGCTCTCTCAGGCAACAACCATGATCCTTGTTAGGATGAATTGCAAAAGTCACTAAATTAACCTTAACCCGCAGGTAGCTTGGCACAAAAGCAGTCAGGCTTAAATTAGAGGAAAAGTGTGAATTATTTATGCAGCATACGAAGAGTAAAACACAACACAGGAAAAATTGCAAACTACTTTAGAAAAATAGAGTACATTTTAGTAAATAAAATGAGAGCAGAGTGACAAAAATACAATCAGCATGGTGGAGATATGCAATTGCAAAATTTTAGGTAGCAAGGGACGAAAGTCACAAGTTTAGGCTTACTACGATGGAGTAAGGGCTGCATACAGGCACCGGGTTAGTACAAGTTACCTTCTCAAAGTCCGAAGCAAAGAGGTCCATTCATGGCGGAGGAGGCCAAGAGGAACAGGGAGATTGTTGCGGATGGTCATTGCTGTAGCGCAAAAAGCAGGCCAGATGGCGTGCACTGTTGCTGTAACGCAAAGTGCTGGTCAGGTGCCACAGACAGTCAGGGCTCGAGCTTTGTGTTGACGGTCACCATAGGCTGTTGTTGCTGGAGCTCGGGGTGCAGGTTTTGCATTGCCAGTTCACCAGAGCTTCGTGTTGGCAGTTGTCATGAGTCTTGGCACGAGGGGGGCCGTTTGCAGTCATGAAGAGCCCAAAACTTCAAGGTTTCTCCTTTCTTCTCAGGAGAAGCTCATCTGATGCCAGTGGAGGGTCCATGACCTAAGAAAGCACCTCCTCGGAATCCGGAGCTCACTCCAGGAAAGGTGAGCAGAGCTCAGGCAGGTCCAGTTGGAGGTCTAGAGCAGTCAGTCAGCTGGGAAGTTACAGAGAGGCCTCTGAAGCTTGTTGTGTTCCTGTAGCTCAGCCAACTGACTCTTGGAATCACTCAGATTAGCCTGGGATGAAGGGAGCAGACTCAGTCTTCCTTGACAGACAGCAAGGCAGTCCTCAAGCAGCATGGCAGTCCTGTGGTAGCAGCAGGGGAGTACTCTAGTGGCAGGACAGTCCTTCTTCTGTAACGTTCTTTGGTCCAAGAGTGTACTAAGGAGGATCCAGAGGGTCCAGTATTTATACTTAGTGCCAGCCTTTGTGTGTGCGGGAGAACACCCTGTCCTTCCCCCACATGGCTAATTCTGGAAAGTACTTCCCTTCCCCTGTCAAGGCTCCTGGAAGTCTGGGGTGACAAACAACTAGTATCAGGTTCCTTTGTGTGTGCTGGAGGCAAACTCTTTGAAGTGAAAGTGTGGCATGGGACAGCTCTGCCTTCAGCCACACTGGCAGGATGGCCCATCTTATCCATACCTAAGCACGTTTCGTGTCACTGTCTGTCAGGAATACACAAATTCCAACAGTAGAGCAATTCATTGTTATGGGACCCAGGATACTGGCAGAAGGCACACATGGTTTGGAGAAGAAAATGCTAACTTTCCAAAAGTAGCATTTTCAGAATTGTGACTTAGAATCTCAGTTTACCATTATAGAGGATGTGAAATTACAATTCATGTGAATATACACAGCACATCTCAATCTGCTCCCAATTCACAGCTATCAATTATTAAAAGTAAGAAAGTAACCCAGTGTTAGCCAATAGGAGAGATAGACCTTGCCACAGTTAAAAACAACGTCAGTAGTTTTTCACTCTTAGGACATGTAAAACTTAAACACACGTCATACTTTTTAAATACAATGCATCCTGCTCTATAAACATGTGGGGCTTACCTTAGGGGTGACTTATAATTACCAAAAAGGAAGATTCAGGCCTGTCAGAAGATTTATTTTGCCAGTTTGAGATGACAGTTTAAAACTGCCTTACAGGCTGCAGTGGCAGGCCTGAGGCATGCTTTAAATACTACTTTCAGTGGCGGTAGGTGACTTACAAAAATGGTGGGGCACTTTAAATAAAATACATATACAATTTATCAAAATAAACATTTAATAAATAAAAAAATGAAGGATTCACTTACTTCAGCCTGCAGAACAACCACGATGTTCTCAAGTCCTACTCCGAGCGCGGGGTCCCACAGCCAACTACTTTATCCAACCCAGACACTGTTCTCATAATGTTAACCAGCATGAGTGAAGCATCTGGATTGGCTGGAGCCGGCTGGCTCAGCGCTCTGAAAGGCACTGGAGGCCTGTGCCTTCTCTCCAACCAAGCTGTCCAAGACAGCTGGGTCGAGAGGTTTGAAATGCGCATGTCAGTCTGGCTGAAGCAAGATAGCAGGTCAACCTACATGCGCACTTCAAAATGAAGTGGCCACTTCTCATTGCTGACAATCAGCAGTAATGAAGCACTGGCTCTGCCCCCACACTCCATTTCACAGAGAGTAAAAAATAAAATGGTAATAAAAGTATTTTATTTTTCAGCTTTCTGCCATAGTGTGTGGGGGTGACACATCTCCGCTCCTATGGAGGAACCACTACTGACTACTTTAGTTGATGGCACAATGTTTGCTGCTGCTCACTAGTAGCATTTAATTTACAGGCCCTGGTACATGTAGTAGCACATACTAAGGGCTTACAAGTAAATTACATGTGCAAATCAGACTAATTTCACCATGTTTTACAAAGAGAACAGAAGCACTTTAGCACTGGTTATCAGTAGAGGTGAGGTGGGAGAGCCACTGAAAGCTCGAGCCAAGATTGAGCCTGAAGCCTGGCTCTGGCTCAGCTCGAGATCCTTTCGGTACCTCGAGCCCATAACGGACTGAGCTTTCACGTGGCTTCTGCCTGCCTCTTTCCCTGTACCCTGAATGTGGCTTTAGGGCCAAAGCAGCTGGGGAACCACGCTTGAGTCTCAGCATTAGCTCAGCATTCTATGATTCTGGGTAAATCATTTCATATCCCCATCCTTATAAACAATGAATGGTAATCTTCTGTAGTTTAATATATTTTACATGATGTTTGGTCTATGATTTCCATAGCAAATATTTTCAGGGCTCAGGTCATGCACGGGCTCTAAGATCTGAGCCAGACCCTTGGTTCCACTTTGATCACTTCTTCCCGTTAATTTGTTGACTCGCCTACCTCTAGTTAGAAGTGGTAAAGTCCACAGAGCCCTAATGACAAATAAAACGGGTTCAGCAAAGAAAGTAAGTGAAGGCAAAAAGTTTGGGGTAACCCTGCAGAAAGGGGTAGGTCCAACAGTGGAGCAGCAATAATCTAATTATCATAAGAGACGTTTCTGTACTGTGCAGATTAGGAACCCACGTATTTCATGGTGCTGCCATATGCGAGAATGAAAAAAAAGAGCCAGAGTGAAACAGGATATTTGCCTATGATCACAAAATTTGGTCAAGAATAGAAGCGGAGCTGGTTCCTGCATTATCTGGTTTCTCATTGTGCTATTCAGATTCTAGATGATACCTTCTTCTTGCTTCTTTTTTTATATCAAAAGTTAATGTTTGTCTTTAATTCATGGTAAATGAAGCTGCAGCATGAGTGGCACCAGGCTCACACTGCCTATTTCTTCCACTGTGCTAAAGACATAGAAGGCTGCTTTTGTAGGGCAGAGGACTGCTTCTGAGCACTATTACAGTACTGGACACCTACCCCTGTACTGTCCAATCACACAATGTACAATCTTTACACCTGAGGGACCAAAATAAATGTATGCTAAGTTCTCCCAGGAACACATTTTGCTTATTATTTCCATCAAATGCTTGGGGGTTATGGTAAAACATGCGGGTTGTTGAGTAGCTATCAGATACAAATGAAAGGTTCCAACAGGACACTATTCCAAAGGCACTAAAGGCCATGTAGCTGCCATGAGAGTTAGCGTTTGAACCAAACCATCAACTGCTTCCTCAATAGCAAACTGCAATTGAAGATGAGCCAATTTATAAACTTGGGGCTCCTTGCTTTGCTAGAAATTGACAATACTGAGAAGTGAGCTTGTGTGCATTAGGTAATATACAATTATGACCATGATCTGTAAAGAGAAAGTTACTTACCTGTGACTCCGCATTCATTGGAGCATTCATTGGCAAATAGGTATACATAACAAAGATCTCCTAGAGTTAACAGGAGCGAGATGTAAGGTCTAAGGTGAATACTCTTTATCAATGACACACCAATCTTATTAGATGGCCCACAGTGGTGCAAAGAAAACCCCTTGGTCTAGGAGGAACACTCTATAGACTTTTCCCGTGTGCCCCGAGTGCCCGTGCGAAGTTGGCTATGATGCCCTGTAAGATAGTTCCTCTGGGCTATGACGCTTGCAACGAGGATCACTTGATCTCCTCATGCAGGTTATCCACTTTGTGCTCTGAGCCATTGTGAGGGAGATCCACTGGCTTCATCTTTCAAGTTTTCATCTTGTGGTCTGAGCTGTTATGATGGAGATCAACTTGTCCCCTCATATAGTATCCTCATATTAATTTGTTGGAGCAGTGCAAGTACATCAAGAAGTTCAGAATATAGTATGGACAATGAATGGCCTCACTGAACTTAGAAAAACTTCAAGCATTATATTAAAAATAACATTTAGATTTTTTTATGTTTGTGAATTAAGTAATATATTTCATCATTTGTGTATTTGTTTGTTGAATGCTTGTTTCTGTATTTTTTGTGTATTGTTTTGAGGTTGAAATTGTGGAAAATACTTGGGGTTCCTGGCTTTCAGTAATGACTCAGGGGGGTTCCCTGGATTCCAAAAATAATTCAGTGGGGTCCCCGGTTTCCAGTAATGATTAAGTGGGGGAGTCCTCAGAAGTCAAAAGGTTAAGAATCGCTGATCTAAAGCTCTGAGTTGTTCAGAAGAGCATCCGCTGGCCTCCTCTTTGATGTTTTCATCTGAACCTCTGAGCTGTTGTGAGGGAGATAGAGTGCCCTTCACTTTCAGGTTTCATCTACAGTTCTGAGCTGTTGTGAGGGAGATAGAGTGCCCTTCACTTTCAGGTTTCATCTACAGTTCTGAGCTGTTGTGAGGGAAAGCCTTCTTTGAGGTTTACATCTGTGACGCATATCCCTTATTTTCGCCCTAAAAATGCTAAATGCCGACATTTATTTAAATAGATTAATGTCAGAGTAATACAATCATGCGAAATAAACACATAGAACTTCTGGAAAAAAAACTAAAAAGAGAAATATTATTCACCCTCACACCGTAATAAATAAACAAAAGCATAGAAAATATATCTAGAGAAGGGTAAGAAAAAATATAATTGAAATACATGTAAGTAGACCTTAAAACACTACCATCTACTGGCAGAATGACAAACCTAATTGCTGAATACAATTGTTTATAGGGAAGCGGAAATAATACTAGATAATTAAGAAAAAAAGATCTCGAAATTAATTACTCTGATATTAATATAACGGAATTAATGTCAGAGTAATAAACTCCTCAACGGGGAAACCAGGAAACCCGCTCCTCTCACTCAGTCCACAGCACTGGAGAAAACACTAGTGGATTTCCCTCATAACAAGGGGCTACTGGATCTCCCTCACACCAGCTTAGAGGACAGGCAGAATAGGTGGAAGGAGAGGCACATAGACCTTCTTAAGACTCATTAAAATCACTAGACGAAAACGGTGCCCTGTCCCCCTGTTGTGAGAGAGACCCACTGTCTTTTTAGAAGTGTTCTCACAGGCTTTTAGATCTTGAGAGGGAGTGCTCCTGGCTTGTCTTTGATGTTTCCACTAGTGCTCTGAGATGTTATATGGGGAGATCCACTGGCTTTCTCTTAGTTCTATTCTCCTCTCCTTTGATTGGCTGGGAGTCAGTACTTGGCCTGGTGTAGGTTTTAATCTGCGCCCCGAATGGCTTGGAGAGGGAGTCTCTGGTCTCCAAACAGGAGAGGTTTATCTTATAAATAACTGAGCGAGGAGTTCTCTTGCTTTCTGTTGGAGGTTTTCCTAAATTTTGAGAGCACATTGCCTCTTTAACACAACCATTAGTGCAACAAAGACTACACTTGTGCGGACCTCATTCTCTCTGTTACCCACTATCATCAATTTCAAAAAGAGGTGCTAAACAAGCCTATATGCAACTCACTTGCATGTTACACATGTTGGTTTATATCATTCACAGTGGTTCATATAGCAATTGTTATTTATTTAAATGGGAAACATATTAGCTGTGTCTTTGTCTGTATTGCACAGGTTCACACAGTTTTATTGGTTTGCAAGCCCTGTACTGGTTGGTATTACTAAAAATAAAACATAAGTCAGGAAGCCTTGTGTTCAACTAGTGTTTAGTGTAGAGTAGCAGGCAACAAAAGCAAAAAATCAAAGGTAACTGACATTTCAACAGACCGTTTGTCTCGTTAGAAAACAGTCAGTTGGAGCTCAGGACAAAAATTCATGAAAAATCAACATAGTATATATATAATTTCTCTCAATACAAGTCAATGAAACCCGAGTATGTGATAGAAACATGTTAGTCTTAGCAAAAATGTATCTAATGTGCAGTTGCCAGGATGTTCCCTGCAAAAGAGCGCAGAATGGACTTGAGAAGATATCATTCATATATCTAATACTAACCCCTTTAGTCTGACAAAATCCTGCTTTCCTTTCCAAGTTTGAGAACAAGGTTATATTGTAGAAAATTGTGAAACGTACAACACTGAGGACTAGGGCCTCAGGGCCTACTTGGGTCTTGAATGTTTTGCAAGCATTTCAAAGTTAGGGGAAGTGTCAAGCTAACTTAAGACAACATCCATATTTGATTAATAGGTGATATATTCAGGAATACATACGTAGTTGCTAACATTGTCCTCCTTCGGACTAAATGAACAGGATAAAAACAAACAGATTTTAGGTTTGTTTTCTCAGTATACAGTAAGATAGGTTTGAGGAATCAATATTTTGGTTAATCCCAAGGTGAAATATTGGAACTCTAATAAAGCTCATTGGTTTACATGAGAAAACATAGGTTTAAGGTGTGAGCTTTTTAAACGCAATATATTGGTTTATGTTCCAATTTACTGGTTTATATCTAGAGAACACTGCTATGTCTATTTAGTTTATTGGAGTATGCACAATCATAACTGGTGCATGTATACACAATGGTGTGCTTGCAAAATGTATTGCTTTGTAGGCACAGTATATTGATTTGCCCTCAAAATCGGTTGGTTAATATGCATAACACTGGTCCAGATGTGTAACATATTGGTTGAGATTCATAATATATTGGTACGTTCTCATAATATACCCAAAGTGCACTGATTCTCAGGCATATTGTATTGCTTAGTAATTCTAACACATGGGTGCAGATGGCTAATGTACTGGTACTTATACATACTATATTTGCTCTCTCCTTTAATGTGTACTGGTTTCTGGTCGTAATATGTTGGTTGAAATATGCAATATACTGGTTTCAAAAAATGCTGTCTGCACTTTTAATGTACTAGTAGATATGCATAACTGCCTGGTTCGGGTACATAATGTATTGGTTCATTTTTGTAATGTACTGCTTCTATGTGTTATATATTAGACATATTGGTTTTAAATCATTACATGCTGGTTTGCATGTGTGATCCACTGGTTCACATGCATATCCTACTGGTTTGCATAATTACTACATTGATTTGCATGTGTACTGTACTGGTTGACATACATAATTTTAATGTATCGGTTGGTATGTGCAAAATATTGGCTTAAATGTTCAACTCATCGGGTTGAAAGCACTACTTACTGGTTTACATGCATAATATACTGGTTCTCATGCTGGCTTGTATTTTTACCACACTTAGTTGCATGCATTAAATGCTAGTAGACATGCACAATTATATGGTTCAGGTGATTGAACCATTGGTTTGCAAGTACACCATATTTTTTTTATACAAAACAATCTGTTTTATAAACCTCACTTACTGAATTATGTGCACAATTTATACATATATGCGATATATATTTGCACAGCCACAATGGTTTATGAACAGCAAACACTTTGGTTTGAATGAATTTTACATTGAAGCCTATGCTTCATGCATTGGTTTGCTTGCACTTCATTATTGTTTGATTCAGCAGATTTGAGGGGCGGAGACAATGAAAGGGGTCGGAACGTCAGCAGAAATTGGAGGCTCAGTTTTCGCAAGTTCTGCAAGATGCCACTCCTGCAAAGTTAGGAATCCGTTGCTGTTAGCTAATGTTATCTTCTCACAACTTCAAGCTTTTAAAAAATAATGTTTTACGTTTTAAACTGTTTGGGTTTTTGATTTGAAGTATGACTCAGCAAATTGTAAAATAGCTAGCATGTGAACATTACTTTGAAAAGTGTGCTGTATATTGTACAATGTTGATTCAAGGAGGCAAGACATTGTTTAACAGGCAGCTTCTGATAGCTTATGTTAACGCTGAATTTTACTAATGAATATTCATGTATTCTGAGTGATGAATCTGCATAGAAAATGATTCAAACGTAGAGAATTAATGCACACATTTGAAATTGTGCCTACCTGAGTGGTGGTCAATGTTCACAAAGTGTACTTATTAATAGCTTATTAATGTGAAATGTTGAGCAAATGTTTGATTAATGTAGTAGTATGTCATATTGAGGGTCATGTATCATGTATTTGCTTTATTAATCTTAGGCCTTATTTTAGCGAGGTCTCTGGCCTATTTGCACGGCCTCATGTCAAGCTGCATTTCTTAGGCGATTATAAAATGGCTGCTTGGAGAATTAAATTGTGATTTTCCACTGTAGTGACCAAATGCTCGTAGCTGAAATTCTTTCCCATGAAAACTACTTGCTAGAATATGCTGTACTACTTAGGGATGCAATGTAGAACGTACTGTGTGTAAAGGTGACCTTCCCAGGAGAAGACAATGGATGCACTAACTGGAGTACAAGCTGATGCAATATTGATACCTGACAAGCCCAACGACGGGAACAGGAGAAGAGGAGCCAATCATCGACATGTGAACCGTGTACTAGTAAATTCTTAGATTTGGGGTTCTACTTTCATTGGACTAAATCCAAACATACGATTCTTTGACCAATGATGATGTGTGAAGTAGTTTTAGGAAATCTAATTTAGCCAGACAGCACCGAGAGGAGACAGTGCATTCTTCCCTTTCTTCTTGAGTGTTTAGTGATTATTCTTTTCTGAACTGCATGAAGACACTTTGCTTTTCCTGAACTTTAATGCTGAATTCCGATGCCTCGCTGACTGAACTGATGTCCTATTGACGAAGACTGTCGCAGCTTGATGAGCCATACTGAGGCAAGGTATAAGATAATGTTACTGATTGCTTTGTCTATTTGCTTTTGTCCCTAGGTACCAACCGCTAATTATGATAGAGCCATAATTAGATGTTTTTCCAAATTTGTCTTGACTAAATTGCTTTTGCATGAAGTCCAAACAAGCTATTCTAATCTGAGGTTAGTTAGGGTACTCACTGATGATGCTCGCTACATGTAATAACAGTTGATGTCTTTTCTTTGCCGAAAACTCAATGTATGTCATTTTGTTTGCGCTGTTATTCTTGCTATTGATTTGTACTGTAACCTTAGAATGTGTAGTGATCCAAGCTTTCATTAAATTGCCCTTCTTTAGGAGGTTTGGTCAGCTAGTATTGTTTCTGTATGTTTATCATTTGATTTGGAGACTAAGTTATGTGACATTAGCATTGTTAATATAGGGGAATAAATATTCTAATTTTTACATAAAGGTGTGGTTATTCATGACTGAAAGGTCATGGTGCGTGGAAATTACTGACTCCTATTGATTATTGATGTTATTGATTATCATTGATTTGTATTGGTACGGGGGTCTCATGGTGAGAACTACTCTAGGTGCAGTCAAAAGGTCTCTCAACCTCCAAACGTGTCCCCTTATAAATTAAGCAAATAAGGTCCGACACGCTAACACCTACACAATTGAAAGTTTTATATAGAAAACAATTACATGGTTTACACCTGTTCGTACTCAGTTTTGCAGAGGATCTCATGCTATCTTGAGGTCAATAGCTGTTAGCATATTCTACAAAGTATGAGTCTGTTCCTATAATGGAAAATTGAGGCCTCATGTTTTCCTTGAATAAAGGAAACACGTTTTACCAGATAAGCTGGTCCCCCGCGCAACAGAGGCATTCCTGCCAAAGATAGTAACTCCCTTCCAAATTATTCAATCAATAACCTTGCTGACCTTCTATGCATTGGCCCATCCCTCCAAGGAGGAAGAACAACCCCCATTGCCTGGATCCTAACAAGGCCCTAAGTTTCTATACTGAACGAGATTACATTCGGAATTACCAACTTTTTGTTGTTTTCTCTAAAGGTAAAAGGGCAAAGCATTACAAAAGAGAACCATCTCCCAATGGATGTGTTATGCATCAAGATCTGCTATGGGATAGCTAAAAAAGAATCCCCAGAAGGATTGCACACTCATGTGTGAAGGTTGCTGCCAAAGTTTTAGTGCACTGCATGCCAGTTCTGGACATTTGCAGGGCAGCTACATGGGCATCCCTCCCAATGCTCACAAAGCACTACTACCTGGACAGCAAGTTCCATTGGGATGGGTACTTTACCTGATCTGTCCTGTAGGACATCTTGGTCTGAGCCAGTCATTCTACAGACCCTCCACCTCGGCAGTACTTCTTTGGCATCTATTCACAAGGTGAGGAATCTGCGGTTAGAAGTCTCTTTAAGAAAAGCAAGTAATTTACCTTTGGTAACGCCTTTTCTGGTAGAGATTCTATCTAATCCACAGACTCCTCACTGACCCTCCCATCCTCCCCATTCTGTGGAATAGTCTCATTGAGCACATTAATAAGATCCCAAATCTGGAAGTCTGTAGTGTCCTATATTTTGATTTCAATGGCTTTGCACTGACGGCACAGCAATCAGAAAGAAACTGGCTTTAGCTTGCAGAGGTGGCATATATACGGGGGCGTACAGGGTCAGACTGGGACACAAAATAGGCCCAAACATCAAAGTGGCCCCATTAGTGAATCAGATAGCTAAAATAAAGTGGCCCACATAAACAAACCAGGCCAGTTTTGAATTTGTAAAGACACGCTCTATGGGTAGTTTGCAAGATATTTGATATTGCATGCTATAGTGTTTGCTGCAGGCAATGTTTGTTGTAAGATCAGGTAAATTAACAGTAAAAACTGACCCGCCCTGCCATAAGCAGGCCTACAGACTGCTACAAACCAGCCAACACACTGATCTGTCAGACCAGCCCATTGGGTGAGGCCTGATAACTCTATGAACGAGTTCGGCCCTGGAGGACCCAATGGCACATCCAGTTTACAACAGATATATGCAAAGAACACCCCTTGGTCTAGGAGGAACACTCTATAGACCTTTCCCATGTGCCCCGAGTGCCCGTGCAAAGTTGTCTATGATGCCCTGTAAGATAGTTCCTCTGGGCTATGACGCTTGCAACGAGGATCACTTGATCTCCTCATGCAGGTTATCCACTTTGTGCTCTGAGCCATTGTGAGGGAGATCCACTGGCTTCATCTTTCAAGTTTTCATCTTGTGGTCTGAGCTGGTATGATGGAGATCAACTTGTCCCCTCATATAGTATCCTCATATTAATTTGTTGGAGCAGTGCAAGTACATCAAGAAGTTCAGAATATAGTATGGACAATGAATGGCCTCATTGAACTTAGAAAAACTTCAAGCATTATATTAAAAATAACATTTAGATTATTTTATGTTTGTGAATTAAGTAATATATTTAATCATTTGTGTATTTGTTTGTTGAATGCTTGTTTCTGTATTTTTTGTGTATTGTTTTGAGGTTGAAATTGTGGAAAATACTTGGGGTTCCTGGCTTCCAGTAATGACTCGGGGGGGTTCCCTGGATTCCAAAAATAATTCAGTGGGGTCCCCGGTTTCCTTTAATGATTAAGTGGGGGAGTCCTCAGAAGTCAAAAGGTTAAGAATCGCTGATCTAAAGCTCTGAGTTGTTCAGAAGGGCATCCGCTGGCCTCCTCTTTGATGTTTTCATCTGAACCTCTGAGCTGTTGTGAGGGAGATAGAGTGCCTTTCACTTTCAGGTTTCATCTACAGTTCTGAACTGTTGTGAGGGAGATAGAGTGCCCTTCACTTTCAGGTTTCATCTACAGTTCTGAGCTGTTGTGAGGGAGATAGAGTGCCCTTCACTTTCAGGTTTCATCTACAGTTCTGAGCTGTTATGAGGGAAAGCCTTCTTTGAGGTTTACATCTGTGACGCATATACCTTATTTTTGCCCTAAAAATGCTAAATGCCGATATTTATTTAAAGAGATTAATGTCAGAGTAATACAATCATGCGAAATAAACACATAGAACTTCTGGAAAAAAAACTAAAAAGAGAGATATTATTCACCCTCACACCCTAATAAATAAACAAAAGCATAGAAAATATATCTAGAGAAGGGTAAGAAAAAATATAATTGAAATACGTGTAAGTAGACCTTAAAACACTACCATCTACTGGCAGAAAGACAAACCTAATTGCTGAATAAAATTTTGACCCAACGGCACATCCAGTTTACAACAGATATGACACAGAGGTACACAATTTCACATGAAGTCATGTAAGGGAATTGCTAGCAAAAAGTTTCCGGATCCAGTCTTACGCATGGGAAAATTCACAAGGAGTGGAATCTGCTGTTAGATAGACTCTCTACCAGAAAAGGCATTTGTTGAACATGGCCCTTTTTGCAGGGTCATCCCCAAACATTTTGCCTCCTTCCTCCTATTTTTTCTGACCTGTTTTTGTTGGTTTTATGACTCTGGGCACTTTACCACTGCTGACCATTGCTAAATGCAAGTGTTCTCTGTCTAAACTGTATCGGTGATAGGCTCCTTTATGATTGGCACATTTGAATTACTAGTAAGTTCCTAGTAAAGTGCTCTATGTGTGCCAGGGCCTGTAAATCAAATGCTACTAGTGTGATTGTAGCCCTGATTGCGCCACCCACATGAATAGCCCTGTAATCATGTCTCAAACCTGCCTCTGCAGTGTTTGTGAATGCAGTTTTAACTGCCAGTTCGACTTGGCGAGTGCACCCACTTGCCTGGCCCAAAAATTTCCCTTTTACTACATGTAAATCACCCATAAAGAAGGCCCAAGGCAGCCCTATGGGCACGGTACAGTGTATTTAAAAGGTAGGACATATACTGATGTGATTTACATGTCCTGATAGTGAAATACTGCTAAATGTGTGTTTTGGTATTGGAAATCCAATCTCTCTCACAGGCTAACACTGGGGTTTGCCTTGAAATATCTTTTAAGTGCAGTTCCAATTGGGAGCAGATAGAGATTTGGAATGTGGGGTCTCTAAACTCACAATTTAAAATACACCTTTTGGTAAAGTTTAGATTGTAAGTTTGAAAAGTCCACTTTTGGAAGGTGGGGATTTTCTTGCTTAATCATTTTGCACCTCTCCCTGGCTGTTGAATACACATATTGGTTGGACTGACAGTTGGGCTGTTTGTGAATTCACTCTATACAGTTACACAAAGGGAGCTGAGGTGTGTCCTGCATATCCTAATGGGTCTTCCTGGGCTATGGTGGTAGGAGGAGCTGACACCTGCACTTGAATGGGGCTGTGCCTGCCCTCACGCAAAGCAGTCTTCAACTCCCTAGAGTGTGTCTGGGACCAGGAGAGTCAGGGTCTTGTGCACTGCAAAGACTTTCAGCTGAAGTTTGCCTACTTCAAAGGCAGAAATACGTATCATTTTGGACTGCTGACTGTCCAACTTCAGAACACTTCTGGAATGAGGACATTCTGCGAGGGAGAGGAGCTGGATGTTGGAGGAGGACCTGCCACTCTGCCTGTTGCTTTGGTGTGCTGGACTGCTGCTGCTACTTCTGCCCTAGGAGTGAAACGACTGGACATTGCTTTCTACATCCTTCTTTCCAAGGTTCTCCAAGGGGTTGAACTGAGCTTGCCTTCTGTTGTGAAGTCTCAGGGACATCAAAGTCTTCATCTGCCCGTGCCTGGGCTCTTTTGCTGAGAGTCCTGACTTGCCAAGTGGTGCCAAATCCAATCCCTTGGGCCCCTGAAAGTGGAAGCAGGTAAACCTGAAGAAAAATCCACCACCAAGCTGTTGTGGCAGAAAATTCGATGCAGCACCTGCACAGCTGCTGAAAAATCGATGCAGCGGATACGAAATTGACACCACACCTGATGCAGTGTGGATGGGTCTTTGCTGTGCGTCTAGATTTTTCATGTATCATCCCTGGGCGTAAAATCTACAACATCATCGCAAGGAACCGAGGGTGATTGTCCGGAAAATGACGCATCAGTCTCCTGCGAGGAACAGAATCACTGCATTGCCTACCCATCGGGGAAAGAATCAATGCACTGCTTCACTTGTGAGTAAGGAATCAACACATTGCTTGCTTTTCTGATGCATCACTCCTGCAGCTTTATTTTTGACGCATACCAGGTACTTTGTGCTAAAACAACGCATATGTTGTTTTCTATGGATTAAGGCTCTTTTAACTTTAAGAAGTGATATCCTTACTTGTGCAGGTTGGATTTTTTTTGTTTTGTTCTTGTTTTACTCAGTAAATATTGACTATTTTTCTAAACTGGTGTGGAGCACTTTTGTGGTGTTTTCACTGTGTTACTGTGTGTGTACAGATACTTTACATATTGCCTCTAAGATAAGCCTGACTGCTCGTACCAAGTTACCAAGTGAGTGAGCAGAGGTTATCTTAGGTGTGTGACTCTCTTATCCTGACTAGAGTGCGGGTCCCTATCTGGACAGGGTGTAAACTGACTAATAACTAGATACCCCATTTCTAACAGCGTTACCAATGAAAAGTAACTTATTTGTTACTGATAAATCTATTGTCCTGGCTGAACTGTGGCTTATTCAGCCCTTTTCCAAAGCAAAAACACAACTAAGACTCTTCTATCATAGTTGATGAATAAACCACAACTGAAAGAAATGAAAGGTGAATAGGCTGACGCATTCAAGGATGGCAATGTCAGTTTAGTCTCTTTTCACAAAATGTACAAGACTAACGAGGTGAAATCACTAAAAGAGGCTCTGTCCCCAGATTCTCGGAGTCTTCCAAAGCCAAAGTCAACTAATGGCAGTTCTTCCTTATAGAACACTTGCTCTAAGGTTGCCATTTATTAAAAAGGAAAATAAAGCAGAACCTTTGGTTCAGACACCAAGCAGATATAACAAAGTGTGTAACAAGAAAAGTCCACAAAGACTTGAGAAAAAAGGACCCAGCAGCACAAAAACCTGATCTTACCTAAAGGAAAAACACAACTGCAAATAAGAAAATATATTAAGTGAACAGTTCACAGAAAGCATTAAGAAGAAATGATCCAAAAATGAATGTAGATTTTCAGTACTGTCCAAAAATGATATGTTGACAGTAGAAAAAGGTAATCTAACAAGACATCAGCAGGCGGTCCTAAGGATCACCAAAAAAGCGCTTGTTCCACAGATACCAAAAAACAAGAGAAATCATACTCAAGGTGTTCTAAGATCCACTTCCTCCGGCTGGGGGCAATTCTAAGCACTAGAGTCTGCAGAAGATTGTTTCCTGAAGAGAAAGTCCCAATCTGATACCTTCGATTAGATGCTTTCAGGACCCTGACCTAATATGAGGAAACATGAATGGACTCAATATATTCTAGATCTATCCATGGGCATGCTTGCAACATTTTCATTGGTATATTTCTGGACATTACCAATGCGTGTAGCAAACCATGTGCCTTTGTATTTTTATTTCTACGCACACCAGTAGTGCCTCGGTGAGAAACAGTACTACCTAAGTCCTCCTTGGAAGGTATGTTGGATCCTTACCTGAAAAATCTCAAAGCCGATGGCTATGTATTCCATGCCTTGCCTCTTCTCCTGACGTCGGTCTCGCTGCGTGAGGGAGACTAGCATGGTGCAGCCTGGCTCCTTGTCACCATCCACCTCTAACAGGTCCACGTGGAACTGGGGGTTCGTCCAGAAAGTGACTGCAACAGGGAAGATGATGGAATAGGGAATTTAGTTAACATGAGTGACTTCCATTATGCAATTTAATCTAAACTAACCACTCCCCTAGTGCAAGACCAATTCACCGGCTCTGGCCAAACACCAGGTTTGCACTGTCACCAAAGCTTCCCTCCTACTCACTCACAACAGTACTACCATTCACCTTTTTCCAGCCCAGAATTATGTTTGCCTTCTGGCTTTCCTGCCACTCCCTAATATGCCCAAACAGTTAATTCGCCAACACAACCCCAACACTCAATCATTCCAATCCTCCCTCCCAACCTCTGCAACTTTATTTATTAAAGAACGAGAATTTCTGAAAGAGCCTCTGCACATAGTAAAACCAATTGTACTTAAGGGCATATACTGCACATTATACATTGAATGACGTTATATTTATGTATTGTTACTTGTACTATGAAAGTGTAGCTGGGAAGCCACCTGCCCCAGGAGCAAAAACATTGTGTAAGAGAGGCAAGTACCAAGGAAAATAAGTCTTTTGGGGGTAATGTTCCTTAAAGCGATGTGCTTTCATTAATACATTAAACAATTTTATAGAAAGGTAGGGGGTGGTTTGCAGGGCAGGGGTTGGTGTGGGATTTGGTGCAGCCTTGACAACACGTTGGTTGAGTTGAAGACTTTATATCTTGACAATAAAGGACAAAGATAAACAAGTACTAAATATATAGTCACTGTGAACTTTCATTTAAATCCGCACCTCAGGAGTCAGAAAGAAACGAATACATTAGCAAAGTACATGCACTATTAAAATTCTCTTGTGCATTTCTTGTGTTTGTTGGGGTCAGGTTTATAACTGATTATAACTGTGCAGCTCTTTTGGTGTGATTATCCATCAGTTTCAGAAAAGCCAGATGTCATTTCTTCCTGATTATAATATCATCTTGAATGTCTACTGTCTGTTGGAAGGGAGCGCCAGAGTTTTTCCTGCCTTTACAGAGAACTGGATTCCACCAATGTTCTTCTTCTTGAAGGAGGAGAGGAAACAGCCAAAGTGCTAGCCTATAACGTAGTTTTCGTTTCTTTGAGTATCTTTGGAACTTAGCCGAGATGAATAATAGCTCTTTTCCTTCCATGCCCAATGGATGATACAGAGTCACTTAAAGGAGTAATATCTCACTTTAAGAAACCAGTGAAACACTCCAAGCACTGCAGTGATACATTCTCATGGACAAAGATGTGGGAGGTGTCTTGATGCAGCGATTGGGTAATTTGCAATTTATGAAGTAGGAAGATCATTGGCCCTAGGAATGGGCTATCTGTATTGTCTACGTGTGCCATGACAATGGTGACAGAGATCTATAGTTGTTTTAAGTGTGGGAAGATACATGGTACTATTCACACAGTGCAGAAGATAGTTCTTGTGACTTAATTCACTTGTGGGAGTAGTAAAACGTGTATAGTTTATAAATGCACACATGTGAGTGCATACATACACACACACATGTAGGTGTTGTGGATGGCACCATGGCAGATCGGTAGAAACATCCTCACAGTCAATGCCAAAAACCATCCCCAAGGGGAAAAGGTAACAAAATGTCTCAGGCTGCAGGTCAGTTTGAGGAGCTTTTAGGAGGAAAAAGAGCTAAAGTAAGAACATGCAAATGCGCGAGAAAAGAAAATGTGGGATGGGGGAATGGGGAGGTGAGTTTACCGAGCTATAGGAAATAAACCAGTGGAACCTGAAAACCAGTGGATCAATTTCACAAAGAGAAGGAAATGACAAGCCTAGTTATTTCGATTAAAAAAAGTCAGTGAATATAAGATTGAAATGTCAACTGTCTTAAAAGACAGACTGTAAATAAATCAGGGGCTCTTAATCTGAAACTTTAGGTCAGATTTAAGGTTTGGCGGACAGATCAAATGTCTTATGTTTAGGGAATTTTTGACATATGATGGAAATTCTTGATATTAAAGACTTTTGAAGAACCAAACATTATACACATATGATTCACACATCCACTGTCTCCACACAAACATAGACTTGACTAACGATTCACTAATACTCGTAAAGGCTTCATGTACAAAGGGTAATGCGATGACCTGTTCCCTTCATTGTCAAGCATAGCTATTGATATGTGTGGAGCATTTTGTGAAAACCTTTAGACAATGGATGTTTTATTAAACATAATTGTTTTTATTAAGTAGATGCAGATGGAGCTGCAGAGATACCCTGAAACATATGACGGGTCAAGGATGCCAATAGGGTATGGAACCAACTGACAACAGTAATCAAGTAAGTAGCATGCTCCAGTCAGGACTCTCCCTCCCTTTCCCTGTCTCTCCCCAGATTCCTTTCACTGGCCTCACGTTCATCTCTGCTTGCCGATGGAGATGTTCAGCGATTGCAGGGGTTCTCAGTGGTCTACATACTCAGATCCTGACAATGAAAGTCAACTATCTGCAGAATTGTATAATATATATCGTAATCATATTAAGTGTCATCGCTATAGAAGCAACTAGTACAAGAGTGTAGAAGGATGGTCCAGGTAGACAGAATACATGACTTACTTTTAAGATATCCACATAATATAAATCTGATTCAAAATAAAGATATCAAATCCGACTTGTATCAAAGCCTGTGTAACTGAGTTAAAGATCTCATCCTAACACAAAACCAACAGTACAATATTTTTTCAAACAATATATGTGATATGGAGAGAATGACCTTTCAAACAATATAGTTCCAAAATGCCAAGGTAACAATCCTGGCAAAAATACTAATCACCAAGCAAACATTGTCACTTCAATAGCCTCCCGATGTGTAAACAGTTTTATTCTGGGATGCAGACGGGTGCTTTGCCATGTTTAATGAATTGTGAAAAAAATGTTCTGGGTTTACCTTACTCAAAAAGGTAAAAGGCCTTTGACGGGGTTTTATTGGTTTATTATTTAAATTCATTACTGAGAAAGGGCTAACACTTAAATTTATAACTTGAATTTGTGTTGTATACTGCACACCATTGGGTAAGGCGCGTGTTAATGGTGAATTGTGAGAGGCTTTTTATCATTACATGGTGATAGTGTGAGAGGAAACATCTGTCTAGATTGATCTAAGCTAGTAATGTATAACAGCTGGATGGTAACACTATTTGTAAAGCCTAGATTCTGTTTTTACAAGCAAAGGAGAATAAAACTCTCTTGCATGCCAATAATGTGCTTGTAACTAGGCCCACTCCAGGGGTGGCACTCACAGGCATACGAAAACTATGAAATAAATCTCTCTAAAACAGCTGCAGTCAAAATCAGTTGCATCCAGTCGCAGTCATGATATTGTTCTACATAAGATGATCACATAGAAATAAAAAGAGCAATAATTTATGAAAATCATTACATGAAAACTATAACACTGTTCTCAAAAACAGTTGCTGACTCTTTTCTTTATTCATAGATGTAAAATAGTGAAAGTGGAAAAATTACATTTTGTCCCTAATCTTTTCAAAGCAAGTCTAACCAGCAGCGTTATGTTTGCATCTTCAGAGAAAATGGGGATTGGCTCTTTTCAGATTTAAATTGTACTTTTATCTGCCATATGAAATCAGAACTAAAACGACTGGTGGATAAAGCAAAAGACTTTGCACTTTCAGCTCTATCGATTTAGAGAGATATGGAGCTAATAATACTTATTATAAGGTTGGTACACTACATTCTGGAACAAGTCAAATCAAGATTCTTCAAGATTGTGTACGAATGTGGTCATACATAATTAAACATTGGCATATCACCAATATCACAGAGTGAATACCACTCTGGTTCAATTATTGCATAGCTGAGCTATTTCATGATGCTTATAAAAAGGGCTTGACAGAATTGGGACCCCCAAAAATATTGGTCAATTACTTTCAGATAACAGGTTGATGTAAAAAAAAAAAAAAATCCTTTTTGTTGAGCATTTTCATTTTTATCAACCATCTCATACTGCAGTAATACGATGAAAATTCAGAGCAATTTCCACAACAATGCATAGAGTATCTATAATAAGACCACAGCACCTGCCCAATACACCAATATGCCAGCACTTAACTATGGTGCATAGTCAGATGTCCCCGAACATTGGCTAAACATACAATTCCATCGTCAATGAAAAGAGAAAACTTTTCACAACTATGAAATGATAAGTAGCCCGCACCTGCACCACACACTAAGATTAACGATGTGTTGATAGTGCAGTAACAGAAGGTGGTCGTGGGGCGAGATGATGAACCACTTTGCACAGTGTGTATGGCATCTTTCAAATGTAACTAGTGGGTTACCAAGGGGGGAGGCTGTGGCGTGTTAAGTGCGGTGGTCATTGTCCGGCAGGCTAGTTCGCAGATCCACCAGGAAAGTGTCCCTGCTGGCGGAAATAGGGTATTTGCGCAGACCCCTCATGTCCTCCCAAAGCAGAACCGAGCTCTCTGACTGTTGCCTTGCCACCATCAACAGTGCCCAGATGGAGAGTCCAGGAGGACTCGGCTACTTCTATCTGCGGGTAATCAGGCGCTTGGTAAGGAGAAGAGCCGGATCTAAGAAACGATCTAGTCCGGCGCAGCATTACTTGCAGGCACACCTCCCGTGTGTGTAGTGTGGAGCGTCCCGTGCAGCACGTTAAATGGTTCATGACTCCTAGACAGTATTGGACAGTGACGAGCAGGCCCAGATCATATAAAGGAAGACAGCGTCAGGTGCGGGACAACGGGGCAAACCGCATTGGTGTGGTGAAAGTAGAGGTTGATTTTGTGAGTGTGTAGCATGTAATACTGTATGAGCTTGAAGCAAGCGTTGCATGCCACCGGAGCAGGATATGGCAGGATGATCTGTTACTCTTTATCTTTGCAAGGGTAGCCCTACTCAGTGTCCCTGTGGTGTTGCAATGCAGTTATTGGCTCTGCAGCATGTGTGTGTAATGAAGTGGCTAACCATTACCTGCAAATATTGGACTGTAAATTGCATAGCTTGTTCCTGCTGCACCACAACCCAGTGCACTCCTATTAATCTGAGGAGGGGAGTGTACAGCAGGAATTGACCCAGAGCGAGGCCCGTCTCTGCAATTAGGTCGTCCATTGAGAGAAGGGTTCCATCGCCATACATGTTTCCCAGGCTATGGAGCCCTGCATTATGCCAAAGACCTAGCACCGTGGGGAAGTCACCATGTTGCCCCTCCGTGTGCCAGGCAGCGGTAGCATCAGGGCATACGGAGTCACCAGGAAGAGGCTTCTTTGGAGGCATCTGCACGCAACCTGCATTAGGGGGAGTTGGGCCGTGAGACTTTATAGAAGGGGTGAAATAAGTGCAATACGCGCCCTGAGGCCCTCAGGGGAGAGGCAGTCGCAGTGTCCTCCAGTTGGCAAACTGCGAGCCAGCGAGTCACCCACTGAAGTTGGGAGGCTAGATAGTAGTATTCAACATTTGGCACTCCCAAACCACCCTGATTGGACGTAAGATAGAGCTTTGCTAGGGTCACCCTAGGGCGTGCAGCCTGCCATTTAAAGTCGCCTCTCAGGTGCTCGAGGGAGCGGAAGAATGGGTTGGTAACATGGGTGAAGGCTGGCAAACTAGTACAGTAGGCGCAGCAGCATTACCATCTTTGGGAGAGTTATTTGTCCCGCCAATTAAAGTGGCAGGATGTGCTAGAACAACATCTGCGCGCCCAAGGAGGTCATTGCACGGGTAAGGTTTCCATCCAGTACATCATTTGGGGTATGATATCTGTCAACCACGATAAAAGAATGTGATGGGCTGCCATGACAACACGCCACCATCTATTTGAAGAGCAGAGTCTGGCGTTGTGGCTGTCAATGGAAAGAGGCATGATTTAGCCCAATTAACCCTTAGGCCGATACCTCGTAAACCTGCTGAGTGATTGTGCTAAGTGCATCGGGACATCCTGGATGTCTTTACAGTACAGGAGCATGTCATCTGCATAGAGCGAAATGGAGTGAAGTTGTTTGTCACCATGTGAAGCCTGGCGACATGTCCCAGCAAGCCTCCAGTGTATCCAAGGGGGCAGGAGAAGAAGCCCTGTGAAGCCATTCCAGAGCGCTATATAGTGCATTGTGAGCCCCTGCGGTGCAGGAAGTTGTTGTTCGCCAAGTGAAGTCTGGGGACTACGTGTCCTAGCAAGTATGTAGTGTATCCAAGGGGGCAGGAGAAGAAGCCAAGTGACGCTGTTCCAGAGCAGTACAGTGTGCACTGTGAGCCCCTGTGGCACTGGAAGTTGTATGTCACCAAGTGAAGTCTGGGGACTACATGTCCATGCAAGCCCGCAGTGTATCCAGGGTGGTGAGAGAAGAAACCCTGTGACGCCGTTCCAGGGTATTGCATAGTGCATTGTGAGCCCCAAACGGAGCAGGCCATTTGCGGGCCATGCCCGGGCAAAGTCTGGGTCAAGAGCAGGCCCATCCTGCATCCGTCAGCGCCAGGAAGAGGCAGGGCCATCCCTCTTGGCTCTGCATTTCTATTGTCGGCTAAAATTCTTTGTCCATTGGTAAGCCTGCCATACTCCTTTCAACAGCGTGCAAAGCAGCGCACTAATCTACAATTCCCCAGGTGCTAAGGGAAAGTGGCGCTGAACCGAGTGCACTGCCACTTTCCCTGCGCCCCATAGCAACTCCCTACCGCCACCATGTGTGCGCTATATTTAAAATACTGCGCACCATGGTGCAGGGTAGGGGGCAATAGAGTCATTTTTCATGATGATATTGATGTACTCTGTAGGAGTAGTGCCAAATTATTGGCACTCTTCCTGCAGAGTACATAGGGCCCCATTCTAAAGAATGGAAACCCTCTTTTAACGCCTGCTCTGAGCAGGCATTGAAAGTGCAGCAAAAAATGGCGCAAGGAAATCTCATAGATTTCCTTTTGTCATTTTTCCGGCTCCCCTAAAGAGGGAACGCCCCTTTTGCATACATTATGCCTGGTGCAGGCATAATGTAGCGCAAACGGTTACAGAGTGGCGCAATGTGTGCATTGCGTTACAGAGTGGCGCAATGCGTGCATTGCGGAACTCTGTAAATACATGCGGTTATTATGGCCTCGTTGGCCCACATTAACGTAAAAAATAATGATGTTAATGTGGTGCAAGGTGGCGCTGGGGCATTATAAATTTGCTCATTAGTGAGTCTGTACGGAATCACTGACCATGGCAACCTCCCTCCTAGTTGTGACCAGGCGGGCAAACCTTAGGAGTCACTGGGTTTGCACACTTCAGGAATCGGTTTGGGCCAAGAGAAGGCCTCTTAAATTGATGGTGTTTCTATTCTATGGTCATTAAATACTAAGGCCCATATTTATACTTTTTGCAGCAAAACTCTGCAAATGCAATTTTACGGCAAAAAGTATAGCGCCAGCTTGCACCATTTTACATCGCTAGCCGGGTGCCATATTAAAGGAATGGTGCAAGCCGGTGCTAAACTTGAGCTAGTGGCATTTGTTTTGCCTCTAACCAGGCTGGCGTCATTTTTTTACACACAACTCCCTCCTTCCCTGCCGCCATCCCCACCTGGCTAGTATCTTTTTTAAGATGCTAGACAGGTGGCGGTGGCGGTAGGGAAGGAGGAAGTTGTGCATCAAAAAATGATACTAGCCTGGTTAGAGGCAAAAAAATGCCTCTAACCAGACTAATGCCATTTCCTGGCGCACACCCACCAAAAACATGACTCCTGTCTTAGGAAAGATAGGAGTCATGCCCGCTAACCCAGTAGCCAGCACAGGGGACAAGTGTCCCCTGGGCATGGCCATTGCACCCTGTGCCCTGCAGGGAGCCCCAAGCTAGGGCCCCTGATGGCACTTTACATTTAAAAAACAAAAGGTACCTGGGATGGGGTCCCCCATCCTCTGGTGTCCCTCTAGTGTGGGTGGGGGTGTTCCTGGGACTTGGGGAAAGCACCTGTGGACCCATTCCATACTGTTTAACCATGGAAATGGTCCACAGGTCCGCTAACGCCTGGTCTGACCCAGGCATTAAATAATGGTGCAAAGCAAGCTTTGCACCATTATTCAGCCCCTCTTCCCACCTGTGCATCATTTTAGCACAAGAGAATAAATATGGGGCTATGGAGATAGCACCATTTTTTTAGATGGGAACGCCTACCTTGCATCTCATTGATGCAAGGTTGGTGCACGCATCAAACAAATGGTGCAAACGCCTATATTTTGATGCTAGATGTGTCTAATGTCAAAATATAAATATGGAGTTAGGTTTGCACCGAATTTGCGTCAAAATAATGATGCAAATTCAGCACAATTGAAGTATAAATATGACCATATGTACCTCGTTTCATGGCGTGTTAATTCTCCAGTCACGGATATTGAACTTGAAACTCGTTGAGGTTGCATTAGCCAGAACTAAAAAATGGGCGAGGAGGCCCCCCAAAACTGATAGTACTAGCATTTTTGCACCTTGACGTGACGCTACTATAAATCGCACGGCTCCATTTTCCTTTATGTGGTTGGTGATTGGTCTTTTTTCAGTGACGCGCAGAACACCGTATGGTTTCTCTACCGTAGTTGAGCTCCTTTCTAAATTTGCATACTGCTGCAGAAAGCAATAATGTTTTTGTACTGCTGCCCTGTGTAATCTTATTTTATTGTGGGCAGCGGTTGTACCAATTGTGGGTTGTTATTTGATGTTGAAGTACCGCCCGTGCTTGTACTGAGTCTACTTTCCTACGCATTTGGGAAACATTGGAAGTAGTTGGAAGTTTAGAATGGGCAAGTGTGTGGGCAAGTGTTAGGCTTCCGAGGCTCCGCTAGCAAGGGTAACCCCCCAAAATAAGGAAAAGAGCAGGGGATGATTGTACCTTGACAGAGATAGACGACCTTTTTGAGTTTGTTGAGTCGATACTAAAGGAGAAACGGAAAACGGTTAATGCACGCACTTCGAAGATAACAGCCTTTTATATAAAAAAAAAACCAAAAAAACATTAATGTGTGCATTGTCCAAATAATGCTGGGACTAGCACCAGCCCAGATACAGTACCTGAAGATCCAGGGCCTTCATGACCATCATTCTCGACTTGTGGTTTGAGTACTATCGATGGAATCCAAGTATCTGACTGTCCCCAAACAGAGAATTCTTCGATAGTACGGGCGAGGGGGGTGTAGCTCTGGCCATACCATGCTCACATAGGTACGGGCCCCGGCCCTCCAGAAAGCACCTGAAGACAACGAGGTTGAGCCTTCGGCACAAAACTAAAATCGGCACTCCTTCCCTATCAAGTGATCTCTTGAGACCTGCCACTCCGACACATTGTAATCTTAGTAGCTCACCGGTGTCAGAGGGTAATTTAAGAACTGATGCATTTACAAGAGAGGTAACAGACTTAAAAGGACTGATAAATAACTTATTGGAGCAAGATGGGAAAAAAAGGGGGGAGCCTAAAAAGAGAATCTCGAAGGAGCAGTTCTATGCAAATTGAAAATCCCTGCATCCAAGTGGTAAAAACCTGCCCTCAGGCGACACAGTCACCCTCACCCACCTCATCCACAGTAGGTTGACATCTGATATGGCCACTTGCAGGCAAAATCAGCCCAATTCGACTAGAGGGATTGGCGAGAGTAACCGAAACACAGAAGTAAGGTCACAGAGAGATTCTATGCTACATAAAGGGTTGGTGGATGTGGTGGGTCACAGTGACTATTGGACACTCCAGCATAACCATCTCCCAAATGATCCCCTGCAGTGGGTAGTTATAGGGAGAATTCAGCACCAAAGATAACATGGCCCTTTCCCTCAAAGCTAAAAGTCTAGTTGGTGGCCTGATAGCCACTGATTTAAGAACCAGCCCACCATCAAATTCATTGATAAGATTCCATCTGATTACATCAGGCAGCGGAACAGACTGCATCCCAGGAATCTTATCAAAGCCATCCAATTACCCTAGCTCCAATCATGCTGAGGATAACCTTGAGTCTGTTGATTGACTAGCAGCAATAATTCACAAAACGTTTTGTACTCCACACCCAATATGCTAGACAGCCACACTCTAGGGGCTCACTGGCAAGCGCCCCAGGGTGGCAACAGAGAGAATAACTGTTTAGTGGATGAAGGAAGCTATAGGAATCAAATTCCAACCTAGTAGAATAAAGAAGATATGACAGGCGACCAAGTTCCTTGTTTCCGTTAACACAATGGGTTAAAACAAAAACTGATGGGCCCTGATTGGCAAGAATCTATGGATCAGTTCCACTTCTGCTTGCACCAGGAAACCTGGCTGTCAGTGAAGTCCCCTCAACAAGAAGTAGACCATTCAGGAGGATTGGTAATATAGGTTAAAATATTCTTAAATGCTTTGTTTGAAGTGTTGAGAATAGCCTCACCCGGCATCCTTGGAAAAAGGATAAAAAACACAGAACTGAGCAGAAGTAAACCTTTTAAATGTCTATATTAGACCTAGAATGGCTAGCGTGGAGTCTCTGGTGGTGGAAACATTAGATAGCGTCCTTGGAACCATAAGCCCTGAAGTAGTAGTTTTCATACGTAGTGATTTTAACTGCAAATATGATCCAATATCTGGATTAGAACTGATTTTAGAGGAAGAGGATATGGCAAAAGGCATTCCCCCGTTGATGCAGGCGCCTCAGTTTCATGCACAGCAGCCGCTACGCAACTAGCTAATTTAGTGTCGGAATATGGGCTGTAAGCCTGTTTCGGCGGGATGTCATTGGACAGCCCCTGTGCATACACTTTTTAAAAAAAGGCACCATTCAGTCGAAAATCAACTTTGTAATGGCAAGTGCTTCAATCTGGTAAAGTTTAGTAGATTTTAAAGTGGACAGAATAGAAGATAGTGATCACCTTCCACTACGAGTCGCAGTGGCAGGGACTTTTTTTGAGATCTGGACTCTTGACATGACCAGTAACCCAGTCCAACCGATTATCGGCAATCATCACATGACAGTTCAGTGGCCTCTTATAGTGAATATACTTGGCATTATAACCATGATTTTTAATGCTTTCGTGAATGCTTTATCTCCCTTTGTAGGCAATTTGCCTTCTGATATCCCTATTATAGACATTCAATGCACCTTGGTTGAGAATTTAAACCTGTATCTGACCAAGATGCCATCAAAAAGTGCAAAAGGTGGTCCATCTAAGTACCCTTCAAGCAACCGTTGGTATACAAAGGCTAAGAGGAGGTTAATAATGGCCTTGAAGACCAAAAACATTGTAGCAGTGTGAGAAGCCAGGACATAATATAAGGAAGTATTAGCCCTAGCAGAAAAGGAAATGGGATGAGGCCAATTGTAATAACCTGACCCTTGCAGCCAAAGACAAAGACCATACCACATTTTGGAAAATAATAGTACATGGCAGTACGGGTGCATGTACTAGTACAGAGTACTGCTTGGATCCTGGCACTTGAAGCAGGCAGTTCACTCACTTATACTTCAATTCCACTAAACATCTTACAAAGCCCATACTTTGTGTTCAACCAAACCAGGACATTACATGTGCTCCCAACTTTAATTTAGACAAGATCAGGGAAGCAATTGATGCCATTAGACCAGGGAAAGCCCCAGGCTCCAATAAAATACCAAGGGATATATTAATACACAACAAGAAAGTACGGGTGCTATACGGAAATTTATTATGTAGCCCAGTGGCTTCAGGAGCAACAGTGCCAGACACATGGAGAGGTGCGGAAATAGTCCCTATCTTTAAAAAGGGCAATAGGCAGGACCCTGCCAACTATAGGCCTATAACTCTAATTGATAACGTGCAAAATGTATTTGCCAGACAGGTTCTAAACAAACTCAGAAATTGGAAAGAGGAAAACAAATTCTCTCACCATGTTAAGTGGGCTTTAGAACAAGGGCTAGCATGATTGATCAAGTGTTTAGGCTGTTATGGATTGCATGGAAGTACACCAAATTGAAGGGTGGTCTCCTGTATGTCGCATTTGTTGACTTGAAATCGGCTTTTGACCTTGTCACAAGGACTCTCCATTGGGCATTGTTGAAAAGCCAAGGTATACCCGAACATCTCCTAACACAGATAGTCAGATTGCATCAAGATAATCATGCCAAAGTTCGTTGGGGTCCCGGTGATGAACTCACGGATGCCATACCCATTAATGGGGGTGTGAGACAGGAATGTGTATTGGCACCCACCCTTTTTTTTAAATTGTATGTCAACAATGTTGTGAGGCACCTGCAGAAGTGTAATCACGATTCTCTGAAACTCTGTGGGACCCACTACCTGCATTACTCTTCGCAGGCAATACTATGTTGTTATCCCAGACATCAAAGGGTTTGCAAAGGCTGCTTGATAGTTTTTATGATTATTGTACCAAGAAGGGCCTTGAATTTATTTCCACCAAGACAAATATATGGCCGTAAGACTTCACAAGATCTTTCGAAGAAACATCACTGTGCAACAACAGTTGCCGGATATTGTAAGTAATTTTAGGTAACTTGGCATAACGTTACATGCTAATTGTCACGGGATCAGAAATAAATAAGTCAGAAAGAGTTCTGGTGCAAAGCTCAATGGCTATTATCAAAAGGCACCAAGCCACTATATCTAAAGCAGTGTCCCCTGCCCTAGAGATTTATAAATACAAGGCCCAAACAGCAGCACCTCATGGGGCAGAAGTGTGAGGAATGAATGCATTGGATGCACTTACTATAGGTGAAAACAAATCTATAAAGGTATTGCTATGCCTACCCAAGTGCATGCCCATGATACCTGTGTACCATGATATAGATATAAAGAGAATAGAGCACTTAGCCACCTTGAGAACATTACTCTTTTGGGGAAAACCTTGGGTAACACAAACTTGTTACAGAGAGGAAGTTAGTGAACTTTTGGTGCATAATGGTCATGTCACCCTCCTGTGGTTTCGTTATGTTCAGACCTGGCTTATTAAGCTAGGTTTTGAGGTGCTTCTGGAATGATCCCAGTTCACTGACAGTCCATTCCAAGAAGGTTTTGAAACATACCTATTGGGAATAAGTATATAATAGTATCCACCACAACTCTAGTCTTAGAAGGCTCTCTGACAATTTTTAAGTGTTAAACCGATCTCAGGTTTCCAATTATATTTGGATACTGTCCAGCCACAATTAACGCAAACGCTATACATGAAGTTCCGGTTTGAAATTCTCCAGATTAAATCATATATGGCAGGATGGAAATCTGGTCACTCTCCATGAGAAGGTAATTGTACCTTATGCACTTTAAAGGCCAAAGAGAGCCTTGCATATGTTATGTTTTTTTGTCTGGTCTGTGCTAATCCCAGAAGGTATGGATCACAACAATTTGTTGTAGCATGGGCATTATGACATATTTAGATGTACTGATAATTTTAAAAACAGATATTTCTTCAAAAATATATTTTAGATTATAAGGCAGAGGCTTTTATTTTATTTAGTTATGATGGCTGCTGGTTATACTTGTCATCACGTCTTATGTTATATAAGACCTTCTGTGAATGTTTGTTGAAGGCCATTGTACATGTATGAAAAGCTGTTACAAATGGCTTGATTCCCAGTTTGGATGTGACTGAACTAAACATCTTTCCACCCTGTAATTCTGACTAAAAAATACATAGTTTAATACAAAATTAATAATACCAAAATCATCTACTGTTCAACATCCAGAAACAATATTGCTTGTTGCTCTTTGAGTGAGGCTATGGGTAGGCGACTCTAAATGCACAAAATGCTTTGTTTGTGACAAACTAAAGTGTTCGGAGGAGAATACTATGTCTTCTACTTTTTCAGGTCTTGTTATCTTCAACTACATGCTACATTGAAATTGTATTTATACAGCACTTACTACCCCTGACAAGCACTTTATGGTGAGTAACACACAATAACCAGCATTTAACTACTGCATTAAACACTGACCCATGATTCCTAGGTGAGTGTTTAATCCAGTAGTTAAATGTTGGTCATTGCAATTAGTCATGTGCTCTCAAGAAAAAACATTTCATGCATTTACTCCAGTTACTTTGTGATAGAATATATAAATACCAGTTAGGTGTGATCATTAATGGGGGCTTTGTAGTTTAAGGTGAATGGTTGGTGAGATACATAGGCTGGTGGCAATTAGGTAATGTCAGGTTGCAGGGATAGGGTTTTAAAGCAGGAGAGGTTACAATCTATGAAATGAGGTGCCTGCCTTTTCGATAATTACAATTAGAAAGAAGAAGGCAGGCAGGCAGGAGACTGAGAGGCGGCTGTACTCAGAAATAGAAAGCATGTGGAGGAGGGAAAGTAAGAAGTGGGTCCCTCTGAAGAAAGAAAAGAGCAGAACCAAGGTGAAAGGAATCAAGCAAAGTAAGTCAAGTTCCGTTTTTCATGCAGCATTTAATCAATATAGTGGGAGACGGCTTTCTGAGATAGCAAGCAATCTAAGGATGTAAGCTCTGGAAAGCAATCTTAAGATGTAAGCTTAAAAAGAATCAACATTATACATAGTGCTCCATATCCAAGGCAGACAACTTAAAACATGTGTGTTTGAGTGTACACACTACTTAAACATTAGGGTCTAGCATGCTGTGTGCCTGTTAGAAAGGGGGTTTCTAGTTGGCTAGGGTATGTGCCTCATCCAGGCAGAAACCCCCACTTCAGTCAGGGCGAGTAAGTAACACACCAAAGACAACCTGTGCTCACCCCTGGTAGCTTGGCACAGAGCAGGCAGGCTTATCCCCAGAGGCAATGTCTAAAGCATTTGTGCAACACACACACACAGCAGTGACACAATAAAATACACCACAAAAGAGACTCCACACATAACTATGTAAAGATATAGGTCTTATATTCTAAATGTAAATCATAAACCAAGAACATCATAAATCCCAGGTACTGGGCATAATTCATAGATCAATCATGACATAGCTCATCAGTGTGGTACATACTATGCCAATCCTTATACATATACATTAGAACAGAATGACATCAGTACCATATGTACTCTAGGAGTACCACTGTACTTGCATAACAACCATAGGTCAGAATGACACCATTCACAACTACTGTGCAAACTCTAAAAGGGGATGCTTGCAATCCTGGATAACATCATACCCCTGCTGGTATCCAATACATTTTCTGTGGGTATCCTTTGGGCATGAGCTCCATATGATTTTTATATGGGCCTCATAGTAAGTAGCAGTAGACATACATCCTCTAATAGCATTTTAACACACAGGCTCTCTACAGGCATTGGGCACTGTGTGAGGAATATACCAGCCATCTAAAAAGTACATGGGGTGCAAAATCTCCTGTGCATTTACTGAACGCAATACAGTAGCTTCTCTCCTCCAGGATTCAGACGCTGCGCTGCCGACAGGGACCCAGAGGCATTGGACCCCTCCAAGGCAGTACTCTAATCCAGCCTCTCTGGTAAATACACAGCAGTGCCGCTCATGACGGCTACCCTACCCCCCTAAGGTTCACTCACCCAATTGGATGGCAGAGTGATCAGACCAGTCTCAGGAGGTCCTGTCTTTCCTGGAGGGCCCGTTCCCTCACTCGTTCAGGGCTGGCAGACAAGCCTCTGCAGCCTGGTCTGCCCCCTCCCTGGATACACAGATTGCAGGTTAAGGAACCGCCCACACGGAGATGTGCTCGGCGGCCACGCAGCGGTGAAGGCTTACACAGCCTTGCAGCTGTCCTGAGGCACTGTTACACTTATCTGTCCACCGACATTTGGAGACTTGAGTGGACTCCACTTGTCAGGGTTGCTCTCCCACATCAGGTGGCCAGTAGAATCTAGGTGATGGGGGACCGCGCTGAGGGTTTCCTCTATGGTGATGCGATATTCAGCATGCCGGTCTGGCCAAGGGGGCCTTATGGAGGGGGTTCTCAAAGTGCAGCCGGCAGGGAGAAGTAGTTAGATCGTCGCACTGAGGAAGTTAAAGCTGCGCTCTTCTGGCACCTCTCTGTTCCAGGGCAAAGCACCCCACAAGCTCTCCTCGTGGCACCAGATAGGAGGCAGAAGACAACGGTGAAGGAAAGAGCTCCTGCTCTCAGTACTTCGGTGCCAAGCGCTCATCAAGCACTACAAAAGCTCTCACAGAGTAACACAATGGGGTGCTCCTCTGGTGCCAGAGGGCCAAGAGGCAGGCACGCAGAGCTCTCTCTGGCTGGGCTTCTTGAGAGGCACTAAAGGAGGCACAAAGGGGCAGGCAGGTCAGCACAACTAAGTAGGTGGTGGTCCCTCCGGGCCATGCAGCAAAGCCTTAACTGGGACAGAATTAGGGGGCAGGCTGGCAGCAGGGCAATTAACAGAAAAACAATTCAGGTGAGTCCTTCGGGCCACCCAGCAGACAGCAGGGCAACAAAAGAAGAGCAGTCCAGATGAGTCCTTTGTGCAGTCCAGCAGTCCCTCTGGCAGAGATTTGGTCCTAGTTCTAAAAGTGCTCTAATATCAGATGGCAGAGCCCATCTAATTATACTAAAAAATGTCTTTCTTCAGGGCTAACTTCAAAAGAGCCCTTTCAAGTAAAGCACAACACTCTTTCAACCGAGCCCTGTCTCCAGACATCAGTAGGGGGTAATCAGTACATTGTGTGAGGGCAGGACACAGCCTATTCACATGTGAGGTGTGAACGACCCTCACTCTCCCCAGCCCAGGAAGACTATCAGTATGCAGATGCCTCTTCTGTCACACCCAGCACTTCCTGTGTTATGGCTGTCTAGAAAGTATGCACCAAGTGGAGCTATCACTCTGCCCCAGACGTGGACTGGAGTCAGGCTGCAAAGCACTAGTTATAAGCACAGAGACATGTCCATGGTCTAAAAGTGGCATTTCTATAATAGTAATACGAAATCCACCTACACCAGTTAGCAGGATTTCTCACTACCACTCCAAACATACTAGACATGCCCACGCAATTCCTCATAGACCAGAACATACCACTTAGACATATGTAAGGGCATTTATAATGCAATCATATGAGAGGAACAGCACTCACAGTGGTGAGAACCTAATTAGGCTGTTTGTCACTATTATGACATTGAACACATAAAGACATATGTCCTACCTTTTACCTGCACAGCACCCTGTCAATAGGGCTATCTAGGGCCTACCTTAGGGGTGACTTGGGTGTAGTAAAAAGGGACTTTAGGCCTTGGAAAGTGATTTGACTTGCCAAGTCCGTGTGTCAGTGTCACTGTGCACACAGGTCCTGCAGAGGCAGGCCTGAGATGAGTTTGAAAGGCTACTTCTTGGGGTGGCGCAATCTGCGCTGCTGCCCCACTAGTAGCATTTAATTTACAGGCCCTGGGTATATGGGATACCACTTTACAAGGGACTTATAGGTAAATTAAATATGCCAAACAGGTTTAAACCAATTATACAAAGTCGTAGGAGTGAGAGTACATGCACTTTAGCACTGGTTAGCAGTGGTAAAGTGTCCACAGTCATAAAGCCAACAAAAAGAGGGTCAGGAAAATAGGAGGAGAAAGGCAAAAAGTTTGAGCATAACCCTGCAGAAAGGGCCATTTCCAACAGTGTCAAACCTAGGACAGCCCTTGAAAACATAGTCTGGAATAGTCCAACCTTGGTACAGAGTCTGTATGATGCACGAGGAGTTAGTGCAGAAAAAAAGAAAAGGTCTTATTTAATGCTCTTCCCTCACTAGTCTGTATTCAAGTTTTTATTTTTTAACTCACTCAATAAAATGAGCCAGCTATTACACTTGTTCTATTACCTACTCCCATTCTAGTTTGTTTCTACAACACAGCAGAGTAACTGCTGAAATGAAAAGTACTTACAGCTAACATCCAAGTGTATGTTGTGCATGTGTGTTTATGTAATGGCCAGTGTAGTAAATGCATTGTATGAATAAGGCTTGTGGTTTCTGTTTTGAAATCCCCTGGTGTGTTCCTCTGCAGAGGTGATTTTGTTTTCCCAGACAGTGGAAGTGTTTTGCTGACAATCCTGAAGCAGGAGGTAAGAGACCTAGTCACCAGGAGCGGCTCCTCTATTAGGACGGAGGAGCGTCATCCCACTGATAAAAATGCCCTAGAGATTATAAATAAAATGTTATTAACGTTAGTTTATTACTATTTTATTTTTCACTAACCCACATCCCAAACCAAGTGTCAGGGCAGGGCCATTGCTGCTGAGTAACAGAAGCAGAAAGAAGTGGTGTACTGGGCACTTAAGTTTAAAGTGCAAGTCAATTTAGCTGTCTGTTTTGCGATGGCCAGCCAGACATGCGCCCTCTAAATCGCTCCAACCCAGCTGTCTTGGACAGGTGGGTGGAGACCAAGCTCAGGCCTCTAGTGCCTTTAAGAGCGCTGAGAGAGTCTGCTCCATTAAATACTTGTGCTTCTTTGATGCTTGTTAACAGCATGACAGCAGGGCCAGGATTGGATAGGGGAGTTGTCTGGGGCCCACACTGGTTGAGAGAAGAAAACCGGGTTCAGAACGTAGACGTGCAGCAAGGTAAGTGAATATTTTATTTTACTTTTTTAAAATGTATTTAATGTGTACTAAATCGCTGACATGCATGACATTACCATTTTTAAGTTAAAAATGTCAACTTGAAAACGATAATGTAATGCATTTCATCAAGTTATTCGGCAGCCGCCACTGCTAGTCACTGTAGTGGGGACAGGGATCCGATAGAAATTCAATTAGGTCCTTTTGAAGAGGAGTTCCTGAATAACTTTTCTGTTGCACTGTCAATTGGTAGATGAGTCAAGGGGGGCAGAGGAGCTGCAGTCTATGTTGGTCAGTGTGTGAGGATCTTTTAGGTGATTATAATATAAACATTGCAAAATGTTGATATGCACACACATTAACCATTTGTTCACAGCGAGCTTAACATCATCATACCCCTCTCTAAAATAGCTAATTATCCACTCAGAGTAGTGTACTTTTTTTTAATACAATGCTCAAATAAACCTTGATTGGTCTTGGCGAGTGTGCAAAGGATTTCCCTACATATGGATATTTTAATGTAAGTGGAAAGGAACATTACTTGAGCATTTATAAAAAAAAATGATTTATTAAATTGATCTGAAACTTAGGCTCTATTAATGTTCAAACCATGAAGGTCAATTAAATGATCACATTTACTGAGCTCTATCTGAAATTTAGTTATCAAATGTCTATGTTAAACTCTCAATAAAATTGAGGAACGGTTGAATGCTTCAGGCTGAGCACTCTATTAATTTTTATGTAGGAGAAGGACTGCAAATGTTTTCTCAAGAGTCAGTGATAATGCATATCTTTCTTCCTCTGTACACCCTAAACATGCTGTTCCTCATGTGTCCTACCTTTGTGGTTGCGGCATCCTCCAGCGTTGTAACCTCTGACCCAGCGACCATGGAAGATGTTGACGTTCCACCTGTCATCTGTAGGGTTGCTCAGGGAATCAGGTGTCAGGTTACAAAGTTCCAGGGTGTCAAAGTAACGCAAGAAATCCTCCATCTGCATCCTGAGTTGTCATGTAGACACGAGCGAGGGTGAGAAAGAGAAAAGACAAAATTATTTAGATGTTTGTAGAGCATTCAGCTCCCCAGTTTTGGAACAGCATTTCACAATAGGTACTGAAAGCACCAGGACATTATTCATTTAGTTAGAATAAGTATATCCTCTGAGAAAGTTAAATGAACAGATGTGTGCAAACTGCGCCAGATCATAGGTGTGAATCTGACTCAGTATGGTGAGAATGCCCAGTATGACTGATTCCTGCAAGTGGAGGTTAGAAGAGGGAATGTCTGGGAGGTTCAGCCTGACCAACTGGAAAGGAATGCCAGAGGTTATTCTTATCAAAGAGTATTATGGACGGATGAGTCAGTATGTGTTTCAAACTACAGAGCGAGAGAGAGAAAGAGAGAGAGAGACAAAAAGCAGGCAAGGGCATCCTCTGCACCCGATTCAGCATCCCCAAAGGACCTTGCTCAAAGAGAAGCCTTCATGGCTAGAACTGGCTGGGTGTAGAGTTCAGCAACTGGACAGGAGTATCCTAATTCCTTTTGAGTCACTATTAAATGGTCCCCTACAGAGAGTCAGACCTTTCCCTCACTCCAGAAGGACTTGAATGTGTGAGTTCTGGGCAGCTACATAGGGCAGCGGATTCTGGAAGAGAAACAGTAGGTCAGCAATATGTAAGGGGCTCCAAATAGGCAACAAATTCTATGTGAGGGTTATGGTGATCAGAGCAGCTCCCAGTCTGTATTATGGATTGGTGCAAGTCATGTAGAAGCTAATAAAGAGTTATATTAGATCTCAATGTGCCTATGAAAAGGCTCCTTGCAACTCACTGATAGCTAGTGGCACCCACTGTAAGGGACGAAGTAGCAGATCCTCCATAAATTTACCCTGGATGCATGCATCAAAATCCACAGTGCTTTACTCCTGTCTTTAAAATTTAACCAAATATAGTTGGGATGGAATGCTAAAGGAATAGTGGGTACTAACTTAATGGTAATATGCACTCAGGCACAGCACTTACTGAATGGATACCTAGAGCAGAAACACTAACATTTGGGAGGTGTCACTTGACCTGAGACAGAGTATGAGTATCTATGTCCCCCCAGGTGATTATTTGTTGGACTGCAGATACTTTGTCCATCTGCCATGGTATTGTTCAGTCCTCAGATTCTCTGATTAGACATTTGACTTAAAGACCCAACAAAGACCTCGTCTAGAAATATGCCAGAGATTACCTTACCCACGCAAGGATGTGAATGATGGATAGCAGAGAAATATAACATCACCTCCGTTGGGGTCTCAAAGTGAGGCAGACTGTATGGAAGACATACTCACAAGCTGGGAACATTGTCCAAGGTCTGTATCAAAGTCACTGTAGTGGGAATAAAAGACCTATAGCAAGAACTGTCTTCATTTGCACAGAGCTTTGTAGCAACTGGGTGTTGTACATAATTTTAGGTTTTAACGCATTAACAACACCTTAAAGAACTGTATCATTTTCAGCACCATAAATAAATGTGCTATTCGGGGCACCAAGTTCTTCCTGGGGTATTAGGAAGGACCTGGACTCGTTTTCTAGGAATAATTCTTCTTGTTATCATCCCCAAGGTGACAGAAGCATATGGAAGATAGCTGCATTTTGAGTCACTAGACTTGAAAGAAGCCTTGCTGCCATAATAGGGAGAGGCAGTCTATTTTCAGTATTGAATGCACTTGCCTCAGGTGAAGACCACTGAAGAACATTATTAGAAGAACCCTTTTTAGTGCAAGCATGAGAGTGTGCAGCATGAAGTGCCAGCTGCACTGTCTTCTGGGTAGTCACTACTACGAGCACGCTCAGAGAGGACGCATCTAATATGACCAGAGCTATTTTCATGTAAGGGCATAGAGGGCAATTCTCTAGACCGGTTGCTTTCCGGGGTGAGGTGCCTGTTAAAGTGATTGGGACAGTCACAAGTCCTATCATAATGACTATATGCATAAAAATCAGATTGCTTATTATTTAATTTGACAGCTCGGCATGCCTGCTTCACAGAAGCTTAATGTGCATGTCCGTCGGGCCAACCTCGACCCTGATGCACTCAGGCAGTTAGTGGCAAGTAAATTAAAATAAAATCTTTGTGTCTAATGTTTTCTCTTAACTTCACTTTACCTCTCCTACTTCACCCCACTCTCTTTACCCTTCTCTCTTGCAATCTATAGGTCTATGTTACTGCCCTAATCTCTGTTTCAGATCTTCCTACCTTGCTTATAATTCTCCCATACACCTCTCACTACCCTAGCTCGCTCTGATTCTCTCTCTCAATGACACCTATTTGTACATGTGTCTACCTCTACATTTCTACTTCTCCACCCTTCTCTCCACCTCAATGTTCTCTGTGTCATCCATAGCTGCCAAGGTATAAATTGCTTATGTGTGACATTTCCATGCTTTCAATGTATTTATGAGTGACATTCAACTGCCATATGCGTGACACTTAGAGTGACACTTTCTCATGAGTGAAAGCAAGCATGGAAGGAGATAAATTAGAAGTTGTAGTACAATCTTGAAATTGCTGGAAAGTCCCTGAAATAAAAGGTCACTAACACACTGCCACTATTTGAAAATAATACCTTGTATATTCACAGTAGTTCACAGGGCATTATCCACAGTACGTTATGGTACTGACCTCGGTGGGATAAAGGCAGAGTATTCCTTACCATGATTCGAACCTAGGACATCTTGGTTACGGGCATCTCTCCACAGCAGAAGCTCAAACTGTTGAGCTACCTTCTTTTGACATGATCCTTCAAACTTCATCAAAGTGTCTGGTATTACAGCTGATGTCCCTGGCACTCCTATATTGAGAATGGAGTTATTGGAGCTCTGCTGCTTACCAAGAGCATTGTCATGAGGTGAGTTTCTAGTTACTACAATGACTTTTGATATGTTACCTTTAAAAAGAAACACAGCTGATTGCTGTGCGACAGTGGCATAACGAAACTTGAGGGCCCCCTGCAAAGTACATGAAGGGGACCCCCTCCTCCCCGTCCCTTCACCTACCAGCTTTGCTAAGGGGGCTCCTTGGAACTCGGGCCCCCCCACACACACCACAGGGGCTGTGGGGGCATTTGTTATGCAACTGCTGAGCGAGTAACTACGAGAGCAGGACTCCTGACACAGGGCACAAAATGCCCTACAGCCAGTGCTCCTTTGCAGCCAGAGCATGAACTGTAAAAATGCAGAAAAGCAGTGCCACCTGAAAGTACCCGCGTCATTCTAAAAGCCTGGTACCCACTTCTGTGTCCTCGACTGCACCCTCTCCACCCTCGATCCTCCTACACTTGGGTAGTGGGTCGGGGAACGACAATCCCACTACTGAAAACTCTGGAAGGCTTTCATCTAATCCAATCATTTGGATTACTATTTTATGTACTTTACATTATTGACAGACAACAGTAGTGTCACCGTTTTGTGTAATGGCCCTTCATTATTGGGATGTCGGGTGGGGGTGGCTCGCTGCCGGAGGTGCTTGTGTTTGTGTGTGCAGGACTAGTCCGCCTTCCTTTGTTTCATAATGTTCGCTTTTTCCTTCTCTGCTTTACATAGCCGTCCCCCCGTCCCTCTGTCCCTCTACAGGCTATGTTTATCTGACCCTCCTGTTCCTAGACACTTTCTACATGGGCAAACAATCATCCCGGGAGGAGCTTTCCGCGCCCTGGTCCAGGCTGGGTGTTTAAATACCGCTTTAAAGCACCTACTCAGCTGCGCTGCTCTGAGATCACAATTCGTTTTCTCCACGGCCATGCTGCACGGTGCCACAGAGAGACACAACCCTGCTGATTCTTCAGAAAGCAGACGGTGCTGGGGCTTCATGCCACTACACAGACCCCGAGATCGGTACGAGATGCAACTGCCTGACCTTTCAAAGTGACCCCACGGCACGAGCTCAGAGCAGTGTTTAGAAGCACACAATTCATCTTCCCTGGGAGCGCCTCCTTTCCAGAGAGGGCCTTGGCAAATAATTATAGCAGGTGCTTACATTATTTGAGAACACTGCCTGGTGCTGTCAATTGTATGACAATTTACACCTGTGCGAGAGTGCAGTGGTAGTAACCAATTTACGATACTCTAACCCCTGATGCGTGGCACCTGGCAGGGCTGCTCGTCCCTCTCTCTGCACCTTCCTGCTGTGTTTCAGACGCCTCTCCCTGTATTTCTATTCCTTCACCGCCCTCTCTCAACCTCGTCTTACCATTTACCTCACTTCTCTAGCTCTCCCTCTCAATACCTAAACTCTACTTCTCTCTACCGAACCACTCACTGCCTGACTTCTGGCTCCCCTACCTCATTTGAGCCCCAATCTCACATCTCTCTCTACTTCAGCATTGACTCGCTCTGTTTCCCTAACCAACCTCTCCATTTACTTCACCATTCAGCTCTTACTCTCCGCTTCATCTTCCCTTTCTCATTCTACTTCCGTTCGCTCTACCTCACCTGCCACTAACTTTTCTACCTTCTCACTACCTCCCTTTCTAACTCTACCTTTCCTTGTCATCACCTTCTTTCTCTGTCATCTCTCTCCACACTTTTCACTATTTCAACCAAATCTTTCTACTTCACATATTTCCCTCTATCTCTCTCTCTACATCTCTCTGTCATTGATCTGCCACTAGCTCTCTGCCTCACAAATATCTCTCTCTCACACACACTCTCTTTTCCCTCTCTTTCTCTGTCTCTCTTTCTACCTATTTATCGACCTACCATATCAGAGCCAGAGGTATCTGTCAGGCCTGAGTGTTCACATAGAGAGAGGAGAAACAAGGCTGCTATGCTGCAGCACGAGTGGTCTGATTTTGGATTTGGGTATGCTGCTCAGTGAGTTTCCTGAGGCCATTTCCCTGTGGGCCCTTGCTTTCTGGAGTCCATCTTCATGTCTCTCCTCCTTGGAAGTGGGTGAGTGGGGGATAGGTGGGGAAAGAGGAATCATTCTGTGATCCTACCAAAATAGGAGTACTTTCCTTCGAGTTTTCTTGCCACTTCTGACACCTTGTGTCCTGAAAGTCGATAGCCTTTTGCAATAATTTTTGTCATTGGGTTTCAGCCATGATAGTCTACAGTACATATCGCTGTCTTACTATAATGATGAAGGTACAGATGATTCTAGACTCCTTTACTTTACTGCTGCACAAGGATGCTGCTTGCATGTCTAGCTGGCCACAGAGCTCTTCTTTTCTACATAGTGATTAGTTTTGCCATCCTTCAAAACTAAGTTATCTTACTTTGGTTGGTTTAGCTTTTGGATGCCCTCACTCTATTCATGAGCCTCAATAGGTTTGTTCGTTGTCTTCCCTTTGGGATCTGTCGTTTGGAGCAGTGTTCCATGTTTGTTTTTCCTGTCAGACTTGGGCATTATGGTCTCCTGTGTATTCCCTTTTCCATGTTTATACCTTTCCAGGAGCATGGTGAAGCAGAGTCTTTTCCCTTTAGTGAATTTCTAATCCTGCTCTCTGGGTGTCACTTTCTATTGGCTGTGAAAAAATATAAGAATTACATTCAGTGGTTCCAACATATTTTTGCTTCTGGGGTTTTCCCTTTTTTCTGGCATCCAGATCAGGTTTGTCTGCTTTGGTCCATCCTTGCGATTTAAGGACTGGAATGAGGAAGGCAGTAGAGGAAGTAATGCCCTGATTAGTTACTGGTAATCTTCATTATTCAGATTCATAGTCTTCCTCGTCACAGTCTTTGGTACCTGTTATCCCTACCAGGTTGGTTTTGACCACAGGGCCACTGCGGCGTGTGGAATTGCAGGAAGTATGGTAAATTGAGACCCTCTTTATGACTCCCAGGGAGGAGGATGGATCTAAGTTAGGGAGTGGATACAGTATTAGTTCTTACGTTTACTTTAGAGCTAAGGAAGGTGAATCCTGTCTGTGCAATGGGGTAAAACTAACAATGTAAGGACCGTTACAAGAAAGACTAGGACTTAGAGTGAAGAAAATTACTGGTAACTAATCAGGGCATTTTCAGGTAATATAGCCTGATTATGTTGTATAGTAGCAGAATTTCTGAAGAAGGTAGAGTGCGCATGTACAAACATTGTTCATGCAAAAACAAAATGATGATGATCAAATATTATGTTTTACAGTACTTAAATGCAAAATATAACCAGTCTAAATCGTGACATTTTATTTTCCTACATACTCCTTTAAAATATATTTATGCTGATCGCAGTTTGCCTTAGTATTATTGTTTCCTAAATTCGTTTGCATGCAAGTAGCTCTAATTGTGGTCTAATTATTGCAAAGTCCTTAAACTACAGAATATAAATTGTAAATGTAAAATAGTTTTGTCTTCAACACAATTGAGCCTAATATATTTTTTTCAAGATTTAGTGACATTAGATAAGGTTTTCGCAAATAGGAATGAACGCCTGGCACTCACATGGATATTATTTCTTTCTATGCCATCTCATTGGTCTAAATGTAAACTTTGTCTAAACCAAAGATTGTCCAATTTCACTATTTTACTTCTTGAACAGGTTGCTTAAGACATGGATGCCTGGCATTGGTCCAGAAGGTTGGATTAATTCCAGGTTTTCAGAGAGACTATTGGCTTTGTAAATACATTTTCCAATGTAAATTCATCTTATGCAGCTATCCTAATGGCTCTATATGGCTCTTCGGCAACTACATTGGCAGAATGTTTTTCATGCCATCTAAAGAGGCCTATCAGACTTTAAAGCCGACAAACTGTAACATCTTGTCATGCAGTTTTGTTAGTACAAAGAAAGGTAACAGTTGCATTTTTCTGCCTCCTAAGACTGACCAAGAGGACATGATTAGGGGTTTGTATGTTATTTATGAAAAATCACTGATGTCTTACCAAAATTCTCCATCTTCAGCTCTGACCTGTAACTCTGTTAGTTGGGAAGGGTCCAGAAAAGACCAGAGGGAAGATCTGTAAGGAACGAGAGGAAGGTTGACGCAAAGCAGAGATACTGTGGAAAAGCCTACTTCAACCTCCTGTAGAAACTGACTAGTTTGCAAGGAAGACTGCCAAAGTAACCACATTTCAGCAAAAAATAATAGCTTTTTGTCATACCACTTGCTTTAAAGTATGAATCTGGCGTTAATTAATTTATTTTGCTACACAGTGCACTGATGGAATGATAGGACCATGCAGTAGCAGCATAAGATTCAATAGTTATGGCTCTGAAAGCATAAGTAGCCCCTTCATCAGAAGGATTCCCAGGGTTTTACTTGGATTCTCTCTTAGTCGACTCAAGTTATGTTGCCCCAAGTCACAACAGTAGTGCAATGGAAAGTTCAAAACAATAGTCTCAAACTGCAAAAAAATTGAACTTATAAACAGGAGTATTAGCAGCAATTGATTCAGCCTATGTTTTTCTTTGCACTCTGGTTCCTGAACGGGGCTGCATGAACATAGCAGTAGCCAGCTCCCAAAGGGAGGGAGCACAAGGAGGGTGTAGCCACCCTCAAGGACAGTAGCCATTGGCTACTGCCCTGTGACCCTAACACACCCTTAAATTTTGTATTTAGGACGACCCTGAACCCAGGAAATCAGATTCCTGATGAACTACAAAGAAGAAGGACTGCCCAGCTGAAAACCCCACAGAGAAGGAGGAAGGCGACAACTGCTTTGGCCATAGCCCTACCGGCCTGTCTCCAACTTCATAGAACCTGCAACAGCGACGCATTCGACAGGACCAGCGACCTCTGCTGAATCAGAGGACTGCCCTGCAACTAAACAGGATCAAGAACTCTTGTGGACAGCGGACCTGTCCAACCGAGAAAGAAGGAACCATCTTTAAAGGGACTCTCACCTCACTCCAGAAGCGGTAGTCCCCACCACTCTGCACCCGACGCCCCTGGCCCGTGTCCAGAGAAACCAATGACCCAGAGAGGATCCCCAGGTGACTCCGACGAAGTGTCCACCCTTGGCTGACCTCTCTGCACCCCCACGATGACGCCTGCAGAGGGAATCCCGAGGACCCCCCTGACCGCGACTTCCCAGGACGAAGATATCCGACGCCTGAAAGAAGCACTGCACCCTCAGCCCCAGACCTGTGAGAAACTGACCACCAGCGCAGCAGTGACAAGCAGGTGGCCCTCACCCTTGCCCTGTCTGCAACATGTGAGTGACCCCTGGGTCCCTCCATTGATTTCTATTACAACCCTGACGCCCAGTGTGCCCACTGCACCCGGCCACTCCTGTTCCGCTGAGGGTGTGCTTTGTGTGCCTACTTGGGCCCCCCCCCCCCCCCAGTGCTCTACTAAACCCACCTGGTCTGCCCCTTGAGGACACGGGTACTTACCTGCCAGCAGACTGGAACTGGAGCATCCCCGTCTCGATAGGCACACATGTTATTTTGGCTCCTCTTTGACCTCTGCACCTGACTGTCCCTGTGTTGCTGGTGCTGGGTGTTTGGGGTTGACTTGAAGCCCCAACGGTGGGCTACCTATGACCCGAAGACTGAACTTGTAAGTGCTTCACTTACCGTGCTATTTAACCTGTACTTACCTCCCCCAGGAACCATTGAAAATTGCAGTGTCGTTAAAATAGCTTTTTGCCATTTTATGAAAAACTTTGTACATTACTGTTTTGGTTCAAAGTTCTAAGTATTACTATGCAAAGTACCTTTCATTTAATGTACTTACCTGCAATCTGAATCTTGTGGTTCTAAAATAAATTAACAAAAAAATATTTTTCTATATAAAAACCTATTGGCCTGGAGTTAAGTCATTGAGTGTGTGTTTTCACTTATTGCTTGAGTGTGTACAACAAATGCTTAACACTACCCTCTGATAAGCCTAACTGCTCAACCACACTACCACAATTAGAGCATTAGTATTATCTATTATTGCCACTATAAACCTCTTAGGGGAACCCCTGGACTCTGTGCACACTATGGCCCTCATTACGACCCTGGCGGTGAAAAAAAATGGGATTTTGACCCTGGCGGTAACCAACATCACAGACAGACAATTTAACACACCGACCGCCAGGGTGGTAACGGCCGCTGGGCTGGAGACTTCAGTCTCCAGCCTGGCGGCCGTCACAATCCCACCCTTGGGATTACGACCCGGCCTACCGCTATGGTTTGCGTGCCAATCTTACCGCCACGAAAACCATGGCGGTAGGCACTATCAGTGCCAGGGAATCCCTTCCCTGGCACTGATAGGAGTCTCCCCCACCCTCCTTCTCCCTCTCCCGCCCCCCACACATGTACACACCCACACGTGCACCCATATACACACATGCACACACGCATACCCACATACATACCCACACACTGCAACACACACCAACATACTTTGTCGCATACACGCATTCATAACACACAACATACACTCACATTCAGTCATTCACGCACTCATTCAACGCGACTCACACCCGCATGCACGCATACCAAAACATACACACACACCCCCACATACACACCCCCTCCACATACACACACACCCCCCACATACACACACCACCCCTCTCCCCTCTCCCCTCTCTCCTTTCGCAGAACCCGACTTACCTGCTTGCAGGGGGTCCTCCGGCTGGAGATGGGCCACTGCGCTGCTGTCAGCAGCAGCGTCTGCCAGCAAATTACCGCCAGGCCATATCATTGATCATGATACGGTCGGTGGTGTTTTACTGGCGTGGCGGTGCTGCTATCAGCAGCGCTGCCTTACCGCTGTCCGCCGCCATGAACGTCGGCGGTATTCCGCCAGCCTTCTGGAGGAATACCGTTGACGGTCATAATACGCGTAGACGGCTGGTAGCCACGGCGGCAGCATGTTGGCGACCGTCGCTGTTGCAGTAGGCAGCACTTACCGCCAAAGTTATAATGAGGGCCTATTTCTCAATTTGATGTAGTATTTACAGAGCCAGCTTCCTACACATTTGAATCTAATTTTCCAAATTCTTGGTGTTGTTCTATTTTACTGTTCACCTCTTTATGTTGGTCTGACAGCTTACCAATGTACTTCTTTCCAGCCCATTCAAAATACACGTGTTCTTGTGCTAGTTTAATACACTCCTTACACATCTCACCTTTTTTTAAACCGTTGCAATGTCTTCCAGTTCTTGTTTCTTTCCAATTGCCGACTCTTTTCTGTGTTCTTGTTTGCCTCTCTATTGTCCTCGGTTTAGACCTTCATGTCCACTCATCTTTCTTTCTTATCTGTTCCTCAGCCACCTCCTGCAACCTCTGGCTTTTGCTCTTTTTATACTTTAGGCAAATAAACCCTAGAATCACTTGACCGCTCACATATATTTGCCTACTTCTTTGTTCAGCTTTGAAACCTCTTTCAAACAACAACTTCTACTACTCATTGAATATTAATTGAAGGCAATTGAGTCATAAGCAGTTACATATTGCATGAACACTCTGTAGGAACTGTTTACTGAGATCATAGTTTTTCAAATTAGAAAGCACTGTTTAAGTATTGGAGCCTTCCTTGAAGTCGAAATGGATTTCAAGGTAGGGGTCTGACCTTTGTAAACCCTGTAGGTGTGCCAGATAAAAAATTGCAATCGACCGCAATACCCACACCTTTTGTCCAGCTCTGAACTCACTTGTCACTCCACCGCCCATTCCATTCCACACGGCCCCATGGGTTCCTGAGTCGCAGCAACTGGAAATTCCGGCCACAATGCTCCACCTGGAAAAAACAGCGGGTGGGGGTGAAGGGATTTCAGTTATTAAATTAGCAGGGCTGTCAACGTATCAATGCATGCCTGTTTTTAATAACGTATCTTGCAGCCCCCACGAAAGATACCCCTTGACACTTTACATGGTTACTCTCCAATTATCAGAGAGACAGATAATGTTGGGTGGTGTTTGGATAGTTCCTACATGAAAATGTAGTTGGACTCGTCTCAAATGACTCAGGTATGATCAAGTATGGTCTCCTGGCAAACACAGGCAAAATGACAGCAGGGGGTTGAAAACTTTAAACACTGAGGGCCCTATTTCGAGTTGGTAACAGACGGAAAGATCTCTGACTTGTGGAAACAGTGTAAAATCCCCCTTTTGAGCATTATCCGAGGCAGGAAAATCTGCTGCTAAAACGACCTCTCCAATACTATTCCTAGGGCAGTGCTAATTCTGCTGGACGATTGTTCTACGGAGAAGAATCCTCAAAAGATGCGCTTACTGTTATCACTCAGGCCTTAATCGGGCCCGAGACGAAACCAGCAGTAAATGGTGAACACAGTTGTATGTCAAAATCTCGGGGTCAACCTGCACATATATGAACTCCACAATACTGGCTTTATCAAGGTAGGGGCACAAACGGCAGTATAGATTTACTATCAATACATCTACGTCTACTCACCTTGACAATATGTTGGTAGCCAATATTATGGAACTGGCATACGTGCACGTCGATGTAAAAGCTCCAATGTTGTGGTAAAAACACCGTGAACACATTTACTTCAGCCAAACTGTATTCTATTCAGTCCCCAAAATAGGATTTCGGAGATGGGGTTGGTAAAAAAAAATGTATTTTTTCCAAAAGTTAATTTTAATTATAACTTTTTTTGTGATTCGTGGTCCCAATTCTTCTGTTCCATTCAAAATATCATTGTAAAAGAGATATTAATCACAATAGTCACCTTCAGTACCAGGTCGTCAGCTTTTCAACCGTAGACTGAGAAAAAGATACCTCCCTTCTTGGGAGGGCATGCTTCTTTTTATGTGGTAGCATAATGGGGCTTTTGTGCCACCACGTCACACTTTTTAGTAGTGTTACCACCACGTCACACTCTTTAGTAGTGTTACGGCATGAGGCCTTCAGAATGGGTGTATTGGGTGCTCTATGTTTTTGTATCACTCTGAGTATGACATAATGCATTATCTGTGGCTGTCATTAAGGAGTAATGTTAGTCATTGTTACGGAGTCTTTCCAACTCGTAGTAGGGCTTGTGTGAACCACTATGAATCGAAATAGGCGACAGCCTGAAAAATGTGCCCCCACCTATCCGGGATTCACAATGGAATGGGAAAGATTGTCCTTTGGAAATCGTGTAAGATACCTCGAGGAAGTAGGCACTGTTCCAAGGGACCACTGTCTGCTCCTGTCGATGTGTTCCCTAACGGGATTGTTTAAAAAAAAGGTACAATTTTAAAAAAAATATATATATTTCCCTTTTTAGAAGGTAAATGCAGAAATGAAGATCTGTTGTCCCTTGCTTGGCCTTCTTCCCTGCATTTCCCAGCCATTCACCAGAATCATAAATTGCAACCTGCCTGAATAATATTAATTCGGGAGGTCGTTTTATTTACCTCGTGCGAATGTACAGTTTGCATTGCGACTCATTAGCACATAGGTAGCTATCTAGAAATGTGATTTCCTTCTACGACTTCATATATGCATATGAAGAAAATGAAACTGTTTTGAATGTGAATTCTCTGTTGTACAAACAGCAATAATTGTGATAATGATTCTAGCGACACAGGTTGACTTAGTTAGACTTGAGGAACTGAAATATTATTTGCAAACTTGAAAAACCACTGGAAGATTCTGAGCATGGACAGAGCTTAAGCTCTATGCCTCACAGATAGGCGAAAACATATTCTATCCCACTCAAGAAAGTATAGTGGCTTTGGATTGGCTGAAGAAACTTTGGACTCACAGTTAATCTCTTGACTGATGATGACTGAGCTCGGGCCACTTTAGCGACTTCAGGACAGAAAGGCAGACCTCCTATGTGTGTCCATGGCTAGATGTGGGTGAACTACTGAAAGCTCCTGCTCAAGCTAGATGTCATGCCCTGGCTCCAATCAAGGTCCGATTGGAAACTCGAGTCCAAAAGGAGCTGAGCTTTGACAGGAGGCGTTGTAATCTAGTGTATACAACCGCTGACCATGCAATATGGGGAACCAGGTTTGAATCACACCCTCAGCCTCCATCCAGTGAATACTAGCAATTCTCCCTATCCCAAAAAACTCTTGTAATTGTATCTACTGTGAAGCACTCTCAAGGTTCGTACTATGTAATACTAGCAAAAATTAAATATGGATTATGTCTGTCACCTACACTTGAATCTCATACTCCAAGACCTAATAACAGATTATTAGACTTTGATGTCAGAAAGAGACACCCATCTAGGGGCTGAATTGCATGGGGTGAAACTAGAAAAGCCTGGGATCAGTCATGGCTTCCCTATCTGAAAACAAATGTGTGATCCTAGACAAATACTTTATTTCTCAAACCATACTTTTTGTTCATTATCACACATGAAAGTACCGTCAAGTACGTGAGAGTGGGAGATGCTTTGTGCCAAACATTTCTTGTGTTTGACTTACTAGCCTATAATGTTGTTCCAACTGCAATCTAGCAACATACATGGCTACAGGTGACCTCTGACTTGCATCTTAGTTCACTAACATTATTGGCATGGGAGAGGGGAAGGTATGCTTCTCAGCGCATGTTAAAAAACTTTCTCTTTAAATACACTATTCTTAAACATTCTGATAACGTGAAATGCTTTCGCGTGTTAAAGAAATGCACTTTTTTTTTTTTTTTTAAAGACATCTTATAGTTCATCATGATGTTTTTTGTAATATTTACATGGCACATATTTTCAGAGCTTGGCTCTTGGACGGGCTGATACAGCCAGAGCCGACTCGTGGCTAGGTTCTTGGCTCCGCTCTTCCTGTTTATTTGTTGGCTCGCCCACCTGTCCGAATAAACTGGTGATCGAGTGCAGACTCTTCTCCAAAGTGAGATCGGCGTGACGTCACTCCACGCAAGCAGTGTTGGTGACCCAATCCTACGCCAGAGCCAACAGACCTAAAGGTGTATCACGAGAACATCAAGGTGTGGCTTCCATCTTGCCATCCCTTTCACAACACTCTAGATCGACGGGTGGGGTGCCAGAGACATAATTCCGTTTGTCTATTTCTGCTGCTCGTCTTCGTATAACATAAAATATTACTGCTTCTTGCTTGCTGTTGCACGGGGATACCTACCCAGCGCTCGTAGGGACTCCCGGCGCCCTCTGCCCTGAGTGCGCTTGCCTTGCTGATTTCTATCTTCATAGCGTCAGGGGGAAGTTTCCTGTTCCCCTCGTTAGTGTGTGACGCCTGAGTTCTTCCGGTTAGGTCATCTTTTGCCTCCCAGATTTCAGGGGCCTGTCCCCAAAAACGTTCGTGATTTCTCGACCCACTGCCTCCAGTATGGAACTTAACGCACCTAGACAATGCCTTTGATCAGTTCCCAGGTAGAATTTTTGTAATGACAATAGACTGTTCGAACCCCTTGACCGCTAGCCGTAAGGCCATTTTCTTTACGCTGGCGCCCCTTTGTGACCTCTTGTGCTGTAACTGTAATGCAGCGCTTGTTGCTAGCCTGATTTATAATAGAGGAAAAGCTGAAAAGTCTGATGGGTCAATGTTGTATCGCGCCACACAACTTTCTAAATGTGGGCATGGCAAGCGGAATTTGGAAGAAGACAGTTTGACAGATAATATAACGTGTCAGTCGGAGGACAAGTATTGGCAAAGCCGTTGTGGCCTATTGGCTTTCAATTGGGTATTAGCCATGCTAAACAACATCCGCGATGCTGTGCAGCAGGGCTAATGAGGTAGTTAGTGTGCTGGCGATTGTTGGCCTTTTCTAGGACTTTGGCAGGGGATGGGAGGAGCGAGATGGAGCAGTAGTTTTTGAGTTTGTTGCGGTTGGCTGAGGGTTTCTCCAGGAAGGGCTTGATCTCGGTGTGCTTCCAGGTGCTGGGGACGGTAGAATTAGAGATGGGGTTGTTGAGGATTTCTGAGGGAGACTCCGATTACTTCTGTTCCTAGGTCGTAGATGCGGTGAGGGCAGAGGTCCGTGGGGGATCCGGAGTGAATGGAAGTCATGAGGGGGATAGTATCTTTGGTAGAGAGCTGTTCCCAGTCAGTGAGCTGGTGGGGGAGGAAGGAGTAGGTTTGGGTGCGGGGGTGGTCGAGGTCGGAGGGCTGAGGTCAAAGTTGCTGTAGATGTCAGTGATCTTGTGGTGAAAGTAGTCTGATAACGAGGCACAGAGGGCTTGGGAGGGGTGGATCATGTTCTCTGTGGCCGAGAGACATGAGAATTCTCTGGCGATACTGAAGAGTTATTTGTCGTGGTCGGTGCTTGCCTCGATGAAGGCAGTGAGTGCTTCTTTCTTGGTCTCCCTGAGTTGGTGGTGGTAGCTGTTGAGGGCAGACCTGAAAGAGTCGAGGTAGGCACGGGTCTGGTTGGAGCGCCAATGTCTCCCTAGTTTCCTGCAGCAACGTTTGAGGGTCAGAAGTTCTGTGGTGAACCATCTGGCTTGCTTGGTGGGTTTTCTGCTGGTGGTGCTCCTCAGGGGAGCGATGGTGTAGGCGGCTGAGGCGATCCAGTTGGAGAAGTTTTGCACATGAAGTTTGAGGGTATCTGCAGAGATGGGTCTGACTTCTTTGAGGGTGGTGATCTAGGAGGTTTCTTTGACTTTGACCCAGTTGCAGCGTGGGAAGGTCTCATTGGGGCTTCAGGGTGTCCGTCAATGGTGAAGTGGACAATGTTGTGGTCAGTCCAGGTTACATCAGTGTGGGAGTATGTGGCTTTGTCGCTGGTGGAGAAAATGGGGTCCAGTGTTTGTCCTGTGTGGTGCATGGGGGCAGTGACCAACTGTGTGAGGCCGATGATGCTCATGGTTTGAAGGAGTGAGGTAGAGTTGGCGTCATCCGGGTCTTTTAGGTGGAAGCTCAGGTCTCCCAGGAAGATATAGTTGTTGGAGTTGTTTGCCAGGGGGGCAATGAAGTCCGAGATGGAGTTGCTGAAGTTGTAACAGGGGCCCAGAGGTCTGTAGGCATGGGTTCCTCTGATGGTGGTTTCAGCATCCAGTTTGATCTGGAAGTTGAGGTGTTCCATGATCGGGGTTGTCTCATCGTCTGAGGCGGTGCAGTTGAGTGAGTCCTTGTATATGATGGGGATGCCTCCACTGTGTCTGTCGGGGCGGGCAGGGTTGATCATCTTATATGCAGGAGGAGTCCGGGTGGCTATGTCTGGAACAGCTGTGGGGGTGAGCCAGGTTTCAGTGATGAACATTTTCTCCGTGGTGAGGGTGATTATGGTGTCCCAGATTTCCATGGCGTGCTTGCAGAAGGATCAGACGTTTAGTAGTGCGCAGTGAAGTTGTGGTTTGTGGCTCGGAGTTGGCTGGGCAGAGGGTGTGGTGGTTCCTGATGAAGCAGAAATGAAGGTTTTACATTTATTAGCGCTTAAACGTAGTACTGCAATAATCATGTGTGACTCTAACCGAACTAATAAAGATTGTACGGGGACAAAATGTGCCCTTAGAGTAGTTTGCCAACATTTATAAGCGTGCTTTATATAACGTGATGTACTAGAATTGCACTAATCCGACATAATCGTAAACATGTGCTACGATTTGCTTGTTTGAAATGCTTTAGCTTAGCATTACTTTAGCGGAGGCTTTGGCCTAGTTGCCTGGTCTCACGGTTTAGATGCTCGTATTTTTCCAATGTGCTAATAAACGTGTATTTTTTCTTGAAGCTGTACTTTTCCACTGAGATCGTTCACATGCTTATCTTAAAGTTTTGTGCCAGCTTGGCATTTTTCTCTTTACTCCAAGGTCGATCTGCAGGTGCGGACAATGGAGGCTCTGAAAGTGAGCTAATTGGTATAAAATGTTGCAACTTGCGTACCCATCTCCAAGGATAATGTATGCTTAAGTAAAAGCTTGAGAACTGTTGTTTTTGATTGGACAATTTGAAGCTAACCTATGAACCCTCCAATGGAAGACCCTACTGGATTTGAACTGTTGTCTATAAAAACCAGGTGCACGAGAAGAAATTAGATCATTACGGCCATTACCAGCTCGATACCCGCCATTTTGCAGACTTCGTAGCTATTATGGCCCACCTTGCTGCGACGCCATTTTGAAAGAGACTTTGATGCTTTCTCTAATCGAGAGAAAGAGAACTTAAATGATTCTGGCCCTAGAGACTTTAACTTTGATTTGTCTCTTTGCATGAAGTAATAGTTTCACCTTGCCGCCGTGAGGCAATTGCCCCGTCCACCCCTGCCCCTTTGCCCCGTCCCATGCCAATCGAAACGGTACCCATGCTGATCGAGAAACGGTACCTGTGAGACGAAGCCTTCCTTGTATGCTGATCGTAATTGGTAAATATGAAAGGAAATTGTAAAATTGCATTGTGTTTCTTTTAGGTAACCAACTGCTGATTTTTGATAAGAGCCCTAGCTAGGAGTTTTACTAAATTAATGTTGCTAAATTGTTTTCGCATGAAGCCCCACATGCCGATGCTAATTTGAGGTTAGACGAGGATTCCTTTTGTTGCACGATGCAATTTGAGACCTTGTTATGCTGACTAAATGTATGCAATTAGTTCATTGCAGATTATCGTATTAGTGATTTGCATTGCTATTATCGAATGCCTTGTGATTCAAATGCTGAATAGATTGCACTTGTTTCGCCGCTATGGACAGCTATTAATGTTCATTTACGTTTATCATTTGGTGTTGAGACACATTTATATTGTGCTAGCTTTGTTAATATAGGGAAATAAATTCACTAACTTTGCAATAAACTGGTGTGGTTATTCCTGACTGAAAGGTCCGGGTTCGCCGAAATGTATTCTGGATTAATTGTTAAGTGTTATGTTGATCAAGGTATTGCTTATGTTCGATATTGATTATTGATTTGATTAAGGTGACCGATTAAGAGTACAGAGAGTCCCACTTAGTCAAAAGATTAATCGGCCTAAAGAGCGTCCGAATACAGGTAAAATTACTAGTACGGACCGCTCTATCAGTAGATGGTAGCAGAGGACGGTTTCGTCTTTTGGGACCCCGTACTCTTAAAGTACATGGTGTTGAATTAACGGTTTCGACTTTTGAGATCCCCATTCGAGAAGTTGAATTAGATTTTTCTTGGGTAAAATAGATTGACAGAATGATGATGGGCTAGGTCCACCGCGACTTTCCCGGGATCTCGGAGCTTGCGAATGGAGAGAACGGAGATGTGGAATCAGCGTTGGCGGTACTAGTGATGGTATGAGTGAAGTTAGGGTTTTGCGCTTGCACAGCTTATTGCCGCAGATTGTGTGAGAAGGTTGCGAGGATTTCAGAGAATAGCGGAGGTGCGACTCCGAGTGTAGAAGTAGGGAAGTCGTCGAACTTCATAGAAATAGCGGAGGTGCGACTCCGAGTGTGAGAGTAGGGAAGTCGTTGAACTTCATGTGCGTGTGGCGCTTTGTGCATAAAAAGGTCCACGTGGTTGTTGTTGTTGAGACGGGCCCTGCGAGGTCAAGAGACTCCGGAGTATGTTGTTTTATGTTGTGGTCTGGGCGGTTTAGTAGGTTGATCGGGCGTGGTCAACGAGTCGGTACGTGTGTTAAGGGAGTGAAAGAAACTTCGACTTCGGGCTTTGACAAGATTCTAAGTGCACTAGAATAGATCACTGACAAGTGGAGAGCAGTCTGCGGGTCAGATTTGCTTGCGAACGTGGGGACCGAGAAAGACGGAATAACTGCCGAGGCTAGTGAAAAGTCCCTAAGGTCCTGAAGCGACTGTGTTACCCTTCCTGTAGTAAACCGACAGATCTGTTTTATTTTTTGGTAGCTCGCGATACATGCAAGAAGTTGTTACGAAAAGAGCTGAGTGAAGGAGGACTAGCCGCGAGGCTTTGTCAGCCGCAGTGTGTGTGAGTGTGACGTCACTAGGAGCCGCGCTGGGATAGGTTGGTTGTAGAGAAGGGTCGCGCACGGATTGGACGCAGTCCGTGGGGCTCGATTGGAAGGGGAAAGGCAAGCGAAGAGTATTCCGGGAATTAAAGTCACCTATTGATTACAAACTTTGTGAAATAAAAGACGAGAAAAAAATGAAATTTTTTAAAGCATTAAGGAGTGCGATGAAGGGGGAGTCATACATTAAAGCGAGTGTAGGAGAGGAGACGCCGCCCGAAGGTACACCAGCTTACATTGTAATGGAAGAGAAGGGGGTAGCTCCGTGTCTTTGGCTAAAGCAATGGCACAAACTGACAGAGAAACATGGGAGCGTAGCGTTCCCGATACACGGGACATTCAATATAAGGATTCTAGAGAATTTGAGGTTCACGATGTACGACATGAAGGTGCCTCCAAGGCCAGCCCAGTTTGAGGCTCTAGCAATTTGGGAACTAATGGCTAGACAGCAGCAGCAAAATAAATTCGAGACTAGGATAAGGAAGGTAGAAAAGACACTAGCGGACGCTAGGTGGGATAATGCACAGAAGGTGTGGAGGTCAGATGTATTGCAGGGGATAAAATTGTTCCCCGCAATTACTAAGGAAGAAGAGGAGACAGGTAAGAAAGCTACCTGTAAGACAAACAGGAGGTGTTCCAAGGATAGAGAGTACGAGGAAAAGTTGAGAAGAGAAGAGGAGTTAGAGGATGAGGAGCTAATAATGCAATTGCTGAACGACCGTCCACCACCTTATGCAGAGAGTGGACAAGGTCCAAGTACCAGTTCTGCCCCTCCGGCACCGGTACAGAACAGTGAAACTCAGAGTTCAGGAGCATCATCGGGGTCTAAGGACCCGAGTTTACTGTTCACCCCGCAGATACCGCAGGTTAGGAGAATATATCCAGATGTGCCCATGTTGAAACCTGCAGAAAATTATCAGCCGCAGGTCCCAAAGTATTACAGCAGCGACAATAGTACGGGAATGATTCTAGATCCAGCCGCAATGGGAGGACAGAATGGTCACAACCCGACATTGGCACAAGCTGAATAAACTCAGTTTTTGATGCCTCAGAAGCAGATGCAGGGGGGAACAGCACATGCTCAGATGACGGGGAGTCAGATGGGCATGCCGGCAATGATGACCCATGGTGTGGGAATGAACATGCCTCAGAACATGGGGAATGGACAAAAACCAGATGCGATATCGCTACCCATTACTGTAGGTCCACCGGTACCTTTGTACAGTCAGCCTAATTTAGGTATGAGCGGTCAAGGATCAATGCTGCAGAATGGGACAGAAAGGAGGTGCATAGAAAACACTCCAGGGATAACTCCGATAGCGGCTCAGCCAAATGGATCTGGGACCTTGATGGAGTTTAGTCCCATATGTGCTCAGTCGACACTGGTGAGGTCGAGTCCCCCACTGATAATACCTCTGTCATCGAACACTGAAAAGTTGCCGCAACCATCAATGGCAGTCGATGTGAACGCTACACTGATGGGGTTGAATGCGCAACAGCTGACACAATGGTTCAACAGTCTAAATTCCACACAAAGCTCGGACAGTGGGAAGGGAGAAGATTATGTGAATAGGATGAGGTTGAACATGGAAGCACAAGAATTGGTGGAAGGGACTATGGGTGTGAATAAGTTAGAGTCCTACTCGGAAGAAGAGCTGAGGTATCTATGTCCCAGGATAACAAAAGAAGTGAACAAGGTACACAAAAGCTTGCAGGAAGTAGCTGACAAAAACGGGGTTGATATAGACAAGACGAAACACTTGAGCAGGAGCTATAGGTTGGATTTTGGGACCACAGATTTTGAACACATGAGGTCAGCAGGCATGAAGGCGCACCTTAGAGAATTGTTGCAGAGCGCACAAGTGTGGAGGTGTTTAGACAAGTGGGAAAGCAGGTGGGTAAAGAGAAAGGAAAAGAGGAGGGACAGTGCTACAGAGCACAATGCGAAAAGACCACAGAGTAGCGAGGCAGTAACAATGTTACCAATGAGGGAGACAGCAGGGGGAAAATTAATACATGTACCATGGCACAGAAGTGACATTCAGTCTTTTACGGATGATTTTCCCAAACTGAGAGAGAAACCGATTGAATGGTATCAACAGACTGATAGGTTTGTGAAGCTTGCAAAATGTCTCTGGGAAGACCTGAACACTCTCTTTGAGATTGTGGTTCCGGCAGATTTGTGGGAGGATTGCAAAAGAGCTGTAGGTTGGCCGACAAGTGAACCAGAAAGAGACAGGGAGACGGGTGCACCATTACCTATGGTGATGAGCTTGTACTACAAGGTGATTGAGCATTTGAAGACGAAGGTTGCCGCGAAAAATGTGGATTGGCAGAAGATCGATCGAACTGCCCAAGAGGCTAAAGAGTCGATTCATAGTTACTATGAGAGGTTGTTGAAGGCGTTTAAGAACTACAGCGGCACAGAGACAATAGAGGCGAAGGACATGCTTCATTTTGTGTTCAGATTTGTGGAAGGGCTGAGACCAGAGATAAGCCAGATGATAAAGTCGCATTTGATTTGTTGGCAGTCGAAACCGATTGATGAGGTGTTGAATTATGCGAAATACTGTAGCGACGAAATTGAAGTGAAACAGAAAAGGTTGAAAGAGAAGGTGATGATGATGCAGCTTAAGGCAGCTCAGACAGGTCTGCAAGGTTTGCAAGGGATGCAAGGGTTCCAACAGCAGGTACCGCAACTGCAGCCGCAGTTGCAGGGAAATATGATGTTTCAGCCACAGGCCAGAGGCAGAGGCAGAGGAGGTTTTGCGAATAATGGTCCGGATTTGAACACTGTTGTGACTGGTGTGCAGGCAATGAAGAAGGTGATGCCGTGTCACGTGTGCGGAATTGTCGGTCATTGGAAACGCGAGTGCCCGATGGTGGTGCAGGAAGGTGCAGGTGCAGGTGCAGGTGTTGGTCAGCAAAACAATGATGTCAATGCATTTCAGACAATGAGGGGACCGAAAATGAGAGGTCCAAACCCAAATTTTCAGACCGTAAATCAGTTGCAGGGATTACAACCTATGCAGCCGCAGCAGATGCAGATGCCCCGTATGCAGATGACGCAAATGCAGCCAATGCAACAGCAGTTACCCATGGTACCTAATCAGCAAATGCAAATACCTTTGGCACCAATGAGTCAGCAGCAAGTGATGATTCCTCCACAGGTCTCGGGTCAGGTAATGAGTACAAATGGCACAGTACAACAGTTCCCATTACACAGTGAGAGTGGAATAAACAATGTATGGGAGAGTGAAAGTTCAGAAGAAGAAGGAGATTGTGTGCTTGCAGCATCATTGGAAGTTGATCAAAAGGGTCCGTACGTAGAGGGAAGAGTAATGGGTCATCGTGTCTCATTCTTGGTTGACACAGGAGCCACACGTTCAACTGTTAAGAGCAGTGAAGTACCAAATTTGCCACTCTCTGGGAGGACAGTTCAAGTGGTGGGAGTAGCAAACAGGCACCTGACGAACCCAATAACAGATCCGGTACCAGTCAGCATCGGTAACTATCAAGGGGTGCATCAGTTTGTGGTATGTGACTCAAGCCCGATAGCACTATTAGGGAGAGACCTATTGTGCAAATTGGGTTGTTCGATCATGTGTTCGAACGAAGGAATAACAATCCAGACGAGCAGTGATGGGGAAGAAGAGGACAGTGTAGAGGGGGATGAGATGGAAACTGTCGATGAAGAGTATCCTCTGATTTGCCTTTTCCCGATGATAACTGAAGAAGATATTCCAGCCGAATTACGGGAAACAGTCGGAAAGGAAGTGTGGGATATGACAGGGAAAGAGGTGGGATTGATGAAAGGAGTGGAACCAGTGAAGGTGACTGTAAAGCCCAATGCAATCTTTCCCCAGACCCCACAATACCACATGGCACAAGACACCCTCATGAAAGTTGCCCAACTTATTGACGAATTTGTAAAACAGGGGGTACTGAAAGAAGTGTTAAGCAGTCCATGTAATTCACCAATAATGGGACTAATAAAGCCAAGTGGAAAGGTCCGACTTGTGCAGGACTTGAGGAAAATAAATGACATCATAGTCAAATGTTGCCCTGTCGTACCAAATCCAGCTGTGATAATGTTTCAAATTCCTTGCGATGCCGAGTGGTTCTCAGTCATCGACTTGTCACAAGCATTCTTTTCTGTGCCTCTTCATGAGGACAGCCAATTCCTTTTTTGTTTCAAATTCCTAGACAGAGTATACAGTTGGTGTCGAATTCCTCAAGGGTTTTCTGAGTCACCGTCAATCTTCAATCAGATTCTAAAGAAAGACTTGGAAGCATTAGAATTGCCATTCGAGTCAACCTTAGTACAGTACATTGACGACTTACTGGTTGCATCAAAGACGGAAAGTGGCTGCACAGCCGATACCATTGCTCTGTTGAACCATTTGGGAAGGAATGGACACAAGGTGTCTCCTTCCAAATTGCAGTTCTGTCAGAAGAAAGTGAAATACTTGGGTCACCAAATAGAGAAAGGGTCACGGAGAATAATGAAGGAAAGAATTACAAGTGTACTTCAAATGAGTCCACCCAAGACAAGGAGGGAGGTGAGGAAGTTTTTGGGAATGGTGGGCTACTGTCGTCAGTGGATTCCCAACTTCTCAACTCTAGCAAAGCCTTTACTGAAACTGACCCAGAAGGATGCTTTGGATCAAATTGAGCTGAAAGGAGATGAGATGGATGCTTTTATTGAATTGAAAGAATGCATGTGCAGGGCTCCAGCTTTAGGTATGCCTGATTACACAACGCCTTTCACATTGTTTTGTCATGAACGTGATGCATGTTCTTTGTCTGTCTTGACTCAAGCCCATGGTGGCGTAAACAGACCAGTAGTGTATTTTTCAGCTACTTTGGATCCGGTCGCAGCAGCACTTCCAGGGTGTTTGCGCGCCGTAGCAGCAGTTGGTATCAGGCTCACTCAGAGTGAAGGAATAGTGATGAGACACCCAGTAACAGTCATGGTCCCTCACTCAGTTGAGATACTTTTGACCCGCTCCCGAACGCAACACATGACTGGAGCAAGACTCACAAGGTATGAAACGATAATTCTGGGCTCACCGAATGTGCAGCTGAAAAGGTGCACTACGTTGAATCCAGCAACCTTGCTCCCTGGTGAAAATGCTGAAATTGAGAACGCTGAAGACGTCGAGCATGACTGCCTTCAGGTGACTGAATTTTGCACAAAACCTCGACCTGACATTAAGGATACTAAGCTTGATGAAAATGATCAAATTGTTTTTGTTGATGGTTCATGTCTAAGGGATGGGATGGGAATTTTAAAAACAGGATATGCTGTATGTACTGTAACAGGTGTCTTGGAAGCGGGATGGCTTCAAGGAGTCTATTCTGCACAAGTAGCAGAACTTGTAGCCCTTACAAGAGCATGTCAACTGTCTGCATTGATGAAAGTCACCATTTACACTGATAGTCAGTACGGGTTCGGAATTGTGCATGACTTTGGCCAACTATGGTCACAGAGAGGTTTCCTGACTTCTTCAGGATCCCCAGTGAAAAACGGGGAGAGAATAAGGGAATTGTTACACGCCATTCAAATGCCAGCCGAAGTTGCAGTGGTAAAGTGTAGTGCTCATACGAAAGGACAGGATTATGTCTCTCTGGGAAATGCATATGCGGATCAAGTCGCAAGATTTTGTGCCTTGAACTGTATATTACTCAGAGATGAATGGAATTCGATAAGTGAACCAGAACTCGAACCAGCTGAAGCATTTGCCTTAAAGGTCGTAGATACAATAGATGAACTAAAAGCATTGCAGAATAACGTCAGGGAGGATGAGAGAGATTCCTGGATTAAATCACAGTGTATAAAGAGACCAGACGAGTTATGGGTTTCAAATGAGGGAAAATTTGTTTTGCCAAACAGTCTCTTATCACAGCTTGCGCGGTTCTATCATGGGCAAGCTCACCTAGGGAGAGATGCCATGATACGATTGTTCAAAACTGATTGGTTTAACCCCAGATTTCGTCAAGCTGCAGAAGTAGTTTGCCATCGATGTGTCACTTGCCAGCAGATGAACCCAGGAAAGGGAACAGTTGTGAACGCCAGCCACATTGGCAGGGCCAGTGGGCCATTTAGTAGGATGCAGATAGACTTCATTGAGATGCCTGTGCATGGAGGTCTGAAGTATGTGTTGGTGATTGTGTGCATTTTTAGTCACTGGATTGAGGCATACCCCACACGTAGAAATGACAGCCTTACAGTTGCAAAGCTATTGTTGAGAGAGTTGATACCACGTTTCGGATTCCCGATCTCTTTAGAATCAGATAGGGGAAGTCACTTCAATAACGAGGTGATAAAGTTACTTTGCGAAGCGCTGAACATTGAGCAAAAACTGCATTGTAGCTATCGCCCTGAAGCATCAGGATTGGTGGAGCAGATGAATGGTACACTGAAATCAAGAATGGCGAAAATATGTGCATCGACAAATTTGAAATGGCCTGACGCATTGCCCTTGGTGCTAATGTCAATGAGAAACACCCCTGATAGAAAGACTGGATTGTCTCCGCATGAAATTCTCATGGGCAGGGCTATGAAACTTCCTGCAGTTCCCGCAAACGCGCTTTTGAATATTACAGATGATATGGTGTTAGACTACTGCAAGGGTCTGGCTGACGTGGTTCGCTCTTTCTCTCACCAGGTGGAAGCGACCACCTTGCCACCGATCCAAGGTCCAGGACACGCACTGAAAGCAGGTGACTGGGTCGTGGTAAAGAAGCACGTGAGGAAGTCGTGTCTGGAACCCCGTTGGAAAGGCCCTTTCCAAGTGATCCTGACGACAACTACCGCTGTGAAGTGTGCGGGGGTTCCCAACTGGACCCACGCCAGTCACACAAAGAAGGTGTTGTGTCCCACAGATGAGGAAGTTGAAGCGCTAAAACTGCCAGTGCCTGATAAAACAGTGCTGAGTGGTGAGACAGAACAAAACCGAACTGAAAGCGAACAGGCAGAAGCAGGAGAGAGAGAGATATTATTGGAGGACGAAGAGACTAACTCACTTGGGGAAGACCAAGGAGAAAGTTCAGACAGCGACGAAGCAGCTGAAGGTGACAAAGAACCTGAAGCAGCTGAGGGTAGCAAAAAGCCTGAAGCAGCTGAAGGTGACAAAGAACCTGAAGCAGCTGAAAGTGATAAAGAGCCTGACGAAAGTAACGGTGACGAAGGGCTCGAAAGAGGTGAAAAAGCAGGAGAGCCTGATCAGAGGAAGGCTTTCCCAGAAGCAGACGATACAGAAAAAGAAAAAGAGAACGTGATTGACTCCCCAGAAGGAGGGGACAAGGCCGAACAGAACGAAACGGTTCAAGCTTCCTCAGAAAAGATCGCAGGTCCGTCAAATGGACATGGTGCAAAGAGGAGACTAAATATATCACCAGTAAAACAAAGGACTGGAGAAGGTTTGAACGACGGAGAAAGGCCAAAAGTGAAAGAGAAAAGAAAGGAAGTGTCTGTCGTGGTACCAACCTCAAGTGACGAAAAAGACTTGACAAAAGAGGAAAGTACCAGCGAGGCAGAATCGAAAAGAGAAGCAAAATTGAAAAGGAAAAGGATACCGAACAGAAGATATTCCGGTCCTGAATGGGCATATGTAGTCAATGACGATTGGACTGACGAGTTTGTATCTCTAAGCATCGAGAACGAAGAAGAAGAGATACCAATAGAAAAGAAAAGTTTTATGGACAGTGTTGATTGAAAGGGTGATAAATGACATTGCCTGATACAATCTAAAGTGCTAAAACCAGCTGAGATATTGCTAAACCGGATGAGACATTTGCTAAACCGATAAAGACTGAGTTATTGCCGAATTGAGACAAATGCTGCTAACCGATAAGTGACTTGGCCTCTTGAAGAAGACGGTGTGAACATTGCGCTCGTTCAGCTTTGTAACTGAATTGCTAAACAGTTTCTTTATAGGTGCTTCTAGCTCTCTGATTCTATACAGATCATGACGCAAAACAGTAGAAAGAAATATTGTAAATATGTGTGTATAGGCTTAATAATTGCATGTGTACTAATAATAATGGCAATTGTACTCGGAATGCATGGTAAGGGTGAGAATGAGAGGATTGATGCTTCTACTTTTGCTCCTGTTACTGTCACTGAACTAACCACATTGAAAAGACTAGAATTAGATGAGAGGCTCTTGCATGATAAGAAAGAGCTTTCGTATAATGTTTTCTATCGCTTGCTAACAGAATATGTTGAGACTATGGATGCGAAAGATTGTTATGTGTGTACACAGATACCAACATCAGTAAAGGAAGGGGTGACTTATCACCACATGCCTCTTACATACGGGATTACATGTAGTATAGTAATGTCTAGATTTTATGGTCAAACTAACATACAGTATTTTTACTCAAATTATGATGTTACCTTTGCATATGTTCCTATAATAGCGCAGCTAAGCCAGATTGCTAAAGATTGGGATGCTAAGATAATGAGGGAATTTTTCGAGCCAATGCAACCTTTTGAAACGGCTCACGCTCATAGGGAAAATCTTACCTGCTCGCTCTCTGCAGTAGAAATAAGCTTTTTAGATCGCACAGATGATAGAAGGGCACAAATGAATGCGAAATTAGAAAAGGAACTACATAAGAGGACTTCAGTAGATAATTATGATTTTGCCGCAATAAAGACACAAGGGAGAATAGCTTTAGATGCTTGGCATGTAGGGAAATTTTGTATATATCGAGGTGAATCTTATTATGATAACATTTTCGTAGGAGCGAGTGAGTGTAAACATACGTTTATCTTTAAGGCCAAATGGACATTCATGATGAACGGACTTGACCCTGTCATTCCAGGTGTATATTACATTTGTGGGTATAATGCCTATTATCGTCTTCCAAAGGGATGGTGGGGGAGATGTTATTTGGGTATAGTGTTCCCAAAGGTTTATCAACTGGATGACCTATCGATGATTCAAAAGACATCTGGATCCCATCGTATCCAGAAAAGAGAGACCGCAGCTGCTGTGGTAGGAGATATATTTGGAGCCATGATTCCTTCATTGGGAGTTGTGCTGAATTCCATCAAAATAAGAAAGTTGTCTACTATAGTGGATAACATGTTGACAAAGTTTTCAGGTGCTATAATCCTGATAGATGCTGAACTTGCAGCGGAAAGAGCTATGACTCTTCAAAATAGGCTTGCTTTAGACATTCTTTTAGCAAAGGATGGTGGCGTTTGCAAAATGCTTGGTGCACGACACTGTTGTACTTATATTCCCGACAATAGTGTGAAGATTAAAACAATGCTTGCTAATCTAACAAAAGAAAGTGCAGATTTGAAGGAATTGAAAGAACCAGGAGTGTGGGAGAAGGTTGGAAAAGGACTTGCTTCCGTGGGAAATTGGATTGGTGGAATTTGGAATGGGATACTGCTAAAAATAATAGAGGGAATTATGATAGTTATAATTTGCGTATTTGGAATTTGGGGAATAAAAAGGGGAATAATAATGATTATGGAAAGAATTAAAAGAAGGAAGGAGGAGAAAATAATTAAAAGAATGGCAGAAGAATACAAAGCGAAAACTAGGGGAATTAAAAGGAAAAGAGAACTGACAGAATTTTAATGGAATAAAATTTGTGGGCATGGTTTGGTGTGATGACAAGTAGTCATCAGAGGAGGGATTGATGAAGCAGAAATGAAGGTTTTACATTTATTAGCGCTTAAACGTAGTACTGCAATAATCATGTGTGACTCTAACCGAACTAATAAAGATTGTACGGGGACAAAATGTGCCCTTAGAGTAGTTTGCCAACATTTATAAGCGTGCTTTATATAACGTGATGTACTAGAATTGCACTAATCCGACATAATCGTAAACGTGTGCTACGATTTGCTTGTTTGAAATGCTTTAGCTTAGCATTACTTTAGCGGAGGCTTTGGCCTAGTTGCCTGGTCTCACGGTTTAGATGCTCGTATTTTTCCAATGTGCTAATAAACGTGTATTTTTTCTTGAAGCTGTACTTTTCCACTGAGATCGTTCACATGCTTATCTTAAAGTTTCGTGCCAGCTTGGCATTTTTCTCTTTACTCCAAGGTCGATCTGCAGGTGCGGACAATGGAGGCTCTGAAAGTGAGCTAATTGGTATAAAATGTTGCAACTTGCGTACCCATCTCCAAGGATAATGTATGCTTAAGTAAAAGCTTGAGAACTGTTGTTTTTGATTGGACAATTTGAAGCTAACCTATGAACCCTCCAATGGAAGACCCTACTGGATTTGAACTGTTGTCTATAAAAACCAGGTGCACGAGAAGAAATTAGATCATTACGGCCATTACCAGCTCGATACCCGCCATTTTGCAGACTTCGTAGCTATTATGGCCCACCTTGCTGCGACGCCATTTTGAAAGAGACTTTGATGCTTTCTCTAATCGAGAGAAAGAGAACTTAAATGATTCTGGCCCTAGAGACTTTAACTTTGATTTGTCCCTTTGCATGAAGTAATAGTTTCACCTTGCCGCCGTGAGGCAATTGCCCCGTCCACCCCTGCCCCTTTGCCCCGTCCCATGCCAATCGAAACGGTACCCATGCTGATCGAGAAACGGTACCTGTGAGACGAAGACTTCCTTGTATGCTGATCGTAATTGGTAAATATGAAAGGAAATTGTAAAATTGCATTGTGTTTCTTTTAGGTAACCAACTGCTGATTTTTGATAAGAGCCCTAGCTAGGAGTTTTACTAAATTAATGTTGCTAAATTGTTTTCGCATGAAGCCCCACATGCCGATGCTAATTTGAGGTTAGACGAGGATTCCTTTTGTTGCACGATGCAATTTGAGACCTTGTTATGCTGACTAAATGTATGCAATTAGTTCATTGCAGATTATCGTATTAGTGATTTGCATTGCTATTATCGAATGCCTTGTGATTCAAATGCTGAATAGATTGCACTTGTTTCGCCGCTATGGACAGCTATTAATGTTCATTTACGTTTATCATTTGGTGTTGAGACACATTTATATTGTGCTAGCTTTGTTAATATAGGGAAATAAATTCACTAACTTTGCAATAAACTGGTGTGGTTATTCCTGACTGAAAGGTCAGGGTTCGCCGAAATGTATTCTGGATTAATTGTTAAGTGTTATGTTGATCAAGGTATTGCTTATGTTCGATATTGATTATTGATTTGATTAAGGTGACTGATTAAGAGTACGGAGAGTCCCACTTAGTCAAAAGATTCATCGGCCTAAAGAGCGTCCGAATACAGGTAAAATTACTAGTACGGACCGCTCTATCATTCCTACGTCGCAGGAGAAGCAGCGATTGTGGCAGAAGAAAGGGCCTTTGGTGGATCGATGTGAGGCGATGCTGCAGTTGGTGTTTTGGGTTTTCAGCCTAAGGCTTCTGATCTCATTGGAGGAGTACAGATGCCGGGCTACAAATTCAGGGGTCCTGGCGCTGGCCGTGGTCCAGACGCAGGCAGGCTTGCCTTTGGCGAGCTGGCTGCGTGGTTGTGCAGCGACCGCCGTTAAGTAGGTCCTGGGAGGGCTGGGTGTGGTGGAAGGAGGTGGGCGCAGGGATGGGAAGCAAAAATGACAGGAAGCAGGTGGTGGGATTGTGAACATGAAGTAAGTGTCAAAACAGATATGGCAGACAAAATCAAGAGCACAACAGAAACAGCAAAACAAACAGAATGCAGAGCAAGGCCAACAGTGTGGAAACATCAGGGGAAGAAGAGGAAGGAGAGGCTCAAGGGGGCTCAGGAGAGCTCAGAGCCGGCAAGAAGAATTGGGGGGAGCAAGATGCAGGTGGTGAGGGTGGTGGTGAGTAACACAGGAAGGTGAGGGTGGAAGGAAAGAACACAGAGAGAGAGCAAAATAGAGTGGGGAAACAAACCAGTGAAAGAGAGCAACATGAAGCTGATGTGGAGAAGCATACAGGCAAGAAAGTAAAAATGGGGGGAGTGCTGGAGAAGCACACATGCAAGAGAGAGAAACACTGGAGTGCAGAGGAGGGGGCGGGGAGAGAATTGCATGAGGGACACAGCTGGAAAACGGTGAGTGCCTAAACAATAAGAAAAAAGTAGCACCTGAAATGTGACAGTGGAAGGACACAAGTAATGTGTCCATGCTTCAGGGGAGGGACAAATGCAAGAAGAGGAAGGAAAGTGCACACAAACGAACAATAAGAAGCAAGCAAATAAGAGTGACAATAAATCTAACCAATGGTATGCAATGGGAGAGCTTTAAAAGATCTCAGTAACCTAACAATACATCTTGCAACAGGCAGCACATGTTCGGTCTAGTTGGCAAGACCTAAAAAGGCAGTATATAACTACATTTACAGATTACATTAAACAGAAGCACTCCAAATGTTCCAGACTCACAATAATGCGTCTTAACTTCAGCCTTGTCTCCTGCTGAAGATGGTAAATTGAGTATCATTAAATTAGGTCATAGTAACCTCTGTTATTTTCAGGGTTTAGATATAAGTGTGGAAGAAACATTATATAGTTACACAAAAGGATGATGGACAGAGCAATGAAACTTTTCAAACACTCACCCTCAGTGACAGATATGGGTTGAACCCATCGTTCTTTTGTTAACCATAACACCCCAGTTTGAACCCAGCCATATGCAAATCATTCTTGACCCTGCTCCCCATGGGGATAGTCCAGCCTGAACTGCCAGGCCAGGTCCTTCTTGGCTTGGAAACAAGCATTGTGAGACTGGTTTCATGGTATCACCCTTCATCAGCTAGGCTAGTTTGAATCCAGTGGCACAGTGAGCAAGGGACCCAGGTCTGGGCATACGCTGGCCAGCTTACGGCGACTTTAGCAATACAAAAAGGATGATGGACAGTGCAATGAAACTTTTCAAACACTCACCCCCTGTGACAGATATGGGTTTAACCCATCATTCTTTTGTTAACCATACCACCCCAGTTTGAACTCATCCATACGCAAATCAGTTTTGACCTTCCTTCCCATGGAAACAGTGCAGCCTGAACTGCCAGTCCAGGTCCTCCGTGGATCTGAAACAAGCATCCTGGGACTGGTTTCTGGGTATCACCCCTCATCAGGCAGCCTAGCTTGAATCCAGTAGCACTGTGAACAAGGGACCCACCTCTGACCATACCCTGTGCAACTTATGATGACTTTAGCAACATAAAAAGTTGACAGATGGAGTGCTGAAAGTTTAACACTCACTCCCAGTCACAGATCTGGGTTTAATTCATTGTTATTTGCTCAGCACAGCACCCCAGTTTGGACCCAGCCATATGCAAATCATTCTTGACCCTGCTCCCCATGGGAACAGTCCAGCCTGAACTGCCAGGCCATGTCCTTCCTGGACCGGAAACAAGCATCCTGAGACTGGTTTCAGGGTATCACCTTTTATCAGCTAGTTTAGATTGAATCCAGTGGCACAGGGAGCAATGGACCCAGGTCTGGCCATACTCTGGCCAGCTTACGGCGACTTTAGCAATACAAAAAGGTGATGGACAGAGTAATGAAACTTTTAAAACACTCACCCCCAGTGACACATACGGGGTTAACCCATCATTCTTTTGTTAACCATACCACCCCAGTTTGAACTCATTCATATGCAAATCAGTTTTGCCTCTTCTTCCCATGGAAACAGTGCAGCCTGAACTGCCAGGCCAGGTCCTCCATGGATCCGAAACAAGCATCCTGGGACTGGTTTCCAGGTATCACCCCTCATCAGGCAGCCTAGCTTGAATCCAGGCGCACAGTGAACAAGGGACCCACCTCTGACCATACCCTGTGCAACTTATGATGACTTTAGCAACATAAAAGGTTGAGAGATGGAGTGCTGACACTTTTCAAACACTCACTCCCAGTCACAGATCTGGGTTTAATTCATTGTTATTTGCTCAGCACACCACCGCAGTTTGGACCCAGCCATATGCAAATCAGTCTTGACAGTACTCCCCATGGGAACAGCCCAGCCCAAACTGCTAGGTCAGGTCCTCCCTAGACCAGAAACAAGTATCCTGGGACCAGTTTTTGGGGTATCACCCCTCATCAGCCAGGCTAGCTTCAATCCAGTGGCACAGTGAGCAAGGGACCCACGTCTGGGCATACCCTTGACAACTTACAGCGATATTAGCAGCACAAAAGGATGATGGACGGAGTTCTGAAACTTCTCAAACACTCACCCCCAGTGACAGATTTGGGTTTGACCCATTATTCTTTTGCTCACTATGCCACACCGGTTTGGACCCAGCTGCATGCAAATCAGTCTTGACCCTGCTGCCCATGGGAACAGACCAGTCCGAACTGCCAGGCTGGGTCTTCCTTGGATCAGAAACAAGAAAAGAGGGACAGGTTTCAAGATTTCACCCCTCCTCAGCCAGACTAGTTTGATTCCAGTGGCACACCCTGGTCAACTCACGGTGACTTTAGCAACACAAAATGATGATAGACTGAGTTTAATCCATCATTATTTTGCTTACCATTCCACCCCAGTTTGGACCCAGGCATATGCAAATCAGTCTTGAGACACACAAAAAAAAAGGGAGCACACTGCCTCACACTCCAGCATAAAATAGCCCCAATGCATCATGGTAAATGCAGTCATTTGATTTAAAGATAGAGACATTTTTCAAAAAGTCTTTCACCTTAAGTAGGTGCAGCAAGCGCCGTATCTCTGGACACGTGTTTCTGGCTTTCGGCCGTCATCAGCAGAGAGAAAATATATCTGAAGGGGTTGCTTGAAATGCAGCCGAACGTCTTCAAAAGTTTTTGTACCACTCAGTAGGCGAACAGGTGCATCACCAGAGCTCGTCAGCTCGTAGGCTCACAAGAGCCGTCAATTAGACACACAAAAAAAGGGAGCACACTGCCTCACACTCCAGCATAAAATAGCCCCAATGCATCATGGTAAATGCAGTCATTTGATTTAAAGATAGAGACATTTTTCAAAAAGTCTTTCACCTTAAGTAGGTGCAGCAAGTGCCGTATCTCTGGACACATGTTTCTGGCTTTCGGCCGTCATCAGCAGTGAGAAAATATATCTGAAGGGGTTGCTTGAAATGCCGCCGAACGTCTTCACAGGTTTTTGTACCACTCAGTAGGCGAACAGGTGCATCACCAGAGCTCGTCAGCTCGTAGGCTCACAAGAGCCGTCAATTAGACACACAAAAAAAGGGAGCACACTGCCTCACACTCCAGCATAAAATAGCCCCAATGCATCATGGTAAATGCAGTCATTTGATTTAAAGATAGAGACATTTTTCAAAAAGTCTTTCACCTTAAGTAGGTGCAGCAAGTGCCGTATCTCTGGACACGTGTTTCTGGCTTTCGGCCGTCATCAGCAGAGAGAAAATATATCTGAAGGGGTTGCTTGAAATGCCGCCGAACGTCTTCACAGGTTTTTGTACCACTCAGTAGGCGAACAGGTGCATCACCAGAGCTAGTCAGCTCGTAGGCTCACAAGAGCCGTCAATTAGAAACACAAAAAAAGGGAGCACACTGCCTCACACTCCAGCATAAAATAGCCCCAATGCATCATGGTAAATGCAGTCATTTGATTTAAAGATAGAGACATTTTTCAAAAATGCAAATCAGTCTTGACCCTGCTCCCAATGAAAACAGTGCAGCCTGAACTGCCAGGCCAGGTTCTCCCTGGACCATAAACAAGCATCCTAGGTCAGTTTCAGAGTATCACCCCTCATCAGCCTGTCTAGCTTGAATCCAGTGGCACAGTGCACAAGGGAACCATAGACAGACACTGTCCAACTTACAGCAACTTTAGCAATACAAGAAGATGATCAACAGAGCGCTGAAACCTTTCAAATACTCATCCTAGTCACATATCTGAGTTTAATCCAATTTGCTCACCATGCCGCCCCAGCTTGAACCCAGCTCCATGCAAATCAGTCTTGACCCTGCTTCTCATGGGAACAGTCCAGCCTGAACTACCAGGTCAGGTCCTCCCTGGACTGGTAACAAGCATCCTGGGAAGCAGTGAGGCTTGCTTGAATCCAGTGGCACAGCAGGCAAGGGACTCATGGCTGGGCATACCCTGGCCAACTTATGGGGACTTTAGCAACACAAAGAATGACGGATAGAGTGCTGAAACTTTTCAAACACTCACCCCAGTCACATGTCTGGGTTAAATTCATTGTTTGTCACCATGACACCATGTTTGGACCTAGCCATATACAAATCAGTCTTGACCCTCCTCTCCATGGGAACAGTGCAGCCCAAAATGCCAGGCCAGGTCCTCTCTGGGCTGGAAAGAAGCACCCTGGGACCAGTTCAGGGTTGCTAAAGAAAATTATATAAAGAAAAGCTAGTTTTAATAGTTACCACCTTATTTAGTCACATAGGGGGTCATTACAACCTCTGCGGTCTTTTCACAAGACCGCTGAGGGACCGCCGTGCTGAAGACCGCCAGTGGTGGCGGTTTTCCGCTCGGAGTATTATGACTGTTGGGAGCTCCACGTCGTTTTTCCGATGGAGAGCCGCCAACAGCCATAGTGACGGGCGGCGGGGAAGTGGAGGTTGCTCCACCTCCACCTCCACCTCCACCGCCACGCCAACAGAACACCGCCCAGTGAATCACGTCCTGTGATTCTGTGCAGCGGTGTTCTGTTTGCGGTGTGGTGTCGGCAGAGCTGCCCCCATGGCTCCCGTCTCCTCCCGGAGGATCGACAGAACAAGTAAGTCGATCGTTCGTCAGGGGGGGGGTGTTGTGTGTTGTGTGGGTGCATGGAGGTGTGCGTGGGTGTATGTAGAGGGGGTGTGTGAGTGCGTGTATGCTTGCGAGGGTGGTGCGTGGTTTGGGAATGAGTGCATGTATGTCTGTAGATATGTCTGTATGGATGTGCGCGTGTATGTTTGAATGTGGGTGCGCATGTCTGACTGTGTGTGTGGATGTTGGCATGTGTGTTGGTGTGTGTGCATGTATGTGTGTTTGTGGTGCCTGCGTGCGTGTCGGGTGTGTATGTGTAAGGTAATGTCGGGAGTCGGGGTGGGCAGGGGCGTCCTGCCACCCTTGGGGGATGGCAGAGGTGGTGGGGGGTGTAAGAGAGGGATTCGGGTGGGGGAGACCCCTATCAGTGCCAGGGAAGCAATTGCCTGGCACTGATAGTGCTTACCGCCATGGATTTCTTGGCGGTTCCTATCGCTGGAAATCCACGGCGGTAAGCTGGGTCAGAATACCGCGGCGGTATTGTCACGGCCGACGGGCTGGAGACCCAGGTCTCCAGCCCAGCGGTCGTCTCCCCCCTGGCGAGCGGAACGGAGAAGCGGCAGATGACCATGGCGGTAACTGCCATGGTCATAATTCCAAAAAAAAGACCGCCAGCCTGTTGGCGGTCTTACCGCCGCTTTAACACCGTCCGCCAGGGTTGTAATGACCCCCATAGTCTGTGAAGCAAGAAATGCTTACTGAACATATCTTCATATTAAGAGATCTTCATATTTGGAGTAGTAGTGCTCTGCGAGCATATAAAGCATCACTGCAGAAAGTATGTTCACTTCTAATATGGCCCCTTGGTTGGTGCTACTGACAAATTATACTTTTTACTGCTACCTAATGTGATTGTCCTCATTTTATTGACCTCAGCTGAAAGGCTGAATAGCTGAGTGGACCTGCCAGAATACAAACGTGTCACCTGGGGGGGTCAAGCACAGATCCTGGTAGTGGATACATTAGTCCACTGAGCCCCAGAGCTGATAAACAAAAGTCCTACATCAACACATCATGTCATCATACTTTATCCATAACCGCTTTCCTGGTTCGAAGGGCTGGATGATTACCTACTGGAAAAAGATCCAGCTGTTTCTCTCTCCCCCTTGTGCTATTTGAGTTTGCCTTGAGCCATGCACACACCATTGCACCATGATGCCATGTTGTTTGCATTATGTCCAGTATAGGTCTTGTACTGCAGGGTAACCTTTCCAGTAGAAAATCCTATGCTTAGACTAAGTTTAATTTGTTCCCACTATCGATGCATGCTGTACAGCGCAGCACACAAGTATTGCTGGAAAAGTTAGAAGAATTAAAAATATTTTCCCTTTTGAACACCTTCCTCAAGGAGTCATTAGCTCTTGGCTCAAAGCCCTCTGTCACCATTATTAGTTTACAGGGCTTTGCATCAAAACCACTGATTGATTGAATGAAAAAACCCATGTGTCACTTCACTCCCCTCTCTTGACACAAAATATTGCAATGTAGTACAAAGCACGATTTGATTCCGTTTTTGACAATTTGCCCGTGCATATGCTGGAAAAGTGAATAAATAATATGTAAATGTTGCACCAGTTTGTGTCAGTTTTGGGACTGCACTGAAATAAAACCTTGATAAACCAACTCTAAATTCCAGCTATTTTGACCAGGTATTAGCAGTATCAGGTAGTTTGTGCAAAGACTGAGGATGGGCTGATTTTAAACATGTGTTTAGTATGACCTTTCTGAAGCTCCCATGCTTCGTCGATGACATCTAATTTAAAGAGCTAGCAGTGGCTGCAGTATGTTATGAGAAATTCACACCAGTGTGCTAAAAATGAAGACCCAAGATTTGAACAAATGTATAAAGCCTGATCAAATTGATCCAAATGAGCCAACCTCTTAAGCACCTCTTTATGTAGCTTGCAAATGTAATGGCAAGATCAGACTGTATGTTGACACTGTCTATCTTACAAAATCTCAAAATATATGGGTAGATAGGCATTGTCTGGCAAACACTGGAAACATTCTGCTTTCAAAATTCAGTGCTTGTGTAATGAGTGTGTTTGCTCTTCTGATTGCATGCCATCTGGTGGTGCTGTGGACGTTGTTTTGGGATGAAATAGGGATGAACATAGCACTAGAATGCCTATGACTCCGAGAAGAAAGTGTATAGAAGTGAAACAGCTGATTACATAAAGTCAGGATTTAGACAGCCCACTGATTCATATTTGGGTCACAATATAGCTTTTAAGAGAATAAACTCTAGAAAAGCGTAGTTCCCACTAAAATTAAGGCAACTAGACCTATTGGTAAGGGTAATCTAAGGTCATCATCTGTTTTCCAGGAAGACATAGCCTTTAATACATTTGTTGATTTTAAAAACATCCCATTGGTTACAGTAGCATTCTCTCTTTAACTTTTTACACCCATGTAGCATATAATTATTTCAATCAGTGTACAGAGCACTGTTGGAGGTGGTAATCCTTAACACTGGTAAGTAGGTGGAGGGGGAATTTAGATTTGTGGAATGTGTATACGTTTCACTTAGGAACTCCTGAGACTGTTTAAGACGCCACACTTATCTGAACACTATTTATTTATTTAGTAGGTCGCGTTTACATTGATCAGATCATTCTGTGAATTCTGATTTGCTGAAACCCTCACCATCACCACATATTACATGTGGCCAGGGCCATCTTTACACAAGAGCCAAAGGCCTGTGTGGTCACCATAGTCTGCCAACAAGTGGCATCTAGACAACTTGTAGGTAAAAAGCGTATATTTATTGTCATTCACGGTGTCAACTGCTGTTAGTCTGGATCACAGTGTCTCTGAACCACAGGATTTGGCTTTTTATTCCGCTCATGCCAGAAGGGACCATTTTTTCCTGTCACCACTAATACTCTCATGGCGGAGTCCCAAATGTGGTAACTCTTCAGAAGCCACTAATAACTCTGTAAGCCTACCTACTGGTGAGATTGGGTTGTGTCCTGGTTAGCTCTGGACTACATCCTAGCCACCTGCTGCAGGGGGATGATGCAACATTAAGGTTATCTGACAACTCAGATCCAAAATGTACGCGGAGGGGATGGAATGACTATGTACACATCTTAAACCAGGGATCACCAACATTTTCTATAATAGGAGCTACTCATGTTCCATAAAAATCATACTAAGCTACTGTCTCAAATCATCAGTGTTACAATAGTGACCACTTCAGTCAAGGTTCCTTTAGTGGTAATTGCATGTAGAATTACTAGCAGTAATCACCTCACAGCATAAGGCAAGGCTGCCAAAAATAATGTAAAAAAGGCTTCATTATTTTAAATACCTCTAAATGTCACAGCCATATGTGCAATGGCCCTGGCACCCAGGAAAGAAAATCAGTAATAAGATTCCCCAAAGCAGCATGCATTACCACTTAAATATGAGCCTTAATTATATGTTTCTGCAAACACCAGCTAATCAGTTCTGGAAAGATACACTTTTCACTTTTAACTACATCCTTTTCAATTTTGTAAGTGGGAATTTTATAAACTAATGGGTGGATGCTACCTGTGATTTATTTTACAGCCGGATCCAGTTTGGGCAGGAAATTGAATTCCCAAGTAGGCAATGAAAGGGTATGACATAAGGTGACTTCCTTGGAAAATGTACAGCATCATTCGAAGGAGCAAATTCATAATGATCCCCATATGTATTTTTTTGCCCCTGTAATACTCTCCAAATTGTCTTTTAAAACTACTGAAACAGCACCTTGTGATGGTATATGCTGACCAGTAGCAGTTGTATAAAAATATTTCATTAAATGTACAAAGGACTTCGAATTGTGTCCTGTGCAATCTAATGTTACCGGTCTAATGTAACTTTGGAATGGACCAGGTTGCTGCCACTGAAACACAGTGAATGACCCTTGACATCCAAATGCTCCCCAGACTCACAGAGTTAGCAGAAAACTGCTCCTTCCCCACTTTCTTATTTCCTTCTCCCTTTCTTGGAATCCTGTCCAGTAGTCAAAGTTAAATCTTGCTCCTCCCTTCTTCCTGGGGCTTTATGGACTCACCTGGTGTGCGCCTGTCACAGAGTAGGCATGCCCCTTCACCAATCCTTCCGGGGTGTGGACCTCACTCTCCCACTGGCCCTTGATCTGTTACAGGAACATAAAGAAGTTAGGTGTTTAGTCTAAAGTTTCCATCTGATGACAATCTAAGACCACAGCCTTCAGGTGTAGTACACAGCCAGCATCTACAAGCCAGACAGCAAATCCCTAGCCAAGTTTTACATTCTGTTCTAGCAACTAAGGTGCACATTTACTAAAACTGGCAATGAAGGTCTGCTTTGCTGGAATTCAAGAAATTTGTGCAGCACCATATTTAGTAAATTTTAGCTCCGTTCCTCATGTTACTGAAGTCATTAGACTGTGACAAGTTTCAGTCATACATGTAGAAGAGAGGAAAACTAATGTAGAAAGCTACACTGAACGCATTATAAATGTGCCTTTTTCTTGTATTTCACAGTTTGACATGGGTGTCTTTATAATTAAATCATATGCTAGAAGGTTAAAGTTAATGTTAATATTTAATTTAGGCTCTAAACTAATAGCTTAAATCAAAACAAATTTAGATTTCCTTTGTTTTATGAAAGAATAATGACTTTAAAAATACATACTGATGAAATATTAATGATGAATTTATAAAGTCTGCATATTATATGTGTTTTACTAATATTTTTCCAATGCATTTTATATTTTTCTTGTGTTAGTATAACTGAGGTCTACAGAGCTTGCAGCTTGCAGTCCTGTAATAGTATTGAATTGTTTTTTCATTATTTGAAACCTTCTTTCAGATTTCATTCCCATGAGAAGCAAAGTCCCTTTTGCAAAAAGTCTATTGTTTAACCATGGAAGAACTGTATTCAGTTGTCCTTGAAATGGATGTAATGCAGGAACATGGCCTGAAATCGTACGCAAATTGCTACAACTGTTTGGAGTCATGTGGAAGAGGAGATGTTCTCATGACAGACCTGGGAGAATGTTGAAACTGTTGCAACCTGAAGTCAGACCATTGGTCCTAATTGGATGATGCCACTTTAGCATAACATGAACTCATCCTGGTAACCAATTGGAACATTTCATATGGGTTAATACAGTGTTACTGATTGAACTTTGTTCAGCTGCGGAAGCAGTCTTGTTTTGATCTCAGACAGACACCCAACTGATGCTTGCTGAAAAGATGCTTCACTGACGAAGCTTCCCAGAATGCTGTGTACCATAGAAAGGTATCTTCCTTTCTGCCATTTGCCCTAGAAATTACGTTTTAGGTTAGAAACTCCACTATACTGATGCTTATTTTCTTTTTTAGTTAGCACCCTGTAGCAAAAGTTATTCTATTTTCCAAATTATTTTTGTTCTTTTTGTATTTTGCCTGCATGTGTTACTTACCACACATGTATTTCACTAATTTGGTTAGCTGTAGGGTTAATCCGTGCCCAGCCATTGATTTTTTACTTGACTGAATTTGAATTGACTAAATGATTGTGAAATCTGAGCACCTCGTGATTTCTGTGTTTCTCATACTTTTGTTGACTTTCTGTATAATTCTTCTTGAATGCTTAGTTTTATTGATGATACTTTGCCTAAACTTATTTCGTTGCCTTGGGCAAAAGTGAATATGTATCTCTAAAACGTGGATTTGCGCATAGTCTCCATGAGTTTGAGTTTGTGTTTGTAGTAAATCTTTGAACTATATTCTTGTATTCTTGATTGGAGTTTTCCTTCCTTGGTCACATTGGGCATGGTGTCTAAATTTGGCGGGATGGTGTTGAAGTAATTGTTTATGATTCACCACACATCTTTCTGGGTCAAAAGGTCCGTCGACCTTGTGCATTTGCTTCGTGCAAAGGATGAAAAATGAGTTCACAGTTTCTATTATGCCATTAGTTACGCTCATGCTACAGATGCTATCTCTGCTATACTTATGTCTGAAAACATTGAGGTATGGCGCAAAGCTGAGTAATTGTTGTCTTGCAAGAGATTTGTACTCAAGGCACGCTCTGCAGTACAAATTTCTGCATGCTGGTAACCGCCCAATGATAAGCCAAATAAAATGTGCAGTTTTCCAAAATTGTGTATTATGCCAGAAAATATCACACCATATTCAGCTTACCTATAGCTTGCATGCGCTTATGTGGCACTGGAACTCCTTGCAAAAGCTGGTAAATATACTTTACCTGATCTTGCTTTGCATGGGTCATTTAAGTGTTTGCACAATTCCTGCTCAGTTGCACTCACTTGCCTTCGTTTATTACAATTTACACTCTACGTGATGCAATGATATTTCAGTGCTGTCTCGCATCAAAGTTTAGTGGAAAAAATCCTTTTGCGTGCAAAAGTAGGACGACATTGCCATTTGAGCAACTTTGAGTTGTGTGACATGCCTTTGTGCCGCAAGAGTGCACATGCTAATATTTTATAAATATGGACCAAGGTGCTGTCCCTGGGGACGAATCTGGAATAATCTAAAATGCACCATTTTATCAGAGGGCATATCAAGGCATGGCATAATGCAAAATTACATAACATGGAAAAGGGATGCCAACACAACACTGGCATGAAACATGTCCATGAATCAGATTCCATATTTCCTGGATTTGCTACCGGCCTGAACCCTCATCACATTCAAAACATTTATTCCAAACAAACATTGTTTTGAAATTGTGGTTTCAGTATCTCGTTTCCAGTCTTGGGTTCTCGTTTAACTAATCAATATATTTTAGGAGTCATAGTCTTGGAACAATGGTAATCACACATCTGAAAACAATGAACTTTGAAAGGAAAAACTATAACCTGCAAGGTGGAATGTAAACAGTCATCTGGTAATGCTAAGAAGGTGTAGCAATCGAATACACTGAGGGGCATATTTATACTCTGTTTGCACCGAATGTGCGTCAAAAATTTTGACGAACTTTCGCGCAAACCGTGCACCTTATTTAAACTTTGACGCCTGAGCATGCGAACGTCAAAATTCCTCTGCGTAAGTAATTTTTTGGATGCAGGAAACTGCCTTGCGTTAATGACATGCAAGTTAGGCGTTCCCGCCCAAAAAATTACTTTAAGGCCTGTGCACCTTATTTATATTCCCGCGTCATTATGATGCACAGGAGAGGGCGGGCCTTAAAAAACGGCGCACAGCCTGATGTGCGCTGTTTTTTAACGCCTGGGTCAGGGAAGGCGTTGAGGGACCTGTGGACTCACTTCCATGGTCTCTAACCATGGAAGGGCTGTCCAGAGGTGCCCTCCCCTGCCCCTAGAGACACCCTTGCCCACTTCTGAAGGACACCCATGGAATTTTTTTAAGTGGCATGGGGGGCCTAATTTGGGCCCCCCTACATTACACTGCATTCCACTGTGTCCAGTGACCATGCCCAGGGTACAAAAGTCCCCTGGGCATGGCCATTTGGCAAGGGGGCATGACTCCTGTCTTTGCTAAGACAGGAGTCATTTCAATGGGAGTTGTGCGTCATAAAATGTCACAAGTCCGGTTTGAGGCATGATTTTTGCCTCAAACCTGACTTGCATCATTTTTTGACGCACAAACCCCATTTTCGCCTATGCCTGCGCTGCCTGGTTTGAGTCATTTATTTTACTCTGACCAGTCCGCAGCACCGGCTAACGTCATTCCTTAAATAAGGCGCCCGCATGGCGCGTAGGAATGGCGTTCACCAGCGGTAACATTTTGGACGCAGACCAGTGCCGGCGCTGGTTTGGGTCAAAAGGTATAAATATGGGCCTGAGTGTTTTCGTGTCCCCCTCTAGACCCTAGCCACGGATGGGCGAGTGCCCCAGCCAGGCTTGTCCGGTGCTCAATTTGTTAAAGAATAAGTGCTGGCGCTAAAAACTTTGCTCAGAGTCCTGTGGCCAGTGCCACTGAAGGACAGGTGTGCCCAGTACCATCTCAAGTTTTTTAGGGACTAATCCACCACAAGACACTCCCTACCCATGTATCACATGCCTGAAATTTCCTCCTTTCTCCTTTTGTACAATCTTTTCGTCTTTCTCTTTCGTTTCCTCTTTTGTGTTTTTCTCTCTATTGCTCTGGGTCAAAGTCTAATGAGATAAAATAAGTGCCAGTCTCGAAGCTGCGCCCTTAAAAAGAGTGCTGGTAGGCCCCAATTGTAACCACTGGCTCAAATTAAACACTGTGTTTGCGATGCAAAACTTATCACGTTTTGTCCTGGTAAGGTGGCCGTAAAGGAGGGTCCACAGTCAAGTGCCACTTATAACACAGTGTGTTATAACACATTGAGTTAATGTGTTATAAGTGTGCCACTACTTGTAGCACACTTATAACACATTAACTCGAATCACCCTGTGCCTATATTTTCCATCAGAGCTGCAGTAAACTGTGCCGCCACGCCCCACCAGGGCCTGGACCTCAGAGGAGAAAATTACAGTGGTGACAACAGTTTAGTTGAACCTAGGCAGGCTGGGCCCCGAACATGGCACCGGTGTTGGGAAGGGTTGGATAGACTACATATACTGTGATCTAAAGTGCTCCTTGTCAGAGGTATCAGGGTGCAGTCCCTTGCATGCTGGGAGGCCCTGCATTCTGCAGTTTGCCTGTTTGAGTCCAAACACTATGCATCATTTAATGTAACAGTGTTCATGGAAACGCAATATTTGTGTTTTCATGAACACTGCCAGTGTGCATGTCAGTCCTCTCATTTTATTTAGCAGGCAGCATGTCCATGCCTCAGGCAGCACAGTATAGCTCCCCAGCTCCGTCCCAGCATTTTATAGTACTGTGCTTCCAGTCCTATCAAGAAGCTGGGAGAGGGATAGAGGTAGGTCTTTCCCTTTTCCAACATGCCCTTTCAGCTCTCTCTGGCTCCTCGTTAAGCATCCTGGCTTGCTGGTTCCAATGTCCAGCCTTACATTCCTGCTTTGCTGCTGCCGTGGGGCCTCCGAAATTGCCAGCAAAGGAAGCAAGGTAAGTAAAAAAATTGTTTGTCTGGTCAAGTATGTATGTGTTTGTGAGGGTGTGAAAGTGAAAGTGATTGAGTGAAAATGTGTGTGTTTGTGTTTGCGAGTGTCAATAAGAGAAAAAATGAGAATCTGAGTTTGACAGTGTGTATGAATAAGTGAACGTGAGTCCAAGGGAGTGAGAGAAGGAGTGTGAGTGTGTTAGAAGGAGTCAGTGATTGGAGATTGTGAGATGGGGTGGAAGTGTGTCAGGGTGTAGCAATCAATGTGCTACAGGTGCAGTTGTACCAGGGTCCAGAGTCTGTGAGTTTGAAAGGATGAGTGTCTGTGTTTGTAAGTGAGAATGAGAAGCAGAAGCCAATATGAGTATGGTTGTTTGTGACTAGGAATGGGAGTGAGTAGAAGTGGGAATAAGTAAGTGAGAGAATGTGAGATGGAGTGTGCGGGGGGAGAGAGTAAATATGAGAAAGAGCAAGTATAAGTGAGGAAAGTTTGGAAAAAATGGGGTGAACTCCTAGCAGGTATTGTGCCCCACCACTTTTAAAGGTTACCAGGCACTCCGCCTAAAATAAGACCGGATTTGTGGAGGAATTCTAAAAATAACAGTGGTGTGGTGTTTATTTCACAAAGGAAGTACACTAGACTGAGCACACATAGGACTAGATGTATGACCATTTGATTTTGTGAGTCTCTAATTGCGGTTTATTTGCTTCTTGCAATTAAAGACTGGCACAATGAAATGTGCTAATGTGTCTCAGACACATTTCGCGATTCCCAATGGGTTGCAAATGACCTACCTCATCAATATTTATGAGGCATTTGCAACCTATTGGGAATGACCAGCACCCACAAGGGATGGTGGCCTGCTGAGGACAGCAGGCCATATGTCTGTGACAGCTTTTTCAACAAAGCATTTTTTTTCCAAATGCAGCCTGTTTTCCTTAAAGGAAATTGGAATGCATTTAAAAAAAAAAAAGTTTCCTTTTAATTTTTCCTGAGTAGGCAGTGGTCCTTGGGACTACTTCGTGCTCTGAAAAAATATTTTTGCTGCCATTCACAAAGAGGAAGGGGTTAACCCATTCCTGTTTGCGAATGGGTTAACACCAATTTAAAATTGGTTTTAACTACAATTGTTTTGGGATCGCATTTAACGTTCACACATAACACTGCGACTTGCAATTAGGAAGGGACGCCCCTTCCTAATTCCGAATCGCAATACATATGGTGTGAGTCGGTAATTGCATGCCAACTCTTAAAATAGGGATGGTACTTCCTACCTGACCATTTTGCAGTTGCAAACGGCGATTTTTGCCATTTGCCACTGCAAGAAGGCATTGTAAATCAGGCCCATTATGATTTCCTTGTTGTTTTTTCTCACTGAGGCAGACTGATTAAGGAAAACATGCATGGTGTGCTCCTGCAGCCGATCATGCAGTCTCCAATCCACTTCTCCCCCTGGAAACTCTTGTAGGACAGGCAGCTGAGCAGTTGAGTTACTGGTCACCCCTATTCCTAAAGTCATTAGCACTGGAAACCTGGTCTACTAGAAGCAAACAAATGACCCCCAGACAGGTGCGGCATCTTCAACAAGTCCTAATATTTGAATCCTGGAATTTGCTGTTCGGGGGTACAAGTCTAAGGCCTCGACTACGAGTGTCACAGAGAGTGGTGCACACCATTTAAAGGACCAGAGAAAATCAAATCTGAGTTTATCAAGTGCAATAAATATCACCTATTTTGAGTCTTATATACTAATAATGTGGTATACCTTTCTGCACCAAAAACTGCATCTCCTGGTATTTAGCAGCCCTTTCGTCCTGTTAAACTCTTGCTAGTTTTACTTGCCGAAATGTATGCAGTTTGCGAGCTTTATTGCACCAGGCAAATACCCGCGCAGTAAACACCGCACAGCTTCTAATTGCAATCCCTATGCAAACAGGTGTTAGCGTACAGATCATAAAAAACGGGGACCCTCATATGCAAGGCCTAGCCACACACAAAGTGCTTTCGGTTTAAAACCAAATGCTATCTGAAGGGTGACGCATGGAACTGAGGGCCAGATGTACCAAAGGATTTTACCTATTCTGTGTCTATGGGAAAATGCTTTAGTACATATGGCCCTGAGCAACTTGGGTGTTATACTCTATATCATTATCATCAGTCCCAAACGTACATATAGCACAGCTACCCCCAGTGACCAAAACCTTCTTTAGTCCCTAAAAAATGGACTTCACATAAAGTGATGTATTGATTAATGTGAGATAATGGGAAGTAACACCTCTATGTACCTTGCAGGGGCACAGCTCCTTCTCATATGTGACTGGGTTTGGGTTTCAAACTATCTTCATTCCACTGTCTTTCTACAAGTCCTTGAATGAAAACTGAGTGCTTGATCTAAGAGACTACTTTGCCCCAACAAGTGTGTTTTATTTAAATTGGTTAGTCCTGTTAATGTTTTGCTCCAGTCTTCCTTCATATAATTAAGATTTTATTACTGAAAAACTGTTGCAGATCTTCGCACCATTCATCTGGATTCTCCACCTCATGGGCTTTTACTGCATGATTTACAGGGGATTTCAAGACTCTAAACAGCTGCTGGGTAGTCCAAGGGCCCTATACAGTTGACTATAGAAGAGCTGTGTTGCTAAGTAAATCACATTTTAGAGTGTGACCAGTTTTTCTTGAGATCCAATTTAAGGACTCGTAGGGAAATTTCTACCGGGTACTCTTCTTTCTCTTGAATATGGCTTAGAGTGTTCTTGATTGTGGAGTGTACCATTTACATGTATTGATTTTGCCATTTGATGTAGGCCCTCATCTAGAGCCTTGTGGGTGGGCTGCCAAATCTCTTGAATGCGAAGATCCTGCTTCGACCGGCCACTTAATGACCCACAAGAGAAACTTAGAGAACTGTGCCATACGCATAGGAATTTTTTGCCAAAGGCGATTCCAGCAAAATGACAGTTCTTTCAGTGAAATTGTTCAGGACCAGCTGAATGTCTATGCCATGAGAGTGCGAATTACCAAGGGACATTTGTAATTTTTCACAGACAAATATCAGTAAAGAGATTGGTTTATAAACATGTGTATCTGCGTGGTGGAAGTTTTCATCTGGTGCATGGAAGATGTTTTTTCCTGCTAGAGGCTACCAAGCCCTGTATGAACAAACTGTGGTTCTGAAAGCAACCTGCTGAACTTCAGCAAAGATTCTATTGACCTGTAAGAAACTGTACGGAGATCTGACAATTTGCCGCCTAAGTTCCTACAGACATCCCACCAAGGTTCTGCATACTTCTGTATTGGCTATACCCCTAGTCAAAGAACAGGAGCTTTCAAATTCTACATCGCTACATTCCCCTTCTGTAATGTATTTCTCTCCCATCTTCTTCTTACCCAGTCCTCTGATTTTCATTCACATTTTGCTTTCTTGATACTTCTTTCTTTTTCACCCTCTCGTCACCAACATTTAACAATCCTTTCCTAATTTATACCTGTAAGCTTTTGACTTTCATTTAGCCTTTATTTCTCTGACTCTTTCTTTTGTTAACTTTCCTACTCCGTTTCTTTTCATCCTCTCACAACTTCTTTTTCCACCTTTGTTTTCCTCTTGCTCTACAAAGTCCAAAATAAACACTATGGTTGTGCCATTCACAACATTTTCTTATTTCACTAATTGTTCTGCTGGATGTTTTGCTTTTTTTGGCAGAGTTTGTGGAGCCCTTGACTCCTGGAGGTACAGCAGTCTCAGTACTCTGAGAATGTGGAGAACCTCAACTGGTTCCCTCTTACTTATTCTCAAAGGGGTAGGACACCTCCACTACCTCTGCGCAAACCCTGGCTGGTGGCAGCAGATTATCATTTTTGGGGTGCCAAGGTGCACTAATGGGAGGTGGTTTGTGGTCTTACTGTGGAAATTGTAGCCCTTAGGCTTATGTGACTATGCTTTATACATTATTTTATGGTTGCAATAACTGATGGCAAACATTTAACTTAGAGTAAGAATTTTGTTTGCAAAATGAGGGGTGGATGCTATAGACAACATCCCAACTCCCTGTCCTTATTTGTTTAGGAACTGCAGTACATTGTGGGAAGTTAACACATCCCAGACTCCTCTCTTAGATAACAAACTATGCCCCATCCTGGTTGGTTGGAAGTTTTTATTATTAGGAGCAGTCAATCAATCAGAGACTTGTAGAAGGTGGCTAATAACCCATAGGGTCTCAATGCCTTGTTAGAAAACCTGGACACTGATTGGCAGTGGGAATCTGCCCTAATTCTGGAATTTATGAATTTAAGCAGCTCATTGACCATTGCTTAGACTCGGGACCTGTGTGGGCCCTGCTGCTCATAGTGTGGAGCTCATGTGTTGCCCACTTTCGCCAGGTTAGGAGTAAGCCTGGAGGCCCAGTTGAAGCTCTGCTGGCCTGCCTTCCTGCTGCTCTGCCTTGCTCTGCAGGGAAGCCCTCAGATAGCCCACGAAGATCTAACCTGCTGCAGAAAATCTGAAAGCCAACTCTTCCTCCTCACGCAAAGGTAGAGGTGGGTTGTTGAAGAACCAATGTCCACGTCTTCTGGCATTCACAAATATTTGTTGTGCCCTTGAACTCTGCACAAGCAGCAGGGACGGGTTTCCTGAAAAATGGACTGCTTTAAAGTGCAGATGAGTGCAGATGAGATTTTGTGGTTTTATCAATTTCCTGTGTTGCTCCCTTGACATATCACGTTTGGCAGTCCTGCTGCTGGGTGACAAGCCAGATGGCTGGATCCAGAGACCTTTGCAGTGTGTCATCCATCGACACCGGGGGCTGGTGTACCTCCCTGGTATACACAGTTAAACTTACGAACTCAAAAACCCTGTCCCCTTCTTCGGCAGGTACCAAATATGCCTGTTTGAGTTGTTGCTTCTTGTTTCCTGAACTGTCTTAGATGTTCAGGAACCTCTAGGGTTACGAGCCTTAACCATTACAGAAAGATAAATAGTGACCCATGGGACGCTGGACTGTAATCAGCCTCCATTTTGAAAGTGTATCCATCTGTTTTTCACAAACATTAACCATCTGGGAACGTTATCAGAATGCAAGTCCAATATAATGCTGCTGTATTAATGTTTTAATTTTTAAGTTACCAGTTTCTTCAAGCGATTACTACTGTAATTTATGTTTACTAATTTCATTGGGTGATTACCAAATTAAATATGGTAGTGGGTTTTGTACAAAAGTGCAGTGTTAGCATGCTTTGCAATCTGGAGAGCCATACTTTATTGCAACAGTGACAATTGTGTTGTAGAATCTCCCTACACATCTTCCTTGAGTTTCAGCCTTGGCTGCTTGCCCAGGACTAACCTGAGCGACAAAGAGTCTTAGGCAAGGGCCACTTTCTATTGAAGACATCAGGGTAGATGTACTAATTTTTCACAAATTTGCTGTGCTGTGCTACGTTGTGCAAGGGGAAAAACGCAGTGCAGAGCCATATTGACTAAGATTGACCTGCTGCTGCTGTCATCACCCGTGCTGGTGCTATCATAGGTTGCCTTGTGGGGTGCACAGCCTCGTTCCAGAGGTGAGTGACATGAAACAAGCCAATGGTAAACAATGGGTGGTTTCTAAGCCCATTTTAAGCTCATGCAACATGTCTGGCAAAAGCGTCAGCATGAACTGTCTTAGGCAAGACCTAAAAAGATGCACATGCTTTGAAGGGAGGGAAAGGGACAAGTTGGGATCTGTAGGGGTGCTGGTTTCTGCTTATGTGCCCTGGAAGAAAGTGAGGCTGTAAACTCTTCCTCAGGGAAGTCTGAGGAACTGGTCCACCATGCAGCATGACTCAATGCACTGCTGTCCTATTGATTGGTATAGGGGGAGGGTCAGGGCATTCAAACAGCATAGGCTGTCAAGGTAGCCTCTTGGTACGCCGTCACCAATCTTTGACCTATGTACTGGCCATTTATAGAGAATTAGAAAATGTGTTTTGGAAATGGCAACCGTCTCTGAGATAGGTAGAAATGGGCAGAGGTTGGGTCGGGGTGTTGGTTGTGTGCACTGTTTTGAATTTGTTGCCTGTAAAGGATGCTAGGGTGATAAGTAAAGTAGTAATGGTTGGTCGGATGTGGTTATTGCATTATTATTGATAATGTTTTAAGGGGTTTCTTAAATAAGAACAAGAACAACTAATCTTTTAGTATGGACATGCTGGCTGAGAACTGAGAGGTGAGGGTAGGAGGAATTTGTAAGATTCAGACAACCAGGAGGGTTAACCATCAGGAGATGAGGACACAAGGGAATAGCTAGGTCTGAATGAATGAGAGTTGGAGGGTTCTGCCACTCTCAGCCTGAAGGAAGTGTAGGAATGTGAATAAATGTCCGAGGGCCATTAGGTCTAATGGGTTGGGTCTGCTGTAGAGTTTGAGGTATGGGTTAGCTGAAATAATTTGTGATCCAATTAACAGGTTTAAGTTTGTGATGCAACAAGCCTGGGATAGTAACATGTTAACTATAAACATTGACCTTACCTCCGTCAATATCAGTTGAGTGCCATGCCAACCTGTACGTTCCCAAAGGCACCAACATTTATCTGCCTAGGTTGTATCACACGTACCTCCAACGAAGCACCCATCAGGGACTTCATTTGCAAGGCTCTCCTCATTATGTGGAAAAGCCCTGCAGGTGGTGCCTTGAGGGTGATGTGCTCTCCAATGCCACCTGTGAAGTCCACAAAGGCCTCATTCATTAACCCCTCTTCCAGGACCTCGTAAGAGCCGTTCAGCCTAGAGAGATGCAGACCAAAAGAATCGAAGTTTGAGAAGGGAAAATGGAAGACTAAATGTACATGTGTTTAAAGAATAAATGCCACATTAAAAAATCTGCTTATTGACTGTAAGCATCGTGTTGGATTGGTAGCTATGGTGCAGGTAGGCACTGGGTCTATTTGCAGATGTAGTTAGTTGCTGTCCTGTACTAGAAGCACGCACAGCAAATTAGGATTCATGTGCTTTGGAGAGATGCGTATTTGGGACTGTAACAAAGTCTATTGTGTGGGCTCTCCACCCAAAGGACAGCATTCATGCGCATTGAAAGAGCTATGCGTGTAGTTTCCTTTGTAGAAGAGGAAAGGGTGCTGCAGGTCAGGATAGAGATGCACTGGCAGTGCTATGTTTATGATCCTGGTACAACAGTGCCTAACATCAGGATTGAGATGTATGACCCTGTAGGCTTCCCTTGGGCTTACTTGGCATAGGCCTTCTCCAGGAGAGCTGCCCAGAACTCTTCCTTCTCGGGAGAGCGTACGAAGACCAGCTGTCCATCTTTGACAGGCAAACGGTCATCAATGACCACATCCACCCACTGTCCGTAGTGCCAGAACTGAGAGAGAAGGAGAATGTAAAAAAAAAAAGAGAAGTGTGATGAGTTAGCCCATCTTTGCCTTGTTATTGTTTTAGGCCACTAGCCAAAGGCGTTCACTTTACTGCACTGCGAAGGCCAGGTACAGCCTTGATAGAAGCAGATTGTTTCAGTTAATTTTCTTATAAATCACTGTCACATTTTTGTCAATCAATAATCTGTTTATTTTAGACATTGCATCTTAAGCAACAGAATAACTCTTAAAAACCCAACGATCACATATAATTTAAAAATATCAAATAATTCAACGACGTTTCATTATACAAACCATACTTATAATACACAATCACTAATGGACATTAAACATCTAGCCAGGGCACACGTTACATCCATGAATTGCATTCTAAATATAAAAAGAGGTGCCAACAATCTAGACCTAATTTTATATTTAAACTTTTTTTTAAGTTTTAACATTTTCCGTTAAAAAGTGTTGGCAATCGAAAGTATATGAACTTTCGTGCAATGCCTCTGTAACCCACATCTGCACAACCCTTCATGAGTCTTAAAAGGGCACAGCCCAGAGGGATGCACGTGAAGTGGGTGTAATTCTATTCTAAATTTAAGAGTAATAATACGTTGCATTTGGGAGTTCAGGAGACTGAGGAGATAAGGAAAGGAGCTGTTGGCTTCACAAACCTCACAGAGGTCTGTCAGTGAGAGCTTGGTTTACTCCTAAGTATCGGAAATCCCTTTCTCTTGATTTATGACCCATCGAATGTGAATAACTCGTTCTTAGGGTAGGTTAGTGGAGGTTCCACATTATAATTGGTGATCCTTAATATATCTGCCATCCCTTGGAGCTGCTTTCTGATCTTATAAACCCAAATGAGATCACTAGAAATAATATTTTCCCTACATAGGGTAGCTATATTGGGTTGTTTGCATATTATCAATTTGCTCCAGAACCTCAATGTTCGTATGACTGTAGTTATAGACCAGGATTGAAGTCTAAACTCCGCCCTGATGGCTGATGCCATTGTACTTTTAGGCAACAGCCTTTTACTTTTTCCCAGTCGAAAATATTACCTAAACTCAGCACTTTTACTCCATATAAGACTTTGGGTGGGCTTAGTACTTTGTAAGCTGCTAAAACAGGATGGAGCGAGGGCACACCATAATTATGTTTACATTTTTTAAACCGCCAATTGACGATACAGCTTTTCCCTTTAGTGACTCTATATTGGAAGTCCAAGTCAGTGATTTATTAAAAAGAACATCAAAATATCATTCCATGAAGTCTTTATTCGATATTTTATCATAAAAGACATGCTACACGTCATAATACTTATAAAATTATCAGTGCTAACGATTTAAACAATAAATACAATATTTCATAAAAGCTACTAAGAACGTATTAAATCTATCTAATGCTTCATTTGTTAAATATTTTAACATATTAAAAAAAGAAGTACATTACTTTAAAAACTTAGTTCTAAAGTTCAGGATAATTTACTTATCTAAAACATGTAGCTGTTTTAGTAGTTCAGAGTGAATTATCCATGCCCACCCCAGGAATTTGGCCACCCCTATTGCTATAGTAGGTGAAAGATCAGTTTTAAGGATCCTACAAGCAGTCTCGGCCGATTGTGTGCCCAGACTTTTGCATAGGGGTACCAACCACTTCTTCCTTGGGGCAGCATATAATGGACAAACAAAGAACAAGTGGCTCACATTTTCCCGCATTTCAGTACACAATGGGCATTTATCTGGGCCTACAATGCCCCAGGTTGAGGTTAAACACCTTAATGGTATTGAGCCCACTCTAACTTGGTGATATAATTTGCGGTCCATAGGTTTTGTAATAACATCCCAATACTTTTCAATTGCAGAGACATCTTTCACGTGTACAAATGTTGTTGTAAGGGAACTACCTATAAGGGATGAGTGTCTTGTGCCTACCACCCATTCCCAATATAGTTGTTTCAACTCTTTTTTTGAAGGAAAAGTAGCTGAGTCTGGGTTGTGCCAAAGGGCACCTAGACCCATGGCACAAAGGGTGGTTCTAACACCCTTAAACCAACCAATCTTATCGGATCCTAGGGTGTCCCTTACCTCGAGGCATGCTTTCGCATATAATAACAGCTCTGGGGTAGACCACAACCTCCGCCAGAAGGCCAAGGGCCGGAATCTGGCCTGATCTTCCACCGGTTGGAGCCCAAGGTCATAAAGGAGCGGAATGCGTGGGGATGACCTCGGAAGACCAACCGCCCCTCTTGTAAATCTATTTTGGGCCAGCATCAGTCGGTCCAGGTTGCTATAACCCCAAAGCTCTGCCCCATACAAGACTGAGGGAAGAATTTTTGACCCATAGATTTCCATAAGTGGGGACATCGGGCGGGTAAATGATCTTTTATATTCCTTAAGAAGGGCACCGCCTAATTGAACATGTTTAAGTGCTTGGATATCAATCTGGGGTTTCCAACTAAAATTATCACTGAAATGCACACCCAAATATGTAAATTCATTAGTTTGCTCAAGAATAGCACCAACCATTTTAACCCTTGCCACAGTTTGTGTTCGACCTCTTAGTACCATGAATTTTGTTTTAAAAACATTTACTTCTAGCTCGTGCTCGTCACAAAATAACTCAAATCTGAGTAGGGCCTGCTGGAGCCCTTGCCTTGTCTTTGATAATAACAAGGTATCATCCGCGAACATGAGCAATGGTACTTTCATTCCCGCTATCTGGGGAGCATCCGTGGGATGTGTTGCAAAATATTTGGTAACCCCGTTAATAAACAGGGAAAACAAAGTGGGAGCCAGGACACATCCTTGTCTAACACCTTTCAAAACATGGAACCTGTCCGTAACCTCGCCAGGCTTACCCCAGCGGACTTGGGCATAAGTGTATGCATGAAGATTCATTAAGAGTCGCACTAGAGCCCTGGGCATTCCCTGTTCCAGTATGCAATCCCATAATTTAGTCCTAGGGACCAAGTCGAATGCAGATCTTAGATCCACAAAAGCTGCATACAACTTGCCCTTACCCAAAAAGACTGTTTTCCAATATAAAAGGGCAAAACGAAAGGCTTGATCAAGGGTGCTTACATGAGGTCTAAAACCCGCCTGCAACGGAGTCAAAATATCTGAGTCTGTTATCCATTCCTGTATCCTCCCTAAAATGAGGCGCGCTATGATTTTTTGGATCGCATCAATAAGGCTGATAGGCCGGTAATTTGAGGGTACTGAGCGATCGCCTTTCTTGTATATAGGAAGGATTTCTGCCCCATACCATGAGTCAGGAATTTTAGCGCCTGCTGCAACTGCATTCACCAGGTGGAGTATATAAGGTACCCACAGGTCCTGGTCTTCCAAAAAAAATGTCAGCTGGAATACCATCTGGGCCAGGGGCCCTCCCTTTGGGAATGTTTTGCAGGCAATTGATAACTTCAGTAACTGAGAATATTAGCGGCTCGACGGGCTCAACACAGTAGGGTATAGTCACTTCTACTGTATGACACTTAAACTGGTCCTCAAATTTTTTTACCCACTGATGATTAGAGACAGATGCTGGACTATAGTGGGCGTCCTGCGAGATACCCCATTTTATAAGGTACCAAAACTGTTGCATATTGCGTTTACCACAGGCTTCTGACAGCATAAGCCAGCGTTCCTCGTCCCACTTTTGTTTTGCTTTGTGTTTTGCCTCATTATAGAGTTTTCTACAAGATCTAATCTGGCTATGATTTTTGTTTTTAATAGCCTCAAAGAGAACTCTTTTTGTCTTGCTACACTCTTTATCAAACCAGGTAGTGAATGAGTATTTCTTGGTCCTAGGTTGTTTAGGGATAAATTTGATGAACAACTTTTTAAGTTCCTGAAACAAGTCAGAATGGGTACGTATAAGTTCGCTGTTAATCTCGTCCTGTGAGCCACAATTGTTTAAAAGCTCCACAGAACTAGACACTAAGGATCTTATCGCCCTGCGGGCCCCAACGTCCACAGCTATTTTAGGCCAGCGTACCCTGCGCGTATCATTGCTCACAATGACCTCTTTTTCTGTTGAATTATGACCTCTGCCCTCAGACCTCTGAAAGCTGGAATCCCTTAAGGTCAAAACCAGCGGGTCATGATCACTCTCTGGGCGTTCCGTAACTAGCATATCAACAACTGCAAACCACTGCCTCACATCGACCAAAATATAGTCGATACGACTACTGTGTCTGCCGTTGTTGAACGTATGCCTGCCCTTCCTATCTGACTTGACCCTTCCATTAACAGCTCTTAGACCCATATCCAGGCATAGCCCCTTGATATAGGTGGCTGAGCTCGACCACTTAGCAATCGGAGGTATCTCGAGTTGGGGAATACCCCAAGATAGATCCTCATCCTCGGTGAGCGGGCCGTCCTCAATACCCAAAGGCTCAAAACAAGTATTAAAATCCCCCATCACAATCTTGTGGCCATCGGTCGTTGTTCCTGATAGTATGTCATCCAACAGGAGGAGGGTCGGAGAAACCCTTCCTCCCTGGAGGCCCCTGACATAAATATTAACCAACAGGATGTTTGTACCTTGGTTAGACTTTATCTTTAAGGCAATTATGTCTGGACTATCAATTGTCACTTCTTCAACTCTTACACCCGCACTTTGGCGGACCCAAATTGTAAGACCTCCAACAGGACGCCCTTTCTGGCCTCTAATTGCTGGCTTGCTAAAGTTCAGATACCCCACCCGAAATATCGGTGTGATAGCCCATGTTTCCTGGAATGCAATTATATCGCCCTGATCTATGAAGTCCCTCCAGTCAGGAATACACTGGCTGGACTCCAGACCGGCTATATTCCAGGATATATACCTTGATAACATATCAACAGGCTCAGCTAAAGCAGAGGGTGAGTCCGTACTAAAATTGGGTAATGCAGACAATGTACCAACAGGGGTAGTGTCAGGATTATTACTTTGATCTGTGGCAATAGCCTTCCAACTTATATCTTCTATGTGGGGGGATTTCAATAAAGTTAAATTAACTATTTCTTCTCTACCGATGAGTCAATCATTCTCATCTAGGCAGGATAACGGCCCATATCTCCCGGCAGTAATCAGGGGTTCAATGCTTTCTGGTGCGAACCAACCCCTAGGAGGGTTAATGACATTTTTGTTAATCTGGGAAGGCACGTTCACCTCGGGATACACCGTAGGATAAAAATCTGGTAGTTCCCACGTGACTATTGGTCCATCTGCAAGTTGCGGGCACCAGCCTCTCAAAAATGGGACCACATTAGTACTCCTGAAATTAACTATTACCAGATAACCTGGGATATCTTTAATCATGTGGCCAAGCCAACCCACCCTTCTCACATTTAAGATTTTACCATCAATGGTAGGGGGGAGGGGTCTATTCTTAGTAAGCCAGAAGGCTACTTTGTTTTTTAAGTCATTGTAACCTTCTTTTTTACCTGAACTAAGTTCTGGGACTCCTGACAATATACATACAAATGGAGCGGCCTCCGGTGGGAGATCAATCCTAACATTATAATTATTGTTGTGCTCTCTTGCTTCCTTATGGACTCGAGTTGGTTGAGGCCTACCCTCTAGGGACCCTCGAATCACTTCGGGTTCCCTAGGTATAGTGGGCTCCGCCTCCAAACTTGTTTCGTTACATGGGGCTTTATGTCTTAAACTGCTGCCCGCGAGTATTGCCTGCTCAACACAATTTCCAGATGGTAAATCTAGAGGTACCGTTAGTACATCTGCTGATGTCGATGTTGCTTGTACCCTCAGACTATGAACCTCTTGGGTAAGTACTTCAATTTTCAGCAATAATCTGCTAAAAATTTCAGCCATTTTTGTCGCTAATTTATCCTCTACTGTTGCCAGTATATTTTCTATATACTGCCTGTTATGACAGCAACCCACTGGCTTATCAGATCCCCCGTCTAATCCTTTTGTTTTAATAGTATGGGTTTTTGCTTCGAGGGGCTTTCGAGAATTGCTGACCTTCCCCACTCCTCTTTTGCCCAACGACTTTCTACAAGCCCTAACTGCTCTTGCTGGTTGGGGGGGAGTCACTGCCATAACCACGGGGCTAAATGGGCTCACGTCAATTATACCCGTTGAGTCTAAGGGATTAGAATGTATTTGTGCCTCAGTTAGTATCATATCCTTATCAGTGTTGGCGCCCAGATCCTCAAAAGTAGACACAATATGTGGGGAGGAACTAGGGTGTGTCTGAACGGTGGAACCTCCTTTCCCTAGGGAGACTCTGCGATCGCTATTAATCTTTTTAACCACCTTAACCAGGTAGTTATCAAGCATAGTAGCCCCTAGGTTTTTGGCGGAGTTATTACAGTTAGCCATCATAGGTTGGTTGCAGTGAGTACCACTAGCTATAATTCAGCAATACAAAACACAAAACACAAAAACGCGTAATCAAGGTGTAATACAGCTAATTTACAGTTTAGGCAGAGTCCTGTGCCCAGTCCAGTCTCTTCAGGCTCCCTCTCCCTCAAAGGGCCACAAAGGGCCCGCCCTTTGCCCGGACTTAGCCCGGCCCCGCCCGCACGCGTCCCGCGGTGCGGTGTACCTTGTTGCAATTTAAGGGCCCGGGGGGCGTAACAGCACTTTCACGCCACTTGGTGCACAGGAAACCCAGAAGATTCTGGGTATTGTAGTCCTCCCAGCGTGATTTAGCAGGCAGCCTACAACGGCGGCGGCCGCGAAGTTGTGGTGGTCCGAGCCGGCAGCCCTGTGTCCATGTAGCAAGGTAAGCAAAAAAATGACCAGAGTTGCGAGTCCTTCTCAGGCAGGGGCTCACGCTCTAAGAAGATGGGCAAGGTAAGTGATTCCAGCTGCTTCCGTCAATGCATTCGGTGGAGCAAGACCAGCAAGAAATGAGACAATTCAGTCAAACTGCTGCACCATCTGTATCACTGAAGAGAAAATATTCATGTGATTTGGTGGATTCCGAAAAGAGAGGCAGAGTTTAGCTTTAAGCTACGAACCATCAGCAGACAGTTAACTGAACAGCAGAAGCAGCCGATTCAAACAACAGAGTTTGTCCAGTACCAAAAGTGCAGCCTGATGTTGCTGACAATTGGCAACGTGCTGCAGTTTGTTGTTGCTGGTTGCGATGGTATGGTTGCGTCTTGTGACTGTCTTCCAGGCAGGAAGACAGCAGAGCCAGCAGAGCCAGTGAACAAGAGCTCCTCCTCCTAGGCCAACAGCCTCTACCCCAATACGAACTCCATTCCAATCACGGGTGGCTCCGTGTATTCTTAATCCTGGATCCTGGAAGCTGGTTCCACGAACTGAAGTACGACCCGTATCGGTGCAGAAGACCCGCTCTCACCGAGGTGCGCGTCCCTCTCGATTATATGGCGGCTGAGGTGCTCCTTGGTAGCTCGTCTGGACGGGCTCCCTTGTGGAGAAGCCTGTCTGGAAGAGAGAAGATTTCCACTCGGATGGGGCACCCCTGTTTCTAATCCGCTAGACCCTTTGCACCCCCTTACTTGTCATCCGTGCAGCCGGACCTCTCGTCCAGCGGCACCCTAACGTCTGCCGCTCGCTGCCTTCCTCCTCTCGTTGCCGGCGGCGGTTGGCGGGTCTCCAGTTGGCGGGGAACGCTCTCGGAATTCCCTCCTCCCCGTGCGGGAGTTTGAACGTTCCCCGTGCGCAGCCCTGGCGAAAACAAAGTCCGCGCTCAAACTCCCTCCTCCGGACAGAACTTCCACTCTCTCCTCCGGACAGAACTTCCGCTCCCTCGGACAGAACTTCCGTAATCCTCAGAGGTATTGCAAACAGGCAGATCCAGCAATCCATAGCACTGCAGCATCAAAATATCTATATTCCGTGGATTCCTCAATTTTGGACTGCCCAATAGACCATATGTGCCTTCTTACCAAAGGTCATAATTTGACTTTTGTCCAAATTGATAGTTAACTTATTTGCAAGGCAGTACTTTTCAAATTCCCTCAGATTCCGATCCATAACGACTGAGTTGTTGTCATAACGCAGGCAGGTTATATGGGAGTCGCCCTTTGTTTTTGGGAAAAGCAATGGGTACCTGAACGGTTTCTGGAAGATCAGCTAAAAACAGGAACAGGCAGCCCATTGTTGATGCTGATCTTCTGAGAAAGGATACCATTAACATCTGACTCCGCTCTGGCCAAGTTTCCCCTATGGAGCTCTTTCAGTATCCTCAAAAAAAGTACCTGGAATTTCTATGCCCTCCCATTGGGCCCACAAATTATCTCTTTCCACCAAGACAAAGGTGACCCAGAAATCTACAGAACAAGGGTAAAATGTAAAGAAAGCTTCTGATTGCTAAGGATTTCTGCCGAAAGGCTATAGCAATGGTCAATAGTGGAGTGCCCATGCTTGAAGCCCCCCTGTTCCATCAAAATCAGATTCCACTCTTCACATTCACTTTGTCCCATCTTTATTTGCTTTCAATGTTATACACAGCTAGCTACAATATTATGATTTAAGGATACATTTCACAAACGCAAAAGAAGTTCATTTTGTAATTGTGCAAATTGCTTCACCTGCACATCTTTGCCACCAGTGTAAAATTTGGCTTTTGGGTGGGAAGGGTGGCATGGCAGGTGAAGTTGATGGATGTCATATTCACAGAGGGTTGTGCACAGATTTGTGAGTTACACAGTTCTCCTTCCCCATTGGTTCTTGACCTCACACATCACTCCTGCTTGTGAACGCCCAGTGGAAGAGGGCTGCAAAATGGCCTGTCGAAACACTAAGGCCCATATTTATACTTTTTCAGCGCCGCATTTGCGTCATTTTTTGACGCAAAATCGGCGCAAACAAAAAATACAATGTATTTTGTAAGTTTGCGCCGATTTTGCGTCAAAAAGAGGTGCAAATGCGGCGCTAAAAAAGTATAAATATGGGCCTAAGTGTCATTTACAGTGAAACGTGTTCAAGCAAAGATGGTAACTTTCCAACATCTGGTTATGGGAAAATAACCTAATACTTCTAATTTTCTGGCACCAGTCCTTGAAAACATATGAAGGGAATCACCTGCCATCGCCACGTGGTTGTCAAGGGCCTGCTTATGTGGCACACACCTTTCCAACAGCCCAAGTGTTGCTTTGAACCCAAATTACACTTCTGTGATGAGGCGCAACGACTCAGACGTAGGGATGGGGTTGCTTGTGTTTGCACACACAGGATATGCTGCCTAGCAGTGCATACTGTACTATCGATTTTGGGGCAGGCCAAAACTGATTTGCAAATGGTTGGTCCCTGTCTCGTGTGAGACTGCAAGCAAGCGAAAATAGATTGGACTGTGGCCCACAGTAATTAGTAGTGGCTGGGATGATTTCAAGCATTTCACCTACTATTTTTTTTGTTTTGCTGCATAGTTAAAATCTTCTATGTATTACATTATTTTTCAGTGATAAACACAATCTAGGTTGTGATTGATGTTACCTCGTAAATTTCCTATCAGTTTTAGAGTAAAAGAGTTGAAATGGTTAACCATGGAAATGGTAACAATTTCAAATTATTCATTCACATCATATCCCTGACTGTATGTTACATTTTTCCTTAAAAATCAGACATGTAACACCTGATATAAAATAATTTTGACTCTTAACATTTTTGCCAGATGTCGCAAATTCTACATAAAATGTATTTGATAAAATTATTTCCATTACTAGTCTGTCCTGAAATATTTGAGGTACATTTTCTATCAGTTTCAGAACAATGGAAATGAAAATATTACCTATAGGAATCATAACTTGTCAAAATGATTGTGTTATTACTGGTTGAAATTTGTTGGGATGAAATTATCACAGAATGTCTAATGGATTCAATCTGAGAGCAACACTCCCCCTTGAGCTCCAGATCTCCTCTCTGACTGACCTGGAAGTGGAATATGCCAGCGTAGCTCTCGCGAAAGTTCTGTCCAGGCGGTACCACCCTGTCCATGAGCCGGGGATAAAGGCTAAGGGAGGCGGCTGCTGCCAGGAACCAGCAATTCCCTGCAAGACAAAATTTGAAGGCGTCAACACGGACAAAACGTGGTAGATTCAAAAGCCATCGTTTCGATCAGAAAAACACATAATGACATGATTAATTATTTACAAAAATGCGTATATACGTAAAGTATGAACTTATTATATCAACGACCTACAACATAGTTTTGTGCGAGGTGTATATATCATGAATTATTAGCCATAATTATGCGTTGCACTACTCCAGTTGAACGATTGGTGTTGAAATGTTGTTTGCTTTCCTCCTGTTGAAAGTCATTGACAAAGTAATGGCACGAAAGAGGATGGTTATTTATTCATGTTTAAATGGCGATGGGGTGTCTTCATTATTAAAATGCATTTTACAGCAACTAGACGTACAAAGTGTAAAATAAATTCATTTTAACGAGCATTTTGTTTCTTAAACAGCACTTTTTTAAAATACAAATAAAGAGACTTCGTGTGCGTAATATGGTCAGTCCTTAATTTGGAAAAGAATAAGGCCCTGATTTATACATTTTTGAGCTGCTTTTACGTCAAAAAATGACGCTAATGCGGCGCAAAAAAAGTATATATCGGGGCCTGGGTGCCGGGCCCAGTGTATCTGTCAGAAGCCCGTGGTCAGCGCTATGAAGGGTTGGGGGGACGAATACCAAAGCTGTGTAGTTTTGATTCAATCTCATGCCAATTTCATTCACCCCCTTCCTCTTTTCTCTCTCTTTTACTTCCGCTTCCTTTCTCGCTTTTGTGTTTTTCCTGTCTCCTGCTTTGGGTCAAGTCTATTGGCCAAAAATAAGTGCCGTCCCCAAAAATGAGTGCCGTGCGTCCCGAGAACGTGTCAATGGACATTACGTGCTCCACCACCTGCTGGATGTTTTACGCATGTAACAGCTGACTCATGTGCTTTGCATGAATCAGGGACATAATTTAACCAAAATGTCAGCAGTAGTAGGAGAGACACAAATAGCATTTCAACCCGATGACATCACAGATAGTGGCATACCATGACCTGTGATCCCAATTAAATGTCAAGAAGTGATGCCATGTTATTTTAGTCCCCCAGCAAAGTAACTATTGTAAAAGCCCCCTGTACGTGTAACACTAAGAAACGTAATTTGTGAAGCAATTAAAAGTCTGTTTTAGACACTAACCTCACTTTAACGAGTGTGCTGTCAGGATTAATCAAAGTTGTAGTCATGATATGATGGGCACAGCCATCACAAGGCAGCAGCACAAATTTCACATAAGGTACAGCAATATTATACCAGATAAAGCCCTCATATGCCCAAATTCAATCCCGTGTGCTCAATTAACACATAAAATGGAATATCTAGTTAAAGCCTTATATTCCCAGGTACAACCATCATGTGCTCACAGCTCCAGTCATAACTTCAAATGCCAGGAAAAGTCTCAAATGCAGAAATAACACTAAGTGCCAGGCACGACCACTATAGACCATGGCATGTATCTACTTGCTTATTGCAGTTGTAAATACAGAAAGCAATTGTGAACCATAATGACTGCAATTCTTCTTTTGGTTGAATAAGGCCTGATAGAAAAGCCACGGGTAAGACCAATGTTTTCATTCAGGGTTAGCGGAGATATGGGTTAGACCGTAGACTGCTAGCTGGAATAAGATGCATGGGAAGAGTCTAGGACAACGGTAGGGTCATCCTCTTATGGTGACCAGTATAGTTGAGTCTTCAGACCTTGGTGGTGCTTCAATAAAGTTTCCTTATCTCTTAGATGAGTCTGCAGGTTGTTACAATATCAAGACTCCTGTACCTGTAACAAGCCACCACAGATCCCTTTATCTATCTAAATGTCTGAGGGTGAGAGGGTTATGGATAAACAATCTTAGGCATTGGTATGGCTGGAAGATTCCACATAGGTATTTTGGTGCATGATTATTCAACACCTGGCAGACTAGGCACAGTGTTTTGAACTATGTCCTCACACATTTTGAGGGTGTGCATGATATGATCACGGCATAGTTTAAGTATGAGCCATGCCACCTAGTTTGGAGTCATTTGGAGTTTATCAAGGTCGTTTTTTTCTTTTTAGGTAGCCCTTTTTAGAATGTATTTTAGCAATGCAGCTGGAAGATGTACAATGGTGGCTATTTAATGAGGAAGAATCAGCCGATTATCGCTTAGTGGTGACTGCAGATACTTGGGGTGTCAAATTGCACTCATAGGTTGCACATCTTCCATGCTGGCTGTTGAGCCTATGATATCTGACTAAGTAAGAGGTAAGGATAGCGGATCAATGGGAAGTACCATCATGATCTCTATTTTGTGATTACTGGCACACAGCCTTTTAAGATTCATCTGGTGTTGGAAGTCCTTCAGGAAATCTACCACTCCCTAGATCATTCCTTTAACTTGTTTGAGATCTAGGTGTCTTCAGTGTGCATATGTCCAATGTAATTGTCCTAGAAGATTTGGAGCAGCTGGCCATGTTGATGAGGTTTTGTGACAGTGTTGATGCCTGTGGCAGCATACAATCAATGGTAGTTTTGTTCTAGAGGTAAGAGCCTACTTTCACCTGCCAAGTGCAATTCCTTAGGAAGGATGTGAACTGTGTTAGGCCAGGATAGTGCCTTGGGAAGGTTGAGGTGTGAAAGACCGAGTAGGAAATATTGACTTACCACAATATCCTAGCCAAAATATTGAGGACCAAAGTATCAACATATGTAAGTTTAGGTTTACTATACTAAATTTCACATATATGTACCTTACTGATATATATATCTTCAAGATTAGGAGATGCAGAGTTATGAACAGTACATTTATACTAAAGCCCACGCCCAATGGCTATATCGGTTCTTAAGGGCCCCGAATCTGAGTTATAGGCCTGAGCCACAGGCAAGAGCCTATAACGAGGGAGAGGGCCTTTAAATACAGTTATAGGCCATGCCAGAAGGGTTGTAAGGCTATTAGAACATTCCCCCTACTGAGGGTAGAATGTTCTAAATTAAAAATGGAGCAGCAGAAAGATAGACATTGGAATTTTGGAGTCGCATAAAAAGTGTTGGATGTTATAAATCAATGCCCTAAAATAAAACAAAACAATATTATTTTCAGTCTCCTTATCATCCTATATTCAGTCTCCTTAACCTCCTAGTAACCTACCTAAACAATCACAGACAATCCTTGCCTCAGGCCTAATCCATGCTTCACTCTACCCTCTTCACTTAATCCTTTAGACTGCATACTAATAACACCTTATACCTGTAATTATGGTGTCTTGGTGAGAGTAGGCAGTGACGGCGGAGATGGGTATCGGTTTAAAAGAGATTTTAACTGCATATTTGAGACTGTGCTGGGCTTATGAGGCTATACCTGTGCATCTTAAAATGTGCATGGGAGCCTGAAGCAGTAATTGGCATTTGAGACAGTGGCTGGGCATTTTAGACTATGCCTTTGTTAGACTTTTCATCCTTGGCGTGGCCTCCCTTAACTTTTTGCCTCTGTTTCCCAGGTTGTTAATGTGTGCTGACTCTGTTTTTGTTGTTTTTGTTACTATGGGCACTTTACCACTGTTAACCAGTGCTAAAGTGCAAGTGCTCCTATACAAAATGTGTATGTAATTGGTGGATCCATGATTGGCATATTTGATTTACTAGTAACTCCCTTGTAAAATGCACTAGTGGTGCCCAGGGCCTGTAAGCCATATGCTACTAGTGGGCCTGCAGCACTGGTTGTGCCACCCACATTAGTAGCTCTGTAATCATGTCTCAGACCTGCCACTGCAGTTTTTTAACTGTAAATTCGACTTGGCAAGTGTACCCACTTCCCAGGCCTAAACCTTCCCTTTTCTTAAATGTAAGGCACCCCTAAGGTAGGCCCTATGTAGCCCCAAGGGAAGGGTGCAGTGTATGGTTAAGGTAGGGCATATAGTAATGTGTTTTAAATGTCCTGACAGTGAAATATTGCTAAATTCGTTTTTCAGTGTTGCAAGGCCTGTCCCTCTCATAGGTTAACATGGGCGCTACCTTTAAATATGATTAAAGTGTACATTCCCTTTGGGAGTAGATAGATGTGGAGTTTGGGGTCTCTGAGCTCACAATTTAAAAATACATCTTTTAGTAAAGTTGATTTTAAGATTGTGTGTTTGAAGATGCCACTTTTAGAAAGTGAGCATTTTCATGCTTAAACCATTTCTGTGACTCTGCCTGGTTGTGGATTCCCTGTCTGGGTCAGTTTGACAGTTGGGCTGGTTGCACCTCTCCCTAGACAGTGACACAAAGGGAGCTGGGGTGTAGCCTGCATATCCCTATGAGCCATCTGTGCTAGGAGGGAGGGGAGGAGGGGTCACTCACACCTGAAAGGGCTGTGCTTGCCCTCACACAATGCATTCTCCAACCCCCTGGTGTTTGTCTGTGGCCTGGCCTGGGCAAGGCAGGATTTCACAATCAAGAGAGACTTTCCTTTGAAGTAAGCCTACTTCAAAGGGCAAAATGGGTATAAGAAGGGCACCCAAAACCACAGACTTTAGAACACTTCTGGAAACCAAGTGGAACCTCTGCCTGGAGAAGAGCTGAAGAGCTGAGGAAGAAGAGCTGCCCTGCCTGTGACTGTGCTTTGTGGAGCTATCCTGCAGTTGCTGCTTTTGCCTGTGCTAGAGGACAAAGACTGGACTTTGTGTTACCTTCCTTCTTGTGAAGATATCCAAGAGCTTGATTTAGAGCTTGCCTCATGTTGTTTGAAGTCTCAGGGACAGCAAAGACTTCTCTCTTACAGCACCAGGAGATTCTGGAGAGACTCCTACTCTGTCAAGAGGTGCCCATCCAGTTCCTGGGGCCATGAGAAGAGAAGCTGGCAGGCCAAGAGTGAGAAATTCACTCACAGACCAGCGTGCGGGGAAAAGATCGACGCAACTGTGATCTGCGGCTGAAAAATGGATACACTGCCGGCTTCACGGCTGAAAATCGATGCTCGCCTGCAACGTGACCGGAAGAGCGACACCCGCGGCTGGAGAAATGACGCGCAGCATCGCTGACGGAGGCTGGTGAGATCGCAACCCGCGCTTCTTGGTTTTCAGACCATTGTGCGGCTGAATTTCTGACGCAAACACCGTTGGGTGTGTAAAAATGACGCAAGTCCTGCCCGGACCCGAGAGTGTGGACCGAATTGACGCATCACTCACCTGAGGAGAGAAGAAACTGCGCATGCCGACTCAACTGAAGGAGAAATGATGCAAGGTCTCGCTCATGAGTGAAATCGACGCATCATAATCCGTTTTTGACGCGCACTTGCCCAAGCGGGGTAATTTTGGACGCCCCCAAGGTACATTTTCACACTAACAGCGTTAGCGTTGTGTTTAAAATTACATGAAGACTCTCTTTGAATTCTTAGCGATAACTTAACTTGTGTATGTCGTTTTGGTCTTGTTTTGTTTAGATAAATATTTTCTATTTTTCTAAACCTATGTTGTGTCATTTTGTAGTGTTTTCAATAAGTTACTGAGTGTGTTGGTACAAATACTTTACACCTATCACTCTGAAGTTAAGCCTGCTGCTAGTGCCAAGCTACCAAGTGGGTGAGCGGGGGTTAGCTGAGGGTGATTCTCTTTTACCCTGACTAGAGTGAGGGTCCTTGCTTGGACAGGGGGTAACCTGACTTCCAACCAAAGACCCCATTTCTAACAGCCTTCAATTGTGAGGCTCTACCTAGACATTTGAAAATATGTCTAGGAACATGACGCTGTATTCAGGCATATGATGGTTGTGCCTAGACATCCAAGGATCTGCCTGTGTTTATAAGACTCTGCTTGCAGACATGAGGATGTGCCTGGGTAACAAGGAATCAAGGGTCTCAGTGGAGGCTCTTGGAGTTTCATAACCATATTCAGCAATGTAAGACACAACCCTACATAACTTCTGGAGACATTGAAGAGTGCAGTTTTGGGTGTTCCCAGGTGTGGTTAACATTGAAAGGTTTTGAACTTGCCTTGTTGTGTAGGTATTCATTTTCTCCTTTACCAACTGTGAAAACATCAAGTATAAATATCTTGCCAGGGTGGAAAGGAGGGTGTAACACATTCAAAAGCGATGTAGGTGAAAGGGAAGAGGTTTCTCAGTGGATGAACATATTTTCCCTTAGAAAAAAAGGCATTAATGTCGTAAGAGTTATCCTAAAACACTTGGTAATTTGTGACTGGCAAAGTTTTCCCGGAGTTCCTGTGGAAAGTTTTGTGAACTTGGAAAATATACCAACCTGCATCCACGAGGAGAAGTAACTATGTTGGTGCAGATTTACGACTATTCTATTTTTCATTATGTTGCACGAATTACGTAAGTCTTAATGTGCAGCACAGAAACATTATTATCAATAAAGTAGGGCTGCACCTTTTGTTCAAACAGCAAGTTGACATCCAAAGACCTCATTCTGAGTCCTATGGGAAAAACCCTTATTGCATCTTTTTTGTTGAACATCCTCTAGTAAAATTCCTTGACAAGATTATGGGTATGGGGCAAAGTTATTGCAGGGGCGCTGATTATGAGTCAGCCACAGCAGAATTTCTGTATGGAATTCCGCACTTCCTGATCATGAGTGAGTCGCTTTTCCCTCTCACAGTTTTCCCTGATGTTGGAACACCGGTCCCGATTTTACTGAGTCGTAATTCTGCCTGGTGAAATCACGTGAGGCTTTGGCTGCAGCCGTCAAGCCTTGTCACCCCAAGTGTTTTTAGCTTGCGAGGGGAGCATTCAATGTTGACCTCCTGCTAGCCCTCATCTACCCCTCCCCTATTCTACTCCTATACCCCCTCCACCACATCCCATACAGAATAATCCCTCACACATTTACCATCTGATCAGAGCAGATAGTAAATGTGTGCGTAAAACCCCATGGAGCTGGGAATTCTGTGTGGTTTTACACCCGATAAATCCGGGTCCACATTGTTGTTCCCCATTCTGTGGGGGTAAACTCATACATGCTCGCTACTGCTGCATTACAGTTTCTTTCAACCCGTAATCAGGGAACTGAAGTTTCCAATATTTGAATTCAGCACATGCAGTGAAACTGTGTGTTTAATCATTGCATGCAGTGAAATCACACAGTACATTTGAATATCCCTACATTGGCTTTTTATGTGGTTTTACTACACATAGGGGGTCATTCTGACCCTGGCGGTCTTGGACCGCCAGGGCGCAGAATGACGGAAGCACCGCCAACAGGCTGGCGGTGCTTCAAAGCCCATTCTGACCGCGGCGGTAAAGCCGCGGTCGGAAAACCGGGGCCGGCGGTTTCCCGCCGTTTTTGCCCCGGCTGGGCGAATCCGCCAGGGCAGCGCTGCAAGCAGCGCTGCCCTTGGGATTCTGACCCCCTTACCGCCAGCCTGTTTCTGGCGGTTTTCACCGCCAGGAAGAGGCTGGCGGTAAGGGGTCCCCTGGGTCCCCTGGGGGCCCCTGCACTGCCCATGCCACGGGCATGGGCAGTGCAGGGGTCCCCTAACAGGGCCCCGGCCAGCTTTTCACTGTCTGCCTAGCAGACAGTGAAAAGCGCGACGGGTGCAACTGCACCCGTCGCACGGCCGCAACACCGCCGGCTCCATTCGGAGCCGGCTTCTGTGTTGCGGCCTCATTCCCGCTGGGCCGGCGGGCGCTAACTTGGTTAGCGCCCGCCGGCCCAGCGGGAATGTTGGAATGCCGGCAGCGGTCTTTTGGCCGCATGGCGGCCGATTGGCAGTTCCCGCCGCCCGCCAAAGTTGGAATGACCGCCATAATCTTTGTGGTTTTCCAGAATGAGCGTAAAGTGTAGTAAACTTGCAGTGCCCTCTGAACAATATCTACACAAGTAGTTGGGAGAGAATATATACAAGGTTCACCAGAGTTACCTATCAATTAGGCATTATCTAGTTAGTTCCTCAGGCACATATATGTCGAAATTGGTTTCCGGTTTATTAACCAGTGATATTGTCATAAAAATAAGAGTGTATATAAGTTGGTCTAACCCTGGTAAGCTTTGTCTTTACTGCAGGTGGTGCAGAATATGTTTTGCATATGAACTCATTGCATTTTGGGAGTAAATGGGAAATCATTCCTTAATATATGTGTTTTCCCAATTTTCCCCACTTCCTAAGGTCTTAGCATGGAAACAATGTATGTCTGGCCACATGCAGCTTTAGCTGTCAGGAATAGCTAGTTTAAAGAAACGAAGAGAGGAAGTGGTATTTGGGTAAGCATTTTCAGCCTTTGGCTTTTATGTGTTTTTCTTGGTTGCTGTTGGTTGGGTGAGATAATTTGGTGACGTGGCATCAAGTAATCCCTTTGTTAGACTAGAAGCATTGTATGCTCTCACGCATTTACTTCATTGACATGGTGACTTTTTAATTGCTGGTTTATGGCTTTTTTAGGTGTCACTTGAGACAACACATGCCCTGTTGCTTGAGAGACATTTTGTTAGTTTACAGGGGGCTTAGAGGTACCTCATTGTTTCCAATTGGCTGACTTCATCAGAGCTCTTATTTCTTTGCTTCTGTCTGATCAGTGCATGCGCACTTCACTACCTCTTTGTGTGTTTGTCCCTTCCCTGAAGCACTGAATAAGGTCTGTTTCCTTTCTGTGCCCAGTGTCCTTCCACTGGTCGTGTGTTTTCAGAGGATCTTTTTTAAAAATAAGTTTTATTTATACACTCCTTGAAAGTGCATGTGTTTGAAGGCTTTTTCTCTCCTTACTCAGCACCTTGCTGTTGCCCCGTTGTTGTTTCCCAGTCATTGCTTCCCTTGTCGTTGGTGTCCCATCATTGCATGCCAAATAACTCCCCCCTCCTCCAATGTTCTTGCTTACACGCACCAACCTCGCACCACAATCCCACATTCTTGCTCGTCTCATTTTCAGATGTCTCACCGAGACGGAAGTCTATTTGTGCACCAGCTAGCATCTCTTCCATATTAGGATCTAAAGATAAGACTGACAAGCACTGTCTCGTTCCGATGCCTCAGGATGCCCACTTTGGCTAGTTAGGGCAAGTGCACAAGTGCTTTCCGACCTGCTGTTATCTATCTGTGGGCTTTTAACCACACCCATCTCATGCCCATTACTTTCACTCGTTTCTGGGCTTGCTTTTCCAAAATCCCGTGATGTCATTGGTAAATGCTTTACGTTTGTCCCGCCCTGGGGTGGTTTTGTTACTGCCTTGCAGACTGACCCTCTTACATGGATAATTGCACGATTGCCGTTATACTTATTGCCGATATACTTGAGTGTGGGTGAACTACTTTTTTATTTTGTCTTCCATTCATGCTCCAGGACAACTACAGCCCTCACAGCTCTCACAGCACCAACAGCGCAAACTCAGTAAGTGGTATTAAAGCGCTGGTCACATTGCTCACACTGTTATCTAATCAGAGGCATTTCTTTTGGCTGTCCCATTTGTGCTCCATAGCTTTCCCCAAAACACTTATAATTGATAATTGCTTTACTAAAAAACATAGAAATCAACAATAGGACTCTCCCGGCACAGCTGGAGAGCCGATACTACAATATTCACTGCACTTGGGGAAACTCAACCTATAATGCTTTGCAAGCATTCTTTTTCACAACATTCTTGCCCACAACTCAGCCTGTCACAATAAGACCACCACCAAAACGTTCAGCACAACACTATCTGTTTAGGTAATTTGGGTACCCACACTAGGTTAGTGGGGACCTCAAAATAATAAACCCTCCATCCATTCACTCCATTTATAAGTGCTCTTATGGCTTGAACTGTTGTTTTACAGCTGGGAGTTGTTTGTGCAATAGGTCTGCTATTCTTGCAAATATATAATGCAATATGCTCTCTAGGGATCTAAATAGATGGTACACTGCATTGCTTTCTACTGTTCTGTTTTCAAGTGGTTATGCCTTTTAGGGGCTAACTATGTGGTTATATGACCATGTTTCTTATAAATTATATATTTATTGTGGTGTTCTCTAGGGGATGTTCTGAGCTTTACAGTCAACATAATAAAGTATTTGTTGCACTTGGTCGTCCCATAATGCTTTGCAGGGCATTTTGTTACAAAACATTTTTGCTCATAACTCAGTCTGTGGTGGTCCTAGGACTATGGGGCCTCCTTCAAAACGTTCACCACAACCTGCTCCTCCTGTCTAGCTCCCTGGGTCCCCACACTAGGCTAGTAGGGATCCCGAAATAATAACCTCTCCCACCATTGAGTGTCTTTTCAACCTCTCTTGTGGCTGGAATGTTTGTTTTACAGTTTAGAGTAATTTGTGTTTTAAGGGTTTTGTTTGTAATGTCATTGCAGTTGACCTGCTAACCCTGAAATTGTGTTATGTGATATGCTCTCTAGGGGCTAAATATATGTTACACTGCATTACTTTTGGTTATTTTCTTTTCTTTTGGCTATGTTCGCTACAGGCTAACTATATGATTATAGGACCATGTTTTGTACAAATGCTATTTTTGTTGTGGTGTCCTCTAGAGGCTGTTTTGAGCATTACAGTCTAATGCCAAAAGTGTATTTCTGTGAGAGGTTTTTATTGGGAATATATGATAATTGTGTATGCTTTATTAATCTCTTCTTATTGCAGTTATGACCATGATTTAGGCCAACTAAACATCCTTATGACACTATGGGGGTGATTCTAACTCTGCGGCCAAAATAGCGCTGCCCCCATTCCAACATTCCCGCTGGACGGCGGGCGCTAAGCAAGTTAGCGCCCGCCGGCCCAGCGGGAATGAGGGCCGCAACACAGGAGCCGGCTCTGAATGGAGCCGGCGGTGTTGCGGCGGTGCGACGGGTGCAGTTGCACCCGTTGCGCTTTTCACTGTCTGCTACGCAGACAGTGAAAAGCTTCATGGGGCCCTGTTAGGGGGCCCATGCACTGCCCATGCCAGCCGTCATGGGCAGTGCAGGGGCCCCCAGGGGCCCCAGGACACACCTTACCGCCAGCCTCTTCCTGGCGGTGAAAACCGCCAGAAACAGGCTGGCGGTACGGGGGTCAAAATCCCCAGGGCAGCGCTGCTTGCAGCGCAGCCCTGGCGGATTCTCCCAGCCGGGGCAAAAACGGCAGATGACCGCCGGCCCCGGCAATCCGACCGCGGCTTTACCGCCGCGGTCGGAATGGGGATTGAAGCACCGCCAGCCTGTTGGCGGTGCTTCCGTCATTCGTGGCCCTGGCGGTCTTGGACCGCCAGGGTCAGAATGACCCCCAATGACTGTTTGAACACACTTGGTATATTTGGGTGACCCTTCAAGTTTATTTCTCTAGTTACTCTTCCATGGCTGTCTTGTGTCTTGGCTGTCTTGTGTCTTTTTGTGGGATTTGTGTTGGCCAGCCACCAACTCTGGTGGTGGGGTGGTGAAAGTAGTATTCTACTGGAATTAGCATGGCAGATTTAAATTATTATGCTAAATGGCAACATTTTCATTTTTGACCGCAGATAGAGGAAGACGGTAAATGGAAGTACTTTAGTTATATGCAGTGCCACTGGAATTATGTGGCACAAAATACCAAATTATGAGGCAAGGATGACCAATTTATGTGGCAAGAAAAGTCCAGTTATAAATTTACAACACCAATAGCTGTAACTCAAGCAAATGCGAGACCCATTGAAAATGCTTGTTTTGTATATTATTGTTAAGGAGAAGCCCTGCCAGCTCTGAAAGCAAAGTGCCTTCCACGGCAAGGACATTTTGTAAATGGAGCTGAAGCTGTTGTGGTGTTTCAACGCATGTATTATCTAGCTAATGCATTCACAAGGGCTTCCATTTCACCTGTAGGTTTCTGTCACCAAACCGGTTTTACTGTACACTTGCCTCTAACAGAAGCTGTGTGTGTAAGATTACAGAATGTGTGTAGGCAGCCAGGACTTCAACCTGTTGCTCATGCTATTGTATCTATAGGGGATACATGCTACATTAGAGATGTGTTGCCGAGCTTGTTAAATTATTACCTGTACATACTTGTGGGTTCTCTCTCCCAGCTGGTACCTCACTGATGTGTACCTTAGTTTTTATGAATTCACACAAAGCCCACGTAGCGCCCATACATTAACCCCGTGGTATGCTGTTCCCAGATCCTGTGTGCCTAAGATCACAGTCTATGTATGAAGGCAGCTAGGATTTGAATTATTGCTCTTGCTAATGTGTTTTATGGGGGTAACAGGCTTTGGAGGGTTCATGTTAATGTAAAAGTTTTACAGGTAATAATTATGTATTTCTCTATAGCACATTACACCACATTTTCGCAATTTGTAAGCCCAGTAAATAACAGATAATAATCGACGAGGCTTTGTTGGTACATTGCTTCACGACTCAGATGTAAAAAGTAGTGTGGGCAGAGAGTAGTCGTTTTTGGATTCCTTACTGAAGCAATCTTTTTGCTTAATGTATTTTAAGGAGAAGCCGATACAGTGCTGTAAGCAAATGTTGTCCCTTTGTACACGAACAAAATAAGAAGCTGATAAAATATTTGAATTTGTGGCTACAGCTAATTTCTTTATGGATTCAATATATCTGCTGTAGAATTGGTTCACCAAGAGCATATTACTGTACCTTTGCCACCAACGAATGTCGCTGTCCCCATGATTACAATCTGTGTGCAGGCAGAGTTTGACTGTATGGTTTCAGCTAATGTGTTTCGTGGGGGAAAACAAGTGCTAGTATGTTTGTGTCACGGTGTGTGCTTTATTCTTATATTTGCCCCACAAAGAGGGGAGGTGTCCAAGAATACAATGAAATCCCTTAATATCTTTACGGTAAGAGTTGCACTAATCAAAAACACAAATACAAAATGTAGGAGAATTGTGCAACACTATTTCATATAATATAAGGAGGCCTTAAGTACATTTCTTTGTCAATTTATTTTAGACATGTTGTACAGCTGTGGATGCTGTCCAACATGGCTAAAGAAAACATAGAAAAAACTAACAGATCTTGCATAGGCGAGACTTACTGGCTTTGCCAATGCTTGTTGTTTAGAAGTATGTGCTTCTTTGGATAATTTGGGCCAGATGTATGTAGGTAATTGTTTGCGATTACCAAATAGCAAATTTTTGCGATTCGCTTTTACTAATGTACAAATGTGTTTTTGACACATTTTGCAATCCCAGTGGGTTGCAAATAGACCTACCTCATAAATATTAATAAGGTAGGTCTTGGCTTGTGACCCTTTGGGAATCGCAAAAATCACAGGGATGGTGGCCTGCTGGGGTCAGCAGACCACAGCCCACCATGTGTGAAATTGCTTTTAAATAAAGCAATCTTTTTGAGTAAATGCAGCCCTTAAAGGAAAACGAGATGCTTTTAAAAAATAAAAAATAAACATTTCTTTTAATTTTTTACGAGTAGCCCGTGGTCCAAGGGATCACTGCCTGCTCTTAAAAAATATTTGTACAACCATTCACACATTCACCCAATCTGCGAATCGGGTTTTTGGCGAACGTAAAAAGGCTTTGTACTTGTGGCCAATTATTCCATTTTAAAGGTAATGAGCTATTTGGTAATAGCCCTTGCACACTGATTTGTTTTACTTAGTTATAATGGTAACGTGTTGTTGGATTCACAGTTTTTGTTTCACAGAGTAAAGGTATAAGCGCACAAAAGCTTTCTTGAAACTGCAACAAAAACTGTCCCTTTGCCAAAGTATCTACTATTCAATATTTTGTTGTGTATGTCTCTTACGTTTTCCACGTACAATACAAGCTATACCCTCTGACTTTTTTTCATGCTACTCGTTTTTTCATATTGCATTTTAACTCTGCAATGAAGTCTGTTCAGCAAAGGACCGTACTCCTGGGTTTCATATCTTTTGAAGCCCAAGATGGTGTGTTATTATAAGAGTTTCTTTCTTATACAGCAGAGGAGAGGGTAGGGGACAAGACACGCAAAGTACCACAAATATTACTTTGGCTTTGCAAAGGCTTGCTCAAATATCCGTTCGGTTTTAAATAGGATCCCGTAGTCCACATATGCGTGTCAAATTACTGTCTTTCCCATGAGGTTTGTCCTCCGGGGGTTGCACTGGCTGACACCAGGAGCACAGTTTACACAAAACTTGAGAACATCAGTATATACTCCGACAGAGATAGCCAAAGAAAGTTACACCAGACCAGTTTTTAGGTTTTGAAACAAAGCCTCTTCCCTTGCTTCCACTGAAATCTATAAAAAGCCAAATAACACCCCGTACTCTGAGCAGTAAATAACTTTACTGCACTTCCAGCAAAGAAATTACACCTTTGGCCTTGCATCGCATGGCACAACAGGGGAGGGAAGTAACATATTTTATTGTATAATAAGCGGTGCAGTTAGTTCTCCTTCCCTGCAGGGCCTTATCTTTAAGTCATTCAATCTGTATGATTGCTTCAGCCATGGCAGTAATAAGAAGATTTATTACATATTTCTTTATTTAGTAGTTTTATGTAGCGTGGACTGCACCCAACGGTGGCAGAGTTAACATACAAAGTAGTCCTTTACATTAGGTTACATGAGTTTCAATAATTGCCTGGTGAATGGAATTAATTTGTTAAAAGTTCAGCTTAGATGGATCAAACAAGATTGGCAATATATACATTTATATTTACAAAAGATCACTGGTTGTTCCACGACAAATATCTCTCCTTTCATAATGTGATTAATAGTCTTGTTGATTTGAAGGCTCCAGGTATGTGTAAATAAGGGCTTTGTATGCGTAACTGGCGATTCAACATGAGTTTTTTTATTCGCCTTTTTGAGCATTTCATAGGTAGAATTGTCCTGATGGAGGAGGAATGGAATTCCAGATTTTAGGGGCATTTCCTGAGAGGTTGAGTGTTTTAAACGTTCTCATGCTGTAGTCTCAAGAAAAGAGGGGTTCAGACAGAGGTGTAGCCAGTGTGTGCCAGAAAGGAAATAGCCCCATGTCTGCTGTTCGAAGTGTTAAATGTAGCATCAATCAGGGTTCAGAGGGCCCCTCGGTGGCCGAGGTGGTTGTGGCCACGAAGTCGAATGGCCCCAGTGCCACTGCATCTGCTGCACCAGTGGAGGCTACATTTCTGGCTTCAGAATTTCTCAGCAGTTGAGTTTCAGCTGAGATTCAGTCTCCTGCCTAAGTAATTCTGTTGACCTTCGTGCAAAGCTCCATGAGTGATGCATGCCCGTTTGAGTATATTCCTTTCTTCAATGAGGGGCCATTTCAAAGTGATCAGAACATGGGATAAATAGGCACATGTTTCTGACGCTGTGACCTTTTTAGTGGTTGTTTGTAGGGTGCTTTTAAGGGATGCTAGGTGTGACCTGCTTTACTCTCAGATAGTTCCTTGACATCCACGATTGAGTCTGAGAACATGAGGCACATCATTTCCTTGGAGGATGAGAGTTTTGGATAGAGTTGTGTATTGGCAGCATAAAAACTGTAAGTAATGTGAGACTGATCAAGAATGGAGGCATAAAATTGCATGTAGATGTTGAATAGTGTAGGCAGGAGAACTGAACATTGTAGACCACTTTATGTATCTCTGTGTATCTCGGTTTTACTGAAGGTAAAGTTGGCAGTTTCGATGTATTGGCTATGATTTCAGGATTTGAGAGAGCCAATTAACAACTGTGTCCTGTAGGCCTACTATTTCTTTGAACATTATAAGGAGGTATTCATGGTTCACTGTATCAAAGGCACACAGAAACTCAGCAGGTTAAGAAATCATAATTGACCTTTCTCAAAAATGTGCAGAACCTCATAGACTATTGTTACAGTCATGGTTACTGTGCTACAATTTTCTCTGGAGGCAGACTGTTGGTCTTCTAATAGATAATTTTCTTGAAGAAAGAGGTTTAGGAGGGATTCACTGCAGCTTTTTAAGCCTTTGGACAGAAATGGTAGAGTGGATATTGGGCGAAGGTTATGGAGGCCTTCAAGATCTGCTCCATATTTATTTTTAGAGTGGAGTGACATTTTCAATTTTTAGTCAGTCATGTACTGATCCCTGAGCCAACAAAACGTTGACAACAAAACGTTGACAAGGTTCAACCATAATGAAAACACCGACCCTCTGATCTGTTTGAGTACAGCGAATTGGATGGGCTCATAGGAGTGTGATGAGGGTGTTGGTTAGGAGGTGGTGTTAATCAGGTTATCATTGATGATTTCTTTTATTGGTCACCAGCTGACTTTAGATTTTTGGATTGGTTTGTGTTTTTGTGTTGAGGTGAAAGTGTTTAATCTTTTTCACCTTCTCAATGAAATAAAAAGAGAATTTCTCCTATTTCTCTTTCAATGCATTTGTGTTTACCATTAAAGGTGAGCCGTTGAGTGATTTACAATTATTATTATTTTTTTTAACTTGGTATGTTTCAATCTTTATAAAGGAGAATTTTTCTTCAAAAATGTGTTTCGTGTAAATATTGCTTCCAATTTGGAGTTGAGGCTGGCTTGATGGGGGTCAGATTCTGGCATCATCTTCATTCAATGATGTCATAGAAGATGCAATTACTGATGTAAAATGTGTGGTAATTAGCAGTGCATGGCGAGGGCGTGAGTTACAGTTACCTTAAGACATGAGCTATAGTTACTTGAAATAATTCTAACTATAACAGCCAAATTTGTATGGCTTTGTGAGTGTAAATTCTGATCCTAACTATAATATCCCTGTAACCTTTGTTTTATTAAGTGAATTTATAAGGTTTTTTAAATGTTAATTCCTAACTATAATGTCCCTGTAACCTTTGTTTTTTACAGTGAATTTCTATGTTCTTTTTAACACAGCGAGGGGTTGGCCACAGGGCCTGGCCCATGACCAGGCCCTGGCCCATGACCAGGCCCTACATCCAACCCCCTGTGTGCATCCTAACCTACGCCATGCGCAGCAGGGGGTTGGCCACCGGGCCTGGCCAGACGCCAACCGCCAGCTTGTATCTAACCCTACACCACAAGGGAAAAGCAAGGAGAAGGCAGTCAAAAAATGTGTGGAAAAGCAAGGAGAAAACAGTGAAAACTAGGGGAAAAGCACGGAAAAGGCACACTAAATACAGGGAAAAAAGCAAGAAGAAACAGTGGGAATGAGGGAAAAGCAAGGATAAGGCATACAAAAAACGGGGGTAAAATCAATGAGAAAGCACTGAAAATCAAGGAGAAGGCCCTCAAACAATAGGGGTAAAAGCAATGAGAAAGAAGAGAAAATGGGGAAAAAGCAAGGAGAAGGCACACTAAATACAGGGAAAAAAGTAAGGGGAACGTAGTGGAAACGAGGGAAAAAACAAGGAGTCAGCACACAAAAAACATGGGGGAAAAGCAAGGAGAAAAAAGTGAAAATGAGGGAAAAGCCAGGAGAAGGCACAAAAAGAGGGGAAAGCAAGGAGGAAGCAGTAAAAATTAGGAAAAGCAAGCAGAACGTGCTCATAATACAGGGGAAAAAGCAAAGACAAAGCAGTGAAAACTAGAGAAAAGCAAGGAGAGGTCAATCAAAAAAACGGGCAAAAAAGCAAGGTAAAAGCAATGAGAGCGAGGGAAAATGAAGAAGGCACTCAAGAAATGGGGGGGAGAAGCAGGGAGAAGACAGGAACAAGAGCAATGCAGCAGAATGGGAAGAGCTAGGCCTTTTTAAAAAAATGGAGTGGAGGATACGCAGATTCACCACGATTTTTAAGGCAAAAATGTACAAAAAAAATTAGACCCCCAGCCGGATCCCTCTGGGACCCCATCACCAGGCCTAGGGGGTCAGGGTATTCCTACCCTGCTCCTTTCTGGTATTTTCTGAGTCCGAGTCCCAAGCTGGATGGCAGTACTACCTGGACGAAGTGTTGGTAGCCAATCAGACCTCAGCATAAGATCTATCGGATCCGCATCCCTAGATATCTATATTTCTATTTCCTTTAATAACTCCGAAACTACTGAACGGATTTACACCAAATTACAAAAAGGGTTCTTTCTGGACCAAGAGCTAGTTTTCTGCTCAATTTGGTGTATTTCCGTCCAGCGGTTTGGGCTGAAGTGGTGTCTAAAATCCCTATGAGAAATCGCATGGGGAAAACACGTTTTGGGAACCCCCTTTTTCTCAGCCCCGCTTGACAAATCACCCTGAAACTTTTAAGACAACAGCTGAAGTGAGCGGTGTATTAATTTTGAAAAATTTGTGAAGATTTGTCAAACAGCGCCAAAGTTATTGGAAAAACAAAAAGCACATTTCCTATGGAAAACTAGGTCCTAACTATAACTACCTACTCCTATAAATAATACTATAAGTAAGTATATGGGCTTTCAGCCAGGCCTCTTTAGTGACTGGCCTGCTGATATGTCATTCACATTTTTATTCTGCCCACTACAGCTTGAAAGCACTGGGCAAGGATTCAGCCAAATTCAGTCTTTAACTAACTTCACTATGAGTGACAGCATTCTGCTCTTTTACAAGAAGCACATCCATGACCAAAGTAGTTCCCTTCAGTGGCAGGGACTACTGTAATAATGTGTGCTAGTTGAGTTGAAAAAATATTTTTGCTTTTTGCCAATTTTTCCTCTCTTGCAAAGTCCCAGCAACTTCCTACGTTTTATAAAAACCATGACGAAATAAGCTGGTCAAAGCCAAAAGGCTGGCAACAGTGCAGGATCTATTTGCTTTGCCAATGCTTGTTGTGTTATGGTCTCTCAGTAGCCCTTCAAAGTCTTTCCTGGATAGCTATCACCTGCCTCTCCTGTAACGAGGTTCTTTATTATCGCAAGGTTTCATCTTTACAGAAGATTCCTTGAGTGGGCATGTTTGGATGGTTAGAAACTGGCATGTGAGCATGTTCACCAAGGCAGAGAACTGGTAAGAGTTCAAAAGGACAGTGTTTTTAAAATCTAGGTTCTCAGTACATCATAGTTTGTTAGATGTGAAGAAACTGGTCTTGTTCTTATGAAGGCGAGGTTGTTTCGGACTTGATATAGTTTTTGCTTAGTAGGAAAATTAGTGATAGTGATGTTGATTGGAAGTGTTGTTGCAGAGAGAGTATGCAGGTCCTGGAATGATGTATGTGGAGATGTTTGAGAGTAGGGTGGCTTTAAGACTGGATAGCGGTGTCAGAAACCATGTTTTCATTTTGTTTTAAATTATTTTTATTAGATTTTGAGTACACAACAACGTTGAGCAAGCTCCACGAGGTACATTGAAACAATTTTTTTTAACATGTGTCTGTCCAACTGTGGCACCATGATCTGCATTTGCTTGTCCATAACCATATTGCACAGAGATCATTTGTAATAACTTGATCCTTGCTGCTTTGTCACTGTTATTAGTGGGTGAAACCTGGACCTCACACGGCCATCATTCGTATACCCTTTGAGGCGGGACGAATTGCGAGCTAGGAATCTTGTGGCATAATATTAGACATTTTATGTGCTGTGTATTGTTGTCGTGGTTGTGTTTTGACTACTCCGTCGTTGACAAAGTGGCGTTGTGTGGCGTTCCGTCAGGAGAGTGGGGTGCATTATGTGTGTACATGTATGACCTGAAGGAGCCCCAAATATCTTTGGGCTGGGAGCGTTGTGGCATTAAATCCCAGTGTGTGTCTAGTCACTCCTGACAGTAAGTTACATCCCGTAACCAAGCAGTTACAGTGGGAGATGTGCGCTGTCCCAAATTCATCGCCACCCTCCGCTTCACTAGCAGAAGCAGCATTTCAATTCGTCACCTATTCTCATCATGTACCTCCTTGACATGTTCCAATAGTGCCACAAGTGGTGTCTGGGAGGGTCTGTGTCCTGTCATTTCTCGCATGATCCTATACAACTCTGTCCAAAAGGTCAAAATACAGGGACATTGCCAAGCTAGGTGTATGAAAGAAGCCCTCGCGTCTCCACATCTAATGAATCTTGCCTCCGGGATTAGACCAATATTAAATAGGTGTAAAGGGTGTCTGTATAAATGGTGTAAGAATTTGAAATGGATTAATCGGAGTCTGTACTTGGGGGAGAGGTGTTTTAATTGATTGCAGCAGTAGCCCCACTGTTCATCTGTGAGTGTAATAGAGAGGTCTTCGTCCCATCCGCTCCTGGTTTTTAAAGTCAAGAGCAGGGCTTAGGACTGAGAGGTTTTGTAGAGTCTTGTGATCATTTGTTTAGGTGATGTGGACTTTAGCACCATCTCGAGGGGTATCAGGGGTAACAGGGCTGTTGGGAATGTAGGGTGCAGGTTACGACATGCTCCTCCCAGTTGATAGTATGAAAGTATGTGCCCTTCCCCTCTGGTAGTTGTGTAATGAATTGTCCGCTGGGATATACATCTGCGAATTGCGATATCTTGTGCTTAAGTGCTCTTGCTTTAACCCCTGTTTCTTGGAGGGGCCTGAGTGTAGGGTTATTAAACAGGGATATAGATGGCGCGTATAACAGGGGTAGTTTGGCACGTTTACGCAGCCCTTCCCATGCCCAGCGGACACAGGCAACAGTGTCTATCTCAGCTGTAGGTTTCTTATAAGGGCTGAACAGGGCCGTTTCGAGAGGGCATGGGGCAGCCTTGTCTGCCTCGATAGCAGTGTGTGGCTGGAACAGGGTGGGATGTACCCAGAAATGTAGGTACTGAGCTTAAGCGCAGTATGAGTAGAGAGTCATGTCAGGAGCGCCAAGTCCTCCCCTGTGTAGTGGTAGGGTGAGGAGTTCCCAGGATGCCCGGGGTTGTTTGCCTGCCCAGGCCAGAGTATTCAAGTTTGATTTTAAGCGTTTAAAGAATGCAGCCATCAGAGGTATAGGGATATTAATGAAAAGATAGAGGAATTTCGGGTGGACCAGCATTTTTGCTATTGCAATACAGCCTGTTAGGGATAGGGGCAGGAAGGTCCTTAGAGGTATTCTGTCTTCCAACCAGGTTATAGCTCTTCCATAGTTTGCTAGCTATATAGTGTCTATATCGCGGCTGAGCTATATGCCAAGATACCGTACTGGCTCATCAGCCCACGTCTGTGAGAGGGAATAATGTAGATTTCCCCCAATTTATCTGGATCCCCGAGTAGCAACTGAATCTAATCACCTCACGTATCATTGGGGCTAGGTTGTCTTCCAGGTGTATAGCACCACATCATCCGCGTACATGGAGACCACCAGGGCTCTAGTAGTGAGTCATATGCCTCTGTGAGCATGATGCTGCCAAAGGTGTGTGGCTAGTGGCTCCATTGCAATAGCGAATAATAGGGGCGATAGCGGACAACCCTGCCTCTTCCCTCGAGTTATTGGGAAGAGATCAGAAACGAATCCGTTCGTGCGCAATCAAGCTAGTGGGTCTGTATACAATAATCAGATCTGTTTTACGAACAGTGGGCTTAGGCCAATTCTGGGCAGAAGGGGGAAGAGGTAAGACCACTCCAATGTATCAAATGCCTTGGTAGCGTCCAACAGGGCCACAGTAGCCTGTACACAGGGAGCAAGATGATGCATAATGGCACAAATAGTACGTAGGTTGGTTATGGGAGGTTCAACGGCCCGGTATGAAACTGGCCTGGTCTGGCCTGATTAGTTTTGGTGAAAGAGGCAGTAATCGGTTAGCTAATACCTTGGCGTATATTTAATTATCCACATTAATGAGGAATAATAGCTGGTAGGAGTCAAATTGTGTAGCTGGCTTGCCAGGTTTGAGCAAGGTAACTATCATGGCTTCCCGTAGCGTTGCAAGGAGCCTGCCCGTTTCTAATCATTCTTGATACATTTCCAGGAGATGTGGGGTCAGCAGGGAAGCATACTCTTTATAGAATGCGGTAGTAAGGCCGTCCCCGCTGGGCGCCTTGTCGCCGGGGAGTTCGGCTATCACCCGTGCAATCTCTTCAGTTGTAATAGGAGCCTCTAGGTAGGCGCGATGAGTGTGGTCCAGCCGCGCCAGCTGTATGGTATCTAGGTATTCCGTGAGATCAGGGCCCTCCAACACTTGGGTCCCCTGGTACAGGTTGGCATAAAATGATGAAAAGACCTGTGCTACCTCTGATGTGGTGGTTACTAAGTTGTCTTCAGAATCTAAGATCTCAGCCATTTGGGGGGAGGTTGGAATGGGGCACAGTAGTCTCGGTAGTGTCGTGCCCGGTCGGTCACATTCACCATTCGCCGTGCTTGCGCATCCCTATTCAGGTAGTGAGTTTCCCAGATGGCTTCCTCCTGGAATTCATTTAATTTGGCATTTATATATGCCAGAAGGGCCACACTTTTAACTTGAAAGTATTGCATTTCTAAAGCGCAGATTTTGCTTTCCAGATTACCAAGCATCTTGCAGATAGATTTCAAAACGCCCGCCTGATGTGCTATGCATATGCCTCTTATGCACACCTTGAAGGCCTCCCATAGTGTGGAGGGCGAGTCAACAGTTTGTGTGTTATGGGAAAAAAAATCTACGATCCCCTTCCGGATCGCTTCACGAAAGACATCGTCACGTAAGGTGCCCGATGGTAGGCGCCAAGAGAAGGGTCTGGGTGTGGATTGAGGAAGCTGAAGCACAAGAAGGACTGGTGCGTGGTCCGGTAAGGTATGGGGATGGTGGGTGACTTCCACCGCCCATGATCTCAACTCATGTAATACTACCCAAAAATCTATCTGGGGCCATGTTCTGTGATATGTGGAGATGCATGTTCCTTCTAGGGCATGTGGGTGTGTTAGCCTCTAAATGTCTTGTAATTGGTTGTCTTCCATAATCATGTGGAGCATCTTGGAGGCGCGAGGGTGGAGCTCCCGTGAAACACCTGATCTCTCACATTGGTCCTCCAGAACGGTGTTAAAGTCACCACCACATATGAGCTTCTGCAGGCCCAGCCCCTTTATCCTGGACCATAGTATGGAGCAAAATTCAGGATCATCCGCATTTGGGCCATATACAGCAGCCAGTGTGACAGAATGCCCACCCTATGATTCCGCAAGACGTATCAGCCTTCAGAGTTGAGCACTGTATCTTTTACATGCCATGCAAGCCCGCTGTGTAGGATTATTGTGACCCCTCTGGTGTAATTTGAATATGTGGATGAGAAAGCAGTCTCCCAGACTTTGGCTCTTAGGCGGGGGGACCGTGAGTCAATCAGGTGTGTTTCCTGTAGAAAACATATGTAAATTTTGTGTCTATTGAGGTAAGAGTATACGAGGTGTGCTTTTCTAGCGTCATTTAGGCCACATACAGTCCAAGTTAAACACTTTAGGGTTGTCATATCAGTGTGGTCTGTGCTATTGGAAGGGATCATAGTCCGCAGATCCTATGTTTTGGTGCAGTGTCACAGGCCACGTGTGGTGAATTTCTATATGTGTCCCTCACTGGGAAACATAAAAACAAACAAACAAATAACGAAACTACATAACAAGCATAGCCTCCTACCCCCACCCACTCCAACTTACCCAACTTGGTCGAGATGCAATGCCTCTCCTCCCCCTAACCTCCCTGCACCTTTGAAAGGAGAGCAACATGGGAAACCTCCCTGGGGGCGAAGTGACTACAGGCATATACCCAGCCAAATGGCTGGGTGGCCAGAGATACGTTTTGTCCTATTTAGAAGTAGCATGTAGGAGCGTTGGGAGCGCAGTGCACAAACAACTACTGGAGAATTGAGGTCCTCGCTCGTCTTTCAGTCGTTGTCGCTGAGGGGGACGTGTTAATTCGATCTTCCTGCCATTCCTCGTTAATTGTTATAATTTTGGCAAACTTCACAGCCGACTTAGCATCCCTAAAAAAGTGTGGTTTCCCCTCCACGGTGACTCGAAGTCTGACGGAGTACAGCATGGCGTACGGGATTTCAGTGTTGTGCAAGAGTTTTTTCGCTGGTATGAATTCACGGCAGGCAACCTGCACGCTCTGAGTGAAGTCAGGGAAAAGGATATAGTATTGCCATTGTACTGTATCTGGCCCCTTTCTCTGGCCAGTTTCAGGATCGTATCTCTGTCCCAATAATTCAGTAATTTTGCAATGATGGGCCGGGCCTGTGCCCCAGGCGGGGGTCGAGGGCCCAGTGATCGGTGAGCCCATTCGACAATGAACACTGATGATAGATTTGTGCCAAACAGGCCACGCAGCAGCACCTCCACAAAGTCTTCCATTTTGGATATTGCTGGGGACTCCGGGACTCCCATGATGCGAATATTGCTGCATTGAGACCTAGCCTCCAAATCTTCATTTTTGGCCTTAATTTTGTCTGTTTTTAACTGGTGCTCCTTTGATTTGGATCGATGATCGGCAATGTCAGATATACAACCTCCAGCCAATCCAGCCTGGATTCATGAGTGTTCACGCATGCTTGACCTGGTCTAGTCGAGCAGTGAGAAGATCCAACTTGCTGTCTATGGTGCTTAAGCTGGTTTTCACGTCCATGAGTATTTCTTTGAGATTGAACTCATCTGAGTCTTCTTCCAACTGAGGATTCATATTTGTGCCATGGGACCATTCACCTTCTGTGCGATTTTGCTTTTTGCCTTCGAAAGTGAGTTTTGCTTGCTTGGTGTCTGTTTTACCCATGATTACAGCCAGTAAGTCCCTTCAACCGGCTCCTAGTATCACAATATACCTCAGCACATGACTTTGGGGGCCATCAAGTTGGGTGAGGCAATACGTTGGTCCCGGGGATCAAATGTGGCACCCGCACTGGCCCCGCCACTCCCCATCACCAAAGGCGGGGGAACGAGCAGGCCAGCGCAGCCACCTCCAGCCTCGAGCTGCTTCAAAACTTCCTCTCTGCCCCAGGATGCTTTGCACAGTGAATTGATAGGGCACCAGGCCATCCAGGGGGCCCAAGACTCTCTGATCCGTGCGCGGAAGGGCCTTGTGTCGCAGTTAAGCTAGCTGCGACCTCCCAGCGATCGTCTTGCTCCAATTACATAGGCCCGGAGCCCTCAGCTTTAACATCCACAGAATCCGTCCCCTTCTAGGGGTGTCTAAACGCTGTCTGGTGCATGCATGGGGCAGTCCGTATCCAGCCATGTAGCTCCTCAGATGCTTAAGCTACTACGATGAAATAGCTCTACCTTCCTCCGGGCCGCTTTCACGGCTGTCCTCAGCACGCAACCGGGCCGGTGCCAAAGGGCCTCACTAGCCCGCGCCTGAGCCCAAGTGTGACAGAACAGCCCCCGAGGCCCCAGCAGGCCTCCACAGCTCCTCTCATCATCTGCAACAACCTCTATGCACTGCGCCCCGTACTCGGCAGTCATGAATGATACGATTATACGGATTGATTCAGGATTATTGTATCCGGCCTGTGGAGCCCTTCTAAAGAGCAGCCATCTTGCAGCCCGGCGAGACCGCGCCCCGTCAGAAACCATGTTTGACTTGATAAAATCCTTCTCTGTAAATTTCTTCCTGCATGTCAGATTCAGAGCGCCACACTCAAGGACAGCAAGAGTAACATGTGGGGCAACATGGAGGACATACTAGCACCATTATCTATCTACATGCTCCACCTAGCCAATCTCGTTGAGTTATGACAATTAAAATTAAAATTCCAGATGTATACAGACGATATCCAGATTGACTTTTGACTTGAAACATGTTCTAATAATCGAGATATGATCTCACAATGCCTTGGTTATCTTCATTATTTGGCAAGGGAAAGCTGTCTGTACCTCAAACATCTGTAAATCAGACTTCCTGGTTGTGGGCAAGGGTGCTAACAACATTCTCCCTTTCTTTTGGTCATAGACCTTTCCACATACCACCCATTCCAAATGAATTGGACATGAATCTAGATATAATACTTGATAATTAAAGGTCAAGCTGGTAGTTAATTGTTCAATCAGAAGCTTAGTGGTCCAAGAGAAATCCATCCCCACTTAACCCAAAGCATGGGGCAGATTCCTAAATACTGCTGATTCTTTTGGACCTTAAATACTGGAACAGAGTGAACACTCTGCTCCTGAAATCTCCAACCGGAAATTAAAGAATCTACAAAATCAGATTGTGAGAATGTGCTTAAACCCCAGGAAATGTAAACACCACAAATCAGCCATGAAGGCACTCCACTGGCTACCAGGGAAACAGAAAATAAAATAGAAATGACATTGTACCCTTTACAGCCGGTTGTTGAGACATCTCAAAATAACTACCCAAGCAGATCATATCTATTCCCCGACCAGAGACCATCATTCAACCTTAATCCACCTTATCTACCAGAGAAGGTGAGGAAGGAGGAAATGTTACACCAGATCTCTATCTGTGCCTGATCTGAGCATGCTTGACATGGTACTCGGCCTCTGGCTCAGTTTTCTGTCAATCGAGAAGGACCTTCACCTTCCCCCTAATCCAGCTCTAGAGAAGAATTTGTCTGTTAGGTATACCTGCCCCGATTCCACCTCCTTTCACCTGAACGGGCCAGGACCTTGAGTTCCACCAGCCACAGAGTCTTCCTCTAGTTGAACAATCTGTAGAACAACGTCCCTCAACCCTCCCCCCCCCCACCAATCCCCCTGTGATAACTCCCTTACATCTGAAAATTGTTACTCTTGCCCTGAAAATAGTTTAGCAGACGCTGAATGGCACCTTCTCAGCGACAGCCACTGTGTTTAAATACCAATGACTTGCACAACAGAGTGCCCATGGTTAGTTCCTGGAAGCAGTCTTGAGGTTGTAGGCATCTCTATCAAAACACTACAAAAATTGCTAAAGATATTTTTCTTACCTAAAATCCCCTGGCACACGTCTGTGCGACTCATGTCCTGAGAGACAAACTGAGGCAGTCGACAGATTTCCTTTAAAAGAAAAGAAAGAAGATACAGGTACAGTGAAGTGAAGTCAAGACTCATTGTAGAACAACAGACACAAAAACACATCAGTCACTACAGCTGAGTAAGGGTGAATCTGAAAATCGTAATAGGTCAAATATTGGTCTTCTGAGAACATTAAGGCACCTGAATGATTTCACACTGTCAGATTCAGGACTTCAGTAAATTAGTTGCATGCTTCGAACAGCCAGCCGGAATTTTACATGATCAGTTGGAGTCTTGAAAGCCCTTGATTAATATTGCAAATATTAGGAAAACCATAATGAAAGTAAAATAGCGAGGTCTTTCTCTCCGTTCGATCAGACCATATTAAGATGAAAGTTGCACTCTCCTAAAACATACCCAGATCATTGGTAACCCCAATGATTAGCAGTGACTGTCCTTATTCAAGTCTCTCAAGTGCATTTATGACTAGGTACCATATGTATGCGTGAAAATAATCAGCCATGGTTTTGGTTCATCAGATGGTAATCCAATATTGTCTATGCTCGGGTGGGCATGAATGCTGATATGCATCCCACATTTTGTTTTGCTGCATATTTTTTTATTTTTTAGAAATTATTTATGGACACCTTCTGAAATCTTTTAGTAAAAGTCTTAAGAGTCCAAGGCTATCTTTCCACCTTGTGTATCTTTATTTGTTTTTGTTTTCTGGTGGAGTTTTACATTGGACAAAACACAAAACGACTCCATCATCCCTTGCCCTATAATAAAGAATTATTGACTTTCTGATCACCAATTTAGACACTGACAGACATATCGGATTAGAAGGATTTAGAAAGAGGGAATTTTAAACCGCTGAGGGTTGTATGCAGCAATTAGCGTGTACAAGTGGAAAGGTTATATGTCTCCTCCATATTTTGACCACCTGTGATTAGTTAAATGTTATTTGATCGTTGTTTTTCTTTTCGTGTCTTTCCTCTTACTTTGAGAAAATCAAGATTTTTTTGAAAGTGGAAAGGTAACTTCTAATTCCTCAGTTATCAGTGCCTCGGTAAATTGTGACTCTTTTGCAAACAGGAGTTGCAGTTGCATTTCAGTGCAGTATTTTGTGTCCTTTTTCATCTGTTAAACATGGAACAAAATAGACTTAGATAATAGTTCTGTGGCAAATCTGGCATATCTCTAATATGTAAGTGTCTGCTTTGTTTGCAGAATCATCTGTAACTTGTTTAAAGTGATATCTCCAGAATTACAAAGAGAGGAAGAAATCTTGGCCTTTGAAGTTAATTGTTAAATTTGTGCAGCGAATAAACTGGAAGCCACATCGAAGCTGTAATTCATTTAGCGAATCTGCTAGCATCTTCGCACCCCCACACCTTTTCCCCAAAACCTGAATTTAAATAGATCCAGTGCGATCGTAAGGATTTTTGTAGCCCCGAGAAATACAAATTTTGGGACGACTTGTTCGAAACAACTTTAAGGGGCATATTTACGAGAGGGTTGCACCATGCCTCCACCCTGCAATGTGGTACATGAGTGTCGCAAACCTCTAAGTCATATTATTGATGCCACGCAAACCACTTTGTGGGACTTAGAATGGCTCCAAAAATATAGAGTAATGCAAGGCAGTGCAAATCGCTGTGTTGCATTACTCTGCGCAAAGGGAGGCATTTCATGGGTGTTGTGCAGGTGTTCCCACACTCACATGGTTTTTGACGCATTCCCAAATTTAGAAGTCCTTGTAAACCTGCAAATGTGTCAAAAAGACATTCCTCCCCAGGAGAGGGGTAATGAGGAGAAATATCTTTATTTCTCCTGCTTTTCCTCTTTCTATGTATGCTGGATTTTGCAGCGCTCATAGAAAGAGGAAAATGCCTCTCAGGGTTGCTTTAGTGCAGGAAGGTGCCCCTTCCTGCAAAAAAAATGTAATCCTGTCTACAACACATCCACCCTTGCACAATGGTGCAAGGGGTGCCTGTGTTGGTGCTGGGCTGCCAAAACTGCACCAACGCACGAGGAAAGGATAGAAATGAGCGGTATTGGATAAATACAATGCATTCATGCCCTTTCCCTATGACTCAAGGCCGCGCAGCAAGGTGACTTGCTTTGTTGCCCTGCGCCACCAAGGTTGTAAATATGACCCCCAAGGTGTTACTCGATTTCAACCAATTCAAGCCTGATTTAGGCCCTCATGAGGGGAGAGTTTGAGAGAATTGAGGTGTGAGAGTCGGATAGAGGTAGAGTTGTGAAGACAGTCACAGAGTGGTAGCGAGAGGGAGGTGAGGTTGAGAGAGACACATGAGTAAATGTGGGTTACGGACTGGGTCGCCACCTTTCCAAAAGAAAAAGAAAAAATACCTGCCATTTGTTGTAGTTGTAAGAGTGTGCAAAGGCCTGGACATATTACTAAATATATATATTTTTTAATTGGTTTATTCGTGTTACATGACTTTTCTGTCTGTATTTACTTTATTTATTAGCTCGTGGTTGTTAACTCAGCTCTGGACCAGCAAAATACCAGTGGTCGTGGTAAAAAAACGGTCAGGTGGTAGCCCTAGTTATGGATGTGTATTACAAGGGAAATCAGGTAAAGCCGGTAGAGATAGAGATGAAGGTAGGTAGATGCAGACATAAAGAGGGTGTGGCGAAGAGAGAGTGGTGTGGAAGAAGAGATGGGGTGAAACAGAGAGAGGCATGACAGAAAGATAGTTAAGGCAGAGAAAGTGTGGTTAAGGGTGGGAGGGAGGGGAGACAAAAGTAGTCAGTGAAAAGGGTAGGTGAAGTGAGGTGGAGATAAATGTATTGATGTAGTGTCTGGTGAGAGAGAGGTGACATACAACAATAGAGAGGGATAGAGAGACACGAAGTAGAGAAAGGGAAAGACATGGGAGATGCAGAGAGAGAGGCACAGAAGACGGAGTAAAGTAAAAGAAGACAGAGAAGTAGAGAGCGGTAAATAGGGGTAAACGGAGTAGGGTGAGAGAGGCACTATAGCAAAGTTTACGTGGGGTAGAGACAAAGATGTAGGTAGGAATGGGCAGTGAGGGAGTTAGAGAGAGGGACAAAGAGGCTGCGAGAGAGGCAGGTGGAAAGGTGTGGAGGTAGAGAGCAAGGCAGCCGGAACAGAGAGAGAAGGATGAGAGATAGAAAGAAAATCGTATGTCTAGCTCTCTATTTGTTTATCTGAGGGGGCCCTGGGCAATTGCCCACTTCGCACATGCCTTAGAACGGGTCTGCTAAGATCTCTGCTTGTGTCCTAGGCCGGAGAAGCAGAGTGTCACCAGACCGGCCTTCCAGAAATGTCTGTTTCACCAGCTCATACTGTTGGGCCGGAGGGTATGGAGATCTTTTCCCAAAACACACAAAGAGGAAGATCCGGATGTTTGCTTTCCTGGGGGGGGGGGGGGGGGGGGGTGCACTGTCGTCACCGCCACGCCCACTGTGGTTTGAAGTCTCAGCATTCTGCCTTACACAAAGTGTAAACAAAGGGAGGCATTGGAAATAAAGACACACCCACGACTCTTCCTCACGCTCACCTCCCTGGACAATGATGTGTCCATAAACGCGATACACAGAACGACAATGGCTGGAAGAGCGCACGTTTCAGAAGAGGGGTGTACTGGTGTAGTCAGTAGCGTAGCATGCCGTGTGATGGGCCCTAGTGCAAGGAGGAAAATGTCCCTCTGGCTGCTATTTGAAATATAAAAAACAGCAACAATCAAGGTTCAGTGCCCCCCCCCCCCTCCCCGGCTTCTGGGCTTCAGTGTCACTGCACTTGCTGCACCACTGGAAGCTACGCCCCTCAGTGTAGAGTGCATATGTATATTTCATAGAATCCTGCACTAAGCTGTGCCTTTCACTGTGCAGTATGTGTCCCGAGTTGAGTGTTTTGGAGCAGGTTTAATTCGACTGACCCTCTTGTGCAGAGTACTTCTGTGAACTGCGTGAGCATCTTAAGCAGTCTTCAATGTCTCTTTGCATTCTGATATTAGTTGATTTGTTTTTCCGAATATAGGTGTAAGCCTACAAGCAAAAGAATGCAAAAATAGCGCAGATTGAGCAACACTCCTCTACAGTAGGCAACCCTCAGTTTTATAGTAGGAGTGTGATACTCAGCACACTCAGCAGGGCACAAGCTAGACATTCCTTCACACATAACATTGACACCTCTAACTGTGGCAGGGCAATGCCCGGTATGCTCCGACCACATCTTCATCTTCACCTAATCCACAAACCAATCACTCAAAGGAGAATGCCCCTACATCAATTTACACCAGATACTTAGATATATAAGCATGATGGCATTTTATTCAACCCGTCATGCTGCTAAACTCAATCAACCATCAACAACAGCTCTAATCCATTACTGCACTACTTATGGCTCAGCCTATCGTGTGCTCTAAACAATAGTCCCCCTTGTAACCAGAAGACCCATTGAAGAATTCAAATCCATCTTCAAATGGTTCACCGGGGAATTCGCGGAGCTAAAAGGGGCAAGTTATCAACCACTGCTTGATAGGATACAGTGACTCTGTTTTTGTGTATGTGCATATGTGTGAATGGAGTCAGTAAGAATGACTCTTATTTTTTTAATCATTCTGGATAAGATATTTGATATGAATTAAAACGAATTTTTCTGACAATAGGGTTTATTTTTCTGACTCTATTTAAAAAAAATGCACGGGGCATACAGCCTCTTTCAGAGTTGTGAGAGTCACCCGTCTCGGTTTATACAATACATGGGTTTATAGGCAGGGCCACTGGAATTATGTGATTGTGCTGCATTGGCGATTTTCGCATACTTGTAGTTTGGCCGCATTTGCACATAATCCACCATCTGCCACATAATCTGTAGTTTTTAGCAAAAAAAATGTTTCTAGCTCATACTGTTCAAAAGTTAGTAAACACGCAGCAACAGTGTTGCTGTTCAGTAGAACGTCCTTTGCAATCGTTGACTGGTCACCTTTCTGTAGCCTATTGCAATGTTTGGGTGTTAAACTTGTACTAAAGAGGTACAATTAGTGCCCAGGCAGTTAACAAGCTCAAAAATGGCAAAATAATGATGACAAAATGTGCCACATAATGCCGCTTAATTTTCCTTTTCTTGACGCATGCCATTCAACCCTGCCACATAATTTGGCCCTTCCCTGCCGCATAATTCTAGTGGCCCCACATAATCACAAGAGTACTTACAGATCAGAAGAGAGCGTAGGAAACAAAGAGTGATGGCTGGAAGACTGGCCTTTGACAGAGTGGGGATATTTCCAGTAGGCTGGTGCATGTAAAAGGCTACTAAGCTTGGGCGGAGCCAGCGTCACATGTCTAGCATGACCCTGCCAATGTCGTACAGCTGATGCAGAGCCATGCATGTGCTCCTCTGTATAGGCCAAGTAGGGCCGGGCCGACTCAGTCACATGGGGTGCGTATCTCAGATAGTTCATCAGACCTGGAGTAGTGTTAGTGACATGAGAGCATTTCACAGGCTGGAGGAGTCAGACATATTTCAGACACACCTTTGAGATGCCAGTGGCGTTGGGACAGAATAAATCACTTGACAGGAGTACCCTTGAAAGATCTATGTACTGAGGCACAGTCAAAAACATTCTACACAGAGCACTAAAAGGTTTTTAGACTGCACTGAAGAAAAGTCAGTCATGTCAAGTCCACATTTGACATTCAGACAGGGCTGGGAGAAAGTTGATCACTGTAGGAAGCTGGGTTACCCAGAGAGTCAAATTTTTACACCACTGTGAAATGCTAGCTCTTGGACACACCTACACTGTTTTCTCTAAGAAAATTTTGCCTACCTCTTAATAGCGCAGAACCAAGACGGAACGTGATGTCAGATAATGTGTGTTAAGGGTTAACAGTACCAGTACAACACTACATCAAGAAACCACCCAATAAAACTCACAAACCAATTTGGTAAAGTCCACATATACTTTATAATTAAACAAAGGCTACAACGACCACTATCAATCTTCTGGAAAATGATAGCTTTTAAAGTAACCATTCCATTCCACACGGCATCTCCATTCTGCATTGGGTGGCCACTGGAGGCCTCTCTCTCCAGTCACACAGCACAACTCTCAGCTCTAGTCTGCCTCTAACCATACAGGTTCAAGGGACTGGATGAGAGTCAGTCATCTTGTGCATGCAGACACAGTTCACAGTTTCCAAGCTTCACAGAGTTCCCGTGGGGTGTCTCTGGCTTACGTCGCCATGGCACACAGATCCTCTCTGATCTTTCTGAGTCCTCCAAAGCCTGCAGACGGACTCCCATTCTTCTCAGCCACCAGTGCAGTCCTTAGTGCTGATTCCACCGTCCTCGTTTCCTCTGGAAGGCCTCTTTACATGTACCAGTTCATAGTGAATGCGTGTTATCTATGTTAACTTTGCCACTTGTTGTCCAGTTACAGAAACAAATCTTCACCAAGTCCAGTGCCAAACCAATTAAAACTGGTCAACTGGTTTGCTTCACATAAAGAATAACTGAGTGGTCTTACATGGACTGGAAGAGCTAACTGAAGATTAGCTGACCCCTTTGGCTTTCTTCGCAGACTTTCAGATATTTTTTGTCGTGGGTCTGGTCTCAGTGGCTGATTGGCCACATACAACCTGCCCCTACTTCAAAGGGTCTGTGTCCGACCCTTGCAGGCAAGCAACAGACAGTAGAAGCATGCCTATGGAGAATCCAATTCAGTGCTTTGATCTGAAACACCATCACATATTGCATTTACCGGAGAAAGTGGTGGTGGTGGGGGGCATCGCCTCTATTCTAATACCCCAGCCGGCGATCTATGACTTTCTCTGACTTACAGTGAAAAGTTTGCTTAGTGAGTTGTTAGTTTGAAGCTTTCAAAAGGTTCAACCAGTAACGCACATAGGATGTACTGGCCTTATTTCGCGAATTTACATTGATTGCTTCCCAGATTATGGCGGACGGGTTACTCCGTCACCGACGTGATGGATATCCCATTGGTCGTATTACGATCCCATTATATCCTATGGGGATCGTAATATGAAGGACGGGATATCCTTCACGTTTGTGATGGAGTATTCCATCTGCCAATTTCTAAATCAGGCCCTAAGTTTTTGATGGTTCATTTGGAGATTGTGTAGCTTGTCCACAGATTCCTCTCTTTTCTCCACTCTGGGCCTCATAGGGAGGTGGCTATAATACCCCTACTGCTTCCCTCCTTAGGACTGCAACCACCTGTGAGGTCAACAAAAGGCAGTCAGGTCTTCTACAATAACCAATATGCCAGCGGGATGACAGCACTCATCCATGAGGGGATAGCCCAGCTGCAGCCAGAGCTAACTGCACTGAGTGCTACAGTCATGCCATGAGCCGCTCCACCATTGTTCCAGGGCCTTGGATCTCTCTATGATCTTGCACCTCACACAGCTCTCCAGTAAGCTGCTTTCCCATCCAGACCTTCTAATACAGGAAAGTTCACACAGGCAAGCAGCTTGCTATCCTACTCCCCTGACCCCATCCTAGCTTCAGCATTTCAGTGCCCATGATTGCCTCATAACCTCCACCACCTTCTCGTTTGCTGCTTCACGTTAGCCTCCAGATGGCGTTGAGAACCAGTAAAACCATGCCATCAGAGGCAGAGATGTGACAGCTGTCTGCAAACGTTAGGAGAAGGAAAAAAAGTTGCAGGAACCAGGGGCTCACTTTTACATAATACAACGCAGAGGACTGTGAAAAATGTTATCAGGCAGACTGCTGTGGTGGCGTTAGAGTCAGACCATTTCTCGCTTCTGCCAGCTTCTCTGCAACTGCACTTTCAAAACAAGCATTGATAAAGACAAAAGGTCTTGCCTATGATACAGCTATTGCCTTTGCCACTATGTTTTAACAATGTTGTACACCAGTTTGGCTGCTGTTCAGCATGGCTAAATGTTAGTGGGGTAAGGGAGGGTGGTGTGGAGAGGATTGTTGTAAAATGAAGTGTTGTGGAAAAGCATAGAGAATCGTGGAGTGACGTAGCGTGGAGTAGGGTAGATTTGAGTGGCATGGAGTAGAGTAGATTGTCATGAAATGGCAGAGAGTGGAGTGGCGTTGGCAGTTGTGAAGTGTCATGGAGGGAGTAGAGTGTTGTAGAGTTGAATGGCATAGAGCAGTGTGTGAGAGTGGAGCAGAGTGAAGTGGCATAGAGGCCCTCATTCTGACCTTGGCGGGCGGCGGAGGCCGCCCGCCAAAATCCCGCCGTCAGATTACCGTTCCGCGGTCGAAAGACCGCGGCGGTAATTCTGACTTTCCCGCTGGGCTGGCGGGCGGTCGCCTTCAGACCGCCCGCCAGCCCAGCGGGAAAGAGGCTTCCACGATGAAGCCGGCTCGGAATCGAGCCGGCGGAGTGGAAGCTGTGCGACGGGTGCAGTTGCACCCGTCGCGTATTTCACTGTCTGCGCAGCAGACAGTGAAATACATGTAGGGGCCCTCTTACGGGGGCCCCTGCAATGCCCATGCCAGTGGCATGGGCACTGCAGGGGCCCCCAGGGGCCCCACGACCCCCCCTACCGCCATCCGGATCCCGGCGGTCCGACCGCCGGGATCTGGATGGCGGTAGGGGGGGTCGGAATCCCCGCGGCGGTGCAGCAAGCTGCGCCGCCGTGGAGGATTCAATGGGGCGGCGGTACACTGGCGGGAGCCCGCCAGTGGTGCCGGTCCGACCGCGGCTTTACCGCCCCGGTCGGAATCCCCATTGGAGCACCGCCGGCCTGTCGGCGGTGCTCCCGCGGTCCTCCGCCCTGGCGGTCAAAGACCGCCAGGGTCAGAATGACCACCAGAGTGTTGTTGAGTGGTGTAGAGCGAGTGGAGTGGCATGGCATAGAGGGTGTTGTATAGAGTGGAGTAGAGTGTTGTACAGTAGAGTGGCATAGAGTGGAGTAGATTGTGCTACAGCGGAGTAGTGTAGTAAAGTGGAGTGGCATAGAGTGGCGCAGAGAGGAGTAGAGCGGCCTAGAGTGCAGTAGTGTAAAGTAGAGTAGATTGTTTCAGAGTAGATTGAAGTGGGGTAGAATGGAGTGGTGCAGCATAGAATGTAGAGGTCTAAAGTAAAGTGGCATAGAGTGCAGTGCTGTAGAGTGTCATTGAGTGCAGTGGTATGGCATGGAGTGCAGTGGTGCAGAGTAGATTAGAGTGGCATATAGTGCAATGGCATAGAGTGCAATATAGTGGCATAGCGTTGAGTGGTGCAGGATAGAATGTAATATATAGAGTGCAGTGGCAAAGAGTGCAGTGGCATGGAGTGCGGTCTTACAGAGTAGAGTATCGTACAGTGCAGTGGTGTTGTGTTCATTGGCATGGAGTGCAGTGGTGTACAGTCGAGTGATGCAGAGTAGGGTGGTGTAGAGAGCAGTGGCATAGAGAACAATGGTGCAGAGTAGAATTGAGTGGCCTAGAGTGCAGTGATGCAGCATGCAGTGGCTTAGAGTGCATTGGCATAGAGTAGAGTGTTGCAGAGTAGAATATAATGGCATAGAGTGCAGTGGTGCAGAGTAGTTGCAGTAGAGTGCATTGGTTTTGAGTAAAGTGGTGTAGAGTGCATTATTATAGAGTGCAGTTGGTTACAGTAGAGTGGTGCAGTGTGCAGTGGCATAGAGTAGAGAGGTGCAGAGCAGAGTGGCGCAGAGTAGTGCAGCATAGATTGTAGTGGCATAGAGTGCAGTGGCATAGAGTGAAGTGGTGAGTAAAGTGGTGTAGAATGCATTTGAATGGAGTGCAGTGATTTAGAGTAGGGCAGCATAGACAGCAGTGGGAAATAGTAGTGGTGCAGAGTAGATTGGTGTAAAGTGGTGCAGCATAGATTGCAGTGGCATAGAGTGCAGTGGCACAGAGTGCAGTAGCGCAGCGTGGATTGTTTCAATGAAGAGTGAAGTGCGATAGAGTAGATTGGTTCAGGGTAGATTGGAGGGGCATATAGTAGTGGTGTAGAGTGGAGTACAGTGGTGTACATTGCAGTGGCATAGGGTGCACTGTTGTAGAGTAGATTGTTTCAGAGTAGTGTGAAGTGGCATAGAGTAGATTGGTACAGGGTTGATTTCAGTGGCATAGAGTGGTGGCATACAGTGCATTGACATGGAGTAGAGTGGAACAGAGTACAGTGTATTGATGTAGAGTGCAGTGGCACAGAGTGCAGTGTTGCAGAGTAGAGTGGCATAGAGTCAAGTGATGTAGAGTGGAGTAGTGTAGAGTATAGTTGAGTAGCCTAGACTGAAGTGTTATAGAGTGCAGTGGTGTATAGTAGAGTAGGACAGAGTGTATTGGCATAGATCTGAGTGGTGGAGAGTAGAGTATAGAGGTGTGGAGTGGATTGACGTACAGTGCAATGACAGAGTGCAGTGCCATAGAATGCAGAGGCATAGAATGTAGTGGCATAAAGTGTAGTGGTGTAGAGTGTTTTGACGTTGAGTGCATTGGCATAGAGTGCATTGTTGTAGACTGCTGTAGAGTAGAGTGGCGGAGCGTGCAGTGTTGCAAAGTAGACTGTCATATAGCACAGTGGTGTAGAGTAGAATGGCATTGAATGCACAGGTGTAGAGGGCAGTGGCATTGAGTGGTGCAGTGTAAAGTGACGTGGAGAGAAGTGTCATACAGTACAGTGGTGCAGAGTATAATAAAGTGGCATAGAGTGCAATAGTACAGATTTGAGTGGTATACAGTAGAGTGTTGCAGAGTAGAGTATAGTGGTGTGCAGTGTAGTGGTGCAGAGCAGATTGGCATAGAGTGCAGTGGCAGAGAGTGTACTGGTTTGAGTAAAGTGGTGTACAGTGCATTGGCATAGAGCACAGTGGAAGAGAGAGCAGTGTTGCGGACATAGACTGGAATGTTGCAGAGTAGAGTGGAATGGTGCAGAGAATAGTGGAGTGGTGCTGGGCAGAGTGGAGTGGTGTAAGGTGGAGTGATGCAAAATTGAGTGTCATAGATTTCACTGCTGTACGGTCATGCAGAGTAGAGTGGTGCAGATTAGAAGGCAATGACATTGAGTGCAGTGGCATAGAGAAAAGTGGCATAGAGTTCAGTGGCAGAGAGAGTCGTTTTGCAGAATAGATTGTTGTAGAGTGCAGTGGAGAATGGTAGAGTGGCGTAGAGTGTTTTGACATAGGGCACTGTGGCGTAGAGTAAAATGAAAGAGAGCAGTGGTGCAGAGTACAGTGCAGTGGTGCAGAGTGCTGCTGTGTAGGTTGTGGTGGCATAGAATGTTGCAGAGTAGAGTATAGTTGCATAGTGGGCAGTGGTGAGGATCAGTTTGGTGTAAAGTGCAGTGCTGTAGAGTGCAGTGGTGCAGAGTAGATAAGAGAGGCTTTGATTGGATTTGTGTGAAGTGAGTTGGCATAGAGTGGAGTGATGCAAGTAGATTGGCATAGAGTTTAGTGGAGTAGAGTGGCATAGAGTAGAGTGGGCAGAGTGAAGTGGAGCTGAGTGCAGTGGCATAGAGCATATTGTTTCAGAGTATAGTGAAAAGGCATAGAGTGAAGTGGTGCATGGTAGATTAGAGTGGTGTACAGTGCATTGGCATAAAATGCAGAGGCACAGAGTGTAGTATTGCAGAGTAGAGTGTCATTGAGTGCAGTGGCGTACAGTGCAGGGGCTTAGAGTATAGTGGTTCAGAGTGCAGTGATGCAGGGTAGATTAGAGTGGCGTAGAGTGCTTTGGCATAGAGTGTAGTGGCATAGACTGTAGTGCTGCAGAGTAGCGTGTCATAGAGTGCAGTGGTGTAGAGTTGAGTTGTGCAGAGTACAGTGGAGTGAAGTAAAGTGCATTGACATAGAGTAGAGTGGTGCAGAGTACAGTAGAGGGGCGTAGAGTGAAGTGGCATAGAATAGTGTGGTGCAGAAAAGAGTGCAGTGATGCAGTGTAGGGTGGTGCTGAGTAAAGTGCAGTAGTGTGGAGTGATGCAGAGTAGAGTGGGTGGGGTAAAGTGGAGTGTGCAAGGTGTCATAGTGCACTGCCGTTACAGGCAAAACATCTTCACTTGAAATTACATTTGCATAGCTATACAGTTTTACTGATAAAAGTATGCAGCGCAAAATGATAATGTGTGGAAATTGTGTCACCTAGTGTATTGATGTGTTTTGCTCATATTAAAATATATGTTTTCACCACACTTCTTAATTACTAAAAACTGTGCTTCATTTGTGCTTTGCTAATTCTGATATATTCTTAAATATTTGCACAGTTCATTAACAGGCATTTAAATGCTGTTGTGTGCTAGAAAAAAATATTACATTTCACAGCCTACCTGCAGCACACCCAGAGTAGCCAGCATAATTGTCACGTGAATCCTCTCACTGTGAAGTCATAGAAAGACACTATGCTACCTCTGAAAACAGAGCCTGATATTTGACCTCTGTCTTTGAAGGCACAGCAAATGTGACAAGATAAGAACAATATTTAAAGGCCTGTTTGCAGAAAATTAGCACTTGGAAGAATACAGTAAATAAGGTTAGAGCCACGTGGACAAACTCAACCTAGACGGCCTAAAACAAATAAAGCCAGCAAATAGAAAGCAAGAAAATGTGAGTTACAACCACAATGGTCAGCAATGGGTGGAATGCATTCCCAGAAAAGCTTTCCAAATGCCCTCAAGATGCCCTCAAGATGTTAGCAAACCAGACAGCGTAGCTGTCTGGTAGGCTTCGACCTAAAAATAGTGCAGCTACAATGCAAATGTTACTAAATCAGCCCCACAGCGAGGGCAAGACTAGGAACCAAAAGCAGCGATGGAAATATGTTAATACTATCTCTGATCCTTTCCTCGTTGCTCTCCCATCTCTCTCTTCTCTCTTTCTCTTGAAGCCCGCCTATGTCTGGTGGAATTACGTGGGTCAGCTGTAGAAAGTGACATGAGCTCCATCAGTCTCCCTCTGCTCCAAAAGCTAGCCTTCAAAGACACCAGCTCATCAGTGAAATGCCCAGGGGAAAAAAGAGCAGTCCGGGCTTGCATATAGTGTACACTTTAATGTCAATTTGACAATGTTTGGTCTGGCTACACCAGAGCTCATATCACCAACACCAAAAGCATATGTAAAGTGAGACTTTGGGTTAGCTCCTTCAATGATTGGTACTTTCGAATAGCCACCTTAAGTAATTGCGTGAAAGAAGTAGCATTCCTATTTTGGAGCAGATAAGAAGAGTATTTCAGTCTCACTATTAGGTATTTGCTACTTGGTGTTTTAATACATCTGCCTATGCAGGGTCATCCGTTTCAGTGCATTCGCTGTGAAGTGACGTGCTGATGCTTTCCGATGGTAGCTCATTTGTGCTCCTACAGTGATTCCACACTCATACTGATAATGCACCAAGGGGGATTTTTGATCTAAATGTGATAGAACAATACTGCTTTCTTTGCAACAAAGGTGATTTTGCACCCAAACGTAAAGTACCTCAATGTACTGTTAACCAAGTACACCCAGTCATTACTTCCTGCTGGGTGTGGTCTGCTATGCCAGCTGCTGCCTCCAGTGGGTAATCCATAGATTTGCATGAGAGTGAGTCACTGGGCCATCTACCTGTTTTCATCAATATAAACTGCTTCACAATTCAAGCATACTTTTGTAGGAGGGAACAAAGAGCGGGAGGACATCTGATACAGGTTGGCACTTACATAACCAGGCCTCACTGTCCTTGAAAAAATAGGGAAATATTTTCTCCATAGGGCCTTCCAGAGGTCATATAACACATAGGGCCTCATTATGACCCTGGCGGTAGAGAACCGCCAGGGCCAACGGGGGCGGGAGCACAGCCGACAGGCCGGCGGTGCTCCCTTGGGCATTCTGACCGCGGCGCTTTGGCCGCGGTCAGAAAGGGAAAACCGGCGGTCTCCCGCCGGTTTTCCACTGCCCCTAAGAATCCTCCAAGGTGGCGCAGCTCCCTGCGCCGCCGAGGGGATTCTGACAATCCTTACCGCCATCCTGTTCCTGGCAGCTCGCCCGCCAGGAACAGGATGGCGGTAAGGATTGTCGTGGGGCCCCTGGGGGCCCCTGCAGTGCCCATGCCAATGGCATGGGCACTGCAGGGGCCCCCGTAAGAGGGCCCGCTAGTATTTCACTGTCTGCGTAGCAGACAGTGAAATACGCGACGGGTGCAGTAGCACCTGTCGCACCTTCCCACTAATCGAGCCGGCATCCTCGTGGGAAGGGAGTTTTTCCCTGGGCTGGCGGGCGGTCTTTTGGAGACCGCCCGCCAGCCCAGGGAAAAACTCATAATACCCTCCGCAGTCTTTTGACCGCGGAGCGGTATTATGGAGGGCTGAATTCTGGCGGGCGGCCTCCGCCCCCCGCCAGAATCAGAATGAGGGCCATAGTGCCCCACTTTGTGCAACCATGGGGCCCTGTGGTATTACAGAAAAGGCCACAGACGCTTGTTCAGCCCCTTCTGTAATACTGATAGAACTAGCACACATTTAGCACCAGAACTATTGTTGGAGGGCGTTGCCTCATTTGTATGGGGACATGGCCCGCCCATGCTCCTACGGACCTGACTGCCTCTGTGCCAGCACCGAATTAAAGATGTGGGTGCAGAGGCAATCAGGCCCTTAGGAGGCAGACTTAAAGTGTACCACAAACATATTCCTGGGTCTTAGTGAGCCCCCTGATGGCAGTCCTGTGGGGCGGGGTGAAGGGAGACACGTGGACCCACCAGACATCCTGCAGGCAGCTTGTAAGAAGCTGCTCTGTATTTCAGGGAATGTGCTGCACTGAGGGCAGGCGCAAGTTCACGACTGCCTTGGGGCAGGTGCATTCATCATAAAGGAACACACTATTCCACTTTGCACCAGGCACACCTTTTGAAAGTTGCACCATGGCGCAAACAGGGACAGTACGCCCATATGTAAAATGTGCCGAGTTCAGCACTGCAAGGCAGAGTGTAAAGGCAGGAAGTGTTATGACATCAGAGCAAGCCTGAGATTTTTAAAGTGAAACACTGTGCCGGTCTACCATAGCTGGATATATTGCCAGCAGTTCGTGTTGTCTGGTGTGTGACCATTAAACACGCAAACAGATTTTGTCTGGTGCACAATGACTTTTTGGGGGATAACATAGCTTTGCCTCTTACTGGCAAAATCCACCAACATCAGCATGTCCCATCAAATACTCGGCCTTTTCTCCTTCTGGCATGTTTGACCTGCCGAAATGTAATGAGGTTAGTGCATCTGGTTAATTACCATCTGAAATAAACCAAGGACCTCTTGTAATTGTAATCGCACTGCAGATGTTATGGGCCAGTTGTAATCAGCCCTTAGGACCCAGTTTATATTTTGGCGGCCGAACCATTTTCCGCCAGGCTGTTGGAGTGACAGCAGTTCATGCCAATGCATTGTAAGTTTGACGGAAGGCACCGCCAACACGATGGAGCCTCACGGCAAACTTACAATGTTTTTTTTTATTTTCAAAATGAAAATCCCAAAGCAGGATTTTTTAAACAGAAAAAAACAATGATCTACTCATCAATGGAAATTCTTCCATGGCAAGGGTAAAATTAAGTAATTTTTAGTGCCCCTTGCTTTCCGATTTTTCATGGTATGAGGGCACTGAAAATTGGTAGTTGTCCATCCATCTAAATTAGGTGGGTGGAGATACAGCCAAAACTCAGACGGCCTTACTCCGTCAGGCTGTTGGAGGTGTTTGACCACGGTAGAGACAGAGTAATCTCTGCTGTTGTTAAACTGATGGTACGCCCCATTTTAAATCGGCCTAGTGGACCACAATGGTACCAGGGAGGGAACTCCATCACTGTTCCCTCTCCACCAACATTTAAATCAGGCCCTAAGTGTACAAATGCACTACTTCCTAACAAAGCTAAATACATACTTGGAAAACTCAGATCAAAATAAAATAAGTTTTCTCTGTTTTCTTTTACACATCCTTGGTGTGTCAATTTGCATCAACATTGTCATAGATTTGTTACACTCTTTTCTGCTGACACTACAATGCTAGAGAATGCAATACAAATATTCATGTGCAGCTTGCGAAAATCAGAAAGGCTGACTTATAATTGAAAATTACATTTTAGCATTGCTGCTTATTTATTATTATATTTTTTTAAGGCCACATAGCTGCTAAGTTCTACTGAGTTGCTCACTTTCTATTTGCGCTGCTGTGCACTTTCTTATGGTATTTTTATTCAAGCATTATAAAATGTTGCCCGTCTGCCATGTCTGAACAGTAAAGGAAAAAAAGCCAACAAAATGGCTGCTGGCACATTAAGACGCATACAAATATATGATGACCATCTTGAAATTAACCATTCCAAAATGGACCCTCTGTGCTCATATGAACGTGCACGTTTTGACACACTGGCTAACTTTTTTTTATCTTATCCTTACAACATGGTGCACAGCCAATACATCAGTATTTGCCTGTTAGAGGGAAAACCCACTGGCTTTGCCAATGCTTGTTGAATCATGCATTAACTTTCCGGTATGTTTCTCAAAATTGCAAACGTTTCATTATATATCGGAATATACTTAATTACTTTAAATTGACAAATGTTCTTTCCACATAGACATGCACATAGATACTTTAATACAATTAATTTACTAACACGTTTTAATGTATACCACAACAATATTGACTTGTTTTAACTACATTTATGTTGACTTTTTCCTAAATTGTATGTATATAGGCTATCAGTGGAGGCTGGTAGTTTGGGCAGTCTTCACACACCATACACATACATACTCACACTCACCCATCTACATTCACACTCACTCACAGCCATCCATTCACAAGCGCACATACATAGACCCACCATTCACAAGCACATACAGATGAGACACCCATCCACAGCGTGCATGCACTAATACATATACATTCAAACATACACACACACGTGAACACTTCAAACTTTACAAAAAGAGAAAACTTACTTGGCCACAGCGGTAATCTTGGATGGCGGGAGGGAAGCCTCTGTGGTTCCTGGAGAATTGGTACTGCCATCTCCTCTCAATGGCTGACCGTTTTATGGGTTAGCCAATGAGAAGAGGTGACAGTCCTTTAACTGTCAAAGAGTGTGATGAGATCAATGAGACTGTTGACCCCACTCTGTGTGAAGCATCACTAATGGACACTCAACTCCGGCACTCCAGGACTTTAAGCTGAAGCCCCCAGGTCTGAGTCTACCAGGGACACACCTCCTCGTGACAGGGAGGACCTCCAAGCAATTTGCTAGGCTGCGGAGTTCACACCCACTGGGTTGTGAAATCTTCAGCCCAGTAAAGTTCAGCTCTGGCAGCCAGACATTAGCGCATTTAGCACATTTACAGAGCTTGGTTGCCTAACCTGAACATGAAGAGTGTCTGGCCGGCTGACCTTTGCTCAGACATACTTTATGTTTACAGAAATGGGTGGGGACTCCACCCTTAAGGACGGGCCGCGCCTGTCTATGTTTCCCATCTGTTATATTAGGGATAGCAAAGGTTGTGTCAACAAACATCAACAAGCATCAGTTCATATAAAGTTCATCCATCTCAGCGAATGCCTTTATATGCAATTCTCCATGTATAAATTAAAATCCAGGCCTACTGGATTTGTCAATGCTGCTGGTAGTCTGGTGGGGGTAGGCTAGTTATTGGCACTATGGCTGTGTTTGCCATGCTTACCTGTACTAGTCTTTTTAGGTGAGGGAGACGGTCGAGTGTGCCCCAGTAACATGCATGGCTCAGGCATCCCACTTTGTGAACACTGTTAACCAAGGCACCGGTGCATCCACATATCAGAAGCCTTCAGTAGACTTGCTGCTGCTGCACATGAGGCACATCTGTAAAAGCAGCACAAAAGCATCCTGCGTATTTCAAATAAAAGAACAAGGGCTTACCCTAAAATTAAAAATCTTCTTTCAGTACATGAGGATCAAAAGGTGAAGGCTGGATAATTGCCTCAAGATGAAGCCAACAAAATCTGAGGTTTTTGTAACACCAGCAGGCATGCCATAGTGCTAGGCTGCGTTTGCCCATCTTTCATGTGCCAATACTCTCTTTCCACGAGCTCAGGGCCGCTGAAATTATACAGCAAAGGTGAATCAAAATATGCTGCGGCACAGATTATATTATGCGGCAAGAAAAAATAAATTATGCTGCATACAGCAGCACACTCTGAGGTAATATTAATTTGCTATGTTATCATTTTAACGTACGTAGTAACGCCTGGGTGAAGGTTTCACACAATAAAGCAATCGGTACCTGAAATGTGACCCGTTAGTCTTCACAAACGGCCTACCACTGTGCAGAACCATATTTCACTTTTATTAGTAACTTTTCATCCGTTTAAACTAGAGCCATGTTTTTGTTTAAATCTGTAAATTATGTAGCCGATGGTGGTTTATGTGACAAGTGGGGTAAATACATAATCAAGCACAGCTGTAAAATTGCAAAATTCCAGTGGCCGTGCCAAAACTGTACTTAAATAAATCACCCCTTTTTTTCGGTGCCGTATATCCTCAGCAAAAACCTGCATCCCTAACCAAGTAGGTTTCCAATAAGAACCTTCTACTTTGAAAACATATGTCAGCATACAATGATATCATTTATTGCAAAATATGCAATATATGCCATACAGAAAACTGTTGAATAACTTTGGAAAAGAAAAATATGCAGATGTGCATTGGGGAGACAGCAGCAGTGACATAGCCCTTGTGAGTAAATGCTTCTCTTTAAATTGCAGCTCTAAGAAGCAGTGGACATTATCTTAACAGTGTGCAAAAGAGAAATTATGTTATTAAAGCATTGTAAAATTTGTGTATTAAGGCTCAGATATATGAGGATGTGGAGCAGGGCAGCGCAGCAAGTCACCTTGCTTCGCTGTCCTCCATCAATGCGAAAGGGCAGGAATGCGCCATCTCTATGGCAAATTGCGCATTCCTGTCCTTTTCCCCAGCACTGGTGCCATTTCAGCAGCCTACAGCCAGCACAGGCACCTTTGCACCACCATGGTGCAGGGGCTCCTGCGTTGCATGCAGCATTGTTTTTGTGTAGGAAGGGTCACCTTCCTGCACAAAAACAATCTTGAAGGCTTTTTCCCATATATGTGCTGCAAAAAGGAAACAATTAGGAGAAATAAAGATATTTCTTCTTGTCGCGCTTCTCCTGGGAAGGTGAAAGGTTTTGACACATCCCCAGGTGTCAAAATCCATGAGTGTTGCGTGGGAACACCCACACAATGCCCACGGAACACCTCCCCAACGCAGAGTAAGACAAGGCAGCAATTTGCTTTGAGTTGCCTTACTGCTTAAGCCCTTCAATCCATGCGAAGTAGCTTTGCGTGACCTCATCAGTGGCGTAAGGAAACTTGAGGGGGCTCCCCTGCAAACTACCTGGAGAGGGCCCACCTCCCCCTAGACCCAGGCATGGGCCTGCCACCCCTGCACAGTGTACTGTGCTGAGGGGCTCCCCCAGGAGTTCAGGGGCTGTTGGGGCCTTTGTTACGTCACCTAGCCTCATAGATACAGTTGAAAGGTTTGCGCCGTTGTTGCGTTACAAGCCTCTCATAAATATGCCCTTAAGTCTTAGCAAGACTCTTGTTCCAGTCGGAATGTCTTCAATGCCACAAATATTAGAGCCAGGTCCCTGTTTCTTAGGTCTGGTAAAGATGAGCCTTGCCTGCTATTAAATCTCCATTGAGCTAAACCTTCAAAGCACTCGTACGTGTTTCCTTGAAATTCGTCAAATCTAATTCCAAACGAGAATTAAGGTGACGGCTTCAAGCGGACATGTTTATTAAACTCTAAAGAACGAAATCCACATATTTCTACCTCAATCTCCCCAATATCCGCGAGTTGCTAAATCTTGACATGAACCCTCTAGGCTTCCCTAACGGTGATCATTTTCTCATACCTGAGGTCTCTTCCATGCCACCCCTTGGGTCATTTCCGATCTGGGTCCCAGTTTGGAGTAGCCCAAAGATGGCGGGCTGGCCGGGAAGTAGGGGTCTTCGAAGAGCTGTCCCTTCTGTAAGCATTGTTGCTTCAGGTCCTGGTACTTCTGCCCCCGGTAGGGGATAATAGTGTAATCTGGGGTAGACGGCGCAGACTTCTTCACGAGGTGCACGGTGATAGGGGCCATGGCGTCCCTTGCACTGTGACAGGTGTACGCTCCTGCAGGCAGGTGAGGGTGTGGCGCGGCTACTGGTGCCTTGTGAGCAGGGATCTCGTCACAGAGAAACTGGAGCCGTCCCTTTTATCATTCCTTGTGGCTTCGAGTGTCAGCCTGGGGGTGAAGTCATTGTTTACTATCATTTTCCGCCCACCTGCAGATCAGGTGTGGCATTGATTGCGTTTTCTTCTGCTGCCTCGGCTACAATATCTAACCTGTGCTGTCTGCCTGCCTCTGGAGATATAATTAGCCACGTAGGTGTAGTTTACATTGCCACAGCACAAACAATTAACATATCTCATGCGTTAATTTCAAGTAGTCATCAGCACATTGATCCTCCCGACTGTCACCCTTCATAATACATCTAAACCACAGTGGGGCCACAAGAACCAGGCATCCAAAGTTTTCTGATAATTGCGGGCAACCACGTGCATTATATACAGTTTGTTTTTGGCTGCAACACAGATGTCCATGCCACAGGCCCTTTCATCAAATGTAGTGGGGAGGGGGGGGGGGGGGGCAGCCATCCGATGCCTAATGATGTCACACTTTACCACAAGCAGGCCTAGTACTACCCTTCAATGCCCAGTATGGCCTGCCTGGGGTCAGGGGTTATGGTGTAGCTAATAACATCCCTCAATGTTTTATGTATCTTGAACCAATATCAGGTTACCCCAGGGAGGGCCCATACCACATGAAAAGATTCAGCCCATTCCACATGACAGCGTGGACAGCAGTGACCCTTTTGTTCTTCCCATGTGACAGAGCCTGGTTGGATCATAACAGGTTCTGTGGAAGTACTTAAATTGTACCAACTTTAATTTAGCTGAGATTGCCAGGCATCTTGGTCTCCAGCCATTCGACATCACCAAGGGAATCTATATGGGCCTGCCATTTGGTTTTCAATTGCATGAGAGGGTCGGAAGAATTTACCAACTGGAATTTGTATGGATAGGAGATGCCCCCCTTGACAAGTTCCTCCATTACTAGTTTGAGTTCCAACGGCTTAGATTCAGTGACAGACTGCAGAAGGGAGTTATGATAGAGGGATGTATGGCAAAGCTATAGATAGCGAAAGAATTGGTACTGGTGAGGAGTGTAGTATTCAGATCACTGAGCAATCGTTTAAATATACCTATCCACCCACACATCTCCCACTTTCGAGATGCCAATCATATCCAGAGTCCCAAAGCCCGTCAAGCCTGATACAAGAGGCAGCCAGGTGCTTTACAATGAGGGGATTTTCCCTGTAATTATTTTGAACCACTGGCTGTGTTTCGGGGCTCTATGCCAACAATCCAAAGGCCCCCTAGTAGCTTCAAGTATCCCTCTGAGAACAGTGATTCCTTACATCACCCTTTGAATGTTCCAGGCCTGCAGGAGGCCTCATTCCAACTTATAGGTTGCGTCTTAGCTATCCCCAAAAATCCAGTCATTGAAGACAACTAATTGTGTAGCCGAATAATGGAGATGGAGGTTAGGCACTCACAACCCAGCATTGTACGGGGCTTGAAAGCGTGTAGCTAATAAAACGCGTGGTTCTGAACCCACCCCGATAAATCTGCTTTATATAGTGTTTATATCAGTCGATAGGGTCTTGGGTAGTGTGTAAGGAAGCTTTAATGCACATAAAGGAATCTCAGCAGTGTCACTATTTTGTAAAGAGCTCTACAGCCCATGATGGATAGGGGGAGTATATTCCTGTCCAGCACTTCTCCTTCTCTTGTTTGGACCATCAAAGGTGGGAGGCTAGAGGGGGTATTGAGATCCCAACATAGTTGTAGGTATTCTGTGATATGGATTCTCAGATATATAAAACGATCTTTCAAGTTACCCAATCTCGCCAGTGGCAGAAGCTCCTGGTGCTTTCTGTGATCAGAATGTATTGTGATTTGACATACTTAATTTTACGGTATCTCCACATATGTGTAGTATTTCTAGCAACATAGGTGTAGAGCATTCCGGTCGCTGCAGGTACACCAGAAAGTTTTAGAGTAGAGGGAGACCTGGTCCCCATGGCCCAAGCGCCACCTGATCCCCGACAACCTAGTGTCCCGTTGGATCGACTCTTCTAGTGTCTCGATGACAAGCACATAGAGGAGTGAGGAGAGGGCACATCTTGCCTCCTGTCCCTCTCCATCTGGCAAGGAGAGAACAATACTCCATTAACTCGAACCCGCAGCCATGGAGCATCATGATGTAATGTCTGGACGTACTTATGGTAGTGGGGCCCGAAGTTCATTTGCTCCAAAATCTAAAACATAAAGGGCAAGTAAACTGAATTGAAGTCCTTTTGAAAATCAATCAAAGCCAGGTCTGAAGCCTCGTTCAGCTGTGCTGCTCTAGCCATGACCACCTGCAGCCGGCGTAAACAGTGTTGAGTCCCATGGCTCAGCATAAAGCTGTTCAGGCCAGAGTGAATTAGGGATCATATTACCTGTGACAATCTAGTGGCCAGTATTTTCACCAAGATTTTGCCTCTGAGTTGATCAATGAGACAGGGTGGCATGAGGAACACTGCCTCAGGGTTTTCCCCTATTTGAGGATAACCACAATTGCGGCGCCTCGAAGATTGTGCGTGGTAACTGTCCTGAAGCATTCACCTCCTCGTATACCTTCAAGAGGTGCGGGGCTAGTATGAGAAATATTACTTTAAAAATTCTACAAGGGGCCCCTTTGGTCCTGGAGTCTTCCCGTTGTTCATGGTGGTGACAGCCCCTTGAATTTGTTCTGAGGCCTGTCCAATTCTCCTTTCTGGAGCAGGTCTATCCCTCTTATTACTAAGTGTGACCCTCTTCTGTTGAAGGTTTCAACAATCAGAAGGTCTGTGCCCCATCAAGTTTAGCGTAGTAATTAGCAAATGTCTCTAGTATGGAAGAGGCATCTGTTATCAATTCTTCATCACCCTGGCACGCCTCTGGAATTATGCTTGAGGCCTCCCATTGCCAGCCATTATATGAACATGCTTGCTTTATCTCCCCATTCATAAATCTTATTTGGGTATCCAACCAAGAAAGTCTAGTTGCGCCAAACCTGTGTTGTCAAAATTCTTCCACTGTGGTGGCTAGCCACCTGAGGGAGTGATATTCTCTTGAATTGAGAGTCTTATTCTCAAGCTCAAAAACGTCCCTCTTTAAGGTGTCAAAATACCATGCTATTGTCCTTAACCCCAGTTATCAATGTATTGATTTGATGATGGCCCAATGATTTAAAAGCTCCCCATATGGTACGTGTGGAATCTACAGACCCTACATTGATGTTAAAGTAGAGCTTAAAGCTTACTGGCAAAACTCTCATTGCTAAGCCACTTCGGCCCAGATTTATGGTGGCCTAGCACCATTTCAACGCCACATTAGAGTCATTTTTTTATTTATACTAACCTGTCATTGGAAGGGCAAAAAACGCTGCACCATGTTTGTAACCCCTTGCGCCACATTGTGCCTGCCACAGGCATAATGTATGCAAAGGGGGCGTTCCGGCACTAGGACGGCCATAAAAGATGGATGGCATAAAGGAATCTATGAGTTTCCTTTGCCCCATTTTTATCAGCATTTTTTAACGCCAACTAAGTGCAGGCATTAAAAAGAGGCTCCCATTGTGTTCAGTGGGCCTCTGGGTGCTTTGTAGGATTAACTTCAACATATTTGCCGCCAGTCCTGCAAAGTGCTGGACTAGCGTAAAAATTAAGATGCTAGTCCCCCTCAGTGCGCTGTATTTAAAAAACGGCACACACATGGTGGCGTTTTGGGGGTTGCTAAAGGGTGCAAGAAAAGTGGTGCTGCCCTAGGTGCAGTGCCACTTTTCATAAATCTGGGCCTACATGTTGAAACCCCATCTTATCCATATCAGTCACCTGATCATCCCTGAAGTATATTTTCCCGCAAGTGATCAGGCTATGTGGAAGCACCCTCACCTCTCTAACTCCCATCATATTCACTGCAGGTATAAAAAAATTGTCTAGACAGGAGAATGAGGTGTGGAAGTGGGAAAAATATATTGCCTCTCAGCAGGGTGCCATTTCATCCACACATCACACAACCTTAGAGAGTCCAACCATAGTGCAAGGAAAGTTGATATGGATGTTATCTTGCACTAAATATATATCACACTCTGGGTTAATTACTGTGTTCTACAATAACCATCCAACATCAAAACTACTTCTGGGACTTGCATCAGTTGGGTTGCCAAGTCAGCCAGGAAAGACTCCGCCAGTTCCAGAAGTTTGTAGACAGAGATAATTGACTGGGTGTGCCCCTCTAATGAGTCAATAAGTGTTAAAAAGTGGAACAACGATGAACTTAGTGAGAAGGCTCCCTGAAGAAGGGTAGCTACCCTCTTCCCCAACTGGTGTACCCAGAGTGATAAACATAGGCATGATGGTGTCTGCCCATGAGGCTGAAACTGACTCCCAGTAAGTGAGTCTCTTGGAGCAAGAGAGGGTTGGGGACCAGTCTTTTAGCCTAATTGAGGACTCCACCCTCTTGAACCTATTATTGAGCCCATCACATTCCAAGAAAGACTGCAATGGTGTTTTTTTATCCTAGTGTGTGTCATAGTGTGAGCGCACATGGTGGAGCAGGACCAGGAGTGTGCTGTTGGGCAGTGTACATGGAACCGTAACTTTAAATGCCCCTAATGAGAGGCGTAACTAGCAACCACACACCAACCTCCCCCACTCTACACTTCTGGGACTGAAGCATCTGTTACCCAACGGCATAACTACATCAACTAATGAGCGAGGAACAATTTAAGAAAACAAAAAAAAAACTTACGTCGTTCTGTTAGTCAGAGAAGGAGGATACAGGATCAATCAAGAAGCAGTTCGCCCATGGGAGGCGGAGAAACTACTAATCCTCTGTGCAGTGTTCCGTCCAGCCCCGATCAATATGTCACTGAAGTTGCGAGATCTCTAGAAATCTACACAGTATATGTGAAATTAGCATGAAAGCGCTCATTGGAGTGCCCCCCCTCCCCCAAGTCCCCCCGAGCTGCAGCCGGGTATATTTACCATTTGTCTCACATCTGAAGGGGGAGGAATTATTAGTGAGTACATGAGTGCCACCTGTCATCTCAATCGCTGGTCTGTTGGGGGGAAATTACATTCTAGAAGCCAGTAAGTCTACATCACCAGCTTGGAATAGCCCTCAGAGGTCCAGAAGATTCCTCTTCTCTGTCTGTTCCCCATCTGCTCAACACAAACTTAGCCCTTCTGTGACATTTCCAACATCTAGTTTTAGAAGGAGGACAATCATTAAGGAGGCCCAAGGGCTAATTGTTATGCTTGTGCTCACATCACCAGGGCCTGGTCCTGCATTTAGCTTTAGGCCTCCTTGGCACTCTCAAAAAATGTGCTGAACCCTGATCGATTGCTTTAAGACTCGCCAGGTAGAGGAGCATATATATGATTTGCATTACTTGGAGCTTAATCTTAACATCTGCTAAAGATTTCCACTACTGTTAGACTCGGGCAATGTAGTCTGGAAAAATCATTAACTTGATGGCCTAAAGGAGAACCATTTGCAGAGTACAAGCCACTCAAAGAATGGCATTCCCATCTAGTTCGTTTTTTTTAAACCAATTTTTATTGAGGTTTCCGTTAGGCATAAACCAGAGCATCAGCCTATTTACAGTCATGTGGTTACAAGACTTTAATGCGAGTGATGCAATCAGTATGTAGCAAACAATAAACTTAACATTAACAAGCCTAATCATACGTCATGTGCAGAATATTAACGGGGTCGGGTTGTTGCCGCCTGTAAACCCATGGCCACAAAGCCTCTCACCCATGTGAGGATGCATGGGTCCCAACTAAGAGCCACCAGCTTCGTGGAACTTTGGTCAGAGTGTGGTAATAGAAGGCCAGGTAAATTTGGTCTAATATTATTTTTGACGACATGCTTGAGAGCCAGGGTCAGGGCGTCCCAGGCCATTGCATTGGGGTGTTTATGAAGACCCCACTCTTCCTCTCGGCACAGAGACACAGACTCAGTCTATGCCCATTGGCACTATGTCCTGCCACTGAGCTATCCCAGGTAGGGACTGTGCCTTCCTATGCATTGTCATTGTGCGTCTGGCCAGTAGTAGGGCAAGTCCCAGTATGCAGCCCTCTATGGTATTGAACTCACCACGGGCAGTAATGTCAGAGAGAATTGAACAGGTTTCTGGCCAGAAGTCTGGCCCAAATTGCATTACCAAAACATGGCAGTGGGGACAGCTATATGACTCCGTAGGATAAATGTTATAGATTGGACCAGAAGTTAAGTAGGCTCTGTGTAGTATATTGTATTGTACTGTATGTACTTTAAGTGTGCACAACCGGAGACCTTGTGGGGGTACTCAAGGGCTTTGTCCCACTCCTTTTGCAATAATGGTTATCCTAGGTCTACTCCCTCAAGACATAGGCGAGCAATGTTTCAAGGGCTCAGTGAGGCTAGCACGGATTCCGTCTCTCTCTCCAGAAAAGGTTCTAACATTATTGGGCACCCTTAAATCAGGATCTCCTTTGGATTCTGCACCTCCATCGACTTTAGCACAAGGATCCTCAATAATAGTCCCCATTTTGACCGACCTGTTGAATCTGTCACTGGCTAATAGTTCTATCCCTCCACAGTGGAAACACGCTATTATGAAACCCCTGCTTAAGAAACCCAACTTAGACCCATTTATACTCAATAACTACAGACCCATTTCCATGTTGCCAGCTTTCGCTAAGACACCTGAAAAACATGTAAACACTCATCTCTTCACCTTCCTGGAAGACAATTGTTGTGTAGCTATGTTAGCTATAGCTCCATGCACATTATTTTAACACACTAGGCAAAGCCGCTGTGCACTCTAACCTAGATATATTTTATTCTGATTTATTTTATTATTGTTGCAGTAGCCACTTTTACAGTCTTGTTTTATTTTCTGTTTATCTAACTGTTTTTGCCTCGGCCAGCACTCTGTTCTCAAACAAGACATTCTTGCTCACTCTGTGCTTCTTCCAAGGCTACAGCACGGTACACTGCAGGTGAACGTGGTAGAAGTTTAGTCTCCAACATTTGTAGAAAACACACATCCTTACGTGGGGACCTTTTCTCAGACCATCAGCTGTGTTGTTATAAAAGCACTTCCTTGTCCCTTACACATTAGAGGGAAATTCCAGCCAGAGAGCCGCAACTGTATGCTGATTGCCGAATGCTTCGCCATTGATGCTAATGCACATCACAGGCCTTTGCTTAGGTATGGGGGATGATATCTTCCCTGGGGAATCTGAAGGGCAGAATTAGAGCTTGACATGCTGTGCTCTATTATAGCCTAGGTAGGAATTAGTCTATTGACCATAGTGACAATATGATAGCGTTATTTCTATGCTTCACTCTCCTCGTCACAATTTTAATACTGTCATGCTGTGTCGTCCTGGTTCTTGCATCGCACGCTTTGCTATCTAAGATGCAGTTGTTTTATTACAATCATATTGAAACATGTACTGCCTCTGTTTGTCATTTATATATGAGACTAAGGTAACTGAGGGAAACGGATGAGACCTGATTGACCACGGCTTCCCTGAGAAACCAATAATGTCATGCGCTCGGCGGCCCAGTCATCCCTGACCTCGGGTAGAGATGAGGCACTGCTGGTTAGCCGAAGCAAAACCCGGATTGGAATGACAGGTGTCATCCGCAGTGGGTCAGACTTAGGGGGTCATTTCAACCCTGGCGGTAAAAGACCGCCAGGGCTGAAATGACGGAAGCACCGCCAACAGGCTGGCGGTTTTCCATCACAATGGCCCCGGCGGTAGTAATCCGCCAGGGCAGCGCTGCTAGCAGCGCTGGCCAGGGGATTACGAGTCCCCCTACCGCTAGCCATTTCCTGGCGGTTTGAACCGCCAGGAAAAGGCTGGCGGTACGGGGAGTTGTGGGGCCCCTGGGGGGCCCTGCACTGCCCATGCCACTGCATGGGCAGTGCAGGGGCCCCCTGACAGGGCCCCATGCAGCTTTTCACTGTCTGCTATGCAGACAGTGAAAAGCGGGACAGGTGCAGTTGGAGCCGGCTCCCATGTTGCGGCCCACATCCCCGCCGGCCCAGCGGGGATGTCATAATGGGCACCGCGGGAGTGCGGCCGCATTGGCGGCCGCACAGCGGTTACAACTTGGCGGGTGGTGCTTGCTGCCTGGCAATGTTGTAATGAGGCCCTTAGTCTCCCACGCTGCAGGCGATTCTGCCGCTCGAAATCCAGTAGTCGCATTAGAATAATGAGAGATGGCGCCGCCAACGTTTGGTCAGGCTCTAATTTTCAGGTCCTCCAGAGTATCTCTGTCTCAATATATACAATGATACCACAGTACTGTATACGGAGACGTCCGTGGTACTGAGGATTTCCACTCCAGCTACGTGGGCTATCCTATCTGAGGCTGGAGGTTCTTCAAGCTTGAACTTTAAAAGGAAAAATTCTATTTGGTGTGCCTCCTCTGAATATATCTTCTATCTAACATGGCAAATCCGCAGCAGGTAGCAATAGCAGTCAATATGAGACAACCTCTGACTGCATACGTGCTAGCAAATGGCCTAACGGCCCAGGGGGGTCCAGTCACATTTGTGGTGAATACCCATCCAGCTTATAGAACAGAACTCTTCTATTCTTTGGTCACATTTCCAGCAGTTGATGGGAAAACAAACACATTTCATCATTATACACTTGCAAACGTACCTGGACAATACAGGGCATATGCATATTTAGAAATACCATTATCTCATCAAGAACATAATAATTAGCTTGATGGTGCCCTACCCCACACAATATTACCAGTAAGGTTAGTACCTCTAAGTAATGATGGTCCTACCTGGCCTTTATTGGCCACCAATACACCACATCCTGCAGTAGCAAATTTAGCAGTAGCTGAGGTTCGTCACTTTTATACTGAATTAACAGCGACATATAGACGATTAGTACAGTTTGTGATGCAAACATTAAATACAAACCCAGCACGTGCTGCACCAGCACAAGCACCTGCAGTGAGGCCAGGCATAAACCCTGCGACTGTACATTCGATTATGGGTAAAGTACCAGCCAAACAAGAGGGAACTCAGTTTTGGTTAGTACAAAAAATAAATGCGCTGGAAGCAGTATTTCCCCATATGGGACCTCAGGATAAACATAGAATTCCAACTATGTGCTTGCCATTTGGGGTGGTCCCTACAATGGATAACTGTAATACTTGGGGCACGGTATTTGCCGCGCCCTATACAACCACACATGGTACACTGACACTTGCCAATTTGCTGGAAGTGTTGAAACAAATTCAAGATGAATATGTGGCCACCCCGGCCCTGGACTTGGGGATGCAACTAATGGGCAATTTTTCCACAGTATCCTCAATTATTTTAAGTAATCTTAAAGGGGAAGCGGTCGCACTAGCAGTGCGCATGCGGCTCTGTGACGTTCCTCAACAGGATCAGGAACGCGAGCTGCCTAAGATTATCGCAGAGACCTCTTCTAGCATTGGTCGAGATAGTGTAGGGGCCAGACCAACTAAACCACAATTTCAGGGCAAATCTAACTAAGATTTATCCAAACAAGCTCCTGAGGGTAATAAGAAACGCTGGCTGGGATAAAAAAGAACCAACTCCTAAAAAAAGAGATGGAGACCCCACAGAATAGATATCATCTCAGAAATAGAGATAATATAAAAACGCATTATAGATATCAATATACTGGTACACGCCAATCTTGTTCCTTTCAGGACCCATCGGAAAAATGAAATGAGAGAGCTGAGCGATTTGAGCGGAGATCAGAGTATGTGAAACCGAGATAGGAATCACAACGCTCATCAGAGGTTTCTGTTAAAAAGGATAAGAAACCTGCCCAACAAAAACCCCAATTCAGAAAGAAAAAAGTGGCAGCAGTCGCATTTCAACATGCCACTCAGGAAGAGGGTCCTCTTGAAGAACAGGAAGTGGGCACTAGCACTGCTAGACAGCGCGGCAGAGTTCATAATAGTTCACCAGAGTCTTCTAGAGCATCTGGAGGTGAAAGCCACTGATGACTTTATATACATAGAAACTGCAGACATGCGTGTCTCCACGCCTGATAGGGTGAATAAAGTAACGCTACAGCTAGAAGGAGAAATTGAACGCAAAATAGACACAATCTTTTGGGATCGCGTAGTAAACATATATGATGTTTTGTTGGCCGAACAGGATTGGTCACCTGAATTTGTCCGTACCTGCCCGTATGGAGAAGATGTTATTAAATCTTCTTTCTCACCCCTTGACCGGAGGAACTCGCTGAATCCTATGCCATTGATTGGGCTTTGGCACAGGCACCTGCATTATATTGCAATCATGTAGGCTGGGATAAAGAATCCCCCTACCATGTAATTCCTATTAAAAATCAACCTCAACCACAACCTCAGTATCCAATAAAACATGATGCAAAAGCACCTGTGAGGGAAATCCTCAGACAATTAGAGTACCAGGGCGTAATTGAAGCCTGTGTCTCCCCAATGAATAATCCATTATTCCCAGTAGCTAAACCAGACCATTCCTACAGAATAGTCTTAGACTACAGACACTTAAACAGTCATACACACACATATGCTATACAAAACTCACATAGCACAGCACTAATGAACAATATAGTTTGTAAAAAATACAAAACAACACTGGACATTTCCAACGGTTTCTTCTGCCAGAATATAGTGCCTTAGAGTAGAGACTTAACAAGTTTCAGTGCACTAGGCTCCCAGAAAAAATTCTGTTGTTTACCCCAGGGGTAAAAGAACAGCCCAGGACTGTTCGCAGCTTATGGTACTGCAATTCTACACAAGAATGACCCTGAAGCATTGTCCTATGTAGATAATATTTATCTTACGGGTGATGAATTGCTACAACATTTAAGACGGGTAGCCTGCATTGTTGTTGGATTTGCTGAATTTGGCTACAAGTTCAACTTAAAAAAAAACTAAAATTGCCTTCCTAAGTGTCCTGTTCCTGGTATATGAGCTGTCAAGTGAAGGAAAGAGCCTAGCGCCATAATTCTTACAAAAATGCGCACAACTACAACCTCCAAACACGATAAAAAACTCCAATCTCTATTGGGTTTTCTATATTTTGGCAGAATTTACATTCCAGATTGTGCTTCACGCATAAAACCTTTATATGATTTGATACGTCCCGATTTTTCAAGTACATTTTGGACAATTGAGCACCCACGCATTCTCAGAGAACTGCAGACAGACATGCTTGCAGCACAACATTTACACACAAGGGACAACAAAACACATTTGGTCATCAGAGTGATTGCTGGTGCCATCGGTTTCACCTATGTGACATTTAATGAAGGTGAGACAGTCCCGATTGCATACAAATCACACTTGTACTCAGTAGCAAAACAACGCTTTGCTCCCACTGAGAAAATACTCACTGCTGTACAGATGGCGGTTATTAAAGAAAGACCTCTAGCCCAGGGCAAACGCATAATTGTTTTTTCCCCAATTCCAGCCTTAGAGGCTGTTACAAAAGCCAGCGTTCCAAACGCAAAAGCATTACATCCACGCTGGATACAATGGGCCACGTCTTTGACAGCCACTGATGTAGACTACGTGTTACAAATTCAATAATTTTTGCAGTATGAACTAGAATACCCAGTTCCAGCAAACACACGGCCTATCGAACAATATCATAGAGTCATGTACACCGATGGCTCTGCACAACCTGCAATTTGCACAAAGCACCAATATTCTGCTGCTTTCGCAGTCGTAAACAGCTATGTGGAGGATAATAAATGTTGTCCCCTATATACATTTACGCAAACCCCAGGGGTTTGCACAACACAATTGGCAGAGCTAAAAGCTCTGTTGATGCACTGGAACATACGGATCCTGCACAGCCAACGCAGATTGTTTGTGATTTGTACTATTGTGTCTAGTCTCTCAATTAATACCTGCATTACTGGCGCCAGAATGGGTTCAGAGATTCAAAAGGCAACACCATTAAACACAGAGTTCTGTGGGGGAAAGTAGCATATCTGAAAGAAACTCTACCAAATGTCCATGTTGTACACACACTTGGACACCAGCACGTTGGAATACACGTTGCTGAGAATACATTGGCTGATGAAGCCGCAAAGTCAGCAGTGGCTGCTGTTGCTGCAGTAACTCGTTTGAGTTCAAAACCGGACGCAGACATGTGGGCTGCCGTGACAGCTACGGCGAATGGTATGCCCTATCCAAAAGGATTTCCTGACAAATATTCCTACCGAGTAGGTGGTATTCTGAACTCTGAAACTAAGATACCAGGCGTAGGGGTACGAGATACTCCCAACAGAGATATAATATCACAATTGATAAAAGCAGCGCATGAAGGGGTGACATCTGCCCATGCTGGTGTGGCGGCTACAATCTAAATTTTACAAGCACGTTATTGGTGGCCAGGGCTCTACAAAGAGACCAAGCAGTATGTCCTTTGCTGTGACATCTGCCAACAAATTAAAGTTTCAACTGCCAAACTCCCGCCGCAGACACCCCTCTTGATTTCAAACAAACCCTTACAATGTGTGTACTTGGACCATTGCGGTCCCCTAACACCGGATAGTGCATGCAAGTATATATTAGTCGCTGTTGATTCTTGCTCCAGATTTTTATGGGTGTGGCCACAATGCTCGGCTGATGCTCGGACCGTTATTAAAGATTTGCGAGTCTTTATCGGTACATATGCAGTTGCGGCTTTCCACTCGTACCAGGGCCCTGCTTTCACCTCAAGGGCATTCAGGGACGTCATGGATTTGTTGGGGGTCCAACTCCAGTACTCGTCTCCATTTCATCCCGAGGAAAATAGTGTTGTGGAGCGATTAAACAGTGATTTAAAGCAATCCTTAACAGCCAGAGTCTTAGGTACAGGTTGTAGTTGGCTTAATCACCTGTATGGAGTTCAGAGAGCACTTAACAATCTGCCTAGAAGGTCCCTGGGGGGTTGTACTTCATATGAGTGCCTGTTCAGAACTCAAATGTATGTTCCAAATCTTGAAGGTCCTGGCGTGGAGGCGGCAGAAACACCTTTTGACATGAATGAACGTGTCACTATCTTACAGGAATTGCAACAGTTCCGTGATGACAATTCTTCTATCAGTGCTGCCGCCACAGGAATCAAGGATGTACCTTTAATGCCTTCTGGCCGGATTTCTAGAATCGGGGCTCTAGTACGTGAAAAGGTTGCTGTGAAAAAGGAATTTGGTCCTTCTTATCGAGAACCAGTCCCAGCCTTGGGGAAACGGTACCAGAACTGTAACTCTACCACCGTTGGCAGGTGCCACAGAAAATCGCTTTGTCTCCATCGACAATGTCAAACTACACCATGTGGCGGATCCTGCACAGCCGACCAAGAGGAACAGCCAGTAGTTTCCGAATCCCTCTCACTACTGGTCAAGAAGTTCCTTTACAAGTTGTAAGTAGCAACACTGACACCTCTCCGAGCTTGGGGATGGTGGAAAATGATATTTCATTGGTTCTACTAACATAAAATAATACAGAGATAATTGATCAATTAGATACAGCTTCAACGCAATCGGATGGTGCTATTTATTCTGTGCCACCGCGAGAAACACCAACCCCACCAACTAACACAGCTCCAGCTTTTGCACAAACTGCTTCTGGATATTTTGCTGACATCAATGACGACGTCTCAGACTCATTTGCCTCTTCAACACTTGAACTGTCAAGAACACGTAAGCTAATGAATTGGCTTAAAATAACATACTTTATTTTTCCATGGAACTATCTATGGCTTTTCTTGACTGTACTACCCTTCCTGCTTTGGACTGGTTTTGTTATCACTTTCTTTTTTATTAATACAAGGCCATTTTCTTCCTGAAAAATCAACAGTTGAATTGGTGGATGAGGTCTTGAAATCACATTTTTTTATCACACAAGGTCCGAAGAGACTTATCTTTTGTGAACATTTCTGTGAAACCAATTCCTGATGGGATTGTTTGGGATAAAGTAATATGCGATATATACGGTCCTACAGAGGTTCTTCAAATACCGTATGTGTTCAAACTATCTATGAATGATATAATAATACCAGGCATTGTTTCTGATGATTGGGATGTGAAAACAGTTGATTCTATGATGACTGAATTGCAGTATTATACTGTATTTGAAAACAAAGATGTTTATCAATCTAAAGAAAATTATGGTGATATGTTCTGCTATAATTATTATGGGCACCATTTCAAACACAGAGCAAGTAGCCCCAAAATTGTTTTTTAATTATACACAATGGGAACATTGTGCGACTCCACCACAAGGGAGTTCAAAAACATATTCAGAAAAGTTTAGTTATTTTTCTGGGCATGATGTAAACAATGCTGACTCGTATTATTTGAAATTGCCACCTACTACATACATATATTATCGACGAATGCAAAACTTATATATTGGGAATCCTTTGTTTCCCGGTTGGCTATAGAAGGCTATGAATATTGGCTAAAGTCAATTGATTTAAAAAGTGTATGGGGAACTGGACATTGGCAAATAAGGGGGAAGGAAGCTTTATTCAGAGGATGCCTGATACCTATACAAACGATATTCTTAAATGAAACAGTACAACAAACAAGTTGTCTAGGCTTAGCAAAGATTAAAGAATTAAACATGGCCAGTATACCAGCCCCTGCAAAATGTTATAAATGGCAAAAATATACAAATGCAACTGATGACCAGCTCAATGAATGGGTCCAGAATGGTACATTTAATGTTTCACTGACACGTCCTGGCGGGTGGTTATTGTAGCCAGTAGATACTAATGGGTACCACCATGTTTTATTAACTCCTCGGGGTTTTTTAGAACTAATAGGCCGCACTCTCGCTATATATCATCCGAACATGTAGGTATAGTTACAACATACAGTGTAGGGAAACTATGCCAGCAACGGTTAAGCACTTCCTCACTAGATGTGGTTGGTTGTATGTCGGAATGCCGCCTGCCGAAACAAAGAGTGCCTGAACAACGAGGTCGGAATACCGACCTCGTTGTTACCACTAATGCCTTTACCACGAATGCCTTAACAACGATATTTCATTGTAAAGGCATTCCTGGTAAAGGCATTAGTAATAGGAACCCATTGATCCTGCATGCATCACCCTGACCCCTCAACCCCACCCCAAAACCCCAAACCCTCCGTCCCCCCACCCCGCCCCAAAACCTTAAACGTCCCGCCCCCCCAACCCCACCTCAAAACCTAAAACCCCTGACCCCCCACCCTGCCCCAAACCTAAAACGCCCCGCCCCCTCAACCCCACCCCAAAACCCCCCAACCCCCCACCCCACCCCAAAACCTAAAATGCCCGCCACCCAACCCCCGCCCCAAAACCTAAAAACCCCGACCCCCCACCCCCACCCCAAAACCTAAAACCCCCTGACCCCCGCACCAAAACCTAAAACCCCCAACCCCCCACCCCCGGCCCGCCCCAAAACCTAAAACGTCCCGCCCCCAACCCCGCCCCAAAACCTAAAACCCCCGACCCCCCACCCCGCCCCAAAACCTAAAATGCCCCGCCCCCAACCCCACCCCAAAACCTAAAACCCCCTGACCCTCCACCCCCGCCCCAAAACCTAAAACTCCGACCCCCCACCCCGCCCCAAAACCTAAACCCCTCCCGCCCCCCCACTTACCTGAGTCGTCGCCTCGTCATCCAAGTCGTCCTCCTCAGCCGACTCCCTTGTTTGTGCCTTAACCACGCATGTTCGTTGTTCAGGACATGCGTGGTTTAGGCACAAAATAACAAAGTTGTGGTTAAAGAAAGCGTTGTTCCTCTTTCGTTAACCAGGACTTCGTTATTAAAGAGTCGCCGTAGAGGACGTTTCCCGATGCGGTTAGAGAACACCTCAGTCTCTTGTCTAATAATACTGATTTACACGATTTCCTGTTAGGCCCCAGAAAACACCCCAGAAAGCCTTTCCTATATGAAGTATATAATGACATTTGGAAGCTTTCCCAACAAGAAGCAGCTGCCCGGTTAAGGCAACTAGACCAGGAAATTCCAAAAAAGGCATTAGCTGTTGTGGATAATGGGATTAATACCCTGTCTGACCGAATAAACACCTTAAATAACATCGTCTCTTCTGCTATGGACATTATACAAACAGATATGTCTTCTTTACACCATGGATAGTGTCAGCTAAGGTCCATTATGCAGCTGGGTCTGACACTTCAAACATTGAAGGTGGGTCGCGTTCCCTGGCAGCATGTCAGTGTAAGGGAAATATTTTCTTCCTTTAATTTAATGGGACAACAACAACTAATGGCTAAGAAAGAAGCAACTTATGTCACGCTAAACATTGAGAAATTAGAAAAATTGCCTTTTACTGTAGCTGAAATACCATCTGCTGAGTGGCTAATACACGGATAACATCAATCTGCCTATTTCTATACTTTAATTCACCTCCTGTTTAAAGCACATTCTGGTAGGCAGATATGAAAGACTGGGAGATAGCTATATCCATGAGGTGTGGGAGCTTCCATTCTCATACAAATGTCTCAGTGGCATGAAAGAAGTCTTTCTTAGCAGGAGTGAATGTGAGAATTCAGTCAGCCATTCGATGGTTTGTAAACAGCTGTCCTTGCATGGGGCGTGTAACACGTCTGCAGTGAACTTGACTTGTTATCTGAAGGGAGTTCCAGTCCCCTAGATTAGACCTACGTTCCAGGTGCTTTCAAATGGCAGTTATGTCCTCCTCAATGGTGAAGACTGTTGTGGGATGTGAGCCGGAATAGTTTATGTTGTTTCGGTCTCTAAGGTGGTTACATGCTGCGGGAACGTACTCCCCCCCCCCTACTAAGATAAAAAAGGTAGCTGACATTTGGCCTCACATTGCTACTTCAAATGTGAATTTTGACAAGTTGAGCAGACTCAAGGCTTTATTGTTTCAAAAGCATGTGGCTCTTACATCTGCACTCGAGACCTACGCACTTCAGGTGGCAAGGTCAACAGCAGAAATATAGTCCCTTTTAAGTACAAACTTTCCGAGACACTTTGGTGAAGTCGTGGGACGGATATTTAATGCGTCCAGTACAACTGGAATTGCACATTTCTTTCAGGCTGTTGGTTCTGGTTTCATTCACACTTTCTCCTCCATATTCGGTTTAATACCATCAGCCATCCACTAAATTTTTTCTAGTATTTTCGGGGGATTTCCAATAACTTTGGCTTCATTAGCTGGCATTTTGCTGCCTGCATGATGCAGTATTTTCGAGCAACACTCCTGGAGCAATTGGATTGTGGCTGGTCTCTATCATTTAGACCGGTTTTATGTTGTGTGCAGTCCGTGTTTCGGTGCCTCTGGTGCTCTTTCGAACACACCCTGGAAGTCTGTCTTTCTACGCAGCGCATGCTTTCATTGGACGCTGATCTGTTGATGTGCTAGCTGAGGGCTCATTACCGGACATGTGCGTTGAGGTTGCGTTTGCTACGGGAAGCTGCTTATGAGTTGCCCTTCCTGGAGGATGTGGCTCTCGACTCATCTTTGGGTACACCACGGAATGCCGCCTTGGCTGAAGCTGAGGCTATGGAACACAACTGCTCCTTAATCCTTCTTGGCGATGCCTTTCCAACTTTATCATCTGCCAAAGTGGAAGATTTCCTGTCCTCTATGGTCCCAGAATCAATTGGAACTTAAAAAAAATAACTTTGCCTTTTGAAATCCGGTCTTTTATGCCACATGTTCGCCTTTTAAATTTTCCTTCTACATGCTCACGTGTCCCTTCGACCTGTCATTATTGCATTGATTTTTACATATATATCTTAGGTTGAGCTTTCAGTAGCAATTTTATAGGTCTTTGGGCTTGAACCACCTTCACCCGCAAGGCGAGGGTGTTGTGTAGCTATTTTAGCTATAGCTCCATGCACGTTATTTTAACACACTAGGCCAAGCCGCTGTGCACTCTAACGTAGATATATTTTATTCAGCTTCATTTTATTATTTTTTACAATAGAAACTTTTTCTTGTTTTATTTTCTGTTTATCTAACAGTTTTTGCCTAGGCCTGCACTCTGTTCTCAAACAAGACATTCTTGCCCACTCTGTGCTTCTTCCAAGGCTACAGAACGGTACATTGCCAGTGAAGGTGGTAGAAGTTTAGTCTCCAACATTCGTAGAGAACAAACATCCTTACGTAGGGACCTTTTCTCAGAACATCAGCTGTGTTGTTATAAAAACACTTCCTTGTCCCTTACGCGTTAGAGGGAGATTCCAGCCAGAGAGCCACGACTGTATGCTGATTGCCGAATGCTTCGATATCGATGCTAACGCAGATTGCAGGCCTTTGCTCAGGTGTGGGGGATGATATCTTCCCAAGGTAATGTGAAGGGCAGAATTAGAGCTTAACACGCTGAACTCTATTGTAGCCTAGGTAGGAATTAGTCTATTGACCATAGTGACAACCGTTATTTCTATGATTCACTCTCCTCGTCACAATTGTAATACTGTCATGCTGTGTCGTCCTGGTTATTGCAGTTGTTTTATTAAAATCATTATTGAAACATGTACTGCCTCTGTTTGTCATTTATATATGATACTAAGGTAATTGAGAGAAACGGATGAGACCTGTGTCCTGCCATTTGATAAAGTTTTGTTTTGACCAATGACTTTGTGTTTCACCACTGCGCATATTAGTTGCTCAATGTTCACCAGTAGCACATGGTATGTTTTGTTCAGCTTAACTGCCTATTGGCTTTGACATGATATTCAGCTCCGCTGCCTATTGGCTTTGACATGATATTATACATTGCATTTTGTATTCAGCTCAGCTGCCTATTGGCTTTGACATGATATTATACATTGCATTTTATATTCAGCTCAGCTGCCTATGGGCTTTGACATGATATAAGACATTGCATTTTGTATTCAGCTTAGATGCCTATTGGCTTTGACATGACACTAGACATTGCATTTGATATTTAGGTTAGCTGCCTATTGCCTTTAACATGACATTGCATTTGATATTTAGGTTAGCTGCCCATTGCCTTTAACGTGGAGTTCAGTATTTTTCCAAGCTCTGTTTTTGCACCAGAGAACCAAGATGTTTTGCTCTCACAGTAGACTAGACCTGATAAGAGAGAGTACATGGGCGTTGTTTTTCCTCGCTTGAGCTTGGGAACAGGAGTAGTCTTGGAGACCTGGCCAGTCTCCAAAGGGCTTGCTCAGTTTCCCAGGTCTGAGAGGAGGGGGCACACCTTTGTAACGAATGTAACAGGCTGCAGAGAGTCAGATTCGAATCTGCCGGACCTCGTGCTGGAGCTTGGCGCCAGCTGCCAGCATCCCGTGTGGGTAGATGACACTCTTTCTCGCGGCTGACAGGGGTCATCAGCTTGCAGACCTTAGAAAGATGTAGCTGTAAATAGTTCCTACACGGCGAAGTATTTGTTTTGCTTTGCATTCAATATTTTATAAATATAACCTGCTGTGTATATTGCAAACTGATATATTTTGTTTGATTAACGCGGACTTGAAAGCTACTAATTCGTCATTCATTCATAAACATTGTGGTTGGGGAAGAATAAAATAACAATAAAAGTCTTCTTTGACCTCAGAAGTGCATTTCTGTTGTGTTATGTTAGTGCTTAGAAACTAAATAAGAGGAAAGCACTACAATTGGTACCAGAAGTGGGGCCGGTCATTAAGAGGTGATTAAAAGGGGTTTGACGAGTTAGTAGATTTCTAAGTGCACACTTTAAAAGTGTAATTGTTTTTGTTGTTTGGAGAATTACAGAAATTGTTTTCTGTTTGGAGAATCACAGTAGCACGGCAGACCATGTCTGAGAATACATGTGTTGATGAACTGCCTGATGGTGCTAAGAAAAACTGTGAATTGTTTTCTGTTTGGGGAATTACAGAAGAAAATGCATGTGTAGCTAAAATGCCTGATGTTGTTTTGAGAAATATTTCCCGTTGTATATATGTAGAAAACGTGTGTTTTGGAAGTAATGATGACAGAAAGGTCTGGATACCTTTATCTGCTTACAGAGAAATGCAGGAGAAATGTAGGAAGTTGGAACATGAAAATAGGAATTTACGTGAGCAAATTAGCCAGGATACAATAATTCAAAATAAGACGGAAAGTTATAAAAGGGCTGTTTTTGAAGAATCTTTCTTGTCCCATTCCAGTAATGAGGGGGTTAAGACAGCTCCGAGCTGCACTGAGTTTCCATGTGAGCCAGGGTTTTTGGCAGACAATATGCATTCCTTAACTGATAACATGGACGAGAGAGCTCAGAATGTGATTTACGAGTTACCGTTGCAAAATGCACAAGTAAAACTAAGGATTTTAGAGCAAGACACCCCGAGTTTCATTAGCTTGTTTGATTTTTGGAAAAAGAATAGCCCTCATTTGAGAGAAATCCTAACACTTTTGTACATGGTCACTGTGAAAAATAATATGCAGCTGCGCGCTTGTGATTTGGCAAATGAAATAATGCAGACTTTAGGTTTTTGCGCAGTGCAAGAAGGAAATACTTATGTACATTTAAATCATGAACAAGGAAAGAAAATAGTGCCCCTAGATAGAATCATACAATGGATCTGGTACTTGCAAGACAGGGCTAGAGTACCACAGATAAAAGAATTACCGATGAAATTGTGTGCACCATTTGAATTCGTGTCTACTGAAGATAAAAAGCATGTTTGTTTTACTAATGATTCATTGACTGAAATGTTGCTTTCTGGCACCGTAGAAGGAACAGCGTTGTATAATGTGTGTCAGATTTTAAAGCAAGAGCTACGTGAGATGTGTCATTTTTATGCTGATTTTTGGTTCTTTGATAATGTTTTAGCACCTAACTGGTTCAATTACCTTGCAGATGTTAATGAGAAAAATGCAGAGAGAGAAGTGTTCACCCAGAATTCTGCCTTAGTGGGGATAGCTATGTGGGTGCCCCAGAAATGTGAAAAGGCCACTTACAGGTGGGCAGAGATGAGAGAGATGCCCATTCCCCTAGATTTGATAAAAACTGTGCAGCATGCACAAAAGCAATCTGTCATGCAAGCAGTCACAGAGCAGTTGGGGAGAGGAAAGTTACCAGAACAGAAATGGCAAATTGATCAGGTTTTAGGGAGAGTGATTGCTGCAAATTACCAAGGAAAAATCGAAATTATGCTGATACCTAGAAAAGAATCTGATTCATTCATACAAATTGGAGACAGAATGGCCCAACTTGACAAAAATGCAGTGAATGGAGGTTTGGTAAAGAAGGAGTCTGCCCCAGCCCTTCTGACAGTGCAAGAAAAGGGGAGCTGTGGCGCAGCAGATAAAAACCTCAGTGCTGATGTGTGGGCTGAAGCCCCAAGTGATCCTCCAGAACCTGCAGAAAATATAACAAAGGGCCTCAAAAACGTCCTGCTGATTATAAAACAGGGAAAGAAAGAGGAAGGGTGCAGTTTAAATGAAAAATGTTATTTGCAAGAAAAGTCATACTTGTTTCTTTTGCAGATCCGACCACGTTTCGCCACTGTCCCTGAGTGTGCTGTGTGGTCCCCCTTCCGGTGTGTGCGTGTGGGGTCGGGGAAGGGACCGAATCCCCAACCTGAACCTGGCTGAGTAAAGTGCCAGCACCATGGATCCATTTTGCGCAAACTGCGCCTTCAGTTCAAGTTCAACTTGTTTGCTGTGTTTTTTTTTTTTTCTTTCCCCTCTCGTATGGAACTCTGACTTTTGCTTACCTTCCAGAAAACCTTTCAGGTGGACCGTGCACCTTTACATGAGCAGAACTCATGCCACATCAAATTGCTAACACTGTTGAATTAGAGACTCATTCAGAAAAAAAAAAAAAAAAAACATTGCCCAGTCTTTTCTATGTAGATGTAGCTGATGTGAAAGGTTATGAGATCAATGTGTTAATCCACTTCTATTCCTTTACAGGGATTGCTTTGATCATAATGTTTTTTTGTTTGTGCTGATGTTTTTTTTTGTTTGTTTGAAATATGAGATATGTGAAACAAAAATTCATTGGTCAAAGGGCGGAATGTCCTGCCATTTGATAAAGTTTTGTTTTGACCAATGACTTTGTGTTTCACCACTGCGCATATTAGTTGCTCAATGTTCACCAGTAGCACATGGTATGTTTTGTTCAGCTTAACTGCCTATTGGCTTTGACATGATATTCAGCTCCGCTGCCTATTGGCTTTGACATGATATTATACATTGCATTTTGTATTCAGCTCAGCTGCCTATTGGCTTTGACATGATATTATACATTGCATTTTATATTCAGCTCAGCTGCCTATGGGCTTTGACATGATATAAGACATTGCATTTTGTATTCAGCTTAGATGCCTATTGGCTTTGACATGACACTAGACATTGCATTTGATATTTAGGTTAGCTGCCTATTGCCTTTAACATGACATTGCATTTGATATTTAGGTTAGCTGCCCATTGCCTTTAACGTGGAGTTCAGTATTTTTCCAAGCTCTGTTTTTGCACCAGAGAACCAAGATGTTTTGCTCTCACAGTAGACTAGACCTGATAAGAGAGAGTACATGGGCGTTGTTTTTCCTCGCTTGAGCTTGGGAACAGGAGTAGTCTTGGAGACCTGGCCAGTCTCCAAAGGGCTTGCTCAGTTTCCCAGGTCTGAGAGGAGGGGGCACACCTTTGTAACGAATGTAACAGGCTGCAGAGAGTCAGATTCGAATCTGCCGGACCTCGTGCTGGAGCTTGGCGCCAGCTGGCAGCATCCCGTGTGGGTAGATGACACTCTTTCTCGCGGCTGACAGGGGTCATCAGCTTGCAGACCTTAGAAAGATGTAGCTGTAAATAGTTCCTACACGGTGAAGTATTTGTTTTGCTTTGCATTCAATATTTTATAAATATAACCTGCTGTGTATATTGCAAACTGATATATTTTGTTTGATTAACGCGGACTTGAAAGCTACTAATTCGTCATTCATTCATAAACATTGTGGTTGGGGAAGAATAAAATAACAATAAAAGTCTTCTTTGACCTCAGAAGTGCATTTCTGTTGTGTTATGTTAGTGCTTAGAAACTAAATAAGAGGAAAGCACTACAGACCTGACTGACCACGGCTTCCCTGAGAAACCAATTATGTAATGTGCTCGGCTGCCCAGTCATCCCTGCCCTTGAGTAGAGATGGGGCACTGCTAGTTAACCGGAGCAAAACCCGGATTGGAACGACAGGTGTTACCTGCAGTGGGTCAGGCTTAGTCTCCCACGCCGCGGGTGATTCTGCCGCTCAAAATCCAGTAGTCGCATTAGAATAATGAAATCCTACGTGATACAATAACATTCTTCATCCCTCCCAGATGGGCTTTAGACCCTTACACAGCACGGAATCAGCATTGATTGGAGTCACGGAGGAAGTCAGGAAATGCCTGGATCAAGGATTATTTTCAGCAATTGTGTTTCTTGATCTCAGTGCCGACTTTGACACTGTAGGTCACAATTTCTTACTCCGGAGAATGAGGGAAATTGGAGTCACAGGGAATGCATTAAGTTGGTTTTCCCAGTTTTTAGATGCAAGAACTTTCGAGGTACTTGATCACTCTTTCTATTTGAGTTGCTTCAATAGCTGTTAGGGAGTGCCACAGGGCTCCTCTCTTAGCCCCACGTTGTTCAATATTTATATGTTGCCACTGGCAAAGGTAGTGGAACCATATGGCCTTTCCCTAGTATCATATGCAGATGAAACCCAGTTGGTGGTATCTCTCTCCACTTCATAGAATTCATTTGAATCACTGCTTGCCCCCTGTCTACGGGCAGTATCCAATTGGATGTCTGACTGTAAACTCAAGTTGAATGGAGACAAAACAGAGGTTATATTCCTGGGTCATCACCCCCAACCAAATCTAACCCCTACTGTTTTGCACTCACTAGGAGACCTCTCCTCTCCCAAGGGGCGCATTTAGAGTCTTGGTGTATGGCTTGGCCCATGGCAGACCATGGACCATCGGGCGAAGAAAATATCTTCCATATGTTTTGGCATACTCAGACTTCTTAGAAAGTTGTTCAAAATACTTCCATTTATCACGAAGTGACTTCTATTACAAGCATTAATCATCTTGCCCCTGGATTATGGGAATACCTTATTTCTTGGGGCTCCAAATTATGTTAAAAAGAAATTGCAGCTGGTGCAGAACACCGCTGCCTGCCTTCTCTTCAATATACCCAGGCATGAACCGACCGGCTAAGTCAGCCCTTTCAGCCCCGCATTGGCTCCCATTGGGGCAACATATAAAGTTCAAAGCATTTTACTTCATCCATAGAGCTCTGTATGTCAAAGGTCCTCCGCTCTTGCAAACTTTGGCCACTTTCCATAAGCCTGCCAGATCAGGTCATCATCAGTAGCTTTAGCTGTAATTCCGTCAATAAAAAAGGCCAAATGGGGCGGAAGATCTATGTCCTATCTTGGCACCAAATTGTGGAATTTCCTAGCTCGTCTCTACGTCAAACTTGCCACGAATTATCCTTTCATCGGCTACTGAAAACATGGCTGTATTAATCTTTGTCCCTAAGGCATTGTTTGTGGAAGATTTCTGTGTAGTGCTGGGAGGCTTTTGGGTAGCCATGCGCTATATGAATTTTCATAACATAACATAACAAAACATAATATAATATATCACATAACACCACTGGTGCAGTGTTGCTAAAGGGTCAGAGTACGCCAGGATGACTTTAGTCATCTAGGAAGCAGACTTTCTGCCTGTTTCAGTACCATGCAGTGTCTTGAGTAATGGGTGAGTGGGTGGCTCAGTCTGTAGGATCCCCTGCAGGTGCTTCAGTTCTGCAACCAAGCACTGGTGTGTTAGAACTTGTCCCGTGGTAACCCATGTTGGTCAGCCAGGAGATTGAATGGGATTAAGGCTTTATGCTGAAATAGGTCTTCTGTGGTACATATCCCTGCTTTCTTCCATGCCGTGGTGCCATCTCACCCTTGTGAATCATTGTAAAACACTAAAGCTTTGAAGCTGGATCTTGGAGGCATAAGGTCTTACCTCAGGGAGGATTTGCAGTGTGCTACGATAGCATTTAGGGACAATCTGTAGTAGCCTGTTTGCAGGCTTTGGTAGGTGTGGAGATGGAAGAAATAGCTCCCAAACAGCAGTCAGAGCTCTCAGCCCCTCTCCATCACCCACTTCCGACAGTTTGGGGTGTGTCAGCCAGTGGGCCAACCACTGAAGCTGTGCTGCCAGGTAATAATGTTCAAATATTGGAGTTATCAGGCCTCCCAATTGGTGGGTAGCTGCAGCTTAGCCAAAGCGATTCTACACCACCTGTTGTTCCAGAATAAGTCACCCAACATAGTGGTCAGGATGCCGAATATTCCATGGCGAACGTGGATCCGCAAGTTGGCAAAGTAGTAAAGGAGTCATAGCAACATGGCCATTTTGGAGAGGGAGATTCAGCTTTGCATCATCAGGGGAAGAGTGCACCAAAATGGAATTTGAGGCCAGAAGGAGGAAGTCACCTTCATCAGATTGCGGGCCAAAATATCTTAGTTAGCATGATATATGTTGATGACTAGGTATTGGACATTAGGGGGTGGTCCTGTGGTTATGAACCACCAAATCATACAGGGGAAATTCAGGATTGGCGGGTACAGGCATGGTTTAGCCCAGTTGACCCAGAGACTTGAAGAGTTGTGAATTTCTCCAGTATGTGCGCCACCTGAGCCACCCCTTCTTGGATATCTCTAAGATATATTAAAACTTAATCTGCATATAGTGACACTGCTTGTGTCTCACCATAATTCGGGAGCCCCATTTTCTCCCTGACTGAACAAAGGGCTCTATCCCCTGGGGGAAGAGTAGTGATGACAGTGGACATCCCTGGCATGTACCATGGCCCACTGGGAAGGGGCCTGAAATTAGCACACCAATCTTTACTTTTGCAGTCAGTTCATTATAAAGGAGCTTAATCAGTTTGATCATTCTGTCTCCCAGACACGTCCAAATGCAGTACCTTGAACATATAGTCAAAGTTGAGCATGTCAAAGGCCCTTTCCAGAGCCAGGAAAAAGCAGGCTGGATAAGACCAGTGTGGTGGGGCTTCTTCTTGTAGTCTGTGCAGCCTGGGTATGCTGAGGGAGGTGGATCTGCAGGGTATGAAAACTGTTTTGGTCAGGGTGAACTAGGGCAGGCATTGTTGCAAGTAGTCTTGTTGCTAGTAATTTGCTTAGGATCTTGTAATCAATGCCTAGCATGGTCAATGTTTACTCAAATGACAGTGGTTCACTTGGGATAACAAAACCTACAGAGAACAATGCTAGGAAAATAAATTAAAATATATGTAGCGTAAGCTTAACACCCAAAATAGAAACCCAAAAGAAACATATGCACACATAAATAGATAAGCACAACACAGAACATAGCAAACCCTAAAATGTGTTCATTGAATCTAATCAAAAACAGAGTAATCAGCTGCTGCTTTTACCACAGACAACAGCAAATGATTTTCAAGTCTGACAACAGGTCAACGAGTTTTGGATCCGTAGTCAAACAAATCAACACTTGAACAGTGGATTTAGCGGTCCAGATTACAATAATGCCGGTCCATGATTCAGTCCCAAGGTTGACTTGACCAGGGCCATCATCAAGACAAAGTGTAACAAAAATAAAGGAATATTTTAATAAACTAAACAAAGAAGGGAAACAAATATAATTTAGAAGAAACTTCTATACAAATATTCAAAAAATAAGAAATCAAGAGGGGAACAGCTGGTGATGGTGTGAAAAGACAAACAAACATAGCATATGATGAGAAAAACAAAGACCAACCATCACCAGGTGTACAGGCTAATGAAGAAAGCATAAAAAGAGTGAAAAGGTTAAAAACCGAATCAAGACAACAATCCAGACCACTTAGTAGTACCAGAGTAATTTTAATTATATAGCACAAGCCAGGGACACAACACCCAGTGTGCATCAGCATAAAGGATCTACTGACTCATAAAATGAAATTGAATTGCAGAAAGAATTGTCATCAGTGATGCAGAACCATATAGCACAGTATGCTGGAAGAGTAATCCTGTCACTCCATACCTACTATATAGCATCACAATAAGAAAAGAAAAAAAAATGCCAGACTTAGTAGCACTCGAGAGAGCTACATTAAGCTTTAGAGTGAGGAGTCCATCAAAACACAGAGCCACCAATGACCAAAAAACAATTTATTTTTCCCCACTGAGTACTGAGAAATGGGGTGGCATGTGGGAGATACCGACATTCATGCGCTGGTAGTCACCTAAGAAAAAACAATTCAAAATATCAGTTATCAATAGAATTAACTTGGGGCCTGTGAAAAAGATATTCGCTCAAGATCAGAGGGATGCAGAAACTTACTCTATTGCTCGCTGGCCTTGCAAGCAGTCAGTGCGTACTAAAAAACAGCCTCAGCAGAAACCTTTCCCTCAGCGTACTTAGTACAAACCCCATGAGCCGGTAGTAACCTGAGGGAAAAGCCATCCAAAACAAAGTCACCAGCTAAAATTAAATTAAATTGATTGGGTCCCAATGAATAAGCGTGCAAGATCAAGAGAATATAGGAACCTACTGTGTATCCAGCCGGCAATCAAGTGTGCGCGCTCAAGAACCGGCATCGGGTGAGATGGTGAAATAAACCAGGCCAAGTAAGAGTAAAAGGCCACTTTTAATAGGACACGTATGCAGTTTTGAAACTTCATTAAAACATTTTACAATTTAAATTAATCGCTGCACTAAGACAGTAAGCACAAACCTAACACCCCACCCGTAAACCTTCCCACCAACAATAGAATCCACCAAACCATTCTTACAACTTTCAATCTTCACCATCCCCTTTCTTTCATCCACTGCCCTCCCCCGCGACTCGGCCATGGCTCCCCTGTGTACCTCTTCCAAAGTTAATTCTGTAGTGTCCCCAACCCTTCTGGCCTGTCATGAGCTTCTTACTTCCTTCCCCTGTCCAAAGCGACAACCTAAAGCCACAGAACTGCAGACTCCTAAAAGCAAACCGGAATAATTTAATCTACAAAGGGAGGGAGGGACAAGGAAAACACACCAAATGGCACCCTAACTACAGGACGACAGCATCAGAATAACAAAATGCAACTCGCCTCTCTAATGGGCACCCTAACCCCACTCCGTGTACAAAACCCACCCATCCTAGCCCCTGAGGCCTGGACTTCACCACCATCTCAGGATGCCCTGGGGTGGACATCCTTCAGATGACACCCCTAGGAGCCCACATTGGGCAAGATGGTGAAATAAACCAGGCAAAGTAAGAGTAAAAGGCCACTTTTAATATGACAGGTATACAGTTCTGAAACTTAATTAAAACATTTTGCAATTTAAATTAAACACCTTACTAATACAATAAACACAAACCTAACACCCCACCCATAAACCTCCCCCTGAACAATAAAATACACCAAACCATTCTCACAACTTTCAATCTTAACCATCCCCTTTCTTTCATCTACAGCTTTTCCCCCCTGACTCAACTACGGCTCCCCTGTTTCCCTCTGCCAAAGTTAAATTGCAGTGTCCCCAACCACTCCAGCCTGTTGTGAGCTTCTTACTTCCTGCCACCAGGAAAAATCCCCACCAAGGTGTTTTTCCTATCCCCCTCCAAAATTATTTTTTTTGGTATGGCCTGTCACCAAAACAGCTAGCCACCAGAATGCTGTAGGCTTTAAAAAGGAATAGGCTGTCACAATTACTGAACCAAGGCTCCTCACCACACACAGTAGAAATTTCTATGAAATTTCATAGAAATATAATTTTCACGAGCAATCTTGAGGCAAACTGTGCCTACAATTAAAGACACTTTCTCGAATGAATTTGGGATCTTCACGTATTCTTTCTCCAACTTCAACCGTTCTACCAGGGATACATGTCCTTGCTACGTGATTGGACTATTTATATCAGTGTGCTGTGGTCACATTGCATTGTTGTCACTGTGTACATTGGTACTCAATTTTGTGCCTACTGGGTAGTAAGGCACCTGACCATTTGGCACCAGACCATGACTGTACTTACATTCTCCAACTGTACTGGGTTTTACTCCCTAGATGTGCGGCACCTCTCACCCTTACTACCCCATATCTCTGTAGTAAACAACCATGTTCATCCTGATGTCTACAAGATGCTCCCATCTTAATAATTTCTTCCCAGGCTCTTCTGTACGCAGTTCTAGTACTCACTGCTAGGGAATTTTCAACCAACTCAAGCATCCTTAAACTACTAGCTCCCATACCTCTTGAGGCACTTGCGTTTTCAGTAAATTTGCTCCGGGCGCCAACCCACAAAATCTCTGCCACTGTAAACAAGACATTGAGTCTGCTATATTATTATTCTCACCTGGCACGTATGGCTCTAAATAACATTAAGCAACCCAGCATAAATCTTTGAAATAGCTTTAAAAGATGTTTGTCCTTAACTTTCCAGCCATTGACCAAATCCAGTACTGACCTGTCATCTACTTTATAAATCACCATTTTGTTCTCCAACTGTTGTCCCCAAACTATCAACGACACTAGCAAAGGAAAGAAATAAAAAAATGCAATGCTCCTCTTCTCTTCCCACTGTTTTACTGTCCATTTTTCCACACACCGTTTACCTTCTCACAGCAGGCCAAAAAAGGTAGACCCAGCTGCATCTGAAAATATCTGAACCATGTAAGTGAAATCTAGATCCAACTAGATCCAATGACCACATGGTAACTCCCTTAAAACCTTTCAAAAACATTAACCAAACTTCAATGTCTGCTCGTAGTGCAGCTGAAATCCTGATCCTGTGGTGCAGCAATTTAGCTCCTGACATAGAAAAATCAAGGTGCCTACAAAATGATCTGCCTGCTATGACCACCCAGCAAGCAAAATTAAGATGCCCCAACAGGCGCTGGATCTGATGAAGTTGAAGCTTGGGTGCCACCAATGCTTCTTCAGGTAATGCTACAATCTATCTAACCTTCTTCACTGGTAACCTCACATCCATCTTCACAGTGTTCAGTTCAATTCCCAGAAAAACTAAACATGTACTTGGACCTTCTGTTTTTTCAGGGGCCAACGGCACACCTAGTTCACCTGTCATACTCTGGAATTGTTGTCAAGCCCTCTCACAATCCTGGATATTGTCTGTACCAACAAACAGAAAGTCATCCAAATAATGGGTCATGTGGTCATAATCTGTCCTGTACATAAAATATCACTGTAGAAATGTTCTGTAAGCCTCAAATAAACGACAAGAGATGGTACAATCCATGGGTAATACTTTATCAACATACAACAATTTTTTTAATTGAATACCTAGCAAAGAGAAATCCAGAGGGTGGACAGGAAGCAGGTGAAAGGCTTATTTAATATCGCAGTTTGCTAGTTTAGCTCCAGGGCCCACAGCCCTAATCAAGGCCATAGTAACATCCACTGAGGCAAATCGCACGGCATCATCCTCCTTTGTCATATAGGTGGTCATTACAACCCCGGCGGTGGGTGTTAAAGCGGTAGTAAAACCGCCAACAGGCCGGCGGTAAAATAAATTGAATCATGACCGTGGCGGAAACCACCAACATAGACAGCCACTTTAACACTCCGACCACCATGGAAGTACAAACAAACACCGTGGTGGTAACCGCCAACAGACAGGCGGAAGACAATGTACCGCCCACAGTATTACAAAAGTCCAATCCGCCACCTTTTCCGGGGCGGATTCACCGCAAATATAAACACAGTGCAAACAGGACTTGGAAGGGAAAACGCTCACCTCTACACACCCCACGAGGAACCAGGACACCATGGAACCGGTACTCCAGATACTCCCTGCCTTTGTCTTCCTGCTCCTCTACCAGGAGCACGACCACCAACGGCAAAGACCACGGTGAGTACTGCACCTACGACACAGGGGAGGGGGGAGGGAAAAAAGAGTGACACACACATGCAACACGCAACACCCCCACCCTCACCCACGACAACACACACACTAATACATCATGATACATTACAGTTACGCCCCCCAAACCCCTGGAAGAATGCAAAGACAAAAGGAAATGATTTGAACGTTTGTAATCTATTAAAATCCAGTACTCAAAAATATATATATACACTATAAACAAATATATACACCAAGAATACAAGTACAAGGTATTCCACCATTAAAGTCCGTGGACCACTGGGCCCAAAATGCATGGGCGAGGCCCACACAAGATACCCGATCACAACCGAGAGAACACTGCTGGGGCATCAGATCGATATACAACAGGCACCACGCGGAAGGGAAAGGGAGCACCTCAGCCGGATGAGTGCACAACGCCAGATCCACGAGGGGGCTCCATGCCCATTGATGTATCCTGGGGAGTGCAAAGCCACAGTCTCTCAAGTCTCTACAGTGGGTGGGTTGCCCACTGATTTATCCTGGGGAGTGCAAAGCCACAGTCTCTCAAGTTTCTCAAGTGGGTGGTTTGCCCACTGCTTTATCCTAGGGAGTGCAAAGCCACAGTCTCTCAAGTCTCTACAGTGGGTGGTTTGCACACTCTTCATTCCTGGGGAGTGCAAAGCCACAGTCTCTCAAGTCTCCACAGTGGGTGGTTTGCCCACTGTTCAATCCTGGGGAGTGCAAAGCCACAGTCTCTCAAGTCTCTACAGTGGGTGGTTTGCCCACTGTTCCATCCTGGGGAGTGGAAAGCAACAGTCTCTCAACTTGATAACAGTCTCCACTGGTTCTGGAGGGGGACTGGTGCCCAGAGTGCTTCATCCTGTGAATGACAGAGGTAGTGCATGGATCTCTCCACTGGCTCTGGAGGGGGACTGGTGCCCAGAGTGCTTCATACTGTGAAGGACAGAGGTAGTGGATGGATCTCTCCACTGGTTCTGGAGGGGGACTGGTGCCCAGAGTGCTTCATCCTGTGAAGGACAGAGGTAGTGGATGGATCTCTCCACTGGTTCTGGAGGGGGCTTAGTGCCCAGAGTGCTTCATCCTGCCAAGGACTGAGGTAGTGGATGTGATACTCCACTGGTTCTGGAGGGGGCTTGGTGCCCAGAGTGCTTCATCCTGCTCGTGGCGGCCCCAGTAGCGTCAGAGATTTTGGCGCTCATTGGCCTGCGGTGCTTGTGGCGGCGGAGTCCTTGGCAGCGTTGCTGGTGGCGGCGGAGTCCTTGGCAGCGTTGCTGGTGGCGGCGGTGTCCTTGGCAGCGGTGCTGGTGGCGGCAGTGTCCTTGGCAGCGGTGCTGGTGGCGGCGGTGTCCTTGGCAGCGGTCTTGTCCCCCGTGCAGGTTTTCGGCGACTTGCCTGTCTTTCTGTGCCCCTTCCCGACCTTGGATGGTGGTGCAGCTATCTTCCCACTCCCAACTGTACTCCTGGGAGAGGCTTTGGTGGTAGATGTTTTGCCTTTCTCCCGCCGGGCACTGGGCAACTTTTTATGCTTTTGAGGTGGGGGACTGTTCGTGGTCTGGCTCCTTGGCACACTGGCTGCCCTGCTGCTTGGCGCACTCCAGAAGCCGGTTACTGCTGGCACCACTGTTCCCGCTAATGTTGTGGCTGAGATGCTGGTTTGGGACCTGGAAAGGTGGGCCCTAGGGGACCGAAGGGGTGGGGGAGGTGAGGGGAAGAGGTCAAGGTTGGACAGGAAAAGTTTTTTGGACACACTGGGACGGGTAGATGGAGGTGGTTTGGGAGTGGAGGAAGAGGTAGTGGTTGTAGGAGGTGTACGTTTCCTGAAGGTGCATGGGCTGGAGGCTGTCGTGAGGTGGATGGCTGTAGGGTGGGTGTGTGGTTGCATTTGTGTACCTTGGGAGGTGGGCTCACAGACACACTGGGAGAGGACACAGGGGGATGTGTGAATGGTAGTGGGGGGTGGTGAGTGCACTTGAGCGGGGTTTGGTGATTGGTGTGCTGGTGATGGACGTAGTGGCTGAAGATGTAGTGCATGAAGGTGTGAGTGGAGACGAGACAGGGAGGGTGGAGGGAGACATGGAGGAGGGGGACATAGTGGAGCAGTGGATGTTGGTATGTGTGCATGGGTATGATGCTTGCGTGAGTGCCTGTGGGATGTGTGGTGCTTATGTTTGCCAGAGCTTCCTTTGTGTGTTGAGGTGTGTACATGCTGGTCTGATGGTGTGCTTGGGATAGGCTGAGGTACAGGGGTTTGTGTCTGGGTGGAGGAAGTTGGAGGGGGAGGCTGGACACAGGGACAATGGCTGCCATCAGTGCTGAGGCCAGATTGTGAAAAGCTCACTGTTGGGCTGCCTGACCAGAATGAATGCCCTCCAGGTATGCATTGGTCTGTTGCAACTGCCTCTCTACACCCTGGATGGCATTCAAAAAGGTAGACCTCCCAACAGTGAGGGACCTGAGGAGGTCAATGGCCTCCTCACTGAGGGCAGCAGGGCTGACTGGGGCAGGGGCTGAGGTGCCTGGTGGGAAGGAGATGCCCACCCTCCTGGGTAAGCGGCCACACAAGGGAGCTCCCATCAGAGGAGGAGTCTGTGTCGCTGGTCTCAGCTCCTGTCCCAGCCGTGGAGCTCCCCTCGCCCTCCATCCCACTGGTGGCTTCAGACTCCGTTGTGTCGCCCTCCAGGGCCATGTGGGATGCAGCTCCCTCCTGCTCCGGTGCCACTGCTCCTCTGCTTGATGATGCTAATGCACACAAGAACAGGGAGACCACAAAAAGGGGGGGAAGACAGAGGAAAGACATGTTGAGTGCATGCAATACTGCTACCGTTGGCAGACACTACAGACACAGAAGTCCCCTGCACTACGCCGTGCACTTTGAGTTCCCTAATTAATCACAGGGACATGGGGTACAAGGCCTACGCCTGATTGCTGCACACATGGAAGTCACAAGAGCCTGACTAGGTGTAGTTGGCTCTGAACACAGGTGGGGTGGGGTGCCACATGGCCTGCCTTACGACGGGACCTTGCCTACTAAACTCGCCCTGGCCTAGGGGAACTCACAGCCCACCTCCCCCACCCAGACACCTCCACAGCACGCAGAATCAGCTGAATGAGAGTGTACTCACCCCCTTGTGGCTGCTGTGATGCCCTCAAGCGCCCATCCAACTCCGGATACGCCACCGCCACGATCCGGAACATCAGGGGGGTCATGGTGCAACGGGCACCCCTCCCACGTTGGGAGGCCATCCCCAGCTGGGCCTCCGCCGTCTTCTTGCTCCAGCGGCGAATGTCCTCCCATCTTTTCCGGCAGTGGGTGCTCCGTCTGTGGTGGACACCCAGGGTCTGGACTTCCTTGGCGATGGCATGCCAAATATCCTTCTTCTGGTGGGCGCTGACCTACAGGAATAGTACAGGGGAAAAGGAGAAGATATAACTGTCCGCACCGTCACAGTCATTGGCCCGCATCCCTACCCTTGCCATGACCCACATGCACTCACTGACATTTCATGCACGCCTCATTCTCCCCCCCCTATCTTCCATCCACACCACTCCACACAGGCATTGCCCATTCGGCATGCTCACAGTGTACTTACCTGTTTGTCTGGAGGACCGTAGAGTAGCGTTTACTGGGGGAGGACCCCATCCACTAGTTTCTCCAACTCCTCCGTGCTGAAGGCAGGGGCCCTTTCCCCAGACACATGAGCCATTGTCTCTTCCAGACTGAGGTCACAGCAGCACTTGCAGTGTAGGTCCTCTCCTGTCGAAGATCGGGTATCGAGTGAGTGAACAGAGAGAAAATGGCAGTGACGTCCGCTGCAGTGCGTACCGTCACTGCCGGCGTACATCGTCATTGGCTCCTCGGACCCATACGGTCCAATGTTAACCAATGCAGGATTGCGCCGCAGTCTTCGACCGCCTACCGCGATGGTGTACAACGCCAGCGCAGTTACCTCATATCCCCTTGTCCCACATTACAGGTCAGGCAGACGCCATTTCAGGGGGCCACATGGCATTAATTTTAAATGCGTCACACATATCTAGGCCTTGCGTACACACTAATACAGGAACATAGCGGTTTGAAAAAATTGAGGAATAAAGTTGTGTTTACGTACCTCAGTGTTGGTTGACTCTCTGCTCGCTGTTCTCCTCCATAGAGCACGTCCGCTGGGGCAGGTGAGGAGGTGGCGGCATCCTCCGGTGTACAGACCGCTGGTGGACCTGTCAACAATGGAGGAGTGCCATGTAATTGCACCTACAGACTTGATCGTGCCACAATCCTGGAACTGTGTGCCCAGTTGGAGCCAGACCTGATGTCAGCTATTCGCCATCCCACAGGAATCCCCCCTCTAGTGCAGGTGCTGCCAGTACTCCATTTCCTGGCAAGTCGGTCTTTTCAAACTACAGTGGCCATAGCATCAGGGATGTCCCATCCTATGTTCTCCAACGTGTTGTCCAGAGTGTTGTCTGCCCTGCTGAAACACATGCGCAGCTACATTGTTTTCCCTCCGGTGGAGGATTTGCCAACAGTGAAAGTTGACTTCTATGCCCTGGGACATATCCCCAACATCATAGGTGCCATTGATGGGACACATGTGGCCTTGGTACCCCCCGCAGGAGTGAACAGGTGTACAGAAACCGGAAGACTTACCATTCAATGAAGGTGCAGATGGTGTGTTTGGCCGACCAGTACATCTCCCATGTGAATGCCAAGTTTCCTGGCTCAGTGCATGACGCTTACATTTTGAGGAATAGCAGTATCCCTTATGTGATGGGGCAACTCCAGAGGCACTGTGTGTGGCTATTAGGTGAGGATATGGAGCCTATATAGTGTGACTAGGTGTCTGGGTCTGGGGATGTCCCTAAGAGTTACTGTGTGTCTAACAGATTTCTCTCGACATTTGCAGGTGACTCTGGCTACCCCAACCTGTCATGGCTACTGACCCCAGTGAGGAATCCCAGGACAAGGGCAGAGGAACGCTAAAATGAGGCCCATGGGCGAACTAGGAGGGTTATAGAGAGGACCTTCGGCCTCCTGAAGGCCAGTTTCAGGTGCCTCCATATGACAGGTGGTTCCCTATTCTACTCACCATAGAAGGTGTGCCAGATCATCGTGGCCAGCTGTATGCTTCACAACTTGGCTTTGCGACAACAGGTGCCTTTTCTGCAGAGGATGGTCCAGATGGAGGTGTTGTGGCAGCTGTGGAGCCTGTGGATAGTGAAGAAGAGGATGCAGAAGAAGAGGACATCGACAACAGAAACACAGTGATTCATCAATACTTCCAGTGGGACACAGGTAAGAAGACATCACTGCCTGCTACATCTGATATAATTGTTCAACCTCTCATCTGTCTGTCACTTTCACCCAGTGTATGGACCCTGAGTTGTCACTTTCCCTTTCAATTTCACAGATGTGGGTCCCACTGTGTGACATCTGCTTTGTTTCCGCATGGACTAGAGCTGTGTGACATAGGTATGTTGACAATACAATGGATATAGCATTTTTACACAGTTATTGCAAATACACATTTTCGAAAGCACAGACTGACTCCAGATTGTTTTGTGCTTTAAGGGTGTTTATTTAAGTGCTAAATATTGGAGGGTGTTGTAACATGGTCAGGGGTGATGGTGGAGGAATGTCCATGGCAGAGTCCAGTCTATGAGTCTCACAGGTGCATTGTCCAAAGGGGCATGGGAAGTGGAGCTAGGGCAGTTTAAGGATGGACAGGGTGACAAAGTGGGACAGAAGGATGACAATCAGGGTGGTCTCATTTCTTGGCGGGGGTCTTTGCATTGTTCTCTGTGTTTGTCCTGGATCTCAGGGACCGCTTGCGGGGTGGTTCTCCATCTGCGGGGGGTTGGGTGCTGGTGTCGTGGTCCTGTGGCGGTGCTTCCTGTCCACTAGCGCCGGCAGAAGTGGTGGGCTGTTCATCGTCCAGGCTAGTGTCAGGGGCCCCTTTTTGTGCCACAGTGTCCCTCCTGGTGTTGGCGAGTTCCTTCAGCACCCCTACAATGGTACCCAGGGTGGTGTTGATGGATTTGAGTTCCTCCCTGAACCCCAAATACTGTTCCTTCTGCAGCCGCTGGGTCTCCTGAAACTTGGCCAGTACCGTTGCCATTGTCTCCTGGGAATGGTGGTAGGCTCCCATGATGTTGGAGAGGGCCTCGTGGAGAGTGGGTTCGCTGGGCCTGTCCTCCCCCTGTCGCACAGCAGACCTCCCAGTTCCCCTGTGTTCCTCGGCCTCTGTCCCCTGAACCGTGTGCCCACTACTACTGCCCCCAGGTCCCTGGTGTTGTTGGGGTGGTGGGTTAGCCTGGGTTCCCTGTAGTGGTGGACACACTGCTGCTTGACGTGTCCTGGGGACAGAGGTATGGGCCCGCTGGGTGGGTGCTGTGCTGGTGTTTCCAGCGGGGGAGGCTCTGTTGTGGCTTGTGCCAGTGTGAGGGGAACCGACTGTCCCAAGGTCCCAGATGGGCCAGGCTGGTCATCTAGATCCAGTTGGACAGAGCTACTGCCATCACTGTGGGCCTCTTCTGTTGGTGGAGTAGACATGTCTGGACCCTCCTGTCCGGTGACGTTGGGTAGGGGTCCTGCAGGGGTGTAAAGGCATGATTATTGCATCTGTGTGTGCCATGGTGTGCAATGGGTGGGTGACCCTGTACCCCAGTGCTTGCATTCTTGTGTGGGACCTTGTGTGATAATTGTATAGGGGTGTGTTTGGGTATGTGCAGTGGCCATACATTGGTGATGGGTGTCCATGCTTTGGTGTTGCATGCAGGGCTTGGTGTTGGGATGGGTGGGTTGTGATAGTGGGACATATGTGAGGAGTTGGAGTGATGGGGGTGAGGGTGAGGGTATGTGATAGCATGAAGGTAGGGTGGGGGATGTAATAGTTAAGATTTGACTTACCAGAGTCCATTCCTCCACCTACTCCTGCGAGGCCCTCAGGATACAGTATAGCCAAGACCTGCTCCTCCAATGTTGTTAGCTGTGGGGGAGGAGGTGGGGGTTCACCGCCAGTCCTCTGAACTGCAATGTTGTGTCTTGAGACCACTGAACGTACCTTCCTCCGTAGGTTGTTCCACCTCTTCCTGATGTCATCCCGTGTTCATGGGTGCTGTCCCACTGCGTTGACCCTGTCCACAATTCTGTGCCATAGCTCCATCTTCCTAGCTATGGTGGTGTGCTGCACCTGTGATCCGAAAAGCTGTGGCTCTACCCGGATGATTTCCTCCACCATGACCCTGAGCTCCTCCTCAGAGAACCTGGGGTGTCTTTGCGGTGCCATGGGGTGGTGTGGGTGATGTGTGGGGTGGTATGTGTTGTGATGTGTGGGGTGATGTTTAGGGTGTGTGGTGTTTTGTGCGTGGATGTTGTGTCAGTGATGGTGTTGAGTGCCTGTAGATGCTAGTTTGTAGATGGTGCTGTCTCTCTCTGGCCTTCAGTCGCAATTGTGGTCGTAAGGGTTTGTGGGTGATGTGGGTGTGTGTTTTATATTGTATTGGATGTGTTGGAGTGGTGTGTGTATGTGTCTCAGGTGTGTGTATTTCGATTTGTTCAATGTGGTAGTGTTTCCTAAATGTGTGTGTATTTTGAGTGCAGCGGTGTGTACTGCCAATGGAATACCGCGGTTGAAAGACCGCCGCGTGAATTCATGGGTCGTGATAGTGTGGGCGTATTCCTGTTGGTGTGACGGTGTCGGTTTTGTTATCGCCAGTTTATCACTGACCTTTGGTGTGGCGGACTTGTGTGGGTGTCTAAATTTTGGCGGATTCCGAGCTGTGGCTCATAATAGCTGTGGCGGAATTCCACTGCCGTGGCGGTGTTTTGGCAGTCTTCTGCACGGTGGTAAGCAGCATTTACCGCCAATGTTGTAATGACCCCCATAGTCATTATCGGACAAGCCATGTGGCCATGACAGGTGATGAATCATGCAAAATTCACCATCGTTCTTTTTAGGTACTACACCTGTTGGAAAGATCTGAAAAAGGACCTGCCATCCTCCCTTCTGCCACTTCTTTAATGTCTGCCTGACAATCTGATGATGTTCCTTTGCTGATTTTAAATTCTCTGCCAACTGCGTTGTATAGGCACTTGATATCTGAGTCTGAAACCTTCTTTGATATCCCATTCTAGCTTTGTTGTCTTCTCTATTAGGATACCATTTTAACCAATAGGACAAACGTTCCATATTAATTGGCATAAAAACCTTGGTATCCAGGTTGAAAGGATCCCCTGCTGCCTCTGCCTTGCCCACTACCTCCAAAACATGCTTGTTCACTGAAGCACCGCAGTAGTGCATGTTTTCCCCCACATTTGGAACATTCATGTTCAAGGGTTTTTTGGGCAATAACCCCTGATAAATCCCAAGCATGCTCCTGAATTGAAACTTTGGCCTCTACCCATTGATCCCACCCCTTCAACGTGGGTTTCCCAAGAAAGGGCTGATGTGGCACCGCTAGGCCACTTGCTGTATGCATTGTAGGAGGGGACCATTGAGAGTACATCCATTGCACCCATAACTCATTGTTTACCTCACCCCAGTTTTTCAGGCAAAAGCACAATGTGGACCCTGAACTCCTCACCATAGTGCAACCAACCAAAACCCTCAAATTCCGTGTGAGCTTTACAGATTGTGCCATTATACTTAAACAGGGAGACTGCTCTCTCTGGATATTCCGCGCTGGCAAAAATAAAAAATGTTGGCGTCCATGTGTCTATTGTATTCGGTGCTCTATGTCTTTTTGTCAGTTCCCAAGCCTCTTCTCTAGAGTCCTCCTTAGATTGCAATTCTCTGTTTAATAATTTGTAAACATCAACAAAATTGCCTTTCCAAATGTTCTCCTTTGTTGTATTACTTAAATGTGCCCCCAAACGCATTGAAAGTCCCATCTAAGGTAGCTTTTTTAAACACTTTGTTTTACTCTTTTCCCCACCTTCTTTCGATTGCTATTCTTTGCTTGTTCCCAACTTCTTTGTTTTATCTGCATTGCCTTATACCTCAGTATCTTCTCCCACTGCTTCCTTTTTACTTTTAATTTCCTCACCTGTTTTTTCAACTTCTTCCATATTCTGGTACGTCTCCACGGCTTTGTCCATTAACACTGTACCAGTATATTTACCCGTGAATTTTTGATGAGGCCTTCCTCCAACTCCCTACCAGCTACTCCACCTTTGAGTCTCACCTATTCTTCTTTTTGCGCTCTTCTTTTGTGGCCTCTCAACACTTCGCCTTCTTTCTTCTAACCCTGCTTGCGATTCTCCTGCCTGAAAGACATGACCTTTGGACAAATCTTTAGCATCCCTCCCTTTCTCAAAACTGCCCCTTTTTTTAACCCCCTTCTATTCACTCCAATTTGGTATTTCCTCCTCTTGAAAATCCTCCTTCTCTTCTTCATAATCAAACTCACAATCTATTTCCCCTTCAACAGGTGCTGCACTCACCTTTGGACGTTCCCCAACCTCCACACCACCGTCATAGTACTTCCAATCCACTTTTATGGAGCTGGTATTCATTGCTTACGCGGACTTCGTCTCCCACGATGTCAGGATGGTTGCGCAAAAACTCTCCCCCTCTTCTGGCTGGTCCACTGAGGTTGCTTGAAACCCAGCTGGCTGGACTTCACTGCATCCTATTTTGCTATGCAGCATTCTCCCATTGGTGCCCTGCAGTCGACCACAACCTGCAGGGATTTTGAACCTGTTCTCTGTCCTCCTTGCACTTCTCTGGGACAACTCATCACTGTGTACCCAAACCCATTTACCCAAACCCAACTTGTTTGCTTGAGACTCAAGCATAGCCAATGCACCTCAATCATGACTTGTGTTGCTGCACCCAATTCAGTATTACTAGCACACAGCTTTGCATGACAGTCTAATTTTCTCGACAGTGCCCTGCCACATCAGTTCTTTTGTGCAATTATAGTGCTGATAATGCACCTAAATGTTGACCTGCTATTACATGCACAAGACCCACACACTACTCAAATTCACCAAAATAATGTCCCAGTCCCTCTAGTTAAGCAGAGTGCACCATACATAACTCTGTGAATGCTCCTCAGTTATGAGTTCCAATCTGACCCGCTGCTTTGAGCCTGTAGTCAAGAAACAGCTTTACCAATGCACTGCAACCCTGACATCCAGTGCTTATTGCTTTTCAGCACAAGGGCCTAGTCACAACACTTTTAAAACACTTTTAATACACTTTGGGGGCAGGTGTACTGTAAGAAACTGGGCTACTGGTTAAGGGGGTAGGAGGTGAAACACTACTCAAGCAGCAGCCATAATCCTTGTGAGGGTGAAGTCACTGCAAACCCTAAACTAACTTGTGCTCAACCCTCGGGTATCTTGGCACAGAGCAGTCAGGCTTAACTCATGGGCAATATGTAAATTATTTGTGCAACACTTCAATCGGTTACACAGTAGAAATTCACCACAAAAGGATCCAGATTAGAAAAATAAAGTACATTTTAATAACCAAACAACAAAAGCCCAATCAGTAGAACCGGAGATATGCTGTTTTAAAGATTTCAGTGAAAATAGCGCCAAAAAGCACAAAGCACCAACTGTAGATATTTGTTTGCAGTGGATCCGGATGAAGTCACAAGTTCAGTCTGACGCAATGGAGCTCAGGCCAGCTACAGGGACCCACTCAGGCCAGCTGAACAAGAGTATCTTATATCTTGGTTGCCAAGCTTTTCCAAGCTCCCGCGTTGAAGATGCATTGTGCAGCCTGGGCGATGGATCTGTTCCCAGGGGCTGTGAAGCTGCAATATGAGTTCCTGAGTTTTCATCAAGGATGCTGTCAACAAGGGCTTGTGATGCAAAGTCCGGTGTCGAGGGTACATCGCGCACCCGAGGTGATGCATCGGTTACGAGGAGCTACGAGGCGAGAACTTGCATTGTCATAAAGGCTGCCGTGTACAAGAGATTTGCGCTGCGAGGGCCTACGTCAGGGATGCATCTGGCAGCTGTGGCTCCCAAGTGGGCTGCAAGATTGATGTGGAGTTCTTGCCATTGGAGAATCCTCACAGCAGAGGTGATGTGTTGGTTCTGCTTTGGGTTGCACTGTGCAGCAGAGGAGATGTGTCAGTTCTGCTAGATCAACAGATGGGCTGGCAGAGCACCTTCAGGCCCACTTCCAAGGATCCAGGACTGGGGTGGCACCAATGGGAGGGCAGGACTCACAGGTGTCAAAGTCCAGGTGCTGGGTTCAAGTTGTTGGAGTCTTCTGTCCCTGAAACTCTAGTCAGGAGACCAGCCAACTAGTCACTCTGGGGTCCTGCGTTCAACAGAAGCAGGTCCAGTCCTTCTTACTTAGGCAAGAGTACAGCAGGTCAGCACGCAGGGCAGCAGTCCTTTAAAGCAGAAGTCCACAGGTCCAGAAGTGTACTGAAGAGTTCATGTCGGAGTTCCAATATTTATACCAGGTGCTTCCTTTCAAGTGGGACAAGCTTCTAGAAGTTTCTCTTTGAAGTGTACAGGTTTGTTTTTCATCTGCCCTGCTTTGGCTCCAGACTAACTACATGGGGTATGAAGACCTTTGTGTGAAGGCAGGACACAGGCCATTCAAGTGTAAGTAGGGCTGTGCACAGCTCCCCCCTATTATCCTACCAGTGATGGCCCATCCAGACACTTTTAAGCTCTCTATTGTGTGTGGCTGTCTAGGAGGAATACAAAAAGCCAAACTATCAGCTAAACCCAGTCATGTGATCCAGAGACAGGCTGCAATCACTAAATGACTATGGCATGAAAATGCCAACTTTTGAAAAGTGGCATTTTTTAAATTGTAATTTGAAATCTGACTTCACCATAAGAGAGGATTTTTCATAACAATTCCAAAGACACCTACCATGAACTGGTTATCTGTTTCCATTTGGAAATTACATTGTAATAAATATAATACAGTAACTCCCATTCTCTCCTCTAGGAGAGGTAGGCCTTGCAATAGTGAAAAACGAATTTAGGAATTTTTACTATCAGGACATGTAAAACTTAAAGGTGCTTGTCTTACTTTTTAAGTATATTGCATCCTGCCTCAAGGCTGTTGGGGTACCACCCTAGTAGTGATGTATATGTATTAAAAAGGAACGTTTGGGCCTGGCAAATCATTTATTTTGGCAGGTAAAAATGCGGTTTAAAAACTACACGCACAGGCTACAATGGTAGGCACAAGACATGTTTGAAGGGGCTACTTAAGTCGATGGCACATTTAGTGATGCAGGACCACTAGTGACATTTAGGCCCATATTTATACTTTTTTAGCACAGCACTTGCGTCATTTTTTGTGTCGCAAAAGTGACGCAAACTTACAAAATACAATTGTATTTTGAAGTTTGCGCCGCTTTTGTGTCAAAAAACGATGCAAATGTGGCGCTAAAAAAGTATAAATATGGGCCTTACTGTATAGGTCATGGGTAATATCATACCACTTTACTTGGGACTTATGCACTTTAGTGCTAGTTAGCAGTGATAAATTGAGCAGAGTCCTAAGGCCAACAAACACAAGAGCAGCAAAAAAAAGGAGGAAGAATGCAAAACGTTTGGGGACAATCACCCCAAACACTCAGCTGCATCTGCATTTATCTCCAAACAGATGGCTTTCCCTGGGCAGGAAGGGTGGAGGGGCTCTCACACTTCAAAGGCCATTTGCCTGCCCTCATACAAAGGACTGATAACCCCCCCCACAGGGCTCCTGGCAGACAGGACTAGGTTGAAAGGGAAACTTGTGCACTTCAAAACCACTTTTTGAAGTTTCCTCCACTTCAAAAGCACTTTTGGCTAAATATACTGGGTCAGTGACCCCACTTAATCAGACACTTCTGGATCTACAACTGGACTCTATCAGAGGGACTGCCTGGCAGCCCAAAGGACTCATGTGGACTGCTTTGGTGGAAGGACCGCTGCGCTGATCGTTGCCCTGCTGCCTGCTAGCCCCTGACTCTGCTGGAAGGACTCTTCTTTCCCCACAAGTGCTCTCTAAGTTCTTGAATTGAGCTTGCCTCCTGTCATGAAGTTTCAGGACCACGAAGTCTCCACCAAGGAGAAGAAAATCCCTGTGCGTCGGAAAATCAATGCAATGCCTGCAGAAATCGTCACAGCGCCTGCCTCGTGGCTTAAAAATTGCTGCATTGCCTACCGGATCGACACAGCGACTGCTCCTTCTTACCAGCGCATCAAGGATTTTCAAAGCATTGTCCGTGGCGTCAAAATATCCCCACATTGCAGTGAGGAACCAAGGCTGCGCTCCTGAAAATCAATGCATCACCTTGCAACATGGAAATAAATGCACATCGTCTGTGCTGGGCTGAAAAATCTGATGCACAGCCTTATAATTCAACAGATCTCCTCTTTCGCCCTCGTGCGTTGTTATTTTTGACACATCCAGGGTACTGTGTGTTACAACTAAACAACCACTGATTCTTAAGGATTGAGACTCATTCAAACCTTTAAAAAGTGACAGCTTGACTTGTGCATATTGGATTTTTGTCGTTTTAGACTTATTTGATTCAGATTAGTGTTATCTATATTCCTAAATGGGTATGGAGTACTTTTGTGGTGTTTTCACTGTGTTACTGTATGAGTCACTGCACAAATATTTTTAACATTTCCTTCTAAGTTAAACCTGTCAGCTCTGTACCAAGCTAAACAGATGGTGAGCACATGATACTTGTGTAGTGACTTACCATGCCTAGGATTGTGGTCCCTAGTTAGACAAGGGTGTATACCTCTGCCAACTAGAGACCCAATTCCTAACAATCCCTTTCAGGAGCAAACTTTTGAGGTGGCCTGATACCCAAGGGCCACAAAACCCTAGTGATACCACTTGGGAGGAAGGCAGGAAGCACTGCAGGGGAAGTCACCAGCAGAGCCAAGGGCAACTCCATTTGGACTTGGTCAGCTGGACTATTCAAGGAAGTGGGTGTCTGTCAGGTGCCCATGGAGACTAGGGGTGCTCCGGTTCCATTCATCTAGCAGGTAAGTACCTGTGTCCTTGGGGAACAGACCAGGGGGGTTTTGTAGAGCACTGGGGGGTCACAAACAGGCACACAAAATACACCCTCAGCAGCACAGGGGCAGCCGGGTAAATTGTGCAAAGTAGGTATCGGGTTTTGCGTTAAAAAAAAGCAATGTAGGGACCCAGGGGTCACTATGGCGATGCAGGCAGGGCACAGGGGGCTTCTCGGGCCAGCCACTGACTGGACAATGATGAGGGCCACCTGCTGGTCACTCCTGCGCTGGTAGTTGGTTTCTCTCTGGCCTGGGGGCTGCGGGTGCAGTGCTTCTTCCAGGCATCTGGTTCTTTGTTACCAGGCAGTCGCGGTCAGGTGGAGCCTCTGGATTCTCTCTGCAGGCGTCGTCGTGGGGGTGCAGGGACGTCATCTCAGGGCGGACACATCGTGGGAGTCACCTGGGGGTCCTCTGTGCGTTGTTGGTTTCTCTGGACACGGACCGGGGTATTCTGGTGCAGAGTGTTGTGGGGACTCTTGCTTCAGGTGTGAGGTGAGAGTCCCTTTAAAGATGGTTTCTTCTTTGTTGCTTTGGACAGAGCTGCTGTCCACGGGAGTTTCTTGGCCCTTTGGTTTTGCAGGCCAGTCCCCTGAGCCGCCAGAGGTCGCTGGTCTCGCTGGATGCGTCGCTGTTGCAAGTTCTTTGAATCTGTAGACAGGCTGGTAGGGCTGGGGCCAAAGCAGTTGTCATCTCCTTCTCTGCAGGGTTTTCAGGTCAGCAGTTCTTCTTCTAGTTCAGGTAATCAGGTATCTGATTTCCTTGGTTCAGGGTCGCCCCTAAATACTAGATTTAGGGGTGTGTTTAGGGCTGGAGGGCAGTTGCCATTGGCTACTGTCCCTGAGGGTGGCTACACCCTCCTTGTGCCTCCTCCCTTTGGAGAGGGGGGCACATCCCTAATCCTACTGTGCTAAATCCTCCAAAGCAAGATGGAGGATTTTCTAAGGAAGGGGGTCACATCAACTCTGGTCACCTTAGGGGTGGACCAGGCTGAGGGGGTGACTCCTCCTTGTTTCACATTATGTCCCGGACTTGCCGCCAAAAGCGGGAGCTGTGTCCGGGGGGCGGACATCTCCACTAGACGGAGTGCCCTGGGGCATTGTAACACGAAGCCTGATCCTTTGAGGCACACTCCTGGGTGTTACAGTTCCTGCAGTGGGGGGAGGTGTGAAGCACCTCCACCCAGAGCAGACTTTGTTTCTGGCCCCAGAGAGCATAAAGACTCTCACCCCAGGGAGTCAGAAAATAAATCGTCCCTCAGTGGCAGGCTGGCACAGACCAGTCAGTCCTGCACTGAAGGATTGGGTAACATACTGGGGGCATCACTAAGATGCCCTCTGTGTGCATTTGTTAATAAATCTAACACTGGCATCAGTGTGGGTTTATTATTCTGAGAAGTTTGATACCAAACTTGCCAGTATTTAGTGTTGCCATTATGGAGCTATGGAGTTCGTTTTGACAAGCTCTCAGACCATATACTTAATATGGCCACACTGTACTTACAATGTCTAAGAATGGACTTAGCAATTGTAGGGGCATATTGCTCATGCAGCTATGCCCTCACCTGTGGTATAATGCACCCTGCCTTAGGGCTTTAAGGCCTGCTAGAGGGGTGACTTACCCATGCCACAGGCAGTATTTTGTATGTATGGCATCCCGAGGGGGATGCCATGTCGACTTTGCCTTTTTCCCCCCACCAACACACACAATGTGCAATGGCAGTGTGCATGTGTTAGGAGAAGGGTCCCTCAGGGTGGCACAACACATGCTGCAGCCCTTAGAGACCCTCCATTGTCACAGGGCCCTTGGTAACAATGGTACCTTTTACAAGAGACTAATCTGTGTGCCAGAGGTGTGCCAATTGTGGAAACAATGGCACAGTTTTAAGTAAAAGAACACTGGTGCTGGGGCCTGGTTAGACCCCAGCACACTTCTCAGTCAAGTCAGCATCAATATCAGGCAAAAAGTGGGCGGGGTGTAACTGCAACAAGGAGCCATGTTCCTACACAACCCCTTACCAGCCCACAGGGCAGGAGCCTCAGCCAAAGCTGGGAGAGTCTTCCTAGTCTGTCAGGCGAGAAAGAGTAGGGAAAACAGTCTGGTTTGTTGCAGGGCCTACTCTGCCTTACATCCTCCTGTTCAGGTCATTCCCTCTGGGGAACTGACCTACTTCGGGGTTTCACTGGGAATGGGGTGCTGGTGAGGTTGTAGATGGGAGTGATACGGTGAAGGGGGGCACCTGGAAACAGGCTGCAGAGGGGCACAAGTCTGAGAGCTCCCAAATGGGGACTAGGGTCGCAAGGGGTCATGGAGCAAGGGGGTACAGCTGGTTCTTCGGAACCTGGGACGGGCGGCTTGGGTGCAGATCGGTTAGGGCGCCTGGGCTGGTGCACAAAGATGCTCCTCGCGGTTAGAGGCCAACAGCTGGCAGTCACAAAATCAGGACTGGTGAGTCCTGGTGCAGTGGGTATCTGGACTGGACTTTCACTGTAGGTGCTTGGTGCTGGGTGGGCGGTACCGCGGGGGTTGATGCTACACAGCTCCTGTTGGTCCTTGTGTCTTCACACTTGGTGGGGAAACAGATCTGGTCCTCCAGAGCACGAGTACCTTCTCATGGTCATCTGTGGCATCGGTCGGGCCAGGGAGCAGCATGGCGGAGGGAGTGGCTCTGCTTGTTGGTGCATGCGGCCTGCAAGGAGTAGCTCCTCTACTCCAAGGGAGACTGGCAGTGATTTTCGCAGTGCTGGCAGGCTACCTGAGGCTTCAGTAAATCTCCAGCTTGCAGGACGAGTCACTCTGTCACGATTGTCGAGAGAGTTGTGAGCAAGAAGGGTTTTGCACCAAAAGTTCTCAGTTCTTCTGCTGTCCTTGCCAGACAGTAACCTTTCTTTGTCCTTCCTTTCTTGATCTATTGAATCTGAGATCTTGGGTTCAAGGGTACCATTTAAATACTAAATGTAGGGGCATTAAGGGGAGTGCCAGGACGTAGCCAATGGATTGCCTACCTTTAGGGGTGACCACACCCTCTATGTGACCCCTTCCAATGGGAAATGAGCATAACCGTGGCCCTAGAATGCTAATTCCGTCCAAACTAAGATGGAAGAATCTGAAAAGTGTTGTCCACATCAGCTAGTCCACCTTAGGGGTGGGTCTGGCTGGATGTCGGCATACCTCCTAATTTTACTGATTTTCCTGCCTGTCTTGCCATCAGTGGAGTCAGGATAGGAGGGTGGTCATCTTCTCCATCTGGAGAGACCTGGGTCGCATAACAAAGGCAGCTTGGCCTTTGAAGCTTCCCACCCTGAAATGCACATCCTGCTTGGAGGAGGTGTCAACACCTCCGCCCAGAGCAGGCTTTGTTCCTGGACTCAGAAAGCATAGGCTCTCACCTCAGGAGGTCAGAGACCAGTCTATGGTGACTGAACTGGTTGTGACCAGTCAGTCAACACACTAGCAGGCAGTTGGCTTTTTAGGGGCACCGCTAAGGTGCCCTCTGGATGCATATATTAATAAATACATCACTGGATTCAGTGAGGGTTTGTTAATATGAGATGTTGGATTCCAAACATCCCTAATTTCAGTGAAACCATCATGTAGCTGGGGAACTCGTATTGACCAGTGTCCAGGACATGTATTTAAAATGGCTTCCTGTCCACTTACTATGTCTAAGAATCGACAAAGACATAGCAGGGGTATATTTGCTCATGCAGCTAAGTCCTCACATGTGATATAAAGCACTCTGCCATAGGGCTGGAAGGTGTTCTGTAGGGGTTACGTACAAATATCATATGCAGTGATAGGAGACATGGCACACAGGGATGTGTGCCAAATCGTGTTTTCACTTTTGTCTGCATCAAGACATGCAGCCTGCGAAGGCAGCACTGTGTGTGTTTGGTGGGGGGTCCCTTAGGGTGGCACAATTCATGCTGCACCCCATAGGGACCTTCTTTAGTACCCTGAGCCTAGGTAGCAGGGGTGCCATTTACTAGGGACTTACAAAGGATGCTAAAGGTTGTGCCACTTGGGGAAAACCAATGTACAATTTTGGGAAAGAGGTCTGTCACTGGGGACCTGGTTACCAGGATCCCAGTGCACTTTCAGTCGAAATCACATCATGGACTAGGCAAAAAGTGGGGGTATCATGCCAAAAAGGGACATTTTCCTACACTTTGCTTGTAGTGCAGTTACACAACAATTTGCAATATTGCTAATGGTATATTATCACTTTGTATGCAAACTATCACTTGAGCGCCATACATGTACGATTTCATGAATTATAATGGAATGTTGCTTTGTATATTACTTTTGTATTAGGAACCCTGTTTCCATGGGTTGTCAAGGTAGGACTCACAATTTGTAAGCTCTGCATATCACACTTACCTACGTAGAGTAAGGAGTAGAGATAGGGAGCCCCTGCCCAGCATTGGCAACATTATGGGTAGAAACATGTTGGCTTAAAGCAGATGGTTGGCTCATTGAACTATATACCATCCACATGTTTTGGCTTTAGTTGTACCTAAGTTACCCTGTATTAACGTTATTATACAGAGTTTACCTTCAGTTATCCTTCGCTCATCTGGATCCTGTCTTGTCCAGTTAGCTTTTTACTAAGAAGTTCCTCTTATGGAGGTTGAGTCCACCCTGGTAGTACCATCTTTCCAATGTGGGATGAGGTTGCTGATGATGAAGTATGCCCCAACTAGTGTGTGAGGCTTCCTCATCCAATCTATTTGGCACTATAGGATCATGATACATTTCACTGTAGTTCCAAATATTGTTTTCTTTAAAGACTGTAGTGAATCCTATCTTGTTTTAATGGGAAGCAGGAGTTTGCTTAGCCCTCTGGCTTGCAGATTTGTCCCCACATCACCCAGTGGCAAGGGTCGCTTCCGGGGGGGGGGGCAAATTATTATTAGGCCATTTCTAAGACACCAGGGAATTTGTTTTTTTGTTTATACTAACGCATAAGGGGAGCGGCCCCTTTGGCAAGGGCCACTTCCGGGGAGGGGGGGGCAACTTATTTTTGGGCCTTTTCTGCCCCCCCGAAGGCAGATCGGCCAAAGATAATTAGGCAGATCTGCCCCCGGTGGGGAAGAAACCTCTAGACACCAGGGATATACATATTTTTTCATTTACTTTATGTTTTTATGTATGGGGAGCGACCACTTAGACGAGGGCCGCTCCCCTGGGGGCAAATTGTATTTAGGCCATTTCTGCCCCCCTTGTGGGCAAATTAGCCTATTTTTGTTAGGCCAAACTGCCCCCAAAGAGGGCAGAACCCTCTAGACACCATGGATTGGTGTGTGTGTATGTGTGTGTTTTGTTTGGAGGGGGCAGCCCCTTGGGCACGGGTCTCTTCCCATGGGGGCACCTTACTGTTGGCCATAACTGCCTCCCTTGGGCACAGATTGGCCTATTTTGGAAGGCCCGTCTGCCCCCCAAGGGGGGCAGAAAGCCCACCAGAGACCAGGGAAGATTTTTTTTTCAAAATAAGAGGTTGGGGGTATGGCCATACCCCCACCCCAAATAAATGGGGCCAAAGATATTCTGCCCACCAGTGGGCAGATTGGGCAATTACCCCTGATCCACACCCCGGGGAGACAGAAAGTCTACTAGATGCCAGGGAATAAAAAAAATAAAAGAAAATAGTGGGGTGGTGGCTACCAACCAGTATGGGCCTGGTTATGCCCCCACCCGAATTGAAGGGGCTAACAGTCTTTCAGACTTTTGATTATTTTTGGTTTTTGTTTTACATTTGGGCCATGAGAGCTTGGCAACTGTCAAAATCGTCCCACTTGGAATGGTGAGGGCTGCACTTTTTTTTACTTTGGGACGCTGCCATGTAGAAAAATCCACAAGACCTAGACACATCTAAAAACAAAACATCTAGTTGATTCCAGGGTGGTGTGTTTCACATGCACCCCGCACCATTTCCTTACCCACAATGGCCTGCAAACTTGCAACTTTGCTGGAAAGCACACATTTTTCCCACATTTTTGTGATTGAACCTTCCGGAATCTGCAGTAATCTACAAAATTCCTACCACCCAGCATTGTCTCATCTACACCGATAAAAGTTCTGCTGCACTTGTCAGCCTAAAAATATTTTTTTTCAAACTGCCCTTTTGGACCCACTTTGGTTCCCCCTCAATTTCGACGTGTTTTTGGCTCTTCCCTGTCACAAACACTTGGCCTACCTACACAAGTGAGGTATAATTTTTACCGGGAGACGGAGGGGAACGTTGGGTGGTAGGAAATTTGTCCCGGTGCAGTGATCCCACACAGAAATGTGGAAATAATTGATTTTTTAGCTAAATTTGCAGTTTGCTGAGGATTCTGGGTAAGAAAATATTGGGGGATCCATGCAAGACACACCTCCCTTGCCTCCCTCTGGTGTCTAGTTTTCAGAAATGTCTGGGTTTGATAGGTTTTCCCTAGATGGCTGCTGAGCCCAGGACCAAAAACGCAAGTGCCCCTGCAAAAACAGGCAGTTTTCTATTTGATATTTGATGTGTCCATGTTGCGTTTTGGGGCATTTCCTGTCGCGGGGACTAGGCCTACCCACACAAGTAAGGTATCATTTTTATCAAGAGACTTGAGGGAACGCTTTGTGGCTCCTCTCAAATTCCAGAACTTTCTGTCACCGAAATGTGAGGAGAAAGTATTTTTTTAGCCACATTTTGAGGTTTGCAAAGAATTCTGGGTAACAGAACCTGGTGAGAGCCCCACAAGTCACCCCGTCCTGGATTACCCTAGGTCTCTAGTTTTCAAAAACGCACAGGTTGGGTAGGTTTCCCTAGGTGCCGGCTGAGCTAGAGGCCAAAATCCACAGGTAGACACTTTGCAAAAAACACCTCTGTTTTCTGTAGAAAAATGTGATGTGTCCACGTTGTGTTTTGGAGCATTTCCTGTCGCGGGCACTATGCCTACCCACACAAGTGAGGTACCATTTTTATTGGGAGACTTGGGGAAACATAGAATAGCAAAACAAGTGTTATTGCCCCTTGTCTTTCTCTACATTCTTTCCTTCCAAATATAAGACAGTGTGTAAAAAAGACGTCTATTTGAGAAATGTCCTGTAATTCACATGCTAGTATGGGCACCCCAGAATTCAGAGATGTGCAAATAACCACTGCTCCTCCTTATCTTGTGCCCATTTTGGAAATACAAAGGTTTTCTTGATACCTATTTTTGACTTTTATATTTCAGCAAATTAATTGCTGTATACCAGGTATAGAATGAAAACCCGCTGCAAGGTGCAGCTCATTTATTGGCTCTGGGTGCCTAGGGTTCTTGATGAACCTACAAGCCCTATATGTCCCCACAACCAGAAGAGTCCAGCCGACGTAACGGTATATTGCTTTAAAAAATCTGACATTGCAGGACAAAGTTACAGAGTAAAACGTAGAGAAAAATGGCTGTTTATTTCACCTCAATTTCAATTTTTTTTTTATTTCAGTTGTTATTTTCTGCAGGAAACCCTTGTAGGATCTACACAAATTACCCATTGCTGAATTCAGAATTTTGTCTACTTTTCGGAAATGTTTAGGTTTCTGGGATCCAGCATTGGCTTCACACCCATTTCTGTCACTGACTGGAAGGAGACTGAAAGCACAAAAAAATCGTAAAAATGGGGTATGTCCCAGTAAAATGCCAAAATTGTGTTGAAAAATTGGGTTTTCTGATTCAAGTCTGCCTATTCCTGAAAGCTGGGAAGCTGGTGATTTTAGCACTGGGAATCCTTTATTGATGCCATTTTCAGGGAAAAAACCACAAGCCTTCTTCAGCAGCCCTTTTTTCAAAACAAAATTTTCACTGTATTTTGGCTAATTTCTGGGCCTCCTTCAGGGGAACCCACAAAGTCTAGATACCTCTAGAATCCCTAGGATGTTGGAAAAAAAGGACGCAAATTTGGCGTGGGTAGCTTATGTGGACAAAAAGTTATGAGAGCCTAAGCGAGAACTATTCCAAATAGGCAAAAAACGGCCTGGCACAGGAGGGAGGAAAAGGTGGCAACACTGTCAATTAAAAATGCCAGTACACTTGAAAACATTGCTGAAGGACAAGACGTGGGCAGTGAAACTGTTAGACAGAGCAGCAGAGGTCACAATATGTTGCCAGAGTCTGAAAGATCATCTGGATGCGACAGCAACTAGTGATTTCATTGCAGTTGAGACTGCGGACAGGCATGTCCTCCCACCAGACAGGGTTTATGATTTAAATATCCAAATTGAGGGAGACATAGAGCGCACCGTAGCTGTGATATTCTGGGATGAACTTAGTTGTGATATCCTGCTGGCCGAAAGAGACTGACCACCTGAGCACGTCTCTAAGCTCCCACATGGAGAAGATGTCACTTTGCCTTCTTTCTCTGACCTTGTTCCAGAAGCGGTAAAATAAGCTTACGCTGTCAATTGGGCATTAGCGCAGGCACCTGCATTACACCGCAATCATGTAGGTTGGGACAAGGATTCTCCTTGTCATGTAATACCTATCAGGTCTTCACCCCAACCTCAGCCACAATATTCTGTAAAACACGAAGCAAAAGCTCCAGTGAGGGAGATCTTTACTCAGCTTGAGTACCAGGATGTAATTGAGCCCTGCGTCTCTGCGATGAATAACCCATTATTCCCCATCGCAAAACACGACCAGTCATATAGAATAGTCTTAGATTACAGATGTGCAAACAGTCATACACGCACCTACACTACAAAATTCACATAGCACAGCACTAATTAACAACATAGTGCAGAAAAAATATAAAACAACCTTGGATATCTCCAACGTTTTTTTCTGCCAAAACTTAGCACACAAAAGTCGGGACCTAACTGCATACTCATTTGGCTCACAAAAACACTTTTGCCTTTTGCCCCAAGGCTATCAGAACAGCCCAGGGCTATTCTCAGCCCATGTAACATCAATTTGACATGATATTGCTCCCGAGGCGTTGTTTTATGTGGATGACATCTATCTCACAGATGACGGACTAAACATACATCTTGCCACTTTATGACTTATTATGCCCTGATTTTTCTAGCAGACACTGGACAGTTGAACACACACGCATCCTTGGGGAATTGCAACAGGACATGCTAGATGTAAAACACTTACACACCCGTGATAACAAGGCAAATTTGGTCATCAGAATAATTGCTGGTGCCATTAGGTTCACTTATGTCACCTTTAACAAAGGAGACACAGTGCTCATTGCATATAAATCACATTTAAACTCCAATGCAGAACAATGCTTTGCACTCACAGAAAACAGTCCTAACTGCAGTTCAGATGGTTGTCATCAAGGAGTGGCCGCTTGCCCAAGGGAAATGCATCATTGTCATTACCCTGGGGCCAGCCTTAGAGGCCGTCACCAAAGCAAGCGTTCCAAACGCTAAAGCATTACATCCATGCTGGATTCAGTGGAGAACCTCCCTGACTGCCACCAATGTAGATTACATCTTTGAACCAAAACTTCAAACACAAGAATTTCTCCAAAACGAACTGGAGTACCCCGCACCTAAAGATATTTTGCCACTTGACAGATATCATGCTGTCATTTACACTGATGATTCACACAACCACCTGTAGGTTCTAAACATCAATACTCAGCCAGTTGCGCAGCCGTGAGCGGAGTGATGAAGGATGGTGTGTTCCACCCACACAACACCTACATGCAAACCCTAGGGGACTGCACAGCTCAGCTGGCTGAACTCAAAGCCCTTATAATAGCGCTAAAACTCACACAGCCAGGACTACTCACTCTGACTGTCTGCGACTTATACTACTGCGGCCAGTCCTCCAATGATTATGTTAATCATTGGAAGCTAAACAGGTTTCAAGATTACTATGGGAACACCATAAAACACAGAACTCTGTTGGGGAGTGTGGCTGATCCTAAGGATAAGCTACCTATCGTCCATGGAGTGCATACGCTGGGCCATCAACGTGTAGGAGTACACATTATCGACAACACTTTGGCTGATGAAGCAGCAAAATCTGCAGTAGCTACGGCGTCTGTGGCTGCAGTGACTTGTTCTCAGACAACATTGGATAATGAAATTCTGACTGCCGTGAAAGCTTCGGCTGAAGGCAAGACTCTTCCAAAAGCATACCCTATAAAACACTCTTACCACATCAGTGCACAAAATGTTGCTTATGCAACAATTCCTGGGGTTGGAGATCGAGTGATCCCCAATCAAGAGAAGAGATTAGATCTCGTCAAAGGAACGCATGAGGAAGTCGCATCTGCTCATGCTGGTATCTCGGCCACAATAACACTCTTACAGAAACGTTTCTGGTGGCCAGGTCTATTCGAACAGACAAAGCAATACGTCCTTTGTTGTGACATTTGCCAACAAATTAAGGGCGCTAACTTCAAACGCCCATCCCAGACATCCCTCTTAGTGTCCAACAGGCCACTACCACGTGCGTACCTGGACCATTGTGGTCCGCTTAAACCTGATGGTGCATACAAATACATTTCAGTCACTGTAGATTCTTGTTCTAGATTTCTGTGGGTATGTCCTCAACAGTTGGCTGACGATCGAACTGTTATAAAATACTTGCTGATCTTTTATCAGTACATATGCGGTTGCAGCATTCCGCTCGGACCAGGGCCCTGCTTTTGCCTCTAAGGCATCCAGGGACACCATGGGGACAATGGGTGTTGAACTCCATTACTTCTCACATACCATCCCAAGGGAAATTTGGTTGTGGAGAGGAGGAATTGAGATCTAAAGCAGTCCTTAACAGCGAGGGTATAAAGTTCTGGCCCCAGCTGGCTTCATCACCTATATAGGGTCCAGAGAGCACTAAATAATCTGCCAAGACGGGTCTTGGGGGGACGCACTCTCCATGAGGTTCTCTTTGGGATACCTATGTATGTCCCAGATCTTGATGGGCCTGGTATGGTGGCAGCAGATATGCCATTTGACATAAATGAGTGTCTCACTGTCTTAGAGAAGCTTCAGCAATTTTGTGATGACAATTCATCCGCCAGTGCTGCCACCTTAGGGATAAGGGATTTACTAACAAAGTCTACTGGCTGGATTCCTAAAGTTGGGGTCTGGTTTGTCAGAAGATCGCTGTGATGAAGGAATTCGGCCCATGCTACAGAACACTGGTCCCAGTCCTGGGAGTATAAGGTACCAGAACTGTCATCCTACCACCGCTGCCAGGCTCCAAAGCTAACATTTATTTCCATTGACGACGTCAAACTTCACCATGTGGCCGATCCTGCACAGTAGACCCAGAGGTCCCTTGGGTAGTTCCCGGTCCCCTCTGACTACCCAACAGGACATACCTCTTCAAAACACAACAAACAACACTACGTCTGACCACTCAAGCATGTCCCACGATGCTACAAATATCTCCTCAACCGTGGGGAGGGCGGAAATTGAGCTCTTGCTGATTCCTGTCACCACTTCCACAACATCACCTGTCCAAGATGTGGCTGTTTTCTATCCTGACACAAAAAAAACTGACGACATTGCCTACTATGAGCCTCCACATGAAGTAGACCCATCTACCGATAATGCACCGGCTCCTGCATTTTCAGAGACTGCTTCTGGTTACTTCATCGACATTGATGACTTTTCTTCCACCTCATCCATTGAAACTGTTTCAAAGGCATGTAAGCTGCACTTATGACATAAAAATAACTAACGAATTCACCCATGTACTTAATTACACACAGTGGGAACACTGTTTAACACCACCGGTGGGGAGCCCAAAATATTATGTGGATAAATTCACTTATTGTTCTGGGCATGACACAAAAAAAGCAGAGTGATATTATTTCAAATTACTACCTTAACAAATTAGGAACATTTTGCTAACTAATACAAAGTCGATTTAGTCAGATTCCTGTTTCCTGTCTTTCAGTTGAAGGTTACGAGTACTGGAAGAACACTATTGAGGTAAAGAGTGTATGGGGAACACAAGATTGGCAAATACAGGGTACAGAAGCTTTATTTAGAGCATGCCTTATTCCTGTGCAAATGATCTTTCTGAATGATACCATTCAACAAAAATCCTGTCGGGGTTAGCAAAAATGAAAGAAATAAATGCGCCCAGTATTCCCACACCAGCAAAATTTAACAACTGACAATACTTCCTGAATGTCACAGTGGAAGAACTAGATGCAAAGGTACAAGCTGGTACCTATAAATCTTCACTTTCCAGTCCCTGCGGGTGGTTAATATGGCCAATAGACACAAATGGGTGTCAGGCACTTTTTGTGAATTCTTCAGGGGATTTCAAAATTAACCGGCCAGACACCCACTTTGTCTTGGGTCAATACACAGGTATAGTTACAACATACAGTATGGGTAAACTGTGCCAACAGTGGGTACAGACTAACACGTTAGCCGCAGTTAAGGAACATCTTAACACTATTTCTGAAGACATAGTTGCAGGACTTCTTGATAGGTCTGAGAAAGCCACGCTCTAAAAGATTCATATATGCCATTTATAATGAGACCTGGAAGCTTTCTCAGATAGAAGCTGCTGCACATTTAAGGCAGATAGACAAGGAAAACTTAGAAAAGGCCTTAGCTGTTGTCGACAATGACATGAACACACTGTCCAACAGGATTTATTCCATAGCAAACATTGTGGCATCTATTATATCATGGACAAAGTCAGCTGTGTTCCATCATGCAGTTAGGTTGGACATTACAAACTTTGAAAAACGGCCTGTCACATGGAAGTATATTGATGGTAGTGACATGTTTGTTCTTTTTAACGTATCCAGGGAACAACAGACAATGGCTAAAAGGGAAGCAAGTTTCACCATGCTATACTTTGAAAAATTAGAGAAGTTGCCTTTTACTGTTGCATAAAGTCCATCGACGGTCTGGCTTTTCCATGGAATTATTAACTTGCCCATTTCCACTTTTCATTTTTTGAAATGCCTGAAACATCTTGCTGTGGGCATACATGAGCAGCTAGGCAATAGATATATTAAAGAAGAGTGGGAATTGCCCTTTGAGTATAAATGTTTGAATGGCGAAACTGAGGTCTTTCTTAGCGGAAGCAAATGTGAGACTACTGTTAGTTATTCAATGATCTGCAAGCAGGTGCCATTTCACGGCCTTTGCAATGCGGGGGTCGCCAACTTGGTCTGTTTTCTGAAGGTTTCTCCCGTCCCTTTGATTCAACCAGCATTTGATGTACTTACAAATGGAAGCTATGTGGTGCTAAGAGACCAAAGCTGTTGCGATTTGCAACCTGGAATTGCCTACGCAATCTCAGTCTCTAAGGTAGTGTTGTGGACATATTTTATTCCCCCCCACACAGGAGATAAGAGCAGCAGAAATGTGGCCACACATTGATACTGCTAATGTAAAGTATGACAAGCTGAGCAGACTAAAGGCGCTACTGTTTCAAAAGCAAGTGGCGTTGACTGCAGCTAGAGAGATGTATGATCTCCAGATAGCAAGATCTTCAGCTGAGATACAACCCCTATTAAATACCAACTTCCCCACCAAGCACTTTGGAGAGCTGGTATCCAGAATATTCAACGCCTCAAGCACTACAGGGATTGTCCACTTCTTTAAGGCTTTCTGGTCTGGATTCGTGTCCATCTTCCAGACTGTCTTCAGAGTCATTCCATCAGACATCCATTCACTCTTTTCAAGTGTGTTTGGCGGCTTTCCTATAAATTTAGCATTAATAGGTGGAATACTACTGCTGTTGGTTCTGATTCGTAGTGGTTGTACCTTTTCAGCTAAGCGGAGTAATGGAGCCACTGCCACCAGCCCAGCTGTGCTGTGAACGCATGGTTCAGGTCTTTAATGCTCCGTTGCTGTAAGAATTGGAGTGTGACTGGTCATTGTCATTCAGACCAGTCCTATGGTGCGTGCACCCAGTCTTCGCTGCATGTGGTGTCTCTTTGAACATTTGCTTATTGTGTGTCTTGCTGTTACGCAAGTGCCTCCTGTGGACCAAGCACTGCTGATGTCCCAGATGAGGGTTCATTCACAGTCGTGCCCCTTGAGATCAAGGCTGATTCATGAAGCCACTTATGAGCCACCTTTGGTGAATGATCTGGCTCTCTTTGGTGCTGTGGAGAGTACCGCCCCTGCTGGAGGTCCTGAACATGAGAGTGACAGACACTAGTGTTCCGTGGATCCATCTGTCTATCCTGTCATCGATCTAACATCTGACGATGTGGCCTCCTTTCTGAGGGCCTTTCCATTTAATAACTTCAAAGACTCTCTTCAAGATCATGACTACTGTTAAATAAATTTGATGATTGGCTAACAATACTAAAATCAAAGATTGCCTTTCAACTTTGGCCTGCTGTGCTTGTCTTGGTTGACATTATGGCCCTGATTACAACCCTGGCGGTCGGTGAGAAAGTGGCGGTAATAGGCTGGCGGTAACTACCGCCAAATTATGACCATGGCAGTGATATCTCAGATAGACAGCCACTTTACCACACCGACCGCCAAGGCGGAAACAACAGCTGCTGCGGAGGTAGCCGCCTACAGCCAGGTGGAAGACAATGTTCCACCCACCACATTATGAGACAGGAAACCGCCACCTTTTCCGGGGCAGTACCATCGACATCAAAAGCCTGGCAGAAACACTGCACAGGAGGGAAAGGACTCACCTTTGGAGACACAGGGAACAACCATGCCGTCATGGAGCCTGAGCTGCAAATATTTCAAATTATTTTCTATGTCCTGCTCTGCCACGAACACCAACAACGGCGAAGATGACCAAGGGGAGGAAAAAGAGAGTGACACACACACGCACCGCTCACCCCCACCCCAACACCATACACACATACAGCTGCAGCAATAAAACATAATTACCCCATACCCCTGATGAATAATGCAAGGACAAAATGATTTCACAAAAGTGAATGTAATGAGATCAACCCAGTAAAAATAAGAAAATGCACTGTAACTGATATATACATATGTACAGTTCAAGGGACACTGCCCAGTCCTCATTGTGCGTGGGCCACAAGGCCACGGGCCAAAGTCCAAGGCCCCACCTATCACCTGCAGCAACATGGAGAGAACACTGCAGGGGCATCAGTTGGAAAATAGGCAGGCACCTCAGGGGGACAGGGAACTGGTAGATAGAACAACCCCACTGGTTCTGGAGGTGGCAACATGCCCTGTGCTTGATCCTGGGGAGTGCAAGGCCACAGTCTCTCAAGTTGGTGACTTGCCCACATGCTCTGGAGGGGGAAAAATGCACTGAGCTTGATCCTGGGGAGTGCAAGGCCACAGTCTCTCAAGTGGGTGACTTGCCCACATGCTCTGGAGGGGGCAACATGCCCTGTGCTCTTGATCCTGGGGAGGCTGGGGATGGTGGATGTCTTACCCACTGGTTGTGGAGGGGGCATTGTGCCCTGTGCTCTTGATTCTGGGGAGGCTGGGGTTGGTGGGTGTCTTACCCACTGGTTCTGGAGAGGGCATTGTACCCTGTGCTCTTAATCCTGGGGAGGCTGGGGTTGGTAGGTGTCTTACCCACTGGTTCTGGAGGGAGAATCGTGCACTGTTCCCTTGATCCTGGGGAGGCTGGGGTTGGTGGGTGTCTTACCCATTGGTCCTGGAGGGGGCATCGTGCATTGGTGGGTGTCTTCCCCACTAGTTCTGGAGGGGGCATTGTGCCCTGTGCTCTTGATCCTGGGGAGTGCAAGGTCACAGTCTCACAGGTGGGTGTCATACCCACTGGATCTGCAGGGGGCAGGCAGCACAGCAGCCGATGGAGACAGGACTACATACCGTCCGCCGGCGGTGACGGCTGCTCAGTGGTGGTAGTGGTTCTGCTGCTGCTGCCGGGGGGAAGCTCTAGCCCATCCCCTGCAGCCTCAGATGGCTGCCCACGGGTGGTGGTGCTGCTGGTGGTGGTGGGGGGAGGCACCAGCCCATCCCCTGCAGCCTCGGATGGCTGCCCACTGGTGGTTGTGGTGGTGCCACTGCTGCTGCTGGTGGTGGTGGTGGGAAGCTCCAGGCCATCTCTTGCAGCCTCGGATGGCTGCCCACTGGTGGTGGTGGTCCTGCAGCTGGTGGTGGGGGTGGGGGGAAGCTCCAGCTAACCCCCTGCAGCCTTGGACTGCTGCAAAACCATAGTTGGTGGTGGGGGCTCCGTTTGAGTCCCTGCACCAGGCCCCTTGTCCTTCCTGCCTGCTGGTGCTGGCTCCTTACCCTTCCTGGCAACAGCTGGGGCTGGCTCCTTGCCCTTCCTGGCAGCAGCTGGGGCTGGTTCCTTGCTCTTCCTGGCAGTAGCTGGGGCTGGCTCCTTGGTCTTCCGGCCCACAGCTAGGACAGGCACCCTTTCCTTGAGGCTGCCTGGTGCAGGCTCCTTCAAACTCTGGACATGTGCCTTGGATCCTTTCCCACTGCGAGTGGGTGTGGAGACTACTGGGCTCGTGGACTGGTTGGCTGAGGTGCTTGCCTGGGTTTTTGCCACCCTGGCCAGATGTGAAGTCCAGGGGGGAGCGGTTGGGAAGAGCTCAACAGTGGAGAGGGAAAACTTCTTATGGACATTTGGGCAGGGAGATGGAGAAGGTTTGGGAGTGAAGGAAGAGGAAGTGGTTGTAGGAGGTGTCTGTCTGCTGTGTTTGGGTGCCGGTGCATGGGTTGGATGCTGTTGTGAGGTGGATGGCTTTTGGCTGTCTGAGTGCTTGCGTTTGTGTACCTTGGGAGGGCGGGACTGACACAATGGGAGAGGACACAGGGATGTGTGCATTGCTGTTGTGGAGGTGTCTGCCAGTGAGGTGTGTGTTCTGCTAGGTGTGGTGGTGAAACTGGTAGTAGATGAGGATGTAGTGCATTCAGGTGTGAGTGTATGCGGAACTGGGAGGGAGGTGGAGGAGGAGCAGGAGAGGGGACACAGTGGATATTGTGGATGTTGGTATGTCTGCATCTGGATGGTGTTTGTGTGAGTACCTGTGGGATGATGTGTGGTGCTTGTGTTTGCCTATGCCACTCTTGTGTGTTGTCTTATGTGCATGCTCGTCTGCCTGTGTGCGTGGGATAGGTTGGAGTTGAAGGGAATGGGATTGGGAAGGGGAAGTTGGAGGGGGGAGGGTGGAAACAGGGACCCTGGCTTCCATTAGAGAGGAGGCCTGAGCCTAGATTGATCTCTGTTGGGCAGCCAAGCCAGTGTGAATGCCCTCCAGGAATGCATCTGGGCTGCCAGCCGCTGGATGGCATTCACAATGGTTGACGGCTCACTGGGGCAGGGCCTGAGGTGCCTGGGGCAAAGGAGATGCCCACCCTCCTGGGTGAGCAGGGACGGGCAACTCGATGAGGGGCTGCTGGGAGGGCGGTGCTGGTACGGGGTGTGGCAGCTGTACCTGTAGCTGGGGTGGTCACAGAGGTGTCTGCCACCACCAGGGAGCTTCCATTGGAAGAGGTATCTGTGTCCGAACTGTCCCCTCCAGTCTGCGCCGTGGTGCTCCCCTCACCCTCCATCCCACTGGTGCCCTCACTGTCGGTGGACTCTGCCTCCTGGGTCCTGTGGGATGTAGCTCCCTCCGTCGCTGGTGCCTCTGCTCCTCCGCCCGATGATGCTTATGCACATAAGGACAGGGTGACAAAACAAAAAGGGGGTGGAAGAGACAAAAGATACACTGGGTCAGTGGCTGCACCAACACCACCGTTGGCGTACCCACCACCCACACACACAGGGAACAGCCCTATGCATTGCACTACCAGTTATAATGCTAGCCACCAAGGCATGGGGAGGGGCACACACTGCCAAATTCAGCACACCTGAGACTCACGCAGCCCTGACCAGTAGTGGATGCTCACGAGGTAGGTAGCAGGATTATCACTTCAGAACCCCAGCCAACATGGGATCTACTGTGCAATGTCAGGCCTGGCCTAGGGGCACCCAGTGACACACATCCCCCACCCAGATATCACCCTATCATGATGGGCACTGTACTCACCCTCTTGTGGCAGCTGTGATGCACTCACGCGCCCATCCAGCTAAGGATAGGCCACCGCCAGTATGCGGGCCATCAGGGGGGTCAGGGGTCGAAGGGCACCCCTTCCTCCTTGGGAGGCCATCCACAGCTGGGCCTCCTCCGTCTTCCGTGCCCAGCGTCTCAGGTCCTCCCACCGTTTTTGACAGTGGGTGCTCCACCTGCCATAGACCCCCAGGGTCTGCACGTCCTTGGCGATGGCACTCCATATACCCTTCTTTTGATGGGTGCTGACCTGCAGAAGAAATACACACAGGAAATGGTATCAGTCAATCCGTCCTGCCTGTTACACTTATGGCCCACCATACCCCTTCACATCACCCTTTACACACACATGGCCCAGCACACAAGCTATACGCTGCCCAAGGGACATCCATCCCCCCCCCTACATAAGGCCTTCACACACACCACTCCATGCATTCATGCCACATGCATCGTGCTCTCTCCTATTGGTCTGGAGGTCCATACAGCAGTCTGTACTGGGGTAGGACCCCATTCACTAGTCGCTCCAACTCCGCTGAGGTGAAGGCAGGGGGCCCTTTCCCCAGTCACATGTGCCATGGTAGGTTCCAGACACAGGTCACAGCAGCACCTGCAGTGTAGGTCCTCTCCTGTTGAAGGTCAGGTAGCAAGTGAGTGATCAGATAGAAAATGGCGGTCACATCCACAGCAGTGCATACTGTCATCGCCGGCGTACATCACCATTGGCCACTCTAACCCATAGGGCCCAATGTTAACCAATGAGGAGTTGCACTGCGGTTCCTGACCGTCTACTGCAACGGCGCACAACATTAGTGGAATTACCTCACTTCCACCTGTCCATCCACACAGGACAGGCGGACGCCATTTCGGGGGTGGGGGCAGGCCCCAGATAATAACTGCATCACAGTAAAAAATTTGACATACAGGACAAATCCCACTTAACCATTATTAATTAACATCATGCATTGTAGTGTTGTGGCTTCTATGTTCAGTTTGTGACCTGCTCCTCACTGTTTTCTCCCTTAAACTGCAACCGCTGCAGATGAATAGGAGATGAAGACATACCCCGTGTACAGACCCTTGGTGGACTTGGCAACAATGTAGGACAGGCACATTATCCTTACCTATGGACTTGACAGGGCCACAATCACAGAGCTGTGTGCCCAACTGGAGCCTGACCTGATATCGGCTATCCGTCACCCCACTGGGATCCCCCCTCTTGTGCAAGTGCTATCTGTGCTCCATTTCTTGGCAACTGGTTCTTTCCAAGAGACACTGGGCTTGGCAGCAGGAATGTCACAGCCAATGCTCTCAATAGTGCTGACCAGAGTGTTGTCTGCCCTCATTAAACACGTGCAGCTACATTGTTTTCCCCCAAGTGGAGGATTTGGCCACAGTGAAGGCTGACTTCTATGCAATGGAACATATCTCCAACATAATTGGGGCGATTGATGGAACTCATATTGCATTTGCAACCCCCGCCCGGCAAAATGAACAGGTCTTTAGAAATCATAAGAGTTTCCACTCCATGAATGTCCAGTTGGTGTGCTTGTTGGACCAGTACATCTCCCATGTCAATACCAAGTATCCTGGGTCTGTGCATGGGATGCCCAGCTACAGAGGCACCGGGTGTGGCTAATAGGTGAGCACTGGTTCCCACCCAGTATATGTTGGTGTATGGGTCTGGTGTGGGACATATAGGATTGTGTGTGGCTAAATGTTGTCCCTCTATATTTGCAGGTGACTCTGGTTACCCCAACCTCTCATGGCTACTGACCCCTATGAGGAATGCCAGGACAAGAGCAGATGAACGTTAAAATGAGGCACATGGGTGAACAAGAAGGATAATCAAACAGACCTTTGGCCTCCTGAAGGCCAGGTTCAGGTGCCTCCATATAACTGGTGGATCCCTGTGATACTCTCCCAAGAAGGTCTGCCAGATAATCGTGGCATGCTGCTTGTTGCACAACGTTGGCTTGAGACTCCATGTGCCTTTTCTGCAGGAGGAGGAGGCTGGAGATGGCCGTGTGGCAGCAGTGGGCCCTGTGGACAGTGAGGATGAGGAGGCAGAGGATGAAGATGAGGACAACAGAACTGCAGATACACGACAATACTTCCAATGACACACAGGTAAGACAGTGTTACTCCACATTTCATTGTCATTATTTGGATTATCTTTAATACTGGCATGCTGTTATTTCCCACTTCTGTGCCAACTCACTGTACCCTTTGGCAATTCATTTTGCATATGTTGGTGCCCCACTATCGCTCCAGGTGTAATCACTGCAGGAAACTACAGGTCTTTCCTATGTGAACAATTACTGTGCAGTTGAATTGCACTGTTTGAAACTGGTGAAACAAATACATGCTTAAAAAATGTGACATACTCCAAACTTGTATTTTTTCCAAGGGTGTTTTTTTGAAGTGCTAAGAAGAAGAGGGGCAAGTGCAATGGGATGGGGTGATGATGGAGGAAAGTCCAGCGTATTGTTCCAATCTATTTGTAGCACAGGTGCTTTGTCCAAGGGGACATAGGAAGGGGAGCAATTGCAGTTCAAGGTGGACAGGGTGACCGAGTGGGACACAAGGGTGACAATCAGGAGAGTCTCATTTCCTGGCGGGGGTCTTGGCAATAGTCTCTGGCTTCTGCCTGGATCGCAGGGAACGTTTGTGGTGTGGTTCACCTCCTGAAGGGGGAGGGGTGCTGGTGGCCTGTTGGTCCTGTGGTGGAGCCTCCTGTCCACTTGCGGCAGCGAAGGTGGAAGGCAGTTCAGATGTCTGGCTAGTGCCAGGGGCCCGCTGTTGTGAGACTGCCTCCCTCATAATGTTTGGCATGTCTGCCAGCAATGGAGACCAGGGTGGTGTTGATGGCCTGCAAGTCCGCCCTGATCCCCTAGTACTCTCCCTCCTGCAGCTGCCTGTTCTCCTGCACGCTGTCCAGGATCTGGCGCAGCGTATCCTGGGAATGTTGGTAGGCTCCCAGGATCTCGGTGAGTGCATCCTGAGGAGTCGGTTCCCTGGTCCTGTCCTCCCCCTGGCGCACAGCACTCCTCCCAGTTTCCTGTTGGCCTGTGCCTCTGTCTCCTGAACCGTGTGCCCACTGCCACTGATCCCAGGTCCCTGATTGTCTTGAGTATGAGGGGTGCCCTGGGGTCCCTGTAGTGGTGGACACATTGCTGATTGAAGTGTCCTGGGGACAGAGGTATGGGGACGCTGGGTTGGTGCTGTGGTGCTATTTCCAGATGGGGAAGGCTCTGTGGTGGTGTGTGACTGGGACTGGGTAACCGGCTGTCCAGAGGTCCATGATGGACCAGGTTGGTCATCCAGACCCAGGCAACCAGAGTTGCTGTCAACACTGTGGGCCTCTTCAGATGGGGGACTGAATAGTGCTGGCACCTCTTCTCCGCTGACATTGGCTGGGATAGCTGTGGGGATGTAGATGCTGTGTTATTGTTTCTGTGTGATATATTGTGCATCGGTGGGTTAGCCTATTTGTTTGTATTTGACCTGGCAGCTTTGATTTCTGTGGGTTGGTATGTGGTGGGCTAGCTGATTCTCTCTAGTGTGCATGCTTTGGTGATAGGTGTCCATGCAGAGCTGTGAGTGATGCCCATGCATTGGTGGTGCATGCAGGGCTTGGCATTGGGATGAGTGGGATGTGATGGTGGGGTGTGTGGGAGGTGGTGGAGTGATGGGAGTGAGGGTGAGGGTAAGGGTATGTGATGGCATACAGGTGTGGGGGGGTGATAGTAGTATAGAGTTGACGTACCAGAGCTCAGTCCTCCTGCTACTCAGGCTAGGCCTTCAGGATGCATGTTTGCCAAGACTTGCTCCTCTCATGTTGTTAGTTGTGGGGGAGGGGATCCACTGCCAGTCCTCTGCATATCGAGCTGGTATCTTGCTGCTATGGAACGCACCTTCCCCTGTAGGTCGTTCCACCTCTTCCTGATGTCGTCCCTTGTTCTGGGGTGCTGTCCCTCGGCGTGGACCCTGTCCACGATCCTCCGCCATAGCTCCATCTTCCTAGCAATGGATATCTGCTGCACCTGTGCTCCAAATAGTTGAGGCTCTACCCTGATGATTTCCTCCACCATGACCCTTAGCTCCTCCTCTGGGAATCATGGGGGTCTTTGTGGGGTCATGGGTGTTGTGTGAGGTGTGTAGGTGAGGGTGTGTAGGGTGATGTGTTGGGGTGTGTGATGTGGGGTGCATGGGTGAGGTATAGGTGTGTATAGTGTGTGGCTCTGGATTGTCTGTAGTCGTGGTGTCAGTGTTGTGCCAATGGATTGTATTTGTAAGGGGTTGTGGGTACTGTGGGTGTGTGTTTTATAGTTGTGTGGGTGTGGTGTGTGAATGGGTGTCGAGTGTGTGTTGTTTGAATTGTCCAGTGTGGAGTTGTTTTGTATGTGTGTGTGTATTTTGAGCGAGTCGTTATGTATGGCCAATGGTTTACCGCGTTGAATGTCCACTGTGGTGATTCGTGGGCTATAATGTGATGTGCCTTGTTCTGTTGGCGTAAGGGTGTGGTTTTTGATACCGCCAGTTTATCACTGACCTTTGGTGTGGCGGTCTTGTGTCTGTGCTGAATTCTGTCAGATTGGTGTGTGTGTGTCATAATATGGTGAACGGATATCCGCTGCGGTGGCGGTATGTTGGCGGCAGACAGCGTAGCGGTAAGTGGGATTTACTGCCAATGTCACAATGAGGGCATATATCTCTTTGTATGTTTTTAGCTATTATTTTTTAATACATTTTTAAATACAAGCTTTTAGTTCGTTTTTAAAGATTTTAGCTTGTTTTAGTCCAGAGCACTTTTTAGCTTGGCTTCATTCACCTTCGGTGGTGTCATCCTATGGCGTCATGCCTGTTACGGCAATGGGGAGGGTTAGTGAATCCTATCTTGTTTTAATGGGAAGCAGGAGTTAGCTTAGCCCTCTGGCTTGCAGACTTGTGCCCTCATCACCCAGTGACTTTTACCCTGCTTAGTTTGCTCTGTTTTAGCACATTTATTTAATTATATTTTTCAAGATGGCTGCATTGTTCCTAGTTAGGCCAATGTTTTAGTCTCATATTATCAGTGCCACCACGCTCACTATCAAGTGACAAAGATAAACAAGCTGAAGGTATTCACTTTAGGTACTTTCCCTCTTGTGCGCCTTCAAGGGAATTGTTTATATAAATTGCCGTCCCAAGCATAACTTGTTATCTATTGTTTGGGAACAGACTTACGTCAGGGATCCGATCAGATCTGTATAAATACATCTCACACAAATAGATAGTCAGAGGGATTCTGACCAGATGCCATCGCTGCTATCGATGCTGCATGTCGCCTTAATGCTAACCCAGTCTTCGTGTCCACATGGAGTCTGAGCTAAGGCCTCATTCCAAGGTAACAAGGGTTGGGGGGCTCTCCTCGTGGATACCACATTGGCAGATTAGATGTATCACACCTAGCTCTCTTTAGGTTAGGGGTTAGGTTTATCATGCTAGGGTATTAGGACATATTACATCTCTCATGTCACTTCATGTTATTGCAAGATGGTGGAGGTCTTTGTATTAATGACTCTCGTTTTCACAATTCTGTTTCTTGCACTGTTCATTATCCTAATCATTGCAGCCCATGCAATTTATCATAGATTGCAGTATTGTTAATAAAAACCTATTAAGACTTTTACTGCATTTCTTTCATTGCCTGTGTTTGATGGAGACATGTTAATGTGAGAAAGGGGTAATTTCTGTTTAACCACGACACTCCCTGAGATGTCACACTCTTGAGTCCATGCTTAAAGGCTGCCACAAATCACCTTTTACTGTCTGGGGTTTTGGTGAGGGGCTGCTTGTGGGCTGGGAGGGTTGGGGCGACAGTTGTGACTTGTTTTAGGACAGACATAGTCGTCTACAAACATAAGTACTGTCATCCTTAAACCAGCAGTCTTGCCCAGAGCAAAAGTCAAACTACGACAGGATCATTTTCAAATAGAAACTTTTTACAGTTGGCCTTCAAACTTTCATGTGTTTATTATAATGTGCAAAATAACGATGGCATGGGATGCAGCTGCTAGTAATTATCAGTGGCTGAGATTAATTCAAGCAATCCATCCATCACTTTTTTTGTACTTCAGTAGTGTTTGCATACTTCAGCAGTGACTGGAAGCAACATGTAAGTAACATCTAACTGACTAATGGATGAAGTTAGTTAACCAGAAGCCCATCTGTATTATTTAAGACATTTGGAAAAACAATAGTTTTGGGACAACAGGCAGACCTAAAAAGACTTTGATCTGTTTTAGAAACCTTTTAGGTATTTTATAAATTCTAAAATTCATTGTTTAAAATTGCACTTATTGTAGTTTTTTTTTACTTCCAAATAATGTAAAATCTCATGCTATTGTGTTGTTATGTTATTTGATATTGATTTATACAGAGCACTATTCACCTGACAGGGTATCCAGGTGCTTGGGCATGTGTGCAGTTTTGAAGAGCCAAGTCTTCAACTTCTTGCTAAACTCATAAAGTGGAGAGGATGCTCTAATGTGTAGAGAGAGGGAGGTTGTTCCATGCCTTGGGTGGGATGTCATAGAATGAGAGACCTCCAGTTTCGATTTTGCGGATGTGGGGAATATGTGTGAGTAACAGTGAGGCACAGTATAGGTGTCTGGTGGGTTGATGAAAGTGTATGCAGCTGTTCAGGTATTCTGGGTCCTGTCTTCTGTAGGGCTTTGTATATGTATATGAAAAGTTTGAATTAACTGCTCTTGTAAATGCGGTGTTCTGGAAGGTCTGTGTAGGAGTTGTTTGGAAATTCCAGCTTAGAGACTGTTGCCGTAATTCAGCCTGCTGGTGATGAATGCTTGCGTGATGATCCGTCTGGTGTTCTGAGACAACCATTTAAAGAGTTTTCGCAGCATGCTTAGGATGTGGAGGCATGAGGTGGACACTGCTTTGACTTGAGCTTCTCGTCCAGGATGATCCCTAGATTTCTTGCGTGTCCATGCTAGAAAGGAATAACCTCTGTTAAAGGTCAGCTGGGGGAAGAAGGAAACCGAGAGGTCATGAAGCAAGATCCTTGCCATTCAAGATGCAGACTAACAATGGGTACATGAGACTGGCACATGACTCGGTGCACAGTGCAAGTCGAGGAGCAATAAGGTTCTTTATTTCCAAAAAAAGCACTCCAGTAGACCTGGTCTCTGGACCGCAGCCTTATCCAGCTAAGCAAAGCATGTATGAACAAAAGAGGACTACAACACATCCCAAACAGAGCCAAAATGCAAAATGAGGAAAACAAAGAATGAAAGCGAATCTAGTAAGACACAGTGCAGCATCCAGCACACAGCCTATTTATTATACACGACAAAATAAAATTGACGTCTTAGTGAAAGGTCAGATATTTATCGCAAAGGCCTAAATGTTTTGCTAAATACGCCTGTTCCCAGGACAGGTCTCATTCTCAAATGTGAAGACTAGGATGTGAAAGAGGGAAACCGTTGTCATTGTGGTTGGCCACAACAGTCTATGATCTCTTTATATCATAGCTGCCGATTAATTGCAATCCTTGCTATATTTATTGGCTTCCATCTCTAGGGACTGCAATTGCAGAAGAGCTCAGATTCAATGGCTTTTTTTTAAATCAGAGAATGCAACAGAATAGACACTTCCTTGATTCCAGCACAGACAGGGCAGCAAACAATAGAAATCACCCACCTCTGGCCAGGCCAATTACAGGCTATGGCCGGTTTATTCAGACTGCTTTATCCTGATTCAGGCCTGAAAACACAAGCTGAGAGGACACAGGCAAGTACTTTCGACATCACAACGGCAGGTTTTAAATTACTGAGGGCTTTGGGGTACTTAAAGCCAATTTAGTGATAAGTCATCCAAAATATAAAATGGTGACCTTTCACCAAGATAAGCTAGTCTAAGTTTACAAAAACATAAACATACAAAAAAAGACTTTGCTTTAATTTCCACTGCCATTGTTTCTATTTTCCTGTTTGTAAAATAATTTCCAACGATTTTTCACATAGTACTGTGGTACAGACAGCCCTCTTGGTGCCTTTAGGCAGTAAATCTCCAACGAAGACACTGATGCCAAAACTGGACTAAATGATACCCCTTTCATTGATCCAGAAAGGTTAAAAGAGAAAGTACCCCCTTGCACTTTCAGAACCTGTGGCTTACGGGTTAAGCACAACCTTTTGTTGCAGGTGTTTTACCCACTAAGGTTTCTAACCTGCTTTCAGATGTGTATGGCCCCCTTGATGTGATCCCCATATGCTCAATTATAAGTGGTCTGGGTTCCCCCAAACGGATTTAAGACTAATAAAATTGCCTTGGGAATAGGCTGTAGTGTAGTCCTGGTTCAATTCTCAGCCCCTGCACGACCGTCTATAAAAACACAAGGTGCTCCCTGTATCAGGCAACATCTTCCCTTTCCCGGTGCCACCATCCTCAAACAGCTCCCACTACCTTCGGCCCCACACCAGCCCCACTGCTTAGAGCAGGTGTTCAATGTGTGTGTTGAACCTCACGGAAATGAGTATTCCATGCAGAATTCCAGCAGGTTAAAACCAGGTCCACACAGCTATTGCCCAATGCGTGGGGAGATAAGTGTCGGCTAGAGGTGGACATAGGTATTAATATGAAACCTTTGCATACAATTCCAGCTTGTACATAATTGGAACCTGGCGCGGAAGGGTTGGTTATTTTTATATCTCATGATTCTCAGTTCACAAAAAAAATATTTCCCTGATTGCATCACAATAAAGGTTAAAGTTTTGCAGGCTACTGCAGTCATAAGAGCCAATGTAAACTGAAGTCTCTCTCTCTCTCTCTCTCTCTCGAGTGCTACCAATTAGAACGCTCCGTAATTCGATATATTTTTTAGAAAGGCTTGTGTAAAGGCTCATATTGTTGGTGTAAAAATGGCAGGATGAGTACAGATAAAATTGGCAAACGTGTTTAGCTAAGCAGGTGGACATCTCCTTAATAAGTGAAAGATTTGGCCCCTCTGAGAACGTCTCGAATCACCTTTACCACAGACAACCCCTTTCACTGGCAAGACCGAGGGCTGAAAGAAGATAAGGGCTGTTTACGAACATCTGTTATATAAAGAGTTTATTTATCTTATGGGTGGCAGAGAAAGCAAGAAGCGTGTAAGTGTCGCCAGCATTCTGCATCTAATCGTGTGGTTGCCTTGTAGATGTTTTTGTATCTGAGAGTTTCTGGGTGTGCATTTGTGGCACCTACACCAATCTGTGTTCTTTTTATGTCTGCATGAGCGTGTGTTGGGTCTCTAGGGGACTGTGTACATCTGGGCATGTGTTGTTTTTTCTGTGTGATTGCGTGTGTGCAAATGTATGGATGTACCTTTGAGTTTGTTGTATGGTTTACTGGACTTTTGTGGAAACTAGTTGTGACTGGGCCTCATTCACAAAGGTAACTTACACTTTTGAGTAAATGTACTACTTTTTGGTTGATCACAAAATCCTTGTGTAGTTAGCATATAGTAAATTACAAACCTTCATTTAAAAATCTAACAGAGAAATGAACGTGGAAATGTAAAATGCACACGTTTTAATATGGTGGACAATGTGGCCTCCATTTGTATTTAACATCAAGTTTTACCATGAAGATATTGTGCATTTATATTTGAGTGAATTAGTGACATGAATTAATGTTCAAAGTATTATCTTAAAGAAGAAACAGTAGAAATTAAGTATATTATGAGTATAAGATGATCATGAATTAATCATACTTATGTTGAATTGAACGAATTTTAAAAACATGAGTTGCAAGTGTGCAGAAAAATTAACTTATTGTGTTCTAATATGTCGTAAATAATCTTTGCAGTAAAGTAATTTGCTTTGCATATATGATTCAATTGTAAGGTGTGCAATGGGATTTATGGTTATTAATTGTAATAATGTGCATTTAGGCTTTCTTAGTTTTACTAGGTCTGAAGATTCATTCTTGCAGCAGTAGAGAAAAAGTATTTGCTTGTTCTGTTCCCTCTCAACTGAATTTTTCCCTAGGTTGCTGACATGATGTTGAATGTCCTATTGTATTGAAGGCAAAGAACATGTTCAATGTTAACTATTTAACAATATCTGTTCTAGCTGTCGAATAAGACAGGAAATTGTATCTGTGAGCACGCCAGCACCCCAAAAGTGTAACTTGAATGTCTCCACCAAATTGAAGTGCTCATTGGAAAGTATGAAAACCTTGCATGCTGTACAAGAGCCCACTCTGGATATGGAAAAGTAATTTGTGATTGGTACACTGGAGTGGAAATAGGGAAATAGGGAAAATAGGGAAAACTGAAACTTACATAAAAAGCTACACCAGAGGGACCTAAATAGGTCTACACCTATTTAGGTCACTGTTGTGTAGCTTTTTATGTAAGTGACAGTTTTCCCTTTTTTCCACACTCATTTGGATTCTTTAGTGTAGCTTAGGAGTTTTTTTTTCTTTTTGGTCATGATGAAACGCCACCTGATTCCGTAGGGACAATTAAGGCGTGAAACATGTTGACCTATAGTTAGGGCTAGAGGCAGAGTCCTTTGCCCTTCTTTTCTGTTTGACACAGTAGAAGAACATTATTTCCTCTCCACTCCCCTTTGCTTTTATCCTTGACTGAGATCTGTCACGTATAATAAACTTATTGTTGTGAGGTTCTCAAGCCAATTTTAACTTATTCTCTCCAGCTGTCCTCCTCTTCGTGTAGGTCTGAATCCATTCCTACTTCTCTCTACAGTACGATCTCTGGCAAAGAGCCCCCTTGTGAGGCCCGTCGGACATTGAAGCGCCAGTCCGACGAGGAGCAAACCCGATGATGAAGCATAACATCCAGTGTGATGTGTGAGGGTTCTAGTTTCTAAGCATAGAAGCGCCTTTCTGACCCCTGGCCATTCATGTGGAACAGTGTACTTTTCTGATTTGTTCTGATGTTAGGGAGGCTGTACACTGGACCCGTTAAGAAGCTCCCTGTCCCTCTTATTTTTGCATAAACACCCATTGTCAGGTATCACAGATAATGCCCAATACCCAGGCTTTGATACTCTGTCTTAAGAGATTGCAGTGCCTTACAAATGTTCCTTTTCTGCTAATTATACTCTTACCTAGCTAATTTTTATCAGTTTGTATTCAGTTTTTTAGCGCCAAGAAGCTGTTGGGTATGTGTTGCGCTTTATGAATATAATTTAGCTCCAATTTCATTCAATTGAGCTTGTTGTGAAGCACACACAAGTTATGAAACACATCCAATTAAGACCCCCAGAAGAAGATACCTATGTGTGGCTGGGCTACATCAACCAAGAACACTTCATTGGTTTTGAATCTTGCTTTCAGATTTCCTGGATCAAAACACTGATCCAGGACAAAGACACCAGAGCAAATCCCATCTGAATGATGGAGCATGAAAGATCATTACTTGGAATCAAAGGTCTTCTTGGCATTTAATGATAAGACCGTAGTGAGTTATGTCAAGTCGATATGACCAAAAACAACAGTGGATCCTTCTCAGCTTTAACCTTGTCAATTTATTTATCATAACTTCTGACCTATTGGTGTTTAGCAGTTGTTCACTAATGCCAATGATGCAGTTACCTATGATCTTTTTGAAAATGTTAACCCTCATATTTCATAATGGGATGGGATGATATGAACCACAGTCATTTCTGGATTTAATGCGGTTATAATTACATAAATTATATTGTAGCCAATCAGACAACCCAAGAATGGCAGCCCTCCTCTATAGCCACATTAGAAATATCCTAACGTGTGTAAGGCTATTTGGCTAGATGATATTTTGAAGAATTCCTCTAGACACACATTAAGCCCAATGTCTACTTGGTTAACAGGGGTATATATCACACCTTCTGGCAGCACCATCTTTAAGCCCCCCCTATCTTCAGAGCTCACATCAAGAAGGTCTGTGTCCTCCACAAGTTCTCTCTTGTGTAACTCCGCACAAGATGGTCAAGAGCATTATAGATTTCAAACATATTCTACAAAGCCCATGCTATGGTTGTAACCTTTGCAGCTGTATGCCTTTAACTATCTATCACTTTCTTGATTCCTACTGTCTTCATCTAGTTTACTAAGCCATGTGATCAATTGGTTTGCCTTATTACCTACATCATACCTTCTCCCTCTCAAGCTCAAATAGCATGTTCTGGCATCTGTGAGCACTCCATTGAAAACAATGGAGTAGCTCCAGGCTTCTATGTCTGGTGGAAACCCAGAGCGCCAACATTCCAATGTGTGCATTTTACAACTGTTGCTGTCAACAAAAGCCTCACAGAGCCCAAGGGGATTATTACCACCTCGGGCTCTGCGAGGTCTTTGTTTTACTAAGTAGAACATTCTGCTCTCTAGGGGCGGAATGTTCTAATAGCCTTATAGCCTATATCTGCCATTAAAGGCCTGCTCCCTAGTTAAAGGCCTTTAATGGCTGCTATAGCATGCTACAGAGGGCTATGAGGCTATATTCTATTACTTTTTCACAATTATGTTATGTTGAACAGAGAGATCTGGGGCTTTAACATACTCACTTTCTAAGACTAGCAACTGTTCTTCCAGCTACATAACAGCTAGGAAAGTTTCCTTCTTACCCAACACCTTGGACAAGTAAGTATTCTTTATTGTTTGAATAATTAAAATCATTACAATATACATAATTGCACATATTAGAGCACACATTAAAAAAGATAAAAGCCTTTTTGATTCATGGCTAGCGAGCAAACTTCAACTGTGGGGGTGGAATTCAATAAAAATCTGCAAAAATGGAATCAACAATGATCTAGTCTGAAATAAAAAAGTGCTAGTGCATAAAAATGTTAGCAGCATCTGGTTTCCCCGTCTTTTCGCGTTTGAGGTATGCTCTTCGACTAAAGTGCTGCCAGTTAGACTTTTAAGATCCGAAAATATATGCACAATGATTAGACATAAAGCTCTGGGGTTGTCCTACAACAAAAGTGCAACATGGCAATGTAAAGACCAACCATTAAAAAATATCCCACTACCCACAAACTAATGTTAATGAGGAAACCAGATAAAATGTCAGGAGCTAATGTATGCATGTCACAAAGATGGAGTCCCCCCCAACACCCGGCTGATCAATTACAGTGCTCTTCCAACAGGTTGGAAACATGAGTGACGAACCGTAATGCCTTGCAGGACAGTTGGACTGAGTTTCCATTCAGCAGCGGCAGCTTCTCCGCTGTGGTGGAGGAGCTTTGCTCCATGCCAGCAGCAGCAGCTGCAAAACTTGAAAAATAAAATGATAATAAACAATGTTTATTATTGTTTTATTTTTCAAGGGAGCAAGGCCATGTGGGATGACAGGGATGGAATGGGAGTGGTGTGCACACGTCTCAGTGCGCATGTCTGTTTGGCCGGCCGACTCAAACTGAACTGTCTCCATCCCAAGCTGGGTTGCCGGGTGGAGACAGCAGGCACAGGCTTGCAGTCTGCCCTGGGAGCGCAAAGCCAGGGCGCTCAGGCCAATGTTGCTCCCATGCTGCCAGCAGGATGAGAGCAGCATTGGGATTGGCCGCAGGACAGGCTGGGAGCCTGTGCCTTCAGTGGAGCCTGAAGACTGTTGTTGCGGCAATGCGGAGGGGATTCAGGTATGTTTTTTTTTTTTCATTTTTTGTTTTGTCCCCCCAAATCCTTCCCCTCCACTGCCCTGCCACTTTACCCCGCTGCTAGCTGTGACTGCCATTCAGTAGAGTGATCACTGCCTGACTTGAAGAGCTCTTAAAGCTGACTGTAGACGTTTTCACCTATGGGCTTGGAGAGCCAGGCACACACAGAGCAGATGGAGCAAACATTTGTGGATATAGCCGATTAGCAACAGTGGTTGTTGGGCCAATACTGCTTCCTTGTGGGGACCAGGTCCTTTGATGGGAAAATGCTGAGGTGAATGAGCAACACATCATGTTTCCTGGCCACAGAAAAGTGAGAAGTCAGATATTGCTATGGGCCCTAGGCAGCATAAGATGACAGAACTGCCCATGCATGGCTTTTGTGAGCAAGTTCAGCCTTGTCTAAGGGTTGTGATGAAAGCTTGGCTGTCTGTTGGTAATCCGCCTGAAAGCTGCATAGTCCATGGTTATGTTCCAGGCATCCTTTATTTGCAAGGCTTTGATCAATTGTTGTATGACAAGATGCCATGAGAGCTCACTGTGGTGCTGTTTATCAATTTCCTGCCGTCACTAGCAGGCCACTGTGTCAGGTGGGGCAGACCTCAGCCTCCAACACAGTTTGACAAGGGCCACATTCCCTACTGGACCCTGGTGGAGGAGGCCAAACTCTAACATGACTTTTGCTTGCGAGACGTGCTGTGGTAACTCAAACAGCTTTTTTTTAAGAGGTTCAACTGTAGTATATTTTAAGTAGGCGCATCTCTCCCTTTTAAAAATTCAGCCCCATGAGTGATCAATGGTAGGAACTTTGCACTAATGATCTGAAGGAGATGATGTGTTGAAGTGTTGTGAGTCCTTTTTGGGAATATTTTGAATGAAAACAAAAGTTTATTTGCTCATGCTGTTCTGGATGCTAGTTGAGCTTTGAATGTTAAGCGGGAATCCAGATGGACGCTGAGGTGCTTGTAAGATTTTGCCTTTACTAATGCTTGGCCATTTGTCCACCAAGTACATTTGGGCTTTGATTTAGCAGAGGGATGTGATAAACAATTCACCTTAGTTATGCTATTTTTGAGTTCACAGGACAAGTTTTGAATATATCAACTCAATTGATCAGTTAGGCACTGCAGGCCAATCGGTATTTGGCTGAGCAAGACTGTCGTCTGTGTGTTGAAGGCAGTAAAGTTGTTCCTTGGTCAGCCTGGAAGGGGGGGGGGTCACTCACCACTTGGACCAGATGACTGTGGAGGTAGGCCATGTAGGTGTTAACTAGACGGGGAGGGCGCACCCTTGTTTCAGGCCTATGTTGGTACGTATCTTACTTGTATTTCTCCGGCCGTCGCCAACCTTGATTTGCACCCAGGTGTGTGTGTATATATTGATGATTGGGTCCAATAATTATTGTGGCACGCCTCAGCGAGCTATTTTATCCCACAGCCGTCTTCTCAGGACCTTATCGTAGGCTGACTTTATTTCGACAAAGAGGACAAAAGCTTCTTAGATTTTGCTTTTGTCTTTTCTGCAAGGAGCATGACTGCCAACAAATTTGTTATTGTGCTCATGCTTGCTCTGAAGCCAGTCTGTGTCTTCGGGGTAATAGTTGCCTGATTGACCCTGCCCTCCTAATCTAAGAGCAGTTCTGAGGCATAGGTCTTTGCTTCTCTGTCAATTACGGTGGTTAATATGTAGTTTGCACAATTTGAGTGAGCGCCTGATGTGTAAGTAGTCTGGAGTATGCTACCACCCCAAGAATTGGGGATGGAGTTTTTTAGAAATACATGACTAAAAATAGTATTAAATGAGTGGCCCAAAATGAGGGTCTTGTTTTAAATAAAGCATTTGGAAGGCCATTGGGCCCTGGAGCCCCTCAGACTGAAGCCTTTTCAGAATTTGTACTGCCTGTGCTTGAGTCAGCATGGAATAAGACGCCTCCAGTGGTGATGAACATTGGAAATTGGTGTGTTTACAGATATTGTGCTCGGGAGCTTTGAGCTGATTGAGTTTAACTCTGTTGACCACTATGACTCAGTGATTTCAGCATTCTAAAGTTGATGGATGTCATTTGCTAGTTTGTTGATTTCTGCCCAGAGCAGTTTGGAATATTTTTGCTTGCTTGCGTGGAGCAATTTAATTCAGATGCCCATCATGAAGTTGGATTTAGCCTTCCAAATCACTTTTTTTGTAGGCTTGTCTCATTGAGGTGATTTTTTATTTGGTTTCTCTATTGGGATGTGGGTCCCAAATGAGTGCCCATCTGATCTCCCTCTTAAGTTGCCTTTTAATTTTCCACAGCTGTGGTGAGAACCATTCTGCCCCTGCTGGACCACAGCCATTCTTGAAAGGGGGTTTCGATGGAAATGTACTTGTGCGAGCCTTAACAAAGCCCTCCCACGCCTGTGTAGGGGATAGGGTGGTAGTCAACGAGTCTGTTTCAAAGAAGAGACGGACAAAGTCCATAACCTTTGCTACCACTGGGTCTTTCCATATGAGGCCCCCTCAAGTTAAACGTCTGTGAAAACGAGGATACTCCAATTGCCTGTGGGGCTCTTGGGGGGCTGATCTTTAATGCAAAAGTTGGAGCCGAATGGTCACTCTACAGTCTGGCATTTATAGAGAAATTTGTGATCCACAGAAAAAGCTCAGAGTCAACCAGGGTGTAGCCCAAGATGGAATTCATTCAGTCTGTCGGTCTGGTGAATTTTTGCTGGTCCTGAGGCAAGTGCCCATTTAATTTGTATAGACCCATGGCTTCAAGGGCACTGATGCACGCCTTGCACCGCAGGTCTGTTCTGACATGGTTACATATTGTGTGGGGAATTTGGAAGAGAGACTTTGAGAGTAGGCCTCAGAGTAAATTCTTATTGAAATCTCCAGGCAGCATTGTATGAGCTTGTGGATGGATAGCTTGGAGGGTTTTAAATAGGCCGATCAAAGTCTCACTCTTGTTGCCTGGATGAAATTATAAGTTCAAGATTAACAATGTGAACTGCTGGTCTGGGAGGCAGGTCATCAATTGTAATGCATTGAATATAGGATAAGCCCAGGTCTAAATGTTCTTATTGCCACAGGAGGTCCCTGGCAATATAAAGCGAGAGCCCCTTTTTAGCCTTTTTGACCTGCACGCATTACCGGTTTCATTATGATGCTCTTTGAAACCTACAAGGAGCACCACTATCTGTGTCCAGGTTTCCTGTAGCAGCAGGAGGTCAAAGTTGCATAGAAACATTGTGAATTCATTATTCCTCACCTTACTGCTGAGCCCGTTCATGTTCCATGAGCAAAATGTTAGCGGCAGAACAACAGAGGAGGCTTTGTGCTGTAGGACTCTTGTGTTGCTTAGGGTCCTGGCGCTGGAATACTGGATTCTGTAGTTTGCTATTGCTAACGCGCCTGGTCCTTAGTAAGTAAACTTACAAGGGGACGAGTATAAGTCGATGAACCTTTTGGATCACATGGAATATCCTAATCATGTAGTGATTACTGACATCAATAATCAGCATAATCAACCATTAATATTTAATTGTCAACACCTAAAACCATCTATTCATGAATAACCACAACTCGGTAAAGAGTTAAACAATTGTATTTCCCTATTGGTTGCAATACTAAATCATCGCAGGAAATCAAACTTTATTCAATCAGCTAAGAATTAATTCATTAATGGACATCAATAACATGATCTAATCAAAACATAAAAAATCATATGCTCGAATGCTTTAAAATAAGCCAGTAAATGAATACACAGCATCAATAGCAGAGTTCAGCAATTAGTTTGTCAGTCAATTGTCACTGTCAACGTCACCCCTAGGAAGCCTACCTAACCAAGATTAGCATTAGCATGTGGGGCTTCATGCAAAACAATTTAAGAAAACATGAATTTGGAAAACATCTTTCTAAGTGAAAATCTATAAAAACAGTGCAGTTGGTATCTAGAAGGAACGGCACAAGTTAGTCAGTCACATTTTCTTAGCTACCTATCCACAGAATAGATCAGCAACAAAGTCAGTCTTCGTCTTCAGGTCATCAATAGATCAGCATAGCATCAGGCCTTTAAGAGTATAAGGCCAAAGACAGAATCTCGAACAGCGTCTTCTGACATCACCAATTCTCCCTCGCATCTCCTAAATTCTCCCGCATCTAAAATCTTAGCCCTTTGTCATGACTTTTTGTTAGGGTCTCACAGTCCATCCCCCTAATTCCCAATTGGTCAGTCAGTCAGCAGATATGACCTTAACCTATAATATTTGTTCACCAAATCTATAAATTTTAATATTAGTCCTTTCACAAGATGTGGATTGGTCTACTATATGATGTCCTCATCATCCTGCTCTTCAGGTATCGAAAATGTTGCATGTTCCTCTTCAGTCAGTGCTTCCATTGTTCAAGTCCTGGGAAAGTACATTTAGCCTACTCTACACATAATTGTATCAGATTGTCTTCATCATCTCCTGACTGCCGATACATTGTAGAAAATTCTAGCTAAGCAACTTTAACATCGGATAGTTCAGGTCAAGTCATGCATTTGCTTCTATACGGCGCGTTAGTGATCCAGCCCTTCTTGTGAGGCCTGGATATGGGTTAGGCCTTATTCACGGCTAAGTTAACTCTACAAATCAATATAAAACATAGGTTATACATTTCAATATGACATATTACTACATTATTCTCATATATTTTCATTAATTCACGAAATGTGAGTTATATTAGTACAATCTCTTATAAGTGGCTGACATGCCCTGTGGGCACATTTTAAAATGTGCGCATAATTTTTCTCTACAATTAGATTCTCTATGAGCTTTTCATTGGTTAACACATAAACAATCATTAATTATTTCTAATTAGCATATTGGCTCCAACAGTCCCTCCTCTGCTGACTAAGGGGGTCATTCCGACCCCGGCGGGCGGCAGGCACCGCCCGCCGGGCGGAAACCGCCCAAACACCGCCCCGCGGTCAAATGACCGAGGGGACCATTCCAACTTTCCCGCAGGGCCGGCGGGCGATCTTCAAAAGATCGGCCGCCGGCCCAGCGGGAAAGCCCCAGCAAAGATGAAGCCGGCTCCGAATGGAGCCGGCGGATTTGCTGGGGTGCGACGGGTGCAGTTGCACCCGTCGCGATTTTCAGTGTCTGCCAAGCAGACACTGAAAATATTAATGGGGCCCTGTTAGGGGGCCCCTGCACTGCCCATGCCAGTGGCATGGGCAGTGCAGGGGCCCCCAGGGGCCCCACAACACCCGTTCCTGCCAGCCTCTTCCTGGCGGTGTAAACCGCCAGGAACAGGCTGGCGGGAAGGGGGTCGTAATCCCCATGGCGGCGCTGCATGCAGCGCCGCCATGGAGGATTCCCCCAGCCGGGGGAAATCCGGCGGGAAACCGCCGGTCCCGGCTGGGCGACCTGATGTAGCACCGCCAGCCTGTTGGCGGTGCTACCTCCGGCCTCCACCCTGGCGGTCTATGACCGCCAGGGTCGTAATGAGGCCCTAAATGTGTTATCACACCTTTCTTTTACCATATTTCATAATTCTGTCTCAGTTGTATTTTGTCTTCTTCGCAAATTTCCCATATAGACTTTTCCCCTGGGTTGTTCTTTCCTCCTCTGATTATTTTTAGATCTCCTCAATTTAAATTTTTGCCATAATTTGCATATACCCCATAATCCTTATATACAATAAATCACAATTAATACTCCCTGTACAATTTTTTATAATACCCCATTCCAAATTTGACTAAGCCAGTTGCCCACTGAAGCAAATCCTTTTCCAACCTTCTCCCAAACTGCTGGTTCCTTCAATGCCTTCAAATCCTTATTTGAATTAGTTAAGTTAGTGAGTAAATCCCTTATCTCTTTATCATTATTAGGTATGAATGAACAACAATACCTAGCATTAATCATCCTACAGACTCCGCCGTCTTTTGCTAAAAGTATGTCTAAAGCAAGCCTATTTTGAAGCGTCATAGCTCTATCCGCAGCTAGTTCAGTATCTAACAGGAGTATTGCCCCTGTAAAATTTATCAGCATGTTACCCACAATAGTAGACAACTTCCGTATCTTGATTGCATTCAAAATAACTCCCACAGAAGGAATTACTGCACCACAAATATTTCCCACAATTGCAGAAGAGGTTTCCCTCCTCTGTCGCTTATGATGTAATTCAGTCACTTTCGGAAAGTTCTTTAAATCATCTATTTGATAAATTTTAGGGAAAACTATCCCCAAATAGCATGTCCTATACCATCCTCTAGGAAGACGGTAATAAGCATTAAGGTCCATATTTATACTTTTTTTGCACCGCATTTGCATAATTTTTTTACGCGGAAATCGGTGCAAACTTACAAAAAACAATTGTATTTTGTAAGTTTGTGCCGCTTTTGCGTTAAAAAGCAGCGCAAATGCAGCGCAAAAAAATTATGGGCCTAAATCCACAAATATAATAGATCCCAGGAATCACAGGGTCCTGACCATTCAGCATGAAAGTCCATTTACTCTGAAACAAAAACAAATGCCTACATTCACTCGCTCCCACAATAAAGTGTCAGTGCGTGATTTTGGCCTATATATACAAAGCTTCCCTACATTCAATGCATCCAGAGCAAATTTATTTTTCGTTTTAATAGCAGTGTAAGCATAATCAAGTTATTTTCTCCAATCCTTTCTCTAATTTCTCCTTCAATGCCTTTCTCCTATCATAAGTATGCCCTATAGAGCTCTTTTCTAAAGGTGTAAGCAAGCATGTTAGACTTTTCTTGTGCGCGTATGCGGTTCCAAAAGTTAATGTTGGTTCAAAGAAACCTCTAACTAGTACTATGTCATGCTCCTTAGCTATTTTACTCATATCTAATAATAGGAACAAATGAAAACACTAGATCATAGTTCGAATAAAAGTATTGTATATACTCTTGGTTATAGAATCTCGTTAGTAGCAAACTACAGCTTATGCCATAAGTTTAAGGAAGACTATGGTAAGTAACTCCTTCCTCTACTGATGAAGGAATTTGCGTACACACAAGACAATTCATCGTCTCAACATACTCACTCAACAAGCGATAGAAAACATTAGAAGAAAGCTCTCCTTGAGCATTAGTATAATCATGCAAGTATTTCTCATCTAGCTGAAACCTCTCTAAAGCTGTTAGCGTAGTAGTTTCAGGAACGGAGGCAATAGTAGCCTTTTTCATCTCATGAATAGACATTCCCACAATCATTACTATTAACATTATTCCACACATAACTGCCACTCTGACACTCAGATATCTACAGTACCTAATATTTCTAACTTTGTTATTTAGCTCGGCCATGGTCTGTAAAGAATCAAAAAGCAGAAGTAACTTTTTGATAAGTGCAATAAAAAAAAAAAATGAAGAAAACTTTTCTTTTCACAGTTCAGTTTCACATCCAGGAACCCCCTTTTTCCTTTGTCAAAATCGATTAGCAGCTTGTCACATCCGGGTTTTCAATTGTCATATCAGGTTATCAATGTCTCTTTGTTTTTATTTAAACAGCATCTTTCTTAAGTTTTTCAGATCAGCTCAACAATTTAGTTCTTTGATCACCTTCAGGTTACATCAAAATACTGACTCAGAACTTCTCTATCAAAACAAAAAGACATAAACTCATGTTGCCATTCATTGGTAGCTGCGTATGCCCACTCAAGACCTGCGTATCTTCGACTTGCTATTCTATTTCTTTTCAACTTTCATTCACCACCCAATTCTCCTTCACTCAATTCTTCCTTTCTCATAGTATCCACTTCTTCTTCTATTGTTTCGTTTATGACCAATTCCTTTTTCCTCCCAATCCACGATTCAGACCAATTATCTCCTTTTCTTGTCCCTTCCGTCAATATTCGTCTCAAGATTGGATTCTTCTCCTTTTCTTTCTCTATGGTGTTTTCTCTTGATGGACCTGCAACGGGCTCAGAAGGAGTCAAATCACCTTGAATTTGATCCATCTCAACTCTTTCACCCTCTTGGGCTGGCACTTGTCCTGTCTGCTTTTCAGCACCGTCTGCTTCTGTGAGAACCTCTGCTGAGCTAGGCTCTCCTGTTATGTCCATTGAGATAGATTCTTGCACACCCTCCTGTAATTCTTCACTTTCGTCTCTTACAGGGGTGATAGACCCATTTTCCACAAGCTCAGGTTCAATTTCAGGTTCAGTTGGCTTCTGTTCTGGTTCAAGTGTGGCAACTTGTTAAGCTGTTGCTGGTGCTCTCAACAGCACTTCTGGTGGACACTTGTGCAGAATATACACCTCGAAGCCAGGAAGCTTCTAATGTGCCTGTGATGGTGCATACCGCATATCCTGCTCTCAGTGTCCCTGTACCATCTCTGAGACATCAACCATCAACAAAGACAATTTGGTCATTTTCTTCCAATCGTGTGTGTCTAATATCAGGCCTCGGTTTTGTACACAGTTCAGTTACCTCAAGACAATCATACTCAATGTCTTCCTCCTTGTCAATTTCAACAGTATCACTTGGAGGCAATGTTGCTGGATTCAACACTGTACATCTTTTCAAAGTTACATTTGGAGCCCCCAATATGCTCGTCTCATACCTCGTCAGTCTTGCACCAGTCAAATACTGCATATTCGTCCTTGTCAGTAAGATCTCAACAGAGTGCGGTACCGTTACTGTTAAAGGGTATTCCATCACTACTCCCTCACATTGAGAAAGACTTTGACCAACTGCAGCTACTGCACGCAGACAACCTGGCAAAGCTGCTGCGAATGGGTCCAATGTAGCTGAAAAATAGGCTACTGGGCGATAAGCACCTCCATGGACCTGTGACAAAACAGAGAAAGAACAAGCAGCACGTTCATGACAAAACAATGTGAATGGCTTTGTGTAATTAGGCATTCCCAACGCTGGAGCTCTGCACAAACTCTCTCTTAATTCAGTGACGGCTTTCATCTGAGCTTCATCTAGGGTAATGGGGTCCGTAACTTCCTTATGTGTCAATTGCTGCAACGGTTTAGCAATCTCAGAAAAATTTGGAATCCACTGTCAACAATACCCTACCATTCCCAGAAACATTCTGACATCTCATTGTGAAGTTGGGGGATTTCTCTGCAAAATCATGGTAATTCTCTCCCTGGAGATTCTCCTTGACCCTTTTTCAATCTGGTGTCGCAGGCATTTTACCGATTTCTGACAATACTGCAATTTTAAAGGTGACACCTTATGTTCAAATTTTCCCAAATGATTTAACAGGGCAATCGAGTCGTACTTACACTCGTCCCTTGTCCTGGATGCAATCAGCAAATCATCAATGTATTGCACTAGAGTCGATTGGTACGGTAGTTCCAATGACTCCAGATTATTTTTCAGGATCTGATTAAACAGTGACAGTGACTCCGTAAACCCTTGTGGAAGCCTGCACCAGCTGTAGACTCTGTCTAGGAATTTGAAACTAAAAAGAAACTGACTATCCTCATGAAGAAGCACAGAAAGAAAGCTTGTGACAAGTCAACCACTGTGAACAACTCTGCATCGCAAGGGATCTGAAACAGTATAACTGCTGGATTTGGCACTACAGGACAACACTTGACCACCATGTCGTTCACTTTTCACAAGTCCTGCACAGTGCTCACTTTCCACACGGCTTCTTTAAGCCCATAATCAGTGAATTACATGGACTGCTCAACACCTCTTTCAAAACTCCCTGTTTCAGAAAATCTCCAATTATCTGCGCCACTTTAATTAGGACATCCTGTACCATATTATACTGTGGAAGCTGCAGGAATACTACGTTTGGCTTCAAAGTGATCTTAATCAGTTCTACTTCTTTAAACAAACCCACTTCTTTTCCTGTCAAGTCCCACACATTTTCCTGCACTGTTCCTTGTAGATCTGCATGTAATTCTTTCACAGCAAACATAGGGAAAAACTGGACCAATGGTTATTCCTCATTAACTTTGTTGACCACTGTCTCAGACACCTGTTCTTCTTCATCATCACTAGTAGTTTGTACCTCTATCCCAGTGTTTGAACAACTAATGGAGCATTTTGTCTTACACAGTAAATCCCTTCCCAGTAGGGATACTGGACTTGAGTCACAGACTACGAACCTGTGCAGTCCCTGGAAGTTACTAATCTCAACCTGCACTGGATCTGTGATTGGATTTGTCAACTGTCTGTTCTCCACTCCCACAACTTGAACTGTTCTGCCTGAAAGAGGTACATTTGGAACTTCTGCACTTCTCACTGTAGAGCGTGTAGCTCCTGTGTCCACTAAAAATGAGACCTTGTAACCCATCACCTTTCCTTTCACAAAAGGCCCTCTCTGATCTACTTCTAGGGACGCTGCAAGCATACACTGTCCTTCATTCAAACTGTCACTCATCCATTCTTCTTTTATTTCATCCTCACTATGAAATGAGAATTGGTGTACTGTGTCATTACTTCTTTCTTGTTTCTGACCTGTGACCTGCTGAGTAAGCATCATCTGTTGGTGTTCCATCGGGGCTTGAGGTATCTGCATTTGCTGTCTAGGTACCGTGGGAACCTGCTGCTGTATTGGTGGTAACTGTGTCAGTTGTGCATGCGTCACTTGCACCGGCTGCATGGGTAGAAAACTCTGCACTTGGTTCTGAACATTTGGAATAAATCCTCTCATTTTTGGGACTTTCACAGTTTGAAATGTACTGACATCACCACCTTGCTGACAACACCATCCTGCACCATCAATGGACAGTCCCGCTTTCAGTGTCCCACGGTTCCGCACAGATGACACAGTAACATCTTTTTCATTCCCTGCATGTCATTCTGAACTACCACAGTACCCAAATCCGGACCACGTGTCATGTCAATTCCATGACCTCTACCTCTCATGTGAGGCTGGAAGATAATAGTTCTCTACTGCTGCGGCATCGGTTGTACTGAAGCTCCTTGCACTCCTGTCTGAGCTGCCTTTATTTGCATCACCACTGCTTTTTCCTTCAGCTTTTTTTGCTTTGGTTCAATCTCATCACTACAGTATTTTGCATGCTGCAACACCTCATCAATCGGCTTCGCTTGCCAACAAATCAAATGACTTTTAATCATCTGTCCTACCTCTGGTCTCAACCCTTCGACGAATCTGAACACAAAATGCAACATGTCTTTCGGCTCAATTGCTTCCTTACCACTGTACTCTTTAAATGCTTTCAGCAATCTATCATAGTAAGTGTGTATCGACTTCTTAGTTTCTTGCACTGTCCTGTCAATTCTCTGCCAATCAATATTTTTAGGAGAAATTCTCGTCTTCAGGAACTCAATCACCTTATAATAATGTTTCATCACCTCAGGTAAGGGTGCACCTGTAACTCTATCCCTTTCCGGGTTCACTTGATGGCCAACCCACTGCCCTTTTGCATTCGACCCGCAAATTAGCCGGAATCACTATTTCCAACAATGTATTCAAGTCTTCCCACAGACATTTAGAGAGTTTCACGAACCTGTCTGTCTGCTTATACCACTCAACCGGTTTCTCTCTCAGTTTTGGGTAATCATTTGTGAATGACAATATATCACTCCTGTGCTATGGGACATGAACAAACTGCCCTTCTGGAATTTCTCTCATTGGTAACATTTTCACTGAATCCTTTTCTTTCTGAACACTTTCAGACCCTTCTTGTGAATCTTGTTTCCGTTTATCCTTCTTCTTTGCCCATCTACCTTCCCACTTCTCTAATGCTCCCCAGATCTGAGCATTCTGCAACAATTCTTTTATGTGAGCCTTCATTCCTGCTGACCTCATGAGCTCGAAATCTTTTGCTTCAAAATCTAGCCTGTAACTTCGTTTCAAATGTTTTGTTTTCTCAATCTCAATATCATATTTTTCTGCCAGCTCTGCCAATTTCGGATGTATTTTACTCACTTCCCTTGTAATCCTTGGACACAAGTACTTTAGCTCTTCTTCTGTGTAGGATTCTAACCTGTTCACTCCCATTGTTCCCTCAACTAGCTCTGTTACATCTGTAGCTAACCTTACACAATTTATCTGTTCTTTACCTTTGGATGTATTTGGAGGTGTATTTAAATTGTCCAACCATTCACTCCATTGCTGAGCTGTCAATCCCTGTAACGAGATGTTACTTGCATTTGGCACTGGTACCTGTTGCATTGCTGCACCTGGAGTCTGCGGCGTCAAAGGTTTCAAACTTTGACTTGACCTCGGGCTATTTACTGCATCTGGAAGTGCTACAAGTGGACTGAGATCCATTAATGGTCTAGATCCGTTAAAGGTCTGACCCATAGATGACACCATCTGCACATGATCACTCACTCCCCGCCTCACGATAATCTGTGACATTTCACTCTGATCTCCTGCACTTGCTTTCTTTTGTGCGAATAGAGGTACCGCTGGACCAACAGTAATCGGTAGCGATATTGCACCGGGAGCTGCCCTGACACTTGCACCTTGTGGAAAAGTTACCCCATAGCCTATTCATCACTTGTGTGACATCTGACTGTGTTCCTGTTATCGGTGTAAACTTCGGCAAACCCTGTGGCTGTGCCGGAGGCAATAACATTGGAGTAGGCTCAGTCTGAACTAGCATTGGTCTCAGGATCACTTGCTCCGATGGCACCACTAAGTTCGAGATCGTCTCAAGAACTGGTACATCTGGATAAATTCTCTGTATCGATGGTGGATGCGTCTGTGCTTGGACCACAGAAGTAATCCCTACATTAGGAGTACTCTGCACTATCCGTTGTACCTGCCCACTGTCTGTCTGCACTGGTCACACTGTCCCAGATGCTTGTGCTGGAGCAGTTGGGGCAGAACTAGTACTTGGACCCCTTGCATGGGTCGTATATGGCAGAGGTCAATCCCTCAACAACTGTGTAATAAGATCCTCAACATCTGAATCTTCTTCTTCTACATAAGTCTTTTTCTTTCTCTTTGTTCCTGAACTCTCATCACCCTTAGCAGCATCTTCTTTATGTGACTCATCTTCTGTAATTGCAGGAAATAATTTAATTCCCTGTAATGTCTCTGTTCTCCACCTTTTCTGTTCCCAATCCCACCTTGCTTCTGCCAAAAATGTTTCCACCTTCTTTATTCTCCTCTGAAATTTCAACTCTTGTTGCTGTCTGGCTACGAACTCCCAAACTGCTAATGCCTGAAACTGTGCTGGCCTCGGTAATGGCTTTGTCTCATATAATGTCATTTGCAATTGATCCAAAATTCTCAAATTAAATGTTCCATGCTCTGGAAACGCTAGAGCTTCCAATTTCTTTGTCATCTTGCACCACTGTTTCAACCAAAGACATGGTGTGACACCTCACTCCTCCATTACAATATACGCCAGCGAATTTTCCGGTGGGGTTGGCTCCCCTACTGACGCCTTAATGAAAGAATCACCCTTCATGGCACTTCTAAACGCTTTGAAAAACTTAATTTTCTCTATTATATTTTTTTCGATTCAATAATGAAATGACTAACTCCCAAGATTCCTTTCACCCGCTTGCTCAACCAATTGCCTCTTGCGGACGGCTGCCAATCCTCTTGCAACTCTTCTAACTAACAAACCTATCCCAGCGTGGCACACTCTGACATCACACTCACTCACTGCGGCTGACAAAGTCTTGCGGCTTGTCCTCCTAGACTTCAACTCACAGAAAACTAATGCAAAATATTGCGAGCACTAACCAAAAACCAATAACCAAAACAAATCAGCTGGTTTACTACAGGAAAGTACACAATCGCTTCAGAGACCTTACAGATTTTCACTAATGGCCCTTTCGCTCATATAGCTATTCCTCCTTCTCAGTCTCCCACATTCACAAGCAAAATTCGACCTGCAAATTCCACTCTCAACTGATCAATGGGTCTGTCCTGGTGCACATAGGAATCGCCAAATCTCAGTTGAAAATTCCTCTTACTCATTTAACTCACACACGACCTGTTGACCATGCCTGATCAACCTACTAAACCAGGCAGATTACAACATATTACCAAGTGTCTCCTATACTCCGGAGTCTTAGACCACGCAGGGTCCGTACACCACCAACAACCACGCAGACAATTTTCGAGCACAAAGGCCACACACATATGAAGTTCGATGACTTCCCTACTCTCATACAGTGGAGTACGCACACTCCTACTAACCTCAACTGGAGTACTCAAACTCCCTACTTTACCTTGCATACATCACAATTCACCTTCGATTTACTTAAGGCTCTGCAAGCGCAACCTACCACTTTCATGCTATCACAAGAACGCTGAGAACATACTTATCTTTACTAGCGGGATCCAGGATCTGAGAAAGTCATTTCTGGGCTTAAAGGGGACATCATCTTTGCTACAATTCCCATTTCAGAAAAACAAAATTCAAACCTCGTAAAAATATGAACAACTAATCCTAACTCAAACTACCACCATAACCAGTAATCACCACATAGCTAGTTTTCCAAGGAAACTAACCATCAAGCTGCTACCAAAAACTGCTAGCGTGCCTGGTTCTTCGTAAGTAAACTTACAAGAGGATGCGCATAGGTCGATGAACCCTTTGTATCGCATGGAATACCCTAATCATGTAGTGATTACTGACATAAATAATCAGCATAACCAACCCTGAATATTTAATTGACAACATCTCAAACCATCTATTCATGAATAAGCACAGCTCTGTAAAGAGTTTAACAATTTTATTTCCCTATTGGTTACAATACTAAATCATCGAGTTAGATCAAACTTTATTCAATCAGCTGAGAATTAATTCATTAATGGACATCAATAACATGATCTAATCAAAACATAAAAAATCATATGCTCGAATGCTTTAAAATAAGCCAGTAAATGAATACACAGCATCAGTTGCAGAGTTCAGCAATTAGTTTGTCAGTCAATTGTCACTGTCAATGTCACCACTAGGAAGCCTACCTAACCAAGATTGCCATTAGCATGTGGGGCTTCATGCAAAACAATTTAGGAAAACATGAATTTGGAAAACATCTTTCTAAGTGAAAATCTATAAAAACAGTGCAGTTGGTATCTAGAAGGAAAGGCACAAGTTAATCAGTCACATTTTCTTAGCTACCTATCCACAGAATAGATCAGCAACAAAGTCAGTCTTCGTCTTCAGGTCATCAATAGATCAGCATAGCATCAGGCCCTTAAGAGTATAAGGCCAACAACAGAATCTCGAACAGCGTCTTCTGACGTCACCAATTCTCCCTCGCATCTCCTAAATTCTCCTGCATCTAAAATCTTAGCCCCTTGTCATGACTTTTTATTAGGGTCTCCCAGTCCATCCCCCTAATTCCCAATTGGTCAGTCAGTCAGCAAATATGACATTAACCTATAATATTTGTTCACCAAATCTATAAATTTTAATATTAGTCCTTTCACAAGACGCGGATTGGTCCACTATACGATGTTCTCATCATCCGGCTCTTCAGGTATCAAAAATGTTGCATCTTCCTCTTCAGTCAGTGCTTCCATTGTTCAAGTCCTGGGAAAGTACATTTAGCCTACTCTACACATAATTGTATCAAATAGTCTTCATCATCTCCTGTCCGCCGGTACTTTCCAGAAAATTCTAGCTAAGCAACTTTAACATCGGGTAGTTCAGGGTCAAGTCATGCATTTGCTTCTCTACAGCGCGTTAGTGATTCAGCCCTTCTTGTGAGGCCTGGAAAAAGAATAGACCTTATTCATGGCGAACTTAACTCTACAAATCAATATAAAACATAGGTTATACTTTTCAATATGACATATTACTACATTATTCTTATATATTTTCATTAATTCATGAAATGTCAGTTACATTAGTACAATCTCGTATAAGTGGCTGACATGCCCCATGAGCACATTTTCATACGTGTGCATTATTTTTCTCTACAATTAGATTCTCTATGAGCTTTTCATTGGTTACCACATAAACAATCATTAATTATTTCTAATTAGCCTATCGGCTCCAACACTATCAGTTGTACACCAAATCCTGACTGTTGAGATCTAGGTATTTGTAGGCCCTCCCTATCTGCTACTGGATACCCACAACCAATTTCTCCTTTAACCACTTCGCTGCCAGGCCTTTTCCCCCTCAACTGACCTGTTTTTTGCAAAGTGGCTAGTTGTAGATTTTGGCCTCTAGTTCAGCCAGAACCTAGGGAAACCTAGCAAACCTATACCTGTTAAAAAACTAGACACCTAGGGAAAGTCAGAATGGGGTGACTTGTGGGGCTCTCACCAGGTTCTGTTACCCAGAATCCTTTGTGAATTGCAAAAGTTCTAAAAAAACCTTTTTTCCTCACATTTCGGTGATAGAAAGTTATAGAATCTGAGAGGAGCCACAAATTTCTTTCCACCCAGCATTCCCCCAAGTCTTCAGATAAAAATGGTACCTAACTTGTGTTGGTAGGCCTAGTGCTCATGACAGGAAATGCCCCAAAATCCAACATGGACACATCAAATATTTTTGGGAATTACCTAGCTGTGGATTTTGGCCTCTATCTCAGCCGACAACTAGGAAAACCTACCAAACCTGTGCATTTTTTAAAACTAGACACACAGGGGAACCCAGGATGGGGTAACTTGTGGCACTCTTAACAGGTTCTGTTACCCAGAATCTTTTGCAAACCTAAAAAAAAAAACATTTTTTCCTCACATTTCGGTGATAGAAAGTTCTGAAATTTGAGAGAAGCCACAATATTTCCTTCCACCCAGCATTCTCCCAAGTCTCCCGATAAAACTGGTACCTCACTTGTATGTGTAGGGCTAGTGCCTGCTACAGTAAACTCAAATTGGACACATCAAAATGATCTATTACAAAACTACCTGTTTTTGGAGGGGGGCACCTGCGTGTTTGGTCCTGGACTCAGCAGCCATCTAGGAAAGCCTACCAAACCCAGACATTTCTGAAAACTAAACACTTGAGGGAGTCCAAGGAGGTGTGACTTGCGTGGATCCCCCATTGTTTTCTTACCCAGAATCCTCAACAAACCTCAAATTTAGCAAAACAATCACATTTTCCTCACATTTCTGAGTGGGATCACCACAACACCACAGATTTCCTACCACCCAGCGTTCTCCTCAGTCTCCCAATAAAAATGATTTCTCACTTGTGTCGGTGAGCCAAGTGCTTGTGACAGGGAAGGGCCAAAAACATGTCAAAATTGAGAGGGAACCAAAGCGAGTCCAAAAGGGCAGTTTGAAAACAAACCATTTTTAGGCTGACAAGTGGGGCAGAATTCTTATTACTATGGATGTGACTATGCTCGGTGGTAGAAAATTTGTGGATTCCTGCAGATTCCATCACAAAAATGTAGGGAAAATGCATGATTTCAAGCAAAGTTAGAGGTTTGCCTGGCATTGTGGATAAGAAAATGGTGTGGGGTGCATGTGAAGCACACCACCCTAGACTCACCCAGATGTTTAGTTTTCAGATGTGTGTAGGTCTGGTAGATTTTTCTAGGTGGCAGCGTCCCAAAGTCCAAAAAGTGCAGCTGCTCACCATTTCAAGTGGGACGATATTGAGAGTTAGCATGCTTCCTTGACCCAAATGTAAAATCAAAACCCAAAATAATCAAATGTCCTCTTGCTTGCCGTTGGGATGAGTTTGCAGGGGGGGGCTGAAAGAATGTTACCCCCTTCAGTTGGGGTGGGGAGCATTAACATGCCCATACTGATTGGCAGCGCCCACCCCTCTATTTTTTTTTTCAATTCAGTGGCATCTAGTAGGCTTTCTGTCACCCCGGGAGTGGATCGGAGGTAATTACCCCAGCTGCCCACTGGAACAACTTGGTCTCCATTAATTTGGGGTGAGGGAGCTGCAGGAAAAGCAGCTCCCTTCGTGCTGGAGCAATACTTTCATCTCTTTCCCTGCCCACAGAGATGAAAATTCCACTTCCAGCTAGCAGGAGCATTTTGGCAGCTCCCTCGTGCTGGAAGCGGAGTGTTTGCTCCTGAACAGCTATCTCCTGAGGGTGAGTACCATGGGAGGTAGCAGGAGCCAGAGCAGGGGGTTGGTGGTCCCCAGGGCTGCCCCCCAAACAAAACACACACACACACACAACAATCACTGGGCCTAATAGAAATAGGCTGATCTGCCCCCAATGGGGGGGACAAAAATGGCCTAATATAATATGCCCCCATGGGGAGCGTCCTTTGCCTAAGCTGCCATTAAATAAATTAAATAACTTTTTGATTCTTAAACTGGATACTTTCCTTTAGGCGCTCATCTGTTCATTCCTTCCTCCTCCATATTAACTCTATTTTAGTTAATTGGGGTGTGGAGGAATTTCTTGCAAGCAATAGTTCCGGAAGATGTAACAGAGGTGACTTTTGGATGCAGGCATTCTTAGTAACGCGCCCTGCTTTGGGAATAGTGGTGCTCTTCACAGGGCTTTGCTTCTCTTCCTACAATGCTTCCCATGTTTTTGATGTCCTCTGTAGTCCATCTGAAATCACTTCTTCTTGCCCTTTTCCAAAAAGTCCCCAGGGCTAGCCCATGGTGATCTAAGGGGGGGGGGGCACGCTACCTCCCACCTGGAGCCTTACATGGCCCTGGGGACCACCAACCCCCTGCTCTGGCTCCTGCTACCTCCCATGGTACTCACCCTCAGGAGATAGCTGTTCAGGAGCAAACACTCCGCTTCCAGCACGAGGGAGCTGCCAAAATGCTCCTGCTAGCTGGAAGCGGAATTTTCATCTCTGTGGGCAGGGAAAGAGATGAAAGTATTGCTCCAGCACGAAGGGAGCTGCTTTTCCTGCAGGTCCCTGCATGGAGGATCAAAGCTGGCTCCTGCAGGAGGCAGGGAGTCGGTTGGGATCGTCGGGCCTTAAGACTCCATCCGTGGTCCTCAACAAGGAAGAAAAGAAAAGCTTTCAAGGTGCAAATGCAAAGAAAACACACTTCGATATTTTCTCTACATTTGGAATTTAAAAAGCTATCAGAGAAAATGATTGAGAAACACTCACATTGGCAAAGTTACAGACGCAAGGTCACTGGAGACATTCCTACGTTGTCCTTTGGCAGCTGTAGTGTTGGAGATGCCCTATATATTTTCCCAACAAGGTAGTACTTACTAAATAGCTAGTAGAAAGTATTCCAATTGGATTGCCATTCTGCACACAAAGGTGGCCTCTTCTTGGATAAATATTCAGGGCAGGATACATCTTCAGGGCAGGATTCATTCTAGCATAATGCTTATTTCACAGAAATCAAACCTCAGCGGGAAGCACTTACTCATATAAGCAAAGCAGGTGCCCAATTTGAAGCTTCACTTTTATGAAGTACTAATCATCCTAATTTCTTCAGCATGTTCAATGCAAAGCAAGTGTGTTTTCTCTGCATTTCCATCATGTAAAGTTATCTGTAATCTTTGATGGAGGTGTTTCAATCCTTGCTTTTTTTTTGCGCAATATTGCATGTAGTGACTGTGATGACTGAGTCAGCTGACCCCTCCCCCCCCTCCTCCCTCTTATGGCGGCCGCTGCGCGACAGTGGTAGCGACCCTTGACCCAAGGGTAGGTCGCTCCCCCTGCCGCTGCAGCTCCTCCAGCTCCTCCAGCCCAGGTTCCTGAGACCTCCTATTTGCCCAGCTACCTCGCACTAAGTACCCCCCCCCACGCCCAGCCCCTCGCCATGCCCCGCGCTACTCACCTCCTCTCCTGCTTCCTTTCTTCTTCTCTGTTCTTCCTCTGCGCTCTTCTTCTGTAGTCTTCTTCTGTACTCTTCTTTCCCTCCTGCTCCCCGTCTTCTGTCTTCATCTGTGTGCTTCTCTCTCTCTCCTTTGCACCGCGACCTGCGTGTGCCTCTTCTTCTCTGTCCCTCTTCTTGGCTCTTCCCTCTGCTGCTCGTCGCTCCTCTTCACCTTCTTCTGTATTCTTCTGTCTTCTGCGCTCCTCTTCTTCACCTTCTTCTGTATTTTTCTGTCTTCTGCGCTCCTCTTCTTCTTTACCATCTTCTGTGGTCTTCTGTTCTTCGGCTCCTCTTCTTCTTTACCTTCTTCTGTGTTCTTGTCTTCTGCGCTCTTCTTCTTTACCTTCTTCTGTGTTCTTCTGTCTTCTGATCTTCGGCTCCTCCTCTGCTCCCCTTCTTCTCTTACCTGCTTCTTGGTTCTTCCCGCGCCCGTCCTCCTGCTCCTGTCTCGTCTCTCTCCCTCACTCGCCTTCCCCTCTGTATCACCCCTATCTACCTATCTCTCTATTTGTCCCCCTCACTCGCCACCTCCTCCTATCTACCTATCTCTCTATCTTTCCCCCTCCCTCGCCACCTCCTCTGTAACCACCCCTATCTTCCTATCCTTTCACTCTACCTCTCACCCTCACCCACCTCCACCTCTACAACCCCCCCTCCCCTATCTTCCCAACCTTCCTCCTAACTCTCTCCCTAAACTCTTCCTAAACTCACCCCCACCACCCTTAACCCCCCCTCCCCCATCTCTTCTCCCCTCTACCTGTCCCCCCTCCCTCTGCTTTCCCGCCGCCACCTCCTGCACGCCCCCACCCCCCCAGCTCCCATTCGTCGCCCCACTCCCGTCCCCCGCCCCCAGCTGACCCCTCCTCCCTCTTATGGCGGCCGCTGCACGACAGTGGTAGCGACCCTTGAACCAAGGGTAGGTCGCTCCCCCTGCCGCTGCAGCTCCTCCAGCCCAGGTTCCTGAGACCTCCTAGCAAGCCCAGCTACCTCGCAGTAAGTACCCCCCCCACCGCCCACCCCTCGCCCTGCCCATCGCTACTCACCTCCTCTCCTGCTTCCTTTCTTCTTCTCTGTTCTTCCTCTGCGCTCTTCTTCTGTTGTCTTCTTCTGTACTCTTCTTTCCCTCCTGCTCCCCGTCTTCTGTCTTCATCTGTGTGCTTCTCTCTCTCTCTCCTTTGCACCGCGACCTGCGTGTGCCTCTTCTTCTCTGTCCCTCTTCTTGGCTCTTCCCTCTGCTGCTCGTCGCTCCTCTTCTTCTTCTTCACCTTCTTCTGTATTCTTCTGTCTTCTGCGCTCCTCTTCTTCACCTTCTTCTGTATTTTTCTGTCTTCTGCGCTCCTCTTCTTCTTTACCTTCTTCTGTGGTCTTCTGTTCTTCGGCTCCTCTTCTTCTTTACCTTCTTCTGTGTTCTTGTCTTCTGCACTCTTCTTCTTTACCTTCTTCTGTGTTCTTCTGTCTTCTGATCTTCGGCTCCCCCTCTGCTCCCCTTCTTCTCTTACCTGCTTCTTGGTTCTTCCCGCGCCCGTCCTCCTGCTCCTGTCTCGTCTCTCTCCCTCACTCGCCTTCCCCTCTGTATCACCCCTATCTACCTATCTCTCTATTTGTCCCCCTCACTCGCCACCTCCTCCTATCTACCTATCTCTCTATCTTTCCCCCTCCCTCGCCACCTCCTCTGTAACCACCCCTATCTTCCTATCCTTTCACTCTACCTCTCACCCTCACCCACCTCCACCTCTACAACCCCCCTCCCCTATCTTCCCAACCTTCCTCCTAACTCTCTCCCTAAACTCTTCCTAAACTCACCCCCCACCACCCTTAACCCCCCCTCCCCCATCTCTTCTCCCCTCTACCTGTCCCCCCTCCCTCCGTTTTCCCGCCGCCACCTCCTGCACGCCCCCACCCCCCCAGCTCCCATTCGTCGCCCCACTCCCGTCCCCCACCCCCAGCTGACCCCTCCCCCCCTCCTCCCTCTTATGGCGGCCGCTGCGCGACAGTGGTAGCGACCCTTGACCCAAGGGTAGGTCGCTCCCCCTGCCGCTGCAGCTCCTCCAGCCCAGGTTCCTGAGACCTCCTAGCAAGCCCAGCTACCTCGCAGTAAGTACCCCCCCCCACCGCCCACCCCTCGCCCTGCCCAGCGCTACTCACCTCCTCTCCTGCTTCCTTTCTTCTTCTCTGTTCTTCCTCTGCGCTCTTCTTCTGTTGTCTTCTTCTGTACTCTTCTTTCCCTCCTGCTCCCCGTCTTCTGTCTTCATCTGTGTGCTCCTCTCTCTCTCTCTCCTTTGCACCGCGACCTGTGTGTGCCTCTTCTTCTCTGTCCCTCTTCTTGGCTCTTCCCTCTGCTGCTCGTCGCTCCTCTTCTTCTTCTTCTTCACCTTCTTCTGTATTGTTCTGTCTTCTGCGCTCCTCTTCTTCATCTTCTTCTGTATTTTTCTGTCTTCTGCGCTCCTCTTCTTCTTTACCTTCTTCTGTGGTCTTCTGTTCTTCGGCTCCTCTTCTTCTTTACCTTCTTCTGTGTTCTTGTCTTCTGCGCTCTTCTTCTTTACCTTCTTCTGTGTTCTTCTGTCTTCTGATCTTCGGCTCCTCCTCTGCTCCCCTTCTTCTCTTACCTGCTTCTTGGTTCTTCCCGCGCCCGTCCTCCTGCTCCTGCCTCGTCTCTCGCCCTCACTCGCCTTCCCCTCTGTATCACCCCTATCTACCTATCTCTCTATCTGTCCCCCTCACTCGCCACCTCCTCCTATCTACCTATCTCTCTATCTTCCCCCTCCCTCGCCACCTCCTCTGTAACCACCCCTATCTTCCTATCCTTTCACTCTACCTCTCACCCTCACCCACCTCCACCTCTACAACCCCCCCTCCCCTATCTTCCCAACCTTCCTCCTAACTCTCTCCCTAAACTCTTCCTAAACTCACCCCCCACCACCCTTAACCCCCCTCCCCCATCTCTTCTCCCCTCTACCTGTCCCCCCTCCCTCCGCTTTCCCGCCGCCACCTCCTGCACGCCCCCGCCCCCCCAGCTCCCATTCGTCGCCCCACTCCTGTCCCCCGCCGACCCCTCCCCCCCTCCTCCCTCTTATGGCAGCCGCTGCGCGACAGTGGTAGAGACCCTTGACCCAAGGGTAGGTCGCTCCCCCTGCAGCTCCTCCAGCTTCTCCAGCCCAGGTTCCTGAGACCTCCTAGCAAGCCCAGCTACCTCGCAGTAAGTACCCCCCCACCGCCCAGCCCCTCGCCCTGCCCTGCGCTACTCACCTCCTCTCCTGCTTCCATTCTTCTTCTCTGTTCTTCCTCTGCGCTCTTCTTCTGTAGTCTTCTTCTGTACTCTTCTTTCCCTCCTGCTCCCCGTCTTCTGTCTTCATCTGTGTGCTTCTCTCTCTCTCCTTTGCACCGCGACCTGCGTGTGCCTCTTCTTCTCTGTCCCTCTTCTTGGCTCTTCCCTCTGCTGCTCGTCGCTCCTCTTCTTCTTCTTCACCTTCTTCTGTATTCTTCTGTCTTCTGCGCTCCTCTTCTTCACCTTCTTCTGTATTTTTCTGTCTTCTGCGCTCCTCTTCTTCTTTACCTTCTTCTGTGGTCTTCTGTTCTTCGGCTCCTCTTCTTCTTCACCTTCTTCTGTGTTCTTGTCTTCTGCACTCTTCTTCTTTACCTTCTTCTGTGTTCTTCTGTCTTCTGATCTTCGGCTCCTCCTCTGCTCCCCTTCTTCTCTTACCTGCTTCTTGGTTCTTCCCCCGCGCCCGTCCTCCTGCTCCTGTCTCGTCTCTCTCCCTCACTCGCCTTCCCCTCTGTATCACCCCTATCTACCTATCTCTCTATCTGTCCCCCTCACTCGCCACCTCCTCCTATCTACCTATCTACCTATCTCTCTATCTTTCCCCCTCCCTCGCCACCTCCTCTGTAACCACCCCTATCTTCCTCACCATACTCGGCGACCTCAACTTCCATCTAGAACAGAACAACGATCCCAACACCACCGCCCTGCTCGACAACCTTGACAACCTTGGCCTCAAGCAACTGGTGAACACCCCCACCCACATCGCCGGACACACGCTTGACCCCATCTTCTGCGCCAGCAAACACGTCTCCTTCAGCCACGCTTCCGCTCTACACTGGACCGACCACAGCTGTGTCCACTTCACCTTCCGACGCGAGACCCGCCACCTCCGCACTCAAACCCATCCCTCGTCGACAGTGGAACAAAATCCCCGAAGAACAGCTTTTCTCCACGCTCATCGACAACCAACCTACCTTCACCGCCGACCTTAACGACGCAGCCCTCAGCCTCACGAACTGGATCACCAACTGCGCAGACAACCTTGCTCCCCTCAGACACCCTCCAAGACAGGCCAACACCAAAAAACCTCTCTGGTTCTCTGACACCCTTAAGGAATCAAAGAAAACCTGTCGCGCCCTCGAGAAAGCCTGGCGTAAGGACCACACCGCTGACAACATGACCGCCCTCAAGAACGCTACCCGCGAACACCACCACCTGATCCGTGCAGCCAAAAGGAATTTCTCCACGGATAGACTGGACAAAAACAGCCACAACAGCAGAGAACTCTTCAGCATCGTAAAAGAGTTCTCCAACCCCAACGCCAACGCCATCACGCCCTCACAAGACTTGTGCAACTCCCTCGCCACCTTCTTCCATCGTAAGATTACCGACCTTCACGACAGCTTCGGACACCAGACCCAGCCGACCAACACTGAACCCACACCCCCAGCCATCACCCTCACCGCCTGGTCCCACATCAACACAGAAGAAACCAAAACCACCATGAACTCAATCCACTCCGGCGCCCCCTCGGACCCCTGCCCACACTTGATCTTCAATAAAGCCGACGACATCATCGCCCCGCACCTCCAGACCATCATCAACTCCTCTTTTTCGTCTGCTACCTTCCCCGAAAGCTGGAAATACGCCGAAGTCAACGCCCTACTAAAGAAACCTACGGCTGCCCAAGCGACCTGAAGAACTTCCGCCCCATCTCGCTCCTCCCCTTCCCTGCCAAAGTCATAGAGAAGACCGTCAACAAGCAGCTTACCAACTTCCTTGAAGACAACAACCTTCTCGACCCCTCACAATCCAGATTCCGAGCCAACCACAGCACTGAGACCACCCTCATCTCAGTCACAGACGACATCAGAACCCTGATGGACAACAGTGAAACAGTCGCCCTCATCCTCCTCGACCTCTCGGCTGCCTTCGACACCGTCTGTCACCGCACCCTAATAACCCGCCTCCGCTGGGATCCAAGGCCAGGCCCTGGACTGGATCGCCTCCTTCCTCTCCAACCGCTCTCAAAGAGTCTACCTCCCACCTTTTCGCTCAGACCCCACCGAGATCATCTGCGGCGTCCCTCAAGGATCCTCGCTCAGCCCGACACTCTTCAATGTCTGCATGAGCCCCCTCGCCGATATCGTACGCAAGCACAGCATCATCATCACCTCCTACGCCGACGACACTCAACTTATACTCTCCCTCACCAAGGACCCCGCCAGCGCAAGGACCAACCTGCAAGATGGTATGAAGGACGTCGCAGATTGGATGAGGCTCAGCCGTCTGAAACTGAACTCAGACAAAACGGAAGTCCTCATCCTCGGCAACACCCCGACCTCATGGAACGACTCCTGGTGGCCCACGGCCCTTGGCACCGCACCGACCCCCTCAGACCACGCTCGCAACCTCGGCTTCATCTTGGACCCTCTTCTCACCATGACCAAACAAGTCAACGCCGTGTCCTCCTCCTGCTTCCTCACCCTCTGCATGCTCCATAAGATCTTCCGCTGGATCCCCGCCGACACCAGAAAGACCGTGACCCACGCCCTCGTCACTAGCCGCCTGGACTACGGCAACACCCTTTATGCTGGGACCACCGCAAAACTCCAGAAACGTCTGCAACGTATTCAAAACGCCTCCGCCCGCCTCATCCTCGACATACCCCGCAACAGCCACATCTCCGCCCACCTGAGACACCTGCATTGGCTCCCCGTCAGCAAAAGGATCACCTTCCGACTTCTCACCCACGCACACAAAGCCCTCCACAACAAGGGACCAGAATACCTCAACCGACGCCTCAGCTTCTACGCCCCCACCCGTCTTCTCCGTTCCACCAGCCTCGCTCTCGCCGCCGTCCCTCGCATCCGCCGCTCCACAGCGGGTGGGAGGTCCTTCTCCTACCTGGCGGCCAAGACTTGGAACACCCTCCACACCTGCCTCAGGACCACCCAGGACCACTCCGTATTCCGGAGACTCCTCAAGACCTGGCTCTTCGAGCAGCAGTAACCCCTTCCCCCTAGCGCCTTGAGACCCGCACGTGTGAGTAGCGCGCTTTATAAATATTAATGATTTGATTTGATTTATTTGTCATCTGCTGCTGAGACCAGAGATCGTGTGCTACCTTTTAAAAACTACAAGTATGAAAAATGGCTTAGAAGTCCCACATTTGTGGCCCCACACCGTATACATTAGTGGTATGCAACATGAAGGACAGCTTACTAAAAGGACCCCTCAAGCACCTTTCCTGATGATCTTGGAGGAGAATTCTTGAAACACAGAAATATGATCACATCTTCACCAAAGACGCACTTCATGAGTGATGTGGGGTTGAGTGAGTATAGGGGGTAGGCTGCAGGGTCTGGCCCAACTTCTGCTGTGCACGGCTAAAGGCCATGTGTGGTGCGGGATTGGTTGGTTATAGGGGGTAGATGGCAATGCCTGGCCACAGGCCAGGTCCTGCAAACAATCCCTACCACACACGGCCAAAGCTCATGCATGGCGCAGAGTTGGGTATTCATAGAGGGTTGGCTGCAGGGCCTGACCACAGGCCAGGCTCTGTAGCCAACTGCTGCCACTCGCAGGTGAAGGCAGCAGCGGACAGTGGTTGAATTAACATAAAGTAATTAAAATTACATTACATTAAAAAACCCTAGAAGTTTACTGATAAAACCAAAGGTTACAGGGACATTGTAGTTAGGAAATATAATTTTAAAAAGCAGAGAAATTCACTTAAAAAAACAAAGGTTACAGGAACGTCATAGTTAGGTACTGAGGGGCATATTTATACTCCGTCTGCGCCGATTGTGCATCAAACATTTTGACGCATAAGCAGCGCAAACGTTGCCCTGTATTTAAACTTTGACGCCCGCGGACGACAAAATTCTGCCGTGTGCGTCATTTTTTGGATGCGGCAACCCGCCTTGCGTTCATTATATGCAAGGTAGGCATTCCCGTCCACAAAATGGCTTAAACGCCCGTGCGTCGTATTTATGCTTTATGCGAAAATGACGCACGGCAGAGAGGCAGAGCCAGAAAATGACGCACAGCCCGATTTGCGTCAAAAATTAACGCCTGGGTCAGGGCAGGCGTTAAAATGGGGCAAACACACCTGTATTTAATCAGAACACACAGAACAAACAGAAGAGCAGCAGAGCAGCAACAGGGAGCCATGGAGGTGATCCTAATCCAGCGTGCACGCAGACGCAGAGACCAACCGCAACAACAGCAGCTACAACAACACCAGCAGGGACCACAAAGGCACCGCAGAAGGCAGGAGAGGATATTCCGCCTCAGAACCACCCTTCAGGGCCTCAGGGAACACGACATCATCCAGAGGTACCGGTTGAACTGGCAGGCCATTCATCAGCTGCTGCGCAACATTGAACTGCAGTTGGCCCCCACTTTGGTGACACCCCGCACCATCCCAACAGAAACTAAGCTGCTTGTCGTACTTCACATGCTTTCAAGTGGCTCTTTCCAAACAACTGGTGCCCTGGTTGGCGGAATATCACAACCATCATTCTCCGCCTTTTTGCCCAAAGTACTGGATGCCATCATTCGACTGCCACCCCGCCACATCTGCTTTCCTAACACACTGCAGAAGCAGCAGGAAACAAAACAGGGGTTCTACCTCATCAGTGGCTTCCCACACGTCCTTGGTGCAATCGACTGCACACATGTACGCCTTGTGCCACCTGCTGCAACTGAACACCTCTACCGCAACAGGAAGCACACACATTCCATCAACGTGCAGGCCATAGTCGATCACCAGGGATTGATCACCAACATCGTGGCTAAATATCCTGGGAGTGTCCATGACTCATACATCTTCCGTCACTGCACCATCAATGAACACTTCCAGGATGGACGGTATGGCAATGGACTACTTGTTGGTAAGTACAAAAACCTACTTATATACACACTGCACAGCAACCCTCTAGGACACACAACACATACACCACAACAGCAACATGTGAACAGGAACATACTGAGGTCTTGACATCGCTAGCCATGTTTCTTAGCTCACCATTGAACCTGTCACACATCGGAAATTACTGTACAGCCTTATGTTAAGACGTCAAAGATGGACGTGTGGAGTGGGTTGCCCAAATGTCACCTTGCAATATGTAAGTGTCCCAATGACCTTTACATTAATCCATTGCCTAAGTCTAAAGGTATGGGATGGCCAGGGTACATTGATATGAACGTGTTAACAACACTGTCAATTTTAAATGTGCATGGAACTACCATCTCACCCCCAGTAAAGACACACAGACACTTGTATCACAAGTCACAATGCTAGGCAGGGCACACTGTACTGCAAATCCCAAAACATACTGCTGACAAACGGTTAGCAGACAAACACTCGTTCAGCCAAGGAAACAACACAATGCAGATGGTACATCCTACAAGCATAGGATGCCCCATTATTACACAAAAGAGTCACAGACAACACAAGACAACTACTGCCATGAAAGGTCTTTTCAATAGTGCCAGCTACATCAACATGATCCCAATCATTTTCTCTTGCAGCTGATCAGGGGTATGGCATCCAGCCATGGATTATGACACCATTTGACAACCCAAGTACTGCTGCAGAGCGTGCCTACAATGACGCCCATAGGAGGACACGCAGCATTGTCGAGAGGACCTTCGGCATCCTCAAGTCAAGGTTCCGGTGCCTCGACATCACTGGTGGTAGCCTCCTATATTCCCCGGAGATGGTCTGTAGGATCATCCTAACATGTGCAATATTGCACAACATTTGCATCAAAAGAAACATTCCCCTCCTGGAACCAGAGCCACACATGCCTGAAGAGGAGGAAGAGGAGGATGCTGGCCTGCAACAGGAGGGGGAACTACAGAACACGCCCACTGGTATACACAGGCGGCAACAGATCGTCAATAATTTCTTTACCACTTTAGTTAACAAATTTAAATAAACACCTATTCTAATCACCATATCATGGTCTGGCTATTTCTTTTTGCACACCTTCATCTCCACTTATCAAAATAAGAGTGTTGCCTCATGGAGCATTGCTGAGATACTGAGTAGGACACAGAACATCCCAGAGCTAATGTGATGCCTAACATACAATGGTCACATACACACACACTCTTAATGACATATATCATGTACATTTCTCCTTTGAAGGCCAATAGCAGAGGACCACAACTATTTCACACATACATGTTGAAATCAAGGTCCAACGCAGCATATGGCACACAACTAAGACACCATCACTCAATAAGGGGAAAACAAGCCTCATACATGAGGCAGTCAATGTGCTTTGGCATCAGTAACAGGAATGCCTGACCAGACCCTTGACAGCAGTAAGTCCAACTGCATCCAATATTTGCCAGGAATATCTGTGACCAGAGTCCCATAGAAGCAGAACAGAGACAGCACAAGTGCCACACATATGAGCAGCATTGCACACATTACATTCCATGTACATGTCAGCCCATTTCCTAACTCCTGACACACCCATGCACCTGGTCACAACCCACCTGTCGGAAGAGGTCCCTGGAATACTAAGATGTGTACCCTGATATTCCCTCCTCTACACACTCAGACCAACATTAGCAAACCAGTGTGCTACACCCTTTCCTATGGTATGCCATTGTCATAGAACATGTGACTGCAAGGACGTCAGGTCAATTTATACACTGTCTTCTAGTTTCAAAGCCCTGTTAGCACATGTAGATTGCTTCCCATGTGAAAATGTCTGTTGGCCCTTAGAATGCGAGTCTCACCTACAGGACTGGTGAGAAACAGATGCAGCCCACACCTGTGATCACCTCCATGCACACCACCCATTTCAACAAGCACTGCCCCTGCTGATCCCTGGAACAGCATAGGAGTTGCCATTATGTCAAATACACCGTTAAGCATTGATACTAATTAAGCCGTGTAACACAGCCACTGAGTTCATTTGTCACCTTCAAAAACACAGGACATACACAGTTTTACATGTCAACTGTCTAGTTTGTCCTCCAAACAGTCTTAGTCAGACCACTGATTTTGTAACTTGTCAAGTAGCTGGATCCTGAATCACCTTGCATTCTGTCAGCCTGAATGGCAACTGTCTGTGCGTCACACTAAAGTATCCCTGTGTCTACATATGTACCACACTTGCGTTAGCAAACCTTTCATTCATCAGGGGGCATGGGCTTCTTCAATGCATACACAAATAAATTGTATAGCATCATCTGCCTTTTAACGGTACCATTTGAGTTACATCCTCTTGGAAAAGCTAAATTCATGGCCCATCCCTTGTCTGGGTTGCATTTATGCATGAATGACAAAGTGTGACAGTGTCCCAGGGCTGTAGGCAGGGATTGGGTACGGGGCTTTCAGCACAACCAGCAACCTCTGATAATGTCCATGAATAATACACAAATGTCAGGACCATGACTGTTCACACACAGAATCACAGTGTGCACAACATAGTCATGGGCCGTGTGTGGTGAATAGCTGCGAGAATAATCAGCACAGAGGCTATGATGTTCCCAGGTGCAGTGGGAAGTGCAGAGGCCAACCTGTGTACAAATGTTGTAATGACACCTGCCGGAACATGACACCTGAGACATTATCTCACTCAGCACGCCAAGGTTGCCCTGTTGACTGTCCCATTACACGTCTTTAGTGACAGGGTGGGACCATCCACATGTTGGTTCACATGTCGACATCCACTTTACTCACATTGATCAATCAAGGATACTCAGTAGATACAGGAATAGCTGCCACTGACTCATGATGAGTCCTGGACCGAACTGTGACAAATTACACCCCAAAAAATATAGAGGATCATCATTGGACCACACACATGAACAAGACACCTATGTGCAATTGATCACTGGAAATAAGTGGGCACGTGCTGTCTTGTATGCTGGTCCACCACAGCCACTTGATAGTTGGGGCTCACTTCTATGGCCTCAACTGTGGTGTCATCATACTTTTGAGATTCACCCTTGTCTGTCTGTGCAAACAACATGGTACCCACTTCCTCAATGCATGTGTATGACTCACTGTGGGATTCACCAAGTAGTGCCTAGGAAGCTCTTACCAATACTGTAGGACATAGGATGTAGAAAATGTGGACCATTGACATGAACAAGCGTCTGCCATCCATCTGGTGCATGCTATGTCACATGTGGTGTCTACGTGACCCTAAAACTTGGAAGTCCACTTTACGGGTGTTGTTACATGAATGACTAACACATGCCCTCGCTCATTTCCAATATGACTTGCATCTAAGGATTGGACACATGGACGTCACATTCATACAAGCATATGTACAAATATGCTTCATGTGATACACACACACTTGGTCAACAAATACATTAGTTGCCAAAGCACACAATTTGAGCCAAAGGCATTTAGGTATTGTACATATGTGCGTCACATTGCTGTCCTCTCCCTATGCCAAACATGCACAATTTGTGCAACACATATATGTAGGCCACACTTATGACCAAGTATTGCGTCAGCCAACCGTAAAAATACTGTGAAGGGAGTAGCCGATCATGGTCCACTGCAGTATGATGTCACACATTTGAACACACACCATCAACACCATACTGTCTTCAATCAGCCTATCTCTGATGTGTCCCAAATGTAACATAACCAAAAAACAAGTAAAAATGCCCAAAACCAGTTAATGCACTGTAATTTTGACGTCCCTAGCGTTAAGCGTCATTTTTTGTTTAACAAAACTGTATTTGCGTCATTTTTTTTGACGCACAGGAGTGAAATTTAGCCCGCATCCAGATATTTGTACAGTCCATGTACTATTATGTGGATGCAGGTAAATTTTCACTTCTGTGCGTCAAAAAAAAATGACGCAAATACAGTTTTGGTAAACAAAAAATGAAGCATAACGCGAAAAAGGCGGGACTTTTCATACAGGAAGTGATGTACTAGGATATCCTGTTTACAGATCATGTACAGTGGGTGTACTTTCACTTTCACTTTGTAGTCTATGATCCTTCTAGACTGTGTGGCTGTGTAGAGAGTGTTGTCCAGAGATTTTGTGCTGTTTTTGTCCTGTGTGCTATCTGTATTGTCAATTTGTGAAATAAAAATTGTAGCTGTATACTGTACTACTGTGTCTTGTCTACATTTGTCCATTTATCTTGTGTTTTTGTTGTTAGTGAGAGTCTGTTGTGGGTAGTGTTAGTTTGGGGATAGTTGGGCTCTTTTAGTGTTTAGGTTTACTTTTGATCTGCCTTTGTACCCCTACTTTCCCCCCTTTTCCCCTTTCTATTTCTTTTACCCCTATTCCCTTTCACTTCCAAGTATGTCTGGTAGGCCACGTCTTGGCAGGATGGGGGAAGAGGAGTTGGGGGGTTCATCTGGCTTGTGACGCATTTCTTGCCGCTCATGATCCAGGCAGGGGGCAGGGTGATACAGGGGTATCCAACAGAGGCGCGCAGAATCTGGTGGGGAAAGGTGCTGCATCACCTGCAGCGTGTGTATGCCAGCCAGAGGAGTGACCACCAGCTGAAGCACCGGTGGGCTGACCTCATCACCAGGGAGCAGGATCTCTTGGACTACCTGGGAATCATGATTGGTGGCACTGTTGGTGAGTACGAATCATGTTAATGTGCACGATTAAATGCTCTGTAGTGACCTGAGGGGATTAGTACAATTTCTGCCAGCTAACTTGCTGACTGTGTGTAATGCTGGGGAAATATAAAGGGATCATTAATGCACTATGGCAAGGATCACAATTGCTAGCTGTCAGGTAGCACGTGTTCAGCAAACTTACAGGTTACTTTTCCATGAAGGAATTTGGTGCGGCCTTTTTGTCAGAAAAGCTAACAAAATAGGAGCCAATCATGTCTATATAGGGTACTATTGACAAAGAAGTACAGATGTACCAACATTTAGGCCAACTTTGTTGACGCAATTGCTAGACTGACTTTAGAATCACTTCATGATGCAGAAAATGAGTGCTGGCTTCACTTCAATTGATAATATCAAAGTGGCTCAGACATATGTCTCATGTGAGTCTGGTGAGTATGGAAGGAAAGCGTTCACGGATGTACTATGAATGTTTGGGATTATTGTGTTCCTTGATCTTTTTGGATACATGTCAGTTCTGGATTTGAATACATTGTGAAAAGGTGTAAGGTGCCCTCAGCTAACATCTTAGAATGTTTGTTGGAGTTAGTTGTGCCACAATCCAAATATGGATGGCAGTCCAAGTGTATGCACATGGCTTCACATCTCCATGGTTGGTGCAAATCACCATAGCTGGGCCACATCAATTGAATAAACTGTAACAACAGGATGGCTTACAAAAGTCCCTGCCCCTCCCTCTGTACATTGGACCTATGTGTAATAAATGTGTCATGGCCACAAGGCATGTTTGACTGGTAATGTAGTCCTCAAGTAACCAGGCTTTGGATGTCTCTCTTGGATGCACATGATGAGACGATTACACTCCATATTTTTTACTGCTCACCAATTACGGGGCATATTTGCAACCACATGATAGTTATGGCCAATGTATGTGTACAGATATGTGTGTAACTGTCACAGGAGACCCATGCTATGTACAAGTTGGCCGTGATATATCAGATGCAGTACCATCATGTCTGAATGGCTGCCATTTTCTTATTCAGCCTACACATTGTATATGTTTATGAAATTTTTGCGCTGTGCACAGATTTTGAGCACATTTCTTCCTTCCATACCTTACAGGTGGACCGGCACTCTACACTGTGGGAGAGGTGGCGACATTTGAGAACCCCGACCACTCCAGTAAGTGTTGATTTGTCTGTTATGTGTTGTGTTTGCTGGTTATGGACTCGTGTGAGTAGGACGCATAGCAAGGTGTGATGCGTTGGGCAAGCTTTTCTCTTGTTCCATGAGTGGGAATACAGTTTCTCACATGTTTTGAGTTGGCCAATGCGTATCCAATGGTATCATGTAGGGATTGTAGGCCAATCCTGTAGGCCCCACTGTGAGTACAGGAGTTAGTCATGTGGATGACACTTGTATCACCAAGAGTCGCACTGGAAGTCAGCCCCGATTTAGTCAGACTGTCAGACCCACATTTTCTAAGATTGGTACAGCAAATTGCTTTCCAATAGACATCTGCTTCCCTGTTTACCTATGTAATTTTGAGACAGTAGGTAGAACCTCCTAGCAGCATGTACTTCCACATGTAGTGCTACAAGTATGTGGAACTTGAGTGCAATGGCCTGGGTGTGCATGCAATTCATGATCATGGGTGTTCTAGCAACTCTGTGTCTGATGTAAGTCAGGCCTCACTGGAAGTATATGTTGTGTACCAAGTTCTGCATTTCCTGACATGTCTGACCCTATGAGTGCTCTAGGGTTTGCTGACTCCTAATTGTAGACAGACCTTACCTGTGGTGTGTCTGTAGAGACAAACATGTGTGGAGTTTTCTACACACTCCTCTGTGTACATGTTGTTGGCAAATCATAGTTGTTTATCCACCCCCCTCCTCAAACACGGGCATGGGTTTGTGAATGGGGTACCTAGTACTGATGCTACCAGTATGTTACACATACATGTGAATAAGTGACGGTTTGGTTGCAACCTAGTATACACACTCAGGTTTGGCACTTGGTACTATACTGGCAAGTCCAGTTACAACTTGCAGACCATGTGGCTTTAGTTTTGCTTTCCGTACACTGAAATTCGTAGCCCAGGTCTTGACGGAGGATATGCAGCATGATTCTTAGCTGATAACTGGCAGAACTCAGATTGCAAGTCAAACCCAGTTGTTACCCATCTTGTAGGTTATGGTAGGTTATGGATGTGCTATATGTGATGTGACCTTTGTAGTCTGGCCTGCCATGTACTTCCTCAGAGACATTCAATGATCTGTATTGTGATATGAGCTGTTACAAGTACAGTAGATGTAATGTCTGATAAACTTGCTGTGCCGTTTCACACAATGCAGTTACTAATGTAGAATATCTGCATTTGTCTTCACAGCTGCTAACATGACTCCAGACCAGGTCCATGAATTTCAGGGCAGGGCCATGCGATATCAGCACATCCTGCTGGTGGAGTTGGGGTTCCGGAGGATGGCTCGGCGATATCGGCATGAACGGGCCTCCGGGGCATGGAGAGCCTTCCCACAGGGTGGGCCTACTTTGCCCACCACAGCCACCACCAGCACAACCACCAATCCGAGCCAGGTGGCCCCACCCACAGCTGCCACTGTTGGTCCGACATCTGCTGGACTTCCAGGCCCCAGCATTGCCACCACTGCAGGACAGCCCACTAGGCCTGGCACCACACCCTCACAGACCTCCTCCACCTGTACCCAGACTGCCACTGCTCTATCTGTTGACCCTGCAGCCTTCAACCGAATGGATCGTAAGATGGACAAAGTGCTGCGCAAGTAGAGCGACCTGAGCCGGGATGTGCGGCACATTAACCGGCATGTTAAGTCCATTAAGAGGACCCTCTGGAGGGCCAACCTCTAGACTTTTTGCTATGGGCATGATTCCCTCCCCTCCCTCCTCTTTCCTTGTTCTTATAGTTAGTGGGCTTAGGGGGCTTAGTGTTAGGTTAGTATAGGCTGTTAGTTTAGTTAGTGTTAGTGTTAGTGGGTGGGGATTGGGGGGTCCTGCTTGTTTCTATTTTTACTTATTAGATGTGTGGGCTATGTTGGGGTTCTTGTGTGTTTAAAAAAATAAAATAAAAAAAAAATCCCCAAAAATAACAAAAAATATATATTTGTATAGGATAATATAGTATGTGTTTAGGTTAGTATGTGTTGTCCTCCATGTGTCCCGTCTCATAAGGGGGGTGGGGGGTAGATGTTTGGAACGTTTTGTTACATGTGATAAGTAAGTGTAGCTTAGGTTAGTTAGGGACAGTTGTGGGTAATGAGTAGTCAGGGTAGATTAGGGCAGGTAAGATTTTTCCCTCAGTTTCCTCATCTGTGATTAGCATTTAATAAATATTTGGCTAACCCTTAATTGTATGTGTTGAATGGTACTTGATTGTGGGTTTGGATTCAGTGTACATCAATTTTGTACTATAACATCTGTGTCCAGAGCTACGTTGCAAAGTGTCGACCCTTCGTTGCAACCACCAATCACAGTTAATATGGATCCCATTGTGTTTCTGTTGATAAGTGTGTTTTCAAAGTCACAAACAGTGCTTCCAGACTTGGTATTGGGGAAACAGTTTTAGGTCTGACTGCAGTGTGATGATCATGCACACCCTTATAAGATGAGTTCTCATTGGCAGTCTTGTATTCTTGTCTTCGTGACCCTCATACATCATTTGTGACACAGTTCGGCATGATTACCTATTTGTATGTTAACTCAGACACCTTCGTTTATGCAGTTTTTTAGTGTTTACTTAGATTAGTGTGGCATGTTTATTGTGTTGTTTTTGCATGTTTACAACATTTTGAGGCCACTATTTGATGACTTAGTTATCCCCTGAGGAAGCAGTCTTCTGTCCAACACAGCATGGTGGTGTATGGTTTCTCACTTCATCAGATTTGTCCCTCGGGATGGGCAGAGTATGATGCAATCACGGGCACTGTGCAGAATTCTCTGACTACATATTATCAGGACGGTTGTATTGACAAGCTACATAATTTGACAGTAGGCACATTTCAGTTATCTACTTCACAGTTGATATGTCACATTACCCAGAGACAGATTTGTTGTGTAAGTGCTATTTATTGAAACGTGCTGTAGTGCTATCTGTCCATTGTCCATGATTGTGAGTCCATTATAGTGACATCTTAAATTGTGATGCAACACAAGGGGTTACGGAAATGCTTTTGACATGCTGGGGTTGATGTTTCAGACAGTGCAGAGGGACAGGATTTGGCAGAGTAGGAGAGAGACAATCACTGGGCTGGGTGACAAGATATACAGTGGTTTGCAGTACAGTGCTCGAGTAAAGTTGTTGCAAGACTGGCAAGTTACAATGCGCAGGACCTTGGTAAATGTGGGCCATGTGGCAGGAACTAGTGCTTCCAGGCCATTTTCCTTGTGAATGTGATCTGTTCCATGTCTTCTTCTTCTGATGTGTGTGTTGCCTGCTTTGTCGTTGTTGTTGTTGGTTGTGAAGGGGCAACACACACCTCAGTGTTAGAAGACGTAGAGTCAGATATCCCGGTCGCTGCTCCCTGTGAAGGTCTTAAGGGCAGTACTGCAGCAAGGAGGGTCTGCTGATTATTGAGAATAGCAGCCACATCACGATGGTAGGCAGCCAGGTCGGCCCTGAGGGAGTCATGATTGCATTTGTGCATGCAGTGGAAGGTTTGGGATGTGAGGTGTTGTGGCAACTCCCTTACTGCAGTGGTGAATTCCTTGACAGTTTCTTGTAGTCCTTTCAGTATGGATGTTAGGGCTTGCATAGCTGCTGCCTGATCTGCAGATGACATCATGCACAAACGCATTCCCTCAAGGCTGGCTGCCATAGTTTGCATCCCCACCCGCACATCCTTGGCCAGCTCCCGCTGTACTCCAACTACAGTTCTCTCAAAGCTGGTGCCAGTGTCGTCGGAGTCCTCAGCTGTATTGGAGCTGACAGGTCTTAAATTGGGGTGGTGGGTGGATCCTCTGCGATGGCTGCTTGTTCTGTGCTCCTCCTTGTGACTGAAGGTGGGGTCTGGAGGGTGTCAAGGACCTTTTGGATAGTCTCTTGGGGAATGTTTATCGGCTTGTCATCCATGTCATCAAGGAAATCTGGGACAGGCATATCGGCAGGAGATCCATCTTCCTCTGCAATGAAACAGGGTACAATTAGTGTGTCTGTGTTGTGGCAATTTTGATGTGACGTGCCTGCCTTTTGATGAATTCACTTTGTGATTTTGTTTTGTGTTAATTTCTCCAGTCCTTCAGATGGGCATTCTTCCAGGCCTATGGCCCACCTGTGTGTCACATGTATGTTATTGAGTTATCAGACTTGTCAGCCTCATCGCCTCTAGGTGTTGGTTATTGCCAAATAGAGAATTGCCACCTTCTTTTCCTACTCAACCCTCTGTGTACATCCATTTTCATGGTGAGACCTTTCACTGGCTGTGGGTGTACTGATGGCCCTGGCAGCACACTTAACAATCTGGACCTGCCCCAATCTCTGATCTTTCGCATCCACTTAAATGTAATTGACATCTGGCATATCCTATGCATGACAATGTTATGATCCGATATGGATGTTGGCATTGGTAATGTGTCCTGCTGATGATGGGGAATGTGTGTTACATTGGATTGCCCTGATAATCGTATCAGTGTCCTATTTCCTCCTCTAACTGTGCAGGTGTATTTCAGTGACCAGTTACATGTGTCCCCCCTCAAAGCTGTTGTCTGAGTAGTATGACATTTGGGATGTTGCATTGCTACCCAGGCACAGGATGGACCCTGACATATGCAGCATGGGTGTGTCCTTAGTGCTGTGTAGCTCCTATCGTTGTTTACATTGGCTGATGTTTTGCGACAACTATGGGCATTGACATTTGAGAGTACTGGGGCCTTTGCCTTGTTTCAGGGGATTGTTGCAGTTGTCATCCTCACCCCCTAATTTAGGTGTGTATGATCCATGGGGAGGTTACTGCCATTGGCTACTTGAGCTGCACACAGAGCAGAGGTGGTAGTGGCAACTGTTGTCGCAGTTACATTCCAGTTGTCGGTATGGCTTGAGGTTGTTAATAGGGCCCTAGTTAATGTAGGGGGTATGGTGGCTGACATGTGCCGGGATGTCAGTTTGACGTTGTGGCCTTCCCTCCTGGCGTGGCTTTCCCTTTGCTCCATCGTTGGCATGACAGCATGCCCCCATGGGACTGTTGTTGGTGTTGTGTAATGGTGTGCCCCAGGTCTTCTCAGAATGGGCCATGCCCCCATGCCGTGCCCCTTTAACCATGCCACTCCATGTATTTGATGACTTCCATGCATTTAGTGGTCGGTATCCCCCCCGCTCACAGTTGACATTAGTACATTTTAATTCCCCATGCGACTTACCCTGCATGTGCGTTGTCTCCTGGTAGTCTGCGCTGTCCTGTCCTTGAATCCCTGTGACGATCTCCTCAGGGATGACGGCTGCGACCATCTCCTCCATGTGGTCCAGGGCCTCCTGGTGTGCTGGACTCCCCCCTAAAGTCTGCAGTGCTGCCTTCCTGTTCCTGGCCATCTTTTCCTTGGTCCTGCGCTTGCAGTCATGCCAGCGTTTCTTGCACTCGATGACTGTTCTGCGTACTTCAGCCACACTGTTAATCTTGTCGACAATTTGTTGCCATATAGCCTCTCTCCTACTGATTGGCAACTTTGAGGTGACAAACAGTTGGTGCTGGTGTTCCGTCACCTCTTTAACCAGAATTTCCTGCTCCTCTGCACTAAAGCAACACTTTCTTTTCTTCTTAAAAGTGTCCTGGTTCTTGTGTGGGTCATCCTGGCTGGTTCCTGGTCTGCTGTCATCTTCCTGGGGTCTGTAGTGGCATCTGGGATCCATTTTGGCTCTCTTCTGGTGAAATGGCAGTGTTTGCTGTTTTTTTTAACGCTATTGCGTAAAAAAAAGGCGCATATCCGGTTTGCGTTGTCGTAAATTGACCCACAGTCATTTCCGCCGCGTTAACGTCGTTTTGCTTTACGACTTGACATTGCGGTGTGCGTTGAAAATAATGACTCCCACCTGTGGTTTGCGCCACCGTGCGTCAAAGTATAAATATGATGCCCGCACAGTGCACCAAAATGGCGTTAGCCGGCGGTAATATTTTTTACGCAAAACTGCGCCGCCGCAGTTTTGCGTCAAAAAGTATAAATGTGGGCCTGAATTTGCTCGCACAAACCATAGAAATTCAGCAGTTATAGTTATGGTTATCTCAAGTAGCTATAACTCACGACCTAAGGTATTTATAACTCGTGCCCTCACCGTGCACTGCTAATTACTCTAGATATTACAGCACTCATGACATCTTTTATAACATAATTAAAAATATCAATGCAGCATTAGCAGTCATTTGCATTAGCAGGCAAACTAATGAAGAGAAAACTGTGCATGGCAGGGTGCGAGTTATAGTTACATGAATATCTTTACACAGCCTATTTCCATTTATGAGCACATTCATCTCTGGTGACTGAGTTAAAAAAAGAGCTCAAGTGTGCAAACAACAACCATTACACTCAAATAATTTAGAACCCTTTCATAGAATTATTTTTCTGTCCTTGTGTGCCTATTAATTGCCTTTTCTGCATATCCCAGACACTAGTTTGGATTTTTTTTCTAGCCACTAGAGTTGTTTCTCGGGTTTTGTGGGCTTGCTGAATGGCATATGAACCTTGCTAACAGGGTATTGGAGCCAAGGTGCCTTTAGAGACCTGAAACTGGCATTACACGAGGAGCTTTTCAGGGCCTTCTCCACAGGCCCTAATAGAGCCCTGCTTGCACTTGCTGGCCTCTTTTAACTGTTTTCATCCTAGGCCCCCAGGGGAGCAACCCCTGCCAGTAAAAAATAAAAAATACCTGGTGTCTAGCAGTTTCTGCCCCCCTTGGGGGGCAGATGGGCCTTATTAATATAGGCCGAGCTGCCCCCAGGGGGGGCAGAAATGGCCAAAAAAAATGCCCTCCTTGGGGAGCGACTCTTGCCCAAGGGGCCTCTCCCCTCATGTCAGTTTCTAAAATAATAAAACTCCCTGGTGTCTAGCTCAAAGAGACATTTGCCGATGCCTCTCTGACCTCTCCCTTCCCCCATACAGACGAGAAACTGATCTGTTTCTCATCCACGCTCACAAGACTCTCCAGGACACAGGCGCTGTCTACCTCAACGAACATCTCAGCTTCCACGTACCCACCCGCCAGCTCCGCTCCGCCAACTTCGCCCTCACTAGCATCCCCCGCATCCATCGTACCACAGCCGCGGCAGATCCTTCTCCCACCTCGCCGCCAAAACCTGGAACACCCTCCCTGTCCACCTATGTCTGACCCAGGACCTCCTGACCTTCAGGAAAAGAATCAAGACCTGGCTATTGGAGCAGTAGCAACTGCCCCCCCTCCCCCCAGCGCCTTGAGACCCTAACGGGTGAGCAGCGCACTTAACAAGTGATTGATTAATTGATTGGTCACACTGCAAGCAGAGTTACCTGCACAATGGGGGCAAACTCTGATGAGGGATCGCGCATTGATGTCATCAGATGTCACTGGAGGGGTCGGGGTGGCAGAGGAGGTGTTTCCCCTTCCATCTCTGCCCAGGGGAGGGGGGCGGGTGAAGGATGTAATGGTTACATCCTCGGCACAGCTGTGCTGCTGCCAAGGACTTAATCATGACCCCAAGGGGTTAACAGCCCCTGATGTGCACTAAATATATCTGGTGGCAAAAGCAGTGTCAGGAACAGTGGGCTTGGGTAACATACCGGTTCAGGTATCCTCATGTCAACATCCCATGCTGAAAATTGTTCCCTGTGCTGTCAGACATGGGAAGTGAAACCTGGTCCGTCCAGGTGATGGTGGTGATTTTGGTGCCAGATATGAATGGGTTGGTCTTAAATTCGACTGCTTCAATGTTGTTAGAACTTTTATGGTTCAGATCTTGTAGTACACCAGTCAGCTTTAGTATTACACTTATGTTTAGAATGTCATGGTGCCCTCTGGATTTGTAACAGGGTATCAACTTCTGCCTTGCCATATCCTGTTCCATGCTGCCTGCCCCTCATGATTGATCCGTGGTTGCAGACATTTGAACTTGCAGCACGTGTGACTTTGCCAGTCAAGGGGAGTCTTGAGTGGTGGAGAGCCTGTCCCGTGGGACTTTTTGGATGGGTGGATGATGAATCACTAAGGTCTCCATTCTGCAGTCATAGTTTGACTTACAGTGTCAGTGATCATTCAAGTGAGAGAGATGCAAAGTGTCAGGGATGGCAGTGTCACTCAAGAATACTGGTCCACTTGGTGGTAATGAAGCAATTTACAATTTCAGTGCCCCAGAGGGATACTGGTGAACAGGCTTTGTCCGTGGAAATCACCTGTGGGGTCTGATTAAATTTAGACTTTGCTGTTTCTAGTGTAGTGGGCAGGTTTGTGCCCAATGGAGCCCTGGACTGTTAGGATGTTGGCATTCCCCTGGGCCTGAGAAATATGAGGGAAGGGGCAGATTTTGAATCTTTGACTTCATCCGGTATTTTCGATAAGATTGTGGGAACCGTTGAGAGTAAGCCCAGTGTTGAAGCGCATTGACAAGTATGGTAGGTCTTAGCAGGATCTTATTGTACTCTCTTAATCATGTCATTCAATGCCTACAGCTTTCTGTTGATGCCATGTGTTAGAAATGGGGTCTTTGGTTGGCAGTCAGGTTACCCCCTGTCCAAGCAATGACCCTCACTCTAGTCAGGGTAAGTCACACACAATCCAAATTATCCCTTGTCCACCCTCTGGTAGCTTGGCACAGAGCAGTCAGGCTTAACTTAGAAGGCAATGTGTAAAGTATTTGTGCAATAAGTCATGCAATAACACAGTATAGCACCACAAAAATACACGACACAGTGTTTAGAAAAATATATAAAATGTATCTGGTTAAATGCAGGTCAAAACGATCAAGATTCAATAAGTATTCATTGAAATATCACTGTAAAAATGATATAAAGTGTCTTTAGTCTTTAAAAAGCAACAAGTGTCTCTTGCAGGCACAAAGTACCTGGTTTGCGTTCAAATTCTCAGCAAGGGACCGCAGAGGAGGAGGTGCGTGGAAAACGTGGAGGTGTGTGTCTGTTTCTCCGGGCGCACACAGACGATGCATCGATAATGTTCCACACAGGTAAGGCTTTGTGACGATTTCCGGTGTGCTGACTTGAATCCTCTTTGGGTTGCAGGGTTTTCGGAAGCCCTGGGACGATGCGTTGAAATCCTGAGCACACAGGACGAAGTCACAGGAGCTGCATTGATCCAGTGGGCAATGCCTGGAATTTTCTGTCGCACGGCAGGCGCTGCGTCAATTCCTCCCTGGAAGTCGGGGTGCGTCATTCTGGCTCGGCTATGCGTCTATCCAGTGGGCCTGGCCCCAAAGTTCCGGTCGCAACGCTGGCGCTTCGTCGATCTTCTCTCGCGAAGTCGGGCTGTGTCGATCCGATTCAGTGTGCGGTGATTTTCTCACCGCAATGTATGCTGTGCATAGTTTCTTCCAAGCTGTGAGTCGAATTTTCGCCGTACAAGGAGTTCTTTTGCAGGATGAAATCTTTTTGGTCCTGAGACTTCAAAGAACAGGAGGCAAGCTCTGGACAGCACTTCTCAGCAGAGCCAGAGAGCAGCAAGGCAGCAGGGCAACAGCAGGGCAGCAGTCCTTTGCAGAAAAGCAGTCAGGTGAGTCCTTTGGGCAGCCAGGCAGTTCCTCTGGGCAGGTTGCAGGTTCTGGTTCAGGGATTCTTCTCCAGTGGTATCTTGTCCAGAAGTGTCTCTGTTGGTAGGGTCAGAGACCCTGCTTAGATACCCAAATGTGCCTTTGAAGTGGGGGAGACTTCAAAGAGTGGCTTAGAAGTGCACAAGGTCCCCTTTCAGTTCCGTCCTGTCTGCCAGGGTCCCAGTAGGGGGTGTGGCAGTCCTTTGTGTGAGGGCAGGCTACTGTCCTTTGACATGTAAGTGTCAGGCCCTCCACCCTCCCAGCCCAGGAAGACCCATTCAATATGCAGATGTGTGCAAGTGTGACTGAGCATCCTGTGTTTGGGGTTTGTCTGAGTGGAATGCAAAAGGGAGCTGTCAACTAACCGAGCCAGATGTGGATTGTAAAGCACAGAAGGATTGAAGTGCAGAGAAATGCTCACTGTCTAAAAGTGGCAATTCTAAAATAGTAATATTCAATCCAACTTCACCAGTCAGCAGGATTTTGTATTACCATTCTGGCCATACTAAATATGACCTTGTCACTCCTTTCAGATCAGAATCTACCACTCAAACATTATATGAGGGTGGCCCTAATGTTAGCCTATGAAAGGACCAGGGCTCATAGCAGTGTAAAAACGAAATTAGGAGTTTTACACTACCAGGACATATAAACTGCACAGCTACATGTCCTGCCTTTTATCTACATAACACCCTGCCCTATGGGTAGAAAAGGGGGAGTTTAAGGCTTGACAAGTACTTTTAAATGCCAAGTCGAAGTGGCAGTGAAACTGCACACACAGGCCTTGCAATGCCAGGCCTGAGGCATGGTTAAGAGGCTACTTATGTGGGTGGCACAATCAGTGCTGCAGGCCACTAGTAGCATTTAATCTAAAGGCCCTGGGCACATGTAGAGCACTTTACTGTGGTCTTACAAGTAGATTAAATAAGTCAATTGGGTATAAACCAATGTCAACATGTTGTAAGGGAGAGAGCATATGCACTTTAGCACTGGTTAGCAGTGGTAAAGTGCGCACAGTCCTAAAACCAGCAAAAACAATGTCCAAAAAGTGGAGGAAGGCAGCCAAAAAGTTAGGGGTGACCACCCTAAGGCTGTCAGGCCTAACACCATGGATGTGGACTGCAAGGGCATTTAGGAGGTCCACTTGTATTTCCAGTTTGCATGAAATGTTAATGCTGACAATGTAACCTCCATGGTGTTTGGCAAAGGGGACCATGAGGAGAGTTTGTCTCTACCACTGAACTTGTGGTGTGTTCGATATGTTAACTTGTTCCTCCTGGATTCATGATAAGGTGTAAGGCGGGTTGAGATTTCTCATTAAGGTTCCTTTTTTGATGGTCCTGCTACATGGACTTTTTTTCTGGTAAGGGTGATTGTCTTCCCAAGGGGAAATTTGATGGGTGAGATCAATGTGTTCTAGTCATGCTTTGGACCAGGAATATTTGACATGCTAAACCAATCAAAAGACTGCTCTTTATACTGGTAAATGGGCTTAAGAGCATCTCCCACCATGCTGTGGAATCTTTAGGAGCATCTTCCAGCAGGGCGTTGTTTAATCTGTTGGATGACTGACATGTCATCCGAGGCTGCAGTTGCAACCCATCCCATTGGATGGGTCCACCCAGGAAATTGCCAGGAGTCCTCCTTTGCGGGGTGCTTGAACTTGCTGTCAGAAGCCATTGATGGTTTGATGCCTGCTCCATGGCATGTCCCTGGGCCTGCACCATGAGTAGGGTCTTGGGGTGGGTGCCCGTGCTTAACTTTGTTACAAAATAGGGGGAGCTCAGGAATTTTTGTGCCAGATCCCGTTCTTGCTCCTTCTCACCCCCTGTCCTGCATGATGAGGCTTGCGGTGAAAACTACCTGCTGGTTGCCTTAAGAGTGTGGCAGTGGGCTTTAGTCAGTGACTTTGAATTTGTGAGCTGCTCAAGGCTTGAAGTGTCTGTTTGTGGTCCTCCTCAGCCCATGCAGTGGCTTGGGGTATAAAGGCTGCTGTAGAATCGGCCTGAAGGATCCATTAGCGGAAGAGAGGTCAGTATGTTTATTTGAGGCAGATTTTAAATTATCAGTTATCTTAACTTTTCTTGGGCCCTAGAGAATGGAACTGCTGCTTGCTGTTAGTGTGGTGTCCACCCTATGTGGCCCTTGAATGGCTCTCGGAGTTGGCCATGGGTTTTGTCTTCCCTGTGCCCCAGTGTTTTTTTGCTGGTTTCATTGCTCCACTGACTTTTCCTATAAACAAGGGCAGAAAAGATGTAAATGTGGAAGTCAAGGTTGAAATTAAAATAAAATAACTTGGAATGATTTGGAAGGCTTTCAGACCTGGAGTGTGGTCAAATTTGCAGGGCAAGACCACGATGATGACTGTCACCACTGACCAGTCGGTGTTTCTTGCCGGATGGACATCAGTTGGTGGTGTTGTGCGAAAGTGAGATGTTGCCGGTGTAGCAGCTCCTGGCACTGGTAAGAATGATGATGAGTTTGGAATTGCTGGTGGGCTTGCGATGCAGGGAGAGCTGATAAAGGAATGGAAGATTTTGCTTTGTGGGCCATGGAGTCAACAGGGCAGTGTAGGGGGGGGTGCCTCACTGGACCTAGCCGGACTACTTCTGCGTATGATTCCGGCTGAACCCTTTACAATGGCCTCTAATGCTGTGTCATGCCCTAGGACCTGGTGAATCATGACCATGACCCACAGATTGTCCCCACTGCCTGAGGTCTTGGCACCATCGGTCCTTTGCTCATGCTCCCATCACTCTGTAGCCATTTCCATAACCACAGCCCACCAGTGTGCCACTCACCACACTAAGGACCTCATTACAACCCTGGCGGTCGGTGATAAAGCAGCGGTAATACCGCCAACAGCCCGGCAGAAAAAGAAATTGAATCATGACCATGGCGGAAACCGCCAACATAGACAGCCACTTTAACACTCAGACCGCCAAGACGGTAGAAACAAACACCGTGGCGGTAAACGCCAACAGACAGGCGGAGGACAAAGTACCACCCACACTATTACAAGAGGCCTATCCGCCACCTTTTCCGGGGCGGTACCAACGCTATCAAAAGCACGGCGGAAATAGTACACAGAAGGGAAACCACTCACCTCTCGACACCCAACGAGGAACCCGGACGCCATGGAGCCCGAACTACAGGTCCTGCCCAGGCTGGTCTTCCTCCTTCTGTATCAGGAGCAGGAAAGACGCCGTGAGTACTGCACCGACAACACATGGGAGGGTGGGAGGGAAAAGAGAGTGACACACACAGGCAACACGCAATACCCCCACCCCACCCTCACCCACAACACCATACACACAAATACATGTAGCAACATTACATATACATCCCCTCACCCCCTGGAAGAAGGCAAGGACAAAAGGAAATGATTGTAACGATTGTAATCTATTAAATATCAGATAGTGCAATTTCAAAAATCAGTATATACAAATATGTACACCAACTACACAAGTCCGGATATTAATCAAACATCGTCCGTGGATCAGTGTCCCAAAATGCATGGGCAAAGCCCACACAAGATACCTGAATTGAAACGGAGAGAATACTACAGGGGCATCAGATCGAAATGAAACAGGCACCTCAGGGGGAGGGGGGCACCTCAGCCGGATGAACGTACAATGCCACTGCTCCACGAGGGGGCTCCATATTCACTGCTGTATCCTGGGGAGTGCAAAGCCACAGTCTCACATGTCTTTCCAGTGGGTGGTTTGCCCACTGCTCTATCCTGGGGAGTGCAAAGCCACAGTCTCACAAGTCTTTCCTGTGGGTGGTTTGCCCACTGCTCTATCCTGGGGAGTGCAAAGCCTCTATCCTGGGGAGTGTAAAGCCACAGTCTCACAAGTCTTTACAGTGGGTGGTTTGCCCACTGCTCTATCCTGGGGAGTGCAAAGCCATAGTCTCACAAGTGGATGTCAGTCTCCACTGGTTCTGGAGGGGGCTTTGTGCCCAGAGTGCTTCATCCTGCCAAGGACTGAGGTAGTTGATATATCTCTCCACTGGTTCTGGAGGGGGCTTTGTGCCCAGAGTGCTTCATCCTGCCAAAGACTGAGGTAGTGGATGTGATTCTCCACTGGTTCTGGAGGGGCCTTTGTGCCCAGAGTGCTTCATCCTGCCAAGGACTGAGGAAGTGGTTGTGATTTTCCACTGGTTCTGGAGGGGGCTTTGTGCCCAGAGTGCTTCATCCTGCCAAGGACTGAGGTAGTGGATGTATCACTCCACTGGTTCTGGAGGGGGCTTTGTGCCCAGAGTGCTTCATCCTGCCAAGGACTGAGGTAGTGGATGTGATTCTCCTCTGGTTCTGGAGGGGGCTTTGTGCCGAGAGTGCTTCATCCTGCCAAGGACTGAGGAAGTGGATGTATCTCTCCACTGCTTCTGGAGGGGGCTGTGTGCCCAGAGGGCTTCATCCTGCCAAGGACTGAGGAAGTGGATGCGATTCTCCACGGGTTCTGGAGGGGGCTTTGTGCCCAGAGTGCTTCCTCCTGCCAAGGACTGAGGTAGTGGATGTGATTTTCCACTGGTTCTGTAGGGGGCTTTGTGCCCAGAGTGCTTCATCCTGCCAAGGACTGAGGAAGTGGATGTGATTCTCCACTGGTTCTGGAGGGGGCTTTGTGCCCAGAGTGCTTCATCCTGCCAAGTACTGAGGAATTGGATGTGATTCTCCACCTTTCCTGGAGGAGGCTTTGTGCCCAGAGTGCTTCATCCTGCCAAAGACTGAGGTAGTGGATGTGATTCTCCACTGGTTCTGGAGGGGGCTTTGTGCCCAGAGTGCTTCATCCTGCCAAGGACTGAGGAAGTGGATGTGATTTTCCACTGGTTCTGGAGGGGGCTTTGTGCCCAGAGTGCTTCATCCTGCCAAGGACTGAGGTAGTGGATGTATCTCTCCACTGGTTCTGGAGGGGGCTTTGTGCCCAGAGTGCTTCATCCTGCCAAGGACTGAGGTAGTGGATGTGATTCTCCACTGGTTCTGGAGGGGGCTTTGTGCCGAGAGTGCTTCATCCTGCCAAGGACTGAGGAAGTGGATGTATCTCTCCACTGCTTCTGGAGGGGGCTGTGTGCCCAGAGGGCTTCATCCTGCCAAGGACTGAGATAGTGGAAGTGATTCTCCACGGGTTCTGGAGGGGGCTTTGTGCCCAGAGTGCTACATCCTGCCAAGGACTGAGGTAGTGGATGTGATTTTCCACTGGTTCTGGAGGGGGCTTTGTGCCCAGAGTGCCTCATCCTGCCAAGGACTGAGGAAGTGGATGTATCTCTCCACTGGTTCTGGAGAGGGCTTGGTGCCCAGAGTGCTTCACATGCAGTGTGGCAGGTCCCATTCCCTCACATGGGTGTGTGTGCCACGAGATTGCCTAGGAACAGGTAGCATAATACGCCATGGAGGCAGAGACACACTCCACCCTGCTGCGACTTCACCTGCCACCTGCAGGTACAAACAGTGCTGAGAGTAATGCCTCATGGACACTGGGCAGGGTCCAGGACGTCTCCTGCAGTCTCGGACAGCTGCCCACTGGGGATGATTGCCATGTCAGCTGTGGTTGCACTGTCTGAGCACGTCGCGGGGCTGGTGGTGCTGCTTGCGGCGGTGTCTGTGGCGGAGGTGCTGGCGGTGGTGCATGTGTCTGCACCTGTTGAGGGACACAGCAGCACGTCTCCTGCAGCCTCGGACGGCTGCCCACTGGGGATGATGCTGGGTACTGTTGCTGAGGCAGCAGACGTACAGGTGGTGGTGCTGGTGGCGGTGTCCACCGCCGTACAGTTTGGTGTAGTGGTTGACAGAAGGGGTAACTCTGGTCCCTCAGTCGGAGCCACAGTGCCTGTCCTGACCTGCTCTTCGGCTTGTGTCACTTCCCCCCCTTTGATGTTGCTGCTGGTGTCTTGCCACTGTCCCCTTTTGGTTTGGAGGAGCCCTTGCTTGCTGGTAGGTGCAGCTTCTCCCACTGGCATGTGGGCACCTTCTTCACCTTGGCAGGTGGCGGAATGGCCTGCTCCTTGACCTAGCTAGGTGGCACACTGGCAGCCCTGATGGGTGGCGCCTGCGATGAGACCGGAGTTGTTGGGACCACTGTGGTTGGGGATTTGGTGGCTGAGGTGCTGGGCTGGGACCTGGAAAGCCTGGCCCTAGGAGAAGGACGTGTGGGGGAGGTGTAGGGAAGAGGTCAATGTTAGCCAGGAAAAGTTTCTTAGACACACTGTAGTGCATGCAGGTGTGAGTGGAGACGAGACAGGGAGGGAGGAGGAGGACGTGGAGGAGGGGGACACAGTGGAGGCAGTGGATGTTGCTGTGTCTGCATGGGGATGGTGCTTGTGTGTGTGCCTGTGGGATGTATGGTGCTTATGTTTGCCAAGTCCAATCTTGTGTGTTGATGAGTGTGCATGCTGGTCTGATGGTGTGCTTGGGATAGGCTGAGGTACAGGGGATTGGGTCTGGGTGGAGGAAGTTGGAGGGGGAGGCTGGACACAGGGCAATGGTTGCCATCAGTGCTGAGGCCAGAGCCTGAATTGCACTCTGTTGGGCCGCCTGCCCAGAATGAATGCCCTCCAGGTATGCATTTGTTTGCTGCAAATGCCTCTCAACACCCTGGATGGCATTCAAAATGGTAGATTGCCCAACAGTGAGGGATTTCAGGAGGTCAAAAGCCTCCTTGCTGAGGGCAGCAGGGCTGACTGGGGCAGGGCCTGAGGTGGCTGGGGCGAAGGAGATGCCCACCCTCCTGGGAGAGCAGGCACGGGACACATGCTGAGGGGCTGCAGGGAGGGCGGTGCTAGTAGGGGGTTGGGGGCTGTACCTGTTGATGCGGTGGGCACAGAGGTGCCCGCCACCGCAAGGGAGCTCCCATCAGAGGAGGAGTCGCTGTCGCTGGTGTATGCTCCTGTCCCCGTCGTGGAGCTTCCTTCGCCCTCCGTCCCACTGGTGCCTTCAGACTCCGTACATTCACCCTCCAGGGCCATGTGGGAAGCAGCACCCTCCTGCTCCGGTGCCACTGCTTCTCCGCCAGAAGATGCTACTGCACTCAAGAACAGGGTGACAAAACAAAAAGGGGGGAAAGACAGAAGAGACACATGGTCAGTGCATGCAACACCACTACCGTTGGTGAACACAACACACAGGGAGCAGCCCTATGCACTAAGCCATGCACTAACAGTGCAGGGGAAAAGCACATGCCCAAAGGGGACTCTGTCTAGACCCATTTCATGCACAGCTGGAACCCATGGTAGCCTGACTAGGTGTAGAGGACAAATGCCACCTTTGGGGTTGGACTGGGAATGAGGCTGCAAAACAATGGATCTACCTTTGCGCGTATGCCCTTGCCTAGGGGAACCCACAGGCCACCACCCCCACCCAGACACCTCGTCAAGCGCGCAGAGTCAGCTGAATGAGAGTGTACTCACACCCTTGTGGCTGCTGTGATGCCCTCAAGTGCCCATCCAACTCCGGATATGCCACCGTAAGGATCCGGTACATCAGGGGGGGTCATGGTGCGTCAGGCACCACTTCCACGTTGGGAGGCCATCCCCAGCTGGGCCTCTGCTGTCTTCTTGCTCCAGCGGCGCAGGTCCTCCCATCTTTTCCGGCAGTGGGTGCTCCGTCTATGGTAGACCCCCAGGGTCCGCACTTCCTTGGCGATGGCATGCCAAATACCCTTCTTCTGGTGGGCGCTGACCTAGAGGAAAAGTGAAGTAAAAATGGATGTTACTATCCGTACAGTCCTTCTCACGCATTGCCTACAAACCTCCCATCCTGGCCCAGACATACACACACACACACACTAACCTCACATGCTGGTCTGTCCCCCTCCCCTCCCTCTTCCATCGTCGACACTCCATACAATCATGTGCCATCCACCATGCTCACAGTGTACTCACCTGTTTGTCTGGAGGACCGTACAGTTGCGTGTACTGGAGGAGGACCCCATCCACTAGTTTCTCCAACTCCTCCAAAGTGAAGGCAGGGGCCATTTCTCCAGACACTGTGGCCATTGTTGCTTCCAGACACGGGTCACAGCAGCACTTGCAGTGTGAGTCCTCTCCTGTCGAAGGTCAGGTATCAAGTGAGTGAACAGTTAGAAAATGGCGGCCATGTCCGCGGCTGTGCGCACCGTCACCGCCGGAGTACATCGTCAGTGACTCCTGGAACCCAGAGGGCCCAATGTTAACCAATGCTGAATTGCGCCGCGGTCTTCAACTGCCTACCGCGAAGGTGTACAACACCAGTGCAGTTACCTCATTTCCCCTTGTCCCACCTTACAGGTCAGGCAGCTGCCATTTCAGGGGGCCACATGGCAGGCCAAATAACTGCGTCACTCCTATTTAGGCCAGGAATACGGACAGACAAAGGCACATGGAGAAATTGTAACGTTTTTGCAAAAAAACATTGTGCTAGCTAAGTGTTGTATGACCCCCTGCTCACCGTTCTCCTCCATAGGGCACGTCCGCTGGAGCAGGTGATGAGATGGCGGCATCCTCCGGTGGACAGACCCCTGGTGGACCTGTCGACAATGGAAGAGAGACACATAATTATCACTTACAGACTTGAGCGTGCAACAATCCAGGAACTGTGTGCCCAGTTGGAGCCAGACCTGATTTCAGGTATCCGCCATTTTTTTCAAACAACAGTGGCCATGGCATCAGGGATGTCCCAGCCAATGTTCTCTAACGTGTTGTCCAGTGTGTTGTCTGCCCTGCTGAAACACATGTGCAGCTACATTGTTTTCCCTCAAGTGGAGGATTTGCCCACAGTGAAAGATGACTTTTATGCCCTGGGACATATCCCCAACATAATTGGTGCCATTGATGTTACACATGTGACATTTGTCCCTCCTCCTCCCCCAGCAGGAATGAACAGGTGTACAGAAACCGGAAAAGCTACCATTCTATGAATGTGCAGATGGTGTGTTTGGCAGACCAGTACATCTCCCATGTGAATGCCAACTATCCTGGCTCAGTGCATGATGCTTACATTTTGAGAAATAGCAGCATCCCTTAGGTGATGGGGCAGCTCCAGAGGCACCGTGTGGCTAATAGGTGAGCCTAAAGTCCCCACACAGTTTCATTTGGTGTCTGGGTATGGGAGATTCCCTAATGTTTGGATGATGTCTGACAGTTGTTCCTCGATATTTGCAGGTGACTCTGGTTACCCCAACCTGTCATGGCTACTGACCCCAGTGAGGAATCCCAGGACAAAGGCAGAGGAACGCTACAATGAGGCACATGGGCGAACTAGGAGGATAATAGAGTGCACCTTTGGCCTCCTGAAGACCAGATTCCGGTGCCTCCATCTGACAGGTGGATCCCTATACTACTCACCGAAGAAGGTGTGCCAGATCATTGTGGCCTGCTGTATGTTACACAACCTGGCTTTGCGATGCCAGGTGCCTTTTCTGCAGGTGGATGGGACAGATGTTGGTCTTGTGGCAGCTGTGGAGCCTGTGGACAGTAAAGAAGAGGAGGCAGAGGAAGAAGATGTAGACAACGAAACAACATCATCATGCAATACTTCCAGTGAGACACAGGTAAGAAGTGCTTCCCACATCTCATACTATTGTAGGAGCTAGCATAAGTCTCCCTTTTTCCCTCTGTGTATGGACCCTGACTTGTCATTTTGGCTTTCCATTTCTCAGATCTGGGTCCCACTTTGTGCCCTTTGCTATGTTTACTCCTGGCCTACAGCTGTGTAACATTGGTATGTGAACAAGTACATTGACATTGCTATATTCCAGAGATTTTTCAATTGCACATTTGTGAAAGCACAAGGGTGTTTATTTCTGTGCAAATAAGTGGAGAGCAGTGTGAAATGGGCTGGGGTGATGGTGGGGGAATGTCCATGGCAGAGTTCAGTCTCTTGGTCTCACAGGTGCATTGTCCAATGGGGCATAGGAAGTGGAGCTATGGCAGTTTAAGGTGGACAGGGTGACAAAGTGGGACAGAAGGGTGACATTCAGGAGGGTCTTATTTCCTGGTGGGGGTCTTGGCAAGGTTCTCTGTCTTGTTCCTGGATCTCAGGGACCGTTTGCGTGGTGGTTCTCCTTCTGCAGGGGGTGGGGTGCTGGTGGCCTGTTGGTCCTGTGTCGGTGCCTCCTGTCCACTAACGCCGGCGGAGGTGGAGGGCTGTTCATTGTCCAGGCTAGTGTCAGGTTCCATTTTCATGCCACTGTGTCCCTCATGGTGTTGACAAGGTTTGCCAGCACCCCTTCAATGGTGACCAGGGTGGTGTTAATGGACTTCAAGTCCTCCCTGATCCCAAGGTAGTGTTCCTCCTGCAGTCGCTGGGTCTCCTGAAACTTGGCCAGTACCATGCCCATGGTCTCCTGGGAATGGTGGTATGCTCCCATGATGTTGGAGAGTGCCTTGTGGAGAGTGGGTTCCCTGGGCCTGTCCTCCCCCTGTTGCACAGCAGCCCTCCCAGCTTCCCTGTCATCCTGTGCCTCTGTCCCCTGAACCGTGCGCCCACTGCCACTGACCCCAGGTCCCTGATTGTCTTGGGTTGGCGGGTTTGCCTGGGGTCCCTGTAGTGGTGGACACATTGCTGATTGACGTGTCCTGGGGACAGAGGGGTGGGCCCGCTGGGTGGGTGCTGTGCTGGTGTTTCCTGAAGGGGGGAGGCTCTGTGGTGGTTTGGGACTGTGTCAGGGGAACCGACTGTCCTGAGGTCCCTGATTGGCCGGGCTGGTCATCTTGGTCCAGGCGTGAAGAGCTGCTGTCATCACTGTGGGCCTCTTCTGTGGGGGAACTGGATATGTCTGGCACCTCCTGTCCGGTGACGTTGGGTATGGGTCCTGTTGGGGTGTAAATGCATAATTTTAGTATCTGTGTGTGCCATCTTGTGCATTGGGTGAGGTACCCTCCAATCCTGTGCTAGCGTCATTGTGTGAGCCCTTTTGTGATAGTTGGTTTGGGGTCTGTGTGGGTTTCTGTACTGGACATGCTTTGGTGACGGTGGTCCATGCATAGGTGTTGCATGCAGGGCCTTGGTATTGAGATGTGTGGGTTGTGATAGTGGGACATATGGAGTTGATGGTGTGATGGGGGTGAGGGTAAGAGTGGGAGTATGTGATGGCATGCAGGTGGGGTTGGGGGGATATAGTAGTAAAGATATGACTTACCAGAGTCCAGTCCTCCTGCTACTCCTGCAAGGCCCTCAGGATGCATTATTGCCAAGACTTGCTCCTCCCATACTGTTAGTTGTGGGGGAAGAGGTGGGGGCCCACCGCCAGTCCTCTTTACAGCAATCTGGTGTCTGGATACCACGGAACGTACCTTCCCCCGTAGGTTGTTCCACCTCTTCCTGATGTCATCCGTGTTCTTGGATGCTGTCCCAGTGCGTTGACCCTGTTGACAATTCTCCTCCATAGCTCCATCTTCCTTGCAATGGATGTCTGCTGCACCTGTGATCCGAATAGCTGTGGCTCTACCCGGATGATTTCCTCCACCATGACCCTGAGCTCCTCCTCAGAAAACCTGGGGTGTCTTTGAGGTGCCATGATGTGGTGTGGGTGATGTGTGAGGTGATGTCTGTTGTGATGTGTGGGGGGATGTGTTGGTGTGTGTTGTTTGAGGTGCATGGATGTTGTAGAAGTGATGGTGTTGTGTGTCTGTGGATGCTGGTGTTGTGTTAGCTAATCTCTCTCTCTGGCCTTCTTTCAGATTTTTGGTTGTAAGGGTTTGTGGGTAATGTGGGTGTGTGCTTTATATTGGATTGTGTGTATGTGTATCAGGTGTGTGCATTTCGAATTGTCCAATGTAGTTGTGTTTTTTAAATGTGTGTGTATTTTGAGCGCGGCGGTGTGTAGCGGCAAGGGATAACCGTGGTTGAAAGACCGCCGCGTTGATTGGTGGGTCATGATAGTGGGGGCGTATTCTTGTTGGCGTGATGGTGTGGGTTTTGGTATCGCCAGTTTCTCACTGACCTTTGGTGTGGTGGACTTTTATGGGTGTCTGTATTGTGGCGGATTCTGAGCTGTGGGTCGTAATACCTGTAGGGGATTTCCACTGCCGCAACGTTATGTTGGCAGTCTTCAGCATGGCGGAAAGCAGGATTTACCGCCAGGGTTGTAATGATGGCCTAAGTCTGGCATGCAACGTAAGCTGTTCTGGGTCCAGGACCAAGTCCTCCGGTTCACCTTCCCCCGCTGATCCCCTCATGCTGGCTCCTACTGGCTATATTTGAATGCAGGAGTGCGGCGATTTGCTAACAGCTGGGATGAGTGGTAATGGCTCTGAGAGTGTTTGGGGCATCAGGGGCTACATCTGGTGTTAATGTGGGTCACCACTGTTGCAAAGACTCACTGGTCTGTGGGGCCATTGGTGTTGTAGGTGCATTGGGTCTTGAATGCAATGAAAGTGGGCTGTACATGACTTGCAGAAATCTGCAGTACTTGTGTACTGCCCCGTACTGTGCATCAGCGTGCAGAGAGAGGACCACACGGAGTTCACTGCTTTTATGGCCCTGTGACGGGGCGCCCGGACTTACTTACACGGACGGAGCAGCAGCTGACGGGTCGGAGCACGCCGAGACGTCAGTTCCGCGTCTTCCCGTTTCCCGGGAAACGATCGCGGCGTCATGGAGGCGTTTCCCTGTTGCCAGGGAAACGGACAACGCTTTCCGGAGCCGGGAGGAAGAGAAAAGGAGCGGCGTGGAGGAGAACCAGGAGAGCGGCGTGGAGGAGAGCCAGGAGAGCGGCGTGGAGGAGAGCCAGGAGAGCGGCGTGGAGGAGAGCCAGGAGAGCGGCGTGGAGGAGAGCCAGGAGAGCGGCGTGGAGGAGAGCCAGGAGAGCGGTGTGGAGGAGAGCCAAGAGAGCGGACTGAAGGAGAACCAGGAGAGCGGCGAGAAGGAGAGGACTGCCCAGGAGACCCTGACGAGGAGCCCTCAAGCCAGCCACGACCCCGGAGGGTCGTGGCTTAGCAAGGTACGGTTCCTTTTTAAAGGAACAGAGGCAATAAGGGGAGAAAATACGGGGAAGGGTGCTGGGAGAGAGGAGTGGCAGCAGGAGGAGGGGAGGAAACAGAAACAGCCCTGTTTGGGGAGAGGGCAGATCTAACTCCTCAGGTTTTGGGAGCACTATAGCAGAATAGTTCCACAGTTGGTTACTGCACGGCACACGGGTGTTGCGCACACTTTCCTATACCTTCACCTTCCCCCTCTGTTTGGGTGACACGGGAAAACCCCTCAGAGTCCAAGGACGTAACCTAGGGTTTTGTTTATTTTTCCGGTATTCCCCGAGAGCCAACCAGACGCGGAGGGAATGAACGCCTGATACAAGAAGGTCCGGAGAACAACCAGACGTGAAAAGCCATATCTAGAAACACGTACCCTTGTGAAAGACTTTGCAATAAAGAGACCAGAGACCTTGAGATAAAAATAAATATTCTATATACTCACCACGATTACGTCGTGTCAGTCTGGTTTATACCGTATAGCCTGTCACAGTGGTGTCAGAAGTGGGATTTTTGGTCCCCGGGAAGGCTATAAAACGGTATACACCATGAGCGAGACCCCGTCTTTGGAAAACATGATCCAACAGTTGGCTGAAGGCCAGCGGCATTTACAGTTGGTGTGGGAAGCCCATCAACGAGAAGCCAAAGAGGATAGGGAGGCCCTACAGTCGGCGTTGAAAAGCCAAGCCACTATCCTTGCAAACAATCAACTAGTACATGAAACCGCGATGAAGCGGTTGACTGAGACAATCGCTTCCAGCAAAGTCCACCCGAATGTTCCCAGTTCAGTCCTCCAAAAATATCAGGACGGTGAAGACCCGGATCCTTTCTTTACTAACTTCGAACGAGTAGCATCTTCAGCTCAATGGCCGGAAGAGAGATGGGGACAATATATTGCTCCCCTACTTACCGGGTTCATGCAAACCGCATATCAGGCAGCCAATCCTGGGGGTACCACCTCGTACCAGGACATTAAAAAAAGCATTCTGGAACGAGTGGGCCACGACACGGAATACTACCGAGTTAAATTCCGCAAAGTAAAGTGGGGACTACATGAGGACCCTCGTACCTTCTATTTTAGGGTACAAGATCTGGCAATGAAATGGTTAGGTCCGATAGGATCTAACAGAGACGATGTCATAAAAACGGTCATCCTTGAGCAGTATTTAGACTCCCTTCCCCCCAGTACGAAAAACTGGATAAGACAACACCCTAAGGTAGACACGGAACTGGCTATCGACTTAGCATGTGCATTTCACAGGTCCACCGAGGGGAGAGCCTTGCAACCGCGTCTTCCGGTAAAAACCCTCCCTCCAGTCCCAAAACCTGGTCCGAGACTTCCGGTAGATGACTCTTTCCAACGCAGACGGGCGGAACCACCTCCCCTGCAAGGCCCTCAATGTTTTAACTGTGGGGAATGGGGGCATATAGCCCGGATCTGTCCCAGGAAAACCGAGGGAGTAGAACCAATGGAGATAGGAATAACGCGACACCGAGTTCTATGTACAGGAGGGGGCGACACTAAGTTCAAACACTCTTTAACAGTCAATGGCCGTTCCCTTTCTGCCCTGATAGACTCGGGGTGTAGTCAATCTGTTATACGACGGGACTTGGTAGATCCAATTAATCCGAATACCCATCGATGGGTAACCATCTGCTGTATACACGGCGACGAGGAACAGTACCCCCTGGTTACCGTAACCGTAGAGTGGGAGAAGCATCGAGACTGGCTTCCGATGGGTATAATGAACCACCTGATTGAAGAATGTATTATAGGCACTGACTATATCCATTTTCAACAACTGTTACAGGAGGTCCAGATTCAGAAAGAAAGGTCTAAATGGCTAAACGAGGCTCCCTTTTCCAATAGTAGTATTGAGTGTCCTCCATACCGAAAAAAACTCTCCCGACGCGAGAAAAGAGATGGAAGAACCAAATATAGGGCAGAGCGAGTTACTGACCCACCCATCAGGGTTATAGCAGAAACCGAAGTTGTCCCTATCAGTTTCCGTCACAGTCAGAGGGAAGACCCGTCCCTAGTGAATGCCTGGAGAGACGCAAAGGTTGAGGAGACCGATGAGGTGGGTCCATACTTTTTGATACACAATAACCTATTATATAGAGTCAGCACTACAAGGGCAGGAGAACGTAAACGACAGTTGGTAGTCCCCGAGAGCTATCGGGATCAGGTTCTCTTCCTCGCACATAGTCAGCCAGGGGGAGGACATTTCGGCAGGGAGAAAACAGAAGAATACCTCCTCAGGAAATTCTATTGGCCGGGTGTTTTTGCCCATATTAGAAAGTATTGTATACAGTGCCCTAGATGTCAGCTTACAGATCCTAGCCGACCCAGAAAAGCCCCTCTCATGCCCCTTCCTATCATTGAGGTTCCATTTAGCCGGGTGGGAATGGACCTAGTAGGGCCCCTGCTTCCATCCTCAAAAGGCCATACCTACATCCTGGTCATCGTAGATTATGCTACCCGTTACCCCGAGGCCCTGCCTCTGACCAGCATAACCACCAAATCCGTAGCGCAAGCTATGATAACGGTATTCAGCCGCACTGGATTTCCCCGTGAAATACTTACTGACCAGGGTACCCCCTTTATGTCCTCTTTGATGAAACAAATCTGTAAGGTACTGGGAATTACTCAGATCAAAACAGCAGTCTATCATCCCCAGACAGATGGGCTAGTGGAGCGCTATAACAAAACTATTAAGTCACTGTTAAAAAAAATAGTCGATGAGACTGGGAGGGATTGGGACATCAAATTGCCCCTAGCCCTCTATGCCATTAGAACCCACGAACAAGCATCCACCGGTCACAGCCCGTTCGAATTAGTCTTTGGCAGACAACCTCGGTCACTTTTGGATATGGCTATCGAGACCTGGGAGAACGAAGAAGTAGAAGGGCGACCCCTGTTAGAATACGTAAATAAACTGAAAACCCATTTACAGGGCCTTTGGGAAGATGTACGCCAACATTTAGAGAAGGCCCAAGAAATACAAAAACACTACTATGATAAGGGGAGTAAATTGCGTACATTTCTTCCAAACGACCAAGTCTTAATTATGAGACCTACCTCCGAACAGAAACTACTGGCTAGGTGGCAAGGACCGTTTAAAGTGATTAGAGCTGTCTCCCCTGTCACCTACCTCCTAGAAATCAGTAGTAATCCAAGGAAAACCCAGATTTATCATGTGAACCTTCTAAAAAAATGGGAACCCATAGATGAGGACCAGGAGACCGTTAAGATGGGGCGTTTCCTGTCTCCCTACAAGCCATTAGAGATCGCTTTATGTCCAGGCGAGGATTCCCCACAAGAGATAAGACCAAATATTAACCCTTCCCTATCTATATCCGAAAAACAACAATTACATACTCTACTAAACCAAAACGTCCGACTCTTCTCCGATGTCCCGGGTAAAACATCCCTAGTCCATCACCAAATAAGAACACCTCCAGGACAAACTATCCGCCTGAGACCTTATCGGGTCCCTGAGGCGAGAAGGCATATTATAGAGGAGGAAATACGGAAAATGATAGAATTAGGAGTAATTGAACCTTCCGTTAGCCCCTGGTGTTCCCCGGTGGTCTTGGTTCCCAAGCCGGATGGATCAATCCGCTTCTGTATTGATTTTCGAAAACTTAACTCCATATCCCTGTTTGACACCTACCCGATTCCCCGAGTGGATGATGTTCTGGAGAAGATAGGGAGAGCTAAGTACATGTCCACCCTAGATCTCACAAAAGGTTATTGGCAGATTCCTCTTTTCCCTGAAGATAAGGAGAAAACAGCCTTTTCCACTCAATCTGGCCTTTACCAGTTCACGGTATTGCCGTTTGGCCTACATGGAGCCCCGGCCACCTTCCAAAGGTTGATGGATCACTTGCTCAAACCTTTTTCTAAATTCGCAGCTGCGTATCTGGACGATGTCGTTATTTTTAGTAACACCTGGATAGAACATCTGGAGCATCTAAGTCAGGTTTTTGACACCCTGGCAACAGCAGGACTGACCGCTAATCCTAAGAAATGCATGTTAGGGAAAACTGACATTTCCTATTTAGGCTATATCATTGGTGATGGGAAACTACGACCACAAATGTCAAAAATTGAAGCCATTAGTAACGCGCCAAACCCCAAAACAAAGAAAGACCTTCGTTCCTTTCTGGGTTTAGTGGGGTACTACCGTCGATTCATACCTGCCTACTCCACTCTCGCAGCCCCTCTTACAGACCTCTTGGCAAAATCGCTTCCCAATATATTGGCCCCCTTCTCGGAGATTCAGAGGGCTAGTCTTGATACATTGCGGTCCATTCTTACCACGGAACCGGTGTTACAATGTCCTGACTTCTCCAAACCCTTTCACCTCTATACTGATGCCTCCAATGTGGGTCTGGGAGGGATCCTTGCCCAGCCAGATCAGGACGGGAGGGACCATCCGATTGTTTTTATCAGTAGGAAATTACTTCCCCGAGAATGTCACTACCCCATCATTGAGAAAGAGTGTTTGGCCATTAAGTGGGCAATAGAAAATCTGCAATATTATCTTTTGGGTAGACCTTTTGTTCTCTATACGGATCATGCTCCTCTTACCTGGCTGGCCTCTCATAAAGATTCCAATGCTAGAATCCTTCGCTGGTTCCTTGAACTCCAGCCTTTCTCCTTCCAGGTTCGGCATATACCAGGCTCCTGCCAAGGCCCTGCGGACTATCTTTCACGGTTTCCCCTCTCCTCCTCAATCCTCGACCAGGATCGGTCTTGGGAGGGGGGGTGTGACGGGGCGCCCGGACTTACTTACACGGACGGAGCAGCAGCTGACGGGTCGGAGCACGCCGAGACGTCAGTTCCGCGTCTTCCCGTTTCCCGGGAAACGATCGCGGCGTCATGGAGGCGTTTCCCTGTTGCCAGGGAAACGGACAACGCTTTCCGGAGCCGGGAGGAAGAGAAAAGGAGCGGCGTGGAGGAGAACCAGGAGAGCGGCGTGGAGGAGAGCCAGGAGAGCGGCGTGGAGGAGAGCCAGGAGAGCGGCGTGGAGGAGAGCCAGGAGAGCGGCGTGGAGGAGAGCCAGGAGAGCGGCGTGGAGGAGAGCCAGGAGAGCGGTGTGGAGGAGAGCCAAGAGAGCGGACTGAAGGAGAACCAGGAGAGCGGCGAGAAGGAGAGGACTGCCCAGGAGACCCTGACGAGGAGCCCTCAAGCCAGCCACGACCCCGGAGGGTCGTGGCTTAGCAAGGTACGGTTCCTTTTTAAAGGAACAGAGGCAATAAGGGGAGAAAATACGGGGAAGGGTGCTGGGAGAGAGGAGTGGCAGCAGGAGGAGGGGAGGAAACAGAAACAGCCCTGTTTGGGGAGAGGGCAGATCTAACTCCTCAGGTTTTGGGAGCACTATAGCAGAATAGTTCCACAGTTGGTTACTGCACGGCACACGGGTGTTGCGCACACTTTCCTATACCTTCACCTTCCCCCTCTGTTTGGGTGACACGGGAAAACCCCTCAGAGTCCAAGGACGTAACCTAGGGTTTTGTTTATTTTTCCGGTATTCCCCGAGAGCCAACCAGACGCGGAGGGAATGAACGCCTGATACAAGAAGGTCCGGAGAACAACCAGACGTGAAAAGCCATATCTAGAAACACGTACCCTTGTGAAAGACTTTGCAATAAAGAGACCAGAGACCTTGAGATAAAAATAAATATTCTATATACTCACCACGATTACGTCGTGTCAGTCTGGTTTATACCGTATAGCCTGTCACAGGCCCACTGGGTTTTCTGAAGCAACTCCTCACTGCACCCTGTTGACCGTCAAATCTACGATAGTGTATGCTCTATAAGTTCTACAGCTTGGACATTGCCTACACCCTGAGTACTATTTTAAATATTTCACATAACACTACTTCCAATCTTACTGACCTTTGTTTTTAGTTAATACTATCACTAGCCTGAGCAAGATAACTCACCATAGCCTGGTACTGCAGTTATCAGGCATCGAAGTCAAAAATTTCTACATGTCTGTGTAAGTGATTAGCTAAAATAGCTAAGAAAACATATTGTGTAGCTAAAATAATGTGGTAAGAATATTGAGGACAAGAAAATCATGAAGGTTTGTTTCAATGGGAAAGCAAAGTTGTACTATGTTTAACTCCAAATACATGTACGTTGGCGACATATATATCTTCAAGGTGCATAGATGTGGAGTTAAGAATAGTAAATCTATACTTACCTCATTGCACTTACGTTTGCCATATTTTTGCCCTTGATATATTTTGACATGATATTCTGTCCACATGATATTTGTTTCCCCGATAGTCTGTCAGACAACCGCCCTTCAGAAGTCAGATAAAACACCAGAACACATTCTATGTACTCTTAACTTCCGATGTCATAACCCGAACAATTCAGAGCAACAAACAGACCAAAAACAGGGTCTAGACACCGGTAGATGTGTTGCTCAAATGAGATTTGTGTGTAAAGAAGCAAGAGACAAGAGGCGTCTGGCAAAACAGGAAAGGGTCTGTTTAATTAAACATTATAACTGGGACAGCAGTTACAGCACCAGGGTCTGAGGACTGTCTCTCATAGAACATCGAAATGACCCATATTTATACATTTCTCTGAGAGCAATAAACATGTAAACATTCTTTTCCTGGTGAAATATGCAAACTTTTGACCACAAGTCTCAGATACAATTTTCAGATAGGGAATGCAGGTGTGCCTCAACCTGGACGTGAACACTGTGTGGGTCAGTGAGTACATGTCCAGATGCCCGGCCTGAGGGGCATGTGGTTACTTTGTGGGCTGTGTGTGCTGTGTCCTGAGAGGCTGAGTGTACCTAGCTATTTGTGGCATCTGACTCTATAGTTTTGTGGGAATGCCTGGTCCCTCTGGCCATTTGTTGGGACATTTATTGGGGCCATTCTCCGGGGACTATTGTAGTGTTGCTGCCTATCTGTGGGATCTCACCTAAGCTTGTGTGTTTGGCTATCGGATAAGTGTTACCCTACCTGTGACCTGTAAGTCATTAACCCTCAGGCCTGAGCCACAGAGCTTGCCTGACCACATTCCTACGTGCTGGTGTTGACGAAGAGTTCACGATGGAGGAATCCAACAGGGTTGATGTGGTGTATGAAAATGTATCTTTCGTGTGTAAAGGTGTTTTGTTGTCATGTGTATTGATTGATCCGATGGCAACACCAATGTCAACATAGGAACGCAGGGAAAGGACATTGAAAGGAATGAATGATCCTTCAAAAAGGAAATGGGCAGCACGGAATTAGAAAAGGGCGGGAACTACTAAGGGCATATGTTCAAGTCATGTGAAGAGAAGCCCCTCAGCCAACCCTAAAAATAAGGCAACAAAGGGCCCTTGAAGAAACCTGTGTCAGCTGTACCAGCAGTCCAGGATGACTAGGTTTAACCATACTCATAAGGATGTATATGGCCAAGAACAGCGAAGTAAGGGAGAGGGAGATCACCAATAAAGACCCAGAACTGGTTCAGGCCCTTGCCTGGAGATCCACAGTGAGCTGGGTCTTCTAATGAAAGATGTAACCCACTGGAAGAGCTCCAGAAGAGAACCTGAAAAGCCCCACACCTGAACCACAGTACATTAACCCCAACATTTCTCAGATATGAGACAGTACAATTTGCTGCATAAGGGGACCACAGGTTCATGGGCACTATAGGGAAGAAACAGAAGTCTTCCACCAAAAGTCACACACTACAACACAGAAAAATCAAAATCAAATGGTAGACAAAATTCCAGAAGATATGTTGTTATCATCATTTGGAAATCAGGTAGTGAATGATTAGCCATTAGTTAAGAAGATCCTTCACAGGGGGCACCATGATGGGACATAAAACCTAAGGTGCACCCCTTTATGAGTATACTGCTAGAGCATGGGAGATCAGCGGGGCTGCTCCGGGAAAGCACTATCCTGGTAAGAAGGTGAGGACCTGTTGATGGGTAAGGCCTTTTTGGAAAAGGGCAAGGAGAAGTGATTTCAGATGGATTACGGAGGACATAAAAAACATGGGAGGCACTGTGGGAAGAGAAGCAAAGCCCTTTTAAGAGCACCACTATTCCGAAAGCCAGACCCATTACGAAGAATACCTGCATCCAAAAGTCAGCCCTGGTACATCACCTGGAGCCATTGCTAGCACAAAATTACTCAACACCTCAGACAACTAAAATAGAGTTGATTTGGTGGAGGAAGGAATGCACAGATGAGTGCCTCCAGGAAACATACTCTGTTTAAGAATCAAAAAGGTATTTAATGGAGGAATGTGCAGCCAGCCTCATAGGGTCACATCACGTGAAGCTATATGGCGGCAAGGCTCCATGGGGTAAATTAAGCCATGTAGAACAGTTGAGGCAGAGCCTGCAGCAAAAGGCCCAGGAGTGTATGGTGCTGCCCTGGAGTGGAGGATGGCACAAGGCCCTGGAGGTCATTTTGGGTGAAGCCTGATGTGATGGACTCCAGGAGGTACCACCCTTGTGTTAAGCCCCAGATGCCAACACACACAAAGAATTATGCACAGGACTGTGGAAGGCAGGATTAGGGCCTTGAAAATAACACTACCCACTTAAGGCCTCAAATGTCACCTAGGATGAAAACAGTTAGAAGAGGCCACGAAGGGCAAACAAGGCTCCATTAGGGCCCGTGGAGAAGGCCCTGAAAAGCGCACGGTGTAATGCCAGTTTAAGGTCTCTGAAGGCTCCTTGGTTCCAATACCCAGTTAGCAAGGCTTCCATGCTATTCAGCCAAGCCCACAAAACCTGACAAACAACTCTAGTGCCTAGAACAAAATCCATACTAGTATCAGGGATTGACAGAAAAGGCAAATAATAGACACACGAGGACAGAAGAATAATTCTATAAAAGGGTTCTGAATTATTAGAGAGTGTAATGGTTGTTGTTTGTAAACTTGAGCTCTTTTTTTAACTTAGTCACCAGAGATGGATGTGCTCATAAACTGAAATAGCCTGTGTAAAGATATTCATGTCTATCTTTAAAAACAGTAGCTATAACTTGTGACCTAAGGTAACTATAACTCATGCCTCCGCCATGCACAGTTTTCTCTTCGTTAATTTGACTGCTAATGCTAATGACTGCTAATGATCCATTTATATTTTTAATGATATTATAAAAGATGTCATGAGTGCTGTAATATCTGGAGCAATTAGCAGTGCACGGTGATGGCACAAGTTATAATTACCTTAGGACGCAAGTTATAGTTACTTGGAATAACCATAACTATAACTGCTGAATTTCCTTGGCTTGTGCGAGTAAGTTCAGAATCTAACTATAATGTCCCTGTAACCTTTAGTTTTTTAAAGTGAATTTCTATGTTTTTCTAAATTCTATTTACTCACTACAATGTCCCTGTAAACTTTGGTTTTATCAGTAAATTTCTAGTTTTTTTTATGTAAAATAATTTTAATTACTTTACATTAATCCAACCTCTGCCACCTGCCGCCTTCATCCGTGTGCTGCAGCAGTTGGCTGCAGGGCCTGGCCTGTGGTCAGGCCCTGCAGCCAACCCCCTGTGACTACCCAACTCTGCGCCATGCACAGGCTTTGGCCGTGTGTGGTGGGCATTGGCTACAGGACCTGGCCTGTGGCCAGGCCCTGCAACCTACCCCTTTTAACCACACAAACCCACACCACACATGGCCTTTAGCCATGCACAACAGAGGTTTGCCTCATGGCCTGGCTGTGGCCAGGCCCTGCAGCCTACTCCCTATACCTACTCAACCCCATGCCACTCATGAAGTGCGTCTTTGGTGGAGATGCGATCATATTCCTGTGCATCAAGAATACATCTCCAAAATTGTTGGGAAAGGCGATTGGGGGGTCCCTAAAGTAAGCTGGCCATCATCCTGGCAAAATAGAGGGAAGATGTTGCATACCACTAATTTATATGGGGTGTGGCCAAAAGTGTGCGGCCTCTAGTCCATTTTTCATACTTGTAGTTTTTAAAAGTTAGAACACGATCTCTGGTCTCAGCAGCAGATGACAAATAAGAACCCACTTGTCACAGTCACTACATGAAATATTGCGCTAAAAAAAGCAAGGATTGAAACACCTCCATCAAGGATTACATATGGTGTGAAAGATCATTCCAGGATTTGATGATGATGTAAGAAAATGAGCATCCTCCTGACTGGCGGCAATGTAGGAAAAGGAGTGTCCTCCTGACTTGCTCCTGTGGATGAAGGGTATTTGCACAAGGTGGAGTGAGGCTAAGTGCAGTTGCCTGGTGGGCTGTTGAGAAGGTGGTTGAGGTAGACAGGTCTGGGTGGGGAGCTTTGTATGCGTGGGTGAGCAGTTTGAATAGGCAACACTTCGGGACTGGTAGCCAGTTTAGCTCTCTGAGGTGGGGCAAGATGTGTGCATTGTGGGGAATGTTAAGTATGAGTTTGTGGCAGCATTCTGTGTAGTCTGGAGACATTGTAAGAGTAAATCTGTGTTGCTGGCATGGAGGGCTTTGCTGTAGTCAAGTCTGCTGGTAATGAGGGCCTAGGTGACCTTGAGTCTGGTGTCAGTGGGGAGCCAGTGGAATATTTTGTGAAGCATGAGTAGGATGAAGAAGCAGAAGGAGGTGACGGAGTTCACTTGTTTGGCCTTTGTTACTCTGTCATCCATGATGACACAGATGTTTTTGGCATTGTCAGTGAGGATAGGCATGGGTCCCAGGTCTGTTTGTCTCCAGGAGGAGTCCCATGGAGATTTCTTGTTGCTGAAGATCATGACTTCAGTTTTATCTGTGTTGTGTTTTAGGAAGTCCTGTTTCATCAATTAGCTATCTTGGACGAGGAGGTGTTGAAGTGGGTCCTGGTGGTGTGATTGTTATCTGTGAGGTTGTTGTCTGCGTAGGATATAATGTTGATTCTTTGGGATCCTATGACATGGGCTAGTGGTGCCATATAGACATTGAAGAGAGTGGGGCTCAGTGATCATCCTTGAGGGACCGCAGATGAGGTTCTTGGGGTCAGAGGTGTAGGGCGGGAGTCTGATTTGCTGGGTCAGGACAGAGAGAAAGCAGGCCAGCCAGCTCAGTGCTGGACTATGTATTTCAGAATTGTGGAGCTTTGTGATAAGGGTGCGGTGGGAAACAGTGTCAAGGACTGCAGAGAGGTTGAGTAGTATGAGTGTGGAAGTTTCTCTTTTGTCCATGTTGATCTGGATGTCATCAGTTGCTGCGATGAGAGCAGTTTCAGTGCTGTGGTTGTTGCGGAATCCATGACTATGAGATGTCTAGTAGGTGGTGTTGTTCAAGATGGTTGTAGAGTTGTTTGTTGATAGCTTTCTCCATGACTTTGGATGGAAAGGGCAGGACTGAGATAGGTCTGTAGTTGCTGAGCTCCTTTGGGTCTGCCATATTTCTTTTTCAGGAGAGCTGTGATGTCCTCGTGTTACCAGTTGTTTGGCAAGGTTCTACTTTAGATGGAGGTGTTGATCATAGTGGTGAGGTGGTAGCTGAGCAGAGGTACTCCAGCGTTGAAGATATGATGGGGGCAGGGGTCAGTGGGGGCTCCGGGTGGATTGTTCCCATGATTTCAGCCATGTCTTCTAGGGTGAATGGGTTCCAGTTTGTGAGCTGGTGGTCTGATTTGGCAGCCACAGGCAGCTGGTTGATGAGTTCTTGTGTCTTGCCTTGAAGGGTAAAGTTGCTGTAGATGTTGAGGATTTAGTTGTGGAAGAAATTGGAGAGGTTATCGCAGAAGTCTTGTGAATGGGTGATGGAATTGGTGGTGGGGGAGGGGTTGGAGAATTCTGTGATGATGTTGAAGAACTCTATGTAGTTGTTGAAGCTGTTTTCCAGTCTGATACATAGGTGCTGTTTTTATTTCTTGCCTCGTTGAGTGGGGGTGGTATTTCCTGAGTACATATTTGTTAAGGGGTCTTGTGGTGTTCTCCCAACTGATTCTCCATTTTCTCTCCATCGGTTTGCAGAGTTGTTTGGCATTTCAAAGTTTTTCAGTTTATTACCCGGCTTGTGTGTTGGTTCTTGAGTTTCTGATGTTCCAGCTACATCTGATGTTGTAGGAAGTGTTGGTGGGAGGTGGCGTTTGGGGTGTGTCAATGAGGAAGTGGATGATGAGGTTATCTGTCCATGTGAGCGGGGTGAGGTGGCTGGATTTGACCTTGTTGTTGGCTGTGGAAATGGAGTAGGGTGTGGCCTGCATTGTGAGTGGGGCCCTGGACAATCTTGGTGAGTCCTAGGGTCCCAAGGCTCTGGAGTAATTTAGAGCAGTGGGGATCTTTTTGGTTGTCGAGATGGATGTTGAGGTCACCAAGTAAGATGAAATAATTCAAGCTGATGGCAACAGGGGGGTGAGGTTTGTGAGGAGATTGCTGAAGCTGGTGCGTTGTCTGGGTGGGTGGTAGGCTAGGGTGCCTTTGATGGAGGTGTGGTTGCCAGCCTAAAGTTGGAAGTGCATGTGTTCCATGAAGGTTGTGTCCTTGTTGGTTGAGGTGTTGCAGGTGATGGAGTGCTTATGGATAATGGTGAGTCCTCTTCATGATTGTTTGGTCTATCCTGGCGGGAAATCTTGTAGCCTGGGTGCAGTGATAGTGGGTGCTAATGTGGGCTTTAGCCAGGTCTCTGTCAGGAAGAAGATGTCCAGGGGGGAGTGCATCTCAATGGTGTCAGAGATTTTGGTAACTTGTTTGTTGAGCGAGCTAGTGCTGAGGAGCATGCATGCCACATGGGATGAGGCGTGTGTGGCTCATGGTGAGTGTGTGTTGGTGCAGGTGAAATGGCAGTGAGTGCATGAGGAAGATGCTACCTTGGAGCGAGATGAGGTGTAGAAGCAGCTAATCTGGCAACTTTTGGTGTTGAGTGTATGTAGGCTGGGAAATATATGTGGCAGCAGCGCCCAATTGGACTAGGGTCCATAGTGTTGGGAGAGGTCCAGGTGTGGATGGGCGCAGATCGGCTAGCCTGCATGATTAGGTCCTGAGAGGAGGGCGGAGAGCACGGCTAAGGGCGGGCAAGGCATTTGAGGCGTGAGAAGGCACACAATAGAGATGCAGGTAAATAGCAGAGGGAAGCGGGAAGTGGGAAAGAGCAGGATGGGGGAGGTGGGAGTAATGGGCATGGCACAAAGAAGGAAAAACAGCGCAGAGAAGGCAAAATGGGACTCAAAGAGGTTCAAAAAAGGAAAAATCGGCACAAAGAGACTGGAGAGTGGAAAAAGTGGGTGTACGAGTCTGGGTCAGTTTATGGTGTACACTGTAGGAAAGTGCCCTCTTTCTTGGCAGGGCTACCCCCATTTTCTGCCTGTTGTCTGTGTATGTGACTGTGTTCACTGGGATCCTGCTATCCAGGACCTCAGTGATTATGCTCTCTCTCTTCTAATTTGGTTGCTAGACCCTTTTTCACTCCACATTTGGCATACTGGTACTCCCATGTATGTCCATAGTATGTGGTACATAGGTACCTAGGGCATTGGGATACCAGGGGATCCCTATGGGCTGCAGCATGTATTATGCCACCCATAGGGAGCCCTTGCAAAGTGTTCTGTGGGTCTGCCATTGCAGCCTGCGTGAAAGGGTGCATGCACCCTTTCACTCCAAGGTCACTGCACCGGGTCACTGTAAGTCACCCCTATGGCAGGCCCTCCTCGCCCAGAGTGCTGGGTGCAAGTACCTGTGTGTGAGGGAACCCCTGCATTAGCAGAGGTGCCCTCGCGAACTCCAGCTCCATTTTCTTGGACTTCATGAATGCGGGGATACCACTTATGTGTACACTGGACATAGATCACTACCTATGTCCAGCTACTTAATGGCAACTCTGAACCTAGGCATGTTTGGTATCAAACATGTTAGAATCATACCCCAATATGTTTGCAAGTATTGGTTGTATGATTCCATGCACTCATTCCATGCCCCTTAGAGGACCCCCAGCATTGCTACTACCAGTCTTCCATGGTTTTCCAGGCAGCCCCAGCTGCTGCCACCTCTCGGACAGGTTTCTGCCCTCCTGCTGCTTGATCTGCTCAAGCTCACAAAGGCAGAACAAAGAATTTCCTTTGGGAGAGGGATGTTACACCCTCTCCCTTTGGAAATAGGTGTGACTGGCTTGGGAGGGGTAGCCTACCCAGGCCACTGGTTTTGCTTTGAAGGGCACATTTGGTGCCCTCCATGCATAAACCAGTCCACACCGGCTCAGGGACTACCAGTCCCTTCTCTGGAGCGAAACTAGTAAATGGAAAGGGGAGTGACCACTTCCCTGTCCATCACCATCCCTGGGGTGGTGCTCAGAGCTCCTCCAGAGGGTCCCTGGGTTCTGCCATCTTGATTCCAAGGTTGGCAGGGAACTCTGGGAGCATCTGAGTGGCCAGCCCAGGCAGGTGACTTCAGAGCCTGCTCCTGACAGGTGCTTACTTGGTTAGGTTACCAATCCCCCTTTCAGGGCTATTTAGGGTCTTACTCTGGGGTGGGTCATCAGATTCTGCTTGCAAGATTCCATCAGGACTCCTCTGCAAACTCCACTTTGACTTTTGACCACCAGAACCGCAACTGGAGCCTCCAGGAACCGATAAGTTGCAGATCCTCGAGGAACTCTTCTGCAACATTGTATCCAGAGTTCCTGCCAGCTTTGCAACAGTTCCCTTGCCGTGCATGTACAGAAGACTGCAACTCTTCAGCCTGCACAGGAAGAAGAAGGAAGCTCCCTTGGAATAAAGGAGTCACTCCCTTGCAACCGGAGGCACCTACAACAAGCGAGGACAAGCTGCGTGGATCCCCTTTTCTGCTGAGCTGCGTGGATCCTGCATCACGGTTCGTTGTCTTGAATAGTCCTCTTGGTCCTCTCCACTAGCTGTCCAACTTTGCAGGAGGTAAGCCTTTGCCTTCCCACTCAGGACAGTACCCCCATGCATTGCATCTCTTGCAGCTGCCAAGGCTTGTTTGCGTCTCCTCCAAGGGACCTTCAGGTGACGTGCAGCTCCAGTCCTCAGCACTCCTTCCTGCAAATCCCAGCCTCCTGTGTGATTCTCCTGTGGCGTGGGATCCTCTTTTGTACTGCTGCATGGCCTCCTTCTTGCACCTTCTGTGTCCTCATCCTGTGAGGCTCCTGTGGGTGTTGCCGCCACTCCACTGCACTCTCTGTGACACTGCAGGTCCCTTGTGACTTTCTCTCCTGGGTTGAGTGCCCCTAGGCCTTGCTGGTCCCTGGCAGCACCTCTTTTCCTCCAGTCACGTTTTTGCCTTTGCCAAGGCTTGTTGGTGGATTCCTGGGAATCTTCATTCCAGCGTGGGACACCTTCTGCATCCATCAGGAACTCTTCTCCAGCTTCTGGGCTGCAGTGCTGACCTGTTCTTGTTCACTGTCAACCAACTCCTGCATCTTCAGTGTGGTGGGTAGGGACCCCTTCCCCCACTGGACTCTTGTTCCTTCTGGACTTGCTTCCCTCTCTCCCCAGGTCTTCTTTCTTCGGGAATCTACCACTGGTTTTCTTGCAGTCTTCTTTTAATTATTTTACTCCTTTTGGGTGGTTTGGGGAAAATCCAGTATTTTACTCCTACATTCCTGGTTGCTGGGGGGTACTGTGTTACTTACCTCTGTGGCTTTCTAGTACTCCCAGCTCCCCTCTACACATTTTACTTAACTAGGTGGGGGTACCTTGTTCGCATTCCATTTTTTTAGCATATGGGTTGTGCTCCCCCTAGGGTCATTATTGGTTATTACTATTTGCACTGTTTTCTAACCTTTTCTATGCCTATTTCTGACTGCTAGTGTATATATTTAGTGTATTACTTACCTCATAAGAGTGGGTCACCTCTCTAGTATTTTGCGGTGATTTGTTCCAAAAATAAAGTACCTTTATTTTTGTACAACTGAGTGTTTTCTTTCATGTGTGTAAGTGTTGTGTGACTACAGTGTTATTGCATGAGCTTTGCATGTCTCTGGATAAGCCTTGGCTGCCCATCCACAGCTACCTCTAGTGAGCCTGGCTTCTAGACCCTGTCTACACTACACTAATAGGGGATACCTGGACCTGGTATAAGGTGTAAGTACCTCAGGTACCCACCACACACCAGGCCAGCTTCCTACATACACCTATTGTGTGGCACCCTATACTGAGTCCAGGCATCCCTTGGTGATAGTGTTTAGGTGTCCAGATATAAACAGCTGTCTAGGTGTAGCTGTGATAAGCAGCTGAAGCCTATCCAGTAGGATTGTAAATTTACAACACTAAAGTTACTCTAACATTGGTATATCTCCACCTGGAGATTTCAACACACAAACATATCCACTTAGTAATAAATAGGAAAAGCATAAAAATGCATGGGGCCCCATGGGGAAGCCAAACCACATACTAAGGAAGTGGTGTAAGAATGGAGGTGCCCAACTAAGGTAAGTGTGTTAGGATCCTAGGGGCCGGGGGAGTAGGGAACTACCAGAGGTAAGTACTAGAAATCCCACAGGCACCCGGACGCAGAGCTGTTATCAATCTGGGTGCTCCATAGGCTAAGAGAAGACCGTTGTGGTTGCATTTTTATGGATTCAGGACCCTTCCCAGTGGACCCCGAGGAAACTAGTTGGCACCAAGAAGGTTGGAGACTGCCCCCCCCGTGGATACCCAGAAGGCCAGAGTACCTACAATAGGGAACCGAGGTGCACAGGGGTGAAGTGGCGTCGGAAACCCTTGTTGAAGTCAATGGAAGCCTCGGTTGTACAGCTGTTGTTGTGACCTGCAAACCAGGCTGCTAGAACCAGAGTGTGGATTCTGGACATGGACAGCCTGAAAAAAGAAGGGGACCTCTGAACATCTTATTTTCAAGATGACAGAATCAAGTAACCACCTGGCAGACCTCTGTGCGCCTCCTTAGGGGACGAGATAGAGGGGGGGGGGGGGGGGGGGTCACTCCCCTGTCCTTTGTATGGTTCCGACCAGAGCAGGAACCAGGGGTTCCTGAACTGGTGCTAACTAGATTATGCAAGGAGTGCACCAAATGTGCCCCTCAAAGCTGTCTGGTGGCGTTCAGAGGCCACCCCACCCCAGACCAGAGACCCCTAGTTCAAAGAGAGAGTTATCACACCTCTCCCTTGCAGGAAGTCCTTTGTTCTGCCTTCACCTGCTTGAGTTAGGCTCATCAGCAGCCGGGCAGAACAGTGTCTTTGGTCAGAAGGAGCATGAGCTGGCAGCCAGACCCCGTAAGGCTGCACAGGCAGAACTGGGGGATCCTCTAAGGAACCTCCAGAGTACATGGGATCACGCAACTAGCAATGGAATCAGTGTAGTTGCATGATTCCAACATGTTTGATACCAAATATGCCTAGGGTTAGGGGAAGCCATTATGCAGTTGGACCACTCGTGTTGACCAGTGTCCACTACATACCTTAAGATGGCTTCCCTGCACTTACAAAGCCCAGGGAATGGAGTCTGGGATTTGTAGGGGTACCTCGTTCATGCAGGGGTACCCTCAAACTTAGGGACATGCACTTTGCCCTTGGGCTGAAGGGCTTACCAGCGGCTGACTTAAAGTGTCCAAGTGGAGTGACCACGATAGAAGGAAAGCCAGATATCTGAAGTGAAAGGTGCGCACCATTTCACACAGGCTGCATTGGCAGGCCTTCAGACACAGGTTGCATGGGCTTCCATGGGTAGCATAATACATGCTGCAGCCCATGGGAGACCCCTGGTGCACCAATGCCCTGGGTACCTAGGTACCATATACTAGGAACCTACATGGCTCTACCAGTATGCCAATTGTGGGTGTAAAATGTTTACCAGCAACCAAATGTAGAGGAGAGAGAACAGACACTGGGGTCCTGATTTGCAGGATTCCAGTGTACTACAGTCTAAACACACTGACACTAGGAAAAAAGTGGGGGTAACTAGGTCAGAAAGATGATACTTTCCTACAATGGGCACAAAGGAAAAATGTGGAAAGTGGTAATGGGCACAAAGAAGACCCAAGAGAGAGAGTCAATCAATCAATCAGGGTTCTTGTATAGTGCGGCTAATCACCCATTAGGGTCTGAAGGTGCCGGGGGAGGATAGTGGCAGTTCAATTGAACAGCCGGATCTTGAGGTCCTTCTTGAATTGAATCAGTGAAGGTGATTGTCTGAGATGTAGCAGGAGACCACTCCAGGCCTGTGCAGCGAGGTAAGAGAAGGATCTTTTTCCGTCTGAGTTCTTGCGGATCCTTGGGGTGGTGGCCAGGTCCTGTTCGGCGGAAGAGAGGTGTCTGGTGGGCATGTAGAAGGACAGGCGGTGGTTGAGATATGCAGGCCCGATGTTGTGGAGGGGCTTGTAGGCATGCATGAGGAGCTTGAAGGTGATTCATTCGTTGATCCGAAGCCAGTGAAGGTCTCTCAGGTGAGCGTTGATGTGGCTGCGATGGGGGATGTCCAGGATGAGTCTGGCTGAGTCTGGCTGAGGAGTTTTGGATTCTCTGCAGTTTCTTTTGGAGTTTTTGGGTGGTGCCCACATAGAGTGTGTGGCTGTAGTCTATCTTGCTGCTGACGAGCGCCTGGGTGACTGTTATCCTGGACACGATGGGTATCAATTTGAAAATCTTTTGGAGCAGGTGGAGCGTGTGGAAACAGGAGGATGAGACGGTTTCAATTTGGCGGTCATTGAGAGCGAGGAGTCGAGGATGATGCCGAGGTTGCATGCGTGGTTGGTGGGTATTGGAGGGGTTCTGAGCACTGACAGCCACCAGGAGTCATCCCAGGCGGAGGGGGTGGAACCTAGGATTAGGACCTTGGTTTTGTCAGAAGTGTGTTTGAGGCAGCTGTCCTTCATCCAGGCGACGACTGTCTTCATTCCATTGTGGAAGTTGCTTTTAGCGGCTGTAGTCTCATAGCTGAGGGAGAGTATCAGCTGGGTATCACCTGCGTAGGAGACGATGTTGAGTCCGTAGTTTCTGACAATGTTTGCAAGCAGGGCCATGTAGATGTTGAAGAAGGTGGGGCTCAGAGAGGAGCCCTGAGGAACTCCACAGCTGATCTCTGTCGGTTTTGAGGAGAATGGTGGGAATCTGACTCTCTGGGTTCGGTCTGTGAGGAAGGAGCTGGTCCACTCTAAGCTCTTGATCAGATGCCAGTGTCGTGGAGTCTAGTCCAGACGGTGTGGTGGGAGACAGTGTAGAAGGAGGCGGAGAGGTCCAGGAGGATGAGAGCTGCAGTTTCGCCTTGGTCGAGGAGAGTGCAGGTGTCATCTGTTGCGGCGAGGAGTGCGGTCTCGGTGCTGTGGCTGCTTCTGAAGCATGATTGGGAGAGGTCCAGGGTATGGTTGATTTCGATGAATTCAGTGAGTTGGGCATTGATGGCCTTCTCAATGACTTTGGCTGGGAATGGGAGAAGTGACATGGGTCTGTGATTTTTGAGGTCCGTCGGGACTCAAGGTTTTTAAAGCAGGGGGTGGATTTCTGCATGTTTTCAGTCTTCCGGGAAGGTGGCGGATTTGATGGAGAAGTGGATGGTGCGGCAGAGTTCTGGGGCGATGGTGGTGCTGATTCTGTTGAAGACATGGAGGGGGCATGGGTACGGGCTCAGGAGTGGGTGGGTTTCATGATCCTTAGGGTGTCGTCGGTGGAGAAGGTGCTCCAGCAGGGTCGGCTGGGAACTGGAGCCTTTGGGTGCGGTGGTTGCAGGTGGGGTGGGTGGATCTTGGTTTGTGAAGCTGTCATAGATGTCTCAGATCTCTCAGTGGAAGAAGGTGGCAAGGTTGTTGCAGTGGTCTTGGAAGGGGGGATGCCTGTGGTGTCTGTAATGGGTTTGGTGAATTCTTTGATCACAGTAAAGAGTTCTTTGCTGTTGTGTGTGTTGGCATTGATGTCTTCCTTTATGGCCATTTTCTTTGTGGTTCTGATAAGGTTGTGGTGTGTGGTGATGGGGGTTTTGAAGGCTGCGTGGTCAGTCGGGGTCTTGCTGCTCCTCCATCTTCTCTTGAGCTGTCTGCAGGTACGCTTGGACTCTTGGAGGGTGAGGGAGAACTAGCTGGCTTTCTTGGAGAGTTGTTTTTTAGAAGGTTTTCTGAGGAGACCCAGTGTGTTGGCGCAGTCGGAGATCAATTTGTGGAGGTTGCATGCTGATGTATTGGCATCCGTGGTAGCTGGCAGGTTGGTCTTCGGAGATCTTGTTCCAGCTTCTGTATGGATAGTGGTGCGTGCGGTGATGTTCGGTGGGTTTAGTGAAGAAGAAGTGGATGCAGTGGTGGCCAGTCCAGTGTAGTTCGGAGGTGTGGGTGGCGGAGATGTTGTTGGAGAAGACAGGATCGAGCGTGTTTCCTGCTGAGTAGGTTGGGGATGTGACCAGTTGTTTGAGCACCAGGGTGGTGAGGTTCTCCGGTAGTGATGATGTTGTGTTGTGGTCTTTAAGGTTGTCCAGGTGGAAATTGAGGTGGCCGAGGAGGATATAGTTGAGCTGAGAGCGTGGTGTATGATGAAAACAGCTATGGATTCGCTGAAGCGGGGACAGGATTGGGGGGAGGGGTCTGTAGGCGAGGGTGCTGCGAAGGGCGGTTTTCGGGTTGGCCTGAATCTGGAGGTGGAGGTGATCCATGTCGGGTGAGTGGCCATCGGAGCTAGTTGTGAGCCGGAAGGTGTTTTTGTGTACGATGGCGATGCCTCCTCGCGGTCCTTGTGGATGATTTGTGACTGTCGGGAATGGTGGTGGCGATGTCCGGGGCTGAAGTGGGGGTCATCCAGGTTTCCGTGAAGAAGGTGACACCTGGGGAGATGGCTGGGTACAGTATTAGGGGGGCATGTGGTTGGTGGGTCCAGTGTGCTGAGGCAGGGAAAGGCCCAGTTGCGGTAGGTGAATGGGCTTTGTGTGTCCCTAGGCAATGCAAGGTGATGAGGGTGTGAAGGATGCTGGCATCGTAGCTTTGAAAGGAGCGGGGTCCAGAGTCCTTGGTGCTGGGTGCGGTCCGGGGGCAGACTGGCACAGACGGGCTGGGCTTTGGTGCACGTTCAACGTGCCAGCAGTGCACCCACTGTTCAGCTGCGCAGTGGCCACAATTAAGAAGGGTAGGGAGGGGTGTGGAAAGTGGTAAGTGGAGAGTGGAAAGTGGGCAAAAAGAAGCCCAATAATGAAAAAAGAAAACGCGCACAAAGAAGCCCAAGAGAGGGAGTGGAAAGTGGAAAATGGGCACAGAGGGATAGAAAGCACAGAGAAAAGGGAGAGAGGAAAGAGCAGAGAGAAAAGAAGAAGCTAAAGAATGAGGCGATATTAGAAATGGGGTCTTTGGTTGGCAGTCAGGTTACCCCTGTCCAAGCAAGGACCCTCTCTCTAGTCAGGGTAAGTCACATACAATCCAAATTATCCTGTGCCCACTGTCTGGTAACCTGGCACTGAGCAGTCAGGCTTAACTTAGAAGGCAATGTGTAAAGTATTTGTGCAATAAATCATGCAATAACACAGTACAAACACCACAAAAATACACCACACAGGTTTAGAAAATTATAAAATATTTATCTGAGTAGATTAAGGTCAAAACGATCAGGATTTGATAAATACAAGTTGAAATATCCCTTTTGTAATGACAAACAGAATCTTTAGTCCTTAAAAAGCAATAAGTGTCTCTTGCAAGCACAAAGTACCTAGTTTGCGTCTAAATTATCCGCACGGGACTGCAGAGGAGGAGATGCGTGGAAAACGGGGAGGTGTGCGTCGGTTTCTCTGTGCACACACTGACAATGTGTCGATGCTTTTTCACGCAGCCAGGGCTCAGCGTTGATTTCCGGCGTGCAGGCTTGGATCCTCTTTGGTTTGCGGGGTATTTGGACACCCCGGGGACAATGCAAAGAAATCCTAGGCGCGCAGGACAAAGTCAAAGGAGCTGCATCGATCCGGTAGGCGATGGGGGGGAAATTTCTGTCGCACAGCAGGCGCTGTGTTGATTCCTCTTGCACAAAGTCAGGATACATCCTTTCGGTTCGGGGATGCGTCAATCCAGTGGCCCGTGCGTCGAAGTTCTGGTCACAATGCTGGCCCTGCATTGATCTCCACTCGGGGAGCTGGGCTGCGTCATTCCGGTTCAGCAATGCAGCGATTTTCTCATCACGATGCAGGCTGTGCGTCCTTTCCAGCAGGCTGTGCATCAAATTTCATTGCACAAGGAGTTATTTGCAGAGATGAAGTCTTTTTGGCCCTAAGACTTCAGGAAACAGGAAGCAAGTTCAATCCAGGCCTTTGGAGAGCAGTTCTCAGCAGAGCTAGAGGGCAGCAAGGAAGCAGGGCAACAGCAAGGCAGCAGTCCTTTACAGCAAAGCAGTCAGGTGAGTCCTTTGGGCAGCCATGCAGCTTCTCTTAGCAGGTCGCAGGTTCTGATTCAGAGTTCTTTTCTTAGTAGGTATCTTGTCAGGAAGTGTCTGAGTTGGTAATGTCAGGGACCCGGTTTAAATACCCAAATGTGCCTTTGAAGTGGGGGAGACTTCGAAGAGTGGCTTAGAAGTGCACAAGCTCCCCTTTCTGTTCCATCCTGTCTGCCAGGGTCCCAGTAGGGGGTTTGGCAGTCCATTGTGTGAAGGCAGACCACTGTCCTTTGACATGTATGTGTCAGACCATCCACCCTCCCAGCCCAGGAAGACCCATTCAGTATGCAGATGTGTGCAGGTGTGACTGCACATCCTGTGTTTGGGGTTTGTCTGAGTGAAATGCACAGGGAGCTGTCAACTAAACCAACCAGATGTGGATTGTAAGGCACGGAAGGATTTAGGTGGAGAGAAACGCTCACTTTCTAAAAGTGGCATTTCTAGAAGAGTAATATTAAATCCAACTTCACCAATAAGCAGTATTTTCTATTATCATTCTGGCCATACTAACTATGACCTGGTTACTCCTTTCAGATCAGAATCTACCACTCAAACAGTATATAAGGGTAGCCCTAATGCTATCCTATGAAAGAAACAGGCCTCACAGCAGTGTAAAACAAACTTAGGAGTTTGGCACTACCAGGACATATAAAACACAAATGTTCATGTCCTGCCTTCTACGCACATAGCACCCTGCCCTATGGGCTACCTAGGGCTTACCATAGGGGTGACTTATATGTAGAAAAAGGGGAATTTGAGGCTTGGCAATTACTTTTAAATGCCAAGTCGAAGTGGTAATGAAACTGCACACATAGACCACCCTGCCATATGGGCTACCTAGGGCTTACCTCAGGGGTGATTTATATGTAGAAAAAGGGGAATTTAAGCCTTGGTGATTACTTTGAAATGCCAAGTCGAAGTGGCAATGAAACTGCACACACTGACCCTGAAATGGCAGGCCTGAGACATGGTTAGAGCAGCCCAGTAGTAGCATTTAGGCCCGTATTTATACTCCGTTTGCGCCGAATTAGCGTCGTTTTTTTCGACGCAAATTCGGCGCAAAACTAACGCCATATTTATACTTTGGCGTTAGACGCGTCTAGCGCCAAAGTATGGGCAAATTGCGTAATTTTTTTGCGTGAACGCCTTCCTTGCGTTAATGAGATGCAAGGAAGGCGTTCCCGTCTAAAAAAATGACGGCGACGCAAATGCGTCGTATTTATACTCCCGGGCAAAAATCACGCCCAGGAGGTGGCGGGTCAAAAAAACCCGCATTTGCGCCACTATTTAACGCCTGGGTCAGGGTAGGCGTTAAGGGGCCTGTGGGCTCAAAATGAGCCCACAGGTGCCCTCCCCTGCCCCCAGGGACCCCCCCTGCCACCCCTGCCCACCCCAGGAGGACACCCAAGGATGGAGTGACCCACCCCAGGGACATTCAGGTAAGTTCAGGTAAGTATAATTTTTTACATTTTTTTTTTTTTTTTGGGTGGCATAGGGGGGCCTTATTTGTGCCCCCCTACATGCCACTATGCCCAATGACCATGCCCAGGGGACTTGGGCAAGGGGGCATGACTCCTGTCTTTACTAAGACAGGAGTCATTTAAATGGCGTCTGGGCGTCGAAAATAATGGCGCAAATCGGGTTGAGGCGATTTTTTTGCCTCAACCTGACTTGCCCCATTTTAAGACGCCCTAACGCCATTTTCCCCCTACGCCGGCGCTGCCTGGTCTACGTGGTTTTTTTCCACGCACACCAGGCAGCGCCGGTCTGCTAGCGCCGGCTAACGCCATTCCATAAATACGGCGCCCGCATGGCGCTTCAGAATGGCGTTAGACGGCGCTAAATTTTTTGACGCTAAACTGCGTTAGCGCAGTTTAGTGTCAAAAAGTATAAATATGGGCCTTAATGTAGTGGCCCTGGGCACATGTAGTGCACTTGACTAGGGACTTATAAGTAAATTAAATCAGCCTATTAGGTATGAACCAATGCCACCATGTTTTAGGGAAAGAGCATATGCACTTTAGCACTGGCTAGCAGTGGTAAAGTGTGCAGAGTCCTAAAGCCAGCAAAAATTAGGTCAGAAAAAGAGAAGGAGGAAGGCAAAAAGTTTGGGGGTAACCCTGCAGAAAGGCCATTTCCAACAGGTGCAGTATCATGGCAGTCATGCAGAGTACCGAAAGGGCTTTGGACTGGTTGGAGGACCAGTCCAGGCAATTGGGAGGTGGGAACATTGTTGTTTCTTTGATTACTGCGCCCTCTTCGGCAGAGAGTTCTGTTCTGGTCTCAAATATTCTTGGATGTAGTGCCAGAGGTACTGAGGGGCATATTTATATTCTGTTTGCACTGAAATAGCGTAATTTTATTACCCTATTTCAGCTCAAACTTATCTCCATATTTATATTTTGACGCTAGACCCGTCTAGCGTCACAATATTGGAGTTAAAGTCATTTTTTTGCCTGCGGAAAACTACCTTGCCTCAATGAGATGCAAGGTAGGCGTTCCTGGGCAAAAAAAGACTCTCAGGCCCTAGCGCCTTATTTATCCTCCCGTGCAAAAATCATGCGCGGGATGGAGGCGTGCCTAAATAATGGCTCTAAGCTTGCTTAGCGCCATTATTTAACGCCTGGGTCAGGGCAGGCATTAGGGGACCTGTGGGCCTATTTCCATGGTGGTTGCCCTCCCCAGGCCCCAGGGACATCCCCACCCACACCAAAGGGACAGCGGAGGAGGTCCCATCCCAGGTAAGTATAGGTAAGTAGGGGTAATTATTATTATTATTTTTTCAAGTGCCTTGGGGGCTAACTTGAGCCCCCCTACATGAAACTGTGGCCATTGGGTTGGAGGTAATGATTCCTGTCTTTACTTAGACAGGAGTCATGTCCATGGGAGTTGTCCGTCTAACAATGGCGCTAGTCAGGCTAGAGTCATTATTTTGACTCTAACTTGACTAGTGCCATTCTTTCATGCACAGCCTCCAGTTTTCGCTATGCCTCGTCTTCACAGTTAGCGTCATGTATGTTGAAGCTAACAGGACTTTAGCGCCGGCTTGCGCCATTCCTTAAATACGGCGCCCTGGTGGCATTGTGGAATGGCACTAATCAGCGCTATACTTTTTGACGAAAACCTGCGCTAACACAAAAGTATAAATATGGGCCTGAGTTTTTCTACTTTTTATCTCGAGGATTCATTTCCTGAACTTTAATTATTGATGTCTACTCCTCATTTCCAAAGTTCCAAGGGTTTGTCGCTTGTACAGAAAATGCAGTTGTGCCAATGGTCTTTTTCCTTTAGGAAACGATGACAAGTGGAGGTGTTAAACTTATTGTAGTGTCATTTTCTCAGAGAAGAGTAAAGTTAGAATTTTAGCTGTAGGTATTGCCGGTCTTCCCATTAGATGGCACCGTCAACGGCGCAAAGCACTTTAAACATTCAGCCTTTGGCTACTGGCAGCTGGTGTAGTGCTTAAAGCACCATTGTCATGTGCTCTCTTAGATGGAGGCGTAGCAGCATTCTTGTTGCAGTTTTTAGGTTGAGCATAGCAGCGCGCAAGCGCTGATTTTCTGATGTCTTGGTGTGCACCTGGGCTTTTAGCCACACCCACCGCACGCCCATCACTTTCACTCATTCGTGGGCTTGCCTTTCAAAATTCCTTTGTTATCATTGGTAAATGCTTTACGTTTGTCCCTCCTTGGGGCGGTTTTGTTACCGCCTTGGGGAAGGACCCTGTTCCATAGGTAATTTAACGCTTGCTGATATATTTCAAGTCTTTTATGGCGGCTGTGGTGCTTTAAATCGGTTCGTTAATGGCAACTGTTTTACTTTTCATTTTTCCTTTCATCTTCTATGTATGTTTACTTTGTGTAAGCACTCCATGAGAGTGAATGTATTTCCTACTACCTCTCTTGTGTGCTTTTCTTGACCTTTCCCTTTATGTTTCTCCCTCTTGTCCTGCCTCCACCATTGCTGTCACTCGCTCCAACAGCCTCTCCCTGCTTCTTTCCCTTCTCGATTTTTATCAGGTCCAGCAGTTGCAGTTTGCTGCCAGATTGAGAGACCTACAATTAGCAGCAAACTACAAAGAGGACTGTGAGCGATTGACATGGGTTTTGGTTATGGCAGAAATAACATTTTAAAAAAAGCGGAGAACAAAGAAAAGTCCATTAACCATGTAAGAGAAGACTGTGCTAGATCGGTGTCATCATCCATTCTCAAAAGACTTCCCCATCGGCAGACATGCAAAAAATGCTTCTTCCTCATTTGGATTAAGGCGAAAACTAAAAATGGCGCTTTGCTTCTGTTGTCATTATCACTGTAAACACCTGCATGCTATTTCATTTAGAGTTTGCATCTGTGGAGTCCAAAATCTGTCATACAAATAAGGATCTAAGCTGGTCGAGAAGTGACCATTACAATACCCGGAAGAATGCTTTGGATTTAGATACAATCGTAAAGAAACTGTCCTCTGTGGCTGGGAAAAGTCCAAATGTAAAATAATTCTGAAGCTCGTTACCACATTTTCATCCCTATTAGCCAGCAGGAAAGATCAGTACGGTAACAGCACACCCCTGAAAACAGTGTGGTGGGCCTGCCAGAAGTTGCAGTTCGAGCAAGGCTACTTCTGACTTCCGATCGTAAACCGAGTGCTCTTGCAGAGGGTCATAGGTACATATATCACACAGAAGCTGCTGAAGATCAATGTATACAAACATCTAATGATTACTGTGCAAACGGAATGGGTCCAACATGTTTAATTCGCCTAAAATATGGTAATATTACTGCAATTTACTTGAACTAGTGATATGTTGACAGCAACAGTTTTGTATGCTATAAGGGGGCATTTGCCATCTCTTGTAATTTACAATATTTTGTTGCTGTTGTTCTATTTATTTGGTTCTCATTTAGGTTACCGTGCTTAGTTTCATGAATACGTCTGCATTTTTTTCACGTTTTAATTCCTCCGTAAATTCTCCTGGTTGTGCTAAATGGTTGGTTTCCTGCAAGTGCTATCAATCTAGCCAGAATTACAGGCTCAACAATATCTCTGGAACCAGATTACTATCTCAGATATTATGTATAGATTGGGATTCACCATACAAATCATTTTTAGGTTGAGCTTAGGTTGTAAAAGACTTAGGGCCAAAGTTATACTTTTTGACGCAAAACTAACGCCATTCTGAAGCGCCATGCGGGTGCCGTATTTAATCAATGACGTTAGCCGGCGTTAGCCGCCGGCGCTGCCTGGTGTGCGTGGAAAAAAACGACGTACACCAGGCAGCGCCGGCGTAGGGGGATATGGAGCTTGGGCGCCAAAAATGGGGCAAGTCAGGCTGAGGCAAATTTTTCGCCTCAACCCGATTTGCGCCATTTTTTTTTACTCCCAACCCCCATAGAAATGACTCTTGTCTTAGCAAAGACAGGAGTCATGCCCCCTTGCCCAATGGCCATGCCCAGGGGACTTCTGTCCCCTGGGCATGGTCATTGGACATAGTGGCATGTAGGGGGGCACAAATCAGGCCCCCCTATGCCAAAAAAATAAATAAAACAAATACTTACTGGAACTTAACTTAATGTCCCTGGGATGGGTCCCTCCTTGGGTGTCCTCCTGGGGTGGGCAAGGGTGACAGGGGGTGTCCCTGGGGGCATGGGAGGGCACCTCTGGGCTCCTTCCGAGCCCACAGGTCCCTTAACGCCTGCCTTGTCCAGGCGCTAAAAAACGGCGCAAAAGCGGCCGTACGTCATTTTTTTTGACCCGCCCACTCCCGGGCGTGAATTTTGCCCGGGAGTGTAAATACGGCGCACATGCCTCAGAGTCAGTTTTTTAGACGGGAACGCCTACCTTGCATATCATTAACGCAAAGTAGGTGTCCACGCTAAAAAATGACGCAAACTCCATGGACTTTGGCGCTAGATGCGTCTAACGCCAAAGTATAAATATGGAGTTAGTTTTGCGTCGGAATTGCGTCAAAAAAAACGACGCAATTCCGGCGCAAACAGAGTATAAATATGCCCCTTATTGTGAACTTACAGTGGGTTTAGAGTGTGCTCAGTGCTTACCATTGGTTAGCTTTACTGTCACTCAGCTTGCTTTTTATTTGTTGTCTTATGTGGACTGTCTTCCTCTTCTGTGTGTTGTCCCTCCCCTAGACCATTGTCTCTTAACTTTTGTATTTCCACTCCTACCTTTTCGTGAACTACATTTTTCTTTTTAGTTAAATACTCCATGAGACTGCATGTCTTTTCCATCTGTCTCCCTTGTGTACTCTTCTTCTCCCCTCTCTGCTTTGCTCCATGTTGCTCTCTGTTGCCTGGGTGCTTCAACCCTGTCCCTCCATGTTGCACTTGCCCTCATGTGCTTCCTCTCTCAAGATGCTTTCTTCTCCACGTGCTTTTTCTTAGTGTGATGCTTTTTCCTGCTTTTGCAAATTTCTGCTGGACTGTCCTTAAGAGCACTATTGCCCAACTTCTATTTTTATTTTTTTTAACCAATCTGTCTCAGATTGATTTTTAAAAAAATTGCATCAGCATCATTTTATAGGCATGCATGCATGGGTAATGGAGCTTGCTGGTCCATACAATATGACCTGATTGTGCCATAGTGCATATTTTTTGTAATCTTTTTACCATGCTCCTTAGCATCTTGAAACGCTGTACAGCATGGCTAAAAGGCCTTTACAAAACCCATAGGTCCCAAAGTCAAGATGTATCTGTTGCTGAATAAGGAAACGTTACTTATCTTATTGGTAGCTTTCTAATGAGCGTACTCTCCCATTGATTCATAAATGACTAGCTTGTCCTATGCTTATTGGATGTTAGTTGATTTGTGAATACTGAAAAATGAGCGGAGGCTGAACTGTTACTGGAGGGCTGAGCTTTCTGTGTTAACACGGGCTCCACTGATAAATGAAACTGAAATGAAATGAGTAGCCACCCCCTTTTGAGGTCTCGCACACATATAGCTTAAACTTTCTGTTCTTGAGAGATGTATTATGAGGAATTAACAATACTTGAAGTGGAACCTGGGTCAGCTCTTTGCTTTTCGTTGGTATTCATTCTTGCCAGTTATATTTGCTTGCTTATTCAAAGGCTTTCCTTCCTTATCTTGTATTTTTTTGTTCCTCTTCAGTGCAGCCTCCTTACCGTCCATTTGTTTGGACGATTTGTATCCTCACATTAAAAGAATTACTATATTTTCCTTTTAGCACTCCATGGGGAGTGCATATGATCTGTTGCTAACTTCTCATTGCCCCTGTGTGCTGTTTCCCGCTCCACAATCCCTGCCCCACCCCCCACTCTCTTTGTTACTCTCCACCAGTTTGTTCATTGTTTCCCCCTGCGCCTCCTTGTCTGGCCTGGCTTTTATTTTTTATTTTTTTATTTTGTAACCAGAGAATCAGAGAAAGTGATTCTCAAGCTTTAAGATCATTGAGAGGGTGTTCTACGGAGATGATCCTTGCACATGAAGGGTTCTAGCTCAAATTTCCTTGTAACAGAATGGATAGTAAATTGTGGCTTGCAAATCGTAATCTTCTGGATAAAGGGAAGGATGAACACTTTTGCTAAATAATTTGTTGAACGTCTGTGTACAAGAATAAGGTCGAGACATACCAATTTGAAATTCACTGTTCCCTTCATTGGGACCCAGTGGGTGGCTTAGGAGCAGGTGTTACATGGTCTTAGCACATAGAACTCTGGAGCATATTTATACTTTTTGATGCAAAATTACATTAACGCAATTTTGCATCAAAAAGTTTAGCACCGGCTTGCGCCATTCGTGAGCGCCAGCTGGGCGCCATATTTATGGAATGGCACAAGCCGGGGCAAAGGGTGGGCTGATGTTAGCCGGGTGGGGGTGCCGGTATGGGAGAAGAGGGTTTTGCACCAAAAAATGACGTTAGGCTGGTTAGAGGCATAAAAAATGCCTCTAACCAGCCTAGCGTCATTTTCTGATGTAAAACCATCTATACCACATGATTCCTGTCTTAGAAAAGACAGGAGTCATGCCCACCATCCCAATGGCCAGCATAGGGGACCAGTGCCCCCTGGTTATGGCCATTGCACCCTGTGCCATGCAGGGGGCCCCAAGTTGGGCCCCCGATGGCACTTTAATTTAGTAAGAAAAATACTTACCTCTACTTACCCTACTTACCTGGGATGGGGTCCCCCATCCTCTGGCGTCCCTCTGCTGTGGGTGGGGGTGTTCCTGGGGCTTAAGGAGGTCACCTGTCGACCCATTTCATGGTGTTTAACCTTGCAAATGGGTCCACAGGTCCCCTAGTGCCTGGTCTGACCCAGGCATTAAATAATGTTGCAAAGCAAGCTTTGCACTATTATTTAGCCCCTCCTCACACCCGTGCATCATTTTAGCACAGGGATAAATATGGGGCTATGGGGTTAACACCATTGTTTGGATGGGAATGCCTATCTTGCATCTCATTGACGCAAGGTAGATTCACACATCTAAAAAATGGTGCAAACTCCAATATTTTGACGTTAGACAGGTCTAATGTCAAAATATCAATATGGAGTTAGTTTTGCACTGAATTTGCGTAAAAACAAATGACGCATATTTGGTGCAAATGGGGTATAAATATGCCCCTCTGTGTTTAAATAGTGCTCTACTAAGGCACTAGACTGTATGTTTTTAGGTTGAGCATGCAAGCACTTTGACCTGTTGTAAGTATTATGGGTTTTTAGCCATGCCCCTGTCATGCCCATCAATTTCACTCATTCATGGGCTTGCCTTTCAAAAATCACTTGATGTCATGGGTAAATGCTTTACGTTTGTCCTGCCTTGAGGCTGTTTTTGTCACGCCCTTCAGACTGCACCTGTTACATGGATTATTGCAGGATTACCTTTATACTTCAGCGTGGGCGAACTATGGGGGTCATTCTGACCCCGGCGGTCTAAGACCGCCGAGGCCAGGGTCGGCGGGAGCACCGCCGACAGGCCGGCGGTGCCCCGCAGGGCATTCTGACCGCGGCGGTTCGGCCGCGGTCAGAAGAGGCAAACCGGCGGTCTCCCGCCGGTTTACCGCTGCCCTTAGAATCCCCCATGGCGGCGCAGCTTGCTGCGACGCCATGGGGGATTCTGACACCCCCTACCGCCATCCTGTTCCTGGCGGTTCGCCCGCCAGGAACAGGATGGTGGTAGGGGGTGCCGCGGGGCCCCCGTAAGAGGGCCCCGAAAAGTATTTCAGTGTCTGCTAAGCAGACACTGAAATACGCGACGGGTGCAACTGCACCCGTCGCACCCCTGCAACTACGCCGGCTCAATTCTGAGCCGGCGTCCTCGTTGCAGGGGCATTTCCTCTGTGCCGGCGGGCGCTCTTTTGGAGAGCGCCCGCCGGCCCAGAGGAAATGTCTGAATGGCCGCCGCGGTCTTTTGACCGCGGTGCGGTCATTCAGCGGCGGTACCCTGGCGGACGGCCTCCGCCGTCCGCCAGGGTCAGAATGAGGCCCTATATCTTTTGTCTCTCGCCTTTGTGCTGTATGGTGGCTATTGCGCTCACAGTGCAAACAGACACAACAGCGTCAACTCGATTGGCTATATTGGAGCGCTGGTCACATTGTTCACATTTACCTAATCAGAGTCATTTCTTGTGGCTCTCCCCTTAAAACACTTGAAATTGATGAATGCTTTACGTAAAACAGAAATCCTCCAAGTGAAAGTGGCTCTCCTGGCACTGTGGGAGAGCCGATACTACAATATTCACTGCACCTGGAAAAACTCGAATCATAATGCATAATTCTCATAACTCAGCCTGTGGTGAACTTCGGATAATGGGACCACCACCAAAATGTTCAGCACAACATGCTCTTTCTGTCTACATGATCTTTGAGTCCCCACACTAGGTTAGTGGGGACCCCAAAATAATAACCCCTCCCACCATTCAGTGTCTGTTTAAGCTCTTGCATGGCTGGAACTTTTGCTTTACAGCTGGGAGCTGCTTGTGTTTTAAGGTCCTTGTTTGTAATATCATTGTTATAGGCACCCTACCCCTGAATATATGTAGTGCACTATGCCCTTTAAGGGCTAAATAAATCCTTACACTGCATTATTTATTGCCATTTTCTTTGTGTGTGGTTATGCCCTTTAAGGGCTAACTATATAGTTACATGACCATGTTTCTTACAAATGCTGTTTCCATTGTGGTGTCATCTGAGGGCTATTCTAAGCATTAAGGTCATATCAACATATCAATATATTTGTAGCACGGAGACCTGTACCATAATGCTTTGAAGGGCATTACTTTCACAAAACATTTTTGCTCATAACTCAACCTGTGGTGGTCCTAGGACAATTGGACCACCTTCAAAACATAGACCAAAATGTGTTCTTTCTATCTACATCAAATCCGGGTCCTCACACTATGTTAGTGGGGACTCCAAAATAATAACCGCTACCACCATTTATTAGCTTTTTAACCGTTTTTCATGACTACAACTTTTGTTTTACAGCTGGGAGAAGTTTTGTTTTAAAGGCCTTGTTTGTAATATCATTGCAGTAGGGCTGCCACCCTACAAATTCCCTCTAGGGTCTAAGAATATGGTTACACTGCATTACTTTTGCCTGTTTTTTCATGGGGTAATCCCTTCTAGGGGCAAACAATATGGTCACATGACCATGTTTCTTACAAATTATATTTTTGTTATGGTGGCCTCTAGAGGCTGTTGTGAGAATTACAGTTTAATGCCAAAAGTTTATTTCTGATGAAGGTGTATATGGCAATTGTATATGTTTCAATAATCTCTCCTTATTACAATTATGACCATAATTCAGGCCAACTTAATATCCTCATTACACTATGACTGAACCCTCTTGAAATGTTTGGGTGACCCCTCTAGTCTAGTTTTCCTCTTGGCTGTCTTGTGTCTTTTTTGGGCAATCGTGTTAGCCAGCCACCAACTCTGATGGTGGGGTGGTGAAAGTGGTATTCTATTGGAATTTGCATTTAAATTAAGATGCTAAATGGCAACATTTTCATGTTTTGCAGCAGATAAAATAAGAAGATACTAAATGGAAGTGTTTTAGTTATATGCAGGGCCACTGGAATTACATGGCAGGAAAAGATGAAATTATGAGGCAGGGTTGGCCAATTTATGTGGCAAGAAAAGTCCAGTTATGAATTTACAATGTCAATAGCTCTAACTCAAGCAAATGCGAGGACTATTGCATTGCAAATGCTTGTTTGGATCTGTTGTAATTTTCATAGTAGGAAGCAAGGGAGCCCGGTATGGATTTATTCTATGGTCAAAGTACTGTCCTTTCAACATGCTGTATAGATAACACACAGATGCTCTGGAATTGCCATGCTGTAAACATAACTGCCTCATAGGCATCCTGTCTACTTTCTATTGATGAGTGTTATTATGGACATTGAGCTAAAAATGATAAGGATATGTACGATAAGTGGTTTGTAATTCATTACTGAATTCCAGTGAAATGAATGCTCCTTTGCAACTTGTCCTACTTCAATGTTTATGACAGCACCACACCCATGCAAATGCTGCTTCTTAGATGTGGGAAAGCAAATGGAGCATCCAGGAGCCACTAATAACTTGTACTAAACATTGAAGGTCTCCTTCCCAAAGCTATTTGCATCTTTAAGTTTGAATTACAAGCACAAGTAGTTCATGAATTTACAAGTGCAAAACGACTTTTGACTTTGCTGAAGTCAGTTTGCCAGTCTTAAAAATGTATATACCTACAAGGAATTCCATGTGAGTAAATCTCCTTCGGAGACTGAAGAGGAGTGGGTGTTCCGGAGACAGGAATGCCATTGCATTGTAATCCTGAGGTAGTAGATTGTGACTGTTTTAAGAGTAAGTGCACAAGTGTGCAAGGCATGCCTCATAGGCTATCGCTGCAAGTGTATGTTTCGGAAATAGTTATTGAATAAATGAAGGAAGGTGTTTTTTTGTTCTTATTCTTATTAACTTTATTATTATTACTAGCGTTAATAATATTGACATTAATAATAATAAAACTACGTGGGTACTTGTCTGTCTGAATCAGTGTCTTGCAGATATGTTCCATTGATTTACATTACAATATTTCCTTCTACCAGGGTCACTTTTTGGGAAGACAATGTGAAGATAGTTTAGAAACATGGTTTAACTGGAAACAAAGTAGTCCCATACTACCTCAAGTCAAATAGTATAGAAACATCCTACCTCCTATTCAATTGCTTTTGGATTGAGCGAAATTCTAAAATGCACAGTTATGCATATGAACGGTGCTGTACTCATGCCTAGTGTCAAGAACCTTTGACTGTTTAAGTTCTTTAACCCGCCCCCTAAAAGCCTTGGTCAGTATCGTGCTAGCTCAATTGATTGCTTGCGTACTCGTCAACATTTTGTGACCAAAAAGAGGTAGGCTTTTTCAGGTTTCCAAAAACGTCGATTAGCTTAACGATGGTGTCACCAGAAATGACATCGTCTGACCTCGTGATGTAATAGGAGGGAGCTACTGAATGTGAACTTAACCACTGTGTGGCCCTGGTGAAGTACGTTTATTTGTTTATAGCTCATTTAATCTGCTTGGCAAAAACTTGACATAGCCGGGGGTAAATACAGTATTAAGGCAAGTGTAATTTGTCAGTTGACAAAGCCAATAGGTCTCATTATATTTAGAGAATATACGTTCATAGTTGTGATAATCTGCTGCATGTAGTAAGTGGAGAATGAGGCATTATTTGCAAGATGGATTTGTTCCTCAGAGAGTAGAAACATGTATGACAAAAGAAGTTGAAGTGAAAGGAGCCAGAAACAGTGCTTTTTTGGTGTACTATTGGCTGCTGTGACTTGGTCTTAATATGTACCAGGAGCAAAATTGCCTGGTTATATAATTGACCAAAACTTCACCCTAAACAAACGTATTTGCTAATCCGACAATACGTGCTTCCTTCCAACTCCATCTGCTCAAGAAGTGAAAAGCAACCATCTCCCACACAGACCTCGCAGTCCAGACACAGATTCTCACTCATGTGAATGAAGGAGTTGCTGTCCTATAGCACCTTCCAAAGGCTTCCACTGCATCTTCATGTGCCGTAGCACAAATGACACCTCAACTAATAAGATGAGCGAAGGAGTTGTGTCACATCTCAAACATCGTCATTGGCGGCCTACATCAAATATCAAGCAAGTTACACTGCCCTAGTCCCCAATTTGGAGAGCACATCTTTGTGTGTATGTTCTCTTGTGGTCTGCTCTCCAGGCTTCAGGTACATGCAACACATCTGATACTACAAAAGGGAAAGGGAGTGAGTAGTCAGAACCCCGCCACACATCAGCAGCTGAAACGTCTTGCATCATCAATCAATCATATACTGGGTGCCCCCATAAAAAAAGCAAAACACAACTCCAAAAGAAAATTTGGTCCACCATGTCCGTGGATATGTTTGTAGCTTTTACCTCAATTTGAGGTAGAATTATTTGAGGAGGAGAGAGTGTATTTATAGGCAGATTACTAATATCTTGGGAATTTACATGGAAGCAGTCATTTCTAAATGCTGCTTCTCACCAGATGTAATCCTGACATGGTTGCAGACCAGGAGCCGAAGCTCAGTGCGCCTCCAGACAGCTCCTTGGTCACATATGTACCTGTCAAAATATTGTCTGCCCTCCATTTAATGGCCACTTGATCATTCTAGAGTGCCAGTGGTGACACCATGGACATCTCACAGGCAAGCCAATCTTCTGCTTGCCACAGGTACTTAGATACATCACCAGATGAATTTATCTTAATGCCACAGTCACTCGGGAAGATGGAAAGGTTTGCAAGGGCATTCCATGCTACATCTCAATTCCCTCAGGTTCTTAGTACAGTTGATTGCGCTCCTGTGGCACTTCAGCCACACCACCACATGGAACACCATTACTGCAGCTGACACCGCTGGTGTGCCATTAACATGCAAGTTGCCTGCGATGCCAGTGACTGCTTCACTAACGTGTATTCTGCTATAAGCGCAGACAACAGCTACACCTTGGTCAATCATCTCTTGCATGTCAAATGTCTGCTTGGGATTTAGTAGACCTGTGACTAATAGAACGGTTTCACTAGCTCTCACTGGGGCTACCTGCATTTCTATCTAATTTGTTTCATATATAGTCACTCTTAACTTCACAGTGTCACCATACTTATCCCTATCTCTATCATGTTTTGCATGCATGTATAGAATGTCTGCAGCTTTCACAATGAACATAGATGATACAGCAAAGTCAGGTGTCTTTGTTGCAGATGATGGCAGGCATGCCCTCTCTAGCCCTGTCTTCTTACTCCATTGAAATGGCCAACCACACAGCATCAACAGAGATATATACCCTGGCACACACGTACAAGAGCTATAATTGGGCACACTTTTGGCATCCTTAAGTCATGCTTCAGATGTCTAGAGCTTACTTTAGTGCACCAGTGAAGTTGTGTACAAGATTGATGTAGCCTATTCCATGTTGCACAACATGATCATGTTGCAGGGTCCACATGTGGACATACACCCTGAACTACAACCCAAATAAAGGTTCCTGGAGTGAGACATGTAATAGAGGTCATGGCCTGCAGGTGCATTACCAACTAGTTGCCTCATTTTTCTTTGGAACTGCTACTTCTGTTGTTGCATCACAGTGATTGGACAATGTTGAGGCAATGATGAATGGTGGGTATTACACCATCCATAAATTCCATCCTGGGACAACACCCTTGCACAACTATATCAAAAGAAAATAAGCAACTCTCATTGTCAAATGTATTCCCTTTTACATTACTTTCTCACTCCTTCATTTAGCATTTTCTTATTATTAAAACAGTGTCATTCACATTCAATGCACATTCTTTAAGTACACATGTTTTAGCCTTAGGTTATTTAGGTACACATGTTTAGCTTAAGGTTATTTTAGTTTTAATAATGTTTATGAAGCCCGCACCTGATTTTTCCACTATGTACGTGATGATCTACGGACTTGGTGGAGGTCTACGCTCTCAGGGTAGAGATCTCTGCACTCAGGTCAGAGACCTTCGCCTGCCACAACAAACAAGAAGTTAAACACAGAACCAGTAAGCAGGCCATTCCTGAGCCATTCATTCTCCACAAGAAAATCTTCCCCCACTTTGTTGCTCTTTTTGTCAATTTTCCCCCAAATGTTTGAAAATTGCAAAGAGAGGATCCTTAGCTTTTCTGAAGAAGAATGGAACATCATTTGCAATGGGGTCCTCAAGCATTTTCCTCAGCTTTATAGGAGGCTTGAAAATCAGCTAAGTAGCACAGCACAGGCCCACAAATGGAAAGACATTAACAATCACTGGTATAGCCAATAGGTCTTGCCTTTGGGACCTTATATGTATTTAACCATGCAGTACATTACATTGGCAGATGGAACATACCATAGCTGACATTGTGCATTCACTGGCGACCCCCTAGAAGTGACCCCCAAACATATCAAGAATGTTGAAACAGTCATAGTGTAATAAGGATGTTACGTTGGCCTGAATCATGGTCATAATTGCAATAAGGAGAGGCCAGTTAAACATATACAATCATCATGTAAACCCAATAAAAACCTTTATCAGAAATCAACTTTGTGTTTGTGCTTTCCTTCGTGACTTTGCATTACACTGCTATGCTCAGAACAACCCCTAGAGGGCACCACAATACAAATAACATTTGGAAGAAACCACATAGTCAGCCGCTAGAGGGCATAAGCGCATGAAAACAGAATGGCAGAAAGCAATGCAGTGTAACCATTTATTCAGCCCCTGGAGAAAGTAATGCATTACACATTTTCAGGCCTAGCAGACTTACTAGAATATTATTGCAAAGAAGGCCCTTAGAACACATACTACTCCCAGCTGTAAAACAAAATGCCCAGTCATGAAACAGCTTAAAAAGACACTGAACGGTTAAAAAGTTTATTATTTTGGGGTCCACCCCAACCTAATGTGGGGACCCAGAGATGATCTAGACAGACAGAGCGCGTCGTGCTGAATGTTTTGATGGTAGTGCCATTGTCCTAGGACCACCACCCAGTGTGTTATAGGCAAAAAGGTTTTGCAAAAAGAATGCCCCGCAAAGCATTATGGGGCGAGTTTCCGAGTGTAGCGAATATTGTAGTAACTTGACTGTAATGCTCAGAACAGTCCCTAGAGGACACCACAATAAAAATAGCATTTAGAAGAAACATGCACTAGTTTGAATATTTTTCCACTGATAAACTTGTACGTAACTGGTACTCATGTAAATCGATCCTCCGATCAAGTTCGCGCTATATCAAGCTTGAAAAATAAATAACAAAGAACCCCCCATCCAGCTTGCAGCCTTTGGGCGCATACACCACAAAGAAATACTGGCCCAGATTTAAGAGGGCCTAGCGCCTCCTTGCGCCACATTAATGTAATTTTTTTTACACTAATATGGCCCAACAAGGCCAACATCGCAGTGGCAGACCATGCACCCCGTCTTCGCCAGCCTTTACATGGCAGGGCAACTGGCATGTAAATGCCGGCAGAGAGGGGGGTCATAATCCCCAGGGCAGCGCTGCTTGCAGCACTGCCCTGGCAAATTGGGACCAGCAGCACCACTAGGCCATCGGGCGGCCAAAAAGTGGCGGTGCCGGTGGTCCGACTGTGGCGGTAATGCCACGGTCATAATGTGGCTGCCGGACCGCCACATTGGTGGTGGTCCGACCGCCACTGCAGCCCTGGAGGTCTGTAGACTTCCAGTGTCGTAATGATGGCCTTAGTTTGGCTCGAAGCGGGCAGGGGAAGCGAGGCTCCCCCACCCTCATGAAGAAACTGCAGCTGGGACCCTGTGCACTTTATCCCAGGCAATCAGAGGTAAAGCACTTGTGTTTCTCCTTCTAGAAATAGTTAAATTAGCATCCATCTATTTGGCACTTTTAATTTACTTATAAGGCCCTACTACATGGTACTACAATTACCTAGGGCCTGTAAACCTTTTCCAACGCTTAAACCTTCCTACCTACCTTTTACTACCTGTAACTCACCCCTAAGGTAAGTTCTAAATGTCCATAATGGCAGAGTACACTCCGTGGACAGGCAACATCCTTTTATTATTTTTTTCAGCTGCCCAGGATACGCAGATCCATAAAGATACATGGGAGGTGGGGGCACTGGGGCCTGCGGAAGATCCGCAGATTCTCGACAGGACAATTTTTAACACCCACCACATGGCCTAGGGTTTCAGGGGATCTTTACCCTGCCCTATATATCTTGTTTTTAATTTAATTCTACAACACTATCCCAAGATGGTGGCCAAAAAATTCTTCTCAGGTTGCAGCCAGCCATTAAGAATGCCTGATCCACTGTTGTCCACTACTGAAGTACTACATCACTATATACACACATACATTTTAAGCCTTCATTTCTAAAAACAACACTGAACAGATTTACAACAAATCACAAACAACATGCTTTGTGAATCAAGCTCTAACTTTCTGCAAACTGGTGTAATTCATTTTACAATTTTTGCGATATTGCTGTTCAATTTTGACATGGAAAAATTGCATGAGGAAAATGCATTTTGAGACATCCCCATTTTCTCACCCTCCGCTTGATGGATCACGCCAAACCTTCACAGGAAGGAGCTAAGTCGACTTAACCTTTTTTGTGTTTCATGATGATTTATCAAAGGGTGCTAAAGTTATTCACAAAAGTTATTAACAAAACAAACAAAAAAATTCTATAGAAACATAGGGCCTGATTACGGGTTCGGCGGTATGTGCATCGCCATGGTGGCAGCGGCAGTCCGACCGCCATCGGCTTGGTGATCGGACCATCCTATTACGATGCTGGCGGGCCCATAGAGGAAAGATCGATGCGGTCCCGCGGTGGCAAGACAGGCCGGCAGAGCTAATGTTTCCGCCAGACACATTATGATGTTGCACACTGCCAACGTAACTGTGGCGGTCAAATCGCTAGGTCCCAGCATGCAGAAACAGAGAGTATAAAGGAAGCAACTCACCTTTAGGCAGAATTACATGTCCTGTGCCGCCAAGGAGCCCATCACACACGTCCTGTCACTGCTGCTGCTCATTGGATGGAGCCCAAACTACACGCTGCTGTGGATGCAACCAATGGTAAGTACACACATCTACCTGTGTCATCCAGTTCAACAACAGATCTTCGCGCTGTCATCCACATGATATGGGGCTCACACAATGGGCACCAAGTACACATGTCATTGTGTAGCGGGTCGGAGTCATTCACAAACAATGGCACATTCACAGCCAGTAAAGGCCCCTTTTGGGCAAGTCACCGACACTGCACTGCCACACTCTACAAAAACCCATGTCTGCTCATTTCAGGGACAGTAAAGTCTACAGAACATTGGGGCACACAACACCAACACCACAGCAACATCACACATAGTTCAACTCACACCCTCACATTGGACACATGCCATGGATTGTTGTCAAATGGAAGGCACATACGTATGGATGTGTCATGGAACACAAATTCCCCTCCCATGAAACTGCCCTGCAATGGACCCACACATCACCCACCTTGCACCAAATGGAAGGTCATTGGGATGCACAATATTTTGAGAGAGAAATATCCAAAGCTCACAATGCAAACAAAACCTGCACAATAGGGATGGGGACATCAGGAGCACTAATGGAAGGATGCTGCCCAGGGACACATTACACTTATTTGAGCAGGAACTGGCCCCTCATGTCTCTCAAGGTCAAATAATAGTAGAGCCGGGTGACATATCTATCTGCATAATGTGTAAAGGGAAGTCAAGAAAGCACATACAACAGCAGCAGTATGACCATACATCTAGATGAAGCAGCTGCAAGGTACACACATCAAAATGGACACATGCTCAGTCAAATGCAAAGGAAGATAGCACAATTTAACACCCTCGATGTGTGGACAAATTAAACTCTAACTTCCACACATGGCACGAATGTACAATCCATATCAGGAGGAAAAGTCTCACACCATACCTGCTGACATTAGCCAACACAAGATTAAATACTTACTATAGCAAACATAACGCAATGCAATGACATCCCAATTGGATTAACAAACAAATATCCTTACAGTGTACATCTACCTTTGTATTGGGTGACACCAGCACTGCCCTCAAAGTCAGATATTGCAAACAACAGCAAATGGATCAGCAATCTGGGTCAAACACACACAACCTTATGCATATAACACAAGTTACTCAGGAACAACATAAAGGTAGAACTGCAATTGCAGGACAAATGTGTACCCAACAAAACAACAACTTGGGTTTATTCAATAACAATTGCTCAAGGGTTTGGAGGCAACAGGGGAAATGGCAAGTTCGAAAAGGAAGCTCTCCTTGGGAAAACAGGGAGGGTCAGCAGAAGGGGTTGGGGATTTGGAGGCAAAGGGAGTAGTGGGTGTGTCTGTGGGTATAGATGCCTTGGGTCTGTTTGTGTCTGAGGTATGCTTGTGTTTGGGTGGTGTCTGTTGTGTGTGAGCATGCTCGTTTGCATGTCTTGGGGGCTGGGAAGTGGAGCTGCTGGGTGATGTGAGAGTGGTGGACGTGTGCATGTCTGTTGTGGTGGTGTCTGTGGGTATATTGGATGCTGTAGATGTGTCTGTGTGTTGGGGTGCTGTCTGCGGGTATGGTGGATGTGGTGGATATGTCTGTATGTGTTGGGGTGCTGTCTGCGGGTATGGTTAATGTGGTAGATGTGTCTGTGAGAGCTGAGGTGGTGTCTGGGGCATGGTTGATGTGGTGGATGTGTCTGTGAGTGTTGTGCTGGTGTCTGGCTGTATGTTTGATGGGGTGTGTGGGTCGGTGGGGGTGCTGGGGGGATCTGTTGAAGTAGTGGCTGATGTGATGTCTGTGGGTAAATGTTGAGTGCCTGCGAGCCAGTGTGTCTTGTGGTGTTTGTGTCGATGTGTGCTGCTTGTGTGTGTTGAGGTGGGTGCGTGCAGGTGTATGTGTGCTTGGGACAGGAAGGGGATGAGGGATCTGGGATTGGGAAGAGAGAGGTGGAGTAGGGGAGGAATGTGGGGGGTGGATTGCTGCTGTCAATGAGGAGGCCAGAGCCTGAAAAGATCTCTGTAGGCCAGACATGTCACTATGAATGCCTTCCAGGAAAGCATTGGTCTGCTGAAGTTGGCTGGCCAAACCCTGGATGGCATTCACAATGGTAGTCTGCCCCACAGAGATACTCCCCAGGAGGTCAATAGCTTCCTCACTCAGGGCAGCAGAGGTAACAGGGGATGGGGCTAAGGTGCCTGGAGCAAAGGAGACACCCACCCTCTTGGGTGAGTGGGCACGGCCAACTGGGTGGAGAGCAACAGGGAGGGTGGCGATAGAACTAGGGGTGGCAGATGATGGTACCAGAGCAGGTCCTGATGGGTCCGTCACCACTAGGGAGAGGCCACTGGAGGTAGAATCCAATGATGAAGAGGTTGATCCTGTCTCCTCCGTGGCACTCCCCTCACCCTCTGGGCCACTGGTTTCCTCCGTGTTGGTGGTGTCATGACTGGAGGTACCGTGGCCATATGCTTCCTCACTTGATTGTGCCCTGTCTCCTTCGCTTGCCTGGGATGATGCTGCAAATACAAAGAGGAAAAGGGTCACCCCATTTTCCTAATCACACTTGAACAACAGCTATGATTACCAAACATTACCATTAAGTCAAGTAGGCCCAGCAACAAACTACATCAAAGTGGCTCCTACATGTACCATACCACATGCATGAATGCCACCTGAACTGTCAACAGTTGCCCATGGGACAATCAGGATCTCAGACAGCTCCAATTGCATGGGTGAAGTTGTTCAATCAAGGTAACCATGAACAAGTAGGAGACCACATCACCTTCAATACTTTGCCTCATGGAGCAAACCTCAGTTACCTGTTCTCATACAATAGTAGACCAATGCCAAGTTCATTCATACAGATCCCACACAAGGTCATGCACATATCTATTTGTCACATACACAATAACACAACAATAACAAATGATCCTCAAATATCCTGCCATGTTGTTGACAGCAGTACAGTAGGCTAAAAAAGGTAATATGGAAATACTTATTTCACAATGGAAACATGTCATCAGTGCACACTTAACCATGTGTAATGTGTCCTAATGGAGTCATTTTTGCTCAGTTATACTACACATATGGCATGTAATTGTACACTGTCGACAAAATGTGCAATTTGTCAGGGAGATATGTCTCTAAAATCCACAATACAATGAATCAGCAAGCCCCAGGAAAATCACCACTACTGTATGGCACCTCTTACAATGACATACTCTGATTCCATCAGTAGAAGCCATTAATTCTTTGTATGTTGGAGAGCCCCCATATTTGCAAGTACTTGTAGAAGGCCCACAACATGTTGCTTAGTGGGAAGCTACATCGTTGTCTCCATTTTGGTCCTGCAAAACCAGATCTCTTTGGATGACTGGTTATACCCAACGAGATGTGATTCAACATAACTGCAAGTCATGATGGCATGATGCATGCCAACAGTCAAGTAACAACCCTTCCCCCTTACACATGTACAAAGCACTATTCCACAGGATGCCACATCAATGATATGGGAATGCACATTGTGTGTCAAAACTGTAGTCCTACCTGTCATGTCCCTCATTGCTACTGCAGTTGTACATGTTAAATGACATGCAATGACGGGTAAGGGTATGTGTGAGCCAACAATCAATGTTGATTCACTCCTGTTTGTGGCACCACATCAAATGTAGCACCATTGCATATGTCCAATTCCAAACACAGGTTGACATGCACATATATGTGAGGGAATACAGAAATCATCCCATGAACACATGTAGACCATGCATGAAACAGCAGTGTACACATCTTGACAAAAGAGAAAGGGGTGCAATGCTAACTTGTAGGCACAAGGAATGGTGGCAACAGTGATGGCACCTGAATCATGTCAGTGGACATTCCCCACTTACAAAGGGAATGTTTTGATCTGTAGGTACACACATACAACAATGTAGCTCTGTCAAATGTATGATGACCACCTTCACATGACAGACAGTAGTGAGGCACCAGCACTCGTCACACACTGAAGACAAGTGACCTCTGGGGGGCAGATGCCAATTTACTCATTTGACCAGACATCTGGCTGAGGACAGTGATCCATCACTTCTTTTTCTTTGGCCTGTAACACTGAGGAGTGGCGGTATGTTGCGTAGAATGTACATCCACTACAACAACAATCATTACTTGATTGCTCACTGTACACAGCCATGTGTTGTCCCTGGAGAGCAAATGTTTTGTAGATTGTACCCATTCGGGTCCTAGGTCCCTGGGCTAATAGGCAAGGCACATTAGTATGCACCATATTAAGGGCAGGATTTAAGTGAAGATGACAGATTGCGTTGCTGCACCAAATTTGGCGCATCGCGCACTGTCATTTTCAAAACACAGGTATGCACTGTATTTAAATTAATACAGTGCACCCCTGTGTTTCCCTCTGCTCCGACGCAAAATTTGCTGGCACACGCCAACGCAACAACCCTTGCACCACAGTGCAAGGATGGGTAAGTTGAGGGGGAGATTGTTTTTGTGCAGGAAGGGACACCTTCCTCCACAAAAACAATGTTCAATGGCGATTTGCCCCTTCTTGTGTGCTGCAAAATGCAGCACACATGGAAAAAGCAAAAAAATTAGGCAAATGAAAGCATTTCTCCTCATTGTGCCACTCTAATGCCACACCTGGGGTAGCGTTAGATTATGGCGCTGCCTCAGGTCTACGAAAACTCGTAAATCTGAGGCAGGGTCAAAATGCAATGGGTGTTGCCGTGGCACACCCACAGCAACACCCATTGCACGCCCCTTCCACGCAAAGGGCTGCATGTGAAGGGGCCGTATTTACAAGGTGGTGTTAAGCCACAAAAAGTGGCTTAACGCCACCTTGTAAATATGGTGCAGTGCATAGTGCCACTAGAGTGTCTCTAAAAGTGACGCTCCAGTGGCGATAGGGTCTCTTAAATATGCCCATAAATATCTACACAAACAGTTACTCATCTATTGTGTCACACATGGCCGATCCCCAATCATCAGGGTGAAATGTCAGAACTTAACACATCAACTTGGCTGTGTGACAGGCACGAATATGCCCTGTACTCAACTGTAGGAAGTTGGCTCTGTATATACTATCTCAAAGTGAGAGATAGTGTGCACAGAGTCCAAGGGTTCCCCTTAGAGGTTGATAGTGGCAAAATTAGATAATACTATTGCTCTATTTTGTGGTAGTGTGGTCGAGCAGTAGGCTTATCAGAGGGTAGTGTTAAGCATTTGTTGTACACACACAGGCACTAAATGAGAACACACTCAAAGACTTAACTCCAGGCCAATAGGTTTTTAAATAAAAAATATATTCTTTTCTTAATTTCTTTTAGAACTACAAGATTCAAATTTTAGGTACATAAATTGTAAGGTACGTCACACAGGTAAGTATAGAACTTTGATTTAAAACAGTAGTACACACAGTTTTGGCAAAAATAGCAAGAAGCTATTTTAAAAGTGGACAGTGCAAAAATCAACAGTTTCTGAGGAGGTAAGTATTGGTTAGTTTCTCGGGTAAGTAAAGCACTTTAGGTTCAGTCTCCGGGGCAGGTTCTGTCTTAAGGCAACCCCAAAGCCACAGCACCAGCAACACAGGGCCGGTCAGGTGCAGAGGTCAAAGTAGGGCCCAAATAACATAGGCGCCTATGGAGAACAGGGGTGCTCCGGTCCCAGTCTACTAGCAGTTAAGTACCTGCGTCCTCGGGGAGCGGACCAGGGGTGTTTTGTAGAGCACTGGGGGGGACACTCACAAGCACACAAAACACACCCTCAGCGGCACAGGGGCAGGCAGGTGCAGTGTGCAAATTAGGTGTCGGTTTGCCGTAGAAAACAATGGAGGGACCTGGGGGGTCATTCTGGTGATGCAAGCAGGGCACAGGGGAGGCTTCTCGGGCCAGCCACCAACCGGGCTAGGATGAGGGCCGCCTGCTGGTCACTACTGCGCTGGTAGGTGGTTCCTCTCGATCCTGAGGGCTGCGGGTTCAGTGCTTGGTCCAGGCATCGGATTCCTTTGTTACAAGGCAGTCACGGTCAGGGGGAGCCTCTGGATCCTCTCTGCAGGCGTCGCTGTGGGGGTGCAGGGAGGTTGACTCAGGGTGTCCATGTCGTTGAAGTCACCTGGGAGTCCTCTCTGCGGTGTTTGTTGTCCTGAACTCAAGCCGGGGGCATCAGGTGCAGAGTGGGAAGACTCATGCTTCTGGCGGGAAGTTGGAGTCTCTTTAAAGTTGCTTGCTTTGCTGTTGTTTCTGGACAGAGCCACTGTCCTCGGGAGGTTCTTGGTCCTTTAGGTGCAGGCCAGTCCTCTGAGTCCTCAGAGGTCGCTGGTCCCGCTGGATGCGTCGCTGTGCAGGTTCCTTGATTCTGGAGACAGGCCGGTAGGGCTGGGGCCAAGTCAGTTGTCATCTCCGTCGTCTCTCCGGGGCTTTCAGGTCAGCAGTCCTTCTTCTTGTTGTAGGTTGCAGGAATCTGATTTCCTGGGTCTAGGGTCACCCCTAAATACTCAAGTTAGGGGTGTGTTTAGGTCTGGGGGGCAATAGCCAAAGGCTACTGTTCTGGAGGGTGGCTACACCCTCTTTGTGCCTCCTCCCTGAGGGGAGGGGGGCACATCCCTATTCCTATTGGGAGAATCCTCCAAAACCAAGATGGAGGATTTCTTAAGGCAGGGGTCACCTCAGCTCAGGACACCTTAGGGGCTGCCCAGACTGGTGGGTGACTCCTCCTTGTTTTCCTCAGTATCTCCTCTGGACTTGCCGCCAAAAGTGGGGGCTGTGTCCAGAGGGGCGGGCATCTCCAATAGCTGGGATGCCCTGGGGTGCTGTAACAACAGGCATGAGCCTTTGAGGGTCACCGCCTGGTGTTACAGTTTCTGCAGGGGAGATGAAAAGCACCTCCACCCAGTGCAGGCTTTGTTCCTGGCCACAGAGTGACAAAGGCATTCACCCCATGTGGCCAGAAACTCATCTGGTTGTGGCAGGCTGGCAGGAACTGGTCAGCCTAATACTAGTGTTTGGGCTGGTATACAGGGGGCATTTCTAAGATGCCCTCTGTGTGCATTTCTCAATAAATCCCACACTGGCATCAGTGTGGATTTATTGTGATGAGAAGTTTGATACCAAACTTCCCAGATTTCAGTGTAGCCATTATGGAACTGTGGAGTTCGTGTTTGCCAAACTCCCAGACCATATTACTCTTTATGGCTATCCTTCACTTACAATGTCTAAGGTTTGGCTTAGACACTGTAGGGGCATAGTGCCCATGCAACTATGCCCACACAACTGTGGTATAGTGCACCCTGCCTTAGGGCTGTAAGGCCTGCTAGAGGGGTGACTTACCTATACCACAGGCAGTGGGTTGAGGGCATGGCACTCTGAGGGGAGTGTCATGTCGACTTAGTAATTTTCTCCCCACCAGCACACACAAGCAGTGAGGTATTGTGCATGTGCTGAGTGAGGGGTCCCCCGGGTGGCATAATATATGCTGCAGCCATCAGAGACCTTCCCTGGCCACAGGGCTCTTGGTACCAGGGGTACCAGTTACAAGGGACTTACCTGTGTGCCAGGGCTGTGCCAATTGTGGGAACAAAGGTACAGTTTTAGGGAAAGGACACTGGTGCTGGGGCCTGGTTAGCTGGATCCCATCACACTTTCTATCATAACTAACATCAACAAAAGGCAAAATGTTAGTGGGTAATCATTCCAAGGGAGACATTCCCCTACATCAACCCGTTGTGGCTGCTGTGCTCCCCTCAAATGCCGATCAATGTCCGGGTATGTTGTCTAACATTTACAATGATCATAAATAAATAAAGGTCATTGGATGACAGTAGAGTCTCCTTGCCTAAGTATGTGCATCCAACACAAGGAAGCTTTAGGACCCCCAAAAACATAACACAACACAATATGAATGAACACATCATATAGTACTGGTAACCAATACCTTCACCATGTACATCCTGTTGATACCACACAGACTGCAACAACAGGCACACAAGAAGTCTAACTGGCACACAGGGGCCCACTGTAGCCTGTGAGGAGGCAAAGAATGGTGTTGTACAGTGTCAATTGTGCCAATTTGGTACTTTCCTGCTCCTCAGGCGAGCCTTAGAGTTGTTAATACAGGGAAAGGACCTCGCTTAGAAGCCTCTCCAGCTCTCCAGGTCCTCTGTAGAGAAGGGAGGGGCGCAATTACAGGCTGGACGTGGCATGGTTGCTCCCAGAGGCAGCACACAGCAGCTGAAGTGGTGGAGGTGTTGCTGGCAGCAGTGTCAGGAGTCAAGTGAATGATTTTGCACCACGCGGCATTCACGCACACCACGTACGCAGTCATCACCGCTGACGGACACAGCCATTGGGTTAAGTCCACCACAAGCAACAACATTTGACTATGGCTGTGTCCGCTGTGGTTGGAACTGCCTATGATGCGGACGACTTTCGCCGGCGGACGTGGGCAGATCCTGAAGTCCATTGGTCTAGCATCCACCATTTTGGCCGCTTGAAATACTATATATGGCCCTGTAAAATACATCACAACAACAATAAAAGTTTAATAACATCACAAACATCATCAATCTGTCTTGTGTATGTCCAACTACACAACCGCCAATGTAGTGTGTTGCAGGGCATAGATGGCAATTGACGGCATTGCAAGGGCCGCCACCGCTGACAGTATTTTTGGCAGTTGGAAAATACCATCACGATTCGAGGGGCAATTGTCTAGCAGATAGTAGGGTGTGCCCAAATCCATGTTGCAGACACATGTCTTGACAACCATGGGGGTCACATTTGACTCCTGTGTATTTGCCAGCTGTGATATGTACTGGATGTTATGTTTATCCAGTCAGAAATGCTTTGTAACATGAGATTGTTGGCATGCATCGTGCATGTTGCTGTGGACACAATGACTAATGTTTTAAATCATGTCTTTTCACACATAGCTACCCTGAGAGAGTGAGGATGTGACAATCTCCTGTCTATCATCCATTGCTAGACCTTCAGACCACGGCGGAATGTCACATCATCCAGCTGTACCATCTGAATAGGCAAACAATAGTGGATTTGTGCCATCAGTTGGAGCCAGATCTGCTGCCATCTAACAGTAATCCATACTGCATACCACTCATTGTACAAGTCATGTTAGTATCGCACTTCTTGGCCATAGGGTCTTTCCAACATACAGTGGTCCTATCTGCTGGTTTGTTCCAAGCTATGTTCAGTTTGGTGTTGAGAGATTTCCTCTCGGCAATACTGAAACACATTGACAGCTTTATCAGGTTCCCCTGAAATGAGGATTTAGCAAATGTGAAGGCTGACTGCTGTGGTTCTGCCCGCCTCTCACATGTGGTGGGGCCATTGATGGCACACATGTTGGCTTGGTGCCACAACAGGCCACTGAACAAGTCTATCGGAACAGAAAAAGCTTCCATTCCATCAACATTTAAATTGTCTGTTTGGTAGATCTCTACAACTTACATGTGTATTCCTGTTTTCCTGTATCAGCCTGATTCCTATATGATGCCGAACAGCACAATACCCCAGCTGATGTCACAACTACATCCAGAAAGGGGCTGACTGGTTGATAAGTCATGTCTGCCATGTTTGTGTGTGAGCAATGTCACGGGCTACAATCTAGAAGTGAGTGACTCATTGTTGCACTTATGTCCCATTCCTTAACAGGGGACTCAGGATATCCAAACCGTTCTTCGTTGTTGAAGCTGCTGTGGAATCCAACTAGTCAGTTTCAATGACACCCATGTAAGAACGCGGCGGCCAGTGGAGCAGGCTTTTGGGCTCCTGAAGGCCAGATTTTGAAGTCTGGACAAGACTGGTGGAGCCCTCCTCTACTCACCTGGGAAAGTGTGTCAGATCACTGTGGCATGGTGCATGCTCCACATTGCCCCGCGGAGGAATATCCTGTACATCCCAGTGGAGGGGGAGCCTGCAGTGCCACTGGGTGAGAATCCTAAAAATGCCAACTGAAGATGACAGTGGTGAAGAGGAAGGAGCTGACTTGCATGATTGTCTCATCCACAGCTACTTCTCATGATTGTAAGTATGTCATGTAATGTTATGACTGTGACTGTACAATGAACTGTAGTTGTGAGAATGTGTGGAATTTAGTGTTTTTGAAAGAGCTAGGGAGCTGATACTCTGCAAAAAGCAGCCAAAGGCCGATTGATAAGATAGCTCTTCACACATCCCCACCTTGATGATGTTGCTTTGTTTGTGTCAGATTCCTTGCAATTTACTTTTTTCCAGATGCTTGCTATATGTTTTGTGTCGTATGTATGGTTTTAAGCCTATACTCCTTGTTTGTTCTTTGTACAGGTACCTTCACTATGACATCTTCACGCGGGCATTTCAGAGTTGTAACATTGGCAGGTATGTGATGCTGTTCTGACATATGAAGTGGACATGGATTTGTCCAGGTAATATAGGTCACCTAGTTTGGGTGTATGAGACATGTAGCAAGACAGCTTGCACAGTGTTTGGATGGAAGGTTAGAAGTGCCCAATGTACTTGTTTTGTGTCCTGTGGTGGGCCTGAAGCATCATTTGTGTCATCATGTGGTCATAAAATGTAGCATTAGCTTACAGCCAATTCATTTTCCTTTCACATTGCCTAAACACTCTTTTTGTATGACCTGTATATATCTGTAAATGTGTTTCATCATTGTAGGCCCCAGTGCGTGTGCCACAGCACTGACATGTTTGGGTCATACCACTTGATGCATGAGCATTGGATTATGATGGCCCTCTGATCAGGGACTGCTGTACTGCCATCTGTCTGTATCTCAGACAATGTGATGGTAAATTACTTTGATGGGGTATGTGATAAAGCTCAAGCTGTTGACATCAACCCCTTCAATGTTTGCCTATTCTACAGGTCAATGTCTGACTTATCCCTTCCTTTAGTGGTCAGGGGGCCTGTCCCAGTAAATATGTTCCTTTTCTCAGTATGATTTAATCATTTATGATTTCCAATAGTTTTGACCTATTGACAGCCTATGTGCTGGACACTGTAATCATTTTATTTAGTTTGACCATACACTTGTATGCATTTGTTTGTGTTGGATGGTTGCACTCCTGAACTGGAGGCTGTGTACATGCAACATATCCCATCTTTAACTAGTACCTTGGATCATCATAGTATGGCTCTCATGGTCTGACATATCTACATTGCGTAATATGAAAGGAAAATCAGCAGACAATGAATCAGTGATGGGTGATTTTATTGTGAAGTTACGACTAACAGAAAATATTCATGAAATGAGTCAACCAAAGAAAATATGTGAAAGGGTCAGTCATGGTGAATGAAATCATTGAAGTAGATGCCACACTACTGGAAGTCAAAAGTCCAGAGTACTCCTCCCATTGGGAATGGGAGGTGGTTCAGGATCAGTCCACAAAATGAATATGTAACACACAAAGGCCGTCCTTGAGGGAGGGGGTTGTTGCAGGCAGTGGTGGGTGTCTTGCCATCGCACCTCCTGCATTTTTTGCTGGATGTCCCTGCTGGTGTGTGGGGTGTGCGGGTCATCAGCTTCAGAGGCAGGGGTGTCTCTCGCTGGTTGTTCCTCTGGCAGGGCCTCTCTTTTGGTGGCTGCTGCTGATGTTGATGGGCCTGCTGTTGATGAGCCAAAAAAAGGGGTAGACTGTTTTTGAAAAGCCCTGCTCAGGGTGGGATGTATGTCCCTCAATACCCCTGTTAGGGAGGCCATGTTGGAATTGTGTGCCTCCATCTGTTCATGCATGTCCCTATGCATGTCCCTCTGTAGCTGCTTATTTTCCCACAGATCGGTCAACACCTGGCCCATAACGCCTTGGGACTCCTGCTAGACCCCCAAGATGTGGCTGATGGTGCCCTGGCCAAGAACAGCTGCAGTGGCCTTACCCCTCTGAACCACATCATCCCTCTCATGCACCCTATCCCCAGGGGCCTGTGTCTTTGCCACATGGTGCCCTATCCAACTTGTTCCTGGACCTTCATTGTCCAAAGTGTTGCGCCGCAACTCAGGATCCAGGACTGGGGGGCACAAAATGGTGGACACTGTGCTAAGGATACAGGTTGGGGGGCGAATGGTTTCCTGTGATGTTGATGGAACAGGGCTGGGACGTGAGGTTGCGTGTACAGTGAGACTCACTGTTGCTGTCTGACTAGGTTGTCCAGATGGGCCACGACCCTCCTCTACCTCCCGATGTCCAGGAGTGTTGTTGTCACTGAGAGCTTTATCCAAGGGGTAGTTGTAGTCTGTTCTGTGTCCTCTATGTGCCCAGTGGCAGCTCAACCTGTTGATGAAGAACGTACATTTTTACTGATTGAATTGTGACATCTACCTCCAAAGGTTTAGAGTTACAAGTAGCAGAGACCTTGGACAAAGTTAAGTTGTAGGTAATCCAATTGAGCCAAGTAACCACGGCACTAGTGATTTCACATAACATGTGTGAAGCATGCCAACCTAATTTGACTCAAGCATCTGATGAGATGTGCAGATCAGTCGTACTTTGGAGGGTGGCCTGTAAATGACATTTTATCACCAGTGCAGCCAACCCAGTGGAGAGGCAAGATATGGCTTTGAGCATTTGGAGGCCTAGTTGAGTGGGATGCAGGCAGACCCAGGACTTTGGGCCTGGAGTCATCATGTGCAAAGTGCTGTGTCAATGTGTCTGCTGCTGCTACCAATCTGGTGATGCAGCTTGAGGCCTTAGGAACACTTGTTGTACACACTGGGTAAAGTGTAATTCTTTTTCTCAATTGTTTCATCTTAGCTTAGCAAGTCAAGATTCAGCTAGGTAGATAGACACGTCTCTGATTTGAGCATATTCTGGCCCATATTTATACTTTTTGACGCAAAACTGCGCTAACGCAGTTTTGCGTCAAAAAAATTAGCGCCGGCTAACGCCATTCTGAAGCGCCATGCGGGCGCCGTATTTATTGAATGACGTTAGCCGGCGTTAGCCGCCGGCGCCGTCTGGTGTGCGTTAAAAAAAACGACGTACACCAGGCAGCGCCGGCGTAGGGGGATAAGGGGTTTGGGCGTCAAGAAATGGGGCAAGTCAGGTTGAGGCAATTTTTTCACCTCAACCCGATTTGCGCCATTTTTTTTCACTCCCAACCCCCATAGAAATGACTCCTGTCTTAGCAAAGACAGGAGTCATGCCCCCTTGCCCAATGGCCATAGTGGCATGTAGGGGGGCACAAATCAGGCCCCCCTATGCCACCCAAAAAATAAAAATAAATACTTACCTGAACTTACCTTAATGTCCCTGGGATGGGTCCCTCCAGCCTTGGGTGACCTCCTGGGGTGGGCAAGGGTGACAGGGGGTGTCCCTGGGGGCATGGGAGGGCACCTCTGGGCTCCTTCAGAGCCCACAGGTCCCTTAACGCCTGCCTTTTGCAGGCGCTAAAAACAGCGCAAAAGCGGCCGTACGTCATTTTTTTTGACCCGCCCACTCCCGGGCGTGAATTTTGCCCGGGAGTATAAATCCGACACACATGCCTCGGAGTCGATTTTTTAGACGGGAACGCCTACCTTGCATATAATTAACGCAAAGTAGGTGTCCACGCAAAAAAATGACGCTAACTCCATGGATTTTGGCGCTAGACGCGTCTAACGCCAAAGTGTAAATATGGAGTTAGTTTTGCGTCGAAATTGCGTAAAAAAAAACGACGCAATTCCGGCGCAAACGGAGTATAAATATGCCCCTCTGTATCTTGGTCATGAGTACACTTCAATTGTGAGTTTATAATCAAGGGTATTTGGACAAGTGAGCATTGGGCTGAGGGTTGGAGTTGCTGAAACAAGACCTCCTGGGAGTTGTAGTTAGATCACGCTCTCTACTACCCAACACTTTACAAATGAGATCCTCCCTGGTGAGTACACTCCATTTACAGACAGGGGTATTTGGCAAGTGTTCACTAGGCTGGTGGTTGAAGTTACTAAAGCAGGGCCTACTGGGAGTTGCAGTCAGGTCACTCTCTCTACTCCCTAACACTTCGCAAATATTTGGCATCACATAGCTGTATGCAGACTGTATTTAGGTTTAAGCATACATTTACATTTTGGGACATACCATGAATCCTGGATTTGTTTTCCTGTTTTTGTTATTGTGAGATTTCTAGGCAACATGTGTACATAGGTCATGTGATGGACCTTGGCAGCTGTGATGTTGGATCCAATTATACAGATTGACAGTGTTAAATCTCAGATAGTTTGGGTATTGAATGTTGGTGAGAGACATGAAGTAGGCAGTGGCAAAATCTGAGCTGTGGACACTGCATTTTTGCAACAGTTTTCTTGTTATAACTTACAAGACTCCACTCCCCCAGGTATTCCTGCCAAGCCCTCAGGATGCAGGATGGTCAAGACCTTCTCCTCCCAAGGAAAGAGTATTAATAGGGCAATGGGAGGGCCACGATCAGCCTTCTTGGCCTGCAGCTGGTGCCTCGAGACTATAAAACGGTCCTTTCACCTGAGGTCATACCATCTCTTCCTAATATCCTCCTTTGTGCGCAGGGTGATGCCTACAGCATTCACTCTGTCAACTATCCTGTCCCACATTTCCGTTTCCCTATTGAGGGGAGTGTGCTGGACTTGGGCTCCAAGCAATTGCAGCTCTACTCTAATGATTTCATCTACTGTCTCTCAACTCATCCTCTGAAATTTATGGGCCTCATTACGGACCTGGCGGCCGGTGGTACACTGGCGGTAACACTGGCAACAGGCTAGTGGTGTACCGACAGTAAATTATGACCGTGGCGCATTAGCCACGGCCATACCGCCGGCCCCTCTAACTGACCACCATGCTTCCGCAAGGAAAGGCTGGCGGTAAGGGGGGCTCAGGGTGCCCCTGGGGGCACCTGCACTGCCCATGCACTTGGCATGGGCAGTGACGGGACCCCCAGGCACAGACCCATCGAATTTCGGGCAGTGAAATGCGCGACTGGTGCTGCTGCACCCGCTGCACATCAACATTGTCACCGGCTCTATTATGACCCTGCTGCAATGGTGATGTGACTTTTCCGCTGGGCGAGTGGATGGAAATGCTGTTTCCGTCCGCTGGCCCAGCAGAAAAGTCATAATAGGGGGCCAGCCATACCGCCAGCATTGGCTCCCGCGGCTCCAGCGGTCTTTTTTAAAGACCGCCGAAGTCGTAATGATGGCCTATGTGTTTTTGCTCCATGACATGATGGGAAATTAAGGAGATGACAGTGACTAATTAAACAAGACAAGTGAATATTTGGGAAGAAAAAATAGAGGATGTGTGTGAAGGGAGTAAATCAGGATGGGAAGAAAAAAGGACTGCCTTATGACAAAAAAATGGACAGCAAGATATGTGGTCTGTCTTGATGTGCTGCAGTGGAAATGCAAAGGATTTTGGTCTGTAAAGGGGTGTGTTTTATAGTGTTATTTGCAAGTGTTTGCAGTGGAGCAATGTGTAATTCATCCAGTGTGCACTTGTCTGTTATTTTGCTGACCGTGGACCGCAGTGGTTGACCTCCATTGGTTAACCGCCACCAGAAAACCACCACGGCCTCTGTGTGATTGTAATGGGCTCGGTGGTTGGCTGCGGCACTGATGGCGCTTGAGGTCGAGCTGCCGGGCCACCGGCGGTCTGCTTTTTTTGCTTCCTGTCTGTATAGCTCATAATACGGCTGTCCAACTGAGAAAGTCGTAATCTTGCCCATAGTCATAACTATAACTACCCAGTGATGACCGTCACTGGGCAATCTTTATATATATATATATATATATATATATATATATATATATATATATATATATATATACCCCTGTAAAGAAGACCATCAGGTCAAAACCCGTTGTCACTTGCTTGTATGTTTTTGGAATAAAGGACACATTTTCATGCTCACAAGTGCAGCGCGATTCTTTTTGTTGGTTATTATATATATATATATATATATATATATATATATATATATGTAATTTACCTACTGGTGGCGATGGCCAATACATATTATAGTTAGGACCAACTATTTCCATAGACAAAGCATTTTTTTATTTCCTGATAACTTTGGCGCAGTTTGACGAATCTTCACGTAAGTTTCAACAGTAGTGTACAGGTTACTTTGGCTGCTGTCTGAACATTTTTGTAGTGATTCTTCAAGGGGTGGGCCGAGAAAAAGGTGGGATCCCAGAATGCTTTTTCTTCATTCTGTGTATATGGCGGTTTTGCAATCTTTAGACACGGCTAAAGCCTGAACAGCTGAACATAATTACACCAAATGTGGTAGGAAGCTAGATCTTAGTCCACAGATATTGCTTTTTGTGACTTGATGTAAATCTGCTCAGTAATTTCAGAATTATTAAACATATATATCTATGGATGTGGATCCAAGCAAAAAGCAAGGCCCTGATTGGTTGGCTGCAACCTGAAAGGAAAGTTGCGGCCGCCAATTTTTTTTCATGGCGTGACCCCCAGGGAGGAAACATAAATAAAACCACACATAGGGGGTCAAGATAGAGGTATCATGAATCCATAGGGCACATGGAGGACTCTGTAAATTGCCCAATTGTTTAGGGTCGATCTGTGGATCTGCAGATTCATTGAGCACAAAGTGCGGCCTCCAGTGTAAATCAGCAATGGATCTGCGGATCCAAAGGCTAACGGAAAAAAAAACTCACCCTATAACACACTATACCCTGCAACGTGTGGTTACGGGCCTTTTGGTGGGGGGATGTTAATGGCAGGGCCTGGCCGATTCATTCATGCGCAGCGGTGGTTGGATTTCACGTACAATATTTATATATTACTTTATGTTAAGAAAAAACATAGAAATTCACTGAAACAAACAAGTGTTACAGGGACATTATTGTTAGGCTCATGTTTTACCAATAAAAAAACATCGAAATTCAGCATTATAGTTCTACTTATCTGGGGAAACTATAACTTGTGCCGGAAAGTAACTTTAGGTCGCTAGTTATATTTTCTTAACATAAGTATAACCTTTTTTATTTTCAGTAAATATATAAATAACTGAAAAAAACAAAAGTTACAGAGATGTTATAGTTAGGGTCTGAATTAGCTCGCACTCGCGCCCTATGGTAACTATAACTTGTGCCCTTACCATGCACAGTTTTCTTAAAAATAATGTTATTGCAGATGTTGAAGTGACATCAAAGGTGTCATACAAGATCTCATCAGTGATATAATATGTGGAGTAATTAGCTGTGCATGGCAAAGGCGCAAGTTATGGTTACCTTAGGGCACGAGTTATAATTATTTGAAAGTACTCTAACTATAACTGCTGAATTTCTTTGGTTTTGTACGAGTAAATTCAGAACCTGACTATAACGACCCTGTAACCTTTGCTTTTTTTGGTGAATTTCATTTTTTTTAATGTAAAGTAATATTAATTACTATACATTATTCCAACCCCCCCCCCCTTGAAGCCAAGCCCTTATAACCACCCAGTCCCATGCCATGAATGGCCTTTGGCCTTTGGTCACTGTCAGTGGATGTGTGAATGAGTCCGTGAGTGTCTGAATGGGTCTGGAAATGGGTGTGTGAGTCTATTAGTTGGTCTGAGTGGGTGCATGAGGGTCTGAGTGGGTGTGTGAGTGGGCGCCTGAGCCTCTGAGTGCATGTATGACAGAGTGAATTAGTGTATGAATGAGTCTGTTTTTCTTCATTTAAATTCTTCTATAACTGTGAATATTTTGCAAATTATTTGCGGGAATTAGTGAAAATTGCATGCCATGACGCAAAATTATATTAAACCTATAATTTGCCCATAAAACACACCTATTTCACAGCCCTGGGGTCAGGGTACCTTCACCCTGACCCCTTATGCCAAATTTAATTTGAATTTTCACCCCTAGGGATGGTTATCTGTGAAATAAAATAGCGGTCGCAACTTTCTAATCTGGTTGCGGTCAGCCAATTGCAATACTTCTTTTTGCACGTGTATTTGCAAACATTCTCAAATTTCATAAGTCAGTCGCGGCCAGGGACATACAAATTTATTTGCCCTTAAATATCTCCTAAACTACTAAACAAATTCACACCAAATAATGAAAAGCACAATCTGCGTACCAGCAGCTAGCTTTCTGCCCAATTTGGTGTAATTCCGTCCAGTGACTGTAGACACATTGACAGATCCGATCGGAATTAACATGGGAAACGCAACATTTTTTGAGCCCTCATTTTCTCGGCCCCTGCTTGACGGATCACCCCGAAACTTCCTGTGTGCAACCAGAATCACTGGGCCAATTTATTGGGAAAATTTTGTGAAGATTTATAAAACAGTGCCAAAGATATAGGCAAGTCAAAAAACTCTTTTTCTATGGAAACATGGTCCTAACTATAACTACCTACTAGTACCTACTGACGACTGCCAATAGGCTATATATACAGGATAAAGGATGATGAGGGACTAGGGGTGGAGTGGAGCACCTCACATCCCAGGTCTGACCTGATACCAGCTGCTCGTGACATACAAACAGAAGGGGCGTGGCGTGGCGTGGCTTTTTAATTTCTTTCCTTTTCTACAGCTTGTCTTCTTACTTCTCATCCTTATTGCTTCTCCTGTTTTCTTTCCTCTGCTTCATACTCTTACATTTTGACCCAGGGGTGACCACTTCGGCCCCCATTGCTAGCATACCACGCCAGTGTGGAAAAGTGGCCTATATAATTCAGGCCTTCTGTGGTTCTCCGGGGGAAAGGGGCCACTGCAAGCACTAGTACAAGGGTACTGTGTACTTTTTGAAGTTGAAATGTTTTGGGGTTATGTTGAGGGAGGTGGGAGTTGTACAAGTCACCACCATATTTGAATTAAATTACATGTACTGCATCCCCTTTGATAAGTACAGTAGAGAGCCTTGGGGGTTAGTAGATGACCCTTTACTGATGACTGCTGCGCACGCATAATCTTATTACACTCAATGATTAAAATTGTTCCATTTAACATAAAGTTGCTGAACTCTCCTAACAACAAAGTCATCTCTAGAGTGCTCTCTGAGAAGGGAGATTTGACATTATAAACTTACAAGAGACAGACCTTTTGAGTCATGCGAGCTCCACCTCAACCACAAGCAATACCAAATAGCTATTAGACCCCGACCCAAACAGAACACTGTGGAGTGTCTCTCTTCTTTCACAAATCCCTGAGTTCTACCACTATGGTGAGTAAGAACAATAAAGAGAGGAGTTAGGCTATGGTCATAGGACAGAGTCAGAGCAGATGAGTTATGACAGCCACTTTACTGTGTACGGTACTAATGTTGGCCCAGGCACTTTCCTAGGCGCCTTTTTTGACACGTTGGCTGGCAGTGCAGAGGGAGACTTAGGAATAATGGGAAACTGCAACCTGGTCTGTGGTATTTAGAAGGATAGATCACGTGCTTCCACAACACGTCGGTTGCCTTCTCTAAGACCTATAAAAATATGTTTTGTAGGTGTGAAACATGGAGACAACTGAGGCAAAACCAAGAGAGTGGTGACATCCAACTCCCTATAGAATGGGTCCCCACATTGGAAGTTATATCAGAAGGTTTTCAAGACTTCTATGCTACATTATACCCTCCTGTCCCTTTATCTGAGGATGAGCACCTGGCCGAAAAAGCCTGAACTAAAATGATACTTCTAGTACTGGTTTTGTTGGGTGCCGAAGATGCATTCAGACAGGTGAAATAGTGATTTCTTCTCAAAACACTCTTCAAGATTGGATGAAGGCCTCGCTTTATATCCATGGCAATTGGTCGGGTACCACACATCCAATTTCATGTTCTCCATCAAGCCCAAACTGTCACGCCCTTTTGTCCTGGAAAGGAATATGAATGCATAAAAGGTTGTTCCTGGTCCCCACTGCTCTTTGCTCTCAGCATTACGTCTTTCACAGCAAGTATCAGAACAGATAAGACAATTGAGGGCATTAAACTTGGAGAAGATATGCATGGAATCACCTACTTGAAGACAATGTCCTAATCCTAAAGGTCCCAGGTGTATCTGTTGGATGTGACATCTTTGGCGTGGTTTTCCCCCAACGTTTTGCCTTCCAGCCTCCTGTTTTTGCTCATTTAGAGACATATTTAAGAAAAGTGGGGCTACACTGTGTTAGATTTTCTTGCGCCTTTTTTTCGTGCGCCCTAACGGGGCAACGCCTCCTTTGCATACATTATGCCTAGCGCAGGCATACTGTAGCGCAAAGGGTTACAAAGTGGTTCAATGCATGCATTGCATCACTTTGTAAATGTGGCACGAGGATTTTTTGGCCTCGTTGGACCACATTAGCGTACAAAAAATGCCGTTAATGTGGCGCAAGGTGGCTCTAGGGGCATATAAATATGCCCCTTAGTTTTCGCTGGCTTTAGGACTCTGCGTTCTTTACCACTGATAACCAGTGCTAAAGAGCTTGTGCTCTCTCCTTAAAACATGGTAAAATTGGCTTACACCCAATTGGCATATTTAATTTACTTGTAAGACTTTAATAACATGGTACTACATGTAGCCAGGACCTGTAACTTAAATACTTCTATTGGGCCTGCAGCACTCATTGTGCCACACACTTAAGTAGCCCTTTAAATATGTCTCAGGCCTGCCACTGCAGGAAAGCCAGACTGGCCGTACCGGGCATTAGGTGTTTCCTGAGAGGCTTAAAGGGTGGGAAGCAATTTTGTTGCTGATAGGGGGGTGGTTTGTAGCAGTGCAGCAGTTTTAAAAGCACTGCAGAATTCCCTGTATATCCAACAGTTTTCAGGCAACAATAAAAGTGCCAAGATAACTCTGGTGATTAATGTAGCTGCTGGAAAGAGATTGGGGTTTGTCTAGTGGTAGTTTTGACTCATCTGAGGTAGCGCAGAGGGTTAATATGCCTACTGTAAAGAATGTGTACTATGCAGATCACAGAACCGTATTTTATGTGCATAGCTCAGTGGGATACTGATTTTGTCACTGAACTCCTTTTGTTAATGTGCAGTTCATAAATTACAATAATAATCTAGCATGGTGAGCTTTGACAACTGCATGGTACAGGTTAGAACATTTTGTTTTTTCCCAGTCTTTTATTACCCTAATTTTGCTAAAAAGGTTTGTTAGGGTAGAAATAAATTGTTATTAGTAAGGTTAAACCTAACCAATGCGTTCCCTTCTGAATCCTGGGGCATATTTACAAGGAACTGGCGAAGTGTAGCAAGCTTTTCTGCTGCAGTGACCTACGCCAATTTGAAGGGGCAGAAATGCATCTTATTTACAAGAAACAATGCATTTCTGTCCTTCCCCCTGCGCTGGTTGTTGGGGTGTCTGCATTTTTGGCAGAATGTTTCTTGTGCAGGAAAGGACACCTACCTACTCAGAAACAATCCTGGGAAGCGTTTTCCTCTTTCTATGTGTGCTTCAGAATGCGGCACACATAGAAAGTGGGAACAACAAGGAGGAATAAAGATATTTCTCCTCGTTTCGCCTTCCTTAGAGAGGCGTACAGTTTGGACACATTCACAGGTTTACAGATTCTTGTAAATCTGGGAATGCGTAAAAAGCCATGGATTGTGGGTGGAAAAACCCACAGCAACGCCCATGGAAAGCCTCCCTAACATAGTGTATGGCAATGCAGCGACTTGTGCTGTGCTGCACTGCCTCACACCATATCTACAAGGCCATGAAAAGCAACGCAAAGTGGCTTTGAGTGGCCTTGTAGATATGGGTCGGCACTAAGTGCCGCCAGTGCATTACAAAAAGTGACGCACCTGTGGTGCACAGGGCTTGAAAATATGCCTTCCTGGGTTTATGCTTCACCTGACCAAGCACTCTTAAAATGCCTATCAGAATGGATGGCGTGAATCTTACAACTTGTAGTCCCCTTTGTCAACATCTATGTATGTGTGTGTGATGTAGAGTGCTCCAACACCCTACATTGGTAGGAGAGACGCAATAAAACAAATGAAACAGATGTGAGAGAAGGGCTATGGAGAGATGAAATGCACTGTTTGAGGGTGATGGTGAGGGAATCATTGAAGAACATCAATAAAGATTGCCGTATCCTCGTGCACTGTAAGGTAAGGTCATCATTTATTATGCTTTTAAAACTAATGCAATTGAATATATAATGAAAAACGTGTTGTAGAATACACCATTTTTGCCACTTTTTCATAAAGTTGTTTTGGGGGAGAACCCTCCCAAGGCCCATTGCAGTGGTCAGACTTGATTGATATGCACCATATGTGGGCTGGTCTGACAAACTTTGCCAGGGCTGTTTTGGGTTCCCATTCCATCCCTGCACTACAGCCTGTGTGTGCAGTTTAAACTGCCATTTTGATTGCTAAAAAAACCCTTTTCTCAGGCCTAAACCTTCTTTTTAATGCATATAGGTCACCCCTATTTTAGATCCTAAACAGACCAGAGGACAGGATGCACTGTTCTGAATAAAGTGGGACATGTACTTTTAATTTTTACATGTCCTGGTAGTGAAAACCCATGAATTTGTTTTTCACTACTGCAAGGCTTACCTCTTTCTTAGGACAATATTGTTTAACTTATTACATTTAATAAGTGATAATTTTCAATTGGGAGCAAGTAGGAGGATCGAGTTTGGTCTCTAACAAATTGTCATTTAAAGCTCCTTTAAACGGTAAAATTGAATTTTAAGTCACAAGTCTGAAAATGCCACTTTTAGAAAGTTGGCATTTTCTTGTCCCAACCATTTGGTCCCTGAAGCTTGTTTTCTGGGTCACATGACTAGGTGAAGCTGGCTGTTGAGCTTTTTGAATTGCTCCCAGGCAGAGAGACAAAGGGCATTAGGTGTTGGCAGGAGGAGCCATCTCTGACTTGATGAGGGGGGGAGCTGTCACCTAGCACACTTGCACATCACAGAGCAGAGCAGGGCGGCAGGTTATTCCAAGTATCTCTGTGAGTGGAAACCTACAGAACCTTCTCCTACTTCAAAGTGGGAATCAAGTATAAATAATGGACATTCAGTTCCAGCTCTTCAGCACACCTCTGGACCTGTGAAAGATTCAGAAATAATGCTGTGATGCTCTGCAAGAAGGACTGCTACTCTATTGCCCTGTGGCCTGTGGCACTGCTGCCTGAGTGAAGGACTAGACCTGCATCTTGAGCCCAGGAGCACCAGGGTGACTCCAAGGGCCAGATGGCTGGCCTCCTGATCAGGGTCTTAGGGACAGAACTTGCTCCAACTACCTTGAACCCAGCACCAGCCAGTTCGCGATTCATTTTTGATGCAAAACTTCACATCACAAGTCCCTCATCAATGGAATCCGCGACAATGACACAGGCCCTCGCGTTGCAGCCTCGCAGCTCCACAGACCCACCACTGCACAACGCATCCTCACTGAGAGACCTTGCAACACTCCGCAACCAGGGTTTAAGGTACTCTTGTTCGGAGGGCTAACTTGGCCCCTGTATCCAGCCTGCACTCCATCCCACTCAGCCAGAACTTAACTTTATCTGGTTGGTGCTTTTTGTTTCTGTGCACTTTTTTAACTTCAACATTTTTAATTGCATATCTCAGGTTATACTGATTGGATTTTTGTCGTTTTGGTCTCAAATATTTTATTAAATTGTACTCTATTTTTCTGAATTGTTGTGTTATTTTTCCTGTGTTGTGTTTTTATTTCATTACTGTTTGAAATCTTGAATAAATACTTTACACATTGCCTCTAAGTTAAGCCTGACTGCTTGTGCCAAGCTACCAAAGGGTTAAGCACAGGTTTGCTTGTGACTCCACCCTGACAGAAATTGTAGTTGCTGCTTGAGTAGGGTTACTGCATGCTGCAATGGATCAACAGCTTCTACAGGATTGGAGGATGGTTCTGGTACGGGTCCAGGAGCATGGCTTTCTCCTTATTAGGGACATGTGGCAACACCATTCTGCACAGGAGCGGATTTTTATAGGGGGTGTTCTTCCACGTAGATGGAAACAGAGTTTTTCTTCCTGAGTCACGGGCCAGGACTTTGAGGGGACTGGTGTGCCAGGCACTCCAGAGTCAGTCACTACCTGTTTGCCATTGGCTGTGGCTGCAGGGGCACATGGGAGCAACAGTTTTTACAGTTATGTGGGCCAGGATGCATCTTCATCCTCTTTGGAGTCATTTTCATGCTTTCTGGGTTCCTTCTTCGGCGGACTTTGAGAAGATGGTCCCTATGACTCCTGAGTTCAGGGAGGTTCTGGCTTGGTGGTGTTGTGTAGCCATTTTAGTTATAGCTTCATGCACGTTAACCTAGATGTATTTTATTCGGCTTTGCGTTATAATTGTTACAGTAGTCACTTTTACGGTCTTGTTTTATTTTCTCTCTATCTGACTGTTTTTGCCTAGGCCAGTACTCTATTCTCAAACAAGGCATTCTTGCTCACTCTGTGCTTCTTTAAAGGCTGCAGCAAGATATGTTGCAGGTGAACGTGGTATAAGTTTAGTCTCTGATATTCATAGAAAATACACATCCTTACATAGGGACATTTTCTTAGAACACCAGCTGTTTTTTTTATAAAAACACTTCCCAGTCCTTTGCACGTTAGAGGGAGATTCCACCCATAGAACCACGACTGTATGCTGATTGCCGAATGCTTCGCTACAGCTGTCTTTACAGACTTCAGGCCTTTGCTCAGATATAGGGGATGATGTCATCCCAGGGAGCCTGAAGGGCAGAATTAGAGCTTAACACGCTGCGCTCTATCATAGCCTAGATAGCAATTAGTCTGTTGACTCTAGTGACAATATGGTAGCATTATTTTTATGTTTTACTCTCCTTGTCCCAATTTTTATCTTGTCATGTTGTATCGTCCTGGTTATTGCAGTCCACACTTTGCTATTTAAGATGCAGTCACTTTATTAAAGCAATATTGAAATTTATGTTGCCTGTCTGTCATTGTGTATGTGAGACTAATGTCACTGAGAGAAACGGATGAGGCCTGAGTGACCACGGCTTCCCTGAGAAACCAGTTCTGTCATGCGCTCAGCTGCCCAATCATCGCTGCCCTTGGGCAGAGATGAGGCACTGCTAGTTAGCCGGAGCAGAACCCGGATTGGAGCAACAGGTGTCACCTGTAGTGGGTTAAACTCAGTCTCCCACACCACTGGCGATTCTGCCACTCGAAATCCAGTAGTCTCATTAGAATAATGAGTGCCTACGCGACATGGCGCCGCTAACGTTTGGTGAGGCTCTAATTATCGGGTCCTCCTGAGTATCTCTGTTTCACTATATACGACAACACCTCTGTACTATATACAGAGATGTCCGTGGTATTGAGGAATTCCTCCTCGGCTAAGTAGGTCATCCTATCTGATGCTGGAGGTTGTTTAAGCTTGCACTCTAAAAGGATAATCCCCATTTAGCGTGCCTTCTCTGAGCAAAATTATCATCTATTATGGTGAATCCGCAACAGGTAGCAATTGCAGTAAATATGAGACAACCCCTGTCTGCACATCTATTGGCAAATGGCCTAATGGCCCAGGGGGGTCCAGTCACATTTGTTTCTAAAGCAGATGCAGCTTATAGAACAGAACTATTTTATTCCTGGATCACATTTCCAGCAGTTGATGGGAACACAAACAGATTTCATCACTATACGCTTGCAAACATACCTGGACAATACAGAGCATATGCATATTTAGAAATTCCTCTATCTTATCAAGAACATACAAATTGACTTGATGGCGCCCTACCCCACACGATCTTACCAGTTTGGTTAGGTTCTCTAAGTAATGATGGTCCTACCTGGCGTTTATTGGCCACTTATACACCTCATCCTGCAGTAGCAAATTTGGCAGTAGCTGAGGTTCATCACTTATATACTGAATTGACAGCAATATACAGACGATTAGTACAGTTTGTAATGCAAACATTGAATACAAACCCAGCACGTGCTGCTCCAGCTCAACCACATGCAGTGATGCCAGGTATTAACCCTGCAACTGTACATTCAATTATGGGTAAAGTACCCACAAAACGAGAGGAAACTCAGTTTTGGTTAGCACAAAAAATAAATGCACTGGAAGTGGTATTTCCCCATACAGGACCTCAGAATAAACATAGAATTCTGACAATGTGCTTGCTATTTGGGATGGTCCCCACAGTAGATAACTGTAATACTTGGGACATGGTATTTGCCGTGCTCTATACTACTGCACACGGTACACGGACACTTGCCAATTTACCGGAAGTGTTGAACAAATTCAAGATGAATACAGTGCTACCCCGGCCCTGGACTTGGGGACGCAACTAATGGGCAATTTTGCCATAGTATCCTCCATTATTTTAAGCAATCTTAAAGAGGGAGCAGTCGCACTAGCAGTGCGCATGCAGCTCCGGGATGTTCCTCAACAGGATCAGGAACGCGAGCTGCCCAAGATTATTGCAGAGACCTATTCTAGCATTGGTTGAGATAGATTGGTTGAGATTGGCCAGATCAACTAAAACACAATTCCAGGGCAAATCTAATAAAGATTTTTCCAAGCAAGCTTCTGAGGGTAATAAGAAATGCTGGGGTAAAAAACAACAAAGTCCTAAAAAAGAAAGGGGAGAATCTCCACGTATGGAGACCCCACAGAATAGATATAACCACCGAAATAGAGATAATATAAAAACGCCTGATAGATATCAATATACTGATACAACCCAATCTTGTTCCTTTCAGCACTCATCAGAAAAACTCAGTGAGAGAGGTGGGCAATCAGAGCAAAGAACAGAGTATGTGAAACCGAGACAGGAATCACAACACTCATCAGAGGTTTCTGTAAAAAAGGAAGAGAAACCTCCTCAACAAAAACCCCTATTTAAAAAGAAAAAGGTGGCAGCAGTTGCAATACGACATGCCGCTCAAGAAGAGGGTCTTCTTGAAGAACAGGAAGTGGGCACTAGTGCTGCTAGACAGCGCGGAAGAGGTCACAATAGTTAGAAAAATGCATACAATTAAAACCTCCAAATACGATTAAAAAACTCCAATCTCTATTGGGTTTCCTGAATTGTGGCAGAATTTACATTCCAGATTATGCGTCTCGCATAAAACCCTTATATGACTTAATATGTCCTGATTTTTCAAGTAAACTTTGGACAGTCGAACACACACACATTCTTAGAGACTTGCAGACAGACATGCTTGCAGCACAACATCTACACACAAGGGCCAACAAAACACACTTGGTCATCAGAGTAATTGCTGGTGCCATCGGTTTCACCTATGTAACCTTTAATGAGGGTGAGACTGTCCAGATAGCATACAAATCACATTTATACTCTACAGCAGAACAAAGCTTTGCTCCCACTGAGAAGATTCTCACTGCTGTTCAGATTGCTGTCATTAAAGAAAGACCTCTAGCCCAGGGCAAACGATTTATTGTCGTTTCTCCCATCCCAGCCCTGGAGGCTGTCACAGAATCCAGTCTTCCTAACGCAAAAGCATTACATCCACGTTAGATCCAATGGGCCACGTCTTTGACAGCCACTGATGTAGATTACTTTTTTGACCCAAAATTACAAACTCAAGAACTTTTGCAATACGAACTAGAGTACCCAGTTCTGGCCAAAACACTGCCTATTGAACAATATCATAGAGTCATGTACACAGATGGCTCTGCACAACCTGCAAATGGCACAAAGCACCAATACTCCACTGCTTGCGCAGTCGTAAGTGGCTACATGGAGGATAATACATTTTGTCCCCTACATACATTTACGCAAACCCTAGGGGATTGCACAGCACAACTAGCCGAGCTGAAACCTCTGGTGATGGCACTGGAACATACAGATCCTGCACAGCATACGCTGATTGTGATTCGTACTATTGTGTCCAGTCCTTCAATGAATACCTACATTATTGGTGCCAGAATGGGTTTGGAGATTCTAAAGGCAACACCATCAAACACAGATTACTGTGGGGGAAAGTAGCGGATCTGAAGGAAACGCTACCAAATGCCCATGTTGTGCATCCACTTGGACACCAGCGTGTTGAAATACACGTGGCTGGTAATACACTGGCTAATGAAGTCGCAAAGTCAGCAGTTGCTACAGCTACTTTTGCTGCAGTAACCCGCTCAGGAGAGAAACCGGATGCAGACATATGGGCTGCCGTGAAATCTACGGCTGATGGTACGCCCTATCCAAAAGCATTTCCTGCTAAATGTTCCTACCGAATGGGAGGCTGCTTAAACACTGAAGTTAAGATACCAGGCATAGGGTTTTGAGAAATTCCCAATAAAGATATAAGACCAGAGTTGATTAAAGCAGCGCATAAAGGGGCAGCATCTGCCCATGCTGGTGTGGCGGCTACAATATCATTTTTGTCAGTGGCCAGGCCTATACAAGGAGGCCAAACAGTATGTCCTTTGTTGTGACATCTGCCAACAAATCAAAGTTTCCACTGCTAAACGCCCACCGCAGACACCCCAGGTAATTTCTAACAAACCGTTACAATGTGTGTACTTGGACCATTGCAGTCCCCTAACACCGGATAGTGCATACAAATATATCCTAGTCGCTGTTGACTCCTGCTCCAGATTTCTATGGGTGTGTCCACAATGCTCGGCTAACGTTCGGACTGTTATTAAAGATTTGCGAGTCTTAATCGGTACATATGAAGTTGCGGCTTTCCACTCGGACCAGGGCCCTGCTTTTGCCTCAAGGGCTTTCAGGGACGCCATGGCTTCGTTGCGGGTCCAACTCCAGTACTCGTCTCCATTTCATCCCGAGGGAAATAGTATCATGGAGCAATTAAACTGTGATTTAAAGCAATCCTTAACAGCCAGAGTCTTAGGTACAGGTCATAGTTGGCTTAATCACCTGTATGGAGTCCAGAGAGCACTTAACAATCTGCCTAGAAGGTCCCTGGGGGGCTGTACTTTATATGAGTGCCTGTTCGGAAATCGAATGTATGTTCCAGATCTTGATGGTCCTGGCGTGGAGGCGGCAGAAACACCTTTTGACCTAAATTACTGTGTCACTGCCTTACAGGAATTGCAACAGGTCAGTGAAGACATTTCATAAGGGGTTGTGGGTAATGTGGGTGGGTGTTTTATAGTGGTGTGGGTGTGTGGGTGTGGTGTATGTATGAGTGTCAGGTTTGTGTATGTGGTATAGGCCAATGTAGTGTTGTTTTGTATGTGTGTGTCCATTCTGAGCACGGCGGTATGTACCACCAATGGTTTACCGCTGTTGAATGTCCGCCGTAGTGATTCATGGGTCATAATGTGATGGGTGTTGTTTTGTAACGGTATGGGTTTTGGGACCACCACTTTATCACTGACCTTTGGTCTGACGGATTTGTGTATGTGGCTGTATTCTGTCGGATTGGTGGGTGTGTGTCATAATATGGTGAACAGATATCCGCCACTGCGGCGGTATGTTGGTGCCGTCGGCGTGGCGGTAAGGGACATTTACTGCCAATGTCATAATGAGGGCCTTAATCCTTAGAAAACAGTGAAAATGCTGTTGTTCTACAAAGTACCTGGTTAGCATAAAAAATAAAGCTGCACGAGTAGGCGTGCATTGGAAAAGTCAGTGATGCGTCGATACCTTACTCACAAGTGAGGCCATGCGTCATTTCCTTCTCCGGTCAGGTCGGTGATGCATGGTTTTTCTCCCTCGCAAGAGAGCGATGTGTCGATTTCCGAAAGGGACATCTTGGATCCGTGCAGAGCTGGGTTGACTTTGACCTCCAGGGACGATGCGTGGAAAATCCTGTTGCAGGATACCAGAAAACCATGCTGCGTGGGTTTTGCATCGTTATCAGCCTCCTTTAGCGGGTTTTGAGCATTGTTTCTCCAGCCGCGTTGTGTCGATCTTCCAGCCGTGATGCAGGTGGAACGTTGATTTCAGCTGCGAAGCTGAGGGAGCATCGTTTATCAGCCGCGTCACGGAAGGTGCATCGTAAAGTTCCACGCATGGAGGTCTGTTCATGGATTATCTGTTCTTGTCTGCCAACTTCACCTATCAATGGCACAGGAACAGGATAAGGCACCACTTGGCAAGGCAGGAGTCTCAGCAGAGAGTCCAAGTACAGGCAGGGGAAGTCTTTGATGGCCCTGAGACTTTAACAACAGAAGGCAAGCTCAGTTCAAGCCTTTGGGGATTCTTCTCAAGCAGGAATACACAACAAAGTCCAGTCTTTGTCCCCTTTCACAAGCAGAAGCAGCAACTGCAGGATAGCCCAACAAAGCACAGTCACAGGCAGGGACAGCACTTCTCCTCAGCTCTTCAGCTCTTCTCCTTGGCAGAGGTTCCTCTTGATTCCAGAAGTGATCTAATTTTCAGGGGTTTGGGGGGCTCTTCTTATACCCCTTTCTGTCTTTCAAGTAGGCACACTTCAAAGGAAAGTCTTTCTTGTTTGTAAGATCCTGCCTTGCCCAGGCTAGGCCCCAGACACCCACCAGGGGATTAGAGTCTGCATTGTGTGAGGGCAGGCACAGCCCATTCAGTTGTAAGTGACCACTCCTCCCCTCCCTCCCAGCACAGATAGCTCATCAGGATATGCAGGCAACACCACAGCTCCTTTTGTGTCACTGTTTAGAGAGAGGTGCAAACAGCCCAACTGTCAAACTGACCCAGAAAGGGAATCCACGAACAGGCAGAGTCACAGAATGGTTTAAGCAAGAACATGCCTACTTTCTAAAAGTGGCATTTTCAAAGACACAATCTAAAAAGAAACTTTACTAAAAGATGTATTTTTAAATTCTGAGTTCAGAGACCCTAAACTCCACATTTCTATTTGCTCCCAAAAGGAATCTGCACTTTAATAATATTTAATTGCAGCCCCATGTTAACTTATGAGAGAGATAGGCCTTGCACAGTGAAAAACAAATATGTCATTATTTCACTATCAGGACATAAAAAACACAGTAGTATATGTCCTACCTTGAACATACACTGCACCCTGCCCATGCGGGTTCCATAGGGCCTGCCTTAGGGGTGCCTTATATTAAGAAAGGGGAAGGTTTAGGCCTGGCAAGTGGGTACACCTACCAAGTCGACTTGGCAGTTTAAAACTGCACACACAAACACTGAAGTGGAAGGTCTGAGCCATGTTTACAGGGCTATTCATGTGAGTGGCACAACCAGTGCTGGAGGGACTTACTAGTAAATCAAATATGCCAATCATGGAAAGCCAATTACACATACATTTTACATAGGAGAACTTGTACTTTAGCACTGGATAGCAGTGGTAAAGTGCTCAGAGTAACACAAACAGCAAAAACAGAGTCCGGCACACATCAACAACCTGGGAAACAGAGGCAAAACGTTGAGGGGAGACCACGCCAAGGATGCCAAGTCTAACAGTGAAAAAGTAGAAACCAGCAAGAGTGAGATTAAGAGACAGGGAGTGTTGAATGGTAGAGGAAAGAGGTATAAGGTGGAACCAACTCTAAGCTGCCTTGGTATTCGGCACCTCAGTATTCGGAGCACTTGCCCTGGACTTCACAGCACGACTTTAGGCACCGGTACTTACTAGTTTACAAATTTAGGGGTAGATTTACAAGGAGATTGTGCCACTGTTGCGTCATTTCTTCTGGTGCTGCGGCAGCATTTTCAGTGCTCCATATTTGCAAAGTGACGTATTAGGGTCAATGCGTCACTTTTCAATGGCCTGCGATAGAATTTTCCTGCACTTGAACTGGCTGCGTCATGCAACCATAAATATTTGCAAGATATGCGTTGCTTCGTAAAAAACAATGGTAGGCGGTAGGGTGAGCCAGGGGTACTCCATTACTGACTCTAAACTGTGTGGGGCACTCTCTATGTATGTTGCAAGGGAGCACACTCACATGTCATCACGTCAAGGTTGGACAGGTTGTTTCGTGCACCCCTAGCAATTTAACATATGTGTTATTAAAAAAATTATCACTATTTCTCAATGAGCCTGTACAGGGCAATAATGGACATTGTTCCTTTACTGTGCAGTAGTAACAGGTAATGAGCTAAGTGAAACCAACAAACAAGTGTGGCTACTGTCTGATGTATGTAACATTGTTCAGAACACGTATTGATATGGGAAAATGCCCGTAGAATTGTTACCTTGCAGAGTGCGGTCTGTCAATTCATTCTGGTCTCATAGTCATCAAAGGCAGGCACCCTTGCACCAAATATCAATGTGTGATGGTTTGGAACTTTGTTTGCACTCTGTGCACCTGAAATGTTTTTTCCCTGATATTACACATAAACACGGCATACCTAAATCTATAATTAAGCGATATTAATATTGCCACATGCTACATGTCTAATGTGCAGACTTTAAGAGACATTTGTGAAGTAAATGTACCGTGCTTTATACATCACAATGTAAGTATTCTAAATTCACAAAGCAATGTACCATTTTTTTGTCTTGTATGTGGACCAGAACCGTACACAGCTGCAGACGTGGAAACATTCTGGGATCCCAATGCTACCAGTGACGGTCAGCTGAATGTTTATTGTGCTCTGTAAGGATTGTGTGTGATAGTCTATAGCAATCATTCACTTGCATTCCCCCCTTAGACCACATTTATCACGATATGTGGGAACTGTTTTCCCGCATCATGGGCACCAGAACATCCCTCAGATTGCTGCATATCAGTGACATGTGAGAAGAGGTGACAGAGGAGCAATGTCCAACATGCCATGGTTTTTTAAGGGTGTTTGATGGAAAGACTTTGTGAACCTGCCTTTGGACAGGTCAGCTTCAATCTGCTTGTCTGATGCATCCTGCTAGTGTAGTTGTACACATGGCAATGTATGGTCATTTTATATGGCAGGTTCTCACAGGATGTGAGGACTCCTACCTCAGTGCAGACAGAATACATATGACCAGATATGGCACATGTAACCAGTCCACACTTGTAATGCAGTTAAAGGCCTGACTCATGTCCTTGTATGCACAATGTCCAATAATCAACACATGACCATACCTTTCTAGTATTTTGTGAAGTAAAAGGACTATGTGTAAAGTAACACATGCATGTCTGCACCGTGTGGTCAGCATACACACCCATTACACAGTCCAACTACTGGTGGTGTTACCCATACTGGCTCCCCCTAGAAAATGTCACCCTTGATTAAATTTAAGCAAATACATGCAAGGTACAGCAAAGGATACTCATACACATGAGAAATACAGCATTCATGCACACACTAATCACATGGATGTGGGTTGAGTTTATGGGCATCTAGGTAACATTACAAACTAACTTGTATGGGCAGACACTAGGATTATGTATAGGGACACATGGGGGCAGATGTAGGAGTCCCTTGCGCCAAATATTGACACATTAGCGTCATTTTTTTACACTAATGTGGCGATATTGTGGCAAAAACGCCATGCCATATTCACAAAGTGGTGCAATGCAAGCATTTTGCCACTTTGTAACCCCTTGCGCCACATTATGCCTGCGCCAGGTATATTGTATGCAAGGGGGGCATTCCCCCATTAGGAGGGGGAATGCCCTCCTAATGGGGGAAAATTTTTCAGCATTTTTAATGCCTGCTCAGAGCAGGCATCAAAAGGGGTCACACCATTGGTTACAATGGCCCCCTATGTACTGTTTAGGGTTAGCCCCAACATTTTGGCACTAACCCTGAACAGTACGTCAATAGCGTAAAAAATTCTGAGGCTAATGCCCCCTACCCTGCGCCATGGTGCGCCATGTTTTAAATACGGCGCACACATTGTGGCGGTATGGGGGGACTAAGAAGCACTGAGTGCTGCACCACTTTTCTTAAATCTGCTCAATGGTATTTCTTGAATTTCATTGCATGGAGCATGTAATGTGGTTCCATGTATTTCCATGACTCAATATTGTAGACTTGTCCAACAGGCCAGTATAAAAGGAGGATAGCTAGCCACAGTCCTTCTATGTTTCAACCCTCTTGCATGTTGCTTGAAACACCCAGGAGAGTAGCTAGGTTGCCATGTGTACCATTCCATGTGTACACAACATCACATTTACAAATCTGTTTAGTAATATTATGTGTAGATGTATATTTGGGCATAAGCTGCCATTTCATATACCTGCAATCCAGACACATGAAAACCATTGCATTGTTAGATTTGGTGAAGTATGGGGCAGATTTAGGAAATGTGGCACTGCCCCCAGAGGAGTGCTACTTTCCTTGCACCCCTTAGCACCCCCCTACTGCCACCATGTGTGCGCCATATTTAAAATAAAGCGCACCATGGCGCAGAGTCGGGGACAATAGCATCATCATTTTTGACACTATTGATGTACTGTTCAGGGTTAGAACAGTACATAGGGGCTCATCGTATGCAATGGTCTGCCCCCTTTTAGCACCAGCTCTGAGCAGGTGTTAGAAATGCTGAAAAAAATGGCACAAATACATCTTTTAGCTTTCTTTGCACCATTTCTTTGGCCCCCTTAATGGGGAATGCCCCCTGTGCATACATTATGCCTGGCACAGGCATAATGTGGCACAAGGAGTTATGGCAAAGTTTTAAAAAAACACTCACACTTACCTGCAGCTCTGCCTTGGAGGTCCCATGAAGGTTGGGACTGCTGCCTTCCCTCATTGGTTGACCTTAGGTCAGACAATGAGGGAAGGCAGCAGTCCCAGCCTCATCCCAGAATGGGTTGGGGTCAGTGAGACTGCTGACCCCCCTCCACTCTGTGACGATGTGCCATTGTTTGACACTTGGCCCTGAACGTTTCAGAGCTTAAAGCTGAAGTGCCCAGGTCTGAGGCAATGAGTTGACGTTGCCCCTCGTCACCAAGGGGGTGGGCCTCGAGGACCTTTGCTGAGGAGGTCACACCCACAGGAGGTGTGAGATCCTCAGCCCAGAAACGTTCAGCTCAGGCAGCCAGGAGCCTGTGCATTTAGTGAATGTCTAGCTCCTGGTTGCCTTACCTTTCTTGAGGGGCAAAAGGTGAGGGGGCATGGCCCCTCACCCCCTATGGAAAGGCCATGGCTGCGAACAGACAACATGATGCCTGCATAGGAAAAGAGGTACCCTCACCTAAGGCATGTTTCACGGACATACATAGGATGGGCTGGATGTATGTTGAGGGGAATGCTGCGGGGACCTGGAGCTTAGGACCTCAGAGGCACCAAGAACAAGAAGGAAACAAGGCAGGCACGAGTCAGGCAGCCAATGTGCCCCATGATGGGGAAGATATAGCAGTTCCTGGACCAACCATACAGGCACCACAGCCCCAGACACCAACCCCAGGACCGCCATCTGTGTTGAGCAACAGGCACTGAATGACCTTGCTTAACTAAAAAACGTGTTGCAGGCATGGAACAGCAGATGGACATGATAATGAGGATGATAAACACTTTGCAGCAGTCCTGAGACCGGATTGCTGCCCGGAACTAGGCCCTTCCACTCTTTTTATTATGTAGTTTTATAGATTTGTATATTAGCATAGCTTAGGTTAGTTATTAGCATAGGGATAGTTTAGTTTAGTTTAGTAGTTGTAATTTATAAGATGCTACTGCTGTTTTACTGTTAGGTGGGGATATGGGTAGGTAGTTTTTTTCTTCTTTTTTTTGTTTTGCAGACGCGTTTTTATTTTTTCCTTTTGTCTTTCTTAAAACCAGAGATCATGGGAAAGTGCGAAAGTGCGAAAGTGCGAAAGCAGTCCCCCACTACCAGAAATTAAACAGTTGAGTATCCAGCATTTAGTACATCCGATGTGCAATGGGAGAACCACCTTTGTGATCATGTTGTCTCCCCTGCCAGGTAAGTATTGGGTAGGTAGGTTGTTAAGGGGAGTTAATGTTTAGTATATGTTGAAAAAATAAAACAAACTTTAAAAAAAATACAAGCAAAATATATCATTGTTTAGGTTTCAATGTTTGGGTTGTTTGCGTATAGGTGTAGTTTATGTTATTATTGTGTGAAAATGTGTACTAAGCGGAGTGGGGGGGTTGATGTTTAACATGTCTGTTGTGATATATGTGTAGAGTAGTATAAGTTAAGATTAGGTAGGTTGAGGTAGTTTTTAGTTAAGTTGGTGTAGGTTAGTTAGCGTAGGTTCATTTAGGAATATTTTAGATAGGATAGGTAGGCTCAAGTAGTGTAGTTAGGTTCAGATTTTACAGGTTTTATCTAGATATTAATAAAGCTTTTGTTCTTCTTTCACAACTGCTTAGGAGTTGGCATATATTGTTAGGTTGTGTTAGGCACATGCTGTGGGGTTTTCCTGCAGTGTGTGTTTACATGTGTGGCTAGGTGAAACACCTACGGAGAATATCCTGTCAAGTTTGCAATGAATTCACTTAAGTAATCCTCAAACATCATTGTAAAATGTAAGTGCCCAAAACAGGCATTCCCATACTGTTGCAGTGTGTGCGTAAGTTGTGCTACATGTGTTGTTCGCTGGCTAGTATCGATGGAGGTGTTACCTTCCTGTGATGTAACTTCATTCACCCTAGTCATTGATGAATGCTAATTGTTGCACTTCATGCTTGTGATCATGAGTAACTACTTGCTAGTTTAAATGTACATAGAACTCACATAAACTATTCCTCTTGGCCTGTGTAGATTTGTCCATGGCTGTATGATACAATTCATTTAAGTAGTAGAGTGTCTTTAGGGTTAGATAATCTACCATGGTCTACTTAGTTCAATCATCAACAGACATACAACACACAGGTTGAGGATAGCGCATTTATTTACATGTGTGTAAATATGTAGGGTCAAAGTTGCAGTTATTTCAGCAACAACTGCAACATTGTTTTAGAGCTAAAGGATGCCCAGACAGAGTCAATGGGGGATACATGTCATGAGACATGTGTAGGAGAGGAGTATTCCAGTGAGGAGGATATCCAAATTGCTATTAGAGAAGGGATGCCACATTGACAGTCCACAAATGGATAATAGCAACAGGTGGGCAATCACAAAGTAGACAGTGCCAGATGACAAGGGCAATGGCATATTGCTCAGCACAAGTCCAATGGGCCACAGACAAATGTTACAGGGAAGTTTGCCACCTGAAAGTGGGGAAAACCACTTCTTCCTCCTCTGATGTATGGTGTGCCTCCCATGAGGGTGGTGGTGTTTGTGCATGAGGCATCTGAGACACACACAGGATGTGGCTCCCCTGACCCCAGCATCATTTGCCTGTGCCAACAAGAAGGCAACACAGCACTGAGAAGGGCCTGCTGGCTTGTCAGCACAGCAACAACGTCACTTTGAAGGCCCCAATGTTTGTAATATAGGAGTCCTGCTTCTGTTCCATCCATTGTAGGATGTTACGTATGGCCCCCAGCTGGGTGGCAACTTCACTTGTGTCACATTGGCAGGGCTGTTGTTGTTGCCTCTGCTTCATGACACCAGCAATATCAACCAGGGGCTGTTCCAATCTCTGGAGCGGAGTGTAGGTGCCTCAATTTGCATCAGAGATGTCCCTATTTGGATTGAGGCACCTAGGGACTCCCTAGAGGGGGCTAGCAATGGTCTCCATCCCCTCCTGCACCTCACCCAACATCTGCCTCTGGACTCCTACTGCATGGCGTTGAAATACACCCTGTTGGTCCTCTGAGTCCAGAGTGATGGGGCAGGTTGGGTTGTAGGCAGTTCCTCTCAAGTCCTGATGACACAGTCATCCCTTCTCCCTCCCAGACAAGGTGAGACAATGTAATTCAGGATTTGCGGAATGGTGTCATCGCCCATAGGGTGCAGGATGTCATTGACAACAGGTTGGTCTTCCTAGACAGGTAGCTTGTCAGGAGGAGTTGTTTCTCCCTCTGCAATAAAATGGATATATGTCAATGTTGGTCAATGCTAGATGTTGACAGTAGTTATCTGGCTGACATGCAGTATTTAAAATCATTCACTTTCAACTCAACATTGATGTGTGCTACCTATGTGACTTGTATGTACTGAGGGGAAATGGCAATGCATTTGCCTTTCAGGTGGCAGTATCTGTGTATTGTTCACATGCCACTGTGTGACAAGGGTGTTTGTTTGTGTCATATCACACATTATAACACAGTTACACAGATTGCTGGCCTGCCCTGCCAGTGTGGATATGTTGTGTTGAGGTACACATCCAGCTTGGTGATTGGCTCTTCTTTTCATGATGGCCTATGTCAAACGTTTTTCTTGTATTCATGTAAGTTTTTCATGTATTCATAGCACTACCCTGCAAATTGTAGCAACATTGACCCAGATCACCAGTGTACCTAGCATTCCCTGTGGCCACTACTGAGGCCACTACTCCTGTAAAAGTGAAGAGTGTTTTTGGTGTATTCAATTTGATCCTGCTGTCAGCCTTACACAACCTACATCATGGCAGTCTGCCTTGTGCTGTCTGGCATGCACATTGTGCGCTCATGTGTGCAAGGTGAATATTGTTGATGTATCCACACTACTTTACAAAGCTAGCAACTCATGCACTGCAGGAATGTGTAAGTGCATGTACTTGCCATGGGTGTGCTATCAGTCTAAACAGTGACCAGTGTGTGCGAACTCTGAGAGGATCTACACAGTGATACTAGATAGATAGTTAGCAATGACGCTCAGCCCATTTCATTGTTGCCAGTATTGATTATCTGCTGAGTATCACACATTGTTAGACTCATCCCCACTCACTTGAATGCATATGACTGCTCTGACAATCCTCATTTATGCTCAGTGACTTTGCTTACTGTCACACACAGATGGAAGGCTGATCATACATTGACTCACATGCGACACCAAAGCCTACATTTACATTCACCACGTTCAATTGCAGAACATGGCTGCATGTATTTGTGAGCTATGTATCAATCTAGACTCACACATGATAATATCTTTCATAATCCATGACAAGTACATACCCTGGTTTGCCACACAACTTTACCGATAATTCATAGCCTGAAAACATCACAGATTCATGCCCATAGTTATGGCAACCTAGCTCATCCTGTCACTTCTGAATCCACTGTGTATCATCCTCCTGCTTTAACATATGTACCCTGATACCATTTTTCTTCTTCCATCCCTTTCCTGGCACGTGCTACATCTTCCCCCTGGTGCACATCACATGTAGAATGTAGTACACCTATGCCCTCTTCTATATCATCCCTTCCCAGCTGCAACAGATGTGTGACAATATCAAACACTGCAAGGTGGGTGTGTAGCACAGGCTACCTTGCAGTACACCCTCCACTTCTCACCTCCTTGTTTTGCAATGTAACCTCATTCAAACACACTGACAGTTTAAGTGCTCAGCCGCACTTACATTGAATAGCACTATCAGGGGACAACCTGTCTCACACACCATCTATTGTTTCACAAAACACACAGCTCACTATTTTATGCATCACTTGCTTCACCCCCTCTAAGATATTTTCTATATCAGGATTGAGGGTGTTGGCTACCATGGCAGGCTACACCTGTGTGCTTACACCCCACACATCATGGCATCTGTGTGCAATGTAGTTTAATACTAGGGACTAAGGGACCTATTTACAAATCACATGCACTGCCACAGCAACACTTGTGTTAATGCACCGGTGGCGCAGATTGTGTACCGATATGTATGAGGCCACACAAAGTCTATTTGAATGCCTTTGGATGGCCACATAGATATGGAGTAAGTCAAGGCATTGAAAAATGGCTGCGTTGCCTTAGCCTGCGTCAGAGGGTCATTCGGCGGGCTTTGTGTTGGGTTTTCTAATGCAACCCCAATGGCTATTGACTCATTCCCTGAGAAATGGGTAAACTTGGACATGCGTACAAAACATATGCCTACCCAGAGCAGGCATGAGAAGGAGAAATAACTTTCTTTCTCCTCCTTTTTGTCTTTTGCTTGTGTGCTGCATTCTGCAGCACTGATAGGAAGAGGTAAATGCCTCCATGGATTGTTATTGTGCGGGAAGGTATGCCTTCCTGCACAAAGACAATCCTGCGTGCAACGCGGGCACCATTCCAACATGTTGCATGTGTGCCTGCATTGATGCTAGGCAGCCATAAGGGTGTCAGCACTGGGGTAAGGAACAGAAATGCACCTTTTTTTAACATAAATAGAATGTCTGCCCTTTCCCTGTTACGCAGGGCAGCACAATATGGTCACTTGCTGTGCTGCCCTGAGCCAGTATTGTCCCTCTGGATATGACTCTGCACATGGTCCTATGTGGTGGTACTTCACATAACCAACACCTGACTCTCCTCTCAGGTGAGGAATTGATCCTCTGACACCCACGTTCCATTCCATTCCTTTGTAGTCCAGATTTGACTGCATGGCCCCATGAGAATCCCACTAGCCTCATGGTGGAACGGGGCATGCATTATCCAAGCCATGGTTCCTGTGTCCTGCCATGTGGTGTTTGAGTCCAAGGGGCATATTTACAAGCCCTGTGAGCCACTGTTTCTTGTAGATATGGAGCATTTCTGCCCTTTACATGTGGTGCAGAGCAGCGCTGCATGGTCACTTGCTGCACTGCCCTGCGCCACTGGGCTTGTAAATATGCCCCCAGATCATTTGCTTGGTATTGAGTGACTTGTAGTCCTGGACACTAATGTTATACATTGTGCAAAAATTACAAAAACCCAATGGTGAAGCTGGACTGGTGCAGCACATCACACATGGACTAAACACACATGACGGCTGTGTACTGAGCTGTGCAATGTGTGTGTTTTCTTAAGTTACATTTCTATTATGTGTGACTGGACACATGGCCATTTCCATCCCATTGACCTTGCACTCAGTGAAGCCAAAAAAGATAGTATGCTGCGAAGCAGAACCTGACATGTTTGGTGCATATTTGGTGCAATTGTCCCTTGTTGCCACTTACCCTGGATGTCTGCACTGCCATGTCCTTCCACTCCTGCCAGCAACCCAGCTGAGATGACTGAAGCCACCTGCTCCTCCAAGGACGTCAGCTCCTCCTGGACTTCAGGTCCTCCTCCTCCCGTGCGCGTGGATGTCTTCAAGTTGCTGGCCTGTTTCTCCTTGGTCCTACTCTTGTACTTGTGCCAGTGTTTCTTGGAAGGTGTCATTGTCCTCTTGACTTGCCCTACACTGTTGATTTTATCCACTATGGCCTCTTTCTTCCCTAATGGCAATTTTAAGGTGACAAAGAGATGATGTTCATGCTTTCTTACCTCTGTTACTAGTATTTTATTCTCCTCCTCACTAAAATACATCTTCCTCTTCCCCTGGGACTCTGCCTGGACATACTGGCTGTGCGGGGGTTGTTGGGTTGTTACCCTGGCTGATGCTGCCTGCTCCATATTTTCCTTTCTGTGAATGAAGATTTTTTTTTTTTTTTTAACTGTGCTAGTTTTTTAAGGATTTCCGATGCATCACGCACTCAAAAGTGACTCACAGCTGATTTGCCCTCTTTTGCGTGCCGCAAATCAGCTGTGCATCACTTTTACAGCACATGCGTCAGTTTTCCCTGCAACCTCCCTCCCACAGGTGCATAAAATGTATTGGTGAAGCCTGGGACTTTACGCCGTGGTGAGCGTGACATAAATATCACACATCCATGGCGTAAGAAATTATCGTACTAAAGCGCAAGTTATTTTGACGCATCGCTGCCGCAATGAAACAGTATTTCTTCTTGTAAATAATCCCCCCAAGTAACTGCAGCTCTGTATCATTGACAATCATAATCAACCGCATTTGGTTGTGTTATAGATAGTAGAGATCATACACTAAGGACCTGATTTATATATTGGCAGGGAGGGTACTCTGTCGCAATGGAGTTCCATCCCCGCCAATATTGTGGGTCGCCTGCCACTTTTACATGTGGACAGACCTAAGGGTTAATCACGTCGAAGACTGCTTTGTCTCCAACGTGATTAATCCCCTTTGACGGCCCTGGGGAGCCACAGCAGTCAGAGAAATGGCTACATGTCCACCAACTCAATTTAGATGGGCAGACATAGGGGGTCATTCTGACCCTGGCGGCCGGTGGCCGCCAGGGCCACCGACCACGGGAGCACCGCCAACAGGCTGGCGGTGCTCCCACGAGCATTCTGACCGCGGCGGTTCAGCCGCGGTCAGAAGCGGCAAGTCGGCGGGCTCCCGCCGACTTACCGCTGCTCGGGGGAATCCTTCATGGCGGCGGAGCGCGCTCCGCCGCCATGAGGATTCTGACAGCCCCTACCGCCATCCTGTTCATGGCGGGAAACCCGCCATGAACAGGATGGCGGTAGGGGGTGCCGCGGGGCCCCTGGGGGCCCCTGCTGTGCCCATGCCAATGGCATGGGCACGGCAGGGGCCCCCGTAAGAGGGCCCCGCAAAGTATTTCAGTGTCTGCCATGCAGACACTGAAATACGCGACGGGTGCAAACTGCACCCGTCGCACCCCTGCAACTACGCCGGCTCAATTCTGAGCCGGCGTCCTCGTTGCAGGGGCATTTCCTCTGGGCCGGCGGGCGCTCTTTCGGAGAGCGTCCGCCGGCCCAGAGGAAATGTTAGAATGGCCGCCGCGGTCTTGTGACCGCGGTGCGGTCATTTGGCGGCGGAACCTTGGCGGACGGCCTCCGCCGTCCGCCAAGGTTAAAATCAGGGCCATAGTCATTTTTTACTGTTTCTTATCGCCAGGTACAATCTGGCTGTACGGAACAGTAAAAACATACTTTCTTTCTTTGTGAAAAGATAATCTTGTTTGGATTTTTTTTTTAAAAAGACGAAAAGAATACTGATTGCCACAGGGCCGCATCTTTCTAATGCAGCCCCGTAGCAAACAGAAAAATGCATTGATAGCAACCACTATGACGTAGTTCCTACCATTGCCTTTATAAATGACTGCCTGCTAGGCCTGCTGGCGGGTGAACTATTCTCGGCCTGGTGGACGTGAAGTCCTCCGCCAGGCCAAAGGGGAATAATACTCTGTCCACCAGGAAATAAATCGGGCCAAGTTTGAGAGTTTTTTTGAGTTAATATATGTGCTAAAGACAGAAAACAGAAATGTGCAGACCCCTTCTGCATATACACAGCACAGCAATGGAACCCTGTTGAATAATACATCCAAGGACACACAAAGTAAGGTAAACGGCTTTATAAAGAGTTTTACATTCTCTGCAGATGAGCTCTATAGTCCAAAAAAGCTATATTTAAGCACAATGAGGGAACATTCTACAGCGAAACATTATGAAAAGTATGGGAAATAAAGCGAAGCTTTTGTAAAGCACACATTTGAAGTACCTTCTCATCGTGTAAAATGATTAGATACGTGCTTTATAGTTTAGGTTCACTCAATTGAAAAGGTTTTCTGGTTCCACTAAAATGTACATTGGTGGGTTGGCGGTTCTGCAGACACTTTTAAATTGACAATTTTAATTTATGTTATTTCATGTAAACATCTGACGTGGATTATGAAAAGTAATTCCTCATTTGCATCTGGCTCTGAGGGACAAGAGCTCTTCATCAGAAGAAATGGAAAGCAATTAGCAACACCAGACAAGGAAAGTCAGACAGGTCAAAGGAGCGCACCCCTCAATGGAAAGAAGAAGTGCACCAGTAGCAGGCCAGACTTCCCCATGAGCAGCACAACCATCCACAGAAGCCACATCTCCAGAAGCACAAGGGTGAGGCACCTCCCAACATGGCTCAGGGTTCGAACTGCAGGCATCCAGAAGGGAGACTCAAAGACTCATGCTGTCTCCTGGATTACATAATCACAATTCTATTATATATATATGTGTGTGTTCACCTAGGACCCAAGCTTTACTGGGATTGGAGCTCTCTGAAAGAAGTGAGCGGTGCAGAAGGGTTGCGAGGATGGGCCTTTTGCTGAATATTTTGTAAATTTGTGCCACTTTTGCATCAAAAAATGACGCAAATGCGGCGCTAAAAAAGTATAAATATGGGCCCGAAAGCGCTCTGTGCAGACTTTAGTGAGGAGGATCATGATGCCAAATATTTTAAATTGAGAAACACAAATATTCTAAAATTAATTTGAAAAGATGTCAGCCTGTTTTTTTTCTTTATATAAATTTAATAAAAGTATTTCAGAATTAAATGAAAATTCATTAAAAAGCGTCTGTGCCTTCCCTGGATATCTATTCACCAAAAACACCAGGGGTAACGTAAATGTCACTTTCATTCACAAACACGTGCTTACACTAGACACACATTAGCACACTCTCACATAAACACACCCTCATTCGCAAGCACTCACATAACATTCATTTGCCAAGCTGCCAGGGAAGGTAATTTTTCATATCACTGTATCATTGTGCCCCAATTCTTATTACACTAATAGTAAATAATATAATACTATTCACTATTAGTGTAATAAAAAAAAAAAAATCAGAAAACAAGGAGTTGAGTCCTAGCCGATGTCCATATGGTCGAGCTGCCACTGTGCTCTTGGTACTCTGAGGCCAGGGGGTCACAAAGATAGTGACAGAGGTTGTAAGAGAGAAGCCAGGAGTCGCAGCTGTGACCACTGAATGACACCCATAGTGCCTTCACAGGACCACCAGAAGAACTTCTATGGGAATGGAACACTTTTGAGATCACAGGTCCTGCAACGTGTTGGCTCGCGTCCAGGAACTGGGTCTGTGCAGAGAGGAGGACTTCACTGTGGCAGAGCTAAAAGTAAATGCTACTGTTGGGACGCTATGTCGGGTACCATGGGGCCTTCTTTTAGGTTCATGGCTTGATCATTTTTAGCAACAGGAGCTGGATCTCAAGAATCAAATTGTGACCTTTCCTTGTCCTGAACGTCTTGTTAACATGAAAAAAGTAGGCCCATATTTAAGGAAAGTTAGCTTCACCTCAGCAGCACTAATTTAACTCCGTATTTATATTTTGATGCTAGACACGCCTAGTGTCAAAATATTGGAGTTAGCGCCATTTGTAGGAAGTGCCAACCCACCTTGCGTCAATGAGATGCAAGATAAGCGTTTCCTTCCTTAAAGTGATGCTAGCCCTCCAGCGCCGTACTTAACTCACGACACTGAAACAACGCGCAACTAGGAGCTGGACCAAAATAATAGTGCTACATTATTTAACGCTTGGCCAGACCAGGCGTTAATGTGCTGGTAGGCCCATTTCCATGGGGAAACACCATGGAATGGGCACAAAGATGCCCACCCCAACCTCTAGCATTACCATCACTCACACCACAGGGGCACTACAAGAGGAGGGAGCCCATCCCAGGTAATTTGCAGGTAAGTGTATGTGTCTAAGGCCCTCATTACGACATTGGCGGTAAGAGCCGCTTACCGCCATGCTGACTGCCGCCAACATACCGCGACCGCTGCGGTATACCGCTACCCGTATTATGACCCACACATAGAAATCTCCCACTGAACAGACACACACACAAGCCCGCCAGCCCGAAGGTCAGTGATAAACTGGTGGTACCAAAATCCACATCGTTACGCCAACAGAACGATGCCCACAGCATCATGACCCACGAATCACTGCGGTGGTCATTCAACCGTGGTAAATCATTGGCAGTACACACCGCCACTCTCAAAATACACACACACTAACTAAATACCACATTGGACAATTCAAACTACACACACCTGACACATATACACACACCCACTCCCACAAACCACTATAAAACACACACCCACAATACCCACAACCCTTTACGACCCAAAGATTTTGGCAAGTGAGAGAGAGACAAGCCAGGAGCACCCACTGAATCTGAGCCACAAAACACCATCACCCATACACCATACACACACCCCAACACATCACCCCACACACCCTCACACATACCACTCACACTACACCCATGGCACCACAAAGCCACCCCAGGTTCTCAGAGGAGGAGCTAAGGGTCATGGTAGAGGAAATCATCCGGGTAGAGCCACAGCTATTCGGATCACAGGTGCAGCAGACATCTATTGCAAAGAAGATGGAGCTATGCGGAGAGTCGTGGACAGGGTCAATGCAGTGGGACAGCACCCCAGAACAAGGGATACCATCAGGAAGAGGTGGAACGGCCTACGGGGTAAGGTGCGTTCTGTGGTTGCAAGGCACCAGATAGCTGTACAGAGGACTGGCGGTGGACCCCACCTCCTCCCCCACAACTAACAACATGGGAGGAGCAAGTCTTGGCAATCATGCATCCTGAGGGCCTGGCAGGAGTAGCAGGAGGACTGGACTCTGGTAAGTCTAATCTTTACTACTTTATCCCCCCCACCTGCATGCCATCACAAACAACAACCCGTACCCACTCCCCTATCACCCCACCACCTCACACATACCCCACCATCACAACTCACTCATCCCAATACCAAGCCCTGTATGCAACAACAATGCATGGGCACAACTCACAGAGCTGCATGGACACCCATCACCACAGCATTCACACTAGTGACAATCACTTAGCCAAACCAATCACAACTCACACAAGCCACATCTGCCTTGCTAATAACAACCATAGAGGGAAACATATGCATGCACAAGATGGCACACACACATACAATAACACTGCATTTACATCCCCACAGGACCCCCACTCAACATTACCGGAGAGGAGGTGCCAGCCACATCCAGTCCCCCCCCTCAGAAGAGGCCCACAATGATGACAGCAGCTCTGCACGCCTGGATCACAATGACCAACCTGGCCCATCAGGGACCTCTGGACAGTCAGTTACCCAGGCACAGTCCCAACCCACCACAGAGCCTCCCCCCTCAGGAAACACCACCACAGCACCCACCCGGCTGGCCCATCCTTCTGTCCCCAGGACACGTCAATCAGCAGTGTGTCTACCACTGCAGGGACCCTAGGCAACTCCACAAACACAGGACGATCAGGGACCTGGGGTCAGTGTCAGTGGGCACACAGTTCAGGGGACAGAGGCACAGGACAACAGGGAAGCTGGGAGGACTGCTGTGCGACAGGGGGAGGAAAGGGCCCAGGGAACCGACTCTCCACGAGGCACTCACCAACATCCTGGGAGCATACCACCATTCCCAGGAGACCATGGGCCACATACTGGCCAGGTTGCAGGAGACCCAGCGGCTGCAGGAAGGACAGTACCTGGGGATCAGGCAGGACATGAGAGACATCTACACCGCCCTGGTCACCGTTGCAGGGGTTCTGGCAGACATGGCCAACACCATGAGGGAGGCAGTGGCACACCAACGGACCCCTGACACTAGCCACACCGAAGAACAGCCCTCCACCTCCGCCGATGCTAGTGGACAAGAGGCCCGCCATAGGCACAACAGGCCACCAGCACCCCACCCCCTGCAGAAGGAGAACCACCATGCAAACAATCCCTGCAATCCAGGCAGAAGCCAGAGAACATTGCCAAAACCCCCGCCAAGAAATGAGACTCTCCTGATTGTCACCCTTGTGTCCCACTCTGTCACCCTGTCCACCTTAAACTGCCATTGCTCACCTTCCTATGCCCCCTTGGACAATGCACCTGTGATACAAATAGACTTTCCTCCATCAGCAACCCAGCTCATTGCAAGACTCCCTCCACTTTATAGCACCAAAATAAACACCCTTGGAACAAAATCAAATATGGAGTCTGTCAATTGTTAATGTATTAGTTTCACAAACTGTAAACATTGCAATTCAAATGCACAGTAATATTCACATCGGTATGACCTGTAGTGGGTAGCAGTAAACACACCAGGAGCCAGAGTGGGGCACAGAGATCTGAAAATAGAGATGCCAAAGGGTACAGTAAGTGGCCATAGAAATAGGGAATTCAGGCTGTCACTTCAATGTCAAAGACAAAACTGTAATGGAAGGTGAGTGTCTTACCTGTGTGGCACTGGAAGTACTGTTAAATTAGTGTAGTTCTGTTGTCCACATCTTCTTCCTCTGCCTCCTCTTCGTCACTGTCCACAGGCTCCACCGCTGCCACATGACCATCCCCAGGCTCATCCTCCTGTAGAAAAGGCACCTGGCGTCTCAAGGCCAGGTTGTGCAACATGCAACGATGATCTTGCACACCTTCTTGGGTGATTAGTACAGGGATCCACCTGTCAGATGGAGGCACCGGAATCTGGCCTTCAGGAGGCTAAAGGTTCGCTCAGTGATCCTCCTTGTTCGCCCATGTGCCTCATTGTAACGTTCCTCTGCCCTTCTCCTGGCATTCCTCACTGGGGTCAGTAGCCATGAGAGGCTGGGGTAACCAGAGTCATCTGCAAATGTTGAGGGATACCTTTTAGCCACACACTCACCCTTAGGGCCAAACCCACACCCATAAACCTACATCAACTGGGTGGGGCTCATGGGCTGACCTATCAGCCACACCTGGTGCCTCTGGAGTTGAGCCATCACATATGGGATGCTGCTATTCCTCAGGATATAGGCATCATTCACAGAGCCAGGATACTTGGCATTGACATGGGAGATGTACTGGTCCGCCAAACACACCATCTGCACATTCAGAGAGTGAAAGCTTTTCCTATTTCTGAACACTTGCTCATTTCTCCAGCGTAGGACAAATGCAATATGTGTACCATAAATGGCACCAATGATGTTGGGGATATGTCCCAGTGCAGAGAAGCCAGCCTTCAATGTGGCCAAATCCTCCACCTGGGGGAATACGATGTAGCTGTGCATGTGTTTCAGCAGGGTAGACAACACTCTGGTCAGAACGTTTGAGAACATAGGCTCTGACATCCCTGATGCCATGGCCACTGTCGCTTGGAAGGAACCACTTGCCAGGAAATGGAGCACTGACAGGACCTGCACTAGAGGGAGTATACCTGTGGGGTGGCGGATAGCTGAGATCAGGTCTGGCTCCTTTTGGGTGCACAGTTCTTGGATTGTGGTCCTATCAAGTCTGTAGGTCAGGATAATGTGCCTGTCCTCCATTGTCGCCAGGTCCACCAGGGGTCTATACATGGGGGATGTCTCCATCTCCTATTCATCCTCAGTGGTTGAACTCTAGGGTGCAAAATGGTGAGCAGAAGGTCATATTCACACATATTTCAACATTAATATGCAATTTTTGTTTTACAGAAACGGTATGTGAACTCGTAAGTCAGTTGATGTGCCAATGTCTACTGTGACACAGTTAGGTGCCATGGCCTGTGCCCCCTTGAAATGGCAGCTGCCTGACCTGTGAGGAGGGACAAGTGGAAATGCAGTAATTCCGCCGGCATTGGGGGCCGTTGCGGTCAATGACTGCCACACAACACCGCATTGGTTATCTTTGGGCCCTATGGGTTCCAGGAGCCAATGGCGATGTATGCTGGCGGTGACGGTACGCACCGCCGTGGATGTGACCGCCATTTTCTATCTGTGCACTCACTTGCAACCTGACCTTCAACAGGAGAAGACCTACACTGCAAGTGCTGCTGTGACCTGTGTCTGGAAGCGACAATGGATCGAGTGTCTGGGGAAAGGGCCCCTGCCTTCAATTCGGAGGAGTTGGAGAGACTGGTGGTTGGGGTCCTACCTCAGTACACTTTACTCTATGGTCCTGCAGACAAACAGGTGAGTACACTGTGAGCAAGATGCGTGGGCCATGAATGTATGGATTGCTATGTGTGTAAGCCTCACGTGAGGTGGGGTATGAGGGGTCCTCGGCAGAGTGCTGCATGTATGGTGGTCAATGTATGTGTGTAAGTGGATGGGGAGGATATATTGGGCCATGAGTATAACAGTCCAGACATTATGACTAATACCTTTTCTGCTGTATTTTTTCTGCAGTTCAGTGCCTAGCAAAAAAGGGAATTTGGCGTGCCATCGCCAAGTATGTGCGGACCATGGGGGTCTTTGACAGACGGAGCACCCACTGCCGCAAACGGTGGGAGGACCTGCACCACTGGGAAAGGAAGACGGCGGAGGCCCAGCTGGGGCTGGCTTCCCAATGAGGAAAGGGTGCCCGTCGTACCCTGACCCCCCTGATGTTCTGCATCCTGGCAGTGGCCTATCCTGAGTTGGATGGGCGCTTGAAGGCATCACAGCAGCCACAAGGGGGTGAGGACAGATCCTGAATCATGACTTTGCGCACGTTAAGGTATTACCTGGGTGAGGGATGTGGGCTGCGAGTTCCCCTAGGCAAGGGCGAACATGGCAGGGTATGTTCAATGATGGGCAAGCTCAGATGCACTCCAACCCCAATAATGTTAGTGGGCATCTACTACTGGGCAGGGTCCTGAGGGTTTCAGGGGTGCAGCTAATGGCGTTAGGCATTGTACCCCATGGGCTGGTGACTAGCACTGTAACTGGTAGTGCATGGCCTAGTACATAGGGCTGTTCCCTGTGAGTTGTGCACGCCAACGGTAGTGTTGTTGCTGGCACTGACCAAGTGTATCCTCTGTCTCTCCCCCCTATTTTAGTTTTGTCACCCTGTCCTTGTGTGCATTAGCATAATCTGGCAGAGGAGCAGAGGCACCAGAGACGGAGGGAGCTGCATCCCACATGGGCCTGGAGGATGAATCCACCAACGGTGAAGGTACCAGTGGGACGGAGGGCGAGGGGAGCACCACGACGGAGACAGGAGGGGACACTACCGACAGCGACACCTCCTCCGATGGCAGCTCCCTGGCGGTGGCAGACACCTCTGTGGCCACCCCAACTACAGGTACAGCCGCCACCCCTGTACCAGCACCGCCCTCCCAGCAGCCCCTCAGCGTGTTTCCCGTGCCTGCTCACCCAGGAGGGTGGGCATCTCCTTTGCCCCAGGCACCTCAGGCCCTGCCCCATTCAGCCCTGCTGCCCTCAGTGAGGAGGCTATTGACCTCCTGAAATCCCTCTCTGTTGGGCAGTCAACCATACTGAATGCCATTCAGGGTGTAGCAGGGCATTTGCAACAAGCAAGTGCATACCTGGAGGGCATTCACACTGGCGTGGCGGCCCAACAGAGAGCATTCCAGGCTCTGGCCAACGCACTGATGGCAGCCATTGTCCCTGTCTCCAGCCTACCCCCTCCAACTTCCTCTACCCAGTCCCATTCCCCTCAACCCCAGCCTATCCCAAGCACACTTTCAGACCAGAAATCACCCAAATAAACACACAGAAGTGGCTCAGGCAAACACAAGCACCACACTTCATCTCACAAGCACTCACACAAGCACCATCCACATGCAGACACACCAACATCCACTGCCTCCACTGTGTCCCCCTCGTCGTCGTTGTCCACCTCCCTCCCAGTAGCGTCTCCACTCACACCTGCATGCACTACATCCTCATCCACTACCTCCATCACCAGCACGCCTATCACTACACACCCCTCACTGGCAGTCACCACCCCCAGATCAATGCACACGTCCCCTGTGTCCTCTCTCATTGTGTCTGTGCCCCCTCCTCCCAAAGTACACAAACGCAAGCACACACACACCCAACAGCCATCCACCTCACAACAGCATCCAGCCCATGCACCTGCACCCAAACACAGCAGACTGACACCTCTTACAACCACTCCCTCTTCCTTCACTCCCAAACCTTCACCCTCTTCCTGCTCCGGTAGCCCTAAGAACCTTTTCCTCACCACCCTTGACCTATTCCCTACCCCCCCAGTCCTTCACTTCGGGCCAGGGTGGCTAGAACCCAGCCCAGCACCTTAGCCACCCAGTCCACGGCCACTGTGGTTTCTGCAGCAACTGCAGGTGTGAGAGGCTCCACTGAGGCACCCGTCAGCCCAGCCAGTGTGCCAGCACCACCTGCCAAAGCCAAGAAGGGTCCGCCACCTAACAAGGTCAAGAAGGGGACACCAGACAGCAAGGGGAAGGAGGCACCACCAGCCAGCAAGGGCAAGAAAAAGACAACAGCTGGCAGAAGCAAGGAGGCACCACCATCTGCCAAGGGCAGGAAGGGGCACACAACACCAGCCATGCCACTTCAGCTGTCCGATGCTGCAGGTGAAGGCCTGGAGGTTACCACCACCACTGGCAGCACCGCCACCTGCACCGCGGCCAGCACCGCCACCTGCACTGCAGCCGCCACTGCCACATGCACTGCCGGCAGCAGCACCACTGCCAGCAGCAGCAGCCCCCGTGGGCAGCCGTCCAAGGCTGCAGGTGAAGGCCTGGAGGCTACCACCACCACTGTCAGCACCACCACCTGCAGCACAACTGGCATCCACTGAGCAGCCGTCACCGCTGGCGAACAGTGTGTAGTGGTGACTACATGGGCTGCAGTGCGTCCTAGCCCCTGTGACACCTGTCGGTGTGACACACAGGTGAGAGACTGTAACCCTGCCCCATCCAGTATATAGCACACTGGGCACAAGGCCCACCCTAGAACCAGTGGAAGAAGGCATCCACTCACCTCCTCCTTGCCAGGATGAAGCACACTGGGCACAAGACCCCCTCCAGAACCAGTGGAAGAAGGCATCCACTCACCTCCTCCTTGCCAGGATAAAGCACACTGGGCACAAGGCCCCTCCCAGAACCAGTGGAAGAAACCACCCACTTGAGAGACTGTGGCCTTGCACTCCCCAGGACCAAGCAGTGGGCAAACCACCCACTTGAGAGACTGTGACTTTGCACTCCCCGGGACCAAGCAGTGGGTAAACCACCCACTACAGAGACTGTGGCCTTGCACTTCCCAGCACCAAGCAGTGGGCAAAACACCCACTTGAGAGACTGTGGCTTTGCACTCCCAGGACCACGCAGTGGGCAAACCACCCACTTGAGATACTGTGGCTTTGCACTCCCCAGGACCAAGCAGTGGGCAAACCACCCACTAGAGAGACTGTGGACTTGCACTTCCCAGGACCAAGCAGTGGGCTAACCTCCCACTTGAGAGACTGTGGCTTTGCACTCCCCAGGACCAAGCAGTGGGCAAACCACCCACTTGAGAGACTGTGGCTTTGCACTCCCCAAGACCAAGCAGTGGGCAAACCACCCACTAGAGAGACTGTGGCTTTGCACTCCCCAGGACCAAACAGTGGGCAAACCACCCACGTGAGAGACTGTGGCTTTGCACTCCCCAGGACCAAGCAGTGGGCATGGAGCCCCCTCCAGGCCAGTGGTGTTGTACCATCTTCCGGCTGAGGTGCCCCCCCATTCCCATCCCCCTGAGGTGCCTGTATGTTTTCGACCTGATGCCCCTGCAGTGTTCTCTCCGTATTGAGGCAGGAGTCAAGTGTGGCCTTGGCCTATGTGTTTTGGCCCAGTGGGACAAGGACATTTTGGAGTGGGCATTGTCCCTCCTTTTGTATATATTGCACATATTGTACATACTGTTTATTGATTTAAGTACGTATTTATCTAAAACTGTATTATTGCACTAATTTTACTCCATTCCTTTTGTCCTTGCGTTTTTCCTGAGGGTTACGGGGTGTATATGTAATGTTGTTGCATCTGTTTGTGTGTATGGTGTTGGGAGTGGGGGTGTTGCATTTTGCATGTGTGTGTCACTCTCTTTTTCCTCCGCCCCTCCCTTGAGTGCTAGGTGCACTACTCACTGTGGTCATTTTCGCCGGCGTTCATGTTCCTGGTTGATTAGAAGGTACACCAGCATTGAGAAAAAGTGCAGCTAGGGCTCCATGGCGTCCTTGAGTGTCTAGACATGAGTCGTTTCCCTTCAGAGTACTGCTTCCGCCGTGCTTTTGATGGGTTTGGTACCGCCTCGGAAAAGGTGGCAGATAGGCGTGTTGTAATGTAGTGGGCGGTACATTGTCTTCCGCCTGGCTGTTGGTGGTTACCGCCGCGGTGTTTTTCCTACCGCCGTGGCAGTCGGTGTGTTAAAGAGGCTGTCTGTGTTGGCGGTTTCCACCGTGGTCATGATTCCAATTTTTTTTACCGCGGTCTGTTGGCGGTGTTACCGCCGCTTTATCGCCAACTGCCAGGGTTGTAATGAGGGCCTTAGTGTTGTGTGTGTTATGCCTTTAATTGTGTTTGACCAATGACTTTGTGTTTCACCACTGCGCATATTAGTAGCTCAATGTTCACCAGTAGCACATTAAGGGCCAGATGTAGCAAATAAAAAATTTGCGAGTTGCAAAGTGCGAGTCCATGCGACTCGCAATTTGCAAATCGCAAATTGGTATGCAGTACGGTGTCTCAGACACCGACTGCGACTCGCTATGGGGTCGCAATGACCCACCTCATCAATAATTATGAGGTGGGTCGCAAATTGCGGCCCCAGAGAGAGTATAGGCACTCGCAAACATGGAGGCCTGCTGTCGTCAGCAGACCTCCATGTTCGTGACTGCTTTCAATAAAGCATTTTTTTATTTTTTATGTGTAGCCCGTTTTCCTTAAAGGAAAACGAGCTGCACTTAAAAAAAAAAACGAAACCTTTAGTTTCGTTTTTTTTTCAGGGCAGGTAGTGGTCCCTTGGACCACTACCTACCCTGAAAAAATTGTTTTGGGTCCATTCACAAAGTGGAAGGGGTCCCATGGGGACCCCTTTCAATTTGCGAGTGGGTTACCATCCACTTGAAGTGGGTGGTAACTGCGACACCATTTGCGACCGCGTAGGCGGTCGCAAATGGTATTGCATACCACTCAGAATCGCAAATAGGAAGGGAACACCCCTTCCTATTTGCGATTCTGAAATGCATATGCATTTCTGCATAGCAAAGAGGCATTTGCGCCTCGCAAACGGCGATTTTCGCCGTTTGCGAGGCGCAAATCCTTTGCTACATCTGGCCCCAAATGTTGTATTCAGTTTAGCTGCCTATTGGCTTTAACATGGCATTAGACATTACATTCAGTATTCAGTTTAGCTGTCTATTGGCTTTAACATGGCATTAGACATTACATTCTGTATTCAGTTTAGCTGCCTATTGGCTTCAACATGGCATTAGACATTACATTTGGTATTTAGGTTAGCTGCCTATTGGCTTAAACGTGGAGTTAGACATTGCAGTTGAGACATTGCAGATGAGCTGTGTTTTTCCACATGGTTGACCAAGCTGTGTTTTTCGTATTGAATTCACACCAAACCCTAGCTGATAAGAGAGTGTAGATTTTGTGTTTACCTCTCAATCCAGCCTGGGAACGAGTGAAGTTTGGAGACTTGGCCACTCTCCAGACTTGTTCGGTTCCCACACTGAGCCAGCATTTTTGCTTTTAATGGTGGCCCTGGGCAGCAGCGAGGGGAGATTCTCCAGGACTTCAGTCAGGAGCGGACGTCAGCTGCCTGGCTCCTGTTTGGGTGGAAAGTCTCCTTCTCGCAGTTGAACAGGAGTCATCAACTTGAAGATAGGAGAAAGATGACAAGCAGTGATAGGCCCTACGATGATGCACTTTTGACTTTTATTCTTTGCTTTGAAGTTATGCTATAATATAACCACATTTATTTGCTGTGTACATTGCAATTGAGAAGTACTTTGATATATTTTGCTTTCATTGCTGCGACTACTTTTAAACGTGTGCTTCCAACCTACTAATCTCGTCTTTCAGGAACCTCGTGGTGAAGTAATAATAATAAATGTCTTCTTTAAACTAGAAGTGCATTCCAGAGAAGTTTTGTCAGCTCAGTCATAAGATAAGGAAAGCAAAACAGTGTGCCACTGGGGGCCCCTTACATAGGACCCCTTGGCTGGAACTGGGTATGTTGGGCTTGTCCTGGGGACACTGGTTACCTGTGGTGGGCATTGGGGTTGTGGTAATGACTCCTGTCTATTATTAGACAGGAGTCATTTTTTGGCTGCTTGTGTGTCAAAAAATGACGCTAGGCTGACTAGCGGCAGATATTTCGCTAGTACCATTTCCCCTAACGCCATCCATCACCGGCTAGCAACTTTTTTTGAGACGCTAGCCATTCTTTAGCGCCATCATGCGTCATTTCGTAAATATTGTGCATGGGTGGCGTTAGGTAATGGTCTAGGCTTGCGTTAAATTAAATGACACACAACTGCGCTAGCGCAGTTGTGCACCATTTTTCATAAATATGGGCTGTAGTATCATCCACAGTGGTCATATTTAATGACATACTATGGGGCATATTTAAGAAAAGTGTGTGTATTTAAAATCCAATGCACAATGGCGCAGGGTAGGGGGGAATAACGTCATTTTTTGACGCTACTGATGTACTCCGCAGAAGTAGCGCCAAAATTTTAATGCTACTCCTGCAAAGTACATAGTGGTATTCAGTGGCATGCCCCCTTTTAACGTCCACTCTGAGTAGGTGTTAAAAGTGCCCAAAAAAATGACGCACCATTTTTTTTGGCCCCCCTTAGAGGGGAACACCCACTTTGTAGACTTTATGCCTGGTGCAGGCATAATGCAGCGCACAGGGTTACAAATGCATGCATTTAGCACATTAGCGTAAAAAAGACACTGATGTGACATTAGAATGGCGCTAGGGGCTCTTAAATATGCCCCTGAACGTCTCCATTGTGACGTTTCCTTGGTATGAAAGGCTGGTATCCAGCAGGGTCCAGCAACATTGCACACAAGGAGCCAGATGTACAAAGCTGTTTAGTGGTCACTATCAGAGAAATGTGCTGATTGCAACCGCTAAATGGCCTTGTACCATGTACCAACCCTATTTTGCGAGTCAGTAACCTATTATCACTCCTATTACAATGCCAAGGGCGTCACTTCCTAATAATGAGTCACAGGGCGATGTATGATTGTTTTGCGATTGGGAATGCTGTTGCAAAACAATCGCAGTTACCACCAATTTCAAAATGGTGCTAACCCATTCACAAATGGCAAGGGGTCCCCAAGAGACCCCTTCTCCTTTGTGAATGGGGGCATCAACATTTTTTCATAGCAGGCAGTGGTCCCACCAACCACTGCCTACTCTGAAAAAACAAAAAGAAAACTTTCCTTTAAGGAAAACGAGCTACATTTTTTAAAAATTGCTTTATTTAAAAAGCAACCACGGACTTGGTGGTCTGCTGATGTCGTAAGTGGCCAGGGTATGACCAAACATGGGTCCCTTGGTCACTGTGCCACTGGATTCAAGATAATCTGGCTGATGTGAGGTGATACCCTGAAAGTGTTCCCAGGATGCTTGTTTCCGGTCCAGGGAGGACTTGGCCTGGCAGTTCAGGCTGGACTGTTCCCATTGAGAGCAGTGTCAAGACTGATTTGCATATGGCTGGGTCAAAACTGGGGTGGCATAGTGAGAAAAAGAACAATGGATTAAACCCAGATCTGTGACTGGGGGTGAGGGTTTGAAAAGTTTCAGCACTCAATCTATCATCCTTTTGTGTTGCTAAAGGCAACCCTAGCAGACCACCATCCCTGTCATTGTAGCCAATCACAATGAGTCCCAAATTGCAAACTGCCTCATGAATATTGATGAGACATGTCCCTTGCAACCCATTTGTGAATGGCAAACAGTGTTGAAGACACTGTTGTACATTAGGGATTGCGACTCGCAATTTGTGAATCAGTAAAATTTGCAAACTGTGAGTCGCAATCCATAGTGGTCGTACATCTGGCCCAAGGACCCCATTCTGGGAGGATCAATGCGGCTGACTGGAGCTCAGAAAGCAGTAGGGGCTGAGCAGGCTCCTGAAAGGATGGGGGCAAGGGAACAAGGTGAGTAAATGACCCAAAAGAAAACTGGAATGAAAACCAAACTGAACTTGAAACCAACCCAAAAACTGACTTAAAATTCCCATTCCCCTCCTCCTCCCCTCTTCTCTTCCACTTCCTCCTTCCCTCCCCATTTCTCCCCTTTCCTTTTACTTCCCTCCCTGCCTCCCCTCTTCCCTTCCACTTCCTTCTACATGCATCTCTCTTCCCATTCTTTCCCTTCACTTCCCTTCTCCTGACTCCCATCTCTCTTTTCTCCCATCTCCCACTCCCCTCTTCCCTTGTCCACTCCCCTCTCCCCTTCTACTTCCCTCATACCCACACCCCACTTCCCTTCCACGTTCCTTCTCCCCACTCCCATCTTCCATTCCATGTTCACCCTCTCTTCTTTCCCATACCCCCACACTCCCCATTCCCTTCAACTTCCTTTCTCTCTCTGTCCTCTCATCCACTTTCTTCTCCCCTTCAGGTCCCCTCCCATCCTCTTATCTCTTTTCTCCCTCTCATCCAATCATCTCCTCTTCCCTCTTTCATTTCCTTCCCCGCCTCACCTCCTTTCCTCTCTTCTTCTGCATTCCTTCATCTCTCCCCCTTCTCATGCTGGCTGCTCCCATCCCACCCAATGCCTTCTTCTGTCCTCCTCATTCCCTCCTCCCTCCTTCCTCCTTGCTTTGTCCTTTGTCCTCACTCCTCTCTTACCATCCACTTCCATCCTCACTCTTCTCTTCCCTACTCTCACTCCCCCTCCCCAGTTTCCTCCTCTCTACTCCTCCCTTCTTCATGTCCACTTCCTTCTTCCCACCCTACTTCACTCTTTCCTTCCTTCTAATTCCCTACTCCTCACTCCTCTCTTCCCTTTCGCTCCTCTCTCCCCCTCCCCTCCTCCCTCCTCCCTCCTCCATACTTCACTTCACTTTCCTGCTCCCCATTCACCTCTTTCCTTTCCTTCCATTCCCCCTACCCATACACTCTTTCCCTTTCTGCTCTCTTCTGTCACATCCCTCACTTTCCTGCCCCTTCTACTTGCCTCCTTCCTACTTCTATCTCTCTTCAGGCCCATCCTCACACTCTGCTCTTCCCTTCCACTTTCCTCTTCTCTCTTCTTTCCTAGACTCCATTCCCCTCTTCCCTTCAGCTTCCCTCCGCATGCCACCCCCCTTGCCCCTTCCAGCCTCTCCTGTCTTCCTCCTTCCACTTCCCACTCTCCCATCCCATCTGCCTTTCTGTTTCCACTTTCTTCAGCAATCTCTGGGATTTCCTTGCACCATTTATTACAGCACTTTTAACGCCTGCTCAGGAACAGGCGTTAAAAGGGCGCTTCCATTCTTTAGAATGGGCCCCTATGTACTCTGCAGGAGTTCATCAATAGTGTCATTAAAAATGATACTATTGCCCCCTACACTGCGCCATGGTGCACTGTATTTTAAATACGGTGCACACATGGTGGCGGTAGGTGGGGTGCTAAGGGGTTCAGGGAAAGTGGCTTTGCAGTCGGTGCAGCGCCACTTTCCATAAATCCGTCTCTATGTTTATTATACTTACGTTGTTAAAGTGGGGGGGACTTGGGGGATGACGAGGATGAGGGGAGTGCACTGTGCACTCCCCTCAGTGCGCATATGTGTTTGGCCAGCAGTCTCAGGATGGCCAAACACACATGCGCACTGTGCTTTCTCCACCCTGATACTGTGTTGCCGGGCTGGAAAGAAAAGGCCCCTGTTCCTCTTCCTTTACTACTTTCTTCCTCCCTACTTAACTCTTCCCTATTCCCCCACTCCTCTCCTCCCCACTCCCCACCCCTTTCTTTTCTCTCCCTTCCCCCACTTCCATCCTCCCCACTGCCCTTCCACTTCCTTATTCCCTCTCTCTTCTCTCCCATCTCCCAACTCTTCTACGTCCCTATTCCCCTCCCTTCTCTCTTGTCTCCAATCCTCCCCTCTCCCCTCATTCCCTCCTCCTCGTACCTTCTCTCCCTTCCCCCACTCTCCTCTTCCCTTTCATTTCCCTTCTCCCCTCTTCCATTCCACTCCTCTCTCATCCCTGCCTTTTCCCTAATTCTCTTCTATTCCCTGTTCTCCACTCTTACCTCCCACTTCCATCCCCCTCCCATCCAGGTCTTTCAAATCCACACCCTGCCCCTTCCTATGCTCTCCCCTCTTCCCTTCTACTTCCCTCCTCCTTCAAACCCACTCCTCCTTTCTCCTCCCCTCTTCCTTTCCACTCCCTACCCCTTCCACTTCCCTCCCCTCTATTTCCCATTCCCTCCTCTTGCCTTTCATTTCACTTCCACCACGCCCCTCCATTCCCCTCCTCTTCCCTCCCAGCACTCCTACACTTTTCTACCATCCTCTATTCTCATCTTCCTTCCCCCTCCTCTTCCCTTCCACTTCCCTCTCCCCTTCCATCCTCTCCCCTCACAATTTCTTAACATCTTCTTTCCTGCCTCCCTTTGTCTCTGCCGTGTCTTCTCGCCCCCTCTTGTGTACTCTTCCCACCTTACAATCACCTCATGCATCCTTGCCTCCTCCCTTCCTCTCCTTGCTCTTCTGCTTCCCTTCCCTCCCCCTTCACCCGTGTCAAACCTCCTCACCGCCTCTGCCCTCCTTTCCTCTGTTCCCCTCTCCTCTCTATCCTATCTGTTTGCCTACTCCCATCCCCTCATTTCTCTTCTCTTCTCTTCTCTTCTCTTCTCTTCTCTTCTCTTCTCTTCTCTTCTCTTCTCTTCTCTTCTCTTCTCTGCTCCTCCTACCTGTCTCTCCTCCCCTCCTATTGTCTACTTCCTTCTCATACCCTCCCTTCCTCTCCCATCTCTCCTCACCTCATCTACCCTCATCCCTCCTCTCCCCCATAACCTCTTTTCCCCCTCCTCACCCCTCTTCTTTGTCCCTACTTCCATTGTCTCTCTTCTGCTCTTCTCTTCTTTTTTCTCCCACCTCCCCTCACCTCGCCTCTCCTTTCCTCCCTTCTCATCTCTTCTGTTCTCTACAACCTCTCCTCTACCCTCCCTTCTACTCCTCTCTCCTATCCTGTTCCACCCCCTCATATCTCCTCTCCACTCTCTTCTCAAATTGCCTTCCCTCCCCATTCCCATCTCATCCCATCCTCTCACCTATTCCCTTCCCATCTTCCATCTCCCTTCCATCCACTCCTCTATACTCTCCTCCCCTTCCACTCGAATCCCATTGAATCCCCTTCCCTCCCCTCCCATACTATCCTCTCCACTCGCCTCTTCACTTTCGCTACCCTCCTGCCCACCTTCGCCTCTGTTGTATTCTTTTGTTACATTCATTTGCAGTCTCTTTAAAGAATGTGGAAGTGGAATGTAAATACGTGGGAAGAGGGAATGAAATGTGAGGGTGGAACGGGCGGACACTTTACGTTGGATGTTGTAGAGGCAAGATGCGCTTTACTACTCAGAATAAAATCTGTAAAACTTACCTGGTTCCTGCGTCCTGTATACAACAGAAACTGGCAACGAGGATGGGATCCCTTTTCATGTTACTTTCTGTGCTTTACTGCTGCTGGATGAAGCTGGAGATCGAGAGATCCTGCGAGTCATCGGACATTCAGAGAAAGACGTTGGAAGGGGAAAGACATAAAATCGGCAAAAGACGCTAATTCAGAGACGTGCCTACATCTCCCGACGGGCAAGTATACTTTTGCCCTCGGGTGTTGTTTGTTTTTTTATTCTCTTGACAACGTAACGGGAAGCAGGAATCTGTTGCGATTGGGGTTGCCTAGCAACCAATGACACTTCTCTGCACGAGCACGTTTTGGAAAACGCTTGCTGTGTTTATTTCGGGTCATCTAGCAACCGATGACGCTTCTCTGCGCGAGCACGTTTTGGAAAACGCTCGCTGTGTTTATTTAGTTTTCCCAGTAACCAAGCCTGTTATGGTTGTTTGGCAACCGAAGACGCATATCATTGCGTCCCCAATTAAAAAGCGCGTGTTTTTTTTTTTACGGACTGTTCATTACTACAAGGTTCTGTGATATGGCATATACCTTAAACAACTTAGACACTGTTGGGTATTAAAAGCCTTTACTATTTATTTACAGACTGTTTCTTTTTACAAGGAACTGTATAGCAGCAAGATCTTTAAAGTTCTCTGAAACTATTTTTTTTTTTTGTAAAAACAAAAAAAAAATATCTAAACCAATATGCAATTTGAGCCTCCTGCGAAGTTTTTACAAATAAAAGGGGACCCACCCATTCCTTGGTCTAGGTGGAAGGAAGAATTTTTGACTTACCTAAAAGCAATTGATGAAGATGGAATGTCTCAGGAGAGGAAGAAGAACATTCTATTACATTGTTTAGGATCAGAAGGGCAGCTCATTTTTAGGACATTACCACAAGTAATAGTTCATGATGAAGAAACTGATGTGTTCAATGATGCATTACGCAAACTTGAGAATAGATTTAAGCCGACCATGAGCATTGCATTGAACAGATTTACATTTTATACTAGAACTCAACAGGAAGACGAAGCGTTTGATTAATGTTTGACAAGTTTACGCAGTCTATCTATGCACTGTAATTTTGGACCCATCACAGATGAGATGATCAGGGATCAGATCATCGTACATGTGAGGAGCAAAAGGATTCAGGAACAATTATGGGTGATGGGGGATCCAAAGTTACAGGACGTAATAAATACGGCCAAAGCAGTGGAACAATCGGAAAAATGGATGAGGACAGTACAAAACTCTGAAAAAAGTAACTCACCGAATTGGGATGTGGTCGGAGCTGTTGGAAATAATACTGGCTATAATAGATTCACATTGACGGGTACTACAGGAAACAAGAGGGATGATAGGAGTAAGAAAACAGATAGAATGTCATGTTATAGGTGCGGGAGTTTGAGTCACATTGCAAATTCTACACAATGCCCTGCGATTGGTAAAGAATGCAACAAATGTGGAAAGTCTGGACTCTTTGCCAGAGTGTGTATGGATATTAAAACTGGTGATGGAAATGATAGGAGGAAAATCTCGTATGTGCAGGATGAGAGGGAAAAAGGGGTAGTGCTTTCTGTTAAAAATGATGTAATCAACAAAACTGGAAAAGTTGTGAAACAGCCTAAGTGTACAATAGTGGTTGAAGGTCAAGAACTGGAGCCCATGGCGGATTCTGGTTCTCCTTGGACGATCATCACATATGATTATTTTGCGGAAAAGTTTAAGTCGCTGTGGGGTGTATCTAACTTAGCCTCCTCAGATATAGTGGCTGAGGGGTTTGACGGTACAACAATCAATATTCTTGGATATATGGAGACCTCTGTGTGTTTTAAAGGGCGTACTGCTATGATCAAGATGTATGTTGCAGAGAAAGGTGTTAATGTCCTGGGATGGAGGGATCAAGCTGAGTTGGGTATAATTCTGAACCCCAGGGCGATTGAACCAGTGATGCTGGTGGGGGATGGGGAAAAGTCTAGTTGGATTACATCCAAATTTCCTAAAGTATTTTCTGAAACACTAGGCAAATTAAAAAACTACAGCCATAGGATTAAGCTTAAAGAGAATGCTAAACCTGTTGTGCAGAAATTGAGAAATGTTCCCATTGGTATACGTGAGAAGTTGAGAAATAATTTGGATGAAATGGTGAAAGAGGGTGTCATTGAGGAAGTGGAGTCATCTGTATGGGTTTCTCACATTGTTTTGGCTCGTAAACCAGATAAATCGTTGAGGCTGTGTGTTGACCTGAGAGCCTTGAATGCTAATATTGTAGTTAATTGCCATCCCCTACCAAATATTAATGAAGTTGTTAGCATGCTTGAAGGAGCAAAGATATTCTCTACGTTGGATCTGAGGTCGGCCTATCACCAGATTGAACTCACAGAAGACTCTTGTCATCGCACTGCATTCATCACGCTACAGGGTCTATACCAATTTAAATGTATGCCGTTTGGATTAGAATCGGCGGCATCTGTGTTCCAGAGGGCAATGTTTATAATGTTCAAAGATATGGATAAGTTTGTTAAGTGTTTCCAGGATGATGTCTTGATATATTAAAAAAACGAACAGGAACACAGAGAACATCTTGAAAAAGTGTGTGAGGTATTCAATAGGAATGGACTAACTCTGAAGTTTAAGAAATGTCATTTTTTTGCAGAGTCTGTCGAGTATTTGGGGCACAACACCTCAGAGAACGAGGTTGTGCCCAAAAGTTCTCTGGTTAAAGCAATAGTGGATGCACCTATGCCTGACAATCGTGAAAAGCTTTTGTCCTTTGCTGGGTAATGTGAATACTACAGCAAATTTATTGAGAATTTTGCGACTAAAATGGAACCTTTAAGAGAGTTAACCCGTAAAAATTGGAGTTTGTGTGGCCGGATAGGCAGGAACGTGCATTTGAGACTATAAAAAAGGAAATTGCGTGTGCACCTACCTTCAAACCTTTCAATATCAAAGCTCTGTGTATCGTGACAGTGGATGCCAGTATGTATGGTATTGGGGGTGTTTTGTCACAAAGAATTGGAAAGGATGAATGGAATGTTACATTTCCTTCTCGCACTTTGAATGATGTGGACAGGAGGTATGCAGTTATCGAGAAGGAGTTGGTCGCATGTGTTTGGGCAATTGAGCATTTTCGCAACAATATATGAGGCTCACGGTTTGTACTTTGTACTGATCACAAACTGCTGGTGGGCATTTTATCCCCAGGTGGTGGTTGGAATGCAACTGCCCAGATTGCAAGATTGGTATCGAGACTGCAGGAATATTCTTTCGACGTTGAGTATGTGCCTGGTAGAAGCAGATTGTTTGTTGCGTCTACCTCAAGAAGCCCCTGATAAGCGAGATAGAGGTGAATCTGGAGATTTGGACATTGTTTCTGTGGTGTCTGAATTCATAGTCAAAGAGTTTAAATCTGTGGAGGAGAAGGAATGGTTTGAGAAAGATCAAGAGGACTCTGTGCTACAACAAGTCAAAGGTTATGTGAAATTGGGTTGGCCAAGGAAGGAAAGAATATTAGAAGAGGTGGCTCTCTTCTTTAAGATAAGAGAGGAGTTGGAAATTGAGAAAGATCTCTTATTTAAGAGGGGGAAATGTATTCCACCTATGGGCATGCAATCGGTGATTTTAAGTTTGGCCCATCTTGGTCACCCAGGAATGTCGTCCATGAAAAAATTGATATGTACCTCTTTTTGGTGGCCTGGTATGGATAAGATGGCGGAGAGGACGGTTAGGGAGTGTAGTGTATGTATTAATGCTGAAAAAATGCTTAAGACCGTGCCTGCGCCTTTGCGTCCTGTACCATGGCCAGATTCCCCATGGCAAACATTGGGATTGGATATTTCTGGTCCATTCTCTTTTCTACCTCATGAAGCAAGGTTTGCCTTGGTGCTTGTTGATTACCATTCCAAGTGGCCAGAAGTAAAGTTAGTACCGCAAGTGGCCTCGAGTGTGGTTATTGAATTCCTTAAGGAAGTATTTGCGAAGGAAGGGTATCCTGAGACTCTTGTAACTGATAATGGGGTTCAACTGGTTTCGAAAGAGATGGAAAGTTTCCTTAAGTACTGCAACATCAAACATGTGACCACCTCTTTATATGAACCACAAGAGAATGGTCAGGTGGAGAGGTTTAATCGCGTACTTAAGGAATGTATTGGTTGGGCACTGAGTTTTGTAGGAGTTTGGAAGGAGAAAGTAAGGGAGAAGTTGTGGTATTACCGCATTACCCCGCATAGAACCACAGGGGTTAGTCCATTTAGATTGTTAAGGGGTAGAGATCCTGTGTCTAAGCTTTGTCCCTGGTGGTTCAAAAAGATGTGGCAAAAGTGATGGTGTGCTTGATATTGAGAGAGTTAAGGATTACGTGATGGGAAAACAGGAAAAGAGCAAGGAATCATATGATAGGAAGTGGAAGGTGAGAGAGCCTACATTAATTGTAGGTGGTTGGGTCAGGGTAAGAAAGCCAGGATTTATAAGAAAAGACATGCCTAAGTTTGGAAGAGCCATGAAGGTTGTAAAGGTGTTCAATAAGAAGGTGGTTACCCAGGATGGCAGAGTTTGGAACGTTAACAGACTGACAAGGTGTCCTCCTGATCAAGGTGGTAAATTGGATCTTATGGGTTCGGGGGCTATAGTGAGTGGGAGGTTTGTAGAACCCATTTGTGCGGATGTGATTGATGGTGGTGCTAGCGGTGTGATTGATGAAGAAGGAGATTTTGTTGAGACTGGTAGTTCTGTGTACAATAGAGATTGGGAGAGCAATGAAAGCAATGGAAGGAGTGGTATGGATGAAGGTGTAGAAGATGATTCTATTGCATCGAGAGTGAAGTTTGATGGGCGTATTAGACAGAGATCTTCACGATTAGTTGATTATGTGTAGGTATGTATGGTATATCCTCATTGTTCTTGGTATATATCTTTATAATTATTGGTTTCACTTTAGATTGTTACTCCATTTGTTTATTTTGTTAAGGGGGGAAATGTGTTGTATTCTTTTGTTACATTCATTTGCGGTCTCTTTAAAGAATGTGGAAGTGGAATGTAAATACGTGGGAAGAGGGAATTAAATGTGAGGGTGGAACGGGCGGACACTTTACGTTGGATGTTGTAGAGGCTGTAGGAGGCTGGCCTGGCTTGTAGTGCGTCCCATATGTACTTACACCTTGTGCCAGGTCCAGTTATCCCTTATTAGTGTAGAAGAGGTGTTTCTAGCAGCTTAGGCTGATAGAAGGTAGCTATGGCAAAGCAGCTTAGGCAGAACTAGGAGACATGTAAAGCTCCTACTATACCACTGGTGTCATATGCACAATATCATTAGGAAACACAATACACAGAGTTACTAAAAATAAAGGTACTTTATTTTTATGACAATATGCCAAAAGTATCTCAGTGAGTACCCTCAGTATGAGGATAAGTTATATACACAAGATATATGTACACAAACCAAAATTAGGTAAGTAATAGCAAGAAAAGTAATGCAAACAGTGTAGAATTACAATAGATTGCAATAGGAGCACATAGGTATAGGGGCAACACAAACCATATACTCCAAAAGTGGAATGCGAACCACGAATGGACCCCAAACCTATGTGAGCTTGTAGAGGGTCGCTGGGACTGTAAGAAAACAGTGAGGGTTAGAAAACAGTAATGCAAATACTGTAGAAATACAATAGATTGCAATAGGAGCACATAGGTATAGGGGCAACACAAACCATATACTACCCCCAGAGAGCACAGAAGCCGTGATAGGGGGATTCTGGAAGAAGAACAAACACCAGCAATGCAACAACAGTGGATTTCCGGACCTGAGTACCTCTAAGACAAGGGGACCAAGTCCAATAGTCCCGACAGTGTCGAGAGTGGGCAGGACCCCAGGAAATGCCAGCTGAAGGTGCAAGGAAGCTGCCACTGGTTGGAAGAAGCTTGGAGTTCTGCAAGAAGGAAACAGACTAGGAACTTCTCCTTTAAAAGACGGATGTCCCACGTCGCGATGAAGCTTGCAGAGGTATTCCCACGCAGAAAGACCGCAACCAAGCCTTGCTAGCTGCAAGGGTCGTGGTAGAGGTTTTTGGGTGCTGCTGTGGCCCAGGAGGGACCAGGATGTCGCCACTTGGAGGAGGAGACAGAGGGGGCACCCAGCAACTCAGGGAGTCCTCACAGAAGCAGGCAGCATCCGCAGAAGTACCTGAACAGGCACTTGGAAGGGAAGTGAACCGGAGTCCACGTGAAGTCACAAAAGGGAGTCCCACGACGCCGGAGGACAACTCAGAAGGTTGTGCACTGCAGGATAGAGTGTCGGGGACCCAGGCTTAGCTGTGCATGAACGAAATCCTGGAAGAGTACACAGGAGCCGGAGCAGCTGCAAATCCTGCGGTACCCAGCAATGCAGTCTAGCGTGGGGAGGCAAGGACTTACCTCCACCAAACTTAGACTGAAGAGTCACTGGACTGTGGGAGTCACTTGGACAGAGTTGCTGAGTTCCAGGGACCACGCTCGTCAGGCTGAGAGGGGACCCAGAGGACCAGTGATGCAGTCTTTTGGTGCCTGCGTTAGCAGGGGGAAGATTCCGTTGACCCACTGGAGATTTCTTCAGAGCTCCTGGTGCAGGGAGGAGGCAGGCTACCCCCAGAGCATGCACCACCTGGAAACAGTCGAGAAAGCCGGCAGCATGAGGCGATACAAGGTTGCTAGTAGTCGTCTTGCTACTTTGTTGTGGTTTTGCAGGCGTCCTGAGCAGTCAGCGGTCTATCCTTTGGCAGAAGGTGAAGAGGGAGATGCAGAGGAACTCTGGTGAGCTCTTGCATTCGTTATCTAAAGAATTCCCCAAAGCAGAGACCCTAAATAGCCAGAAAAGGAGGTCTGGCTACCGAGGAAGGAGGATTGGCCACCAAGAGAGGTAAGAGCCTATCAGAAGGATCCTCTGACGTCACCTGCTGGCACTGGCCACTCAGAGCAGTCCAGTGTGCCCCCAGCACCTCTAAATCCAAGATGGCAGAGGTCTGGGACACACTGGAGGAGCTCTGGGCACCTCCCCTGGGAGATGCAGGTCAGGGGAGTGGTCACTCCCCTTTCCTTTGTCCAGTTTCGCGCCAGAGCAGGGTGGGGGGATCCCTAAACCGGTGTAGACTGGCTTATGCAGAGATGGGCACCATCTGTGCCCATCAAAGCATTTTCAGAGGCTGGGGGAGGCTACTCCTCCCCAGCCTTCACAGCTACTTCCAAAGGGAGAGGGTTTAAAACCCTCTCTCAGAGGAAATCCTTTGTTCTGCCTTCCTGGGCCAGGGCTGCCTGGACCCCAGGAGGGCAGAAACCTGTCTGAGGGGTTGGCAGCAGCTGCAGTGGAGACCCCGGAAAGGCAGTTTGGCAGCAGGGGAGGTACCCAGAGCTCCTCCAGCGTGCCCCAGACCTCTGCCATCTTGGATTCAGAGGTGTGCTGGCACACTGGACTTCTCTGAGTGGCCAGGGCCAGCAGGTGACGTCAGAGACTCCTTCTGATAGGCTCTTACCTCTCTTAGTAGCCAATCCTCCTTCCTAGGTAGCCAAACCTCCTTTTCTAGCTATTTAGGGTCTCTGCTTTGGGGAATTCTTCAGATACCGAATGCAAGAGCTCACCAGAGTTCCTCTGCATCTCCCTCTTCACCTTCTTCCAAAGGATCGACCGCTGACTGCTCAGGACGCCTGCAAAACTGCAACAAAGTAGCAAAGGCGACTACTGCAACCTTGTATCGCTTCATCCTGCCGGCTTTCTCGCCTGTTTCCTGGTGGTGCATGCTCTGGGGGTAGCCTGCCTCCTTCTTGCACCAGGAGCGCTGAAGAAATCTCCCGTGGGTCGACTGAATCTTCACCCTGCAACTGCAGGCAACAAAAGACTGCATCACTGGTCCTCTGGGTACCCTCTCAGCACAACGAGCATGGTCCCTGGAACTCAGCAACTCTGTCCAAGTGACTCCCACAGTCCAGTGACTCTTCAGTCCAAGTTTGGTGGAGGTAAGTCCTTGCCTCCCCATGCTAGACTGCATTGCTGGGTACCACGTGATTTGCAGCTGCTCCGGCTCCTGTGCACTCTTGCAGTATTTCCTTTGTCTGCAGCCAAGCCTGGGTCCCTGACACTCCAACCTGCAGTGCACAACCTTCTGAGTTGTCCTCTGGCGTCGTGGGACTCCCTTTTCTGACTTCGGGTGGACTCTGGTTCACTCCTCTTCTAAGTGCCTGTTCCGGTACTTCTGCGGGTGCTGCCTGCTTCTGTGAGGACTCCCTGACTTGCTGGGCGCCCCTTCTGTCTCCTCATCCAAGTGGCGACATCCTGGTCCCTCCTAGGCCACAGCAGCATCCAAAAAACGAAACCGCGACCCTTGCAGCTAGCAAGGCTTGTTTGCGGTCTTTCTGCGTGGGAACACCTCTGCAAGCTTCTTCATGACGTGGGACATCCATCCTCCAAAAGGGAAGTTCCTAGTCCTGTTCGTTCTTGCAGAACACAAAGCTTCTTCCATCCGGTGGCAGCTTCCTTGCACCCTCAGCTGGCATTCCTGGGCTCCTGCCCACTCTCGACACTGTCGCGACTCTTGGACTTGGTCCTCTTCTCTTACAAGTACTCAGGTCTGGAAATCCACTGTTGTTGCATTGCTGGTGTTGGTCTTCCTTGCAGAATCCACCTATCACGACTTCTGTGATCTCTGGGGGTTGTAGGTGCACTTTACACCTACCTTACAGGGTCTTGAGGTGGGCTATTTTCCTAACCCTCACTGTTTTCTTACAGTCCCAGCGACCCTCTACAAGCTCACATAGGTTTGGGGTCCATTTGTGGTTTGCATTCCACTTCTGGAGTATATGGTTTGTGTTGCCCCTATACTTATGTGTTCCTATTGCAATCTATTGTAACTTTACACTGCTTGCATTACTTCCTTTTGCTATTACTGCATATTTTTGGTATTGTGTACATATATCTTGTGTATATTTCTCATCCTCATACTGAGGGTACTCACTGAGATACTTTTGGCATATTGTCATAAAAATAAAGTACCTTTATTTTCAGTATATCTGTGTATTGTGTTTTCTTATGAAATTGTGCACATGACACCAGTGGTATAGTAGGAGCTTTACATGTCTCCTAGTGCAGCCTAAGCTGATCTGCTATAGCTACCTTCTTTCAGCCTAAGCTGCTAGAAACACCTCTTCTACACTAATAAGGGATAACTGGACCTGGCACAAGGTGTAAGTACCTCTGGTACCCACTACAAGCCAGGCCAGCCTCCTACATTGGTTGTGCAGCGGTGGGATAAGTACTTGTAACTACTTACCACTTTGTCATTTTGTACTTTTCATAAGAGAATAATATACAAAACAAGTTCAGTGTATGTACACCTAACCAAAAAGTTTTGCTTTTCTTCTCTTACACTTTCTGCTAAGTGCTGAAAAGTACTTCTAAACTTCTAAAAGTTTCCAAAAAGTTTGAAAACGTTTTTTTTTCCTGTTCTTTAAAAAGTCCTGAAACTTTTTCTCTCTTCTCACTGTCTCTAAACCTTTTCTATCATGTCTGATGTAGGTACTGCTCTTAAATTGGTCAATACAACTTATGACAATTTAAACGTCAAGAACCTAAGGAGTCTCTGCATTGATAGAGGATTAGTGGTAGGGAAGAAACCTTCTAGAGAATTTCTGTATAACATGCTCAGTGAGAATGATAAGTCCCTAGGTGGCACTTCATCTGAGAAGTTACTAGATAGCTCACACTCTGACTCAGGGGAACCCCTTGAGGGAGTTGTACAGGGTTCTCTTCCAAATCTGCCCCTTAGCAGACCACCTAGCAATGTAGGTAGTAATAGGAGCTCCCATCATAGTAGGGATGCTTTTGTTCCTGGAGGCCAGGTTGTTAGAGTGCAAGCTGTTAGGGACAGGTCTCCCTCTGTTGGTTCCAATATATCCTCAGTGTCTAAACATTCCTAACCCACCCACCCCGAAGACAACATGTTAGAAAGGTAACTCAAAAAGTTGAGAGTGGAAGAGACCAGGCTGAAGCTTAAACTGTAACAGTTGGCTCTAGACAGGGAATCCCTAGACCTGGAGGAGAGACAGAGATTGGGGTTTGGACCCCATGGTGGCAGCAGCAGTATTCCTGATAGTAATCCTGTGAGAGAGCATGATTCCTTGAATCTGCACAAGATAGTTCCCCCTTACAAGGAGGGGGATGACATTAACAATTGGTTTGCTGCGCTTGAGAGGGCCTGTATGGTACAGGGGGTCCCTCAAAGGCAGTGGGCTGCTATTCTATGGCTATCTTTCAATGGAAAGGGGAGGGATAGGCTCCTTACTGTTAGAGAAAGTGATGCCAATAATTTTGCAGTTTTGAAGGAATGCACTCTTGGATGGATTTGGCTTAACCACTGAACAATACAGGATTAAGTTCAGAGACACCAGAAAAGTGTCCTCACAAGACTGGATAGACTTTGTTGACTGTTCAGTGAAGGCCTTGGAGGGGTGGTTACATGGCAGTAACATTTCTGACTATGAAAGCCTGTATAATCTTATTCTGAGAGAGCATATTCTGAATAACTGTGTGTCTGACTTGTTACACCAATATCTATTGGACTCAGATCTGACCTCTCCCCAAGAATTGGGAAAGAAGGCAGACAAATGGGTCAGAACAAGAGTGAACAGAAAAGTTCATACAGGGGGTGACAAGGATGGCAAGAAGAAGGATGGTAAGTCTTCTGACAAGGGTGGGGATAAAGTAAAACTGGGTCTTCATCAGGCCCACAAAAACACTCTGTTGGGGGTGCTGGGTCCAAATCCTCTTCTAATCAAGTAAAAAAAACCTTGGTGTTATTTATGTAAAGTAAAAGGCCATTGGACAACTGATGCCAGTTGTCCAAAGAAAAACACCAAACCTCCCACTACCACAACCCCTACTGCAACCTCTAGTGCCCCTAGTAATAGCAGTGGTGGTGGGAGCAAACCTACTAATAGCCAATCCAAGGGAGTAGCTAGGCTCACTTTTGGTAATTTAGTTGGGGTTGGTCTTGTTAGGGAGACCACAGAGGCTGTGCTAGTCTCTGAAGGTGCCATTGATTTGGCCACCTTGGTTGCTTGTCCCCTTAATATGGATAAGTACAAGCAACTTCCCCTAATAAATGGTGTTGAGGTTCAGGCCTACAGGGATACAGGTGCCAGTGTTACCATGGTAATAGAGAAACTGGTACACCCTGAACAACACCTACTTGGTCACCAGTACCAAGTGACAGACGCTCATAACAACACTCTTAGCCACCCCATGGCTGTTGTGAATCTCAACTGGGGGGGGGTTACTGGTCCAAAGCAAGTTGTTGTTGCTTCAGATTTACCTGTAGACAGTCTACTAGGAAATTATTTAGAGACATCAGCTTGGGCAGAAGTGGAGTTGGAGGCTCATGCAGCAATGCTGGGCATTCCTGGGCATATTTTTGCTTTGAGAAGGGCTCAGGCCAAAAAGCAAAAAGGACAGGGTGACTTGGATCCCGGAACAATGGACCAAGTGCTCCCTTTAGATAGGGGTAGCAAGGGTAAATCCCTACCCACTATCCCTCCCTCTACAGATGATTCTCCTTCTGAGGAAGAAGAATTTCCTCCCTGTGCAGAACCTTCACCAGATGAGCTGGCAGCAGACACTGCTGAGCTTTTGGGTGGAGGGGGGCCTGCCAGGGAAGAGCTGAGTGTGGCACAGCAATCCTGTCCCACATTAGAGGGTCTCAGACAGCAAGCTGTCAAACAGCAAAATGGGGCTGTCAGTGACTCACATAGAGTTTACTGGGAGGACAACCTCTTGTACACAGAGGCAAGGGACCCAAAACCTGGAGCATCCAGAAGATTGGTCATTCCCTTGCAGTACAGAGAGTTCCTCCTAACTCTGGCACATGACATTCCTTTGGCTGGGCATTTGGGCCAGATTAAAACATGGGAAAGGCTTGTCCCCCTGTTTCACTGGCCTAGGATGTCAGAGGACACAAAAGATTTTTGCAAGTCTTGCGTGACCTGCCAAGCCAGTGGCAAGACTGGTGGCACTCCAAAGGCACCCCTTATTCCACTACCTGTGGTTGGGGTTCCCTTTGAAAGGGTAGGGGTTGACATAGTTGGCCCCCTTGACCCTCCTACTGCTTCAGGCAATAGGTTTATCTTGGTGGCAGTGGACCATGCCACAAGATATCCTGAAGCAATTCCTCTAAGGACCACTACAGTACCTGCAGTGGCAAAAGCCCTCCTGGGAATCTTTTCCAGGGTGGGTTTTCCAAAAAGAGGTTATATCAGACAGGGGTAGCAACTTTATGTCTGCATACTTGAAGGCCATGTGGAAGGAATGTGGTGTAACATACAAATTCACCACACCTTATTATCCACAAACAAATGGACTAGTAGAGAGGTTTAATAAAACTCTCAAAGGAATGATAATGGGACTCCCTGAAAAACTCAGGAGGAGATGGGATGTCCTGTTACCTTGCCTCCTTTTTGCTTACAGGGAGGTACCCCAGAAAGGAGTGGACTTCAGCCCCTTTGAACTCCTCTTTGGGCATTCTGTAAGAGGTCCCCTAACACTTGTGAAGGAGGGTTGGGAACAACCTTTAAAAGCTCCCAAGCAAGACATAGTGGACTATGTACTCGGCCTAAGATCCAGAATGGCTGAGTACATGAAAAAGGCCAGTAAAAACCTTCAGGCCAGCCAAGAGCTCCAAAAGCAATGGCATGACCAGAAGGCTGTTCTGATTCAGTACCAACCAGGACAGAAGGTGTGGGTATTGGAGCCTGTGGCCCCAAGAGCACTCCAGCACAAATGGAGTGGACCCCATCTAATTGTTGAAAAGAAGGGCGAGGTCACCTACTTGGTTGACCTGGGCACTGCCAGGAGTCCCCTTAGGGTGCTCCATGTCAACCGCCTAAAACCCTACTATGACAGGGCTGATATCACCCTGCTCATGGCAACAGATGAAGGACAGGAAGAAGAGAGTGACCCTCTCCCTGATCTCTTCTCTTCCACTGAAGATGATGCTTTAGTGGAAGGAGTAGTTTTGGCAGACTGTCTTACTGCTGAGCAGAAAGACAACTGCATAAATCTCCTTGGTCAGTTTTCTGAACTCTTTTTAACTGTGCCAGGCACCACATCTTGGTGTGATCACACAATTGATACTGGAGACAGCTTGCCTGTCAAAAGTAAAATCTATAGGCAGCCTGACCATGTCAGGGACTGCATAAAACAAGAAGTTCAGAAAATGCTTGAACTTGGAGTGGTTGAACATTCTGAAAGCCCATGGTCCTCTCCTGTGGTGCTTGTACCAAAGCCTCACTCAAAAGATGGAAAAAGGGAGATGAGGTTTTGTGTAGATTACAGAGGTCTCAACCAGGTAACAAAAACTGATGCTCACCCTATACCCAGGGCAGATGAGCTCATAGATACACTGGCATCTGCCAAGTATCTAAGCACCTTTGATTTGACTGCAGGGTATTGGCAGATCAAATTATCAGAGGATGCTAAAGCAAAAACTGCATTTTCGACTATTGGAGGGCACTACCAATTCACAGTAATGCCCTTTGGGTTGAAAAATGCACCTGCCACTTTTCAGAGGTTGGTGAATACAGTCCTGCAAGGGTTGGAGGCTTTTAGTGCAGCATATCTGGACGATATAGCTGTCTTTAGCTCCACCTGGGATGATCACCTGGTCCACCTATGGAAAGTTTTGGAGGCCCTGCAAAAGTCAGGCCTCACTATCAAGGCTTCAAAGTGCCAGATAGGGCAGGGGAAAGTGGTTTATCTGGGACACCTGGTAGGTGGAGAACAGATTGCACCACTTCAGAGGAAAATCCAGACAATCATGGATTGGGTTCCCCCTACAACTCAGACCCAGGTGAGAGCCTTCCTAGGCCTCACTGGGTATTACAGGAGATTCATTAAAAACTATGGCTCCATTGCAGCCCCACTTAATGATCTCACTGGTAAGAAGATGCCTAAAAAGGTATTGTGTACAGCTAGCTGTCAGAAAGCTTTTGAGGATCTCAAACAGGCCATGTGCACTGCACCTGTCCTAAAAAGCCCATGTTACTCCAAGAAATTCATTGTTCAAACTGATGCATCTGAATTAGGGGTAGGGGTAGGGGCAGTCTTATCACAACTTAACTCTGAGGGCCAGGATCAACCAGTAGCTTTTATCAGCAGACGGTTGACCCCTAGAGAAAAGCGTTGGTCTGCCATTGAGAGGGAGGCCTTTGCTGTGGTCTGGGCACTGAAGAAGTTGAGGCCATACCTGTTTGGCACTCACTTCATTGTTCAGACAGACCACAAACCTCTACTTTGGCTAAAACAAATGAAAGGTGAAAATCCTAAATTGTTGAGGTGGTCCATATCTCTACAGGGAATGGACTATACAGTGGACCATAGACCTGGGAGTACCCACTCCAATGCAGATGAACTCTCCAGATATTTCCACTTAGACAATGAAGACTCATCAGGTCATGGCTAGTCTTATTGTCCTTCGTTTGGGTGGGGTTGTGTAGGAAAGTACCATCTTGCCTGGCATGTTAACCCCATATTTCACTGTATATATGTTGTTTTAGTCTATGTGTCACTGGGACCCTGCCAGGCAGGGCCCCAGTGCTCATAAGTATGTGCCCTGTGTGTGTTCCCTGTGTGATGACTAACTGTCTCACTGAGGCTCTGCTAATCAGAACCTCAGTGATTATGCTCTCTCTGCTTTCTAAATTGTCACTAACAGGCTAGCGACCAATTTCACCAATTTACATTGGCATACTGGAACACCCTTATAATTCCCTAGTATATGGTACTGAGGTACCCAGGGTATTGGGGTTCCAGGAGATCCCTATGGGCTGCAGCATTTCTTTTGCCACCCATGGGGAGATCTGACAATTCTTACACAGGCCTGCCAGTGCAGCCTGAGTGAAATAACGTCCACGTTATTTCACAGCCAATTACCACTGCACTTAAGTAACTTATAAGTCACCTATATGTCTAACCTTCACCTGGTGAAGGTTGGGTGCAAAGTTACTTAGTGTGTGGGCACCCTGGCACTAGCCTAGGTGCCCCCACATCGTTCAGGGCAAATTCCCCGGACTTTGTGAGTGCGGGGACAACATTACACGCGTGCACTGTACATAGGTCACTACCTACGTACAGCGTCACAATGGTAACTCCGAACATGGCCATGTAATATGTCTAAGATCATGGAATTGTCACCCCAATGCCATTCTGGCATTGGGGTGACAATTCCATGATCCCCCGGGTCTCTAGCACAGAACCCGGGTACTGCCAAACTGCCTTTCCGGGGTTTCCACTGCAGCTGCTGCTGCTGCCAACCCCTCAGACAGGTTTCTGCCCTCCTGGGGTCCAGGCAGGCCTGGCCCAGGAAGGCAGAACAACGGACTTCCTCTGAGAGAGGGTGTTACACCCTCTCCCTTTGGAAATAGGTGTCAGGGTCGGGGAGGAGTGGCCTCCCCCAGCCCCTGGAAATGCTTTGATGGGCACAGATGGTGCCCATCTCTGCATAAGCAAGTCTACACCGGTTCAGGGATCCCCCAGCCCTGCTCTGGCGCGAAACTGGACAAATGAAAGGGGAGTGACCACTCCCCTGACCTGCACGTCCCAGAGGAGGTGCCCCGAGCTCCTCCAGCGTGCCCCAGACCTCTGCTATCTTGGATTCAGAGGTGTGCTGGCACACTGGACTGCTCTGAGTGGCCAGGGCCAGCAGGTGACGCAGGGACTCCTTCTGATAGGCTCTTACCTCTCTTAGTATCCAATCCTCCTTCCTAGGTAGCCAAACCTCCTTTTCTGGCTATTTAGGGTCTCTGCTTTGGGGAATTCTTCAGATACCGAATGCAAGAGCTCACCAGAGTTCCTCTGCATCTCCCTCTTCACCTTCTTCCAAAGGATCGACCGCTGACTGCTCAGGACGCCTGCAAAACCGCAACAAAGTAGCAAAGACGACTACTGCAACCTTGTATCGCTTCATCCTGCTGGCTTTCTCGCCTGTTTCCTGGTGGTGCATGCTCTGGGGGTAGCCTGCCTCCTTCTTGCACCAGGAGCTCTGAAGAAATCTCCTGTGGGTCGACTGAATCTTCCCCCTGCAACCGCAGGCAAAAAAAGACTGCATCACCAGTCCTCTGGGTCCCCTCTCAGCACAACGAGCGTGGTCCCTGGAACTCAGCAACTCTGTCCAAGTGACTCCCACAGTCCAGTGACTCTTCAGTCCAAGTTTGGTGGAGGTAAGTCCTTGCCTCCCCACGCTAGACTGCATTGCTGGGTACTGGGTGATTTACAGCTGCTCCAGCTCCGGTGCACTCTTCCAGGATTTCCTTTGTGCGCAACCAAGCCTGGGTCCCCAACACTCTAACCAGCAGTGCACAACCTTCTGAGTTGTCCTCTGGCGTCGTGGGACTCCCTTTTCTGACTTTGGGTGGACTCCGGTTCACTCCTCTTCTAAGTGCCTGTTCCGGTACTTCTGCAGGTGCTGCCTGCTTCTGTGAGGGCTCCCTGACTTGCTGGGTGCCCCCTCTGTCTCCTCATCCAAGTGGCGACATCCTGGTCCCTCCTGGGCCACAGCAGCATCCAAAAACCCTAACCGGGACCCTTGCAGCTAGCAAGGCTTGTTTGTGGTCTTTCTGCGTGGGAACACCTCTGCAAGCTTCTTCACGACATGACATCCATCCTCCAAAGGGGAAGTTCCTAGCCCTCTTCGTTCTTGCAGAACACAAAGCTTCTTCCATCCGGTGGAGGCTTCCTTGCACCCTCAGCTGCCATTTCCTGGGCTCCTGCCCACTCTCTACACTGTCACGACTCTTGGACTTGGTCCCCTTGTCTTACAGGTACTCAGGTCCGGAAATCCACTGTTGTTGCATTGCTGGTGTTGGTCTTCCTTGCAGAATCCCCCTATCACGACTTCTGTGCTCTCTGGGGGTTGTAGGTGCACTTTACACCTACCTTACAGGGTCTTGGGGTGGGCTATTTTCCTAACCCTCACTGTTTTCTTACAGTCCCAGCGACCCTCTGCAAGCTCACATAGGTTTGGGGTCCATTCGTGGTTCGCATTCCACTTTTGGAGTATATGGTTTGTGTTGCCCCTATACCTATGTGTTCCTATTGCAATCTATTGTAACTTTACACTGCTTGCATTACTTCCTTTTGCTATTACTGCATATTTTTGGTATTGTGTACATATATCTCGTGTATATTTCTCATCCTCATACTGAGGGTACTCACTGAGATACTTTTGGCATAGTGTCATAAAAATAAAGTACCTTTATTTTTAGTATATCTGTGTATTCTTATGATATTGGGCACATGACACCAGTGGTATAGTAGGAGCTTTACATGTCTCCTAGTTCAGCATAAGCTGCTCTGCTATAGCTACCTTCTATCAGCCTAAGCTACTAGAAACACCTTTTGTACACTAATAAGGGATAACTGGACCTGGCACAAGGTGTAAGTACCTCTGGTACCCACTACAAGCCAGGCCAGTCTCCTACACCTGTCCAATCCCCTCTTCCCACCCACCTCCTCTCGTCCTCCACTTCATCACCCACCCACCTCCTCTTGTCCTCTCCAGTCCTCTCGCCTACTCCCATCTCATCCCCACCTCTCACTCCTCCTGCTCCTCCCTTTGCCTATCTGCTCCTTCTCCTCTTATCACCTTCATCCTTTACTCCCCTCCTAGCCTTCCCTCCTCTCATCCCTTCCCTTTCTGTGCCCTCCTTCCTTCCCTTCTGACCATACTCTCCTTTCCCTTGCCTATTCCCATCCCTTGCCCTTCTCCCTCCCCTCCTTTCTTCCCGTCTCCTTCTTTCTTCCCCTTCCTCAACCCTTGTCTGCTCTCCCTTCCTCCTTTCCCATCCCCTCCTCTCCCTTTATCTCCTTGCCTGCCTCACCTCTTCTCCTCCCTTCTCTATCCTCTCCTCGTATCTTCTACTCTCATCCAATCCCCTCTTCACGTCCTCCGCCATCCTTTCCTCTTGTTTCCTGTCATCTCCCCTCCCTTTCTCTCCTCTTGTCAAGTCCTTCTTCTGCTTCCCTGCTCTCCCTCCCTCGCCTCCCCTTCTGTCTTTTCTCCTTTTCTGTAGTCTTCACTTTTCTTCCCTTCTATCCCCTTGTTATCTCCCCTCCCATCCAATCGTCTCCCCTTCGTCTTTTTTTCACTTCCTCCCTTCATCTTCTCTCGTCGCCCCTCACCTTCTCTCCTCTCAGTCAGTTAAAAACGAGTAAAGTAGTATGGAATTAGAAAAAGAACACTGACAGCTTGTCCTGGTGGGATATGCAGAAAATACTTGGGTGCTGAAAGGATAGAGTACTGGATGGTGAAAAAAAGACTGGCACTCTTCTGGAGCTTCTAAGTACTGGCTTGTAGCTGTGAAGCAAAATATGCATTGGCAACTTCCTTTTATGGTACATTTTGGATTAAAAGTAGTGTCTCTAGTACAAAGCCAACACAATGGTGTAAATTCTTCAAATGTGGCCGATAAACATTACTCTAGTACTCACGCACACTGCTATATATCAGTTTGCAAAGTAGACAGCGTCTTTTCTTTATTGATGCAATGATTCATGTGAAGAACAAACATCCATATGTCAGTTGGGAGTACTTCCTGGTTGGCTGCAAATATGTGCCCAATGATGCAAGCCAGATATTGATGGCACATAATAATCTACTTGTGTCGTAGCTTGATGCGGGTAGGTCGTTGCTGCTGAGTCTGATCCCTGACAGTGCCCACTCCCCTAGGCGTTTAATTCAATATTAGTGAGTACATCACAGGAAATTGTTGATGATAAAATTTTTACAAGAAGTAGAGCATTAACATCCAAGGCATTTCCCCAAGTTCTATCTACTGACCCGTATGCTTTCAAACTGATTAAGTAGTGTAACTTCCTTTTTCATCTTCTGGAATCACACATCTGTTGTACTTCCTATTTTACATGACCTTGGCAAAATATAAGAGGAGGGCCCAGATTTACAGAAAATGCACAGAACGCATCTCAGCAGCCACAAATGCTGCGCTGTGTTACGTGACAGGGAGGGAGCAGGAGACTGCCATATCTACAAAGATATGGCACTCTCCTCCCCTCTCCCTCGCTCTGGCGCTTTCAGCTGCCATGTGCCACACACAGACCTTTGTGCCGTAGTACAAGGCTATGTGCATGGGTCTAGCACAGGTTTTGTACTGGAAGGATACCCTTACAGTACAAAATACTATGCTTAATCATACTTTAAAACTTTTCATACTTTGTATGCATGCTGCAGAGTGCAGCACATATGCAAAGTCAGAAAAGAAAGGAGAAATGAAAACTGCTCCTTTTAACGCCTGCTTTCAGATTTCGTTAACGTTTGGTGCAAAATCTTGTCTACTATAGTTTTAAGATAGGGTTTTGCGTCAAAAGGCATGAGTGGTTGCATGGGAATGCCCATGTACCACCCTTGTAATACCCCCTTGGCTTTGAACTGCTTTGCGTTACTTTTAGGCTACTTTCCAGCAAAACACAAGTTTTGCACTGGAAAGTAAATTAGGAAAAAAGCATTTTGTGCTGGTTGGTGTCACTTTTATGACACTAACCCAGCGCAAAATGTAAATCTCCCCTGAGATCTAGTTGATAAACTTTAAATGTTTGTATGTACAAGTTTTAACAGACACGTGAAACAGTGGATTCATCTTCCAATGAACCAGTGGATCTAATTTCATAGCAGATGGGTAATAGCTTTACATATGTAAAAAAGGCCTGTATAATCTGGGTTTAACCTTTGTAGCTGCTTGAGAATAATGAGATTGCGAGTAGATAACCAGGCTGAGTCATTAATTAAAAAAACTATATTTTTTCAATAATCAGATATGGCCCTTTTGACATAATGAGATTAAAGCTTGCTTAGGATGCTATATATCTAGTGTGTGTTTTGTATCTGTTGTATGAATTTAGAAGCAGGTGGAGTTAAGAGTCTTCAAAACTGTTTTGCTAAAAAATGTAGATTATAGGCATAAGAACTAAACAATGGTGTGTTTTCCAGTGTACCTTGTATGGAATTATTATATGTAAATTCCACAAAAGAAAGTAATTTATTCCATCCTTCACGTAGATCTTGAGCATATCAAAAAAAGATAATGCTCTGATTCAACATTCAACCTGTCGGTATGCTCATCAGTCTGGGAATTGTATCAAGTAGAATATGTGGATTCAATCTGAGTTGGGGGCCTGATTTAGAGTTTGGCAGACAGTTTATTCCATTAAATATGTGATGGATATCCAGTCTACCATATTACAAGTGCAAAGGATACAAGGCACTTACATTACATCGGACAGACATCCACTATATTTGCCACAGAGTAACCCATCTGCCAAACACAATCAGACCCTAAAGGGCAAACTTATTTTGACTTTGTGTTGAGGTTGCATCTCTTTTGTGGCACAGCCCCTGCGCAAAATAATTTTCAGCATTTACTAAGCCACTCACAGATGCTTTGTAGGGTTTAGTAAATACAATGTAACGCAACTCAGTGCATAGAGCTGCCTTACGTTACCTTGCATTGGGAAGGCATTAAATGGATGGAGCACGGGTGTGCCCATGAATCCACTGTGGATTTTGGCACATACTGAGATTTACTAAAGCTAGTAAACCTGAGAGTGTTTCAAAATACTACACCTTCTCCAGTGAAGTTTAACAAGGAGAAATATGTTTATTTCTCCTCATTCCTTTCTCCTTCTATGTGTGCTGCCTTTTGCAGCGCGCACAGAAAGAGGACTATTCCGCTAAGGATTGTTTTGTGCAGGAAAGTATGCCTTCCTACACAAAAACAATCCTGCCTGTAATGCAGGCACCCCTGCTCAGTGGTGCAAGGGTTCCTGCATTGGTGCTAGGCAATCTAAAGTGCACCAGGGCAGGGAGAAAGCTCAAGAGCACCATATCTTAGTAGATATGGTGCTTATCAGCTCTCATCCATTCATGCCGCGCAGCACAGCAACTTGTCTTGCTGCACTGCGCTGCGTGAATTCTAAGTAAATCTGCCCCATGTTACTTCCAGAACTTCGAGGTAAACCGTGTTCCTTGATTAGTAAAGGTTTTTGACAGTAACCCATGTAATCTGTATATCTGATAGAGAAGTTAAATGGTGGTTATTTTGATGGAAGATATAAAATGTGCAATAGTATAATTATGGTTATAGTTGTCATTTTCTCTGAGATGGGTAAATTAGTAAAGAATTCAATAAAGGTCTGTGTCCAAGGTTGGGTCGGTGCCCTAATGGAAATTGTTTAGCTAAAAGATTAATTATTTTCTTAAAAAATGCACACATAGGGCAAGTGTGTACATACTCTGATGTCTCTGTCCTTAAGTCTGGCCACTTAAAATATCTTTGTACTAATTCTAGTGTCACAAAAAAGACGCTATCCGGTTGGGGATAGCGTTAGGGGAAATAGCGCTAGTGGGTCAGAAATGATGATAGGCTGGTTAGCTGCAACATTTCTGCCACTAACAAGCCAAGCGTCATTTTCTGACGCACAAGCAGCCAAAAAATGATTCCTGTCTAAGTATAGACAGGAGTCATTACCACCACCCCAATACCTACCACCCGGGACCAGTGTCCCCTGGGCAAGCCCTACATACCCAGTTCCTTGCAGGGGGCCCATGTAAGGGGTCACATGGGGCCTCCTATGGCACACCACACACATACGTAAACACTTACCTGCAACTTACCTAGGATGAGCTCCCCCTTCCTGTAGTGTCCCTGTGGTGTGGGTGGTGTTGCTCGGGGTTGGGGTGGGCATCTTTGTGCCCATTCAGTGATGTTTCCCCATGGAAATGGGCCTCCCTGCACTTTAGAGCCTGGTCTAACAGCGCTAAGAAGGCTTAGTGCCATTATTTAGGCCTGCCTTCCACCAGTGTGTAGTTTCTGCGCCGGGAGTTAAATATGGCGCTGAGGGGCAAGATTTATTTTTAGGATGGGAACGCCTACCTTGCATCACAGTGACGCAAGGTGGGTTTGCGCATCCTACTAATGGAAATTGCGCACACAAAAGTGCCAAAGCGTCATTTTGAAATGATTGTTTATGTGCAGGAAGGGACACCTTCCTGCACATAAACACTAATTTCTGGCATTTTGCTCTTTCTATGTGTGCTGCAGAATGCCCCTTAGGGTCTTCAAAACTTCTTGAGCACATTCGTACATTGAATACTGATCCCGACTTGAAGGAAATCTCAAAATAAAAATGAAAAAGCAAGCTAAGAGAAGGGGGTTGGGAATGGAAAACAAGGGAAAGGAAAGAAGAACAGAGAAAAAGAAGGGAAGGAAAGAAGAGGTGAGGAGAGGGAGAAGGAGAGTCAAAGCAAATGGGAGGGAAAAAGAGGGAGGGAGAGAGAGAGGGAAACAGAAAACAGAGGGATCAAGAAAGGAAAGGATACAGAGAGAAATTGATGGGCTAAGGTAGAAGTGAAGTAAATTGAACAGAATGGTATTGGAAAGAGAAACTGGTGTGGGAAAGGGAAGGGAAGGTGAAGGAAGGGAATGGAGGAGAATAATGGCTAAGGGGAAAAAGGGGAGAGAAGATGATAAAGAAATAAATGGAAGGGGTGTGGTATAGAAGTAAATGGAGGGCAAGAGGTTTGAGAAGGGAAGTGCAGGAAAGGGAAGGAGAGGGTAGTGAAGCAACAGGAACAGGGTTCTAAGGTGAAAGGGGTTGGGAATGGAGGAAAAGGACAAAAAAAGTACAGGAACGGGAAAGAAAAAGAAAGGAGATGAGAGGGAAAGAAGAGGAGAGAGGAGTTTCAGGAAGGGAAAGGAAAAGAATGGGCATGGAAAGAAAAGAAGTGAACAATTAGGAATGAAAAGGAAGGGAGGGGAAGTAAGGATAAGAGAGATGAGAGAGGATAGTTGGGATAAGGAACAAAGTATGTGATTGAAAGGGAGATGATAAAGGAAGCCGAGAAGAAAAAAGAAGAGAGGAATGCATGGGATAAGAGATGAAAAGGGACATGGAGGAAAAGGAAAGGAAGAAGGGAGTATTGAAGGATTAGGGTGCAGAAATAAAGGGGATGGAGAGGAAAGGTATGGAAAGTTGGTTGCGAAGGGGAGAAGAGAAGAGAAGAGAAGAGTAAAGTAAGGTAGAAGTGAACAAAAGGGTGAAGAAGAGAAGGGAGAAGAAGGAAGGGGAGAGGAGTATGGAGAAAGAAATGAATATGTTTTTTTATATTTTTTTTATAGAAGCAAAGAATAGATGTGAAGTAAATGGGAAGGGAGTGGGTCAAGAAGGGAACAGATTGGAAACGGGAGGGGCCTTAGGAAGGGAAGTGAAGAAATGAAGGGAGAGGAAAAGTTATGGAGGAATTAGGAAAGGGTGATAGGAACTAAGGTAGGAAAGTGAGTGAAGTGATGAAGAAATGAGAGGTAGGATTGTAGGGGAATAGAACGGAATGGGAGCGTAGAGGAGGGTAAGGGGTGGGGGAGGGGGCAGGTGTAGAGATGGCCAATGATCACTCAGGGAAGCGATGACAGTGTAATGATAAGTTTAATAATACAACGCCCCAGCCACCTCACATCACAGTCCTTGTCACCCTCAGATCTCCTCCAACAGTCTCAGCTCTCCTCCTGGAATCCTGGTGGGAGAGCCCATTATGATAAGGGTCAGAGGGGACACCTGGGCCAGGGATGAACCAACACAGGAAATACAAGATACCACACATCCCCCTTTCATTACAGAAACAAGTTAGTTACCGATGATCACAGAGTAGGGAAAAGGGGTGAACAGGGGAAAGAACTAGAACTTAATTAAATCTAAAAGGAACATGTGACGCTTTTTAACCATATGTGTAATACATCTAATAACCACGGCTGTTAACATATAATGAGGAATGAAGGAAAACATACAATAGACACCCTGCACAAATCAGAGAATAATCTGAGGTTCTTTTTAGTTACAGACATAGGGGGTTATTCTAACTTTGGAGGAGGTGTTAATCCGTCCCAAAAGTGACGGAAAAGTGACGGATTTACCACCAGCCGTATTACGAGTCCATTATATCCTATGGAACTCGTAATACGGCTGGTGGTATATCCGTCACTTTACCGTCACTTTTGGGACGGATTAACACTCCTCCAAAGTTAGAATAACCCCCATAGTCCATTAAATATTTCGGTGGTCGAACGGGTCGTGTTCGTACTCTACAGGGATATCTCCATGAGGTGTCTTCACATTCACGCAGTGTTGACGAGGATTCCACAATTCCATGTGGTTTGTTTTTGTTTGATCCTCCTCTACAGGCATTGTGGGTTGTAGATCCAATTGAGGAAGGCTTGATTATAGCTATCCTCCCTAGGTTCCATATTCTGCCATCATCAGTTTTAACAGCATTGCGAAACAATTTGACCACTCTCATTGCTCTTGTAAATTTCGAGTCCTTAGCGCTTCCCGTGGGAGCCTTGACCTTTACCCAGTCACCTACCGAAACCTTATTGTCTTTTGTGTGATTATCTCTGTCATATTTCTCCTTTCTCCTCTCCTGTTTTCGGATTTCCTGCTGTCTCCATGGCTGTTTTGTGTTTATCGTGACCCATCCTTTTCCCCATTTCATCCATGATGGAAGTAGTTGTGAATGGGGCTTTCTCCCTTTAAGTAGTTCAAAAGGTGTTTTCCGAGTGCTTTGGTGTGGAGTCAGGCGATATTCAATAATTCTTTTGGCTATTTCCATCTTCCAGTTGAGGGAATTTACTTTAGCAAGCTGAATGATCTCTTTTAAAGTTTTGTTAAATCGTTCAACGGCTCCATTGGTCTCTGGGTGGTATAAAGCTGAACGACAATGTGTTATGCCATTCTCTTTCATGTATGTTTGCATTTCATTTGAGCAGAATTGGACACCATTGTCCGTTTGTATTGATGATGGTAATCCTTTTCTTGCAAATAGTTCACTTAAAAATTTTATGACACTACTGGAGCTGATGTCGGCTGTGATTTTTATTTCAGGCCACCTAGAGTACAAATCGATTACAACTATGATATATGGTGTGGCCTGTTCACCTTGTAGGGGCCCTATAATGTCCAGTGCCAGTTCATCCCAGGGGTGTTTTGGGAGTTTACGCAACTGCATTGGTGGTTTTCTTGTAATTAGAATTTTGTCACTCTCATTGCAGGGTACACACTCCCTTATGCATCTTTCAATTTGGATATCCATACCAGGCCACCAAAAGTCCAGTCGTATTCTCTCTTTGGTTTTGGACACACCAAAATGACCCTCGTGAGCTCTGTTTATAAGTTTCAGTCTTAGATTACTTGGGGGTATCAGTTTTGTACCTCTAAACAAGCAGTCATCATGTTCTGCTAATTCATTCCTCACACACCAAAATGCCTTCAGTTTGTCTTTGATTTGGGTTTTAGACGGCCATTTGCTGTTCAAGTACTGCCTGACCAAATTCAGATCCTCATCTTCTCTGAGGTTTGTTTTCCATTCTGCTTCTGTTATCACCCCTTCAGATATTACGCAGACATTCGAGAGCACAACATCTTCCTCCTCTGAAAGTTGTTTGTCATCTACGACACTATCTGTGCTGGGAGGTAATCTGGATAGGCAGTCTGCTGCTTTGTTTTTTACACCTGGTATGTAGTCAATTGTGAATGTGTATTCCTGCAGATTGATTATCTACTTCCTAATGCGACTTGATATAGCATCTAGATCTTTCTTCTCAAATATCTCCTTTAGCGGTTTGTGATCAGTTCTGACCTTGAATTCACTACCCCAAATGAAATTTTTACATTTTTGGAGGGCCCAATATACAGCCAATGCCTCTCTTTCTATCACCGAGTAGTTGGCTTCTGCTCCTCTCAATGATCTTGAGGCAAACGCTATGGTGACTTCTCCTTTACTATTAACTTGGGATAGGACAGCTCCCAGACCTTTTGTGCTGGCGTCTGTGGTCACTATCACTTTCCTCCCTGATATAAAGGCACTGAGGTTGGGTGCATTCCTGAGGCACTGTTTCACATCCTGGAATTCTTTATCACACAAGGAGTCCCACATAAATTCTGTTTTGAATTTCAAAAGTGATCTCATGTGGAATGTTCTTTCAGAGAAGTTAGAAATGAACTTACTGTAAAATTCCACCATCCCAAGAAATGATCGAAGTTCATCTTTGTTTGATGGAGTTGATAAATCTATTATTGATTTCACAAGATCTCCCTTCGGTTCGATCCCTTTGCCTGAAATTTTGTGTCCTAGGTAGGATATCTCTGGACATGCGAATTGACATTTGTCCGCTCTCACTGTGAGGCCAAATTTGTTAAATCTTTTTAACCCTAGCTTGATGTTCCATGTTGGTTGCTCCACAAACTAGCACATCATCTTGGTAGTAGAAAACGCCTGGAATACCTTTTAGGATTTCCGTCATAGCTCTTTGGAAGACCGAGGATGCTGAAATTAACCCAAAAGGCATACGTTTGAATTTATATGCACCCATAGGTGTGATAAAAGAGGTTAGGTCTTGGGAATCTGGATGTAATCTGACTTGGTAATATGCTGAGGCCAGATCTAGGGTTGAAAAGACTTTTGCTCCTTTTAGGGCGGTGAACATTTCCGCAATAGTAGGTAGGGGAAATCTGTCTACTACCACTTCCTTGTTTAGTGCGCGCAAGTCCACACATAATCTCACTTTATTATCCGCTTTGCGAGCCACTACAATCGGAGCAAGCCACTCCGTTGCTTCAACAGGTTCAATGACATTTTGCTTACAAAGTTTCTCTAACTCATCCCTCACAGCATCTAGGATACTTATTAGTAGTCGTCGGACTTTAGAAACAACTGGGATTGCATTCTGCTTCAGTTTTATTTTGTGAATGTATGTTTTGAGGCATCCCAGTTTCTCAGTGAAAACTTCTGGAAATGTATTTACAAAGTAATTTTCTTGTACTTCTTGAACTTTGATTTGAGGTGATGCATTAGGGTCGAAGATAACTCCTAAGTTTTTTTTAACAGGCCAGCTTAAAATGTTGTCACCTCTTTCTGCTACATAGACTTTAGTTTGTGTTTCTGTTTCTCCATATTGAATAGTTCCCCAAAAGTATCCTCTCATGGCTATTGGCTGACCCCCATACCCGCCAGGTTGTATGTCCATTTCATACAATTTTACTTTGTTTGCAAAATTTCTACAAAACACCTGGTCAGAAATGATTGTTAGACGTGAACATGAATCAAACATTGCTTCAACCTCAGTGTTATCTATTTTTATGATGTCCTTGGGATTACCTTCGCCTGAATTGTTCACTTGCAACACAATTTCATCATAAACCTCAGAAACTTTGACAGCGTTATTTCTTTTATCATTTTTCTTATATCTACAACATGCGACAAAATGACCTTTCTTGCCACAACCTTTACATACTGCCCTCCATGCTGGGCACTCTTTCCAGTAGGCCATGTGACCTGTCATTCAGCATCTGAAACACTGTCCTCTAAACTCTTTATCAGGTGTATTTTGAGTTTCCTTCTTCTTCTCTTTCACCACGTTTACTTCTGCTTTATTCTCAGATGTTGCACTTTTACTCTCAACTCTAAGTTCTTTTACACACAAAGCATATGTTCTACCTGTTTTGATACTAATAATACCTCATTGAGGGGGGGGGTCATCCTTGAGCCATAACTCCTCACGGACCCTCTCAATGTTGCATGTTAATAAGAACTGGTCACGAATGCGTTCTTCCAAGGTTTCCCCAAATTTACTGGATGAAGCCAATCTCCTTAGCTCAGACACAAAGTCCTCTATGCTCTCCCCCTCCCTCTGTGAGCGTTTGCCAAAATGATACCTCTCTAGAATTGTACTAATCCTGGGTAGGTAGTGTTTATCTAGCTTCTTCATACATATTTCATATGCATTCAAATTGTTTCCTTCCTCATCTGACAAACCTGGAAGGTGTTCTAAGATTTCCTGTCCTTCCGCTCCCAAGCAGTGTGCTAGTAGTGCAACTTTTCTCTCGACATTTATATTAGGACCACACACTATAAGGTAGTTATTAAAAACCTTTTTCCACTTATTCCATGTCATTGATGGTTCCCCTGGGGTGTTTAAGAAGAATGGAGGTTGCGTGATGTTTTGCATGGTGGGAGACTACGTGGTTAGATGCTATTCGAGTTATGTGCTTGGTCAAATCCCTGTGTACTAAACTATTTGACACATATATGCACCTACAACCTCATATTTTATCCAATTGTAGCTCTTCACTTGATTTTAAATATATATATTGATTACATTTATTTGCACTTCACATGAATATTCTATTATTAAATTCTGAAGTAATCAATACACACAGCATATGTAATTGTATTGTAATACATAAGGGTGCCTTCAATCTTATTATTTGTAATTTGAGTAATACAACTGTTGTTAACTATGCAAACATTTCTTTCCTTTGTACTCTGAATATTTCTAGTGTGTGGATCACTGTATCTCTTTAGTGCCCACTGTTCTAATATGTTCGATTCAGACACAGAGATCTGCTGAAACCTCCTATGTTATTTTCTTGCTGCCTGACACCTTTCAAGTTTGTCCACTAGATGGTGCTAATAGCACATAAATTCTATTATGGAAAAACGGGAGCTGTATCTTGAGAAAAACGACTCAATGTCCCTTATTAAGGTTCAGTTCTATAAAATGTTACACATTTTTTAAATACAGCAGTTGTTTAAGTCATATTGGCTTGAAGATTCCTTGAACTATTTGTTTCTTCCTTGGTTATACATGCAAAGTGCGTGCGCTCTGCCTCAGCTGAGAGGAATTCCCTGAGGTGATATGAACATTCTAAATGAAACGCCCAGAGTGTGCTGCAGATTTATAGCTGTTGGCCTTTGTGGTGAATTCCCCGAGGCACAATTATCGATAACCACTTTACTCCTTTGATTTTTAGCTGGAGAGTTATTTCCACGATTTAGCTGCTAAATATAGAGACTTCCAGGTAACAAACAGTTGACATTCGTAGCCACTACACTTTTCCTCACACTCTGAGCTGTACAGAAATAGTAATGTCCCTTAATTAAATGTGGCAAGACTGCCTTAATGTTCCAGTGCGAGAGTGCTGGCTAAAAGGACAGATGGTCACTTGTGTCGTTACGCAAGCTTTCACATCCGATGCCTTTACCTCTACACTGCAGGGTTACATTTAAATTTCACCATCCCTCGTGAAAAGTAAAAGACACTGCCTCACCGGAATCTGTCTCAGGACCACAGCACTCAATTAATCCTTCTTCACAGTTCGTATGTGCTGTTCACAACTCTCCGTGTTGGGGCGTGTTCTCTTTTGCATCACAGGATCCCACCTTCGTCGCCAGTGTAGAGATGCCCAATGATCACTCAGGGAAGCGATGACAGTGTAATGATAAGTTTAATAATACAACGCCCCAGCCACCTCACATCACAGTCCTTGTCACCCTCAGATCTCCTCCAACAGTCTCAGCTCTCCTCCTGGAATCCTGGTGGGAGAGCCCATTATGATAAGGGTCAGAGGGGACACCTGGGCCAGGGATGAACCAACACAGGAAATACAAGATACCACAGCAGGGCAGGAGAATGGCAAGCTAAAGAGAGAACATGGAAATTATTAGAAAGAATGAGATGGAAGGGGTGGGTGGGGTGAGAAGGGGACTTTAGGTAATGCGGGGAAAGTAGGCGAAAGGAAGAGGCTACCTATAGAAAGGAAGGAACTAGAAGGAAAGGGGTGAGACTGAAATTGAAGAGAAATCGTAGAGGGAATGGGTAGAGAGTGATACGTGAATGAGAGGAAAGGGGTGAGAACGAAAATGAAAGGGAATGAAAGGATGGGAAAGAAGTGGAACGTTTAAGGAAGGTAAAGGAAAACTGTGAATGGCGAGGTCGGTAGGTAAGGGAGGGTCCGGATACAGAATCAAAGGGAAGTGAAATAAATGAATGGGGATTGAAGGGGGTTGACAGGGACTAGGCACGGAAGAGATGGGGAAGGAAGCAAAATAGCACAAAGAAATGGGTTAAGAGAGAGAAGGGGAGCGGAAAGGTGTGAGGAGAGTCGGGGTAGAAAGAGGTGTGAAGAAGGAAATGTGGAAAATGGAATAGGGCAGAGGAGAGGGGACGGGAAAGGAAGGGGGACGTGTGAAGGAAAGAACAAATGGCTGAACTGTAAGAGATAGAACGTGAAATGAAGGAACGGCGGAGGCGAAGAGAAAGTAACGGGAGAAACAGAAGGGGCGGGGTTTAGTATACCGTGTGGGGTTGCGCGAAGAGAGAATGGACTGCAGGGACGTTAGGAGAAGGCAAATTCATGATCTGATTTTATGGCGACATCCAGCTCCTGTGGTTAAAATGGTCCGGTCATAAGCCTGAAAGAGGACCCCGCCCATCCCGTCATATCGTCCTGAACAGGGAGGGGCCTCTCCTTCTCTCTCCCGCAGTGGAGGCCCCACCTCTGCACGTACCCAGGTCCCGGACAAGAGACAGCACGTTACTGGGCTTGTGATTTCTCCCACAAGTGTTCCCTGCCAGGGATCTGCTTCTGGTGCTGCTGTGAATGCCCCGGCGCAGTCAAATGAATTTTAGAATGTACATTTTTCTTAGTTTAAAACACATGATATATTCAACATTATACCCTTACTCACAACTTGCCTGCACAGAGATCCCCCGATCATGTTTATATGAAAGGATCCTCAGTGGACCACATATCTGCTTTTGGCCTGCCCCTCTCCTCTAGTAATGTCCAGTAACCCTCCTCACTCCTTTCAAAAAGTTCAAATATCGCTGGAGGCTTTATTTTAGGTAAGCCACATATAAAGGTCACAAACTGATTATTTAACCCAAGTGACAAAAGGGATGATTATTTGAGTCTCGCTTATAGGAGTCTTGTAGATTGAACCCTGCGCGATGTTGGGCGCTGCCTCCATCGACGCTCGTGCTTGTGGAGATCCGGATTATGTGGATGGACCTGATGGCGACTGGCCTGCGACTAGTGCAATTTTTGTTTCCTTTGGGGGTGCCCTCCCGAGACCTGTCAGCGTCCGACTGTCCCTCGGTCTAGTGCTGTTATTTGCGCATAGTCATCAGTTGTGAAATTAGTCTCCCTTTCCTCATGTCCGGCTACTGATGACGCAGGCGACTTAAAAATGACAGATGGATATTTCTGGGGATTAACCAACGTCTTCGAATTGAGCAGATCTACATTCGAGTTACAGATCTGATCACTTCAGAAAATGTGAAGATGTTTCTGATTTTTGTTTTTACTAACGCTCAGCTTTATTTGAAGCGTTTTCTCGCATTGTACTCTAATATGGCTTTTGGGAGAGAGTGACCAGACCAACACGCGTTCTTTATGTGTGTAAAAGGCCGCTTTATTGGAACAGGTGCCCTTAAACCTACCCCGCCTGGCCTTTGCCTTACAAAACTAAAGCCTCACTAGACATCAATTCACCTGTCCCCACCCCTCCCCCTTCCCTACCCCGATCCCTCCCCCCTTTCTTCTCGTCCTGTCTCATCATTCCTCTTGTCTCCTTTCTTTTCCCCGTCCCATCCGCTTCTTTGAACCTGTCCGCTAATGAGCAGTCCCCTGCCTGTCCCTGTCTAATTAATACTCCTTCCCGTCCTAATATCTGAAATGCCCTGCCAACTCTGTCCTCCACCCGAGTTTTAACTAGCTGTCCCCGCCACCAGAAAAGGCCCTGACTTTTCTGCCCCCCCCCTAGGGCTCCTTGAACAACTTCTTCAACTGCTCTTTCACCTGCAATAGGTACAACTCCATCCCTATGAACGATAAGTGCACCCCATCATCCCTAAAAAATTCGGCATCCTCGAATTTCAAATCCAGGTGCTCTAAAAATGTTACTCCCCGACCGACGCAAAAGCCTTTAATTTCTTTGTTCAACTTACGCCTGGCTCTCTCAGTCGCTCCAGGCTTCCTCGCCCCTCTCCATACCCGACGCGGAACAAATGCTGTAAAAACTATGTGACAACCTCTCCACTGTTCCAAAAAAATCTGCAAGTCTCCTTTCATCCTTTTCAACAGGTTTAACCCCGTTGTTCGCACTAAATCATTTTCCCCTAAGTGAATAATCAGCACGTCGGGACAATGGGCCCTGCCCTTTATACTCTGAAGTCTCGGCAGCAGCTCCTCCCATAACATACCCCCTTTCCCTATCCACTTAATCCTGTAGCGCGACGAATCTAAACCCAAGCTTTCTCCAATGGACGTCCTCCGAGCCTGCCGCTGTGCCCACTTTCTAAATGAGTGTCCAATGACCCAGATTTCCAGATAATCAGCTTCTGGCCCCAGTACCACACCTGAAAAAGAAAAAACAAGTATGAAACCATTCACAGCACATGTTAAATCTTTAACCGTCCCATCCCCACACGTAACGCCTAAAACAATCCGATTTTCACCTGCCCAGGGCCATCAATTCCTCTCTCTTCCATCCCTTGTTCCCTGCCTCAGTGGCCACCCCAATTCTAAAGGAGTGCGTGCCAAATTCCATTGGCTCGAGGCCGGTCCTGGCCAAGCCCTTTCGCAAAACTGACAACAGTTGGGCTGCGGACCCCCTCCTGCCCTCCGCATGACAAAAAACTTGACCTTCTAAGGAAGTAGCCCCCTCCCTCAGTTGGCTCCCCAACAAGACTGGACAAACATACCTGATCGGATAAGGCCTAAGATATACCGTGACCCCTAACCCTTTTTGATCCGTCTTCGAATGCCGTACGCGCAACGCCAGACTTCCCTGCCTTCGCCGCACATCACTCCATCTGATCCCCGATCTCCCCTGTAACCCCAGCAACTCAGACACCCGGAAAGCCCCAAAAAACAGCCAAGACATCAATGTTCTGAAGATTAACGTCTCATAAGCATCATAACATACCTCCCCCAACGCCGGCAGCAATAATTTTAAAATTGCTATAGATATCGGTTGCCGCACACGTCCTGTCGCCCCCAACGACTTCTCCTAACCCTGGAGGATCCTCATGCCAAGCTCCCCTGCCGAAGGGGGATAACCCCAGATTAACTTCCCCATGAACCCGAGCACCGACAACTTACCCGAAATCGTAACCCTGGTCTGCCCCTTCCCGATTAAATCCATAATAAATTGGACCACATCTTCGACTATGTCCTCCTGCCTTACCCGTCAACAAGCCCCCGATTCTATGAACTCACTCCAAGCTTTCGCATACGCTCGCCGTGTAGACGGAGCCAAGGAGTTCATAACCAGCTGTAACATCTGTGATTGCCTACTGTCCAAAGTACTTCCGGCATGCGTATTCTTCTCAACGCGACACCCGTGGTTAATCCATGGAAACGCTGCCACTGCGAACGAGACAAAGCATCCGCTATGTCATTATTCGCTCCCGGCACATGTCGCTCTAAAATGTATATCGTGACGCAGGCACTGAAGGACGAATACACGCAGCAACTGCAAGACCCCCGCTTCACGCGCCGACTGCCGATTCACCATCTGCACCACCGCCATATTGTCGACCCGGAAAAGCACCCGCGAATGACGAAGTTCCGCGCCCCATAGACAAACCGCCACTATCAGCGGGAAAAGCTCCAAAAACGCAATGCTGTGACCCCCATGCTTCCATTCACTCGGCCATTCCTCCGCACACCACCGTCCCTCCCAGTACACACCAAAACCATAAGCCCCCGCCGCATCTGAAAACAACTGAACATCCCAGTCGCAATTCTGCCACACCTTCAAAGGAATGCCGTTAAAAGATTCCAAAAACCTTACCCACATACGCAAATCCTCACGCACCCCCACCTTCAACCGCACATGATGATGCGGAAGTGCGTGCCCTGATAGTGCCAACGAAAGTCGTCTGCAAAATGTCCTTCCCGCTCGCACAACCCTACACGCAAAATTTAAGTGGCCCAACAGCACCTGAACCTCCTTCACTGTGACCTTGTTCCTGGCCACCATGTCACGAATCCGCTCAATCATGTCTGCTTTTTTGTCGGCCGGCAATCTGGCCATGCCTTCCACCGTGTCCAGTTCTATACCCAAAAACGACAGCGCCGTAGTTGGCCCCACTGTCTTTTCGGGAGCCAGGGGCACTCCCAGGTCTCCCATTATTGTCACAAAGCCGCTCAGCACCGCCGCACAAAGCGTGCTGTCCGCAGGCGCCTCAAAGAAAAAATCATCCATATAATGTGTCACCCATTGGTGACTCGTAATGCTCTGAAAAATCCACTGTAGAGCCGTACTAAATTGCTCAAACAGCGCACACGAGCTGGAGCATCCCATGGGCAGAGCCTTGTCCACATACCACTTTCCTCGGAACTGGATGCCCAACAACCCAAAATCATCTGGGTGAACCGGGAGCAATCTAAATGCCGACTTCACGTCAGTTTTTGCCATCAGAGCGCCCGAACCCAACTGCTCAATCATCTCAACCGCCACATCCACGGACGCATATGACACTCTAGTGACCTCCTCTGGTATAAAATCATTAACCGATGTGCCTTCGGGCCACGACAAATGATGAATGAGCCGAAACTGCCCTTCTTCTTTTTTGGGCACAACCCCAATAGGGGACACAATGAGATTCTCCAACGGCCAGTCTGAAAAGGGGCCCGCCATGCGACCTTCCTGCACTTCCTTGTCCAGCTTGTCTTGCACAAGCTCTTCTTTACCGCGCACCGATTTCAAATTTTCCGCCCAGCGCCGCTCCCGGGGACCGCGATAACCCAGCCGAAAACCGACCCGAAAACCCAACACCAAAAACCGCGCTTCTCTCGGCTTATCATAACCCACTAAACACCTCTCCAGGCAATCCACTTTAACCGGCGTACGAGCCCTTACTCGCCACCCCTTGTCGCTGGCGCTGTCCATCCCGCGCACCATAGCTACTGCTCGGGCCCCCGCTCTGCGCTCCTCCCGAGGCTGTTGCATTTTGCTGGCCTCCACATAACGTGACTGGGTGTCTCCCCGCGCACTTGGAACACTCATGCCGGAACTTGCAGTACTCTCTGGTACAAAGTCCCTTATTATAGTCCCAGCAAGCTCCTGTTCGACCGGACCCGGCGTTGGTGGACCTGCTTGGGCTGGAGCCTCTGGACCCCACCCCTTGGGTGGGGCGGTCCCGAAAGGGCCGATAAATTATAGGCAAGCCACTGGCCGTAAAGACAGTCTTGCCAAACTTTGCGGGACCCATGGTGTGCTGCCACAGATCAGAGTCAATTTCTCCCCACTGCACTTCTGAATCCGCCGACAAACGCGCCCGAAATTCCTCATCATACTGACGCCAGGCATAATCACCGTAGTTGAGTTGTGCCTTTCGTATAATATCCATATATTTAAATAATGCCACCGACCGCTCTGGAAACCGCTCGCAATAAACACTGGCGAAAATCAAAAAGGCGGCCGTCCAATTCTCTATGGTTACCGGCACTTTCGGCCGCTTGGAAAGCTCCCACTCTTCTTCCTTAGAGCCTTCCTTCGCCCTGACCTCCCTGTGCAATAGTTTAAGAATATCAATATATTCCCCTTTCCAGATCTTTTCTTTCGTGGCCGACGTTAAATGCGCCCCAAGCGGCTTCGCCGTTCCCATATATGGCAGTTTGACCCGTTTGGATACCGGCTCCTTCTCCTTCTCATCTGTAGCCTTCCCCGCTTTGTCCTCCGCGCCCCCTTTTCCCTTTTCACCGGCAGCCACCTTACCAGCCTCCGCGCCTTCCGTAGATACCCCCATGTCCTAAACATATATCCCTTTCACCAATCGTACTGACTCCTCCCTCGCTTCCGACGCTACAGACACCATTGAAACTGACGAAACCTTACCTGGCGACAAAAGCGGGGGCCGCTCCTGAACCTTCCGCTGTTCTCCTCTCAATCTCTCCTGTGAAGCCTTCGACCGCCTACCGACCTGCGACACCTGTAATGACTTACGGACAGGGTTAGACACTCCCCGCCCCTGCCGTTCCCACCATTCATTCTCACTCCCACTATTACGCAGCTCCCCCTCTTCCAGACTCACATCGGACATCCTTTCCTCCCCGTCGGACCCCTTCCGCACTCCCCGCTCACCATTCCCCTTACAACGAGCACAACCCGCATACTCCCTTTCGTTAACCCGTTTTATTACCGGGCCCAGACGTTGCTCCTCCCAAGCTGCGGCGTCGGGGGGCGCATCACCCACACCACCACACAGCCTCGAAGAAGCGTCTGCAGCCCTCCGCTGTCGACCACGCCGTCCTGCCAAAGCCATCCGGCTAGCCGCCCTAGGGCTAGCCTTCACTTCTTCCCAGGGTACCAGAGCCGCCCCTTGCTCTCCTGGGTCCTCCTCATCAAAATCCAATGGGCCCTGCTCAAGAAGGTCTGGTGTGCTAGGTAAGAAAAGTCCCTCTATCACCTGCCTCTCCCTACCTAAATACTCCCCAGAAACTCCTCCCTCCTCAATGCTACCTTCTTCTTCCCCTGACGTACCCCCTCCCCTGGGCCCAACAACCCGCCTGGGGGACCCTGACACCTCTACCGTTGAAGGGCCCTCCCCGGCTGACTCCGAATCACCCTCCCCACCCTGCACCCCCTCCTCCTCACTGCTGCTCCAGACTAACATGGTGGGCCACTTCTTAGAAATCGGGACCTTGGGGTCCCTTTGCTCCTCTGTACCAATTGTCTACACCTTGTCCCCCTCCCCCCCGCCTACTGGGGAGAGCTTACGGACTCCTGATACCCTTTTCCTGCCTCCACTAAAAGCCCTAGTCTCTGCCCCCGCCCTTCTGCCTCTAATATCAAAGTCCCCCGGCTGTCCTCCGCCAGCTGAGCCTCCCGCTCGCTTAACAACGGCCGCGGCACAGCCGGGTACCAGCCCTGCCCGTATCTTAGGCTTGGCGCCGGGCCGGGCCCCATAACGCCGCACTACAAGGCCGCGCCGGGCATTGCTATCGCCCGCGCGCGCCCGCCACACCTGACGCTCTCCCAGGGAAGCCCCCGGGGATTCCCCTGCCGTGCTGCCCCGTAACCCATGCCCCCGGCCCGCCCCACCTGTCCCGGGACCCGCCTCCCTCAACGCCCCACCTCCGCAAAGGCTCACCGTCCCACCGCTCGATGAACGGGGCGGGGAGCACGCCACGACCGCCGCGGCCACGCCGGGCGAGGCCCGGCGCACAGGGCGGCCGGGCGCTAATGCCTCCGGAGTTACCAAATCCAGGCGGCCTGCTTCCCGGAGCACCTTCGGATCCATCGCCTCCAAATTCACGCGGTAATAGCCTCCAACCGACACCACGCTAACGTCGAGCCTCCAACCGTAGGTAGCCACTAACCGACCTGACCTACAACACTTGTAATTAGTAATAACAAACCCTCAGGAAAACTGCCTACACTAACTGAAATATCTTAACAATAATCCTCGCCCACTTGGAAAAGAAACCCCACGGAGCCCAGACTAACGTCCCAGCCACCAGGTCACCTTTACAAAATGGTGGCTGGGGACACAAAATGTCCGAATAAATAAGCCCCCCGCCTCTCCCCTAACTGGCACCCCGGATGCCCAACCGCGTCGCGGTCGTGCCACCTCACCCAAAAACCCCGGGGGGAACTCCTCGTGCCTCGTCCTCCCCCCCGAGGCCCCATTATGCGATATGGAACTTACCTGCAGAGTATAGTATTTTTTATTAGAATCCTAACACGCGGAGGGATTAGTCGCCTCTACTCTCCACTGTCTGTAGGGTAGATCATTAGAACGCCTTTTGGTGTTTTGGCAAAATGTTGGGGTCCCTATATAGGTGGATGAAAAATGTGGGGTGCGAAATATTGTGTTACAATTAATCGGTGTATTTCTCTTTTAACTGATCAACCGATCTGTTTAATAAATGGTATGTGCGCCAGCACTAGCCACCAGACTAAAAATGCCAACCTGTTTAAAAAAAAAAAAAATCTTGACTACTTTCAAAGTTCTACGTGCGAGCTCACAGAGGAGCTGAGAGAAGAGAGCGGGACGACGAAGAGAAAGCTCAGTATTCGCTTCAGAGATTCTAAAGGACGAAGCTCCAACTAACTGAGTCCTGCCAGTAAACAAACTTGTGAGCTACAGGGCGCTCACACATATCTCTGCAGCAGGTGTCCAACCAACTGAGCTATTCTGGTGGTGGTGCAGAGTCCCAGCCAGCCTCCTCTCTGACGGACCATTGTCCGGGGAGCTGCTCTCGGAGCGGCAGCACTCTCCCATCAGCCGTCAGGGTACGCGGGTGTCTGGATACCAGCTCCGCTTACCACTGAGGCTCCAACCCGGCTTAGTTCCTCGCTCAGTGTCGGACTGAAGCAGAGCATAGGAACTGGCACCAAAATTAAAGTAGCCCCAATAGTGAATTAGATAGCTAAATAAGTGGAGCATTTTTGCAATACTGGGCAGTTTTGAACTTCTAAAGACACCGACGGGCTGCATGACTTTGAGCTTGATGCTGACAATGGCTGTTTTTATTATTAGGGAAATGAACAGCAAAAACCATCCCTGCAGGTCATGAAAGAGGCCTACAAAATCCCCAAAAAATCAGTCCACATAATGATCAATCAGACCAGTCCATTGAACACTTCCTGATTGCCCTATAGGTCAGGCCAGCCCTGCCCATGCTTCTTTGGCTCCCCTGCCTTCGACCTTCTGTCGCCTGGTAAATCTGGAGTAACACAAGGCAGTGCAAGTCACTGCCTTGTGTTACTCTGCCCTGGGAAGGCATTCCATTGGTGGACCATAGGTGTTCTCACCCATCCAACCATGGATTTTGGCACATTCCCAGATTTAACAAGACCGGTTAACCTGGGAATGCGTCCAAATGCTATGTTTTCCCAATAGAAGAGCAACAAGGAAAAATATCTTTATTTCTTCTCTTTGTTTTCTTTTTCTACATGTGCTGCATTCTGCAGTACACTTGGAAAGAGGAAAAAGCCTCTAAGGATTGTTTTTGTGCAGGAAGGTGCTCCTTCCTGCACAAATGTAATCCTGCCTGCAACACAGGCACCCTTGCACCATGGCTCAAGGTGGACTAGTTTAGCACTAGGCTGCGTTGAGTGCACCAGGGCAAGGAGAGAGAAGGAATGCATCATATCTTGAAAGATATGGCGCATTCCTGCCCTCTCCATTTGACAAAGCACAGTGTAGAAAGTCATTTTGCTGCTTTGTGCTGAATCAAAGTTTGATAAATCTGGCTACAGTTCCCTAGCTGACTTAAATTACTTCCCCCAGCATGGCAGCTGCTTTACCCAGCCACCCCTAGGAAAGAAACATTACATTCTATCCTGTTTTTTCTTTTTTACTTCTGAATGGCCCTAGCGGACTCAGGTATCTGGAGTTTTTATTTTGTTTTTAAGCGGACTCAGGTATGTTGAGTGTTTATTTTGTTTTTAAGTTAAATGTTGGATTATTTGCTTTAGCAATCCTCTGTAAGCATTTCTTCCTCCTTATCCTTTGATTTTGAAGGCAGGTCGCAGTTTTGCCAAGTGCCATGCATATTGAGTTAGGGTAACACAATTTAAGTTACGTTCCCGCATTACCGCATGATCGGTAATTTCTCAAGAAAACAAGATGAACAGTAAACTAAGCAGGATATCTCTAATTCCATGACTTAGAGATATCCTGCTTAGTTTACTATTATAGGACAAATTGTCCTATAATGTCTTGGTCTTCTGGGGAGGTTCTGCCAGTTTTGCCTGGTATTACTCCTTTAATCCTTTTCCTAATGTTATCAGACCTAGTCTTCCAAACTAATAACCTGCCACAGCCTTCACCATACTCAAAATGTGCCAATTTACTAGCTTCCCATCTACTCTTCACAATTTCGGCCAGTTCACTTCTCATTTCCTGTACAAAGGGTGGCTCCACGTAGTGCTGGCACGGCTGGGATCTTGCAGGTACCCTTGCAGGTGGCATAGGTCCAGACGATGTTCCTGCTCCTGAAGGTCCAGTAACGTCTGCCCTAGCTGACCTGCCTGCTGGGTGGGTGGCAGAAGCAGCATCTTCTCTTGATGGTCCCCCATGCAGGAATGTCCTCAAGGTCCCCGAAGCCTTTTCCTTGTCATAGAGAGCCTCCATGTGCATGTAGCCCTTGCAGACCGTACAGGCACATGGAGGGGTCATGTTGGCAGCTGCATGAAAAATAGGACATATTAGGCAACTGTCTGTCAGGCAAAAAACCAACAGGCATGCATCGAAAACACCATCTGTAAACCTCTGACATTGACATGCATATTTCATAATGTTGCCCTTATGGCCAAGGTGTATACACATTGGCCCATCTTCAACCTTCCCAAAATGGCACTTCTGCAAGGTGTTACAGTTATCCACTGTAGAACAATACCAAATCATCATCCTTGAACATCTTTTAAGGACCATGACACGATTGACAACTATAGTCATACACATCATCCATGTGCCCGTGGTTTGTTATTCTCATCATGTTGGATTGGTCATCTATGTCCCTCATTCATGCACCATAGACCCCTGCTCTGATTGCATGAACAAAACCCATCTGAGCAAGGACCTCAACAGAAAGGTAGGCTTACAACAGTTTGTGCCTGCTATGGCAATGATAGTGTCTGACAACACTGGCACATGGAAAAAGTATATGACACAGAAAAAATGGAAGATTGATGGGAACAGCAGTCATCCATGTCACACAGAGGAGGGTGACACAATTCTAATATCCACACAGCTGTGTACCAGCTTATTTGTGCCATATCTGGAGGAAGAGTCCAAAAGTCCTTTATGAGTAGCACCATGTTGACCATACTTTGTATACATGTCAAAAACATATGCTTTGCATGTGGCACTGCAGCACTTAGCGCCACCATCTCATATGTGGATGCACACATGTCAAAGATCTATTCTGCAATGGGAATTTGGGACAGCACTGACTAATGCTGCTCACTGTAAAAAGCTGTTAGCATCACATCATGGCCGCTTAAAGGACCACCACTGTCAGAGAATGTTTTATATGATGGCATGTGGTCTGACAATGCTGTATGGACCTCCCTCAGCCCAGACACACAGGTAAAAGTCTCTGAAAATGACATGTGTTGGCAATGTAGTGACTCACGACACTGAGTATTGAGTATGACATCTCCATGGTGGTTGAGATGTGGGCATTTCTGAATTGTTGTACTTTGCCCACTATACAGCATAACGAGGAAGAAATCACGTGGTGAAATATCTCACCATGAACAGAGTTGACATGTGCTACGTGGGGCACACAGTGCAGTCACATCTTTAGGAAACAACATATTCACGAAGTCCATACACACGTCTGACCGTCAACTTCAAGCACATTTCTCACCACTCATTACTGTTTTTGGAACTCAAATACCATCACACACATTTTCAAGGCCCTTTCTATATATGCTGAAACCAGTGCATTCTTTACTTGGGATTCACAACTTAAACACATGTGCAACAAATCCGCACACACGCATGTATTGCATATGAGGAATCTAATGGAATACATGCAATTGTTCAATGGCATCACAGATGTCCATGGAATACATGCAATTGTTCAATGGCATCACAGATGTCCATAGCACATCTCACACCATACTTTCACCATACATTATGTATACAGAACTGACACTTAGGGCCAGATGTAGCAAAGGTTTAGCGACTCGCAAACGGCTAAAAACGCCGTTTGCGAGTCGCTAAAGCCACTTTGCTATGTTGAAATGCATTTTGCGAGTCGGAACCGACTCGCAAAATGCATTTCCGAGTCGCAAATAGGAAGGGGTGTTCCCTTCCTATTTGCGAGTCGCAATGGTATGCATTTTCATTTGCAACCGAGATTGCGGTCGCAAATAAAAGCGCAGTTACCATCCACTTGAAGTGGATGGTAACCCAGGCGCAAACGGGAAGGGGTCCCCATGGGACCCCTTCCCCTTTGTGTCTGGCACTAAAAATAATTTTTCAGAGCAGGCAGTGGTCCAAGGGACCACTACCTGCCCTGAAAAATACCGAAACAAAAGGTTTCGGTTTATTTTTCAAAGTGCAGCTCGTTTTCCTTTAAGGAAAACGGGTTGCACTTTGAAAAAAAAAACTGCTTTATTTAAAAGCAGTCACGGACATGGGGTCTGCTGTTCTCAACAGGCCACCATCCCCGTGAGTGCCCTGAATCGCTATGGGGTCGCAAATTGCGACCCACCTCATTAATATTAATGAGGTGGGTCTTTGCGACCCCATAGCGACTCGCAGAAGGTGTCTGAGACACCTTTCTGCATTCCAAATTGCGAGTTGCAATTTGCGAGACGCTGGGACTCGCAAATTGCAAGTCGCAATTTGGAATAATGCTACATCTGGCCCTTACTGCCAGATTCGGGGTGAGCAAAAGTGGAGACCTCTTTGATGGTATAAGGAGGGGGAGCACCTCAAGAGTAAATATGTGACATTGCATTATGAATGTTGACCAATAATCAGCATGGACACATATTGTACATTACACAGATTTTCCTAATGTATGTAGCGGACTTCTGTTAGTGATTATTCAAAAAGGCCAATTGAGATGTCTATGTGACATACATTGGTAGGCCAGCTTTACATGTAAACATATGTGTGGGGACAATACATACATGTGTCAGCCACACAGTGCACATGTTGCAAAAGGCTCATCAGTGCATCTTTTTTAGACCATAGACAATCATCATGTCACTCTATACATAAGTGACTCAAAGGACACACTCAGACATGATTTCCTTTACTCCTGCATCACTCCTATCATCACATGTACATGACTGTGCAACATACGACATCTGTCATTCCATTAGTGGACAAGGACATATCTTCATGTGAATTTTGTTTCTGTACAACAATGACACAGTTGTGCCAACATTGCTGCACATCATACTTGTGTCAAAAAAACATACATAACATACTGGAATATTAGGTGAGGGCTGTACCATTTTACTGTAGTATGGAGCTTTACTCGCCTTTTCATGGATTTATATTATCAATTTGACACTACCCACTAGCTTCCCTTGATGCTTCACTTTGTATGTCATATAGACATGAACCTGCATTTGCACAACAGGAGTCAACTGCAAAGATTTTGTACTCACCAACAGTTCCACCAACTTCAATTTCAAGGAAGTCCAGCAGGTCGCTCTGCCTTGCAATTAGGTCTGCCCAGTGATGTTTTAGTTGCCGGACAGTCCTCTCCATCTTGAAAATCCTGTTCATGTGAGACAGGACCTTGACCCAACACAACTTTCTGGCCTAGGTCCTGTACCCTTGTATGACCCTGGACCACCATGTGGGGGAGGTAGTGCATGACTAACCAAATGAATCCCCCCACCTCCTCGGCACCAAAGTGACAGGCCCTTCCCTTACCCGATATCCCAGTGTCCCACAGCACTGTAAACTCCACAACAAAAAACAAAAACGTGACCTAATTCCAACTGACCCAAGTACCTAAAAACCCCAATGACAAACACCCCACGATACAATGACCAAACAGTACAAAAACAAATATTAAACACCAAATGGGCACAATAAACAGTACATGGACACAGCACAGCAAAACACACCACTACAACAGCACTCCAAATCTCTGCTCCAAACAACACAACCTCCCTCCAAGACAGACAAAAAGACTGTGAGTTGAAAATGAAAGTGAAAGTAACTTTGCAGTTCCTGGTTTGCAGCATAGCAGATCCATTACCACACTTCCTGTGCACATGGAGCACGTTTTCTGCAATGCGTCATTTTTTTAGGCTACGTTCAAACGTGTTATTTTCCATGTCACACAGATATTAAAACATGGGGACCTTCACATGCGTAGCACGGTATGCGTCATATTTGTCTGGTGCAATGGGTTTAAACAACATGCATTTGGACTATGCATTTTTTTTGGTAGAAATGTGTGTAATGTGTGTTTGAACATGTATGGTGTCATGTTGTACACATGTTAACATTTTTCCAAGCATGTGGATTGTTGTCCTGCTTATGAATGCTCGCTACTGCTCTCTACACATGTGTCTAATGTAGGTGTAACCAGTTAACAGGGTTGATGGTACATGCCTCACAAGGATAATTAAATGCTAAGGCAAAATTTTCTTTTATTCATGCACATGAAAACTACAGATAGTTGCGTCAGGTACTCACTTTGTGTTGTGAGCTCATTCCAATGCGCATATCACCCCCAGGGATGCCATGGATTTGACATGGAATGTGGTCTGTATGTCTGCATGTAGAATTGTGCACATGTCATAGAATATGTGCAACATCCCAAAGTGTAGAGTGCAGGCTGTCATGCAATGTTGAAAGGGGTGGGCATTTTGTGCTGTTGACATATTTTGGGATGTGGTAGACAGACATTTGGAATAGTTTATTTTTTATTATCCTGACATGCATGTGCGTGGCATATGTTATTCATATATGTCTTTATCTTCTAAAGTGGTGTGTTCTGGGATGTCACTTCTACATTTCTTGTACTCATTAATGGGTCAATGCAGTCCTTCATAGCACTATCTTTGCTCATATTGGTACATGACATGATGTCCTAGGCTGAAACATCTCTCCTGTACCTAACTGTGAAGAGGTGGTGTCCCCATACACCAGGCTCTATGATGCATCTTTGCATTTGTCCATGTTCAAAGTTATGGTACACTCAATGCAGGGGGGCAACTAGGGGGTACAATGAGGTAGTTATTTGTGAAAGTGTTCCTAACACATAAATTTTGACTGCGGACTTCCTCTTCATGTTTTATTTCACAGCTTACTTTTGGCACACACTCTGCATGGCAGGGCTGCTGTCACAAAAGGATGTCAGGCTACACATCCTTGTAGACTAAAGTGCAGTAACACAAATGTTTTCTACAATCCCCTGCCCTATTATCAACTAGGGACTTACAGGTCAATTGGTGTTAGCCTTGCCTCATCATCTACTAGGGACTTACAGGTCAATTGATGTCAGCCTTGCCCTATTATCTAGTAGTGACTTACATGACACTGTGATAATTGATTTTCATGTAGTCGCCTTGTGCTTTAATACTTCTTTTGTAAATATTGGGAAAAGGACATGTATTTAAACCTGGGGTACAAAGAGTGGCAGTCCCAACATGCCTCAGTCATACTTGTTCGTGCTGGGCTAGCACACAGGGGGACTTGCTGACAGTGTGAGTGTGATGTAAAGTATCCTATACAATGTCTAAGCTTGTATGTGGGCTTACATGGCTAGTGTTGATTTGTGCCCTGATTTGTGACCTTTCCCACATGTTACAGCTACCTTGTGTACCGCAGGCTTCAGTTGTCACTTGGCTGCCAATGTTAGCAGATATTTTATTTGCTCCTCATCTTCCTCATCCCCACTGTCCACCCCTTAATGCACGTTACAGTATTTGGTCCGAACAATACTTGCTAATATACTTTGCATCTACAGGACTTTACCTATTTGCTGTAGCATTCCATTGTATGCAGGATTAGTGACTGATTCCCACACATTTTCAGACTTCAGCCACACAAATTGTACTGCCTGTGACTGACCTCCACAAAGTGACTGGGCCAGTTGAGTACAGGAGTGTTTCAGCGGTCTTTCAAAATAAATGTGTGTGTTTCACATGAGTACTCCCACACAGCTGCAGCCAACCTCCTTTGTCAGATGCACAATGATTGTGGGTTGCTTGTATGAATTGTTCAGACAGTTATGAGTACAACATGCCTTTGGTAATATGGCTGTGTCCTGATTGTCACATGCATATTTCCTAGGGTTTGAGACATGCTTTGTCATAGTTTGACATACATGCAAGATGGCAACTAATTTGAGTGTGAAATGGCTAGACAGGAAGGTGAGATGTCCTCCGTATTTCACTCACTATTTTCACATATGAGTGCCACTGAGGGGTGTGTTGGTAGTTTTCACCTGTGATAGTACCAGTAGGACATTGATCTGTCACATAGCTCACAGTTACCCACTGATTCTGGCACTGCCTACTGCTGTCCTACCTATGCCTAACACATGGATGGCATACATCAATTGGATATTAATTTGGTCTGCTTTCATATTTCAATCTGACAGACTTGTGTGATATGAGTGTAGCTATGTGATATCTGTGCAACTGGCAAAGCATACATTTCACCAGCACATTCTTTCATCAGTGCATCATGTATGTTTGTTGGGACATTTAGAGTGTGTGAATCCTTGTTTACCAACTGTTTTGGGCTAGTCATGGTTTCAAAGTTGTGGGTGATTTGCTGTTGCATTCTAATGTCAAAAATACTCCAAGACAGTTGTGTGAATAAGTGATTTATTAACAACAATGGTGCACAGTGGCTAATTGCTTGCAATGTTCATAAAAACAATTTAACTATATTTGCTCTTCTGCAGGCCTCAGCAGCAGTATTAAGCAGTCCTCTCGCGTGTGGCGTGGCATCATTGTCTTCATCTTCCTCCCTGGGGTCCTCCACCTGTTCCTCCAAGGGGACATTGGTCCACACACAAATGTTGTGCAATAATGCGCAGACAAGTTTTAATTTGCACACAAGTGGTGGTAAATACAACTGTTTGCCTCCAGATAAATCAATGCATCCGAAGTGAGCCTTGAGAATGCCAAATGTCCTCTCCACCACATTCCTGGTCTTTCTGTATGCCTCATTGTATGCCTTCTCTGAATCAGTTTGTGTGTTGTCAATCAGGGTCATCACCCATGGATGGATGCCATATCCTTGGTCCGTTGCAATGGAAGAGGAGAAACAGTGTTAGCTTGCCCTTGTGTATCTTTTTCACTGGCCTGGCACAGTACTGGTGTATGAATTAGGGAATGAATTAGGGAATCAGACTTTCATCTTGCATTGTGTGAGTTCCTGTTTGCATGCATGATTAGATAGGTGTGCTGTGGCACACCTTCCAGTCAAGGGAGCAGCCTCAGGGGCATGGTGATTGTGTGATTTGATTGGCATGGCAGTTCACCCGTGCAGGATGTGTGTGATGTTGACCAATGACAAATTTCTTTAAACATATGACCTTCCAAAGAGCCATGTTGTGTGATTTTGATCCTTTTGTGTGTGTGTTGTATGTCGTAAGACAGCTGTCACACCCTGTGTGTAGCCTGTAACCCCAACCCCGGACATGGTACTCCTGCCTTGCACAAATGGCTATTTTCCATATTTCCTGACTCACATGCTTGTGGGTGTGGGTGAACATCATGCAAAGTGTGGCATAGTAGCTTGGGATGTATTGGCAGGTATATGGGTATTATGATAACCCCTGTGGCACAGGATGGGGCAGGAATTGTCTTGCTGTACCACCCTGCACCACTCGGACATTCCAGCAGTGTGTCATGACTACTAGATATGGTGCATTTATGTCCTCACCAACTGCACTGACACTCAGGTGCCAAGTTGCAACATAGGCACCCTAGAACCTTGGTACTATGATGCCTACATTGCAAGGGTCATTGCTTCTGTGCATGAAGGTGTCCTTTTCTGTACATGACATATCAGTATTGATGATTTTCTTTTTCTATGTGTGCTGTAGACTGCTGTACACATTGGGAGACCAAAAACATGTAAAGTGTGGAGTATTTCTCCTTTTTGCTCAATAGTGATTGCACCCCTACGGTGTGCTTAATTTTTGGTGCTGCCTCAGGTGTACATATTGCCATAAATGTGAGCTAATGCCAATATGCAATGTGTTATGTGGTGGCACACCCACATCATGGCCCAATGTACAGCCCTTCCACATTCAGTGATGCATGTAAAAAGGCAGTATTGACAAAGCTGTGTTGAGACCCACAAGAGTTGCTGAACACCACCTTGTGAATGCAGAGCAGGCACTGCTATATGAGAGCATTATTAAACATAACACTCCAGTGGCACTAGGGGCTTGTTCAGTGGTCCATGTGTGTTGGAGGTGTTGATGTGATGTTTGCAGTGATGCATGTTGCATATGTGTTGTTTATTGTTCCTACATGTGTCCCTATCCATGTGTGGGGAGTGTTGTGTGTATGCACAATGTGTCTCGTGTCTTGTATGTGTTACGTAATTGCTAGTATGCTTACCTACAAGTAGCCCATTGCCATGTTGTCCATCCTGGAAGCGTTGGTTGATGGTGGAATGCCGGAAGATGAAGGCATCATGCACACTTCCAGGATACTTGACCAGCACACTGCTGAATAGTCTGCGATGGTCCACAATAGCATGCACATTGATTTAATGTGTGTGCTATCTGTTGCGATAAAGATGTTCTTTTTCACTAGGAGGGGCAAGTAGCACATGCATGTAGTCCATGGCACCCAGCACATGTGGGAACCCAGCAACTGCATACAATCCCTATTTGGTCTCCTGCTGCAGTCGCTGGGTGCTGGGGAAGATGATGTGGTGAGGAGTGAGGCAGATGATGGCATCCAACACAATTGGCAGTAAGGCTGAGAGGGACGGCTAGGATAATCCACCTATTTCTGCCAAAGTGGACTGGAGAGAGCCAGAGGCCAGCATGTGCAGCACAGCTAGGAGCTTGGTCATGGGTGGATGTTGGTTGACCTATGCATCCTGGGTGTGATTGTTGGTGCAACGTGGTGGAGCTGCTACACAGTGGACTCTGGCTTCAGCCGGTAGTACCTTATGATGGTCTCCCCTCTTTGGCCAAGGATGGATGTGTGTAGTCATTATATGTGCTCATTCCTCCTGCGCTGCCTTTGTAGTTGGTGTAGTGGTGATGGAGGGTGCTGCGGTGATGCTTGCAGTTCTTGCCATTGTCGCTGTCTTCTTCTCCATGTGCCTAGCTGGAGCAGTAACAGCTCCATGTTGTCCTGGTTAATGCCAGATTAGTTAAAGTGTGTTTTCCTTATATAACTGTGCCTGGGCTCCATTTTAATGCTTGGTCTGACCAGTTGTAAAGATTTTATACTATTAGGTATTTGCACCGTTTTTCCAATGTGCGCACTATTTTTCAGCAGGCTTGTAAATATGGCATTAGCCGCCTAACTTCATTTTTATGTAGGGAACGCCTCCCCATGCATGTCATTTTCATGAAACCGCGCAGGATTAGCGGTGCTAGTAGAAAATGTCGCAATCTTCTGAAAAGTGGCGCTAGACAGGTCTAGTGCCACTTTGTAAATATGGCACTGATTTTTCACTGTTGTTGCGCCAAAAATTGTGGTGCAACAGTGCCACAAAATCCTAGTCATTCTGGGCCAAAATTCTTTGAAGCAGGCTCTAAAGATCAGAAGCAAATGAGTGTGCTCAATAGAGACACTTTTCGTATGCTGCATGCGTGAAACAGAACACACACAAGTGTAATTTCATGAGATATGACAGACATAAGTAAAAGAACAAGAAATTAAATAAAAATTGAGGTGGGCGAGGCGCACAGAATGAAAGAAATGCCTGGCTTCCATATATAAACATAAAGCGCGGTGTGCTGAGCTGTAACAATTAAAGGAACTGAAATGCCTCATGTGCCCCACAGAAACCTGATAGAACAGGGAGAAGGTGTGGCGCAACCACTAGAGCGACTGACTTTGGAATTGAGGACCTGGGTTCGAACCATGGCATTGGCTCAACATCACCTAATCTTCCTGTGCCTACACAAAAAGAATATTTCCTTGTGTAATGTATCTGGTGCTCCTGTAAAGCCTCCCACATGTTAGGGTTGAGTTTGGGCTACCTTAGCATTGCAAAAGTAACATAAATAATTAAATAAATAAGTGGACCTCCGCCCTTGCTCCAATGTGACCAAGATAACAGACTGATTTACAGCCTTGTTTACAGATAAGCTAAGAGCAAGAATGTTCTGCAAATAAAACAGGGAAGCTTCCCTGAACATAAGCAGAAACAAGACAAAAAAATGTCCCCTGATAAACAGATCAAAGTGTAATTATACAGAGGTTGGTCCTTTCTCCCAAAGAGAAAAAAGGAGGGGCAAAGAGGCATCACTGACCACTAGCAAAGAAAGATTTTTAAATGACACTGAAATAAGCAAATGAAATGGCTTTAAGCCCACAAAAGAAGTATAATTAAAAGCCTGTTTTCCTGGATCAGCCTGATCCCTACATGATGCGTAAAAGCACAATACCCTAGCTGATGTCACAATTACATCCAGAAAGGATCTGGCTGGTTGATAAGTCATGTCTGCCCTGCTTGTGTGTGATCAATGTCAGGGGCTACAATCATGAAGTGAGTGACTCATTGTTGCACTTATGTCCCATTCCTTAACAGGGAACTCAGGATATCCAAACCGTCCTTCGTCGCCGCTGTGGAATTCAACTATGCCAGGGGAAGTCAGTTTCAATGAGACCCATGTAAGAACACGGCGGCCAGTGGAGCGGGCTTTTGGGCTTCTGAAGGCCAGATTTTGCAGTCTGGACAAGACTGGTGGAGCCCTCCTCTACTCACCTGGGAAAGTGTGTCAGATCACTGTGGCATGCTGCATGCTCCACATCGCCCCGCAGAGGAATATCCCATACATCCCAGAGGAGGGGGAGCCTGCAGTGCCCCTGGGTGAGAATCCTAAAAATGCCAACTGAAGATATCAGTGGTGAAGAGGAAGGAGCTGACTTGCAAGATTGTCTCATCCACAGCTACTACTCCTGATTGTAAGTATGTCATGTGATGTTCTGACTGTAACTGTACAATGAACTGTAGTTGTGAGAATGTGTGGAGTTTAGTGTTTTTGAAACAGCTGGGGAGCTGATACTCTGCAAAAAAAATTGATAAGATGGCTCTTCACACATCCCTACCTTGATGATGTTTCTTTGTTTGTGTCAGATTCCTTGCAATTTACTTTTTTCTAGATGCTTTCTATATGTCTTGTGTCATATGTATGGTTCTAAGCCGATACTCCTTGTTTGTTCTGTGTACTGGTACCTTCACCATGACATCTCCATGAGGGCATTTCAGAGTTGTGATATTGTTCTGACATATGAAGTGGGCATGGATTTGTCCAGGTAATGTAGGTCACATAGTTTGGGTGTATGAAACCTGTGGCAAGACAGCTTGCACAGTGTTTGGATAGAAGGTCAGAAGCACCCAGTGTACTTGTTTTGTGTCCTGTGGTGGGCCTGATGCATCATTTGTGTCATCATGTGGTCATAAAATATGTAGTCCTAGCTTACGGCCAATTCATTTTCCCTTCAGATTGCCTAAACACTCTTTTTGTATGACCTATATATATCTGTAGATGTGTTTCATCATTGTAGGCCCCAGTGCATCTTTCCACAACACTGACATGTTTGGGTCATACCACTTGATGCATGAGCACTGGATTATGATGGCCCTCTGATCAGGGACTGCCATCTGTCTGTATCTCGGATAATGTGATGTTAAATTACTTTGATGGGTATGTGATAAAGCTCAAGCTGTTGACATCAACCCCTTCAATGTTTGCCTATTCTATAGGACAATGTCTGACATATCCCTTCCTTTCGTAGTCAGGAGGCATGTCCCTGTAAATATGTTCATTTTTGCAGTATGATTTAATCATTTATGTGTTCCAATAGTTTTGACCTATTGACAGCCTATGTGCTGGACACTGTACTCATTTTATTTAGTTTGACCATACACTTGTATGCATGTGTTTGTGTTGAATGGTTTGCTCCTGAACTGGAGGCTGAGTACATGCAACATATCCCATCTTTAACTAGTACCTTGGATCATCATTGTATGGCTCACATGGTCTGACATATCCACATTGCGTAATATGAAAGGAAAATCAGCAGACAATGAATCAGTGATGGGTGATTTTATTGTGAAGTTACGACTAACAGAAAATATACATGAAATGAGTCAACCAAAGAAAATATGTGAAGGGGTCAGTCATGGGGAATGAAATCATTGAAGTCATTGAAGTAGATGTCAAACCATTGAAAGTCAAAAGTCCACAGTACTCCTCCCATTGGTAATGGAAGGTGGTTCAGGATCAGTCCACAAAATGAATATGTAACACAGAAATGCCATCCTTGAGGAAGGGGGTTGTTGCAGGCAGTGGTGGGTGTCTTGCCATCTGCACCTCCTTCATTCTTTGCTGGATGTCCCTGCTTGTGTGTGGGATGTGGGGGTCATTGGCTACAGAGGCAGGGGTGTCTCTGGCTGGTTGCTCCTCTGGCAGGGCCTCTCTTTCACCTCCTTCATTCTTTGCTGGATGTCCCTGCTTGTGTGTGGGATGTGGGGGTCATTGGCTACAGAGGCAGGGGTGTCTCTGGCTGGTTGCTCCTCTGGCAGGGCCTCTCTTTCAGTGGCTGCCGCTGATGTTGATGGGCCTGCTGTTGATGAGCCAAAAGAAGGGGTAGGCTGTTTTTGAAAAACCCTGCGCAGGGTGCTGTGTATGTCCCTCAACACCCCTGTTAGGGAGGCTATGTTGGAATTGTGGGCCTCCAACTGTTCATGGGTGTCCCTATGCATGTCCCTCTGTAGTTGGTAATCCATTTGAGCCAAGTAACCATGGAACTGGTCATTTCACATAACATGTGTGAAGCATGCCAACCTAATTTGACTCAAGCATCTGATGAGGTGTGCAGATCAGTTGCACTTTGGAGGATGGCCTGTAAATGACATTTTACCACCAGTGCAGCCATTGGAGGCCTAGTTGAGTGGGATGCAGCCAGACCCAGGACTTTGTTGTACATGGGCCTGGAGTCATCATGTGCAGTGTGCTGTGTCAATCTGGTGATGCAGCTTGAGGCCTTAGGAATGCTTGTTGTACACACTGGGTAAGGTGTAATTCCTATTCTCAATTGTTTCATAATGGCTTAGCAAGTCAAGATAGAGCTAGGTAGATAGACACTTCTCTGATTTGAGCATATTCTGTATCTTGGTCATGAGTACACTTCAATTGTGAGTTCACAATCAGGGGTATTTGGACAAGTGAACATTGGGCTGAGGGTTGGAGTTGCTGAAATAAGGCTTCCTGGGAGTTGCAGTTAGGTCACTCTCTCTACTCCCCAACACTTTACAAATTATATCCTCCCTGGTGTGTACACTCCATTTGGGAGTTCACAGACAGGGGTATTTGGCAAGTGTGCACTGTGCTGGTGGTTGGAGTTGCTGAAGCAGGGCCTACTGGGAGTTGCAGTCAGGTCACTCTCTCTACTCCCCACCACTTCACAAATATTTGGTATTACATAGCTGTATGCAGACTGCATTTAGGTTTAAGCATACATTTACATTTTGGGACATACTATGAATCCTGGAGTTGTTTCCGGTTTTTGTTATTGTGAGATGTCTATGCAACATGTGTACATATGTCATGTGATGGACCTTGGCAGCTGTGATGTTGGAGCCAATTATACAGATTGACAGTGTTAAATCTCAGAAAGTTTGGGTATTGAATGTTGGTGAGAGACATGAACTAGACAGTGGCAAAAGCTGAGCTGTGGACACTGCATTTTTGCAACAGTTTTCTTGTTATAACTTACCAGATTCCACTCCCCCAGGTATTCCTGTCAAGCCCACAGGATGCAGGATGGTTAAGACCTTCTCCTCCCAAGGAAAGAGTATTAATGGGGCACTGAGAGGGCCACGATCAGCCTTCTTGGCCTGCAGCTGGTGCTTCAAGGCTATAAAATGGTCCTTTCCCCTGAGGTCATACCATCTCTTCCTAATGTCCTCCTTTATGCGCAGGGTGGTGCCTACAGCATTCACTCTGTCAACTATCCTGTCCCACATTTCCATTTCCCTATTGAGGGAAGTGTGCTGGACTTGGGCTCCAAACAATTGTAGCTCTACTCTAATGATTTCATCCACCATGTCTCTCAACTCATCCTCTGAAAATTATGTGTTTTTGGCCCATGACATGACTGGAAATTAAGGTGATGACAGTAACTAACTAAACAAGACAAGTGAATATTGGGAAGAAAAAATAGAGGATGTGTGTGAAGGGTGTAAAACTAGATGGGAAGAAAAAAGGGCTGCCTTATGACAAAAAAATGGACAGTAAGATATGTGGTCTGTCTTGATGTGCTGCAAATGGAAATGCAAAGGATTGTGGTCTGTGAAGGGTGTGTTTTATAGTGTCATTTGCAGGTGTTTCCAGTGGAACAATGTGTGTCAGCTGTGTTGTTTATTAATTCATCCAGTGTGCACTTGTCTGTTATTTTGCTGACCGTTGACCGCAGTTGTTGACCGCCATTGGCTAACCACCACCAGGAAATCACCACGGCCACTGTGTGATTGTAATGGGCTCGGTGGTTGGCTGCGGCACTGATGGTGCTTGAGGTCAGACTGCCTACATACGAGCTGCCGCGCCACCGGGGGTCTGCCTTTTTTGCATGTCGGACTACGGTGCTGTCTGTATAACTCATAATTCGGCTGTCCAACCGAGATAGTCGTAATCTTGCCCATAGTCATAACTATAACTACCCAGTGATGACCGTCACTGGGCAATCTTTACATATCCCCCCTGAAGAAGACCATCAGGTCAAAACCCTTCGGTCACTTGCTTGTATTACCTACTGGTGGCGATGGCCAGTAGATATTATAGTTAGGACCAACTTTTTCCATAGACAAAGCATTTTTTTATTTCCTAATAACTTTGGCGCAGTCTGACGAATCTTCACGTAATTTTCAACAGTAGTGTACAGGTTACTTTAGCTGCTGTATGGACATTTTTGTAGTGATTCTTTAAGGGGGGGGCGAGAAAAAGGGGTGGGGCCACAAAATGCTTTTTCTTTATTCTGTGTATATGGCAGTTTTGCAATCTTCAGACACGGCTACAGCCCGAATAGCTGAACGTAATTACACCAAATGTGGTAGGAAGCTAGATCTTAGTCCACAGATCGTACTTTTTGTGACTTGATATAAATCTGCTCAGTAATTTCAGAATGATTAAACATAGATATCTATGGACGTGGATCTGAGCAAAAAGCAAGGCCCTGATTTGTTGGCTGCAACCTGAAAGGAAAGTTGCAGCCGCCATTTATTTTCTTGGCTGGACCCCCAGGGAGGAAACGTAAATAAAACCACACATAGGGGGTCAAGATAGAGGTATCATGAATCCATAGGGCACATGGAGGACTCTGTAAATTGCCCAATTTTTTAGGGTCGATCTGTGGATCTGCAGATTCACTGCAGCACACAGTGCTGCCGCCAGTGTAAATCAGCAATGGATCTGCAGATACGAAGCCTAACGGAAAAAAACCTCACCCTCTCACACACTATACCCTGCAATGTGTAGTTAGGTGCCTTTTGGTGTGGGGATGTTGATGGCAGGGCCAGGCCGCTTCAGTAATACACAGTGGTGGTTGGATTTCACGTACGATATTTATATATTACGTTATGTTAAGAAAAACATTGAAATTCACTGAAACAAACAAGTGTTACAGGGACATTATTGTTAGGCTCATGTTTTACCAATTAAAAAACATAGAAATTCAGCATTATAGTTATACTTATTCTGAAGAAACTATATCTTGTGCCGGAAAGTAACTTTAGGCCACTAGTTATAGTTTCTTAACATAAGTATAACCTTTGTTTTTTTCAGTAAATATATCAATAACAGAAAAAAACAAAAGTTACAGGAATGTTATAGTTAGGTTCTGAATTTACTCGTACTCGCGCCCTAAGGTAACTTTAACTCGTGCCCTTCCCATGCACAGTTTTCTTATGAATAATGTTATCGCAGATGTTGCAGTGATATCAAAGGTGCCATACAAGATCTCATCAATGACAGAATGTGTGGAGTAATTAGCTGTGCATGTCAAAGGCGCAAGTTATAGTTACCTTAGGGCACGAGTTATAATTATCTGAAAGTACTCTAACTATAACTGCTGAATTTCTATAGTTTTGTACGAGTAAATTCAGAACCTAACTATAACGTCCCTGTAACCTTTGTTTTTTTGTTGTAAATTTCTGTTTTTTAATGTAAAGTAATATTAATTTATATATGTTATTCCAACCCTCGCCTTGCAGCCAAGCCCTTATAACCACCCAATCCCGCGCCATGCATGGCCTTTGGCCTTTGGTCTCTGTCAGTGGATGTGTGAATGAGTCCGTGAGTGTCTGAATGGGTCTGGAAATGGGTGTGTGAGTCTATAAGTGGGTATGAGTGGGTGCATGAGTGTCTGAGTGGGTTTGTGAGTGGGTGCCTGAGCCTCTGAGTGTATATATGACAGAATTATTAGTGTATGAATGAGTCTGTGGTACTTCATTTAAATTGTTCCATAATTGTGAATATTTTGCAAATTATTTGCGGGAATTAGTGAAAATTGCATGCTGTGACGCAAAATTATATTAAACCTATAATTTGCCCATAAAACACACCTATATCACAGCCCTGGGGTCTGCGTACCTTCATCCTGACCCCTTATGCCAATTTCAATTAGAATTTTCACCCCTAGGGATGGTTACCTGTAAAAATAAAATGGCGGTCGCAACTTTATAATCTGGTTGCAGTCAGCCAATTACAACACTTCTTTTCGAACGCGTATTTGCGAAAATTCACAAATTTCACAAGTTATTCGCGGCCAGACCCATACAAATTTATTTGCCCTTAAATATCTCCTAAACCACTAAACAAATTCACACCAAATAATGAAAAGCACAATCTGCGTACCAGCAGCTAGCTTTCTGGCCAATTTTGTGTAATTCCGTCCAGTGACTGTAGACACATTGACAGGTCCTATCGGAATTAACATGGGAAACACAAAATTTTTTGAGCCCCCAATTTCTCGACCCCCGCTTGACAGATCACCCCAAAACTTCCTGTGTGCAACCAGAATCACTGGGCCACTTTTTAAAGAAAATTTTGTGAAGATTTATAAAACATTGCCAAAGATATAGGCAAGTAAAAAAACTCTTTGCTATGGAAACATGGTCTTAACTATAACTACCTACTGGTACCTACTGGTGAATGCCAATAGGTTATATATATAGTCAAGTCAATATATATATATATTATATATATATTCACTGAAAGAAACAAAGGTTACAGGCCCATTATAGTTAGGCTCACATTTTAAACCTACAAAACCTTAGAAATTTGCCAGTTATAGTTAGAGTTATCTCAAGTAACTATAACTTGTGCCCTAAGGTAACTATAACTAGCCCCCGCCATGCACAGTTTTTTCATCAAAAATGTTACTGCAAATATTACATTGATATCAATGATGTTATCAAAGATGTCATGAGTGCCATAATTTGTGGATAATTAGCAGTGGTGGAGCATTTCTAGACAACCCATTGATCCCAGTGGCCCTGCTTCCTTCATCTTATAGTGATCAACTGAGGTCATGGAGAGAGAGAGTCAAGGCTGACTTTTCCAAAGGCTTGTCAGGTGGTGATTTGGTTCCAAAACAGACTATGTGGGTACAAGATTACTTCATGTGAAAGCCAAGATCATATGACTTGAAAAGGCTGAGTCTTTCCAGAAAGTAATGATAACCACCCTCCAAACTCAAAGAAAGATGGCAATCCTCCACTGTAAAGATTTGTAGAACTGTTCAGGGTGGAACAACATTTGTGGTCTGGGGCTGGATGAGGAATGCAGTGTGCAGACCTTGAGACATTCCTGGTAGGACTGGTCTCCACACTACTGGGGGTGGCCACCTGGTGATCTACCGAGAGGACCCAATGAGTTGGTCAGTGACAATCTGTAGACAATCCTAGCCAAATTCCCCAACCACAAACAAAAGGAGCAGGCACTCCAAGTATCAAGAGGGAATGACTCGCAATCTGTTCCGAATTGTTCTGGTCACTCTCATGAGTCATCAGTAATTTGTCTGATTATTGAAAAAATATGTTAAATAGCAATCACATCAGATATTGGTGGACATAAACCTTTGGCATTTCCTTTGAATTCCAAAATAACTCATGTCATGTTACAGACGGAATAAATATCACATTGTCCCTGGGAAATCATTTTAGTGAGGGGAAACAACTAGTGGGCCTCTGGAAGTTGCAGAGGAGACCCTGCAAGATCAATGGACCAATTCTAGAATGTAGCACTGAGAAGATACAAGATGTTGAACAAGGTCAATACAGGACTGCAGCTAGAAGTTCTGGGTGCTGGAATTGCACATGGCATCCGTTGGGCCGACTGTTAGACAGGATAAAGGATGATGAGGGACTAGGGGTGGAGTGGAGCACCTCACATCCCAGGTCTGACTTGATACCAGCTGCTCATGACATACAAATAGAAGGGGTGTGGCATGGCTTTTTCATTTCTTACCTTTTCTACTGCTTGTCTTCTTACTTCTCATCCTTATTGCTTCTCCTGTTTTCTTTCTTCTGCTTGATACTCTTACATTTTGACCCAGGGGTGACCACTAGGGCCCCCATTGCTAGCATACCACTTCAGTGTGGAAAAGTGGTCTATATAATTCAGGCCTTCTGTGGTTCTCCTGGGGAAAGAGGACACTGCAAGCATTAGTACGAGGGTACTGTGTACTTTTTGATGTTTAAATGTTTTGGGGTTATGTTGAAGGAGGTGGGAGTTGTACATGTCACCACCATATTTGAGTTAAATTACATGTATTGCATCTCCTTTGACAAGTACAGTAGAGAGTCTGGGGGGGTTAGCAGATAACCCTTTACTGATTACTGCTGCGCACGCATAATCTGATTACACTCAATGATTCAAATTGTTTCATTTAACATAAAGTTGCTGAACTCTCCTGACAACAAAGTAATCTCTAGAGTGCTCTCTGAGAAGGGAGATTTGACATTATAAACTTACAAGAGACAGACCTTTTGAGGCATGCGAGCTCCACCTCAACCACAAGCATTACCAAATAGCTATTAGACCCCGACCCAAACAGAACACTGTGGAGTGGCTCTCTTCTTTCACAAATCCCTGGGTTCTATCCCTATGGTGAGTGAGAACAATAAAGAGAGGAGGTAGGTTATGGTCATAGGACAGAGTCAGGGCAGATGAGTTATGACAGCCACTTTACTGTGTACTGTACTAATGTTGGCCCAGGCACTTTCTTAGGGGCCTTTTTTGACACGTTGGCTGGCAGTGCAGAGGGAGACTTAGGAATAATGGGAAACTGCAACCTGGTCTGGGGTATTTAGAAGGATAGATCAGGTGCTTCCACAACACGTTGGTTGCCTTCTCTAAGACCTATTAAAATATGTTTTGTAGGTGTGAGACATGGAGACAGCTGAGGCAAAACCAAGAGAGTGGTGACATACAACTCTCCATAGGATGGGTCCCCACAGTGGAAGTTATATCAGAAGGTTTTCAAGACTTCAATGCCACATTATACTCTTCTGTCCCTTTATCTGAGGAGGAGCTCCTGCCCGAAAAAGCCTGAACTAAAATGATACTTCTAGTACTGGTTTTGTTGGATGCCGAAGAGGCATTCAGACAGGTGAAGTAGTGATTTCTACTCAAAACACTCTTCAAGATTGGATGAGGGCCTCGCTTTATATCCATGGCAATTGGTCGGGTATCACACATCCAATTTCACGTTCTCCATCAAGCCCAAACTGTCACGCCCTTTTGTCCTGGAAAGGTATGTGAATGCATAAAAGGTTGTTCCTGGTCCCCACTGCTCTTCGCTCTCAGCATTGTGTCTTTCACAGCAAGTATCAGAACAGATAAGACAATTAAGGGCATTAAACTTGGAGACGTTATGCATGGAATCGCCTACTTGCAAGCAATGTCCTAATCCTAAAGGTCCCAGGCGTATCTGTTGGACCTGACATCTTTGGCATGGTTTTCCCCCAACGTGTTGCCTTCCAGCCTCCTGTTTTTGCTCATTTAGGGGCATAATTAAGAAAAGTGGGGCTGCACTGTGTTAGATTTTCTTGCGCCATTCTTTCATCCGCCCTAACGGGGGACCGCCTCCTTTGCATACATTATGCCTAGCACAGGCATAATATAGCTCAAAGGGTTACAAAGTGGCTCAATGCATGCATTGCATCACTTTGTAAATGTGGCGCAAGGATTTTGGCCTCTTTGGACCACATTAGCGTAAAAAAATGCCGTTAATGTGGCGCAAGGTGGCTCTGGGGGCATATAAATATGCCCCTTAGTTTTCGCTGGCTTTAGGACTCTGCGTTCTTTACCACTGATAACCAGTGCTAAAGAGCATGTGCTCTCTCCTTTAAACATGGTAAAATTGGCTTACACCCAATTGGCATATTTAATTTACTTGTAAGACTCTAATAACATGGTACTACATGTAGCCAGGACCTGTTACGTAAATGCTACTATTAAGCCTGCAGCACTCATTGTGCCACTTACTTAAGTAGCCCTTTAAATATGTATCAGGCCTGCCACTGTAGCAAAGCCAGACTGGCCGTACTGGACATTAGGTATTTCCTGAGAGGCTGAAAGGATGGGAAGCAATTTTGTTTCTGAGAGGGGGGCAGTTTGTAGCAGTACAGCAGTTTTAAATGCACTGCAGAATTCCCTGTATATCCAACAGTTTTCAGGTAACAACAAAAGTGCCAAGATAACTCTGGTGATTAATGTAGCTGCTGGAAAGAGATTGGGGTTTGTCTAGTGGTAGTTTTGACTCATCTGAGGTAGCGCAGAGGGTTAATATGCCTTCTGTAAAGAATGTGTACTATGCAGATCACAGAACAGTATTTTATGTGCATAGCTCAGTGGGATACTGATTTTATCACTGAGCTCCTTTTGTTAATGTGAAGTTCATAAATTACAATAATATTCTAGCACGGTGAGCTTTGACAACTGCATGGTACAGGTTAGAACGTTTTGTTTTTTCACAGTCTTTGATTACCCTAATTTTTCTAAAAAGGTTTGCTTGGGTAGACATAAAGGGGCATATTTATACTCTGTTTGTGCCGAATGTGCATCAAAAATTTTGACGCACAATCGGCGCAAACCCTGCCCCATATTTATACTTTGACGTCCGACCCCTCGGGCGTCAAAATTCCAACATGTGCGTCATTTTTTGGAAGGGGGAACCAGCCTTGCGTTAATTATATGCAAGGTAGGCGTTCCCTTCCAAAAAATGATTTTAAGGCCTGTGCCCCATATTTATACGCTGACGTCATTTTGACGCACAGGAGGGGGTGGGCCTTAAAAAACGGCGCACAGCCCGATGGGCGCCGTTTTTTAACGCCTGGGTCAGGGCAGGCGTTAAGGGACCTGTGGGCTCGGAAGTAGCCCAGAGGTGCCCTCCCCTGCCCCCAGGGACACCCCCTGCCACCCTTGCCCACCCCAGGAGGACACCCAAGGATGGAGGGACCCATCCCAGGGAAGTAAAGGTAAGTTCGGGTAAGTATTTTTTTCAGATTTTTTTTGTGGCATAGGGGGGCCCCCCTACATGCCACTATGCCCCATGACCATGCCCAGGGAACATAAGTCCCCCATGCCCAGGGGACATAAGTCCCCTGGGCATGGCCATTGGGCAAGGGGGCATGACTCCTGTCATGTCAATGGAGGTTGGGCGTAAAAAAAAATGGCGCAAAGCCGGTTTGAGGCCTGAATTTTGCCTCAGACCTGACTTGCCCCATTTTTTGACGCACAACCCCCATTTTCCACTGCCTGGTGTGAGTCTTTTTTTTTACGCACCCAGTCCGCAGCGCCGGCTAACGTCATTCCATAAATAAGGCGCCCGCATGGTGCGTTGGAATGGCGTTAGCCGGCGGTAAAATGTTTGACGCACAACTGCGTTGGCGCAGTTGTGCGTCAAAAAGTATAAATATTCGCCAAATTGTTATTAGTAAGGTCAACCTTAACCAATGCGTTCCGTTCTGAATCCTGGGGCATATTTTTAAGGAACTGGCGTAGGGCAGTGTAACAAGCCTTTCTGCTGCACTGACCTACGGCAATTTGAAGGGGCAGAAATGCATCTTATTTACAAGAAACAGTGCATTTCTGTCCTTCCCCCCTGCGCTGGAGCACAGGTTGCTGGGGTGTCTGCGATTTTGGCAGAATGTTTCTTGTGCAGGAAGGGACGCCTACCTGCACAGAAACAATCCTGGGAAGCGTTTTCCTCTTTCTACGTGTGCTGCAGAATGCGGCAGACATAGAAAGTGGAAACAACAAGGAGAAATAAAAATATTTCTCCCCGTTTCGCCTTCCTTAGAGAGGTGTACAGTTTGGCCACATTCCCAGGTTTACAGATTCTTGTAAATCTGGAAATGCGTAAAAAACCATGGATGTTGGGTGGGAAAACCCACAGCAACGTCCATGGAAAGCCTCCCTGACATAGTGTATGGCAATGCAGCGACTGTGCTGTGCTGCACTGCCTCATGCCATATCTACAAGGCCATGAAAAGCAACGCAAAGTGGCTTTGCGTGGCCTTGTAGATATGGGTCTGCACTAAGTGCTGCCAGTTCATTACAAAAAGTGACGCACCAATGACGCACAGGGCTTTAAAATATGCCCTCCTGAGTTTATGCTTCACCAGACCAAGCACTCTTAAAAAATTCCTATCAGTATGGATGGCGTGAATCCTACAATTTGTAGTCCCCTTTGTCAACATTTCTGGATGTGTGTGTGATGTAGAGTGCTCCAACACCCTACATTGGTGGGGGAGACCCAATAAAACAAATGAAACAGATGTGAGAGAAGGGCTATGGAGAGATGAAAGGCACTGTTTGAGGGTGATGGTGAGGGAATCATTGAGGAACCTCTATAAATATTACCGTATCCTCGTGCACTGTAAGGTAAGGTCATCATTTATAATGCTTTTAAAACAAATGCAATGGAATATATAATAAAAAACGTGTTGTAGAATACACCGTTTTTGTCACTTTTTCACAAAGTTTTTTGGGGGGATAACCTTCCCAAGGCCCATTGCAGTGGTCAGACTTGATTGATATGCACCATATGTGGGCTGGTCTGACAAACTTTGCCAGGGCTGTTTTGGGTTCCCATTCCATACCTGCACTGCAGCCTGTGTGTGCAGTTTACACTGCCATTTCGACTGCTAAAAAGGAACCTTTTCTCAGGCCTAAACCTTCTTTTTAATGCATATAGGTCACCCCAATGTTAGACCCTAAACAGACCAGAGGGCAGGATGCACTGTTCTGAATAAAGTGGGACATGTACTTTTAATTTTTACATGTCCTGGTAGTGAAAATCCTTAAATTTGTTTTGCACTACTGCAAGGCTTACCTCTTTCTTAGGATAACATTGTTTAACTTATTACATTTAATAGGTGATAATTTTCAATTGGGAGCAGGTAGGAGAATCAAGTTTGGTGTCTAAAGAATTGTCATTTAAAGCTCCTTGAAATGGTAAAATTGGATTTTAAGTCACAGTTCTGAAAATGCCACTTTTAGAAAGTTGACATTTTCTTGTTCCAACCATTTGGTCCCTGCAGCTTGTTTTCTGGGTCACATGACTAGGTATAACTGGCTGTTGGTCTTTTTGTATTGCTCCCAGACAGAGATTCAAAGGACATTAGGTGTTGGCAGGAGGGGCATCTCTGACTTGATGAGGGGGGGAGCTGTCACCTAGCACACTTTCACATCACAAAGGCTCTGCCTGATCACTCTCACAAAGGATTTGACTCTAGTCTTTTGTGACCCCAGAAAAGTTGGGTCCAGAGCAGGGCGGCAGGGAATTCCAAGCATCTCTGTGGGTGGAAACCTCCAGAACCTTCTCCTACTTCAAAGTGGGAATCAAGTATAAATAATGGACCTTCAGTCCCAGCTCTTCAGTACACCTTGGACCTGGGAAAGATTCAGAAAAAATGTTGTGATGCTCTGCAAGAAGGACTGCTACTCTATTGCCCAGTGGCCTATGGCCCTGCTGCCTGAGTGAAGGACTATACCTGCATCTTGAGCCCAGGATCACCAGGGTGACTCCAAGGGCCATCTGGCTGGCCTCCTGATCAGGGTATTAGGGACAGAACTTGTTCCAACTACCTTGAACCCAGCACCTTGACTTAGGGGGTCATTCCAACCCTGGCGGTCGGTGTTAAAGCGGCAGCCAACCCGCCAACAGACAGGCGGTAAAAAAAATGGAATTCTGACCCTGGCGGGAACCGCCAACAGAGACCGCCACTTTAACACTCCGACCGCCACAGCGGGACAAACAAACAGCGCGGCGGTGACCGCCAACAGACAGGCCGGAGACAATGTACCGCCCACCCTATCACAACCCACCAATCCGCCACCTTTGCCGATAAAAACACGGCGGAAACAGACATTACGAACGGAAAACGCTCACCTCTACACACTCCACGAGGAATCTGGACAGCATGGAACCCGAACTACACATCCTTCCAGCTATTGTCTTCCTGCTCCTCTACCAGGAGCACGAACGCCGCCGCAGAAGACAACGGTGAGTACTGCACCTACGACACAGGGGAGGCAAAAAATTACGGGGACACACATACGCGACACACCCACCCTCACCCTCACCCACAACTACATACACATCAATGCAGAGCAACAACTCAGAGTGACACCCCCAAACCCCCCGGAAGAATGCAAAGACAAAAATAAATGATCCTGAAATTTGAAGTATATTGTACGGCTAAGTAAAAAAATATATCAAACATCTCTAACCATATATACATATGTAAATTGTCCAGTCCAAATTAGGTATCAGCCATTGTTCGTGGGCCAATGGGCCTAAACACATAGGCAAAGCCCACACACGATACCCAGCTCCAATGGAGAGAACACTGCAGGGGCATCAGATAGCAAAACTACAGGCACCTCAGGGGGAAGGGAAGGGGGGGGCACCTCAGCTAGATGAGTCCAAAACGCCAGATCCACGAGGGGCCTCCATGGCCACTGTTCAATCCTGGGGAGTGCAAAGCCACAGTCTCACAAGTCTCTACAGTGGGTGGATTGCCCATTGTGCCATCCTGGGGAGTGCAAAGCCACAGTCTCACAAGTCTCTACAGTGGGTGGGTTGCCCACTGTGCCATCCTGGGGAGTGCAAAGCCACAGTCTCACAAGTCTCTACAGTGGGTGGTTTGCCCACTGTGCCATCCTGGGGAGTGCAAAGCCACAGTCTCACAAGTCTCTACAGTGGGTGGATTGCCCACTGTGCCATCCTGGGGAGTGCAAAGCCACAGTCTCACAAGTCTCTACAGTGGGTGGATTGCCCACTGTGCCATCCTGGGGAGTGCAAAGCCACAGTCTCACAAGTGGATTACAGACTCCACTGGTTCTGGAGGAGGCATGGTGCCCAGAGTGCTTCGTGCAGCCCTGCCCAACACAGATGCGGGCCTGCCCCTTCTGCCAATGGGCCAGCGGTGCTTGAGACGGCGGTGCCCAGCGGACCGGTGCTTGAGTTGAAGGGCCCAGCGGGGCGGTGCTTGAGACGGCGGTGCCCAGCGGAGCGGTGCTTGAGTTGAAGGGCCCAGCGGAGCGGTGCTTGAGATGAAGGGCCCAGCGGAGCGGTGCTTGAGACGGCAGTGCCCAGCGGAGCGGTGCTTGAGTTGAAGGGCCCAGCGGGGCGGTGCTTGAGACGGCGGTGCCCAGCGGAACGGTGCTTGAGTTGAAGGGCCCAGCGGGGCGGTGCTTGAGACGGTGGTGCCCAGCGGAGCGGTGCTTGAGACGGCGGTGCCCTGTGGAGCGGTTATTGACTTGAAGGGCCCTGTTCAGCGGTTCTTGACTTGGAGGGCCCTGTTCAGCGGTTCTTGACTTGAAGGGCCCTGTTCAGCGGTTCTTGACTTGAAGGGCCCTGTTCAGCGGTGCTTGAGATGAAGGGCCCTGTTCAGCGGTTCTTGACTTGAAGGGCCCTGTGGAGCGGTTCTTGACTTGAAGGGCCCTGTTCAGTGGTTCTTGACTTGAAGGGTCCTGTTCAGCGGTTCCTGACTAGAAGGGCCCTGTTCAGCGGTTCTTGACTTGAAGGGCCCTGTTCAGCGGTTCTTGACTTGAAGGGCCCTGTTCAGCGGTTCTTGACTAGAAGGGCCCTGTTCAGCGGTTCTTGACTTGAAGGGCCCTGTTCAGCGGTTCTTGACTTGAAGGGCCCTGTTCAGCGGTTCTTGACTTGAAGGGCCCTGTTCAGCGGTTCTTGACTAGAAGGGCCCTGTTCAGCGGTTCTTGACTAGAAGGGCCCTGTTCAGCGGTTCTCGACTTGAAGGGCCCTGTTCAGCGGTTCTTGACTTGAAGGGCCCTGTTCAGCGGTTCTTGAGATGGCGGTGCCCTGTTCAGCGGTGCTTGAGATGGCGGTGCCCTGTTCAGCGGTGCTTGCCTTGGCAGTCCTTGCCATGTTCAGCGTTGCTTGAGTTGGCGCTCCTTCATTGCCCAGCTGGGCTGTGGCTGGCGGGGCCCTCCTGGGCAGCTGGGCTGGGCCCTCCTGGGCAGCTTGGCTGGGGCTGGCGGGACCCTCCTGGGCAGCTTGGCTGGGGCTGGCGGGACCCTCCTGGGCAGCTTGGCTGGGGCTGGCGGGGCCCTCCTGGGCAGCTTGGCTGGGGCTGGCGGGGCCCTCCTGGGCAGCTTGGCTGGGGCTGGCGGGGCCCTCCTGGGCAGCTGGGCTGGGGGTGGCGGGGCCCTCCTGGGCATCCCACTCCCTGACGGTGCCAGGGTAGTGCTTGTGGAGCCTGCTGTCTTTGGCCTCTCGCGCCGGGCACTGGCTTTCTTTGCTTTTTTTGCAGGGGGTGGGCTGGCCGTCTCTTTACTCCCAGTCGAAGTAGCTGGGCTTGAAGGTGGTGGACTCCAAAATCCTTGGACTATTTTCTTAGTAGGTGCAGGTTTTGTGGTGGCTGAGGTACTGATTGGAGCCTTATGAGATGGAGGGGGGGGGTCAGTTAATGGAAAGAGGTCAAGGTTGGAAAGGAAAAGCAATTTAGTAAGACAGGGACGGGTAGTTGTAGTGGGTATGGGAGTGGAGGAAGAGGATGTGGTTGTAGGAGAGTGAAGTCTGGTGTCTTTGGGTGCAGGTGCTTGTGCTGGAGGCTGTTGTGAGGTGGATGGCTGTTGGGTGGGTGGCTGCCTGCGTTTATGTGGTTTGGAAGAGGGGGTGACAGACACACTGGGAGAGGACACAGGAGGCGTGTAAATGGTAGTGGGGGTGGTGACTGCACGTGTGCGGAGTGTTCTGGTGGGTGTGCTGGTGATGGACGTAGTGGCTGAAGATGTTGTGCATGCAAGTGTGAGTGGAGACGTCACAGGGAGGGAGGAGGGAGACGAGGAGGAGGGGGACACAGAGGAGGCAGTGGCTGTTGGCATGTCTGCATGTGGATGTTGCTTGTGTGAATGCTTGTGTGATGTGTGGTGCTTATGTCTGGATGAGCTTCTCTTGGGTATTGAGGTGTGTTCAGGCTGGTCTGATGGTGTGTCTGGGATAGGCAGAGGTACAGGGGAGTGGGACTGGGTTGAGGAAGTTGGAGGAGGGAGGCAGGAGACAGGGACAATGGCTGCCGTCAGTGCTGAGGCCAGAGTGTTGAACGATCGCTGATGGGCAGCCTGACCTGAATGAATGCCCTCCAGGTATGCATTACTCCGGTGCACCTCCCTTTCTACACCTGGATGGCATTCAAAAGGGTAGACTGCCCAACAATGATGGTCCTCAGGAGGTCAATGACCTCCTCACTGAGGGCAGCAGGGGTAACTGGGGCAGGGCCTGAGGTGCCTGGGGCGAAGGAGATGCCCACCTTCCTGGGTGAGCGGGCACGGGGCGAAGGCTGAGGGGCTGCTGGGAGGGCGGAGCTGGCACGCAGGGTGGGGGCTGTACCTGTTGTTGCGGTGGGCACGGATGTTGCCGCCACCACAAGGGAGCTCCCTTCCGAGGACGTGTCTGTGTCGCTGGTGTCACCACGTGTCCCCGCTGTGGAGCTCCCCTCGCCCTCCGTCTCACTGGTGAAATCAGAGTCAGTTGCATGACCCTCCATGGCCATGTGAGATGCAGCTCCCCCGTGCTCCGATGCCACTTCTCCTCCGCCTGATGATGCTAATGCACACATGAACAGGAAGACCACAAAAAAAGGGGGGGGGGTGGAGAAACAAAGACATGTTGAGTGCATGCATTGGCGACACCGTTGGCGGAGAGGACAGACACAGAAGCCCCCTGCACTACGCCGCGCACTTGGGGTACACTACTCAATCCGTGGGACATGGCCTACAAGCCTATGGACGACAACTCCACACATAGGTGACACAGGGCCATGATTAGCTGTACTAGGCAACCTACAGAGGTGGGGGGCGGAGGTACCTAGCCTACAGAAAACGCCCTGGCCTACGGATACCCACAGCCCTCCTCCCCCACCCAGACACCTCCAATGTGCGCAAAATCATCAGAATGTGCTTGTACTCCCCCCTGTCTGCTGTGATGTCCTCACGCGCCCATCCAAATCGGGGTAGGCCACCGCCAGGATCCGGGACATCAGGGGGGTCAGAGTACGACTGGCACACCTCCTACGTTGGGAGGCCATCCCCAGCAGAGCCTCTGCGGTCTTCCTGCTCCCGCGGCGGATGTCCTCCCACCTCTTCCGGCAGTGGGTGCCCCGTCTGTTGTGGACCCCCAGGGTCCGGACGTCCTTGGCGATGGCACGCCAAATGTTGATTTTCTGGTGGGCGCTGACCTATGTGACATGTGCAGGGGGAGAAAGAAAAACAAACATCACCCTCTGCATGCTCGATGTGAGTGGCCCCCCATCCCCACCCTTGCCATGTGGCACATGCTCTCATCTTTCGTTTGATGCATGCCTCATTCGCTCCCCTCCCCACCATCTTTCATTCACCCCACTCAACCCAGGCGTTGGCCACAAAGCATGGTCCCAGTGTACTTACCTGTTGGTCTGGAGGACTGTAGAGTAGCGCATACTGGGGGAGGACCCCATCCACGAGTTTCTCCAATTCTTCAGAAGTGAAGGCAGGGGCCCTTTCCCCAGTAGCAGCAGCCATTGTCTCTTCCAGACCGAGGTCACAGCAGCACTTGCAGTATAGGTCCTCTCCTGTGGATGATCAGGTATCGAGTGATTAAGCAGATAGAAAATGGCAGTCACGCCCGCGGTGGTGCGTACCGCGACCGCCGGCGCACATCCTCATTGGCTCCTGAAACCCATAGGGTTCAATGTTAGCCAATGCGGCTTTGCACCGCGGTCTTCAACCACCTACCGCCACGGTGTGCCACGCCAGCGCATTGACCTCACATCCCACTGTCGCACTTCACAGGTCAGGCAGCCGCCATTTCAAGGGCCCCCATATCTTAATTTCTACTGCGTCACACATACCTAGGCCTAGCATCAACACTCATACAAGCCATTCAATGTATTGAGAATCGTGTACTGTGCAAGCTGTGGGAACGTACCTGTGGGTTGATTGACTCTGTGCTCCATGTTGTCCTTCCTAGGCACCGTCCGCTGGGACTTGCGAGGAGATGGAGGAATCTTCCCGTGTACAGACCGCTGGTGGATCTGTCGACAATGGAAGAAAGACATGTCATACTGACATACAGGCTTGACAGAGCCACTATACAGGAACTGTGTGCCCAGCTGGAGCCAGACCTGATGTCACCCATCCGCCAACCCACAGGGATCCCCCCTCTAGTGCAGGTGCTGTCAGTACTCCATTTTTTGGCAAGTGGGTCATTTCAAACAACAGTGGCCATTTCATCAGGGATGTCTCTGCCCATGTTTTCAAGGTGTTGTCCAGAGTGTTGTCTGCCCTGCTGAAATACATGCGGAGCTACATTGTTTTCCCTGAGGTGGGCGATTTGGCTACAGTGAAGGGTGATTTTCTATGTGCTTGGACATATTCCCAACATCATTGGTGCAATTGATGGGACACATGTTGCTTTGGTCCCCCCCAGCACGAGTGAACAGGTGTACAGGAACAGAAAAAGTTATCATTCCATGAATGTCCAGGTGGTCTGTTTGGCTGACCATTACATCTCCCATGTAAATGCCAAGTTCCCTGGGTCAGTGCATGACGCGTACATCATGCGAAATAGCAGCATCCCTTACGTGATGGAACTACTTCAGAGACACCGTGTGTGGCTAATTGGTGACTCTGGTTACCCCAACCTGTCCTGGCTACTGACCCCAGTGAGGAATCCCAGGACAAGGGCAGAGGAACGGTACAATGAAGCCCATGGGCGGACTAGGAGGGTGATCGAGCGGACGTTCGGCCTCCTGAAGGCCAGGTTTAGGTGCCTCCATATGACAGGTGGATCCCTAATGTACTCACCAAAGAAGGTGTGCCATATCATCGTGGCCTGCTGTATGCTTCACAACCTGGCTTTGCGACGCCAGGTGCCTTTCCTGCAGGAGCATGGTGCAGATGGTGGTTGTTAGACCTGACAGCCTTAGGGTAGTCACCCCTAACTTTTTGCCTGCCTCCTTCCACTTTGTGGACACTGTTTTTGCTGGTTTTTAGACTCTGCGCACTTTACCACTGCTAACCAGTGCTAAAGTGCATATGCTCTCTCCCTTAAAACATGGTAACCTTGAATCATACCTGATTGGACTATTAATTTACTTATAAGTCCCTAGGAAGGTGCACTTTATGTGCATAGGGCTGGTAAATTAAATACTACTAGTGGGCCAGCAGCACTGGTTGTGCCACCCACTTAAGTAGCCCTTTTTCCTTGTCTCAGGCCTGCCATTGCAAGGCCTGTGGGTGCAGTTTCACTGCCACCTCGACTTGGCATTTAAAAGTACTTGCCAAGCCTAGAACTCCCCTTTTTCTACATATAAGTCACCCTTAATGTGTGCCCTAGGTAACCCCTAGAGCAGGGTGCTATGTGGGTAAAAGGCAGGACATGTACCTGTGTAGTTATATGTCCTGGTAGTGTAAAACTCCTAAATTCGTTGTTACACTACTGTGAGGCCTGCTCCTTCATAGGCTAACATTGGGGCTGCCCTCATACACTGTTGAAGTGGCAGCTGCTGATCTGAAAGGAGCAGGAAGGTCATATTTAGTATGGCCAGAATGGTAATACAAAATCCTGCTGACTGGTGAAGTCGGATTTAATATTACTATTTTAGAAATGCCACTTTTAGAAAGTGAGCATTTCTTTGCACTTAAATCCTTCTGTGCCTTACAATCCACGTCTGGCTGGGCTTGGTTGACAGCTCCTTGTGCATTCATCAGACACACCCCAAACACAGGGTACTCAGCCTCACTTGCATACATCTGCATTTTGAATGGGTCTTCCTGGGCTGGGAGGGTGGAGGGCCTGCTCTCACACAAAGGACTGCCACACCCCCTACTGGGACCCTGGCAGACAGGATTGAACTGAAAGGGGACCTGGTGCACTTCTTAGCCACTCTTTGAAGTCTCCCCCACTTCAAAGGCACATTTGGGTATAAAACAGGGCCTCTGCCCTACCTCATCAGACACTTGCTGGAGAAGAAACCTGAACCAGAAACTACATCCTGCCAAGAAGAACTGCCTGGCTGCTCAAAGGACTCATCTGTCTGCTTTCTACAAAGGACTGCTGCCTTGCTGTTGGCCTGCTGCCTTGCTGAACTCTTGTCTGGCTGTGAAAGTGCTCTCCAAGGGCTTCGATAGAGCTTGCCTCCTGTTCCCTGAAGTCTCAGGACCAAAAAGACTTCCCTTTTTCACTTGGACGCTCCGTGCGCCGAAAATTTCGACGCACAGCTTGTGCCGCGGCGAGAAAAACGCCGCACACCGACGCTGATCAACGCGACGCTCTGGGGACGACCGGAAATCCGACGCACGGTTTCGCAAGGACAACGCCGCCCGACCTCTAGAGGAGAAATCGACGCGACGCCTGCCGTGAGATCGTAATTTCAACGCGCAGCCCCGCAGAACGACGCGCAGCCGGAAAACAAGCAGGAAAATCCACGCACAGACCCGGGACATCTGGTAATGCCCGCAATCCACAGAAAGAGACTGTCCGCGCGCCGGAAAACGACGCACGACTTCCCCGGGTGGAAAATAACGACGCAAGTCCGTGTGTGCTGAGGAGAAATCGACGCACACACCCTTTTTCCACGCACCTCTTCTTTTGTGGCCCTCAGGAGATTTTTCCACGCTAAACCAGGTACTTGTGCTTGAAAGAGACTTTGTTTATATTCTAAAGACTTAAGACACTTTATATCACTTTTCAGTGATATCTCTACAATTTTCCATTGCAACTTTATTCTTTTTGACCTACAATTATCCTGATAAATATTATATATTTTTCTAAACACTGTGTGGTGTATTTTTGTGGTGCTATATGGTGGTATTGTATGATTTATTGCACAAATACTTTACACATTGCCTTCTAAGTTAAGCCTGACTGCTCGTGCCAAGCTACCAGCGGGTGGGCACAGGATAATCTTGGATTGTGTGTGACTTACCCTGAGTAGAGTGAGGGCTTTTGCTTGGACAGGGGGTAACCTGACTGCCAACCAAAAACCCCATTTCTAACATTGGTGATCAGCGGTGAGGATAGGACTTGTATTTGTGCAGTGACATACAGTAGCTAAGTATTTCACTACCTACCCACAGTTGAAGGTCAACTTGGTTTTTATCTCTTTTTGCAAATCTGTTTTTTTCCTGACAATTTTCAAAAACTAAATCCTCACTCAACATGTCTCTGACTGGGTCTCAGACAGGGGACTTTGACCTAGTCCAGTTGGATACATATACGGTCAAACAACTAAGAGGATTCTGCAGGGCATTGAGGGTACCCACCCAAGGGGCCTCCAGAAAGGAGGACTTTCAAGTGGCGCTGAGGGCCTGGGCAGAAGCCCATTTAGAGGATGATGAGGAAGAGGAGCCAGAAAATGGCCCCTCAGAGGAATTCTCACTATCTGTGGATGGTGTTACCACTGCAATTGTGCACCCTTCCAGACCAGGGAGCAGTGTCTCTGTGCAAAGCCTGACCGCAGAGGAAAGGAGAGAAGAAAGGGAGTTCCAATTGCAAATGGCAAAACTGAAAATTGAGGCTCAACAGGAGGAGAGAAGGGCAGAAAGAGAAGCCAAACAAACTGAAGCTGAAAGAACAGCCAAACAGATTCAAGCAGAAGCTGAAAGGGCAGCCAAACAAGCGGAAGCTGAAAGAGCAGCCAAACAGGTGGAAGCTGAAAGAGCTATGGCTGAAAAGAAACTATTGTTGGCTCATGAACTGAGTCTCAAGAAGCTGAAGATCAAGGCGAGACAGTCTGAATCCAGCAATAATGGTGGCAGCATACTGACAGGACCTGCTGGAGAAAAGAAGGTTCGTATACCCAAAAATGTGGTGCCCAGTTTTGTGGTGGGAGATGACATAGATAAATGGTTAGCTGCTTATGAAGTTGCACTAAGGGCTCATGAGGTTCCTGAAGGGCAATGGGGGGTAGCTATGTGGGGTTATGTACTGCCATTGGGGAGGGATACACTCCTCACATTGGATCAACCTGATCAAAACACATACCCACTTCAGAAAGCCATTTTACTTGCCAAGTTTGGGCTGACCCCTGAGGGATACCGTCAGAGGTTCAGGGACAGCACCAAACAAACCACACAAACATGGGTAGATTTCTTTGACTTCTCCAGTAAGGCACTGAATGGATGGGTGCGGGGCAACAAAGTAGCTGATTATAAAGGTTTATATGACTTGATTCTAAGAGAGCATATGCTTAATACTACTTATACAGAGTTGCGCCAGCACTTAGTGGATAGCAATCTGACTGATCCCAGGAAGCTTGCTGAGGAGGCGGACCTCTGGGTTAGCACCAGAGTGTCCAAGAAGGTACCTGGGGGGGACTCCCACAAAGGTGGTCAGGGTTCCCAACAGAAGAAAGAGGGGGGAGATAAACTTGCAGATAAGGAACTCTCCAAAGGCCCCCAAAAGAATCCCCAGGGAGGGGGTGGCAACCCTTCCTTTTCCAAATTTGGGAAAAAGCCAGGGACATATGACAGGTCAGGGAAACCTAACCCCAAATGCATGGAGTGCTACCAGTATGGTCACTATAAAGGCGATCCCCAGTGCCCCAAGAGGGCACCGTCCACTACCGGACAGGCACCTGGGTTGACTAGTGTAGCGCTCAGGGGGAGATGGACCCAGATAGCTTTGGGGAACAGGTAGAGATTTCCCTAGTGTCCCTGGGAGAAGGAGAAATGGTGCCCAAGGTCCACATGCCCAAAAATACTTCCAAGTACCTGCAGTGGGTCACCATTGATGGGCAGAAGGTGGAGGCTCTGCGTGACACAGGAGCCAGTATGACTACTATCAAGAGTCAGCTGGTGTCAACAGAGCAGATAGTACCTAATACATTCCACCAGGTCATAGTCGCTGACAATCGCGAGAGTCACCTACCGTTGGCTCTGGTTCCCTTTGAGTGGGGGGGGGTCTCTGGTACTCTAAAAGTAGCTGTGAGTCCTGCCATGCCTGTAGATTGTCTGTTAGGCAATGATCTTGAGCATACTGCTTGGAAAGAAGTGGAGCTCAAGTCTCACCTGGAGATGTTAGGGTTACCTGAGTGGGTCTGTATGACCACACGGTCCATGGCTGACCGAGAGGGAAGTCAAGGGCGTCTGGAGCCTGGAACGATGGCCCAGAGAGCTGCCAAGAGGAGGGACCAGGGGCACGGGAAACCGGCCCCAGAAGTTCCCCCAGTGGCTGACGGGGCTCCTGAGGAGGAGGCTCCCGAGCCAACTGGGGAAGACATTGCCACCCTAGGTGACTTACCTGAGCTTGCTGGCTGGCAAGTTGAGGGTGGACCCACCAGGGAGGAATTCTGCAAGGCGCAGAAAGAATGTCCCACTCTAGAAGGTCTGAGGAAACAAGCCTCAAACCAGGCGGCAGGTGACACCTCTGGCGATCACCACCTATATTGGGAGAATGATCTCCTCTACAGTGAGCGCAAGGTTCCGGTCTTTGGGGCAGCACGTACGCTGGTGGTCCCCCAATGTTACCGAACCTTCCTACTGGGTCTGGCTCACGACATTCCCCTTGCAGGACATTTGGGGCAAGGCAAGACCTTTAACAGGCTTGTCACCCACTTTTATTGGCCCAAAATGAGGACGCACTCAGATAAATTCTGCAGATCCTGTCCTACCTGCCAGGCCAGTGGTAAAGCAGGAAAAAGGGGTAAAAGCCCCCTGATTCCACTTCCTGTCATTGGCACCCCCTTTGAAAGGGTGGGCATCGACATTGTTGGTCCCTTGGACCCCAAAACTGCCTTAGGCAACAGGTTCATCCTGGTTTTGGTGGACCATGCCACCCGTTACCCAGAGGCAATCCCTCTGAGGACCGTAACTGCACCGGTGGTGACCAGGACTCTGATGGGGATATTTACCCGTGTGGGATTCCCCAAGGAGATAGTGTCTGACAGAGGCACTAACTTCATGTCTGCATACATGAAGTCTCTGTGGGATGCGTGTGGTGTAACCTACAAGTTCACCACACCCTATCACCCCCAGTCTAATGGTCTTGTGGAGAGATTTAACAAGACCCTGAAAGGCATGATTGGTGGCCTCCCTGAGGCCATGAGGCGTAAGTGGGACGTCCTCTTACCATGCCTTCTCTTTGCTTACAGAGAGGTCCCCCAGAGGGGGGTAGGGTTCAGTCCCTTTGAGCTTCTCTATGGGTACCCTGTCAGGGGACCCTTAAGCATTGTCAAGGAGGGATTGGAGAAAGCTCCAAAGGCACCCCCTCAGGACGTGGTCAGCTACATGTTGGCCCTCCGCAACCAGATGACCCGCTTCTGGAAAGAGGCCCAAAGTAACCTTGAGGCCAGTCAAGAGGTAATGAAACACTGGTATGACCAGAAGGCCACCCTGGTAGAGTTTCAACCTGGAGACAAAGTTTGGGTAATGGAGCCAGTAGAGCCTAGAGCTCTCCAGGACTGCTGGTCTGGCCCATTTGAAATCAAGGAGCGGAAAGGGGAGGCCACTTACCTAGTGGACATCCAAACCCCTAGGAATCCCCTAAGGGTGCTCCATGTGAACCGACTAAAGGCTCACTGTGAGAGGTCGGAGATCAACATGCTTCTGGTCACAGATGAAGGAATGGAAGAGGAGAGTGAACCTCTCCCCGACCTCCTCTCTGCCCAAGAAGGTGATGGGTCAGTAAGCGGGGTCATTCTCTCTGACTCCCTGACTCTAAACCAGAGAGGAGACTGCTATGAGCTGTTGGAGCAGTTCTCCCCCCTGTTCTCCCTTACTCCTGGACTGACCCACCTCTGTGTTCATGATATTGACACCGGTGACAGTCTCCCTGTGAAGAACAAAATTTACAGGTTGTCGGATAAGGTGAAGGCCAGCATCAAGGAGGAGGTCTCCAAGATGTTGACTCTAGGGGTTATCGAGAAATCCAGTAGTCCCTGGGCCAGCCCAGTGGTGTTGGTCCCTAAGGCTACTGCCCCAGGTGCGAAGCCAGAACTCCGGTTCTGTGTGGACTACCGGGGTCTCAACTCAGTCACACGGACTGATGCTCACCCCATCCCCCGAGCTGATGAGCTCGTTGACAGGCTGGGCGCTGCCAAGTTCCTGAGTACGTTTGATCTTACTTCGGGGTACTGGCAGATCGCCCTGACTGAGGGGGCTAAGGAAAGATCCGCATTTTCAACCCCTGATGGCCATTACCAGTTCCGGGTGATGCCGTTTGGATTGAAAAATGCCCCCGCTACCTTCCAACGGTTGGTTAACGGGGTCCTAGCTGGCAAGGATGCCTTCTGTGCAGCCTACCTGGATGACATAGCTGTCTACAGTTCCAGCTGGGAGGAACACCTGCTTCACCTCAAGGAGGTGCTTCAGGCCCTGCAACAGGCAGGCCTGACCATCAAGGCTAGTAAGTGCCAGATTGGGCAGGGTTCCGTGGTGTACTTGGGACACCTAGTGGGTGGTGGCAAGGTGCAGCCACTCCAGGCCAAGATTGAAACTATCAAGGCCTGGCAACCACCGCGAACGCAGACTGAGGTGAGAGCCTTTTTAGGCCTCACAGGATACTACCGCAGATTTGTCAAGGGCTATGGTACCATTGTATCACCCTTGACAGAGCTCACTTCCAAGAAACAACCTAGGTTGGTGAATTGGACAGAGGCTTGTCAGAAAGCCTTTGACGCCCTGAAGGAAGCCATGTGCACGGCCCCCGTGCTCAAGGCCCCTGACTACTCCCAGGAATTTATCGTGCAGACAGACGCTTCAGAGCATGGTATAGGGGCAGTCCTAGCACAGCTAAATGAGGAGGGCCGAGATCAACCGGTAGTCTTTATTAGCAGAAGGCTATTACCACGGGAACAGAGGTGGAGTGCTATTGAGAGAGAAGCTTTTGCTGTGGTCTGGGCACTAAAGAAGCTAAGACCCTACCTGTTTGGGACTCACTTCCGGGTCCAGGCAGACCACAGGCCCCTCAGATGGCTCATGCAGATGAGGGGTGAGAATCCAAAACTCTGGAGGTGGTCCATTTCCCTACAGGGGATGGACTTTATGGTGGAACATCACCCAGGGGTTGACCACGCCAATGCTGATGGTCTCTCCAGGTACTTCCGCCTTAGTGATGAGAGCTCCCAGGAGGTTGGGTAGCTCTCCCCACTTTCAGCTGGGGGGGACACATGTTAGACCTGACAGCCTTAGGGTAGTCACCCCTAACTTTTTGCCTGCCTCCTTCCACTTTGTGGACACTGTTTTTGCTGGTTTTTAGACTCTGCGCACTTTACCACTGCTAACCAGTGCTAAAGTGCATATGCTCTCTCCCTTAAAACATGGTAACCTTGAATCATACCTGATTGGACTATTAATTTACTTATAAGTCCCTAGTAAGGTGCACTTTATGTGCATAGGGCTGGTAAATTAAATACTACTAGTGGGCCAGCAGCACTGGTTGTGCCACCCACTTAAGTAGCCCCTTTTCCTTGTCTCAGGCCTGCCATTGCAAGGCCTGTGGGTGCAGTTTCACTGCCACCTCGACTTGGCATTTAAAAGTACTTGCCAAGCCTAGAACTCCCCTTTTTCTACATATAAGTCACCCTTAATGTGTGCCCTAGGTAACCCCTAGAGCAGGGTGCTATGTGGGTTAAAGGCAGGACATGTACCTGTGTAGTTATATGTCCTGGTAGTGTAAAACTCCTAAATTCGTTGTTACACTACTGTGAGGCCTGCTCCCTTCATAGGCTAACATTGGGGCTGCCCTCATACACTGTTGAAGTGGCAGCTGCTGATCTGAAAGGAGCAGGAAGGTCATATTTAGTATGGCCAGAATGGTAATACAAAATCCTGCTGACTGGTGAAGTCGGATTCAATATTACTATTCTAGAAATGCCACTTTTAGAAAGTGAGCATTTCTTTGCACTTAAATCCTTCTGTGCCTTACAATCCACGTCTGGCTGGGCTTGGTTGACAGCTCCTTGTGCATTCACTCAGACACACCCCAAACACAGGGTACTCAGCCTCACTTGCATACATCTGCATTTTGAATGGGTCTTCCTGGGCTGGGAGGGTGGAGGGCCTGCTCTCACACAAAGGACTGCCACACCCCCTACTGGGACCCTGGCAGGCAGGATTGAACTGAAAGGGGACCTGGTGCACTTCTTAGCCACTCTTTGAAGTCTCCCCCACTTCAAAGGCACATTTGGGTATAAAACAGGGCCTCTGCCCTACCTCATCAGACACTTGCTGGAGAAGAAACCTGAACCAGAAACTACATCCTGCCAAGAAGAACTGCCTGGCTGCTCAAAGGACTCACCTGTCTGCTTTCTACAAAGGACTGCTGCCTTGCTGTTGGCCTGCTGCCTTGCTGAACTCTTGTCTGGCTGTGAAAGTGCTCTCCAAGGGCTTGGATAGAGCTTGCCTCCTGTTCCCTGAAGTCTCAGGACCAAAAAGACTTCCCTTTTTCACTTGGACGCTCCGTGCGCCGAAAATTTCGACGCACAACTTGTGCCGCGGCGAGAAAAACGCCGCACACCGACGCTGATCAACGCAACGCTCTGGGGACGACCGGAAATCCGACGCACGGCTTCGCAAGGACAACGCCGCCCGACCTCTAGAGGAGAAATCGACGCGACGCCTGCCGTGAGATCGTAATTTCAACGCGCAGCCCCGCAGAATGACGCGCAGCCGGAAAACAAGCAGGAAAATCCACGCACAGACCCGGGACATCTGGTAATCCCCGCGATCCACAGAAAGAGACTGTCCGCGCGCCGGGAAATGACGCACGACTTCCCCGCGTGGAAAATAACGACGCAAGTCCGTGTGTGCTGAGGAGAAATCGACGCACACACCCTTTTTCCACGCTCCTCTTCTTTTGTGGCCCTCTGAGGAGATTTTTCCACGCTAAACCAGGTACTTGTGCTTGAAAGAGACTTTGTTTATATTCTAAAGACTTAAGACACTTTGGGGGTGATTCTCACCCTGGCGGGCGGCGGAGGCCGCCCCCCAGAGTTCCCCCCTCCAAAATACCGCTCCGCGGTCGAGAGACCGCTGAGGGTATTCTGGCTTTTGCACTGGGCTGGCGGGCGGCCGCCAAAAGGCCGCCCGCCAGCCCAGTGCAAAAGAGCCTTCCCACGAGGACGCCGGCTCAGAATTGAGCCAGCGGAGTGGGAAGGTGCGACGGGTGCAGTGGCACCCGTCGCGTATTTCAGTGTCTGCAAAGCAGACACTGAAATACAAAGTGGGGCCCTCTTACAGGGGCCCCACGACAACCCATACCGCCATCCTGTTCCTGGCGGGAGAACCGCCAGGAACAGGATGGCGGTATGGGCTGTCAGAATCCCCATGGAGGATTCTAAAGGGCAGCGGAAAACCGGCGGGAGACCGCCGGTTTTCCGCATCTGACCGCAGCAAAACCGCCGCGGTCAGAATGCCCTGCGGGGCACCGCCAGCTTGTTGGCGGTGCTCCTGCCAACCCTGGCCCCGGCGGTCCATGACCGCCGGGGTCAGAATGACCCCCTTTATATCACTTTTCAGTGAAATCTCTACAATTTTCCATTGCAACTTTATTCTTTTTTGACCTACAATTATCCTGATAAATATTATATATTTTTCTAAACACTGTGTGGTGTATTTTTGTGGTGCTATATGGTGGTATTGTATGATTTATTGCACAAATACTTTACACATTGCCTTCTAAGTTAAGCCTGACTGCTCGTGCCAAGCTACCAGAGGGTGGGCACGGGATAATCTTGGATTGTGTGTGACTTACCCTGACTAGAGTGAGGGCTTTTGCTTGGACAGGGGGTAACCTGACTGCCAACCAAAAACCCCATTTCTAACAGTGGTGTTGTGGCAGCTGTGGAGCCTGCGGAGAGTGAAGAGGAGGAAGACGAAGAGGACGACACAGACAACAGGGACACAGTAATACTGCAGTATTTTTAATGACATACAGGTAAGAATCAACACCGGCATTTTACATTTAATTAAAGTCTCCTGCCTCTCTACTGTCTGAGTTTCCCCCCAGTGTATGTTGACTGAGTTGCGACTTTCCCTTCCAATTTCAGAGATGTGGGCCCCACTCCGTGAACTCTGCTTTGTTTCCCCATGGACTACAGCTGTGTGACAGTGGTATGTTGTCATCACAATGTAACTGGACATTTTGGCACGGTGCTGTGTAATACATTTGTTCAAAAATACAGGCAGACTCCAGATTATTTTTGTGCAATAAGTGTGTTTATTAAAGTGTAAAATTTTGGGAAATGGTTGCAATTCGGTGATGGGTGATGGTGGAGGAATGTCCATGGCAGAGTCCAGATTTTCAGTCTCACAGGTGCATTGTCCATATGCCTGTGGAAGGTGGAGCAGGGGCAGTTTAAGGTTGGACAGGGTGACAATGTGGGACAGTGGGATGACAATCAGGGGGTATCCTTTCCTGGCGGGGGTCTTGGCATCCTACTCTGTCTTCTTCCTAGATCTCAGGCCCCGCTTGCGGGGTGGTTCTCCTTCTGCAGGGGGTGGGGTTCTGGTGGCCTGTTGTTCTTGTGTCGGGGCCTCCTGTCCACTAGTGCCGGCGGAGGTGGTAGCCTGTTCTTGGTCCATGCTAGTGACAGGGGCCCTTTGTGGTGCCACATGGTCCCGCAATGTGCTGACAATCTGATTGAGAGCCACAACGATGGTGCCCATTGCGGAACTGATGTTTCTGAGTTCTTCCCTCAACCCCATAAACTGTTCCTCCTGCAGTACCTGGATCTCCTGGAACCTGGCCAGGACCGTCGCCATCATCTCCTGGGAGCGGTGGTATGCTCCCATGATGGAGGAGATGGCCTCGTGGAGAGTGGGTTCCCTGGGCCTGTCCCCCCCCTGTCGCACAGCAGCCCTCCCAGTTCCCCTGTTTCCCTGGACCTCTGTCCCCTGAACCGTGTGCCCACTACCACTGCCCCCAGGTCCCTGTTGTTGTTGGGGTGGTGGGTTAACCTGGGTGCCCTGTAGTGGTGGACACACCGCTGATTGACGTGTCCTGGAGACAGAGGCATGGGCCCGCTGGGTGGGTGCTGTGCTGGTGTTCCCAGAGGGGGGTAGGTCTGCTGTGGCCTGTGGCTGTCTGAGGGGAACCGACTGTCCCGAGGTCCCCGCTGGGCCGGGCTGGTCATCTGGGTCCAGGGAGACAGAGCTGCTGTCATCACTGTGGGCCTCTTCTGGGGGTGGAATGGACATTTCTGGACCCTCCTGGGCGGTGTTGTGGCGTTCGGGTCCTGCAGGGGTATAAGAGTATGGTTATTGCTTCTGTGTGTGCCATAGCGTGCAATGGGTGGGTGCCCGTGTACCCCAGTGCTGGCATTCCCTTGTGGGGGCTGTTGTGACGGTGGTTTGGGGGGGGATGGGTATGTGCAGTGGGCATGCTTAGGTGATGGGTGTCCATGGTTTGTGGTCGCATGCAGGGCTTGGTGTTGGGATGGGTGGGTTGTGATGGTGAGACATTAGCAAGGAGGATGTGTGATGGGGGTGGGGGGGAGGGCGGGGTATGATATGGCATGCTGGTGGGTGGGGGGGGATGAAGTAGTTGAGATTCGACTTACCAGAGTCCATTCCTCCGCCTACTCCTGCGAGGCCCTCAGGATGCAAGATCGCCAAGACCTGTTCCTCCCATGTTGTAAATTCTGGGGGTTGTGGTGGGGGTCCGCGCCAGTCTTCTGCACCGCGATGTTGTGTCTGGATACCATGGAACGCACCTTCCCCCGTAGGTCGTTCCACCGCTTCCTGATGTCGTCCCGATTTCGTGGATGCTGACCCACAACGTTGACCCTGTCCACTATTCTTTGCTATAGCTCCATCTTCCTGGCAATGGTGGTGTGCTGCACCTGTGTCCCGAAGAGCTGGGGCTCTACCCGAACTATTTCCTCCACCATGACCCTGAGTTCAGCGTCTGTAAACCTGGGGTGTCTTTGGGGTGCCATGGGGTGGTGTGGATGAGGTGTGGAGTGGCGTTTGTGGTGATGAGTGTGGTGAGTGTGGTGGTGTGTGGTGTTTTGTGCGTGGATGTTGTGTGAGTGATGGTGTTATGTGCCTGTGAATGCTCTGTACTAGCTGGTGGTGTCTCTCTCTGGCCTTAGTCAATAAATGGTGGTCGTAGGGGTTTGTGGGTGATGTGGGTGTGTGTTTTATATTGTGTTGGGTGTGTGGGAGTGGTGTTTGTATGTGTATCAGGTGTGTGTATTTCAAAATGTCCAATGTGGCAGTGTTTTGGAGCTGTGTGTGTATTTTGACCGCGGCGGTGTGTACCGCCAATGGAATACCGCGGTTGAAAGACCGCTGCATGGATTCGTGGGTCGGAATGGAATGGGCGTATTTCTGTTGGTGTGACGGTGGAGGTTTGGTCATTGCCAGTTTTTCGCTGGCCATTGGTGTGGCGGACTTTTGTGGATGTCGGGTTTTTGGCGGTTTGCCTGTTGCGTGTCAGAATGACCGTGGCGGTTTCCTGCGCCCACGGCGGTGTTATGGCGGTCTTCTGACCGGCGGTAAGCGCATTTTACCGCCGAGGTCAGAATGACCACCTTAGTCTGTTGTGAGTCTTGACCCCCAAGTGGTGCCACCTAAGTCCTGGACCCTTGGAAGTGGCCCTCAAGCTGCTTTGCCAGCCCAGCTGTGGAACTGTGGGCAGAACTGACACAGCATTTCCTCGCAGCTCTGCTTCATTATCAACACTGCGCAATGCATCCCTGTTGCAGGACTTCCCATCACAGTCTGCAGTCTCCTCAAAACTGCTGATGCGCAATGCATCTCCGACGCAGACCTTTACTTTGCAAACCCTGCGTCAATGGTATCCTCAGCAATGATGCAGGACTCCATATTGCAAGTTCCTTAACTTCTTCGGAACCAGCCAGTTCACGATTCATTTTTGATGCAAAACTTCACATCACAAGTCCCTCATCAATGGAATCCGCAACAACGACACAGGCCCTCCAGTTGCAGCCTCGGAGCTCCACAGACCCACCACTGCACAACACATCCTCATTGAGTGACCTTGCAACACTCCGCAACCAGGATTTAAGGTACTTTTGTTCGGAGGGCCTAACTTGGTCCCTGTATCCAGCCTGCACTCCATCGCATTCAGCCAGAACTTGTAACTTTATCTGGTTAGCACTTTTTGTTTCTGTGCACTTTTTTAACTTCAAAATTTTAAATTCCATATCTCAGGTTATACTGACTGGATGTTTGTCGTTTTGGTCGCAAATATTTTATTAAATTTTACTCTATTTTTCTAAATTGGTGTGTTATTTTTCCTGTGTTGTGTTTTTAATTTATTACTGTTTGAAGTCTTAAATAAATACTTCACACATTGCCTCTAAGTTAAGCCTGACTGCTTGTGCCAAGCTACCAGAGGGTTAAGCACAGGTTTGCTTGTGACTTCACCCTGACAGAAATTGTAGTTGCTGCTTGAGAAGGGTTACTGCATGCTGCCATGGATCAACAGCTTCTACAGGATTGGAGGATGGTTCTGGTAAAAGGTCCAGGAGCATGGCTTCCTCCTTATTAGGGCCATGTGGCAACACCATCCTGCACAGGAGCGGATTCTTATAGGGGGTGTTCTTCCACATAGATGGAAACAGATTTTTTCTTCCTGAGTCACGGGCCAGGGCTCAGAGGGCACTTCCGAGTTAGTCACTACCAGTTTGCCAATGGCTGTGGCTGCAGGGGCACATGGGAGCAACAGTTTTTACAGTTCTGTGGGCCAGGATGCATCTTCATCTCTTTGGAGTCATTTTCATGCTTTCTGGGTTCCTTCTTTGGCTGACTTTGAGAAGATGGTCCCTATGACTCCTGAGTTCAGGGAGGCTCTGGCTTGGTGGTGTTGTGTAGCCATTTTAGTTATAGCTTCATGAACGTTATTTTAACATACTAGGCCTACCGCTGTGCACTTTAACCTAGATGTATTTTATTCGGCTTTGCTTTATTATTGTTACAGTAGCCACTTTTACGCTCTCTATCTGACTGTTTTTGCCTAGGCCAGCACTCTGTTCTCAAACAAGACATTCTTGCTCACTCTGTGCTTCTTTCAAGGCTGCAGCAAGATAGGTTGCCGGTGAACGTGGTATAAGTTTAGTCTCTGACATTCATAGAAAATGCACATCCTTACTTAGGGCCATTTTCTTAGAACACCAGCTTTTTTTTTATAAAAACACATCCCTGTCCCTTACACGTTAGAGAGAGATTCCAGCCAGAGAACCACGACTGTATGCTGATTTCCGAATCCTTCGCTACAGCTGTGTTTACAGACTTCAGGGCTTTGCTCAGGTTTGGGGGATGATGTCTTCCCAGGGGAGCCTCTAGGGCAGAATTAGAGCTTAACACGATGTGCTCTGTCATGGCCTGGGTAGGAATTAGTCTGTCGACTTTAGCGACAATATGGTAGCATTATTTTTATGTTTTACTCTCCTTGTCACAATTTTAATCTTGTCATGCTGATTTGTCCTGGTTATTGCAGTCCACGCTTTGCTATCTAAGATGCAGTCACTTTATTAAAGTACGATTGAAATACAGACTGCCTCTGTCTGTCATTGTGTATGTGAGACTAATGTAACTGAGAGAAACGGATGAGATCTGAGTGACCACGGCTTCCCTGAGAAACCAGTTATGTCATGCGCTCGGCTGCCCAATCATCCCTGCCTTTGGATAGAGATGAGGCACTGCTAGTTAGCCGGAGCAGAACCCGGATTGGAGCGACAGGTGTCACCTGTAGTGGGTTAGACTCAGTCTCCTACACTGCAGGCGATTCTGCCACTCGAAATCTAGTAGTCTCACAGTGGCTTCTCCAGGAATCCCTATGCAAGGGGGTGGAGCTGTAGCCGAACCCTCCAAAGGTGCTCACAACAAATGGCAGCTCATTCAGGAGGGGGGGACAATTCTGGAGACTGCTTCCACGCAAGCACTTGATCCCTTGCAGAGAGCAGATGGCCCTCCAACTGGAGGGACTTGATGGCTGTGTAGAGGGCTCTGCTGCATTTCTATGCTGTTCTTTGGGGTTAACATGGTCAGGACAGACAATATGGTGCCAATGACCTATATAAACAACTAGTGTGGTACCATTTCAAGATCCCTGAATTTTATAGCACAGCACTTGATGGGCTGGATGGAGGTCCAGCTACTTTCCATTTCAGCTGTTCACAACAGGGGGTGGACCACATGATGGCAGACTCCTCATCTATGACCCCCACCTCTCAAGAGATGTCAGTGTCTGTGCCCATTGATAGCAAGAGTTATCAGAGATCTGGAGTTCCTTTTCTGGAAATGTTGCCTCTTGGTTTAATGCCCAGCTGCAAAGGTTTTGTGGTAGGGCTCCACAGGAGGGAGCATGGTGAGTGAGTGCTCTAACAGTCCCATGGTTGAACAAACTGCTCTATGCGCTTTCCCCATTTCCCCCGATTCACAGACTTATGACCAGCCTTCTAGGGGAGGCCAAGGCCATGATTCTGATGGTCCAATTTTGGCACAGGAGGGCATGTTCCTGATCCTCAAGTTCCTGGCCCTGCAAGATCCTTGGTTGCTTCCTCTCCATCCTTCCCCTCTCCAGTTCCCAACCAGAGTTCTCTCCCAGAGGCTGCAACTGTCAGTTTGGAAGTTGAGAAGAGGGGGTGGCAGCAGAAAGGATTAGGTGATCAACTAGCAGTGGCAGTTCAGAATGCCTGTTGCGTTTCAACAGTGCAGTCATATTGGCACTATTGAACTGATGATGTGTTGCAATTCCTCTGGAATGATTATGAGAAGCAGTTATTGGTTTCTACATTGCGAGCCTAGTGGGCTGTAATCAGAGCTTTTCGTACTCCTTTGAGTGATTCCGATGATTTGGTCTGCTATTGTTAAAAGGTTTAACTCATTCTAGGCAAAAGGTTAAGCCTTTGTTTTCCTTACAGGATTTGCTTTTGGTTTTAAGGGCTTTGACTTCTTCTCCCTTTGAGCCCCTTGAACAGGCAGACATTACGTTTGTGATCTTAAATGTTATTTTTCTGGTAGCTATTACATCTGCATGGAGGATTGGGGAGCTTGCTGCTCTTAAGGCCAGACAGCCTTTTATCACCTTCTTAGAGGATGGTGCCATGCTTTGTCTCTATTCATCTTTTGTACGAAGATAACTTCTGTCTTTCACAGTGATTAGCAAGTGGTTCTTCCACCTCTTATGGAGGTGTCTCAGGCTTCTCGGGAGATGGACTGGCAACACCTGGATGTGAAAAGGGAATTACAGATTTATTTGGCCAAGAAGGAATCTTTTCATAGATGTGACTCCCTTTTTGTTACTTTTGGTTCTTCTCACAAGGGTGAGAAAGCTTCTTTGGTTTTCATTAGCAGATGGATCAATGGGGTCTGTTTCTTTTGCTTACTCTGTAGTGGGTGAAGCCCCCCCCCCGGGTGGCATTCAGGGCCGTTCTACAAGTAACCTTTCCTCCTCCTGTGGCTTAGACATGAGGTGTTTCCATTGCAGAGATTTGTAGGGCCACTACTTGGGCATGTTCGAATATTTTTGTTAGACATTATCGTCTTCAGAATGTTTGCATGCTCATAAGAATTTTGGGCTTGAGGTTTTGGATTCTGCTTTGTCCTAGCTCTCTTATGTTCTGGTATCTTTTTCATTAAAATTTTTGTGATTTTGGGAGCACCTTGATTTTGTTGTGACTGGTGGTGTTTGCTGGTATAGTCTGAAGGTCTTGTTAGGACCGCTTTGGTATTCCTCATTAGTGATAAATGGGATGAGGACATAAGGACATGGAGGTAATGTCTTCATTACTTACCGGTAATCTTCATTACTTCTAGTCCTGTTTGCCCCCATCCCGTTCATTACGTCCCTCTCACTCTCCCGGGTATCTAGACCTTCAAACCACTGAGGGAGCTTAGGAATGGAAGAATGCTGTATAAAGTGTACCCATATAGAATAATACCTGTTGGGAAGGGACACTTTTCAAGCATGTCCTAATTTCTTTTCTCAGGAGGTGGATTCAGCTCATTTGTACTGAATGGGAGGGGGACTAACAGGACTATGAGTAATGAAGATTACTGATAAGTAATTGAGGCACTACACTACAGCCCTGGTCTTACAGCAGCATTGAAACCAGGCCATTTTGATAAGTAGAAACGAGGGAAGAGCCTCATGATATCAGATATGTTCCACTTGATAGCATTTAGGCGGTCATTATGACCCCAGCTGTCGGAGGTAAGGTGGCGGTAGTACCGCCAATAGGCTGGCGGTACTTCCGCCACATTATGACATTGGTGGGTTGGCTGAAGCCAATCCGCCAATGTACCAATCCGCCCGCCGTGGCGGTAGCTGCCGCCGGGCTGGAGATAGCAATCTCCACCCCAGCAGCCGCCATTGTGCAGCCGGCGGTATCATGACCCTGCCTACCGCCATGGTTTCCATGGCATTCATAATGCCACGAAAACCATGGCGGTAGGCCCTATCAGTGACAGAGAATTCCCTCCCTGTCACTGATAGGAGGCCCCTTCCCCTTCAAATCTCCCGAGACACCCCCTACCCCTCTACATCCATGCTCCCCCATACACACACACACACACACACGCAGACACACACTCATCCACACATACATACACGCATGCATACACGCATGCATGCATTCATTAATTCATTCACGCACACATCCACACACACATCCAAACTTACACGCAGACACACGTTCACATTTCCATTCATACACGCACTCACACACATTCATACATGCATGCAAGCAACACTAAACACACACCCGCATTCACGCACACACTCACACATACATGCACCCCCCCCCCACACACACAACACCCCACACCCCGCCCCCTGTCAGAAACCCAACTTACCTGGATCCAGGGGGTCTTCCGGCAGGGGACGGGACAGGAAGCTGCTACCGCTAGCAGCACCCGCAAGCAGAGCACCGCCAGGCCGTATTATTTGTCATAATATGGCAGGCGGCAGTCTACTGGCGTGGCGCTGCTGGTGGTAGCTGCACCACCTTACCACCATCCTCCAGTATGGCCACAGACAGATTTCTGCCCTTTGTGTGGCAGAAATCTGGCTGTTGTCATAAATCGCCAACTGGATAGTTGCCACGGCGATGGTCTTTTGGTGTCCGTCACTGCCACGGCAGCTGGTTTTTACTGCCATTGTCATAATGAGGGCCTTAGTCCTTTGAGACATGTAAATGAGTCTTACTGGGGGTCTCATTTAAAAGGAGCTTGCAACACTGTTGAGTAAAAAAAAATTGACACAGCCGTGGCGCAATCAGCGATCCACACTGCTCCATATCTACAAATGGATGCATTGGGCCCAAAGCGTCAGTTTGTGGAGCCCTGCGTCACATTATACCTGCACCAGGTATAATGTATGCAGGGTAGGTGTTCCCACGTTAAAAGCCATGCAGAACTTATCTTGTGAAATGTACAACTTTTCACTGCGTCTCCCCGCAACTTGACTGCATCAGAATTCTTACGCCTACTCAGACCAGGCGTAAGCTTTGATGTATTGCTGGAGTTGCATCTGTTTTTTTATCCAACTCCAGCAATGCGTCACTTAAGCACCAACAGATGCATCAGAATTTCTTACGCATCCGTGAAGACTTGTGCCATGGAGCTCTCTACTGGAAATACAGCACATACACGGCAGGCGCAAGAAATCTGACGCATTGATACCGATGAGTCAGATTCTAGTAAATGAGGCCCTAGGTGAGGAACCTATTTGTTTTTTTAATATGTTTATTATTTTATCATATCAAAAAACAAAATGAAAAATGTTAATACATCAAAGAATATAGGCAGGTTTCACAATTCCCAACCTCCAAACCATAGTCAATGCACAATAATCAAAGACATCAATGAGATCTAGTCTAGACAAATTAGTGGGTAATATTACATGAGTCTGCAATCATAGTATGCAATTGTGTGTCAGAAATGTTGTGAAAGTCAAGTTTACTGGCTCATAAATCTAGTTAGTGCATTTAAAGAAGGTGCCATCCACAACCCCGGCCTGACTGAAAAATATGTACAATCAGTATGTGCCTCAAAGGGTATAATTACTGCTTTTAATATATCCTTTAGCTTGAAGCTTCTCCAACATCCCCGCCAACCCCACTCGCCAAACCCCACTCTTACAGAATGGGATGGAGCAGGATTTTGGTTATAGAGGTGGAGAAGACACAATGGAAGCTAATATAGCAAGATATCATGCACCTTTTTGTTGCATCCTGGGCAGGCTCACTGTAGGATAGTGACATCGCCTTGTACTTAAGGGTCTATGGCTAACATGTGATTTGATGAGATTGACCCCACATTCGATCATTCTGGGCAGAGATTCTGGCAACTATGAAAATTATACTGGGATACACCTTTCCTTCAGATAACACTGCCTTTTGGAACATCAGAGTAAAGTGGACAACCTTCTCAGGTGGAATTGCCCGAGGGCAGCAGAAACCACCCTAGCCTGCCACTGGAGGAAGAGTCATACCACATCCATCTTGCATTGGCACCAAAGATTTGGAACATAATGGCAACATAGAGTCTCTCAGACGCAATGCCTGGTCAATATAAAAACTTTGGAGCAACATGGGCCTCTAATATCTTACCTGTAATAGTTCTCCTGGTTCTCTCGTGTCCTCAACAATTACAAACTTTAAACTGTTTAAAGGACCCTGGGCCCTTATCTGAATGTCTGTGCTGGCTCAGTGAGGAGAGCTGAGTGCCTGTTTTATATGCCTGCAGTCTGTAAAGAGAATTCATTCAATCTAATATTTCTCTGAGTTTGAGGTTGATTTCAGACAGCACATCTCAGAAACAGTAAGTAGGTTTTGTCTCATACTGTTTCTGAGCTGTGCTGTCTAAACTAATGCACTAACTCAGAAAAATATTGGGTTAAATGATTACTCTTTACACAATGTAAGCACATTAAAGGAGGCGCTCAGCTCTGCGCTCAATCAGCACAGTCCAGGAAAAAGACCCTGGTGCTTTATGACTGATTAGTGTGGTCCTCAAGTGAAACATGTGTGCTTTTAGACTATCCAGGGTAGTACATTCTGTAGCAGTGAGTGCCAGCATGGCACTCTATGTTTGGCCATGCCATTCACTGTACAGTGAAAAGTGAATGCTGGGTTTTGCAGTGCTTAATTTGAGCAGGTGGGTCCCACGGCACTGTTTTTGGGGACCGGAAGTTATTTTCCTCATCAGACTTTCCCCAGAGCAAGGGAGATAAAAACACACAATGAGAAAAGAAGGAAGAAGAGAAAGGCACAAAAAAATGACAAAGGGAGCATTAGAAATGGGGTCTTTGGTTGGCAGGCAGGTTACCCTCTGTCCAAGCAAGGACCCTCACTCTAGTCGGGGTAAAGGAGAATCACCCTCAGTTAAACCCAGCTCGCCCCCTGGGTAGCTTGGCATGAGCAGGCAGGCTTAACTTCAGAAGAAATTTGTAAAGTATTTGTACCAACACACACAGTAATACATTGAAAATACTACACAATGACACAACACAGGTTTCGAAAAATAGGTGATATTTATCTAAACAAAACAAGACCAAAACAACAAAAATCCAAAATACAAGCCAAGATATTAATTTTTAAAAGAATAAGAGTCTTTGGCCCTCATTATGACATTGGCGGTGAGTGATAAAGTGGCAGTAATACCGCCAACAGGCTGGTGGTCAGTACTGACAAATTATGACCATGGCGGTGATAACTCTCATAGAGAACCAATGTACCACACCAACCGCCATGGCAGAAACAACAGACACCACGGCGGTAGCCACCTTCAGCCAGAAGGAAGACAAAGTACTGCCCACCATATTATGACACTGCAACCCACCACCTTTTTCGGGGCGGTGCAACCGCCAACAAAAGCCTGGCAGAAACAGAGATCATAAGTGAAAGGACTCACCATTGGAGACACAGGGAAGAACCACGCCACCATGGAACCCGAACTCAAGTCTTCCTGATTATCTTCTATGTCAAGCTCCACCTGGAACACCAATGCCGACGAAGACGACGACGGTGAGTACAGCCGCCTAGCACACAAGGGAGGGAGGGAGAAAAACGAGAGTGACACCCACAACATACACCATCCACACACACACCATACACACAACCAGCTGCACACGTAAACCAATCGCACACAACACACAGCATAATAGAACACAGACCATAATGCTGGAGTAACAACAATGTATTAGCATAGCAAAATCCACCACATGAACCAAACATATACAAATGTCCATAAAGGCCCAATGCCCAGTCCAAAGTCAGGAGGGCACACAAGGCCACAGGGCACAGTCCAAGGCCAAACATGTTTCCTGATACAGCCGGAGAGAACACTGCAGGGGTATCATTTTGCAAGTGGGAAGGCACCCCAAGGAGATGGGGGGGACATCGCCACTGGTTCTGAAGGGGGCAACATACCCATTGCTTTGTCCTGGGGAGTGCAAGGCCACCGTCTCTCGAGTGTGTGACTTGCCCACTGGTTTTGGCGGGGGCAACATGCCCATTGCTTTGTCCTGGGGAGTGCAAGGCCACAGTCTTTGGAGTGGGAGACTTGCCCACTGGTTCTGGAGGGGGCAACATGCCCATTGCTTTGTCCTGGGGCGTGCAAGGCCACTGTCTGTGGAGTGGGTGACTTGCCCATGTACACCACCAACAGATAATCCACCCTTACACAATGCCTTCACACACATTTCCATGCATGCATGCCACATGCGCCTTGCACAAAGTGTACTCATCTGTTGGTCTGGAGGCCCATACAGCAGTCTGCACTGGGGTAGGACCCCATCCTCCAGTCGCTCCAACTCCTCCAAAGTGAAGGCTGGGGCCCTTCCCCCGTTGACACGGGCCATGGTAGGTTCCAGACACAAGTCACAGCAGCACATGCAGTGTAGGTCTTCTCCTGTCGATGGTCAGGAAACAAGTGAGGAATCAGTTAGAAAATGGCGGTCATGTCTGCGCCGATGTACACCGTCACCGCCGGCGTACATCCCCATTGGCCACTGTACTCCATATGGTTCAATATTATCCAATGAGGAATTGTACGGCGGTTCACCACCGCCTACCGCCACAACGCCCAACGTCAGCGGAATTACTTCACTTTCATTTGTCCCTCCACACAGGACAGGCGGTAGCCATTTCAGGGGGAGGTGAACAGGCCTATCGAATTTTGCTGCGTCACAGACTAGGTTAGCATATACCTCACCATTCCCACTGTCCCATAACATAAATGCACAAAGTATACTGAAGTTGTGGTTCAACTGTTCAAATTGTGACAACCTACTCACTCTTGTGTCCCTTAGATGCCTACCGCTGCAGATGAATAGGAGATGGAGACATACCCCTGTGTACAGACCCCTGGTGGACTTAGCTACACTGGAGGACAGGCACATTATCCTCACCTATAGCTTGGACAGGGCCACAATCACAGAGCTGTGTGCTCAGGTGGAGCCAGATCTGATATCTGCTATCCGTCATCTGACTGGGATCCCCCCTCTTGTGCAAGTTCTATCAGTGCTCTATTTCCTGGCAACTAGTTCTTTCCAAGTAACACTGGGCTTGGCAGCAGGAATGTCACAGCCAATGTTCTCATTCGTGCTGGCAAGAGTTTTGTCTGCCCTGATAAAACACATGTGCAACTACATAGCTTTCACCCAGGTGGAAGATTTTGCCACAGTGAAGGCTGGATTCTATACAATGGGACATATCCCCAGTATTATTGGTGCAACTGACGGGACACATAATGCTTTTGTCCCCCCTGCCAGAATGAACAAGTGTACAGGAATAGTAAAAATTTCCACTTCATGAATGTGCAGATGGTGTGCCTGGTGGACCAGTACATCTCCCACGTCAATACTAAATATCCTGGGTTGGTGCATGACACCTTTGTCTTGAGGAATAGCAGCATCCCAAATGTGATGGGCCAACTACAGAGGCACAGGGTATGGCTTATAGGTGAGCCTTGGTCCCCACCCAGTGATGTTAGTGTATGCTTTTGATGTTAACCTCATAGGATAGTGTATGGCTAAATGTTGTCCCTCAATGCCTGCAGGCGACTCTGGCTACCCACACCTGTCGTGGCTGCTGACCCCTGTGAGAAATGCCAGGACAAGGGCTGAAGAACGTTATAATGAGGCACATGGGCGAACCAGAAGAATTATTGAAAGGACCTTTGGCCTCCTGAAGGCCAGGTTCAGGTGCCTCCATCTGACAGGTGGATCCCTGTCCTACTCATCTGAGAAGGTCTGCCAAATAGTAGTGGCATGCTGCATGTTGCACAACCTGGCCCTCAGACGCCATGTACCTTTTCAGCAGTAGGAGGTGACTGGAGATGCCCCTGTGGCAGCAGTGGACCCTGAGGACAGTAAGGATGAGGAGACAGAGGATGAGGATGTGGACAACAGAACATCAGTTATCAGTCAGTCCTTCCAATGACACACAGGTGAGACAGCGCAACTTCACATTTCTATGACTATTGGTGTATTCTGTGTGGCAGTGGCATGCTAGCATTACCCACTTGTCACCTCTTCTTACTGTCACCTATGGATTATCATTTTACAGATGTTGGTGATATGACAACAATGTCCTTATGTGATCACTCCAGCCAGGTCAATCTTTCTATGCTCTCATTATGTACAGTTCATTTGCAATGGATGTAGCTGTTTCCGTCATCACATATTTTCAATACATGATAGACTAGTAATCAAGTTTTTTCAAAGGGTGTTTATTGTAGTGCTAAGAAATAGAGGGGAAAGTGCAATGGAATGGGGGGATGATGGAGGAAAGTCCGGGGTACTGTTCCAGTCTGTTTGTAGCACAGGTGCAGTGTCCAAGGGGCCATAGGGAGGGGAGCAATGGCAGTTCAAGGTGGACCAGGTGACTGAGTGGGACACAAGGGGGGCAATCAGGAGAGTCTCATTTCCTGGTGGTAGTCTTTGCAAATGTCTCTGGCTTCTGTCTGGGTCTTAGGGAACGTTTGTGGGGTGGTTCACAATCTGCAGGGGGAGGGATGCTGGTGGCCTGTGGGTCCAGTGGTGGGGCCTCCTACCCACTAGCAGCAACACAAGTGGAGGGCTGGTCGATGGACTGGCTAGTGGCAGGGGCCCGCTGGTGTGCTGTTGCCTCCCTCATGATGTTGGCCATGTCTGCCAGCACCCCTGCAATGGAGATCAGGATGTTGTTAATGGCCTGCAAGTCCTCCCTGATCCCGTGATACTGTCCCTCCTGCAGCTGCCTGTTCTCCTGCACATTGTCTAGGATCTGGCCCATCATGTCCTGGGAATGCTGGTAGGCTCCCAAGATCTCTGAGAGTGCCTCCTGGAGAGTCGGTTACCTGGTCCTGTCATCCCCCTGGCACACAGCAGTCCTCCCAGTGTCCCTGTTGGCCTGTGCCTCTGTCCCCTGAATGATGTGCCCACTGCCACTGAACCCAGGTCGCTGATTGTGTTGGGTATGAGGTGTGGCCTGGGGTTCCTGTACAGGTGGGCACACTGCTGATTGACGTGTCCTGGGGACAGAGGTTTGGGTATGCTTGGTGGGTGTTGTGGTGTTGGTTCCTGATGAGGGAGGCTCTGTGGTGGTCTGTGAGTGGGCTTGGGTAACCGGCTGTCCAATGGTCCCTGATGGGCCAGGTTGGTCATCCAGTTCTAGAAGTCCAGAGTTACTGTCACTGGGGGCATCTTCTGTTGGGGACTGGACTGTTGTGGCACCTCCTCTCTGCTGACATTGGCTGGGGTACCTGTGGGATGTAAGTGATGTAGTATGCTTCAAATGTATGACATTATTACTTCCCTAGCTTCCCTTCTATGGTTGGTGTTGTCCTGCCAGCTTTTGCTTCTGTATGGTGATGTGTTGTGGGATTGTTAGTTCCCCTATGCTGTGCATGCTTTAATGATGGGTGTCCATGCAGGGATGTGAGTGGTGTCCATGCATTGGTATGGCATGCAGAGCTTGGTCATTGGGGTTAGTGAAATGTGTAGGTGCAGTGTGTGGGATGGAGTGGAGTGATGGGGTTGAGGGTATGGGTGTGAGATGGCATGCAGGTATTGGGGGGTGATAGTTAGTAAATGTTGACTTACCACTGTACAGTCCTCTGGCAACTCCAGCAAGTCCCTCGGGGTGCAGTATTGCCAGTACTTGCTCCTCCCATGCTGCTAGCTGTGGGGGAGGAGGTGGGGGTCCACCGCCAGTCCTCTATATGGTGAGCTTGTGTCTGCTATGGAAGGTACCTTCCCCCGTAGGTCGTTCCACCTCTTCCTGATGTCTTCCCTTGTCCTTGGGTGCTGCCCCACGGCTTTGACCCGGTCCATGATCCATAGCGCCATAGCTCCATCTTCCTTGCTATAGATATCTGCTGTACCTGGGCTCCAAAGAGCTATGGCTCTACCCTGACAACTTCCTCCACCATGTCCCTTAACTCCTCCTCAGTGAAACGGGGGTGCCTAGGTGGTGCCATGGGTGTTGTGTGATGTGTGTTGGTGAGGGTGTGTTGGGTAATGTGGTGGGGTGTGTGATGTGGAGTGCGTGAGGGGTACATGGGTGTCAGTGGTGTGTGCGTTTAGTTGTCTCAGTGCTCTTCTTCTCAGTTTCCTGGTGGCAATTGGTGTTCATAAGGGGTTGTGGGTAATGTGGGTGTGTGTTTTATAATGGTGTGGGTGTGGTGTACGTATGAGTGTCAGGTGTGTGTATTTGGTATAGGCCAACGTAGTGTTGTTTTGTATCTGGGTGTTCATTCTGAGCGCAACGGTATGTAGCACCAATGGTTGACCGCTGTTGAAGGTCCGCTGTGGTGATTCATGGGTCATAATGTGATGGTCGTTGTTTTGTTGGCGTAACGTTATGGGTTTTGGGACCACCACTTTATCACTGGCCTTTGGTCTGGCGTAATTGTGTATGTGGCTGTATTCTGTCGGACTGGTGTGTGTGTGTCATAATATGGTGAACGGATATCTGCCACCGCAGCGGTATGTTGGTGGCCGTCGACGTGGCAGTAAGTGTCAGAGCAATGTCATAATGAGGGCCTTAATCCTTAGAAAACAGTGAAAATGCTGTTGTTCTACAAAGTACCTGGTTAGCATAAAAAATAAAGCTGCACGGGTAAGCGTGCGTCGGAAAAGTCAGTGATGCGTTGATTCCTTATTCACAAGTGAGGCCATGCGACATTTCCGCCTCTGGTCGGGTCGGTGATGCATTGTTTTTCTCCTTCGCAAGAGAGCGATGTGTCAATTTCCGGATGGGGCACCTCAGATCAGCGCAGAGCTACTTTGACTTTGACACCCAGGGACGATGCGTGGAAAATCCGGTTGCACGGTACCAGAAAACCATGCTGCGTGGGGTTTGCATCGTTATCAGCCTCCGTTAGCGGGTGTTGAGCAGTGTTTCTCCAGCGGCGTCGCAGCGATTTTCCAGCCGCGATGCAGGTGGAGCGTTGATTTCAGCTGCGAAGCCGAGGGTGCATCATTTATCAGCCGCCTCATGGAAGGTGCATTGTAAATTTCCCCGCACTGAGGTCTGTTCGTGGATTTTCAGTTCTTGTCTGCCAACTTCACCTATCAAGGGCCCAGGAACTAGATAGGGCACCTCTTGCCAGGCAGGAGTCTCAGCAGAGGGTCCAAGTACAAGTAGGGGAAGTCTTTGATGGCCCTGAGACTTCAACAAAAGAAGGCAGGCTCAGTTCAAGCCCTTGGGGATTCTTCTCAAGCAGGAATACACAAGAAAGTCCAGTCTTTGTCCCCTTTCACAAGCAGAAAGAACAACTGCAGGATAGCCCAACAAAGCACAGTCACAGGCTGGGGCAGCACTTCTCCTCAGCTCTTCAGCTCTTCTCCTTGGCAGAGGTTCCTCTTGATTCCAGAAATGATCTAATTTTCAGGGGTTTTGGGGGCTCTTCTTATACCCCTTGCTGCCTTTGAAGTAGGCACACTTAAAAGGAAAGTCTTTCTTGTTTGTAAGATCCTGCCTTACCCAGGCTAGACCCCAGACACACACCAGGGGTTTGGAAACTGCATTGTGTGAGGGCAAGCACAGCCCATTCAGGTGTAAGTGACCACTCCTCCCCTCCCTCCCAGCACAGATGGCTCATCAGGATTTGCAGGCTACACCCCAGCTCCTTTTGTGTCATTGTCGAGTTAGAGGTGCATAAACTGACCCAGACAGGGAATCCACAAACAGGCAGAGTCACAGAATGGTTTAAGCAAGAAAGCAAGAAAGGGCCAGATGTATGAAAAAGCCTTTTGCGATTCGGAAATAGCGATTTTTAAGAAATCGCTATTTCTGAGTCGCAAAATGCTATGTAACAAATTTGCGAGTCTGAAATAGCGATTTCTTAAAAATCGCTACTGCAATTTGCGAGGTCCAAATACCGAATCGCAAAACTATTTGCGATTCAGTATTTGAAAATTGCAAATTGCGAAAACGGTCACCTGCCGCAGCCTGATGACATCACAAGCAGGAAGTGAGTCAGCCCATGCTGTTTCCAGGTACCACACCCACAGGAGCAGTCAGAGAGTCACAGACCAGCCCCAGGGAACAAGTTTGTGAGCAAGCCAGGACCTGACATCAACATGGCCAATGCTGGTAATGGGAAGGAGAAGGGAGAGAAGAAGAGGAAGCTGAAATTCAGTGAGCAAGAATTGGAGGTGCTCACTGAGGAGGTGGTCAGGAGCCATGACCGGCTATTTGCGAAGAGCTCACTCCAGGTGCCTGAGAGTGAGAAGAGAAAACTTTGGGCTGACATCCAGACCAAAATCTGCGCAGTGGGGGTTGCGCAGCGCTCAGTGGAAGAGATACGCAAGAGGTGGTACAACCTGCGTTCCCGTGACAAGGAGAGGGTGGCCAGCAGGCTAAAAGAGGCAAGGAGCACAGGAGGCGGACCATCCACCCAGACACCCTCTACCCCCATGGAAGACCTGGTGGAGTCCACACTGCTTCCAGAAGCTGTCAGTGGGGTCACTGACATTGACACTTCCGGCACACCCAGCACCAGTAAAGGTAAATCCAAAAATGATATGTAACCCCACATGTGCATGTACAAATGCTGCTTAGGAAATAGCAAGTAGGGCAAACCATTGTGATAAGTAGTTCATTCCACATCTTACATGCGACACAACAATGCCATATGGGAGTGGTAGTCCACAACCCAGAGCTGAATATAGCACATAGAATGCAATTAAGTAGAGTGACACCCAGAAGAACAAAACACCGAGTTCATAGTGTTACAATGTAAGTGTACATTTATTACCATTGTGCCACATTTGATGATACATACATAAATGACATGCTGCACATTGTCATTGCAGATGGCTCAGGCCCAGCAGCAGCAGTATGTGCCAATGTGGGGGATGCAGAAACACAGCCTCTGTCCGACTCCAACACCAGCGAGTCATTGTGTTTAGCACCAATCAGACGCAGGGCAAGGGTGTTACCTCTCCACGATTTGAACCTGGACTCCAACTAAATGCCGGATGAAGGCCACACATCACCCCCAGAAGCTAGATCCACAGGAAGGCAGCAGTCCCTGCCCAAACGTCACTCAACTCCCAGCAGGAGGCCTCACGATGCAGGCACACAGCACACAGATGGAGGTGAAGGCCCATCATTCTTTGGTGGCCTTGAAGTGTCCATGCTCAAAGTGCAGCGCCTGCAAAACAAAAACATGAGGGCAATGCACAGGCATATGCAGTCACACAATGCCAATATGGGGGGGCTGCACAAGCAGTTGGAGTGTCTGCATGCAAACATCTGCAAGCTGCATGAGGGACAGCAAACAGCTGCGGAGAACACCAAGGAACTGACAAATGCCATTAAGGAACTCTGTTCTGAGATCAGGCATGAGCGAGTTAGCCACCACAGGCGCGAAAGGCAATTCATGGGAATGTTCAATGGCTTTTGCAGATCTGTAAATCGTCTTGCTACATCTACTGCCCTGATATCACGGCGTGCTGTGGCCGCACAGGTCTAGGCAGCACATAGCAGTCGGGATGTTGCCCAGGGATTGGTGCAAATTACCAACGTTCTGGATGCTATGCTGACAGCACGCTGTGCTACACCCAGTGAACTGGGTGTTGGGGCTACTGAGGAGTCATCTAGCCTCAGCAGTCTTGCAGTGCCTGTGATGGATCCTAGGCGTCGCAGTGCCAGGCACAGTACTGCCTGTGAGCCTGATACAAGAGGTGCCGGCGAGGCCACTGCGCACTAAGAAGTGACATTGAGGGCCACAGGGGACTACCTTCACATGTAGCAATACAGTGAACTATGATGATAATAGTGCGACACTGTTAATGGCTCATGTCTGACTCATGTGTATTGCTTTGTCCTAGTGACACGTATGTTACCTGAAGTCAAGGTAACAAAGGTGCTAAGTACCGGAATACATGTCAGTGAGGTTGTGTTGTCATAACTTACATCTGAAATGGTTGTGTGTGATGTCAGCACACCTTTGCCTGCCCTCTGCTGCACTGGTCCTGTCTGCTGGCTGTAGGGGTGGTATGGGATGATCATCCTCATCTGAGTCTGGCTCCGATATTTCCACAGGTATGCCCCTGGTGGTAGCTATATTGTGCAAGATCGCACATGTGGCCACTATTCTACAGGTTGTGTCCGGGCTGTACTGTAGTGCCCCTCCACTTTTTTGGATGCATCGGAAGCGACTCTTCAGCAGGCCAAAGGTGCGCTCCACAACATTGCGGGTTGCCTTGTGTGCTGTATTGTATCTCCGCTCTGCTGGTCTAGCAGGATTTAGGTAGAGCGTCATCATGTAGGTGCGCACTGCGTAGGCACAGTCTCTTGGAAAGAACAGAGGGTATAATGAGTAGCTGTGCCATCTGACATCACACTGCCATCAATGCACCATTGTAAAGAGGGAAATTACCTAGTAGATATCCTTCACCAAATTCCCCAGCTAGCAGTCTTGTGTGAATCCCGCTGTGGCGAAAGATGTACGAATCATGTGTGCTCCCTGGGTACCTGGCCACGAGATCAGTTATGATGTAGGAGGCATTGCATATCACCTGTATGTTCACTGAATGTTGGTATTTACGGTTGCGGTACACATACTCTGTGGCCGATGGTGGACAGATTGCCACATGTGTCCCATCAATGGCACCTACGACGTGGGGGAACTGTGCTATCTAGTAGAAATCAATTTTTGACTGCTGTATTTCCTGTGGGGTGTGGGGGAATCTGATGTACTGGTGTATCCTGCTCAGCATGGCATTTAGAAATGCATTGAAAAATCTAGAGAGGGCACTCTGTGATACCCCTCCAGCTGCTGCTATGACCCCTTGATAGCTCCCTGAGGCAAGTAGGTGCAGGGAGCATAATACGTGCACAAAGGTGGGTATGCTATTGGTCCTGTGTGTTGTGCGCTGCAGTATGGGTTGTAGCTCAGCTATCAGGTCAAGTATCATGGCTGAGCTCAACCTGTACTTCTCAAATATTTCCTCCTCAGTCCGGTCAAAAAGGGTAATGCACACTCTGAAAATGTGCACCTGTCTCCTCCTCCCTCTCCTCAAATCTGCCAAGATCCTCATTCTCCTCGCCATGACGTAGAGTGCAGCCATTGTGGAAAAGAGGCTGAGGCATTCTGGGCATCTTTATATAGGTTGCACCTGGTTACCACCTGGTTTCAATCCGTGGTAACTTGCATGTGCAAAAGGCCATTCTGCAAAAATTTGCAATTTGCGAATTTTTGATGCATCGAATTGCGACATGGTTTTGCGTGTCGCAATTTGCGTATCGCAATTTGCAACAAGAAATACCGAATCTGTATTTGCGAGTCGCTATTCGGACTCGCAATTTGGAATATGCAAATAGTGATTCGGTATTTCATGTCGCAAAATGCGATCTGCACATTGCGACACGCAAAACCATGTCGCTTCGCAAAAAATCGCTATTTTTGCGATTCCTTGTTTTTGGCCTGCGAATGCCTTTCATTCATCGCAAATCACGTTCTTGCATTCGCAAACGTCCGATTTCTGCGAATCTCAGCGTTTGCGAATGCAAATTTGTTTGATACATCTGGCCCAAAATGCCTACTTTCTAAAAGTGGCATTTTCAAAGACACAATCTAAAAACAAACTTTACTAAAAAAAAATATTTTTAAATTGTGAGTTCAGAGACACTAAACTCCAGATTTCGATTTTCTCCCAAAGGGAATCTGCACTTTAATAATATTTAAAGGCAGCCCCAGGTTAAACTATGAGAGAGAGAGGCCTTGTACGGTGAAAAACGAATTTGGGATTTTTTCACTATCAGGACATATAAAACACAGTAGTACATGTCCTACCTTAAACATACACTGCACCCGGCCCATGGGGCTACCTAGGGCCTTCCTTAGGTGTGCCTTACATGTAAGAAAAGGTAAGGTTTAGGCCTGGCAAGTGGGTACACCTGCCATGTCGAATTGGCAGTTTATTTAAAACTGTACACATAGACACTGCAGTGGAAGGTCTGAGCTCATGTTTACAGGGCTATGCATGTGGGTGGCACAACCAGTGGTGCAGGGACTTACTAGTAAATAAAATATGCCAATCATGAAAAGCCAATTACACATACATTTTACATAGGGGCACTTGCACTTTAGCACTGGATAGCAGTGGCAAAGTGCCCAGAGTAACACAGACAGCAAAAACAGAGTCCAACACACATCAACAACCTGAGAAAAAAAGGCGAAACGTTGAGGGAGACCATGCCAAGGATGCCAAGTCTAACAGGGAGAAAGTAGAAACCTGCAAGAGTGAGATAAAAGGGCAGGAGTGTTGAATGGTGGAGGAAAGAGGTATAAGATGGGACCAACTCTAAGCTGCCTTGGTATTCAGCACCTCAGTATTCAGAGCACTTGCCTTGGACTTCACAGCACGACTTTAGGCACCGGTACTTACTAGTTTACAAATTTAGGGGTGTATTTACAAGGAGCTTGCGCCGCTGTTGCGTCATTTCTTCTGATGCTGCAGCAGCATATTCAGTGCTCCGTATTTGCAAAGTGACGCATTAGGGTCAATGCATCACTTTTCAATGGCCTGCAATAGAATTTTCCTGCACTTGAACTGGCTGCGTCACACAACCATAAATATATGCAAGATATGCGTTGCTTCGTAAAAAACAATGGTAGGTGGTAGGGTGAGCCAGGGGTACTCCATTCCTGACTCCAAACTGTGTGGGGCACCCTCCTTGTATGTTGTAGGGGAGCACACTCACATGTCATCACGTCACAGGTTGGACAGGTTGTTTCGTGCACCCCTAGCAATTTAACACGTGTTATTTAAAAAATTAGCACTATTTCTTAATGAACCTGTACGGTGCAATAATGGACAATGTTCCTTTACTCTGCAGTAATAACAGGTAATGAGCTAAGTGTAGCCAACAAACAAGTGTGGCTACTATCTGATATATGTAACATTGTTCAGAACACGTATTGATATGGGAAAATGCCAGTAGAATTGTTACCTCGCAGAGTGCGGTCTGTCAATTCATTCTGTTCACATAGTCATCAAAGGCAGGCACCCTTGCACCAAATATCAATGAGTGATGGTTTGGAACTTTGTCTGCACTCTGTGCACCTGAAATGTTTTTTCCCTGATATTACACATAAACACTGCATACTTATGTCTATAACTAAGCAATATTAATATTGCCATATGTTACATGTCTAATGTGCAGACTTTAAGAGACATTTGTGAAGTAAATGTACCGTGCTTTATACATCACTTATTTTAAAAAAAAAAAATTATTTTAATATGTCGGAGGGAGGGGGTTACATGAGAAAAAAAAAGAAGAAGACATAATATATCCGTGCGAAGAAAGTAAAGTAAACAAAACAACGGGAGAAAGAAGACCTTTAAAAAAACCTCAGTTATATATATCACATATCAAAACAATTGGCATTTTTTTTTTTTTTTTTTTGTTTAAACTGTGTCTTGATATTCCAACCATCTAGTCAGTGGTGCCCACATTCGTTCTCCTCTATGTCTCTTCTTATGACCCTTTAACTTATAAAGACTTAATTCAGTATTATAGATGGTAAGTAATCTAGAGCGCCAATTCTCAAACGTGGGGGGTTCTTTTTTGAGCCAATCTGTAGCAATACATAAGCGGTATATTGCCATGGACAAAAATAAAAATCGCCTTATTTTATACAGTGCAGGTTCCGTACTTTCAGGTGAGTCCACGACTCCCAATACTACCAGCATAACAGTAACCTGAATATTGCAATGCGTGATCTTCTTAAGGAATACCTCTATCTCATTTAATATTCCCTGCAACATTGGGCATACAAAAAACATATGCATTATCTCAGCTTCAACTTCCCCACATCGATTGCAGCTTCCAGAGGATATCCCCCACTTTTTCAGTTTTGCTGGAGTATAATATAAGTCCATCAGTGTTTTGTAATGCTGGGTTTTCAAATTAGCTGATAGAAATGTTGTCTCAGCCATGGCTAAGGATTGGTCCACCCACTCTCCAGCCACCCCAAATCGTGCAATCCATCTCTCATTCTGTTGTGCCATATAATCTACTTGTAACTCTGTTAATAACTTATATAACTTGCCAATCTTTGCCCCATTTTTAACAGCCTCAACTACCGGGATCTCCGACAACTGTACTGTAACGCACTTCTGAGACTGTAAAAAATTTCGTATTTGCAAAAATTTAAAAAAATGGGTCTTAGGTAAGCCAAATTGAGACTGCAGATCCGTAAATGATTTATAACCGGATTTACAATACAAGTCTCCGACTTTATTTATTCCCCTAGAACGCCAAAAATCTAGTATGGGATCCCTAAAGATATGATTTGGGATAGCTGAAAATTTCACTGGTGTATAAGCCGTAATCTTTCCCAGTCCCATACTCCGTTTTATCTGAGCCCAAACCTTGAAGGCGGACAAAAAAGGCTTAAATCTTACTTTTTTAAAGTAACTTGGTTCCTCAAATTTTGATAACCAACCACTTGCCTCCCCACCCGCCATCATAGTATAAATAGGGGTTGATTTTACTTCTTCATTACCCTTAAAACTTCCCCTTATAAGTTCATCCATATGTTGAAGGCAACAGGCGTAGTAATACAGTGTAAAATTAGGGACTGACCACCCGCCTCGATCTTTGGGAAGTGTCATATACTTCATTGCCCTTCTCGTTTTAGCATATCCCCATAAAAAATTATTCCCCATCTTTTCCAATCTTTTAAGCCATTTTTTATCAACCTCAAGGGGAATAGCCCGAAATAAATATAGGATTTTTGGCAGAACCATCATTTTCAATACATTGCAGCGACCCTCTAGCGATAAGTGCAAATTATGCATTCGGTCTAAATCCCTCTTTATTCTATTTAATAATGGGATAAAATTAATTTCCACCAACCGATTAACCACTGATGTAATCCTCACCCCCAAATACACTGCTTCAGATACCAATCGTCTATCTACTAGTGAAACGTGCCCAGAACATACTATTTGTGTTTTATCTGAGTTCAGCTTATATCCGGAGTATTTTCCGAACTCTCTTGCCTCTATTTCTATTGCCTTAATAGCTTCCTCCGTGTTGCTTGTCACTATAGCTACATCATCAGCATATGCAAACACCTTATATGTTTCTCCATGATATAATAGAGGTTGAATATTTTTGCATTCTTCTAATCTCAGCAAGAAAGAATCAATATATAGAGCAAAGAGCAAGGGGGAACATGGACACCCTTGTCTAGTCCCCCTAGAGATTAAGATAGTATCTGATTCCAAACCAGCAATTCAAATTCTAGCTTTTGGGGCTACATATAAAGTTTTTATAGCTGTGATATATCCACTCCCTATACCTTTCCAGCGCATGACTTCCCATAGAAACTTCCACGATACACGATCAAATGCCTTCTCGGCATCCAAAAGTAATAATCCTAAATTTGTTTGATATAGTTCTGCAAGATCAAACATGGCTATTATTCTTCTTATATGATCTATTGTATCTCTACCCGGAATAAACCCATGTTGTTGTTTTCTAACCAGCCTGACTATCACATTTGCCAATCTACTGGCCAAAATCTTTGCATAAATCTTTCCATCTACGTTTAACAAAGATATGGGTCTATATGAACTGGGGAACTCTGTTGATTTATCCTTTTTTTTTAGCACTATAATACTTGCACATTCCCACGATAAGGGTGCCTGACCTGCCTGCGCTATACAAAAAATGCTATGCATATCCTTTTTAATGTCTATCAGGAAGGTCTTGTAAAATTCAAGTGGTATTGCATCCGGTCCAGCAGCTTTCCCTGTTGCCAGGGAGCTTACTGCCTCAATTATCTCATCAATACGAATTGGTGCATCTAATGTAATTTGTTCCTCAGAAGAGAGCCTTGTACTCTTTAATCCCCCCAGAAATTCACTAACCTTTTTTTGTAGCTGTTCAGAATACACTATATCTTCACTATACAGCTCCTGATAGTAACCCTTAAAAACCTCTAGAATTCCTTCTAACTCTGTATGTTTCCGCCTATTACCATCAATTATATTCAAAACATTCTGTTTAACTGCCTTTTGTCTGACCCGTCTAGCTAAGACTTTTCCTGTGGATTCACCATATTCATAACACTCCAATCGGTGACTTTGATAGACGGCTGCCACTGTTTTATTCAAATAAGCATTTATTTTAGCCTTAAGAATCACCATTTGGGTCTGAGTGAGAGTAATGTCTTCTCTACTAGTAATTTTACTAGCTAATTCCCTCTCTTTTGTTATTAATCTTTCTTGAAGTTCTACAATTTCCTTCCCCCTAATTTTCTGTATTCCCAAACTATAGCTAAGAGTTTCACCTCTCACTGCAGCTTTAAATGAATCCCATACCATCCCCGGATCTGCCGTATTCCTATTGATATCAAAAAAGTGGTGAATCCACTCCTTCATATGGGATATATATCCTGGGTCAACCAACAATTTCCTATCAAATGTCCATACACGACGCGGATTAGATGGTCCCTTAATTGTTATGGACAATATTAATGGATTATGATCTGATAAGAATCTGGGTTTGCATTCTATTTCAGCCCCATGGATTAAGTTTTGTGATACGAAAAAATAATCCAATCTTACCAATTTAGCATGTGGGAACGAGTAATAGGTATACCCTGGATCTACAGTTTTAATATTTTCCCAGACATCTCTCAACCCATGTTCCCTTACTAACCTCCTTAGAGCTTTCCATACTTTAGGCTTTCGTCCCTGATATAAACTCTGGGTGTCCATGCTCCTGCTACCTACCTCTAAATGAATATTTAAGTCGCCACAAATAATTATTGGTAAGGGCCATCCAACTAGTTCCATATTCAACGTATCCAGAGGCTCAGCCTCGTCCAAAACTGATCCATATATAGTGCAGAGGGTAAATTTAAATGTATTCACGGATAATTCTAAGAGAGCCCACCGCCCATCGTTACTTGCTCGAGATCTACAAACTTGTACATTGTTATTTCTGGCAAGTATCGTCACCCCACGTGTCGAAACCTCCTGTCTGGTACAAACAAGAGGCGTCAACCCAAGCTCTCGTATGAGCTCTCGCTTACTCCATGCAATGTGTGTTTCCTGCAAGCAATATAAATCTGATTTAATTAGTTTAAGACCAGCTGCCACTCTTTTCCTTTTCTGGGGGCTATTTAGACCGCAAATATTCAGTGTACAAATCCTTAATCTATTTGCCATATCACTCAGTTTGATGTACCAAACTCACGTCAATACTTTCTCCCTTAAAGAAACCAACTTGTTGATATTGAATCCTATACATCCTCTTCTTTTGATATGTCTTCATTAAATTGTTCTGAACATTTCTACCTATATTAGTGCCCCCCCCCACTCCCCACCACCCCTCTCCCCCCTCTCCCCCCTCTCCCATCCTCCCACCCCTTGTACCCCAACCCTGCTACCAACCACCCCCCCACCCCCCTACACCCCTTACCCCTACCCTTACACCCAATTTATGGAGAGTATGGGATCTCACTGTCCCTAATGATGGTAAAGCTTCCGCTCCGACCGTCCCAACCCAGTGCATGATTTTCTTTTTCTTTTTTTCTTTTACCTTTTCTCCCTTTCTTTGTCTTTATCTCTCTCTATCTAACCCTGTTTCAGCCAAAACAATATCTTACCCCCGGCTCGACTTCTCCGGGCTTAACTCCTAACCCTCTCTACTTTACCCCCACCCCTATGTCCCAGTCCAGAAAATCTATCTTAGGGAACCTGACCGTTAAGTCCACCCAAAAAAGCCCTTGCTTTCTCCTCTGTCGTGAAGAAGTAAGTCCTATTATCCATTACTACTTTCAGTTTAGCCGGATTTAATTAAAAAACCTGTGCCCCCTTACTTTGAAGTGGCTGAATTAACTGCCGGAGCCTCCACCTTTTTTCAACAGTAATATGGCAATAGTCTGGTCTCACAAAAAACTCACATCCCTTAGCCTTACTTCTAGCATTGGGTCGAGCTCGGTCGTATATAGCCTGCCTTGCCTGATAATTAAGCAAAGAGATTAATATTGCTCTAGGTCTACCACTTCCTCCTTCTGAGTTTGGTCCTATTTTGCTAAAAGGAAATCGATGGGCTCTTTGAACCTCTTTGTCCCAGTCCCACTGGTGTAAGTCCGGAAAAGCTTCCTTAAAAAGTGCGACCATAAAGCTATGTATATCTGATCCTTCAAGTCCTTCTGGTACACCCAGGACGCGCAGATTATTCCTCCTCATTCTGTCCTCTAAATCTGTCAATTTCCACTGAGTGTCCTCAAGTTGTTTCTCCATCATTTCTCGAGATGACTGGCGAGCTCCAGCCTCATCCTCCAGACGCGAGATCCGGGTCTCTGCTTCTTCCATCCGTGTAGTAAACTCTGAACATGTCTTAGCTATTCGACGAATTTGGATTTGCATCTTGCGGCAAGCCATTTGAGTCCTACGGCTCTCTAATTTAGATTCCTCTCGATGTTCCATAATGCTTTGATATATGGTTTCCAGTGACACAGGATTAGGCTGTTTTTCACCATTATCATATAGAGTTAAATCATCCTTGGAATACTCCCACTGAAGCCCCTGAAGACCCTTAGTGTCCAATGGGTTAGTGGAGTGCTTATTAGGTCCTACTTGCTCACTTCTCTTCCTCTGTTTTTTCCTAACAGTGGCACTCCTGCCACTCTCCTGTAATTCCTTTCCCAGTGCCAAAGAGGACACCTCAGATTCGAATTCAGAAGAAGTTTTATCCGCCTCCAAATCCAGCTGCTCGTTGCTTGACCAACTTGAATGATCTGATAGTGAGAAAAACTTGTCTCCTTGTATTGTCTCATTATCGCGTAATTCCACTGGCCTCCGCTCCACCTGTAATAATGACCTAGCGCCTTGTGCGCCCTCCCTCTGCTCCCTCTGCTCCATCTGACTCCCGGTAGCTTGTTTTTGTAAAGTTGCCACATCTTCAGCATCACTCTGCCCACCTTCATGCGGGGGGGGCACATCTATAGCCGTCATCTGTTCGTTTACTAGAGGATCAGCCTCCTCCACGGCGGCGGGGGGGTATCTATGCCCCCCACCAGTATGTCCTTCCCTTTCTCAAAATACCTGTCCAGTGAAGCACTCTTGTTTTTGGAGACAACCTTCTCACCTAAGCCTTGTTTTATATCCGTACCCCCCCCCTGCCGTGCCGACAGGCTTACTCTTACCGGCTTGCCTCGTCCAGACAGAGTCACATTTTTCACTCCTTTAGGTGGCATTTTTACCTTTTTTTTTTGCTTTTTAATGCAAAATGCGTTATTATAATATACGCCCAGTGTCAAATACTTGTAATAAAATAAAGAAACTCTGACCGTTTTTTGAGTCCACGTCGAAAATTGCCCCCAATTGGGACCCGTGAGCACAGACCTGTAGTTGTCTTCAGGTAGGAGCAGGAGCAGTCCAGACCGCATCCCGGAAAAACACTTTGCAATCCTTTTAGCCTCCGTCAGCAAATCCACGTAGTTTTACTTCTCCCAGGGGGAAAAAAAAGGCCCCGCAGAAACCAAGAGCCAAGTAGCCTAGAACAATCCTCACATGAAAAGCAGTCCTTCAAAAAGCAATGTCACCCGCAATATTTCCCCTGTGCCGCCCCTCCTGAGAGTCCTGGGACAGTCATCCCCAAAAAAAAGAGGGAGCAGGTGAAGCAACGCGAGTCAGCACAATGTTGCTAAAATGCCACTACATTGTTTTCCTCTAAGCGCGACTGCTGAAGAAAGCTCCGACCCGCGGGAGAGCTGCCGCAACACTGGGAGGTTTCCTTGGTCGGAGCAGACGCTTCGCGGCTGCGTTACGCGGCCGCCATCTTGCTCTCCGTACTTTTTACATCACAATGTAAGTATTCTAAATTCACAAAGCAATGTACAATTTTTTTGTCTTGTATGTGGAACAGAACTGTACACAGCTGCAGACGTGGAAACATTCCGGGATCCCAATGCTACCCGTGATGGTCAGCTGAATGTTTATTGTGCTCTGTACGGGTTGTGTGTGATAGTCCATAGCAATCATTCATTTGCATTCCCCCGTTAGAGCACATTTATCATGATATGTGGGAACTGTTTTCCAGCATCATGGGTACCAAAGCATCCCTTAGATTGCTGCATATCAGTGACATGTGAGAAGGGGTGGCAGAGGAGCAATGTCCAACATGCCATGGTTTTTTAAGGGTGTTTGATGGAAAGACTTTGTGAACCTGTCTTTGGACAGGTCAGCTTCAATCTGCTTGTCTGATGCATCCTGCTAGTGTAGTTGTACACATGGCAATGTATGGTCATTTTCTTTGGCAGGTCCTCACAGGATGTGAGGACTCCTACCTCAGTGCAGACAGAATACATATGACCAGATATGGCACATGTAACCAGTCCACACATGGTAATGCAGTTAAAGGCCTGACTCATGTCCTCATATGCCCAATGTCCAAATATCAACCCATGACCATACCTTTCTAGTATTTTGTGAAGTAAAAGGACAATGTGTAAAGTAACACATGCATGTCTGCACCGTGTGCTCAGCATACACACCCATTACACAGTCCAACTACTGGTGGTGTTACCCATACTGGCTTCCCCTAGAAAATGTTACCCTTGATTAAATTTAAGCAAATACATGCAAGGTACAGCACAGGATACTCATACACATGAGAAATACAGCATTCATGCACACACTAATCACATGGATGTGGGCTGAGTTTATGTGCATGTAGGTAACATTCCAAAGTGTCTTGTATGGGCAGACACTAGGATTATGTATAGGGACACATGGGGGCAGATTTAAGAGTCCCTTGCGCCAAATATTGACACATTAGCGTCATTTTTTTACACTAATGTGGCGATATTGTGGCAAAAACGCCATGCCATATTCACAAAGTGGTGCAATGCATGCATTGCACCACTTTGTAACCCCTTCCACCACATTATGTCTGCGCCAGGCATAATGTATGCAAGGGGGGCGTTCCCCTGTTAGGGGGGGCCAAAAAAATGGCCCTAACATTTTGGCACTAACCCTGAACAGTACGTCAATAGCGTCAAAAGTTCTGATGCTATTGCCCCCTACCCTGTGGCATGGTGCGCCGTATTTTAAATACGGCGCACACATCGTGGCGGTAGAGAGGGACTAAGAAGCACTGGGTGCAGCGCCACTTTTCTTAAATCTTCCCCATGGTATTTCTTGAATTTCATTACATGGAGCATGTAATATGGTTCCATGTATTTCCATGACTCAATATTGTAGACTTGTCCAACATGCCAGTATAAAGGAAGGATAGCTAGCCACAATCCTTCTATGTTTCAACCCTCTTGCATGCTGCTTGAAACACTCAGGAGAGTAGCTAGGTTGCCATGTGTACCATTCCATGTGTACACAACATTACATTTACAAATCTGTTTAGTAATATTATGTGTGCAAGTCTATTTGGGCATAAACTGCCATTTCATATACCTGCAATCCAGACATATGAAAACCTTTGCATTGTTACATTTGGTGAAGTATGGGGCAGATTTAAGAAAAGTGGCACCGCCCCAGAGCAGTGCTACTTTCCTTGCGCCCCTTAGCGCCCCCCTTCTGCCATCATGTGTGCGCCATATTTAAAATAAGGCGCACCATGGCGCAGAGTAGGAGGCAATAGCATCAGAATCTTTGACACTATTGATGTACAACCCTGAACAGTACATAGGGGCCCATTGTAAGCAGTGGTGTGCCCCCTTTTAGCAGAAGGTGCCCCTTCCCGCACAAAAACAATATTGCTGACAATGCAGACACCCTTGCACCATGGTGGAAGGGTGCCTGCGTTGGCGCTTGGCCGCAGTTTGTGTGCCAGCGCAGGGGATAGAGACAGAAATGCACTGTATCTTGTAGATATGGTGCATTTCTGCCCTTTCCATGTGGTGCAGGGCAGCGCTGCATGGTCACTTGCTGCACTGCCCTGCGCCACTGGGCTTGTAAATATGCCCCCAGATTGTTTGCTTGGTATTGAGTGACTTGTAGCCCTGGACACTGATGTTATACATTGTGCAAAAATTACAAAAACCCAATGGTGAAGGTGGACCGGTGCAGTACATCACACATGGACTAAACACACATAACGGCTGTGTACTGAGCTGTGCAAAGTGTGTGTTTTCTTAAGTTACATTTCTATGATGTGTGACTGGACACTTGGCCATTTCCATCCCTTTGACCTTACACTCAGTGAAGCCAAGAAAGGTAGTATGCTGCAAAGCAGAACCTGACATGTTTGGTGCATATTTGGTGCAATTGTCCCTTGTTTCCACTTACCCTGGATGTCTGCACTGTCATGCCCTTCCACTCCTGCCAGCAACTCAGCTGAGATGACTGAAGCCACCTGCTCCTCCAAGGACGTCAGCTCCTCCTGGACTTCGGGTCCTCCTCCTCTGGTGCGCATGGAAGCCTTCAAGTTGCTGGACTGTTTCTCCTTGGTCCTGCTCTTGTACTTGTGCCAGTGTTTCTTGGAAGGTGTCATTGTCCTCTTGACTTGCCCTATACTGTTGAGTTTATCCACTATGGCCTCTTTCTTCCCTAATGGCGATTTTGAGGTGACAAAGAGTTGATGTTCATGCTTTCTTACCTCTGTTACTAGTATTTCATACTCCTCCTCACTAAAATGCATCTTCCTCTTGCCCTGGGACTCTGCCAGGACATACTGGCTGTGCGGGGGTTGTAGGGTTGCTACCCTGGCTGATGCTGCCTGCTCCATAATTTCCTTTCTGTGAATGGAGAAAACTTTTCTTTTTAACTGTGTCAGTTGTTTAAGGATTTCCGATGCATCACGCACTTAAAAGTGACTCACAGCTAATTTGCCCTGCTTTACGTGCCGCAAATCAGCTGTGCATCACTTTTACAGCACATGCGTCAGTTTTCCTTGCAACCTCCCTCCCACAGGTGCATAATATTTATTGATGAAGCCTGGGACTTTACGGCAGGGTGAGCATGGTATAAATATGACACATCCATTGTCGTACCAAAGCGCAAGTTATTTTGATACATCGCTGCCGCAATGAAGCAGTATCACTCCTTGTAAATATGCCCACAAGTAACTGCAGCTCTGTATCATCGAAAATCATAATCAACCGCATTTCGTTGTACTAGACACAGCAGAGATCATACACTAAGGGCCTCATTTATATATTGGCAGGGAGGGTACTCTGTCACAATGGAGTCCCATCCCTGCCAATATTGTGGTTTGCCCACCACATTTCCATGCGGACGGACCTAAGGGTTAATCACGTTAGTGACTACTTTGTCTCCAACGTGATTAATCCCCTTTGGCATCCCTGGGGAGCCACAACAGTCAGAGAAATGGCTACATGTCCACCAACTCAATTTAGATGGGCAGACATAGCCATTTTTAGGGTTGAGCCTGCGTCACATACGCTTGCGCATGCGTTTCGCTTGTGAGACTCTTTAGGAGTTAGAAAAGGGCTCGTAGCCCCGTTCACGTCACGTCAGTTGTCTTTCATTCGCTCATGGGCTTGCCTGTTAAAATCTGCTTGATTTCATTAGTGGAAGGCACGCATACGTCATGCCTTTTCCGGTGGTTAGCCCTCTTCAAGTGCAGCGACCAAGTACTGAAAACATGCGAGGCTCGCTGTTTCCCGTCAGGTTTGTGGACTACTTTTTATCTTTTGTGCACAGCGCAATCTCGCTTGCCAGAAGTCGAGCGCTTTGCATAACATCGACCCTGTTACATACAGTAGTCAATTGCACTTTTGCTGGTTACGTGATTAATCCCCTTTGACAGCCCTGGGGAGCCACAACAGTCAGAGAAATGGCTACATGTCCACCAACTCAATTTAGATGGGCAGACATGGGCATTTTTAGGGTTGAGCCTGCGTCACATGCGCTTGCGCATGCGTTTCGCTTGTGAGACGCTTTAGGAGTTAGAAAAGGGCTCGGAGCCCCGTTCACGTCACGTCAGTTGTCTTTCATTGGTTCATGGGCTTGCTTGTTAAGATCTGCTTGATTTCATTAGTGGAAAGCACGCACACGTCATGCCTTTTCCGGTGGTTAGCCCTCATCAAGTGCAGCGACCAAGTACTGAAAATATGCGAGGCTCGCTGTTTCCCATCAGGTTTGTGGACTACTTTTTATCTGTTGTGCGTAGCACAATCTCGCTTGCCAGAAGTCGAGCGCTTTGCATAACATCGACCCTGTTACATAGTTAATTGCACTTTTGCTGGTTACGTAGATAATTGCACTTTTGCCGATAGGTTTCATTACTAGTGAACTGTAGCAGCGCGATCGCGCCGTTTTTTTCTTTCAATGTGGAAAGAAAAATCCGGTTGGGAGTTTACAACTGCTAATAGCTGTAACTCGGAGAAATGCGAGACCCTAGTGCATTGCAAATGCTTGTTTACTGTTTCTTACGCCAGGTACAATCTGGCGGTAAGGAACAGTAAAAACGTTGTAATGCTCCCCCCGTCATGGGAGAAGCCTTCCATGGCAACTGGAGCATTACTTTTTTTTCTTTTTGAAAAGATAATCTTGTTTTGGGATTTTCTTTTTGAAAATAAGTAAAGTATGGGAAGCCGTTCATGTCAAAATTGCAGCACCCTATATAGGACACCTCCTGGAATGCATAGCATGTTGCAAAATGAATATGACATACACCAGAATGAATGTACTATGTGTCAAAATAAATATGATACCCGGCAGAGTGAATCTGACTTGAACCAAAACAAATATGAAACCAGGCAAAGTGAACATGCTATTTAGTGATTATTATGAATAACTCACACTCAAAATTGAATAAGAGATATACTGACATATATATCAATCATACTGAAATAAATATGGCCCTCGCTGTAAATAATAAAGCAATCACTGAAACACATACAATATTTGTCAAAAAGAAAGAGACATTTCTTGAAATGACTGACATATGCCAAGAGGAATATGACACACATTGGAATGAATATGACAGCTTGAAATGAATATAAGTTACTGAAATGAAAATGCATTATTCTGAAAGGAATATAATGTGCAATGAGCATTACATTTATAAAACAATGAATATGGTTTGCATTGAAAGTAATATGATACACATTGACATGATTGTAATATGTGTTGCAATTGGTATGAGTCATGTTAAAATCAATATCATGCGTTAATATGAATGAGACATCTATTAAAAGGAATATGACACATGCTAAGATGAATATGACATGAAATGAATATGAGCCCTTTTGAAATTAATTCAACATGCCTTAAACTGAATATGACCAATGCTGACATTAAAATGAAACTTGTCAAAATGAATGTTATGCTTTGAAATCAATTTGATACACAGAGACATGAATATTGCATATATTGAAATTAATTTGATCTATGTTGAAATGGGTGTGACCCATATTAAAATTATAATGTCAGGTGTTGAGATGAATATGACATCCACTGACACGAATATGCCATTCATTTAAAGCAGTATGACACATGTTAAGATGAATATGATATATGATGGAGTTGATATGTCCCATATCAAAATTAACATGACATTCATTAAAATCAATGTGCCACTTATTGGAATGGATATGAAACTATATGAGATAAATATAGCATGCTTTGAAATTAATAAAGCACATATCGAAATAAACACAAGCCATGTGTAAATTAAAATGCTCACTGTTTAAATATGGCTTGCCTTGAATCGATGTTGATTTGTTTTAAAATTAACAATACATATTGAAATTAATATTACATATTCTGAAAGGATATGGCATGAACACAAATTAATTAACTAAAATAAATATATGTTTTCGACTATGTGCTACATTTATTTGTTGCCGGCTTTTGGACCCTGAGCACTTTACCACTGCTGACCAGTGCTGAAGTACTAGTGCTCTCTGTCTAAATTGACCTGATGATTGATTTATCCATGATTGGCATAGTTGTTTTACCCGTAAGTCCCTACTATAGTGCAACATGTGTGCCCAGGACCTGTAAATCAAATGCTACTAGTGGGCCTGCAGCACTGATTGTGCCACCCACATGAGTAGCCCTGTCAACATGCTTCAGACCAGCTACTGCAGTGTCCGTGTGTGCAGTTGTAAACTGCCATTTCAACCTGGCAAGTGCACCCACTTGCCAGGCCCAAAGCTTTCCTTTTACTACATGTAAGGTACTCCTAAGGTAGTCCCAAGACAGCCCCATGGGCAGGGTGCAGTGTATTTAAAAGGTAGGACATATACTGGGGTATTTTACATGTCCTGATAATGAAATACTGTTGTACGAAAGTACCATCTTCCTTGGCATGTTACCCCCATTTATACCTGTATGTCAGTATGTTTTTGCCTGTATCACTGGGATCCTGCTGGACAGGACCTCAGTGCTCATAGTTTATGGCCTAATGTGTGTGTCTGTATAGTGCTTGAATGTGTCACTGAGGCTCTGCTAACCAGAACCTCAGTGCTTATGCTCTCTCTGCTTTTAAATTTGTCACTGTAGGCTAGTGACTTCATTTACCAATTGGCACACTGGACCCCCCTAATAAGTCCCTAGTATATGGTACCTAGGGCATTGGGGTTCCATGAGATCCATATGGGCTGAAGCATTTATTTTGCCACCCATAGGGAGCTCAGACAAACTCTTGCACAGGCCTGCCATTGCAGCCAGCGTGAAATAGTGAACATACTATTTCACAGCCATTTTCACTGCACTTAAGTATATATAAGTCACCAATATGCCTAACCCTCACTTGCTGAGGGTTAGGTGCAAAGTTACTAAGTGTGAGGGAACCCTTGCACTAGCAAAGGTGCCCCCCACATAGTTCAGGGCCATTTCCCAGGACTTTGTGAGTGCGGGGACACCATTAAACGGGTGCACTCCATATAGGTCAATACCTATATGTAGCTTCACAATGGTAACTCCGAATATGGCCATGTAACATGTCTAAGATCAGGGAATTGTCCCCCCATTCCAAATCTGGTATTGGGGAGCCAATTCCATGCATCCTAGGGGTTCCAGCATGGACCCCCAGTACTGTCAAACCAGCTCTCTGAGGCTTGCACTGCAGCTACAGCTGCTGCCACCTCACATACAAGGTTCTGCCCTCCTGGGGTCTGAGCAGCTCAGTCCCAGGAAGGCAGAACAAAGCATTTCCTCTGAGAGCATGGTGTTACACCCTCTCCCTTTTGAAATGTTACAGGCTGGGGAGGGGTAGCCTCCCCCAGCCTTTGGAAATGCTTTGAAGGGCACAGATGGTGCCGTCCTTGCATAAACCAGTCTACACCGGTTCAGGGACCCCTTGTCCCATGTTCTGGCGTGAAACTGGACAAAGGAAAGGGGAGTGACCACTACCCTGTCCATCACCACCCCAGGGTTGGTGCCCAGAGCTCCTCCAGTGTGTCCCAGACTTCAGCCATCTTGCTTTGCAAGGTGCGGGGACACTCTGGAGGGCTCTGAGTTTCCAGTGCCAGCAGGTGACGTCAGAGACCCCTCCTGATAGGTCCTTACCTGATGAGGTAGCCAATCCCCCTCTCAGGGCTATTTATAGTTTCTCCTGAGGGTTCTCTTCAGATTCTGCTTCCACGGTTTCTTCAGCAATGCTATGCAACTACTACTTCACCCTCTGACCTCAGATCAACCGCAGCCTGCTCCAAGAACCGCTGTAACAGCAACAAACTATCCACAAGGGATACTTTTCTTCTGCAACTTCAGCTCCAGCCAGCAACTGCAACAGTTTTCACGGTGTGCACGCTCTGGGCAACTTCCTGTCTTCATCCTGCACAAGAAGGACCGAAGAAATCTCCCGTGGGACGACAGAGTCACTTCCCTGCTCACGCAGGCTCCTTCCAAGATGACGACATGTACCCTTGGACTCCTCTCACCGCGACGAGCATGCTCCTAAGGACACAGAGGGGGTCATGGACCGCCAGGGCCGGGGACCGCGGAAGCACTGCCAACAGGCTGGCGGTGCTTCCTGGGCCATTCTGACCGCAGCGGTAAAGCCGCGGTCAGAAAAGGGGAACCGGCGGTTTCCCGCCGGTTTTCCCCTGGCCCAGGGAATCACGCAGCGCCGCCATGGGGATTCCGACCCCCTTCCCGCCATCCCGTTCCTGGCGGTTTTTACCGCCAGGAACAGGATGGCGGGAACGGGTGTCGTGGGGCCCCTGGGGGCCCCTGCACTGCCCATGCCACTGGCATGGACAGTGCAGGGGCCCCCTAACAGGGTCCCATAATGATTTTCAGTGTCTGCTTTGCAGACACTGAAAATCGCGACGGGTGCCACTGCACCCATCGCACCCCAGCAACTCCGCCGGCTCCATTCGGAGCCGGCTTCATCGTTGCTGGGTCTTTCCCGCTGGGCCGGCGGGCGGCCTTTTGGCGGTCGCCCGCCGGCCCAGCGGGAAAGCCAGAATGACCGCCGCGGTCTTTTGACCGCGGTGCGGTCATTCGGCGGTTCCCGCCAGGCGGGCGGCTACCGCCGCCCGCCGCGGTTGGAATGACCGCCAGAGGGTGGACCCCATCGACATAAGTCGTCCTGAGGTCCTGCTGACACAATTTGGAGGATGTAGGACCTTGCCTTCCTTGAGAGTGATGGTACCCCTGTGTACTGCATCTTCTTCACCTCCTGAGGCCTCTGTGCACTATTTGCAGAATTCCTTCGTGCACAGCTTGGCCCAGGTCCCCAGCACTCCATCCTGTGACGCTCAACTCGCTGAGATGTTCTCTTTCTAGGTTAGAAACATATGTTTAACCCCTTCCCCGCCACGGACGTAATGGTTACGTCCATGGCAGCGCCCGTGTGGCGCCATGGACGTAACCATTACGTCCTGAATGCTTCCCTCGGGAGAAGCGCTAGCGCTCCTCCCGAGGGACGCCCCCCCACCCCCCCAGGTCAGGGCTGACCGGGGAATCCCTTCCCCTTCCACCCCCGACCCCCCCCACCCCCCCCTGTGACGTCAGCGCGCGAGCGCGCGCTGATTTGTCACAGGGGCCTCCCTAGTCGCGCTGGAAGCTCTGCATTTCTTTTTCAATCACTTGGGAGGCCCGGAGGGGCTTCAAAGGGAAGGAAAAGTATTTCCTTCCCTTTGAAGTCCCTCCGAGGGTTTCAAAAGCCGGATTGCTTGCAATCCGGCTTTTGAAACCCCACTAGACACCAGGGATTTTTTTTTTCTTCATTGAAATTGACAAAAGGGAGCGACCCCTTGGGCAAGGGTCGCTCCCAGGGGGGGCATTTTTTTGTTTCATTTTTTTTTTTTTTGGTGGGGAGCGACCCCTTAGGCAAGGGTCGCTCCCCTTGGGGGAAAATTATATTTTGGCCATTTCTGCCTCCCTTGGGGGCAGATTGGCCTATTTTGATGAGGCCAATCTGCCCCGAAGGGGGGTAGAAACCACTAGACACCAGGGAGTTTTTTCTTTGCGTGAATTTCACGCAAAGGGAGCGACCCCTTAGGCAAGGGTCGCTCCCTGGGGGGGAGGGCAATTTATTTTAGGCCATTTCTGCCCCCCCTGGGGGCAGATCGGCCTATTATTAGGCCGATCTGCCCCCAGGGGGGGAAGAAACCTCTAGGCGCCAGGGCAATTTTTTTTTGTTGTGTTTTTTTTTTTTGTTCTTTCTTTTTTTTAGAGATGGGGAGCGACCCATCAGGCAAGGGTCGCTCCCCTGGGGGGCAAATTGTATTTAGACCATTTCTGCCCCCCTGGGGGCAGATTGGCCGATTTTAGGTCAATCTGCCCCCAAGGGGGCAGAAACCACTAGGCACCGGGGATTTGTTTTTTGGCGCCAATGTCACGCAGGGGGAGCGACCCCGTAGGCAAGGGTCGCTCCCGGGGGGGGGGGGGGGGGTTGGGGGGGGCAAATTTATTTTAGGCCATTTCTGCCCCCCCGGGGGACGGATCGGCCTATTATTAGGCCGAACTGCCCCCGGGGGGGGGGGGGCAGAACACTCTAGGCGCCAGGGCAATTTTTTTTTGTGTGTTTTTTTTTTTGTTGTTTCTTTTTTTAGAGATGGGGAGCGACCCATCAGGCAAGGGTCGCTCCCCTGGGGGGGCAAATTGTATTTAGACCATTTCTGCCCCCCTGGGGGCAGATTGGCCAATTTTAGGTCAATCTGCCCCCAAGGGGGCAGAAACCACTAGGCACCGGGGATTTGTTTTTTGGCGCCAATGTCACACAGGGGGAGCGACCCCGTAGGCAAGGGTCGCTCCCGGGGGGGGGGTGGGGGTTGAGGGGGCAAATTTATTTTAGGCCATTTCTGCCCCCCAGGGGGACAGATCGGCCTATTATTAGGCCGAACTGCCCCCCGGGGGGGGAGGGCAGAACACTCTAGGCACCAGGGCAATTTTTTTTTTTGTGTTTTTTTTTTTTGTTGTTTCTTTTTTTAGAGATGGGGAGCGACCCATCAGGCAAGGGTCGCTCCCCTGGGGGGGCAAATTGTATTTAGACCATTTCTGCCCCCCTGGGGGCAGATTGGCCAATTTTAGGTCAATCTGCCCCCAAGGGGGCAGAAACCACTAGGCACCGGGGATTTGTTTTTTGGCGCCAATGTCACGCAGGGGGAGCGACCCCGTAGGCAAGGGTCGCTCCCGGGGGGGGGGTGGGGGTTGAGGGGGCAAATTTATTTTAGGCCATTTCTGCCCCCCCGGGGGACAGATCGGCCTATTATTAGGCCGAACTGCCCCCCGGGGGGGGGGGGGCAGAACACTCTAGGCGCCAGGGCAATTTTTTTTTTTGTGTTTTTTTTTTTTGTTGTTTCTTTTTTTAGAGATGGGGAGCGACCCATCAGGCAAGGGTCGCTCCCCTGGGGGGGCAAATTGTATTTAGACCATTTCTGCCCCCCTGGGGGCAGATTGGCCAATTTTAGGTCAATCTGCCCCCAAGGGGGCAGAAACCACTAGGCACCGGGGATTTGTTTTTTGGCACCAATGTCACGCAGGGGGAGCGACCCCGTAGGCAAGGGTCGCTCCCGGGGGGGGGGTTGGGGGTTGGGGGGGCAAATTTATTTTAGGCCATTTCTGCCCCCCCGGGGGACAGATCGGCCTATTATTAGGCCGAACTGCCCCCGGGGGGGGGCAGAACACTCTAGGCGCCAGGGCAATTTTTATTTTGTGTGTTTTTTTTTTGTTGTTTCTTTTTTTAGAGATGGGGAGCGACCCATCAGGCAAGGGTCGCTCCCCTGGGGGGGCAAATTGTATTTAGACCATTTCTGCCCCCCCGGGGGGCAGATCGGCCTATTATTAGGCCGATCTGCCCCCGGGGGGGGCAGAAACCTCTAGGCGCCAGGGGAATTTTTCTTTTTTTTCTTCTTTTTTTTCTTTGTTTTTTTTTTTTAGAGATGGGGAGCGACCCATCAGGCAAAAGTCGCTCCCCTGGGGGACAAATTGTATTTAGGCCATTTCTGCCCCCCTTGGGGGCAGATTGGCTGAGTTTAGGTCAACCTGCCCCCAAGGGGGCAGAAACCACTAGGCACCGGGGATTTGTTTTTTGGTGCCAATGTCACGCAGGGGGAGCGACCCCGTAGGCAAGGGTCGCTCCCGGCGGGGGAGGGTGGGGGTTGGGGGGGCAAATATATTTTAGGGCATTTCTGCCCCCCCCCCCTGGGGCCGGCTGAGCTACAGGCCAAACACCACAGGTAGGCACCTTGCAAAAAACACCTCTGTTTTCTGTGAAAAAATATGTTGTGTCCACGTTGTGTTTTGGGCCATTTCCTTTTGTGGGCGCTAGGCCTACCCACAGAAGTGATGTACCATTTTTATCGAGAGACTTAGGGGAACGCTGGGTGGAAGGAAATTTGTGGCTCCTCTCAGATTCCAGAACTTTCTGTCACCGAAATGAGAGGAAAAAGTGTTTTTTGGGCCAAATTTTGATGTTTGCAAAGGATTCTGGGTAACATAACCTGGTCAGAGCCCCGCAAGTCACCCCATCTTGGATTCCCCTGGGTTTCTAGTTTTCAAAAATGCACTGGTTTGCTAGGTTTCCTCAGGTGTCGGCTGAGCTACAGGCCAAAATCCACAGGTAGGCACTGCTTTTTATAAAAAAATGTGATGTGTCCACGTTGTGTTTTGGGCCCTTTCCTTTCGTGGGCGCTAGTCCTACCCACACAAGTGATGTATCATTTTTATCGGGAGACTTGGGGGAACGCTGGGTAGAAGGAAATTTGTGGCTCCTCTCAGATTCCAGAACTTTCTGCCACAGAAATGTGAGTAACATGTGTATTTTTAGCCAAATTTTGAGGTTTGCAAAGGATTCTGGGTAACAGAACCTGGTCCGAGCCCCGCAAGTCACCCCTCCTTGGATTCCCCTAGGTCTCTAGTTTTCAGAAATGCACAGGTTTGGTAGGTTTCCCTAGGTGCCGGCTGAGCTAGAGGCCACAATCTACAGGTAGGCACTTCGCAAAAAACACCTCTGTTTTTTTCCAAAATTTAGGATGTGTCCACGTTGCGCTTTGGGGTGTTTCCTGTCGCCGGCGCTAGGCCTACCCACGCAAGTGAGGTATAATTTTTATCGGGAGACTTGGGGGAACGCTGGGTGGAAGGAAATTTGTAGCTCCTCTCAAATTCCAGAACTTTCTGCCACAGAAATGTGAGTAACATGTGTATTTTTAGCCAAATTTTGAGGTTTGCAAAGGATTCTGGGTAACAGAACCTGGTCCGAGCCCCGCAAGTCACCCCTCCTTGGATTCCCCTAGGTCTCTAGTTTTCAGAAATGCACAGGTTTGGTAGCTTTCCCTAGGTGCCGGCTGAGCTAGAGGCCAAAATCTACAGGTAGGCACTTCGCAAAAAACACCTCTGTTTTTTTCCAAAATTTAGGATGTGTCCATGTTGCGCTTTGGGGTGTTTCCTGTCGCCGGCGCTAGGCCTACCCACGCAAGTGAGGTATCATTTTTATCGGGAGACTTGGGGGAACGCTGGGTGGAAGGAAATTTGTAGCTTCTCTCAGATTCCAGAACTTTCTGCCACAGAAATGTGAGGGACATGTGTTTTTTTAGCCACATTTTGAGGTTTGCAAAGGATTCTGGGTAACAGAACCTGGTCCGAGCCCCGCAAGTCACCCCTCCTTGGATTCCCCTAGGTCTCTAGTTTTCAGAAATGCACAGGTTTGGTAGGTTTCCCTAGGTGCCGGCTGAGCTAGAGGCCAAAATCTACAGGTAGGCACTTCGCAAAAAACACCTCTGTTTTTTTCCAAAATTTAGGATGTGTCCACGTTGCGCTTTGGGGTGTTTCCTGTAGCCGGCGCTAGGCCTACCCACGCAAGTGAGGTATCATTTTTATCGAGAGACTTGGGGGAACGCTGGGTGGAAGGAAATTTGTAGCTCCTCTCAGATTCCAGAACTTTCTGCCACAGAAATGTGAGGGACATGTGTTTTTTAGGCCAAATTTTGAGGTTTGCAAAGGATTCTGGGTAACAGAACCTGGTCCGAGCCCCGCAAGTCACCCCTCCTTGGATTCCCCTAGGTCTCTAGTTTTCAGAAATGCACAGGTTTGGTAGGTTTCCCTAGGTGGTGGCTGAGCTAGAGGCCAAAATCTACAGGTAGTCACTTTGCTAAAAACAGCTCTGTTTTCTGTGATATGTCCACGTTGTGTTTTGGGGCATATCCTGTCGCGGGCGCTAGGCCTACCCACACAAGTGAGGTATCATTTTTATCGGGAGACGTGGGGGAACGCTGGGTGGAAGGAAATTTGTGGCTCCTCTCAGATTCCAGAACTTTCTGCCACAGAAATGTGAGGAACATGTGTTTTTTTAGCCAAATTTTGAGGTTTGCAAAGGATTCTGGGTAACAGAACCTGGTCCGAGCCACACAAGTCACCCCTCCTTGGATTCCCCTAGGTCTCTAGTTTTCAGAAATGCATAGGTTTGGTAGGTTTCCCTAGGTGGCGGCTGAGCTAGAGGCCAAAATCTACAGGTAGTCACTTTGCTAAAAACAGCTCTGTTTTCTGTGATATGTCCACGTTGTGTTTTGGGGCATATCCTGTCGCGGGCGCTAGGCCTACCCACACAAGTGAGGTATCATTTTTATCGGGAGACATGGGGGAACGCTGGGTGGAAGGAAATTTGTGGCTCCTCTCAGATTCCAGAACTTTCTGCCACAGAAATTTGAGGAACATGTGTTTTTTTAGCCAAATTTTGAGGTTTGCAAAGGATTCTGGGTAACAGAACCTGGTCCGAGCCCCGCAAGTCACCCCTCCTTGGATTCCCCTAGGTCTCTAGTTTTCAGAAATGCACAGGTTTGGTAGCTTTCCCTAGGTGCCGGCTGAGCTAGAGGCCAAAATCTACAGGTAGGCACTTCGCAAAAAACACCTCTGTTTTTTTCCAAAATTTAGGATGTGTCCACGTTGCGCTTTGGGGTGTTTCCTGTCGCCGGCGCTAGGCCTACCCACGCAAGTGAGGTATCATTTTTATCGGGAGACTTGGGGGAACGCTGGGTGGAAGGAAATTTGTAGCTTCTCTCAGATTCCAGAACTTTCTGCCACAGAAATGTGAGGGACATGTGTTTTTTTAGCCACATTTTGAGGTTTGCAAAGGATTCTGGGTAACAGAACCTGGTCCGAGCCCCGCAAGTCACCCCTCCTTGGATTCCCCTAGGTCTCTAGTTTTCAGAAATGCACAGGTTTGGTAGGTTTCCCTAGGTGCCGGCTGAGCTAGAGGCCAAAATCTACAGGTAGGCACTTCGCAAAAAACACCTCTGTTTTTTTCCAAAATTTAGGATGTGTCCACGTTGCGCTTTGGGGTGTTTCCTGTAGCCGGCGCTAGGCCTACCCACGCAAGTGAGGTATCATTTTTATCGGGAGACTTGGGGGAACGCTGGGTGGAAGGAAATTTGTAGCTCCTCTCAGATTCCAGAACTTTCTGCCACAGAAATGTGAGGGACATGTGTTTTTTTAGCCAAATTTTGAGGTTTGCAAAGGATTCTGGGTAACAGAACCTGGTCCGAGCCCCGCAAGTCACCCCTCCTTGGATTCCCCTAGGTCTCTAGTTTTCAGAAATGCACAGGTTTGGTAGGTTTCCCTAGGTGGTGGCTGAGCTAGAGGCCAAAATCTACAGGTAGTCACTTTGCTAAAAACAGCTCTGTTTTCTGTGATATGTCCACGTTGTGTTTTGGGGCATATCCTGTCGCGGGCGCTAGGCCTACCCACACAAGTGAGGTATCATTTTTATCGGGAGACGTGGGGGAACGCTGGGTGGAAGGAAATTTGTGGCTCCTCTCAGATTCCAGAACTTTCTGCCACAGAAATGTGAGGAACATGTGTTTTTTTAGCCAAATTTTGAGGTTTGCAAAGGATTCTGGGTAACAGAACCTGGTCCGAGCCACACAAGTCACCCCTCCTTGGATTCCCCTAGGTCTCTAGTTTTCAGAAATGCATAGGTTTGGTAGGTTTCCCTAGGTGGCGGCTGAGCTAGAGGCCAAAATCTACAGGTAGTCACTTTGCTAAAAACAGCTCTGTTTTCTGTGATATGTCCACGTTGTGTTTTGGGGCATATCCTGTCGCGGGCGCTAGGCCTACCCACACAAGTGAGGTATCATTTTTATCGGGAGACATGGGGGAACGCTGGGTGGAAGGAAATTTGTGGCTCCTCTCAGATTCCAGAACTTTCTGCCACAGAAATTTGAGGAACATGTGTTTTTTTAGCCAAATTTTGAGGTTTGCAAAGGATTCTGGGTAACAGAACCTGGTCCGAGCCCCGCAAGTCACCCCTCCTTGGATCCCCCTAGGTCTCTAGTTTTCAGAAATGCACAGGTTTGGTAGGTTTCCCTAGGTGGCGGCTGAGCTAGAGGCCAAAATCTACAGGTAGTCACTTTGCTAAAAACAGCTCTGTTTTCTGTGATATGTCCACGTTGTGTTTTGGGGCATATCCTGTCGCGGGCGCTAGGCCTACCCACACAAGTGAGGTATCATTTTTATCGGGAGACGTGGGGGAACGCTAGGTGGAAGGAAATTTGTGGCTCCTCTCAGATTCCAGAACTTTCTGCCACAGAAATGTGAGGAACATGTGTTTTTTTAGCCAAATTTTGAGGTTTGCAAAGGATTCTGGGTAACCGAACCTGGTCCGAGCCACACAAGTCACCCCTCCTTGGATTCCCCTAGGTCTCTAGTTTTCAGAAATGCACAGGTTTGGTAGGTTTCCCTAGGTGGCGGCTGAGCTACAGGCCAAAATCTACAGGTAGTCACTTTGCTAAAAACAGCTCTGTTTTCTGTGATGTGTCCAGGTTGTGTTTTGGGGCATATCCTGTCGCGGGCGCTAGGCCTACCCACACAAGTGAGGTATCATTTTTATCGGGAGACGTGGGGGAATGCTGGGTGGAAGGAAATTTGTCGCTCCTCTCAGATTCCAGAACTTTCTGCCACAGAAATGTGAGGAACATGTGTTTTTTTAGCCAAATTTTGAGGTTTGCAAAGGATTCTGGGTAACAGAACCTGGTCCGAGCCACACAAGTCACCCCTCCTTGGATTCCCCTAGGTCTCTAGTTTTCAGAAATGCATAGGTTTGGTAGGTTTCCCTAGGTGGCGGCTGAGCTAGAGGCCAAAATCTACAGGTAGTCACTTTGCTAAAAACAGCTCTGTTTTCTGTGATATGTCCACGTTGTGTTTTGGGGCATATCCTGTCGCGGGCGCTAGGCCTACCCACACAAGTGAGGTATCATTTTTATCGGGAGACGTGGGGGAACGCTGGGTGGAAGGAAATTTGTGGCTCCTCTCAGATTCCAGAACTTTCTGCCACAGAAATTTGAGGAACATGTGTTTTTTTAGCCAAATTTTGAGGTTTGCAAAGGATTCTGGGTAACAGAACCTGGTCCGAGCCCCGCAAGTCACCCCTACTTGGATCCCCCTAGGTCTCTAGTTTTCAGAAATGCACAGGTTTGGTAGGTTTCCCTAGGTGGCGGCTGAGCTAGAGGCCAAAATCTACAGGTAGTCACTTTGCTAAAAACAGCTCTGTTTTCTGTGATATGTCCACGTTGTGTTTTGGGGCATATCCTGTCGCGGGCGCTAGGCCTACCCACACAAGTGAGGTATCATTTTTATCGGGAGACGTGGGGGAACGCTAGGTGGAAGGAAATTTGTGGCTCCTCTCAGATTCCAGAACTTTCTGCCACAGAAATGTGAGGAACATGTGTTTGTTTAGCCAAATTTTGAGGTTTGCAAAGGATTCTGGGTAACCGAACCTGGTCCGAGCCACACAAGTCACCCCTCCTTGGATTCCCCTAGGTCTCTAGTTTTCAGAAATGCACAGGTTTGGTAGGTTTCCCTAGGTGGCGGCTGAGCTAGAGGCCAAAATCTACAGGTAGTCACTTTGCTAAAAACAGCTCTGTTTTCTGTGATGTGTCCAGGTTGTGTTTTGGGGCATATCCTGTCGCGGGCGCTAGGCCTACCCACACAAGTGAGGTATCATTTTTATCGGGAGACGTGGGGGAATGCTGGGTGGAAGGAAATTAGTTGCTCCTCTCAGATTCCAGAACTTTCTGCCACAGAAATGTGAGGAACATGTGTTTTTTTAGCCAAATTTTGAGGTTTGCAAAGGATTCTGGGTAACAGAACCTGGTCCGAGCCACACAAGTCACCCCTCCTTGGATTCCCCTAGGTCTCTAGTTTTCAGAAATGCACAGGTTTGGTAGGTTTCCCTAGGTGGCGGCTGAGCTAGAGGCCAAAATCTACAGGTAGTCACTTTGCTAAAAACAGCTCTGTTTTCTGTGATGTGTCCACGTTGTGTTTTGGGGCATATCCTGTCGCGGGCGCTAGGCCTACCCAAACAAGTGAGGTATCATTTTTATCGGGAGACTTGGGAGAACATAGAATAGCAAAACAAGTGTTATTGCCCCTTGTCTTTCTCTACATTTATTCCTTCCAAATATAGGGGTGTGTGTAAAAAAGACATCTATTTGAGAAATTCCATGTAATTCACGTGCTACTATGGTCACCCCGGAATTCAGAGATGTGCAAATAACCACTGCTCCTCAACACCTTATCTTGTGCCCTTTTTGGAAATGCAAAGGTTTTCTTGATAGCTATTTTTTACTCCTTATATTTCAGCAAATGAATTACTGTATACCCGGTATAGAATGAAAACGCACTGCAGGGTGCAGCTCATTTATTGGCTCTGGGTTCCTCGGGTTCTTGATGAACCTACAAACCCTATATATCCCCGCAACCAGAGGAGTCCAGCAGACGTAACGGTATATTGCTTTCGATAATCTGACATTGCAGGGAAAAGTTACAGAGTAAAAAGTAGAGAAAAATTGATGTTTTTTTTCACCTCAATTTCAATATTTTTCTTTTTCAGCTGTTATTTTCTGTAGGAAACCCTTGTAGGATCTACACAAATGACCCCTTGCTGAATTCAGAATTTTGTCTACTTTTCAGAAATGTTTAGGTTTCTGGGATCCAGCATTGGTTTCATGACCATTCCTGTCACTGACTGGAAGGAGGCTGAAAGCACAAAAAATTGCACAAATGGGGTATGCCCCAGTAAAATGCCAAAATTGTGTTGAAAAATTGGGTTTTCGGATTCAAGTCTGCCTGTTCCTGAAAGCTGGGAAGCTGCTGAGTTTAGCACCGCAAACCCTTTGTTGATGCCATTTTTAGGGGAAAAACCACAAGCCTTCTTCTGCAGCCACTTTTTCCAATTTTTTTGAAAAAAACAAAATTTTCCCTGTGTTTTGGCCAATTTCTTGGCCTCTTTCAGGGGAACCCACAAAGTCTGGGTACCTCCAGAATCCCTAGGATGTTGGAAAAAAAGGACGCAAATTTGGCTTGGTTAGCTTATGTGGACAAAAAGTTATGCGGGCCTAAGCGCGAACTGCCCCAAATAGGCAAAAAAAGGCCTGGCACAGGAGGGGGAAAAGGCCTGGCAGCGAAGTGGTTAAAGGAGTTTTTTGCGGTACAGGTACATACCACCGAAACCCACTCTGAAGTGGCATGAGTCTGCATTTGCTAGGTCAGATGTCCACACATGCACAGGGAAGATACTTTCTGTGCCCACCATGCCAGCCCTTTCATTGTCACTCAAGTGTAAGGGTGAAGTCTGTAAATGTGTTTGTCCAGTCTGGCCTAACGAGTTTACCCTTCAGAAACCACATTGCTGTGTGGTGTTTCATTGTGGCTCACATCACAGTACATGTTGCTGGAGCATCGAATACCTGATGTCTTTAGGCTTGCTTAGTCATTGTAGGCCTTGAGCAGGGTAGTGGGTTAGTCTGCAGATGAATCCAAAAGTGTGTAGTCATGTCCCCGTACTTATTGGCATGTGCTTCACACTTGTGGTATGTTGACAAATTGCCCATTTGATGCTTGGTGTTTCTGACGTGTGTGACACAACCATTTGAGCAAAAACTTGTGCTTGTAATTGCTTGATTTGTCTCTTGCATCCATAAAGGTAAACACCCATCAAAAGAAGGAGATTTGGAGAGCCATCACCGGAGGTGCAGACCCTGGGGTTCCATAGCCGGCAAAGTGCCCACTGTCGCAAGAGGTGGAAGGACCTGAAGTGCTGGGCCAGAAGATCTCAGAGATTCAGATAGGGCTGTCCTCACAACGTGGGCGGGCACACCTCGAAGCATGATCCCCCTAGGGGCCCGCATTCTGGCAGTAGCATACCCGGACCTTGATGGGCATTTGCAGGGAGCACAGCAGCCACAATGAGTACAGGACATATTACTGCCTGTCACACAGCCATGTTAATGTGTTAGATTCTGACATCTTCTCCTGATGATTGGGGATGGACCATGTGTGACACACAAGATGAGTAACTGTTTGTGTAGATATGTAATTTGGTGCATATTGATGTGCCTTGTCTAGTAGCCCAGGGACCTAGATCACAACTGAGCACAATCCACAAAACAATTGCTCTCTGAGGACAACACATTGCTTTGTACAGTGATCAATCAAGGAAGGTTTGTTGTTGTAGTGGGTATAAATTCAATGCAACAGACCACTACTCCTCAGTGTTACAGTCCAAAGAAAAAGAAGTGATGGATCACTGTCCTCAGCCAGGTGTCTGGTTAAGTGAGTAAATTGGCATCTGCTCCCAAGAGGCCACTTGTTTTCAGTGTGTGATGAGTGCTGGTGCCTCACTACTGTCTGACATGTGAAGGTGGCATCACACATGTGACAGAGCATACATTGTTCTTTGGGTACAGCTACAGATCAAAACTTTCCCTTGGTAAGTGGGGAATGTCCATTGACATGATTTATGTCCCTGTTTCACTGTTGCCAAAATTCCTTGTGCTTACATGTTAGCATATGTCCCATTCTCTTTTAACAAAATGTGTACACTGCTGTTTCATGCTTCGTCTACCTGTGTTCACAGGAAGATTTCTGTATTCCCTCACATATAGTTGCATGCCAACCTGTTTTGGGATTGGACATGTGCAATGAGGCTACATTTTATGTGGTGCCACAGACAGTAGTGTGTCACCATTGATTGTTGGCTCACACATACTCTCACCCGTGATGTAGCTTCCCATTGGGCAACATGTCGAGGGCCTTGTACAAGTTCTTGTAAATCCCTGGGCCTCTCCAATATACAAAGAACTAATGGCTTCTACTGATGCAATCAGAGTTTGTCATTGTGAGGGGTGCCATATAGTTGTGGTGATTTTCCTGGGGCTAGCTGTTTCATTGTGTTATGTATTTTAGCAACATATCTCCCTGTCAATTTGCACATTTTGACTACAGTGTGCATTTCCATGCCAAATATGTAGTATATCTGAGCAACATTAGTACTACCTCCATGACTCACTTAGGACAATTTACACATGGTGACGTGTGCATTGTTGACATGTTTCCAGTGTGACATGATTATTTCCATGTCACCTTCTTCAGGATACTGTACTGCTGTCAGCAACATGGCAGGATTTGGAGCATCATTTCTTATTGTTGTGTTATTGAGTATGTGACAAATAGATGTCTGTATGACCTTGTGTGAGATCTGTTGGAATGAACTTGGCGTTGGCCTACTATTGTATGACAACAGGTAACAGGTATGCTCCATGAGGCAAAGCATTGAAGGTGATATGGTATTCTACTTGTTCAATGGTTATTATGATTGTACAACTTCACCGATGCAATTGGAGATCTGAGACCTGATTTTCTCTGGGCAACTGTTGACAGTTCATATGACATACATGCATATGTATGATTCATGTAGGAGCCACCATGAAGTAGTTTGTTGCTGGGGCCTAATTGACATCATGATACTTTTTGTAAATCATAGCTTTTGTTCAGGTGTGATCAGGAACATGTGGAGACCCTTTTCCCCTTTGTATTTGGAGCATCATCCCAGGCAAGTGAAGGAGACAGGGCGAAACCAAGTGGGGAAGCATCTGGCCACGGTACCTCCAGTCATGACACCACCGACAAGGAGGGACCAAGTGGCCCGGGAGGTGAAGGGAGTGCCACTGAGGACACAGGATCAACCTCGTCATCCTTAGATTCTACCTCCAGTGGCCACTCCCTAGTGGTGGGGGACCCATCAGGACCTGTTCCTGTACAATCCTTGTCCGCCACTCCCAGTACTAGCACCACCCTTCCTCTTTGCTCCCCACACAGTTGGCCATGCCCACTCACCTAAGGTGGGCGTCTTCTTTGCCCTAGGTACCTCAGTGCCAGCCCCTGTTACTCCTGCTACCCTGAGTGAGAAGGCTATTGACCTCCTGAGGAGTATCAGGAGGTCAATAGCCTTCTGTGGGGCAGACTGCCATGGTGAATACCATCCAGGGGTTAGTAAGCCAACCTCAGACAAATGGTTTCCTGGAAGACATTCATAGTGACATGTCAATCAATCAATCAATCAGGAATTTGTAAAGCGCACTACTCACCCGTGAGGGTCTCAAGGCGCTGAGGAGGGGGGAGGAGAAAGGGGCAGTTTTCCTACTGCTCAATCAGCCGGGTCTTGAGAAGTTTTCTGAAGGTAAGGAGGTCTTTGGTCTGGCCCAGGTGGGTTGGAAGAGTGTTCCAGGTTTTGGTGGCGAGGTGCGAGAATGATCTACTGCTGGTTGTAGTTCTGTGGATGTGTGGGACGCTTGCGAGGGCGGCGGAGCGGAGATGCCAGGTTGGGGTGTAGAAGGAGAGCCGTCTGTTGAGGTATTCTGGTCCGGTGTTGTGCAGTGCTTTGTGAGCATGGGTGAGGAGTTTGAAGGTGATTCTTTTGTTGACTGGGAGCCTGTGCAGGTTTCTCAGGTAGTCTGTGATGTGGCAGTGGTGGGGGATGTCCAAGATGAGGCGTGCAGAGGCATTCTGGATGCAGTGCGGCCTCTTCTGGAGTTTGGCTGTGGTTCCTGTGTAGAGGGCATTGCCGTAGTCCAGTTTGCTGCTTACGAGGGATTGGGTGGCTGTTCTTCTGGTTTCAGTGAGTATCCATTTGTAGATCTGTCGGAGCATGCAGAGGGTGTTGAAGCAGGAGGAGGAGACGGCGTTGACTTGTGGGGTCATGGATAATGGGGAGTCCAAGATGAATCCTAGGTTGCGTGCTTTGTCTGTGGGAGTCGGAGCGGCTCCGAGAGTGGCAGGCCACTAGGAGTCATCCCATGCGGAGGGGGTGGAGCTGAAGATGAGGACTTCCGTCTTGTCAGAATTGGGTTTGAGGCATCCATTCGGCGATGGCCTTCATTCCTTCATGGAGGTTGGTCTTGGCGGAGTCCTTGGTGAGTGACAGGATCAGCTGGGTGTTGTCGGCGTATGAGATGATGTTGAGGTTGTAAGATCGGGTGATGTTAGCAAGCAGGGCCATGTAGACGTTGAAGAGTGCCGGGCTGAGGGACAAACCCTGGGGTACGGCGCAGATTATTTTGGTGGCCTCCAAGTGGAATGGGGGGAGGCAGGCTGTCTGGGTTCTGCCGGTGAGAAAGGAGGTGACCCAGTCCAGGGCTCTGTCGTGGATTCCTGCATTTCTGAGGCGTGAGCGTAGGGTGTGGTGGCAGAGGGTGTCGAACGCGGCCGAGAGGTCCATGAGGATGAGGGCCGTGGTTTCGTCTTTGTCCAGTATGGTTCTGATGTAGTCGGTGGCGGCGATGAGTGTGATTTCGGTACTGTGGTTGCTGCGGAATTCGGATTGGGAAGGGTCCAGGGTGCAGTTTTCCTCGAGGAAGCAGGTTAGTTGTCTGTTGACAGCCTTCTGTATGAAGGGAATGGGAGCAGGGCAATAGGCCAGAAATTCTTGAGGTCCTTTCGGTCCGCCTTGGATTTTTTGAGGAGGGCGTTGATCTTGGTGTGTTTCCAGCTCTCCGGGGAGGTGGCAGACTCGAAGGAGCTGTTGATGATCTTCCGTAGTTGGGGTGCAATGACGGAGCTTGCTTTGTTGAGGATGTGGTGAGTGCAGGGGTCATATGGAGAGCCGGAGTGGATGGTGTCCATGATTTCGATGGTGTCTGGCCTACAGAAATCTTTTCAGGCTCTGGCCTCCTCAATGATGACAGCAATCTATCCCCAATCCTCCATCCCACATCCTCTCTCTTCCCTATCCAAATTCCCTATTCCCCTACTTGTCCTAAGCACACAGGCACATCTGCATGCACCAACCTCAACACACACAAGCAGCACACAGTGACACAAACTCTACCAGGCACACCGGCATGCAGGCTCTCAACATTCACCCACAGACACCACATCAGCCACCCTTTCAACAGACACTCCCACCGACCCACACACAACATCCACCATTCCCACAGACACCACCATCACACCCACCATACATCCAGACAACACCTGTGAGAAAGTAGCCTCATTGTAGCATGGTTACCCCCACATTTGGCTTGTTTGTGAGTGTATGTCAGTGTGTTTTTACTGTCTCACTGGGATCCTGCTAGCCAGGACCCCAGTGCTCATAGTTTGTGGCCTACTGTGTGTGTTGTCAGTAGTGCTTAACTGCGTCACTAAAGTTCTGCTAACCAGAACTTCAGTGCTTTTGCTCTTTCTGCTTCCAAATTAGTCACTATAGTTTAGTGACTTCATACACCAATTCCAATTGGCACACTGGACCCCCCTTATAAGTCCCTAGTATATGGTACCTAGGTATCCAGGGCATTGGGGTTCCAGGAGATCCTTATGGGCAGCAGCATTTATTTTGCCACCCATAAGGAGCTCAGACAAACCATTTCACAGGACTGCCACTGCAGCCTGAATAAAATAGTGCACACACTATTTCACAGCCATTTTCACTGCACTTAAGTAACTTATCAGTCACCTATGCGTCTAACCTTCATTAACTGAAGGCTAGGTGCAAAGTTACTAAGGGTGAGGGCACCCTTGCACTAGCAAAGGTGCCCCCACGCAGTCCAGGGCCAAATCTCCAGACTTCGTGAGTGCGGGGCCACCATTACACACGTGCACTACATATAGGTCAATACCTATATGTAGCTTCACAATGGTAACTCTGAATATGGCCATGTAAGGTGTCTAGGATCATGGAATTGTCCCCCCATTCCAAATCTGGTATTGGGGGCCAATCCCATGCATCCTGTGGGCTCCACCATGGACCCCCAGTACTGCCAAACCAGCTCTCTGATGCTTGTACCGCAGCTACACCTGCTGCCACCTCACAGACAGGGTTCCACCCCCCTGGGGTCTGAGAAGCCCAGTCCCAGGAAGACAGAACCTTTGGAAATAGGCGTTACAGGCTTGGGAGGGGCAGCCTTCCAGAGCCTCTGGAAATGCTTTACAGGGCACAGATGGTGCCCTCCTTGCATATGCCAGTCTACACTGGTTCAGGGACTCCCTATCCCTTCTCTGGTGCGAAACTGGACAATGGGAAGGGGAGTGACCAGTCCCCTGTCAATCACCACTCCAGGGGTGGTGCCCAGAGCTCCTGCATTGTGTCCCTTGCATTAGCCATCTTGTTTTCCAAGGTGTGGGGACACTCTGGAGATCTCTGAGAGGCCAGTGCCAACAGGTGACGTCAGAGACCCCTCCTGATAGGTGCATACCGGGTAGGTAGCCAATCCCCATCTCAGGGCTACTTAGGGTCTCTTCTGTGGGTTCCTCTTCAGATTTGGCTTGCAAGTTTCCACCAGGAATACTCTGCAACTCCTGCTTCTTCCTCTGACCTCGGATTAACCACAGACCGCTCCAGGAACTGCTGTAACTGCAACAAAGTATCCAGAAAGGCTACTGCGACTCTACAACTTCAGCTCCAGCCAGCAACTGCAACAGTTTCCATGGTGTGCACACTCCGGGGACTCCCTGTCTTCACCCTGCACCAGAAAGACTGAAGAAATCTCCTGTGGAGTGACAGAGTCACTTCCCTGCTCCAGCAGGCACCTTCTAAGACAACATCAGGTTCTCTCTGGCTCCTCTCCCGATGACAAGCGTGCTACTTGGAACACAGGTGGTGGACCCCTTCGACACAGACTTTCCTAAGGTCCAGCTGTCCAAATTTGGAGGAGGTAAGAGCTTGCCTTCCCCGTTTGCGACAGTACCCCTGTGCACCACGTCATCTTCACCTCCTGAGGCCTCTGTGCACTATTTGGAAGAATCCTTCATGCACAACCTGGCCCAGGTCCCCAGCTCTCTATCCTGTGATGCTCAACTCGCTGAGTTGTATTCTGGCGACATGGGACCTTCTTTTGTAGTGCTGCAGCAACCGGAATTTGCACCTTCTTTGTCCCCGTGTCCTGGGACCTCGGGGGGTTCTCTGCCTGAGTTGAGGCCCCCAGGTCCCTCCTGGGTCCAGGCAGCGCCATTTTGACACAATCCGCAACACTGCTTGAACCAAGGCTTCTTGGACTAATCCAGCGCTACAACTCACCTGCATCCAACATCTCCACGTGGGACATCCTTTGTATCCTGCAGGAACCCACAGCCATCTTCTTTGGTGCTCTCCTGCAGACTTCTTCCAATCGGAGAATCCTCTTTTGCACCATCTTCTAGGTTGGCAGGGGCTCCTGTCCTTCCTGGAATCTTCTGTGGCTTCTGGACTTGGTCTCCTCTCTTTACAGGTCTTCAGGTCCAGGAATCCACCATTTGTTGCTTGCAGTCTTGCTTGGTTCTTGCAATAACTCTATTCACGACTTTTAGTGTGTCCTAAAGAAACTTGCAGTACTTTTCTCCTACTTTCCTGGGCTCTGGGGTGGGGTATTTTACCAACCTTTGTGGTTTTCTTACACTCCCAGTGCCCCTCTACACACTACACTGCCTAGGGGGGAATTTGTGATTCGCATTCCACTTTCTTAGTATATGGTTTGTGTTGCCCCAAGGGCTATTTCTTCTTATAGCATTCTATGGTATTTTCTGTTGTTTGCACTATCCTATGACTATTTACTTACCTGATTTTGGTGTCTAGTGTATATATTGTGTATAATACTTAGTATTGCCTCTAAGATAATTTTGGTCTTGTGTCACTAAAATGAAGTACCTTTATTTTTGGTAACACTGAGTATTGTCTTTTATTGTGTATAAGTACAGTGTAACTATAAGCGGTATTGCAGAAGCTTTGCATGTCTCATAGTTCCGCTTAAGCTTCTCTGCTACAGCTACCTCTATCAGCCTAAGCTGCTAGAACACTACTACATTTCACTAATAATAAGGGATAACTGGACCTGGTATAAGGTGTAAGTATCTAAGGTACCCACTACAAGCCAGGCCAGCCTCCTACAACAGCTCACAACCCACAGCCCCAAACACCTCCGTCACCATACCCCCAGACACCACCACAACACCCACAGACACATCCACCACATTTGCTGTTGTTTTTTAATATTTGACTTTGTGAGAAGTGTTGGTCACCCAAGACAAGGGTAGATGTTCACTGTATGGATATGTGGGTGTTGATCCAATTGGGGTGTTATTGCATTGTGTTATGCTTGCTAGGGTAAGTATTTCATCTTGTGTTCGCCAATGTCAGCATGTATGGTGTAGATTTGTCCCCTGATATAGATTGTACTATCGTCTCATGTGCGGGAGCTACAGTTATGTTGGTCCACACATGGAGGGTGTTAAATTGTGGTAGCTTCCTTTGGATTTGACTGACCATGTGTCCACTTTGATGTGTGTACCTTACAGCTTCATCATCTAGATGTCTGGACCATGCTGTTGCCGTTGTATGTGCTTTCTTGACTTGCAGTTATACATTTGGCAGCCAGGCATATCACTTAGCTCAAATATTGTTTGTCCCTGAGATACATGAAGGGTCAGTTCCTATGCAAATGCTGTTTTAGGGGTATGTGCAAAGTGAAATGTGTCCATGAAAGCTCCTCATGTCGCCATCACTATTATGCAGGTATTGTTTGCATTGTGAGCTTTGGAAATTCATTTCACAACCTATTGTGCATCCCATTGACCTTCCATTGTGTTGCAATGTGGGTGCTGTGTGGGTCCATCGATGAGCAGCACCTGCGGCAGGACGTGTGTGTGATGGGCTCCATGGCAGCACAGGTCATGTAACACTGCCTGCAGGTGAGTTGCTTCCTTTATGCTTTCCATTTCTACCTGCTGGAATGTGGTGGTTGGACTGCCACGGTCACACTGGCGGTAGGCAACATCATAATGTTTCCATCCAAAACACAGGCTTTGTCGGCCTTTTTGGCCTGCCTCGCCACCGCGGTGGTCTGCGCTGCCTGGTGGTGCTGGCGGGACTGCGGCAGTCTTTCCCTATGGGACTGCCAGCATTGTAATACTGTGGTCTGACTGCCAAGCAGATTGCGGTCACACCACCGCTATGGTTGTGCACAAACCACCAAACTCGTAATGCGACCCTTTGAGAATATTTGACATTAATTTCAATATGTAATATTAATTTTAAAGCAAATCCACATAAGTTCAGAGCAAGCCATTTTCATTTAAACAGTAGTCATATTCATTTAAACATGGCTTGTGTTCATTTCAATATTTGCCAAATTCATTTCAAAGCATATTACATTTATCTCACAGTTTCATTTTCATTTAAAAAAGTGTGATATTCATGTTACAGAATGTCGTAAAACTTTTGATGTGGCCCATATTAATATCATCAGGTGTCATATTCATTTCAAAGTGGCTCATATTCATCTTAACGTGTCATATTCCTTTCTAATAATGTCATTCATTTCAATGGATGTTATATTCACCTGAACACCTGTCATAATAATTTTAACACGGATCATATCCATTTCAACATAGGTCATATTAATTTCAATATATGCAGTATTTATTTTGCTGTGTATCATATCAGTTTCAAAGCACAACATATTAATTTTGACAAGTTTCATTTTAATTTCAGCATTGGTCATATTCAGTGTAAGACATGCTGAATTCATTTCGGTAGAGCTCATATTTGTTTCAATGCATGTCATATTCATCTTAGCATGTGTCATATTTCTTTTAATGGATGCTTCATTCATATTAACACATCTTAATTTTAACATGAATCATATCCATTGCAACATATAGCCTAATCATGTCAATGTATATCATATCACTTTCAATGCAAGCCATATTCATTGTGATAAATGTCATGATGATTTTAACGTCACTCGTATTAATTTTAAAACATGTCAAATTAATTTCAATGAAGGTCATATTCATTTCAACGTAGGTCATATTCATTTTAACATGTGTTATATTCTTTTCAATTAATGTTAAGTTTATTTCAATGGATGTCATATTCATATTAACACTTGTCATGTTAATTTTAAGATGCAACTTATCAATTTTAACATAAATCATATTAATTTGAATATGTATCATACTAGTTTGAATATGTGTCATATTAATTTCAAGGCGTGCCATATTCATTTTAACAAATCTCATGTGAATTTCAGCTGTGGTCATACTCATTTGAAGACATGTCTCCTTCAATTCAATGGGGTTGCATTAATTTCAGCACAAGCCATATTCATCTCCTATTCATTTCTGTGAATCTCATATTCATTGCCATCTCAGTAATATTCATTTCAACACAATTCAAATTCATTGCAACATGTTTAATGTTCATTTCAATGTATATTGTATTAGTTTCAATGTGCATTGTTTTCTTTTCAGAATATAATATATTCATTTCAAAACTTTATATTATTTTCAATCTGCCATATTAATTTCAATGTATGTCATATTTCTCTTGCCATAAGTCAATCATTTCAATAAATGTCCCATTCTTTTTGGTGAATGTTGTATTTATTTCAGTGATTGCTTTATTGTTTACAGTGAGGGCCATATTAATTTCAGTATGATTTATATATATATTTCAGTATATTTCTTATTCGATTTGGTGTGTGTGTGTTATTCATATTAATCATTAAGTACCATATTCATTCTGCCAGGTTTCCTTTTTGTTTTGGTTCAATTCAGATTCACTCTGCCAGGTATCATAATTATTTTGACACATAGTACATTCATTCTGGTGTGTGGTGTGTGTCATATTCATTTTGCAGCACTCTATGCATTTCAGGAGGTGTCCAATATGGGGAGCTGTAATTTTGACATGAACGGCTTCCCATAGAAAAGAATACTGTTTGCCACAGGGCCGCGTCTTTCTAATGCAGCCCCATAGCGAACAGAAAAATGCATTGACAAGAACCGCTGTGACATACTTCCGACCAATGCCTTTATAAATGACTGCCTGCTAGGCCTGCTGGGAGGTGAACTAGTCCCGGCGTGGTATACGTAAAGTCCTCCGCCAGGCCAAAGGGGAATACTCTGCCCACCAGGAAATAAATCTGGCCAAGTTTGAGACGTTTTTTCAGTTAATATATGTGCTAAAGACAAAAAACAGAAATGTGCAGACCCCTTCTGCATCTACACAGCACAGCGATGGCCCCCTGTTGAATAATACATCCAAGGACACACAAAGTAAGGTAAAGGGCATAATAAAGAGTATTACATTCTCTGCAGATGACCTCTATAGTAAAAAAAAAAAACTATATTTAAGTACAATTAGGGAACATTCTACAGCGAAACATTATGAAAAGTATGGGAAATAAAGCGAAGTTTTTGTAAAGCACACATTTGAAGTACTTTCTCGTTGTCTAAAATGATTAGCTACGTGCTTTATCGTGTAGGTTGACTCAATTGAAAAGGTTTTGTTGTTCCACTAAAATGTACATGGGGCGGTTCTGCAGACACTTTTAGATTGACAACTTTAATTGATGTTATTTTATGTAAACATGTGACCGTGGATTATGAAAAGTAATTCCTCCTTTGCATCTGGCTCTGAGGCACAAGAACTCTTTATCCAAAGAAATGAAAAGCAATTTTCAACACCAGACTAAGAAAGGTCAGACAGGTCAAAAGAGCGCACCCCTCAATGGAAAGAAGAAGTGCACCAGTCGCAGGCCAGACTTCCTCATGAGCAGCACAACCATCCACAGAAGCCACATCTCCAGAAGCACAAGGGTGAGGCACCTCCCAACATGGCTCAGGGTTCGAACTACTGGCATCCAGAAGGGAGACTCAAAGACTCATCCTGTCTCCTGGATTACATAATCACAATTCTATAATATATATGTGTGTTCACCTAGGACCCAAGCTTTACTGGGATTGGAGATCTCTGAAATGAGTGAGCGGTGCAGAAGGGTTGCGAGGATGGGCATTATGCTGAATAGGTCATTTATTTTTATCTGAGAAAAACGTACATTATAAAACTAAGTTGAGAATCCTTTAATATAGACATCGAATGCGCTCTCTGCAGACTTTAGTGAGGAGGATCATTATGCTGAATATGGCATTTATTTTAAATTGAGAAACACATATATTCTAAAATTAATTTGAAAAGATGTCAGCCTGTTTTCTTTCTTTATATAAACTTGATAAAAGTATTTCAGAATTAAATTAAATTTCATTAAAAAGCGTCTGTGCCTTCCCTGAATGTCTATTCACCAAAAACGTCAGGGGTAACGCAATTATCACTTTCATTCACAAACACGTGCTTACACTAGACGCACATTAACGCACTCTCTCACATAAACACACCCTCATTCACAAGCACGCACATAACATACATTTACAACTTATCCCAGCTGCCAGGGAAGGTATTTTTTGACGCAAATCCTGCAAATCTATGAACTAGCGTCCAAAATGTTGACGTTAGTTCCCTAACTACGGCCATGGTGAACCATATCTTAAATACGGCACACACATGGTGGCGTTAGGGGAGTGTTAAGGGATGCAAGAAAAGTGGCACAGCCCTGCGTTAAAAGAAAAGGGCAGACATACCCGGTATTTAAAGATACGGAGCATTCCTGTCCTTTTCCCCTGCGCAGGTGCACAAATTGCTGCCTAGCGCCAATGCAGGCACCCTTGCACTATGTTGCAAGGGTGCCTGCATTGCAAAGATGATTGTTTATGTGCAGGAAGGGACACCTTCCTGCAAATAAACAATCATTATTGGTGTTTTCCTCTTTCAATGTGTGCTGTAGAATACAGCACAGGTCGAAAGTGTGAAAAACGGGGAGAAATAATGTTGTTTCTCCCCTTTGTGCCACTTTAACACCACCCCTGAGGTGGCGTAGAATCTGGGAATGCGTCCGATTCTTTTGGATTCTGATAACGCGTCCATCCCTTATAAATTACTTGTACCTGGACACGTTGGAGGTCGGTGAACCTTTTAGCCGAGTCGGGCTCTCCTCATCCTAGAATAGTCGGGTCACTTAGATCAATAATCAATAACTATTGTAATCGGTACTCAATACTCAATTAATAAATCAGAATAACACCTCAGAAATCAATAACCGTTGGTATTTCGACGAACCATGACCTTTCAGTCATGAATAATCACACCAGTTTATTAAAAGTTAGTGAATTTATTTCCCTATATTAACAAAGCTAGCACAATGTATATAAGTCTCAAAACCAAATTATATATGTATACGAACATTACTAGCTGTCCATAACGGCGGAAGAAACACAATCTACGCAAAATCTGAATTATGATACATTCAGTTATGGCAATGCAAATCACTAATATGAGTAACTGTATTTGACTAATTTCATACATTGGTCAGCATAACAAGATTTCAAATTAGCATGGTGCATCGAATGAATACCTCGACTAACCTCTAATTAGCATTGGCATGTGGGGCTTCTTGCAAAACAAATTTAGTCAACACAAATTTGGAAAACTTCTAGCTTGGGCCCTATAAAAATAGCAGTTGGTACCTAAAAGGAAAAACGCAATGCATAATACAGTTATCCTTTCATATTTACCAAATACAATCAGCATTCAAGAAAAGTCTTCGTCCCTCAGGTACCGGTTCGATCAGCATGGGGCAGATTTCAAAGGGGCAAAGTTAATTGCAAGTTTCCTTGCGGCAGCAAGGAGAATGGGGCAAAGTTACTGCATGGGCAAGACAGGGCAAATCAAAGTTAAAAGTCTCTAGGGTGAGAATTCTTAAAGTCTCTTTCTCTGGAATAGAGAAAAGGGCATCAGGGTGTCGTCCAAAATGGAGTCTGGCATCTGGCTTCAAATTGGCATCAAGGAAAAAATGGCTGACTTCTCTTTGTCCAGTGAGTTTAAGTAAGAAACGTTCCAAATTCTGCAGGGTCTTCCATTTGAGGGTTCATAGGGTGGGTTCAAATTGACCAATGAAAAATGTCTTTCTACTAGTACTCATTTATGCATACATTGTCCGTGGAGCCTTGGAACACAAGTTGCAACATGGTTTGCCAATTATTTCAGTATCTGTACCCTTATTGTCCGCACCTGCAGAGACTGACCTTGTATCAAAGGGGATGAAACCGGCCTAGTACGAAACCTTGGAGATAAGTGTATTAGTCATCTCTACTGGAAAAATACAACTTTAAGCAAGAATATATGTTCCATTAGTTCAAGGAAAAGCCACACAGTTAGAATTTGAAACCAGGCAACTAGGCCACAGCCTCTACTAAATTTAAGCTAAGCATAAAACAGTTTCAATAAGAAATCATGGCACACATTTGCAATTATGATGGATTACTACAATTTTCAATTCTTCATGATTAATAAAGCACGTTTACAAATTATGGCGAACTACCCCGAGGGCACAATTTCCCTCGTACATTATTTTCTTTACTAAAATCACACTACATTATACGATTTTGGTTACATGATATATGAATATATGTTGGACCCTCTTTTTCTGCGTCATCAATCCCTCCTCTGATGACTAATTATGTCATCACATCAAATCTACCCACAAATTTTATTCCATTAAAATTCTGTTTAGCAACTTGGCATATCAATCAACTCCCTCTTCCTATTCGTTCCCTTTGATTTTTCTCTGTATATTTCTATCATTTTATTCTGTTCTTTCTCTTCTCTTTTCCTTTTGCGTCTTGTTTTCAATATTTTGATAGTTTTCCATATTCCCCAAATACCTAATAAACAAATTAATATTATTAATATTCCTTTTACTATTTTCAGTAACAATCCGTTCCAAACGTTGCTGAGTCAATTTCCCACAGAAGCAAATCCTTTTCCAACCTTCTCCCATACTCCTGGTTCTTTCAATTCCTTCAAATCTGTACTTTCGTTAGTTAAATTTATAAGCATCTTTCTAATTTGTCCACTGCTGTCCGGTATATAAGTACAACAGTGACGTGTACCAAGCATTTTGCAAACGCCGCCATCCTTTGCTAAAAGAATGTCTAAGGCAAGCCGATTTTGAAGAGTCATAGCTCTTTCTGCAGCAAATTCAGCATCCATCAGGATTATAGCTCCTGAGAAGTAGACAACTTTCGTATTTTAATTGAATTTAATATGACTCCCACTGAAGGAATCAATGCTCCAAATATATCTCCCACCACACCAGAAGCTGTCTCCCTTTTCTGAACATGATGTGATTCAGACAGCTTTGGAAATTTCTTTAAGTCGTCCAGTTGATAAACCTTTGGGAACACTATTCCCAAATAACATCTCCCATACCATCCTTTATGAAGACGATAATAGGCGTTAAGTCCACAAATATAATATACCCCTGGAATAACTGGGCCTTGTCCATTCAGCATGAACGTCCATTTAGGTTGAAACAAAAACGTATGTTTGCATTCATTCGTTCCCACAAAAACTGTGTCATAATATGATTTATGTCGATGTATACAGAATCCCCCTACGTGCAATGTATCTAAAGCTATTTTCCCTTGTGTCTTTATTGCGGCAAAAGCATAGTTATCTACAGATGTCCTCTTATGTAATTCCTTTTCTAATCTCTCCTTCACCTCCTTCCTCCTGTCGTCAGTGTTATCTAAAAAGCTTATCTCCATTGGTGAAAGTAAGCATGTAAGGTTCTCTCTAAGTGCGTGAGCTGTGTGAAAAGGTGACAATGGTTCAAAGAAACCCCTCATCAATTTTATATAATAATCTCTTGCTACTTTACTCAGATACTCTATTATAGGGATATATGCAAATGTAACGTCCTGATTGGAATAAAAGTAGTGAATGTACTCCTGGCCATAAAATCTGGTCATTATTAAACTACATGTAATTCCATACGTAAGAGGCATGCTATGATATGTCACTCCTTCCACTAGTGAGGTAGGTATTTGTGTGCACACATAACAATCTTTCGCATCCATTGTCTCAACATACTCACTCAACAAGCGATAGAAAACGTTAGACGAAAGTTCCTTCTTATCATGCAAATGTCTTTCGTCTTGTTCGAGTTTCTTTAAAGGAGTTAGTTCAGTAGTAGGTTTAGAAGTAGAAGCATCATTCGTCTCACTCCCATTCTTTCCATGCATTCCAAGAACTATTGCTATAATGATTAGTATGCATGCAGTTATTAGACCTATACACATGTATTTACAACACTTCATCTTATGTCCTTGTGTAGTGTAGCCTGTCATGATCTATATAGAATCAGAAAGTTGAAGACACTTTATCAAATCAGATTTGCAAATATGTATAAAGCTGAACGAGTTCAATGTTCACACAGTTTTCTTTAGCAGCTTAGTCTCTTATCGGTTAGCAGCTTTGTCGCAAAATCGGTTTCAAAGTCAATCAAATTAGCAATGTCTTAGCCGGTTTAAAAGGTCAATCAGGTTATCAATGTCTTTATTCGGTAATATTCATGAAATTTTACTTCTCAAGTGCCAAAGTGTCGTTCTGCTTCTTCGTTCTCAAGACTGAGTGACAAGAATTCGTCTGACCAATCGTTAGTGGCTAAGTATGCCCACTCCGCACCAGAATATCTTTTGCTCTGTATTCTTTTTCTTTTCAATTTTGCATCTCTCTTCGACTCTCTCTCGCTGGTACTTTCTTCCTTGGCCAAGTCTTTCTCTTCACTTGGTGCTGCTATTGCGACAGACACTTCTTTTCTTTTCTCTTTCACCTTTGGCCATTCACTTTCGTTTAATGTTTCTATGATCCTTAATTTTACTGGCGATATGCTTTGTCTTCGTTTTGCACTGTTTCCACTTGATGGACCTGCAACCGCTTCTGGAGGAGTTTGAATAGTTTCGCTCTGTCCTGCCTTGTCTTCTCCCTCTGGGAAGTCAATCAGGTTTTCCTTTTCCTTTCCTGTATCGTCTGCTTCTGGGAAAACCCTCCTCTGATCAGGCTTTCCTGCTCCTTCACCTGTCTCGAGCTCTTTGTCACTGTCACCTGTTTCAGGCTCTTTGTCACCTTCAGCTGTTTCAGGCTCTTTGTCACCTTCAGCTGTTTCAGGCTCTTTGTCACCTTCAGGACCTTCGTCACTTCCTGAGGCTCCTCCTTGGTCCTCCTCGAATGAATCAGTTGCTTCTTCTTCAGAAAATATTTCTCCTTCCTCTATTTCTACATGTTCGTTTCTAGGTCCTCTTCGCTCTGTCTCGGTGCTTGGTACTCTGTTGTCAGACACTGGTGATTTCAGCGCTTCAACTTCCTCATCCGTGGGGCACGTCACCCTCTTCGTGTGACTGGCGTGAATCCAGTTGGGAACTCCCGCACACTTCACAGCGGTGGTAGTCGTCAGAATCACTTGGAAAGGTCCTTTCCAACGGGGTTCCAAACACGACTTCCTCACGTGCTTCTTTATCACGACCCAGTCACCTGCTTTCAGGGCGTGTCCTGGACCTTGGATCGGTGGCAAGGTGGTTGCCTCCACCTGGTGAGAGAAAGAGCGGACCACATCAGCTAGACCTTTGCAGTAGTCTAACACCATATCATCTGTAATATTCAAAAGAGCATTTGCAGGAACTGCTGGAAGTTTCATGGCTCTGCCCATGAGGATCTCATGCGGAGACAGTCCAGTCTTTCTATCAGGGGTGTTTCTCATTGACATTAACACCAAGGGCAATGCGTCAGGCCATTTTAAGTTTGTCGATGCACATATTTTCGCCATCCTTCATTTCAATGTGCCATTCATTTACTCCACTAGTCCTGATGCTTCAGGGCGGTAGCTACAATGCAACTTTTGCTCAATGTTCAGTGCTGCACAAAGTAATTTTATTACTTCGTTATTGAAGTGACTTCCCCTATCTGATTCTAAGGAGTTCGGGAATCCGAAACGTGGTATTAGCTCTCTCAAGAGTAGTTTTGCAACTGTGAGACTGTCATTTCTGCGTGTAGGGTATGCTTCAATCCAGTGACTAAAAATGCACACAACCACCAACACATACTTCAACCCTCCATGCACAGGCATCTCAATAAAGTCCATTTGCATCCTGCTGAAGGGACCCCATGCTCTTCCAATGTGGCTCAAATTTACTACTGTTCCCTTCCCTGCGTTCATTTGTTGGCAAATGACGCAACGATGGCAAACTGCTTCCACAACTCGACGGAATTTGGGGTTAAACCAATCAGTTTTAAACAGTCTAACCATGGCATCCCTTCCAAGATGGGCTTGTCCATGGTAGAATCTGGCTAACTGTGTCAAAAGACTGTTTGGCAGAACAAATTTCCCTTCACTTGAAACCCATAATTCATCTAGTCTCTTCACACATTGTGATTTGGTCCACGAGAGTTTCTCATCTTCACTGACATCATTCTGTAAGGACTTCAATTCATCGATTGTATCTACAACCTTTAGAGCGAAGATTTCGCTTGGTTCAAGTTCTGGCTCATTTATCAAGTTCCATTCATCTCTGAGCAATATACAGTTCAATGCGCAAAACCTTGCGACTTGATCCGCATATCCATTTCCCAGAGAAACATAGGGGGTGATTCTGACTCTGACGGGCGGCGGAGGCCGCCCGCCAGAGTTCCCCCCTCCAAAATACCGCTCCGCGGTTGAAAGACCGCTGAGGGTATTTTGGGTTTTGCACTGGGCTGGCGGGCGACCGCCAAAAGGCCGCCCGCCAGCCCAGTGCAAAACACCCTTCCCACGAGGACGCCAGCTCAGAATTGAGCCGGCGGAGTGGGAAGGTGCGACGGGTGCAGTGGCACCCGTCGCAAATTTCACTGTCTGCAATGCAGACAGTGAAATTCTTTGTGGGGCCCTTTTACGGGGGCCCCACAACACCCCATACCGCCATCCTGTTCCTGGCGGCAGAGCCGCCAGGAACAGGATGGCGGTATGGGGTGTCAGAATCCCCATGGCGGCGCAGCGAGCTGTGCCGCCATGGCGGATTCTTTTGGGCAGCGGAAAACCGGCAGGAGACCGCCGGTTTTCCACTACTGACCGCGGCCAAACCGCCGCGGTCAGAATGCCCTGCTGGGCACCGCCAGCCTGTTGGCGGTGATCCCGCCAACCCTGGCCCCGGCGGTCATGATGACCCCCATAGTCTTGTGATTTCGAGTGTGCACTGCATTTTACCACTGCTACTTCTCCTGGTAACTGGATGGCATGTAACAATTCTCTTATTCTTTCACCATTTTTCACTGGTGATCCTGAAGAGGTCATGAAGCCTCTCTGTGACCACAACTGTCCAAAGTCATGCACTATTCCAAATCCGTACTGGCTTCAGTGTAAATGGTGACTTTCATTAATGCGGAAAGTTGGCATGCTCTAGTAAGGGCTACCAGTTTCGCTACTTGTGCAGAGTAAACTCCTTGAAGCCAAGATGCTTCCAGAACACCTGTTACTGTACATACAGCATATCCTGCTTTCAATATTCCCAGTGCATCTCTCAAACATGAACCATCGACAAAAATAACTTGATCATTTTCTTCCAATCGGGTATCTTTGATATCAGGTCTTGGTTTGGTGCAAAATTCAGTCACCTGAAGACAGTCGTGCTCGATGTCTTCAGCGTTCTCAATTTTGGCATTCTCACTGGGAAACAAGGTTGCTGGATTCAACTTAGTGCACCGTTTCAGCTGCACATTGGGTGATCCCAGAATCATTGTTTCATACCTTGTGAGCCTAGCACCAGTCATGTGCTGTGTTCGGGAACGTGTCAAAAGTATCTCGACTGAGTGAGGGACCATGACTGTTAAAGGGTGTCCCATCACTATTCCTTCACTTTGAGTTAGGCTCATACCAACTGCAGCTACGGCACGCAAGCACCCTGGCAGTGCAGCTGCGACCGGATCCAAAGTAGCTGAAAAATATGCTACTGGTCTGTTTACGCCACCATGGGCTTAAGTCAAGACAGACAAGGAACATGCATCACGTTCATGACAAAACAATGTGAAAGGCTTTGTGTACTCAGGCATACCTAAAGCTGGAGCCCTGCACATGCATTCCTTCAATTCAATGAAAGCATCCATCTCATCTCCTTTCAGCTCTATTTCATCCAGCGCCTCTTTCTGGGTCAGTTTCAGTAAAGGTTTTGCTAGAGTTGAGAAATTGGGAATCCATTGGCGACAATAGCTTACCATTCCCAAAAACGTTCTCACCTCTCTTCTCGTCTTTGGTGGACTCATTTGAAGTACACTTGTTATTCTTTCTTTCATAATCCTTTGTGACCCTTTCTCTATTTGGTGACCCAAATATTTAACTTTCTTCTGGCAGAACTGTAATTTTGAAGGGGACACCTTGTGTCCATTCCTTCCCAAATGGTTCAATAAGGCAATGGTGTCAGCTGTACAGTCACTTTCTGTCTTAGATGCGATCAGCAAATCATCAATGTACTGTACCAGGGTTGATTCAAATGGTAACTCCAATGATTCCAAATCTTTCTTTAGAATCTGATTGAAAATCGATGGTGACTCTGAAAACCCTTGAGGAATTCGACACCAACTGTAGACTTTGTCTAGGAATGTGAAACAAAAGAGAAATTGGCTGTCCTCATGAAGAGGCACAGAAAAGAATGCTTGTGACAAGTCGATGACTGAGAACCACTCAGCGTCACAGGGAACTTGAAACATTATCACAGCTGGATTTGGTACTACGGGACAACATTTGACTATTATGTCATTTATTTTCCTCAAATCCTGAACAATCTGGACCTTTCCACTCGGTTTTATTAGTCCCATGATTGGTGAATTACATGGACTGCTTAACACTTCTTTCAGTACTCCCTGCTTTACAAACTCATCAATGAGTTGGGCGACTTTCATGAGGGTGTCTTGCGCCATATGGTACTGTGGGGTCTGGGGAAAGGTTACATTGGGTTTTACAGTCACTTTCACTGGTTCTACTCCTTTGACCAATCCTACTTCTTTCCCTGTCATATCCCACACTTCCTTTCCGACTGTTTCCTGTAACTCAGCAGGAATGTCTGCTTCAGTGAGCATTGGATAAAGAGTAATCAGAGGAAACTCTTCATCGACAGTTTCCACTTCGTCCCCTCCTACACTGTCCTCTTCTTCCCCATCACTGTTTGTCTGAATTTTAATTCCATCATTTGAACACATAATCGAACACCCCAATTTGCACAATAAGTCTCTCCCTAATAGTGATATCGGGCTTGAGTCACACACCACAAATTTATGTGACCCTTGATAGTTACCAATTCTGACTTGCACTGGATCTGTGATTGGGTTCATCAAGTACCTATTTGCTACTCCCACTACTTGAACTGTTCTCCCTGAAAGTGGCAAATCTGGTACTTCGATGCTCCTAACAGTGGAGCGTGGAGCTCCTGTGTCAACCAAGAATTAAACGCAGTGACCCATAACTCTTCCCTCCACATACGGACCCTTTTGATCAACTTCCAAAGAAGCTGCAAGCATACAATTTCCCTCCTCATCTGAACTTTCACTCTCCCATGCATCGTTTATTCCATTCTCACTATGTAATGGGAATTGGTGTACTGTGTCATTTTGGTTCATCCCTTGACCCGTGACCTGTTGAGGAAGCATTGCTTGCTGCTGATTCATTGGTGCTAAGGGTATTTGCATTTGATGATTAGGTACCATATGTAGGAAGTTGGCTCTGTATGCACTATTTCAAAGTAAGGAATAGTATGCACAGAGTCCAAGGGTTCCCCTTAGAGGTAAGATAGTGGCAAAAAGAGATAATACTAATGCTCCATTTTGTGGTAGTGTGGTCGAGCAGTAGGCTTATCAAAGGAGTAGTGTTAAGCATTTGTTGTACACACACAGGCAATAAATGAGGAACACACACTCAGAGACAAGTCCAGGCCAATAGGTTTTTGTATAGAAAAATATATTTTCTTAGTTTATTTTAAGAACCACAGGTTCAAGATTTACATGTAATACTTTAAATGAAAGGTATTGCAGGTAGGTACTTTAGGAACATTGAATAATCAAAATAGCATACACAGTTTTCACATATAGCTATTTTAAAACTAGACACAGTGCAATTTTCACAGTTCCTATGGGGAGTAAGAGTTTGTTAGTTTTTGCAGGTAAGTAAACCACCTACGGGGTTCAAGTTTGGTTCCAATGTAGCCCATCGTTGGGGTTTCAGAGCAACCTCGAAGTTACCACACCAGCAGCTCAGGGCCGGTCAGGTGCAGAGGTCAAAGTGGTGCCCAAAACGCATAGGCTTCAATAGAGAAGGGGGGGCCCCGGTTCCAGTCTGCCAGCAGGTAAGTACCCGCGCCTTCAGAGGGCAGACCAGGGGGGTTTTGTAGGGCACCGGGGGGGACACAAGTCCACACAGAAAGTACACCCTCAGCGGCACGGGGGCGGCCGGGTGCAGTGTGAAAACAAGCATCGGGTTTGTAATAGAAAGCAATGTGAGACCAAGGGGTCTCTTCAGCGATGCAGGCAGGCAAGGGGGGGGCTCCTCGGGGTAGCCACCACCTGGGCAAGGGAGAGGGCCTCCTGGGGGTCACCCCTGCACTGCAATTCGGATCCTTCAGGTCCTGGGGGCTGCGGGTGCAGTGTCCCTACCAGGCGTCGGGTTCTTAGAAGCAGGCAGTTGCGGTCAGGGGGAGCCTCGGGATTCCCTCTGCAGGCGTCGCTGTGAGGGCTCAGGGGGGGCAACTCTGGCTACTCACGGTCTCGCAGTCGCCGGGAAGTCCGCCCTGAAGTGATTGTTCTCCACAAGTCGAGCCGGGGGCGTCGGGTGCAGAGTGTCAAGTCTCACGCTTCCGGCGGGAAACGCAAGTTGTTTCAAAGTTGCTTCTTTGTTTCAAAGTTGCAGTCTTTGGTGAACAGGGCCGCTGTCCTCGGGAGTTCTTGGTCCTTCCAGATGCAGGGCAGTCCTCTGAGGCTTCACAGGTCACTGGTCCCTGGGGAGAGCGTCACTGGAGCAGTGTCATTAGAAGTGGGGAGACAGGCCGGTAGAGCTGGGGCCAAAGCAGTTGGTGTCTCCGTCTTCTCTGCAGGGTTTTTCAGCTTAGCAGTCCTCTTCTTCTTAGGTTGCAGGAATCTGAGTTCCTAGGTCCTGGGGAGCCCTTAAATACTAAATTTAAGGGCGTGATTAGGTCTGGGGGGTTAGTAGCCAATGGCTACTAGCCCTGAGGGTGGGTACACCCTCTTTGTGCCTCCTCCCAAGGGGAGGGGGTCACATTCCTATCCCTATTGGGGGAATCCTCCACCTGCAAGATGGAGGATTTCTAAAAGTCAGAGTCACCTCAGCTCAGGACACCTTAGAGCAGTGGTTCCCAACCTTTTGACTTCTGTGGACCCCCATTTTATCAATACTGGAGCCCGGGGACCCCCACTGAATCATTATTGGAATCCGGGGACCCCCACTGAGTCATTACTGATAGTTGGAACCTCATATTATTACATTTTCGGAGCAGTCACTGACCCCCTGAGGAGTCTTCGCGGACCCCCAGGGTTCCCCGGCCCACAGGTTGGGAACCACTGCCTTAGGGGCTGTCCTGACTGGCCAGTGACTCCTCCTTGTTTTTCTCATTATCTGGCATTACCTTGCCGCCAAAAGTGGGGCCGTGGCCGGAGGGGGCGGGCAACTCCACTAGCTGGAATGCCCTGGGGTGCTGTAACAAAGGGGGTGAGCCTTTGAGGCTCACCGCCAGGTGTTACAGTTCCTGCAGGGGGAGGTGATAAGCATCTCCACCCAGTACAGGCTTTGTTACTAGCCACAGAGTGACAAAGGCACTCTCCCCATGTGGCCAGCAACATGTCTGGAGTGTGGCAGGTTACTAAAACCAGTCAGCCTACACGGGTAGTCGGTTAAGGTTTCAGGGGGCACCTCTAAGGTGCCCTCTGGGGTGTATGTTACAATAAAATGTACATTGGCATCAGTGTGCATTTATTGTGCTGAGAAGTTTGATACCAAACTTCCCAGTTTTCAGTGTAGCCATTATGGTGCTGTGGAGTTCGTGCATGACAGACTCCCAGACCATATACTCTTATGGCTACCCGGCACTTACAATGTCTAAGGTTTTGCTTAGACACTGTAGGGGCACAGTGCTCATGCACTGGTGCCCTCACCTATGCTATAGTGCAATCTGCCTTAGGGCTGTAAGGCCTGCTAGAGGGGTGACTTATCTATACTGCATAGGCAGTGTGAGGTTGGCATGGCACCCTGAGGGGAGTGCCATGTCGACTTACTCGTTTTGTCCTCACCAGCACACACAAGCTGGCAAGCAGTGTGTCTGTGCTGAGTGAGGGGTCCCCAGGGTGGCATTAGATATGCTGCATCCCTTAGAGACCTTCTCTGGCATCAGGGCCTTTGGTACCAGGGGTACCAGTTACAAGGGACTTACCTGGATGCCAGGGTGTGCCAATTGTGGAAACAAAAGTACAGGTTAGGGAAAGAACACTGGTGCTGGGGCCTGGTTAGCAGGCGTCAGCACACTTTCAAATCAAAACTTAGCATCAGCAAAGGCAAAAAGTCAGGGGGTAACCATGCCAAGGAGGCATTTCCTTACACAACCCCCCCCCCCACCCCAAACGAAAGAGGATGAGACTAACCTTTCCCAAGAGAGTCTTCATTTTCTAAGTGGAAGAACCTGGAAAGGCCATCTGCATTGGCATGGGCAGTCCCAGGTCTGTGTTCCACTATAAAGTCCATTCCCTGTAGGTAGATGGACCACCTCAACAGTTTTGGATTTTCACCTTTCATTTGCATCAGCCATCTGAGAGGTCTGTGGTCAGTTTGAACTACAAAGTGAGTACCAAAGAGGTATGGTCTCAGCTTCTTCAGGGACCAAACCACAGCAAAGGCCTCCCTCTCAATGGCACTCCAACGCTGCTCCCTGGGGAGTAACCTCCTGCTAATGAAAGCAACAGGCTGGTCAAGGCCATCATCATTTGTTTGGGACAAAACTGCCCTGTCCCATGTTCAGAGGCATCTGTCTGCACAATGAACTGCTTGGAGTAATCTGGAGCTTTTAGAACTGGTGCTGTGCACCTTGCTTGTTTCAGGGTGTCAAAGGCCTGTTGGCATTCTACAGTCCAGTTTACTTTCTGGGGCATTTTCTTGGAGGTAAGTTCTGTGAGGGCTGTCACTATGGATCCATATCCCTTCACAAACCTCCTGTAGTACCCATTCAAGCCAAGGAATGCCCTGACTTGAGTCTGGGTTTTTGAAGCTGCCCAGTCCAGAATAGTCTGGATCTTAGGCAGGAGTGGCTGAACTTGGCCTCCATCTACAAGGTGTCCCAAGTAAACCACAGTTCCCTGCCCTATCTGGCATTTGGATGCCTTGATAGAGAGGCCTGCTGATTGCAGAGCCTTCAAAACCTTCTTCAGGTGGACCAGGTGATCCTGCCAGCTGGAGCTAAAGACAGCAATATCGTCAAGATAAGCTGCACTAAAGGACTCCAAACCAGCAAGGACTTGATTCACCAACCTTTGGAAGGTGGCAGGGGCATTCTTTAAACCAAAGGGCATAACAGTAAACTGATAATGCCCATCAGGTGTGGAGAATGCTGTCTTTTCTTTTGCTCCTGGTGCCATTTTGATTTGCCATTACCCTGCTGTTAAGTCAAAGGTACTTAAGAATTTGGCAGCACCCAATTTGTCAATCAGTTCATCAGCCCTTGGAATGGGATGGGCATCTGTCTTGGTGACAGAATTAAGTCCTCTGTAGTCCACACAAAACCTCATCCCTCTCTTTCCATCTTTGGTGTGAGGTTTGGGGACTAAGACCACTGGGCTAGCCCAGGGGCTGTCAGAGTGCTCAATGACTCCCAATTCCAGCATCTTGTGGACTTCCACTTTGATGCTTTCCTTAACTTGGTCAGACTGTGTGAATATTTTGTTTTTGACAGGCATGCTGTCTCCTGTGTCCACATCATGGGTACACAGGTGTGTCTGACCAGGGGTTAGGGAAAAGAGAGCTCAGCAAACTGTTGCAGGACATTCCTACAATCAGATTGCTGTTGGCAAGAGAGGGTGTCTGAGTAGATCACTCCATCAACTGAACCATCCTTAGGGTTTGTGGAGAGGAGATCAGGGAGAGGTTCACTCTCAGCTTCCTGGTCCTCATCTGTTACCATCAACATATTCACATCAGCCCTGTCATGGAAGAGCTTAAGGCGGTTCACATGGATCACCCTCTTGGGGCTCCTGCTAGTGCCTAGGTCCACCAGGTAGGTGACATGACTCTTCTTTTCTAGCACTGGGTAAGGACCACTCCATCTGTCCTGAAGTGCCCTGGGAGCCACAGGCTCCAAAACCCAGACTTTATGCCCTGGTTGAAATTCAACCATTGCAGCCTTTTGGTCATACCAAAACTTCTGGAGCTGTTGGCTGGCCTCAAGGTTTTTACTTGCCTTTTCCATGTACTCTGCCATCCTTGAACGTAGGCCAAGTACATAGTCCACTATATCTTGCTTAGGCTCATGAAGAGGTCTCTCCCAGCCTTCTTTCACAAGAGCTAGTGGTCCCCTTACAGGGTGGCCAAACAGAAGTTCAAAGGGTGGGAACCCTACTCCCTTCTGAGGCACCTCTCTGTAAGCGAAAAGCAGACATGGCAAGAGGACATCCCATCTCCTTTTGAGTTTTTCAGGGAGCCCCATGATCATGCCTTTTAATGTCTTGTTGAATCTCTCAACAAGGCCATTAGTTTGTGGATGGTATGGTGTAGTGAATTTGTAAGTCACGCCACACTCATTCCACATGTGTTTCAGGTATGCTGACATGAAGTTGGTACCTCTGTCAGACACCACCTCCTTAGGGAAACCCACTCTGGTAAAGATACCAATGAGGGCCTTGGCTACTGCAGGGGCAGTAGTCGACCTAAGGGGAATTGCTTCAGGGTATCTAGTAGCATGATCCACTACTACTAGTATGTACATGTTCCCTGAGGCTGTGGGAGGTTCAAGTGGACCCACTATGTCCACACCCACTCTTTCAAAGGGGACCCCCACCACTGGAAGTGGAATGAGGGGGGCCTTTGGGTGTCCACCTGTCTTACCACTGGCTTGACAGGTGGTACAGGAGACACAAAACTCCTTGACCTTCTGGGACATGTTGGGCCAATAGAAGTGGTTGACTAGTCTCTCCCACGTCTTGGTTTGTCCCAAATGCCCAGCAAGAGGAATATCATGGGCTAAGGTCAGTATGAACTCCCTAAACTCCTGAGGCACTACCACTCTCCTAGTGGCACCAGGTTTGGGATCTCTTGCCTCAGTGTAAAGGAGTCCATCTTCCCAATAGACCCTATGTGTTCCAGTTTTCTTGCCATTGGACTCTTCAGCAGCTTGCTGCCTAAGGCCTTCAAGAGACAGGTTTCTTGCCCCTTACACAACTGCTCCCTTGAGGGTCCCCCTGGGCCTAGGAGCTCAACCTGATAAGGTTCTAACTCCAGGGGCTCAGTTCCCTCAGAGGGCAGAACTTCTTCCTGAGAAGAGAGGTTCTCTTTTTGTTGTTGTGTTGCAGCTGGTTTCCCAGTTGTCTTTCATTTTCTCTTGGTAGGATGGGCCCTTTTTCCAGGCTCCAGCTCTACTTTTTCACCCCGAGCCTTGCACTGTGCCCTTGTCTTGACACACACCAGTTCAGGGATACCCAGCATGGCTGCATGGGTTTTCAATTCTACCTCAGCCCATGCTGAGGACTCCAGGTCATTTCCAAGCAAACAGTCTACAGGGATATTTGAGGAGACCACCACCTGTTTCTGGCCATTGACCCCTCCCCACTCTAAAGTTACCATAGCCATGGGATGTACTTTAGTCTGATTGTCAGCGTTGGTGACTGGATAAGTTTGTCCAGCCAGGTATTGACCAGGGAAAACCAGTTTCTCTGTCACCATGGTGACACTGGCACCTGTATCCCTTAGGCCTTCCACACTTGTCCCAATAATTAAGAGCTGCTGCCTGTATTTTTGCATGTTAGGGGGCCAGGCAGCCGGTGTGGCTAAATCCACCCCACCCTCAGAGACTAATGTAGCTTCAGTGTGACATCTGATTTGCTCTGGGCACACTGTTGATCCCATTTGGAGACTAGCCATTCCAGTGTTAGCTGGAGTGGAGTTAGAAGTGGTGCTTTTCTTGGGACAGGCCTTGTCTCCAGTTTGGTGTCCAGGATGATTACAGCTACGACACCAGGCCTTTTTGGGATCAAAGTTTTTACCCTTGTACCCAAAAAATTGGTTTGTGAAGAGGCTCTGGGCCCACCCTTCTGTGCAGGTTTTTGGGGGCTTGTAGAAGACTCTTTACTATTTTTATTTTTGGATGTCTCAACACTCTTCCCCTGGGGAGGCTTTGTGACCCCCTTCTTTTGGTCACCCCCTGTGGAAGTCTTGGTCACCCTAGTCTTGACCCAATGGTCCGCCGTCTTTCCCAATTCTTGGGGAGAAATTGGTCCTAGGTCTACCAGATGCTGATGCAGTTTATCATTTGAACAATTACTTAATAGGTGTTCTTTCACAAATAAATTGTACAGCCCATCATAATCATTTACACCACTGCCTTGAATCCAACCGTCCAGTGTTTTCACTGAGTAGTCCACAAAATCAACCCAGGTCTGGCTCGAGGATTTTTGAGCCCCCCTGAACCTAATTCTATACTCCTCAGTGGAGAATCCAAAGCCCTCAATCAGGGTACCCTTCATGAGGTCATAAGATTCTGCATCTTTTCCAGAGAGTGTGAGGAGTCTATCCCTACACTTTCCAGTGAACATTTCCCAAAGGAGAGCACCCCAGTGAGATCTGTTTACTTTTCTGGTTGCACAAGCCCTCTCAAAAGCTGTGAACCATTTGGTGATGTCATCACCATCTTCATATTTAGTTACAATCCCTTTAGGGATTTTCAACATGTCAGGAGAATCTCTGACCCTATTTATGTTGCTGCCACCATGGATGGGACCAAAACCCATTTCTTGTCTTTCCCTTTCTATGGCTAGGAGCTGTCTCTCTAAAGCCAATCTTTTGGCCATCCTGGCTAACAGGAGGTCATCTTCACTGAGGCTATCCTCAGTGGTTACAGAGGTGCTGGACCCTCCTGTGAGGGAAGCAGCATCTCTGACTATCACGGTTGGAGTCAGGGTTTGAGGGACCCTGTTCTCCCTAATTAGGACTGGAGGGGGGAATTCTCCTCCAAGTCACTAGCTTCATCCTCTGGGAGGTCATCCTCAGAGGGGTGGCTTTTTCAAACTCTGCCAGCAGCTCCTGGAGCTGTATTTTGGAAGGTCTTATGCCAACTGGTATTTTCTTTATTTTGCAGAGAGACCTTAGCTCCCTCATCTTAAGATGGAGGTAAGGGGTGATGTCGAGTTCCATCACATTCTCTTCTGCACTAGACATTATGGGGGTCATTCTGACCCTGGCGGTCACCGACCGCCAGGGCCAACGACCGCGGAAGCACCGCCAACAGGCTGGCGGTGCTTCCTGGGCCATTCTGACTGCGGCGGTAAAGCCGCGGTCAGAAAAGGGCAACCGGCGGTTTCCAGCCGGTTTACCCCTGGCCCAGGGAATCCTCCATGGCGGCGCTGCTTGCAGCGCCGCCATGGGGATTCCGACCCCCTTCCCGCCATCCTGTTCCTGGCGGTTTTTACCGGCAGGAACAGGATGGCGGGAACAGGTGTCGTGGGGCCCCTGGGTGCCCCTGCACTGCCCATGCCACTGGCACGGGCAGTGCAGGGGCCCCCTAACAGGGCCCCATAAAGATTTTCAGTGTCTGCTTTGCAGACATTGAAAATCGCAACGGGTGCCACTGCTCCCGTCGCACCCCTACAACTCCGCCGGCTCCATTCGGAGCCGGCTTCATTGTTGAGGGGGGTTTCCCGCTGGGCCGGCGGGCGGCCTTCTGGCGGTCGCCCGCCGGCCCAGCGGGAAAGCCAGAATGGCCGCCGCGGTCTTTTGACCGCGGTGCGGTCATTCGGCGGTTCCCTCCAGGCGGGCCCCCTATGTTTCTAAAAAATTGAATACTTTTTAAGAATCTAAAACTATTTCTAGAACTTAATTCAAACTTTCACAAAACTTTTAAACTCTAAAAGAAATGCTAACAGGGACTAACACAAGGCCCTAGCAGCACTTTTAATAATTTAGAAAAATAGCTCAAATTGCAAAAATTTGTTTCTAGTGACAATTTTGGGAATTTAGTTGTGTGATCAGGTATTGGCTGGGTAGTCCAGCAAATGCAAAGTCTTGTGCCCCACCGCTGATCCACCAATGTAGGAAGTTGGCTCTGTATGCACTATTTCAAAGTAAGGAATAGTATGCACAGAGTCCAAGGGTTCCCCTTAGAGGTAAGATAGTGGCAAAAAGAGATAATACTAATGCTCTATTTTGTGGTAGTGTGGTCGAGCAGTAGGCTTATCAAAGGAGTAGTGTTAAGCATTTGTTGTACAAACACAGGCAATAAATGAGGAACACACACTCAGAGACAAGTCCAGGCCAATAGGTTTTTGTATAGAAAAATATATTTTCTTAGTTTATTTTAAGAACCACAGGTTCAAGATTTACATGTAATACTTTAAATGAAAGGTATTGCAGGTAGGTACTTTAGGAACATTGAATAATCAAAATAGCATACACAGTTTTCACATAAATCACATATAGCTATTTTAAAACTAGACACACTGCAATTTTCACAGTTCCTAGGGGGAGTAAGAGTTTGTTAGTTTTTGCAGGTAAGTAAACCACCTACGGGGTTCAAGTTTGGGTCCAAGGTAGCCCACCGTTGGGGGTTCAGAGCAACCCCAAAGTTACTACACCAGCAGCTCAGGGCCGGTCAGGTGCAGAGGTCAAAGGGGTGCCCAAAACGCATGGGCTTCAATGGAGAAGGGGGTGTCCGGGTTCCAGTCTGCCAGCAGGTAAGTACCCGCGCCTTCGGAGGGCAGACCAGGGGGGTTTTGTAGGGCACCGGGGGGGGACACAAGTCCACACAGAAAGTACACCCTCAGCGGCAGGGGGTGGCCGGGTGCAGTGTGCAAACAAGCATCAGGTTTGTAATAGAAAGCAATGGGAGACCAAGGGGTCTCTTCAGCGATGCAGGCAGGCAAGGGGGGGGCTCCTCAGGGTAGCCACCACCTGGGCAAGGGAGAGGGCCTCCTGGGGGTCACTCCTGCACTAGAGTTCGGATCCTTCAGGTCCTGGGGGCTGCGGGTGCAGTGTCCCTACCAGGCGTCGGGTTCTTAGAAGCAGGCAGTCGCGGTCAGGGGGAGCCTCGGGATTCCCTGTGCAGGCGTCGCTGTGAGGGCTCAGGGGGGGCAACTCTGGCTACTCACGGTCTCGCAGTCGCCGGGGAGTCCTCCCTGAAGTGATTGTTCTCCACAAGTCGAGCCGGGGGCGTCGGGTGCAGAGTGTCAAGTCTCACGCTTCCGGCGGGAAACGCAGGTTGTTTCAAAGTTGCTTCTTTGTTTCAAAGTTGCAGTCTTTGGTGAACAGGGCCGCTGTCCTCGGGAGTTCTTGGTCCTTCTAGATGCAGGGCAGTCCTCTGAGGCTTAAGAGGTCACTGGTCCCTGGGGAGAGCGTCGCTGGAGCAGTGTCTTTAGAAGTGGGGATACAGGCCGGTAGAGCTGGGGCCAAAGCAGTTGGTGTCTCCGTCTTCTCTGCAGGGTTTTCAGCTTAGCAGTCCTCTTCTTCTTAGGTTGCAGGAATCTGAGTTCCTAGGTTCTGGGGAGCCCTTAAATACTAAATTTAAGAGCGTGTTTAGGTCTGGGGGGTTAGTAGCCAATGGCTACTATCCCTGAGGGTGGGTACACCCTCTTTGTGCCTCCTCCCAAGGGGAGGGGGTCACATTCCTATCCCTATTGGGGGAATCCTCCATCTGCAAGATGGAGGATTTCTAAAAGTCAGAGTCACCTCAGCTCAGGACACCTTAGGGGCTGTCCTGACTGGCCAGTGACTCCTCCTTGTCTTTCTCATTATCTCCTCCGGCCTTGCCGCCAAAAGTGGGGCCGTGGCCGGAGGGGGCGGGCAACTCCACTAGCTAGAATGCCCTGGGGTGCTGTAACAAAGGGGGTGAGCCTTTGAGGCTCACCGCCAGGTGTTACAGTTCCTGCAGGGGGAGGTGATAAGCATCTCCACCCAGTACAGGCTTTGTTACTAGCCACAGAGTGACAAAGGCACTCTCCCCATGTGGCCAGCAACATGTCTGGAATGTGGCAGGCTGCTAAAACCAGTCAGCCTACATGGGTAGTCGGTTAAGGTTTCAGGGGGCACCTCTAAGGTGCCTTCTGGGGTGTATGTTACAATAAAATGCACACTGGCATCAGTGTGCATTTATTGTGCTGAGAAGTTTGATACCAAACTTCCCAGTTTTCAGTGTAGCCATTATGGTGCTGTGGAGTTTGTGCATGACAGACTCCCAGACCATATACTCTTATGGCTACCCGGCACTTACAATGTCTAAGGTTTTGTTTAGACACTGTAGGGGCACAGTGCTCATGCACTGGTGCCCTCACCTATGGTATAGTGCACCCTGCCTTAGGGCTGTAAGGCCTGCTAGAGGGGTGACTTATCTATACTGCATAGGCAGTGTGAGGTTGGCATGGCACCCTGAGGGGAGTGCCATGTCGACTTACTCGTTTTGTCCTCACCAGCACACACAAGCTGGCAAGCAGTGTGTCAGTGCTGAGTGAGGGGTCCCCAGGGTGGCATAAGATATGCTGCATCCCTTAGAGACTTCCCTGGCATCAGGGCCCTTGGTACCTGGACTTGCCGCCAAAAGTGGGGGCTGTGTCCAGGGGGCGGGCATCTCCACTAGCTGGATTGCCCTGGGGCATTGTAACACGAAGCCTGAGCCTTTGAGGCTCACTGCTAGGTGTTACAGTTCCTGCAGGGGGAAGGTGTGAAGCATCTCCACCCAGAGCAGGCTTTTGTTTCTGTCCCCAGAGAGCACAAAGGCCCTCACCACATGGGGTCAGAAACTCGTCTCTCAGCAGCAGGCTGGCACAGACCAGTCAGTCCTGCACTGAAGAATTGGGTAAAATACAGGGGGCATCTCTAAGATGCCCTCTGTGTGCATTTTTTAATAAATCAAACACTGGCATCAGTGTGGGTTTATCATTCTGAGAAGTTTGATACCAAACTTCCCAGTATTCAGTGTAGCCATTATGGAGCTGCGGAGTTTGTTTTTGACAGACTCCCCGACCATATACTCTTATGGCTACCCTGCACTTACAATGTCTAAGGTTTTGCTTAGACACTGTAGGGGCATAGTGCTCATGCACCTATGCCCTCAACTGTGGTATAGTGCACCCTGCCTTAGGGCTGTAAGGCTTGCTAGAGGGGTGACTTACCTATGCCACAGGCAGTGTGAGGTTGGCATGGCACCCTGAGGGGAGTGCCATGTTGACTTAGTAATTTTCTCCCCACCAGCACACACAAGCGGGCAAGCAGTGTGTATGTGCTGAGTGAGGGGTCCCTAGGAGAGCATAAGACATGCTGCAGCACTTAGAGACCTTCCCTGGCATCAGGGCCCTTGGTACCAGGGGTACCAGTTACAAGGGACTTACCTGGATGCCAGGGTGTGCCAATTGTGGAAACAAAAGTACAGGTTAGGGAAAGAACACTGGTGATGGGGCCTGGTTAGCAGGCCTCAGCACACTTTCAAATCAAAACTTAGCATCAGCAAAGGCAAAAAGTCAGGGGGTAACCATGCCAAGGAGGCATTTCCTTACACCATAGGAAACTGCTGTTGCATTGGCTGCAACTGTGCCATTTGCACACGGGGCATTTGCACCTGTTGCGATTGCATGGGTTATAAACCCTGCATCTGGTTTACATTATTTTGATAATTTGGATTTGGACCTCTCAATTTTGGTCCTCTCATATTCTGAAATGCATTGACATCATTGTTTTGCTGACCTACACCTTCCTGCACCATCATTGGGCACTCCCGTTTCCAATGCCCGACGATTCCGCACGTGTGACATGGCATCACCTTCTTCATTGCTTGTATGCCATTTGGAATCATAACAGTATTTAAATCAGGACCATTATTCACAAAACCTCCTCGGCCTCTGCCTCTCATCTGCGGCTGAAACATAGCATTTCCCTGCTGTTGCTGCTGCAGCATCTGTTGCTGAAAACCTTGCAAACCTTGCAAACCTGTCTGAGCTGCTCTAAGCTGCATCACCATCACCTTTTCTTTCAACCTTTTCTGCTTTGTCTCAATCTCATCACTGCAGTATTTTGCATAGTTCAACACTTCATCGATCGATTTTGACTGCCAACAAATCAAATATGTTTTAATCATCTGGCTGATTTCAGGTCTCAACCCTTCCACAAATCTGAACACAAAATGGAGCATGTCCTTTGCCTCCATCGTTTCCGTGCCACTGTAATTTTTAAACGCTTTCAACAATCTCTCATAGTACGCATGTATTGACACTTTAACCTCTTGGGCTGGTCTGTCAATCCTCTGCCAATCTACATTTTTCGACGCAACCTTTGTTTTCAAGTGCTCGATCACCTTATGGTATAGACTCATTACCGTAGGTGATGGTGCACCTGTGTCCCTATCTCTCTCTGGTTCACTCGTCGGCCAACCTACAGCCCTTTTACAATCTTCCCACAAATCTGCCGGAACCACAATTTCAAATAAGGTATTCAGGTCTTCCCAGAGACATTTTGCGAGTTTCACAAATCTATCTGTTTGTTGATACCACTCGATCAGTTTCTCTCTTAGTTTAGGGAAATCATCCGTAAAGGATTGAATATCGCACCTGTGCCACGGTACATGTACAAGTTTTCCCCCTGCTGTCTCTCTCATTGGTAACATGTTTATCAGGTCGTCATTCTGTTGTGCTTTCTCATTCCGCTCTGGGGTATTTTCTTTCTTTTTGTCCTTTTTCTTAACCCATCTACTTTCCCACTTATCTAAACATCTCCAGACCTGTGTGCTCTGCAGGATCTCCTTAAGGCGTGTTTTCATCCCTGCAGATCTCATGTGTTCAAAGTCTTTTGTCTCGAAGTCTAGCCTGTAACTTCTGCTCAGGTGTTTGGTCTTACCTATATCGATCTCATTCCTATCTGCAATTTCTTGTAACTTTTTATGTATGCTGCTTACTTCTCTTGAAATTCTAGGGCACATATATCTCAGCTCTTCTTCTGTGTATAATTCTAATCTGTTCAGACCCATTGTTCCCTCTACCAGTTCATCTGCCTCCATGCCCAATCTTATTTTATTCAGGTATTCTTCTCCCTTACCGCTGGATGTACTCTGTGGGGAGTTCAGGCTGTTGAACCATTGCGTTAGCTGTTGTGCATTCAGTCCCATCAATGTAGCACTTACATCAACTGCTACTGATGGTTGCTGTAACGTTTCAGTCTTTGAAGTTAGTCGTACTATTAGTGGTGGACTTGACCTTACCACAGTTGACGGAGCACAAATTCGAATTGGACTAAATTCCGACAAGGACCCAGATCCATTTGACAGTGTCGCTATCGGAGTTGTTTCTAGAGTGTTTTCTAGGCATCGTCTCCCTGTCCCACTTTGTATCACTACCCCTTGGTCGCATACGTTTGGGTTTGCCTGTATGTACAGTGGTACTGGCGGACCTACAGTGATAGGCAGAGATATTGCGTCTGGATTCTGTCTGTTCCCTGAATTCTGTGGCATATTAATCCCCACATTATGGTTCATCATTGCTGGCATACCTAACTGGTTCTCTGTCACTCGAGTATACCTCAGCACTTCTTGTGCCTGCTTTTGAGGCATCAAAAATTGTGTTGATTCGGCTTGAATCAATGTCGGTCTTTGATCATTTTGTCCTCCCTGCGCCATTAATTCAGAAGTCATTCCCATGTTGTGCTCATCACAGCAGTGCCTTTGAACCTGTGGCTGATAATTATCAACAGATTTCAATTTAGGCACGTCAGGATATATTCTCTGAATTTGTGGTATTTGTGGTGATAAAGGCATATCAGAACTGCCCTGCCTCTGAGATATTCTCAAATTCGGTGTTACATTACCCTGTATTGGTTCTGGAGGGGCAGTACTAATGCTTGAGCCTTTTTCGCTTTCCACATATGGTGGCGGGCGATCATTCAGCAATTGAATAATGAACTCCTCATCGTCTGACTCGTCTGACCTTTTCGAGTTTCTTTTGTTCTCTCTATCTCTGGACTGACTCCTGTTTGTTTTATAGGTAGCTTTCCTTCCTTCCGTTTCTGCTTCATCAGTAATTGCTGGAAACAATTTAGGGGGTCATTCCGACCCCGGCGGGCGGTGGGCGCCGCCCGCCGGGCGGAAACCTCCAAAAGACCGCTCCGCGGTCAAATGACCGCGGGGGTCATTACAACTTTCCCGCTGGGCCGGCAGGCGATCTCCAAAAGATCGCCCGCCGGCCCAGTGGGAAAGCCCCTGCAAAGAGGAAGCCGGCTCCGAATAGAGCCGGCGGATTTGCAGGGGTGCGACGGGTGCAGTGGCACCCGTCGCGATTTTCAGTGTCTGCAAAGCAGACACTGAAAATCTTTGTGGGGCCCTGTTAGGGGGCCCCTGCACTGCCCATGCCAGTGGCATGGGCAGTGCAGGGGCCCCACGACACCCGTTCCTGCCAGCCTCTTCCTGGCGGTGTAAACCGCCAGGAACAGGCTGGCGGGAAGGGGGTCGGAATCCCCATGGCGGTGCTGCAAACAGCGCCGCCATGGAGGATTCCCTGGGCCAGGGGAAAACCGGCGGGAAACCGCCAGTTCCCCTTTTCTGACCGCGGCTTTACCGCTGCGGTCAGAATGGCCCGGGAAGCACCGCCAGCCTGTTGGCGGTGCTTCCTCTGCCCTCCACCCTGGCGGTTTGAAACCGCCAGGGTCGGAATGAGGGCCTTAATTCCCTGCAGTACGTCTGATCTCCAAACCTTTTGTGAGCTATCCCTGCTAGCATCCGCTAATGTCTTTTCTACTTTTCTTATTCTTGTCTCAAATTTCTTTTGTTGTTGGTTTCTAGCTATTAGCTCCCAAATTACTAGTGCCTCAAACTGTGCTAGTCTTGGAGGTACTTTCATGTTGTATAGCGCAAATCTTAGATTCTCCAAAACCCTTAGGTTAAATGACCCATGGATAGGGAAAGCTACACTTCCATGCTTCTCTGTTAATTTGCACCATTGCTTTAGCCAAAGACATGGTGCTACACCCTTTTCTTCAATCACGATGTAAGCTGGTGTACCCTCAGGTGGTGTTTCTTCTCCTACCTTTGCTTTAATATAAACATCTCTCCTCATGGCACTCTTAAATGCTTTGAGAAATTTCATCTTTCCATCTTTTATTTTTCTAAAATATGTAATCAATAAGTGACTTTAATTCCCGGAATACTCTTCGTTTGCCTTTCCCCCACCAATTGCACTTCATGGACTGTGTCCAATCCGTGCGCGACCCTTCTCACCAACCAACCTATCCCAGCGCGGCTCCAAGTGACGTCACACTCACACACTGCGGCTGACAAAGTCCTGCGGCTTGTCCTCTTTCATTCGGCTTCACTCAAAAACTAATTTCTGCAATATATCGCGAGCACTAACCAAAAGAAGAAAAAAAAATCTGTTGGTTTACTACAGGAAGGGTCATACAATCGCTTCAGAAACCTTAGGGATTTTTCGCTAGCCTCGGCAGTTATTCCATCTTTCTCGGTTTCCCGCTCTCGCAAGGAAAATTTGACCCGCAAACTTTACTCTCAACTGATCAATGAACTATTCTAGTGCATCTTAGAATTCGTCAAATCTCAAAGTCGAAAATTTTCTTTTGTTCTTCAATATTCATACCGACTTGTTGACCACGCCCGATCAACCTATTAAACCGAACAGATTACAACATCAATCAAGTGTCTCATACACTTTTCAACATACTCCGGAGTCTCTTGACCTCGCAGGGCCCGTCTCAACATCAACAACCACGTGGACAATTTTTCTGCACAAAGCGCTACACACATGTGAAGTTCGACGACTTCCCTACTCTCACACTTTGGAGTCACACTCCTCTAAAACTTCAACTGGAGTTCTTAACCCCCCCCTAAAAATCCTCACAAACTTCTCAATTCATCTGCGGCGATAAGCTGTACAAGCGCAAAACCCTAACTTCACACATACCGTCACTAGAAACGCCGAAAACATTCTCACACCTCCATGTCCTCCATTCGCAAGCTCCGAGATCCCGGGAAAGTCATTGGGGACTTAGGGCATCATCATCTCTCCAACTTGTTTTATCAAAGAAAATTCTAACTTAACTCCGTCTATTGCTCGGATGGGGTCCCAAAGGGCGAAACCATCAATCTCTGCTACCATCTACTGAGAACGCGTCCAGCCCTTATAAATTACTTGTACCTGGACACGTTGGAGGTCGGTGAACCTTTTAGCCGAGTCGGGCTCTCCTCATCCTAGAATAGTCGGGTCACTTAGATCAATAATCAATAACTATTGTAATTGGTACTCAATACTCAATTAATAAATCAGAATAACACCTTAGAAATCAATAACAGTTGGTATTTTGGCGAACCATGAACTTTCAGTCATGAATAACCACACCAGTTTATTAAAAGTTTGTGAATTTATTTCCCTATATTAACAAAGCTAGCACAATGTATATAAGTCTCAAAACCAAATGATATATGTATACGAACATTACTAGCTGTCCATAACAGCGGAAGAAACGCAATCTACGCAAAATCTGAATTATGATACATTCAGTTATGGCAATGCAAATCACTAATATGAGTAACTGTATTTGACTAATTTCATACATTGGTCAGCATAACAAGATTTCAAATTAGCATGGTGCATCGAATGAATACCTCGACTAACCTCTAATTAGCATTGGCATGTGGGGCTTCATGCAAAACAAATTTAGTCAACACAAATTTGGAAAACTTCTAGCTTGAGCCCTATAAAAATAGCAGTTGGTACCTAAAAGGAAAAACACAATGCATAATACAGTTATCCTTTCATATTTACCAAATACAATCAGCATTCAAGAAAAGTCTTTGTCCCTCAGGTACCGGTTCGATCAGCATGGGGCAGATTTCAAAGGGGCAAAGTTAAGGGCAAGTTTCCTTGCGGCAGCAAGGAGAATGGGGCAAAGTTACTGCATGGGCAAGACTCAGCAAATCAAAGTTAAAAGTCTCTAGGGTGAGAATTCTTAAAGTCTCTTTCTCTGGAATAGAGAAAAGGGCATCAGGGTGTCGTCCAAAATGGAGTCTGGCATCTGGCTTCAAATTGGCATCAAGGAAAAAATGGCTGACTTCTCTTTGTCCAGTGAGTTTAAGTAAGAAACGTTCCAAATTCTGCAGGGTCTTCCATTGGAGGGTTCATAGGGTGGTTTTAAATTGGCCAATGAAAAATGTCTTTCTACTAGTACTAATTTATGCATACATTGTCCTTGGAGCCTTGGAACACAAGTTGCAACATGGTTTGCCAATTATTTCGGTATCTGTACCCTTATTGTCCGCACCTGCAGAGACTGACCTTGTATCAAAGGGGATGAAACCGGCCTAGTACGAAACCTTGGAGATAAGTGTATTAGTCATCTCTACTGGAAAAATACAACTTTAAGCAAGAATATATGTTCCATTAGTTCAAGGAAAAGCCACGCAGTTAGAATTTGAAACCAGGCAACTAGGCCAAAGCCTCTACTAAATTTAAGCTAAGCATAAAACAGTTTCAATAAGAAATCATGGCACACATTTGCAATTATGACAGATTACTACAATTTTCAATTCTTCATGATTAATAAAGCTCGTTTACAATTATGGCGAACTACCCCGAGGGCACAATTTCCCTCGTACATTATTTTCTTTACTAAAATCACACTACATTATACGATTTTGGTTACATGATATATGAATATATGTTGGACCCTCTTTTTCTGCGTCATCAATTCCATGGGTGTTGCATGGGAACACCCAAAGCAACACCCATGGAATGCATGTTTCACGCAGTGGTATGCGTGAAAGGGGTCCATATTTACAGGCCATGGAAAGTCACTCAAAGTGGCTTTCTGTGGCCTTGAAATATGGACTGGCACACTGCGCCAGTGGAGCGTAATAAAATAACCGTTCTGGTGGCGCATTGTGCCACTAGGGCCGCTATAATGAGGCCCTTAATCTGAAATAGAATTTTAAGTCAATGGCCTCCTATCTATGCTTTAGCCACTGATAAGTCATGCTAGTAAAAATGCCTTGCACATATTCTTGAAATGAGGAAAATGGCACACACCATTACCATGCTTAAAAGCATTCTGTGACTTGAACGGTTTGTAAAGTTAGCCACCCATGGATTATGCATTCTTCAACAATGTAAAATGTTGCAGTATTTTCAATTAACATGTGGAAATAAATAGCTGTACCTTTATCAATCTCAAATTGATATGAAAATTGTTGATACCACTAGATGACAACTCTTTAATGTCAGCATATGCACACAAATCTGTGGGTGAATAATGTATTGTAAACATGCACCTTGACTTTCCTCGCATATTTTTTCAACCGAAACTCACATAAGTTTGCACTCAGTATCTCCCTTGTTTAAATTGCACTTAAACTCACCATGCTTAAATATTCACTAAACTGAATCGGAATTGTCTCTAGGACTGCATTCTCATATTTTATAGATGAGCACATGTACATACAGTCAATGCATGCTTTGTTTCTTTGTGGGCCCTCTACTACTCACTTTCCTTTCTAAAATGATCAAGCGGTTTCAGTAATTTAAGGGGCAGTAACTTGGGTGATTTCATCAGTGAATTCATCAATTATGTAATTTGAGATATCTTCAATGATGCCACCAATTATGTCTTTTAAAATGTCATGAGTAATGTAATATGTGAGGTCATAAGCAGCACACTGAACTATAACTGACACATTTAAGTGTTTTATTTTTATTTTTAAGTGGTAGTTTTTAACTCATTTCAGCACCTAACTAAAATGTTGCTTTCACTGTTGTTTTTTTGTGTGAATTTCTAGGTTATTTTTTTCTTGCCAGCTAAGATCTTCTTACCATATCTAACTATAAACTCACGTTAACCTTTGTTTAAGTGTGAATTCCTAGTGTTTTTTTAATGTTAAGGAAGATCGTGTTACCATACCTGACTAACATCTATTTAACCTTTGTGTTTTTTTTTCACTGAATTTCTAGTTTAAAAAATAATAATAAATTCAGCCAACATCTCTACACTGTGTGCAGCCTTCAGCCACACTTAACAGGGGATTGGCACAGGGCCACCCCCTTCTGATGACTAACCCACCACAGCCTGCCCTCTGTAGCCAGCTTGCGCCCCTGCCCCTCTCCTGGTTGCCTCTGCTCTATATCTGCATGCCCTGCCCCTAACTCGTGTCGTCTTTGGTCAGCCAACTTTCCCGGCCCGCTTCTCCCTGCCCTGTGCTCCCTGTCTGCCCTGTGCTGCAGGCCCTCCCACCTGTACTCCTTGGTCAGCTTACTGCCCGCCCCCTCTTACTTGCCATCCATTCTCCATGTGTGTGCTCCTGGTCCTTTTTGCCTGCCCTCTGTGGTCGATTAATATGCCTCTGGTCATGCCATACTGCCCTCTGTGGTACAATTGCTCCCCCATCCACTGCCCCCTGATCTCTATTCTCCATGTGCATGCCCCTGCCCCTCCTTCCTTCCTTCCCCCTCACTCCTGCCCTACATGGTACACTGTGCTGACCCTTCCTCCGCAGGCCTAATCTTCATGGTTAGATTGCTGCCTCTGCCCCCTTCTTCCTGCCCTCCTTTCACCATGTGTGTGCCCCTGTCCCATCCTGGTTAGCCTGTTGTGGACAGCATACTGCTCCTGCTCATGCAGGCCTGGCCTACATGGTCAGCTTGCTGCCCCTGCTCCTGTCCCTCTTCTGCCTTCCCTTGTGCGCACCCCTGACCCCTCCCACCTGCCCTCTATGGTCCGTTCTGCTGCCCCTGCCTATGCAGGCCTTTTCTCCATGGTCTACTTGCTGCCCTCCTCCTCCTCCTCCCTGCCTTCTCCGTCCTGCCCTGCATGGTCTTTGGTGCTGCCACTGCACTCCTGCTTGGCCTCCATGCTTAAGCTTGCTGCTCCTACACACCTCCTTCCTGCACTCTGTTGTCTGAAACCATTCCCCTACACCCACACTACAGCCTTGCATTGTGCTGCCTTTCTCGCTCCAACCTGCCCTTTATGGATAGCTTGCTGCACCTGTCCTGCACCCCCCTGCTCTCCGTAGTCCACCTCTCTCCTGTATCCCATGGTCCATTGAGCTGCCACTGCCCTCTTGCATGCCCTTCACCACCATTATGCTGCTACTGCCCAACCCACCTGCCCTGTGCCCCTGTCCCTGAAACCTCTTGCTGCCTTTCGTCATCCAGGTCCATGCCCCTATCCCCTCCCTCCCTCCAGCCCTTCCTGGTCCATTGTGTTGCCCCTCCCTCACACTCTCAATGGCCCATTGTGCTACTACTGCCCCTCCTGCCTGCCCTGCATGGTTTCCTTCCAGCCCCTAACCTCTCTCTTCTGCCCTCCATGGTCCTTTGTGCATGCCCCTGCTCCTCCTTCTTGCCCATCAAGATCAGCTGTGTTCTCGCCTGCCACACATGGTCTGTTGTGCTGCCACTGCACCTGCCACTTGCACTGCATGATCATCCTGCTGCCCTGCCTCTAAGCCCCTTCCACCTTCCCTCTGTTGTGTGCTCTGATGCCCTTCCTCCTACCCTGCATGGTGCATTGTGCTTCCACTACCCCCCTGCCTGCCCTGCATGATCAGCTTGCTGCTCATGCCCTTGCCCCCTCCCTTCTGCCCTTCTTGGTCCATGGTGCTGCCAGAACCCTCAAGCCTGCCCTGTGTGGTCAGCATGCTGCTCTTGCATTCCTCGTCCCTGCCCTCTGTTGTCAGTGGGCTTGCCCCAGCCACCACCCTCTTGCTGTCCATGGTCAGTTAAGCTGCCACTACTTTTCCCGCCTGCCCTACATGGCCTGTTGTGCTGACACTGCTCCAGCTTGCAGCCTCTGTTCCCCTCTGATCCCTCTGTTGTCCGAGTCTGTGCCACTAATGCCTCCCTCCTGCCCTTCATGGTCCATTGTGTTGCCAATGCCCTTCCCTCCTTCCCTCCATGGTTCGCTGTGCTGCCACTCCCCCTCCCACGTGTGCTGCATAGTCCATTGCACTGCCACTGCCCCTTTCGCCTACCTGGTGTGGTCATCCTTTTGCTCCTGTCCTGTTCCCTTCCTCCCTGCCCTCTGTTGTCTGAGTTCATGCACCTATACTCCCCCACCAGCCCTCAACGGCCAATTGGCATGCCTCTACCCCCTTTGTCCTGCATTCCATGGTCTGTTGTGCTTCCACTGACCCTCCTGCCTGCCCTGCATGGACATCTTGCTACCCTCTCCCTGTCGTCCAATGTACATCTGCAGGACCCCTCTCTCCTGCTTTGTGCTGCCCACTGGCTTTTCCATCTGCCCTGCATAGTCAGCTTGCTCTCCCTCCCTCCTTTTCCGTTGCTCTCTTTTGTCTGTGTGCGTGATCCTGTCCACTCCCTTTTGCCCTCCATGGTCTGTTGTGCTACCACAACCCTCAGCCTGTCTTGTGAGGTCTATTGTGCTGTCATAGTCCATGCCACCTACACTGCCTGGTCAGCTTACTGCCCCTGTGACCTCCCTCCCACCTTCCATTGTCCAAGTCTGTGCCCCTACCCCATCCCTATTGCCTTCCAGAGTCCGTTGTGCTGCAATTGCCCCTTCCTTCTGCCCTCAAGGGTTCATTGTGCTGCAATAGCCTCCCCTGTCTTTCCTGCATGGTTGACTTGCTGCCCTTGACCCTTTTCCCATCGCCCTCCATGAGTCACTGTTCTGCAGTCTCCCTCCCACCAGCCATTTGTGGTCCATTGTGCTGCCACTGCTCCTGTTGCCTACCCAGCGAGGTCAGCTTGCTGCCTCTGCCCCTGCTCTGCCCACCTGCCCTATGTTGTCCAAGTATGCACACCTGCCCCGTCCCTCGCCACAGTGTTTTAATGAACTAGAGTGCTAACAGGAAGCTCTAGTGAATCTACAGCAAGTATGCTCTCATTTTAGCTTCTGGAGCATTTTCTATTACCTCTATGAGAAAATCATGAAAGAAAACAGTTTTCTTTCAAATAGTGGTTATAAAATCCCAGTAGTGGATCAACATTTTACAGAGAGTGAAATCAGCTTAGAATACGCCACGATTCCAAAACTCAGTATCGTACCACCAATAAATGATTTCTATTATAAATAAAATCTGTTATCACCCTTTATATGTGTTCCTTTTTGTAGCCCTCAAAAACATGCTTTTACCACAATGCATTTCAATATATACCATGTTTCAGAGTCCTGTAATAGCTTGCATGACATGTCAACCATGTTGTAGCCAGCCAATCATGGGGGAGGGGCATGCCTCTGGGTGCCCCCCTCCCCCCCCAACACACACATTTCCTTTGGGAGTCAGGTGCTCACTCTGCCCCTTTTATGTATAGTTTTAATTCATTTTCAGGGAACAGGGACCAATCCTTGTAATGGCTGCCACAACATATTGTTCAGGTTCCAACCAACAAGGATTGACTAATCCCCTTTAAAGTGGCCAGTCAGAGCATATTTGGAAACTAACAGTTCTGATACCACTTAACTTGAACACTGATTTCTCAAAAACGACTGACAAAGAAAGCATGCTTTCTGAGTAAAGATTAGCCTTGTGCCAAATTTGGTATAATTCTGCTCAGCCATTTTTTTGGATCACCTCTTAAAATTCCTATGGGAAAATTATATGAGAAAGGGAATTTTGGGACCCCAGCCTCTTTTTCTCAGCCTCTGCTTGTAGTATTATAAAGGCCCATATTTCCCATCTGTGAGAAAAGTGGCATATTAGTTGGGGCGGTTTTAAGACCTCTCCACGTAATAATGTCATTATTACGAATCAGGTTCAGTTAGGTTTCTTTAAATTAAAACTTAGGCCCTGTTTCAAAAGGGGTCTAGCGCCTCCTTGTGCCACATTAATGTCATTTTTTGGATGCTATTGTAGCCCAATGAGGCCAAATTCGCAGTGCCATATTTTAAAAGTGCAAAAACAACAGATGACGGACAGAATGCAGAACAAGTCAAACATTCACCCCCAGTCACAGATCTGAGTTTAATCCGTCATTTTTTTTTTGCTTGCCATGTCATTTCAGTTTGGACCCAGCCATATACAAATCAGTCTTGACCCTGTTCCCCATGGGACCAGTCCAGTCCGAACTGCCAGGCAAGGCCCTCCCTGTACCAGGAACAAGCATCCTGGGACCAGTTTCAGGGTATCACCCTTCATCAGCAATGCTAGCTTCCTTTTGTGTTGCTATTTTTACAAAGTGGTGCAATGCATGCATTGGCTACAATGGGCCCCTATGTAGTGTTCAGGGTTAGCACCAAAATGTCTCTAACCCTGAACAGTACATCAATAGCATCAGAAATTCTGACGCTATTGCTCCCCACCCTGCGTCATGATGCGCCATATTTTAAATATGGCACACACATGGTGGCAGTAGGGGGGCACTAAGGGGTTCAAGGAAAGTGGTACTGCACTGGGTGCAGAGCCACTTTTCTTAAATCTGCCCCTTAGTTCAGTCCTGGGTAGCCAAGGCACAGAGCAGTCAGACTTAACTCATATGAAAACAAGTGTAAAGCATTTATCAGTAGCAAAAGTATCAAATGGTAAGGAACACAACATAATAAAAATCCCACTCCAGATTAAAAACAAAGAATTTAGCTCTCTATTTAATTAGTCACCAAAACGACAAAAATCAGATGGAGGGAACCGAATTTAATATTTTTGCAAGATTTTCATAAATCGCTGCTTTGTACTTCAAAATGTTTAAAAAAGTCTTTAAAAATGTGTAAATCGTTGTTTTTCACTCTTAATGGTAGTCCATGAGCCTCGAACATGACGGTCGGCCGAAAGTCAGTTTCAGTCCAACAGTGATGGAGTTCACGGTCAGATGCAGGTACAGGGCTGGTCCCGGTCAAGATTTTACCTTCCCACTTAAAAGCTTTTATGGTTCTTTCTTTCCTCAGTGGTTAGGTCGGCGACATACTCTGTAGTTTGAGTCCGACCTTGGGTTTGATGCCCGTGGATCAGCTTAGTCCATGTGTCCAGTGAAAGCCTCAGTTCTCAAGGCGTTCAAGGCTATCTTCAAATGAACAAGTGGCAGTAGTCTATGAGGCTCAGCGCTCAGAAACCAATGGGGTCTGGGATCAGAAACCATTGTCTTTGACTTTTGCACACAAGTTGTAGTATTATGGAGAGAAAGAGTACACTCTAGCACTAGCCAAAAGTCGAGGGCCTAAGAGGTCCCCCAAGAGATATCTTGGGGGCCATTACTCGATTTCTCAGTGGACCAGGGAAGTCCAGTCAAACCGAGGGCAGACTGGCAAGCTGAGCACTTGGCAGGTGCAGGATTGCTTTGGCATTTGTGTCCCTGCTGCTTCACAGGAGGCTAGCCAACTAGCCCTTAGGGTCCACTCACTGGTCCTTGGCACAAGTGGGAACAGGTCGAGCCCTTTCAGTCTCTCTCACCGGTTCAACAGCAGGAGCAACCATCACCTTTTTGAAGTACTGTTTTGGCTGAGTAGGTGCAGCAGGTACAGTCTTGGTGCAGCCTTTCTTTCTGAGGTGCACAGGTTCAGAAGGTGCAGTCTTTCCTACGTTCTTTCCGAATCCAGCGGTGTTCTGAGATTAGAGGTCAGGGGTGTCACTGCTATGCCAATTATGAGCTTGTGGGTGAGGGAGACTCACTAGCCAATGGGGCTTCAGTTGCCACAGGGCAACCCTAACCATTTTTCAACACTTCCTGTTGGGATGGAATTAAACAATCCAACAGTGTATCTCTCTGTCCAAATCCAAGATGTCGGTACCCTTCTTCCCTGGGACACAGCCATTGGCACACATCTGAGGTGTGTCCAGTATAATGAGCCACCTCTCCCGGAAAACTGTTTCTGCAATGGGCTTTCCCCCTCAGGAGAAGGAGCCAGCCTGTGCTCCTAGACATTGGAACGTGCAAGTTACAGTGTGGCTCACATTTGCCTCTTGGCGGCAGCAGCCCTTTTGAAACTGGGCCATCCGTGGCCACCACCAGTGGTTCACACCTCCTCCTACCTGCAGAATCTTTGTTTCTCTTCCTGGGATCGCTTCACACCTCTTAGCAGGAGGGCAACAGGCGGTCTCGGGTAGCAACTGCTGCAGCTAATCAAAAGCAGCTAGTAGAAGTTTGAGGCAAGAAAGTGCTAGCGCAGGTGTTTTCATAAAAACTATTAATGAGTGTTTATGTATTTTGGATAATAAGTTTATGTAGAAAAATAAAATAACGTAGAAAAATAATGCACACATTGAAAATGTGATAACGAAGAATGGCCACCATTGTTAACGAAGTGTACTAAATTAATGATTAAATAATATGAAATGTTGAATATATTCGACTAATGCAGTAGTATGTCATATTAAGGGTTATGAATTAATCTTTAGCTTTATTAATTGTAGGCCTTAACCTAGCGAGTGTCTTGGCCTAGTTGCAAGGCCTCATGTGAAGCTGTATTTCTTAGCGTTTCATAAAAATGCTGACCAAGGAAGTTAAACTGTCAATTTCTATTGCATTGTTTAAATGTGTTCATAACGGAAGCTTCTTGTGTGAGCCGACTGCTAGGAGATTATGGCCCTCATTATGACTCCGGTGGGCGGCGGAGGCCACCCGCCAGAATTCCGCCCTCCGTAATACCGCTCCGCGGTCAGAAGACCGCGGAGGGTATTATGAGTTTTTCCCTGGGCTGGCAGGCGGTCTCCAAAAGACCGCCCGCCAGCCCAGGGAAAAACTCCCTTCCCACGAGGATGCCGGCTCGTAATAGAGCCGGCGGAGTGGGAAGGTGCGACGGGTGCTGTTGCACCCGTCGCGTATTTCACTGTCTGCAAGGCAGACAGTGAAATACATTTTGGGGCCCTCTTACGGGGGCCCCTGCAGTGCCCATGCAGTTGGCATGGGCACTGCAGGGGCCCCCAGGGGCCCCGCGACTCCCCCTCCCGCCATCCGGTTCCCGGCGGGAGAACCGCCAGGAACTGGATGGCGGGAGGGGGAGTCGGAATCCCCAAGCCGGCGCAGCAAGCTGCGCCGGCTTGGAGGATTCCTTGGGGGCAGCGGGAAACCGGCTAAGCCGCCGCGGTCAGAATGCCCCGCGGGGCACCGCCGGCCTGTCGGCGGTGCCTCCGCGTCCAGCGGCCCTGGCGGTTACAAACCGCCAGGGTCGTAATGAGGGCCTATGTTCTTACTAATGCAGCATTTTATATGCAATGTGTGTGAGACTAACTTTCCCAGCACAAGAACAATGAAGATACTGACTAGAGTAGAAGCTGCAACAATATTGTTATCTGACAAGCCGGATGAAGAGGACATTACAAGACAAACCAATCAACAACATGTGAACAGAGTAATATTATAATTCATAGATTTGGGATTTTAGTTTTATTGGACAGAGTGCGAATTTACGATTAACTGACCAATGGGGTTTTGGGGGGTAGTTTTAACAGTTTTGACTTAACAAGAGGACATTCTGAGGGAAGACAGCTTACTGCCCATTTTTCTTGACCGAAAGGTTACTATTTTCTTATGCGTCTTGGCAAGAACGGTTTGTAAAGTTAGCCACCCATGGATTATGCATTCTTCAACAATGTAAAATGTTGCAGTATTTTCAATTAACATGTGGAAATAAATAGCTGTACCTTTATCAATCTCAAATTGATATGAAAATTGTTGATACCACTAGATGACAACTCTTTAATGTCAGCATATGCACACAAATCTGTGGGTGAATAATGTATTGTAAACATGCACCTTGACTTTCCTCGCATATTTTTTCAACCGAAACTCACATAAGTTTGCACTCAGTATCTCCCTTGTTTAAATTGCACTTAAACTCACCATGCTTAAATATTCACTAAACTGAATCGGAATTGTCTCTAGGACTGCATTCTCATATTTTATAGATGAGCACATGTACATACAGTCAATGCATGCTTTGTTTCTTTGTGGGCCCTCTACTACTCACTTTCCTTTCTAAAATGATCAAGCGGTTTCAGTAATTTAAGGGGCAGTAACTTGGGTGATTTCATCAGTGAATTCATCAATTATGTAATTTGAGATATCTTCAATGATGCCACCAATTATGTCTTTTAAAATGTCATGAGTAATGTAATATGTGAGGTCATAAGCAGCACACTGAACTATAACTGACACATTTAAGTGTTTTATTTTTATTTTTAAGTGGTAGTTTTTAACTCATTTCAGCACCTAACTAAAATGTTGCTTTCACTGTTGTTTTTTTGTGTGAATTTCTAGGTTATTTTTTTCTTGCCAGCTAAGATCTTCTTACCATATCTAACTATAAACTCACGTTAACCTTTGTTTAAGTGTGAATTCCTAGTGTTTTTTTAATGTTAAGGAAGATCGTGTTACCATACCTGACTAACATCTATTTAACCTTTGTGTTTTTTTTTCACTGAATTTCTAGTTTAAAAAATAATAATAAATTCAGCCAACACCTCTACACTGTGTGCAGCCTTCAGCCACACTTAACAGGGGATTGGCACAGGGCCACCCCCTTCTGATGACTAACCCACCACAGCCTGCCCTCTGTAGCCAGCTTGCGCCCCTGCCCCTCTCCTGGTTGCCTCTGCTCTATATCTGCATGCCCTGCCCCTAACTCGTGTCGTCTTTGGTCAGCCAACTTTCCCGGCCCGCTTCTCCCTGTCCTGTGCTCCCTGTCTGCCCTGTGCTGCAGGCCCTCCCACCTGTACTCCTTGGTCAGCTTACTGCCCGCCCCCTCTTACTTGCCATCCATTCTCCATGTGTGTGCTCCTGGTCCTTTTTGCCTGCCCTCTGTGGTCGATTAATATGCCTCTGGTCATGCCATACTGCCCTCTGTGGTACAATTGCTCCCCCATCCACTGCCCCCTGATCTCTATTCTCCATGTGCATGCCCCTGCCCCTCCTTCCTTCCTTCCCCCTCACTCCTGCCCTACATGGTACACTGTGCTGACCCTTCCTCCGCAGGCCTATTCTTCATGGTTAGATTGCTGCCTCTGCCCCCTTCTTCCTGCCCTCCTTTCACCATGTGTGTGCCCCTGTCCCATCCTGTTTAGCCTGTTGTGGACAGCATACTGCTCCTGCTCATGCAGGCCTGGCCTACATGGTCAGCTTGCTGCCCCTGCTCCTGTCCCTCTTCTGCCTTCCCTTGTGCGCACCCCTGACCCCTCCCACCTGCCCTCTATGGTCCGTTCTGCTGCCCCTGCCTATGCAGGCCTTTTCTCCATGGTCTACTTGCTGCCCTCCTCCTCCTCCTCCCTGCCTTCTCCGTCCTGCCCTGCATGGTCTTTGGTGCTGCCACTGCACTCCTGCTTGGCCTCCATGCTTAAGCTTGCTGCTCCTACACACCTCCTTCCTGCACTCTGTTGTCTGAAACCATTCCCCTACACCCACACTACAGCCTTGCATTGTGCTGCCTTTCTCGCTCCAACCTGCCCTTTATGGATAGCTTGCTGCACCTGTCCTGCACCCCCCTGCTCTCCGTAGTCCACCTCTCTCCTGTATCCCATGGTCCATTGAGCTGCCACTGCCCTCTTGCATGCCCTTCACCACCATTATGCTGCTACTGCCCAACCCACCTGCCCTGTGCCCCTGTCCCCCTGTCCCTGAAACCTCTTGCTGCCTTTCGTCATCCAGGTCCATGCCCCTATCCCCTCCCTCCAGCCCTTCCTGGTCCATTGTGTTGCCCCTCCCTCACACTCTCAATGGCCCATTGTGCTACTACTGCCCCTCCTGCCTGCCCTGCATGGTTTCCTTCCAGCCCCTAACCTCTCTCTTCTGCCCTCCATGGTCCTTTGTGCATGCCCCTGCTCCTCCTTCTTGCCCATCAAGATCAGCTGTGTTCTCGCCTGCCACACATGGTCTGTTGTGCTGCCACTGCACCTGCCACTTGCACTGCATGATCATCCTGCTGCCCTGCCTCTAAGCCCCTTCCACCTTCCCTCTGTTGTGTGCTCTGATGCCCTTCCTCCTACCCTGCATGGTGCATTGTGCTTCCACTACCCCCCTGCCTGCCCTGCATGATCAGCTTGCTGCTCATGCCCTTGCCCCCTCCCTTCTGCCCTTCTTGGTCCATGGTGCTGCCAGAACCCTCAAGCCTGCCCTGTGTGGTCAGCATGCTGCTCTTGCATTCCTCGTCCCTGCCCTCTGTTGTCAGTGGGCTTGCCCCAGCCACCACCCTCTTGCTGTCCATGGTCAGTTAAGCTGCCACTACTTTTCCCGCCTGCCCTACATGGCCTGTTGTGCTGACACTGCTCCAGCTTGCAGCCTCTGTTCCCCTCTGATCCCTCTGTTGTCCGAGTCTGTGCCACTAATGCCTCCCTCCTGCCCTTCATGGTCCATTGTGTTGCCAATGCCCTTCCCTCCTTCCCTCCATGGTTCGCTGTGCTGCCACTCCCCCTCCCACGTGTGCTGCATAGTCCATTGCACTGCCACTGCCCCTTTCGCCTGCCTGGTGTGGTCATCCTTTTGCTCCTGTCCTGTTCCCTTCCTCCCTGCCCTCTGTTGTCTGAGTTCATGCACCTATACTCCCCCACCAGCCCTCAATGGCCGATTGGCATGCCTCTACCCCCTTTGTCCTGCATTCCATGGTCTGTTGTGCTTCCACTGACCCTCCTGCCTGCCCTGCATGGACATCTTGCTACCCTCTCCCTGTCGTCCAATGTACATCTGCAGGACCCCTCTCTCCTGCTTTGTGCTGCCCACTGGCTTTTCCATCTGCCCTGCATAGTCAGCTTGCTCTCCCTCCCTCCTTTTCCGTTGCTCTCTTTTGTCTGTGTGCGTGATCCTGTCCACTCCCTTTTGCCCTCCATGGTCTGTTGTGCTACCACAACCCTCAGCCTGTCTTGTGAGGTCTATTGTGCTGTCATAGTCCATGCCACCTACACTGCCTGGTCAGCTTACTGCCCCTGTGACCTCCCTCCCACCTTCCATTGTCCAAGTCTGTGCCCCTACCCCATCCCTATTGCCTTCCAGAGTCCGTTGTGCTGCAATTGCCCCTTCCTTCTGCCCTCAAGGGTTCATTGTGCTGCAATAGCCTCCCCTGTCTTTCCTGCATGGTTGACTTGCTGCCCTTGACCCTTTTCCCATCGCCCTCCATGAGTCACTGTTCTGCAGTCTCCCTCCCACCAGCCATTTGTGGTCCATTGTGCTGCCACTGCTCCTGTTGCCTACCCAGCGAGGTCAGCTTGCTGCCTCTGCCCCTGCTCTGCCCACCTGCCCTATGTTGTCCAAGTATGCACACCTGCCCCGTCCCTCGCCACAGTGTTTTAATGAACTAGAGTGCTAACAGGAAGCTCTAGTGAATCTACAGCAAGTATGCTCTCATTTTAGCTTCTGGAGCATTTTCTATTACCTCTATGAGAAAATCATGAAAGAAAACAGTTTTCTTTCAAATAGTGGTTATAAAATCCCAGTAGTGGATCAACATTTTACAGAGAGTGAAATCAGCTTAGAATACGCCACGATTCCAAAACTCAGTATCGTACCACCAATAAATGATTTCTATTATAAATAAAATCTGTTATCACCCTTTATATGTGTTCCTTTTTGTAGCCCTCAAAAACATGCTTTTACCACAATGCATTTCAATATATACCATGTTTCAGAGTCCTGTAATAGCTTGCATGGCATGTCAACCATGTTGTAGCCAGCCAATCATGGGGGAGGGGCATGCCTCTGGGTGCCCCCCTCCCCCCCCAACACACACATTTCCTTTGGGAGTCAGGTGCTCACTCTGCCCCTTTTATGTATAGTTTTAATTCATTTTCAGGGAACAGGGACCAATCCTTGTAATGGCTGCCACAACATATTGTTCAGGTTCCAACCAACAAGGATTGACTAATCCCCTTTAAAGTGGCCAGTCAGAGCATATTTGGAAACTAACAGTTCTGATACCACTTAACTTGAACACTGATTTCTCAAAAACGACTGACAAAGAAAGCATGCTTTCTGAGTAAAGATTAGCCTTGTGCCAAATTTGGTATAATTCTGCTCAGCCATTTTTTTGGATCACCTCTTAAAATTCCTATGGGAAAATTATATGAGAAAGGGAATTTTGGGACCCCAGCCTCTTTTTCTCAGCCTCTGCTTGTAGTATTATAAAGGCCCATATTTCCCATCTGTGAGAAAAGTGGCATATTAGTTGGGGCGGTTTTAAGACCTCTCCACGTAATAATGTCATTATTACGAATCAGGTTCAGTTAGGTTTCTTTAAATTAAAACTTAGGCCCTGTTTCAAAAGGGGTCTAGCGCCTCCTTGTGCCACATTAATGTCATTTTTTGGATGCTATTGTAGCCCAATGAGGCCAAATTCGCAGTGCCATATTTTAAAAGTGCAAAAACAACAGATGACGGACAGAATGCAGAACAAGTCAAACATTCACCCCCAGTCACAGATCTGAGTTTAATCCGTCATTTTTTTTTTGCTTGCCATGTCATTTCAGTTTGGACCCAGCCATATACAAATCAGTCTTGACCCTGTTCCCCATGGGACCAGTCCAGTCCGAACTGCCAGGCAAGGCCCTCCCTGTACCAGGAACAAGCATCCTGGGACCAGTTTCAGGGTATCACCCTTCATCAGCAATGCTAGCTTCCTTTTGTGTTGCTATTTTTACAAAGTGGTGCAATGCATGCATTGGCTACAACGGGCCCCTATGTAGTGTTCAGGGTTAGCACCAAAATGTCTCTAACCCTGAACAGTACATCAATAGCATCAGAAATTCTGACGCTATTGCTCCCCACCCTGCGTCATGATGCGCCATATTTTAAATATGGCACACACATGGTGGCAGTAGGGGGGCACTAAGGGGTTCAAGGAAAGTGGTACTGCACTGGGTGCAGAGCCACTTTTCTTAAATCTGCCCCTTAGTTCAGTCCTGGGTAGCCAAGGCACAGAGCAGTCAGACTTAACTCATATGAAAACAAGTGTAAAGCATTTATCAGTAGCAAAAGTATCAAATGGTAAGGAACACAACATAATAAAAATCCCACTCCAGATTAAAAACAAAGAATTTAGCTCTCTATTTAATTAGTCACCAAAACGACAAAAATCAGATGGAGGGAACCGAATTTAATATTTTTGCAAGATTTTCATAAATCGCTGCTTTGTACTTCAAAATGTTTAAAAAAGTCTTTAAAAATGTGTAAATCGTTGTTTTTCACTCTTAATGGTAGTCCATGAGCCTCGAACATGACGGTCGGCCGAAAGTCAGTTTCAGTCCAACAGTGATGGAGTTCACGGTCAGATGCAGGTACAGGGCTGGTCCCGGTCAAGATTTTACCTTCCCACTTAAAAGCTTTTATGGTTCTTTCTTTCCTCAGTGGTTAGGTCGGCGACATACTCTGTAGTTTGAGTCCGACCTTGGGTTTGATGCCCGTGGATCAGCTTAGTCCATGTGTCCAGTGAAAGCCTCAGTTCTCAAGGCGTTCAAGGCTATCTTCAAATGAACAAGTGGCAGTAGTCTATGAGGCTCAGCGCTCAGAAACCAATGGGGTCTGGGATTGACTTTTGCACACAAGTTGTAGTATTATGGAGAGAAAGAGTACACTCTAGCACTAGCCAAAAGTCGAGGGCCTAAGAGGTCCCCCAAGAGATATCTTGGGGGCCATTACTCGATTTCTCAGTGGACCAGGGAAGTCCAGTCAAACCGAGGGCAGACTGGCAAGCTGAGCACTTGGCAGGTGCAGGATTGCTTTGGCATTTGTGTCCCTGCTGCTTCACAGGAGGCTAGCCAACTAGCCCTTAGGGTCCACTCACTGGTCCTTGGCACAAGTGGGAACAGGTCGAGCCCTTTCAGTCTCTCTCACCGGTTCAACAGCAGGAGCAACCATCACCTTTTTGAAGTACTGTTTTGGCTGAGTAGGTGCAGCAGGTACAGTCTTGGTGCAGCCTTTCTTTCTGAGGTGCACAGGTTCAGAAGGTGCAGTATTTCCTACGTTCTTTCCGAATCCAGCGGTGTTCTGAGATTAGAGGTCAGGGGTGTCACTGCTATGCCAATTATGAGCTTGTGGGTGAGGGAGACTCACTAGCCAATGGGGCTTCAGTTGCCACAGGGCAACCCTAACCATTTTTCAACACTTCCTGTTGGGATGGAATTAAACAATCCAACAGTGTATCTCTCTGTCCAAATCCAAGATGTCGGTACCCTTCTTCCCTGGGACACAGCCATTGGCACACATCTGAGGTGTGTCCAGTATAATGAGCCACCTCTCCCGGAAAACTGTTTCTGCAATGGGCTTTCCCCCTCAGGAGAAGGAGCCAGCCTGTGCTCCTAGACATTGGAACGTGCAAGTTACAGTGTGGCTCACATTTGCCTCTTGGCGGCAGCAGCCCTTTTGAAACTGGGCCATCCGTGGCCACCACCAGTGGTTCACACCTCCTCCTACCTGCAGAATCTTTGTTTCTCTTCCTGGGATCGCTTCACACCTCTTAGCAGGAGGGCAACAGGCGGTCTCGGGTAGCAACTGCTGCAGCTAATCAAAAGCAGCTAGTAGAAGTTTGAGGCAAGAAAGTGCTAGCGCAGGTGTTTTCATAAAAACTATTAATGAGTGTTTATGTATTTTGGATAATAAGTTTATGTAGAAAAATAAAATAACGTAGAAAAATAATGCACACATTGAAAATGTGATAACGAAGAATGGCCACCATTGTTAACGAAGTGTACTAAATTAATGATTAAATAATATGAAATGTTGAATATATTCGACTAATGCAGTAGTATGTCATATTAAGGGTTATGAATTAATCTTTAGCTTTATTAATTGTAGGCCTTAACCTAGCGAGTGTCTTGGCCTAGTTGCAAGGCCTCATGTGAAGCTGTATTTCTTAGCGTTTCATAAAAATGCTGACCAAGGAAGTTAAACTGTCAATTTCTATTGCATTGTTTAAATGTGTTCATAACGGAAGCTTCTTGTGTGAGCCGACTGCTAGGAGATTATGGCCCTCATTATGACTCCGGTGGGCGGCGGAGGCCACCCGCCAGAATTCCGCCCTCCGTAATACCGCTCCGCGGTCAGAAGACCGCGGAGGGTATTATGAGTTTTTCCCTGGGCTGGCGGGCGGTCTCCAAAAGACCGCCCGCCAGCCCAGGGAAAAACTCCCTTCCCACGAGGATGCCGGCAGGAGAACCGCCAGGAACTGGATGGCGGGAGGGGGAGTCGGAATCCCCAAGCCGGCGCAGCAAGCTGCGCCGGCTTGGAGGATTCCTTGGGGGCAGCGGGAAACCGGCTAAGCCGCCGCGGTCAGAATGCCCCGCGGGGCACCGCCGGCCTGTCGGCGGTGCCTCCGCGTCCAGCGGCCCTGGCGGTTACAAACCGCCAGGGTCGTAATGAGGGCCTATGTTCTTACTAATGCAGCATTTTATATGCAATGTGTGTGAGAGTAACTTTCCCAGCACAAGAACAATGAAGATACTGACTAGAGTAGAAGCTGCAACAATATTGTTATCTGACAAGCCGGATGAAGAGGACATTACAAGACAAACCAATCAACAACATGTGAACGGAGTAATATTATAATTCATAGATTTGGGATTTTAGTTTTATTGGACAGAGTGCGAATTTACGATTAACTGACCAATGGGGTTTTGGGGGGTAGTTTTAACAGTTTTGACTTAACAAGAGGACATTCTGAGGGAAGACAGCTTACTGCCCATTTTTCTTGACCGAAAGGTTACTATTTTCTTATGCGTCTTGGCAAGAGACATGCTTAACTTTAATGCTTGAAGACTTTGCCCTTTTAAATTCTGATGCTGAATCCTGATGCCTTGCTGATCGACTGATGTCCTGCGGACGAAGACTGATTCTGCTTTGCTGATCCACCCTGAGGATAGGTATATCCGAATTGTAATTATTATTCATATTTGTTTTTTCTTTCTAGGTACCAACTGCTCTGTTTTGATAGAACCACAATTAGATGGTTTCCAAATTTGTGTTACTAAATTGTGTGCATGAAGCCCAACATGCTGATGCTACTCCGACGTTAGTTAAGGATCCTCACTAATGAATTATGATAACAGGGACTAATGCTTGATGAATTTCTCTGCTAAACTTCATGTACTTCACTTCATTGATGCAGCTGAGTTTGCTATTGATTTGCACCATAACTTTAGAATGTGTCGTAATTCAAGCTTTGACTAGATTAAATTTCTTCTGCCGCTTTGTGCAACCAGTACTTTTTCTGTATGTGTTTCATTTGATTTTGAGATTAATCTACATGAACATAACATTAGCATGGTTAATATAGGGAAATAAATATTCTAAACTTTTACTGAAGGTGTGGTTATTGATGACTGAAAGGTCATGGTGCGCGACAATTACTGACTCCATTGATTATTGATTTATTGATTACTAATGATTATTGATTATTGTGTATTGATTATTGGTTATGTACTGGAGCAATGGTAAGAACATCTTAATTGCGAGTCAAAAGGTTAATTGACCTATTTGCATCCCCTTGTAAGTTTAAGGTCAGACGCGCTAACAGAGATGGTTGCAGACTGATGGTTAGTCTCCTTAAGAGCTTACCATGGATGTCCGGTATAGAATAATAGACGAACAGAGACATGGCAAGAGTCTAATGGTTTGTCTCCTTAAGAGCTTGCCATATATGTCCGGTACAGAGTGACAGGTGTTAACAGAGATAGTAGTAGGATTTAAAATCCCAGATGTGATAGCAGAATTCATTATAATTGAGATTTGGCTTTTGTTTTTCAATGATGATAATTGGAGAGAAAATTATGTTCTCTTAAGTCCAGAAATGACTTTCCCAGATCCTGGATCCTGCTAATGGTTGTTTGAGGATGTTCCCGCCGTTCTAGTGATAGTGAGTGAAATAGGTTGTGCTTCCACAGCTTATGCAAATCCCAGGTGAATTGTGAGGTTTGTGAGGGTTTTAAGGAGTTGCGTACTCCAAATGAAGTTGCAGTAAGAGTGTGTGTACTCCGCAGTATGAGGGTAGGGAAGATGTCAAACTTCATATGAGTGTGGCGCTTTGTGCTCAAAGATTGTCCACGTGGTTGTTGATGTATGGACATAGCGTGGTCTAAGACTCCAGAGTATATTGAAAAGTGTATGAGACATGTAGTTATATGTTGTAAACTGTCTGGTTTAGTAGGCTGATCGGGCGTTGTCAACAAATCAGAGTGTGAGTTAGAGTGAGTGAAAGAAAATTTAGACTGAGATTTGGCGAGTCCTATGTGCACCAGGACAGACCCATTGATCACTTGAGAGTAAAATTTGCGGGTCAAATTTTGTTTGCAAACCTGGGAGACCGAGAAAGAAGGAGTAGCTGTAAGTGTGGGAAGAGCCATCAGTGAAAAATCCGCAAGGTTTCTGAAGCAATTGTGTTACCTTTCCTGTAGTAAACCAGCAGATTTGTGTTTGATTTGTTTTTTGATTAGTGCTCGCAATATTTGCATAAGTTTTGTGTGACTCAGAGAGTTCGGGAGGACTAGCCTTAAGACTTTGTCAGCTGCAGTACGTGTGGGTGTGACGTCATTGGAGCCGCGCTGGGATAGGTAGGTTAGTAAGAAGGGTCACACACGGTTTGGCAGCCGTCCGTGAGAGACAATTGGTTGAGATCGTAGGTGAAAGGAATCTTGGGATTATAAGTCACTTCCTGATTTGATTTTGAATAACAAAAAGGTAGAAACGATGGCATTTTTCAAAGAGTTAAAAAGTGCCCTAAGGGGATATACATATATTACAACAAGTGTAGGCAAGGCTACACCACCAGAAAGGACACCAGCTTACATTGTAATGGAAGAGAAGGGTGTGGTGCCATGTCTTTGGCTAAAGCGATGGTGCAAGTTGACAATGAAAGACGGGAACTTAGCGTTTCCTATAAATGGAACATTTAATTTGAGAGCTTTGGAGCATTTACGGATGGAGCTATATGAATCGAAGCCCCTTCCGAGACCAGCACAGTTGGAGGTATTAGCGATTTGGGAGTTAGTAGCCAGACAGCAACAGCAATTGAAATTTGAGAAGAGGATGAGAAAGGCAGAAAAGACTCTAGCAGGGGCTAGATGGGATTGTGTTCAGAAAGCATGGACAATGGAGACTTTGCACGCCTTAAGTTGTTTCCGGCAATTACGCCGCAGAATGAGAAGGAAGGAAAGAAAGCTACTAGGAAAACTTGTAAAAGCCTGTCCAAGAGTAAGGAGGCTAGAACGTCTTCAAATGAAGAGGAGGACTCAGACTACGAGGAGTTTATTACACAGTTATTGAGAGATCAACCACCACCCTATAGAGTACATGAGAATGGTCCAAGTACCAGTGTTTATCCGACAGCCCCGACGCAGGTTAATGGGACAGCGAGTCCGGTGCAGGTTAATGCTAGCCTGGCACAGAATGTGGTGCAAAGTGGTCTTAATGTGCCCACTACTCCTGTTGTGCAGACCCAGATGCAACCGCCACAGGATGAGAGAATTTATCCTGATGTGCCCATTATGGGAACAAGTTCGAATTTAGTGGTGCCAACGGAACAGGTCGTCCGAGACCGATATTGGTTCAGACTGAGCCAACTCCGATTTTATTGCCCCAAGTGCAACCACAATGCCAAGATTTACTCTAGTGACAGGGACACAGTCAGATGTGACTCCGATGATGAATGAGAACCTGGGAGTTACTCTCCCACAGAGTGTAGGAGCCAGAGCACCCAGGATGCTATATCGCTACCTATTACTGTTGGTCCAGCTGTACCATTATTTGCACAGAAGAAACCGACTGTAGGTGAACAGGGGGCAATTTCCAGACCCTAATGAGGGAAGGACATAATGAACATGTTCGGCTAGTGTCTCCTGTGGGACAGACTTTTGACGGATCAAGATCCTTGTTAGATCTCAGTCCATTGGTTGCACTTCCAGATACGGTATCAGGGCCAAACTTTAGTCAGAGTTTGAATTTATTGATACCGCAGACTCTGAATGAAGTTGCACAGCAGGTGCCACCAGTTCTAGCAAGTAACATTTTGTTACAAGGACTGACAGCTCAGCAATTGACTGAATGGTTAGACAAGCTGAATACCCCGCAGAGTGCCCCTAGAAGAGATGAGCATTTGAATTATACAAGGCTAGGCTTGGAAGCAGGTGAACTCATTGAGGGAACTATGGGGGTGAATAGGTTGGAATCATACACAGAGGCAGAGTTGAGATGTATGTGCCTAAAGATTACAACAGAGGTGATCAATGTACATCAGAGACAGACTCGGCAGAGAAATACCGCATAAAAATCAAGAAAACGAAGCATTTGAAAAGGAGTTACAGATTAGATTTTAAGGTGAAAGATTTGGAACACAAGAGATCTGCCAGAATGAATGCACACCTTAAAGAATTGCTTCAAAGTGCTCAGGCCTGGGGGGCATTAGACAAGTGGGAAGGCAGATGGGTAAAGAAACGATACAAGAGAAAAAGGGATTCCTTGGAGCTGACTGAAAATGTGCAGCAGGATAAAGATCCAGTAAAGATTTTACCAATGAGAGAAATGGCAGGGGCAAATTTTGTTCATGTCCCTTGGAGAAGAAGTGACGTTCTATCATTGACAAATGATTATCAAAAATTGAGAGACAATCCAGTAGAGTGGTATCAGCAGACAGACAGATTCGTAAAACTTGCGAAGTGTTTGTGGAAGGACTTGAACACATTACTAGAGATAGTGGTTCCAGCTTACTTGTGGATTGAGTGTAAGAGGAGTGTGGATAGGCCAACAAGTGAACCGGAGAGAGACAAGAATACAGGTGCACCGTCTCCTGAAGTGATGAAAAATGACTATAAAGTGATTGAGTTTCTGAAATCGAGAATTTCTACCAAGAATATTGATCTGCAGAAGATTGACAGGACAGCTCAGGAAGCAAAGGAGTCGATACATGCATATCAAGCATTACAGTGGTACAGAGACAATTGAGGCAGAAGACAAGCTTCACTTTGTGTTCAGATTTGTGGAAGGATTGAGACCTGAAATTAGCCAGATGATTAAGAGTCATTTGATTTGCTGGCAAGCAAAGCCGATTGATGAGGTGTGGCATGCGAAATACTGTAGTGATGAGATTGAGTTGAAGCAGAAAAAGTTGAAAGAGAAGGCGATGGTGATGCAGATCAAAGCCACTCAAACAGGAGTGCAAGGGAATTTTTCACAGCAATTGACACAGCAGCAGCAGGGAAACATGATGTTTCAGCCTCAGATGAGAGGTAGAGGTCATGGAGGCAATATGAATCGCGGTCCAGACTTGAATACTGTAGTGGTTCAGAATGATGTGCAGGGAATGAAGAAGCTATTGCCATGTTACATTTGCGGAGCCATTGGACATTGGAAACGGGATTGTCCAATGATGGTGCAGGAAGGTGTTGTTCAGCAGAGTAATTACATCAATTCATTCCAGAATGTGAGGGGACCGAGAGTGAGAGGTCCCAATCCAAATTTTCAGAATAATGTGAATCAAGTGCAGAATTTTCAGCTCATGCATCAGGTGCAAATGCCCCGTGCACAAGTGTCACAGTTGCAGCAGATGCAACAACAGGTTCCCATGGTACCTAAACAGCAAATTCAAATACCTCAAGCACCGATGGAGCAGCAACAGATGATGCTTTTTCATCAGGTCACAGGTCAGAAATAGTAATACAGTGTACCAATTCCCATTACACAGTGAGAATGGAATAAATGATGAATGGACGAGTGACAATTCAGATGAGGAGCCATGTGTGCTGGCGAGTTCCCTAGAGATAGATCAAAGAGGACCCTATGTGAAAGGAAAGGTTATGGGTCACAGAGTTTCATGCTTGGTCGACACAGGAGCTACACACTCTACAGTGAGAAGCGCAGAGGTTCCAAACTTGCCTCTTTCAGGAAGAACAGTTCAGGTTGTGGGAGTAGCGAACCAGTATTTGGCAAACCCGATTACAGATCCAGTTCCAGTTGCGATTGGCCATTTTCAGGGATTGCATAATTTTGTAGACTGCGATTCAAGTCCAGTATCCCTCCTGGGAAGAGACTTATTGTGTACAACAGAGTGTTTGATTACTTGCTCAAGTGATGGAATTGAGATTCAGATGAATAGTGATGATGAAGAAGAACAAGCCTCAGAGCTAGAATGTGAAACTACAAATGAGGAGTAACCTTTGATTGAATTTTTCCCGATATTTACAGTAAAAAAGCTTCATCCTGATTTGCATGGAACATAAAAGAGAAGGTGTGGGATTTGACAGGAAAAGTAGTAGGTTTGATAAAGGGAGTCGAGCCAGTCAAAGTTACTGTGAAGCCAAATGCAGTTTTCCCTCAACTTCCACAGGACCACATGCCGCAAGATGTCCTGACGAAAGTAGCCCAGATAATTGCAGATTTTGGGAAGCAAGGGGTCCTGAAAGAAGTATTGAGCAGTCCATGTAACTCAAAAATAATGGGGTTGAAGAAGCCCTGTGGGAAGGTGTGGATTTTTCAGGATTTGAGAAAAACAAATGAGATTGTGGTCAAGTATTGTCCCGTGGTGCCAAATCCAGCTGTGATAATGTTCCAGATTCCATGTGATGCTGAGTGGTTCACTATCATTGATTTGTCACAAACGTTCTTTTCTGTGCCTCTTCATGAGGATAGACAATTTCTCTTTTGTTTCAAATTCCTGGATTGAACTTATTGTTGGTGCAGAATTGCTCAAGGGTTTTCAGAGACACCTTCCATATTCAATCAGATCCTGAAAAAGAATTTGGAGTCATTGGAATTGCCTTTCCAATCGAACTTGGTGCAGTATATTGACGATTTAGTGACTGCGTCCAAAACAAGAAACAAGTGCAAGTATGATACGATTGCCCTATTGAACCATTTGGGAAAGAATGGTCATACAGTGTCTCAGCTGAAATTGCAGTACTGTCAGAAAGTAGTGAAATATTTGGGTCACGAGATTGAAAAGGGTTCAAGAAACCTATCCAGAGAAAGGATTACACCTATATTGCAGTTAAATCCCCCGACTACACAGAGAGATGTCAGGATGTTTTTAGGAATGGTTGGCTATTGTCGCCAATGAATTCCACATTTTTCAGTCATTTCGAGGCCATTGCAGAAGCTGACTCATAAGGAAGTCACTGATCCCATAGTGTTAGACCAGGGTGAAATGAAAGCGTTCACTGAATTGAGAGAAACTTTGTTTAGGGCTCCAGCGTTGGGTATGCCTGATTACACGAAACCTGTCACATTGTTTTGTCATAAGCGTGATGCATTTTCTTTGTCTGTCTTGACACAGGTCCCTGGAGGTGTAAACCGCCCAGTAGAATGTTTTTCAGCTACTTTGAACCCAGTTGCAGCAGCCTTACCGGGTTGTTTGCACGCAGTTGCTGCAGTTGGTCAGAGCCTTACACAGTGTGAAGGCATTGTGATGGGACATCCCCTGACTGTAATGGTCCCTCACTCTATTGAGATTCTACTGATAAGTACGAAAACTCAATATTTGACTGGTGTGAAGTTGACTAGATATGAAACGAGTAGTCTGGGGTCACCAAATGTATCATTGAAAAGATGTACAGTGATGAAACAGGCAACCTTACTTCCGAGTGAAAATGCTGAAATTGAAAAAGAGGAAGATGTTGAGCTTGATTGCCTTGAAGTAACTGACTTGTGCACAAAACCAAAACCTGACATTAGAGATACCCGATTGGAAGAAAATGGCCAAATTATTTTTGTCGATGGTTCTTGTCTGAGAGACAATACAGGGACAGTGAGAGCAGGATATGCTGTGTGCACAATTACTGGTACCTTGGAAGCTTCTTGGCTTTGAGGAGTGTATTCTGCCCAAGAAGCAGAACTGGTATGCCTTACTCGAGTGTGCCATGTTTCTGCTCAGCTGAAAGTTACAATCTATATGGATAGCCAGTATGGATAGTCCATGATTTTGGTCAGTTATGGTCACAGAGGGGTTTCCTGACCTCTTCTGGCTCACCAGTAAGAAATGGTGAGATAATTAAAGAATTGTTACATGCTATTCAAATGCCTGAAAAGATTGCCGTGGTGAAATGCAGTGCACATCGGAAGTCGCAGGACTATGTATCATTGGGAAATGGAGATGCGGATCAAGTCGCAAGGTTTTGCGCATTGCACTGTATAACGTTCAAAGACAAGTGGGAACTGTTACCTGAAGAAGACAAAACTTGTACAAGCTATGCATTAAAAATAATTGACACTTTGGAAGAATTAAAAGCGTTGCAGAATATTGTTGGCAAGGAGGAAAGACGTTGATGGACCAAAATTAAATGTGTGCAAAGACAAGATGAATTGTGGGTTTCAGAAGAGGGTCATTTGGTTTTGTCAAATAGCCTTTTGTCTCAATTGGTGAGGTACTATCTTGGTGAAGCACATATTGGGAGGGATGCAATGGTTCGTTTGTTCAAACATGATTGGTTTAACCCAAAGTTTAGACAAGTTGCTGAAGCAGTTCGCCATTGATGTGTCATTTGCCAACAACTAAATGCAGGAAAAGGGACAGTGGTTAATTTGAGCCACATTGGAAGAGCGGGAGGTCCATTTAGCAGAATGCAAATGGATTTTATTGAGATGTGGAGGTTTGAGATATGTGTTGGTGATTGTTTGTATCTTTAGTCATTGGATTGAAGCGTACCCTACATGAAGAAATGATAGTCTCACAGTAGCAAAACTACTGCTTAGGGAACTGATACTGCGTTTCAAGATTCCAATCTCTTTAGAATCAAATAGGGGAGGTCACTTCAACAATGAAGAAATTAAATTACTGTGTGCAGCATTGAACATTGAGCAGAAGTTGCATTGTAGTTACCGCCCTGAAGCATCAGGACTTGTGGAACAGATGAATGGTACATTGAAGTCAAGAGTTGCAAAGATGTGTGCGTCCACAAATTTGAAATGGACCGACGCATTGCCTTTAGTGTTGATGTAGATGTCAATGAGAAACACACCTGACAGGAAGACAGGATTGTCGTTGCATGAGATACTCATGGGCAGAGCAATACGGTTACCAGCGGTGCCAGCAAATGCACTTGTCAACATTACAGATGATATGGTGTTGGATTACTGCAAAGGTCTGGCTGGTGCTGTTTGCTCTTATTCACAACAGGTGGAGGCCACCACACTGCCACCGATCCATGACCCAGGACACAACCTGAGAGCTGGGACTGGGTTGTGATTCGAAAGCACGTGAGAAAGACGTGTTTGGAGCCTCGTTGGATGGGACCCTATCAGGTGGTTTTGACAACTACCACAGATTCGAAGTGTGCTACGATTCCGAACTGGATTCATGCAAGCCACACGAAGAAAGTGGCATGTCCACTGGATCATGAAGAAGTGTTGTTGAGAGCACCAACAACAGTGAGACAAGTCTCAGGGCCAGACGTAGAACAAAGAGGAACTGAGACCGGATCTGAAATCATTGAGGACGGTTCAGTCACTCCTGTGAGAGACGAGGGAGGAGACCTCCAGGAGGGCAACGGAGAGCCTATCTCAACTGAGGCAGCATGAGAGCCTAGTCAGGGAAGGGGTTTTCCAGAAGCAGATGATCTTGAGAGACAAACAGAGTCATTGCCAGACCCAGAAGTGTAAGTAGTTGAGGTGGATCAAAGTCAATGTGATCTGACTCCTCCTGAACTGGTTGCAGGTCCATCAAGAGAAAACACCACAGAGCAAAGAGAAGGTTCAGGTTTGACTCTGAAGAGAACACTCACAAAGGGCCCACTGAAAGGAGATAAGTGGCCAGAGTCACAAGTGGAGGAAGGGAAAGAAGTGGTTGTTGAACCAACAATCGAGGAAGAAATAGATACCACAAGGAGAGAACATCTAAGTGAAGGAGAGCTGAATGGTGATCAAAAATTTAAAAGAAAGAGAATAGCAAGTCGAAGATACGCAGGTCCTGAATGGTCATATGCAACTACAAACAAATGGCAACAAGAGTTTACGTCTTTTTGTTTTGATAGAGAAGTTTCGGGTGAGTATTTTGGCACGTCAAGGAAGCTAATGAACTGAACCTTTGAAACAATCTGAGAGAAATTTTTGAGAAAGAGACTGTTGAAAGTAACCAGAAGAGACATTGATAACCCGATTTGACTTTTTTGAAACCTGATTTTGACAAAGCTGCTAACAGATTTTGACAAGGGATCCTGGAAGTGAAACTGAACTGCTGAAAGAAGAATTGTCTATTTTTGATTTTTGCTGCAAATTTTCGAAATTTCTTCAGTTTTCAGATTCTTTACAGATCATGAGTAACATTAGTCAACAGAGTAGAGATGCTAGGTGCTGTACATATAGGAGCATTGGTTTGGTGATTATGTGTGGGATGTTGTTTGTGGTGTTAAATTGTGGGTATGTCTGTTCTTTATAAGAGAGAAGCCAACCATACATCTGCTTTTGAAACAACTACTGCACTAACGTCATTAGAAAAGTTTAAGTTCAATGAGAAATATTTGCATGAGGATACTAATGCACAGGGAGAACTTTCCTTTAATGTTTTCTATCGCTTATTGAGTGAGCATGTTGAGACAATGGATGCGAAGAATTGCTTTGTGTGTTCGCAGATTCCTTCATCAGTCGAGGAAGGAGTCACCTATCATAGTCTGCCTTTAACCTACGGGATGAGTTGTAGTCTGTTACTAACAAGATTTTATAACCAGGAGTACATTCAGTACTTTTACTCAAACTATGATGTAGTGTTTTCGTTTGTTCCTATAATTAGGTATTGGAGTAGAGTAGCTAAAGATAATGACATAATAATGGTTAGAGGGTTCTTTGAACATACATTGACATTTGGCACAGCTTATGCGCATAGAAATAATTTGACATGCTTGCTTACACCTTTAGAGAAAAGTTTCTTAGAGCATACAGAAGACAGGAGAAAGGCATTAAAGGAGAAATTTAAAAAAGACTTAGAGAAAAGGACTTACCAGAATGATTATGCTTATAGTGCAATTAAAACGCAAGGGAAATTAGCTTTAAATGCAAAACACATAGGGAAACTTTGTGTATATAGGCCTAAATCGCGCACTGACACTTTATTTGTGGGAACGTGTGAATGTAGGCATACGTTTTTGTTTCAGAGTAAATGGACGTTTATGTTGAATGGACAGGACGCTGAAGGCCAGGCATTTACTACATCTGTGGACTTGATGCTTGTTACCGTCTTCCAAGAAGATGGTATGGGACATGGTATTTGGGGATAGTTTTCCCAAAGATTTATCAAATGGAGGATTTGGAAAAGTTTCCAAAAGTGATTGAGTTACACCATAAGAGACAGAGAAGAGAGTCCTCTTCTGCTATAGTGGGAGATATATTTGGAGTAGTGATTCCTTCAGTGGGAGTCATTCTGAATTCGATAAAGATTCGAAAGTTGTCTACTATCGTGGAGAACATGCTGACAAATTTTTCAGGAGCCATACTACTGATAGATACTGAATTAGCTGCTGATAGAGCTATGACTGTTCAAAATCATCTTGCTTTAGACATTCTTTTAGTGAAGAATGTTGGAGTCTGCAGAATGATTCATTCTAGGCATTGTTGTTCGTATCGACCAGATAACAGTAAAGAGATAAAGGGACTTACTAATCTGACTAATGCAAGTACTGATTTGAAAGAATTGAAAGAATCAGGTGTTTGGGAAAAGGTTGGCAAAGTGTTTGCTTCAGTGAGAAATTGGCTCAGCAACATTTGGAATGTGGTTCTATTGAAAATATTACAGGGAGTATTAATTGTTGTTGTTTGTCTATTGGGGATATGGTGATTGTGCAAATTATGGAAAAGAATTACACTGAAAAGGTCAAAGGATAATCAGAGGAGGGAGGAGAAGAAAGGGGAAAGATTTTACAGGGATTGAATTGTAAAAATTTTAGCTAGTGCAAATATTTGTAGGTAATAGTTAGTGTAATGACATATTTAATCATTAGAGGAGGGATTACTAGTGCAGGTGTTTTAATAAAAATGATTAATGAGTGTTTACGTATTTGGAATAATAAGTTTATGTAGAAAAATAAAATAAAGTAGAAAAATAATGCACACATTTGAAAATATGATTACGAAGAGTGGCCACCAAAGTTATCGAAGTGTACTAAATGAATGATTAAATAATATGAAATATTGAATATATTAGACTAATGTAGTAGTATGTCATATTAAGGGTTATGAATTAATCTTTAGCTTTATTAATTGTAGGCCTTATCCTAGCGAATGTCTTGGCCTAGTTGCTAGGCCTCATGTAAAGCTGTTTAATAAAAATGCTGACCCAGGAAGTTAAACTGTCAATCTATATTGCATTGTTTAAATGTGCTCAGAATGGAAGCTTCTCATGTGAACCAACTGCTAGGAGATGATGTTCTTGCTAATGAAACATTTTATGTGTGTGAGACTAACTTTCCCAGGACAAGAACAATAGGATACTGACTAGAGTAGAAGCTGCAACAATATTGTTACCTGACAAGCCGGATGATGAGGACATTGCAAGACAAACCAATCAACAACATGTGAACGGAGTAATATTAGAATTCATAGTTTTGGGATTTTAGTTTTATTAGACAGAGTGCGAACATATGATTAACTGACCAATAGGGATTTGGTGAGTAGTTTTAACAGTTTAGACCTAACAAGAGGACATTCTGAGAGAAGACAGCTTACTGCCCATTTTTCCTGACCGAAAGGTTTCTATTTTCTTGTGCGTCTTGACAAGAGACATGCTTAACTTTAATGCTTAAAGGCTTTGCCCTTTTAAATTCTGATGCTGAATCCTCATGCCTTGCTGGTCGACTGATGTCTTGCGGAGAAAGACTGATTCTGCTTTGCTGATCCACCCTGAGGGTAGGTATATCTGAATTGTGATTATTATGCATATTTGCTTTTTCTTTCTAGGTACCAATTGCGCTGTTTTGATAGAACCATACGTAGATGGTTTCCAAATTTGTGTTACTAAATTGTTTTGCATGAAGTCCAACATGCTGATGCTAATCTGACCTTAGTTAAGGAACCTCACTAATGAATTATGATGACAGGGACTAATGCTTGATGAATTTCTATGCTAAACTTCATGTACTTCATTTCATTGTGATGCAGTTGACTTTGCTATTGATTTGCACCATAACTTTAGAATGTGTCGTAGTTCAAGCTTTGATTAAATTACTTTTCTTCCACTGCTTTGGACAACCAGTACTGTTTTTGTATGTGTTTCATCTGATTTTGAGATTGATCTACATGACCTTAGCATTGTTAATGTAGGGAAAAAAATATTCAAAAATGTTACTAATGGTATGGTTATTCATGACTGAAAGGTCATGGTGCATGACTATTACTGACTCCATTGATTATTGATTTATTGATTACAAATGATTATTGATTATTGTGTATCGATTATTGGTTATGTACTGGACCTAAGGTAAGAACATCTTAATTGCGAGTCAAAAGGTTCATCGACCTATTCGCATCTCCTTGTAAGTTTACTTATTAAGGTCAGACGCGCTAAGTGGTGACGGTCTAATGTTACCCTGTAATAAAAGTTTTTCAGCATTAAGTCAGGTTTAATGCAATGATTAATTTGATACCTTGGAGAACTAGGTTTGTTGGTCCCAAAGGGAATTTAGGAGTTAGCGTGTGAGCAAGTGACACTCCATGTTAACCAATGGGGCCAGAGTCCTTGCTACAGTGAATATGATGATTTCAGGTTTTTAATGTCAGGACATGTAAAGTTTAAATTTGACATGTCCCGCAGCTTGTATTAAAAGTTGCTTTAAATGAGACTTCAGCATTAGAATGGGATGAATGCAACACTTAATTTGATACCTTGGAGTACTACGTTTGCTGGTTACAAAATGTCATTAGCACTTAGATAACGGGTCACCAGCCTTGCTACTGTGAAAACGACAATTTTGTGTTTCACTGTGAGCATGTGTAAAGTTAACATTCAACATGTACTTCTCTTTAATATCTGGAACCTTGCCTTATGGGCTACTAAGGCCTGCCTTTGGGGTAACTAACAATAATAAAAAGGAAGGTCTGGGCGTAGCAAATTGAGTTATTTTGCAATGTTGAACTAGCAGTTTAAAAGCTGCTTGACTATGCTGCAATGGCAAACCTAGAGCCATGTTTTCACTGTGTCACAGCAGTGGTGTCACAATAAGTGCTACAGTTCATTGGTGACATTTAACTTACTAACCCAGGGTACACGTTGTACCACATACTAGGGACTTATAGATAAGTTACATTTTCCAATCAGGTATTAGCCAATTGCACATACACTTTGAGAGGTCAGAGCACATGCACTGAGGCCTGGTCAGCAGGCCCCAGTGCACCTCAGACTCATAAAGCCAGCAGCATCAGTCCAAAAACGTGGAAGGCGATCATACAAAAAGAGTGACTTTCTCTTTCTCTAGGTAATCATGAAATATTGAAATATTGGAAACATGACATGGATGCACATAAAAATACTGGTTTTACCATCATGGCAGTCCTTAAACCACTCTTCAGAGCTTTAACATTGTCAGGGCTGCTGGGATTATGCAGCATGAAGTACCTAATTATGCAGCAAGGTTATCTAAAAAATGCAGCAAAAAATGCAAATAATGTGGTACATTGCTACTGATAAAAAGAATATGTCGTTCTTATCAATGTTGCTCAAATTACGACAAAACAGTGCCTATTCCTACTTTGGAGGCAACAGTTCTGTGAAATAAACTGTTTTGTGAAATCAGGTTACTGAAGTACTGGTTTCGAAGATATCAAACTTTAGGTTGCTCAAAGGCTATTTCTGGAGACATGAGAGGAGTTTTCTTTCTTTAAAAGATCTGTTAGTGGAGCGAAAAGTTGAGAAAATAGGGGTGTAAACCATTTATAATAGGTATGAGGACTATAAAGGATTAAAGATTTTTCTTATTCTTTTGAAAATTTCCTTCTGGGGCTTTCTTTCCCAATAAAAGTAGCCCAAACATTTGACATGATTGGTGGCAATTTTGCTTTTGCCTGGATGCATATGGAGGCCAGCTTCTTTGAGAGTTGTGAGGGCAGCTTTTAGATTTAGCAAATGTTGTTTCCATAATTTGCTATAGATAACAATATTGCCCAAGTATGCTGAGGTGTACTATTGTTGCTCCTTTAACAACATGTTCATAAGCGTGTAAAAAGTAGCGGGTTTGCTGTGAAGGTCACAATATAGGACCGTGAATTGATACAGGTCATCAGATGTGGAGAAGTCAGTTTTTCCCTATATTGTGGGTTCAACAGGATTTGCCAATACCCTTTGGTGAGATCCAAGGTAGTATTATATCGGGCCTCACCTAGTCATTCAATTAGTACATCAATATGTAGTAAAGTATAATAATCAAATTTAGAAATTTGATTTATCTTATGAAAACCAATACAAAACCTAACAGTATTGTCAGGCCTTGGGACAAGTTCTATAGGAGGGTTCCAATCCCTGTTAGAATGTCCAATGACTTCTAAACCTTAGATTTTTCTACGTCTTGGACAACTCAACTCTTGACTTCAGGGATATGGTATGATATTGTTGAATTACTTTACCGGGTTCAGTAGCTATAAATGCTTTATCATGTTGGTTTTCCCTGGTTATTTTGAGAATATTATCGGAAAGTAACTTAACCTGGTTTTTAGCTCTGTCTTCTCTTTTGCTGTGAGACTGAAACCTAATTCTAAATCAGGTTTGTTAGACAGATCTTCTTCTATGAGATTAACAGGTTATACTAAAGGTAAGGGCCTTCTTATTTCTTCATGTGATTTATATGAAAGGTATGTGTCTCAATATTCATCCTGAATGTTCTAGGTGATATGTAACAATTTACTCTTTAAAGGATTTTGTAGGGTCACTGCCATATTGCAAGTGATTTGGCACGACAGGGTGAAAGTAAACCCCCCCCCAGTACTGATTTTCGCATTTTCCCAAATGTAACCATGCAGCTGCACTCCATAGCGTAATAGGGGTTTCCCTACATTAGATTGCTGTTCCCAGCCTTCTCTGGCCATTTATAGTAGACTCTGGGGTTCATTTACTGTGCCACGCTGCTGCATTTTGAAAGTGTACGGATGCATCGCATTTACAGAAAAACAATGCATTCTTGTACTTTCCTCTGTGCTGACCCACAAACTGCTGCCTAGCCCCAAAACAGGCACCCTTGCACCATGGTGCAAGGGTGCATGCTTTGCAGGGATGATTATTTATGTGCAGAAAGGGACATCTTCCTGCACAGAAACAATCATTAATGACGTTTTCCTCTTTCAATTCATGCTGCAGAATGAGCACACATAGCAAGAGGGTAAAATGTAGAGAAATAATGTTATTTCTCCCTGTTGCGCTACTTTAACGCCACCACTGAGGTGCTGTAGGAATCTGATGCATTCCCAGCCTTGTAAATATGGGAATGCATCGGAGTCCATCAGATTCCATAGGTGTAGTGTAGGAACACTTAGAGCAACACCCATGGAACGCCCCTTTCATACAATGTTATGCATGAAAGGGGGCCATATTTAGAAGGCCTTGAAAAGCCACGCAAGGTGGCTTTGTATGACCTTCTAAATATGGGCCGGCTCACTGTGCCACTGGAGATTCAAAAAAACATAACGCTCCGGTGGCGCAATAAGGCCAGTGGAAGCATATTATCCAGATGTTTCCCTTCCATATTACAAACTTTATGAAGGGTCAATTTTATGGTGGAATTATATTGCTCCACTAACCCATCAGTTTGGGAATGATAGATTTGTAACTATTTTATTCCTAACTGACTGCATATCTTTTCCACAAGTTTAGACACAAAAGAAGTACCTTGGTGGATGAGGATCTTTTGGGGAAATCCTATCTGAAAAACAATCTCAATCATGGCTGAATCAACTTGAAGGGTGCCTATATGACTCAAAGGTACAGCTTCTGGGTTCCAAGTAGCAGAATTGACTAGAACTATAAAGTATCATTGACTAGAAGGAACTAATAGGCAACTAGGAATATCAATGAGTGGCATTTTCTATAGTGGTTCTTTATAGGGTTTACAAGGAAGTGTTCCCCATCAGATGGTACGCGCCAAGAACAGCGTGTGCCCAAGGAAGAGTTTGGGAACTAGCAGTTATAAAGGGGCATCCACTCTACTGTTCTTATAAAATAGTCCATTATTGTTCAGAAAATAAGGTCTTACCACAGAGCCATGCTCTTTACCTGTAGCTTGTTCTCAGGCATTTTGTAGATTATGGATGTCTCATTGAGCAGTCATCTATCTTCCTGTAGGGTTTCTCAGTGAAACAAGCTTTCAGCTTTTGAGACTCCTTCTTTTTGTGCTTGTCTTCACCAATTTTAGATTTATAACTTTTTAGAACTATGCTAGGTAACTCTTTACTGGAAAAGGGTACTGCTTGCAACCATAAAGGGTCTTTAAGGGGAGATGCATCTTTAGTATGGAAGTGAATTCTAGGTTATTTGTTCAAATAATCATGGTCTCAGGAACATTTGGATCTACCCCTATATGGGAAGTTCCTTTGTGATTGGAACTGTCTTTGGTTTTAATTAATTAAGCAACAGGATAGCCAGGTGTAACACCCTGTGGGTGGCAGGTTCTGCATTAATCGTTCCCCAGTATTCTCTAAGGGTGTGTATTAGCTTCCGCTATAAGAGAAACTGTCCCCTTGGGACTCCCCCGTCTGTTAGTTCAGAGAAGGACCTCAGCACACCCTCCCGGAACAGCTCCCCAACTGTCTCCACGCCTGCTTTCTTCCAGGGTCCCAGCCCCATGCCCACCAGGCTCATCCCATCTGCGTCCTCCAACAGCGCCAAAAGCGGTAACGCTGGGGAGTATGGCGGTCCTACCCCCACTCTTCTCGTACTTCTCTTCCAGCATGCTGCGGCTACTCTTGTCATCAGACTGTCTGCCTGAGTGGTCATCTTCCTACTTATCATGCGTGCAATAATCCGCTCCATTCCAACCTCTCCGTGGGCGGTGCACCTATCCAGTAGTCCCTTTCCACCTAGTCACCCGGATACCCACTGCAATTGGGATGCCAAGTAATAGAACTCAAAGTCTGAGACTCCCAGGCCCCCCCGAGTGGGTCGGCCTACAGAGGGTCGAGAGTGCTGTGTGTCTGCGGCCGTCGTCCCATATAAGTTCCCTGGGCAGTGTGTTTAGTTCGCGGAACCACGCCGATGGGATCAGCAGCAGTAAATTTGCGAAGTAATAAAGTAGGCGGGGCAGTATTATCATTTTAGACAATGATACTCTGGCCATTATGGTTAGCCTCAAGGAGCGCCAGAACCTCACAGAGGTGCGCAGGGAGCGAAGTGCCCTGCCAAGATTGCCGTCACGTAGGTCCCCCACCTCATGAAACACTTGTATTCCCAGGTACTTAAAGGTCCTCAGAGCCCAGGCTACGTCCCTCGGGCACGAGTTGGGGCAGTCGCAGCTCAGCAGTATGGGGAAGACGTATGTTTTGCCTCTGTTTAGGTGCAGTCCCGACAGGGTCCCGAAGCGCTCCAAGGCGCCCAGAGCCCAAGGGAGTCCAGTCTCTCCATCCTTAAGGTAGATAAGTATATCATCTGCGTATAGCGAGATGATATGCTCTAATTGTCCCCACTGTATCCCTTTACCCATGCCGTCCCCTCGCAACTGGGCCGCCAGCAGCTGGATGGCCAGGCCGAATAGTAGTGGCGACAGAGGGCATCCCTGTCTGGTGCCCCTATGTATTGGGTAGGTGTCAGATACTGTCCTGCCCGTCCTTACCCTAGCCAGGGGGGACGCATATAACAAGTCCACCCATTTTACCCAACCCTCACCCAACCCCATCACTGCTCTCAGATAGTCCCACCTGACCGAGTCTAAGGCTTTTTCGAAGTCTACTGCAAGTAACACTCCCGCTGTGGGTTTCACTTCCCTGCTGGTAGGCGCTCCTGCCCGGGGTCCCCTGTGACTCATCGGGGTTCTTCTCCTGCTGCCTTCGCTTGGGGGTCTCACCAGGGTCGCTGCTCAACTTTAACTGTGGCACCAGGGGTGGCTACGTGTTTCGCCGACTGTTCTGTGTTGGTGCTGTCTCACTGAGTTCCCACTCAGATCGGGTGTGCCCCAACTGGATCCTGCCCAGGGTCTTCTTTACTTTGGGGGCGCTGGTGCAACCCAGTGGGCCCCGCCACCCCCCCTTTCTTGTGGCTTAGTTCAGCGCTCCCGACTGTCACGCTATTTGGGCTCCCCGGGCCCCTCTCCCCATTTCAAATGTCTGGCCCCACCACTCGCCTTATGGTCGAGGGTCCTCTCCCCCTATTCCAAGCCAGGGGAGCAGTACGCTGCACTCACCCTGCTAGGGGGTACCAAATCCGGGCGTCCACCGCCGCTCCCAGTCATTCAGTGTTGCCTCCGGCGTTTCCGGTGTGTCCGGGGGCTTGCTTCCGCGCTCCTCAGGCACCAGTCCACGTTGTGGACACCAGTCTCCCCTTCGTGCAGGGCCCGCTGGCTCCTCGTGCTGCCAGCACCGCCGGGATCCTCTCAGTGGAGTCCGAGCCGGGCTCCGCAGCTCCCGGCTTCAACGCACCATCAGCTCACCTTGGGCCAGGTGAGCAGTGCGCGACGCTCGCTCTGCAGGGGAGTAACTCCCCAGCCTGCTGTCGTCGTTCATGTTAGGCTAGCGCCACCTCCGGAATCTCCGGCGCTTCCGGCGACGCAGGTCCGTTCCCCGCAGGCCGCGCGTCTGCACGTTAATCCCCGGCTTCCCGGGGTGGGCCAGGCCGCTAGTTCCCGGGGTCTCCGGCTCTCTCGGGACCCACCCGTCAGCGCCCAGGGCGGGCTCCGCGGCTCTCCCCCTCACACCTCAGGCACCCCCGCGATGCAATTGCGGGATGTCCCGGGGCTAGGCTCTGTGTTCGTGGAGAAATTGAAGGCCCCTCTGGAGCGACAGAATCAAGCGTGCGCCATCTTCAGTCGCGCAGCCACGCTCCCCTTCTAACACCTCTCTTGACCTCACACATAATTGTAACTCTTTTTGTGGGGCTTATACTGATTAGAGTGTACTAACTCCTTTTTCACCCCTGACTGCCTACATTCCATAACTAAAAGAGCATCTATGGTACAACCACTTGCTTTTACTGGAAAGAGATAAGTCTTCAATGGTTCTACATTATAACATATCGGCTCCATTAGGATGCTTTTTGAATTCTTAGAACTAGAAGAACTTTTCTGTAAGTTCTAAGAGTGCCCTTGTTTATATCGAAAGTCTTGGGCCCTGGGATATGCAGTAGACATTTCAGTTACATGTGTTAGGGTAAGATTCTTTATGTTGTTTTACTCACTTTTACCTCCTAGAAGGGAGAGTATTACAATTTGCTTTTACCATCATACATTGATGATAATGATGGAAAAATATACCAAATATATCTTCTCTATAACCTCTTCTTTAGGAGAACTATTTGTTTTCAACCATTTATCCTGCAGCTCCCTTATTTTATTAAAACAATGTTTGCTGGCGGTATCCCAGGAAGTCCGATTTCTATTTCTAAGGCAAAGCTATGTATCTCTGTATCTATTCAAATCCTCTAAAACATAATCCATTTTATATCTTCATAGAACGTGTTGTAGAATTATACCCTGTCTATATATGTTGCTATAATTTGTGATGATTTGGATGTATTTTATGGTATGGCTGTGCAGCCTTACCGTGGTATACACTCACAAAAACTGCCAGGCTCATTTGAACAAACTTAAGCTCAACCATTAGCAGCTATGGCTTTAAGCAGCAAGGCCTGAACAAAGGAACAAAGGAACTAGTGTAAAGCATTTAACAGTGACAAACAACAAAATGAGACGGAAGTACAAAAAAATAAAACACCAATTTATTTAAAAAAATGAATATGTGTCCAATATAAGCATAATCCACTAGAGGGTTCCAGAGATATGCATTTTTAAAGAAACCTTAATTTTGAATCCAACTGCACACATGCATCTACGACACTTCACGCTACTCTCCTCTATGCCACTAACATTTAGCCAACTTTTAGCCAACCGTAAAGTTTGAAAACTTTTTTTGAAAAGGTTGTAAAAGTCCAGAAACACCTGCCCTGCTTGCGTTTCCAAACCTGACAGGGAGAAGGTACTTGCGGGGGAGGGAGGCCTGGGGCATGGGGTAGATTTGGACAGTTACCTGGCCACCGAAGCATTTTCCAGTCGAGTTCCAAACTTTACAGCACTACCGCCATAGGCTTCAACGAAGTGTCCTGATGCTGCAGATACAGGAGATAGAGATGCTTAAGGATGCTCAAGATGCTGTTCAGTAGACAAGGGGGCATTTGTGGTTATTTCTTGGGCCACGGGTCAGGTGAGGCAACTTTGTCCACTGGAGTCGGAGTTCCTCGAAGTCCTCTTTGATCCAGAAGGCGGCCAACTGTTGCTAGACTACTGGTCTCCAGCTGTCACACAGTGGTCCCAGCGAAATCCTTTGGTGGAGGCTTGTGCCCTCTTCGGCAACCAAGTCCCAGGTCAGGCTGTCTCATGGAGCACCAAGTGGCACTGAGTGGGGATTCTTCTGAAATGGCTACTAACTTGCTGAACTGGTCTTCTTCGCTTTGTTGGCCTTGATGCTGGTTCCAAGGAGTCAGCCACCTGACACATGAAGTCACTTCTTTAGTCTAAGGCATGACTTTTTCCCAAGCCAGTAGCCACAGTCCTCTTTTCGCTAGCCTGAGGTGCAGCAGGTGCTCTCCAGCAGACAATGCAGCCTATATTTGTGCAGTCCACGGGGTAGCAGGGCAGACCTTTTTTGGTCATTTTCCACATTCTGAAGTGATCTGAGGTTCAAGGTGCCAAGGGAGCCATATTTATTGCCATAAAGTGCCCTGGGGGAATGATGCGGTCACTAGCCAACAGGCTACCAGGGCCTATCCCTCTTGGTGATTTCTTTCATACTATGTGTGGCATTTGACAATCCCGGAGGACACTGTTCTGTCCACTCCCCAGATGTCTGCTCCCTTCCTTGAATGTTAGGAGCTTTGTAGCCCACCATGGAGGTGTGGCTACCTGTTGGCTATAAACCCACTGGAAAACCAGTTTGAGCACTGGTCTCCCCTCTCTGTCCCTGTCACTAGCCCGTCTAACTGAACAAAGGGTAGTCCCTCAGGAGCGTTATCGCCATTCGCCCACCAAAGGCAGCTTAGCCTTCAAAGCTCATCTTCTGGGCTAACACCCTAAGTGGCATCTTGCGAAATGGACGTAACACCTCACCCTGCAGCAGGCTGCTATTGTTCCTAAGCTTGGGGGGTCAGGTCAGAAGAAAGCTGTCTGTTTTCTACTGCTGTTTGAGGCTACTGGACCAGCTGGGTTACAGAGTGGCAATTTTCTTAAAGTTGTATATCTTTGTTAGTGGCATTACATTCAGCCAGGTCATCAAGTCAAGTTTAATGTCACAATTTATTTGATACCTTACAGTACTCAGCCAGGGAGTCTCATTTAGGAGTTAGCCAGGCTGAGGGGTCTGCCAGTAACCCTGTGTTAGCAAATGGGGCTACTAGCCTTTCCACAGCAAAACAACAAAATGCAGGAGTTGCTGATAATACACAGCTGTCTGCCTTAGGGCACCATTGGCTTTCCTTAGGGGAGACTTCCATATATTATGAAGGGAAGTGGGGACTTTCAATGGCAAAGTCGAACTAGGAGTGACCACTGCCCTTCCAGTATAAAGTAGCAAAAAGAACAGATGATGGATGGAATGCTGAACAATGCAAATATTCACCCCAAGTCAAAGATCTGGGTTTAAATCATCATTTGTTTGCTCACCACGCCACCCCAGATTGGACCTAGCCATATACAAATCAGTCTTGACCCTGCTCCCATGGGAACAGTCCAGCTGGAACTGACAGGCCAGGTCCTCCCTGGACCGGAAATAAGCATCCTTGGACCGGTTTCATGGTATCACCCCTCATTGGTCAGTGAATCCAGTGGCACTGAGAGCACAGAACCCATGTCTGGGCATACCCTTCCCACTTAGGGTGACAAATATAAAAAGAACAGATGAAGGATAAAATGATGAATAATGCAAACATTCTCCCTCAGTCACAGATTTGGGTTTAATCCTTAGTCTTTTTGCTCACCACGCCACCACAGTTTGGACTCCGCCATATACAAATCATTCTTGACGGGCGTGGCTAAGCTGGCGGACGCGAGCCGATAGAGCTCAGTGTCCCAACTCTGGATTATCCGACACCAAAAAGCTTACGAGGAGCCAGTAACTTCTAAACACCTGGCGCCCCACAGTGCTGAGTCTCCCTGAGCCTCTGGGATCTCGACTGCGGTCCCCGCGCGCAGCGCTGGACGAAAGCGGCCTGTGCGCGGCTACGGGCGGCGGTCCGCACGGGTGAGGTGCGAAGAGGAGGCCGTGCTGGTGGAGTGCGCTGCTGCCATGTCTGGCCCGTGGGGTGCCGGCGCCTGCGGAGTCGCTGGGGCAAAACATGTGCCCACACCAAGTGAGTAGTGTTGGAGGCCGGCGCGCCTGGGTGCACAACGGTGCGGAGGGCTGTGGTCTCTGGCGTGGTGCTGCGGCGGAGACGTGGGCCTGCGCAACTTGGATGAAGTGCAGCTCAGGATGCGCCCGACTGCAGGACTGGATGAGGCGGCCGGGGGGACAGAGCACCTAGTGGATGAAAAAGACTTTGTCGGTTGGGCTGCTCGTGCTGCTGCTCAACACCATTCCGGGAGCGCATGCAAGCGGCCCCAACACAACCTAAATAGATGAAACGTCACTGCAGCCTGCTGATGGTGAGACTTGGAAGTGGCCTTACCGCTGGTCTTTGGGCCGGGAGCTGGAAGCCAGCCCTCACTAAACTGCATGGGGGGAAGCTAAGCCATGCAGTTCAGCCAGATGAGGGGACGTAGACACACATCTTAGCAGGCTCACCCTACTGCGTAGTTGGGACACTATCTGAAAATACCTTCGCTCTTCGGTCCCCTTGGCCTGACTGGGTGCGCTATTGGGCCCCACGGGACGGAATCCCCTGAGTGCTACCATGTTAGCGAAGAAACGACCTATACTACCACTGACATTTCTACAGACTCTGGATATGGCGGGGACTGGCCGCCTCCATTCTGGAACCGGTGCTAAGCATCCACAAGACGCAGCAACTCAAGACAGCCAAGAACTTGATGCCGTACTAGCGGCGGTAGAGCGCATCGGCGATTCCCTGGAGTGGGCCCGCATATCTCTGGAAGCCAAAATAGACAAGGTGGCCAGCGATCTTGTTTTGTTACATGCAGATCACCGCAATTTGGCAGAAAAGACAGGCACAATTGAGACACGAATAGACAAATTGGCACCCGCGACATCCCGCCTAGAGACCAAAATGGGAGACGCATTGGCCCGCATAGGAGAATTGGAGCGTTGTGTTGAGGATGCAGAAGGCTGCACCCGAAGAAACAATATACGCGTTATTGGTCTGCCGGAGGGCGTGGAGGGTCGTGATGCTGTGGCCTACTCTGAAGCCTGGCTCCGGGGATTGATACCGGAGGGAACTCTAACACCTTTCTTCTCAGTGGAGCATGCACATAGGATTCCTAAAAGACCACGACCCCCGGGAAGTGGCCTGCGTCCCTTTATAATTTGTTTGCTTCATTATGCAGACAGGGATATTATCCTTAGGTCCATGAGGTCATCACCACCGCCTCGAGTCGATGACGCACAGGTCATACAGTTTCCGGACTACACATTAGCTGTGCAGAGAGACCGCGCCTCCAACTTACCTTTAAAACGCAAGCTCTGGACACTGCATCTTGAGTACTCTCTTTTATTCCCGGCCAAACTCTGCATAACATCTGAGAACAAATCCCACTTCTTTACCACGCCAGAAGCGGCGTGGGAATGGTTGGAGTCAACAGGCCGTATCAGAGGCCGGGACCTGGAGGAGAACCCACCAGTGCCGCGGGGTAAGCGCACCCATGTGAGACGCGGCCGCAAAGCAGGTAGTGCATCTCCGAACACAGCGAAACATGGCCCCGATCTGGAACAAATCATCCAGGAACGACACAAGGCATTGCAGTCGGCAGCAGCCATCAACACTTCTCCAACTGCATCAGAAGCAGAAACTGAAATTTCGTAACCCCTAAGCGACCGTCCTACTACACCAGATCAACTCTCTGAGACGAGTTCACCGGCATGATTGGGGGTGACCCCCGGTACAGCAGATGACCTGTTCTAGAACCCATCGGCGCCTGTCTGGGCAACATAGCGGCCCCACGGTCATATCCTTTACAGTCCCAATTTTTTCCTCAGTACATAATGTGCACCTTGTTTACAGATATGCCATGTAATATTGCACTAATCACCTGGGGATGCACCTGCGAACTCACAGGGAAATTGACTAGCATGCCGCATGACTTGCGCCGGTGCCCCAGCTGTTCACGGGCATTAACTTCTACTGGCCCCCCACTCAATTATCCTCATATGCCAGGGTGCACAACTCACTACACGCTCATCTTTACCTCACACGGCCTACCCCACACTCTTACTAGTGGAGAACTACCATGTATAACTGTTTTGTTGACCCCATGGGTTATTTGGTTTGGGCAGAAAACGGTTGTTCCTCTGCTCTGATGGTATTCTGTTTGTCACTGGTGATAAGGAGTCTATACATAAGTTGCCTGATTGAGTGCTGGAGCGCCATTATTGTATGTAAAGTCCTGCTCTTATAGGCCGCGCAGATAGTTTGCTGCACCAACGACCAAACACTACCATGAATACCTACATTGCCCTTACGTGGAATGTGCGTGGTATACAAACGCCAAAACGTAGGTATTCCATATACTCCTACCTTAAAAGACACTCGGTGCACATCGCCTTTCTGCAAGAAACTCATTTGGCGCTCCCAGAGATCCCCCGTTTGCAGCGGCGTTGGAGAGGTCAGTTATATGCAGCAGGTCACTCTACCTATGCTAGGGGTGCTCTGGTTTGGATCAGACCGGGCATCCCCTTTGTTGCAGAAGACCAAATAAGAGATGATCAGGGGCTGTAGGAAGTTGGCTCTGTATGTACTATTTCAAAGTAAGAAATAGCATGCACAGAGTCCAAGGGTTCCCCTTAGAGGTAAGATAGTGGCAAAAACAGATAATTCTAATGCTCTATTTTGTGGTAGTGTGGTCGAGCAGTAGGCTTATCAGGGGGTAGTGTTAAGCATTTGTTGTACACACACAGGCAATAAATGGAGAACACACACTCAAAGACAATTCCAGGCCAATAGGTTTTTATATAGAAAAATATATTTTCTTAGTTTATTTTAAGAACCACAGGTTCAAGATTTACAAACAATACTTTAAATGAAAGGTACTTCACTTAGGAACTTTAGGAACTTTGAATTAGCAAAATAGCATATACAGTTTTCACACAAATGGCAATCAGCTATTTTAAAACTGGACACTTTAGTGCAATTTTCAACAGTTCCTGGGGGAGGTAAGTGTTTGTTAGTTTTGCAGGTAAGTAAACCACCTACAAGGTTCAAAGTAGCCCACCTTTGGGGGTTCAGTGCAACCCCAAAGTTACCACACCAGCAGCTCAGGACCGGTCAGGTGCAGAGGTCAAAGTGGTGCCCAAAACACATAGGCTTCAATGGAGAAGGGGGTGCCCCGGTTCCAGTCTGCCAGCAGGTAAGCACCCGTGTCTTCGGAGGGCAGACCAGGGGGGTTTTGTAGGGCACCAGGGGGGACACAAGTCAGCACAAAAAGTACACCCTCAGCGGCACCGGGTGCAGGGTGCAAACAGGCATCTGGTTTGCAATGGAGTTCAATGGGAGACCTAGGGGTCTCTTCAGCGATGCAGGCAGGCAAGGGGGGGGCTCCTCGGAGTAGCCACCACCTGGGCAAGGGTGAGGGCCACCTGGGGGTCACTCCTGCACTGGAGGTCGGATCCTTCAGGTCCTGGGGGCTGCGGGTGCAGTGTCCTTACCAGGCGTCGGGTCTTTGAAGCAGGCAGTCGCGGTCAGGGGTAGCCTCTGGATTCCCTCTGCAGGCGTCGCTGTGGGGGCTCAGGGGGGTCAACTCTGGCTACTCATGGGCTCGCAGTCGCCGGGGAGTCCTCCCTGTAGTGTTGGTTCTCCACAAGTCGAGCAGGGGGCGTCAGGTGCAGAGTGCAAAGTCTCACACTTCCGGCGGGAAACGTGTATTCTTTCAAAGTTGTTTCTTTGTTGCAAAGATGCTTCTTTCTTGGAGCAGAGCCGCTGTCCTCGGGAGTTCTTGGTCCTTTTAGATGCAGGGTAGTCCTCTGAGGCTTCAGAGGTCACTGGACCTTGTGGAATGCATTGATGTAGCAGTTCTTTTGAAGTGGGGAGACAGGCCGGTAGAGCTGGGGCCAAAGCAGTTGGTGTCTCCGTCTTCTCTGCAGGTTTTTCAGCTCAGCAGTCCTTCTTTGTCTCAGGTTGCAGGAATCTAGTTTCCTAGGTTCTGGGGAGCCCCTAAATACTGAATTTAGGGGTGTGTTTAGGTCTGGGAGGGCAGTAGCCAATGGCTACTGTCCTTGAGGGTGGCTACAACCTCTTTGTGCCTCCTCCCTGAGGGGAGGGGGGCACATCCCTATTCCTATTGGGGGAATCCTCTATCTGCAAGATGGAGGATTTCTAAAAGTCAGAGTCACCTCAGCTCAGGACACCTTAGGGTTTGTCCTGACTGGCCAGTGACTCCTCCTTGTTTTTCTCATTATCTCCCCTGGACTTGCCGCCAAAAGTGGGGGCTGTGTCCAGGGGACGGGCATCTCCACTAGCTGGAGTGCCCTGGGGCATTGTAACACGAAGCCTGAGCCTTTGAGGCTCACTGCTAGGTGTTACAGTTCCTGCAGGGTGGAGGTGTGAAGCATCTCCACCCAGAGCAGGCTTTTGTTTCTGTCCCCAGAGAGCACAAAGGCCCTCACCACATGGGGTCAGAAACTCGTCTCTCAGCAGCAGGCTGGCACAGACCAGTCAGTCCTGCACTGAACAATTGGGTAAAATACAGGGGGCATCTCTAAGATGCCCTCTGTGTGCATTTTTTAATAAATCCAACACTGGCATCAGTGTGGGTTTATTATTCTGAGAAGTTTGATACCAAACTTCCCAGTATTCAGTGTAGCCATTATGGAGCTGCGGAGTTCGTTTTTGACAGACTCCCCGACCATATACTCTTATGGCTACCCTGCACTTACAATGTCTAAGGTTTTGCTTAGACACTGTAGGGGCATAGTGCTCATGCACCTATGCCCTCAACTGTGGTATAGTGCACCCTGCCTTAGGGCTGTAAGGCTTGCTAGAGGGGTGACTTACCTATGCCACAGGCAGTGTGAGGTTGGCATGGCACCCTGAGGGGAGTGCCATGTCGACTTAGTCATTTTCTCCCCACCAGCACACACAAGCGGGCAAGCAGTGTGTATATGCTGAGTGAGGGGTCCCTAGGAGAGCATAAGACATGCTGCAGCACTTAGAGACCTTCCCTGGCATCAGGGCCCTTGGTACCAGGGGTACCAGTTACAAGGGACTTACCTGGGTGCCAGGGTTGTGCCAATTGTGGAGACAATGGTACATTTTAGGTGAAAGAACACTGGTGCTGGGGCCTGGTTAGCAGGGTCCCAGCACACTTCTCAGTCAAGTCAGCATCAGTATCAGGCAAAAATTGGGGGGGTAATTGCAACAGGGAGCCATTTCCTTACAGGGGCGGTACGCGTTGGTGCGGGGGCGACTTGCTGGCCGGGCCATAGTACTGGGCTCCATATATGCTCCCAATGTGGACCAGTCCTCCTTCCTACATACTTTGTCTAACCAGCTGTCGGGTGGAGCGACTATCCCTGGTTATTGGGAGGAGACTTTAATAGTGTACTGGATCCGGACTTAGACCGCTCCTTCCCCCCGTTGCCCACTGTGCCAGCTGCACGTGCACTGACTGCCTGGACTAAAAATTGGCACTTGCTAGACATATGGCGCCACCGCAACGCTACAGATAGAATTTACTCATATTACTCTGCCCGCACTCGCTACATGTGCGCCTTGATAGAATACTATGCACACAGAATTTATACCCTACAGTACTGGACACGGACTATCTGGGTCGCACGCACTCAGATCACAACCTGCAACTCGTGCGTCTGGGCTGGGATGTCTCTCCCCCGACTGTCCCCACTTAGAGACTTAGGCCCGAGCTCCTGGAAGATGCAGCATTTATAGCATCATTAGCTGAGGCAATTCATGAATACTTTGCACATAACGAAGGTACGGCATCTTCAAGCCTGATGGAATGGGATGCCATTGAGGTTTTTATTAGGGGTCTCTGTATGGGAACGCAGTGGAATCTGTGTCGCTCTGTGAGAGCAAACTTGCCCAAATGGAGCAGAACTTACGGCGTCCTGAACGGGAGATTGCCCGAAGTCCCACCAAGATAGCACTATTGTCAACGGCTCGGGCCGAGCACTTATCTCTCCTGGAGCGGTTACGTTGTTTAAACTATGCCGCTCACTCGGCGCGCACACATGCTTCTGCAGATAAGTCGGGCAAACTCTTTGCTTGGCTGACTAGGTGCAAACGAGATCATGGCCCAATTGTGTAGATTCGTTTGTAGGCTGGTATTGTGTTTCATACACCCTCGGAGATACACTCAGCATTCACACAGCACTATAGGACTCTCTACGACTCGGCTACATCACTGCATCGGCAGACCTGTGCAGAATTCCTCTCAGCAAGGACCCGATGGAGCATGGCAATGCTCAACACAGATTATAAAATTTTGGCCAACACCCTAGCGACGCATCTGGCACCCATGGTGCCGGACCTAGTACATGCAGACCAGAACGGATTTGTGCCTGCACGAGATACATCTCACAACATTAGGCGGTTGTTCCGCGTTATCCACTATTCGAAACAGGACTGGCCATTGGCAGGATGCCTGGTTCTTGACCTGGAGAAGGCCTTTGATTCCTTGGAATGGACATTCCTTTTTGAGGTCCTGCAGCGATTTGGCATTGGACCTCGCTTTCTCCGTATGGTTAGGCTACTATACACTAATCCCCAGGTCCGGGTCAAAATGGGGGGGGGAGTATTTCGGAGCCAATTGAGGTGCGCAGGGTCACAGGACAGGTTTGCCCCCTTTCTCTGTTGCTGTTCTCCCTCACCATGGAGCCCTGGGCTGCGGTACTGCGGGATCAGGGCCCCCGCTGGGGCATTGCCCTAGGAGATGGTTTACACACTGTATCACTGTATGCTGATGACCTCTTACTGTATTTCAGTGATGTCACGAAGGTTCCCTCGGTGGTCGGGACATTACTGCAGCAGTTTGCCTCACTTTCTGGATTAATGATTAATTGGACAAAGTCCTGCCTCTTTCCCTTCGATCCTACACTCCCAAACCCAGGGTTGCACCTCTCTGGAGTTGCTGTTCCTTGGCAACCACACACATTTAGATATTTAGGCATCCATATCTACCACCACAGAGGGCGGTGTCCCCCATCAGATCCCAGATGGCTTTTTGGCAAACGCTGCCACTATCTGTGGCAGGCAGGATTGCCCTTTTGAAAATGATTGTACTCCCAAGACTATTATACTACTTTTCCAACCTTCCCAATACGGTAACCACTGCAGGCCCCTTGTCCCTTGCACGGGCAGCGCACTTGTTTCTCCCACTCACACGCTCGGCGCCGCCGGAGCAGCTTTTCCTTAAGGTGGCCCACAGCTGATACTGCAGGTCCCTGCGCCTCACAAGGGGAACTGTCCCGTTCGCCCCGGCCCTGGCCGTACTGGGAACACCTTGTGGCTCCGTAGTTGCGTCGGGAACTGAACTTCGGGTGTGGCATGCTGAGGATCTGCGCATGTTGGGCGATCTGTACAGTGATGGCAGGCTGATTTCGTTCCCCAATTTGGTTGCAGATGCGGGCCTTCTGGCAAGACAGTTTCTGTTGTATAACTCACTATTGCGATCTTTATCAATTGAATGGGGAGACTTAATGACTGCCCCCGACCCATCTACTAATACAACACATACAGGTGATGGGGCAGGGAAGACACCTGATTATGTGGTTTACGGATGCACTGTGAACTCACGTGGTCCAGGAGCATGCCGCACTGCGTACTGCCTGGGAGAGCGAATCGGCTACCCCCTTAACGGACCCGCAGTGGAAAACTGTTCTCTCTAGACATACTACTATACCTTGCAACTCCAGATTTTGACTTATACAATTTTACATTATCCATAGGGCATACCTTATGCCAGCTTGCATTAACAGATATTTCTCTTGTTGCGATGCAGCTTGTCCCCGTTGCAAACATCTCAATGCAGATATAATTCACATGCTATGGTCCTGCCCCTCCTTACATAACTATTGGAGAGCAGTGTTAGATTGTTTATCAGCATGCACAACAAGCACAATATCGTTCACATGGGAGGCCTGTGTACTGGGTTTATTCCCCAGAGGCACGCGTCACAGGGCCACCACAAGATTTTTAGATTTGGGTTTTTTGACGGCCAAAAGGCTGATAACCCGCAGATGGAAATCTGCAGCAGCACCTACCGAATTGGCTTGGAAACAGTCATTTGCGATTTGGGCGGGTGCAGAGGGGGTGGCGCTGAAGTGGGAAGATGCACTTGGGCTGCGCAAATACCCCCATCAGACAGCTGGGTGGTGATGCTGGCACACTTACAAAATCCAGGCACAGGCTCTGATTTAGAGGCGTCAGACTAGCATTCAGGATGGCCTTGCGTCCAACAAAAACTAGGGGCACACTGAGGAGGTCACCGGAACGCTTACCGATTGTTGCACTTCCATCCCAAACATGTAAGCCAAGACAAGGTAGACACCAGGCATCTGGAGCTAAAGTACGGCCCCAAAATACATTAATACACCTTGACGGCACCGAGGGGATTCCACATACATGAAGGCACAATCACGCAGTCATCAAATACTTGAAGATAAAGTACTCCATTGTTTAAGAATGTTAGTGTTTTTATTTGTTGCTAATTTAGGATCAGCATTTATATGTATACCTCTGTAAATGCATATACACTTCCGCGAAAGGGCTAAGGAAGAGACAAGAAGACTACCAATCTGTGTTTAACCCCAGAGACCCAATTTCTTCTCATACGGAACACTCCTACTTAGTCTCAAGCAAACCCCAACAACTGCAAAATGTAATGTATATGTTTAAATATTTCACTCATTGCTCTAGCTAATACCATTACACATGTCCTACTACTTGCTGTTAATCCTTATAATTATGCAAAATGCCTACCATTTATGACTATCTGTAGTATCAATGTCATCACGGAGTCAAACTGTTATGGTACAATTCAAATAATAATAAAAAGATTCCTGAAAAAAAAATACAAATAATTCTTGACCCTTCTCCCCATGGGAACAGTCCAGCTCGAAATGTCGTGTAGATTCTCATTATCCTAATGAGGCTACTGGATTTGGGCAGCAGAATCACCTGAATTGAGGTGTACTGAGTACAATTCAACACCATGTGATGCCTGTCGGCCTAATCCAGGTTTTCCAGCTAACTAGCAGCACCTCATCTCTGCCCAAGAGCAGGGATGATTGTGGCAACCAGGGGCATGACAGGAAGGACTCCTCAGGGGAATCATGGTCGATCAGATCTCATCCCTTTCTCTCAGTTACATTAGTCTCACACAGGCAAAGACAAGCAGAGGCAGAGTATAGCTCAATAATGGTTTATTGAAGTAACTCCATCTTGGATAAAATGGCATGTATTGCAATAACTAGGATGACAAATCACACTAAAAGGAAAGTGGTGACAATACGTCTAAAAAGACACCATCCCCATGTAGGCCAGGGATTCGGCAGTCTAAGCAAGCAGCTGTAGCGAAGATGTTCAGCAATCAGCATGCAGTTGTGGTCATCTGACTAGAATATCCCTCTAATGTGAATGGGATAAAGAAGTGTTTTATAATAAAACAGTTGATATTCTAATAAAAGGTACCCACGTAAGACTGTGTATGTTTCTGTGAATGTTGGAGACACAGCGTACCACTTTTGCCGGCAACCCTATCTGACTGCAGCTTTGAGGAAAGCACAGATTACAATGCTAAGAATATGATGCTTTCCTAGGCAAAGGAACAAATAGGTAGAGAAAATAAAACACCCCACAAATGTGGCTAATGCTAGAAAAATAAAGCAATGCTGCAATAAATGTAACTGGGCTAAAATGCACAACGTCAGGCCTAGGTTGTTAAAATAATGTGCCTAAAATATGGCTAAAATAGCTATACAACACCCTCCCCTTGCCGGTTCAAAGGTGGTTCAAAAGCCTAAAATGAATAAATGCTACTAAGATCTATTTATAAAAACATAGAAACATTAATGTCAATAATGACAAGCTAAAAGACACTTGAGCAGGAGTTAAAAGGGGGCCATTTAGCCAGCAGGCTAGTTGCTTGCTGACGCTTTAGCTTCTGGGGGGCACTCACTATATATGCGTTCGATGAAGCGGACGCGCATGATTAAACCGAGTAAGGGGAATGCTGCACTTGCTATTTTAATTCTATTGAAATTCTAATTCATTTTAACGGGGGCATTTGGGGCTATTTTGAAGGTAATCCTGATGTGTTTTACATTGCTAAGAATCGCTTGATCGCTATTTTAATTTTTTAGCTCTTACTTTTTGGAGACATAATTCGGGCGTTTTACTCCCTGAACCCCGGCAGAGTTCTTTTTGCTGCTGGTCTGCCGCTTGCCTCGAGGTTTGGGCCTGTTAGAGCCCACCTCCTTCTCAGCATCAAGCGAGCAGACATCTTGGGAGGATTCTTGGTCAGCAGGCTAGTTGCTTGCTGACGCTTTAGCTTCTAGGGGGCACTCACTACATATGTGGTCGCCGAAGCGGACACCCGCATGGGCGCGCCAGCGGTGCACCAAATGCAAGCCCGTCTGCGCCCGTCCGCGTCCGGAAGGGGCCGGGCATTATGCTGCTAAACACTGTGTTACCTATCTTAATCAGGACTTGTTTTCTTTATATAAAGCCCCTGCCAATTACTGCTGCAGGCAATTAGACCCTGCAGTAGATATGAGTGCCGTTTGCAATCATTGTCACTGGAAGCCCTCGCCCCATCTGGAAGAAGGTGATATCTTAGACTCATATAGTAATGAGAAGCCCTCCAAACCAAGCACGACATGGGGTTTAATTAATGCCCGCTCTTTGATTAAACACGCCTTTGAAATCAATGAATTGATCAAGTCAGCTAACCTTGACTGCCTTTTCATTACGAAAACCTGGGCCAGAGCTGACTCTGACCCTGATTTTTTAATTGCACCACCTCCAGGCTATTCTTTTGTTTGACACGATAGAGAAGAAAAAAGAGGAGGAGGGTTAGCCATCATTTAAAAAAAAGATTTAAGTTGTTCCTTATCGGAACTTAAGGCCATCCCCCAGATATGTGAAGATGCTTACTTCAAAATTAAAGTTCAGAATAGTCTGGTCATTGAAGGCCTACTTCTATATAGACCGCCGGGCCCCAAGAATGCTTTTTTGGCGGCCTGGCCATCACTGCTGGAGCCACTGCTTCTAGCTAAGAATGCTTTGGTATTAGGTGACTTCAACCTAAACTTAGATGATCTATCCGACCCTATCTTGGCAGATTTTACCAGCTATATGCAGAGCTTGGACTGGCATTTTGGAGATATTGCTCCTTCGCACACGGCTGGCCATATGCTGGATGCCATCTTAACAAGATCAGGATTGATCTCTAGGAATGGCAATAGGGAGGTAGACTGGTCAGACCACTTTTTATTATTTTTTAAGCTATCTCGGCTGCCTCCTATACCTAAACTGCCTCTTAGCATCGCCCAAAAAAGACCTTGGCATAAAATCAACAAGTCCAATTTTCCTTAGGCAAAGCTAGGAGGAGGCTCTCACCTTGAGATTTTTGACCAGGGTTTGAAAAGGTACCATTGATGCGCTTGCACCCCTAGCCGTGATAACTCCTAAAGTCTGACGTGTTCAGTCGGCACCTTGGTACTCAGAGGAGTTGAAAGATCTACAAAGAACTTATCGCAGGCAGGAGCGGAAATGGCTACTGAATAAAACCCATTTAGAAAGGGGAAAACTTAGGGAAGCCCTTGGGAAGTATAAAGTGGCCATTAAGCTAGCGAAAACCTTACACTTTTCTAAAGTAATCAGAGGGGCTTTGAACTCGTCTAAGGAACTGTTTAACACAGTTCGTGCCTTGACATCTTCTACGTCAGTAGTTTCGCCGTTAGAAAATTCTCCACAATTCTGTCAATCTGTGGCAGATTTTTTAAATAATAAAATTACCAATTTGCTGACGGACTTCAGCCCCCCCCTCCTTGACTTAGAGGGCAAAGCTTCTTTGTGTTATGTAGAGCCAGTGTACGCATTGGACAGCTTTCAATCTCTTTCTGCCAACAAAATCTTTGACTTTCTCATGGCAGCGAAATCAGGCGCACCTACGGATCTCTGTCCACCTCACATCTTAAAATTAGCCCCTTGGCCGGTGGCCACGGCTTTAGAGCCAGTGTTTGCAGAAATTCTTCAGGAAGGGATTTTCCCGGCGGTCTGGAAGCAGGCCACAGTGATTCCTCTCACTAAAAAAAATGGGAAAAGATGCTGCTGACCTTACAAATCTTCGCCTGATTTTGTTACTGCTGTGTTTGGCCAAAATGTTAGAAAAACATCTAAATTATGAGTTATCTGTTTTCCTTCAAGAGAATGGCAAACTGGACCCATCTCAGCACGGCTTTGGTGGTGCTCATAGCACGGAAACAGCACTAATTTCTACTTCTGACATTATTCGTCGTAGAGGCGATTTGGGAGAAGGTACGATTTTGGTTCTGCTGGATTTGTCAGCAGCTTTTGACACTATTTCTCCCACCATTCTGCTCAATCGTATGTCCCAGGTCGGAGTGAGAGGGAAGGCTTGGAAGTTACTTAGCTCTTTTCTCATGGATAGAACGATCACGGTGGCCTGTGGTGACCATCGGGCTTCCCCTTTCCATCTTCCATGTGGAGTTCCGCAGGGGTCTTCCCTTAGTCCGACACTTTCTAATTTATACATGGCGCCCCTGGTGAACCTGCTACGTTCATTTGGCTTCCAGATTGTTTCCTATGCAGACGATACGCAGGTGATTGTGCCCGTTTCCCGTAACTGGGAGGACACAAAGGAGAATTTTCAATGCGGCATGACAGCAATTAACAATTGGATGGCCAGTAATTGGCTTAAACTTAACGGGGACAAGACGGTGATTATGTGCTTTGGGTGCAACAACTCCCCTTGGGACAATAGTTGGTGGCCCCTGGCATGTGGGGGTTGCCCGTCACCCGTGCCCGCCGCTAAAAACGTAGGCATCATTTTTGACGACACCCTCTCCTTTAAGTTACAGATTAATCATATAGTCAAGGTCTGTTTTTGGATATTAAAAACACTTAAGAAAATTTTAAATCTCTTAGAGGATGATTTAAGGCGGCCGGTGGGGCTGGCGTTAGTCACTTCTAGACTTGACTATTGTAATTCATTGCTGCTCAATGCGAACAAAACATCTCTAGACAAATTACAGTCAATTCAGAACACGGCAGCACGCTTAACCTTGAATCTCCCTCAGTCTACATCAGCCAGCAGATGTGTGTCATCCCTACACTGGCTTCCGATTAAGAAGAGAATTATTTTTAAAACACTCTGTCTTACTCACAAAGCATTACAGTCGGAGGGTTGTGACTATGTGAAGTCTACTCTGCAAATTTATCAACCGTCGAGATATCTGAGATCTTCTTCCAAATTTATGATCAAGGTGCCTCGTTGCAACAAGGCCAGATGGGGAGACTGGGCTTTAACGGTGGAAGCGGCTAGGCTCTGGAATGCCCTGCCCCTCTCGAACCGTCAAATGTTGATTCATTTTTCTTTTAGGAAAAGCCTTAAAACCTGGCTTTTTGCAAATTAGACTCTCTTGGGGAAGCTTGTGCTCTTTCCCTGTGTCTCTGGTTTGATTAGCGCTTCGATGCTTTTGCCGGAATGCGCTCTACAAATAAACCTATACAATACAATACAATTTAAAACATCAGTAGTGGCGCCAATAAAACCGAATTCAAACTTCAATGCCATTTTTAAAATCGCCAGTTATATCTGGGACAATTGAAGACAGAAAACGTTACACTTTGGCAGGTGGTAAAATATCCAAATAATTGCCAAGGAAAACCGCAAAGCACTCGTGTTCCAAAGCCTGAGCTCCAGCTGAGGCGGCAGCATTCCATGTTGTGCCCAATACTGAGTTAAGAGTTGCATTATCCACAAAGGGCAACTCATAGACAGCTTCCTGTAGCAAACGCACCCTCAATGCGCATGTCTGGTAATGAGACCTCAGCGAGAATGCAGAAAGCTGGCCTGGTGTGTGGTGGGTACCTAAGGTACTTACACCTTATACCAGGTCCAGGTATCCCCTATTAGTGTAGTGTAGGCAGTGTCTAGAAATCAGGCTCTCCAGAGGTAGCTGTAGATGAGCAGCCAAGGCTTATCTAGGAGACATGCAAAGCTCATGCAATACCACTGTAGTCACACAGCACTTACACACATGAAAGAAAACACTCAGTGTTACAAAAATAAAGGTACTTTATTTTAATGCACAGTTACCAAAAAGTACTAGAGAGGCAACCCTCCAATAGAAGGTATGCAACACACTAGATATGTACACTAGTGATCAGAAAAATGCATAAAAAGCAGTAGAAAACAGTGAAATAGCAATAGACAATAGTGACCCTAGGGGGAGCCCAAACCATATACTAAAAAATTGGAATGCGAATGCAGGACCCCCATCTAAGTAAGTGGAATGTGTAGAGGGGAGCTGGGGGAACTAGGGAACCCCAAAGGTACGTACCACAGTGCCCCCCAGCGAGCGGGAAGAAAGGAGTAAATTACTGGATTTTCCCCAAACCACCCCAAAAGAAGGAAAAGAAGAAAATGTAACAATCTGACAAGACTGGAAGAAACTAGCTGTGGATTCCTGAAGACGAAGACCTGTGGAAGAAGGGGACCAAGTCCAGAACTCACAGAAGAGTCCAGGGGGAGCAGGAGCTACTACCCACCAACCCGTGGTTGCAGGAGTTGGTCGACGGTAGGTTGAAGACGGTCAGGAATGCAGCCCTAGAGCAGATGAAGAGTTCCTGGAGGATGCAGTCGACATCCCACACAGTCGGTCAGTGATGTGGAAAAGCCACCAACAAGCCTTGGCAAAGGCAGAAGTTGCGGTGAAGCACAAGTGGAACTGCTGGAAACCAGCAAGGTCCAGGAGGACTCAACCCATGGGGGGAGTCCTAGGGGGACCCTCAGCAAGGTAGAGAGTCCACAGAAGAAGAGGCAGCCCCCACAGGAGACCCACTGGAAGAGGAACCAAGAGTCGCAGAGGAGCCCACGCAGCACAACTGGAGAAGAGTCCACGCTTCAGGAGAAACACGCAGAGGGCTGTGCATCACAGGAAGGAGTGCTGGGGCTACATGGAGCCTGAAGATCCTTTGGAGGAGATGCTAACAAGCCTTGGTAGCTGCAAGAGACGTGGTGCATAGGGGTACTGTCCTGCGTGGGAAGGCAAAGGCTTACCTCCACCAACGTTGGACAGCTGGCAGAGAGGACTACTCTGGACCACCTCCCGTGATACAGGATCCACGCAGCTCCACATGAGAGGAGATCCACGCAGCCGGTTGTCGTTGCAGTTGGTGCCTGCGGATGTAGGGGAGTGACTCCTTCACTCCAAGGGAGATTCCTTCTTCCATCTCATACAGACTGAAGACCCTCAGAGGATCCACAGCTGAGGAAATGTTGCAGAAGCTGGAAGGAGCCATGGAAACAATGTTGCAAGAAGAGTCTTCATCGTGGATGCAGATTGTTGGTTTCTGGAGAGTCCAGTCGTGGTTCCAGTGGCTAGAATTCAAAGAAGAGGATGCAGAGGCGTACTGCTGGAATCTTGCAATCTGAATCTGAGGACCCACTCAAGAGAGAGACCCTAAATAGCCCTGAAAGGGTGATTGGTCACCTAACTAGGTGACCACATATCAGGAGGGGGCTCTGATGTCACCTGCCTGACCTGGCCACTCAGATGCTCCCAGTGGTCCCTGCCAACCTTGGATTCTAGATGGCAGAACCCAGGGACTCTCTGGAGGAGCTCTGGGCACCACCCCTGGGGTGGTGATGGAAAGGCCTTTCAATTCAGTTTTGCACCAGAGCAGGGACTGGAGGTCCCTGAACCGATGTAGACTGGTTTATGCACAGAGGACATCAAATGTACCCTTCAAAGCATACCAGTAGCTTGAGGAGGCTACCCCTCCCAAGCCATGTAACACCTATTTCCAAAGGGAGAGGGTGTTACCCCCCCTTCTCCCAAAGGAACTCTTTTGTTCTGCCTTCCTGGGCTTGAGCTGTTTAAGCAGCAGGAGGGCAGAAACCTGTCTGAGGGGAGGCAGCAGAAAACCCCAGAAGGCTGGTAGCAGCAATGCTGGGGTCCCCTAAGGAGCCCCCAGAGTGAATGGATTCATACTTCCAATACTGGCATCAGTATTGGGGTATGATTCCGACATATTTGATACCAAACATGCTTAGGTTCAGAGTTACCATTATGTAGCTGGACATAAGTAGTGACCTATGTCCAGTACATGCATAAAATGGCATCCCCACACTCACAAAGTCCAGGAAAATGGAACTTGAGTTTGTGGCACTAGCAGAGGTGCCCTCACACACAGATACTTGTAACCTGCCCTCTGGGCCAGGAGGGTCTTCCATAGGGGTGACTTACAGTGTCCTGGTGCAGTGACCTGTAGTGAAAAGGGTGCATGCAGGCTACAATGGCAGGCTTGCAGATAAACTTTGCATGGGCTCCACATAGGTGGCATAATACATGCTGCAGCCCATGGGGGTCCCCTGGTACCCCAATGCCCTGGGTTCCATATACTAGGGACTTACATGGGGGCACCAGTATGCTAAATGTGGGGTGTAAGTAAACAAGTTACCAAGTTTGAAGGGAGAGAGCATAATCATTGGGGTCCTTGTTAGCAGGATCCCAGTGAACACAGTCAAACACACTGACAACAGTCCAAACATGGGAGAAACCATGCCAAGAAAGAGGGTACTTTCCTACAGAGAACATCAACAGATCAGCATCCAATAAAAGCAAGCGCTGCATAGAAAGACAGACTTTCAGTGCACATTTGAGCAGGCACCAAATGCATCGAAACACAGGCTGTACACAATCCACAACCGGTCGGAATGACAGAGACCAGTCGCACTCCAGTTGTTCCAGGAGTGGTGCTCCAAAATACTGCATCATGCGCTCATGTCACAGTTGTGCTGGTGGAGAAGCTTTCCGGCCTCCTTGTTGTGAAGGGACAACCACTGAGCAGAAAAAATAGCAACAGCAAGAAGCCACCTATTAGATCCAAAGTAATTGGAAATCCCCTGAAAACACTAGAAAATATTGAGTGTATGGCTGAAAGTATCAAGCCAAATATAGAGGAGAATGTGTGAACAAAACCAGAACCAACAGCCTTAAAGAAATACGTGATTCCAGTAATACTGAATGCCTTAAATATTCGTCCCATGAGTTCCCCAAAGTGTCTTGGAAAATTTGTACTTAAAGGGGATGGTATCTCTTCAGATGACCTTGCAACTTGAAGTGCGTAGGTCGCAGATGTAAGCTCCACATGGTTTTGAAACAATAAAATCTTGAGTCTGCTCAACTTGTCAAAATTCACATCTGAAGTAGCAATATGAGGCCAAATCTCTGCTACTTCACTCTGTTGGATAGGGGGAAAAAGGACATTCCTGCAACATGTGAAAATTTGGGAGACCAAAACGACATAAGCTATTCTGGCTAGCATTCCACAACAGCTCTCACTATAAAGGAGCACATAGCTACCATTTGAGAGCACCTGGAACGCAGATCTAATCAAGGGGACTGGAACTCCCTTCAGATAGCAAGCCAAGATCACTGCTGAGGCATTACATGCCCAGTGCAAGGACAGTGGCTTACAAACCATCAAATGGCTCACAGAAGTCTTGCATTCACTACAGCTAAGAAAGACCTTTTTCATGCCATTGAAACATTTGTATGAAAAGGGAAGCTCCCACACCTCATGTAACTATCTCCCAGCCTTTCATATCTGCCTACTGGAATGTGTTTCATGCAGGATGCAAATTGAAGTGTTGAAATAGGCAGATTAATAACCCCGTGTATTAACCATTTAGCCGATGGTATTTCAGCCACAGTAAAAGGCAATTTTTCGAATTTCTCTTTCTTTAGTATGACATAAGTCGCTTCCTTCCTATCCATTATTTGTTGTTGTCGCGTTAAGTTAAACATTGAAAATATGTCCCTTGCCCTAATGTGTTGCCAGGGAATATAACCTGCTTTCAATGTTTGTAGTGTCCAACCTAACTGCATAATGGACCTTAACTAGCTCTGTCCATGGTGATAAGATGACATGTCACTCTGTACTATGTCTATTGCAGGACATACAATGTTGTTTAAAACGTATATCTGGTTGGACAAGGTGTTAATTCCATTATGTACAATGGCTAATGCTTTCTGTAAGTTTTCCTGATCTATTTGCCCTAACCGGGCAGTGGTTTCTTATTGGGAAACTTTCCAAATGTAATTATATTCTGCTTCTAAGAAGCACTTTATGAGGGTTATTCCAACTTTGGAGGAAGTGGTAATCCGTCCCAAAAGTGACGGTAAAGTGACGGATATACCACCAGCCGTATTACGAGTCCATTATATCCTATGGAACTCGTAATACGGCTGGTGGTAAATCCGTCACATTTAGGACGGATTACCACCTCCTCCAAAGTTGGAATAACCCCCTATGTGTTTTCTTCTGGGGCCTAACAGGAAGTCCTGTAAACATGTATCGTTAGACAGGAGACTGAGGTGTTCTTTAACTGCATTTAATGAGGAACATTTCAACCATTGCTGGCATAGTTTCCCTACACTGTATGCTGTCACTAAACCTGAGTTTTCTGAGCACACATAGCAAGGGTCTGGCCTATTTGTTCTAAAATTCCCCGTGGAGTTTACAAAACGTATATGGCACCCATTGGTGTCTACTGGCCACAATAACCACACACCAGGACGTGAAAGTGATGTGTTAAATGTTCCATTCTGGACCCATTTATTGAGCTGTTCTTCAGATGCATTTATATACTTTTGCCATTTATAAAAGTTTGCAGGGGCTGGAATGCTGGGCGCATTCAAATCCTTAATTTTCCCTACGCCTAAACAACTTATCTGTTGTACAGTTTCATTTAAAAATATCAATGGAACAGGTACCAGACTTGTTCTAAATAAAGCTTCCTTTCTGTTTATTTGCCAATTTTTAGTTCCCCACACACTATTTAAGTCTATCGACTTCAACCACTAATCATAGCCTTCTATAGCTAACCATGAAACAAAGGAATCAGAGTAAATTAATTTTGTATCGGTCAATAAAACATGTTGACTTTCCATTACTGGCAATTTAAAATAATACGACTCAGCATTTTTAACATTGTGCCCAGAAAAATATGGAAACTTTTCAGTGTACGTTTTGGAACTCCCAACTGGCAGAGTCAGACAGTGTTCCCACTTTGTATAATTAAAAGTAGTTTTTGCTCTGTGAATAAAACAATGTCCATAATATTTATAACAGATCATATCTCTATAATGTTCTTTGAATTGATGCGCATCCTCATTTTCAAATACAGTAAAATATTGCAAATCAGACATCATAGAGTCAACTGATTTCACATCCCAATAATCAGAATCTACTGTTGGTGTAATTACATTGTTCATGGAAAGTTTGAATACATACGGAATTTGAATGACCTCCGTTGGGCCGTATACATCAAATGATACTTTATCCCAAACAATCCCATCAGGAATAGGTATAGCGAAAATGTTCACTAGGGACAAATCTCTACAAACTTTATGAGAGGAAAAATGTGGTTTTAAGACCTCATCCACCAGCTGAACTGTAGAGCGTTCAGGAAGGTAATGACCATGCATTAGTAAGGAGAAAATTATAGCCAACCCAATCCAAAGGAGGAAGGCAAGTACAGTTAATAAAAGCCATAGTTAGTTCAGTGGGAGAAAGAAATAGTTAATTTTGAGCCAAATTATGAGTTTACGTGCTCTTGACATGTCTGTTGCATAAGAGGCAGATGAGTCTGTGAAAATGTCATTGATGTCAGCAAAATATCCAGAAGCAGTTTGTGCAAAAACTGGAGCAGTGTTTGTAAGAGGAGAGCTAGCAGGAGTCTCCCTCAATGGTTCATAGTAGACTATACCATCCGTTTGTGTAGAGTTTGAGTAGAACCGCGCAATATTGTTGATGTTACTTGTAGCAGAAGTTGTAAGTGGAAAAAATTAAAGATAATTTTCCACCCTCCCCAAGCTCGGAGAGGTGGTCGCGTTGCGGGCTAAAACCTGTAGAGGAACATCCTGGTCTGTAGTGAGAGGGATTTGGGTACTACCTTGGAGTCCCCTAGGTCTGCTGTGCAGGATCGGCCATATGGTATAACTTGACATTGTCGATTGAGACAAAGCGATTTTCTTCAGAACCAGGCAGCGGTGGTTAGATGACAATTATGGTACTGTGTATTCCCAGGACTTGAACCGGTGCACAATAGGAAGGACCAAACTCTTTTTTCACAGCAATCTTTTCACAAACTAGATTTCCAACTTTTGGAATCCAGCCGGTAGATGTTATTGGTACAACCATTATTCCCAAGGAAGTGGCACTGGCAGTTGCAATGTCATCACAGAACTGTTGTCAGACCTGCAAGACAGTGACACGTTCATTTATGTCAAAAGGTTATCTGCTACCTCTGTGCCAGGACCATCAAGATCTGGAACATACATTTGTGCTCTGAACAGGCATTCGTATGAAGTACGGCCCTTCAGGGTCCTCCTGGGCAGATTATTAAGTGCCCTCTGGACTCCATACAAGTGTGTAAGTCAACTACGACCATGCCCTTAACTCTGGCTGTTAAGGATTACTTTAGATCTCGGTTTCTTCGCTCCTTGAGGCAAAAACAGGGCTCTGGTCCGAGTGGACAGCCACTGCAACATGTTTGTCGATAAAGACTTGCAAATCTTTAATAACAGTTCGAGCATCAGCCAAGCGTTGTGGCGAAACCCATAGAAATCTGGAGCACGAGTCAACAGTGACTAAAATGTATTTGTATACACTGTCAAGTGTCAGGGGACCACAATGGTTAAAGTACTCACATTGTAATGGTTTGTTGGAAATTAGGAGGGGTGTCTGCAGTGGGCGTTTGACAGTGGACCCTTTTATTTGCTGGCAGATGTCACAACAAAGGACATACAGCTCGGTCTGTTTGTAGAGACCTGGCCAACAGTAGCATGCTTGTAATAATGATATTGTAGCCACAACACCAGTATGGGCAGAAGCAACTCTCTCATGCTCTGATTTGATCAATTCTGGTCTTTGTTGGGAATCACCCAATTACCCACCCCTGGTATAAACGCTAGGGCTGTATTAAGACATGATATGTGGTAGGAATATTTAGCAGGGTATGCTTTAGGCAAGGGTGTGCCGTCAGCCGAAGCTTTCACAGCAGCCAGTGTTTCTTCATCCAATTTCGTTCTACAGCACAGAAGCCGTAGCTACTGCTGATTTGGCTGCCTGCAAAGTGTATTTCAACACACTGATGTCCACTACTTTCCCCCACAGATCCACTACTTTCCCCCACAGAAGTCTGTGTTTAATGGTGTTTCCTTTTGAATCTCTGAACCCATTCTGGTGCCAGTAATGCAGATACTAATTGAAGGACTGGACACAATAATACGAATCACAGACAATCAGTGTCAGCTGTTCAGGATCCTTGTGTTCCAGTGCCATCCCCAGAGCCTTGAGCTCTGCTAATTCTAAAAAATGCAGTCCCCTAAGGTCTGCATGTAGGTGTGTTGTGGATGGAATTTACCATCCTTTATGTAGCCACTCACAACTGCACAAGCGGCAGAGTATTGATGTTTTATGCCTATTGCGGGTTGGGCTGAACCATCAGTGTACATAATTGTTTGATATTGTTCAATAGGCAATGTGTTTGCTGGAACTGGGTATTCAAGCTTGTGTTGCCAAAATTCTTTAGTTTGTAATATTGAGTCAAAAACGTAGTCAACATCAGTTGCCGTTAGAGACGTTGCCCATTGGACCCAACGTGGATGTAATGCTTTAGTGTTAGGAACACTAGCTTTGGTAACAGCCTTAAGGGCGGGGATGGGTAATATGACAATGGTACGTTTCCCCTGGGCCAGAGGTCTCTCTTTGATGACAGCCATCTGAACAACAGTGATCATTTTCTCAGTGGGAGCAAAGCATTGTTCTGCTGTAGAGTACAAATGTGATTTGTATGCTATTGGGATAGGCTCACCCTCATTGAACGTAATGTAGATGAAACCAATGGCACCAGTGATTACTCCGATGACCAGGTGTTTTTTGTTATCCCTTGTGTGTAAGTGTTTTGCTGCAAGCATGTCTTTTTGTCATGCTCTGAGAATGCAGGTGTGTTTGACTGTCCATTATTTGCTGGAAAAGTACGACGCAACACATCATATAAAAGTTTAATGCATTGTGCATAGTCTGGAATATAAATTCTGTCAAAATTTAAAAAGTCCAGTAAGGACTGGAGCTTTTTGATGGTGTTTGGAGGTTGTAGTTGTGCGCATTTTTCCCAAAATTGGGGTGCAAGGCTCCTGCCTTTGTCTGATAATTTGTATCCCAGGAACAGAAGGCTATTTTTGTTTTCTTGAAATTGAATTTGTAGCATATTTTGGATAATCCCACAACAATGCGGGCTAACTGTCTTATATATTGCATGAGGTTGTTGTCCTTAAGGTAGATATCATCCACATATGGCTACTCCTCAGGGTCAATGTCGTGTAAAATAGATGTAACACAAGCCGAAAACAGTCCTGGACTGTTCCTGTACCCTTGTAGGAGTCTGCAGAAAGTGCTGAAACTTGTTAAGTGCCTACTTTCAGGCACTATATTTTGTAAGAAAAACTTGTTGAATATATCCAGGGTCATTTTGTATTTTTTGCGCACTATATTGTTCATAAGTGCTGTCCTGTGTCCATTTTGTATTGCAAATGTGTGTGTGACTATTTAAATGTCTGTAGTCTAAAACTATTCTGTATGGATGGTCGGGTTTAGCCACGGGGAACAATGGATTGTTCATTGGTGAGACACAGGGTTCAATTATGCCCTGGTATTCTAGCTGTGTGAGGATTTCCCTCACGGGTGCTTTTGCTTCATGCTTTATTGGATATTGGGGTTGAGGTTGTGGTTGGGATTTAAATGGTATTACTTGCTATGAGGAATCTTTATCCCACTGTATGTGGTATGTGCTTTCTGGGAACAAGTGGCGAGAAAGATTTTTCAATAATCTCTTCTCCATAAGGGAGATCACGGCCAAATTCTGGTGGCCAATCATTTTCGGCCAGTAAAATATCATAAACTGTGACGACACGGTCCCAAAAGATAGCGTTGATTGTGAGTTCAATGTCTCCCTCTAACTGTATAGTTACTTTATGCACCCTGTCGGGCATGGAGACACGCATGTCCGCAGTCTCAACTGGTAGGAAGTCATGAGTTGCTTTCACCTCTAGAAGTTCTTGAAGATCCCAGCGAACTATTGTGACCTCTGCTGCACTGTCTAGCAGTCCAAGTGCCCACTTCCTGCTCTTCAGTAAAGCCCTCTTCCTGAGTGCCATGTCGCGTTGCAACTGCTGCCACTTTTTTCTTTTTGAATCAGGGTTTTTGTTGGGGAAGTTTCTCTTCTTTCTTAACAGAAACTTCAGATGAGCGTTGACTTCTTTTTCGGTGTCATGTACTCTGTTCGCTGCTCTGCTCACCCATCTCTCTCACTGCATTTTTCCGGTGAGACCCGAAAGGAACTTGGGGTCAGATGTAGCAACTTAAAAATTTGCGAGGTGCAAAGTGCGAGTCCATGCGACTCGCAATTTGCACCTCGCAAATTGGTATGCAGTACGGTGTCTCAGACACCGACTGCAACTCGCTATGGGGTCGCAATGACCCACCTCATGAATATTCATGAGGTGGGTCGCAAATTGCAGCCCCATAGCGAGTATAGGCACTCGCAAACATGGAGGCCTGCTGTCGTCAGCAGACCTCCATGTTCGTGACTGCTTTCAATAAAGCAGTTTTTTTTTTTTTAAGTGTAGCCCGTTTTCCTTAAAGGAAAACGAGCTGCACTTAAAAAAAAAAACGAAACCTTTAGTTTCGGTATTTTTTCAGGGCAGGGAGTGGTCCCTAGGACCACTCCCTGCCCTGAAAAAATATTTTTGGGTCCATTCACAAAGTGGAAGGGGTCCCATGGGGACCCCTTCCAATTTGCGAGTAGTTACCATCCACTTGAAGTGGATGGTAACTGCGACACCATTTGCGACCGCGTACGCGGTCGCAAATGGTATTGCATACCACTCAGACTCGCAAATAGGAAGGGAACACCCCTTCCTATTTGCAATTCCGAAATGCATATTGCGAGTCGGTACCGACTCGCAATATGCATTTCTGCATTGGGAAACGCATTTAGCGACTCGCAAACGGCAATTTTTGCCGTTTGCGAGTCGCTAAACGTTTCCTACATCTGGCCCTAGATTAGCATGTATCAGTATATTGATATCTGTCAGACATTTTGAAATTATCTCTATTTCTACGATTATATCTACTTTGAGGGGTCTCTTAATGCAGAGATTCTCCCCTTCCTTTTCTAGGTGTTTGTTGTTCAGACGCTTGCTTGGCACAGCCATTATTGGATCCACACTGTAACTGTGGTTTAATGGGTCTGGGCTTCGGACCATCTCAACCAATACTAAAATAGGTCTCAGCGCTAATCTTTGGCAGCTCACATTCTTGATCCTGTGCAGGAACGTCCCGGAACCGCATGCGCACTGCTAGTGCAACTGCTTCCCTTTTAAGGTTACTTAATATTATTGAAGCCACAGTGGCAAAATTGCCCATTAATTGCATCCCCAAGTCTAGGGCCGGGGCAGCCCCTTACTTGTCTTGAATTTGTTTAACACCTCTGGAAGATTAGCGAGTGTTGGTGTACTGTGTGTGGTAGTATAGAGCGTGGCAAATACCGTTCCCCAAGTGTTGCAGTTGTCTACCGTGGGAACTATCCCAAATGGCAAGCACATAGTGAGGATTCTATGTTGATCCTGAGGAACCATATGAGGAAACACTGCTTTCAGTGCCTTTATTTTTTGAGCTAACCAAAACTACATTTCCTCACGCTTAGCAGGTACTTTACCCATGATCGAATGCACAGTTGCAGGGTTAATGATTGGCATAACTGTATGTGATTGCGCTGGGGCAGCACGTGCTGGGTTAGTATTCAATGTTTGCATTACAAACTGTACTGACAGTCTGTATATTGCAGAGAGCTCTGTATATAAGCGGCGAACCTCAGCTACCGCTAAGCTTGCTTCATCAGTGTGCGGTGTATATGTGGCCAATAAACATCAGGTTGGGCCTTCATTCCTCAAAGGACCTAACCTAACATGTAATATTGTACATGTTAGGGCGCCATCAAGCCAATTATTATGGTTATGATAAGATAGTGGTATCTCTAAAGATGCATAAGCTCTGTATTGTGCAGGTATTTTTGCAGGTGTGTAGTGATGAAACATATTTGTGTCCCTATCAACTGCTGGAAAAGTGACCCCAAGAGTAAAATGTTTCTGTTCTGTAAGCTCGATGAGCCTCAACAACAAATGCAACTTGACTACTCTCGCCTGTTAGGCCGTTTGCCAATAAGTGTGCAGTAAGGGGTGGATGCATGTTTACTGCAATTGTTACCCGCTGCGGGTTTGCCATGGTAATGGTAGAGGTGTTTGCTCAGAGATAAGGACACCAAGTGGGAATTAATCCTTTTAAACAGTGGTTCCCAATCTGTGCGCCGCGGCTCGCTGGTGCGCCATCAAAACTAGCCAGGGGCGCCGCACACAGTTTGGGAACCACTGAGCTATTTATAGCCCTTGGGCCAGTTCGTACAAAATAAAACTACTCAGTTGTAGCAGCTCTTTTTAAATTTTGTCCTCTGGTGGTTAAACACAACTAAAGGGATTCTACATTTCACAATATTTAAACAGTTATGTTATAACTACATAAAAATGAGACCTGCCCATTTACCTAGGGTTACCGTCAACCAATATTTTCCCCTTACTAAAAAACCCTATGCATGCTGTAATTAAACTACTGTTACATTTTTATTTTTTACAGTTATATATAGAATTACAATACCTTCATTGGCGTCATCCCAATTCTTTTCAGGGAGAAAAATTGATGTACTCCCTAGGCCAGGCTTACATCCCCCACCCGCCAACAAAAAGTAACATAATGGGGAGCCGCAGCCAGTGGCCAATAGATCAAGGGAGCCGTGGGTCGAAAATGTTTGGGAACCACTGCTTTTAAAGTTCAAGCTTGAACAACCTACAGCATTAGTTAGGCACTACCTACTTAGCTGAGGAGGAAATCCTCAATACCATGGACGTCTCCGTATATAGTATCAAGGTGCCTTTAGTGAGACAGAGATACTTAGGAGGATCCGAAAATTAGTGCCTGACCAAATGTTGGCGGCGCCATGTCGCGTAGGTTCTCATTATCCTAATGAGGCTACTGGATTTAGGTGGCAGAATCACCTGAATTGTGGGATACTGAGTACAATTCCACACCATGTGATGCCTGTCAGTCTAATCCGGGTTTTCCGGCTAACTAGCAGCGCCTCATCTCATCTCTGCCCAAGAGCAGGGATGATTGTGGCAACCAGGTGCATGACAGGAAAGACTCCTCACTGGAATTGTGGTCGGTCAGATCTCATCCCTTTCTCTCAGTTACATTAGTTTCACACAGGCAAAGACAATCAGAGGCAGAGTATAGTTTAATAAGGGATTATTGAAGTAACTGCATCTTGGATAAAATGCTATGTATTGCAATAACTAAGATGATAAAACACACTAAACGCAAAATGGTGACAAGAAGTGTGAAACACAAAAACAGTCCCACTATACTGTCACTAGGAGTGATATATATTTTTCTTCCCTAACCTATGTTAGAGCACAACGAGATAAGTCCTAATCCGCCCTCCAGGTTCTCTTCTAGGAAGACAATATCCCCAATACCTGAGCAAGAAAGCCTGTTGTCTAAAATAAAAAAAAATGTTCCCATGTAGGCCAGGGATTCGGCAGACTAAGCAAGCAGCTGTAGTGAAGACATTCAGCAATCAGCATGCAGTCATGGTCATCTGGCTGGAGTCTCCCTTTAACGTTTTTGGGACAAAGAAGTGTTTTTCTAATAAAACAGTAGATATTCTAAGAAAAGGTTCCCATGCAAAAATGTGTGTTTCTGTGAATGTTGGAGACACAGGGGCATATTTATACTCCGTTTGCGCCTGAATTGCGTCTTTTTTTTATGCAATTTCGACGCAAAACTAACTCCATATTTATACTTTGGCGTTAGACGCGTTTAGCGCCAAAGTCCATGGAGTTAGCGTCATTTTTTTGCGTGGACACCTACTTTGCGTTAATTATATGCAAGGTAGGCGTTCCCGTCTAAAAAATCGACTCCGAGGCATGTGCGTCGGATTTATACTCCCGGGCAAAAATCACGCCCGGGAGTGGGCGGGTCAAAAAAAAATGACGTACGGCCGCTTTTGTGCCGTTTTTTAGCGCCTGCAAAAGGCAGGCGTTAAGGGACCTGTGGGCTCTGAAGGAGCCCAGAGGTGCCCTCCCATGCCCCCAGGGACACCCCCTGTCACCCTTGACCACCCCAGGAGGACACCCAAGGCTGGAGGGACCCATCCCAGGGACATTTAGGTAAGTTCAGGTAAGTGTTTTTTTTTTTATTTTTTTGTGGCATAGGGGGGCCTGATTTGTGCCCCCCTACATGCCACTATGCCCAATGACCATGCCCAGGGGACAGAAGTCCCCTGGGCATGGCCATTGGGCAAGGGGGCATGACTCCTGTCTTTGCTAAGACAGGAGTCATTTCTATGGGGGTTGGGAGTGAAAAAAAATGGCGCAAATCGGGTGGAGGCAAAAAAATTGCCTCAACCTGACTTGCCCCATTTCTTGACGCCCAAGCCCCATATCCCCCTACGCCGGCGCTGCCTGGTGTACGTCGTTTTTTTTAACGCACACCAGACGGCGACGGTGGCTAACGCCGGCTAACGTCATTCAATAAATACAGCGCCCGCATGGCGCTTCAGAATGGCGTTAGCCGGCACTAATTATTTTGACGCAAAACTGCGTTGGCGCAGTTTTGCGTCAAAAAGTATAAATATGGGCCACAGTGTACCACTTTTGCCGGCAACCCTATCTGACTGCAGCCTTGAGGAAAGCACGGAGTGCAATGCTAAGAATGTGATTCTTTCCTAGGCAAAGGAACAAATAGATAAAGAAAACTACACCGCAAATGTGGGTAATGCTACAAAAATAAAGTGATGCTGAGTAAAATGTAACTGGGCTAAAGTGCACAACGGCAGGCCTAGTTTGCTAAAATAATGTGTCTAAAGTATGGCTAAAATAGCTATACAACAGAACTGCCAGGTCACGTCCTCCCTTGACCGGAAACAAGCATCCTGGGACCAGTTTCAGGGTGCAGTGAGAAGAAAAATGATGTATTAAACCCAGATCTGTTCCTGAGGGTTAATGTTTGCATTTAAACAACACTCCAGGCCACTCTCCTCTACGCCACTAACTTTTAGCTACATCATTGCTAAAACTTTGGCAAGGCCTGTAGGTCTTGCATAGGTGAGACCTATTTGCTTTGCCAGTGCTTGTTGTAGACTTGGGATTCCCACTGGTTCAACCCTAGGCAACAATTTCAAGTTGTTTCTTTTATTTTTCAATCATCATAGAAAGTCATAAGTCTCTCACTCAGCCCTCCAATTCTTATATCTTTTTTTTTCCATACTTCTTGGTTGACTTGTGTGCTTTCTCTAGTCCAGTAGGACATTCAACTTCTTCACCCCTGCCCCATCGGAAAAAACAAAGCTAAGTGTCATCAAGGAGGAATACAAATGAAAATTAAATCAAATAAGCTATAAGCTACTCCTACTGGCTTGTTTTTTTCATTTTTTGTTGTACTCTTACAGCTGCATTCATTTTAACCTCAACCTCCTTTCAGTAGTTTTCCTCTTTCCCTTACTTACTAACTACCATTTTGCTCTTCCTGTCTAAGTTAGGGCAATCAAAAGGAATAAGCTTCTCCCTGTGCCTCTGTTTTCAAACTCCCACAACTTCCCAGGCTTTTCACATGCGGTAGCTTGGGCATGAGAGCATTACCCACTACATACAATAACTCTGCCCTCCTACCCATCTGGTAAACAAATGGATGGCAATGGTGACCAGCCAGCTGCGTCACCTTTTTCGAACTAACAAAATGTCCTACAGGAAAAAAACATTTAAAGGCAAGTTAGATAAAGAAGAGTTTGGGAGTCTCCTTATAACTTCTGAACCATTTGACTGATCTACACCATATTTGGCACACTGTTAGACAGTTTGACATCCTAGTTTGGTGACGTTGTTCTCCAGTTATACACCTCACACAAGCCTCACTCTGGTCAGGTGCTGATCTCTTGTGGTCAAATACTGTGACATTTTATTTGACTCTTCGCCATATAGCTTGAAAGCATAAGCTAGTGCAGCTTTCCAGCCCTAAGGCCAACAACCTAACACATTCTAAACTGAACTGGCCTCTAAATGTAACATCTCATGTATTTCAACCAACTCCAAGCCAGGGTTGCAGAAACAGTGAACTTGAAAAGTATGATCTGAGCTAGCCATAAGCCTCAGAAACATCAAGGATTCTGTTGTTCCATCAACTGGAAAAACGTTCCACGACTGTTTTCTAATACAAATATTCTGTTATTACAAGAGCCGTGGCTCCTTTCAGTTCTCAATATCAATGGCTTCCAGTCACAAGTGAAATTTTCCCCGTGCAGTAAATATGGCCAGCCATTATAGGGTCAGATAACTATAGTTTCTACTAGAAACAAGTGTAACTGCATTGCATTGACACCTTCAGTGACCTAATATTACCCAGTAGATTTCTAAATTTTTGACATGCAGCAAAATAGGAATTTGCTGGTTGTCATTAATATTCATAGTATGTTAATCATAAAGACTGCCTGAAAGAAAGGCTTGCAGATGTGCCTTCTGAAATGGAAATAAGCAGTCTAGATAGCCATGTGCAATAACCATTTTTGCAAGTAATCTAAATGAGAAGATGAATTTGATCCACATTGATTATGCACTAGCAGAGGCTATGGAGACTTACTCTGACATTGATTTAACCAAATCATCACTCTCATTCCGTTAAGTAAATAGGTTTGATTTTTGCTAAAAAAAAATCATGATCTCTCCTAATCATCAATCACCGCTCAACTATCTACAATGTAAGACATTTAGAGTAAGCAGACAAAATACACCTATAAATTATATATAAATTTGTCTCTATTGAACATTTCAACTTTATCTCCAATTTGCGGGTTTTGCAATGTGGAGGTATTGATCATTGTTCTCTGGTGTTTCAGCTCCCCTCCCCTAAACAAGAATTGTACATACTCATGTTGCTCCCATCATATTTTCACCAGTGCTCGTCAACTAGGGTATATCAAAGGACAGTTCACCAGATTAAGGATTTTTGGTATTTGCAGAGCACCATTTGTTTTTCTGTGTTTAATAGTAACCAAATACAAGTTTATATCAACAAATTAAAGCAGATAGTTCTGTTGATCTTCTATGCAACAAACCTGCCTACGGGTTCTAACCATTCTGTAAACAACCACTTGAAGCTAAATCGTTTGACAAGTAAACTTGCATTTATTCAAAAAAATATTGTATCATAAATAATAAACTATATATAATAGTTGCTGAAATAAAAAAAATATAGTTAGGTTCACGTTTTACCTAATCTATAACTCATGGCCTAAAGTTACAGAATGCCACAAGTTAGGAATTCTTTAGTGAGAAATAGAGACTGTGATCCATCCAGCATAAGCTATGATCTGATCACAGCTCCAATTTATTAGAAAGTAACAGAATGAGAAAATTATCATATTGGAAGCTTATAAAACATAAAAAATAAATGTAATGAAACAGATTTGGAAAAAAATGTGTCCATAATTAATAACAAAGACGAAAAGGGTCTTTTCTCACACTGCATTTTCCAGTATGCTTAGTAATACTATAATAGCGCTATTCCTACTACAAAATGTGATGCACAAACATACATGCGGAGGTCTTTGCCTCAGCCCATCCTATCTTTTATGGATGGTGATCTCTGTCCCGAAGAGGATATCTTTGCCCACGTACACATACATTTGAGTAGCAATAATAAAGGAACAGGGAGGTGGGTGGAAAATGGGGAATGCCTACTACTAAATGGGATAGGTTGAAGGAGGAAGAAGGGTTAGTTGGTGGGTAAGGAAGGGTTAAGGAGAGGTTTAGGGAGGCACATGCACCCAACCACAAAAGGGGTAAGCCCCTTGCTTTTCACAAACTGCACTGATATAGTTACTACAGTAAAAAGAACCCAAGGCGGTTGTAAATGCACTCCAGCTCAGAACAGCAATTAGTACGGCACCACATATGACAACCACTGGTACTGCAACACCCTCCAATTGAAAATAATGGAGGCAGGGACTTTAAATAGAACCCCATAGGAAATAACATGAAAATAAATGTATTAATTGTGTCTTTTTTCAAAAACATATACACATTTAATAATAAAAACATGTTTAAATACCATAAAAAAGTTCTAAAATACTTTCATAAGTATTTTACATGTAAAAATATTCTAAATACATACTATTCATAAGCATCAGTTATTTTAATACATAATAAATATAAACGTTTTACTGTACAGGGAATTTGTGTTACTAAATCTTTGCAAAAGGAATCAAATGTAATACATTTTAATTAATTTAATATTTAATTCGAAATTACCTTAACATTGCTTTAGCTTGTTTTTTGTGCAACATTAAAAATAAATATATAAAAGTAAATTTACATTAAGAGTTATAAACATATTTTTTATGGTATTTTTATAAAAGTTTAAAAACTGTTACATTGTTCTCAATACTTAACACAGGGGCATCTCCAAGGGTAAAAGAGCCCTAGCTCAATGTGAAAAGTTACTAGTAGTAACATTATACTTGTAAAATTAGGGCTTACTGTCTGAATTTAGCGAGAGACATGTCAATCTACACTTTGTAGTAACTTTACACTTGGAAATGGTGAGTAGCCAAAAGTAGTAACGTTACTACAAAGTATAAGAGTACATTTACATGTGTAGATGTACTACACGTTTGTTGGTGTATGATTAATAGGAGATTTTGATGTAACTCAGCAAAATTGCAGTGTGTAATTCCAAAATCATTTGAGGGCTTTTTGTAATCTCGGTATACTCTGTCTCCTAGCAGTAGTGGGTTTCTAAATCAGAAGTCATTCATAGTGGTTCATAAATTATTGTTTCTGATGACTGCTCAAAATATGTTAAGGGCAATTTGAAGAAAAAGATTTATGCACTGTGCAGAACCTGATGACATTTCATGGATAGTTCTGAAGGAAAAATCCTACCAGTAATTTATTTAGCACCGTTATTTCACCTTATAGTAACAAGTAGAGTAATTCCATAAAACCTGGAGAGGGGTGGCAATAGGACCTCCAAGTAAGAAGGGACCCGAGGTGACCTAAGCAATTACTATTTTATCAAAAATATCATCAAAACTGCTGCCAAGACTGTTTTAAAGTGCTTGGTAGCATGGATCAATTCAACAGTACTACATACAAACAGGGTGGCTTTAAGAGTGAGTATGGCACTCTGGATCATAGTTTGCATCCGAGCTGCTTCTTTGAGGTAAATCAAAATGGCAGAGAAGCTGAACTGCTTGTACTGCTGCTTCACTGAGTTCGAGTTACCCTTTGAAAAAGTCAGATTTGCAGTTTTCTGGAGCAAACCCCAGACTCTTCAAATTCCTTCAGGCCTCCTTGCAATACTTTAGCTCTTTCACTGGTCAACGAAAACCTTGATGGCCCAATATTTAAGAGGATACATGTTTCAAATGGTGGAATCCAGGGATGCCTTTTGGCATGAACCCTGTTTTGGGTCTGTCTGATCTCCAAAGAATTAGGGATTATATTCTCTGAAAATTGGCTCTAGTCATCTTTCTTGCACAGATGACTCAGTTGTACTGAATAATACAGCAGTCGGCTCACACTGTAAGATTAACCCAGTGCCCAAATATTGAGCTGCACATAGACAAGAGGTAAATACAAACTAATTTCTGACGTTAACCAAGTGAAGAACTAAGGGACACATTTACACAGAAGTGGTGCAGCAAGGTGCTGCTTCAGTTCTGAAACGCAGGGATGTGCTGTATTTACACAAATACGGTGCACCCCTGTGTTTACCCTAGCACTGGCGCTAAATTTAGCTGCCAGCACGAATTGCGGCATCCTTGCTCCATAGTGCAAGGGTGTCTGCGTTTCAGGGATGATTGTCTGTGTGCAAGATGGTGTCCCTTCCTGCACATAAACAATCAATAATGGTGATTTGTTACTTCTATGTTTGCTGCAGAATGCAGCACATGTAGAAGTAGCAAATCACCATTATTGAATGATTGTTTATGTGAAGGAAGGGACACTTTCCTGCACATAAACAGTCCTTCATGGCATTTTTCTCTTTCTATGTGTGCTGCACAGTGCACCACACATAGAAAAAGCACAAACGAGGAGCAATAAAAGTATTTCTCCTTGTTGCGCCATGCTAACGACACCCCTGAGGTGGCATTAGTTTTTGGCACTGCCACAGACTTGCAATATCTCATAATTCTGGAGCAGCGTCAAAAGCAATGGATGTTGCGATGGAACACTCCTAGCAACGCCCATTGCACGCTCCTTTCACACTCTGTGATGCATGTAAGGGGCCATATTTACAAGGTGGGATTAAGCCACAAAAAGTGGCGTAGTGCCACCTTGTAAAAATGGCGCAGTGCACAGTGCCACCGGAGCGTCACAAAAAGTGACGGTACGGTGGGGCTACGGGCATGTAAATATGCCTCTAAGTATCATTTTCATGGAGGCTTTAACAGGAAAAAGTAGAAGAAGTTAACTGTTACAAATATCTTGGCATTACTTTTAACTCCAAATTATCTATGAAGGATCACTTGAATGCAACAAAGTGTAAAATGCCCGCCAACACAGAAAGAATTTTAAAGTTTAACTCTGTTGTTGTTGCAAATGCACTAGAGTCATTTATTTGAATTTATTGAATTACTAATCACTCTGCCTTTCGCACAAGATTGATGCGTACATTGCAAAATAAATCAATAAAAAATAAACGCTAAGAAGAAAAAAAGGGAAAAGAAAAAAAGAAAAAGCCCACCAGACAGACCACTTAACACAGGGTAACTTGATTTCTCAGACTAGTTGATCGAAAATGAACAATCTGGCTTTCTTTGCAGGGGCACTACATTTCTAGTAATTGTTCCCACCCCCAATTTTCTATCATTATCAACAGTTTGATTACAGTGGCTTTCAAAATGACGCAGCGCAGAAAGCTGACTTGCAGTGCCTCGCTGTGTCATTTCCTCGTAAATGAGGGCCATAGAAAGAGGAAACACCATTAATGATTGTTTATTTGCAGGAAAGTACGAAGGAAACATACCTGCAATGCAGGCACCCTTGCACAATAGTGCAAGGGTGCCTTCGTTAGCAATAGACAGGCAGTGTGAGTGTCAGTGCAGAGGAAAGTACAGGGATGCTTCATATTTCTGTAAATTCGACGCATCCCTGCACCACTTTCGAAATCTGAGCAGCAAGCTGGCTTGCAGCGTCACGCTGCGTCATTTCCTAGAAAATGAGGTCCTTGGTGCCATATATTCCGGTGGCATGATTAGACTAAACTCCTTTGTTTCCTTTTCCCACGTAATGGCAAATTTTGATTTATGGTTTGAGTGAAAGTGCTCTCCTTCAGGTTTCATGGACCAGATTTTCCTCTGTTGATTTCATTTTTTAGACCGTGTTTTATGGGTGCAGCTTGACATCGGGTCTGAAGCTCACATCACATTTTAGAGCAGGGCAATGTAGGTAAATCCCTCTGGGGCCAGCAGGAGTGACCTTCATAAGTGTTTTCATGGGCTCCTATATTCTTAGTCAAGCCCCACAGTTGGGCAATATATGCAATATGGCTTCCTGCTCTTGCGAAAATCACGGGGTCTATATATGACGAGAATCGATGACCAGGACTCCATACTAAAAATTGCATTTAGGGAAGCTTCTGGTTTTTCGATTTGTAAATTTAACTTGGTTATTCCACTTTTACTTTGTTTGTTTATGACAGCGTTAAATAGGTGAAGGTCTTTACTTTTTCCATTGGAGTACCATTTATTTTTAATAAACTGCAGTTTTTAACGTTCTGATGACCACCATTGTTTTTGGCTTCTGGGTATTTATTTCGAAACTATTTTCTTGGCAATATTTTTCCATTCTGTTCAACTGTGCTTGGGGACCCTTAGGGTTTTTTGCTACTGGTCCAGAATTATTCAGTAGCTGATACATCTTGATGCCTTCATGATCTCGCCATGCGGATCATTTACATACAGAATGAACAGTATCTATGCAAGCAGGCCGCATTCTTTCACCATACTTGTGGAGGAAAATCTTTTACTCAGAAGACCTTTTTCTGACATGGGCTGTAGTAGAAGCAATGCAAGACTGGTTTCACCCTTTTTATGGGCTCTTCAGTTGGGTATAGGTTGGTTTCAGTGGCACACCGAGCCCAGGACCCATGTCAGGGCATAGCTGGTGCACATAGTGCATCAAGCATATGATATCCCTGGTTCAGGGAGTGCCTGGCTTGTCAGTTTGGGCTGGACTGTTCACCTTGGAGCAGGGTCTGTATCCAAACTGAGGGTGCATAGTGTGCAAAATAACGATGGACTGGGATGTGGCCCAGAATAATTACCAGTGGCTAAGATTAATTCAAGCATGCCATCACTTTTGTTATACTTTAGTATGTCCCCCTAAATGGGATGGGTAAGCCCAAACATGGGTCCGGTGCACATCGTGTCACTGGATACAAGATTTACCTGGCTGAAAAGCCCATAACGAGGGTGAAACGGGGTCTAGCTTGTTTGTATTCTGATCCAGGAAGGACCTGGCTTGGTAGTTCGGGCAAGGGTCAAGACTGACTTGCACATAGGTTGGTCCAAACTGAGGTGGAATGGTCTGCAAAATAACGTTGGACTGGGTTGCGACCCTAAGAAATTACCAGTGGCTGAGATTGATACAAGCATTTCATCCATCGCATTTTTTATACTTTAATATGTCACCTTGAGTGGGATGGGTATGCCTAGACATGGGTCACAGGCTTGCTGTGTCACTGGAAACACGCTATACCTGACTATAAAGCTCATAACAAGGTGAAACTGGTCCTGTGTTGCTTGTGTTCCAGTTGAGGGAGGACCAGGCTTGGCAGTTTGAGTTGGACTGTTCCCACTGGAGCAGGGTCAAGACTGATTTGCACACAGCTTGGTCTAAACTGAGGTGGAATGGTGCACAAAATAACAATGGACTGGCATATGGCCTGAGTAATTACCAGAAGCTGAGGTTAATTCAGGCATTCAATCCATCACTTTTTGCATACATTTTTGTGCAACAGGGGCATTCATGGCTGTACTTAGAAAATTCCCTGTTGCAGAAACACTGGCTAAATGCCAAATGTTAGAAATGGGTCTTTGGTTGACAGTAAAGGTTACCCCCTGTCCAAGCAATGACCCTTACTCTAGTCAGGGTAAAGGAGAATCACACAATCAGTTAACCACCGCTCACCCCATTGGAAGCTTGGCCGCAGCAGGCAGGCTTACCTTCAGAAGTAATGTGTAAAGTATTTGTACCAACACACATAGTAATACAGTGAAAACACTACAAAATGGACACCATACCAGATTAGAAAATAGGTAATATTTATCTAAATCAAACAGGACCAAAACAACAAAATTCCAACATACACAAGTCAAGATATGAATTTTCAAAAGAATGTCTTAATCCTTAGAAACAAGTGAGAATGCTGTTGTTACACAAAGTACCTGATTAGCGTAAAAAATAAAGCCGCACGGGCGAGCGTGCGTAGGAAAAGGGTAGCAATGTGTCGATTCCTTACTCGCAAGTGAGGCCATGCCTCGGGTTGGCAATGCATTGTTTTTCTCCCTCGCAAGAGAGCGATGCGTCGATTTCCAGATGGGGCACCTCGGATCTTCGCAGAGTTGGATTGACTTGGAATCCCAGGGAGGATGGGTGAAAAATCTGGTTGCACGGTGTTAGAAAACCACGCTGCATGGGGTTTGCTTTGCTATCAGCCTCCGTAAGCGGGTGTTGCGTGTAGTTTCTCTAGCCAAGTTGCATTATCCTCCTAGCCGCGATGCAGGTGGAACATCGATTTCTGCCACGAAGCCACCGTCACGTCATTTATCAGCCGCATTGTGAAAGGTGCTTTCCCCGCACTGCGGTCTGTGCGTGGATTTTCAGTTCTTGTCTGCCAACTTCACCTTTCAAGGGGCCAGGGACTAAATAGGGCATCACTTGTCAGGGCAGGAGTCTCAGCAGAGAGCCCAGGTACTGGCAGGGGAAGTCTTTGATGGCCCTGAGACTTTAACAACAGGAGGCAAGCTCAGTTCAAGCCCTTCGAGATTCTTATCAAGCAGGAATGCACAACAAAGTCCAGTCTTTGTCCCCTTTTACTAGCAGAAGCAGCAACTGCAGGATGGCCTAACAAAGCACAGTCATCGGCAGGGGCAGCAGTTATCCTCAGCTTATCTCCTTGGCAGAGGTTCCTCTTGAATCCAGAAATGATCTTGAAGAAATCTAATTTTCAGGGGTTTTGGGTCCACTACTTATACCCCTTTCTGCCTTTGAAGTAGGCAAACTTCAAAGGAAAGTCTCTCTTGTTTGTAAGATCCTGCCTTGCCCAGGCCAGGCCACAGACACACAACAGGGGGTTGTAGACTGCATTATGTGAGGGCAGGCACAGCCCATTCAGGTGTAAGTGACCACTCATCCCTTCCCCTCCAGCCCAGCTTGCTTATCAGGATATGTGGGCTACACCCCAGCTCCCTTTGCACCTCTCCTCTAGATAGTGACACAAACAGCCCAACTGTCAAACTGACACAGACAGCGAATCCACAAACAGGCAGAGTCATACAATCGTTTAAGCAAGAAAATGCCTACTTCTTAAAAATTTCATTTTCAAAAACACAATTTAAAAACAACCTTCACCAAAAAATGTATTTTAAAATTGTGAGTTCAGAGACATTTCTGTCTGCTCCCAAAGGGAATCTGCACTTTAATAATATTTAAAGGCAGCCCCCATGATGCCCTATGAGAGAGATAAGCTTTGCACAGTGAAAAACGAATTTGGCAGTATTTCACTGTTAGGACATATAAAACACACTAGTATATGTCCTACCTTATGCATACACTACACCCTGCCCATCGGGCTACCTAGGGCCTACTTTGAGGGTGCCTTAAATGTATAAATAGGGAAGGTTTAGGCCTGGCAAGTGGCTACACTTGCCAAGTCGAATTGGCAGTTTAAAACTGCACACACAGACACTGCAGTGGCAGGCCTGAGACATGATTACAGGGCTACTCATGTGGTTGGCACAACCAGTGCTGCAGGCCCACTACACTACTTTTCGTTTGATTTACAGGCCCTGGGCACCTCTAGTGCACTTTACCAGGGACTTACTAGTAAAACAAATATGCCAATCATGGATAAACCAATAAACAATACAATTTACACAGAGAGCATATGCACCTTAGCACTGGTTAGCAGTGGTAAAGTGCCCAGAGTTCTAAAGCCAAAAAAAACTGGTCAGAGAAAATAAGAGGAAGGAGGCAAAAAGATTGGGGGTGACCCTGCAAAAGGGGCCAGGTCCAACACTAAACATGCACCACCTTGCATCCGCTGACCCTGCCCATGCTGCCCACTCTTCCTGGGGTGGGGTGGTCTTGAAAGGACCCATTAAAAAAATGGGTGACCACCAATGTTCCCTCTAATTTTTTTCCACTGTGTGCGGCAGTGTGCGGTCTCTGTGCGCTGCAGCCAAGGATACGTGCGCCAAGAAATTGACCATTCACACGCGCGCAGCGCATAACTAGCCAAGATCTTTGGCATTAGCCTCTCCATACCACTAAAGCAAAAAAGGGACATCATTGCTCCATGCAATAGGGCATCAAGGCAGTTTTGTGACCTGGTTGCACACCCCAAGGACATGACCTGTTAAGTGCCACCTACACCCCAGTTAGAGAAAACAGAGGAACATTGCCCGCGGCCTTTAAACGCTGTTTTCATTGACTTCAATCCAGATTCAAATATGAGCATTTTCTGCAGTAGGAGAGCACGACTATCGCTCTAAAAGGCTTATTTGAGCTGAGAAAGTGATAATGCATATAAACAACTATGAAGTATGACAATGATGGAAAAGTTGATAACAGCACATTTCCTACTGTTCTGAAGCATTTCCTAGCTCATTAACCATTCATTTTCAACATAAATATCACTTGCTCGCTTGTATGCTAAAGTACGCCAAATGATGTTTAAAACACTCCCCGCGGCATTTAAACGCTGTTTTCATTCACTTCAATCCAGATTCAAATATGAGCATTTTCTGCAGTAGGAGAGCACGACTATCGCTCTAAAAGGCTTATTTGAGCTGAGAAAGTGATAATGCATATAAACAACTATGAAGTATGGCAATGATGGAAAAGTTGATAACAGCACATTTCCTACTGTTCTGAAGCATTTCCTAGCTCATTAACCATTCATTTTCAACATAAATATCACTTGCTCGCTTGTATGCTAAAGTACGCCAAATGATGTTTAAGACACTCCCTGCGGCATTTAAACGCTGTTTTCATTCACTTCAATTCAGATTCAAATATGAGCATTATCTGCCTTAGGGGAGCACGTATATCGCTCTAAAAGGCTTATTTATTAACGTGCGCGCTTGCCGAAGGGGCCTGCGCGATGGGGGAAGGAAAGGTGCGCGCGCCTTACAGGGAACATTGGTGACCACTAGCCATGAAGACTGTCGGGCCAGCCTGGCTGAACCCATGGTGTGTACCCACAAGTCCTTATCCAGTTCCCCCCACTTACTTTCAGCATCCTCAGTCAGCCGTGCCTGGAATTGCTCATCATACCACACCCAAGAATACTCCCCAAAGGTAATCTGTGCCTTCCTAAGAACAATCATGTACTTGAAGGAGGCCACACACCACTCAGGGAGCTTTCACAATACACATTGGCGTATATCAAAAATGCGTCTGACCAATCCTCAAGATTGACCGGAACCAAGGCTTCTTTGCCAATTTATATTCTTCCTCCATTGACCCTTTTTTACTGTGATCATCCTATGCACTATCTTAAAAACCTCAATATTTTCACCCTTCCAAATTCTGTCTTTTGTGTGTGCCATTAAATCTTCCTCTAAGGAGTTAATAATCCCCATATATGGCAGTTTCTTGACCTTCAACTCTTTGCTTTAGTTGTTGCAAAATCCCTCCATCCCCATTGTCCTATACATTCTTTTCCTGTTCCTCTTTCAGGCGCTTCTCCTCTGATCTGTCTTTGCCCTTCAGAACAGTCTTATCACCCTCTGTCTGAGTCCCCACTTCGCCTTTACTCACTGTCTCAAACCAACTCTATTTCTGCCCCTCTGTCTGCGATGTAACTGCAATTCCATATCCTTACTGTGAACCCATGGACGGTATCCTCCCCATCACTTCCAACCCCCATGAATACCATAGGGACAGCAGCCTTTTTTGGCTTGTCTGAGTTCAAGATCAGGGCCTGTACCGAAGCCTGCCATCCAGCCACATCATGGTTGGCAGTCACCACTGCCTTGCCTTCCTCCGTCAGAAGACGTTCCCCCATTACCTGTGCCAGATGACCTCCTAGAGGCACCTGTAATACACTGAAATCTTCCTGTTGCTCACTCTTTCTTCCCATGTTCTTCATGAGTCCTGTACCCCTATTACACCTAAGTCCCCAACTTTTCCATATCCCACTATTCCACTTCCTTCCAGTTTTCATCCTCATAGTCCAACATTAGCTGGTCCCTCCAATTTTCGTCATGCAAGCCACTCGGGTCTACCAGTTCCCCATCTTCCACAAAATTATCCCATCACTCATAACTGGATACTAATTTCTGGCTCTCCTTGAGGGCTCACCAGTCCCTCTCTCCACTGATGCTGTGGAGGTCACACAGGACCTACCCTAGTCCGATAACAATAATATGAACAGGATTTTTAAAGCACTACAGTTACTTCAGAGAAGTGTCCCAGTGCGGCATAGACGGAAGCTCCCAGGACATTAAACTGGAAACTAGAGCAAACAGCCTATCTAAAAAGCTAAGTTTTCAGATGTTCCTGGAACAAAGCCTCTGTCTCTGATTGCCTAAGACAGAGAGGAAGAGAGTTCCATAACTTGGGTGCCAAAAACTGAAAGCGCTACCCTCAATATGGACCTTCTTAATTCTGGGTACTTGAGCCAACAAAGCCTCAGAAGACCTGAGACACCTCATAGGAGAGTAAGGCTTGATAAGCGTTGCAAGTAACCAGCCCCTGCCTTCCTAGAGGCTCGGTGGCAATAGCAGAGAGCCTTAAAGGGAAGACGTTTCTTCATTGGGAGCCAGTGCAATTTACTTAGAGCTGCACTCATAGATGCCTGCTTAGAAAGATTTAACAAAAGCCTGGTCGCTGAATTCTGCACGCGCTGGAGTCCCATCAGCCAACACTGAGAGACTCCCAAGTAAAGGATATTATATTAATCCAACTGAGAGATAACGAGTGCCTAAATCAATTTTCTTTGGCAGACTCAGGCAGAAGGAGAATGATGTCCTTCAGGAATTTTAAAGTCCCAAAACATTTGCCTGCCAAGCCTGTGATTTGACTGTCAAAGATAAGGTTTTCATCAAACAAAATGCCTAGGTTTTTCACCAAAGCCTTTGGTAAAGAAAGGGGGCCTAAGATAGATGGCCACCAATCGAGAGACCAGATTGATGGCTGCTTGCCCATAATAAGGACATCATTCTTGCCTGCATTTAATTTTAGGCAATTGAGGTCCATCCATTGGGCTACCTCTGACAAACAGGCTCTCAGAGAAACCAATGCTCTAACAAAATTCTGTGTTAAGGTAACAATCAACTGCGTCTCATCGGCATACAATATGATGTAAAACCTGTGATGCTTGATATCAGCCAGGAGGTGCAAATAAAGATTGAAAAGGGTAGTGTTCAATGAAGAGCCCTGCGGCAACCCCTGCTGCAATGACATAACCCGAGAGCGAAATAGTTTCAGTAAAACCTTAAAAGAGCAGCCCTGCAAGAAAGGTGCAAGCCACTGCTGTGCCTTGTATCCTACACTGCATTTCCACAGCCTTTCAAGAAGGAGGCTGTGGGACAGGAGCACTCAGATCTAATGAGTTCTATGGAGAAGGTTCTTAGCTTCAATGAACATCAAGAGCTGTTGATTCACATTTTTCAGCCATTTTCGAGAGACAAGGGAGCAACAAGATTGGCCTATAATTCTCAGCTTTAGTGGGATCGAGAGAAGGCTTTTTGAACAACAGTACCTCAGAAACATGTTTCCACTTTGATGGAACTTGAGCTGTAGCAAAGGAATTATTAATAAGCTCTTTAGAAAATGGAAAAAGCTCATCCTTTCCATACTCCAAGATAGCAGGTGCAGCTGGGTGAAAAGGAGAATCAGATTTAACAGATAGAAAAAGAGACTATACCTCATCTAGGTCCAAAGGTATAAACTGCAATAGTCTGTAGACGGCTCGAACCATGCTTCAGAACATGGAGCATTTCGGACAGCCTCTGGGAAGGAGGAATACAGGGACACTACTTTAGCCAGAAAAAAACTTAGCAAGAGGATTATATCTGTCCTCCGAAGGAGGAATAAGCGAAGAGACCCTGTTCAACAAGGTTAAAGACTTTACAATAGAAACAAATTCTTGGGAAGAGTTTTGGGACCGCCCAATTTTATTGGCATCAACACCCGACGCACCTGCCTGATGCCGCATTGGACCCTACCGTCCCTTGACATTAGGGGTCAATCAGCCCTGTTGTCTGCACCCCCCCGTTGCCCCCATTAAGGTTGCAGTTGTGGTTACAGCTGGTATTGCTGAAGAATCAGTTATCTTTCTAATTTGGATGGCCAAAAATGTCATTACAGTGTCCCTCTCCTTTTCCGATGTTGCAGATCTTTCATGAACGTCCAATTTAATTGTGGTCTTTGCATATTCAGCCGCCCCCTGCCCTGTGTGAGCGCTTTGAAAATAAACTTCCCTACTGGGGTCCCACTTAGGCATTTAATTTTCCCAGGGATTTCACCATTTTAGGGTCATGGTTGGTGAAGTTCCAGGCAGGCATATTGCTAAAGGTTGCTCATTCTTCCCAAACTTGCTCGTGTGCCATCTGTGAGCTCTATGAATTTCAAACTACTGTTTGAGCTGTTGGCTGAAACGTCTCACAGTTGTGGGCCTTTAGGCTTATCTGTACACACCCTATTAACAAACTCACACACCACCACTTCGGCCATAAGCAGTTTCAGCCTTTGTTTAGGGCATAGTTCCTTCGGTTGGACAGGGGCAGGCGTGTTTTTTTTTCTTCAAAGGGGGGCTCACTGGTGGGTTGTTCTGGAGGTAAAATTACAAAGAAAGGGAGCACACTGCCTACACTCCAGCAACAAAGTCCAACCCCAATGCATCATGGTAAATGCAGTCGAATTCGTAGTCCATTCCGAAAGTAATAAAGTCTTTCACCTCTGTAGGCACAGCAAGTGCTGTTTATCCCTGTACACGTGTTTCTGGGTTTAGCCCAACATCAGCAGGGAGCAGCATGGTATAGGGGCTTGCTTGAAATGCCACCAAGATGCATTGGGGCCAACTTTTTGCTGGAGTGTGTGGCAGTGTGCTCCCTTTTTTTTTTGCACTGTGTCGAATGATGGCTCCCTTGAGCTAACGGGCTGACGAGCCTTGGTGAGGCACCTGCGCACCAGAGTGGTACATAAACCTGAGAAGACATTTGGTGGCATTTCAAGCAACCCCACAAAATATGCTGCTCTCTGCTGATGACGGGCGAAACCCAGAAACACGTGTCCAGAGAACCACAGCACTTGCTGCACCTACTAAGGTGAAAGACTTTGATTACTTTTGTTAATGTGAAACGAATCTGACTGCATTTACCAAGATGCATTGGGGCCAACTTTTTGCTGGAGTGTGTGGCAGTGTGCTCCCTTTTTTTTTTTTTGCACTGTGTCGAATGACGGCTCCCTTGAGCTAACGGGCTGACGAGCCTTGGTGAGGCACCTGCGCACCAGAGTGGTACATAAACCTGAGAAGAAGTTTGGTGCCATTTCAAGCAACCCCACAAACTATGCTGCTCTTTGCTGATGACGGGCGAAACCCAGAAACACGTGTCCAGAGATACACAGCACTTGCTGCACCTCCTAAGGTGAAAGACTTTGATTACTTTTGTAAATGTGAAACGAATCTGACTGCATTTACCAAGATGCATTGGGGCCAACTTTTTGCTGGAGTGTGTGGCAGTGTGCTCCCCTTTTTTTTTTTTTTTCCACTGTGTCGAATGACGGCTCCCTTGAGCTAACGGGCTGACGAGCCTTGGTGAGGCACCTGCGCACCAGAGTGGTACATAAACCTGAGAAGACGTTTGGTGGCATTTCAAGCAACCCCACAAAATATGCTGCTCTCTGCTGATGACGGGCGAAACCCAGAAACACGTGTCCAGAGATACACAGCACTTGCTGCACCTACTAAGGTGAAAGACTTTGATTACTTTTGTTAATGTGAAACGAATCTGACTGCATTTACCAAGATGCATTGGGGCCAACTTTTTGCTGGAGTGTGTGGCAGTGTGCTCCCTTTTTTTTGCACTGTGTCGAATGACGGCTCCCTTGAGCTAACGGGCTGACGAGCCTTGGTGAGGCACCTGCGCACCAGAGTGGTACATAAACCTGAGAAGACGTTTGGTGGCAATTCAAGCAACCCCACAAAATATGCTGCTCTCTGCTGATGACGGGCGAAACCCAGAAACACGTGTCCAGAGATACACAGCACTTGCTGCACCTACTAAGGTGAAAGACTTTGATTACTTTTGGTAATGTGAAACGAATCTGACTGCATTTACCAAGATGCATTGGGGCCAACTTTTTGCTGGAGTGTGTGGCAGTGTGCTCCTTTTTTTTTTTTTTTTGCACTGTGTCGAATGACGGCTCCCTTGAGCTAACGGGCTGACGAGCCTTGGTGAGGCACCTGCGCACCAGAGTGGTACATAAACCTGAGAAGACGTTTGGTGGCATTTCAAGCAACCCCACAAAATATGCTGCTCTCTGCTGATGACGGGCGAAACCCAGAAACACGTCTCCAGAGAGACACAGCACTTGCTGCACCTACTAAGGTGAAAGACTTTGATTACTTTTGTTAATGTGAAACGAATCTGACTGCATTTATCAAGATGCATTGGGGCCAACTTTTTGCTGGAGTGTGTGGCAGTGTGCTCCCTTTTTTTTGCACTGTGTCGAATGACGGCTCCCTTGAGCTAACGGGCTGACGAGCCTTGGTGAGGCACCTGGGCACCAGAGTGGTACATAAACCTGAGAAGACGTTTGGTGGCATTTCAAGCAACCCCACAAAATATGCTGCTCTCTGCTGATGACGGGCGAAACCCAGAAACACGTGTCCAGAGATACACAGCACTTGCTGCACCTACTAAGGTGAAAGACTTTGATTACTTTTGGTAATGTGAAACGAATCTGACTGCATTTACCAAGATGCATTGGGGCCAACTTTTTGCTGGAGTGTGTGGCAGTGTGCTCCTTTTTTTTTTTTTTTTGCACTGTGTCGAATGACGGCTCCCTTGAGCTAACGGGCTGACGAGCCTTGGTGAGGCACCTGCGCACCAGAGTGGTACATAAACCTGAGAAGACGTTTGGTGGCATTTCAAGCAACCCCACAAAATATGCTGCTCTCTGCTGATGACGGGCGAAACCCAGAAACACGTCTCCAGAGATACACAGCACTTGCTGCACCTACTAAGGTGAAAGACTTTGATTACTTTTGTTAATGTGAAACGAATCTGACTGCATTTACCAAGATGCATTGGGGCCAACTTTTTGCTGGAGTGTGTGGCAGTGTGCTCCCTTTTTTTTTTTTTTGCACTGGTTGTTCTGGAGGTGACAAATATCCCTCTTTGGACATTATGTTAGCTCCACCCCTGGCTTATTTATGTCCCAAACTTTTCCCAGTCTATTTTCTTTGTTCTTAGTTTTAATTTCTTCAGACGTGGTAGGGACATTGCATATGAATCTTCCCTTGTCTCTCCAGTGTCCCTCATTCTTTTTTGAGGGAGGTAATTTTGAGCCATTCTTTATCAGCAAAAATTTAGATTTTAGACAGACTGAAGACTTTGGTTAAGGTCTACAGGGTGAAAAATGTATCTATAGTGTTATACAGGTCAGAACTCATGGCCCTGGGCAAAATGTGGGCAAAATGTCCAACTGGGCATCCATTGAGGCACTGTGCCTAAACAAGCTACTAAGGTCTATAGCAGTGCTCCATCATCCAAGACATTCGGCGTGAATTTCATCTCACAAGCTGGAACGTTACTCCATCTATTCACACCTTACAAACTTAAGCCTCTCTAGCACTAGAGTACCCAGTCAAATTGTCTTATACCTGTTCCAGAATGTTGTTTTCTGGAGAATGCAAATCTGTGCAATGTCATTACATGCGATTATTAGAAGTGTAACCTCCCTTTTAAGGACAATATAATATTTGACATACGTTCTTTTGGATACTTAAGGTCTGTGTTTTGCAAGTGTGGGGCATATCACAGGGGTGCAGTGGAATATAAATATATATCTTCTGGAAATGCATTTCGTTTGTATTAAATCATAAAGGATACCGAAAAGTTTACCCATATATTAAAATATTCCTACATGCAAAACTGAGGGACAGATTAATGAGAACAAGACTTGGAGTCAATTCCCACTGGTCTTTGGAGATTAAAATTATATAAATGTTAATAATGGATGGCTTCTGCATATATGGAGTACTTGGATCACTTTATAGTATTTTATGTGTTGTTTGACTGTACTTCTCTCCGATTTCTAAATCAACTTTGCGTCTTTTTTTTCTTTTTAATCAGAGTGACACTAGCATTTCCCTGTTATCTGCAAACACATCTAGAGGTGATAACTGTCCAGACTACCTTTGAGGATAAGCATTATTTCGGGGTGAAACTGCAGATGCCCTTCTTCGTGGCATGCAGAATGTGTTGCTACGTATATATCATGTACCCATGCTGTACCACGCCAGTCGTGACAAATGCATACACGAAGTTTAAGAAAGAGGTATGAAGGCAAGGAATAAAGATTGGAGATGGAAGATAATGTTCTTAGAGTAAATTACAAACGTGAAAATTGGTCGAAAAAAGTAATTCAAAATCCACTAAACGTATATATTGCCCCTTTTTGTACACAGATTTTTTAAATTGACAACAGTACACACAATTCTTGGAGATTTTTTTTATAAAATTGGTATAGATTTATTGCATAGACATAATATATATACACTGTGCGAAGAAATATATAGTATAAAACATAACCAAAAATAATTTCCAAACATTCGTCTTAATATTTTACACCTTCGCAACAGCACATCAGTTCTGTGATGACCATGACTTAATACAAGTGTAGACAGCTTTCTGTATCTCTGCGGGTACATACCTTTAAAAGGCATTTTACCAGGTTCTTTTGGCACATAATAGCAATCTTTCCTCAACACAATGTCTGACATATCATTGTCTCTCTTTTCTGACCAACCTTAACATTCCCAGGGACTTTCCTGAACTCTCACATGTGACAATTCTCTGTAATTCACTAGCCTGTAATGTCATATCACACTACTGGACAGCATACCAGTGACAGGGTTATATTAATGAAACTTCTTCTGCACTAAGGGCCTCATTCACTAAAATAACTCACCTTTTGAGTAATTTACACTTGTGAGTAACTATACTACTTTTTGTCTGTGCACAAAATCAAATTGTAAATTTACTTCCAAAGAGTAATTTACAAGTCTCCATCAAATTGAACGGCCTACTACTTAAAAACATACTTCAAAATGCATGGTGTCATTCACAAAGGTATCTTACACTTTTGAGTAACTTACACCTGTTATTTACTTTTACACTTTTGAGTAACTTTACTACTTGTGGCTATTCACAAAATATGAGTATACAGTTACTCCAAAACGTAAGAGTAAATTACTTGTGTAAATTACTAAGATGTGTAAGTTATTTTTGCAAATAGTTCCTGCAGTCTGTGAATAGCCCCAGACCTTCAATTTGGTGTAGACATGTAAATAATGCTTTTGGAGTAAATTTACACTCTGAGGGGGTCATTCTAACTCTGGCGGGCGGCGGAGGCCGCCCGCCAGAGTTCCCCCCTCCAGAATACCGCACCGCGGTCAGAAGACCGCTGCGGTTATTCTGTGTTTCCCGCTGGGCTGGCGGGCGACCGCCAGAAGGCCATCCACCAGCCCAGCGGGAAACCCCCTTCCCACGAGGAAGCCAGCTCCGAATGGAGCCGGCGGAGTGGGAAGGTGCGACGGGTGCAGTTGCACCCGTCGCGAATTTCAGTTTCTGCTGAGCAGACACTGACATTCTTTGTGGGGCCCTCTTACGGGCGAACCGCCAGGAACAGGATGGCGGTATGGGGTGTCTGAATCCCCATGGCGGCGCAGCAAGCTGTGCCGCCATGGAGGATTCAGCAGGGCAGCGGAAACCCAGCTGGAGACCGCCGGTTTTCCTGTTCTGACCGCGGCCAAACCGCCGCGGTCAGAATGCCCTGCGGGGCACCGCCAGCCTGTTGGCGGTGCTCCCGCCGACCCTGGCCCCGGCGGTCAAGTGCCGCCGGGGTCAGAATGACCCCCTGAGTTTGTGAATAGCCAACAAGAAGTAAACTCATTTAAAAGTGTAAACTACTCAAAAGTGTACGTTACCTTTGTGAATCAGACACTTAATTTTACTGGAGATTTACCCCTTCAAGTTTCAACCAGTTAGTACACATCAACAGAGACATCCATGGCTGGTTTTGCGAGCCCAAAATAATTTAATTATATCTACCCTTCACTTTCAATATTCCCACTGACTTTCATGGAATCTACTCAGCCTCCATTGCTATATAGATTTTAATGGAGGTTTACCCCTAGCCTACCCTAATGGCCTGACATTTCAATGTACTTTTCACATGGGATAGGGCTTAAGGGCATCATTAACGTTTGAGGATTCTTGCTGTTGCCATCTTCAATTGCACTGTAGACTTAAATAGTCTCAGCCTCATTTCCTTTATCAGACACAGCCCTCAAATGAATCTCTTCCTGGGCCAGTTTTAATGGCCTCTATAGAATGTAACACAGTAGTGCAAGTGTCTAGATTGAATAGCTCTTCAATACACTTCTGGATTCTCACTTCTGCCCAGCTTCAAAAGCCCCACAAACCTATTGTGTCCTTAACAATGGCAATCTTTTGCTGTTCAGTAAACTAACTGAGTTTCATCCTCAATAGGCCTCAATTGCTCCTTGGCCTGTAAAAGACACTCATCACTTCACAGCTCCAGGGGCCCAATTGGCTTTAATAGATAGGTACCACAGGCAACATACACTATTTCTTAGCTTTGTTAACTTTTTTCATATGTGTCACTTCAGAGTATAGTAAAGTAACAGTCTTTCTCACCCAATCACACTGACGATATCAAATAACTGGTATCAGACTCTCTCTAGTCTTAATGCCTTATCTTAATGCCTCATAAACATAAATGGACTTTAACATCTGACTCTGTCCTTTGGCCAGCCTTAGAAGCCTATTTTTGGATTCTAACCCATTTCCAGCATCACATTGCTCTATAGACCTAATTGAGCTTGCCCATCTGGCCAGTCTAATGGATCGCCATACCATCTCACACACGACAATCCTCTATAGCCTACTTAGGATGGACTGATCACATTTGCAAGGATAGCAGATGATAAGATATTCTGAGGTTAGAGGAACAAAATAAATCATAAATACTGGGACTCAATTTCAAGCCTTATTGGTCCAAGTTCTGACTTTCATTTGTTAATGTGTTTAAAATGTCTATGTAAATAGCCTAATAACTTATAGGTAATCTTCATTATTCCAAACCCAAGATCTGTTCTTCACTGTCCTGTGTGTGTGTGTGTGTGTGTGAGTGTGTGTGTGGAGGGGGGAGGTTTTCTCTCTCGCACCAGACAACACTAATAGCCCCCTAGAAATTAAAATATTCTCACTTTCTCTATAAATTTATTTGATTATTTAGCCTTTAGCTTTGAGTAATGAACCTAACCGGTAAATAATCAGAGCATTATCTCCTCATTCCTTTTACTTGCCTGGTATTTAACTACATGATGATTTACCAGCCAGGGCTGAACGTTTCCTAGGAAAGGATCACATTACAGTAATTTTAAAGAACTTGTAATCAGGCAGTTGCCATGCAAGATAGACAACCTTCCCCATGTCCGTCTTAAAATGTGTCTAAGTGAAGGTCAAATCCCGTTATGACACCAGGTAGGGCTTGCTTTGTACATAAGGGATCCTTATTGTAGTTAGTGCATACCAGCACATGATTGCATTTTGCCACTGGGAAACAAGAAGTTATAATAGTCAGTCAGACACCAACTAAGTCAAATACAGTTAAAAACCTCTCAGTGTAAATGCCAGGAAAAAAGGGAAGACCGGGTTTAGAACAAGTCTCAGGAATCTCAGAATTTTATGGATGGTTATACGGAGCCATACATGCTTCGAGCCCAATGGCACTAAAACAATCAGAGGAAGAATGCCATGCAGTGTTAACATCTAGGAGGGCCAGGGAGGAATAAATATGTTCTTCGTTTTGAAGTCTACAACTGTATGCAACAGGTCTGTTAGCTACTGGATGAGGAACATGAGGGAGTACATGTATTTGATTTAGTCCTGAAAAGGACAACCGTAGTTTTGAAATGGGGTCTTGGTGAACGAGTTTAGGTAAAGAAATCCTTTTATAGAAGTGTTTGGAAAACTGTGTAGTAGCCTAATTGACTCACTCAGATGAAAGATCCCAACTATTGACAACACAAATGAAGTAGCTTCCTCCCACTGGTCAATCCTGATGATGTACAATCCTGGGAGAAGTATGCATTTGGGACTGGCACAAAAGTCTGAGTCTGAGGTTGGGTACTACCACAACCTGTTCAGTAGGAACCCTGGACTGCTCGAAACAATGTTTCTGATCCTCTTAAATTTGTTTTGCAGCATGAAGCATGCACTTTCCGTGACTATAGCCAAATGTGGTGCCAGGCTGTCCGTGGTGAGCCTGATGCCACAGTTGCGTAACAAGTTCAGGTCTGAAAAAAAAAGTCCTGCTGCTCCACATCACCTAAAGGCGGAAACCAGGTTTCTTTTTGCTATCACAAAAGATTGAAAAGAAAGTAAATATCACTGGGTAGCATGCACTCTGGCACCCGGGGAATACCTACTTGCTAAGACTGCCATTTTCTACATCTTTAATTAATCTGGATGAGCCATCTTGTGATGCAACATTCGTACTAGCATGTTTGTTAACAGGACATTCACTTCTGGGAGGAGGGAAATGCAGAAATAAAGTTCTCTAAATGAATGCAATTTGGAAAGGACTTGTGGAATGTCAGGAGTCTCCAACTCTCAACTGCCCTTCAAGAGTATACTATGAATGGCATGATGCAGCGATATGTTTTCCTGATTGATAACAACAATGAATTCTTTAGACAGTTGATAAATGTTGCATGCCTTATATAAACTTTCCTTGGGGTTCAGGTTTGCTGTCCCTTATCTAAGCAGTCCTGCCTTGGCCTCTTAGAAAGGTAGTGGGATTCTTAAGCCGGTAGGTGTGGCTTGTACAGGATGAATAAAGACGATATGGCTGGTTCTGCAGCATTGACTTGGTGCAGCAGACCAAACGCAGGGACACATGCACCACGGCACCCTCTCAACCCTTCGCCCAGGGAGAGAAAGAGAGATATAGGTAGACAGAACTTCTCAAAATAATCAACAATTATGGTATAATAAGGAAGAATATTTTCTCTCTAGGGGGTATTGGGAATTCCTGTATCTAGTGTGGGAACTCGCTCTTGTGTAGTTGAGGAATACGATAAGGAGTAGGATGAGGAGCGTCTTGGAAGACCTAAAATATCAGGGCAGTAAAGGTAAAAAACAAAGGTTTTGTTCACGATTTGTGTTACTGGTGCTTAATTAACAACCCCACTTTTCAGGTTTAGCGAAATCCAGTGGCGGCCCGTCCTTTAGGGCGGAGGGGACACGCCCCCTCACCTTTTGCCCCTCATGAAGAGTGTCTGTCAGGCTGAACAAAGGCCAGCCTGACAGACACTCTTCATTTTCAGCTCAGCCAGCCAGGAGTGATCCATGCGCGATTTGCGCAGACTCCTAGCTGCCTGAGCTGAACTATGCTCGGCTGAGGAGGTCACAGCTCCTATGGGCGTGACCTCCTTGGCTCAGCAAAGGTGCCTCGAGGCCCTCCACTGGGTGACCCATTGACACTCGCCCTGGGCGCTTTAGGTTTAAGCCCTGAAGCACCCAGGGCGAGTGTCAATCAGTGACATTTCGTCACAGAGTGGGGTGGGGTCAGCAGTCTCACTGACCCCATCCCACTCTGTGACGAGGCTGGGACTGCTGCCTTCCCAGAGGTCAGCCAATGAGGGAAGGCAGCAGTCTCAACCCTCCTGGGACCTGGAAGCTGAAGGTAAGTGTATGTGTGTGATGTTTTAAATTGAATGTTTGGTGCGCATGTGCATGTTTGAGTGTTATGAGTGTTGTTAATGGATGTGCGTGCGTGTGTGTGTGAAAGAATGAGTGTGTGTGTGATCTTTTAAAATGCATGTTTGGTGCGTGTGTGCATGTTTGAATGGAATGAGTGTTAATGAATGTGCGTGCATGTCTGAGTGTGAAAGAATGAGTGTGTGTGTGTGTGTGTGTGTGCCCCGCCTGCCCCCCTCCCTCCTAAAGCTGCCGGCCGCCACTGGCGAAATCTAACAATCACCTATAGTTCCTTGCTTCATCACTCTTTTTTATAGAAAGAACAGATTTCGTTAATAAAAAACAGACTGTATTGAATCCTTTCAACCTAAGCCACACAGTGACATAAGCTCCCCATCACTTTTCTCACTGCTGCTTTAGAATGTGTAATGTGATTGGCTGATTTTGGCCCTGGTACTGGGCCTCCGTACCTGTCTATTTCACAGAACTGACCACTTGGAAAACAAATTGTGTAGCACAGAAACATAATGCAGTGATTTTGTATCCATTGGGAACTTTACTCAACATTTTAGGGCCTCAGGAAGGAAGTCATCGCTTCAGAATATACGGGTAAATACCACCTGAAGGCTGCCATTAAGGAAAAGGGGACTTCTACTTCAACTGAGGGCTGATACTTATACCAATGTCCTTCTGCCTCACTCGCATGAAAAGGCATGCAAGGAAATAAAGAAACTTGGCAGTCGTGCTTGCAGACAGGAAGTACAACCTTTACTAGCAATTACTTCTAGCTGGTAGGCACATGCAACTTCTAAGTTCCAAACGTGAGCGAGAACAGTAGTAGTAGATCTCTTTGGGCCTTATTCACAAACGCAAACTTAGACTTTTGATCTGAACTAGACTAAAAATAAGTTTACGAATTTGGGAATTCACAAAGAGCCAATAAAGACAGTAGTCATAAAGCCCTTTGTGAATTCCCAAAGTCGTAAACTTAGGCCCTCATTTACAAGGGCATTGTGCCACCAGAACTTCACTTTTACTGACGTTCCTGTGGCGCAATGCCACCCCCAAATTTACAAAGCGGCGTTAAGCCACTTTTTGCAGCTAAATGCTGCTTTGTAAATACAGCCCTTTTACACGCATCACTTTGCATGAAAGAGGCGTGCAATGGGTGTTGCTCTGGGTGCTCCACTGGAACACCCATTGCATTTTGATGCTGCCCGAGATTTACGAGGATTCGTAAACCTCAGGCAGCGCCAAAAACTAACGCCACCCCAGGGGCAGCGTTAATTTGACACAACAAGGATAAATACTTTTATTTCTCCCCGTTTTTGCTTTTCCTATGTGTGCTGCATCCTACAGCACACATACGAAAAACAAAACACCATTAATGATTGTTTATGTGCAGGAAGGTGTCCCTTCATGCACATAAACAATCATTAAATAATGACGATTTGCTGTTCCTATGTGTGCTGCATTGTGCAGCACACATAGGGCTAGCAAATTACCATTATTGATTGTTTTTCTGCAGGAAGGGAAACTTTTCTGCACATAGACAATCATTCTCTGCAACGCTGGGACCTAATTTTAGCACCAGTGCTAGGGAAAAGACAGGGGTGTGTAGTATTGTATTAAATATGGTGCATCCCTGCGTTTCTGAAGTGACGCAGTGTGGTGCTGCTAAATTTGGCGCATCGCCATGCTGTGCCTTTTCTTAGTAAATGAGGCCCTTAGACTTTTGGTCTAAGTTAAGACTAAAAGTCTAAGTTTACCTTTGTGAATTGGACCCATTGTATTTTACATGAGCAGTGCCTAAAGTTGTTTGGGTATATTCTGTGTGGTATAAGCATACATCCACAGCACCTCCTTACTCTCTCTGCTTGCTTTTAGCCTACCACTGGATTCTATTTGCCATTGACTCTACCAGTCTGATTTGGACAGAAATGGGTATTGGATGTATTGGTTTCTCCATCTTCAGACGGACCAAGGCCTTAGTGTCCTTCAAACTGGATAAGCTTTCAAACAAATTTTTGCATTCCCGAGCACAATTTGCATTTTCAATACTATAAAAGATGGGCTGGCCAGACCCCCAAATTGAAACCCAAGACGCATTCATGTTGTTAACATTGAATGTGAGGATGTAGACGCTGAATATGCTGTTCCAGTGTACCTGTGCTTCTCAAATGTCAGCACAATTTCTGGAATGTCAGCATAATTTCAGCAATGTTAGGCTCATTTCTGGAAATTCAACTTTGATTCTGGAATTTCCGTTTTCTCTTGGAGGATCTGCTTCGTTTTTTGGAGCATGTTTCCTTTCTGGTATTTTGCTAACATTATGGAACTTTATAAAACTTTTGAAAAAATTCTATTGGTGAATGGCCATACTTGTCCAATGCACATGGGCTAATATCTAGGATGGATCCTTGTGACGGAGAGCTTACTCATGATACGAACTCTCTTGATGGAAAGCCTAGGCAGTAGGATGTGGACAGTGCATCCATTCTCTAGCTCTTGAGCACCTTTGTGGCAGGCATTTTTCCACTGACCTCAGTCCAGATTTTACTGCTCTGTCTCTAACACGCTGTTTTGCAGCTTGAACTGCTACTTTGTTAAGTGATGACAAAGGGGCTCCTTCACGTGACTGGTGTGTGGCATCTAGTCAGGACAAGGCAGGAGCACCATCCCCCTCAAGACAAGGGGCAAACAGCTGCATTTTCCTCCGGAGGTCCCCTCCACCCATTACAGTTTGGAGTCACACTGAAGATGTAGGGAGTCCATGCTCTCCAGGATGAAAGTGACACTGGGCTGGGTGCAGTTCTGGTGTCGGCCTTTCATTGGGCTTGTCTCCCGAGTTCTATCTAGTAAATCTTGCAGTCGGGCATTCTCAGCTGCCAGTTGCGAATTGGTGCAGTGCAGGGTAGCATTCTCCAGCATCAGGTTGTCCCTTTCCTGAAAAAAAGATAAAATTCCAGTCACGTTGTTTCAGGGGGTACCTACATTTAGTGACATTTTATGGAGACAAGGACCACAATGGCAGTCAATGGGTCTGGTTGGTGTGGTTTCTAAGATTCTTCAACCCTAACATTACCCCCAAGACAAGTCGAAAGGTGCTTTAGTGGGCTTCCACGTGGGTTGTTTGAAAAGAGTTTTTAGCCAGCAGCCCCCAAACCACATAAAACATTATGCTATTTATAGGCACGTACAGTAACATTTCTTCAGGGGTACGTCTTACTAATACCTAACTCAATATTAACCTCAGAATGCAGAAATACCATGTTCAAAAACAAAGGATGGCCTGGCGGTGGTAAAAATATCTGTAGGCCTGAAAGCAAGCGCTTTCACTTTATTAGAAAATGTAATGACAGGGATCAACAAAACATTATTTAGAATTAGTTGACACATTCTTAGTAGTAGTCACGCCGCACAGAATGATCTTCCATGCAGGGACTTTTTAGGTCTGACAGATAAAAGCTTTAGCTGTTTGCAGCGGGAATATTATCACAAAAACACAATGTAAAAAAGCCCCATTGTTGATCTCTTGTTTTATAGGCATTGTATCCGTCAGCAGTTGTGTTAGCCTATTTATGAAGTAGTTACATTGCTTATAACTGATGGGAAGACCCTCAAGTCAAATACAGTAGGACGGGGCTTTACATGGTGTACCCTCTTGATAATTACATAGGAATGGGATTTACTTTGAAACAGGAGTTATAAATGTTTACTAAAGTCCATCTCACATTGATTTCTAATTCCCAGGCAGGCTAGGGAAACCTGGTTTCCATTGTGTACATTGCAAATTTCTGTGTAGTATTTCAAATGTGAATTAAAATACTATTTCTTTTTTAAAGTAAAAGCACTGGTTTGGGCATTGATTTATAAAGTGTTAATTTGTGTTTTGCAGTAGTATGAGTTTCTAACCCACATAACCTTTCAGTGTAGACCTTGGATTGCTTTGCCTCGTTAGCCAGAGGGTCAAGCGCAAAAGGGATATCCTTGGTGCTCAGTTCAGTCCAATACTACTAGCCACAGGACATCAGAGGTAAAAGTTACCTTCAAACAGAAAATTGAATTTGTTCTGACAATTTAACAAAATAATCTTGATCTTCATCAAGTGGATGAGAGATGCAGTGGATATTCATGACGCGTCTGACTCCAAAATCGATTACTAAACGCTTTAACACATCACACTCGTTTTCTCAAGATCTTAAAACTGCTAAAACTAAACTTCCGCAATTAGCAGGAATAATGATGATTCCATCAAATCTAAGTCTAGATAAGCATTGACAAAGCCTACTAGTCTCACTAACAAGAGGTATTGGCGTTGTCAATGTTTTTAAACCATGTTGTACAGCAGTGAGACCTCTGTGCAGCATGGCTGAAAGTAAAAGAAAAAAGCGCTCAGAGACTCGTGAGAGAGAGGGCGGTGCAGGGGGCGGTACAGGGGCAGCGAGGGCCACCTCTGTTAGCATCACAGCACTTTATGTTGGGTAGAGGTAGCAACACAGACAACAGAGGGGGGATGGAGGGCAACTTGGACTTTGGAGGGAGGGTGATTGGGGCAGACAACATAGGGAGTGTGGGGTGGGGGCAATACCATCAATGGAGGGAAGGCAGGCAGGGGTTCAACGTAGACTATGAAGGGAGGGTAGGTGGGAGAATCATGGACATTAGAGGGGAAGTGGTTGGGCGCAACATGGACAGATGGCAACATGGACAATTGAGGCGACAAGGACAACTGAGGGAGGGCAGAGGGCCCAATACCGACGATGGAGGCAGGACAGCGAATGGTTCGGATCAACACGGACTACATGGGCAATGGACTGTGGTTGGGATGGGCAGCGAAAGACAGATGAACAACAAAGGACTGGAAGGTTCAAGCACATGGACACAGGTGGTCGGGCGGTCTGAGGCTAAGCAGGTGGTTAACAGAGCACTGGCGGTAGAGGTTGGGACCAAGCACATGACAGAGGTTGGGAAGGTGGTGCTATGACAAGCAGATGGATAATGGAGGGTGTGAAGGAGGGGCTGGGGCAAGCAGACAGACAACAGAGGGAGGAAGGGAGTGACTGGGCACGCAGATGGACAACAGCAGGTGAGAGGCTGGGAGCAAGGAGAAGGACAGCAGAGTGTCAGCAGGTGGGTGAAATACAGGGGGAGATGTATATTAAGTAGACAGCTGAAAAACAGATGGCTTAACAGTGGAAGGCCACAAATAATGCATCTATGCTACAGGTGAAGGACAAATGCACAAAGAGAAAGGAAGCCTATGGCAGCTGATCAATCAGAAGCAAGCAAATGAGTGACAATGCAGCCAACCAATGCTAAGCAGTGGTCGTTCTCTAAGCCCACTGTTAGAAAAGAAGGGTCTTGCAAGAGAACGCATGCGCTGCCTAAGGTGAGACCTAAAGATGCTTGGAATGTGACAAACAGTTGAACTTTAGTACTAAGCACAATTTTTGTAATAACATTATGTGCTAATTTAATTCACAGAAAAAAGTTTTTCACATTGGTAAACAGTTGTCTGTGAAGCTAGAATTCTACCAGGATTGGCTGCTACACAGTCTTTCTGTGACCAATTGAATACCTATTTTGTGTATACAATTTTTCAAATTAGATTGGAAATTGATAATGGGTGTTTTTTTCAAGCTGCCATCAATACTTCATTAAATTCAACCAAGTTATCTTTTCTTGAGCAGATTTTGAGGGAAAAGTTAGTTGTGGTTACACTAACAATCAAATCAGGCTCGCGTTTCAATGTCTGTCCCCATAGTATTGTTTAACAGCCTTCAAATACCATTACCAGCCCATACTATTGTTCTTCTCTAGAGGAGGGTCTAGTTCTGCGATATTTGGAAGAAGCTGTTGTGTTTCCATCATAAAAAGACACTAAACGGGCACAGATCAGGCCGTTCCAAAAAACGACAGAGCAATTTCATTGCTTTCTTCTTCCGCTAAAATCATTAAACAAAATGTGGCAAAAATACAGTGTAAACATCTGCAGGAGACCAATTCCTTTGATAATTTCCAAGCCGGCTATTGCCCTGCTAATATTACCAAATTTGGTCTCAGGGAATAGTGGATGATTTAAGATTAGACCTTGATCAAGGCAATATTAATGTTCTAATTCTCTAGGACATTTCCACAGTCTTCAGTACGGTGGACCTTATGATTTTACTAAGTCATGTTGCTCCAGCAACTATAGAGGGCAGTGCTATTCAATGATTAGAGTCTCTTTTTTTAACTGATCATTCACAAGAAGTTAATTTTTCTACCTAATGTGCATGCAAACTTCCACTCACTTGCAGAGTTCCCTAGGTCACACCCCTATCCACTTTGCTGTTAAAAATCTGTTACCTCGCTTTCATAGGCCTCACCCACCTTGCATTTCAAAATCTATATGAATGCCAAACACTCGTAAATCTTAATGCATTAAGACAACACTTTTCCCCTCATGAAGCATTTAAACGGCTAATGTAATTTGTCTATTACTGATCTATTTATTTTTTACTGGTCACTTGATGGGCAGTAACAGACACTTTATGCAGAGAAAATTGAATATTGATAAACAATGGTAAAAATGGTCTCTAGCTAGATTAATATTGGACTCAAGAAAATAAATTGATCTTTACTCATTCCAACTCCTTCATTGAATATCCTTGGAGTAAAATTTGACAGTGCACTCTCCAGGGAAAATTCGAACTGTGCACTAGGCTCAACACGCTTCTTTCTTCCAAAAGTTCTCAGTAAACTGCTACCATTCCACCGGCACGTGAGAAAAGACCTGTTGTCACTGAAATCATAGGATCTAGACTCAACTGAGTATGTTTGCGTTATTTTGGTCTGCCATCTACCTTACTAAAAAGTGGCAACCCATTTGAGAGTATATGACCCCAGATTTGCTCATGCCTGTGTTACTCAAAAGACTACACTAGCTTCCCATTAACTAGACGATTCAGCTTCAGATAATTCACCTTTAAAGCGCTTCAGGGGCTTGTCCCCTATTTTATTTCTCAACAAATTATTAGGTACACGCCAGGCTCAATCTGGCAATCAGTGGGCTATACCTAAGTTCTTAAAATCTAGAAGAAAGGGGCTGATGTTTTCAACAAATATCCCCAGGACTTTCCTTCTCCCCATTATGATTTTAGGTGATCACAAGTTGCTGCACCCAAAACCTGTTTCAGCAATTTTCTTTGCTTAAACTTTTCTCTCTTCTATCATTCTCATACCACTATTGCACCAGAAACCACCTAGTGTACGTGTGATCTATAAATTATATTAATATAACAAAATACTCTAGTTTTCACAACTGGAGCATCGTAACCTCTAATTGCACTATGAACTACTCCTGCTGCTTCCCTGACACCAATCCCCCATTCTCACAAGAATTGTAATGCAGGTGAATTGTAATTGGTCTCTGCCCCAGATGAAACTAACCCTACTGATGTCCTTCTCCCCCAGTATCTTCTGCAGTGGCATCCAAACTTCAACAGATGGACTGTTCATCACTGATGAAATAGCAATGACGATTGTGAAAGCTGACTTTATTACTAATGAATTTTATATATTATGGGTTAAGAATCTGCATAGAATTGGACTAATATAAAAAATAATGTGCAGCTTGGGAGATGTACCCACAAGAGTGCCAGCCATCGAATACATAATGCTTTTATTAAATAAATATTATTAATTGTAGTACATGTATTAAGAAAACTGTGGTAGTGTGTTATTATATTAATGATTACATGTTATGTATTGCTTGCTAATTGTAGGCCTTAAGTTAGCGAGGTTTGGGCCTAGTCAGCACAGCCTCATATTAGGCTGCACTGTTTAATAAAAGCGTGGGAATGTATGACCAGAGAAATCAATTCATGTATTGTTCACACTGTGTTGACCAACTGTTCGCAGATGTCTTTAACTTTCTCATGAGAACTGCTTGCTAGAATGTCTTGTATTAGTAGTTGTTACATTGTAAAGTTTGGTGCGTGAGACAGCAATGTTCCCAGGAGCTAACAATGGAGGCACTGATGGGAGTACGGATGGATACAAAAAGGTTACCTGATGAGTCTGACGACGGGAACAAGAGAAGAGGAGCCAATCATCGACATGTGAGAGACAGTTAAGTTATATCTTAGATTTGGGTTTTTATTTCTATTGGACTGATTGTAAACGTACGATTTTCTGACCAATGGTGATGAGGGAAGTTCTTTCGGACGATTTTGCCCCCGGGGGGGGGGTTAAAATCCACTAGGCCCAAGGGATTGTGTTCTGTGAGTGTGTGTTTGTGTGTTGGGGGCATCCCCTTTGTCAAGGGTCGCCAACCAAAGGGGGCACATGACTGATGGCAAATTCTGCCTATTTTTTTAGGCCCATCTTCCGCCAAGGGGGGCATAATCCAGGGATTTTGTTTTTTGTTCCCCTTGGTTTTTTGTTGTGCTGGGCACGGGTAGCCCCCAAAGGGGGCACAGAACTGTTTCCCATTTCTGCCCCCTTTGGAGGCAGATTGGCCTTTTTTTATGGCGAATCCACTTAGGCACCAGGGATCTTGTGTATGTGTGTGTGTGTGTTTTGAGCGGGGGCGACCCCTTTGGCAAGGGTCATGATGGCCATTTCTGCCCCACCTTGGGGGCAGTTCGGCCTATTTTTTGTAGGCCCATCTGCCCCCACGGGGGGCAGAACCCACTTAGGCGCCAGGGAAAATTTGGAAATGCTTGGTGGAAGGGTGTTTGTCAACTGGCGAAGTATTTGTATTTGTGATCATAACAGTTTATTTCTCCTTTTTGTTCTACTTCAAAGCTTTTGCTTCCTTTCCTGTGGATCCTTGCTGTTTTGGCAATAGTTGGCCTGAGGTTTGCGTAGTTGCATATTTTAGGTTAGTAAAAGCAATTTACTCAAAAGGAGTATTGTTGACATGCATGAATGACATGTTTGTAGGTGGTGTACCCAATGCAGGATTGTGTGTGAAATTGTCCTTAGATTTGTGCACAATGATATATGTGTTGCCATATGTCTAATTTGCTTTTCTTTTTTCTTTTTAGTGGGCTATCATTGGTGATTGCTGTGTCTGTGTAGAGTAGTTGCTTGTGACTCTAGCTTTTTCAGGCAAGTGATTGGTATAGTTTTTGAGTATATAACTCTTTTGATAAAGCCACATTTTGTTTATAACTTATTTTAGACAGTGCTGGTGGTTGTTGGCGCATTTGTAAAATACACTTCTTAGAAAGGATCATGGCTAGCCGGAGAGTGACCGCTTAGCTGGTTGTTGGCGTACTTTTTGAGTCATCTTTTGACCATGATTATGAGACTGACTCTGCATCTGAGGCGAGGGAGGAAGAGAGAGATTCTGGCAGTGAGTTTTCTGTCTGAGAGGATTCTTCTGATGAGGAAGCCACTCTCAGATGAAGGGCCTGTTTTAGAAGAGGACATTGATGTGTCAATAGTGCAGCAGCCTGGGGCTGAAGGGTTTCCCATTGGAAGTCCAGACACCTGGATTGCCCCATACATAGAGCAGCCACAGTAACCTGCATTTACTAGTCTCCCAGGGTGTACAGTCAATACGGAAAACTTTTTGCCTGTCAATTTCTTTCAGTTGTTTATGGATGATGTATGTTTGAAAAAAAATTGCTGAGCAGACTAATTTGTATGCGGAGCAGCATTTGAGGGCCAACGCTGCCGATTTAGGCCTCAGTTTAGAATTACCCAGTGGATTCCCACAAATCTGGAAGAGTTTAAAAAGTTCCTAGGTTTGACTTTTTTGATGGGTTTGATAAGGAAGCCGTCGCTGGCTTCTTATTAGTTTACTAGTCCCTTGATGGCAACGGCTATATTTCCTGCAACCATGGCTTGTAATTGGTATTTGCTTCTTCTTCGGATGCTTCATTTTGTTGACAATGTTTTAGCCTTGCAACAAGATCACCCTGACTGTAACCGTCTTTTTAAGATTAGGCCTGTCCTTGATCATTTTGTAGATCGGTTTTCAGAGATTTATGTTCCAGGGAAAGAAATATCTGTAGAGGAGTCTTTGGTCCTGTTCAAGGGGCATTTGGCTTTTAAGCAGTACATTCCTAGCAAGAGGGCAAGGTATGGAATTAAATTGGATATGCTGTCAGAAAGTAATACAGGATATGTGTATAATTTCCGGGTCTACACTGGTAGGGATTCCAGTATTGACCCCCCTGGTTGTCCGCCCACTTTTGGAGTTACTGATAAAATTGTGTGGGAACTTGGTACACAACTGTTTAACAAAGGTCACCATTTGTATGTAGATAACTTCTACACTGGAGTGCAGTTGTTCAAAGAATTGTTCAGAGTGGACACTGTTGCGTGTGGCACAATCCGCTATAACCGGAAAGACTATCCAAGGGAGCTTGTCTGTAAAAAACTTGAGAGGGGACAGTGCAGTGCCTTGCTGAATGATGAGCTGCTAGCTCTGAAATTTGCAGACAGAAAGGATGTCTACATGTTAACTACCATACATGATGAGTACTTCACCTGTGGCTGGTTGGAGTCAAATTGCTGAAGTGCACAAACCTGTATGCATTTTAGACTACAATAAGCACATGGGTGGTGTTAATAGAGTAGACCAGAGGTTGGAACCTTACACTGCTATTCGTAAGTCTTACATTTGGTATAAAAAGTTGGCCAGCCATTTGTTTAATTTAGCAACTTTAAATGCTTTTATTGCGTTCAAGGATTGTTTCCCTGAATCAAGGATGAAATTTGTTAAATTTCCAGGAGTCGGTGATAGAGAGCCTTATTGTGGTGGACCAGGCAAGAGTTCTTAGAGTAGCAGTGGTGGAGGATGTGGCTAGATTGAAAGATCGTCACTTTCCCGATTACATTCCTCCCACTCCCAATAAAGACTTTCCCACTAAGAAATGTAGAGTCTGTGCCTTAAGAGGTATCCGAAGGGAGACTCGGAACTACTGCCCTGTTTGTCCTTATAAGCCTGGGCTGTGTGTGGCCGGCTGTCTTAGAAGTTACCACAACCAAAATAATTATTGGGAACTACCATGAGTGAAAACTGCCTGTTCTGTTTTGTTTTACATTTTTTGTTAGGCACTACTGTCATGCATTTAGTTAGAGCTTTTGAGTTTGTAGTTTTGTACTTACTTGTAATTAGTTAGTGGTCTCTTTTTTGTTTTAAAAAAAAGTGATGGTGGGGTGCGTGGAGTGGCCAGTACACACACTCCCATCTGCTGGTGTGATTGCTGTATCAGGAATGTGGGTGTATGAAAGTGATGGTCCCTTGAATGGCGCTGTCTGCAGATGCGATTATTGTAATGTGCTAGGCAAGCGGCTGGCGGTGTGAATGGTCTTGTACATGTCATGTATGAAAGGGGTGTGAATGGACTGTAAAGCTGTTGGTGCCTTGACACGGCTTTACAGCTTACGAGCTGTGAGTCATTGGTTCAGTTTTTTGGCCTTTCTGTTGTTAACAGTGAATTTCATTTTTGGGAAATCTCTTGTTAATAAAATTTGATCTGCTGAACCATCACTCACCCTTGTGCCAAATCCAACCAGTATGCGTGGTAAAAATGACAAAACCTGATCCGCTGTAATCAGGCACCGGAGCACACCTGTGACATGCTAGGTGTCTTGGGTGAGACCCCGATGATGAAGCATGCCACCAACTGTGTTGGTGGGTGAGGGGTCTTCTTAACATAACCTAAGTGTGTTTCTTTTCACATCTTTAGTGTTTGGAACATCACAGAAGGACGTGGACACATCAAAATCCTCTATTGCAAAACAACCCGTTTTTTCAAGGGGGGGGGTCACCTGTGTTTTTGGTCCCAGGTGCGGCGGTCATCTAGGGAAACCTACCAAAACTCACACATTTATAAAAAAGCATATTTTCCTCACTTTTTTTGGTAGGATCACCGCGCCAGCACAAATTTCCTGTCACCCAGTGTTCCCCTCAGTCTCCAAAGTGAAATGATATCTCACTTGTGTGGGTCCCCAAAGCAGAGTCAGTCTAAAAATGTATAAAGAAAAAATTGTGCCTATCAACTCGCTGTGCTATCTCCTCAATCTCTACACGTTTTTGGCCTTTTTCTGCTGCAGGCACCTGGGCCACACACACACAAGTGAGGTATCATTTTTATCAGGAGAACCGGAGGAACGCTAGGTAGAGGCAAGTTTGTGTCTCTCCTCAGATTCCAGAACTTTCTATTACTGAAATGCGGGGAAAAAGTGTTTTTTTTGTTTGCTTTTTTTTACACATTTTGAAGTTTGCAAAGGATTCTGAGTAACAGAACCTGGTGAGAGCCTCACAAGTCACTCCATCGTGGATTCCCCTAGGTGTCTAGTTGTAAAAAATGCACAGGTTTGGTAGATTTCCCTAGGTGCCGGCTGAGCTAGAGGCCAAAATCCACAGCTAGGCACATTGCAAAAAACAGGTCGCGGGCACTAGTCCTACCCACACAAGCGAGGTACCATTTTTATTGGGAGACTTGAGGGAGTGCTGGGTGGAAGGAAATTTGTAGCTCCTCTCAGATTCCAGAACTTTCTATCACCGAAAATGTGAGGAAAAAGTGATTTTTTTTGCCACATTTTGTGGTTTGCACAGGATTCTGAGTAACAGAACCTGGTTAGAGCCCCACAGGTCACTCCATCTTGGATTCCCCTAGGTGTCTACTTTAAAAAAATGCACAGGTTTGGTGGGTGTCCATAAGTGGCGGCTGAGCTACAGGGCAAAATCCACAGCTGGGCACTTTTAAAAAAACAGCTCTGTTTTCTTTGGGAAAATGTGATGTGTCCACATTGTGTTTTGGGGCATTTCCTGTCACGGGCGTTAGGCCTACCCACGCAAGTGAGGTACCATTTTTATCAGGAGACTTAGGGAAATGCTGGATAGAAGGACATTTGTGGCTCCTCTCTGATTCCAGAACTGTCTGTCACCAAAATGTGAGGAAAAGGTGTTTTTGGCCAAATTGTGAAGTTTGCAAAGGATTCTGGGTAACAGAACCTGGTGACAGCCCCACAAGTCACCCCATCCTGGATTCCCCTAGGTGTCTACTTTTACAAAATGCGCAGGTTTGGTGGGTTTCCCTAAGTGCCAGCTGAGCTAGAGGCCGAAATCCACAGCTAGGCACTTTGCAAAAAACAGCTCTGTTTTCTTTGGGAAAATGTGATGTGTACACATTGTGTTTTGGGGCATTTCCTGTCGCAGGCGCTAGGCCTACCCACAGAAGTGAGGTACCATTTTTATCAGGAGACTTGGGGGAACGCTGAGTTGAAGGAATTGTGTGGCTCCTCTCAGATTCCAGAACTTTCTGTCACACATTTTGAAGTTTGCAAAGGATTCTGAGTAACAGAACCAGGTGAGAGCCCCACAAGTCAGTCCATCGTGGATTCCCCTAGGTGGAAATGCGCAGGTTTGGTAGATTTCCCTAGGTGCCGCTGAGCTAGAGGCCAAAATCCACAACTAGGCACATGGCAAAAAAACAGGTCGCGGGCACTAGGCCTACCCACACAAGCGAGGTACCATTTGTATTGGGAGACTTGGGGGAACGCTGGGTGGAAGGAAATTTGTAGCTCCTCTCAGATTCCAGAACTTTCTGTGACCGAAATGTGAGGAAAGTGTTTTTTGGCCACATTTTGAGGTTAGCAAAGGATTCTGGGTAACAGAACCTGGTGAGAGCCCCACAAGTCACCTCATCCTAGATTCACCTAGGAGTCTAGTTTCAAAAAATGCACAGGTTCGGTAGGTTTCCCTAGGTGCCAGCTGAGCTAGAGGCCAAAATCGACAGCTAGACACTTTCCAAAAAACACATCAGTTTTCTGTGTAAAAATTTGATGTGTGTTTGCATTTCCTGTTGGGGGCATTAGGCTTACCCACGCAAGGGAGGTACCATTTTTAATCGAGATACATGGGGGAACACAGAATAGCAGAACAAGGGGAATTGCCCCTTGTCTTTCTCTACATTTATTCCTTCCAAGTGTAAGACAGTGTGTAAAAAAAAGACCTCCAATTGAGAAATGCCCTGTAATTCACATTAGTATGGGCACCCCGGAGTTCAGAGAGGTGCAAATAACCACTGCTTCTCAACACCTTATCTTGTGCCCATTTTGGAAATACAAAGGTTTTCTTGATACCTATTTTTCACTCTTTATATTTCACCAAAGGAATTGCTGTATACCCCGTATAGAATGAAAACCCATTGTAGGGTGCAGCTCATTCATTGACTCTGGGTACCTAGGGTTCTTGATGAACCCACAAGCCATATATATACCCACAACCAGAAAAGTCCAGCAGACATAACGGTATATTGCTTTAAATAATCTGACATCGCAGGAAAAAGTTAGAGTAAAACATGGAGAGAAATGGCTTTCTTTTTACCTCAATTTCAATATTTTGTTTAATTTCAGCTGTTATTTTCTTCAGGAAAGCCTTGTAGGATCTACACAAATTACCTCTTGCTGAATTCAGAATTTTTTCTACTTTTCAGAAATGTTTAGCTTTCTTGGATCCAGCATTTGTTCACACCCATTTCTGTAAAAACGGGGTATGTCCCAGTAAAATGCCAAAATTGTGTTGAAAAATTAGATTTTCTAATTCAAGTCTGCCTGTTCCTGAAAGCTGGGAATATGGTAATCTTAGCACCGCAAACCCTTTGTTGGTGCCATTTTCAGGAAAAAAAAAAAAAACACAAGCCTTTTTCTGCAGCCCTTTTTTACCAATTCTTTTTTTTTTTTTAATGAAATTTTCACTGTATTTTGGCTAATTTCTTGGTCTCCTTCAGGAGAACCCACAAAGTCTGGGTACCTCTAGAATCCCTAGGATGTTGGGGAAAAAAAAGACGCAAATTTGGCGTGGGTAGCTTACGTGGACACAAAGTTATGAGGGCCTAAGTGCAAACTGACCCAAATAGCCAAAAAAAAGGCCTGCCACCTGAGGGGGAAAAGGCCTGGCAGCGAAGGGGTTAAAGCACAACATAATTAAATAACAACACATACTGAAACGAATAAATAATTCATGTTTGCTCTCTTTGAAAATGCTGAGTAATGTGATGTGCAATCTCATCTGTGTGATTATTTTTTATATTTATTTTGTCATTTTAACTTCATACAATGTCGCCTCATAGGATATATTAATTTACAATACAGCCATAGTTAGTAGTTTGTGGAATTCAAAACGTTACATTACCAATTTTAAACAGTGCATGAAATGGTAACCAACACAACAACTGCAAACAACCCTCCCTCCTCTGTGCTTGGCTCACGGTGCCTGGCAGTATCGTAAGGATACCCATATTTCGTAGTGTCTGTTCTAGATTGTAGGAACGTGCAAGTAAATGAATTAGTCACCCTGCATCATAGTTCAGCTGGGTCATCCCCCTCCCTCCAGATGGCCACAACTCCCTGTCAAAATCCAGTCCTCATTTTGATCACCCGTCATGTCCATGGGGATAGTGTGCGCGTTGTCCGAAAGGTCATGTATCATGGCTTCCCATGCAAGCAGACCATCTGTCAACTTATCGTCTTGTCAGACTCTTTTCATATGAGCCTCTTCCGCACCAGCCCGTTCCATGTTATCCCGTAACCAATCATTTGTCAGAGGTGGTGTTGGGCTAAGCTACCTAATGGCTATCCGTCTTTTGGCCAGAGTCAAGACTAGCAGTGCAAATTTTCTGAGTAGGTCCTTACTTTTCGTGTCTGGGACCAGTCCCATCAGGCATCGTTTATTTCTACATTTGTGGTCGTCCAGTCACCCTGTGTAAGTGGTCCAATATAGTGTCCCACTATTCTACGATTCGAGGACAGTTCCATACCATGTGGAGGAAGTCTGCCCGTGTGTATGGCAACAGTAGAATTCTGCACTTTTAGTAGGATATATTAAGTGTAGATGTTTGGGTGAGAGGTATGTAAGATGAATCACATTATATTTACCAAGTTTAAAGCATGTGTTGGTTAAGACCTCCCACACCCCTCTATGTATTCTAGCCTGTTCTGCGGCTGTTATAGGGAGTTCGCATAGCCATTGCCATGTGTCCTCCATCCAAATGGGGGTCCTGGGTTTGTCCACCCACAATGCACAGTAAATGTGAGCGATAAGTCTCCTACCATCCGCCAGTGACAATAATGCCACCATAGTTTTGGTGGGGATGGGGCGTCCAGGGAATCCAGCCCATATCTCCTTAGCCGTGGCAGCTATTTTGGCATATTGAAGAAACTGGCCTCTACTCACCCCAAAATAATTGATCCCCTCTGGTAAATATATGAACTTGCCAGATGGGTATAGATTGGCCAAGGTGATCCAGCCAGCTATGGACATGGGGCCAGATGTAGGTAAGTATGGTTTTGCGAGTTGCAATTTGCGAGTCATAGAGACTCGCAAATTGCAACTCGCAAAACCACATGCAGAAAGGTGTCTCAGACACCTTCTGCGAGTCGGTATGGGGTCGCAATGACCCACCTCATTAATATTAATGAGGTGGGTCGCAAATTGCGGCCCCATACCGACTATGGGCACTCGCAAACATGGAGGCCTGCTGTCCTCAGCAGACCTCCATGTTTGCGACTGCTTTTCAATAAAGCAGGTTTTTTTTTTCAAAGTGCAACCCGTTTTCCTTAAAGGAAAACGAGCCGCACTTTGAAAAATAAACCGAAACCTTTTGTTTCGGTATTTTTCAGGGCAGGTAGTGGTCCATTGGACCACTGTCTGCTCTGAAAAATTATTTTTGTGATCATTCACAAAGGGGAAGGGGTCCCATGGGGACCCCTTCCCGTTTGCGAATGAGTTACCATCCACTTCAAGTGGATGGTAACTGCGAGTTGATTTGTGACCGCTTTTGCGGTCACAAATCAACTTACATCGCGGTGCGAGTTGCAAATAGGAAGGGAACACCCCTTCCTATTTGCAAGTCGGAAACACATTTTGCGAGTCGGTTCCGACTCGCAAAATGTGTTTCTGCATCGCGCACAGGCATTAGCGCCTCGCAAACGGCGTTTTTCGCCGTTTGCGAGGCGCTAATGCCTTGCTACATCTGGCCCATGGTTCTGTCAATTTGTGCAAAAGTTCTAATGTGCCATATCTCCAAATCTGGTGCGAATGGTGCCCTAAGTAGCACCTCTTGCACTGCTCACTCCTAGATCCTGCATACGAACGCACATGCAGTAAAGTCTTGAGCATTCTCGCACGAAGTAGGATGGTTCCTAGTTCTTTGGTACCAGTAGTGCCTGCCGGGAGAGATCTTTCCCGGTTGGACTCGACATCAAACCAATGCACTGCATGCTGTAGGTGGGATGCAAAGTAGTATAATTCAAGATCAGTGAGATACGTCATACTCCGTCCCAGCCTAAACGTGGCAAGTCTGGTGCTGCAACACTTCCCCGCCCACTGCAGCTCCACCAGGAGCTTATCCAGTTCCCAAAACACCTGACGAGGGATTTCGTGCATGGTGCCCTGCATTCTGTAAAGCCATCTTGGCGGGACAACCATTTTATTTAATGCAATCTTCCCCATCAAGGAGCGACTAAGGGAGTTCCAGAACACAAACGATGGCTTTAAGTTTGAGAGTACCCGCCCCATATTCAGAGAGTGGCTCTGTTGTGTTCCATGTGCAATGTGCATATCCAAATATCGAACACTACTACCGCTACAGGGTATTCCCGAATCAGGGTGTCAGGAAGTTTCCAGGTCTTTCAGCTGACCCAACAGGAACAAGGCAGACTTTAATTGGTTTACATGGAATCCAGGGATCTTGCCAAATTCCTCCATAACATTCAGCAGGAATGGGGCGTAAATGTCCACTTGATGCAAGTTTACCATGGCGTCATTTGCATATAGAGACACAATATGAGTCGAAAGTCCCACTGGTATACCCCAGCCATGCAGCACCCGGCGCAGCTTGCACACCACCGGCTCCATCACCAGGGCGAACAATAAAGGAGACAAGGGGCTCTCATGTCTAGTACCCCCCTGTAGCCAGAGCAACTCCGACACCAAGCTCCCAGTGTGTACCCATGCCAGCAGCTGTGCATAGATTAATTTGGGGCCTAGTTCCACCCTTATCAAGCCAGACGTACTCCTAGCTAACTGAATCAAACGCCTTCTTTATATCTAGGAACGGAAGAGCATACTGTTCTTGGTTTAGGCAAGGTGCATGCATCAAATGTGCCAACCGCTGTAATTTGCAAAGGGTGTTTCTGCAGGGTATAAATCCTGACTTTTCAGGGTGGATCAGTCTGAGCAGGTGGTGAAGTAATCGTTCCGCCAATAATTGCCCAAGAATCTTTTGATCTAAATTTAGTAGAGACAGGTGGTGATAGGAGGCCATGTCCAACAGGTCGTTCCTTGGTTTGGGCATTAGTTCTATAAGTGCCTTGCACATGGAGAAGGGCAGTACTCCTCGCTACACGGCTTCTGTGTAGACTGGAAGCAATTTGTCTGCCATAGTCTCTGGTAGCGCCATGTATAAAACATTTAGTCTGTCTCCTTCCGGGGCCTTAGCTGTTTGAAGGGAATATATGGCCTGTAAAATTTCTTTCATAGTGAGGGGGGCCTCAAATTCAGCCCGTTCAAGTTCGTTGAGCCATGCAAGCCATATTAAGTCAATGTAAGCCAACACCGCCAAAGCGAAATTGCACTGGGCGAGCCATAGACTCCATGAAGAGTGCGCACCAGGGTTTCATTAATTGCCATTTGTGTACACAGCACGCGTCTTTTTGGATCTCTAATCTGCAGTATTGGGTCATTGCGGTGTTGCCACTGTATCAGACTGGCCAACAATCTGCCCGCCTTGTCTCCTTCCATGTGTAATCGCCGCCTATGGATGGGTCGCATATATTTCTCCAATCTATCCCACCGTGACAGTATTTGCTTTTTGGCCTCTCCTCAGGTCTGGTGCACCATCTGTTCACCCATTAGGGCACTTTCCAAAGTCGTCAACTGGTCCTCATGTTGTGTCAGGTCTCTCTCTATCATGTGTCTGATACCTGTGGTGGTTGCCATGCCCACTCCCCTCAATACCACCTTCATGGCCTCCCAGTCCATCTAGCCCTGTTGGGTACATTCCCAATTGAGAGAGAAATATACTGTTAGGGCATCCACACTCGCAACCCTATTGATTGGATCAGTAAGAGATTCCGCCCACATCCTCCACAATGGGACTCTGGGCACCTCTCTGGTCAGTGAATAAGTTAAAAGTAGGAGCAAATGGTCTGAAATGTACTGGCCAAATATGTAGTATCTAACACACGATGCATGGCCTCCCCCTGTATAAGGAAATAGTCCAATCTACTTTGGGTTTCGGCCTCAGTTGTGTAGCAGGAGTATGTTTGTGACAGCAGGTCCCGCATCATATGTCTGAGGGCGTCAGTCATGTGGGGTTTGGTGCCCTGCCATGCAGGAAACTGGCCCAATTCTCCAAAGAAAGAACCATTATGTACATTAGGAGCGTATACATTAATAAGACAGATATTGTAGGCATCTAAGAAACTATGCAAAATCATATCATCCATCTGGGCCTATGTACAAACCAGTCTCCGGAACAGGATGCCGGGAGCCATCCATGTAAGGGCCCCACATGCAAAACTAGAGTACGAGGTTGCATAGATTCATCCCCGTCATCGCCGGCAGAGCGAGGCGATACTGTCTCCGCATTCATGGGTTTCTTGCAAAAATGCAATAGATACTTTCTAGGACCCTACGACATTTCTCAGGCCTATATAACCCGAGGGTTCCATGTAAGGAATTTAGGCCCTCATTATAACCCTGGCGGACGGTGTCATGTTAGCGATAGGACCGCAAACAGGCTGGCGGTAATTACCGCCACATTATCACATTGGCGGTTTGGCACATGCCAAACCGCCAATGTACCACACCGCCCGCCACGGTCTCTAGTCCGCCTGCAGGATCATGATCATGCATACCGCCATGGATTTCATGATTTTTGAACCGCCATGAAAACCATGGCGGTAGGCACTATCAGTGCCTGGGAATCTACTACATTGGGATCAGAAGCGATGCCCTCAAATGGATCCACGCCTTCATCACAGGATGCACCCAGAGAGTCCACCTCCCTCCATTTACTTCAGAACCCAGGAACATCATATGTGGAGTCCCCAGGGCTCCTCCATCAGCCCCACCTTGTTCAACACCTACATTAAACCACTGGCAGAGATCGTATGCTACTACAGACTCAACATCACCTCATTTGCAGACAACACGTAACTCGTGCTCTCCCTCCCCGAAGACCATGCCACATCCAGAGATCACACCTCCCTCAGGTAACATTTCAGCGAAGTCATGAGACACTTTGCCTACTGGATGAAAGACAACTAAACACAGAAAAAACAGAAGTGATCATCTTTGGGAACAACTCCTCCTCCTGAGACAAACCATGGTGGCCCTCAGACAACCCCTAACAGAACACGCCCAAAATCTCAGCTGCATCATGGACAATAAGCTCACTTACAAACGACAAGTAAACGCCATGCCATCATCCTGCTTTCTCCATCTTCGCATGCTTCATAAGATTTTCAAATTGATCCCCACCGAATCTAGAAAGACAGCAAACCAGGCCACCATCACCAGCAGACTGGCCTACAGGAACGCCCTCTACCTGGGACTCCCCACTCAACTCTTCAGCAGACTCCAGACCATCCAAAACACAGCAACAAGGCTCCTCCTTCTTTGATCTGCCCAGAAGCACCAACATCACCCCCCCACCTCAGGGACCTACACTAGATGTCCGTACACAAGGGATGCAAGTTCAAGGTCCTTACTATTGCCTTTAAAGCCCTCCACAACATAGGATCCAACCTCATCAACCACAGACTCTCCTTCCACCAGCCCTCCAGAGAGCTCTAATCAGCTAGCTAACTGTGCCCAAATCCCGAGAATGCGTCGCTCTCGAAGTGGAGGTTGAGCCTTCTCCTACATCGCCGCCGGGAACTGGAACGACCTACCCACCTACCTATGGACCACACCCACCCTCAGCGAATTCAGGAGAAAACTCAAGACATGGCTCTTCGAGGAATAATCAAACCAGCTAACAGCCTCCATCAGCTTCCATCTCCTGGATACCGCCGGAGTGATAAGTCATGTTTTACAAATCGATTTTGGATTGGATACTGGTGACTGCCATTAGGTTATTTACTATATATATATATATATATATATATATATATATATATATATATATATATATATATATATATACATACATATACACACACACACACACACACACACTTGTTCACAGGTAACCATTACATTATTGCAATACAGAATTTAAATACCTGCGTGCCGGTAGGTAGGTTATAGTTAGGACCATGTTTCAATAGAAAAAGCATTTTTTGACTTGCCTATATCTTTAGTGCTGTTTGACGAAACTTCACAAAATTTTCCAAAAAAGTGTTGCATTGATTCTTGTTACACACAGAAAGTTTTGGGGTGATCCGCCAAGCGGGGACCGAGAAAAAGGTGGGGGGGGGGGTTAAAAAAAAGTTGTGTTTCCCATGTTAATTCCCATAGGACCTTTAGACACAGCCTGAACCACTGGATGGAATTACAACAAATTTGGCAGAAAGCTAGCTTTCACTATGCAAATTATGATTTCTTTATGTGGAAAATGTTTCCAGTAGTTTTTGAGGAATTAAAGGAAATCCAAATTTGTATACTCATAATTGTGAGGACCGGTGAAAAATGACAAGCTCACGTAGGGAAATGCACAGCTTTGATTGTGTGACTGCCAACACTTCAAATCAGGAAGTGTTGGCAGCTAACTTGGGACTCGGCTTAGTAAACAAGCAAAAAAAAAAAAACAAGTGCCCAGAGTAGGGACACCCTGATCCTTTAGCTCTGGTAGTGGGGTCCCAGAGGGGCCCCCACAGAGCAAGAAAGATTAAAAAAACAAAAAACAATTGGCTGCAAATTCAAAAACTTTGCAGCAAAAAAAAACAAGCGCACATTTCTGAATTTGTTTTTTTATTAGACCCCTGGGTGGGCCTGGTCCCAGGGGCATTAATATTTTGGAGTGTGGGGGTGGGGGCTCTCGCCCCAAAGCCCTGGGAACCACCACCTCTCCGGGGTGATTTTCATAATATATGTGGGAGGCAAGAGGACCACCAACTCCCTGGGGCAAACAATAAAAATAACTAAAGGTGGTCGGTTTTGGACACCCATGACCTGGAGGCCACCACCTCCTGGGGCGATTTCTAAATTAGTTGCGGGTAGCTGCATGCCCCCCCTCTCCCTGCAGCCCTGTGGACCACCACCTCTCTGGGGCAAACAATAAAAATAAGTAAAGAGGGTCTGTTTCGGACCCACATTAGCCCCAGGAACCACTACCTCCACAGGGCACTTTCTAAATTTAAAACAGGGGTCTATGGCCACATAAGAGGGGGGTGCACGGCGCTCCTCGAGGATCCTCTGTTGGCTCTGGGGACCGTCACCCTCGAGGGCCGGCTCCTGCGATGTCCCTGGGGCATAGCAGTTTGCTGTTGCTTGGCTGCGGCTTTTAAGCTGCAGCCAAGCCACAGCAAACAATCCGGTTTCAAATAGCGGGACCTGATCCCTACCCCCATTTCTGTATGAGATTAAAGGAACAGAGATGAAAGCTTTGCTTCAGCAAGCAGGGAGCTGCTGTTAAAGCAGCTCCCTGCTTGGCAAAGCAATGGGACCTTGAGGCCTCCCCCGTGGATCCAGCTAGCCTGGAAAGGGCATGTTTTCAAATAAATAAAAAAAAAAAAAAAAACGTATAGAGATTGCAGGGGAACCCCTCCCCTGGCCGATTTCAGCCCCAGGGACCCCATCCCTCAGAGCTCACTACAACTCATTGGAGGGGGGCACGTGGCACCCCTCTACTGGTTGCGCTCAGCCCCGGGGATCCATTCCCCTGGGGCCCAGTCCACAGTAAACGGAGGAGGGGGACTGCGGTGTCCCCCTTCCTCAGCCGATTTCGGCCCCAGAAGCCCCATCCCCGGGGACTGTCCTTATAAAATATTTGATTACTTGGGGAGGGGAGCCCTGGCCCCCCTGGCTGACTTCAGCCCCAGGGACCCCATCCCCCAGGGCCCGGTCTTAACACCTTTTTTTGGGGGGGGGGAGGGGACCACATGGCACCCTTTCTGGGGCTGATTTTGGCCCTCTGGAGCCCTTCAGGGCACCCGGTGGGCAATGGGACCGCAGGGGAGCCTCAAGGCCCCCTTGACCTCCCTGCATCACATGGAAGCCAGCACTGCTGTCAAAGAGAGGGAGCTGCTAAACATGCAGCCCCCTCTCTGTGAGATCAATGGTTTTGTCTGTCAGGGAAACAGAGGAAACCTCCGCTTCCAACAAGTCTGACTTTTCTTGCTTGCTGGAACCATATTGTTTGCTGTGACGTGGCAGGAGCTGTCAAAGGTCTTGCGAAGTAAGAGCAAACAGCTATGTCCCGTGGGGGGGGGGGTAGGCGTGTTGTCCCCAGTGCCATTATTGGTTCCTTGAGGGGGGGCAAACAGCCCCCCTCCAACATTTTAATTTGCCCTAGGGAGGTGGTGATCCCCGGGGCCAGGGGTTTGTGACGGGCTGTGGAGGGGCCCCCTTATTTTCAGGCAATTGCCCCAGGAAGGTGGAGGTCCCTGGGGTGCGGGCGCCCCCCAGTCTTTTCAAACAATTGTGCTGGGGAGGGGGTGGTCTCTAGGGTGAGGGGGGGCCGTGTGACCCCAGCATACTATTGAATTAAAGCCCCAGAGAAGTGGCAACCCCTGGGGCATGGGGGGGGGGAGTCCCCCCTTCTATTTGGAAGTCATTTTACCCCAAGGAGGTGGTAGTCCCCGGGACACAGGGGCCCACTGCATTCTACTGAATTAAAGTCCTGGGGAGGTAATGGTCCTCAGGGCCTAAATAAGCCCAGGAGAGGAGCCATGTGCGCCCCCCCTACTTTATTTTTTACATGCCCCGGGACCTGGATCACCCATGGGCTTTATTAAAACAAGAGCGGGAGCCCACACTTGTTTCTTTTTTATTTTTGCTGTGTGTTTGCAACGTTGACGCAAATTTTCGGCAAAATATCTTTTTTAAAAGTGCTTTTTTGCCCTCGCAGGTCCCTCTGCGACCCTGACACCGGAGCTAAGGGGTCAACGGGTGCCCTTACCCTGGCTCCTTCTCTTTCTTTCCTCTCTTTTTCTGGGAGTCGGCTGAAGCGGAGTCCCAAGATGGCTCCCAACACTTCCGGGATTAATTTTTTGCAGCCAATCTTAGCTCTGCAGATCTCTGCACAAGCTCTTATTTGTGAAGTCGTGGCGGAGGAACAGTGGCCTTAGAGATACAAATTTTCCTTTAATTGCTGTTAAACTACTGAATGGATTCACACCAAATAAGAAAAGGCGTAATCTGTGGACCAAAAGCTACCTTTCTGCCAAATTTGGTGTAATTCCGTCCAGCGGTTCTGGCTCTCGTCGTGTTTAAAACTCCTGTGGGAATTTATATATGTCTTTTGTAAACCCCCTGAGCCACAAACCTACCAGGTTTGTGACAACACAAGTGCCATTTCTACTATACAAAACCCATCTTATGAGTTAGAATACTCATATTGACTCATAAAATGGGTTTTGCCACCATACCAAATCAGGTGTGATGGGCCTTTGCTTTCAAATTATGATTCAGTATTAAATGTATCATTGGTTTCTGTTGGGACAGGAATATCTACTGCCTGGCGTACGTTTGTGTTGCCCTCTCCTGCCTTGACAGCCCAAGTATCTGATACTCTAGTTTTTGATTTTGGCTCAGCTTCACGCTAATCCAGAGTGTGCATAAAAGGCCTTAGCCTGTCCCTTGACATGACTGGGCACCAAGCATGCCCTACTTTTTCTAGCTGTGGACTACCGAACCTGGCATGAGTTTAACCATTATAGCATTAGTGGCAGCATACTTTGTCTTATGAATCAGTAGTTGTGACAATCCCTTTTATCTCTCTCCCTGAAGTGGAGGTCTACAGGCTCAAACATGTCAATTTCCGCTTCTATATGCTAAGCCAGATCATATCACTAATATTCAGAGTGCATGTTGTGCCTGCGAGTGTAGTTGACCTGTGTTTTGCGTGCCTTGTGTGTATGAGTGAACCAGAGTAATGGAAGCCTATGGGTTCCATTTTGGAAGCTTCTAGCCTGTTGCTGTGCACAAAATTGGTTGGCGGTTGTTTTCCCCAGACAGAAAAAGTGTATTGCTGACATCCATGAAGCTGGAGAGAGGAGACCTAGACAGTAACTGGGGAAGGGGATACAAAGCTCCTTTTGAAATTCATTTAGGTATGTTGTTCAGAGTGGCTGCTGATTAGTCTTCCTGGGCACTGCCATTTGATAGCTGATGGGCCCAAGGGCTGGGACTGCGGTCTCTGTTTTTCACAGTAATAAGAGCCTTAAGATGATGGCATTCTTTTGATTGTTTCCTGGTAATTGTTCATTGTGGTTGTTTATAGGGATGTGCCGAAATTTCATGCCTGTTTGTGCCTCTGTTGCAGCCTGAAAACTAGTGTGCTGTGTGGAGAATCACTGTAGGCAAGGCTTGTGTCTAAAATGCAGCTTAGAGAGGACACATGAAAAAATAACCACTCCAAACCAGTTCTGAACATGCAAAGAATCTACATTCCCCCTGCTTTGACTGTAAAAGTTGGAGCCACTGGCCCACTTGGTGTTCCAGTTTTACGTCCTCTTTCACCAAGGGAGGAGTGTCTGCACAACACTCGAGGGACTGCTGTGCAACCAAAGCTGGTGTCTGCTTGACATCCAGCTTCCCAGTGGTGAGGGGCTTCACCCAGAGCTTTAACTGGAAGGAATATACTGTTTCCCTGTCCTGAAACACCTGGAAGTCAATCTGCCTACTGAGAGAGGGAAGGTGCTTTCCGGAGATGCAGCTGTCCTGGGAGAGGTAGAAACACTTGACCCCCTAAGTTTGAGGGTCACCCACACAGAAGGACTAAAGAGACTATCTGAGTGCTGTGAACAATGTAGGGAAGGTGAGCACAACAGACAAATGATTCCACTCAAGAATCAGTACATCTACAGGCTGTGCCTGAGTGGGCTGTGCCACTGTGACAATGAACTATGTTGAAGACGACTGTGCCACTACAATGAACTGTACCTTAGTGGACTGTGCTAGTATGAACAGGGGCATAGCTTGGTCAGTAAGTGTGTGGGAGGGATGTGAATTTCAGATTTTCCCAACTATCACACTGGAATATCATGGCAAAATACAAACATGAGAAGCCGGGCATGAGGGAACTTAAGGGGCAGTGGAAAGGGAGAGCAGTGTGGATTGTTAGGGGTACTTAAAACCCAATACTTTGTCAAATTACCAGCTTTTTGTAAGAACTTCCAAACAGAGGAGAGAGTGTGTGTGTGTGTGTTTTTGTCTGTGTGTGCATGTAAAAATCCTAGATGAATTAGACTTCTCGCCATGCCAACTGAAAGCATCTGCACCTGATTATTTACTAGACAATACATCTATTGGGAAAGGTAACAACCCCTTGAATACAACAACAAAGTTTGCTCAAGTTGACTGCATCACTGCAATGACTTAACTGTGCATGAGCAGCCTCTGCCATTACATCAGCAAATGGAGTGAAAGGATTGGGCCACCCTTAAGAAGACTGCATTCAGGAGGCCCCAAGACCCTTGAACACTTAACCCAAGGCTCCATCTCAACTGAAGCAAGTGGTCTAGTCACCACCCAGAGACCTGAGACAACACTGAAGCTAAGCCCGCCTGCACAGACTCCAGATGATAGCCTCCGCTACTGCTTGCTGGGGTTGCAGTCCACGCGTGGGAGCACCTTTTTCCCAGAAGAGGGAGTGAGCCTGACACATGCTACAGGTCCCAGTCAACTGCACAAGAGGAACTGACAGGCTTCGCTGTGGTGAGAAACAAACACGTGGGGACTGCTAAGTGAACTAAGTACTCAAACTAGTAAAAAAGGGTAATATGCACCTGTGCTTGATACCTGCCCAGGCAGAACCCGAAAGGAGGGGAGGACCGTCTCCTGAGCATTAGTACTGAGTTTCCTGTGTGTATTAAAGTACTTTCCTTGAACTGCACAGGGCTTTACTCTGTTAAATTTGTTACTGCTCTGCTGTGTGATTGTGCAGTTCGGAGCATAGATGCCTGTGATTTCTCACTATGGCTACCAGTGACAGTCAGATGCTGAGTGTGTTGTACTTGCCCAGTTTTCACAACTATAGCAATAAAGGAGCAGAACATCAGAGGCAAATGACTTCAGATGAGATGCAGTAGACCCTGCTTGCCTTGCAACTCCCAAGAACGATGGCCTCTTGATGGAGCTCCTGACCGCAATTCCAATTGCAAACCATTGACCTGTTACCAACTCCTCAAATGAGGTGGTAACTGATTCACAAATGGGAAGTGGTCTGTTTGGGACCAATGTCCATTTGAGAACTATGCAGATAGCCTTGGGGGGAGTAGGCAGAGGTCTAGGGGACCACTGCCTGCTCCAACTGAAGTTTTCTCAAAACTGAAATCCTTATTTTCTTTCTAAAGCAACACTTGTTCCTTTAATGAACACTGTCTGCTTTAAAAGGAAAGCTTTCCCTTTGGGAATGCAATCACACGGTTGATGGTCTGCAGTTTACAGGCCATCATCCCTATGACTGGCTGCCCAACGAATATTAATTAGGCAAGTCAGTTTGCAGCCCCCTGTGATTCATTATTTGGTGACCTGCACTATTAGCACATAGGTCGGTTCATAAAATCGTATTCTTTTCGCTCAAAACAAAATCAGCAAACTATCTGCGACCACTTTTTGTGACTGGAATAATAGTACAACTGCCCCTTAATCTATAATCATAACTGTAATTCAACTGAGGGCTTTAAAGTAAATGGCTATGGTCTGTTTGAAACATACATTAAGGTATTATAAACAAATCTAACCATAACTTGACTGTTAACCTGATTTTGCAGTGAATATATCCGTATATTATACAGTGGTGGTTACCCTGTGTAGTTATGATGCAGCCACAATGTACACTGAACAGACAACTTTTCATTTGACTATAACGTTTTACTCTGTGGTCGGATTTCCACAACATTTGGCAATCTGCCTAACCAGTCAGATAAAGTTTGGTGTGTCAAGTTTAGGGAAGATCAAATCACAAGTAAAAAAGTGACATGGGGTGAAAAAACAAGTGTTTTCCATTTGAGCTCCAATAGGAACCTTTGCTAACATCTACAACTGGCACAGCGGAACAGGCTATTCACCAAATTTGGCATGAAAGTAGAACTTTACTCAAAAGGGTCCTAATTTGGTTTGGTGTATATCCGTTCCGTAGTCTTTGAAATATAAGTGTTTAAAATGTTATGGAGCAGGCTTAAAGGGTTACACTTTTGCATATCTCTGCCACTGTCTTTAATCGTAATTCCTGTGGCTTACGTTTTGAATTTTTTGTAGAATGTGATTGGCTAAGTTAGGGGTAGAATGATTTTCTGGGACCTTTAAAATCAAGAGTCTGCTCTGATTTGTGAGTTTTGCACTGTAAAAATGCAATTCCATATCCATGAGGAACCAACACCAAAGATGACATAACCTAGAGGAGTGGTCTAGGGTATACAGATGTGTGAAAAATACAAAGCACTCCAGAGAAATATCACCTAAACAGCCCAAAACACGAGCCAGAAGAGACTTGCAAGTTTTTTAGAAGCTGAATTCAACTGCCATTTTGTGTCTGACTCATGATTTTGTTGTAACGTAAAAAACATGAACAAGCAAAGTCAAACACTATAATGAGTGTCTGGCTTGGCTTGGAAGGCAGAAGACAAGGTGCCCAAACCCCACTGTGCAGCACCCAATTCAGCCTGAACACAAGACTGCTGAACAAAGCTGAATGTCAAACGTAGACAGTGTTGAGTGCCTGGGGTTTGGGGGTCAGGGTGTCCATTGCCAGGGGCCAGGGGAGTTTGGATATTAAGTATATCATAAAAAATGAAATTCACCAAAAAAATATACAGTCATAGATCTCGTCCGAATGTGTAAAGCCACTGAAATTTGCCAGTTATGGTTAGCAACACACTCTATACATGCCATAACGTGAGCCAATCACCATACTCAAAAAACACCAATTTACCAGTGGTGCAGAAACACCGAAATCAGCAATCAAGATAAAAACATGGCAGGTGACACAAGCTTTGCTGCTGTGTTTGAACTTGTGCCCTAAGGTAATTATAACTCCCGCACTCGCCATGCACAGTCTTCTGATCAATAATTTTATTGCAAATGTTACAGTGATAATATTAAAGATGCCAAAGAAAGTGTCATCAGTGATATAAAATGTGGAGTATTAAGTTGCGCATGGCGAAGGCGCGAGTTGTAGTTACCTTAGGGTGAAAGTTATAGTTACTTGAACTAGATCTATCTATATCTGCTGAATTTCTAAGGTTTTGTGTGAGTAAATTCAGAACCTAACTATAACGTCCCTGTAACCTTTGTTTTTTTCAGTGAATTTCTAAAAAATTTTAAGCATGCACAGACGTGAATATAAACAACGCCTGCACGTCCTTTGGCCGTGTGTGGCGGGGTTTGGCCACAGGGCCTAGATGGCCAGGATCGGCGGCCAACTCTCCTGCATGCATCCAAACCCAATGTGCGCACGGCACATGAGTTTGGATACAGTGGGTGGTTTGTTTTTTTCAATTTTTCTGTGGATTTGCGAATCAGCAAGTGGATTCACCAATCCGGGATTCATCCATAGATCTGCAGATCCACAAATCAGATGGAAAAATAAAATTGGGCAATTGTTGCCCACGAGGACCCCTCTGTGTGTCCTATAGGGTCAGGATACCTGTATCCTGACACCTTATGTGTTTTTTCTCTTCTTTTTCCACCCTTGAGCCAATGCTACAATATATATTATATATATAATTTTTGGCCTTAAATTACCCCGAAACTACTGAACCGAGTTACACCAAATCACAAAAAGTGTAATCTGCCTTAGTGCCAAATTTGGTGTAATTTGGATTAGTGGTTCGAGCTGTAGGCGTTTCTAAAGATCCTATGGAAAAATGAATGTGGAAAATGCTTTTTGGGACCCCCTGTCTTTTTGGCCCCCGCTTGACAGATCACCCCGATCCTTTCAAGACAGAAACTGAACTTAGCAAAGTACGTGTTTTGGAAATTTCGTGAAGATTTATCAAACGGCGCCAGTTATTTGCAAAACAAAAAACACTTTTTCTGTAGAAACTAGGTCCTAGCTACAACTACCTAGTGGCGACTGCCACTAGGTAATATATATATAGATATCTATATATATCTATATATCTATATCTATATATATATATATATATATATATATATATCTATATATCTATATCTATATATATATATGTAGAGAGAGAGAGAGAAAGAAAGAGTATATATAATATGTAACTGTTCAATTTGTTCCAATATTGCATCTAAGTTCTAAGGATTCTGGTGACTTCATAAACCAGCTCTATATGCTACTCTTTCAAACACCTGGCTAGATGACTGTTTATTGTACAGACACACTTTACAGCACTCTATTGTAATCCGATCTAGGTCAGTGATATATATATATATATATATATATATATATATTACATATACATACACACATTAAAAAAGAAAGGTTACAGGGATGTTATAAATAGGAAATAGAATTAAAAAAACCTTAGAAGTACACAAAAAGACCAAAGATTACAGGGATGTTATATTCAGGTTCAGATTGTACACAAGGTAACTATAACTCGTGACCTCGCTATACACAGTTTTCTCATCAATAATTTTACTGTAAATATTATAGTGATATTACCAATGAGGTCATAGATTTCATGAGTGATGTAATATCTGGAGTAATCAGCAGTGTATGGCGAGGGCCAGTGTTATAGTTACCTTAGGCCACAAGCGTTTGGCTACTGAGACAAAAGATTCCCTTGCGTCTTTGTCATTTGTTCCATCCACAGGCCCTTCTTCTTTAGACCACAATACAAAGGTATGCTGCAGCCTCGTCTTCAGGCCACGATTAACATGCACTTAATGCACATTACTGGAGGGGCCCAAGCTCCTTAGGCTACGACAACTTGATGCCTACAGTTATTACCTTTTCCAGCAGATTAAGTTGGCCATCATGTTGAGGGTTCTGTGGACTGTTATTTCTTTCTCGTTCTAGTGTTTTGGAAGGCACAACTTTATCAGACATTGCAATGAACCCCTCTGTCTGTATCCCCTTGTGTGCCATCTTCACTGGTCGCCTGCAGATGGAGTTCCTGGGGAGAGAACCTGTTCGAGTGAAGGTGCTGCGTTCTGTCCTTTCGTCCCTATAATGACTTATGTCGCTTTGCTGGAAGGTGAAAGTCTCCTCCTCAGAGCCTGGAAGGCAGAAATCAACAGGACTAGAGATATAAAATCACAAAAGCAATTAAGAAACAAGTTGCATTTACATGCATGAAAAGCAAGACTGATGAACTCATGACCAGAAAGTAAATTCCCCCATCTCCACACTTTCATTTCCAGACGAGATCCAAGTTGCCCAGACCCCTGATAGTGTAAGTTCCAGTAGCAATACGAAATAAACCTGAAGTTTGGAAGGAGGTGGGTGTCTAGAGTGCAGTGGGGTTACCAATGTTGTCTTATATTTTGTTATGTTATATGTGTTTGTACAGTGCACAACTCTCCTGGAGGGTATCCTGGTGTTGAAGCAGGGGCTGTATGGCCCGGGGCACAGTGAAGAGCCAGGGTTTCAGTTTCTTGTGTGATTTAAAACGGAGGCAGCTCTGATGTGTAGGGGCAGGCCATTCCAGGCATAAGAAGCAAGATAGGAGAAGGCATGACTGCCCGATCTAGTTCTGCATATGCAGGGGGAGCGCAAGTTAGAGTCCAGCTGAGCGAAGGTGTCTGGTAGTTTTGTGGAAGTTCATAGTGTTTATAAGATACATGAGGCCAATGTTGTGAAAGACTTTGTATGGGTGCGTGAGGAGTCTGAAGTGCTCATCTGAGGTTTGGGAGCTAATGTAGCTGTTTGAGGTTGAAATTGACTTGGATGCGAAATGTGAGGCTGAGCCTGGATGCTGAGTTCTGTTTGGTCTGGATTGTTCTTATCAGTTGAGCGTTGAGTCTGGCACAGAGTGCATTGCCTTAGTCCAGTTTGGTGGGAATGAGGTCTCAGGTGATGGGTATGCAAGTGCTGGGGGCAGGGGAGCCATTTGAAGTTCTTCTTGAGCACCTTGAGTATGTGGAAGGAGGAAATGGAGACTGAGTTCACCTGCCTGGTCATGGTGAGTTGGTTGTCAGTTGCTATTTTGAGGTTCTTTGCATGAGTTACAGGGAATGGTGTAGATCCGAGTTCAGCAGGCCACAAGGTGGATTCAGAAAGCAATTTGTCTTTGCTGAAGATACTTCCACCTTGTCTTCATTGAGCTTGAGGCACTCATCCAATGCTCATTAATCTATTATTGATCATGGTGTTAGAAATTAGCATATTCAGGTGAGAGGTCAGTCTTACTAAGCTGAGAAGTAACATCAGTAATTCATAGAATGGCAATTCTGACATGAAGGCACTCACCTACCTTTGTGTAGTATGAATGTTGATGGCAAAATCAGGAAAAGTAATTTTAAAAGATCCAGGACAGATTAAGGGAGGAATCCATGTTTGAGAACAAACACTGATCTTGACACTGACTCCAATTAACAGTGCTGAAGCATAAAGCAAAATGTGGTGAACAGGTGGGCATGCTGCTTCTCACCTGCTGTCAGAATATTTATTATGTTGCAAAAATTGATAGCTATCCTTTTAAAAATCTTTTTGTTATTTTCATAACAGAACATTGGCAGAACTATATCATATGCTGTTTCTCACCTAAGCATATAAGCAGACTCGAAATGGCATTGATTTATACCCCCACTCTCCCCCTACACCCAGAGTAACACAACACATTCAGAATCACAATGGAGGCAGCTACAACCTCGAGTAAATATCGATTAGGCTTACAACATCAAAAGGTTTCTGGCATCATATTGAGTCCCAATGCCTGAAGGGTTCTTGGACATGACAATGTCGAGAAGTCATATTGAAAGAAGTCCATCAGGAGCTTCTATGCCCATGTGGCCTCAAATCTTTTCAGCATGTGTAGGTTCTGCATGATCATTTCCATGACCATTAGTGAGTAGTGTCTTATGGACCACTGTGTGATGTCTAATGCTAGTGGTTTCTTCCACTTAGGTGCCGATTCCTGTTTCCCAAACAATAGCATTTATGAAATTACTGTTCATATTTGCAAAGCAAGGCCACGAAGGCACAGGATCCTAATCGGGAATTTGGGGAATGGGAAACCCAGCCACCTTCTTTGTGTTGCTTAGTACTTCGTTCCTGTACAATATGATCTTTGGCAGGACCACACTATATGCACCATTGTGCTCTTGATACCACACCCTCTCCAACATTTGCCATCATAGAGCGGGAGCCTGCAATTCAGTTTACTTGGTATCTAATACCACTTAAACATAATTTGATACCATATTTCCGTGCCCTGCACACTGCAAGTGATGTTCAGGATATCATTCCATAAAACCTGATGTTCTTCTTGTATGATCTATTATGCCCATTGTTGCATGTAAGACATCTGCCTAGTTAATGTGTGTTTGTGGGGGGTGGTGGGGGGGGAAAGCACAATGCGTACACTAGAAATAGTTGTGACTTTCTCCTTCACCAATCCCAAAATATGGTTAGCACAGCTGAAGAGATTAAATCATCTGCTCTTGAAACAGGTCCCTAAGCATTGTACTATGTCAACATTGCCAAGTTGAACGTTTTCCTACTAGAGTTGGGCTGAAGTTGTGTTAAGCATGTGAAGAAGTGAACGGCAATGGGAAGGAAAGGAGTTCCTCATTTTGTTTAGTATAGTCCATGCCTCCATGGTAGGCCTGATTAAGTCTGAAACATATGTCACTGCTGGTCTTGATTATCTAGGCAGCAATAACACCACAGATGGGGGCCTTCCCAATATATTCTATTCCATGAAGGCTCATTATTTCTCCGTTACCAGAGAGACCACTCAAAGCTATTTTTTAAGCAACAACATAGTACTTTTCAATGTTAGGTAGGACATCAACCATCCTCACGACTTCAACCTACTCTGTGAGAACCTGCATGAAATTTTGGGTTTTGCAGAGTTTCTATATGAACCTATAACAAGCGATTTGCATGTAAACTAGCTCTAGTTTGGGGATAGCTAATGGAAGAGACTGAAGGAAGTACACCAATCTCTACAGGATGTTCATCTTCCGGATTGCCATCCAGCAACCATGAGATAACTAGGTAGCCACATTAAATCAAGTCAGTTCTGATCCCTTTTATAAGATCTGGGTAATTAGCCATATAGAGTTTGTGCACAATTGATGTTGTCTGGATGCCGGAATATTACCTTGTCCAATACATAGAGGACAGGGACTCAAGCTTATTTTTCACCGACTGGCTGATCTGGATACCCTTTATTTCTGAATTAGTGAAATTGACCTGAAAGCTTGACACTGCCATAAAGCGTTGTAAAATGTAATTTGCAGTGGGTATGGAAGCTTTGGGTTTCATCACTGTTAAGAGAATATCATCTGCAAATGTGTGTATGTTATGTGAGAGACTTCTGAAATAAATCCATACCACTGACTTCTGGGGCTTTGTATGATCAGTTGAGCTAGAGACTAACCGTCAGGTCAAAATATAAGAGGGGACAATGGGCACACTACTGCATGTCGCTGCAGAAGTGAAAGCTCTCTTTTCCCTATTAACTACAACTTTTGCCAATGAGGCCATGTATTCTTCCCATATATACTGCTTCATGTTAAAGCCTATTCTGATCTTTTCTAGTACTTGGTGCAGAAATGCCCACTCCATGAAGTTGGCAGAGAGGATCAGCAACACAATGTATTACCTACTGGATTATTCGATGAGATGCAGGACTCACTTGATGTTATTGAACATATACCCATTTTTAGTAAACCCTGATTGGTAGGGATCGACCAGTTATGGCATACATCCCTCAAACCTGTTAGCTAGCATTTTCATAGATATCGAAGTACACATTAAGTAGCAAAATGAATCTGTAAGGCTGCTCTCTCAGTGTTCTCACCATCTGTATTAAGTTTATGGCCCTCATTATGACTTCAGCGATCAAAACAATTGACCGCCGAAGTCACGTCCGCCATCAGTGACGATGGTCTTGAGATCACCATATTATGACTCCTGGTACTTCTCTACCATACATTGGGCAGAGAGCTGCCAGCAGCCATACTGGCGGTCGGCAGTCTAGTGGAAGTTGCTCCGGTAGCACCGCCGTGTCATCACACCACATGCCATATTACAAGTTTGTAATTGGCGTGGCAGTGTTGTGGTGACTGAGCGATGTCGGTGGAGCAGGCCCCATGGACCCCGTTCCCTCCCGGACGACCACCGCAAGCAGGTAAGGTGATCGTCCTACAGGGGAGGGGGGAGGGAGTGTTGTGTGCGAGAATGGGGGTGTGAGTGTGTGTGAATGGAAGGGAGGGTGTGAGTGTGTGTGCATGTATCTGTGTGAATGCAGAGGGTGTCATGGACACGTGTATGTGTGTGAATGTGTGTGTGTGGTGTGTGCATGTGTGGATGGGGGGCTGGTGGTTAAGTACAGGGTTCAGGGGGAAGAGTTGTGTCTATGGGGTTCTGGGGTGGGAGTGGGAGGGGCAATGGCTGTTTCGGGGGGGCGTAGGGAGTCGCATACTGGCGACTGGAATGTTAACTCCTGTCGCCAGTATCCTTTCTATGAGGGATTTCCTGGCGGGGTTGCCGCCAGGAAATCCATGGTGGAAAGGAGACTTATAATACCGTCTGCAGTATAAGGTGGACAGCTGTGCCAAAGGTGGTGCACCTTCAGCCCAGTGGCCCCACCGCCCTGGCGGTACAGGCGGTGAACTGGCTGATTTGCAGCCAATTCACTGCTGCGGTCCTAATTTGGCGGTCCTGCTCCGCCACTCTGTTGGCGATGTTACCGTCACCATCAGCGTGGCGGAGCAGGACTGCTAAACTCATAATGACCTGCTAATTCTGCTTCCCTGAGTGTCAGTGACTCTGCCGGACTCAGGAAATGAGTTATAAAGAGGGTTTAAATGTTATGTCAACAGCGAACAGAATATTTTGTAAAAGACATTTGTGAGCCTGTTAGAATTTTGTTAGATGGGAGGTTTTTTCCAGATCATCTCTCATTGTCTGTGTGAAGGTGGGCAGCTGTAAGGACTCCAAAATGTCAGAGATTCTATGTGTCACAGGGCGTTGGCTACTGTATTGTTCCATGTAGAATGCCTGGAATGCACGTGGTTTAGCCTTTCTTGCTTTGGATATGGAGCCATTCTGTAATTGTACATTTGCTATGCTGGAGAACACCTTAGATAGGTGCAGTCGAGCGTCCAGTTGCTTCCCGGCCTTACCTTTTTCATAGGATTTTTCTTTCAATCTCAATTGCACTCTTTCAGTGCTCGTTCTTCTCAATAAGAAATCTATTGGGCAACTAAGCTTTGTCACTCTTCTTTTTAATTTGAAAGGTTTTCTGTTCCAAGTTCCTTCTTTAACTTGCTTTTTATGAGTGACCAGTTGTGGCTGTGGTGTGCTCTTATCGAGATCACCTTGTCTCAAAGACCTGCTTGAAGGCGTCTCAATTTACATGGGGTAGAATTATGTCTGAGTAAGCTCAAAGTGATCTTGAATTTGCTCTTTCATTTAATATATTATATATATATATATATACATATATATACATATATATACATATATATATATATATATATATATATATATATATATATATATATATATTATCTTTCAAGACCAATGAATCAAACCGGCATGTGTTTTTCAGTCTGTCTAGTTTCCCCATGTGAGAGCCTATACTATGGGTGTGTGGTCTAAGCTGGCTATGAGACATCTCAATTTTAACCCTCTGGATTAGTAGTGTACTTTTTTTTTTTCAAACAAAAATGATTGTAAAATAGGTTCTGTTAGAGTGTGAGAAAAAAAATTGCTCCTTCTGAAGTGGATGTGTCTCACGCCAGATGTCTGCGAGTGCAAACATTGCAAGTGATTTAAAGGTGTGGGTCATTTGCCGTACTGAGTATCTGTCTTATGGGTAGCTGTCTAGGTCTGGATTGTGGATGAGATTAAAGTCACTGACTCAAAACATTTCATGACATGCTCTGTCGCTGCAAGTTTGTCATGTAGGTCACGACTAAGGGGAAATCCTGTGAATTCAGTTTACCTAAAAGAATGATGTATCTTCTTTCTCTTGTATCTATGAGTGCTTCCAAAACCTTCATAGAAAGCAACCTGTGAAAGACTATCCTGACACCACACATTCTTTTGGCTTTAGATGTAGCATTAAACTGTGTGGTATAATTTCTATGTGATTTCAGTCTTGTAGCTTTCATAAGGAGATGTGATTGCTGGACACATACTATATTGGATTGTTCCCTCATGATTGTGCGCTATACCTTCTATCCTTTAATTGAAGAATTGAGGCCCTGCGTTTTCCATGAGGAGAGTCTAACCATTAGATATTTTTTACCAATGGTGGCTTCTAGGTCTGGGAACCTGGCTTGTAACATCTTCCCTAAAGCCGGTTGAGGTGAAGTACCCCTGTCATGTAGTGTGTTCCTTGAAATCCTCCTCCCATTCACTCACTAACTGTAGCACAGACAGAAGTTAAAGAACACAACCATTCCCTTGCAGGAGTGAAACAATGATGTTCTGGAGGTAACACCCCATTACAAAGCATCTTCCTTCCTCCAATCCGCATATCTCATGACAACTTTCAACGGATAAGAACAGAGTATGTTCAGGCTTACACCAGATGGCATCTCGATTGGGGTGACTCCATCGCCATTCAGTCACCTGGGGGGCACTTTACTCCTTCCTCCTCTCTTGGGTTGTACGACTTGACTTCTTTTCCCACCTTCCACTTCCTCAAATTTGTACTGTGTCATTTCTTTTGCACAGTGTCAGATGCTACTTGCCAGCAGACATTCTCTGCCACCATCCACGGATCTGACTTGAGTGGAGCTTATCATTTATTGTGCACATTAGGGTAAATGGGAATGCCAGTGTGTATCTGAGCTGCCTGTTTTTAAGTTCAGCTGTGTCTTCAGATAGGGCTTTTCTCCTGGCCTGGGTAGCCTACATGAAATCCTGATAAAGTTGCAGTACTAAATTTGTAAATAAAAACGCGCCGTGCCCAAAGGTCTCTGCTGAAACAGGTGGCTGTTGAAATTTAATGTGCAAGCTCGGAATACTGAGGCAGAGTAATCCTGAAGCCGCCTCGGGCCTTTTTAAATCCATTTACAACTTCTCCCTGCCCCTCCAGCTCACTCTGGCTGCTTTCTGCTTTCTTCCTTTATGGCGCTTTCTCGTTATTCTCTTCCTCAGTCTTTCCCATATGTGTCTTTTGCTCGCAGTAAATGCCTGAGGCAGAAAAATAAGTGCCGGAACTCAATAATAAGTGCCGCTGCTCCGCACCGGAAACTGCTGGCTCAAACTTAGCACTGTATAGATGCATTGTGCATTTCATGAAGTCTATGGCTGCCCGCTGGCATGCCACCCTAAGGACTTCCTCTTTAATCTCGATGAGCTTTATTTTTCTATTATGTCCCTTGAAATTTTCCCAGGGGCCATGCGAAGTGCAAGGGGGGAGGGGTAGTGGGGATGGGGTTGGAGTGGGGGTGCCCAGTGTTTGAGCGGGGGCAATCCACTCTATGTGCACACACAATTCCAACCCCTTGAGGACCATCGTCATACCACACATGCTTGAAAAGTAATTTGCAGAAGGCTTACAGTCATAACTTCAAAGGATTCTCTAACAATGCACATGCAAATATTGTCTTTACTTGATCTTAAGGGTCTTCACATTTCCTTTTCAACTCCTCCACTTTCCTGTCTGTACATGTTTTGCATTGGAATGTAATGGTGCAATGCCTCCTCCTTGCCTCACACATGGTCTCCTTTGGCTTGAATATCCGTGGACAGACCAGCCAGGCACCCTTGCCCTTTTGCTCTGACTGCATGTAGATGTTTGATCAGCATGGAGGTCAGTTTGACCTGCATGCATGTGAGGCAAGTGAGCAGGTCCTTTTTGGTGACCAGTGTGTGGTCAAATGTTTTCTAGTTGGCCATCCCTGGATCTGACAGCCAGGTTGGAACAGTCTGCAGGTCACACATGGCTGCTGTTTACCCTTGCTTCTGATTTACCATCAAGATTTAAGGCCTCTCTGGGTCTTCAGCAGGTCTGTTCTCTTCGTCTGTCCTGTTAGCCTCTGCTAGAGTGCTCTTCACCAGGACACCTCAACACCTGCAGCACAACCATGCCCCCCCCTCTTCGAATTTCATCACCCCTCATCAGCTTCATCCTCAGGGGTTTGCTATTGACATCAGGTATGTGCAGGTGAATTTCTACTCTTATCATTTGGACACTCTTGGCAGCATCAGGTGAGACGGCACAACATGGGGCATATTTACAAGCCCCCAGCCCCACTGGAGCATCACTTTTTTTAACGCTCCCGAGGCGCTGTGCACTGCACCGTATTTACAAAGTGGCATTAAGCCACTTTTTTGTGGGTAAACGCCACCTTTTAAATACGGCCCCTTAACACGCAGCATTTGCATGGAAGGGGCGTGCAATGGTGTGTTGCAGTGGGTGTTCCACAGCAAACGCCTATTGCATTTTGACGCTGTCCCAGATTTTTCGAGATTTCATAAATCTGAGGCAACGACAAAAACAAATGCCACCCCAGGGGTGGTGTTAGCATGGTGCAACAAGGAGAATGCTTTCATTTTCATTGCAGGAATGAGTCCTTTACTGCACAAAAAGTATAATTTGAATCTATTTCCTCTTTGTATGGATTCGGCAAAATGTATCATACCTGCAAAGAGGAAATTACAAGGAGAAATAAAGATATTTCTCCTCATTACGCCAGCCTTAGGCAGGATCACCACCTTGACGTAAACCCATGTATACAAGTCTTTGTAGGTATGGGTTTGAGTCAGAATCCATTGGTGGATGCACAGGAATATCCACACACCACTCACAGAAACAGAAGCAAAGAAGCACAATGCGACACATTGTTTTACTTTTTTAACAAAACAACAAAATTAACCATATGCATTGCTTTGTAAATACCACTAATGACTGTGTTAGGTCTGTGTCAAAAAAGTGATGCAAACCCGAAGGAAAATCCTGGAACATCTGGCCCTTAGTCGTTAACCTTACTGTTTTATTTTGTTGCTTCTATTATGTCATTGTTACAGTTAACTGTACACATAAGTAGGCAAACCCTCTCCCTGGCAAGGGGCTCCCATACACCCTCTTTGATCATACCTGAGCTTAGATGCTTGCAGCTGACTGGTGTCCCTGAGTGGGGTGTCAAAGATCCTGGTGTGCCTGGCCCATCATGAGGTTTAAATCTTTTTTTACACTCAGCTGTCATGTGGTCCTTGCATTGCTTCAGCCAATTTATGCCGCACTCTGCAGATGTACAAAGACAGAATTAGAGCAAGATTTAATCATCCTCCTCATAAACTCCCCTGTTCTCAGATGAATGACTGCCTATCCCTATACATCTGTGCCGCCTTTGTTTTGTGTAGTGTTTTGTTGCTTGCTCTGGTACTGATAAATGCTTTACACATTTCTCCTAAGTTAAGTCTGTCTGCCCACTACTGTTAGCTTTCAATTTCCATAGAAAATGAGTTAGTGTAGAGAATTAATGCACACATTTGAAATTGCACCTACTTGAGTGGCCGCAAATGTTCACGAACAGTACTTATTAATGGCTAATAAATGTAAGATTTTGAGCTTATGTTTTGATTAATGTAGTAGCATGTCATATTAGGGGCTATGCATTATGTATTAGCTTTATTAATCATAGGTCTTAATTTAGCGAGGTCTTGGGCCTAATTGCTCGGGCTCATGTCAAGCTAAATTTCTTAGGCGACTTATAAAATGGCTGCTTAGAGAATTAAACTGTGATTTTCCAATGTACTGACCAAGTGCTCGTGGCTGAAATTCCTTCTCATGAGAACTGCTTGCTAGAATATGCTGTACTAGCTAGGGATACAATGTAAAACGTAGTGTGTGTAAAATTGACCTTCTCAGCAGAAGACAATGGATGCACTGACTGGAGTATAAGCAGCTACAATCTTGATGCCTGACAAGCCCAACGACAGGAACAGGAGAAGAGGGGCCAATCATCGACATGTGAACCGTGTACTATTAAATTCTTAGATTTGGGGTTCTATTTTCATTGGACTAAATGCAAACATGCAATTCCTTAACCAATAGTGATGTGGGAAGTAGTTTTAGGAAATCTAACTTAGCCAGACTGCACTGAGAGGAGAGGGCCCACTTTCCGATTATTCTTTTCCGAACTGCATGAAGAGACTTTACTTTTCTGAACTTTAGCTGAATTCCGATGCCTTCCTGACCAAACTGATGTCCAATTGATGAAGATTGTCACATCTTGCTGAACCATTCTGAGGCAAGGTATAAGGCGATGTTACTGATTGTTATGGCTATTTGCTTTTGTCCCTAGGTACCAACCGCTAATTTTGAAAGAGTCATAGTTACATGTTTTCCAAATTTGTGTTGACTAAATTGTTCTAATCTGAAGTTAGTTAGGGTACTCACTGATGATGCTCGCTACATGTAATAACAGTTGATGTCTTTTCTTTGCTGAATCTAAATGTTTGTCATTTCATTTGCACAGTTATTCTTGCTATTAATTTGTACTGCACCCTAAGAATGAGTATTGTTCCAAGCTCTGATTAGATTGCGATTCTTTATATGCTTTGGGCAGCCAGAATAATTTTTGTATGTTTATCATTTGATTTTGAGACTAAGGGGGTTATTACAACTTTGGAGGAGGTGTTAATCCGTCCCAAAAGTGACGGTAAAGTGACGGATATACCACCAGCCGTATTACGAGTCCATTATATCCTATGGAACTTGTAATACGGCTGGTGGTATATCCGTCAATTTACCGTCACTTTTGGGACGGATTAACACCTCCTCCAAAGTTGTAATAACCCCCTAAGTTAATTGACATTAGCATTGTTGATATAGGGAAATAAACTTTCTAACTTTTACATAAAGGTATGATTATTCATGGCTTCGAGGTCACCGTGTGAGGAAATTACTGACTCCTATTAATTATTGATGTAATTGATTGTTATTGATTTGTATTGGTACGGGGTTACATGATGGGAACTACTCGAAGTTCCATCGACCTACAATGCGTCCCCTTATAAGTTAACTTAATAAGGTGTGACGCACTAACACCGCTACAGCTACAACGGGTTGAGCTAAAGTTTAAAATATCGAGACCTATACCCTCACCTAGCACACCATTATGACATTATTACTTGGTGAGGACTCACATTCCTGCCAACTAATAATCCACCTTCTCACACTGGCGTTCAGCAGTGGAATCCAGAACTTATCTTTAGCTATACCACTCAGCTACTGAGCTACAAAATTAAAAATAGCTAAATTGTGATTGGAAAAATTGTTTTTGATTTTTAATTGGTATTATGTCTTTAATTTCATCATTTGTGATTTTTCTAAATTATTCATGATCAAATTTTCTGCACTTTTCAAGAGTCTTCTCCTAACCTATTTCAAGAGAAACCTCCTGGGAAGAAAGTGAAAAAAAGCTCAGCCAGCACTAACACTTCTGAGATGGCCTTCGCCACAGACAGCTAGAAGCCCGGCTGCCAACCTTGGCACTAAGAGAAAGATAATTGGCTCTCAAAGAAAAGTCTGGCCTAAGAGGAGAAGAAGGCCAACCTGTGCCTGAGGTCCCGCAGCAGTGGTGGCTGTGATGAAGAGTAATCTGCAGGTGTTAACTGTGCCTAGCTTTGTCTTAGAGGTTGACATCGATAAATGGTTTGCCTCTTTTGAAAGGGCTTGTAGAATGCACAAGGTGGGTCCATAACACTGGGGTTCTCTTCAGTGGGAGCTAGGAACGGTAGTGGGGAGGGATAGGCTCCTGACTTTAGAGGAGGGGGTAGCTGAATCTTATCAACACATGAAAGATGCCTTAGTAGAAAGGCTTGGGCTCACACCTGATGACTATTGTAAAACTTTCAGTGACACCCACAAGAATGCACAACAGTCCTGGGTAGACATTTTGGACAATCCAGTGAAGACACAATAAGACTGGATAAAAGGTAATGAGGTTACAACTTATGATGGGCTGTATAGTTTGATTGTCAAAGAGCATATTTTAAGTAACTATTTTACAGAGTTGTTACACCAGCATCTAGTGGATTCAAAGTTATCTAACCTCAGAGAGACGGCTAAGACAGCTGATGGGCACGCACATGTACATCCAAAAGGTCAGTGGGGGTGATACTAAGAAATGGAGCCATGCCCGTCCAACAGGGAAAAGAGGGGAACAACAAAGATAAAAACAAGGAATTTTCACAGGTGCCCCAAAAGCCTCTCCAAGAAGGGGAGTCCTGTACCTTTGCCAAGACTAAGTGGGGAGTGTACAAGGGTAAGAAATCGTTAGACACTGTGAAGGCTGGGGTGTGCCTAGATTGCCATCAGCCAGGACATAAGAAGTCAGGCTCTGTTCCTAAAAGGCCTCCACAGGCTAAAAAATCCAAGGGATTGCAAGTGTGGTGGACATTTGCCCAGGGGAGACCCAGAGTTACACTGAAGCCACTTTAGTCTCTGTGGGTGGGCCACCTTACCTCCCAGCATGAAGTACAGGCAACGACCTAACGTCAATGGGACCAGAGTAGACACTCTGAGGGATACAGAAGCCAGCATGATCACTGTGGTTAATAGGCTGGTGTCCCTACAACAAATTATCTCAGACGTCCTCCATAAAGTGGTCAACACTGACAATAAGGTTAGGCTTCCATCCAATGGCAATGCTCAACTTTGAGTGGGGAGGGGTTACGGGCTTGACGAAGGTAGCTGTGAGCCCTGCCATTCCAATGAAATGTCTGTTAGAAAATGGCCTAGAAGCATCTGCTTGGTCGGAGGTGGAAAGGAAGACCAATCCAGAAATCCTGGGTCTCCCTGAGTGGGAGTATGTGGCCACAAGGGTCCAGAGAGCATGTGAGGGGAGGAAGGATGGAGTCTGGAACAATGACTCAAGCCCCCTCAGCCAAGTTTAAGGGCAGGAGGCATGGGAAACAGGCCACAAAAGTACCCCCAATCCAGAGGTAATCCAACTCTCCATATCTGGAACTTAAAGGGAAAAGAAACCCACCTGAGAGAGCTTGCTGAATTAGGAGGATCCTCCAAAGGAAGAATTCCACCAACGGAAGAAGATATGTCCTACTTTTGAGGGTCTTCGGCATCAGGCTGAAGTCTATTCACAAGGGGAAAACAGTGGCACCCACCGAGTCTACTGCAAGCAAGGTGACCTGCATAGTGAGGCTAGGGTCCCACAACCTTGAGTATCCAGGAGGTTGATGATCCCACAACATTATAGTGCCTTCCTCTTTAATTCAGCCCACTACATCCCCTTTGCAGGATAACTGAGGCAGGTCAAGATCTGGGACAGGTTGGTAAACCACTTTTACTGGCTCCAAATGTCTGAGAAAGTGAAGGAGTTCTGTCGCTTAGGCTTCCTACCAAGTCGGTGGCAAGACAGTAGTGTGACTCAAAGCTCCCTTAATTCCATTGCCTGTAGGTAGGAAGCCTTTTGACAGGGTGGGGATTGACATTGTTGATCCCCTGAACCCTCCAACTGCTTTAGAGAATAGCTTTCTTTTAATGGTGGTGGACCATGCCAAGGTACCACAAAAGGAAGTGTCCTTTAGCTCCTTTGAAGTTTTGTATGGACAGCCTGTTAGAAGCCCCTTAAGATTAGCCTGAAAAGGGTGACAGAAACGTTTCCAAGAACCCAAAGAGGACATAGAAGAATATGTGCTAGGCCTGCACTCCTGCATGGCAGAGTAACTGAACTAGTCTAACCAGAACCTAGAGTCCAGCCATGAGCTTGTAAAGAACAGGTATGACCAAAAAGCTTCCTTGGTAAAATACCTGTTAAGTCAAAGTGTGCATGTGGAGCCTGTGACTCCCACAGCCCTCCATAACAAGTGGACATGGCCTACAAAGTGCTAGAGGAGATGGGCGAGGTCACCTACCTGGTGGGCCTAGGCACTCCCAAGTATCTCCACAGGATAATTCATGTCAACCTTAAGAAACCACACTTTTACATGGCAGGCATGACTATGCTCACGGTAACTGTTGGAGGAGAGAAGGCGGGTGACCCTCTTCCAGATCTCTTGCCCCATAATGCCAAGGATGGGTCAGAGGAAGGAATGGCCTTCTCAGTTACTGACAGATGTCAGAGTCGTCCCCATGAAGCCAGCTAAAACCAGCAGACCCTCAAGACAACCCTGCCGGGACACACCACAGCTCAGAACCATCAAGCGCAATTCCAAACAACTAGAAAAACAATGGAGCACCACCAAAGAACCCACTGACTGAACTGCCTTCAAATCAGCACTCAACAAGTACCAACAATGCATTAAGGACACAAAAAGAGATACCTTCACAGACCACACCAAAACAAGCCAACCACACCAAGGAACTCTTCAACTTAGTTAGAGTGTCCTTCTGCCCATCAGCCACCAAGAACACAGTCCACCCCTCCCAAGAACTCTGTGACACCCTGTTGGACTACTTCCACAGCAAGTGTGAGAAGCTGGCCTGGTTTGCAGTGGGTACTAGAGGTACTTACACCTTTTATAAGGTCCAGTGATCCACCTCAGTGAAATGTAGGCAGTGTCTAGCAGCTTAGGCTGTCTAGAGGTAGCTGTAGCAGAGCAGCCAAGGCTGAACTAGGAGACATGCAGTACTTATACACAATAAAAGACAATACTCAGTGTTACAAAAAATATAGGTACTTTATTTTAGTGGCACAAGGCCAAAAATATCGTAGAGGCAATACTCCTACAAGAGGTAAGTATTATACACAATATATACACTAGTAACCAAAATCAGGTAAGTAAACAGTCACAGAATAGTGCAAACAGTGAAAAACACAATAGATTGCAATGGGCCTAGGAGCAACACAAATCATATACTAAAATAGCGGAATGCGAAAGTCGGATTCCCCACTAGGCAAGTGTAGTGTGTAGAGGGGCACTGGGAGTGTAAGAAAGCACCAAAGGTAAGTAAAGTACCCCATCCCAGAGCCCAGGAAAACAGGAGTAAAGTACAGCAAGTTTCCTCAGAACAAACTAGAAGTCGTGGTAAAGGATTATGCAGGAACCAAGCAAGACTGCAAGAAACCAACAATGGATTCCTGGACCTGAAGACCTGTGGAGAGGGGAGACCAAGTCCAGAAGTAGATGAAGCATCCAGGAAGAACAGGAGCCCCTGCCAGCCTGGATGAAGTACAGAAGTGCACCAAAGAAGATAGTTGCTGGTTCCTGCTTGATGCAAGAGATGTCCCACGTTGAGTCATTGGATGCAGGCTGTTTGCGTCAGTGGATTCCAGTAACAAGCCTTCGTTCACGCAAGAACGTGTTTTGTGTCAAAGAGGTGCCGCCCAGACCCAGGAGGGACCTGAGAGTCTCAACTCGGACTGAGGAGACAGAGGGGGCTTTCAGCACTTCAGAGAGCCCTCAGAAGAACATGCAGCACCCACAGGAGTCCCAGGTCACGGGGACAAAGGAGTTGCAAAGTGTGTTCACCGCAGCACTACACAAAGGGATCCCATGCCGCCAGAGAACAACTCAGGGAGCTGAGCGTTGCAGGATAGAGTGCTGGGGACCTGAGCTACGCTGCGCACAATGAACTTTTGGAAGAAGTGCACAGAAGCCCAAGGAGCGGCAGAGGAAGTAATGCACAAGGGTACTGTCTGGCACTGGGAGGCAAGCCCTTACCTCTACCAAATTTAGACAACTGGACCTTTGGACAGTCAGGATCACTTCAGCCCACCACCTGTGTTCCAGGGATCATGTTCGTTGACAGGAGAGGAGTCCCAGAGTACTGGTCGTCGTTGCAGAGAGATGCCCCCTGAAGCAGGGAAGTGACTCAGTCACTCCACGGGAGATTCCTTTGGTTCTTCTGGTGCAGGGTGAAGACAAGCAGTCCTCAGAGCGTGCACAACCTGGAAACTGTTGCAGTTGCTGGCTGGAGCTGAAGTTGCAGGTCACAGTAGCCTTCCTCTATACTTTGTTGCAGTTATAGAGGTTGCTGGAGCTGTCTGCGGTTGATCCAACGGTCAGAAGCTGAAGCAGAGGAGTCCTGGTGGAGTCTTACAAACCGAATCTGAGGAAACACCCAGAGGAGAGACCCTAAATAGCTCTGAGAGGGAGACCGGCTACCAACCCAGGAATGCACCTATCAGGAGAGGTCCCTGAAGTCACCTGCTGGCACTGGCCACTCAGATGCTCCTAGAGGGTCCCCACACCTTGGAATCCAAGATGGCTAACACCAGGGACACTATGGAGGAGCTCTGGGCACCACCCCTAGGGTGGTGATGGACAGGGGAGTGGTCACTCCGTTTCCTTTGTCCAGTTTCGCACCAGAGCAGGGACTGGGGATCCCTGAACTGGTGTAGATTGGATTATGCAAGGAGGGCACTGTTTGTGCCCTTCAAAGCATTTCCAGAGGCTTCTGTGAGGATACCCCTCCATTTCCTGTAACACCTATTTCCAATGGGAGAGAGTGTAACACCCCTCTCCTAAAGGAAATGCATTGTTCTGTGTTCCTGGAATTGAGCTGCTCAATCCACAGGAGGGCAGAAACCTGTCTGTGAGGTGGCAGCAGCTGGGGCTGCAGTGGAAACCTCAGAGAACTGGTTTGTCAGTAATGGGGGCCTATGGTGGAGCTCCCCGGGTGTATGGAATTGGCCCCCAATACCAGATTTGGATTGGGGGTTCAATTTCACAATCTTAGACACCTCACATGGCCATATTCGGCGTTACCATTGTGAAGCTACATATATGTATTGATATATGTAGTGCACGCTTATAATGGTGTCCCCACACTCAAGAAGTCCGGGAAATTGATCCCGGACAACGCAGGGGCACCTTTGCTAGTGCAAGGGTGCCCTCACACACAGTAACTTTGCACCTAGCCTTCAGTAACTGAAGGTTAGACATAGGTGACTTATAAGTTACCTGGTGCAGTGAAAATAGCTGTGAAATAGTGTGTGCACTATTTCACTCAGGCTGCAGTGGCAGTCCTGAAGGAGTCTTTGTATGAGCTCCTCATGGGTGGCAAAAGAAATGCTGCAGCCCCTAAGGATCTCCTAGAAACTCCAATGCCCTGGGTACCTAGGTACCAGATACTAGGGACTTATAAGGGGGGGTCCAGTGTGCCAATCTAAATTAGAATATGGAGTAACTAAACTATAGTGACAAATTTGGTAAACAGAGAGCATAAGCACTGGAGTTCTGGTTAGCCGAACTCCAGTGACACAGTCAAGCATACTGGCAACACATATAGGCCACAAACCATGAGCACTGGGGTCCTGACTAGCAGGATCCCAGTGAGACAGTAAAAACACACTGACAAACACTGACGTACAGGTCAAAAATGGGGGTAACCATGCTTGAAGAAAGCCACCTTCCTACAGAAAGGTAGCCACCATCAACAACAAATTCGATCCCCAGCCCACTGAATTTTACCTCCTCCTACCTCTTCAACCTCTGAACCAAGGAAATCAGTGCAGAACTCACCAACATCATCAATGCCTCCATCACCACTTCCCTGACAGATGGAAGCACTCCTGAGGTCATACCCCTACTGAAGAAACCCTCTGCCAATCCCAGGGAAGAACTACAACCCCTTCTTGCTGTTTCCATTCCCCACCAAAGTCCTCGAGAAGACTATCAACCACCAGCTCATCAAATTCCTGGAAAAAACCAACCTGCTCTATGCCTCCCAATCCGACTTCCACACAGACCACGGCACCGACAACACCTGATAGCCCCACTGACGAAATCAGATCTATCCTTGACCAAGTGAAACAGCAGCCCTCATCATCCTCGACCCTCAGGCACTTTCAACAGCATAACCCACCAAACCCTCATCAACAGACTCAACTGCATCACAATCCAGGGGGATGCCCTCAAATGGATCGCATCCGTCCTCACAGGACGAACTATCACCCTTCGTCTCGGAGCCCAAGAGGATCATCTGCGGCGTACCCCAAGGATCGTCCCTCAGTCCCAACATGTTCAACACCTACATGACACTCCTTGCCGACATGGTCAGAGCCCACAGACTCAACATCATATCTTACGCAGACGACAAACTCATTCTCTTACTTACTGACGACCCCTCCACCACTAGAACAAACTTCTGCAATGCCATGACCAGTGTCTTCAACTGGATGAGGACCAACAACCTGAAGCTCAGCACTGACAAGACAGAAGTGCTGATCTTCATAAACAACACCTCTCCGTGGGACAGCATCTGGCGCCCCCCCAAACTCAGACCATATCCATACCTACAGACCACACCCGCAACCTTAGCATCATCCTCAACTAAAAAACACACCATGAAGTGCCAAATCAACGCAGTTACCTCCTTGTTCTTCCACGCCCTCCGAAAAATCTTCAGATTTATCTCCATCAACACCAGAAAGACCATCACCCAGGCCCTCATCAACAGCCAGCTTGAATATGGAAACATGCTTTACACTAGTATTACTGCCTAACTCCTCAAAAGACTCCTGTCCATACAGAATGCAGCAGCCAGACTCATTCTCCACCTCCCCAAGCGGACCCGCATCCACCCCACCTCAGGAACAATGGGCTCCCCATCTAAAATTGATCCTAGTTCAAGATATTGACACACAACCAGGGACCAGCATACACCAATCACCACCTACATTTTCTCCAACCCACCAGACACCGGCTCTCTGACTCCCTAGTCCTCGCAGACACACCTCCCGCATTCACCAAACCCACAGCGGAGGTTGTTCCTTCTCCTACCTCACAGCCAATGCCTAGACAACCTACCCCACCACTTACGAACATCACCTTGCCTGGTGGAATTCAGAAGGGGACTCAAAACCTGGATTTTTGACAGAGCCAATTGGAACCTTCAGCACCCAGACACCCCCTAGGGTGAAGAGCAGTGTTTTATAAATAAGTGATTGATAACTGATTGACTGAACAGCAACAGGACTGTTGCCAGTTACTGGAACTGTTTGTTAGACATTTTCCCTGACACCTGGTCTGACCTAGTAATGTGTATATGGCACAGACACTGATGACAGTTTACCTCTCAAAACAAAATCTACAAGGTGCCAGACAAAGGTACTTCAGGGGTAAGCCAGAGGTTGTCAAAGTGTTGGACCTAAGGATAATTAAACCCTCTAATAGTCCCTGGGCCAGCTGTCTGGTGCTGGTGTCCAAGGCCAATCTGAAAGGGGAGACCCCAGAACTCAGCACCGAGTCCTCTGTAGTTGACACAGAATCTGTCACCAAGACTGACGCACACCCCTTTCCTGGAGCTGATGAGCTCAGTTACGAGCTACAAAGTATCTTAATACCTTTGATTTCACCTCTGGGCACTGGCTAATTGCCCTAACTGAGAGAGCAAAAGAGAGACCAGCATTCTCCACTCCTAAGGCTCTCTCCCAGCTTAAATTGATAGCATTTGGTCTGAAAAATGCCCCTGCTACCTTCCAGAAGCTGGTGAACAGGGTATCATCTGGATTGGAGGCCTTTAGTGCTGACTATCTTAACAATATAATGGTCTTTAGCCCCACCTGGCAGGAATACCTGACCCACCCCACCCCCAGAGACGTGCTCTAGGTCCTGCAACAGTTAGTCCTGACTGTCAAGTTCATCAAGTGCTAGATAAGGCAGGAATAAGTTGTGCACCTGGGTCACTTTGTTGGTGGAGCCTTTCTAACCCAAGATCCAAACCATCATGGCTTGGGAGTCTCCCAAAACACAGCCTCAGGCCAGAGCCTTTCTGGGCCTGACTGGGTGTTACAGGATGTTTGTGAAGGTGTAGGCCACCATTTTTGTCCCTCTAACTGAGCTCACTCCCTGGAAACAGCCCAAGGAAGTCATTTGGACCGAAGAAAATGAGAATGCCTTTGACACCCTGAATCAAGCACTTTGTACAGCTCTTGACTTTAGATGACAGTTTGTGGAACAAACAGATGCTTCAGAACAATGGAATTGGGGCAGGATTATCACAGTTGAGTGGTAAGGGACAGAATCAATGAGTTGCCTTTATTAGCAGCGACTCCTCCACAGAGAGCAGGGCTGGAGTGCCATTGAGAAAAAAGCCTCTGTCGTGGTTTGGTCACTGAAGAATGTAAGACCCTATCTGTTATTTCAGGGTTCAAACTGACCAAGTCCTCTCAGATGGCTCGTTCATATGGGAGAAGAAAAACCCAAACTGTTGAGATGGTCCATCTCCCTGCAGGGTATGTCCTTTGCAGTGGAGCACAGACGTGCGACTGACCATGGCAATGCAGATGGCTTTTTCAAGTTCTTCTGCTTAGATGATGAGACCTACCAAGGGAATGATTAGTTGCTCTTCACCTTTCCTGTGGAGGGGGCATATAATAAAATGTATTGTGTGGAATGATTACCCCCATTATTTTTTTTAGAACTGATGCTGTTGGTTTTTGGACTCTTTACCCTGGGACCCTGGTAACTAGGTTCCTTTCTATGTGCTCTGACCCTTAAAAACATATTGGATTGGTCATAAACCCGACAGGCCCATTCAAGTTACCTATAAGTCCCTAGTACATGGTACCCCTTGCACCCAGGGCCAGTCAGTTAAATTTCACTAGTGGACGTCAGTGCTTATTGTGCACCACTAAAGTGACCATATGAAACACAACCCTAGGCCTGTCTCAGCAGTCTAGTTGTGCAGTTTTAAAACTGCCAATTCAGCCTGGCAAGACAACCCTTTTGCCAAGTCTAAAACTTCCATTTGAATACTTTTAAGTGTGCCCTAAAATAGGCCTACATGTCCACAAGGTAGGGTGCAAGTAGGACACGTGTACTTATGTTTTACATGTCCTGGCAGTGAAAAATCTCCAATTATCACTGTGACAGGGCCGGCTCTACCATAGAATAGCATGGGGTTACCTTATAACAACTTATAATGAATAATTTCAGTTTGGGACTAGCTAGAAAAATGATTTAATGACTCATTTAAATAGTAACTCAAACCTCATACTACTTGTCTAGTTAGATTTTAAAATACTAATTTTAAAATGGCATTTTTAGAAAGTTGTCATTTTTCTACCTAAGCCAAATGTGGCTTTCTGTCAGTGTTCAGCGTCACCTGAATGCTAATTGCTGTCCCATTTTGGGAGGTGTATTTCTCCTAGACAATGAACAAATGGGCTGCTGGCGGAGATGCTTCTTCCCCCTGACAGGATGGCCATTTGGGCTGTGTCCAGGAACTTAAACTTCAAAAGTTACCTAATTTGTCACAGGCAGATGTAGCTCACACCTTAGCAAGCCCCCTTATTTTCCTACTAGCGAGCAGGCCTCAATTTCTAATGGGAGAGGGGCTACCCCGAGCACTGGTTTTGTGTGATCATAAAGGAGGGTTTGCCCGTTATCATAGCCAAACCTCTGGGTGGGCACAGGAAGCTCTGCACAAGGAAAGAAAGCTCCAGATGGGTTTGTTTTCGGTTGAGAGCTGCTATATGGAAGTTTACAGTAAAACACACAGTGTGTGCTGCAAATGTGGGAACTTATTTCCCATTGGTTAGAGAATGGCCAGGAGTTTCCCCCATTCACATGCTGGCACAGGGCATAAATGTGGCACCCTCAATACCCCCTTTGGAATACATCTGGGCCTGTGGACGACAGAAGGGACAGCACCTGTTGTTGAACCTGTGGAGCTGGACCCCATGGGCTGGACCTGCTAGCGCTTGTACCCAGCACACAGTATTGGACTCCAAGGGTCAGTTGGCTGACCTCCCCTTAAGCTACAGGGACACAAAAGCTGCAAGAAGATCACCTTTCTGAAGAGCTTAGCTGACTAGTTCCAAGTGGATCTCCATTGGACCCTTTTGATGGCTTCATCAGGAGTGAGACCTGACCCTAAAGTGGTGTCCCTAAGGTCTTGGAGCCCTTGGATAAGTGTCAGAGTGCATGCTTCCTGCCTAATCCCAAAAGCAGATTTACAAATGGTTGCAGGGATTTTTTCCTGAAGAACCAACAGAAGATAGGGACTAACCTACAAAGTCAATCCGATGAAAGTGTGTTGCAGCTGGGCCAAAGAATCAGAAGACTCCTGCTCAGTTTTTCCACAGCAGCAAATCTGTTTCGGTGGAATGTCACACAGAATATGTCCAGCTTTGAGGAGCCCTATTTGGCACCAGCTTGCAGTTTTGCCCTGCTGGAGGAATTTGACTGTGTGTGAAGGAAGAAATCTTCACTTTGTGAAGGTGCCAAAAGTATCTGGCTGACGAGGGACCACCCTTAGGTGTGAATTTCAAATCAATCCTGCTCTGAGCTTTCCTGCCAAAAAGTCGATGTATTCACAGGTATGTCGTCTGACGGCTATTCGGCCAAATGGAACCCATCTTGCCAACAGCTTGTTGCCTTGCCCTGCTGTGGATTTTTGACTTCCTTTTCAGAGACAGAAAGTACAACTTCAACTCGATTGAACTGGTCTCTGTATTTGACCCGTGCTGCATCACAGTCAGCCTTAACTTTTAACTTTGACCCAGTCTAGCCTGACCAGTGACCTGCATTTGGCATTTTGTGTTTTTTGGTGCTAAAACCTAGTTCAGACTTTTAAAATTAATATCTCCGGTTCTCCTTTTTGGATTTTGTTGTTTTGGTGTCTATTTGTTCATTAACATTTTCTCCATTTTAAAACAAAATGGAGAGGGACTTATTGTGTTGTGTTGTTTTTTTTACATTTTAACTGTTGTGGTAGTGATATATGTCTCACATATTTCTCCTAAATTAAGCTTGTCTGGTCGGTGATGCAGCTACCAAGTGTTGAGCTCAGGTTTAAATTATGGAGACCTAAGTGGACCTAGTACAGAATTGTGAAGTTACTACTTGGTGAGGGCTTACGTCACCGCCGACTAATCACCTTTCCCACAGTATCCTTTTTAAAACCTCACACAGACAAGCATTTGTGGGCTCTTCTCTCCATGCATTTCCTGACCACGTATTTCACAGAACTGCCTGGACATAAATGGCACTGTGTTCATGGGCATGCACAGACTTCAAAGGAATGCACTGTTTGGATTCTATGGGCATGCACTGCAGAATTTTCAGTATGACTTGTAATGATTCCATGCATATGCTTTCAAGTGGTTCTCAGTGCATGCAGTGAAGGAATTTTCTCTGCATGCATTGAAGACAGTTTCATGCATACACTTCAGGGGTTCTGCAAGCCTGCCTTGCATTACTCCAAGGGGTATGCAATATATGGATACCCTGAGCATTCACTACAAGAATTTGTGTGCAGTCATTCTAGAAACTCCCTGGTGCTCGCCTTACACTGCAGAGGTTCTGTCAACACATAGTGAGGTGTTTTAGTTGTCATTCTTTGCTGGAATTCATGCAGACATTGGTGTAACGCATTCCTGCACATGCACAGCATGGATTCTATAAGCATGCATTGCACGGTTATGCTAAACATCCATTGCTGGATTAAACATTTGGGAGAATCGAATACAAATGTAATGTTCTGTTCTGACCAAACATACACTTACCTCGGCACTTGTAGCCCTGCAGCGTGACTCCCCAGAACTGTAATAGAACAGAGACAGAATCAATTCTGGAATCTTCTGTTACATATTTTTATTTAGTGCATTTCTCTGGGTAACGGAAACTGGGTGGCGTTGTGTTATTGTGACGTTTCTAATGGAAGCCTTATTTCAAAAGGGTTACGGTGAGCGCCCTTGATAAATTCAACACTTACACAAACCCCTGTTTGCTAAACGATCATAATTATAGGTTATGCGGAGTTTAACGCTCCTGGTAATTTCTGCGTGAGCTACTGGCCAATTTTCTCCAATGAAATATCGGTAAGTCAAACCTCGAGAAATATACAGGAGAAAAAGGCCCAAAAATTATCGGGCAATTTAGATTCTGGTGTTGATAGTACCAGTGTCTTCGTGTTATGCCACATTTTGAGGGCAAAACACGTGATAGGTGATAGCTATTGCACCTGAATAATTCCAAACTCGGTGGTATCTGATTTTATTGGGTGCAATAATTACCTTCAAACCATCCATTTGCAAGTAGGTCTTGGCGCACATAAGTTCTGAGTGGAATTGTGTAGACAGCTAACAGCGCACTCATATGAACTGATAGGAGGGTGGTCCTGTGAAACACTAGTGAGTGTGCCGAAGGTCTACATCTGCCACCGTGGAGTCCTGTGCACTGTTGACAATGTGGTAATGGGTACAAGAAAGATTTGGCGTTACCACTGGTAAAATGTGCGTGTTAAATATGAGTATAACAACCAAAAGGTGCAGTTACTGTGGTTCGGCAAGTTATGCCACATGTTTTTTCTTGCACAGCTATTATTGTGGAGGTAATATCCGGCAGGGACATATTTACTGTTACAGGTTATTGCCACTATGTTTCGCACTACGGCTTCAATAAAGCCACGCATCGGGCTCCCTGTGGATGGCAATCGGCCATCGTCTGCTCGTTGCTATCATAGGGGTTCAGGTAGAGTACTGTCGGTGAGAAGACATGGCAGCAGAAGCTGGGATATATGTACTGCTAAGCAGGCTTATTTTGTCGTTGGTGAAAGAGTGCCACAAAATGATGCTTAGGTGCTTTAAAACCTGTCTTTTATCGAAGCGTATGGCATGTTTTGAATCTCCGGTTGTTAACCTGGGGTCCACGGCCACCTAGCGGCTCAGAAACGTCTAAATAACGGTACGTGACTATTTAGAAAGTGTAATAAAAAATAGTAGCCGATTCTTAAAGCACATATACATAAAAAAGCAAAACTGAAAATTTCAAAACCTGTAAATATGAAGGATAATAACAGTGGAAGCTAACATTTAAGTTGGCGTCCTTATTTTGATTGGGGGGAATACAGCAATTACAGCAAATAGACACAGTCTGGAGGACGAGAGGCCTCAACTGAAACATTTTTATACACCAACAAAAAAGAGCATGCATTAGGTGCAAAAAAGACAGATATATTGAAGCCTAGCACATCAGGTCATCTTTTAGAAGTAAAACGACATTTTGAAAAGCTCCAACCTTCAAATTAAAATGTGATTATTGCATGTTTTTTTGTCCCACATATAACCCGGAAAGTGCACAATGTTTTTAGTAGGTGTATGGTGTTAGACTTTTCATCCTTGGTGTGGTCTCCCTTAACTTTTTGCCTCTGTTCCCCAGGTTGTTGATGTGTGTTGGACTCTGATTTTACTGTTTTTGTTACTCTGGACACTTTACCACTGCTAACCAGTGCTAAAGCGCAAGTGCTCCTTTACAAAATGTGTATGTAATTGGCTTATCCATGATTGGCATATTTGATTTATTAGTAAGTCCCTAATACAGTGCCCTAGAGTTCCCCAGGGCCTGTAAATCAAATGCTACTATTGGGCCTGCAGCACTGGTTGTGCCACCCACATAAGTAGCTCTGTAATCATGTCTCAGACCTGCCACTGCAGTGTCTGTGTGTGCAGTTTTAACTGTAAATTCGACTTGGCAATTGTACCCACTTGCCAGGCCTGAACCTTCCCTTTTCTTACATGTCAGACACCCCTAAGGTAGGCCCTAGGTACCCCCAAGGGCAGGGTGCAGTGTATGGTTAAGGTAGGACATATAGTAATGTGTTTTATATGTCCTGACAGTGAAATATTGCTAAATTCGTTTTTCACTGTTGCAAGGCCTGTCCCTCTCATAGGTTAACATGGGGGCTACCTTTAAATCTGATTAAAGTGTAGATTCCCTTTGGGAGCGGATGGACATGTGGAGTTTGGGGTCTCTGAGCTCACAATTTAAAAATACATCTTTTAGTAAAGTTGATTTTAAGATTGTGCGTTTGAAAATGCCACTTTTAGAAAGTGAGTATTTTCTTGCTTATACCATTTCTGTGACTCTGCCTGTTTGTGGATTCCCTGTCTGGGTCAGTTTGATAGTTGGGCTGGTTGCACCTCACACTAGACAGTGACACAAAGGGAGCTGGGGTGTAGCATGCATATCCTGATGAGCGATCTGTGCTAGGAGGGAGGGGAGGAGTGGTCACTTGCACCTGAAAGGGCTGTGCCTGCCCTCACACAATGCAGTCTCCAACCCCCTGGTGAGTGTCTGGGCCTGGCCTGGGCAAGGCAGGATTTCACAATCCAAAGAGACTTTACTTTGAAGTAGGCATACTTCAAAGGAGAAACTGGGTATAAGAAGGGCACCCAAAACCACAAACTTTAGAACACTTCTGGACATCAAGAGGAACCTCTGCCTGGAGAAGAGCTGAAGAGCTGATGAGAAGTGCTGCCCTGCCTGTGACTGTGCTTTGTGGAGCTATCCTGCAGTTGCTGCTTCTGCCAGAGTAAGAGGGCAAAGACTGGACTTTGTGTGCCTTCCATCTTGTGAAGAAATCTCCAAGGGCTTGATTTAGAGCTTGCCTCCTGTTGTTTGAAGTCTCAGGGACAGCAAAGACTTCTCTCTGCCAGCACCTGGAATCTCTGGAGAGACTCCTGCTCTGACAAGTGGTGCCCTATCCAGTCCCTGGGCCCTTGAAAGAGAAGCTGGTGGAAATCCAAGGAAATCGACTTCGGACGACCCCGGACCGACACTGCTGCTGAATCCGGTGATGCCGCCTGCATCCGACGCCGTGACCTTTGCTGGAACGTGACGCTCTTCGCGGACCCGACGCCGCTGCAGCCCCGCTGAAGTCCGCGATTCCGTGGAAGTCGCCACACCATGTTGTGATCGATGCCGCTCGAGGTGAGCGGATTCAACGTTTCGCACCGACGCCGCGATCCTCGACTTCGTGCATCGACTTGTTTTCACTCTTCACCAAAGGTACTGTACTTGGGGGTCTACGCAACTCCGTGTCTGGCGTCGCTGGTGTCGGCTTGTTGGGAACGACTCCGTCACGACGCCGTGTTAACACCTCATCGAAGCATTTTTGTTTCTAAGTGCTATTTTTGAGTTTAATCTTTAAAAATTAATAGCTTGACTTGTGTATGTCGGATTCTTGTCGTTTTGGTCTTGTTTTGTTTAGATAAATATTTCCTATTTTTCTAAACTGGTGTTGTGCCATTTTGTAGTGTTTTCACTAAGTTACTGTGTGTGTTGGTACAAATACTTTACACCTAGCACTCTGAAGTTAAGCTTACTGCTCTGCCAAGCTACCAAGGGGGCAAGCAGGGGTTAGCGGAGGGTGTTTCTCTTTTACCCTGACTAAAGTGAGGGTCCTTGCTTGAACAGGGGGTAACCTGACTGTCAACCAAAGACCCCATTTCTAACATATGGAATGTATCAATGTAATGAATCTAAAATGACAAAATGTGTAGCTGCATCAGTCTGTAGCACCTAATCGGTTTGTGGGTGCCAAACCTCCCCTCCTATTCCCTTTGAACTCACTCGAAATGCGCGACTTGCAGTAGTCAAGGAATCTGTAACACATGGGCCCCACTATGTTACTTACAAAACCATCACAGCTGCGGCAGAAGGTGGGCTTTTTTAAGGTGGTCTCGAGGAAACTGTGGAGGCAGTCGAGGCCTAACTTGGAGCACTCCGAGATGGCTTTCGTGAAGTAGGCTGTGAGCTCATCACGGCTGAATGGCCCCTCACTGCAAGGGAAAAAAAATTAATTAATTTTCATTGCAATTGTCCTATTTACTCCTCACAACCTCAATAAAGAATGAAAGTTTGTCTTTTTGCCATAGATATCTGTGGTGGGAGGTTGACTGAGGGGACAGAGCAGGACTGAAGGACTATCCTTTTGTGTTGTCTTGTTTGTTTTGGAACAATGTGATCTGTGAATTGATGGACTATCCTTCTAACCTGATACCTGTGGTGGCCTTCCTGAGGAACAAAGGTCTATCCTTCTGGTCTGGTTGCAAGTGAATTCAGAGCAAAATATGAGGAAAGGACTCAAGATGTGTGTACCACTGGCTTCATGTTTAGGTGGTGAACGTGCTCCTTTCTGGTTTACATAGGTATGGCTAATCAACTCAGTAATTGCGTATTACGTCTGTTTCATGGCTGACCTAGAGCAAAGGCATCTGTCAGTAACTGCACTACTGGTTAGACAATATTAGTAAACCTTTGGTAGGTTTCTATTTGTACAAACTATCCTACGATGTTGCTTTTCCTTCAATTGAAATGCAAAGCATGACATGCATAAGGCTTTAAGTGCAAGGCTATGATAATCATAATATGCAGAGGGAGTATAAAAGCATGACCTGCAGTGATGTATACAATGAGTTTGAACCAACAAAAATAAAGAATATGTATAGAGTACAATGAGTATAAAAACATATTAACAAACAGGTATCAAAAAGTAGATATTTACATGGTCATTTGTATAGAACTTGGTGATTAATGCACATGATATGGCTGAAAAGTATAACATAGGCATTTGACAGAATGTATGGTAGCTGGAACCATGCAAAGGAATGTAGTAATATAGTGGCAAATCTGACTGCAGTAGGAGTATATCAAGTAGAGAGAGATGTTTAGTGAGACAAAATATTTTTTGTCCTGACTATGAGCGACTCTTAATTCTGATGGGGCCAAAAACTGCAGTTACCATCCCATCGGAATTATACTTTTTACATTGATACATTTCGGTTCCTGAAAACAGCTGAAATCTCGGAGCGACATTCTGGGGAAAGGCAAAAATTCAAGTTGTCTATGATGCAGTGTGAGTGTCAAGGGCGACTACTGAGTGGCTATTATTCTTCTCAAAGAGTACTAGAGAACAATACATTCTGGGTGGAGGAAGGAAGTAGTGTTGAATGGAGAAAACGAGGAGTTACATGGAGTTAGATATACTAAATAAGGAGCCAAAAGGGGTAACGAGATGAGCAGAAGGTCAAAGAAATACTAATGCCAGTAGGGTCAGTTATTTTCTTGATGATCAAGTTTTTAGTAATTTTACTGCATGTAAGGAAGACATGGGGATTTTGGATTTGGACAGACAGTGCCTTCAAGATCATGGAGGCGCTGACTGAGTAGAATGTTTCTTTGATTTTGAACAACGTAATTTAGACTCCACCATCTGCATATATATTTTGTATTTGTTACCATATGTTTATATACTCAGTGTGTGCCTTAACTCATTAACTTGTGTGCTTTACATTTATGCATTCTCATATAACGTTGTTGTGCACATTTTGAAGTCACAATGTATTTTAGGGGAATGGACAATTAACATATATTTACCCTATTGAATATTCACAATTATAATGATGACAGCTTGCTTTCTTATGATGAATAACTCTATAATGTGCTTCCATTTTGATTCTTTCGCTAACTCAACTTGACTTTAGGCTTTAGCCAAATGCTGCACATTTTGAGGCTGTCAGTATGCTGCTTGTTCATTTCTTTGCAGGTGCGTTATTAGGTCCTTCGTTAGCTAGATCTGTACTAGACTGACACTAAGGCATGAAGATAAGAAGCTGGCAGCAAGGACAGCGAAAAGAGGATCAGAGGAGGCTCCTGTACCTGGTGTACCAGGAGGATGCAACACTCAAGAACGAGCAGATATGTACCTAATCATGCTGTGCTGGGAAACTAGGGAGTCTACCAGTCCAGGCAAATGCAGTCACAGGATTCGTTCTGAGCTGTGGCAGCAGGGTGTGAATGTTCTGTGTTCCAGAGCAGTTACAGGGTACTTCCACAGAATTTGAAGGCCTCCGGGGCCACTTTTCTCATTATAACTTCAGATCAATGTGATATGTAAGATGTGTTTAGTACATCAGGTGCACCACTGTAAACAAATATTCTCTGGGCGGGCCACCTACTATCGACTATCAAGAAAATAGTGAAGATCGACATTCTAAGATTCAGAGGCAAACAGGCAGAGCTCAATGCAGCATGCCTCTATTCTTGTTTGTGCAGTGACTTTGTATTTTTGCACTGCTTTAATCCCACCTACTCCGTCATCAATTATATATTGACCATTCAATTTACAGTGAGAATTTCTTTCTTAAGTTAGGTCCTGCAACCAGCCCAACTTACAAGAAATTCGGTCACAATTCGTGAAACTCCAGAGCTTACTTTAGACCAAATCGATACGAAAGCTAATAAATGTATGTTAATTCGTCATGAAATATATAAAAACATGAATTCTATGATCTGTACATTATGTATAACATATCACTATCATCCACAACCACCTACCTTTAGGAAGATGCTCTAAGCATGTTTGGCAAAACCACTAAAACAGAACCAACAGTTATACACTGTTACACACAGTGACACAACAACTATCCAGACCACCTGCTGCTTCTCTAAAATTAGCTCCTAACTGGATTGATACAAATTTGGAGGCTCTTCCAGACACTACAAAGCACTAAGGGTTCCAAAGGCAAACATGATGCATTTCACTTATCACATCACAGGAACCCAGCACATAAAGAAAGGTGGTAAAACCCTTACTCACTGACCAGGCTGAACTTTTGAAACTTTATGGCAAACAAGTCAAAAACATGCATGCAGACACATGCATATCTGGGTATGAAAACCATATACGCAATTTACCTGTTGCATTCCTTCTAATGACATGCACGCAGATCAATTGAACATATGCATTGCAGTAAACAAACACCCAATAATCATTTTAATATAAAGAAATAGGCAAATCACTTGGAGACCAATCTGAGTTATACAGGGAACAATCATAACTCATTGTGTTATAAACTTCAAGTCAAATGCTATCCCAGGGACATATATCACCGTGCCTTAAATGTGTCTAAACATTCCATCAGCATAGACAGGCAATTCCCTACCTGCTCCATACTTTGTCCATCTAATGAGTCTTTGGACTCCTCTATAATATGCATGATAAGGACTTCATCTCAGCGATGGATATTCAGGGAAAATTCTAATGTAAGGAATCTGCAACTAGAGGTCTCTATCAAATAAACCATTTAAAAGTCTCACACTAACAAAGGCACATTATTTCAACTCACTGACAACACGTCTGAAAACATATTTTAACTCTTTTTTGCAATGGAAACTTCAGAGCCATTCGGATAGTCACCCTTGCACTACTAAAAGAGTTGAAATGCTTTTTAAAAGGGTTGATTGTGTGATCTATAAATGCCAGTACAAATAACCTTAAGTTCTAAATCTGGGCTGCCTGCAACAGGCAGCTCAAAAAATAATTTTGTCTCCCCGGACTTAAACCATTGCATCGATACAGCTTTTTGAGTCTTACTGAATACAACTTTAATCTCTCTAGCTGTAATAACTAATACACCTCTAAAAACAGGAAGTGAAATGTATTTAAGTCGTGGAAGGCATTGTTACAGGCTTTCTATTGGTGCTTGTATAATGACATAATAATTCTGTACCATTTTCTTGTGTGTGTGTGCGTGTTAGACCTGACACATTGAGGTGGTGTTTCAACAAACTTTTTTGCTTTTTCTAGTAGGGTTTGCTGATTCCCCCTTAGTGGCCTGGGCACTTACCCACTGTAAGTAGTGTTTGAAACTGCATCCGCGCCTTCCCTCATAAGTTGGGAAGAAGCGCTTGCCTAGGTGTGCACACTAGCTACTATGGTGCTTTAGACATGTATCCGCATGACGAAGCAGACCTGTGTGCGCACTTGCACCTATGGTGCTTTTAAACGTGTGTCCAGCCAGCCAATACAGGCTTGAATGTGCCCAGGGGCACATATCCCCAGAGAGTGAAGAATACCCATGTTTGTTTTAATTGCATAGGAGAGTTCCACTGCCATTATGCAACATGGGGCAAGTGTTATAATTATTCCTAGCTGAAACAGTGGATTGCAGCAGAGCAGCCTCATATTGTTTTCTATCATTGGATTCGTCTTGACAAACCCCTTTCTATGGTAAAGGTGGTTTTGTCAATCAGGAGAAATTCAAATTCTAGAAAGTGGACATTTTTATGACCTACAACGCTTTGTGTGCTTTTAATTTGACTTGAGCACACACTAGGGGATGGAGGAGCACATCTGTGCATTCCCCAGTGACCGCTATGAAACTTGGGCACACCACTGGAACAAAGACCTCTGCCATTTGTGGGCCTGGCTGGATAGATTGGAGGGAGAGGTTCCAACACTTGGTCTCTTGGAGCCAGATCATGACCCCAGTAAAGATTAAGGTCAGCATTCCACAGCTCCATGGCAGACAGGACTGAAATTTAGAGGAGACATCTGTTTTTCAAAGGGGAACCCTCTGACCCTCCCCCAACTTCAAAGGCATAGTACAGTATAACTACTGGTACCACACTGCAGCAAAGTAGAGATACACTTGCAGGAATGTGGTGCATACTGCCAGGAGAACCTGTTGTGCGCAAGGAGTAATTACTGCCCTAAGAAGGGACCGCGCACCCTACCTGCATTGTATCTGGCCTGCGCAAACTAGATGTTGCTGGGGGCACTGTGAAGTGTGCTCTCCAAGGGCTTGTCGACTTGCCCCCTGTTCTCTATGGAGGTCTCAGGAACATCAAAGACCTCTCGCAAAGGACCTACATCTTCTACCTGTATCATCTGGAGAGCGGTGCCCTCTTAAGAGCCTACATCGTCTGCTGGATGTCACTTGGTAGCAGTGGTGCAGGCTTGGAACTAAGTATTGCACCTGGAGACCAGATTTGCCTGGTGCTGAGCCTTCAAGGTACTGCCCGCAGACAAGGAGCGTGGCCCTTCGTCGTGCGGCCATGACACACACAAGCTTCTAGTTGATAGTGAGCAGATTCCCTGGTTGTAGGACCCTGCATTACTCGTCTTTGTTGAGGGTGCTGCATTTCTCTCCAGCAACACCTGCCTGCATGCTCATTGCGTTCAGTGTCCGAATTACTGGATACGACCCTCGGATGTTGGGGTGTACCTTGGGGTATACCCATCTACCTCATGTGGCAGCGCTGAATTTGTATGTGTGTGTGGACCGGAATTGTTTGGTGCAGCTCAAGTAATTGTGCACTAGACATTGTGCCTCATTCCACGGAGGTACGGGATTGGAACTCTGTGTGTGTGCGTGACTGGAATTGTCTGGTGTGACTCCAACCATGATGCACCAGACATTGTGCCTCCTTCCAAGGAGGTACAGCAATGGCAACTTTCTGTGTGTTCAGAATTGTCTGGTGCGGCTCAAATCATCATGCAACAGACATTGTGCATCAATCCAGGAAGGTACGACATTGGTAACTTTGTGTGTGTTGGATTTGTCTGGTGCAGCTCAAGTCATCTTGTGGCAGATGTTCTGCCTCCTTTCAGGGAGGCACAGAAATTGTCAACTCTTTGTGGGTGACTGGAATTGTCTGGTGCGACTCAAGTCATCGCGCACCAGACGTTGTGCCCCCTTCCAGGGAGGTGTGACATTGGTAACTATTTTGTACTGGAGTGCCTGGTTTGGCTGAGTGCCAGTGTGAACAGCGTGTGTTCCAAAGCAACCCCCCCTGCATGCTCTGCAGACCAGGGCCCAAGCCGGAAGGCATGGTGAGGAGACCCCTGAGTGAACTTCTCAAGTGGTGGCCAGACCTTCAATTGTCAACTGTTGCCTCATCAGCCTTTATCTCGGTCTTCCCTCATACCTTTGCGCTGGAATCCAGAATAAATGTAATTCTGGCAGCGTGTGGCCCACTATCTGAGGAAAGGGGGCATTCATCTCCAGCTCCTGGGGGCAGGGTAGTAGGAACTGGTTGAAGGAAGATTTGGACTAAGGGGGTTCTGTGAGTGCGGTGACCACTAACCTGTTGTATATCTGTTTACCACATTAGGGTGCTGGGAGCAAGTGTGTCTGAGTTCGTGTTATACTAGCTTGCCTGATATCGGTGGCACCATGTAGTAGTACGGAATGAGTGAGAGTGATTGCTGGTGATACACTACAATGCCCGGTGGTGTTGCCATATATGTTGTTTCCTTGTCAGAGGATTGTCACAGTTGACATTGGGTTTTACCTGTGCAGCCTTGGCCACAGAGCTATTTAAAGTGCTGCATTTCTCTGTATGTACAAATTGCTGCTATTGTTGTGAACCGTGGTGCACCTTATAGCTGTGTTATATTGAATTGGGTTAATCAACAGGGTGGGTATTGTGCTGACATGTTAGCACCTCATGATAGTGATGGGATTGAAAGTATTTTTCTCATGTGTGTATACTGCAAATGTCATTTTAACACAATTGGGCCTAGTTCTGCTAGTGATATTTCTAAATGCGATTTATACCCAGATTTACATGATGTTCATGTTTTGTTAACTTAGGTGTGTGTTAAATACAAACTTTGTTACATACACCATGTGTGAAGCCTCTTTTGTGACGCTCAGTGTATTTGTTGTGTGGTAGTATTGTGCCAATGATTTACACATTGCCCCTGTAATAAGCCTGACTGCTCTGTGCCAGGATACACAAAGGTGATACGATGAGTGTAATCACCCACCCTTGATGGGAGTGGTAGGTTCTGCCTGTCTAGGGTCTTGCTTCAGCTAACCTGAATGCACCGCCTTCAGCAGAGTGTGTGTGTGTGTGTGTGTCAGTGAGCATCCACAGAATATTGTGCTTTACTAGTACAAATGCCCGCAAGTGTGTGGGGCATGCTCAGATTGGTGTATTCAAAGGATAGACATTTATCAGCAGAATAGTGAACAGAGCAGCAATTTGAGCATGCTGAGAGGGCAAAACAGATTGGCAGACATGCTTGAGACTGTAGCACTACAAAGCACTTTCATGGACGACAATGATCACAAAGACCTTCACAGACAATACAATAAATTGTGCACTCACAGGAGAGACACTAAATCAGCAAGGCGTATGCAAGCATCAACCCTACAGTACCTTCAAGATGGAGGTACAGATCAACAGCTACTGCAGCAAATGCTTAACATCAGAACAATTGCGCATGCTCACAAGGTAGCACTGACTTTGTTTTTCGAAGATTCCATATTACAGATGTTGCTTATGGAAGAGGCTCATCTGCAGATGTGCTAAGACCGCAGCAAACCAGCTGCATCCAGAGTTAGGAGCAGTAATAAATAAGACAAGTGTAAGCAACACAATAAATTGTGCACCTCTGTGGGTTGAAAGTGAAAAGTAGAAAGTGCTTACACACTTACAGATTTCTGACACTATGAAAATCTCTATGTGTTAGAAATGGTGTCTATGGTTGGCAGTCAGGTTACCCCCTGTTCAAGCAAAGACCCTCACTCTAGTCAGGGTAAAAGAGAATCCCCCTCAGCTAACCCCTGCTTATCCCCTTGGTAGCTTGGCACGAGCAGTAGGTTTAACTTCAGAGTGCTAGGTGTAAAGTATTTGTACCAACACACACAGTAACACAATGAAAACACTACAAAATGACAACACAGGTTTAGAAAAATAGAAAATATTTATCTAAACAAAACAAGACCAAAACGACAACAATCCACAATACACAAGTCAAGTTATCACTAAAAATGCCAAAAGAGTCTTCATGCAATTTTAAACACAATGCCAACGCTGTTAGCGTGAAAATGTACCTTGGGTGCATCAAAAATAACCCCACACGGGCGAGTGTGCGTCAGAAAGGGCTTGCGATGCGTCAATATCACTCACTCACAAGACCTTTTGTCATTTTTCCTTTAGTCAGGTCGGCGTGTGTCATTTCTTCTCTCCGCAGGAGAGTGAAGCGTCAATCCAATCGGCACTCTCGGTCCGTGCAGGCGATGCATAGTTTTTGCACGGCCAGCGGTACTTGCGTCGGAAATCCAACCGCACGATGATCCGAAAACCATGCAGCATGGGTTGCGCTCTCACTAGCCTCCGTCCGCGATGCTGCACGACGTTTCTCCAACTGCGGGCATCGATCTTCCGGTCGCGCTGCAGGCGAGCGTCGATTTTCAGCTGCAAAGCTGGCGGCGTGTCGATTTTTCAGCCGCAGATCAAAGTTGCGTCGATCTTTTCCCTGCACCCCAGTCGGTGCGTAGATTTCTCACTCTTGGACTGCCAGCTTCTCCTTTCAGGGTCCCAGGAACTGGATGGGCATCACTTGGCAGAGTAGGAGTCTCAGCAGAGGTTGTAGGTGCTGGCAGAGAGAAGTCTTTGCTGTCCCTGAGACTTCAAACAACAGGAGGCAAGCTCTAAATCAAGCCGTCGAGATCTTCACAAGGAGGAAGGCAACACAAAGTCAAGTCTTTGACCTCTAGCACAGGCCGAAGGAGCAACTGCAGGATAACTCCACAAGGCACAGTCACAGGCAGGGCAGCTCTTCTTTCTCAGCTCTTCAGCTCTTCTCCAGGCAGAGGTTCCTCTTGGTTTCCAGAAGTGTTCTAAAGTCTGTGGTTTTAGGTGCCCCACTTATACCCATTTTGCCCTTTGAAGTAGGCATACTTCAAAGCAAAGTCTCTCTTGTTTGTGAAATCCTGCCTTGCCCAGGCCAGGTCCAGGCACACACCATGGGGGTTGGCGACTGCATTGTGTGAGGGCAGGCACAGCCCTTTCAGTTGTGAGTGACCACTCCTCCCCTCCCTCCCAGCACAGATGGCTCATCAGGAAATGCAGACTACACCCCAGCTCCATTTGTGTCACTGTCCAGTGAGCGGTGCAACCCGCCCAACTGTCAAACTGACCCAGACAGGCAATCCACCAACAGGCAGAGTCACAGAAATGGTTTAAGCAAGAAAATGCTCACTTTCTAAAAGTAGCATTTTCAAACACACAATCTTAAAATCAACTTTACTAAAAGATGTATTTTTACATTGTGAGCTCAGAGACCCCAAACTCCACATATCCATTTGCTCCCAAAGGGAATCTACACTTTAATCAGATTTAAAGGTAGCCCCCATGGTAACCTATGAGAGGGACAGGCCTTGCAACAGTGAAAAACGAATTTAGCAATATTTCACTGCCAGGACATATAAAACACATTACTATATGTCCTACCTTAACCATACACTGCACCCTACCCTTGGGGTTACCTAGGGCCTACCTTAGGGGTGTCTTACATGTAAGAAAAGGGAAGGTTTAGGCCTGGCAAATAGGTACACTAGCCAAGTCGAATTTACAGTTAAAACTGCACACACAGACACTGCAGTGGCAGGTCTGAGACATGATTACAGAGCTACTCATGTGGGTGGCACAACCAGTGCTGCAGGCCCACTAGTAGCATTTGATTTACAGGCCCTGGCACCTCTAGTGCACTTTACTAGGGACTTACTAGTATATCAAATATGCCAATCATGGATAAACCAATTACATACAATGTACACAGAGAGCATATGCACTTTAGCACTGGTTAGCAGTGGTAAAGTGCTCAGAGTTCAAAAGCCAACAGCAACAGGTCAGAAAAAATAGGAGGCAGGAGGCAAAAAGATTGGGGATGACCCTGCATAAGCAAAAAAGTCCAACACTTAACTACTACTTGCACTAGATGCTGCAGAGAGCATTGATGTTGCATTTGTAGTAATAAGTTTGTTGGCTCATCTTTCCATCATCTGAGTCACAAAAAATGAGGCAGGTTCATAAGGACGAAACAAAATATACTGTTTACAGAAGTGAAAAATAGTACATGTATGAAAATGGAAACCTCTGTGCATAGAGGTTTGTTCTTTATATCAAGCATTTTTTTTAGGCAAACTACAGGGCCACATGTACAACGCATTTAATTGATGATTCACAGAACCGGCCTGTTTGCGACTAGAAAAATGCTTTTTGGGATGTACAAAGCCCAAACTGCGATTCGCTAATTTGCTACAAAATCGCAATTTGGGTTTTGCGAGGGGCGTGTCCAGGGCGTCCCTTCCTATTACCGAATCTAAATGGTATGTGTGATTGTTTTGTGACAGTGAATGCGGTCGTAAACAATCACAGTTAGCACCAATTTCAAACTGGTGCTAACCCATTCGCAAAGGGGAAGGCGTCCCTAAGGGACCCCTTCTCCTTTGTGAATGCATGCGAAAACGTTTTTTAAAAGCAGGCAGTGGTCCCACAGACCACTGCCTACTCCTAAAAAATTAAACTGATAAGTTTCATTTTTTTTTTTCTAAACGCAGTCTGTTTCCCTCTAAGGAAAATGGGCTGCGTTTAAAAAAACAAAAAAAAAACAATTGCTTTATTTAAAAGCAATCACAGACATGGTGGTCCACTGACACTAGAAGGCCACCATCCCTGTGATTTTTTAGATTACTGGTGGTTTGCAAATTGCGGCCTACCTCATTAATATTAATGAGGCAGGTCTATTTGCGACCCACTGGGGATCACAAAAGAAACTCAATGGAGTTTCTTACATTTGGAATTGCGATTCCCTAATTGTGATTGGCGAGGAATCGCAATTAGGGAAACGCATTTCCAAATACTCGTTCACATGGCCCATTGTCTGCTCTTTCTAGTCAGCTGCATTTAACTAGTGAAACCATTAAAAAAATTGCAATTAACTTTAGTTTAATGGGCATCACTCAAAGAAAAGCCAGATCAACAATCCTTCACCGACTGACCATTTGTATAAAAGCCCTGTGATAACAATGCACTATGCTGGTACCTTAAGGGAAATGCAAAAAAAACACTTCAGCTAGTAGGAACTTGAAAAAACAGTGCAATTAACAGAACAAAAAAAACCTTTAATAAATGCTGAAAACTACGATTCTTTTAGCATCCCTTTTGAAGAAAAAGCCCAGTAGCTGATGTAAGCAAATTAGCAAAGAAAATTCCAAATGCAACAAACAAGTGAAACCCAAGTTAGAAACTATATAACAAATGACAAGGACAAGCCAGTTTACCTAACTGTAATCTGGGTAATTTAACTGTAAAGAACAAAGTTTCCTTTAGGGTTACTGTGGTACCCAACCACTTACCAGGCTATGCCGCTGGCACACTGTCAGCAACAGAAAACATAACAAACCCAACTAATTCCACCAATTTCTGAAATGCAAAACATACATAAGATACAATGCAACAACAATCTTCAATATAATTGCATACAACAGACACACCAACATACTTATATGCAATCAACTTAGTATTAAAGGTCCTACAGATGCTCACGTACAGTCCTTTAAAGAACTGAAGATAAACAATACACCTTATAGATAAACAAATGTTACCAAATTTGCTGGACCAAAACTACCTCAAACAAATAACACCTAAACAACTGGACACACAAGCACTACTGTCTCACTCAACCTGCATAGTCCCAAATTCCACAGTGATGCGGACATTTCACTGTGTACTTATTCTAATCGCCATGCAGCATCAAAGAATAACATGCTGAATGCACCCACACTGTACTTTCAACAACCATAAGCCATACAGCAAGTAAGCAGTAACTCCTCCTCTGACCTTCAACCCTTACGTAGATCCAAACCTAAACCTCATCTCGTATAACAACAAAAGGCACTTTATGTATTAAGACCTTGTTCCCCTTTTCTCTGAAATCCACCAGCAGAGCAAGCAGTAGCTGGACAGGGCTCCATGAAGCTGAACTCCTTTGCCACAAGGTGTGACTAAGCCCTTTTGTCTTCGCAGTAAAAATCTCTGAATATAACAAATCAGAATTTCTTGCCCACCGATGTGGAGCTGTCCCTGATGAAGCTTAAGTCCCTTGTTCTGGTCCTCCTTAGATTGAAAAAATGTATATGTCCAAAATTTCCCCAGCTGCCCGAAAAATTGTGGTTAATCACTGCAGCCACCATCAGTTTCTCAGGACAGGCTCCTGGGCACCAGGTCTCTTACCGGGAGGATTCATGCAGGGTTCAGTCTACAGTGGTAAGATGGGACTTTTTGGAGTTAGAAATCATTCTGATTTGTGTCTTCCTGTATCTGGTAACCTACTTCACCACTGTAGAGCAGTTCCAATCCTTGGATGCCAGCAGAAGACAAGAGTCTTGAAGTCTTCTTCTTTCAGTCATGCATAGCCTTCTTTCTTCAAGATGTTTAATTCCCAGGAATAATCTGACTAGGTGGTAGTTAGAGATCAGTCTTATCCTGCGTGCTGCACAGTGATTGAAGAAATCACCCAAGCCAGACTACTTTCTCGTAGAATTTTCACCTCCTCTTTCAGCACTACCTTTCTCAGTTTACAGCAAACCATAACATAATCCCTTACGCAAAGTGACCCTAGTCCTTTCCCAGCTACAGGTACTTCACTCCTACATCTAGTCACTCCCATAGGGAGTGGAGGTGTCCTTCCATCAATTGAGAAAATTAAACCTTTGATGTTTGATTAAACTGATCCACGATTGCCAGATTTTATTGCTATGCAACTATGCTCACTGGATGTGCTTGTTTTTGAGGCAAGGCAAGATGCACCTAGATGTTGCAAAACCATCTTGCTCAACCTAATTTGCTTATTGCTATTTGTGAATGCCATACTACAGCTATCTTAAGCTCAGCTTTTTGTTTTTGCTTGTATTCCTGCTGAGAATAAATTAGCATCTTTCCTTTGCTCGTGGAGCTAGACTCTATTGCCAATGTAGGGGATCCCCTTGTATGTGTGCTCATTCACTCAGACTACTCATTTTCAGACTCAACCCAAAAACGTAAGACAAGGTTTCTTTGACACAGTGCTATTGTTCATTTTCCACCAGTTGTAGATACAACTGGCTCGGGTAATTAAGTTTTGTAGTTGCTGGTAGCCAATTAAGTATTTCCACTTCAAAGAAAGAAGTGTGAGAACAGACCTGTGTGTTGTCAGCTGTTCTACTTCCCAACTATTCATGCCTTTTAAGTGGCCGCTGCTAACACCGCTTCTGCCTTTCGAATGCCAGAGGCAAAGCCATTGTCTTTTAGGTAGAGGGTTATTAAGAGTCTTTGGATCAGGACTGTCAGGCAAACTATTTCATAACAGTTTTATATTAGACAGCAGAAAGTGCAATTTAATAACTTTACTTTCCCACTAGTTCTAACAAAAACCTATGTTCATCATTAAAACAGATTTTTAAAACAATGTGGAAAATAACCTTGCTTACAACACACTTATGTCCAAAGGAAAAGACATGCATGATATTTGAAAACTGCATGAGAGGCAGCAAAATAAACTCAAGGACTACAGAGAAGGAAGTGACGTGTTGGTCATGTCAGAAAAAAAAAGTCTCAGGCCTTCAAATATTCATGGGTCTTTTCAACTGTTTCTTAATCTCAATTGATCTTTCAGGGCTCACCGGTCCTTTTCCAGTCCAATCGAGGAGAAAGGGAAGTAGGCCACAATCTTTTCGAAGTCCTCCTGACAGATGTATCCTCTCTGTTCATAATCATAATTCTTGAACACAGTCTATGCAAAGGAAATGAAGAAAACATAGTTAAGTTTTTTTGCCTTTACCTTTTCCTCACTTTTTCCCTGTATGACTTAACAGCCCCTGCAATGTGCGTGCCACAAGTGATTTCATTAAACCAACATTTAGCAATACCTAAGAGGCAGATTTTGCAACAGAAAAAAATGGTATTTTACTGACTTTTGACATTCAGTCATGAGTGATATTCCAATGACAGCGTACAGTCCTAAGAATCATTGATTTAGAGAGGAAACGCACATATGCACAAAGAAAATATGAGTATCTGCTGGTCAATAAGGGCTGGTCCTGAAGTGTATAGAATACAAGTGTATTTATAAGTAGCCATACATTGTACCTACATATTTTATGTCCTACTGATGAGGATTAATTATCATAACATTTATTTCACTTGTCAGCTGTAAGAGGAGTGCACTTGAAGCAATGACATGAGTGAGTCAAGAAGATAATATGAAAGTTGTAGAGTACTCTATGTAGATGGTCCATAATAAGAGTGTATTTCCAGAGCAACACTACAGTGTATTAAATCGTATATGAAGGAGGAATTTCTGTATAAGGCCTGGACGGAACGTGTGGAATTTCACTCCACGGAATCATGCAGAGTTAATTAAAAAGTCAGTGAGATTCTGCCCAGTTCTATCAACAGGTGGAAAATGCACATGCTCTGATTTTAGCATCAGTAGAGAGTTACATGCTGAAGAATCAGCGCAAACTACATCACGCTATTTTCAAATTGATTTTCCTGCTGCTCGAGTAGAAAATCCACTCAGGATGCAACCCTCTGACCGCAACTGCCTACATTCGTAAAATCTCACTGGAAGTCCTCCTAGCGACTGGAAATTGTATTAGGGGCTGACACATCTTGCTTGGGCTCACCTTCTGAAGCCTCATGTTGTTCCGGTTGTCACTTCATTGCTTGAACAGGAAAATAATTCTGCCATAATTCAATGGGTGCGTTTTGGCGGGAACTCTGCATTACAAGAGTAACGGAGAGTCACCAAAAGTCTCCCATTCTGTTCACATAATTAAAATTGCACCCGGGCCTAGTCTATATGCAATGTACACCAAACACTAAATTCGGGGAAGTCTTGGTAGCCTAGGAGTAAAATTCACTGTATCAAATGGAAATCATTCCTGGTTTAAGGGTGTTTGGCCAAAATGTTGAATTAAAAAAATATTGTGATACAAAGATATTGTGTCAAGAATATTGGGATGTCAACAATATAGTAGACATGAATATCAAAGGTAAAAATATTGTTCTAAGTGTATATTTTAATATCGTAACAAGTATCAATTTAGATTTATTTTTGTATGTAATGTAGTGTTTTTGATTCTGCAGGTTTATTCATTTTTGTGTGTTTTTAGTAAGGTAATTTATTAATTATGTAGTTGTTGATATTTGTATTTTTTGTTGTACTGATATATAAAAAAATGGATTTATATTTTTTTTAGAAGCTAAATATTGGGTTTTAAGGGGATAAGGCACGGATGTGGAATTCTTTTAATAGTCCACTTGTTGAAGGGACAAGATGCTACAGAAATATGCATTTCCTGTAAAGAAACCCACTTGTCCCACTTGCTCTGTAGGAGTTTTATTTACTCTTGATGAAACTGACCAAAATTATTTGCAACAATGCAAGGGTAGAATATAATTTTGCACTGGAAAAGTTGTATTATTGTTCTTAACCCCAGTAGTAAGACAACATTAAAAACTGCTGAATATTTAACTTCAGGTGGTGTACGTTGGACACCCAATAAAGCAAGGTGCAGCTCCTTTGCATTGGAAGGTGCTGCAGTAAGAACCATTATACTTAGAATGAGTGTTAATCAGTTATGACAGCTAGGGTGTCATATAGCTATTCACATGCTGTTGCAGTACTAAAATGCAAAAAAGAAAAATCAAAGGAAGGGTTGAAAATTTAGCATCCAGCTCTTGTATGTGCGTGAGCATTTTAGATGACATTTACTTTGAAATAACTAAGCTTCTTCAATGGATGTAAATGATTTTAACTGACACACAAAATTAAGGCGGTCATCCTGACCGCGGCGGACGGCGGTCGCGCCCACCAAGCGGTTCCCGCCGAAAGACCGCACCGCGGTCATAAGACCGCAGCAGCCATTCCGGCTTTCCCGCTGGGCCGGCGGGCGACCGCCAGAAGACCGCCGGCCGGCCCAGCGGGACAGCCCCTTCAACAATGAAGCCGGCTCGGAATGGAGCCGGCGGAGTTGAAGGGGTGCGACGGGTGCAGTGGCACCCGTCGCGATTTTCACTGTCTGCTAAGCAGACAGTGAAAATCTTTGTGGGGCCCTGTTAGGGGGCCCCTGCACTGCCCATGCCAGGGGCATGGGCAGTGCAGGGGCCCCCAGGGGCCCCACGGCACCCGTTCCCGGCATCCTGGTTCTGGCGGTGGACACTGCCAGAAACAGGCTGGCGGGAAGGCGGTCGGAATCCCCATGGCGGTGCTGCTTGCAGCGCCGCCATGGCGGGTTCCCTGGGCCAGCTGTAAACCGGCGGGAAACCGCCGGCTCCCCTTTTCCGACCGCGGCTTTACCGCCGCGGTCAGAATCGCCCAGGAAGCACCGACAGCCTGTTGGCGGTGCTTCCGCCGCACTCCGCCATGGCGGTCATGGACCGCCAAGGTCAGAATGACCCCCTAAGTGTTTTTTCAGATGAAGATTAGAAATCCTATTCTAGGCAATACTATTTGACGTTTTCTTTAAATACTACCTTACCACTGGTTAAGGTTACGGTGTTAGTTCACAGTTCAATCTATGCTTGGCACAATTGCTCTCTGATCAGATCTGTATTTTCTTTAGTGACCTACAAAAGAGCAATGGACAATTCATACAAGCTGCATGTCTGCTTTGGTGGCATCATCTTTAAAAAGAACAATGTCTGATTGGTATGAGCCTTCTCAAGTTAAATCCATTTCACTTTTGCACGAGGAAACTACGAATAATCCATTCTGTGTTCATTCACGATAGCCAGCTAGACTACTTTTATGCTGTATTTTTCTCTCAAAAAAAGCATTAAGGGGGTCATTCTGACCTTGGCGGTCCATGACCGCCATGGCGGAGTGCGGCGGAAGCACCGCCAACAGGCTGGTGGTGCTTCCTGGGCGATTCTGACCGCGGCGGTAAAGCAGCGGTCGGAAAAGGGGAGCCGGCGGTTCCCCGCCGGTTTCCCGCTGGCCCAGGGAACCCGCCATGGCGGCGCTGCAAGCACCACCGCCATGGGGATTCCGACCGCCTTCCCGCCAGCCTGTTTCTGGCGGTGTCCACCGCCAGAACCAGGATGGTGGGAACGGGTGCCGTGGGGCCCCTGGGGGCCCCTGCACTGCCCATGCCACTGGCATGGGCAGTGCAGGGGCCCCCTAACAGGGCCCCACAAAGATTTTCACTGTCTGCTTAGCAGACAGTGAAAATCGCGAAGGGTGCCACTGCACCCGTCGCACCCCTTCAACTCCGCCGGCTCCATTCTGAGCCGGCTTCATTGTTGAAGGGGCTGTCCCGCGGTGCGGTCTTTCGGCGGGAACCACTTGGCGGGCGGCGACCGCCGTCCGCCGCGGTCAGAATGACCGTTTAAATGTCTTCTTGTGATGGCTTTCGATATCCTTCATCTAATGGCAGCTGTTTCCGTGCCCTATTTCTTCAAGATCAGTCAAGGGCATTTGACACTCAAAAATGCCACTGTTAGACATGGTCTACTAAAGATAGCAAGTACAGGCACTTCTTTGCAGTGGGTTTATTTTCTCTTTTTTTCAGCGGGTGCAACTGCTTTCCATATATTTTCATCAGCTATGCATGTACCTTGAGTTGTGGTGTTGCCTTCTGCACTGGCACCAAGTATGTTTATCATCTATATTGAAACTCTAGGGCACCTCATCCAGCAGCATGGTTTCTATTTTCAACTTTATTGTGGGACCTTTAGCTGCCCTTTTTAGACAATTTATGATGAAGGTTAGAGTTGGATAGGTAGACATTGGCTGAGGTTGAATCCCTTTAGTATCCTAGATGTAATGATGGTTGGGAATAGTGTGGGCCCATGACGCTCAAAATGTGGCCAAAAGAGTGAGTGTTCTAAAGCTGTAATATCAGACAAACATTTGGGCATCAATAGGGAGGCACATCCGCATCTGACATCTCCGATCTCTGCATTCTCCTGAACTTCTTCTTTTAATCATAAAAATGTTAGCAGTATTCTTCTGTTTCCCCTTTCTGAGGGCTGCTATTCTGCAGTTGCTAATGGCATTGGCCTGTGGATGGATTACAGTAATAGACTTCATCTTGGCTTGAAAAAAGCTTATGTTTGTTCTTTAGGTGGTACAGAACTCTGCAGCTCAAACTGGTAGACACTCATAAATGTGCAATAGCAAAGCATATTCTGCATAAGTTTCATTGGTTTGCTGCTGGCATTTGTAGTAATGTCATTTGTCTGCCGAATTTTCATAAATCTCTTGAAAAGCGTGAAGGTTGTACCAGCAGTCTTGTCTTGCACTCGTTTGCTTTGGTTAGTGCTGGAATGATGAGGGATCTAGCAGAATCCTGGTTTCAGCAGCTATTACTGAGCTGGATCGGGGATCCGTCTGGCCTCAGCAAAATACACAGAATTTATCCCTGTGTTATTAGCCAACACTGGGACTCTGTTCAGCAGTGCCTGCATGTTGTTGGCTTTCTGTTCAGCATGCAGGCAGCAAGGGGGCTTTCCTATTTTAGATTCCAGCTGTGCCCAAATAAAGGTCACATTTAAAAGGCACTCATTTTGTTTGAGTATAATCCTGGCTGGGAGCTATCCAGAGCCTGACACCTATATGCCAATGCAATTGATGGGAAACAAAGGCACACAGCTTGTTATCACTTCACAAGTACTAAAGAGAAAGTACAATGTGGAGGCAAGCTTTTGACTTCGTTCAGTCCCTGTATATAAAAGATATGCATGCACTATAAGAATGTCAGATGTATCGTTTTTTATGAGTATTTACACGGATAACAATTTAAACAGTAATTACTATTTTAAAATCTTTTATAGTCCTACTAATCCCAATGCAGGGTGTTGGAGCGCTTTGCACACACACACACAACTATACATGGACAATAATCATACTAGTGTATAAACCAATGCTCACTTATTGTCTTTTGTAACTTTGTTCATATGAATATATGATGTTACATAAAACAAAAGAGTTTCAAGGTTTAGGAGTCACACATTGTCTTTTGTGGTAGGAATTTTATGTAAAGAGTGCACGGCCGAGAGAAACACAAAGTCAGGATTTAAACTGTGACACAATGATAATTTTTTTGTACTAATAAGACTATTACTACCCAAACCATTTTAGCAGCCTTATAATAACAAAATATTGAGGAAAAACGAATTCTAAATTCATACCTAGCAGTTTGCGGGCAGGTCATTGATGCCAGTTCATAGCTCACTGTGCTATATTAGAAGGGCTGTTTATGAACCGCAAGTAATAAAAAGGATCTCTGTGCCAAAATCAGTAACCCATTTACCTATCTACATAAAATAAAAATGTAATCTGCAGGTAACACAATGTGTTTTTGACAGGAGGCGCATTAACCCTATGTGTTTCTTTACGTGCCAAAGGTGTGACTAGACAAAATGCAGACTTCTGCAGCAAATGCATTAACCACCAGAGCCTGCAGGGGTTGCCATAACCCCATAAGATATTTTAAAATGCAGCCTTTGCAACCAGTTTAGTCAGAACAGATGTACATGTAACTTTCTCCTTGTTGCCAATTTCTTTGTGACAGAGTTCCTAAAAAATAAATGTATAAATTGACTGACACTGCTTTTCATGATGTTGTGCCTTTTTTGTTGCCATACAAATATCCCCCAGACTGACACAGGAACATGATCTGAGGATGTAAACATTACGGAGTATATTTATAACTGGAATGCATACCATCAACATACCTACCCAACAGCAAACTCAACCTCATTAATAGTAAATGCTTCTGCCTGGATTGGTGAATGATACAAGGCAGCTGCTATGACTGGCTGGCTGAGAGGGTGGAATCGCCTGCTAAAATGTTATAGTACTTCATAGCCCACTTAAGTGTATAAAGCGCTGTATATTTGTTTGAAGTATATTATTATTTATTTAATTAAATGCAACTATACAAAAAGAAGCCTGAGAAATATTGAAGGGTCAAGTTCCACACATGTGCATTAAATAATGAACTTGACTGAGCAAGCTGCACTGAAAGCCTTGAGAAAGTAATCTGCTGTTTTTACTTTGCCTTCTGGTGTAGGGCCATTTCCATGCACATTTGCAAATTACTGATACAAACAATTAGGTGCTGTAAACAAAGTGTCAGCTGAAAGAAAAAGGCATTTTAACATTTATTACATTATTTACACAGGCTCTCTCCAAATCACCTCATGACCAAGGGCCTGATTTTGACTTTGCCATATTATATCCTATGAAACTTGTAAAAAGATGGGTAGCATATTGTCACTTTTGTGACAGAGTTTGCCATCTGCCAAGGTTGTAATCAGGCCCAAAATGTAAATACTGCTGCAGAGTGATAATCTGACAGATCGCTAAACGCTCTGTCCGCATTTATTTTAATTTATTGCCTATTTGTCCTTCAGACAAAATATAAATTACATCTTGTAGCCCCACAAAGGGGCGTCAGGCGATACAAATTCCCCACCCTTGTAAGGGTAGGGAGATTTTTAAAAAGTGGATATTTAAATGTTAATTTAATATCAATCATTTTAATGATATGCAAATTAACATTGTAAAATGTTTTGGTTTATTTTGCCACATTAAAAATTTATATAAATTATAGTTAATAAAAATATATATAACATACATTAAATTTAAAACAATTATCTTATTTTAAATATAAAAATTAAGACTTTAAAAACATTTAAAAATATATAAAAAATTTACTTTGATGATGTTAAACCAATTTTATAATTTTTTAAATAACTTTTAAATTTTATAACTGTTGTGAAAAGACCATTTTTAAATGCTGAAAATGATAATACCATTGTAAAAATATATATTTTTAAACTTTTTATTGAAAAAATTGTTTATATAAATATTTTAGATCACATAAGCAAGCGCTTTGACCAGTTGTAAGTATAGTGGGCTTTTAACCATGCCCATGTCACACTCATCATTTTCACTCGTTCATGGGATTGCCTTTCAAAAATACCTTGATGTCATTGGTAATTGCTTTATGTTTGTCCCGCTTTGTGGCGGTTTTGTTACCACCTTGGAGACTGACCCTGTTACATGGATTATTGCACGATTGCCGATATACTTCAGCAGGGGTGAACTATTTTTTTCTTTTGTTTCTCCCCTTCGTGCTCCATGGCAGCCATGGTGCTCATAGCATGAACAGCACAAACTCCATCGGCGGTATTGTTTACACTGTTACCTAATCAGAGTCATTTCTTTTGTCTCTCCCCTTTACGCTCCATAGGTTTCACAAAAACACTTGTAATTGATAAATGCTATATGTAAAAAAAAAAAATTAAAAAACTGAAATCCCTAAATTGGCTTGCCCAGCGGGAGGGCTGATACTACAATATTCACAGCGGTCGAGAAATTCCACCCATAAGGCTTTGCAAGCATTCTTTTTCACAACATTTTTGCCCATAACTCAGCCTGTGGTGGTCTGAGGAGAATGGGATCACCACTGAAATATTCATCACAACACACTCTTTCTGTTTAGGTCATCTCTGTGCTCCCAGACTGGGATAGCAGGGACTCAAAAATAATAAACCCTCCCACCATTCAGTGTCTTTTTAATTTCTCTCATGGCTGGAACTTTTGTTTTACTGCTGACAGTAGTTTGTGTTTTAAGAGACTTGTTTGTAATATCATTGTAGTAAATCAACTGGGCCTAAAATGTGTAAGGCACTATGCCCTTTAGGGGATAAAAATATGGCTACACTGCAATACTTTCAATCATTTTCTTTTCGTGTGGTTATGCCCTCTAGGGGCTAACTATATGGTAACATAACCATGTTTCTTACAAATGCTATTTTCATTGTGGTGTCCTCTAGGGGCTGTTCAGCATTACCATCTAATGCCAAACATTTATTTTTTATAAAGATTTTTATTGGGTTTATATAATTGTACATGTTTTATTAATCTTTCCTTTTGCAATTATAACCATGATTCCGGTCAACCTAATATCCTTATCACACTATCACGGTTTGGACACTCTTCATATGTTTAGGTGACCCTTCTTGTTCATTTCCCTTGTTTCTCCTCTGTGGCTGTCTTGTTTTGGGAATTGTGTTAGCCAGCCAGCAACTCTGATGGTGGGGTGGTGAAAGTGGTACTCTATATGAATTAGTATGGCAGATTTAAATTAGGATGCTAAATGGCAATCTTTTTATTTTTGACTGCAGATAGAGGAAGAAGGTAAATGGAAATGCTTTAGTTATATACAGGGCCACTAGAAGTACATTACAACTCCGGCCTACCAGGGAATTACCAGCTGCACCAGGATTGGAGATCCTCACAGTCTAGAGGTGGTGGCGGTCCTAATCCACCAGGGTAGTGGTGCAAGCTGCGCTGCCCAGGGGATTACAACCCCCTTCTCCGACAGCGGATACGTGACAGTACCACCGCCATGAAAAGGCTGGCAGGGAACGGGTGCAGGTGGCCCCAGGGGGGCCCTACACTTCCCATGCACTTGGCATGGGCCCCTCCTCCCCAGGCCATCAACCTCGTAATGTTCACTGTCTGCATATGGAGTACTGTTTGTGTATAACAAATTTAAGTCTGTAGCACCTTGCATAAAATGTTTTAAATTGCAGTGTAAATAGTAACTGTCACCACTGTAGTGTATACCACCTTCCCCAAATTGGCTTAGATTGTAGTGGGAATAATAAATGTAACCCATTTAGTGTCCAACACCTTCCCCCAATTGGGTTAGATTGGAGTGGGAATAGTAAATGTCACCCCTTTAGTGTCCAACTTTTTTTTAGCAATGGTTTGCGTGGGAGTGTGATTATTACATTTTAGAATTTTAGTGTGACATCCTTTATTTAAATTGTATTTGTGTGCAAAAGGAATAATCTGTTATTTTATTAGTGTAGTTGGTGTTTAGTTTAGAAATATAATAAAAAAATAGTTGTATGTTGGTAGTAAACGATATGAATTACTTTTTTTTTAATAAAATAAAGACATGTAATAAATTTTTACATGTACATTTAGTACGTACCCATGCCTTTTGGGCTTGCTTATGGCAGCCACAATTCAGAGGGGTTAAAAGAAGTACCTAACACTATGGGCCAGATTTGAGAAAATTGGCGCTACATTACACGTTGCGCCCCTTTTCTTGCTGCCCCTTGTGCCCCTCCTACCGCCACCATGTGTGAACCGTATTTAAAATATGCTGTACCTTGGTGCAGAGTAGGGGGCAATAGCATCAGAATTTGTGATGTTCTTGATGTACTCTTCAAGGTTAGCACCAGGCATTAAAAATGCCCAAAAAAAAGTGACGAAAAGAAATCTTTTAGATTTCTTTGAGCCATGTTTTCAGCTACCCAAACAGGGGAATGCCCCCCTTGCATACATTATGCCTAGCGCAGGCATAATGCGGCGCTTAGGGTTACAAAGTGGTACAATGCATGCATTGAGCCATTTTGTAAATTTGGCGTGGCAATTTTGGCCTCGTTGGGCCACATTAGCGTAAAAACAAATTATGCTAATGTGGCACAAGGAGGCGCTAGAGGCTCTCAAATATGCACCTATGTATTTCCAAGACGACATTGTATTATGGAAAAATGAGAAGGAGCGTAATACGACTCTGAGAGAAGTTTTAGCTAGGTTTAGATTGGCAGGACTCACTATCAAGAAAGAAAAAGGCCAAATTTGAGTAGGATCCGTGGAATATCTTGGTCACACTGAGTACTAATACTCAAAGTTTGTTCAAAATTATGCAAGTATTGTTGAACCTCTACACAATTTACTAAAGGAAAACTCACAATATGTCTGGGACAAAAATTGTTAATCTGCATTCAAATCCATTAAGCTAGCAATAATCAAAGCTCTGTTGCTGGGGAGGATTGACCCTAGTAAATTTACTGTGTTAACTATAGACACCAGTAACAAGGGACTAGGGGCTCGTCTCATTCAAACAGTAGTGGGAAAAGCACATATTGTGGCATTTGTAGTGTTTCTCTGACCCTTTTAAGGCTAGTGATACACTGGAGGAAGAATAAGAGACCCTTGCAGGTTAATGGGCTTTGAAACTCTTCAGGTTTTTTGTGGGACAATCTATTTACTACTAGGACCAACTACATGCCTCTAATCTAAGCCTTTACAACCAAAGGATCAGAAAGGACCACACTTATGACATCCCTCTGGATATTAGGGTTAGAGGGATACAATTTCAGGGAACACAATGTACCAGGAACACAGAACATGTTGCCAAATTTCCTTTCCCATGCACCTTTAGATTTGCCATAAGCAGATAGTGAACAGACAGAGAATGAGATTGTACCTAAACCTACTAGCATAAATTAGACTAAATGGCGAGAGTGCATACAAAAGGATGAGGAGTTGGAAACTATTTTCAAGCTCATTTAAAAATGATGGCCTGAATGATGCAATGGGGGTCTCAGTTGAGAGGGGACACATTTTGGGAGGGCAGATCTGAGCTCAAGCTACAGATAGAAACAGTATACTGAGGCAAGAAAACAATACTGCCAGAAGGAATGAGAGACAAGAAACATGAGGGATATTTAGGGCGTAGCCTCACCAAAAACAAGGTAAACTCTGAGTGCTAGTGGCCAAGAATGGTTAGTATGGTTGAAGCAAAAATCAACATTTTTTTTTTTAAACACATTTTTTATTGTTGTCAAGGCGGTACATATGTTGCAATTTTTCAAACATCTTTCTATATCATTTGTTATGCGATACAGAACCGTATTTTAATGTTTTCTTTTAACATTTGTATACAGTAAATTGTGTTGTTTTATTGCCTGTTCCAACTTTTAACCGTTTAACATTTCTACTTAACTTTTATCTACTAATTGGTCATCCATTCTAATTATACATTGGGTTTTTGGTTACCAGGTCAAAATTTTTTGCTATTGCTCTAGTCTTTACAGCTTGTAGTTTCTAGTCTGTTGGGGGGTTATGTCATGTCTATTCCTTTGTGTGTTTTTCTACCCATCTTCTTCCTTACTCAGTGTCTCAAATGTTTCCATTAGTGCATCCCAATCTGGGGCTACCGGACATTCTCTCATTCCGGAGTTGTTTTCTCGTCTAAGTGCCGCTCCCTCTGCTCTTCCCCATTCCATCACCTCTGCTCTCCATTGAGTTATTGTGGGAGCTACGGTTGCTTTCCAGCGTCTTGTTAAGAGGCGCTTCGCTAATAATAGTGCCAAATTTATTAGTCTAAGTAGTGTTTTATTTTTCTTTAAGTGCGGGAGCATACCAAGCATGCATACCTCTGCTGTGTACTGTATGGTATTACCAGTTATTTTACCTAGTACGGTAGTTACTCCTTTCCAATATGCCGCTATATCAGGGCAGTTCCAAAGCATGTGCAAGAGATCAGCATCTCCCATTCTACATCTGGGGCATGCCAAGGGTGTCCCCGGGTATAGAATATGTAGTCTATGTGGTGTGAGGTATGCTCTATGTAGTATGGTAAATGGAATAAATGTGAATCTCGTATTGCAGGATATTTGGCTTGGGTATTTTAATATGGTGGACCAATCTTCTTCGAATAGTTCCTTATCTATGTCTGTTTCCCATTTAAGCTTAAGCGCCGGCAGAGGGTATGACAAGTGTAATCTGACTCCCTTATATAGCCATTTTATTAAGTGCCTACCCTGCCCTACAGTATATATAGTACGTACAAGGTCGTGTGTAGGAGGCTCCTTGTTGTCTGTGGTCCAGTGTTTCTTGATGTAGTGTGTAATACTAGCATGTAGAAGAAAGCATGAGGGGGACAGACCGTATTCATATATATATAGTCTGTGTGGGTAAGCAATCGCTGGTCTTTAAATAGGGCACCAACTGTGCTTATTCCCTCCTGTGCCCAGCTTTGTAGTGTGTTGTAGGTTAAGGTACCTGCTGTAACTGGTAGACCCAGCAACGGTATGTTGGGAGAGTAAGGGAGTATGTCGAAGGTGTATTTTAGCAATAATCTCCTTCGGGGATCTGGCCCGAGGCACAGTAGGGCATGTATGCTGCCTTTGTCGAACATTAGCTGGGTATATTCTATTTCTTGAAGATTTCGACCGGCTAGCCAATATGTCAGCCATTGAAGTTGACTTGCTACGCAATATGCTTTAAAATCTGGTGCACCCATACCTCCTTGGTCCACGGACATCTGCAATTTGAGCAAACTTATCCGACATCTACCCCTTCCCCATATAAGATCTAGTAGCATCGAATTGAGTGTTTTGAAGTAGGTTTCTGGTACCCTTAATGGTAAATTTGTAAAATAATATAAGAGGTGGGGTAGCATTACCATTTTGGCCAGGGCTAGTCTGTCCGCTATAGATATTGGCAGTGTGATCCAAAATTGGATCTGTGGTCTAAGTGCGGACATGGCTCTCTTTAGGTTCCCTTCCAGTAGATCTGTCGTGGTACAATATATCTGGATACCTAGATATCGAAATGTGTTTGTGGCTTTTTGTAATTGTTGTTCACCAAATGGTATTGTATTATCATCATCCGATTCATAGAAGATGAATGCTATAGATTTGTTAAAATGAATAGCCAGCCCTGACAGTGGTGCAAACCTTTGGAAAATAAATGCTATTGTATCGGGGTTGCCTAAGATCCTTGATATATAATATCATCTGCATATAATGAGACTGCATGTTTTGTATTTTTTATGTCTATTCCCCATGATCCGCCATCTTGTCTCAGTAGTTGTGCCAGGGGTTCTATTGCCAGGACAAACAATAAGGGGGATAAAGGACACCCCCTGCCTAGTGCCTCTACTTACTTGGTAGGAGTCAGAGATATTCTGTCCTGTGCGTGCTCTTGCCGTTGGTTTGGCATACAAGAGACGGACCCATTTTGTATAGTCTGGGGGAACCCCTAATTTTTCCAATACTGCCAGCATATAATCCCAGTGCAGAAAGTCGAAGGCCTGACGCAAATCCAGTGAGCGTCCATTACATGGTATAAGTGGCGTATATTGAGGGAGGTGCTTCTGGATGGGACGAAGCTGCATTGATCCGTATGGATCAGGCCACTGATATAGCCAAGAAGTCTCTGCGCTAGTATTTTTGCTAATATCTTATACTCCAAATTCAGTAAGGATATTGGTCTGTAGGATGAAATATCAGTTGCATCCTTACCCGGTTTCAGGAGGGAAGTCACTATTGCCTGTTTGGTAGTATCTGGGAGGTGTCCTAATGTCAGTGAGGCTTGGTATAGCCGCTCTAGGTATGGGGCAAGCTGCGCACTGTATAAAGAGTAAAACTTGGATAGGAGCCCATCCGAGCCCGGTGCCTTATTTCGTGCCATGCCCTTGATAGTTTCTCATATCTCTCCTTGTGTTATTAGGGCACTTAGTTTCTTTCTAGCCTCTTCGTGGAGTGTTGGAAGCTTAATATTAGCTAGAAAGGCATTAATTTCTGCTCGCTCCATTAATGGTGGGGCGGACTATAGGGCTGTATAACAGTCTCGGAATGCAGTGTTGATTTCTAGTTGTGTGGTTATGTTTCCTTGGTGTGGGGTGTTGATATGTATTATAGGAGTGGTGGGTGGTTCATCTCTTATCAGACGTGCCAGGAGTGCACCCGCCTTGTCTCCGTCGCTGTGCGCCCGTTCCCTATATTTAGCGTAGTCAGTCTTTCTCAGTCTCTCAAGAAGTTGTGTGTTCGGTTCTTGCTTCTTGTAAGTGTTGGACTTTGAGGGGCTGTGATATTGATTCTTTTTCCAATATTCCCAGCCAGTTCTCTACCTGTTGCAGTTCCCGCGCCAGTGTTTTCCGCACTCCCGATACATTACTCATTAGTGTACCTCTTATCACTATTTTGAACGCTTCCCACTCCATCAGGGGGGAAGACGCCGACCCTGTATTGTTTTTGAAAAAAGGTGGTGATCGTCTGGCTCACTTTTTCCCTCAGAGGGGTGTCCTCTAGTACTGACGGCTGTAATCGCCACGTAGGGATAGGTGTAGACGATTGTCCCCATAATATAGTTAATTCTAAGGGGCTACGGTCAGAGAGTGTCTTCCCCAAGTATGTAGTCTTAGTCACTTGTGTCTGTAACGATGTTGTGCATACCATGCGATCTAGTCTTATGTGTACGTTATGTGGATGGGAGTAAAAAGAGTATTCTCTCATACCAGCATTTTTGGCCCGCCATATATCTGTGAGTGACCAGCCCTGTAGCCAGGTTTTTAGCGCTTCAGCTTGTTTTTGGACGTTCGTCCCGGACAGTGGTAGGGTGCTACGATCCAAGCTGGTATCAAGTATTGCATTAAAGTCTCCCCCCAATACCCATGGGATATGCGCCCATTGTAGCAGTGCCTTCGATAGTCTCTCCAGAAACGTATCCTGTCCGATATTAGGGGCGTAAATGCTACTTATTACTATGGGTTTCCCGTCTAGGTTGCATTTAATTAAAGTGTATCTGCCCTCTACGTCTATCTTGCTATCTAGTACTTCAAAGGGTACTCCGGCCCTAATCCACACAGCCGCCCCTCGTGCGAACGATGACTATGATGTGTGTAAATATTGTCCCCTCCATTTCTTACGGAGTTTTAACACTTCATGGGTGGTAAGATGGGTCTCCTGTAAATAAGCAATGTGTATTTTTCGGCGGTTTAACTGGCCCAATATTCTATATCTTTTTTGTATGGCTCCCATTCCCCTTACATTCCAAGTGACAATGTTGTATTCACGTTGTGCAGCCATTCTGGGGTGTTAACCTCTTTATCCCTCCCATGACTCTCCATGTCTGGTATCCCCTTTGTGTTAGCATATTTGAGTTATTTGTAGATGACAACTGTGTGTAACAGTGAACAATACTAAATCTTAATCGAAATACCAGGCAGAGCACGAACCAGCTCTGCCAAACTTTTCTGCAATACATAACTATTATATTATAACAAAAGCATGTGAGTAGTAAGGAGCCTACGCAATGGGGCAATACAAGATGTGGAGTCTATGGTTCTTGCCCGTAAGCAGCGGGTTCTTTTGTGAATTATGAAGATCGCAGAGCTCTACTGCCCGAGCCCGCCATTTAGAAGAAGGCCTCAAGGCCCCATGGAATATGGGTATAACACAGTTTTTAGCATTGAGGGGAGTGTTCAACACAGGTCTCGTGCTGTTTGTGGGGTGATTGCAGGAAAGAGCGTCAGGCTCCCTTCTGAGTCCGACGCCGCGGTGCTGTCCATCGATGAGGCCATACCACATGGGGAGGAGTTTGCCTCCTGCAGGGAATATGCTGATTGTATTGCGTAGTTTTGGCCTTCCAGAGCTTGTTGGAGTGTCGGGCCAGCTTTTTTCCTCTGTGTTTGCGATCTGTTTCGCTTGTCTTTGCGGGGTTGGTGATATTGTCTTGTGGGGGGGGGGCATCACTTGGTTCTCTAGTTTTTGACTGTGGAAAGGTCTCATCAAGCCAGGCACACACCAGATCTGGCGTCTCAAAAAAGAGAGCCTTTTGGTTATATGAGATTCGCAGTCTGGCCGGGAATAGGTGGGCGTATGTTATCCCTTCCGCTCGGAGTCTTTGTTTTATTCCCTGGAAAGATGTTCTGCGTTTCTGAACTATCATAGTGTAGTCTGGGTATAAGGAAATTCTGGCATGGTCCACCATGATGGGATCTAGTTCTCTTGCTGTGTGTAGTATGGTGTCCCTGTCTCTGTAGTTTAGTATCCGCGCTATTAAGGGACGCGCTGGTGCTCCCGGCGGGGGTCTCCTGTCTGGGATACGGTGTGCTCTCCCCACCACAAAGTGGACTTATAGACAATCTTCGACGATTGATTTCAGCCATTCTTCCACATACTGTGTTGGGTTTTTCCCTTCTTTTCCTTCCGGGATTCCTAGTATGCGGATATTATTGCGTCTTGACCGCCCTTCTGCATCTTCTGCTCTTTCTTGCAGAACCTGCTCTTGTTGTTGAAGTAGTTCAATGGCGGTTCTATTTTTATTCTGGGTTGGAAGAATTTCTGCAATATTAGATTCTGTTTTCTGTATTCTGTCAGATAGTTTTTTTTTTATCATCCCTTAGGATACTCAATTCTGCTGTGATAGAGCCTAGCCTGTTCTCTATTGCTTGTCGAGAGTCTGATTTCTTGCAGAATAAGATCAAGTTTGTCCGCAGGATTTTTTGCCAGCATTTCCAGTATTGGGCCGTTAGGGCCAGAAGCTTCTACATTCTCGAATTGTTTGCCTTTGGTGCGGCCCATGGTTGGTTGTGCAGTTTGCGTTACCTTCCATTGAGTCCGAGCGCCGGTGTGCACTATGGATCCAGCAAATGGTGTATGTTAAATTTATGTTCAGGCTTTGTGATTGTCAGTGGGGGTTAAGTAATTACTCTGTGCCTACAAATGTCTACAGGCAGGCAGCGTCAGATAGTCGGTCGAGGGTCCGGTGCACCACAGAGTCAACGAACTGCTTACAATAATTATATTTGGTTAACTCTTAAACCAGGGCTCATAAATGATAGCATCCGTGTCCAGCGCGCATTTTCTGTTGTTTCACGTTTCTCATGCTGGAGATAGAGCGTTAGATTCTACCCGGACCTCAGACGGTCAATATTTTAAGTTCTTTATATTCTTAGCACCCCCTATTCCGTGCGTGTTCCAAAGGACATATCCTTGTCCTCTCAAAACAAACGAAGACTTTTAGGGGTGTGGGGCGCAACCCAGCAACCGGTGTCTCGTGGTCCCCACCGCTGCCACTTCTACGATTTTATCGACTAGATGTATGTTAACTTTTCCTCTTAGGGGCTGGGTATTTGTCACCTTCTTTTCATGGTCTCTGGGGCCTCTTTTGTTGTTCTGTTTTCTCCTCTCCCCCGTCTCCTCCCGATGCCTCATTCACTCAATGCTTCTCTCCTCTGCGAGGGAGACAGGGGGAGAGGGGGGGAGCAGCCGGTCTTGGCACACCGACTGTTCCCCCCCCCACTCACCGATTCCGATCTCACTCCCGGCTGTTAATTCCGACCCCCCACGCCCTGCTTACCGGTGCGTGTCTTCGGCTCCAGCCACGCCCATTTCCGCTTCACTTCTCACGCTGCCGGTGGCCATCAATCACGGGCCGCGTCCATCTCTTGCGTTCCTCAGCGTGTCCGGGGGGTCCGACCATGCAACCGAACTCGCTCCCCAGGTGCCTCGTCAGTTCCTCTCCTCAGCTGTTGCGTGCATTAGTGTAGAAATATCCCGGTTGATATCAGATTTGATTGCGTGGCGGGCTCCAGTCGGGAGCTCCGCGATCAAGCGCCCACCATCTTGGGCGGTTAGCCACGGCCCGAAACAAAAATCAACATGTGTTTGGAATGTATGAAAAGTGACAAAACTCATCAAGTTAGAAAACCTCCCTTATCACCGGTAGAAGTCCCAGGCACACCATGGACAAAATTGTCTCTTGATATTTAAGGCTTCTTGAACCTTAAGATACTAAGGGGGTCATTCTGACCCTGGCGGTCCAAGACCGCCAGGCCCACGAATGACGGAAGCACCGCCAACAGGCTGGCGGTGCTTCCAAGCCCATTCTGACCGCTGCGGTAAAGCCGCGGTCAGAAAACCGGGGCCGGCGGTTTCCCACCGTTTTTGCCCCGGCTGGGCGAATCCGCCAGGGCAGCGCTGCAAGCAGCGCTGGCCTGGGGATTCTGACCCCCTTACCGCCAGCCTGTTTCTGGCGGTTTTCACCGCCAGGAAGAGGCTGGCGGTAAGGGGTGTCCTGGGGTCCCTGGGGGCCCCTGCACTGCCCATGCCACTGGCATGGGCAGTGCAGGGGCCCCCTAACAGGGCCCCATGAAGCTTTTCACTGTCTGCCTAGCAGACAGTGAAAAGCGCGTCGGGTGCAACTGCACCCGTCGCACCGCCGCAACACCGCCGGCTCCATTCGGAGCCAGCTCCTGTGTTGCGGCCCCCATTCCCGCTGGGCCGGCCGGCGCTAACTTGGTTAGTGCCCGCCGGCCCAGCGGGAATGTCAGAATGGGGGAAGCGGTATTTTGCCCGCATGGCGGCCAAATGCCGGTTCCCGCCTGGCGGACGGCTACCGCCGCCCGCCAGGGTTGGAATCAGGCCCTAAGGGCCATATGTATGAACACTTTTTCCCATGGACATAGAATGGGTAAAAACCTTTGCTACATCTGGCCCTAAGAGACTGCTTTATCCTTGTATTAGTGGATTATCACTCATGTTGGGTAATGGTGAGATGTGTGCAACAGATTAACACAACAGTTAAATTCTCAGATAAGTCTTCTATGCAGAAGGGACACCAGTAAAACTGGTTATGGACAATGAGGTATAATTTAACTCTGAATAAATGAATGAGTTCCTAGATGAACTTCACATTGAAAAACACCAGACAGCCTAATATTGCTCACATGCCAATGGATTGGTCGAGAAAATTAACAGAATGATGAAGGAGTTTACAGAAAGCGGAAGTTGCAGGGTACCAGCATCCTTAGCTCATTACCCTGTCAGCACCTAATAGTGTTACAGGGGCTTCTACATTCTTATCCCTTAATGGTAGGAACCCCAAAACAAAGTTCACAGCTTCATGGAAAAAATTGAAACTGTTATTGTAAACAGAGAAAAAGTGACTGAGAAAATAAATATACACTAAAATAAATATAAAAGCAGGTATGATGTGTCCAAACATTTGATGACTGTTCTTTTTAAGGTTGGGGATTGGGTCCGGGGGATTTGCCCAAACCACATAGACTAGATGGGTCCTGTTTCTCTAACCCCTTGAGGGTAGTTTAGGTTGGCAAAAATGTTGCGATATTAAAAAATGGTCAAACATGTGGTATGGACAAGCTTTTTCCTCCTACCCCTCTACTCTCAAATCTCCAAAAGAAAGATAATCTGATTTCAAGTAAACTGACAAAACGTAACCAGAATGGTTCTCGAAGAGAGGAACTCAACCAGTATGGTTTCAGAGAGAAAAGAGTACATTCTGCACCAGGGTTGCATAAAGACTATGGGCCTCATTATGAGTTTGGCGGTCCGACTCCCAGACCGCCATTTTGGCAGTCCTGAAAAGATTGCCATGTTGGTGGTCTCCTAGACTGCCCTATTACGAGTCACACATGCAGGAACACCGACCGGCATTCAAAAAAAAGGCAGACCTGCAGAGACACAGAGGCCCGAAAGTAGGTGGTCCGGCCACCAGCCCTGTCAGCCCTGACAGCACAGCGACCAACCACTGACTGTATTACAAGCCCAAAGTCGCAGTGGCGGGCACCCATGGCAGTCAGCCGATGGTGGTCCACGGTCTGCAAAGTAAAATGCAACTGCATATTCAAATAATTTAAAAACAACACAGCTGATACATATTGCCACTCTGGACAGACCTGCAAAGACAATATCAAACACACCCCTTCACACACCACACCCTTTGCATCTACACTGCAACACATTGAAGCCAGAGCACTTATAATTTGAGAACACATAGATTAGACACCCCCAACTATTTCTCCATTCCATAGAACACCCTGCACACAACCTTGACAATTCACCCTCAATTGCACTTCCCCTGTTAAGCAAGTCTCTGTCACCCCAATTTCTTTTATTTTAAATTTTACCACCATGTCAGATCTTAAAAATCCCAGTTTCACAAATCAAGAGTTAAGAGTCATGGTGGATGAAACAGTAGAGCCACAATTGTTTGGAGCACAAATCCAGCATACTCCTCTCAGAAGGAAAACTGAAATGTGGGACAGGATAGTTGGCCGAGGCAGTGCTGTAGCACCACCCACGCACAAGGGAAGACATCAGGAAGAGGTGGAACAACCTCAGGAGCAAGGTCTTTTCCCTGGTCTTGAGGCACCAGCTGCCTCCTGTAACTACTAACACTACCACAGTGGTATGATGATATTAGAGATCTGTATGAACAAAGAGCAATTGACGTGGAGTCACCTGGGGGATGACATTTGTACAGTGTGTGTAGCACTGAGAGTGACATGTCTGCACCTTGGGCGTGTGACTCCAAACAACAGCTCAGGTTTCACAGGCCCAAATACACCTGTCTATGACCACTGCAATGCTCTACACTCACCTGGGAGGATAACAGTTGTCTAGTGTTGGGAAGTGGAGGGACGGACATGACTGCCAGAGACAGGAGGCACTGTTTCTGCGACTACAAACACAAGCCCAGTCGTCATTTGCCAAAATACCCCCGTCTGTCAACTCCCAATTGAAGTCCACTTACCTGGGAGGATACCATTGGTAGAGGGTGTGTAGTAGATGCACTGACCAGACTACAGCTCACAATAGGCCAAGTTTATATCACCAGACCAGTGTACTCCTGCCCAAATACACCTGTTTGTCAAATCCTAAATGCAGTTTACTCACCACCTAGGGGGATACCAACTGTTTGTGTGTAAAATACAGACACTGGGCTGACTACAGTGCACAATAGGCCATAGTTCTGTCACTACAATTACCAGACCAGTTTGACTCCAAATACCCTCATTGGGTAACCCACCAATGAAGAGTAACCACATGGGAGAACAACATTTGTCAAGTGGGGGAAGTAGAGGGAATGACATGAATGGGAAGGCCAGGAGGCACTGTTTCAGAAACTACAAACACAAGCCCAGTGGTCACTTGCCAAGATAATCCTGTTTGTTAAATCCCATTTGAAGTTCACTCACCTGGGAGGATAAAATATGTCAAGTATCTGGGAGTATAGGGAGTGACCTGACTGCAACTTGTCAAAATACACTTGTTTCCTAGCTCTCAATTGAAGTTTACTCACCTGGAAGGGACCAATATACAGATCATGCTCAACTCAGATGTGTCTGCCTACCTAGCTTCATCTTGGCCTGCTAACCGAAGACAAATCTATTGAGGTTAGGAAGGACACCTTACCCAGTGTGCAAAACAATGATTCCAAAGGCCTCAAGATGCATCACTAGAATGGTATTGGCAGCATACACATTCACACCACACTCACCACATGATCACCCCAGTCACATATACAACAAGCTCCTGCCTCTGCCTGCATCTCCATCAACTAGGCCACAAAATGGCCAAGGCCATATCCTCACAAACACTGTTTTGCCTTCACTGGTGGTAAGATAGCATTTCCAGGCCATCCTCCAAAGTGCACATGATCTGCACATCGCATCAGCTGCGTGGTTCAAAAGAAATTGGCAAACTTCACACATGTAAAGTCAGAACACCCAATACTATGGTCACTTGGCACAATTGGATCAATTGCAACTTAACTGTGAACAAGGTCTGTGCTTACTGTAACACTGAACTGTTGCAGGTAGATGTCACAATACAACAAGTAACATTGTACATTTAACATTGACAGGTCAAGCAGCACAAAGAGGCCACAGAGGAGACTGTCACCCCCCACCTGCTCCCCCCTCCCTGCTCCGGATGAAGCCCTCAGTGAGAACAGCAATCCTGGAGTGCTGGACAATAAGACCCTGCCTTTCCTGCCCTGGCCACAGACACTCCAGGGGGTTGGAGACTGCTTTGTGTAAGGACAGGAACAGCCCTATTCAGGTGTAAGTGCCTGCTCCTCCCACCACTCTAGCCCATGAAGACCCATCAGGATATGCAGGACCACCTCAACTCCCTTTGTGTGACTGTCTGGTGCAGCGGTCTTCAAACGTTTTAATGCTGCCCCACCCCTGTGGAATAAAAATATATCGGGACCCCCCTCCACACATTTGTGACAATTATTCTATTAAATTGGCAATTTTTAATTATGTGTAGACTTATTTAAACATGGCTATTAATTTCTGTTACTGTTTTAAAAAAGCAATTGGATACATAATGCCAACCATACTATTCCCGTCAAGCAGGCCTTACTAAAAATTAAATGTATTAACAGTATGATTATTTCAAGTGGGAGTGAGAGTGGGGGCTTTGAATAATATTTAGCACTGCACACAAGATATAAAATCACAAATGAATGCACCCCTCCAAAACGCAACAAAGTTTGATTTGAAACACAACCACATTAGCTCCTTCTGCAAAGTGCATAGCGCATGGTAAAGTGCTAGGGCAACCATGTCTCCCCCTTACTCTGGTTTACTTGTGTCAAACAAAATAGTACTCAAGGCTAGTCTGCATAACACTGCATTTGTGATGTGACAAATCTTATGTGGGTACCTCGCCCCAGAGTGGCACCATGTTTAACCTGAAACATAGCCACATGGATATCATTTTGTGAAGTGCATTGTGCTTAACAAAGTGCTGAATGTTGCCAGTTTTTCTCCTGAATGTAGTGTACTTATGTTGGTCCGGGGGTCTGAAACTGCACTTAGCCAGAATAAGATGCTAGTTTAAAGAGAAATAAATGTGAACCAATATTGGGTCACAATCAACTAGTCATAGCAGTAGTTGCTGTAAAGAAGGGCTTAAGACTTGGCATACTAAGGCCTAAGGGGAGTCGCCATCGCCTGTTGTGACATGGCTGCTCTATAAATAGGCTGTAAAGTAACTAGTTGTAAGATGAGACCAGGGAGCTTAAGGACCCCACAGACAGGACAGGAGGCAGTATTCCTAATGTTAACCTCCTAGCAGCCCGTCAGTCAGAGGTCTTCTGTGCCTGGCTTTTCTGGCGGACTACGGCCATCCAGAAATAAAATGTAGAGAAGCCCTAGGAGGTGTGAACCTGTGCACTAATCTAACCCTAAAAGATGGAAACAAGTAGAGAGGGGCCCTAGTTGGTATGGACCTGCACCCTGATCTGATCCTTAAAAATGGCAAGGAACTGCACCACTCGAATATTCAATATAAGGTTTTGTAGATTTAAGGTCTCCATGGTCGTGACCTACAGGTTCTTATTCCCGGGACCAGAAACTCTTTGCGTAGCAGGGTCCTCCAGTGCACTAGTAAATTAGGGCAGAGCTGAAGTATATGCATGAAGGTTTCCTTTACCTGATGATACAAACCACACCTCCTATCCGCTGAGCGACCCTCCTCCTGCTGCTTAGGAATAAAATCCAGGGACGGGAGGGAACCAAATCGCATTGCCATAAATTTAAGTCAGTGAATATACCCAATCAAAGTAAGGCTGTTCCAGATGGGCACTGTGGGAGTTTAACACCAGCCAACTATGTGCTTGTTTCGCTAACATCATTTTATCCTCCAAGCCACGTTTCAGCCGGAATCATTTGTTAATTGCTTTGAGAATTTGCATGCTTGTATCCAGTTGCCATTGTTTACTTAGGTCAAGGTTCTCAATGCTACCCTATAAAATCTTAGTGAAACATCCTTTCTCCCTTTGTAGATTAATTTCCACCCAAACATGGTGTGCCAATGAATCACTGGGAGCGTTCCTCAGTTTCTGGTACTATTTTACAAAGGTCCATTGTCTAGCTAAAGTATTCTTTAAGAGGGAAAATTCAAGTCTAACTTGCACACTAGAGAAGCAGACTTTGGCAACTGAAACACCCATTTGTATGTCTGCATTATAAGCCTCTCTAAGAGGTTTGCATCTTCACCAGGCAATATCTCACTACCATAGGATAAAGTTGAGATTAATTTTAGTTTTATCACCATGATGAGAGCTTTTAGATTATGACTCCAGAAACTTTGATAGAGTGGCAAAGGCAAAGTTTAAAACATCTGTTTTCCCTCTGATGGCTTCTTTGTGTGCCATGTGGGAAGGCCTCGAGTCCAATATGAAACATAGGTAAGTCTATGTTGCAGTTTCTTCTACCATGGACCTATTAAGATACCATTTCCTATGTTTGCCAATTTGACAATTTAATGAGATAACTTTTGTCTTTTATTACTTAATAGAAGCAGGTCATATACATGTAAAAAGTTGGACCGGGTAGGCCACCAAGGCTCGGGCGTGAGACACCAACTCATTGAGGGACTGTGAAAAATCTGAAATAAACAGGAGCAGCACTAGCATGCATCCCTGTTTCAAACCTAAAGATGTACCTACTTCTCTGGACAGATGACTCCTGTCCCGATCTTTATCTTGACCCATGTCTTTGTGTAGATAAGTCTTTTTACCCTCAATCATTTTGGTGGGATTCCACCAACATTGTAACTCTTCAACTTTTCCCATAGCTTATCAAGAGGCATGTGGTTGATATACAGGACCTCTTGACTAAGGGTCCATGACTGCATCCAGCCCTTTTTGTTGCAATACCACAGGCGGAGGTGTTGTCTGAACACCTGCACTAGTCTTCCCTTGATCGAAGCAAGAAAGGCTTTCAGTGCCAAGTGAATCACCAGAAGTTTCAACCGGTTGATGTGGAGCTCGGACTCTGCTGGAGACCAGAGGCCTCTGATCTCCACCCCTCCCAGGCAGCTGCCCCAGCCCATGAATGATTCATCTGTCATCACATTCCACTCCGGATGAGGACAGGAGAGAGGTTTGCCACTGACCCAATCGCAATCTGTTACCACTGCAGTACTTTCGCTATTTCCTCCGAGATCTGAACCATGTCAGAGAGATCTCCCTGATGCTTTCTCACTGGGACTTAATGCCCCACTGTAGAGACCGCAAATGCCATCAGGCATGAGTAACAAGCAGGATGCAAGACACCATGAGGTCCAACAGCCTCAGTGTCTTTCTTGAAATCCAGGATAGGGGCTAAAACATTGGAATCACAGCCTGAATAACCTGGACTCACTTCTCAGGAGGCTAGGCCCGGAACTGCACTGTGTCCAGAAAAGCGTAGATAGAAAAGAGCTTCTAAGAGGGAGGCAGATGTGACTTTGGCATATTGTTAGTGAATCCCAGCAAATGCAGGAGGTTCACCATAGTCTGAAAGTGAGAGAAAACTGCTGGGGGTGAGCCTGCCTTCAACAATCATCAAGATAGTGGAAGATATGAACCCCTGACCTCCACAAATGAGCTGCAACCACTGCCATCAGTTTCATTAACACCAAGGGGCACTGGTATGGCTGAAAGGAAGCATAGCAAACTGAAAGTGCGCTTGGCCCACTATGAACCACAGGTAACATCTGTGGGCAGGCAGGACAGAGATGTGGAAATGTGTCCTGCAAGTCTAACACCACCATCCAGTCTCCAAAGTTGAGGGCAAACCGGGCTCGGGCATGTGCAAGCATTTTGAATTTCTCTTTTCCCTAAAAGAGGTTGAGAAGCCACAGATCTAGGACAGGATGAAGTCCTCAGTCCTTCTTTGGTACCAGGAAGTAGCAGGAATACCGATGACAACCTACTTCAGATACAGACACCCTCTCTATGGCTCCCTTGGCCAAGACAGCCTGTATTTCTTGATTCAGCAAGGAGAGATAGTCCTCCATCAGCTGATCGTATGTGGGTGGTATGGGTGGTGGGGTAGTTAAAAGGGGGTAGCCCCTTTGGACAATCTAGAGAACCCATCAGTTTGATTTCACTGACTACCAGTGGCGCAGGTGATGCCGTACCCTGCCTCCCACTGGATACCCACAATGGTTGGAGAACAAACTAAAGAGGCTTGGAAGCAGCATTGTCAGGTTTGTGGTGAACTGACTTAATTGCTGGCTGCCTCTCCCACACTGTCTGTGGGACCCGTACCCTGGTCAAGAAAAGGCTGGGGACCCTGTTGGCTGTGGTAGCTGGGAGGGTGAGGGACCAGTTGGAGACCCCTTCTGTGGCTACGAAAGGGACAGAGGTTGGATTGGGTTTGACGAGGGGCCATAGACTAGCCCAAGGACCTGGCTGTAGCTCTGCTGTCTCTAAAGCACTCCAGCGCTTAATCTGCCTTCATCCCAAAGAGGCAAAAGCCATTGAAAGGCATAGCGTTGAGGGAAAAATAGACATCACCTGAAAAACCAGTTCTGAGCCAGGTATGGCACCATAAAGGCCACTGGAAAAGAAATCGTTCTGCCCAGCTAGACAGTTGTGTCGAGCCCACACCTTATGGTGAACTTTGCTGCATCTTGTCTATCAGGAAAAGTCTGATTGAGCACAGACAGCACTTGCGCAACAGAGTCCCATATCATAAGGGACTAACATCCCACAAGGCACGTAGTGTTTATCGACCGCAGTGCTAGGCTAATGGAAAATAACATTTTCTTGTGTGCAGTCTTCTGGAATCCCTATCCAGGGGAGTGGTAGGGAACAAGTTGGGGTGAATCCTGGACATGGAGGCTTGGACCAGCTCTCTGGGGTGCTGGATGTGGAAACTGGTATCCCCAGGCACGGGTCTCTGGTGGCAGGTACTCGTCCTATTAACAGGAACCCCTGTGCAGGGCTTGGACCAGGATGCAAGTAGGACATCTGTAAGGGCTTCATTGAACGGGACAATGGGTTTAGAAGGGGAGACTATTGGATGAAACTATTCTGTAAAGACATTAGTCTTGACTGACACTATGGGTAACTGAAGGCCCAAAACCTCAGTTGCCCTATGCACCGCCATCACAAAACAGGCTCCCTCCTCCATTGCCATGGTAGGAGGAGAGACCAGGCCTGTGTCGTGTGAGGTATTTATCCCACTAGCCTGTGCCACTTCCTCATGTCATTTGTCCTGTTCTTTCCCAGGGAACTAGTAAACATAAGGTCTGCAGACCCCTCCCATTCGTCTCCCACTCCAAGCCTCTCAAATTATTAACAATTAACTAGAACAGGGGCAGCCCAACTGACCTAGGACCAAGGGCAGTCAAAGCATGTGTAAGCAACAAAGGCTCCAGGGTTTTAAATAGGTATGTGCATTTTTCTTTTTAATTTAAATGTTAAGAAATGTGAATGTAAAAGATGCCAAAACAAAAGAAAAAAAATACAGGTGCCCACACACATATTCAAAACAATTTAAATTATAGGTGGCATTCCATTCCCACTTTGCCAATAAATCATCAACAGCATTTTAACCTTAACAGCTGTTAAGGAGTCATCATCAGGACAGAGATAATTTTTTAGCAGAAAAAACAAGAAATGTTCTAAACTATTAAACACAATAAAAGACAAATAATTTTGCGTCTCAAAGAAATCTGCCTCACAAAACCAGATCAATTCACCCTGTAAACGTATGAGAGAACCCTGGGTCCAGTGACCCCTGTCCCTCTAAATACTCAGAGGAAAATTACTAAATGATTCAGAGGGTTATGCCTTCAATTCAAGAAGCATCAATCTCACAAGACTCAGTGAAAGAATTACATACCTCAGACACAGATTGCTATCTACAGGGAGCAAGAACGTGTATTCCCAATGTGCCCGTGTAGAAGTATTTTTCTAGCTCCACAGTGATTAGTGCTGCTTAAAACGCTTACCTCATTGAGGATTCGGCCTGCACACAGTTCCTTTGTTGACAGCGACTATGAAGTGCAGAGTTGTTAGGAGGGCACATTCTTGACCTGCAGATTTTGTCTTCTGGAAGCATCATATAGGGCCCTAGTGTGGCCCCCTGTTTGCAACGCAAGTCTGTCCATCCGGTATGCCAGTCCATCCGGTGGCAGGAAACCAAACTGTTTATGTTGGTCAATTGTACAGCCCAACAGTATTTCTATATATCAGGTAGGGCTATTCCTTCATCATACCACCCTCTTGTGAGCTTATTCAGTGCCATTCGAGCCTGGCCTCCATCCCATAGCAAAGTCCTAGGTTTGCCTTCAATTGCCTTAAAATATGAATCATGGACAGTATAGAGTGTGTTTTGAAGATAGTAGAGGAAAGGGGGTAGCGACATCTTAAATATGACAGCTCTACCAAGGAGCAAGATCAGTAGAGACCTCCAATGACGAACATTTCCATCAGTCTTGCCAACGGCAGGATTAAGTTTCTGTCAAAAAAACAAGTCTGGATCAGTTGTAATATAGATTCTGAAGTATCTGAATCCCTTTGTAACTATAACCACCTCAAAGTCAGGGGGAAGACCTGGCGGTGGACCTTGCAAGATATAGATTAGGGATTTTCACCAGTTTATTGCAAAGCTCAAGTAACGGCAAAATAGAGTACATATCTGCATCAATCTATCGAGGGTAAGAACTGGATCGGTGATATAAAGCAGCACATAGCCTGCGTACAAAGAAATAATGTCTTCCCAGAGGTCGGTCCAATGCAGACCACGGATCAATGTGTCTTGTCTGATCCAAGCCTCAAAGGACTCCAGTATCTGGTCCAAAAAAAAAAATCAGTGGTGGCAAAGGGCAGCTCTGCACGTGCCAAATAGTTTGCAAAATATTTTCCGAAGTCCAAATATTCGGGACTTCCCCTCCTTTACCTTCACCTGAGCCAGTGGGTCTGAATACAGAAGGCGCACCCACTTCACAAAATGCGGGCTAAACCCTAGTCTGGCCACAACCTCAAATATATAATCCCACTCAACAGTATCGAACACCATCCTGCCGTCTAACTAAGGTACTAGTGCCCTTTCTCAGAAGTTATTCACCTGGCTCAGCTCACCATATAGGTGCCTCAGATTGAGGGTAGTACTTCTATTAGGCATAATGCCCGACAAGTCCATGTGTACTAATGTCGTAATCACTTTAATCAGGCAAGAGGCCAACACCTTAGCCAGGATCTTAGCCTTGGCATTGAGAAGAGATATTGGCAGATATGATGAGCAGTCATCTTGAGAATTACCCTCCTTGTGGATGACCACAATAGTGGCCAATCTCCGGCCCTCAGCCGGCAATCCTCGCTGACTACTTTCCATGTACATGGGGAGACGTTGAGGGACAAGATTTTGGGCTGTCAGTTCATACAGCTCAATTGGTGCCTCGTTGGGGACAGTAGGTTCACCATCATTTATTTAATGTGTTGCCCTCGCTATTTCATCCTCTGTGATTTTCCCTTCAAGAAGAGCTTTAGCAGTATCCATAATAGTTTGGTAAAGAATGTTGGCTAGGAGTTTATGGGATTCCACCGCTGTAGCAGACACACCTGGGGAATAGAGCTGGATGTAGTCGGTGGCAAAGGCATCCACCACTCCCTGTTTGTCCCTCACAAGTGTACTGCCATCAGTTTTAACCTCGAATGCCTTCTTCCAGCCTGTTGTTGTTTCTTATCCAGCCAGGTGTTGGCCCTGTGACTCTCCTTGGTGGCACCAGTTGCTACATCTTCATATTCTTTTTGTTTTAGTTGTGGTGGATGTTTGGCATCTGTGCTCTGTCGCTCGATAACATTTCGTTCTGACTCTTGAATCTCTTTCTCAAGTATTTGTAGCCTAATGCTATTGTCACGTTTGTGTCCACAATCAGATTTTGTGGTTGTGCTCCTCTAGTTGGTATCCATCCCTCTAGTCATTCCCATGCTGCTTACTGGGTTGCGAAGGACCAGGTCTTCCCTTCCGCCGGAACTGGCAACTGAGCTGGAAACACCATGGAGTATTTCAAGTCCTGTTCTGAAAAGGCACTTTTTATCTCAGTAAAGTTGTGGAGTAGCCTCTGGACTCAGAGCGTGAAGGATGGATAGAAACTGACTACTGCATTGTCAGACTTGACCAGTGGGGCACTATCAGCAGCCTGAAGAATGACATTACAATCCCTAAAACTGAAGATTCTGGCTATAATCGACAGGGTGGTATACTCAGCTTGGGTCGTGTGCTTGGGATCCAATGTGCTCATTCCAAAGAAAAGTACTTTGAGCGTCCTCAGTGCTCAGGTTCTTCAGAATGAGGTCCTCAATGAAAAGGTCTAGCTCTAGCCCCTCTGCTTTTTCAGGGACCACAATGATACGAATATTGTTTCTCCTTGAGCGCCCCTCATAATCCTTCACTTTGCCTCCCAGACCGAACTAGTGGTTCTCAGTTCCTTGACTTCCTAAGAATCACTGTTTCAGCTTTGAGGATTGTGATCGAATCCTTTGCTTCCTTCATTCTTGAGCCCATATTGCCCCATCACAGGGAACACCAACTTGTCTAGTTTAGTTTGGTGTGCCACTCGGACACCCCTACCTTGGGTCATCTCCATAGGGAACCGGTGATGTCGTCAACAACAGGGGCCACAGTGGTAGTTACTGCAGCCAGCCAAGGGAACTCCTTAACAATGTTCTCCCCTGCAGCCTGACTGCTTTCTTTGCTGTTTTCCTCCAGGCGCCCAGGACTTGCTGTTAAGACGGGCCAATTTGCATCATATAAAGAGCACAAGGTTCAACCATCTCACAACTCCAGGCCTTTGCAACGCTTCATTGGTGAGACTTAGGGGTCATTATGATCCCAGCGGTTGGTGCAAATGTGGCGGTAGTACCGCCAACAGGCTGATGGTGCATACCGCCACATTATGACATTGGCGGGTTGGCTGAGGCCATCCTGCCAATATACCACACCAACCGCCATGGCGGTAGCAGCCACCGGGCTGGGGACAACAATCTCCAACCTAGTGGCCGCTACTGTAGTGCCGGCGGTATTTTGACCCTGCCTTCCCTGTCACTGGTAGGAGGCCCACTCACCACCCCTAACACTCCCCAGATGCCCTCCACCTCCCCTCCATCCACGTTCCCCTCTCACAGTCTACCCCCCATACACGCACACTCACAGGCACACACCACGCATTCACACAATCACTCACACAGGCATACACGCATTCATACATGCATGCATCCATTCATTCACACTGCATCCATACACACATTCATACTGACACGCATTCACATTTCCATTCATACACGCATTCTTACACAAGCACACACATGCAAACAACACTACACACACATTCGCATTCACGCACACACTCACACATTCATGCACACACACCCCCACTCACTCAAACACTCACCACCCCCTCCCCTATCAGAAACCCGACTTACCTGCATCCAGGGGGTCTTCCGGCAGGGATGGGACAGGGCGCTGCTACCGGCAGCAGAACACCGCCAGGCCGTATTATTTTTTTATACTACGGCAGGCGGCGGTCTACTGGTGTGGCGCTGCTGGTGGTAGCAGTGCCACCTTAACTCTGTCCGCCAGCATGGCCACAGCCAGATTTCCGCCCTTCCTGTGGCAGAAATCCAGCTGTGGTCATATTATGGCGGACGGATGTTAGCCGCAACGACCGTCTTTTGGTGGCCATAGCCGCAGCAGTAGGCAGCACTTTCCACCAAGGTTATAATTAGGGCCTTAGTGAACTACGTTAGTCTCTCTCAGAAGGTTCACAACCCGAGCAGGGCCTCTTTGTCCCATCTCACTCTGCCAGTTGTGCCCCACTGCTGGCAGGTAAGTTTTTTGATGAAGATTACACAGCAGCGGGGAAGGCACTGTAGTGCTCAGTGTAAACGTATAAATGCCTGCACCACCAATCAACTTGCCTGTTGGGCCCCTATCATCAGCCACCATGTCTCACACTGTATGTCCAGAAAAGGGAGGTCCCCGATTAAGTGCACATACCCCAGAGGTCATTCAAAGGAGTTCCCAAAGTAAAGGCAGTATATCGTAGTGGGCAACTTAAGCCTCCCAATTAAATTGTTTTCCAGGTCTTCTGCAGCATCCCAGTGGCCCCACTATGGTTACCAGCTTGCCGGCTTCTTTAAGCGGGCTACGACATGCAAGCTAATGCCGATCCGGAGCGCACCTTGTCTTTTGGGTCTCTCAATGTTGTGACCAGCTCACTCAGAGCTGCACGGACACTTCACCAATATTCTTTCCAGGCCCCTTACACTCGCCGGGGATTCCATGATGAAGGGCTGGTTATGCCGTGTGTGTTGGCCAAGCACCAGATTCTTCCAGTCTGGGCAATGCAGCGTGGAAGCATGGACCTGTGCCCCTCACCACTGGAGTGGAGGCCTGCCGCTCCGCCACAAGAGGATAGGCCATGGCACTTACAATTACCTCAAACCTCTCCTCACCGTCGACAGATGTTTGGAGCCTCACTGAGCCAGACACTGTGTCGTCTTTGCACAGGCCAGTGCATGGAGACCTGCTCCTCACAATTTGACTTGGTTGTAGTCTGGGGCTTTGCAAATCCATCCTGCGCCATCTTGCTGGGTTTATGTGTCTACGTGGGTTGCCGCCTCAAGCAGCACACCAGACCTCATTCTGCCATGGCAGTCATACCGCAACACAGGTGCCAAAAAAGGGTTATTAGGTATCCCCACAGCCATCAGCATACAAGTTAACCTCTCTGGGGCTTCAGGAGCTGAATATTATAGTGGATTTTGGTGGAACTGGGTCAGTGAGAGATGGGAGCAAGCAGCCATATTTGTTTGGCTGCTGGCCATGCCCATTCTCCCTATTCTTGTGGAGATGAGTTCTGAGGTGGACCTTCAGGTGGTAATTAAGATGAGAGGTGGGCACTGATCCATGGGCAGTATTTGTGATTTAAGTGGTTCCACTGGCCAGCCTCTGAATCATAATAAGTAGATAGTGCAGCCACATTTGAGGTCTATAGCAGTGTGAGCTCTGTGGTCATTCTGAAGGGAATCAGCTTAGAATCCTACTGTGGGGTCCACCATGGATTGGAAAGACCATTTGTCTTATTCATAACACCCCAAGATTACTGGAAAAGGATGGAGAGTGGGAGAGGGCAGCAGGCCAGAATAGCTGATAGAGCTGATTGCACTTGGGATCCAGCCACAAAGTAAACATGTGATGGTGGCTCTTAGAAGAGTTATGCTCTATGAAGGCTGAAGTAACAGAAAACAGGGTGGACCCGAAGATCAGAATGGACAGTGTTGAGAAGTGAGAAATAAGGACATATAGTCAAAACTATTTTCATGAAATGGCCATAGAGATTTTCCAAGGCCACCACCAAGGACAGTTTTTCAGCCATGATTAGGAGAGTTCTGATGGACCTGCGAGCAGCTAAAAATGAGGTTCAAAAGACTTTAAGAAAATAAAGTCAGGTAATTGGTGGACATGCTGGAGTAGAGCTAAGAGGCTAATATGGGAGAGCAAGAGAGAGGTTTGAGGAAGCAGAAGTAGGGAAAGAAAGCTTGACAGTGGAGGCTGTATCACAAATTATTATGTTTTTTTTTTAAGTACACATGCTACTAACAGGGTAAGATGTTCGACTTTTGACAGTGGACTGCCATCAACAAGAAAGTACAGTGCATACTATCATCAACAAAGAGAATGTGAGTTACTGGTATTGGAAGATAGACAGGATGGTTTTTAAGCATTTTTAACTTAGATGGAAGCTTCCATAGTGGACATTCAGTAGATTGCTAGATTTTGGATAGGGGAATTGGAACAAGGTAGAGAGCCAGATCACCTCAAAGGGCACATTGGGAGTGATTAAGAATCTGCAGCAAGGAGAACACGTGAATATTATGGCAATGCAATCAACTTTTTAAAGGAAGCTGCTTACCTTCCACATTGCTACAGGCATGTGTAGTGGTGCTTCTATGAGAAAGAAAGAACCCCATCAAGTGTGATATCATAAGTGGATTTAGTTACTAAATGTGGAAGAAAATATTTCAGTATATTGGAATCCATCTTTCCTTAAATTGCACATAGATATCAAGTGGACTTTATTAGAGGTAGGCAAGTTGCATCAAATGTCAGGGAAATGCTAAATCAATACCCATTGTCCAGAAGGGGCACATGAAAGCAAGCTGCAATTGAAAAGCTATTTTTTTATTTATAATTTTATGTAAACAACATACAACATAAATAAAAATGCCACCTTGGTCCTTACAGTAATATATCAGTCAGCTACTTTAATCTATCTTCGGTTCTCCAAGCTCCCCACGTCTCAGTAACTCTTATGAATCAGGCAGAGGGAGACCAAAAAACATTGCCGAATGTCCGTATAGTAGTATTCCCCTGCCTGAAGGCCCCAACGGGTCATCGGGTCCAAGGGCAGGACCAAACAATTGTGGCAGAAAAAAAAGGAAAAAGGGAAGCAGAAACTTCAAAAATAAAGGGAGAGAGAAGGCCGGGAGGAGCAAGCACAATTCTCAGCAACCATTCTGTATAACCTTATCCCATTGTAGAGTGAACAGCACTCATCCCCTCAACATACCCATCCGCAGCAGGTTCTTCAGACAGACGCAGATTCAAGAGAAGATCGAAGCGGTGCCCAGATGTCTCGTGGCCTGGAGCCAACCGGAGTTAACTCCCAGTAATTTGTTAATTGTTCCTGGGAAAAAGCGGCATCTCGCAGCCAATCCGACATCTGGGGAGACCGGGCCCGGCCCCAGCAGATTGCCACCCTGCGCTTAGCTAACAATAACATCATGCCAACCAGGCGCCGCACTGTAGTCTGCACCTCATTCACCCCTCCCAGCAGCGCCATCAAGGGAGACGGAGGAATCTCCAGCCTAATCATCTCAGAGAGTACACAAAAGACCCTTCCCCAAAAGGCACATACTGCCGGACAGGTCCACGCAAAGTGCATAATATCAGCAGCAGGGGCCCGGCATCTTACACAGGTATCATCCGTTTGCAGCCCCAAAGCACATAAACTTCTGGGGGTGTAGTACAGACGGTGCAAAAACTTAAAATGTATAAGGCGTAATCTATAGTTTGGTGACAACTCCTTCATATGCGTACAGCACATCCTCCAAACATCTTCTGCGATGTTCTCACCCAAATCTTCCACCCATTTCATCCTCACAGACAGCCTCGTCCCCTCTCCCTGCCCCTGTGTACTGCCATACAGCTTAGAGATCAGCCTCTCAGGCATCCGCACACTCCACATCACTTCCAGCGCGCGGCACGAAGTTGGGGTCGCGGGCAAGCAGGGGTAGCGAGCGCGCAGCATAGCGCATATCCTCAACACGTAGAACCGGTGGAGGGCAGTGGCTGGTCTATCCCCCAGGATCTCCTCCGGGGACATCAATCTGTCATCAACAAACCAATCATCGAGGGTTATCAGATCAAAGTCCCGTAGGAAGCTCCGCAGCCGCGAGTCCTGAAACATCACCTCATCTCCCGCCGCCACCACATGCATAGACGGCGCAAACGGCACATCTATCCCAGAACGCTTCAGCAGCCCCGACCAAGCCCGGACCGTGGAGGCCACCGTGTCAATGCCCCGAGGGCGAGCCCTGTCCAAATTGCCCAAAACTCACTCGAGCCCAACCGGCCACACCGCATCACTTTCGGGAGCCAGGTGTGGCAGATAGCGTATCGGGTTGATCCAGTAATAGGCAAACAAAGCCTGCACGCAGAGATAATAGAGCTCGAGATCAGGGGCCGCAAGACCACCCAGCTCAAATGGCAGCACTAATGTTTTCCAGGCTATGCGAGGCTGACCACCCGCCCACACCAACCGGATCAGCGCGGAGCGAATGCGCTGCAAAAAACTAGCCGTAAGCACCAGCGGAAGGTTGAGAAACAGATACAAAAACTTGGGCAGCACAAGCATCTTAGCCACCGCAATCCTTCCAGTCAGGGACAATGGCAAGGATCGCCATGCCGTGACTCTGTCGTCCAGCCAGGCCATGGCCCTACCATACTTGGCAAGCCAGAGCATGTCAACATCACAGCTCAACCAGATGCCCAGATATTTAACAGGACCGTCCACGCACACAATAGGGTAGCGGGACCGACACTCTGCCGTTCCAGACGTCAGAGGCAGCACAGCCGACTTAGACCAATTTATCGCCACTCCAGATATGTCTCTGAACCTGATGATTTCATCCAGCAACACATCCAGGTTTCGCACCGGATCTCGTACATACAATGCCACGTCATCAGTGTACATGGAAATCAGAATCGCTCTCTGGCGGAACGGCAGTCCCCGCTCACTGTGGTGCTGTCTCATAAAGGCTGCCAACGGCTCCATCACAATCGCAAAAAAGCAATGGTGACAGGGTACAACCCTGCATAGTTCCACGCGCCACCTTGAAAGGCCCTGACACGCATCCGTTCACCCTCAAGCGAGCCACTGGCTGCGAATATAGCAAACGTATCCAGTTCACAAAACGACTACTCATCCCCACTCTCTCCAGGAGCGCAAACAGATATTGCCACAGCAATGAGTCGAACGCCTTAGTAGCGTCCAAAAACACCACCACAGCTCCATCATCGACGGGCACTGAGCCAGCACAGCAAAAAATGTTCGGCAGTTTTGTGCCGTGGACTGTCCCGGTATGAACCCCGACTGATCCGGCAGCACCAGTTTCGTCCTAAGAGGCCGCAGTCGCGCCGCGATCATTATCTTATTATCAATGTTAATCATCGACAGGGGCCGGTACAAATCACAGCTAGCTGCAGCCTTCCCAGGCTTGAGAATCGTGACAATAAGTGCCTCGCGCAAAGAGGCCGGGAGCACTCCATTCCGCAATGCCTCGTCATAAACCTCCAGCAGATAGGGCGCCAAAATGTCTGCAAACTCTTCATAAAATGCCGAAGTCAATCCATCCAACCCAGGGGCCTTGTCTCCAGGGAGGCTCCGAATAGCAGCCTTCACCTCTTCTATAGTGAAAGGAGCATCAAAGTACTCCCTGTGTACCCTGTCAAACCAGAGGAGACTAATATCAGAGAAATATCCCCGAATCACCTCTGCAGGCACCGCAGAGGGAGCAGAATAAAGAGCCTGGAAAAAGGTAGTAAAGACCCTCAGAACCTCAGACGTACCTGCCACTCGCTCCCCACTCGAATCATCCATTTCAGTCACATAGCCTCTAGCCCACGGCCTGCGGAATAGATTCGCCAAGGTGCGTCCGGCTCTATCACCCTCTCCATATCGCCTAGCCCGTGCAAATTTCCCAAAAACATTTACTTCTCTCAAAGAAGCCTCTTCATACGCGGAGACCGCAGCCCTCAAGGCCGCTAATGTGGCTCCGGACCAGTCCAACACCAGTCGACCCTCCAGATCTGCAATCCGGCCCTCTAACTCAGCCAGCTCACGACGCAACGCCCGCAGCACACCGTGCTGCTTTGAAATGCATATCCCGCGTGCAACCACCTTAAAGGCTTCCCACAACGTACCAGCTGACCTCACCATGCCTACATTCTGTTCAAAGTAAAGATTGATATTGCGACGCAGTTCCTCACGGAAAAACTTGTCTCTAAGTGCCCCAGGCAGCAACCTCCACATATAGGCCCGAGCAGGTCCGCCGGGTATTTCCATCTCTACGCGCACTGGGGCATGGTCAGACAGCGTGCGCGCCATGTGATCGACCGAGCGGGTCCATAAAGCCACATCCCGAGAGCCCAGCCAACGGTCAAGACGCGACCAGCTATTGTGTACATAATTAACACAAGTGCCTTCCCGTACCGCAGAGTGTTTCATCCGCCACAAATCTACCAACGACGCATCATCCATAATCGCAGATAAAACGCGAGCAGCAGGAGTACGCTGTGTCCGGGCCGAACTTTCTCTATCCAAAATGGGGTCAAGGATCACATTGAAGTCTCCTCCCCAAAGCACAGTTCCTCCCCGCAGAGACTCGATCAGTCGCCAGACCTCACTAAAGAACTCAGGGTCATCCGAATTAGGCCCGTACATCGACGCGAGGCGACACGGCCTATCCATCAGCACTCCGCTAAGCAGAACATACCGCCCCAATGGGTCAACAATCACCCTGTGAGTGCGCCACTCCAATCCCTTGCGTAACAAAATCGACACGCCTCTGGCATAACTCGAATACACAGAACCGTGGCATTCCCCAATCCAACCGCCTTTAAATAATTGAAAAAGGTATTTAATTATATCAAGTGGCCCATTACAATTCAGCCACTGATTAAATTCTTGCTTATTACTTTGGTTGAGGTCTTACAGCAGGCACACTCTGTAAGAGTTACCATGCATGGAATTATCTCAGATCATTTCAACATACACAGTATAGAAGGCAGGTTGGAGAGAATCAAATATGAGGAGATCAAGTTAAGATTTCTCTCTATGCTGAAGATATTTCACTTTACTACACAGATCATGATCATTCTCTACAAAAGACCTCATGTGAATTAGCCCATTATGGGAGGATTACAAGACTCCAAATCAAACAGGAGAATAGTTAAATATTGAGGAACCAGTGGAGAAAATGATATACCTGCAAGTGTGAATTCCAAGCTATCTATCTAAAGTTGATACTAAGTACCTTCTGCTAACATACACGCTTAAAAAGGATTCAAGAACAAGGGAAAGATCTTGATATTCTGGCTGTGGCAAAAATACCTTGATTAAAATGAATTTTCATCCCCAAAGTTCTTTCTTTTTATGATGTTCCTATCGTAGCTGGAAACCATCTTATGGATCTTAATGAACTAATCTGACAGTTAATACAAGGTTAAAAGGAGGCAATAATGACCCATCACACATTGACTGCAGCAAACAAGGATGCTTTGTGAATTTCTGAAACTAGAAAAGTGCAACACTGTGGCCCAGGTAAGAGGGCTAGTGGACAACCTATAAGATAGGAACGGTATGCAATTGATGTGCATGGAAGATTGTAGAGTCGTTCCTTGCTGGGTACAGGACTTAACTGTTGAGCAGATTAGGACACCACCTATAATCAGGGATATTGTATTTTATTGAATACAAGGTGCTATTACAGTCAGTTTAATTAGAGATCAACTCTGCACCTTTACCTCTTCCAGTTCCTATCTTAGCTGCTGTGTTCCACAGCGCTCACCCCTCCCCCACCGTACAGTGTAATGTTTATCTTTGTCCTCTAGTTGAAGCCCTCTCTCTCTCTGTGGTTGTTTCTTTACAACTACAACAATGATGCACAGTTCCTGTTTCAACTTAAGGGCACCTCCATTTCTCACTTGGAATTTAATTCTACCATGAGATTCATCCGGCGGTGGATGCAGAAGAACTCCCGGATGCAGAAGAACTCCCTTAAATTAAATGCAGATAAAATGGAAGTGGTTAACAAAACCAATAACACCAATCACTGGTAAAAACTCTTTTTGGCCGGTGAAAGTCAGGGCTCTACCCACCCCTAAGCCATCAGCCAAGAGCCTTGGTGTGGTGATAGACTGTTAGCTGTCATTGGCTCTCCAGGTAAATGTGGATACCTTAAAGTGTATTGGTCTTCTTGAAACCATCCAGACAATTGCTCCTCTCCTCTCTCCAGAGGTACTTAAATAAGTTATCTCTGTGGCTATTCTAGCTCTGTTGGATTACACTAATCACCATATCTGGGCCCCTCAGCTGTTTTGCTGCACAAACATCAAGTGATACAAAATGATGTGGCACGATTGCTCCCATGTGTCTCCAGCATTGAAGAACCTCCATGGCCTACTTATCAAACAAATAATGCAGCTTAAAATAGCCAGTGCGATCCACAAAGCAGTGACTAATACGGCTTTGGCCTTTGTGGCATCTAGGGTCATTAGGTATGCCCAGCAACACTTCCTGAGATCTCAGAATGCATATGTCTCCGTCTCCACTTTCGTAGACAGAGTTTGGGAAGTAGGAGCTTCTCAGTGTTGGCTCCCTCATTTTGGAATTCCCTCGTGGCAGAAATCTGACTATTTAGAAAATCTTAAAAGCCTGGCTGTTTAGACAGGCATTTCCTGGATGTGAGAGGCTTTTCTACTGCCTTTCCAGGCTTTTAGTTTTATAGTAGTGCCATGAAACCGTCTGGTGTATGTGAAACACAACAGAACATAACATAACTATACAGTAATCCAAGACACTCCAAATGGCCTGACCATTGAACTTTCACTGTGCCCACTCATTTCTTTCTATAAAAATTACTATGAGTTACTAAAAAAAGATGGTGGGTAGTTAGATGTTCAAAAAGGGGTGGGTCCTGGATATCCAGACTTGGAGTTTGGAGCTTGGGTTATGGAGGATTCATAAGAGTAGTCTCGGAAAAAATAAGGTGAGAAACTGAGCAGAAAGCAGACTAGGAAGAAACTGCTGTCTCGTTGACTTAATACAAAGGTTTGATCTAAGGCCTGTACCAATGTTTGGCTGGGAGGAATTAAAGGAAATAGTGGAGAAAGGGAAATATATGGCCATGTGAGGAAGTTGTTAAGAAGTCCTCGTGTACTGATCTGAAGTACTCGGATAGAATAAAAGCATAATAGGAGTAAAGCTGATGCTTGAAAAACTGGTGACAGCGGCAGACTGAAGGGGTGTTCCAACTTGGGTCTTGGAAGAGCTTGGAAGAGTGAAAATCTCCTTGGAAGGCAAGAATGGCTCCTTAAGGTTTGGGGTCCTTGCCTTGGTCATCCTCACCCACAGGATAGGTGGTGGAAGGTAGCTGGTAGTGCTTATGGAAGGCCTGCATCCTTTTAAACAAAAGAAAACTACATTTTCTGAGAACAAATGCTAATAATTCTAGGAGGATGAGTAAACCTGGTGCAATGAGCATCTTCTTAAATTTTATTTAATTAACCCAAGCAAAGAATGAATCTGAAGTCAGAATAGAGGAAATGTGGGGCATGAGGGGGTGGGAAATGGAAAGGGTAAAAAGAAACAGGGTGGAGGAGTGAAACATTGACATGTAATGGAAGACAGCCAATCCAGGGCTTGTTAGAGTCCTCTTGTCAGGAGGAAGTGCTGAAGCAGGTGTACTAATAAAATATTAATGAGTATTCATGTATTCTGAGTAATGGATTTGCGTAGAAAATGTAATATAGAGAAGAATAATGCACGCATTTGAAAATTTGATTACAATGAGTGGCCGTCAATGTTCACAAAGTATACTTATCAATGGCTTATTAATATGAAATATGGAGCTTATGTTTGATTAATGTAGTAATACATCATATTAAGGGTTATGCATTATGTATTAGCTTTATTAATTGTAGCCCTTAACTTAGCGAGGTCTTTGCCTAGTTGCACGGCCTCATGTCAAGCTGTATTTCTAAACCGATTAATAAAATGTTTGCTTAGAGAATTAAACTGCGATTTTCCACTGTGCTGTTCAATTGTGCTCGTAGCTGAAAGTTTTTCTTATGAGAACCGATTGCTAGAAGATGCTGTTTTTGCTAAATGTAACTTTATGAGTGTAATGTCTGTAAGAATGTTTTTCTCAGGAGAAGAACAATGGAGACACTGACTGGAGTACATGCTGCAACAATATTGTTACCTGACGAGCCGGATGATGAGGACATTACAAGAGAAGCCAGTCAGCGACATGTGAACCCAGTACGAGTAGACAGTATAGATGTGAAGATTTAGTTTTATTGGAAAAAGTGTGAACATGCGATCCCTTGACGAATAGGGACTTGGGAAGTAGTTTTAGGCAATCTAACTTAGCCGGACTGCACTGAGAAGTCACTCATTATGCTTTTGCCTTTTGCCACAGCTATTATTTTCTTGAGCGTCTTGACAAGACACATGCTTAACTTTACTGCTTAAAGACTGTGTTTTCTGAACTGTGATGCTGAACCCTGATGCCTCGCCGACCGAACTGATATCCTGATGACGAAGGCTATCATAGCTTGCTGATCTATTTGAGGAGAGGTATATTACTACTGATGTGTTTCCTAAGACTGTTTGCTTTTTCTTTCTAGGTACCAACCGCACTATTTTGATAGAGCCATAGTCAGATGTTTTCCAAATTTGTGTTTATTAAATTGTTTTGCACATAGCCCAACATGCTGATGCTAACCTGGTGTTAGTTAAGGATCCTTACTAATGAAAGTCTGCTATAGGGAATAACATTTGATGTCCTTTCTTTGCTGAATCTAAATGTATGTGATATCATTGGTGCAACTGTTCTTTTTATTAAGTTGCACTGTAACTTTAGAATGTGTAGTGGTTCAAGCTTTGATTAGATTACGTTTCTTTCATTGATTTGGACACCCATTGTTTTTTCTGTATGTTTATCATTTGATTTTGAGATTAATATACATGACATTAGCATTGTTAATATAGGGAAATAAATATTCTAACTTTTACTAAGGGTGTGGTTATTCATGACTGAAAAGTCATGGTGTGTGACAATTACTGATTCAATTGATTACCAGTGCTATTGATTATCATTGATTATTGATGTTACTGATTAATTATTGATCTGCATGTACTGAATCTATGGTGGGAACATCTTAAAAGCAAGTCAAAAGGTTAATCGACCTATTCGCATCACCTTGTAAGTTTACTTATCAAGGTCAGACGCGCTAACAGAAGTGGTGAGAGATGTTGGGTGGTACCTTCCATCATGACAAGATTACCACTGAGAGAAGAGTGACACTGGCTGGAGACAGAACGTTTGGATTATATATTTCTTTCCTTTCTACCCACTCCCACTTCCACTTCCAAGTATGTACCCCTCTTATGTACTTCCCTTACTTCATTCTTTTCCATTCAGTCTATTCCTTAACACACATGGGGAAAATCATGGCAATGTACCCACTCACAAAGTTCATAGATGCAAATAATGCTATTTTACCTTTCCCCCCCCCATTTAAAAACATCCTTCGCCCAATGTTAGTGGCCGAAAAGTAAGTCAACAGCCCCTGATTGGGTGTTCCCAAATGCTCGTATGCATGACATTTGTCCAAAAAATGAAATGAAAATAGCTTTAAAAAGTGATCACTCTACACTAACTGATCACGTGGTAAACTTGTGCATGGTTATCAATGTAGCATAAGTAACCGACCTACCTTTTAATATCTCCCACCTCACTACCGAGAAGCCGAGGAGACACCCTCTTCTTCTCTCGTAAGTTTTCTCAAAACAGGAAGCCGCAACAGGAAATTACCCTGGCCTAACCAGGACTTCAGACTATAACCTAATTTTCCGAACATACAAGGTTCTTCTTAGGGGATGAATCAGTCCTACGAAAACAATTATTTTGCTTACCTGCTTAGTGCAAATGGTTATCTCAAGCTTCACAAATGCAGGCAGCGATGGCAGCAGCACTGCAAGCTTCATTGCAAAGAATAGCGGGACAGCAGCGGTTTTACAGCTCAAAAACAGAAAAGGGACAGCAGTCTAAGGTAGACTCAATCTTTCTCACAAGCACACATCGCCGGATGGGATCATAATTCTACCACTGATTACTGCAAAAACGGTTCGGTTTGGCATGTCAACAACGAATAAATGAAGGTTTAGTAGAGAAATAATATTGGACAGAAAGAGAGAAAGTTCAGTGAGATAACTAAATTGAGAAAAGAGGCGAAGAAAGAAGGAGCACTGCGAAGAAACTAGAAGGAATAAGGACAGAGGGGATAAAAAATAGACATGTGACCGTTTTTTAAAGATCATCACAACCAGGAAGCGTAGGTCGGCAAGGGTAGGAGTCCACGACGGCAACAGAGCGATTTCAAGCTCTTAAAGGGAAGAATAATGAAACCGAAATGAATAGAATACTTGTTAAAATAGATCGGAGTCTGGATAAAGGGGAATTAATGTGCTGAATGAAGGAGCGTTCCTGAAAATTCTGTTTCCCGAAATGCAACCAATATTTCTTTTATATATAAAAAAAAATGGAACCAACTAACTATCATGGCCCCACAAGCACAACATTAGAGGAATTCAAATAAAACAAACAGAAGTGACAGGTTGCAAAGTGAAAAATTAAAGAACTGAACGTGGCCTTAAGGATGTGTTAAAAGCAAATGTTTCCACATTACCTTTGAGCAGAAAAAAAAACTAGAATAGTCTAAAAGTTAGTCACTTAAAGCAATGTCCTTTCTCATAACAGGGAGAGTCACGAGGTTCCACGACTGATGCCAAAGCGCTGGTTATTTTAAACCAGGTAAGCTGAGTACCATACAGGCTGATTGCTCCAACTAATGCATGTACTGAAATTTGACGAAAATCATAGTTACAAGTCTTGCATCCGGATGGAAAACGACAGACAGCATGATTTAGGTCATGTGTTTAAGTAGGAATAAAAGACAATGTAACTCATTTCTGGTAGTCTTAGTTCTTTAGAATGCATTTGGCATTGCTTCATTAGTCTTCCATATACTAAGTAATAACAAAATTTGCCTCTTCATAAGCTAAACATCAGAAATCCTGGGTGCAAAAAGGATTAAAGATGACAGGCTATTATGTCAGGATTTTAGCATCATCAACCTCAGAAGCTAAGGAATACTTACCTCGTTAATCAAATAACCTTCTCTCTTTTAAATTATATTGGAACATAAGGTACTTTTGACTAAAATCTCATATCTAGGTGTCTGTGGTTGTGTCCTCAGCAAAAACTAGGTCAAATGAGCAGAGATATCAATTAGTATTGTGGCATAAATACAGCAAGATAATATGATTAAAAAAAGTATATCATGTTTTTAAAAAAGCGAAAGCAAACTTGCAGAGGGTGAAAAATTTATCAGTGTCATGGCTAAACGAAATAACATCAGGGGCGGCTCCTCCTTTAGGGTGGAGGAGCATCGCCCACCCCCTCCCCCCACGCACCGGCAGCTGCAAACCTTGGAAAGAAAAGGATAATACATTTTATTATCCTTTTCTTTTGAAGGGTTGGGGCCACAGGGGTGACGAGCAGGTGAGGGGGAGTGCTCAGCACTCTCCCCCCACCCCCCACAGCGAATGTATGTTTGGCTGGCCATCTCGGGCAAGCTAAACATACATGTGCAGAAGGCTGTCTCCAGCCCGGCAACACAGAGATCCTGCACAGGCTCCCAGTCTGCCTGGGAGCACCCTTGCTAGGAGCACCCAGCCAATCTGGACGCTGCTTTGAGCAGTGTCAGGATTGGCTGCAGGGCAGGCTGGGAGCCTGTGCCTGCAGCGGGAAGACGGGGAAGGAGCAGCGCGGGCGTGGCGAGGAACGAGGTAAGTTTTTATTTTTATTATTTTTATTTCTCTCGCCCGCCTGCTCTGCCGTGCGCCGCCCACTTCTGATTAACATCAATAACAAGTTTTAGTAAATCAAATTGGCCTTGTCTTTAAAAGGCAAGTTAAGCTCTATTGACTTTGTCAATGTTTTTTTGTATCGACGCTGCTGCGCACATATATATTTTTAATTTGCACTTCCTAAATGGCCCTCTGCATTATTGTATTGGTAAAATAAAAATGTCAAAGTGGTCAAGGATGCAGTCCCATCTACACATATGTGTGCATATATGTGTGACCAATGTGATATGGTGAAAAATGTTCTCTGGTCTCCTTATTGATGGGCACTTAATTCCAGTGGGGGCAAGAAAAGCATTTAGCAGCTCCATCAGAATTAGGAGCGACAACAAACACAACAGATTACTTTACTTTTGTCCACAGGTTTCAGCTGTTGAAAGCAGCCAAAACCTTCACATGAGTTCCCAGGTCAAAGTAAAGAATTATCAGTGGAATCAAACCTGGAACTATTGATTTATCAGGTGATTCCTCATTTCGTAACTGATTTTCGTAATTGTCCAGATTTTGTCCACGTTCAGATGTGCTAGTATTCCCAGTCAGTAGCTCCGGGCACAGGTAAATACCAGCCCATTTACCAGGTCACTCATGATGAGGCCAAATGTGTGTGATGTGCTGCTGTAGTGCTGCTCCTCCATGTCCTATTGCTTATCACTGTCATGACTGACCACTCCTTCCAAGTGGGGTACCTCTCCTCGTCTCTTTTTCACACTACCACCCTCTGTGCCTTTCTCTCCTTTAATTTCTCCTGTTGTCTGTTTGCTCAATATACACACATTTATTTTCCTCTCCCTCTTTTTCAGCCAATTTCTTATCCAAAATCTGTGGTTGCCATGCAGTCATCAGGAATCTTTACTTCCCTGACTTATTTAGACCTGTTGTCCTTATTTCACCTGTTTCATTTACCCCAGATCTGTGTATCGCAGAGGCAGTTTTGAAACTTACTTCAAATGGCGAGAACAGTGCACAATCCATTCAGAGCTGGAACGGAGCTCAAAACATCCTAGGGCTCGACAGAATTGTCCAAGGTCCTGTCCTATGAGAGCTAAAAGAATAAGGGACAGATTTATAAGAAAGTGGCGCATCAGCTGTGATGGGCCACTTTTCTTGTGCCCCCCTAACGACACCAAGTGTGCGTCGTTTTTACAATACGGGGCACCATGACGCACATTAGGACAATAGTGTCAAAATTTATGATGCTATAGTGGTACTTTGCAGGATTAGTGCCATAAATTGTGGCGCTAATCCTGAAAAGTAAAGGGAGGCCCATTGAAAGAAATGGTCACGTCATTTGAATGCCTGCTCTGAGCAGGCATAGAAAATGACGCTAAAAATGGCACAGTGAAATGCTGTAAATTTCACTGCACTATTTCTATGGGCCTCCCTATGGGGGAACGCCCTCCTTGCATACATTATGCCTGGCACAGCATAATGTGGCGCAAGGGGCGCAAAGTGGCACAATACAACCATTGTGCCACGTTGTAAATATGGCAAAGGAGAATGGCCTCCTTAACGCCATGAAAGTGTATAAAAAATATTCTAATGTGGCACCAAGAGGCGTTAGGGCCTTGTAAATCTGGCCCTAAATCTCCAAACATGATCGCACTCTAAGCACACACCAATGATAATTGGTCACGTTCTAAAGGCGATTTCCATGGCAAAGGTCTGGCTGGAAGATGCTGACTAATAATCAGCTATTTTATAGACCACCTTCTGCTACAGTTAAACAATGGCAGGCTGACTTAAACAATAGTTTTATTATCAAGTAGCAATAAGCTATAATGATTGAACAACTAAGGTTTCTGCCCATAATTAGTTTAATCAAAAAAATACCGACCACTCTGTTTTGGTTCACAATTAAACACAGGTTGAAACGTTGATAACTGGACACAGTTTGCGTTTTCCAAGCATTATAAACAAGGATTGGTTTATTGTTTGTTACTTTTAAGTCAGGATGATCCAGCCACGGTAGCTTGTAGGCCGCCTACATTACAAACCTTAATTGCAGGATTTAATAAATTAACTTTGCTAGACAGCACTAAAGCTCTGTGTGGCAGTAATTCAGTCCAATGTGAAGTAATGGTCACAAGTACAATTAAACTAGGCGCGAATATAGCAACAGGAAAAGATGCAATAGTGCACAACCAAGAAAAAAATTGTTCGCGTATAGGTTGAAGTATAACTCAAGCTGAAATTAGAACAAGTACATGCCATACATTGTTGTATTTTCTCACCTTTTCTGTGTAAATTCCTCTAATGGCTTGCAGCAAAGCTCTTTAAAATTCTGTCATGGTACAAGTAAAAGCTAAACAGCAAGTGCACTGCGTGCTGTACTTACATCCACCATCTGTTGCACATGCTTGATAACAGTGCCGTGGTCAGACGGGGGCCACTCTACCACCACCTCTGGGGGCTTATGAGGGGTTGAAGGCTAGAAACAGAAGAGAGACATTTTGGAACACATTTTCAAAATATGCCGCAGTGTGGCTTAAGGCTGTAATGATTCTAAAGTCACCACAGACTCGCATACTAAACCTGACACGACTTCCTTTAGAAAGTCACAAAAACATGCCCTTTACATTCCTTACAGGGATACACTCCCTCACCTCAAATGGAACTCAAGGAATACTCCTATTAACTCCAAAAAAGACAAAAACACGTAAAACCCACTCACTTTAAAAAGAAATGTAGAATGTTATACTTAGTTTAACATACGGTGTCACAATGGACATGTCCACTTACCTTAGACAGTACAAAGAATGGGCCATTTATTCATCCAAAATTTAAAAATGTGCTATGGCTTTGCATTCACTCAAATTAATTGATTCAGTCGGGATGATGCATTGGTAGTTTGAATTCGTTTCTAGGGAGAGACGCAATGACTGTTTCTGCCTTACAATAAAACCATGCTAGAGTCAATGCATTGCCCTTCAAGAAGCACATGAATCTGCTCCTCACTAATATTCGCCTATCTGCTCATAATGAATAACGTGTCTGTTCAATCAGTTTGGAGAGTCTATCATTTTGCCAAATCACGCGTTTTAATGAATCACATATATAATATAGTTTTCTCATAACAGAGGGACATCTTGAGCGAGCCCATTTGCTATAAGAGGCCCAACAAGAGTGGACCTGATTTGTACTGTAAATAACCAGCACAAATGTGCCTATTCACCTTCGAGGGCCACCATAAGAGTTGTAATTTTTTTTTTTCAGTGAACTGGTGTTAGTACAGTACACCAGATCTTTTGTACATTCACATCTCTTGAGGATATGGAAAGGCTAAGTAATTATCCGTACAGCTCAAATAACGAGCAACGACAAGAACGCTTTGCTAAAAGTAACACATTTGTTTATACGCTGGTAACCATAGGAGAAGTTACAGTTAAAATACTCTAAAATAAGATGAGCCCTTGGCTATGGAAGTTTAAGTATAGCCCCCACCTCCATCCAACCAAGCCCGCCTCCTTCATGCATTCCCCTTTTCTTACCAAGGTCCGTGGATTTTTGGCCTCTCGAGAGTACGACAACTGGTAAATTTCATCTTCTGTGTAGAATAGGTCCAGGGACAGCTGAAAATACAAGACATTTGATAATTAGTTTGTCAGCGTAGGCTAATCCAGTGCAACCACCTGTCACTCAATATTCCCTGTCCACTTTCCAAGTGGAAACCAACCACTAAAACAGATTGTTGCCTATAAATAAGGGCTGCAGCAGGCAATCAGAAGAAATTAAAATTGCTTTATTGACATGGTTAAACTAAGAAGCCATGGCCTGTAGATTATCCTTTCCTTTAGCTCAATAATCAATCCATGCCCTCTGTGATGCTTGATATTTCACTGGTCCACAACGTCTAGCAACCGACCCATGATGCTCTGGCTCACAAAGGAGTGAAAGAAGCTGAGCGCAATGTCAAAGGCAGATTTTGAAAGCAAAATACCTCTCTCTCCAATGGTTGATAAAGTATCAATAGAAATCTACCAATTAGACTGCAATAAATCTGTTAGCCAACAAGAAGATGACCAAAGCAAAAACAGAGCACGCTCCCAAATAGTTAGATCCCATATTAAGCCATTTAATTTTTCATCTAGGGTACCAACTTCTACAAAAGTTATGCAAGGATCTAAAATAATTACTGTTAGAAATGGGGTCTCTAGTTGGCAGGGGTATCCACCTTTGTCCAAGTAGGGACCACAATCTTAGGGTAAGTCACACACAGTCCAAATCATCCTATGGCCACTCACTGGTAGCTTGGCACTGAACAGTCAGGCTTAACTTAGAATGCAATGTGTAAATTATTTGTGCAATAAATAATACAGTAACACAGTGAAAACACCACAAAAATACACCACACAGGTTTAGAAAAAATAAATAACATTTATCTGAATAAAATAAGGTAAAAACGACAAAGATTCAATAAGTACAAGTTGAAATATAACTTTTGAAAGCTTCAAAGGAGTCTTAATCCTCAGAAATAAACAGTTGTCTCTTTGTTCCACACAGTACCTGGTATGCTTAAAAAATAACGACACACGGAGATCGCAGAGGAGGAAATGCATGGAAAAATAAGGTGGGATGTCGAACTTTCCAAGGCGGCACAGAAGATGTATTGTTTCTTTCCACGCTGCAAGGAGTTTGTGTCATTTTTTGGCACATAGTCTTGGTTCCTCACTGCGATGCAGGGTATTTTGACACCCAGGGATGGTGTGAGGAAAATCCTTGATGCGACGGAAGAAGGCACGGGCGCTGCGTCGATCCGGTAGGCGATGCACCTAATTTTCCATCACAAGGCAGGCGCTGGTCAAATTTCCACTCAAGAAGTAGGGCTGCATCGTTCCGGTCGGCTGTGAGGCGATTCTTTGGTCGCAATGCAGGCTTCTCATCAATTTCAGCAGGCAGTGCATCGATTTTTGACGCAGAAGGAGTTTCCTGAAGAGATGAAGTCTCTTTGGACCTGAGACTTCAGAAAACAGGAGGCAAGCTCAAACCAAGCCATTGGAGAGCACTTTTGGAGAAGGGAGAGTCCTTCTCAACACAGTCAGAAGCCAGCAGGGCAACAGAAGGGCAGCAGTCCTTCTCAGCAATGAGGTCCAGATGAGTCCTTTGGGCAGCCAGGCAGCTCCTCTGACAGGGTGCAGGTGTAGGTCCAGAAGTGTCTGCTGGAGTCAGAGACCCAGTTTATATACCCAAAAATGCCTTTGAAGTGGGGGAGACTTCAAAGAGTGGTTTTGAAGTGCACAAGTTCCCCTTTCAGTTCAATCCTGTCTGTCCATTGTGTGAGGGCAGGCCACTGATCCTTTGAAATGTAAGTGTCAGGGCCTCCATCCGTCCTGCCCAGGAAGACCCATTCAATATGCAGATGAATGCAGGTGTGACTGAGTGTCCTGTGTTTGTGGTTATCTGGGTGAAATGCACAAGGGAACTGTCAACCAACACAGACCAGACATTGATTGGAGACAGGCTGTATGGCACAGATGGTTTTAAGTACAGAGAAATGCTCACTTTCTCAAAGTGGTATTTCTAAAATAGTAATAAAATCCAACCTCACCAGTAAGCAGGAGTTTCATTACCATTCTGGCCACACTAAATATGACCTGGTTACCCCTTTCAGATCAGAATTTACCACTCAAAAAGTATATGAGGGCAGACCTAATGCTAGTCTATGAAAAGAGCAGGCCTCACAGTAGTGGAAAACAAATGTAGGAGTCTTTCACTGCTAGGACATATAAAACACATATGTACATCTCCTGCATTTTCTCTACATAGCACCCTGCCCTATGGATTACCTAGGGCCTATCGTACCGGTGAGTTGTATGTAGAAAAAGGGGAGTTTAAGGCTTGGCAAATACTTTTAGATACCAAGGGGAAATGGCAGTGGAACCGCACACACAGGACTTGCAATGGCAGGCCTAAGACATGGTTAAGGGGCTACTTATGTGGGTGGCATAATCAGTGCTGCAGGCCCACTAGTAGCATTTAATATACAGGCCCGGGCACATGTAGTGCACTTTACTAGGGACTTACAAGTAAATTAAATATGCCAATTGGGTATGAGCCAATGTTACCATGTTTTTAGGGAGAGGGCACATGCACTTTAGCACTGGTTAGCAGTGGTAAAAGTGTCCAGAGTTCTAAAGCCAGCACAAATGAGGCCAGAAAAAGGAGGAAGGCAAAAGGTTTGGGGTGACCCTTCAGAGAGGCCATTTCCAACAATTACTTAGCAGAAAATAAAAGAGACTTTAAGAGAATGTCTAACTGCAAAATTTCAAGCCTTGCTAACTAAGCTCTGCTTATATTCTTACCTCTCTCCACCCACATATTACAAATCTAAGGTGCATTATCTTTCACTGCTCCCTCAGGGACCACACCATCCCTATCATTTCCGAATGTGGAGACACCTGAGAAATGTATTTTTATTACAAGTTGAAAATTCACTGAGTCAGCTGTCGACTTGGCTAGACCCCAAATCAGAGTTAAAGTCAATACTACTTACTTTGCTCCCTCAAACAAGCGCTGATTAATAAATCCGTGTTGCACATCAATTACAATGAGTTAGTCAATGGTTACGTTAAAGGAGCCAAAACATAAAATATTTTGCAGATGTGGGAATAGGCCTTCATCAGTCTTAAAGGATGCACGCAGATCCAGATAGTGGACTTCCTTTGCCAAGCATCTGCTCTTCGGGGCTTTCTTCAGTGCCTGAATGAAAGACATTGCTCTCAGGTCCAGGACAAGAGGAGAAAATGTGGGCAATAGAGGAGGGTGATCAACTGTGTTAAAGGCTACATAGAGGATATGACGTATGAGAACGCAATGCTGGTACCTGTGGTGGGCTGCAGAGGTAATTATGTTGGCTTCATAGGTGAGAGCAGTCTCAAGCAAATAGAGCCATCAAAATACTATTTGGACAGGGTCCTGTAATGTGCTTATGGAGAGGTTCCATATCAGTTTGTTGAGCACCTGTGCTTAAAAGTGAGACTGACCTGTACCTGGAAACCTTTAAACTTTCCATCACTGGCTACTTGATTAGCAGGTAATAACAACTGTCTTAATCTAGGGGCTTAGGTATTGCGAGGGAGTGAATTTGTGAAGGGTTTAGTAAGGTGAGAGAATGTTTAAAAGGACAGGGCAAATAGTTTACAAAGTAAATGATAATCTGACAATTACTTGGATGTTACCGATGCATGTTGTGTTTGGTGTAATGAGGTTTCGTACCATACAGTTTATTTTCATATAACTCGTTGTGGAGTTTTCTTTGTTATGTATTTACTGCCTAACTGGTGTTGGGTGTGTGTCGGTCAAATGCATTACACATTGCCTCTGGGATAAGCCTGACTGCGCGTGTCAAAACTACTGATGGAGTAAGCAGGGGTTATCTTGGGTGTGTATCTCTCGTGTCCTGACTAGAGTGGTGGGCCATGCCTGGCTGAGGTGCCTGCCCTAGCCAACCAGGAACCCCATTTCTAGCAGTCTTTTGTTGCACAGGGATGAGTCCTTGGTAAAGGAGCTGCTGTGCATTTCCCATACCATAGAGTTAGTGACAGTATGGGGTTGTTCTAACTCTGCATTACTAGGGATACTACTAGAGATGCTTCCATAGGCCCCGAGATGCAACAACTGAAGGTGAAAGAGGGATAACAATGGTGCCAAGGGCCCTTGTGCAATCAAGGAAAACGAGCTCCTAACAGCCAGTTATTTAGTACAATACAGCTATATTTAAGGTTCACTGGGACCTTAGTCCTTTGGGCCCCATTGTCAGTGCACCTGATTCACCGCCTATAATTATGCCCCCGTTAAGGAAATGGCTGAAAGCTGCGCAGGTGAATCCACTGATTCGCCTTAATTAGTGGTGGGGTTTTCATGCACAGTGTAATTTGTATAAGGGGGATGGGAGCAGACAGGCCACAGAATGCTTCCAGAATGGCCAACAGGGTCCCTTGTCTATTATTGAGAGGAAAGATGTGTTAGCATTTTGGCCATTTTTGGCATAGTTACACTACACAGTCTTCAAGATAAGATCACCAAAGGAGTTCAGTGCGGCATTCATTAAGGAAAAGTACCTTCTTTCTGTTCTGGTTCAAAGCAAGTCCCACTCCATAGTGACCAACAATAAATGCTGCAAAATGTAGCTGCCTTTATACTCAATCACACTGTATCACAGCAATTGCATATTTTATCACAGGATAGAAAGGCAAAAAAGTGTCAAATAAAACTGTTCTAAGCCGAAAAGATTATGTGAAAGCAGCAGTTAATTCTCCTAGCAGCATCCAAGTTGATACCCTTGTGGATGCTCCAACTGAGGTCAAAGATTGTAAAACGTAACTCTGCCTACCGTCAGAAGGTGAACCACATCCTTGTTGAATGCAAAGGGCGCCTCCGCCTGCTGCAGCTGCTGAAGGTCCAGGATCTGGTGGTACAAACTCTGGAGCTTGCTCAGGTTGATCTTGTTGTCCTCCAAGAAGCTGGGTAACGCCTCATTCAGAGACACCAAGTCCTTCAAATGCACGCCCACTATAGGGATCTTGAATCCCGTACACTCGCTGTATACTCGTCGGTAGGTGCTGTAGTTACTGCTAGAGGAGAGTAGCTCTGTCATCTCGTTAAGTGTCTACAGTGGGAGAGAAGACCAGGCTCAGTATTTGAGGCCTTATGTTTTTTTCTTAACACCATTCACTATGGTTAACTGAAATGAGCCAATGCTTGGTATCTACTGTGACACAGACAGCTAATGCAAGACCAGGACCAAACTGCCCTATGAACCAATCAGGCAGTGCCCGAAAGGCTGGTCTGATAGATCAGCATGTGGGCCATTTGTATGGTTTTGTGGGACTGCTGCATGGTCTGATGGGCTGGTTTTTATTGTTGATTTCCAGGATATTAAAACAAATTTCCAACAGCAAGCTCAAACCCATGCAATCCTCCATACTTTGCAAAACAAAACCTATACAGCGAGTTTTTACAAGTTCAAAACTGCCTCAATTTGGAAACAAAAGACACTTTTTTAAAGCTATTTAATTCACTAATAGCAGCCACTTTTATTTTAGTGTCAATGCCTGTTTTGAGTCCAAGTCCGACCCTGTGCTAGACCAGTAAAACTACACCTGTGGCATAAACCTTAATGAGTATGCTGAGAGGAGAAATTAGGACAAAACCATCCACTGTAATGTGTGATGGAAAGTATAAAAATCCCTGGGTTAGTCTACACACCACACAGCTCTTCCAAAGTTTGTGTAGATGGGTCACAGTTGATTGCTTGTAGACAGGGTCGAATTGGGAATGCGGGCATTTGTCGATGGGCCGGTGCCTCAGGGTCACCAGTGGGCTGTTTTTTTAGTTTTAGGGCCTCTGTAAACCTGCCCAAGAAAATTACTTTCTTTCCCAGTCCCTACCAGACCACTTTAATGTGATGCCAGTATAATGGACACTCCCTTGCTATGCTGTAAACTGAGTCTGGGAACCAGGTATTACTTTAGCTTTTGGGGCATTCTCACCTTGGCCCCCTGCCTCGCACGGCCTGCCCTCCTAGAAGCAGTGTCATCACCTTTAGGCCACGGTGGGTGTGGGGAGGGTGGAAGTATGCAGGGGCCTTGGGGCCACATGATTTTGTGCCTTTGGGCCATTCTCACCTAAGCCTCTCTGGAGCAGCAGCAGTGTGGTTTTTTGACACCTCCCTCCCCAGGTCATTGCCCTGAGGCTATAGTGGGCTGGGGAGGGGGTAAGAGTAGTAGCCATGATAGGGGCCAGGTGTTGTCACCTCAGCCCAAGTGTCTTTTAGGCCTTGTTGGGGGTGGCGGGAAGCAGGGGGTTGTATACGTTTGGTTGTAGCACTATAGTCAGAGCTGCAGATGTTGGAACTAGGTTAGAGTCACAGGGTCAGTTCAACATACTGTGATACTAGGCAAATCACTTAATAGCCACACCGAAAATAAAAATTAATTTGATCTTGTATAATGTAAATGGTGCTGATGTACATTGCTTTAGGGCCTTTGGCCCGAGTTCACGCTATATATAACTACTGTTGGACTTTTGCTTTTGCAGGGTCATCCCCAGACTTTTTTGCCTCCTGCCTCCTATATTTTTCTGACATGTTGCTGTTGGCTTTTCAACTCTGAGCACTTTACCACTGCTAACCAGTGCTAAAGTGCATATGCTCTCCTGTTTAAATTGTATGTAAGTGGTTTATCCATGATTGGCATATTTGATTTACTAGTAAGTCCCTAGTAAGGTGCACTAGAGGTGCCAGGGCCTGTAAATCAAATGCTACTAGTGGGCCTGCAGCACTGTTTGTGCCACCCACATAAGTAGCTCTGTAATCATGTCTCAGACCTGCCACTGCAGTGTCTGTGTGTGTATTCTTACACTGTAAATTCGACTTGGCAAGTGTACCCACTTGCCAGGCCTAAACCTTCCCTTTCCTTACATGTAAGGCACCCCTAAGGTATGCCCTAGGTAGCCCCAAGGGCAGGGTGCAGTGTATGGATAAGGTAGGACATATAGTAATGTGGTTTATATGTCCTGACAGTGAAATACTGCCAATTTCGTTTTCACTGTTGCAAGGTCTGTCTCTCTCATAGGATAATATGGGGGCTACCTTTAAATATGATTAAAGTGTAGATTCCCCTAGAGAAGAGATGGACAGGTGGAGTTTGGGATCCCTGAACTCACAATTTAAAAATGCATCTTTTAGTAAAGTTGATTTTGAGATTGTGAGTTTGGAAATGCCACTTTTAGAAAGTGAGCATTTTCTTGCTTAAACCATTCTGTGACTCTGCCTTGTTTGTGGATTCCCTGTCTGGGTCAGTTGACAGTGGGGTTGTTTTTCACCTCACACCAGACAGTGACACAAAGGGAGCTGGGGTGTGATCTGCATTCCTGATTAGCCATCTCTGCTAGGAGGGAGGGGTGGAGTGGTCACTCTCATCTGAAAGGACTGTGCCTGCCTCTGACAATGCTGTCTCCAGCCCCCTGGTGTGTGTCTGAGGCCTTGCCTGGGCAAGGCAGGATTTCACAAGAAGGTGTGAGTCCCCTTTGAAGGAAGGTGACTTCAAAGTCTAAAATGGGTATAAGAAGGGCATCCAAACTTACAAACTTGAGAAACACTTCTGGAATCAAGGGGAACCTCTGCCTGGAGAAGAGCTGATCGCTGAGGAACAAGTGCTGCCCTGCCTGTGACTGTGCTTTGTGGAGCTTTCCTGCAGTGCTGCTTCTGCCTGAGTAAGAGGGCAAAGACTGGACTTTGTGTGCCTTCCATCTTGAAGAAGAAATCTCCAAGGGCTTGATGTAGAGCTTGCCTCCTGTTGTTGAAGTCTCAGGGATAGCAAAGACTTCTTCCTGCCAGCACCTGGAGTCTCTGGAGAGACCCCTACTCTGCTCTGTGGTGCCCTTCCAGTTCCTGGGACCCTGAAAGGAGAGGCTGGCAGCCTAAGGACAAAAATACACGCACCGAGCACCGTGCGGAGAAAAGATCGACGCGAATCCGATCGCGGCTGAGAAAACGACGCGACGCCGGCTCCGCAGCTGAGAAACGACGCCGCTGGAAACGCGACCGGAGAATCGACGCCCGGAGCAGGAGAAACGACGCGCAGCATCGCTGACGAAGGCTGAGAGATCGCAACCAGCGCCGCGGGACTTCGGACCGTCGCGTGGCTGGCTTTTTCGACGCGCCTCGCCGAGCCGAGCTGTTTTCGACGCATATACCCGTGCAGGGTTATTTTCGACGCACACCGCCTGTGCGGGGTTATTTTTGCCGCAAACCAGGTACATTTTCACGCTAGCAGCGCTAGTGTGGTGTTACAACTACCTAAAGACTCTTTTTATTTTAAACCTTTAAAAAATCATAACTTGACTTGTGTATGTTGGATTTTTGTCGTTTTGGTCTTGTTTTGTCTAGATAAATATTTCCTATTTTTCTAAACTGGTGTTGTGTCATTTTGTAGTGTTTTCATTAAGTTACTGTGTGTGTTGGTACAAATACTTTACGCCCAGCACTCTGAGGTTAAGCCTACTGCTCTGCCAAGCTACCAAGGGGGTAAGCAGGGGTTAGCTGAGGGTGATTCTCTTTTATCCTAACTAGAGTGAGGGTCCTTGCTTGAACAGGGGGTAACCTGACTGTCAACCAAAGACCCCATTTCTAACATTGGTGACCAGCGGTCGGGATTGGACTTGTGTTTGTACTTGACATACAGTGATTAAGTGTACACTACTGTTTTGATCTCAGACCACTACGTGACCACATACTACTTGTCTTGTGATTCTGCTTTTTGTTCTCTGATGTCCTCCTGGAAGTATTGATGATATTTTTGGACTTTGTTTTTTGGTTGTGAAGCCTTTGCAGAAATGGAAGTCAATTTCTGGCACCTATCTATGTATAAAAAGTGGCAGCTTAAAGCATTCTGCATGGAAAGGGGACTGGCTGTGAACAAGGAATCCAGAAGGGAGGATCTTGAGTCAGCCCTGTTTCAGGATGAATTGAAACGTTGTCAGGCAACACCACCAAATGAGTCTGAGGAGGATAACTACTCTGAGGAGGAGGACTACTCCAAAGAGGAGGGCAGTGGCCCTGAGGAGGGAACAGAAAGAGATGATAGGCTCCTAGCTCGAATCCGGAGTCTGGAAGAGCTTAAGAGGGCCGAGGAGAAGAAAGCCTTAGTCCTGGCAGAAAGGAGGAGGGACTTAGAGATTAAAAAAATGATTTATGCTTACGAGCTTAAATTGAAAGAGCTGGAAGTCATGAGGGCTGAGTCCAGCTGGAATGGTGGCAGCAACAATTATATATCCAGTGATGCTGCAGAAGTACACATGCCCAGAGAGGTGGTGCCCTACTTGAAGGAGGGAGTTAACACACGCCAGGAGGTTCAGGGGTATGAGGTAGCTCCAGTGATGCACAGGGTCTCTGAGGTGGATTGGGGAACTGGCATGGGGAGTCATATTCCTACTGGTGGGAGGGACACTCTACTGACTCTAGTTGAGAGTGACAGGGAGAGGGGTTCCCCCCAGGTAGAAGTCCTGGTTATGGAGTGTGAAAACATCCCAGAAGAGTGTGGGTTGAGTGTCAGGGACAGTCAGGTACTGTCTCACCAGTCTCAGGAGGGTGATGTGGGGTGCTTTTTCAAAGCAGAGTCACTGGATGGCTGGGTGAAGGGTACTTTGGTTAATTCATGTGAGGGGCTGAGTGATGTAATTGCTGGAGAGCATATGTCTAGTCCTTATTTTCCCGAGCTATGCCAACACCAGGTGGAGTGTGAGTTCTCTGACCCCAGGGAGCTTACAATGGAGGCAGACTGCTGGGTGAGTACCCGAGAGTCTGAAGAGGCATTTGGGGGTGCTCCTGAGAGGAGTGGTCTAGGTAGTTCCCAACCAGGTGAGGTAGGGAAGGATAGTAGTGTCCCAGGTAGGTCCCAGTGTAGTGGGATGGGTGAGGGACCCCATGTCCAGTCTCAGAGGAGAGGGAATGGGGATGGGTTGAGGCCCAAGGTGCCCGAGATCCGGTCCCAGGTCCTGGAGGGTTCCCTGCGGGAACACCAGGAGGGTAGCCTAGCCTGTACCATAGGGCCATCTGTTGAGGGAGACCCCACAGTGTCAGGAGAACTTGGGGGGGCGGCTGTAGCCAGCGTCCCACCAGTTCTGGTGTCTGGCAGTACCACTCCTAGTGAGGGGGTGCAGAAGTCCAGACAGAGGGTTGAGAGGGGGTTGCGGACCCCAGTGGAGAACCTGGAGGGTCAGGGGTCAGCTCTGAGAGCAGAGCCCCCCATGAATGACCTTGGTGAGACCATTTCTGGGTTGGGGGGAATCCAGACTCTGTCAGAGGGGCAGAGGTCAGGAGACCTGCGCCAGCCAGACTCTTGTGTGGCCCTTCGGGACAGTGTGTCCCTTGAGGGGGGTAAGTGTGCCCCCCTGGAAGTCCTGGTGTGCCAGGCAATGGTTCAACCGCAGGGTGGTGACTCTGGGTTGAATAATCAGGTTCAGGGGGTAAACTCTGACCTGATGGGGGGTAAGTGTGCTCCCCAGGAAGTCCTGGTGTGCCAGGCAGTGGTTCAACCGCAGGGTGGTGACCCTGGGTTGGATGACCAGGTTCAGAGGGTAAACTCTGACCTGGTAGGGGGTAGGTATGCCCCCCAGGAAGTCCTGGGTTGCCAGGCAGTGATCCAGTCTGTGGGTACAGGCCCTGGGTTGGGAGGCCAGGTTAAGGGTGTCCCCCCTGACCTGGAGGAAGGGGCTACTGCTAACAGTGCCCCTACCATGTTGTCTTCTGGGGGAGCCGCTCCTAGTTGGGTGGTTCAGGACCCCAGAAGAGAGGGCAGGGGGAGGGAAGCCTCACCCCTGGCCCTGGTCCAACCTGAAGGTACAGACCCCAGGTTGGAGGATCAGTTGCGGGTTAACATCCCTGCACTGATGGAAGAATTGTGCAGGACTGCTTCTACAAGCACCCTGACAGTTTTTGACTCTGGGGGTGCCGCTTCTGCAGGGAGGGTACAGAGCCCCAGAGGGGAGGACCAGGGTCAGGTTGTCATCCCTGACCTGGTGGAAGAGAGAGTGGTCAAAGGGTGCCAGGCACCTGGGGCTACCACCCCCCACTCTCCACAGTCACAGTGGTTAGAGAGGCCTGAGGTCGGGCTCTCATCCCTGACAGTTGTCTGGGGCCACTGTGGCTTGCTGTCCTGGTGGACAGAGTTGCCCCTGGGGGGGGAAGGACGAGAGTCACACCCCAGGGGTGGAGTGGGCAACACCATTGTGTTGGCCCTGGTGGTACTATCTGCCCATTGCAATACATCTGTGAGCAAAGTAAAGTTAGGTGTTGCACAGATGGTGTCTGTAGATGTGGAGAAGGGTTCCCCATGGGTTAGCTTAGTGGGCCCTGAGAGTATGGACAGAGGGATCCAACTGGAGTCAGGAAGGCGTAGAACTGGAGCATGCCCCTGCTGTTGTGGGCCTGGGTCCCTGTTCTATCGCCCCAATCAGGGAAGTACATCAAGGTATTGATTGTTCTCCCCTGGCTTTAGGCTGGTAGGGGGTCGTGTTGGACTTTTGCTTTTGCAGGGTCATCCCCAGACTTTTTTGCCTCCTGCCTCCTATATTTTTCTGACATGTTGCTGTTGGCTTTTCAACTCTGAGCACTTTACCACTGCTAACCAGTGCTAAAGTGCATATGCTCTCCTGTTTAAATTGTATGTAAGTGGTTTATCCATGATTGGCATATTTGATTTACTAGTAAGTCCCTAGTAAGGTGCACTAGAGGTGCCAGGGCCTGTAAATCAAATGCTACTAGTGGGCCTGCAGCACTGTTTGTGCCACCCACATAAGTAGCTCTGTAATCATGTCTCAGACCTGCCACTGCAGTGTCTGTGTGTGTATTCTTACACTGTAAATTCGACTTGGCAAGTGTACCCACTTGCCAGGCCTAAACCTTCCCTTTCCTTACATGTAAGGCACCCCTAAGGTATGCCCTAGGTAGCCCCAAGGGCAGGGTGCAGTGTATGGATAAGGTAGGACATATAGTAATGTGGTTTATATGTCCTGACAGTGAAATACTGCCAATTTCGTTTTCACTGTTGCAAGGTCTGTCTCTCTCATAGGATAATATGGGGGCTACCTTTAAATATGATTAAAGTGTAGATTCCCCTAGAGAAGAGATGGACAGGTGGAGTTTGGGATCCCTGAACTCACAATTTAAAAATGCATCTTTTAGTAAAGTTGATTTTGAGATTGTGAGTTTGGAAATGCCACTTTTAGAAAGTGAGCATTTTCTTGCTTAAACCATTCTGTGACTCTGCCTTGTTTGTGGATTCCCTGTCTGGGTCAGTTGACAGTGGGGTTGTTTTTCACCTCACACCAGACAGTGACACAAAGGGAGCTGGGGTGTGATCTGCATTCCTGATTAGCCATCTCTGCTAGGAGGGAGGGGTGGAGTGGTCACTCTCATCTGAAAGGACTGTGCCTGCCTCTGACAATGCTGTCTCCAGCCCCCTGGTGTGTGTCTGAGGCCTTGCCTGGGCAAGGCAGGATTTCACAAGAAGGTGTGAGTCCCCTTTGAAGGAAGGTGACTTCAAAGTCTAAAATGGGTATAAGAAGGGCATCCAAACTTACAAACTTGAGAAACACTTCTGGAATCAAGGGGAACCTCTGCCTGGAGAAGAGCTGATCGCTGAGGAACAAGTGCTGCCCTGCCTGTGACTGTGCTTTGTGGAGCTTTCCTGCAGTGCTGCTTCTGCCTGAGTAAGAGGGCAAAGACTGGACTTTGTGTGCCTTCCATCTTGAAGAAGAAATCTCCAAGGGCTTGATGTAGAGCTTGCCTCCTGTTGTTGAAGTCTCAGGGATAGCAAAGACTTCTTCCTGCCAGCACCTGGAGTCTCTGGAGAGACCCCTACTCTGCTCTGTGGTGCCCTTCCAGTTCCTGGGACCCTGAAAGGAGAGGCTGGCAGCCTAAGGACAAAAATACACGCACCGAGCACCGTGCGGAGAAAAGATCGACGCGAATCCGATCGCGGCTGAGAAAACGACGCGACGCCGGCTCCGCAGCTGAGAAACGACGCCGCTGGAAACGCGACCGGAGAATCGACGCCCGGAGCAGGAGAAACGACGCGCAGCATCGCTGACGAAGGCTGAGAGATCGCAACCAGCGCCGCGGGACTTCGGACCGTCGCGTGGCTGGCTTTTTCGACGCGCCTCGCCGAGCCGAGCTGTTTTCGACGCATATACCCGTGCAGGGTTATTTTCGACGCACACCGCCTGTGCGGGGTTATTTTTGCCGCAAACCAGGTACATTTTCACGCTAGCAGCGCTAGTGTGGTGTTACAACTACCTAAAGACTCTTTTTATTTTAAACCTTTAAAAAATCATAACTTGACTTGTGTATGTTGGATTTTTGTCGTTTTGGTCTTGTTTTGTCTAGATAAATATTTCCTATTTTTCTAAACTGGTGTTGTGTCATTTTGTAGTGTTTTCATTAAGTTACTGTGTGTGTTGGTACAAATACTTTACGCCCAGCACTCTGAGGTTAAGCCTACTGCTCTGCCAAGCTACCAAGGGGGTAAGCAGGGGTTAGCTGAGGGTGATTCTCTTTTATCCTAACTAGAGTGAGGGTCCTTGCTTGAACAGGGGGTAACCTGACTGTCAACCAAAGACCCCATTTCTAACAACTACCAAAAAAAAACGAATAAAATAACTGGATTCCAATGAGCCTAACCAGATGGCGAGCCATGAAAGGGACGATCAGGGGACGTGGGCCTTTTTTGGGAGTGCAAGGGCCCAACTATGATCCCAATCCGACCCTGCTTGTACATACCACAATGTGTTTCTATCACATAAAATTTTGACGCATAAAATTGTACCCACAAACCTAAGCACGTTAAGTATATCCTCTTATCTGACCTAAACACTTAGGGCAATTGGTTGATCTCGGAAAGCACGGTTTCAAAATTCTCAGATGCAATCATGATTTAGCTTTTTTTTTTTTTTTTTTTTTTTTACAGTTCACAAGAACTGAAATGACCAGACACCGTGAAAAGCGATGTTGCAACGCCTTTACTGCTACTTCAAAGCCATCACAGGAAATTGCCTCACAGGAAGTGACTTCATCGTCAACGCAGGCTCCACACTGTGTGTACCACATAGCAACACCAAACACAGGAAGCAGCATTATGCTGCTGGACACATTTAGCACCTGTGCATCATATACCCTTTCCACAGACAATGTTCATGAATTGTGTACACACCAGGAAAAACTTTGAATCGAGTGGCGCAGTCTCACTTTGGACATTGCTACACCCAACTAGAAATGGGCCCTTAAGTGGCTAAGGGGATGTACTAATTTGCTTACGACCTCCTAAAAGGATTTAAAATACCCTGGCAGATACGTATATAGTATGGCGCTGTTTTTCTCTGAATAATTTAGGAACTTTGACAAATATGCCTGTCTCTTGAAATCATCTAAAGCTCATGGGAGACCTACAAATCCCCTAAACCTAAGTAAGCATTTTACACTTTGCAAGACTGCTCTCTGGCGCATCCTGGAAAGCAGCATGGCACGAAAGTGTATTCCACAGGACCTTTATCCAGTGTTTTTCGTGGTAGAATGTGCAGGTCTGACCGCGGATTTGTTATTTCAACCTCATCAATCTACATACAATTTCCAGCCTATTCTCTCCGAAATTATTAATAAACTGGCCCTAAATTTGGATCAATATAGTAAAGCCAGAGTTTAAAAATAGATATTTGCATATATTATATGCCAAAATCCATCAGGAATATGTTCTCAAAAACTCAGATGGGCTGCTAGATATGGTATGTTCTATTTACCAGATTTGAGGTTTTTATTTCACAATCGATTTCTACACCAAAGCGAATGGGAAAAAAGTTGCGGGTCAATTTAACCCAGTAACTGTGAGTAACAATTCAGTAATACCATGTTAAACTTCAACCCAAGCAGTCGCCTTTGACATGATTAGCTATGGAGTAACTTGCAGACCTGCCACGTCTGTGGTCCCCCTTACTGCCCAAGAGAAACTACCACACTACCTCTTCCTAAAGTAATTTCCAGGTTGTACTTATTATATGCAAAAGACGAATGCAAAAAGTGAATAATATAACCCAGAGTTAGCACCAACAAGTTATTATCATAAAGTAAAGCAATGACAAACCCAATTGGTTTGGCTTTTTCTGTGCATGTTCATGCAGGTGCTAGCGCAGGTGTATTAATAAAAATTATTAATGAGTGTTCATGTATTCTGAATAAGGGGTTTGTATAGAAAAAATAATACTATAGAAAAATAATGCACGCATTTAAAAATGTGATTACGAAGAGTGGCCGCCAATGTTCACAAAGTGTACTTATTAGTAGTTTATTAGTAGTTTAATATGTTGAAATGTTGAATATATGTTTGTCTAATGTTTGTCTAATATAGCAATATTTCATATTAAGGGTTATGCATTATGTTCTAGCTTTATTAATTGTAGGCCTTAGCTTAGCGAAGGTCTTGGCCTACTTGCCAGGCCTCATGTCAAAGCTTTATTTCTTAACGTTTAATAAATGGCTGTCCTAGAGAGTTAAACTGTGATTTTGCATTGTTTAAATGTGCTCATAACTGAAGGTTGTCATGAGAACCGAACGCTAGAAGATGCTGTTCTTGCTAATGTAACATTTTGTGTGTGATGTGTGTGAGACTGACTTTCTCAGGAGAAGAACAATGGAGATACTTACCGGAGTGGAAGCTGCAACAATATTGTTACCTGACAAGCCGAATGATGAGGACATTGCAGCACATCCAATCAAAGACATGTGAACGGAGTAATAATAGAATTCATTGATTTGGAGTTTTAGTTTTATTCGACGAAGTGTGAACATGCGATTGACTGACCAATGGGGTTTTGGTAAATAGTTTTAGTCGTTTTAATTTAACAACACTGCACAGGGAGAAGACCGGTTCATTGCCCATTTTTCTTGCTGGCCGAAAGGTCAATATTTTCTTGTGCGTCTTGCCAAGAGAAGTGCTTAAGTTTAATTCTTAAAGAATTTGTGTTTTCTGTACTTTGATGCTGAATCCTGATGCTTTGCTGATCGACTGATGTCCTGATAGCATATTTGCTTTTCCTTTCTAGGTACCAACTGCACTGTTTTGGTACAGCCATTGTTAGATGTTTTTCATAATTGGTGTTACTAAATTGTTTTGCATGAAGCCCAACATACTGATGCTAATCTGATGATAGTTAATGATCCTAACTAATCAAATTGTGCTAATAGGTAATGATCCTTGATGAATTTATCTGCTGAATTTGAATGTATGTAATTACTTTGACGCAGTTGCCTTTTTTAGGGCCGAGCCTGCGTTGCAGGCGCTCGCGCATGCGTATCGCAGCGAGAAGCTTTAGTGTTTAGAAAAGGGCTCAGAGCCCTGTCGACGTCACGTCTGTTTTTCATTGGTTCGTGGGCTTGCCTAATAAATTCTGCTTGCTTTCATTAGTCGAAGGCATGCATACATCATGCCTTTTCTGGTGGCTAGCCCTCCTCGAGCGCATCGACCAAGTACAGAAAACATGCGAGGCTCGCTGTTTTCTGTCCGGCTGGTGGACTACTTTTTCTCTAATTTACTAGCGCGAGTTCGCTTGGCAGAAGTCGAGCGCTTTACATAGTTAATTGCACTTTTTCAGGTTACGTACATAAATGCACTTTTGCCAATAGGTGAAAAGTCGGGTTAGGAGTTTACAACGCTATCAGCTCTAACATAAGCAAAAGCGAGACCCGTTGCATTGCAAATGCTTGTTATTCATTTGTACCATAACCTTAGAAAGTGTTTTGGTTCAAGCTTTGATTAGATTATGTTTCTTCTGCCACTTTGGACAGCCAGTATTGTTTCTGAATGTGTTTCATTTGAATTTGAGATTAATCTTCATGACCTTAGCACTGTTAATATAAGGAAATAAATATTCTAACTTTTACTAAAAGGTGTGGTTATTCATGACTAAAAGATAATGGTGCGTGACAGTTACTGACTCCATTGATTATTACTGTTATTGATTTTTGGTGATTATTGATGTGCATTGGTTATTGATTTGCATGTACTGGAGCTATAATTAGATCATCTTAATTGCGAGTCAAAGGGTTCATCGACCTATTTGCGTCCTCTTGTAAGTTTACTTATTAAGGTCCGATGCGCTAACAGAGATGGTAGCAGAGGTAATGGTTAGTCTCCTGAAGAGCTTATCATAGACGTCCGGTACAGGGTAACAGGTGCTAACAGTGTTGGTAAAGAGAGGTGAAGGTTTGTCTCCTTAACAGCCCATGATAGTTGTACAGAGATAGTAACAGAGGTGAAGGTTCATTATTATTGAGATTTGGATTTTGTTTTTCAATGATGCTAATTGGAGAGAAAATGTATCCTGAAGTCCAGAAATGACTTTCCAGAATCCTGGATCCTGCTAATGGTTGTTTGAGGAGGTTCTCAGCGTTCTAGTGACAGTATGAATGACGTAGGTTGCGCTTGCACTTCTTATGCAAATCGCAGGTGAACTGTGGGGTTTTTGAGGGTTTAGGGAGTTTGCATACTCCAAATTAAGTTGTAGAAGGAGTGTGCATACTCTGCAGTGTGAGAGTAGGGAAGTCATCGAACTTCATATGTGTGTGTCGCTTTGTGCTCACAAATTGTCCACGTGGTTGTTGAAGTACGGACCATGCGTGGTCTAAGACTCTGGAGTATATTGAAAAGTGTATGAGACACTTAGGGGGTCATTCTGACCCCGGCGGTCTAAGACCGCCGGGGCCAGGGTCGGCGGGAGCACCGCCGACAGGCCGGCGGTGCTCCCAAGGGCATTCCGACTGCGGCGGTAAAGCCGCGGTCGGACCGGCAACACTGGCGGTCTCCCGCCAGTGTACCGCCGCCCTTTGGAATCCTCCAAGGCGGCGCAGCTAGCTGCGCCGCCGAGGGGATTCCGACCCCCCCTACCGCCATCCAGTTCCCGGCGGTCCGCCCGCCGGGAACCGGATGGCGGTAGGGGGGGTCGCGGGGCCCCTGGGGGCCCCTGCAGTGCCCATGCCACTGGCATGGGCACTGCAGGGGCCCCCGTAAGAGGGCCCCTACAAGTATTTCACTGTCTGCTTAGCAGACAGTGAAATACGCGACGGGTGCAACAGCACCCGTCGCACCTTCCCACTCCGCCGGCTCGATTACGAGCCGGCATCCTCGTGGGAAGGGAGTTTTTCCCTGGGCTGGCGGGCGGTCTTTTGGCGACCACCCGCCAGCCCAGGGAAAAACTTAGAATACCCTCCGCGGTCTACTGACCGCGGTGCGGTATTTCGGAGGGGGGAACTCTGGCGGGCGGCCTCCGCCGCCCGCCAGAGTTAGAATGACCCCCTTAGTTTTATTTTGTAATCTGTCTGATGTAGTAGGTTGATCGTGGTCAACAAGTTAGAGTGTGAGTCAAAGTGAGTGAAATAAAATTTAGACTGAGATTTGGCGAGTCCTATATGCACCAGGACAGACCCATTGACCAGCTGAGAGTAAAATTTGCGGGTTGAATTTTGCTTGCGAATCTGGGAGACCGAGAAAGAAGGAGTAGCTGTTAGAGCGAGAGCAGTCAGTGAAAAATCTGTAAGGTTTTTGAAGTGATTGTGTTACCTTTCCTGTAGTAAACCAGCAGATTTGGTTTTTGGTTTTTAATTGTGCTTGCAATTTTTGCATTAGTTTTGTGTCAATTGGAGTTTGGGAGGACAAGCCGCAAGACTTTGTCAGCCGCAGTACGTGTGAGTGTGATGTCATTGGAGCTGCTCTGGGATAGGTCGGTAAGTGAGAAGGGCCACTCACGGATTGGCAGCCGTCCGTGAGAGGCAATTAGATGAAAAAGTAGGTGGAAGGAATCTTGGGATTAAAAGTCACATCTTGATTTGATTTTGTATAACAAAAAGGTTGAAAGGATGACATTTTTCAAAGCTTTCAAGAGTGCTTTAAGGGAGGCTACACCACCAGAAGGTACACCAGCTTACATTGTAAGGAAAGAGAAGGGAGGTGTGCCATGTATTTGGCTAAAACAATGGTGCAAATTGACAGAGAAGGATGGGAACTTAGCATTTCCTACAAATGGGACGTTCAATTTGAGGGTTTTAGAGCATTTAAGGATGGTGCTATATGAATCGAAGCCCCTTCCGAGACCACACAGTTTGAGGCATTAGCGATTTGGGATCTAGTAGCCAGACAGCAACAGCAACAGAAATTCTAGAGGAGGATGAGAAAGGCAGAAAATACTTTAACAAAGGCTAGATGGGGCAGGGATCAGAGAGTTTGGAGGATGGAGACTTTGCACGGAATCAAGTTGTTTCCGGCAATTACGCAGGATAATGAGAAGGACGGAAGGAGAGCTACTTGGAAGACTAACAGAAATCCGTCCGAAAGTAAGGAAGCTAGAAAGTCTTCAATGGTGGAGGAGGAATCAAATGATGATGAATTTATTATGCAGTTATTGAGAAATTGCCCACCACCATATACAGCACATGAGAGTGGTCCAAGTACCAGTGCTGATCCTACAGCCCCGACACAGGTTAATGGGACAATGGGTCCAATTCAGATTAATTCTAGCCTGGCACAGAATGCGATGCAGAGTGGTCTTAATTTGCCTACTACCCCTGTAGTGCAAAATCAGATGCAATCGCCCCAGGTCCAGAAAACTTATCCTGATCTGCCCATTATAGAAACAACTTTGAATTTAATTGTGCCTACAGAACAGGTTTTCCCGAGACCGATGTTTGTTCAAACTGAACCAACTCCACTTTTACTGCCCCAAGTGCAGCCGCAGGTAATGCAAAGAGTCACTCCAGTAACAGGGACACAGTCAGATATGACTCCGATGATGAATCAGAATATGGGAGTTACTCTCCCACAGAGTGTAAGTGCCAGAACAGCCCCGGATACTATATATCGCTACCTATTACTGCTGGTCCAGCCGTACCCTTATTTGCACAGAAGAAAACTACTGTAGGTGAACAGAGAACCATGTCCCAGAGTATAATGAGAGGAGGACATAATGAAAGTGCTTGAATAGTCTCTCCTGTGGGACAGACCTTTGACGGATCAAGATCATTGTTAGACCTTAGTCCATTTGTAGCACTTCCAGATGCTATGGCAGGGCCAAACGATAGCCAGAGTTTGAAATTGTTGACACCGCAGACCCTGAATGTAGTTGCACAGCAGGTGCCACCAGTCCAAGCAAGTAAACTTTTGCTACAAGGATTGACAGCTCAGCAGTTGACTGAATGGTTAGACATGCTGAATACTCAGCAGAGTGCTCCTTAAGGAGAGGAGTGTTTGAATTATGCCAGCCTAAGCATGGAAGCAGGTGAACTCATTGAGGGAACTATGGGGGTGAACAGGTTAGAATTCTACATAGAGGCAGAATTGATATATTTGTGTCCAAAGATTACGAGGGAAGTGAGCAATGTGCATCAGAAATTTATAGACTTGGCAGAGAACTAAGGCATAGAAATAGAGAAAACAAAGCATTTGAAAAGGGAGTTACAGATTAGATTTTGAGGCTACAGATTTTGAACACATGAGCTTTGCTGGAAAGAAGGCACACCTTAAGGAATTGCTTCAAAGTGCCAAGACTTGGGGAGCCCTAGACAAGTGGGAAGGCAGATGGGTAAAGAAAAGCAACAAAGGAAAAAGGGATTCTGTGGAGCTGGCTGCAAACGTGCAGCGGGATAAAGATCCAGTGAAAATTTTACCAATGAGAGAGATTCCAGGGTGAAATTTTGTTCATGTCCCGTGGAGTAGAGTTGACATTCTATTGTTTACAAATGATTATCCACAATTGAGAGAGAGACAGTAGAATGGTATCAGCAGACAGACAGGTTCGTGAAACTTGCAAAGTGCCTATGGGAGGACTTGAACACATTACTAGAGATAGTGGTTCCAGCTGATCTGTGTATTGAGTGTAAGAGGAGTATAGATTGGTCAACAAGTGAACCAGAGAGAGACAAGAATACAGGTGCACCATCTCCTGAGGTAATGAAATATTACTATAAGGTGATTGAATTCTTGAAAACGAGAATTTCGCCCAAGAATATTAATTGGTAGAGGATTGACAGGACAACTCAGGAACCAAAGGAGTCAATACATGCATATTATGAGAGATTGTTGCAGGCATTTACGCATTACAGTGGTACAGAAACAATTGAGGCGAAAGACACGTTCCACTTTGTGTTCAGATTTGTGGAAGCATTGAGACCTGAAATAAGCCAGATGATTAAGAGTCATTTGATTTGCTGACAAGCAAAGTCGATTGATGAGGTGTTGCAGTATGCGAAATACTGAAGTGATGAGATTGAGTTGAAGCAGAAAAATCTGAAAGAGAAGGCGATGGTGATGCAGATTAAAGCAGAGCAAACGGGAGTGCAAGGGAATTTTCTGCAGCAGTTACCGTAGCAGCAGCAGGGAAACATGATGTTTCAGCCACAAATGAGAGGTAGAGGTCGCAGAGAAAATATGACTCATGGTTCATACAGGTACTGTAGGGGTTCAGAATGATGTGCAGGGAATGAAGAAATTATTGCCATGTCACGTTTGCGAAGCCATTAGACATTGGAAACTGGAGTGTCCAATGATGGTGCAGGAAGGTGTCGTTCAGCAGAGTAATTACCTCACTTCATTCCAGAATGTGACAGGACCGAGAGAGAGAGAGGTCGTAATCCAAATTTTCAGAATAATATGAATCAAATGCAGAATTTCCAACCCATGCAGCAGGTGCAGAAGCCACGTGTACAAATGACACAGTTGCAGCCAGTGCAACAGCAGGTTCCCATGGTACCTAGACAACAAATTCAAATACGCCCAGCCCCACTGGAACAGTAACAGATGATGCTTTCTCAATAGGTCACAGGTCAGAGACTTAACCAAAGTAATAACACAGTGCATCAATTCCTGTTACACAATGAGAATTGATTAAATGATGATTGGATGAGCAACGGTTCAGATGAGGAGCCAGGTGTGCTTGCAACTTTGTTAGAAGTAGATCAGAGAGGTCCCTATGTGAAGGGAAAGGTTATGGGTCACAGAGTTTCATTCTTGATTGACACTGTAGCTACACGCTCTACAGCGAGAAGTGCAGAAGTTCAGAATTTACCCCTTTCAGGTGGAACAGTTCAGATTGCAGGAGTGGTGAATCAATATTTGACCAACCCAATTACAGAGCCGGTTCAGGTTAAAATTGGCAACTTTCAGGTATAGCACAAATTCATAGTCTGCAATTCACGTCCGGTATCCCTACTGGGAAGGGACTTGCTGTGTAAAAGAAAGTGTTCACTTACTTGTTCAAATGGTAGAATTGAGATTCCGAGGAATGGTGATGATGAAGATGACCAAGCCCCAAAGATAGAGGGGGAAAACTATAAATGAGGAATACCCTCTAATTGAATTTTTCCCAATGTTCACAGTGAAAGAGCTTCATCCTGATTTGCATGGAACGGTTAAGGAGAAAGTGTGTAATTTGACAGCAAAAGAAATAGGTCTGATAAAGGGAGTTGACAGTTAAAGTTACAGTGAAGCCGAATGCAGTTTTTCCTCAACTTCCGCAGTACTCCATGCCGCAAGACGTCTTGTGAAGGTTGCCCAGATAATTGCAGACTTTGTAAAGCCAGGAGTTTTAAAGGAAGTATTCAGCAGTCCATGTAATTCACCAATAATGGGTTTGCAAAAGCCCTGTGGGAAAGTTCGAATTGTCCAGGATTTGAGAAAAATAAAGATTATGGTCAAATGTTGTCCAGTGGTGCCAAATCCATCCATGATAATGTTTCAGATTCCATGTGATGCTGAGTGGTTCACTGTCATTGATCTGTCACAAGCCTTCTTTTCTGTACCTCTTCATGAGGATAGCCAATTTCTCTTTTATTTCAAATTTCTGGATCGAGTTTATTGCTGGTGCAGAATTCCTCAAGGGTTTTCAGAGTCACCTTCCATATTCAATCAGATCTCGAAAAAGAATTTAGTTTCACTGGAATTGCTTTTCCAATTGACCCTTGGTGCAGTACATTGATTACTTGCTGATTGCATCCAAAACAAGGGATGAGTGCAAGTATGATACAATTGCCCTGTTGAACCATTTGGGAAAGAATGGTCACAAAGTGTCTCTGCTTAAATTGCAGTACTGTCAGAAAGTATTGAAATTCTTGGGTCTCCAGATTGAGAAGGGTTCAAGAAAGATATCCAGAGAAAGGATTAGAGCCATATTGAAGATAAATCCCCCGACCACACAGAGAGATGTCAGAATGTTTTTAGGGATGGTGGGCTATTGTTGCCAATGAATTCCAAATGTTTCAGTCATTTTGAGACCATTGCAGAAGCTGAGTCATAAGGAAGTCACTGATCCCATAGTGTTAGACCAGGCTGGAATTAAAGCGTTCACTGAATTGAGAGAGAGTCTGTGCAAGGCTCCAGTGTTGGGTATGCCTGATTACACTAAACCTTTCACATTGTTTTGTCATGAGCATGATGCATGTCCTTTGTCTTGACACAGGTCCATGGAGGTGTAAACCGCCCAGTAGCGTATTTTTCAGCTACCTTGGACCCAGTTGCAGCAGCCTTACCAGGTTGTTTGAGCACAGTTGCAGCAGTTGGTCAAAGCCTTACACAGTGTGAAGGCATATTGATGGGTCATCCCCTGACTGTATTGGTCCCTCACTCTATTGAGATTTTACTTACCAGGATGAAACCCAATATTTGACTGGTGCGAGGTTGACCAAATATAGAACGAGTATTCTAGGGTCACCAAATGTGTCATTGAAAAGATGTACAGTATTGAACCTGGCAACCTTACTTCCAAATGAAAATGTTGAAATTGAGAAGATGGAAGATGTTGAGCATGATTGTCTTGAAGTAACTGATTTGTGCACCAAACCGAGACCTGACATTAGAGATACCCAATTGGAAGAAAATTACCAAATTATCTTTGTTGATGGTTCTTGTCAGAGACAATGCAGGGACACTGAGAGCAGGATATGCTGTGTGCACAATTACTGGTATTTTGGAAGCTTCTTGGCTTCGAGGAGTGTATTCTGCCCAATTAGCGGAACTGGTAGCCCTTACTAGAGCGTGCCATGTTTCTGCTCAACTGAAAGTTACTATCTATACAGGTAGCCAGTATGGATTTAGAATAGTCCATGATTTTGGCCAGTTGTGGTCACAGAGAGGTTTCATGGCGCATTGACCTGTATATCATTCAAAGACAAGTGAGAACTGTTATCTGAAGAAGACGAAACCTGTCCAAGCTATGCTTTGAGAGTAACTGACACCTTGGAGGAATTGAAAATGTTGCAGAATAATACTGACAGGAAGGAAAAACGTTCATGGAGCAAAATGAAATGTGTGCAAAGACAAGATGAGTTGTGGGTTTCAGAAGAGGGTCAATTAGTTTTGCCAAATAGTCTGTTGTCTCATCATGGTCAAGCACATATTGGGAGGGATGCAATTATTCGATTGTTCAAACATGATTGGTTTACCCAAAGTTTAGACAAGTTGCTGAAGCAGTTTGCCATTGTTGCATCATTTGCCAACAGTTGAATGCGTAGAAAGTGGCAGTGGTTAATTTGAGCCATCCTTATGGGCCGAGCCACGAGGTTGCCAGCGGTGCCTGCAAATGCACTTGTCAACATTACAGACGATATGGTGTTGGACTACTGCAAAGGTCTGGCTGATGTGGCTCGCTCTTTCTCCCAGCAAGTGGAAGCCACCACACTGCCACCGATCCATGACCCAGGGCACAATCTGAGAGCTGGAGATTGCGTTGTGATCTGGAGACATGTGAGAAAAACGTGTTTGGAGCCTCGTTGGGAGGGACCGTATAAGGTAGTTCTGACAGCTACTACAGCTGTGAAGTGCGCTGGAGTTCCAAAATGGATTCATGCCAATCACACAAAGAAAGTGGCATGTCCACTGGAGCATGAGGAAGAGTTGTTGAGAGTATCAACAACAGTGAGACGAGTCTCAGGGCCGGAAAGAGAACAAAGAGGAACTGAGACCGGATCTGAGCCCGTTGAGGATGGTTCAGTCACTCCTGTGAGAGACAAAGGAGAAGCCCTCCATGAGGGTGACGGAAAGCCCATCTCAATTGAGACAGCAGGGCAGCTTAGTCAGAGGAGGGCTTTCCCAGAAGCAGATGATCTTGAGAGACAAACAGAGCAACTGCCAGACCCAGAGGGGAAAGTAGTTGAGGTGGATCAAAGCCATTGTGATCTGGCTCCTCCTGAACCGATTGCAGGTCCATCAAGAGAAAACACCGCAGAACAAGGAGAAGGTTCAAGTTCAACTCTGAAGAGAACACTGTCAACAGGTCCACTGAAAGGAGATAAGTGGCCGGAGTCGCAAGTAGAAAAGGGAAAAGGAAGTGGTTGTTGAGACAACAATCGAGGAAGATCTAGATACAACAAGGAGAGAAGATCTAAGTGAAGGAGAATTGAATGGTAATCAAAAGTTGAAAAGAAAGAGAATAGCAAGTCGAGGAAACACAGGTCCTAAATGGACGTATGCAACTACAAGTGAGTGGGAGCAAGAATGTTTATCTTTTTGTTTTGATAGAGACATTACGGGTCAGTATTTTGGTACTTGAAGGAAGCTGATGAACTGACCTGTTGAAACAATCTGAGAGAACATTTTTGAGAAAAGAGACCATTGAAAGTAACAGGAAGAGACCTTGATAACCTGATTTTGACGAGCTGCTTACCGATTTTGACAAGGGGTCCTGGAAGTGAGACTGAAAGCTATAAATAACTGCTGAAAGAAGAATTATCTGTTTTTGATTTTTGCTGCAGTTGTTTCTAAATTTTCTTCTGATTCTTTACAGATCATGAGTAACATTAGCCAGCAGGATAAGAATACTAAGCGCTGTAAATATATGATTATTGGTTTGGCGATTATGTGTGGGATAGTCTTTGTGGTATTGATTGTGAGTATGTCTGTTCTTGATAAGAGTGAAGCCAACCATACTTCTGCTTTTGAGACAACTACTTCACTAACGGCAATAGAGATGTTTAGGTTAGATGAGAAGTATTTGCATGGGGATACTAATGCCAAGGAGAACTTTATTCTAATGTCTTCTACTGCTTATTGAGTGAATATGATGAGACAATGGATGCAAGGAATTGTGTGTACACCGATTCCTTCATCAGTTAAGGAAGGAGTTACATATCATAGCTTGCCATTAACCTATAGAATAAACTGTAGTCTGCTACTACCAAGGTTTTATAACCAGGAGTACATACAGTACTTTTATTCAAACTATGATATGGTGCTATCGTTTGTTCCTATAATTAAGTATTGGAGTAGAATAGTTAGGGATAATGACATAGTAATAGAGGGTTCTTTGAACCTATATTGACGTTTAGCACAGCTTATGCTCACAGGAACAATCTCACATGCTTGCTTACACCTTTGGAGAAAAGCTTCTTAGATCACACAGATAACAGGAGAAATGCATTGAAGGAGAAGTAAGAAAAAGGCTTAGAGAAAAGGAATTACAGGAATGATTATGCTTATAGTGCAATTAAAATGCAAGGGAAATTAGCTTTAGATGCGCAACACGGAGGGAAACTTTGTATATACAGGCCTAAATCATGCACTGACACTATTTGCGGGAACAAGTGAATGTAAGCATGTGTTTTTGTTTCAGAGTAAATGTACTTTTATGTTGAATGGACAGAACCCGGCGATTCCTGGAATTTATTATATCTATGGTCTTAATGCTTATTACCGTCTTCCAAGAGGATGGTATGGGACGTTATTTGGGGATAGTTTTCAAAAGGATTTATCAAATGGATGATTTGAAGAAATTTCTGAAAGTGACTAAATTACATCATATGAGGAGGGGGTCCTCTTCTGGTATAATGGGAAATATATTTGGAGCAGCGATTCCTTCAGTGGGAGTCATTCTGAATTCGATAATGATTCGAAAGTTGTCTACTATTGTGGATAACATGCTGACTAATTTTTCAGGGGCCATACTCCTGATAGATACTGAGCTAGCTGCTGATAGAGCTATGACTCTTCAGAATCGTCTTGCTTTAGATATTCTTTTAGCGAAGGATGGTGGAGTCTGTAGAATGATTAATTCTAGGCATTGTTGTTCATATATTCCTGATAATAGTAGAGAAATTAGAGGTTTAATTACTAATCTGACCAATGAACGTGCTGCTTTGAAAGAATTGAAAAAAACAGAGGTTTGGGAAAAGGTTGGCAAAGGTTTTACTTCAGTGGGAAATTGGCTCAGCAACATTTGGAATGGGATATTATTAAAAATCTTGCAGGGGATATTAATTATTGTGGTTTGTCTAATTAGAATATGGGGATTATGTAAATTATGCAAAAGGATTGCATTGAAAAGAATAATCAGAGGAGGGAAGAAAAGGGAAAAATAGTACAGATAAAATTCAAAAAGGGAACAAGAGCATAAAGGGATTGAATTTACAGAATTTTAGCTGATGCAAACATTTGTGGGTGGTAGTTAGTATAATGACACATTTAGCATCAGAGGAGGGATTGCAAGCGCAGGTGTATTAATAAAAATTATTGATAAGTGTTCATGTATTCTGAATAAGGGGTTTGTATAGAAAATATAATATAGAAAAATAATGCATGCATTTAAAAATGTGATTATGAAGAGTGGCCACCAATGTTCACAAAGTGTACTTATTAGTTGTTTAATATTGTGAAATGATGAATATATGTTTGTCTAATGTAGCAATATGTTATATTAAGGGTTATGCATTATGTGCTAGGTTTATTAGTTGTAGGCCTTAATTTAGCAAAGGTCTTGGCCTACTTCTCAGGCCTCGTGTCAAAGCTGTATTTCTTAATGTTTAATAAATGGCTGTCCTAGAGAGTTAAACTGTGATTTTCCATATTGCATTGTTTAAATGTGGATTTGGGAAATAGTTTTAGTAGTTTAACGACACTGCACAGGGAGAAGAAACGTTCATTGCCCATTTTTCTTGCTGGCCAAAAGGTATTTTCTTGTGCGCCTTGACAAGAGACATGCTTAACTTTAATGCTTAAAGACTTTGCATTTTCTGAACTTTGAAGCTGAATTCTGATGCCTTGCTGATCGACTGATGTCCTGAAGACAAAGACTGACTCTGCTTTCTGATCCGCATTGAGGATAGGTATAATGAATTAGACTGTTGATCATCATGCATATTTGCTTTTCATTTCTAGGTACCAACTGCACTGTTTTGATAAAGCCATAGTTACATGTTTTATCAAATTGGTGTTGCTAAATTGTTTTGCATGAAGCCAAACATGCTGATGCTAATCTGACGATAGTTAAGGATCCTCACTACTGAAATTGTGCTCTTAGAGAATGATCTTTGATGAATGTCTCTGCTGAATTTGAATGTATGTAATTACTTTGACGTGGTTGACTTTGTTATTAATTTGTACCATAACCTTAGAATATGTTGTAGTTCAGGCTTTGACTAGATTACGTTTCTTCTGCCACTTTGGACGGCCAGTATTGTTTCTGTATGTGTTTCATTTGATTTGGAGATTAATCTACATGACCATGGCATTGTTAATATAGGGAAAAGAATGTTCTAACTTTTACTTAAAGGTGTGGTTATTCATGACTAAAAGATCATGGTGTGTGACAATTACTGACTCCATTGATTATCACTGTTATTGATTGTGCTGATTATCGATGTTGTGTATTGGTGAATGATTATTGATTTACATGTACTGGAGCTATAGTAAGATCATCTTAATTACGAGTCAAAAGGTTCATCGACCTATTTGCATCCTCTTGTAAGTTTACTTATTAAGGTCTGACATGCTAACACAGGCGAGCAACATATGGACACATGCAACCAAACAGCATGCACACAATGGCACCAGTGGTGTAACATTAATCCCCTGCTGCCCCCCAATGCTAAGGGGGAGCTTCCAGCACCATGGCCCATCCTCAGCACAGCCTGCACTGTGCATGGGTGGCGGTCCCTTGGACTGAGAGTTCCTAACTGGATCAGTGGGATTGGGGGAGCCTCCATGTAGTTTGCAGGGGGGCACCTCAGGTTTCGTTATGCCACTGAATGACACCTACAGACGCCTATGTTTTTTTTTTCTACAAAGTTCTACAGACGGAGTGCACAAAGACTAATAAATATAAGTAATCAATTCAATGCACACAGACCAATAGTCAAACACCAAGAGACAAGGTGTTATGTAATAGTGGACAGGAGGATGATGTACAAAACGAGCACAAGGTCATGTGGATCAGACAGCATATATATATATATATATATATATACACACACACACACATGCACTGTGTGTCCCATTACAGTAGCACCTGTACAAGTACCAGAGTGCAAAGAAAACAAGCATTGACAAAGCCAGTAGGTCTTGGTTTTGCCAAAGGTGTTTAGCTATGGTGTGCAGCATTTCCAATGCTGTGCAGCATGGCTAATGTTTAAAAAAAACAACAACAACAAAAAAAACCTTGGCAGTGCCATCAACATCATTATGTAGGGGTCTGCACTATGCATGTTTCTGCCTACAAAATGACGTGTGCTTTCTTCTTCCTTTTAGTTACTAATCAAAGTTGGATCCGTAACTAAAAAGAACATAAATTGCACAAAAACAAAAGCATCAGAAATGTGGTAGCAAGACAAAAGAGTGCAGGAGATGTAGATGAAACAAGAGGGGGGCCGATGTAACACAGGGGAGGAGGACACTGAAGCAACACAGAAGGGCAGGGGGGATGGGGATGAACACAGGGGTTGTTGTAAAGGAGGTGAGGGCAACAAGACAGAGGGCACAGGAAAGCAATGGTGAGACGCACATAAGCAAACACAAATGGGATGGGGTGGGGTGAAGAACTTGGGTGACAGCGGGCAACATGGATTGCAAACAGAAGTAAATGATGGAGACAGAAATAACACATGCACACTCATGCAGTGCTCAACACAAAAGAAACAAGTAGTGCTTAAAAAGAAAGCAGTGGAAGGAAAGGTGCAAGCCGACCCAAGCATTAGTAAAGAGGCAATGCTCGATTGTAGGGACAAACAATATTGACAAACTGGGACAAGAAGAAAAATCAGGCAAATGAGTGTGACAATGATAGCCTGTCAATGGGGAACAATGGGCAGGCTGCAAGACCCTCTGTACTCTTAATAATCCACAATATGCCTTGCAAAAGACAGCACATGCACTATCCAGTAGGCTCGACCTAAAAATGGTGAGGCAATAAGCTGCCAACACCTGACACTTTCTAATACATTCAATGTTTTTTTAAGGAGGCAGAAAGCTATTTCTGGGTAGATAGTGGGGGCCACAAGTACTAAAAATTCTGTTTGCGACTTCTTCATTGCAAATCTTTGTGATCCGCAATTAGGATGTTATAGACAGCAATGTACTGTGTCTCCGACACATTTAGCGATTCCCAGTGGGCAGCAAATGGAACTATCTCATCAATATTCACAAGGTAGGTCGCAATTTGCGACCCATTGGGAATGGTCTGAACTCACAGGGATGGTCACCGTTTCCGTGACTGCTTTTTAAATAAAGCAATAGAAATATTTGTTCTTCTTAAAGTGTAGTCCGAAATGAAAAGTTTTATTTTCAGTTTTACAGAGTGGGACCACTGCCTGCTCTCAAAAAAGTTTTGCACCCACATTCACAAAGGGGAAGGAGTCCCTTGGAGATCCCCTTCCATTTGCGAATAGGTTAACACCAACTGGAAGTTGGCGACAAACTGCAAATGTTTTGCGACCCCATTCAGGTTGCAAAACATTCATCCATCCCCCTGCGAGTCACTATTAGGAAGGGACACTCTTAACACGCCCTTTCTTAATACTAAATCGCAAACATATTTTGGGGTTCGGTAATTGGTTACTGAATTCCAAAATAGGGTTTGTACATACCTAAATGGTTTTTTGCGATTGCACACTGCCCGATTCTGCGAACAGGACCGTTTATGTACATGCAGCCCTAGATTTGAAAATTACAGTTTATAGAGGCACCTGGATAAGCAACAGGGAGACGTAGATAGATAAGTACAGATTACACACACAGCAGACCTGACCCCAACACTTCAAAGTCCTAAGCTCAAGCAAGCAGCCTTAGAGGTATATACATTCCACTCCTTGAATAGCTTTTAAGATAGTTAATATAGTTACTGTGCTTACAGGAGACACGTAAAAAAAAGTCGCGTTAATATGGTTCCTAACACGACCTCCTTCCAACAACTAAATGCAAAAAATAAAATTGTCTTTAGCTAAAGCATAAAAAAAAAATCTAATTCTGCCGTCTACCACCTTACACCTTAATAAGTGATTTAAGGCCGCTGAGCTCCTCGTCTTCATAAGATACTAACATGCTTCTTTGCCACTCATCAAAGAGAGGTTCGTGCAAAATGCTGAATAGTGTGCCAGACCCCTTCTGCGTTCCAAAGCTCCTAGAAACGTTTTTTGTTTCCTTGCAGTCAGTTCTGGACAAGATAACTTAGCAGAAGAAACACTGCTACACAAAAAACCCATACATCAACATTTTAAGGACCTTTAGAAAACCGAAATTAGAAGCAGGACCTCCGGCCCCGCCTGCCTGATGTTATCGAAGCTGCTTAGTCGAGGCTTTTCCTCTCAAGTGAACCACACGCGCTCTTCTTCGCGAGGCTGCGGTTTTTCTGAGTATTCAGAGGTTGAAATGGTATCTTGTTTTGCCCGGCTGTAAAAGCATGTGCGGGTAAAATGGCCGCCACTCTTGGTACCTCCACCCCAGCCTGTCCCACCCGTCGGGCGAGGTTAGGATACCGATCCCTACTTCTGGTAAGGTTATAAATCTTTCGTTTCTAACGGCTGTAAATAACGGATGTTATTACTACTCACTTTCATAGTACTCATTTTACCGACCTCGTAAGATTATAAGGCTTAGTCAACCTTGTCAGAAGATGTGGCCTGCAGATCAGAACGTTTAGCTACGAGAATTCAACTCAATAAGCCATCCTGCAGGTAAAGCCCTCGTTACGGGGACCAAGGTAATTCCGACAGGGGCAGCCGCAGTAGTTACCTATCTGATTTGGAATTACAACATTTTAAACCTCACCACTTTTTCATTTGGAAACTTCATCTGCAAAGCCTCTGAGAGAAAAATAGTGAATTACCAGACGAACAGGATGCGCAAGTATCGATTGCCCTGATAAACCCTCTTATTGGAAGTCAGCCTCACAGTACACTTTCCTCTGTTCCCAACCTCAAAGTTACAGATTCACACAGTATTAGTAGCTATAGGGATGTGGGCATTATGGGGCAAAGAGGTCACTCACTATGAGGCCGTGAGTACGGACTCCGAGTTTGTGTTTGTTGGAACCTCAGCAGACAAGACCTGACATAATGGAAGCATTGTCGCTGTTCTCTACCCAATCACCATATCATATTTGTGTATACATGTGAACGTTTTCCCCGGACAAAGACTGACAACACATAACTGATTGGTTATGCTGCAGAAGTAACATGTTTTGATAAGTTTACAGAACTTTACAGTATATTTGATAATGCTTTGTTACACAGATGCAACGTGCTAGAGATTTGTCTAATTCCTCTCTATTGGGACTAATATGTCTCCTGCATGGTATATGGGTGTGAACCCCTGCCCTGAGTGACCCAACTGCTTGTGAAGTTGATACCTTGACCTGTTAGTGGCCCAGTTAATATGCTAATCAGCAGCTTGCACCTGGCCCTGGTAATGCCAAGGTCCAGAAATGGTTATGTGGCCTTGAGGGGTGCACTTAGAATTCCCTCTTTTGTTGAAAAGGAACTATTGTCCGTGTCCTGGGTTGCTGACATGAACTGAAGGTGTCCGCAAACAGACTTTGAGGAATTAATAGTCATAATCAGATATTTTTCCTGTGTCTGAAAGAAGTGTGGCCTACTGGCCCCACTCAGTTAAAAGTTCTGCTTCAGTGTGGCACACAGAAACTTGCACTGACATTCAGATTACATATGAAGTGCACGTGTACCTTGTGTACGTGTGGTGCATACATGGCAGCTGAGACTGAATGCAATGTGAACATGTTTGTTGCGACCAGTGGGATCCATTTTGGATGGCCATCGATTTAGTATGGTACAGGATGGATGACTGATACAGCTTCCCACAAACAGTGGATGTTTCTTGCTTGCACTCCTGAAGCTAGATGGTCGGGTCCAGAGACTGAAGTGGGGGAGAATGAAGATAGGGCTGCCCTTAGAAATTACATGAAGACCTCATAGCAACTGATTGCGGATTAGATTTTCCTGAGCACTGCCATTTGGTGGATAGTAGGGGACAGGCAGTAAGTCAACAGATTCTGCTAAGGTGAACAAGTTTCAAGCCTGGGCTGACTATATTGTCTGTCCCTGAATACTACTTCAGGAAGGCTGATGAGAGCCAGATGCAGGGTCTTCACACGTCATTGTGCCCATGCTTTGGATACTCCTGTTTAGAGCGAGCATCATCACTAGCTGCTGAGAAAGTTGCCACCATGCACAAAGGCTAAGTCAGCACTACAATCAGAAAAGAACATTTGAATTTGAACCACCCCAAACCGGTTCCAGAACATGTGACAGTCAAACAACACCCCTTGTCTGGAAAATGAGAAGAAAAGTGAGACTTGCTTCCAGTTCTAAGTTCTACTTGGCCAAGCAAGTGCATGTTTTGAGAGTACTCTGATTGCTGCTGTGAGACAAGGGGTGATGTCTGTATGACAGACAGTTTCCTTAGTGAGTCTATGCAACTTGTTGGAGAAGCTGTGGATAGGCCTAGTACCAATAAGCATTTCTATCTTCTCGGGGATGGAAGGAGAGTGCTGAACTTGCATGTGGAAAACTACCCAGGAGGAGAAACTCAGCAGTGTTTCTGGTTTGTGGAACATCTATAAAATGTTGACTGCTAAGTGGGAGCATCACCAGGACAAACCTTTGCATGAGGGGATGTCCAATCTTCTGGAGAATAGTTCTTGTGGTGAAATGCATGTAGAACTGTTTGGCCAATCAACAACTTGCCATCTGGCATCCTGCAGCTGAGGGAGTGGTGCTGCCAACATGCAGTGCATCCTTGGAGGAGCCAATGTCACCCTCAAGGCAGGAGATTTGCCCTGGCTCAGCTCTTGAACATGAGGACCCAGCAGTCCTGCCGAGGGCAAACATCTGTCGGACTGAGCACCCATCAGATCAGTTGGGGAGGAGGGATGCAATTTCCAAAGATAAGCATACGCCAGTCTGGCATGCCACACTGATGCCTGCAGCAGTTTAAGTAAAATGACCTGGACTGCCACAATGGTTAAGCAAAGCCAAAGAAGTTACCAACAGTATTGACAAACATGTACCCCCCACCCCCAGCACTAGCAACCACTCAGAGCAGGCAAGGACCAGATATTTCTGAGGTAGAGAAGGTTTTACCTGAAACCCCACTAGTCCCTGCGGTATTCCCAGAAGTGAAGTTATTTAATTTGTCCATGAGCTGTTGGGTCTCACCATGGGATCTTTTTATTTCCTCTCTCATGTTTTTCTTTTCATCTAGGGTAAGGGTTAACTGTTTTGCATTTCGTCCATGAGTGCCGCAAAGCCATTAAAATCTAAACCTTCAGCCCTTCTGCTCGGGTGAAAATAAGTATTTTTAGGCACTTTAATCTGTCAGAAGATTACCCATTAAATCAAACTTTTCCAGGAACAGATGCCTTTTACCCAACTCCCTCCAACAGATGGGTGCTCAGACTAACTGATTATCTGAACACTGCATCTGCTAGGGGGAGAGGGGAATGGGAATAGAAAAAGTCAGACCACCTCCAGATCCATTTACAGCCTGTGTTTCCCACTTGAAGATAGGATATTCAGTGTGTGTTTCTGAAAACCTGCACCTTTCCTCTTATTGGGATTTCTTTAAAGGAAGTTGTTGGAAGAAGTAAAAAATTCAGCTTCTTCAAAAGGGAAAAAGTAGCTGGTGTGCACACCGTAACAAGAAAAATAATTAATTACTCAAAACTGGAAGAATTCTGTATGAAACGAAGCGTCTCAGGAACACTGCTCATTCTCCTCAGGATGGGAGTTGAAGTGCAGGGCTCCCAGAGAGAACAAGCTGGAGGGAAGCTTCAGCACAAGACTAAGGCTGGAACACTAGAGCGCTGTCCTCACAAGGATTTGCAGCCACCATCTTGAGTGGCAGTTAAACCTGAAGAAGTTAGTTCTAAGAACAGCCTTCGCAAGAGCCACCGGGAGTGAGGATGCCGCTGAAACCAATGTGGGTACAAGGAAAAGGGGAATCGTTTTTGCTGAGGGAAGAACTTAACAACTCTGGCAATAGTTTTCCTGACACTGCCATAGTGACCTGAGCGGGCCTAAGCCCCGACTGAGGACCAGCACCAGGAGCATCGCAAACCCCCCCACACCACCACTTTTGGGGAGGATCACAAGAAACTTACCAGCATTGGAGGAGCATAGAGGACCCACCTTCCCAGGCGCTGCCTGTGCAGGACTGAATGTGAGGAACTTAAGGACACCCGGCCACTGCCCTTCCTGGTCGCATGTCAGCAACTTACTGGAAACAGCGCTTCAGGTCCAGCACCCATGAACAGGGACTGCAAGGAGACTCCAGTCACTCAGATCCTGCTAGTGCTGGTAAGACTGACTTACAGGCCAAACGGCACCAGGGAATTCGACTGTTATATAGCACTTTGGCACTGGAACACTTTTGACTTTCATAAACAGTTGGAGTAGGGCTCCTGGGACTTGGACTGTTGGCGGGGTTTAACCAGAGGGTTGCCTACAGTGAATGGGAAACAATAACTACTGCTAGCGAAAGGGGAGTGGGACTCAGGGATCTGCCTATAAAAATCACTAGAGCTCTAACCTTAGGGGAATGTGTGTTTGGTTTATGTCAAATTTTATTTTGTGTTTGAATATGAATAATCCTTTTTTTTCATAGAAGCAAGTATTTGTATTTGACCAGACAATCATTATTGCTGCTGCTGAATGGATTTTGAGTTGTGAGCCTGTGTTCTTTCCTGTGTGCTTACCTCCACACCCAAACTCACAAACCCTTGGACTGCTCGACCTTTGCTACCACTGAGACTGAAGTGATGAAGGGTTCCATGGCCCAGTTGCTCAGGATCCAATGTAAGTCAGAGCCCGGGACTTCGGGAGCAAAAGGCATCAATAACTACTGTTGGACCACAAAGCTCCTGTTTTTCCCCTCCAAGACCCTCTGAACGGGGGTTTTGACAAAAACAGTAGTAGACACTCCTAAATTTTGTTGAAAAAGGAGCTATTGATATTGAAGCCTATACATCAGGCTGAAGTAAATGATCATTCAGGAGTGAATGTGTATGTGATACCAGCTGGGTACAATAAAAGTGAGGGGGAGTAGGGAGTTTTAGTAATTTTTTCAAACATTTTGCATAATATGTTTATTGAGGGGCTACAACCTGTTGATGATAGAGACTCTTACCTATGTACTCTCTTTCACAATATATGTTATTTATATACATACATACACACACACACACACACACACAGACACATCATTCTAACTGCATTGTATGTATTTTAAGAAGTCTCAGGGACATAAAAGACTTAGGCCCTCCTTCTGAACATGGTGGGATACACCGCCGACAACTGTGCTGACGGTCGACCGAAGACCGCCAGTGGCAGCAGTAGGCACCCTGCCATATAATGATGCCTGGAGCCTCATCACCAGTGATGGCGGTGAGGGCCGCCAGGCGCCATGCTGGTGGTTGGTGGCGGGGGTGGATGCTGCTCCAACCTCACCGCCACGTCAGCCAGACACTGCCACACCTATAATGATTCAATCATAGGTGTGGCGGTGTATGGAGACGCAGCGATGCCAGCGGAGCAGCATCCTAGGAGCCCGTTCCCTCCCAGAGCAGCACCACAGAACAGGTAAATGCTGCCCGAGAGAAAAGGGGGGGGAGGGAGATGAGTGAGTGAATGCGTGCATGGGGGTGTGTGTGTGTGTTTGTGAAGGGAGGATGTGTGTCTGCATGTATGAATGTGTGTGTGTATGTCTATATATGGGTGCATGTGTGCATGAGTGGGCATGTGTGTGGATGTGTGCGTCTATGGAGGGGTGGGGAGTGTGTGGGGGTGTCGGTATGTGTGTGAATGAGTGTGGGTGGGAGGGTGTGGATGCATGCATGTGTATTTGGGAGGTTAGTGGGGCCTACAGGGAGATCGCGGGAGGAAGGGGATGATTTTGGATTGCCTGGGGGGTATTTGGGGGTTGTGGTAGTGGGGGAGGGCCTACCGTGTCACATACTGGTGACAGGAATAAGTATTCCTGTCACCAGTATGTTTTCCGCCAGGGATTACCTGGCGGGGTATCCCGTCAGGAAATCCCTGGTGGAAATGGGATCATTATCCCACCGGCAGTCTATGCTCGACCGTCGGGTCGACGGTGGCTACCTTCGGCCCGGCGGTCGAATCAGGCCTGGCAGTAGGTGCTAGTGAACTGTCTGCATTGCTACTATCATCTTTATATGGCAGTCGTGCACCGCCACGCCATCGGCAGTAATGACCTCCACCGCCGGCTGAGCGGGCTTTCCCTTCTTGATCAAAATGACCACCAAAATCTGCTAGCACTTAGGCTCTCTTGCTCAGTCACCCCACTTGCCAAGAGGTGCCTCATCCAGTCCCTGTGCCACTGGAGGGAGAAACTGGCATACCAGAGTGAAAATCCACACACCAGAGCCGAGTGGCAGAAAAATCGATGCAGCATGTGTTCCGCAGCTGAAAAATCAATGCAGCGCAGGTAAAAATGACGCATGACCAGCTCAGCGCAGATTCATCACTGCAGTGCGTCCGGATTTTCCACACATCATCCCTGGGTGAAAAAATCTTCAACATCACCGCACAGACCCAAAGCTGCTCGTCTGGAAATCGATGCATCGCTTACCCGGCAGAGAAAGAATCAATGCATGGCCTTACTTGTGAGTAGGGAATCAACGCATTGCTTGCTTTTCTGATGCACACTCGCCCATGCATCTTTATTTTTGATGCATACCAGGTACTTTGTGCTAAAACAACACATCCAATTTCTATGGATTAAGACTATTTTTACATTACAATTCATTTCTTTGCTTGTGTATGTTGGATGTTTGTTGTTTTGGTCTTGTTTGATTTAGATAAATATTGGCTACATTTCCAAACAGGTATGGAGTCATTCTGTGGTGTTTTTACTTTATTACTGTATGTCGTTGTGTATTTTGTGTAAATACTTTACACATTGTCTCTGAGATAAGCCTGACTTCTTGTCCTAAGCTACTAAGGGTGAGCGCAGGTGTTATCTGAGCTGTGTATCTCCCTTAGCTTGACTAGAGTGAGGGACCCTACTTGGACAGGTTGTAAACCGACTGTCAACTAGAGACCCCAGTTCTAACAGTGTCACAGAGTTCATTCAAGTCCCGGCAGCGTTTGTGAACAGGGGAAGGTTCATGCTTGATGTTTTGAAGTAGAACTATACAGTGCATCGGCAGTTAGATGTAAGGACCAGTTCTCCCAAATGGAAAGTGGAGGCTGAGGCGCCTCCTCTATCATCGGCCCATCTTCTGCCTTCCCATAGCTGCCTGATGTAGGGGTATCTGTGCATAGGTAGTTACTGCAGAGGTTTGTTGAACTTGGGTAGGTAAGCTTTTCGTACTCTGCGTTCATTATAAAGTCAGAAGTCTTCTTGCTCTAGGATGGGGGTTGGGGGGGGGGCTAACAGCCCTGCAGGTTTAGGTACATGTCATTCACTCACCTGAAGCCAAGCCCATACATCTTGAAGGTATTTAAAATAATGTGATTTGCCATGGTGTATGATGTAATATAATTGGGTGCAAAGGCACACAGACTTTACTTTCAGTTTTTGTTTAACTTAAAATTAAACAAGTTTTCCTGTGAATTCCTTGTTCAGAACGCTGACCTAGGAATGCTCCATGTAAAGTGATCTTTAAATCCTAATTAGTTTTAAACATTGTTACAGGCCCAATGTGCAGTCCATTTATTTGTCAAGCTCTTTCCTCATTGGCATTTGCTAGTGGACTAAAGTTTAATAGTCCATAATTTTAAGGATCAAGTAAGTTTTTTAAGGTGAATGATTTAGAGGGTAAGGGGTTAGGAATGAAGGGTTAATGGTCAAGGTTGACTAGCAAAGAGTGAAAGGTTTAGGAGGGTGACAAATAATGGGTTTAAGGGTGTAGGGGTCTGTATTTAAGAGTTTGAGCGAGATGGGCTAAGGGGTGAAGTGTTTAGATTTCCTGTCCTGTGAAACTCACACTCTCCACTAACACTATCTGTCCACGCTATTGAAAGTTGGGTCATATTTTCCTGATGATGCTCCATCTGCTCTGCTAGCAGAAACCTTAGACGGCTCGACAGAGTACATGCCATCAATCTAAGTACCTCAGACTGTACACCCTGTTTATAAAGGACACTCAGAAATACTTTTGTTTGGGACCACCAGAAAAAGCCTGATAGATCAGAATAAAGAAAAATATATAATGACTATCATACCCTAGGTGTCAGCCCATTGATTTTTTATTTTTCAAATACAAACTCCTGCTTTGGAGTATGTTTTTGAAAAACAAAAAGTAACAGTCTCCTGAGTGGCCACAAGAAACACGAGAGCAATTCAGCAAACTTACAGAGCCTTCAGAGGATTCACCATGACTGAACAGTAAAATGGCAGGCTATAGTCCCCCAGGGCAGTGGAGTAAATGCATCCACTGCACGGGCTGAAAGCTTAACTGTATATGATGCTCTATGGCTTATTTAGTCTGCTAATAGTAAAGTATGAAGATTAAATATTCTGAACCCCATATTTAACATTTTCCATGCAAACTTAAAATGCAAACTTAAAATCACAAAGCTTGAGAAATGAGAAATGATCCTTACACCAATATCAAGACATCATTGAACCAATTAGCCATTCTCAACTTATTATGTTCAGCATTGTAATGCCACCTCACTAACATTTATTATAGATTGGTATTTTTATGTCTCAACTATCTCCTCCCAGCTTGGTGGACGTACCATAGGGAACTCTTATATACAGTTTCAATTTCTTTCAATAGAGTTTACCTAACTCTTTGACCTCCTGCAGGGTTGGGAGTGATTCTCTTTCTTTCCCTCCTATTTCCATTGTTTTCTGCCAAACATAATAACTCCCATACAAATTAGTTTCAAGACTTCTACTATCTCACCTCATGCATTCCAGCAATGTGAACTTACCTTGATCACCTCTGGTGAGAGATGGGCATGAGTGTCCTTAAGCCTAGAGATGGCACTGTGGCACAGGCCACCCACCACTGCCATTAGTGTGTTGAAGTTCTGAAGCTGTCGAAGTTTCTGAGGAGTCAAAAAATCAAAAAACTGAAATTACTTCGGCCATTTTACATGAACCTAGTTTGAAACTTGAACATTTTAAATGGAGAACATTTCAAATGGAGAGAGGAAGCGGAATCTGTAGTTGCATCGGATTATCAGTTTAAATTTAGCAAAACAGATACTGTTGGTCTATTTAGCTCCATATGCTTTTTTTCCCAAACAATTTCTACAGACCCTCTCCCATGCACTGTCTCTTTAGTGCCAGCGTTGCTTCACAGCATTTCTAGGACCACAGGCATGGACATGTTTGTGAGTGCTTCTTTCTCTCATCAATGTAGTACAACCATAGAAATAGAAACATTCACTGTGACAACCCCATGTAGTCTAGAGGCACACCTGAGATCTCATTTCTATGCCTCAGTGAGGGCCCTACTGCCTGGAAAACTCACTGTCAATTTGCTACCGCCTTAATGCCAGTTTGTCTTGTCTCACCAAGAGCAGTGGTGGCTGCTAATGCCAACCTCTTCATTCAGTTTTATGCGGCAATGTGCAGTATGATACTTCTTGTAATGCTACAACAGAATGATATTTCCAATTTTCTCTAAATATCTTTCTCTCTATATATATTCACTCAAAAAACAAAGTTTGCAGGTATTTTATAGTTAGGAAATAGAATTTAAAAAACAACAAAGAAATTCACTTAAAAAACACAAAGGTCACAGGGATGTTATAGTTAGGTTCTGAATTTACTTGCACAAAACCATAGAAATTAAGCAGTTCTAATTACCAGCCCTAACTATAACTTACACCCCCACAATGCACTGCTTATGACCTCACATATTACATCACTCATCACATGGTCAGTGGCATGACTGATGACATCATCCAATCTGCGTAAGTGTGTAAAAAGTTTGCATGAGTTAAGAATGCATTGGAAATTATTGCATAAGTTAAATGAGCACTCTTTTACAGCTATGGATCAGTAATAGTATTTGTAATGTATGACATCTGAGTGGATATGTGTGTGTCTCCATTTGTATGTGGATGTTTCTATGAGTGGCTGTACAGTTGGGTGACTGCCTGTGTCAGTAGCTGTTTTACTGAGTGAGTGCGTTTTTCTGTAACCAATACCGTCCCTTTAACCTTTGGTTTTTAAGTGAATTTTTATGTTTATGTTTTATGTTTTTTTTATGTAAAGTTATTTCAATTACTTTACGTCAACCCAACCACCTTCGGCCTGGCCCTACACCCAACACCCCATAACCTTTGGCCATGCGCAGCGGGGGATAGCCACAGGGTCTGGCTGAGAGAGAAAGAAAGAGATGGAAAGTTTTTTTAAGACTTTGATGAATGACATACTAAGACTGATATTTTAGGAGAAATGGAAAAGAAAAATGTATTTGTCATTTAAAAAGAGCGAGACCACCTTTGAATATGTACCTTGATCATTTGAAATTGGAAAGAAATTAAAGTAGGGAAATGATCACTGGATCACAGCCTAGAAATGTGTCCTTTTGTTTCAAAAAAACTCCTTCCATCCATTTTGACTACCTCTCAATTTTTAATATACCTCCTTCTCTTCCAGCCTCCTCCTGTGAGGTATTGCTGCTTGCTTTTAGAAAGCCCAGGTTGTGGATTTGGGTCACTGTTTTGTGTTTTGGGCAAGTGAGGATGTTAGCAACAGTGGCACTGACAGGGACCTGGGTTTGTCAAATGTGGAGATAAGATGGTTTGGCCAGAGAGGTTTCAAGTGGCATCAATTGCTGCCTTTGGTAAAAAGCATCAGGGATTGCCAACCCCTTCATCTAATAACTGTGCACTGTGGTGGCAACAACCTCCGCACACTCACTGGGACAGGACTGAAAATCCTATTAAAAATTACCTTTGCACAATTAATGCCACTTTTTCCTCACACTGCCTTGGTATTCTACAACATAAGCCAAAGGCAGAAATGGTCAACCAAATTCTGCCACAGATAGACAAATCCAGGAAACATGCTCATAAAACTGCTTATGCATTCCTCAGAGACCATAACATGGGCTGTATCTACAACAACAACCTGCACTTTGACATGGATGATAATAATAGAAGTGACGGCATGCCCTTCACACACAAAGACAACAGGGTGCTTCTTTTCAACCTTAAACTATTCATCCGGTCTTACATGTAGCTGTCACATACTCATAATGACCACAAAGGCTCTTCTCAGGGCCACCTTATTGACCAAAATGTTTCCAAATATCCTTCATTAAAATATTTTTTCACATTTCAATTTTTAAAAACTATTCACAAAGACTTTGTGATCTTTGCAACATAGTTGCAACTACACAAAACAAAAGCAGGCATTCAATAGACACCAGCCCATTCAAAATTCATAACTAAGACTTTTTTACATCACATGATGGACATCACTGCGGAAATAACTTTATAAACACATCTATGACTGAGTGTGCCTGTGACTGCCTTTATGAAAGTTAGTGTGTTTCTGGGTGGGTGTGTCACTATGTGACTGACACTGTGAATGGGTTCATAAGTATCTGAATTTGTCTGTCAGTGGATGTATAACTGTCTCAGTAGGTCTGGAAGTGCATGCATGAAAGTCGGAGTGGGTCTGTGAGTGGGTGCATAAGGGTCTGAGTGGTGGTGTGACTGGATCTGAATGGGTCTATGAGTGGATGTGTGAGTATCTGAGTGGGTCTGTAGTAAGTGGGTGCATGAGTGTTTGAGTGGGTCTGTGCCTCGGTGTATGATTGTCTGAGTTGGTCTGTGAGTGGATGTAGGAGTGTGTGAGTGGGTCTGTGACTGGGTGTATCAGTGTGTGAGTGGGTCTGTCAGCGGGTGTGTGAGTGTCTCAGTGGGTCTGTGAGTGGGTGCATGAGGAATATATACACACACACTATATATATATATATATATATATATATATACATATATATATATATATATATATACACACACACACACACACACATATATATATATATTACACATACATACACACACACACACACACACGCTATATATATTATCTAGTGGGGGTCCCCACAGATTTTTTTTAGGACCTAGTTTCTACAGAAAAAGCAGTTTTTGTTTTGCTAATAATGTTGGCGCTGTTTGCTGAATCTTCACGAAATTTCCCCAAAAAATACGACGCTTACATCAGCGTCTGTCTGGTAATCTGACAAGCAGGGGCCAAATTAAGGGGGTCCCAAAATGCCTTTTCCCTGTGCATCTTTCCATAGGGATTTAGAACAGGAATAGCACCTGAACCACTGGACAGATTTAGGTCAGCTTTGGCAGAAAAGTAGCTCTTGGTCTAGAAAGTGATCTTTTTTGTTATTTATTGTAAATCTGTTCAGTAGTTTTTGAGAAATGAAAGAAAAAAACAAATTTTTATATAGGGACGTGAAGGCTCCACAAAACACCTGATCTCTTGCTGAAAGCTGATTGGCTGCCAAAACTTCAACAAGGAAGTGTTGACAGCCATCTTGCAGGCTTCAACCAAACCACAGAAAAAAAAAAAAAAAAAGAAAAGGACCAGGGTACGGACACCCTCTGGCCATGCACCGCTAATTAGCCCACAAATATGGCACTCATGACATCTTTGATAACATCATTGATAATATCAATGTAATATTTGGAGCAACATTTTTGATGAAAAACTGTGCATGGTAGGGGTGAGAGATAGTTACATAGGACATGAGTTATAGTTACTTGAGATAACTAACTATAACAGGTGAATTGCTATGGTTGTGTACATTTAAAATGTGAGCCGAACTATAACATCCCTGTTTTTTTATATATATATATATATATCATTTACCTTATTTCTAAAATGCTACTTTATCACTCAGGCACTTCAGCCTAAATTATTTTATACAGGGTTATATAGGATAACAATTTTAGTCTAAAGATGGAAGCTGGGGTTAGTACGTTAGTTCCCATATGTAGCAAATTTGCTATATAAATTCCTTTAATTATTACACGTATGAGAACATTGAGAAACCAAGTATCAATACATCACTTAACATGAATGCATTACTAAGAAACAATTGCTACAAATGATTTGCCATGTTTTGCACCATTGCTCTTTCCCCCCCCCAAGGGAAAAACCCTCTGAACAACCCTCTCGTCTTACCCCAAATTCTTGTCAAGATCATGAATAGGTAACACCTTGCTTTTCCCAAAATTCATGATTATTTGTTAATGAATACATAACCAACAAACCCATTATGTTCAAACAATATGCTCCAAAATCATCACTCTATGAACCACATTATAATTTTCCATGCTTCCTTCCCTCTGCGTAACCCAGTGATCCTGCTTCTTATGCCTTTGTCTCACCTGGGTAACGTGGATGAACTTGGTGAACACCTCTGCCCGCTGCTGCGAGGTTGGCCTGTTCAGGATCATGACCTGTACCCACTGGGAGATGCTATTGCACAGATTAACTGAGCACTGCAACCAGGGGTACTCTTGCACTGAGCTGTTCATCACATAACTCTGGTAATCTGTGTGCTACCAGGGGAAAAAGCATCAGGAGAACATTTAAGAAGAATCTGCAAAAAGGCCGCCCAGCAGATGAAGAATATCTCTATGTCTAACTTTGTATTAAATACAGAGCATAAAAACTTTTCAAAATAATCTCACACAGGGCTCTTTCAGAAACTTGGACATTATGTAGCTTGATACTCTTGAATTTGCTTTCTTTCACCCAGTACATGCTTATTCAACTAGAACAGATTATATTTTTGGTAATGCAGCCTTGGTTAATTATTGACTGTACTCTGAAACTTGAGATATTGTAGTCTCTGATGATGCCCCATTTATGTCTGATTTTAATTTTCACTCATCTAGATACAAGAACAGAAGGCGGAGATTTAATTCAATAATAAAGGAAGATACATTTACTAAAATGTTCTACTTTTTACCAATGCTTTGTTTTTGCAAAAAACTAAATCTAGTTTATGATACCTCTGTTCAGTTGACTTGCAATGGTTTTAAAACATGTTCTAAATTTTATAATGAGTTATGCTTCCTCCAAATATAAATCTAATGAGAAAATGGTGTTATTGATGGCATCAGAGATCAAGGACCTCATTACGAGGCTGGCAGTCGGACCGCCAGGGGACCATCTTCCCCACCAGGAACATGGTTCCCGATGGTCTGATGGCGGTTAGACTCGTGTTCAGCCATGGCGGTACTGAGTTCAGTGCTGCCGTGCTGATCACAAGTCTCCTATCCACCAGCCTTTTCATGGCAGTTTAACCGCCAACCCAATGACTGCTATGCAAAAAAGCTTTTGATAGAGTGGAATTACCATTTATTTTTAAAAGTATCGAGTAGTTTGTGGACCCAGAGTTTTGCTATATTAGTATTCTGTATAGTTTTCCTAAAGCTTATGTCTTTATCAATGGGACTTATCATTCCCCCTCCCTTACTAGGAGAGCAATACAAGGATGCCCTTTCTCTCCCTTATTGTTTATACTAGTCTTAGAACCTTTTCAATTAGATATGAAATAAAATGCAAAGCTACAAGGATTCTCTATGAGTAATTTAGCAATAACATTCTCTGTATATATGAATGATATTGTACTTTAGGTTGCAAACCTTGAGAATACTTTACTTGCCTTCTTCGGGGAGGTTAATTCTTTTCTATTTTATCCGAATGTATACTCAATATTGCTAAGTCAACATTTCTACCACTTAAATTGTATCTAAAAGGTAAGTGTTCTGATTATAATTTGGAACTCAATAATGCTAAAATTAAATGTTTGGGTATTTGGTCCTCTAATATTAGAGAAACAATTAAACTTATTTTGGAAGGAATTAAGACTAAACTGGAAGCATTCAGAATTAAATGGTCCCCTCTGTCTTTCATGGTAGGGTAGACTAGACACAAGTGAGATGATGCTAGGTCCCGGTATTGTATTTATCATGTGTATGCTACCGTTTAAAATACAGATAGCTTTTTAAAATCGATTTACAAGTTACTCTATAAATACTGGAAAATAAGAGTACAAAAATCTAGTTTGTTAAACTGACAAATATTTAATAACAGTGGGTTCAAAGTTTCCCGATTTTTACTTGTACAGTTTAGCTTTTTGAAATCATTGGGACTAGATTTGTTTTAATGATACTCCTGTTGTGAGCTAACCAATTTGTTTGGATTCAGAGAAATATTTTATTTCTCCCTTTTCCCACAAAGAGCAAGCATAACTTATACTTGTTCTATTGTGCTTCCTATTTTGAGTACTGGCTTCTCAAAAGAAAAAAAATATGTAAGACTCCAGAATAAAGCACAATAAAAAATTTAAAGAAATAATAGGATGATGTAATGGCAGCTGTGGAAACAACATTGTATACCTTGGGTAAATCAATTGTTTCAAAGTGAATTGCTGTCTATTTCAGAGTTACAATTTTTTCATGATTTACTTAATTGTTCTTAAGTTCATTAAGCGGACTGCCTTACTGATATCCTACAGAAGGATTTGAACTCCAGATAGCTGAGGTGGTTCGCCAGCTCGGTAGGCTCCAGGTGATCGAAGAGTAGGGACACTTTCCTCTTCTTGTTGCAGTTTGGGTTCGTCTGGCATGTTACTTTCTGTGCCCATTCAGTGGCAATGCTATTGGCATGGAGGGGAAAGAGAAGATAAAATTAGCAAAACTAAGTTAAGATACTGAACACATCTTCCTACAACTAATTAACGGCAGACACTGGAAAAGGTAGACACTGTAGCCCTTATATTTAGATTGGACCAGTGACTGAAGGAGGGACTCATTTTTGGGGACCAGGATTTAACTTTCAGACAATGATCAAAGGCAACAGTATGAAAGGCAGAAAAAGAAGAATGAGAAACAGTGACTGGTGGACGAACGAGGCAAGCAGTAGAATCAGCCTTGGTAGCCTTGGTATTCAGCAGCCTTGACTTTCAGCAGCACCAGCGGTGGGCTTCTAGGAAAATGTTGCGCTAGCACTTAACAACTCAAGCAGTGCACTCATCTTCTCAAAAAGAGAAATCCAATTCTTGACCCACTTATTGGAAATAATGTCACTGAAAAAATACAACACTCCACCGGATAGGAGACTTTGGAGATAAAGGAGCTTCCCACAAACGGGCTGCCCGCCAAACTCAAACCGCCGAGAGACTGCCTTTGTGGTCCAAACACCACAGGCCCTATTTGAAGTACACTGCAGGGCTGGTGGGCGGAAACAGCATTTCCGTCCGCTGGCCGTGTGGTGAACAAGGCCTTAACATTGCAGCCAGCTCATAATCGAGCCAGCAGCAATGTGGCAGTGTGGCGGGTGCGAGTGCAGCAACACCCGTCGTGCATTCCACTGCATGTAATTCAGGAGTGGAATGCGCATCAGGGCTGTGCATGGGGGCCCCTGCACTGCCCATGCCAAGTGCTTGGTCAGCGAAGGCGCCCCCAGGAGGCCCGACCCCCCCCCCCATTCTGACAGCCTTTTTTATGGCGGTGGAACTGCTATGAAAAGGCTGGCGGTATTGGGACTTGTACTCCAGAGGGCAGCGCTGTTTGCAGCACTGCCCTGGTGGATTACAACCGCCGAGACTGGGGTGGTGTCGGCGGTCCAACTGTGGCAGCTCCACCACATTCGTAATGTGCCGGTCGAACAGTCACAACTGTGGTGGTCCAACCGCCACTGTGAGTCTGGCAGTCTCAAGACCACCAGACTCATTAAGGTGGCCATAGTTTGAGGGCTGCATCTGATGGACCCTAGAAATCAAATAATTTCTATTCGGGCTATACAACAACCAACACATCTACTAGATATTGTGAACAGATGTTTAAGATTGCTAGATAAGATGCAGTTAATGATTTGGGTTCTGCTACATCTTTTGGCTATCTTCAACAGCCAATAACCATATTTTGATTCCAGCACAAGACTACAGTCATGCTTTGAAGTTTCTGCTGAAGGCATTACCTTCGAATGCAGTTCTCCTTGAGAGACTGAAGAAGAATCAGGTCCAACACAATAAGGCCTATCTTGAGAGTCACACGGTTGTTATCCCAACTGCCAATATTAGTTATTATGTTCATGAGGCTTCTTGCCACATAAAAATATAGTTTGTAATTATAATTGTTATTTTTGAACATGATAATTAAATTCAAGTTTAGCAACAGGTTGTTGGGTGCGTAGCAGAATAGGATGGGAAGTTATTTATTAATAAATGTAATTGTAATTAACAGTGTAATTGATTATATAATTGATTAATAATTGTGACATTTGATATGGTTTGTTTACAATTTTCATTCATTTTACTAATTTTATTGTATACAATAATTTTAATAGTTTTTCTAGTGTGGTATATTTTAGTAGGGAACAGAGTGGGAACATAAATTAAAATTCATTTAAATTTCATAGTGGGTACTGTTTTATTGTACATTATTTAATTGATTATTAGTTATGTTAATTGTTAGTTTACATGTTTTTATTTTATTACTAACATTTTGATGTACATTTTAATTTTAATATTAAAAAGTAGTATATTATATTTTATTAGCCAAATGCTGGATTTGTAGTGGTATAGTGTGGGAAGTTAATTAAATTAAAATTATTTTATTTTAATTGGCAGGTATTTACTGTACATTAATTATTAATTAATTTCATATTAAATGTATATTTTAGTTGTTATTATCTTTTTTACCTTTTTACTATATTGTTAATATTTTCTATGTATGTTAACTTATTCTGTTTTATCCTGTAGTTTTGATAAACATTTTGAGCTTTAATTGTTATATGAAATTTTTTCAAAGTCCAATGCTTTCCCTACTGTTGGTTATACTGGAGTAGGGGATAGTAAATCTAACCCCTCCAAAGTCCAACACCTTCCCTACTGTTACTTAGGCTGAAGTGGGAATAGTAAATCTAACATCTCCAAAGTCCAACCCTATCCCCACTGATGCTTAGAAAGGAGAGGGAATAGTAAATACAACCTCTATGAAGTCAAACTCTTTCCCTACGGTTGTTTGAACTGGAGTGAGAATAATAAATCTAACTCTTAGAAGTGCAACTCTTTTCCTACTGTTGATTAAAAGGCATTTTTAATATTTATTATAGTGTTTATTAAAGGGTATTATGTTTTTTAGAAATGTTTGCTATTTGTAGAGAAATTATTTCTATTATAATTTTAGTTTTAAAAATGTATATATTGTTATATTTTAATTATAATGCTTATAAAAAAACATGTAAAATTATAAAAATAATATATGTTAAATATGTGGGTTTTGGTTTTAAAATTAGTGTCAATTTTTAAGTTACGTAATGTTATTTTATGTAGGTTTGATATTTTTCAATTTATTCTACTGTTCGTTCTGAAAAATGATTATAAAAATTGTGTGCTGTTGAATTACATATAAACATAAAATATATATATTTAAAAATATACATATTCCTTTTAACATATTAAATCAAAGTTATATCACATTAAAGTGTCAAATGTTTAAAATACACTACTTTTAAAACAATATTTATTAGAAAGAACACTTTAGCCTGTTTTTGGGCGACAGCTTTGTAAAACAATGATTTTCACACAGTATTTTTGTAATTTACATTATAAGTATAGAATCACAATATTGTTGACAACGCTGTTCGTGAAAGGATATTTCTGCATTTCAATATTTTTGGCAACAATACTCCTTCAGTGATCCAAATATGGCAGAGCCCCTTGATTCTCAGTATCCTAGGAAAGGGGACCTCTCTAACTAGCCAATTCAAAGCTACAATTAAGCCATGCCTCCTGGACATCCACAAAAAAAAATGAAATGAAGATGTCTGGCTCTGATTAGATTGGGTGTCATTTGGTAGTGCTGGTGTGAGTGTCCTTTCAAGGCAGACCTTCAGGATGCATTCCTTACATGTCAGAGGTGTCAATAAGCGAAAATTCAAACTTCTCCCCATGCTTCTTCACAGCTTCTTGGAAATGACACATCACCTCCTGCAGCTTGGAGTCCCGCTTGAACACTTCAGAAAACCGTCTGTTCCAGAACCTGAATAAAGAGGAATGACCATAATAAATACAGAGTACTGAAATGTTATCATCAGAGCATATTAATGTGTTGAGTTTAGGTGAAAGAAACAGAGGTGATAATACTCCCTCAAACTCAGAGCACATAAAAAAGGTCTTGTGTAGACCAACATACCTCGTGACTCAACAGTGTTGTTGGAGCGCCATGCAAATTTGTTCTGCGACTCACAAATAACAACACTTGAGGATGGGAGCTGGAGTTTTTTCACAGATTAAGTTACAACAGTTCCATTCCCAAGTCACATTTTGACGGTTTGTACATTTTAGAAGTCTACTCAGTATCCTATTCCTCGGCTGTTTGTTGCAATATTAGGCTCATGTGATTTCTAAAGTAATTTCCACAAACACTAGTTATGTTTTATTATACTCAAAGTTGTACATACATTTTGAGCTTATGACCGTGCTCATCTTGGAACATTTTCTACATTACTAAGATGGTCCTATAGATGCAATGTGGTGGTCACCTTGGAAGCACAGAAAATAACATTTCCAGGTTGACAAAAATTATTGTTTTTATAATTCCAACATAGCCATCATATTGCATCTGATACAGATGGGCAGCTTGGAAGTACAGAAAATAACCATCCAAGATGTCCAGCCATAGCTTCGCTTTGTCAATGCTTGTAATACTGCACTGCAAGCATAGGCAAAGCCAACAGCTTTTGCCTACCACCTTGGAATATTATTTGTAATTCTTCCAAGATGGTGACCATGTTGCAGGTACCTATGTGATGGCCATCTTTGCAATATACAGGGAGTGCAGAATTATTAGGCAAATTAGTATTTTGACCACATCATCCTCTTTATGCATGTTGTCTTACTCCAAGCTGTATAGGCTCGAAAGCCTACTACCAATTAAGCATATTAGGTGATGTGCATCTCTGTAATGAGAAGGGGTGTGGTCTAATGACATCAACACCCTATATCAGGTGTGCATAATTATTAGGCAACTTCCTTTCCTTTGGCAAAATGGGTCAAAAGAAGGACTTGACAGGCTCAGAAAAGTCAAAAATAGTGAGATATCTTGCAGAGGGATGCAGCACTCTTAAAATTGCAAAGCTTCTGAAGTGTGATCATCGAACAATCAAGCGTTTCATTCAAAATAGTCAACAGGGTCGCAAGAAGCGTGTGGAAAAACCAAGGCGCAAATTAACTGCCCATGAACTGAGAAAAGTCAAGCGTGCAGCTGCCACGATGCCACTTGCCACCAGTTTGGCCATATTTCAGAGCTGTAACATCACTGGAGTGCCCAAAAGCACAAGGTGTGCAATACTCAGAGACATGGCCAAGGTATGAAAGGCTGAAAGACGACCACCACTGAACAAGACACACAAGCTGAAACGTCAAGACTGGGCCAAGAAATATCTCAAGACTGATTTTCCTAAGGTTTTATGGACTGATGAAATGAGAGTGAGTCTTGATGGGCCAGATGGATGGGCCCGTGGCTGGATTGGTAAAGGGCAGAGAGCTCCAGTCCGACTCAGACGCCAGCAAGGTGGAGGTGGAGTACTGGTTTGGGCTGGTATCATCAAAGATGAGCTTGTGGGGCCTTTTCGGGTTGAGGATGGAGTCAAGCTCAACTCCCAGTCCTACTGCCAGTTCCTGGAAGACACCTTCTTCAAGCAGTGGTACAGGAAGAAGTCTGCATCCTTCAAGAAAAACATGATTTTCATGCAGGACAATGCTCCATCACACGCGTCCAAGTACTCCACAGCGTGGCTGGCAAGAAAGGGTATAAAAGAAGGAAATCTAATGACATGGCCTCCTTGTTCACCTGATCTGAACCTCATTGAGAACCTGTGGTCCATCATCAAATGTGAGATTTACAAGGAGAGAAAACAGTACACCTCTCTGAACAGTGTCTGGGAGGCTGTGGTTGCTGCTGCACGCAATGTTGATGGTGAACAGATCAAAACACTGACAGAATCCATGGATGGCAGGCTTTTGAGTGTCCTTGCAAAGAAAGGTGGCTATATTGGTCACTGATTTGTTTTTGTTTTGTTTTTGAATGTCAGAAATGTATATTTGTGAATGTTGAGATGTTATATTGGTTTCACTGGTAATAATAAATAATTGAAATGGGTATATATTTTTTTTTGTTAAGTTGCCTAATAATTATGCACAGTAATAGTCACCTGCACACACAGATATCCCCCTAACATAGCTAAAACTAAAAACAAACTAAAAACTACTTCCAAAAATTTCAGCTTTGATATTAATGAGTTGTTTGGGTTCATTGAGAACATGGTTGTTGTTCAATAATAAAATTAATCCTAAAAAATACAACTTGCCTAATAATTCTGCACTCCCTGTAGGAAGCAACCTACCACAACGGCAGCCCACCACAAGTGGCTTTGCCAATGCCGCCATAACTTAAAAAGCTTTGGCAAACCAAGAAGCAGCAACGATGGCAAGCACACGTAGGAAAAACATTGCAGTTGAGTGGAGCAACAAAGGAACTGAGCTGCAGCAATGCTTGGTGTCAGTGAATAGTATGGAGGGAGAGGTGGGGGAGTGTGGTGTCATCATGGGTGTTAACTGAGGTAACTGCAAAGTATGACTTTGGGAGGCAGGCAGGTAACAATGACAGTGGGAGGACAGATGTAAAAAATAAAAGAACTGTTGATAGAGATGAAAAAAAAAAAGATGTGAGGGGAGGGAGGAAGAAAGACTAGCACACCCATTCTACATTTAAGCCACAGCAGGGAACATTATACTCTTCTTGAGTTCCTAAACTACATGCCAGACACATTTTGTCCCATGTTCTTCAAGTTGACCCATGGCAAGATGTGTGTTCCAGACAATAAAAGGCATTGTAGTGTTCATCCTGTACCCTGTTGTGGTACACTTTTTTGTGCAACCGCAGACATGCAGCTTCCAACACCTTTCTTTCTTTTAGTTCCTTTTGGCAGAGAACTCATCTGTCTCTAAAGTGGGTGAACATGGCTGACCCTCTAATGACTCATGAGTCTTGGGCACTGAAATGAAGGAATACTGACACAACTGTCACATTGCACAGTATGCTCACTTTCACTTGTTGGAGATACAATTTCTTAAACTAACTTGAACTTAGGGTTAAGATAAGTCTGAGGTGTCACATTGCAACAGTTTAGATTGTTTCTATAACAAAACACCCATCTTGTGGTTGGGTGGAAGCTTAGGATCTAAGCTGAAACTTTACAAAATCAGACACTTCCTCAAGCTGGAAAAATGAAGAATGGTGACCAACAGTGCTGATACATTTCTGAGTTGAGAAAGATACGGGCTTTTTGGGTGCAGTTTCAGAATGGCTACTTAAACCACCACTGTGGGTAGGCCACTGGAGTCCATGTGGACCTTTGGGGTCCTCGAAGTTGTTATTGTGGGTCAGCATCACTGCTACAAACGTTTACAGTTTCACATCCCTGTCTGTGTTCACCTATGGTTTACCATTGGCTAGGAACTGCTTCACTGCTACCAACAGATAAAAGGCCACAAAACTAAATTAGCCTTTTTCAGTATGTTAGTGTATTCTTGTGTGGCAGATTGAGCATTGCTTTTCTGGTACTGACTGCATCTGAACAATCAAGAAAACAGCCGTCCAAGATTAAATGATACTATCTATCTGGTGGTTTTTGTGGATCTAGTGCTAACTTAGCCACCCAAGCCAAGCGTCAACCCAGATTTTCTACTTGTACTTTAGTGGTGGTGAGAAGTGGAAGGCTTGGTTGAGGTACACCCTTTATGGCTCCCTTCCTCTCAGGTTTCCATTGTAATGGACTTATGACAGTCTGTTTAGTGGTTATCAGTGGTATCTGCCAAAATCACTGAATTTAGTCAAAGATTACAGACTGGTGAAATGTCTTTTAGTCTTCACAGTGATACTCCCTAATTCTCAAGTTGACTGTAGGTCTGATGTACCCTGATAGCAGTGCCTCTATGTATTGCCTGTAAAAACACTTACGTATCTACCACTTTACCTCTGCTGGTTTGCCATGAAAACCCGAGAACTGTCTCTATAGAATAGCCCCTTCATTTCCATCCATTTTGTGAGAGTGATGCAAGCAGAGGTGGGAATAGGCAACAATGTTTGGCCACAAATAGAACTGCAACCTATTGACTGAGTTTACCTGCAGCTTTTTGCTGTTATACACAAGTCATTGCTGACAGTATATATTGTTAATGGACCATGGCTTTGTTCACTTCAACTAGAAGGTAGGCTCCAGTCTGTATTTTTCTTTCCCTTTCATTAACCTACTTGGCTATGAATAAAGTCTGTTGCTGTTAAGCCTGTTGACTCATCCTTAAAGATCTGGATGTGGTTTTGGCTTGGGTGTTCAAAGTTTGCAAAACTCCAGCTGTGTTGGAAGTTTTCTTTTTTTTTTTAAATCTGCTAACCTTATGAAGGCCGACAAAGCTTACAAAATAAGAGATTAAAAGTCAAACAAATAGGTTTTGTTAATAAAATACATTTTCTTTTCAGGGAAGTAATCTCTCAAAAATGATTTTGCTAGAGTAATGGCTCAATATACATTTTTTGCCAGAAATGTTGCCTAACAGTCAAGTTATGTGAAAGTGAGAATATTTAAACCTTCCTGAAGCAGCAAAACCTTGCAGGAAAATTATATCACACAACCTGATCCTTGGCCATTACTTTTTGGTGATGGAAATGTTCTCAGCTCAAAACAGCACTCTATAATTACTTCATCTGAATCCGTCCTTTATTTGAGCTTCCCAGAAATAATGTCCCTCAGGAGCTTCCCAGCAAGCCATGTGGTTAACTGGTCGGGGAATACCAATCCGAGGTGTTGGTCTAGGTCAATATATTTCAGTGATCAAAAGTGGTACCTCACCACTTGACCGTTTACATGACACTTTAAAAAAACAGGATGTACGAAACATTTAAACTACTTGTTTATCAGAATCTGTTTCGTTTTTCTTTTTATGCTGGTATTTATGCTTTTAGTTTAATAAGCAAAGATTATTTGTAATCCTGGTTCTGCCTCTTAGGACTCATCATCGAAGGCATAAATGTTTTAACAATTCACCACTGCATGCATTTACTCTGGACCACTTTTCATAGATTTATTTTCCATTAAATTACAACACAGACCGTCATTGCCAATCTGTTGTTGTTGTTGTAACATCTGATGTGCAAGAAAGGTTACAATGTATAATAAGAAGGAAATAATGCACCCCAATAGGCTCACAGTGAAAGATGTGAAAAGGGCATCCTAAAATTGTATAAGTTTCTCCACAATGTACTGTACTAGCAGCTGCATAACAGAACCAGTTCTTATTTACACATGGTTGCATGCTGAATCTTTTTTCCAAGACCCAGCCCATCCAGCTGGGGAGGTGGGTGGGTTGCATATAACTTCAATGACGTTTCCTACAATGCAGAACTGGGACTAGAGGCAACAACTTTTTCTTCAGATTCCTAGGATCTTCGTTGATAGTCATAAACATCACAACAGAGTAGCAAGCTACTTTTACCATCCGGAAGCCAGTTGTTGGCCAGCAGGAAAAAAAAAGAAACAACATCAACCTTGAGTGTAATGAGTATACTTTGAAAGATAGAGTTTCTCTTTTGAAAGAATTTCTCAGGGTTTCCTGGTCCATTATATCATCAGCCTGAGTGCCTGAATCTAGGCAGTAGTGTTGAATGAATCAGGTTCTGAGTTGCTGCTTTGCAGAGGTCAGTTATTGCTATATTCCTAAACCATGCTGCAGTGGAAGCCCTTCATCTGGTATAGTGAGACTTAGACTCTCCAGAAACAGGTTTGTTCACTAACTAATAGCATAAAGTGATACAAACTACTAGCTATCTAGTAATAGATTGTTCGGGTGTTGTAGACCCTGCCTGATATGGCCATAATTTACAAAAATCAATTTATTGTACAAAGATAGAAACAAAGGGCCAGATTACGACATTAGCAGTCCGTGGGCCACCAATGCTGCGGTGGCGGTTGGACAGCAGCGGTTGCGGTGGTATGACCATCACATAACGAGGTTGGCAGGCAGACCCGCCAACCTACCGTCATCCCTGCCAGGATCTTCAATCCTGACGTGCTGATGGCAGGTTGTTATCAGCCAGGCTGACGTTTAACGCAGCGCCCCCCTGCTGATCACAACCTTCTTCTCCGCCAGCCTTTTAGTGACAGTACCACCACCATGAAAAGGCTGGCGGAGAGCAGGTGAAGGAAGTTACAGGGGGGCCCCTGCACTGCCCAGCACCCTTGAAAAACGCACTATCTGCTGTTTATGCTGTTCATGTTGCTGTTTATGAGCCAGTGACAATGCTTCCGTCACTTTCCTGCAGAGCTGAACGACAGACATCTTAGTATCTGCTGGTCAGCACAGCGGGAAAGTCTTAATGAGGATGGTGTGGAGGTCGCCAGCATGGCACAACCAACCCGTCAGGAGTTTGGCGGACAGGTATTCCCGTCCACCAAACCCGTAATAGGGGCCAAAGATTCTTCTGTCTAGTGGGTGCATACTATTGCTTTGGATTGACTTTGAAAGAAGCTGGGAAGAGTAATAGTTTGATTAATGTTAAAGTCAGAAAGAACTGTCAGAAGAAATTATGGATGTGTCCTCATTACCACCTTATCAATATGACAGATAGTGTAAGGCTCTACAGCCAATCAAGCTTTCACTCACGCTCTTTCCAAGCAAAGGTAATGGCCAGTAGGAGTCCTACTCTGGAGGAAAGATGCTGTGAGAGAAGAATGCTCATTTCCCATGGTGGAGAATGTGATATGATTGCAGGAATCACCTTCTTGAGTTCCTCCAAAAAGACTTTAATGACAATGATTTAAAATAAGTCAATTTGGAAGTTATCTGTAGGCTTTAATAGCAACCAGGTGAACCTTGACTGATGAGAATTGAAGATTGGATTGAGCCAAGTAAAGCAGATAAGGTAAAATTAGTAGACCAGGGTGAAATTCAAATGATATTGGCATAATTTGAATAATTATGGGAATTTATTGTTATGCTGGTTATGCCAAATTCCTGAAATATGCCATGCCACATAATTACATGCGATTCATGGTAAAAATTTATCAGGAAAACAGAACGGGAACAGCTGCTGTTTGCGGTGTTTTTGTTAAATGCATCAATTTGCCAAAAAATGAAGGATGCATTTTGCCCTATAAAAAAGTGCAAAGTGACAGATTTACTTTCATATACCTATGTGTAATTTCATGTAATTTTGCTGAAATTTCACATACTTATGCAAAAGCAAATTACACACATTTTGCACACCCTTAAAATAACATTCTTCTGCTAGGTGATTGGATTATGTCCATTGTTCGGACACCATATTCAGAATCTCTTTTGTTTAATGGAGCAACGTTCTACTAGAGGGAAATGTTGCTTGTTATAAAATCTCCAAACAAGCCAGTGAAAGATTTCAATGTCCATACTCTCTGACCCTTTCTGCCAAATTCAATGATTTTAAATTTGGGAGTTGGATTTCTGGTGTTCCTGTAGTTTCAGAATAAATGAAGGGATGAGTGAAACTGGTTGCAAAGAACAAAAAGCAGTCTTGTCCAAGTGATCAAACAGGCGTTTCCTAGAGACTCTGGTTTTGATAGTCTGGATGTGAAGTCTCTGCTTTTTCTGTTTAGTGCCACTGTAAAGAGGTCTATTGAAAATGCTGCCCACACTTCAAAGATGTTGTTTCCAACTTAATTATCCAAGACCCACTTGTGAGACTCTTAGTAATAACAACTGAGGAAGTCTGCTTGCTGATTCATTGTCCCTGGAATGGTCACCACTGTTAGGCTCAGCTTTGTGGACTTAGCCCAGTGTCAGCTTGTCTGAGCTTCCATGAATAGCAGTCCTCCATGGGTACGTCCTTGCCTGTTTAGGTATGCATGGTGGTGGGAATGTCAGTTTGAATCTGGATGGCTGTCACATTCAGGGACAGAAGAAAAGTCTTATTCTAGGTGAATACAATTTTTTTCACAATAGTTTTTCTGTTATGAACATTACTTTACTGTTCACTCCCCTTTAACTGGAAGGTGTCCAGGATAGGCTCTCCACCTTGACAGTGAAGCACCTGTCATTACCACTTCTGACTGTAGCTTTGAAAAGCAACTCATTTGAGTAAATTCTGAGCCCTGCACTACCAATGTACTAGAGATTGTCTTGTTGAAGCAGTAAATATCAGTTTGTTCTCCCAACTGTTGTTCTTCTGACCTTTTCACACGATTGTTCGTCTAGGCATTGCGGCAGGGATATCATGTACAACCTTGCCTTTAGGACATTGTAAGTGTAGGATGCCTTAGAACCTAGAAGGGAGGCAATTTCTAGGGCTGCTGAGTTGGAGGTATTCCCCAGCAGATGGCATTTGTCTGAATAGAGGACACTCTCTTCTCTGAAATATACACTCTTTCTTCTAAGGTGTCTATCACTGCACCTAAATAAGACCTGTGTTGAGATTGATTTTTGCTAGTTGATCTGAAGACCCAGCCCATGTAGAAACTCTGAAATTGTTACAAAATCCAACTTCACCTTTGCCTGACTGAGCTTTTTGTAATCATTCATCTAGCTAAGAATAGATAAAAAATCATTTTCTTCACAGCTAACCTGCTACTGCTACCATACATTTGAAGAAGGTGCAAGAAACCAACTTGAAGCTGCATGGCAGAACTATATACGAATATTGATGGATCCCTAGGATCAATATGAGGAAAGTTCTCTAATACTTCGCCATTGGAATGTGAAAATATGCATCTTGCATATTTTTTGCACACATCCATGCACACACGCATTGTACCTCAGAAGAGGATAGTTCTGATGCAAGGCAAGCATCCAGAACTTCTCCTTGATAAACTTGTTTCTGAACCACAGATCAAATATTGGTCTGTGTTCATCTTTTGGACCTTTTTCTAAGCCATGGAACACCTGTAATATACTCCTTGGCCCTTCCGATGAGAAGGAACTGGCTCTACTGCGTGTTTGCTTAATAGGATGGATGATTTGTTCCTGAGGATGGAGATCTGGTGCCTCAATGTTGATTTTTGAGGAACTGGCATTGGAATGATTTTAAATGTAGGAAGTATTCAAGAGACACAATATTTAGCACCCATTTATGTTTTGTGATTGACGTCCACTCTGCCAGATTAAAAGATATTGCTTCTCTGACTGGAGGGGGAAATAGAAGAGGGGGTAATTAAGTTGTCACTGTCTTTTGCCAGAGGAATGCCTTCCTCTGGAATGGGAAGATTTCACTAGTTTTGACTTGGATTTCAACACGTTTCTTTCCTAAGTGTATTTTTGTCCTTGACAATATTGTTTTTTGGTTGAAGAGGTCTGCAAGGGGATTGAACCAAAAGTCTAAAATACCCCAAATGTCCTGCCTTGTATTGTTACTTGAAGAATGTATTTCTCTCTTCAGGGCCCACTGCCTTTAAAGTCTCCACCACATTCTTCATTTTTAGCATTTCATCTTCCATGTGTTGTCCAAACAAGGCAGATTCTGAATATAGGCCTCTGGCTTTAACGCCATGAGAAGGATTCAGTAGAACCTAAATGTGGATATCCCATGACAATATCCAGTGGTAACCATTTATGCAAAATCAACTGCAGCATTAATGATCTGGCTGTAGACAGGACATTTTCATGCAGCATTTATTTGAAATCCTGTTGCCGATGTTTTAGAAGGTTTTTGATAAAACTTATCAAGGAATCACAGATTTCCCTTAAATATCTCCCTAGGAGAGCCGTTGTGCTACCATTTTAAGGTGGGTAGATGCCAGCCCACTTACCTTCCTGCCAGTAGCATCTAGTAGCTTCTTTTCTCACTCTAGAGGAGCAGTAGTCTCTGGGGCTGAGGCATGTCTGTGTTTCACAAATATAACTATTAGAGAATCAGCGTTCAGTTGAGATTTAAGAATCTCATTAAGACCTAGATCTGTGAAGAGGCATTGGAGTCTATCTTCTCTTCCTTTTTGAAGACACTGATGTTGGTCTTGATACCAATCTGTACTGCATCTTCAAAAGGGATTGTTGATCTTATTGGACTGAAAAGCAGTGAATGTGGATCCGGAATGATAGGAAGAGGCACATTTTAAGAGACTTTGAATGGCATTCTACTTTCTTGTTCAGAGTTAGACTTAGCTAAGGGGTGAAAAAACATGGTGTCACACCACAAAACATGGCAAGTTGCTGAGGAGATGAAAATCTTAGTGAATGCAGGGACGACATTGAGGTACGTGATACTATTGATGGCAATGGTGTAGCCGCCATTATCGACATTGTAAGTGAAGGTGACAAGACCATTTATCATCTTTGACAGATGAGGAATGTGGAGTTTACTCTTCAATGAGTGTGATGATGAGTAATTCTCCAGCTTAGATTTCAGTGGTGTTGGTAGTCCAGTTGACATTGATCGTGTTTACAGTTTTTGAGATCAACAAGGCTAGTATGTTTGTTGATGTTGATTTGCGGTCTATCTTTAATGTTGAAGACTTCTTAGGCAGCAGGTCTCTCACCTTAGATGAGTGCTCTTCAAGATGTTGATAAATGGTAGACCTCGAGCACATTGGGGCAATGCTCTCAGCTTTGTGCAATTACCTTAGACGTCAATCTGGAACAACATTGAGAGTGATGTAATCAGTGCCTTTACTTTATAGATTACTTCCTTTCTCACAATCTCACCCTATGGGAGTTCTTTTCAGGAGCAGACTGATTATCAGAGGATGCATTAGATGAAGTATTCTACCGTTTTCTTTTCTTCTTTTTTCCTTCCTCTTCTCTCATATCTTGCATCACCCTTCCGAGATGTATGTTCTCTCAGTCAAGGTCAGTTTAGATAGATTTTTTTTATTTGCAAATATCACAGTCTTAGACCAAACGCAAGGCCAGCAGGCACACTACAGAGACCTTGAGATGGCTAGAGCCAGGAAGGAAACTTCTCAAAAAGCTAATGCATTTCTGAGAACATATCCAACCAGAAAACAGCAAAAAATGACACTCTAAAGAATGATGTTGACGATATTGAGAGAAAGTAAAAAAACAACGATTTGCTTATTTAAAAAAAGAAAATAACAGAAGTGTGAAACCATACATGTGACCTACATCCTACTTAAGGTGCTGTAAAACAGAATCTGGTCTGAGGCAACTGCTAGTACAGTGCATAATGGGTAGGAGAATCTCCTGGAATAATGAAAAAACAGGATGCTTTTTATCCAGCTTCAATGTAAGCCTACTGGGGTGCATTTTTTCATTCTCATTATTCACCTTCAAAATTTCTTGTACATCAGATGCTGCAATGCAGCTTATCTGGAATCCATCAGTATACAGAGGAAAATATTTAGCCTCCAATAGGCTATTAGAGAGTTCTGCTCATCGTAAGAATGGATGGACACTAACTCCCTGTGACAATACACCTATGAAAAATGGCTCAGGGTCCACTTATGCAACAGGGTATTATTCTAACCACCAATGAAGATCCTATCATGCAGAAATTGATATTTTTAAATGTACATGTCTAACTTTTCTTCATTTTTGTATCTCAAGTGTTTGTATTGTATTTTATTTAATCCCAAAAGTATTGAAAAGTGGCATTGTGTTCAATCAGCACTGAAATATTAAGGCTAAAGGACTCAGTTTGTGATTTGCTGGTGATATTAATTTCCGTCAACCAGTATTATTGGTTTCTCCATCAAAGATGCTGCCTGAGGAGTCACTTTGTGGTTCTGATGTCTGAAGAGTCACTATGTAGTGTTAAGACTAAATATGCAACAAAATTCATCCAATGATATTATAGGATGGTGGAATTCTTGCCACCTGACAAGAATGCTAGGTCTGTAGACCCAAATAGGGGTACTTTTGTCAGTGTTCAAGAATCCTGTCTCTCAAACATGACAAGGGTGTTTTCCAGCATATTTAGGACACAAATGTAACACATTGGTAAAAGGGTGACCCCAATTCCAGTTTGATCTTTTTAGGTTTTTGCTCCGCTTAATATTTTTAGGATCTGTTGCTGCAGTTGTGGTCGCTGAACATGCACCATCTTTACGGAATTAGCACCACATCTTGGTGGGTCCACTAGCAAGGGAGGAAGATGCCTCTGCCAGTGAGACATCCACCATTCTGAAGTTCATAATAGATGACTTAATTGCCAGAAGCCACCACCTGCTTAATTTTACACCATGTGCTCCATTCCAAACAGCTCTCTCGTATAGAATGTAACTGGAGGTGAGATAGAGGACATGAAGATGCATTTTCAGGCCTCGTGTACAACTATGATCTTAAAACAAGGTTATAGTGTTCTTCCTCCTAACTCATAACGGAAGGGAGCCTTTTGACTAGGAGTATCAGAGATACCATATGTAAGTAATGGTCCCTACACCACTGATAGTTAGCTGCAAGAATCTGAGAGAGGAAAGAAATTGTCAGAGAAATTCCAGCAAACAGACTAGACCAGAGGTGGAAAAATGGAGTAGGAGGAAAGAAGATCTCAGGTCTGCTTCTGAGGAATAAGATGTCATAGTAAATAGCTCACCCCATAAAGTAGCAGATCTGGCGACGTCTCTGGCACTCGTTCACGCTGGAGGCTTCTTGGTAGGTAAGAGAAAGTTAAAGTCTTGAACCAATATCATGTAGCACACCTGTGGCACAGCAGAATGATTTAATTGCCTTTTGAACCTTTCCACCATTTAGAAAAAGACCTCTCATGCTTCCCATTTGCAGCTGTTATACAAGAATCTTAACTAAGCAAAATATACTCAATGACTCAAAGTATTCTCCTGCTAAAAAAAAAATAAAAAAAAAAAAGATTGAGTACGTTTTGTTTTTAAAACCCTATCAGATATCAGAGTCTCACAAATGTTTTTGTGGACGAGTGATCGAGCATTTGTTGTTTGATTGAACTAAAAATAGATCCTGTTTGGGGCTGGCTAGCGATTCTGAATGTAATACATAAAGTAACACTTCGAGAGACCGGGAAAAGGTGTTAAAGTTGAAGTACAATCTAAACTAATAAAGGTCAGTTGGAGGGTGGGGGGACTCCATGGCCTTGATATTTACCACTGTCTTGAGCTATGGGGCAAGGATCTTGTCCATGGCTCTATTGCTTTTGTTTCATCTCACTCCCTCTAAAATCTATCTTAAGCTAAGCTGAAATTGAGATTGAAAGTAAGAGGAGGTGGTAAAAATATTGCAGAGAATTGACTTGTCCGCCTTCTCTCCCGTTCCGCCAAGAGACTGCAACCTACACAACATGTGGTGATATATAAAAGAAAACATAATGAAAGCAAGATGTTGAGGTGTCTAGAGAACAGATGGTTGAAGGATGTTTTGGGTGTTTGTTGTTAATGGATGAAAGGCAATGTGTCTAATACTGGAGTTAAGGCATATGTATGGGACTGTTATATGAAGCTCAATGGGGGTGATGGGCATACAACACCTAACCCCCCAATTACGTTTCATGGTTTTGTATTGCTCTAAAAGTGGACTTGGCTTTCGTCTTCCTCTGTGACCAGGTTGGTTTATGTGTGTGCGTCTTGTTGTGTGTGTTTACCTGTTGTGGACTCCACCTGCAGAACCTCTGGGCTTTGTTGGGTTGGCCAAAGGAATTTGTTGCCTCCAGCGCTACTCTTCTGTGAGGATAATAATTCCCATACATTCAGCCACTGGATTTATTTGTAGACAGGCAGCACTGGCAAAGTGATTTAACTTCAGGACATAACTAAGTGGGCCTCTAAAGTGATGCAATTTAACCTTTTTTTAGGGAGGTGCACGTTCTGACTGCATAATAGGTACAGTATGTAAAACATGCATGAGTCTTTTCTAGTAGCTCGATTAGGTAACACCCATGAGTGTTACTTTCTACATTCGGTTTGCATCAGTTGGCTATCCTTTTCCTGGACTGACTGCTGGTGTGGCACCAGTCTCTAATCACTCTATGCCAACTCAGTAAAAGGATTCTATTTAATTTGTGCAGGCAAACGACTGCAAAATGCCAACCTGGATAAACAGTCCTGCTCATATAGCAAATTGAGTGGCCCCTTACAAAAGGCTGAACGCTCAGCGTCTTTTTTGCCCTGTCGGCAGCCTTCTTTAGGTTTAGCCAACAGTGATGGAAGTCACAGAATTTTTAGATTTTGGCTAGGCCCGTAACAGCTCATAATGATCCTAAAGAAATAAGGATATGTTGCACAAAGCGAGCAGAATTTTAATTCAGATGGCCAACAAAACTGGTGATCTTTAAAGATGGGTCTGGCAGGCAGATTAAGTGACATCACAGACAGCTTATCATGATACAGATAGGGCTGATGCCTAGCCAGCTTTATACCGGCATGACTAGTATTCTATTGCCCCCTGTCAGTACGGTGTTTTGTTCCTTTATCAGTACATACTTTAAACATTAAAAGTAAGAAAATGTGTTCTACACCTGCCTTAATGACTCCTGGCTGATAATTAAAGTAAACAAAGACAGAAAAGCTATGTTGAAAATTAATACAGACGATTTCATAATAAGGTCTACTTAAGAATCATGCCTGGGCCTTTGAGGAATCTTCAAACGTAGATGTTCGCAGTGCTTAATTTGTGCTTATTGTTTCTGGTGCTGAGCACCGGCACTTATTTTTGAGGGCCGGCACTTATTCTTCTGCCCCAACCATTTGCTGTGAGCAAAAGACACGTATGGGAAAGACGGAGGAAGAGAAAACCGAAAAAGCATCACAATGGGAGAAAGCAGAAAGCTGCAAAAGTGAGCTAAAGGGACATGGAGTTGGTTTAAATAGACTGCAGAGGCCAGAGATTGCTTCAGGATTATGCTGCCTCAGTATTCCGTGTTCCAACATTTAATTGCAGCAGCCGCGTGTTTAAGAGGAGGGCTTTGAGCACCGGCACGTTTTTATTTACAAATTAAACATTGGATTCTCGTTTTTTTGTCTGGCAAAGGTGACAACTCTTAGATGCGATCTAAACAACGTCTCAGAGGGCTTGAACTATTTACAAATCTTCAGATTTCTCCATATTTTAGCCAGGAACTGGAAGACAGCCACTCGCAACGACAACTGGGCTGCTACTTCCAATGCCCTGTTTCACGAAGGACCCGATTGCTAAAAATGCCCGATGACATATCTTCAAATTGCAGTTGCTGCCAAAAGAAAGTAATTTGAAAGGATATAGTCGAAGGACCGTCTCTGCAAATTTTGCGGAGGGCACCACCCAACTGTGCATCGTGAGGATCATGTTCACCACCCGATCGCTGCGACATAAATTTCCCTCAGGGTCTGCGAAGAAAATAAAACAAAGCAAAGTTACTGTTCAGAGAAATGGCTGGAGATTGTCTCTTCAAACAGGTCAATTAGCAGAGCAAGGTGGCGCGGCGCGGTTTACGGCCTTTTGACTAACCGATTCACAGTGCAGTTACAGACTTGCACTACGCAGAATAATTCCCCCCACCGCAATATTTCATGAGGTATGTCTACTATTGTACATTGGATGGATGCTTCTCTCTCCTTGAAAGCATCCTGGTGAGTGGCTCTGAGCACCACCCTTTAACTGCACAAGACGACAGGGTTTGCATTGTATCCCAACTGTTAGGCATGCCGCTGTCAGAAGCTTTCCTGGGGCTATCTAACTACCACCAGGCAGGCTCGCTGTCTGGTTTTCAGGCAGCACAAGGTACACCTTGTCCAAAATAGAAACAAGCATAGGCAACTGCCAGCCTCTTGACTTTGTCAATGCTCGTTTTCCTTTGTCATGGTTTTATGCGAAACGTTGTTTGGGAAACTACCGAGCCTTCCTAGTTTGAAATAAACAATTTCTAAGAGCAAAATATTTTGGTATCAAAAAGCACACTTTAGTTCCCTTCAGTTCCAGGGTCTATCACAGAAATAATTTGAATGTGGAGATGCGCCTTATGAAAGGGCAGAATTCCGGCACTCACAGTGAAGTTAGTCAGTGGCTGAAATCGGTTGATCCAGTGCCCCATGCTGTATGCTTTAGTGGGTGGAAGAGAAATGTGGATGACACAATAACAGACCAATGGATGAAGAGGGTTCGCTGAAGGCCCTAAAAAAGTAAATCTATTATCCATAAAAATTTAGTAAAATCTGCAGGTCTTGGATAAAAAAATAATTCTGGGGTAAACATTTGGAGGCAGCTCAGACATGGCACACTCACTAAAATAATGTGGGCAAAGTATATTACCTTTGCAACAGGGTGACGTGAACAAAAAGGGGATAAAATGTGTGAAGACTAAAGTTACTGCATTTGGAGCAAGATGCACATTTTTGCTATTATTTGTGGGAGACAGCAATTTCTATAGAGGTGAGTATGGGCCCAGTTCAAATGTAACAGTTCCTGCAGTACTAGGCACATTTACAGCTCAGATTCTGGAGGTAGGTGGAAGAGTCACAGACAACATAGGCCTTTTGGCTAAGATCAAGTGTAGCATAAATTTCAAGGGATTCTCCTCTGGGGGAGCCTGACACCCTTGTTTTATTTAACCAATCATACCTTCGAGAACAATGTGCACCCTCCTGGAAAAAACATAGGGCATCATTACAAGTCGGTGGCGGTCTGGACCACCGCCTCGGTGGCGGTCTGACCGTCACATAACAACCCTGGTGGTCCTACTGCCAGGGAACCGCCAGCTCCACCAGGATCTTGGCTCCCGACGGTCTGACGGTGATCCTAATCTGCCTGGGCAGCGATGCATGCAGCGCTGCAGATTACAATCTCGTACTTCACCAGCCTTTTCATGGCGGTAACACCGTCATGAAAAGGACGGCAGAGAACAGGTGCAGGGAGGTCCTAAGGAGGCCCCTGCACTGCCCATCCTCTTGACATGGGATGGGCAGTGCAAGGGCCACCCTGCCCAGCACCGTCGCAATGTTCACTGTCTGCATTGCGAGGGTGCTGGTGCACCCTGCTGGCTACAGCATTGCTGCCGGCTTGATTAAGAACCAGAGACAATACTGTAGCCTGCTTCCCTCTAGGCCGGCGGGTAGAAACCAAGGTTTACGCCCTCCAGCCTAGCTGGAAACTCTTAATGGGTCCAGCAGGGAGGTAGCCAGGGTGGCGGCAACCTCCCTGCCGGAAGTTCGGCAGACAGTGCACAACGTCCGCCGAACTCCTAATCAGCCCCACATATTGCAATTGGCTCTTTTTTAAATGAGAAATATCCTTCATCACAGATAAAGGTTATCTCACTGATATTGCCAGATGCTTTGCTAGTACATAAAGCTTAGTGCTTGATTTGCAGTTTGGCTGATCAGCTACTCTCTCACAAACATGATGTATATCCCATCTCCCATATTACAACTGCATTATATCTGATGTCACTTGTATTTAGAAGTGGGTGAGCCACTGAAAACTTGAGCCAGACTCGAGCCTGAAGCCTGGCTCAGCTCAAAGTCCTATTGGAACCTCGAGCCCATAGCAATCCGAGCTTTCATGTGGCTTCAGCCTGCCCTCCTTCCCTGGATCCTGGAATGTGGCATTACAGCCAGAGTTGCAGACTTTGGATCTGGGAAACCAGGTTCAAGTCTTGGGTCAGCTCTACATTCAGTGATTCTGGGCAAATTGCTTAATCTCCCTGTAAGGTAATGTCTCTTTTTGCATGTTCATCCTCACATTTGTGGACTAACGCTGCTGGTTTTCCAAGTGCACTGAGGCCTGCTAGCCAGACCTCACCTCAGTCCCCGTTTTATGGCCCTATACAAATTGCATGTCGAATTGGATACCCCCAATTGGCAAGGACTGGCTTATTTAGAAGTCCCTAATATATGGTACCCAGGGTACCCACAGCATGTAAGGCAGAGTGACCACTCATGGCTGCAGCACTGGTTGTGCCACCCTTTGTCTGACAACGTGCAAAACAGCTCCCATCCTGCAACTTGCAGACTAGAAGGACAGTGTTTACACTGCCAGGTCGACTTTTCCATTAACACCAATGGCAAAGCCACCCTACCCCTTAACAATATCTATGTGTCCCCTAAGGAAGACTTTTAGAGCATATGGCAATGAGCTGAATTTTATTTAGTAGGACTATATATTTTTAGTATGTCTTAACATCAGCACTTCCAAATTGTCATTTTGCTCTGGATAATGTTAGTAACCCCATTGGTTAGCACATGGTCACTAGTTGGCACCCCAACCCGGCTAACTCCTGAATGGGACTAAGTAACTGGGTCATGTAAGGTATCAAATTGGTCGTTGCATTAAACCCGACCAGATGCCCAGGTCAAATTTAATACCACAATTTACATTTAGCAACTTTTAGAAAGTCGTCTTTCTGTACTCCAGCTAGCCCAGTGGTCTCACAAATGCCCTGGCACACAGACAGCTTTCTGACCACCTAAGGAGACATGGGAATGACTGCCAGGCCCAGGAAATAAGGCAGTTTCCACAGAGTGAGCTGTTAACTCCTCTCCCAGGATGACCACTCAGCGTGTTAGCCCAAATGTCAAGCTTCATAAGTGAAGTCACCTCTGTAAGGGAAGTAGCGCCAACACCCCCAAGCAGGATGCCTTTTGTTCCTGAAGACAAAGTGGAGAAAGAGCCAAGCAGGAAAAACCCGCTCCAAAACCAGTTTCCCCATCTGCATGTATGCTTCCTGTAGTCACAACTCTAGGGTGGGCTACCAAGCTCCTTATCACCAAGGAAGGAAAGTGCCATCTTGAAAGGGATAGGAATGTGGCACTCTGGGAAAGTCAGATGCCACACATCACAGGAACTTCATCACTAGGTAGGAGGGGACCCAGTAGCCCATTTTCTAGTGACCCTGTGGTCACTCAGGCACTGTCCTGGGATAAATATGGCACTTCTGGCACCCTGAACCGCAGATCATGCTGGAATCAGTGAGAGGACCAAAGATGGACTGCCCTGCTGCCCTTGAACGCACATAAAGGGAGGCTGCACCATTGGAAGTACTTCACCTGCTGCACTTTGGGCTAGCAGCGTTTGAACTGTGCCTGTGGATCCTGGCTTGGGAAAGAATTGGTTCCCAGCTCCCCAACCCACAGCGGTGACTTCAAAGATTACTCAGCAGATCTCCTGGAACCAGCTTTAGGGACACAAGAGCTGAAGAAGCCCAAACCGACAAGCTGGTAGCACTGCAGGCGTAATACCGCTACAAGTCACCAGGGACCCAAGAGGACAAATCCGAGATAGCCAAAAGTTGCACCCAAGTGTGTCTGATCTGGGTTGGCTCTCCAAGTCTGGATTTGTAACACTCAAGGGACATGAGCCCACCTAAGGATTTTGCTTCAACCGCGATGCAGATTGAGCAGTAGCCCAGCATTGGCTGACCTGCTACTGCGATGCAGAGGGTTTCAAGGAACCCTGATCTCTGTGGCAAGGTTGCCCTACTTCACCCATGGACCAAGGAGTACCCACAAAGACACCCCCATTGGCCACACAACATCCAGAGTATCCTTTGAGTATCTTTTGCTTGTATCCGCAGCATCAGGACCACTCTGTTGGTGTCTATGGAGTCGTCCTGTAAAGTTTGGAACTTGTCTCAAAAATGCTCTGGTGGCCAGGTAACTGCAAAGTGACCATTCTTGCGACCTAGATCTCTGCCCTGTCAGAATTGGTTACCCAGCCTGGGCCAGAGTAGTCAAACTAACTGTTTCAAACTTTTCAAAAGTTTCCAAAGTTTTTGTTGACCAATGCTTGTTTGCGGTTGCATTTAAAAGGGATATCTTCCAAAATCTGTATCTTCAGAACCCTTGTTACAGACTTTAAAAATTCATTAAAATATAATCTATTTTTATAAATTGGTGTCTTCTTTCTTTGGTGTGTTCCGGCTTTCTTATTTTGTTGTTTGGTGCTGTTAAGTACTTTACACATAGTTCCTTTGTCAAGCCTCACTGCTCGCAGCCACAGCTACCTGACTGGACCCTAGACAGTATTTGTGAGTGTACTGCACAATAAGGCCCCACAGTGATATCATATAGTACACCCAAATCCGCACACACCCCACCCCTATAAATAATGAATTGGTGACCTTGGGTAATGTAACTGGTGCTCATGTAAAGCAGTTCCAGTACCTTCGGGTCAGTTCGCTCTACATAAAAACTGTAGAAAAATGCACAAAGAGGTATAAACAAAGCCTTAAAATAAAGAAAGACAAATTGATACTGGTTTATTGGCTGATTTGCACAAAGTGAAACCAGAAATCCAGGATGAATGACAATTTACCAGCTTAAATTGTGTAATATTAGGCCAATAATGTATTTTACCAAAACTATTTTTCTTCATTATCTTGTATGAAAGTCTTGTCGAACATGTGAGTTCAGAATACCATTTATACAAAAATCTGTGTGTTTGATTTAAGTAACTATAATGTTGCTGCATAATATTCTGGGCCACTTACAGGCTTTAGGTGACAATTGTCCTGCCTCTTAGTTTACTAATGGTTCATGTTTAAAAACTATCACTTTTAAGTTCAGTGCTATAATATGATCTATTAATGTTGATGGCTTGTACCCTAAAGAAATACACTTTCTTGAATTTTTAACAGACTATTATATTTTACGTGTTGTTCTATATTTGATTTATAGAGCAAATGTTTTCAGGGATCAGTTCATACACAGGTTTGAAGATACGAGCCAAATCCTTGTCTCGAATATGGCTCGGCTCCCTCTGTTAATTTGTAGGCTCGCCCCCTCTAATTGTATTAGGGCAGGCAGGATATCTGTCACATGTGTGAGGGAGTACTATCTGACAAACTCTGAATTAGTCTCTTACTCTGTAAAACTGTAAATAGGAACAACGTGCTTCTAACGTGAAATATGACACTCATAATAGCGGCTGAATGTTTTGCAGGGTAAGAGGAGGAAACCGTAGCAATCACATGCTGTACCAACTTACTTACCGAAACACTGAATGCATTTCTCAACCAGTTCCTCTAGGCTGCAGCCCTTGGTCAGGGGGTTTAGGGTGACGCCGGCTATTGCTTTGTTGATCTCCCCAGGGCTGGGACATGTCATTCTTCGCCGGCTGCCACGACGTCGCACTTTGACAGGGTTCCCCGAACTGCTTAGCACCGGGCTGGAGCATTCCTGCCGTGACTTCCTGAAAAATGGAACAGAGGATGCTTTGAAATGTCTGTACTATTTCCCCTTTCAATCACAGTGAGTGATCAAGCAGGCTCAAACTCCGAAACGGAGACTGAGTCCCACGAAGGCTGCAATATTCTCACACCTGCATACACTGTGGCTCTCAATGACATTTCACCAGTATGTTCCACACCTCAGTATGAGGTCGGAAGGCAGTGTTCCTGTGTTCAAGAGGCAGGGCGCTCTGTCAGGAGAAGATCCTTCACGTGTCAACGTGAATGACATTAGAGAACCACTGAAATAAGGGAGGCCCCTACAATGTCATTGCCCACAAGTGGAACCTTTGTCTGGGACCGCCACTGAAAAACATGGTGGTCCCGGACAGAAAAAAATATATATTTGTCCCCCACACCCTCAGACAATTTCACGCATGGGCGTAGCATTAGACCTGTGATTCTTGGAAATTGATCCCTCTCTGGGCAATTATTTTCAGGACTCATAAGCGATTCCTGCATGCTGGCATGGCATTCAAGTCCTGCAAACATGCAAGATTTTTCTGTGGAAGGAGCTCCCAATACTTACTGGGAAGCTGTTTAGGTGGAGATGGTAAAGTCCAAAACAACAACAAGCATTCTTAGTTTTGGTTGTCTGATTCATTCCATCCTCCACAAAGGCAATACACCAGCCTGCCACCAACCTTTAAACAAGGCTGTGAGCCGCCACATACTCTGCATATCAATAAGAGTCAAGATTCAATATCTACAAGTCTGTGTTCCTGCATCAACAGACACGGATGGGAATCATTTGGAGTTTGTTAGAGTTATTCAGATTTGTTGCGATAATCATAAAACTGCGCTAGAGCAACTGAAATGCAGTTTATTACCTCAAATTTAGCATTACAGGGGGAATACTTGGCATAGACCATGTTTTCACGTTTTTCTCATTAAAAAGTACTAATTTAACATCATATTTGCTTGTGCACACACACACGTTTTTGATGTAATACAATTTGACTTTAAAAGGCAAAAAAAATATGATAAACATACAGGAACCCGCATGCCGCATAGTTAACATGATTTTTCCACTTCTGGCCGATTGTGAATCGGGAAATTATTCCCACCTGCGCCTTAAGAATGCCCCGGAAACATCTGTTTTTTGCAGCGATTCCAATTACAAGTGTTGCTTAGACTCATTATTCTAATGAGACTACTGGATTTTAAGCAGCAGGATCGCCTGCGGTGTGGGAGACTGAGTCTTACCCACTACAAGTCATGCCTGTCGCCCTGATCCGGGTTTTGCTCCGGCTAACTAGCAATGCCTTATCTCTACCCAAGAGCAGGAATGATTGGGCAGCAAGCGCATGACATAATTGATTTTGCAGGGAAATCGTGGTCACTCAGGTCTCATCTGTTTCTCTCTGTTACATTAGTCTCACATACACAATGACAAACAAAGGCAGTATATGTTTCAATAGGGTTTTAATGAAGCAACTGCATCTTAGATAGCAAAGCATGTACTGCAATAACCAGGATGATACAGCATGACAGAATTAGAATTGTGACAAGGAGAGTGAAGCATAGATATAACGCTACCATATTGTCACTAGAGTCAATAGACTAATTCCAACCTAGGCTATATTAGAGCACAGCATGTTAAGCTCTAGTTCTGCCCTTCAGGTTCCCCTGGGAAGACATCATCCCCCATACCTGAGCAACGGCCTGAAGTCTGCATAAGCAGCTGTAGAGAAGCGTTCAGCAATCAGCATACAGTAGTGGTTTTCTGACTGGAATCTCCCTCTAACGTGTAAGGGACAAGGAAGTGTTTTTATAATAAAACAGCTGGTGTTCTAAGAAAATGTCCCTATGCAAGGATGTGTGTTTTTCTATGAATGTCAGAGACAAAACATTTACCACGTTCACCGGCAACCTATCTTACTGCAGCCTTGAAAGAAGTACATAGTGAACAAGAATGTCTTGTTTGAGAACGTAGTGCTGGCCTAAGCAAAAACAGCTAGATAGAAATAAAACAAGACTGCAAAAGTGGCTATTGTAAGAATAGCCAACAAAGCTGAATAAAATACATCTAGGTTAAAGTGCACAGTGGCAAGCCTATTATGCTAAAATAACGTGCATGGAGCTAAAACTAAAATGGCTACACAACACAAGTAAGCCAGTAATTGCCAGCTGTGATAAAGTTTGCACCCTTGCAACTTTGCCCAAGTACATATTGACAAGCTAAGTCTGCCAATATATACCTAGGTAATGTGGTATTTGATGCAGAAAGCACAGAAATGTGTATGTTATTCCCCAGTTTAAAGGTGTAAACCTGTAGTGGGAGCTACTTTTTGCACCTGTTAAATTATGAATCTCAGGACATCTGAATTCATTTGGTGCAGTAAATATTGTCTGCCTCTCTAGGGCACTCCTAATCAACATCCCAGGCTGCACCATTCGCTTTCAGCAGAGACTAAAGGACTCATTCAGAATACCCCAGTACTTTAGTAATGTGGCTAATAATCCCACCCCCTACTTGGAATTAGAGTATCTATAGAAAAAAGTGCTTCCAAAGGTAAGTAACTTGCTCTTCTTATGGATACTTCTAATCGCAGACTCATCACCTTTAGAATAGGTACTAGAGCAGTACCGGATGTAAAAACCGAAAGCTCCTTTCGGGTCCAGTCAGTGGAGCCTCTCCCTCACTTTTGAGGGATGAGGCTGAGCAAAGAACTCAGAGAGTGATGGATTGCCCACTGTGACAAGGTGTCATGACTTTAGGCAAAAGGGTGGCCTGGTCCTCAACACCAGTTTGTCTGGAAAAAAAGGTGGTGCAGGGCAGTTGAACCCAAGATGTCCTGAAGCTCACTCAGACAGCTGGCTGAAGTAACCCCAACAAGGAAAACAGTTTTCATACTCAGGAGCTTCAACAAGCAGTTGTGCATTGCCTCGAAGGGAGAGCGCATGAGGAAAGTCAGGACCAAATTGAAATCCCACTGTGGCATCACAAAGGGTTTTGGAGGAAACATGTGATAAACCTTTTAAGCGTCTCATCCAACAGCTGAGTTAAACAAGGACAGCTGGTCCGACAAACACAAAAAGGCTGCAAGGATGGCATGTAACCTGTAGCAGTGCCCATTGCATGTCCTTGCTGGGCCAAAGATAACATAACAAATAAAACGTCAGAGAATATGGGCTGCAATAAGTCAGTTTTGCAGACCCCATTTCAGGCCACAAACTTGTTCAAATACCCTGCAAATGAATGGATTGTACAGGGGGGCACAGTGCTTCAAGAATAATATCCATAACCTCAGGAGATAGGTTGAATGCAATCAACTGCAGCCACTCAGTCTCCACACATGAAGGTGCAGATTGCACAGGCCTCAGAGCCCTGCTGTGACAGAAGGTCCTTCCAAAGTAGCAGCCTGATCAGAGGGCAGATTATCAGAAGGATTTACACTCTCCTGGTGCTGTCTGGAATGTCTAGGAGGACTTGGGCCCAGTAGTTTCTGATCTTCTTCATAACCCAAGACAGTAGAGATTGCAACAGAGAGGGGTACAGGAGTCCCATGCCCCACTCTAGTCTGAATGCATCTTTTACAGTGAGACCTCTTGGGCACTCTAGTGAGCAAATGTTGTAATGTTGCATGTTTGATGCCGATACAAAAGATCTAATCAGAGTTCTCCCAATTGTTGGAAGATTCCCTGCACTACCTCAGGATGCAGATGCCAATTTATTTTCTGACAGATGCCATCAGCTGAATTAATCCTATCTTCCGTTCAAAGATACTGTCAGGTAGTTTATGACAAGGAATGTACCCTGATGGTCCAGCCAACTCTAGAAGCGAAGAGTCTCTTTGGAAAAGACCCAGGACTCCATTCCCCCCTGCTTGTCGTAGTACTACATGGCAGTGGTGTTGTATGTGAGAACCCGCCACAGCCTCCACTTGACTGACAGCAGGAAGGTCTTCAACATCAGACAGGTGGCTCGCAACCCTAACTAATTGATTTGGAGTGGTTTCTGCTGGAGATCAGAGTCCTCTGATCTCTACCTTTCCTAGCTGACCTCCTCAACCTTGCAGTGGCCTATCCATCGCCACTGTCAACTCTGGGAGGGGAAGAAAAAGGTGTCTGCTGCTGGAAATGCGGTTGAGCAGCCACCACCGCAGATATTCTGCTGTCACCTCTGAAACCTGGATGGAACCCACCAGATTTTCTTTGTGATAGGCTCACAGATTTGAGATCCCACTCCAGAGCATGCATGTGCCATCTGGTGCCATTGACGAGCAGGATGCAGAAGGCCAATAGGTCAAGAAGCCTCAGAGCAACTTTCACTGAGATCCAAGACTAAAGCTCAAACATTGGGCTCATACCCCTAATATCCTGGACTCGTTACAGAGGGAAGACCCAAAAACTGCACTTTATCCAGAATGGCTCCAATAAAAAGAGAGCCTCTACAAATGAGTCAGCTGTGACCTTGGCACTATGCTAGTGAAATCTAATGTCAGGAGGTTTGCAGTCTGCTGGAGGTTGTCTAAGACTGACTGCAGCAAGCCCACCTTCAAACAATCAGTCTTCAATGTAGGGGACAACTGCTATCCTCAACCTCTGAAGATGTGTCTGATTTTGCACTAGCCAGAGATTAAGGCACTGTGTGTAATCAGCAATTAATGAGCAGGGGCTATATGAACCACTGCCATCACTTTTGTACACACCGAATGGGCACTGGTAAAGCTGAATGCTGAATGAGAGCACTGCAAATTGGAAATGCTTCTGGTCTTCCTTGAACGGCAGGTCACTTGTGGAACTGCAGGAAGGGTTTATGAAAATAAGCATCCTGCAGATCAAAGGCTGCCATCCATTCACCCAGACCCAGGGCAGACATAACCCGGACCTTGAAGCATCTTGAATTTATCCTTCCTCAGAAAGGTATTCAAAGGAAGAAGATCTAAAGTAGAAGAAAAGCCCTTGTCCTACTTCATCACAAGGAAATAGATGGAATAACATTCTGTCCCTATTTCCGGCACCCTCTCTATGGCCCCTTTAAACAAGAAAGCCTGCACTTTCGTTGGTAAAACCACCAAGTGGTCCTTTAAAAGGAACTTGGATATAGGTGAAAGATGAAGTGGGTCAAAAAAGAATGGAAGGGCATAGCCCCTTTTAAAACTTGGAAGACTCATCTGTTTGCTGTAGTCTGTCACCACCCCTGGAGAAAGTGTTTGATCTGGCTGCCTCCTACAAGATATTCATGAAGCGATAAAAGCTAGCTAAAACAGCCTGGAGGCTGTTACTGCAAGGCTAGTGGACTGAGGGGATCAGCGTCCTCATTAACCAGCATGTTGTCTGCCTGATATCCATCCACTACCACAAAAGGACAGGGTACTTGCTGTGGCAGCAGACCCCTGCAGTTATCTTTATGCCGTTCTTCTGTAGAATCATCTAAGGAGATAGTTTTTCTGAGGGAATTTCCTTGTAGGATCCAAAAGGACAAAGGAATGCACTGTGGTTCAGTTTTCTATTAAGCATTCTAGGGCAAAATCTAATGAAACAGTATCCTGGCTATCCTGAATGGTTAGAACCAGGGACGCCAGAAGGTGAAAGTTTTCAGGCACTATTGGCAAGATCTCACTGACCATATCCCAAAGGGCGTGTTTATATCATCAGCATGGTCATCTCCAAATGGTTGCAAACTCTGAAACAATAATTGGGTGGAGCACCTAAGGTCAGCTCATCAGCAGAGGTAGTGTCTTTTAGAATCAGATTAAATCGGGAGCGAGCATGTCAATGTGGATTCCAGAAGTGAGCTCGGTTGAGGCCGAAGTTGAGTTTGTCTCAGTGTCTAACTCTATCCAGAGTCTTCATCCAATGGCAGTGGTACCAACGTTGATGTAAAAGGGACTTGCACAGATTTTGGCACTGGAGTAGAAACCGGCACTAATGCCGGTCTAGATCCTGAAGTGGGTTCAAGGTGCACTGACGGTGCCAAGGACAAATCTTCCAGTTGTAACCCAACTGGAGGCCCTTGCATTTCAAGTACCAAGTTGACACCTTTGCAACTTTTCTGGATATAAATAGTGTTGGGCTGGGAAAGAGTCAGAGCTGGCTTTCCTGGGTTTCCCCTTCAACATAGATTTAGACTTAAGAGAAGACCACAACAATGACCTGTCACAAGAACAGGAGTGGGTCCACACTCTTGACTTTGAAGGGAGCGGGACTTGGGTGCAGTTTTTTCTGTTATTCGGCGACATACAACTTTGCTTCACATTCTCTAATTACCTTCAAGAGGGCGCATTCATCACATGACTTACAGGTTTGAACCAAAACGCCAAAGACATACCTCAAGGGGGTTATGTCAGTGATATTTGTTTGTAACAGTCCTTCACTGGTTTAAATCCTGTAGTCTTCAGAGGGGACATAGTTCCCTAGCACAACTGCTTGAAAGTTTTGAGAAAAAGGTTTGGTGAAAAGTTAATTAAAGTGATGAAAAAAAGAAAGAGCTCTGGATCTGTGTCTGATGACAAAAAAAATTACATAGAAACTGTATGCTTTGACTTGGCGATTTTAAATCAATCAATCAATCAATCATTGGCATTTATAAAGCACGCTACTCACCCGAAAGGGTCTCAAGGCGCTGGGGGGAGGGGGTTATTGCTCGAACAACCAGGTCTTGAGCTGCCTTCTGAAGGAGAGGTGGTCCTGTGTTGAGCAGATATGGCTGGGGAGAGAGTTCCAGGTCTTCGCTGCGAGGTAAGAAAAAGATTTGCCTCCGGCGGTGGCTTTGCGGATGCGGGGACGGCTGCCAGGGCTTGTCCGGTCAATCGCAGGGTGCGGGTGGGTACGTAGAAGGAGACGCGGTGGTTGATGAGTTTGGGTCCTTGGTTGTGAAGGGCTTTGTGTGCGTGGGTGAGGAGTCTGAACGTGATCCTCTTGCTGACTGGGAGCCAGTGAAGCTTTTTCAGGTGTCCAGAGATGTGGTGGTGGCTCGGGACGTCCAGGATGAGGCGTGCAGTGGCGTTCTGGATTCGTTGGAGTTTCTTCTGTAGTTTGATCGTGGTGCCGGCGTAGAGGGTGTTGCCGTAGTCCAGGCGGCTGGTGACGAGGGCGTGGGTGACGGTCTTCCTTGTGTCGGTGGGGATCCAGCGGAAGATCTTGCGGAGCATGCAAAGGGTGTTGAAGCATGCCGATGTGACCGCGTTGACTTGTGTGGTCATGGAGAGGGAGGAGTCCAGGATGAAGCCCAGGTTGCGGGCGTGGTCGGTGGGTTGGGGAGTGCTGCCTAGGGCGGGGGGCCACCAGGCGTCGTCCCATGCGGTGGGAGTAGGGCTTAGGATGAGGACTTCTGTCTTGTCGGTGTTGAGTTTAAGCCGGTTGTCCGTCATGCAGTCCGCTACTTCCTTCATTCCTTCGTGTAGTCTGGTTCAAGCAGAGGACGGGTCGTTGGTGAGGGAGAGGATGAGTTGAGTGTCGTCTGCGTAGGAGATGAGGTTGAGTCCGTGTTTGCGTGCGATGTTTGACAGGGGCGTCATGTAGATGTTGAAGAGGGTGGGGCTGAGGGAGGATCCTTGTGGGACGCCGCAGATGACCTCGGTAGCTGTTGATCTGAAGGGGGGAGGCGGACTCTCTGAGTTCTTCCGGTGAGGAACGAGATGATCCAGTCCAAGGCCTTGCCTCGGATGCCGGCCTTGTTGAGGCGCTGTATCAGGGTGCGGTGGCATACCGTGTCGATGGCTGCAGAGAGGTCAAGGAGTATGAGGGCCACGGTCTCTCCCTTGTCGGTCAAGGAACTGATGTCGTCCGTGGCTGCGATGAGGGCGGTCTCGGTGCTGTGGTTGGCCCTGAAACCGAACTGCGAGGGGTCGAGTGATTCGTTGGTTTCGAGGAAGGTGGTCAGTTGAGTGTTGACGGTTTTCTCGATAACCTTTGCTGGGAACGGGAGGAGAGAGATGGGTCGGACGTTCTTGAGGTTTGTGGGGTCTGCTGTCGGCTTCTTGAGGAGGGCGTTGAGTTCGGCGTGTTTCCAGCTCTCGGGGAAGGTGGCGGTGGTGAAGGATGTGTTGATGACGTCTCGGAGATGGGGGGCGATGATGTTGTTGGCTTTGTTGAAGATGTGGTGGGGGCATGGGTCGGCGGGTGATCCTGAGTGGATGGAGTTCATCGTGCGGGTGGTTTCCTCGGTGGTGATCGGGTTCCAGGCGTGGATGGTGGTGCTGTGGGGGGTGGGTTCTGGCGGTGGGTTCGCGTTTGTTGTGGTGAAGCTGTTGTACAGGGAGTGCAGAATTATTAGGCAAGTTGTATTTTTGAGGATTAATTTTATTATTGAACAACAACCATGTTCTCAATGAACCCAAAAAACTCATTAATATCAAAGCTGAATATTTTTGGAAGTAGTTTTTAGTTTGTTTTTAGTTTTAGCTATGTTAGGGGTATATCTGTGTGTGCAGGTGACTATTACTGTGCATAATTATTAGGCAACTTAACAAAAAAATATATATACCCATTTCAATTATTTATTATTACCAGTGAAACCAATATAACATCTCAACATTCACAAATATACATTTCTGACATTCAAAAACAAAACAAAAACAAATCAGTGACCAATATAGCCACCTTTCTTTGCAAGGACACTCAAAAGCCTGCCATCCATGGATTCTGTCAGTGTTTTGATCTGTTCACCATCAACATTGCGTGCAGCAGCAACCACAGCCTCCCAGACACTGTTCAGAGAGGTGTACTGTTTTCCCTCCTTGTAAATCTCACATTTGATGATGGACCACAGGTTCTCAATGGGGTTCAGATCAGGTGAACAAGGAGGCCATGTCATTAGATTTCCTTCTTTTATACCCTTTCTTGCCAGCCACGCTGTGGAGTACTTGGACGCGTGTGATGGAGCATTGTCCTGCATGAAAACCATGTTTTTCTTGAAGGATGCAGACTTCTTCCTGTACCACTGCTTGAAGAAGGTGTCATCCAGGAACTGGCAGTAGGACTGGGAGTTGAGCTTGACTCCATCCTCAACCCGAAAAGGCCCCACAAGCTCATCTTTGATGATACCAGCCCAAACCAGTACTCCACCTCCACCTTGCTGGCGTCTGAGTCGGACTGGAGCTCTCTGCCCTTTACCAATCCAGCCACGGGCCCATCCATCTGGCCCATCAAGACTCACTCTCATTTCATCAGTCCATAAAACCTTAGAAAAATCAGTCTTGAGATATTTCTTGGCCCAGTCTTGACGTTTCAGCTTGTGTGTCTTGTTCAGTGGTGGTCGTCTTTCAGCCTTTCTTACCTTGGCCATGTCTCTGAGTATTGCACACCTTGTGCTTTTGGGCACTCCAGTGATGTTGCAGCTCTGAAATATGGCCAAACTGGTGGCAAGTGGCATCGTGGCAGCTGCACGCTTGACTTTTCTCAGTTCATGGGCAGTTATTTTGCGCCTTGGTTTTTCCACACGCTTCTTGCGACCCTGTTGACTATTTTGAATGAAACGCTTGATTGTTCGATGATCACGCTTCAGAAGATTTGCAATTTTAAGAGTGCTGCATCCCTCTGCAAGATATCTCACTATTTTTGACTTTTCTGAGCCTGTCAAGTCCTTCTTTTGACCCATTTTGCCAAAGGAAAGGAAGTTGCCTAATAATTATGCACACCTGATATAGGGTGTTGATGTCATTAGACCACAGCCCTTCTCATTACAGAGATGCACATCACCTAATATGCTTAATTGGTAGTAGGCTTTCGAGCCTATACAGCTTGGAGTAAGACAACATGCATAAAGAGGATGATGTGGTCAAAATACTCATTTGCCTAATAATTCTGCACTCCCTGTAGATGTCGGTGATTTTGTGGTGGAAGAAGGCTGCGAGGGAGTCGCAGAGGTCTTGTGAGGGGGTGATGGTGTTGTTTTCGGCGTCGGGGTTGGAGAGTTCTCTGACGATGCCGAAAAGTTCTTTCCTGTTGTGGGAGTTGTTGTCAAGTCTGTCTTTGAAGGATGATTTTCTTGCGGCGCGCAGGAGTTGGTGGTGTTTCCGGGTGGCGTTTTTGAGGGCTGACATGTTCTTGTCGGTCTGGTCGAGGCGCCAGGTTTTCTCGAAGGTGCGGCATTGTTTTTTGGAGTCCTTGAGGGTGGAGTTAAACCAGGAGCTTCCACTTCTTTTTTAATACCTTTATTGCACTTTATTGTTTTTTAACGCACTATAACTTGCTTCAATTATCTGGTGGGAAGCCAATCAGTAGCCTAGGGGTGGAGTCTGTAAGAGATTCGTGCCCTTTAAATGCAGCTAGAAGCTCAGATACGCACGCCATATAAACTGTGTGTTTTGACCCCATACGATTTTAAAGGATACCACTGCTTTTTAATGCCTTTATTGCACTGTTTTGTAATTCCTCCAGTGGACTTTAGTGACATTCTCTGCGTCTTTGCTCCCTAAAACCGCCTGTGCTTAGGACATGCTCTAACTTGCTCTTATTGGCTGGAGGGGCACCAATCATGAGCCTAGGGGCGGAGTCTGTTAGAGCTCCATGCCCTTTAAATGCAGTCAGCAGCACAGAATGCACAGTGGACGCACAGCAGACGTGCACAAGCGGTGTTCGCTGGACCGCCATAGCCAAGCCTAAGGCAAGCCAGTCTGCACCCATGTCTGGTGGGGGCCAAGGGCCAAGAACCCTGGTCCTCTCAGGGAAACAGGCTGATGTATTCTGCCAGCCAACTCCTGGCCCTGCAGCCCACCCACCGCACAACCTACTCAATAGCTGACCTAGGAGTGAGTCTACCCACTTATGAGAACTAGGAAGACTTTTTCCCTCCTGGGAGCCAAGGTGGTGTTGTGTAGCCATTTTAGATATAGTTTTATACACGTTATTTTAGCAAACTAGGCCTGCTGCTGTGCACTTTAACCTAGATATATTTTATTTAGCTTTGTTATATTATTTAACATTAGCCACGTTTGCGGTCTTGTTTTATTTTCTCTACCTAGCTATTCTTCACCTAAGTTAGCACTGCGTTCTTAAACAAGACATTTTTTTCACTCTGTTCTCTTCTGAAGCCTGCAGTAAGATAGGTTGTTGGCAAAAGTGGTACACTTTGTCTCCAATGTTCACAGAAACACACACACACTCTTACGTTGGGATCCTTTCTTGAAACATCAAATGTTTTATTATAAAAACACTACTTTGACCCATGTACGTTAGAAGGAGATTCCAGCCAGATGACCATGACTGTTTGCTGATTGCTGCTCACCCCGCTACAGCTGCTTATGTAGACTACAGGCCTCTTGCTCAGGTATGAGGGATGGTGTCTTCCCAGGGGGAACCTGAAAAGCAGAATTAGAGCTTAACATGCTGTGCTCTAACATAGCTTAGGCAAGCCCCTGGCCATACAGCTGCAGACAGGCCTGCAGAGGTGGGGCATTTGAGTAGGGACAAGAACATATTATATCACTATATGCAGATAATGCTTTAGTGTACGTTACAGACCCGGAACGGTCGGTCCCACTTTTGTTAAACATGATGGATGATTTTGGTCCGGTATCGGGCCTCCGGGTTAACCATCGGAAGACAGTGTAATTCCCTATGGCGGGCCTGATGACTGTGGTGGCATCAGAGCTACCACAGTTGGGTCTGGCGTGGAAGACTTAGGCGGTCATTCTGACCGCGGCGGGCGGCGGTCGCCGCCCGCCATGCGGTCACCGCCGAATGCCCACTCCGCGGTCAGGAGACCGCGGATGCCATTCTGGCTTTCCCGCTGGGCCAGCGGGCGACCGCCAAAAGGCCGCCCGCCGGCCCAGCGGGAAAGCCCCTGCAACAAGGAAGCCGGCTCCGAATGGAGCCGGCGGAGTTGCAGGGGTGCGACGGGTGCAGTGGCACCCGTCGCGATATTCACTGTCTGCAAAGCAGACAGTGAAAATCTGTATGGGGCCCTGTTAGGGGGCCCCTGCACTGCCCATGCCAGTGGCATGGGCAGTGCAGGGGCCCCCAGGGGCTCCACGACACCCGTTCCCGCCATCCTGGTTCTGGCGGTGAAAACCGCCAGAAACAGGCTGGCGGGAAGGGGGGTCGGAATCCCCATGGCGGCGCTGCAAGCAGTGCCGCCATGGAGGATTCCCTGGGCCAGGGGAAAACCGGCGGGAAACCGCCGGTTCCCCTTTTCTGACGCGGCTTTACCGCCGCAGTCAGAATAGCCCTGGAAGCACCGCCAGCCTGTTGGCGGTGCTTCCGCTGCCCTCCGCCCTGGCGGTCAGAGACCGCCAGGGTTGGAATGAGGGCCTTAGTCTTTTTAGTATTTGGGCATGCAGGTAGTGCACTCCCCTCAACTACAATATGATTTGAACATGGGTAGAGTGATGGATGGCCTCTGAGCATCGGTCCAATTTTGGACTTCCCTCCCGCTATCGGTTATGGGCAGAGTTGCACTTAGTAAAATGGTCTTGCACCCGCGATGCCTGTATGTTATTCAAAACTCGTTCTGTGAACTACCCCCTTCACTGTTTCAACAGTTAGACAACTACTACTGTCCCTAGTCTGGGCATGTAAGAGATGCAGAGTTCGCATTGAGGTGTTGAAGTTGGACCTGGCTGACGGGGGCCTGGTGCTACCAGATTTACATTTATACTACATGGCGGTTTGCTGCAGTATGCGGCCATGTGGTGTGACGATGCCCCCATTTGGGAAAAATAATTGTTAGACGGCTGTATATGTGTGTCTCGTCTGCCGTACCTACTGATGGGCAGCTCTAGGCTTCCGCGGGATGCCGCCTTCCTGGTAGCGCAGGTGTCGCGGGTCTGGGAGCGGGCTGTTATGCGGGTTCTGTGAAGAGCGCCATATTCGCGCTCACTGTCACTCTGGTGGATCCGTCCCTTTGCCAGAGCTACAGAAATGCTGGAATTCACAAATTGGCATGAAAGTGGCTGTAACAATGCAGGGGATTTATACCAAAATGGCACATTTATTACGCGGGAGGAAGCTGAATCCCTTTTTGGAACTGACCAGGGACAATTTCTGCAATATGCAGATGGCCCGGGAGATGTGGACGTCCTTTCCTGCTGAACCTGCTGAATCCCACCTCGTAGTGGCTCTAATTGACCCTGGTTGTGACCGTAGTCACCTCTCTTGAACATACAAGGCTCTAAAAAGGGATAGGTTGATAAACCTAAATGGGATAAGGGATCGTTGGGATGCGAACTTGGGACCACCACTTACAGATGGGGAATGGAATAGGACCTGCTCCCTAGTACGGGATGCGACTAGCAATGCTAGATTTAAGTTGACACACTTTTATTATTCACATAGAGCATACCTGACACCTCAACGCTTACATAGAATATTCCCATCACGACCATCAGCTACTTTTGAGCACATAACATGGACATGTAACTCAGCCAATCCTTTTGGTGCCAGATAGTGAAGACACTGAGGGACGCTACGGCTGTTAGTGCGAAGGTTACAATGAGACACTGCTTGCTGGGACTACTCCCCATAACTTAAAAAAGGCGCAAAATAGCATACAGATTCGCACAGCTGTGGCTTATTCTGGCTAAGAGACGCATTGCGATCTGGTGGGCCAGCCCGGTTCCTCCGCTACATGATATGTGGCTGGCTGATTTAGTTGAGTGGGCGATTGAGGAGGAATGCCGATTACGTAAGGTTCGTGTGGATGAACACGCTGAGCGTGATCTGGAGGTCTGGCGGGTATGATTGATAGGCTCCTCAAAGAGCCCTTTGGTGATAGGGAGACTCCTTAACAGATGCTTCCACTAGTTGAGTCCTGATCCTGGCTTGTCCGATTGGGCCATGCATATGTGGGCTGTGGATGAGTGGTAGTGAGTTGCCAAAAGATGGAGTGCCTCCCCCTCCCCTTTAATTTAATTTAATTTACCATGTCCTCACAAGATGCCCCACCACTCCCCTCCCCTCCCCTGCCCTACCCTCCCCTGCCCTGCCCTCCCCTCCCCTCCCCTCTTTTTTCCTCTCCTCTCCTCTCCTATCTAGGTTGAAGTATCTGCTTAACCGCAGGCTGGATGCCTGCTGGACCCTCTAAGAGCCTTTCTCATCTGAATCCGGTACTTTGGTTGATTGGACGGTGACCGTTGCTCTCTCATCAGGATTATATCTGATAAATAAGTATTACATTATTAATGTTCAATGGGTAAAATTGTAAGGTACTATGCACTGCAACCGTTGTAGATAATGATGCTCATCTCTACAATATCCGAGTACTACAGGACATGTGATAGCCTATTATAGTGCCACCACTGTGTTGTTTGGCCATACACACTGTATTGTAGCATTACGTAAAAAGATGAAAACTAGAGTATTGACATGATTTGGACACTATGCTTGGAAGACTGGACTGAGATGCAGCAAAAAGGTAATGCGGCTATTGTACGGTGCATATATGTATGCATTGTTATATATTGTATAAATACATTTTTTTTAAAAACCATAGCTTAGGTAGGAACTATCACTACAAACCTTAGTGACAGTATATTAGCGTTATTCTTGTGTTTTACTCTCCTTGTGACAATTTTAATCTTATTGTGCTTCATAGTCCTAGTTATTACAATACATGCTTTATTATCTAAGACGCAGTTACTTCAATAAAAAGATATTGAACTTTACTCTGCCTCTAAATGTCCTTGCATATGTGAAACTAATGTGATTAGAATTGTGAGAGAAACGGATGAGACCTGAGTGACCACGATTCCCCTGAGGAGTCATGTATGTCATGCCCCTGGTTGCCCCAATCATCCCTGCTCTTGGGTGGATATGAAGCACTGCTAGTTAGCCGGACCAAACCCGGATTAGGCACGCAAGTGTCACACGGTGTGGAATCAGACTCAGTCCCCTGCAGTACAGGTGATTCTGCCAACCGAATCCAGTAGTTTCACTAGGATAGTGAGAACCTACACGACAGTGGTACACGAGGGACTAGAAGTGTAGCCCTGTGCAACATAGCCTTGCACTTGGGGTTCAAAGACATGACACCATTTTATTTTCTCAGTGTTAACTGCTGCTCTGTTCCCAAACATCAGCAAGAAATGTTTAATTCGCTGTGGGGACAGTCTTGATGCTCTGTTTTTAACAGAAATTTGGCTCCAGAATAGCTCAATGCCTGAAGTAATTGAAGCATTACAGTCAAGTTATTCTATTGCCAGGAGAGGCAAACAAGGCAGACCTGGGAGGGGGTGGGGGGTTGCTATAATTCATAAGAAGGCTTACAACTGCAAAACTGAAGCTCTTCATATCCCTGCTTGTGAGGCCCTTCTTTTCTCTCTCGCACCTACACCTAAATTTACCTTGTCTGGGACCTTGGTTTACAGGCCATCTGGCTATGCCAGAGGCTGGTGTGCTTCCACTTCTGACCCGATAGACCTTTTTGCTCTCAAATGTGCAAATGTTATGCTGCTGGGGGTCTCAATATTCACTTAGATGGCCCTAAATGTAGTTTGGGATGTGGCCTCATTGAAGATTTTGGTATTTTAAATCTTGCTCTGTGTATTACGGCTCCCACCCATGAAGCAGGTCGCCTTTTGGATACAATGTTAGCTAATGTGCAGGACATAGCGACTGCTTCACCTATCCCTCTTACTTGGTCTTTTACTTGGTCTGATTAGAGAGCAGTTCCCTTTACTATTAAAGCTCTAACTGCCTCAAGTCCAAATTGGCTTAATATTTCAACCATGACCAGAAAGTGGTCCTAACTGAATGTTGCTGTCCTGAACTGCCAACTTCTCATTATGAAACAGACTCTTAAAACACAGCTTGCTCAGATCAGGATCTGGTGGATAATTGGATATGGAATGCATGGGCTGTAGTTTTACCTGCTGTATCCAGACACTCTGCTAGAACTATCCCGCCAGCCCCATGGGTTAAAGACATACTGCTCCTGGAAACAAAATGATGTAAAGTCTTGGAAAGGATCTAGAGAAGATCCTGTGATGCGGCTTTGAAAGCTTTATACATGAAAGCTATTACTATCATGGGCTTTGTAGGAAGGCATGTCTGCTATTCTATTCTGATAAAATTATCAAGGCCAAAACTGCCAGAAGACTCTCTTTAATTGGTAAAGGATCTTTCGAAATCTAGTCGCATGTCTCCGGGCTCTTGGCTTTCAATCTCAGTGTGAGAAATTGCCTTTTTTTTTTCTTTTTTACGAAAAAGGTAGCCAATACTGATTTGCAGCTGTTTAAGGACTCCAAAGGCACTGATATAGTGCCAAACCCTGGTTGAACGGGCAAATATGCTAAATCCACTCTCATGATATCTAATCTGTCTGTGTAACTGAGGTCTTAGTCTCTGTTAGATGTCACCTCTTTTCTGGGAATTTTACAGTCTATTAAGTCTGGCTCACCATTAGATTCCTTACCACCTGCTAGGTTTGGTGAATTCAGAATTACCTCAGGTAGTTGGGAAGCTTAACTCCTCTTTAAATGAGAGTTTTGTTCCAGCTTGCTGGAACCACGCCATGGTGTTTCCACTTCTAAAGAAACCAAATCTAGACCCCAACTCAAGGTCGAATTTTCATCCCATTTCCTTGTTAACTTGTCTCTCCAGGATTTTGGAGAAACATCTAAATGCCTTGCTAACATCACATGTGGAGAATCTAAACTTTCTTCGTTCACTACAATCAGGTTTCAAGACAGGGCATAGAACAGAATCTGCTGGGCCATTTCAGAAAGCTCCTGGATGAAGGTGGAACTGCGACTCTCATTCTACTCAATTAGTGCAGCGTTCAATATTGTGTGCCACTCCACCCTGATTGAGAGACTGTCAGAATTGGGACTTGATGAAGGATCTGGGCTGACCTGGATAACTTCATTTCCCCACAACTGGACTTCTCAGGTATTCTCAGCAAGTGCAGTGTCTGGCAGGCAGCACTTAACATCGGGTGCCCAGCAGGGCTCAGTGCTCAGTCCTCTGCTGTTTAACATCTATGTTCACCAACTAACAGAAGTAGTGGGGAGCGGGGGTCTGACCCTTTTTTCTTATGCAGATGACACTCAAATTGTTTTTTCATTATCGTCAGTACAGGACAAGTGCCCCTCCAATCTTAACTGTGGCTTGAGGTTAAATGCCACTTGAATAAGTAACAACTCGCTCAAGTTGAACGGTGATAAGATGAAGGGATGATCTTGGGTAAGAGCCCACAACTCCGGGGTCCTTGAATCTGGCCTGCTTCTTTAAGGCCCCTTCCTACCTTAACTCCCAAAGTTAAGAACCTGGGCTTCCTACTGGATGAAAATCTTTGAAAACCGCAGGCTGTAAAAATGATCTCCACTTGTTTTGTAATACTCAAGTGGCTGAAGAAAATTATCTGGATTCTTCCCCTGTCAGCCCAAAAGACAGTAATCCAAGCCTTAATCCGGTCTGTATTGGATTCTGGTAATATCCTTCATCTAGGTATTGACCAAGCATCTATTCACCGCCTCCAGACTGCTCAGAATGCTGTGGCACGTCTTCTGTTCTGCCACCCAAAGTATGCTGTGACTGCCCAAATCCTTCAAGCGCTTCATTGGCTTGCAATCACGAAGCGCGTTCAATTTAAGGCATTGTGCTATGTCTTTAAAGCTACAGTGGGAGTCGGTCCTCGTTACATTCAGGAGCTGGTAGTGCCCTATTTGCCAGCCCGCTCCCCAAGATCCCAGCTTTTGGATTTATGTATGGTCCCTAGGTTTCGCCTGGCCCGAGTGGGCAGTCCTTAATTTTCAGTTTAGGGTCCGAAGTTTTGGAACTCCCTTCCATTTACCTTAAAGAATTGTTCCACACTCCTTGCCTTTCACAAGAACTTGAAGATGTGGTTAGTTTAATCTGGGTGTTGACTTCCACTGTTTCAATGGTATAGGCCTGGGAAACCCTACTTGGGTAGCTGCACGCTCTACTAAACTATAATAATAATAACTGAAGTCTGCATGCAGGAGGTGGCCCCTATATCGGCTCCGCTCCATCACTTCCCAGGTGGAACTATGTCAACAAGGCGCCACATGCACTGCTATTAGTTGCATAGTCGTGTTCACCTCTTTGCCATGTGTACACTAGGAAAGATATTGTAATTATAACAGACATTGAAAAGTGTGGTAAAAGCCACTTTAATGAGACAGGACTGTGTTAGCAATAACACAAAGCTTGCCACACCATACAGACTAAAGACCAGTCTTCTTTGCTAATACAACATAATACATAACAATCTTACTTCTTTTAAACCCTGCATAGGATCCAACTATCTCAACAATCCTTTAAATTGCTCACTGTCCCCTCAACCAAAAGTGCTCTCAGACAACTTGTTCTAACATCACCTTCCTTTTACATCTATCTGCCATTGCCTGTCCCATTAAGTTCCCTAAAGATCCAACTTCCTCTAGCATTGGCATATCACAGCTCATCTACACCTACCAGCACAATATGTACCTCTCACGCTAAGTTGGCATGTCCGTTCCAGGTCAAAACCATCCCTCATACAACCCCCTCCAACTTGTAACCAATACACCTTACATCTCTAGCGCATCTTGGAAATCAACGCCAACAGCAGCAAAAATACAACTCATCTGTCCCTCCTCGAAATGTCCCTCAAAAGAATCATTTGTTTCTGAAGATATAATTATTCAGCACCGAAAGCCTCCCTTAAGCCTTAATGACAGGGTGGGGGGCTGGTAAAATGTGTTGAACACCAGGGGCACAAGGAAATATCAAAAGGGGAAGAACTCTCCTGCATGCCTGATCCGATCACCCTCTAGCCCCCACCCCTCCCCCCTTTCCCACACACATGCAATCCTCTGACTCAATGTCAGTAGTCCGCACCAACTAAACGAAAACCCATGGTGTGACCTTAGCAACCTGGTCTACCCCCATACACCAGGTACTGGAAAGTAGTTTGTCCAGTGAAAACAACTCTCTCTCCTGTGGCAATCTTGGGAACAACAGGCCTCATCATATAATGTACCTTTCTTCTTAGAGTAAATACTCTTCTGTGTAGATGATTAGCAGTCACTTCAAATAAGCTTTACATGTTATGGGTTTCTTTCTACACCCTAACAAAGGGGAGTATGGGGGCCCTCGTGTGACATTTCAGGCAAGATAAGACATTATGCATCAACCAATAATAAGTAAAGAGGTTATTTGTGTATCTGTCTCTTTATGGGTAATCCCATGAAGCTGGCACCGTTTGTGTAAGCCATTTGCAAGTATGAATGACATTTTTGGACCCTCGTACGTTATGACAGGTGTTTTTTAATCTTCTATTAGCAAATCTTATCCTGGAGGGAGGGATTACATTATGAGAAGATATACCCCCTTGAAGGTCTTTTACATATAAAGGGGACAATAACCGCTTGGTTTTGCTAACCATATGAATCTGACTGAAATACTCAGGACATCCAACCCCATTTAGGGGGCAGCAGTGATGGTCTCCAGGTTAGTGCCAATATGTGACTGCTAGGCACCTTCTAACTAGTTGGGAGAGATCACCTGTAATGCTTGCTCGCCTTTTGTTTTAGATCCCCAGAAACAAATACCTTACAACAAATGAATCCCACCTCTTCCTTGTGCCCTAGGAAAGTGGAAAAGGAAAGCTGCACTACACGTCCTGGGAGTTCCACTTCCTAGTATTTGTGTATGGTACGGCTGATTTGTAAGCAGCTGTCATGTTACAGCATCGGAACGGGTTACGAGTGAATTCTATCAAAAGGTCCTCCACGCAAGTTTTTTAGACTGACAAACCAATACTGGGCAATATAGAATCTGGATTCTATGCATGATTATGTCCGAGTTTAGGACCAAGGCTAATTTGCAAAAGGATGCTTCTTTTCTGTAACGGCACAGATGAGATAATGATGGCAATGAATGAGCCATGAATAATTACCAGGTGTTCACATTAGCTGGAACATTCCGTACATCACTAGTATGTTGTCTGGGGCAGTTTCCCCAGCGGCATAATTATGCACAGACCTCAGGCTCCTGCTCAGTGTATATCACAGGAACTCAAGTAGCACCTCATCGAGGAGTCCAAATAAAACCGAAATCAGCTGAGGTGTGCTCTTGTTCGGAGCAGGTCTCTTGGTTGAGCTGTACTGTTCCTATTTGGATTAAGATAGCAATTGGTTTGCACAGATAGTTCCCTTCTGTGGTGGCACAGATGAGCCAAAACAATGGCATTTAACAACCGAACACCCCCTGTGTAATTACTACAACGTCATATTAATTAAAAAAGAATCCACCCATTGCTTTTTTTTATCTCTATATTTTGTACCTTCTTGCAAACATGATATACTGATATTCTTAAATGCAGATTGATGTTGCCTCACTGTGACTGGCTGGTTTACCACTCTGAGTTAAAAAGCCCTTTTGAAATGGTACCTTTACTTTACCTTACTCAATACTGCATCACAAGCCATTCATACACAAGGAAAATAGGACTCACTTGCAAGTAAAGTGCCAGACAATAAGACAATCCAATTTTAGGAGCTGGAAAAGAATCTCATACTTTTAAAATGGACTCCAAAAGAATTCCTATTTGGTATCGAGAGGAGATTTACTGCAGGTGCCCCTGGAAAATACCAAATAAGTATCATATATGTAAATAATTTTTTTGTGACCAGAATCTGGGTGCAAAACATTGCAGTTTTACTAACACCTTAAAGGAGGTGGCAGTGCATTCACCAAAGGGAAGGTCTTTGTAAATGTTAAAAAAAAAAAAAGTTTGTTGAACAATTATTTACCTCTAAAATACTTTTTTTTCCAAAACAGCCCATTTAAGGAAATAGGATGTATTAAAAATGTTTATTTCAAATCAGTCTCAGACACTGTAATATGCTGAGGCCAACAAGCCACCACCTCTGTGATGCACCCCAATCATAGTGAGTGGCAATTTGCGACCTACATCATTAATATTCAGAAGGTAGGTTGGACTTGACACATACTATGATTTAGAATTGTAAAACCAGAGCTATTAGTATGAGTAAGTTCTTAAAATTCTTTAATGCTTGTAAAAATACTGGCTGCACATTACAAGGAGTATTTTTTGATCAGTAAATACTACATCACGTCCTGAATTCCTATTAACAGTCATACAAAACTTTTGTTCCTCGTCTGTGGTGTTTAAGGACGGAACTGCTGGGTGATTCGGCCCCACATGCTGTTATTTAGTCCTTCTGATACAGGTGAAATGCACTATTTAAACTGGTGCTGCATCCTAACTTTGATGAGAGGCTTCAAAAATGTCCCTTGGGCTGGCTGTGGCCTCACACATATACAAAGGCTTTGAGGTCAGTTAGGGCTCCACTGAAAGCTGCAACCATTATGTTGCATCAGAGTTTTTACATCACAGCTAAGAAGTGACAGCTGCAACTCAATGTGGGTAGTGGTGGGTAATGGGGTGAAAATTAAAAAAAGTTTATCTGTAGGGGAGACACGTTTGTCTCCCCTCCGTCCTCTTCCTGTTCCCAGGCTCCCACCCAATCACAATGCTGCTGTTACCAGCAACAGCAGCATCGTGATTGGTGTAAGCGCCCTGCTTCCCTGCTCAGACTGGGAGTGTGAGTCTGTGCATGTTCTCCACTTGGCTGTGCAATACAGCTGGGTATATGGGTAGAAAACATGCAAAGTGCGCATGTCTGTTTGGCCTGCCCCACGCAGCCGGTCAAACAGACATGCGCACTTTATAGTGCACATACCCCTCCTCTGCCCCTCCCTCCAGCCCAGCCCCACCCCTTCTCGCAGGAAAAATAAAGGGATAATTATGTAGCATTATTATCAATTTATTTTTCCTTTCCCCACAATCCAGTGAGGCAACACTCCTCTGCCTTAGCATAGGAGCCACCCCTGCAGCTAAGTATATCAAGGTTCATTTTCAGTACGGTTACATTGTGGTACTCTCTCGTCATCTCTCCCCTATACTGTAAATGATACAGCTAGCAGTGCACACTTAAGTATGGCTCCACATTGACTTGTACTTTTGGGCTAAACGTCATAGTTATGTTCTGATCCAACTTAGTACATATTCACTTGTGGCTTATTGGTTAAGGTCGTAGGCTCTCAAGGTGTAGGTCAAGTATTTGAGTCTTGGCGTTTCTGTAGCCATGTGTCTACTGTAAGGTCTAATCTATTACAGATATTTCCAATGTTCAATAAGTAAATTAAAAGGTGATTTTCATTTTTAATGCTGGTCAAATATTATTTTAGGCACACTGTATGAAAAATCTTCTTTATGAGTATATCGTGCACCAAAAACAGAAAAAACCCTTCTCTCCCACTCCATCTTTCTCAGGTAAGTAATTGTTAGGTGTTTTAAATACGTTCATATAGGTATACTTTATATATATTCGTATTTAAATATATAAGCATACCTAAGGCTATAACACTTAAATAGGAGTTGGAATGGATTTTTAAAGTTCAGGGGTGGGTGGTGTATAGATAGGGGTAGCAAGGGTTTTTAGGGTTAAGGGGTGGTTAATGTGTAAGGATGGAATGTTTTTTAAAGGTTCCAAGATGCTTAAAGTATAGGAGTAGGAAGGGATATTTAGGGATTTGGGGTAGATATGGAGGCCATAATATAAATTTAAAAGAAAGGTGGATCAATATATATTCGGTTATATTAAAAGGGGATATGACAGGCTATTCACCATTAAAAATTCAAACATTGGCAAAGCCATCAGGTCCGGCCATGGCCACAGAGCTGTTGGCTTTACCAATATTTGTTTCTTATAGTATGCAAAGAAAGTCACATAATAGTTACCTTGGAATGGTACAGTAGTGATAAAATTAAAAAAGCATTCCAAGAGGGCTGCCATGACATGCATGTGTATCCAAATGATTAGTGATGCACTGGGTCAAATCTTGGAATGCTTTTTTATATGTTTTAAAATAAAGGAAAGTAACCTGTCACTAACAAAGCCAGTAGCTCTGCCACAAAGGATAGACCTGCTGTCTATGTCAATGCTTGTTAAAATCTAGTGTGAGCTGCAAATCTAGAGTTATAACTCCAGTAATGGCAACCTATGCTTTATTAGTCCGAGGTAGATAGATTGCCCTTTGGTTAATATGGCAACAAAGCACCTCTTATTTACACCGACCTTTATCACCAATACTTATTTACAAATGAGAACAAGAAGGAGTACAATAAAAAGAGAATGCACTAACAATGCCCAGATACACACTTGTTTGTGACTGCTTCCAGAACAGCATATGCCCTCCTAATAGTAGCAGCAACTACATAGATGTGCTGGTTGGGGACATCAAGGCTTGCAGCAAAACACAGGAACCAGCCACAGATAAATAGAGAAGACAATTTATTAAAATAATAAAGCATTGGCAAACCCAATGTTGCTTTAATTTGATATTTGCTAACAATGGCATGCATGAATGTTGTGTGAACGTGTTATGCCATTTTATGGTTGTTTTTTAAATTAATCTGGTGCTACATTCATAAACACCTTGGAGTGTGCAATGATTTTTCAACTACACAAAGCATCAAATAAAATATGTTCACAAAATACCTGCTTTGCTGTATATTAATAAAGATGAGTGCGAATGAAATAAAAGTTAATGACATGGCATTTATGCAGCTTAGAAAAACAATAGACAGTTCAGTTAATTAATGGTCCCTACAAAGGACTGGAGTAAAGAACCTTGAGTGTTGCTAAGACAGGAACATCCTGAACATAGCGATATTCAAAGGAAAAGTCATAAATACAGTTATATTTTATCAAATAAACATTGCTACGAACACGCATTTTATATTTTGATAATTTTCTGAGATGGAAAACCACACGGAGAAACACATGCACTTTGAAACAGCTTGTTCACCTGGAATAAAAAGTCCACTTTCAGCAAATTAGATTTAAGTCAATGCAGGTTGTTTGAGGCCTAGTCGGAGTAACTTGAACACATCTAAAGTGAGCACTATTTTTAAATTATAAAAAGAAAAGCCTGACCAACATGCTGCTGTGGATTAAAGTTGCACCAAAGTTTGGTGGGAGTATGTAGGAAGTTGGCTCTGTATGCACTATTTCAAAGTAAGGAATAGTATGCACAGAGTTCAAGGGTTCCCCTTAGAGGTAAGATAGTGGCAAAAAGAGATAATACTAATGCTCTATTTTGTGGTAGTGTGGTCGAGCAGTAGGCTTATCAAAGGAGTAGTGTTAAGCATTTGTTGTACACACACAGGCAATAAATGAGGAACACACACTCAGAGACAATTCCAGGCCAATAGGTTTTTGTATCGAAAAATATCTTTTCTTAGTTTATTTTAAGAACCACAGGTTCAAGATTTACATGTAATACTTCAAATGAAATGTATTGCAGGTAGGTACTTTAGGAACTTTGAATTAGCAAAATAGCATATACAGTTTTCACATAAATCACATATAGCTATTTTAAAACTAGACACACTGCAATTTTCACAGTTCCTAGGGGGAGTAAGAGTTTGTTAGTTTTTGCAGGTAAGTAAACCACCTACGGGGTTCAAGTTTGGGTCCAAGGTAGCCCACCGTTGGGGGTTCAGAGTAACCCCAAAGTTACCACACCAGCAGCTCAGGGCCGGTCAGGTGCAGAGGTCAAAGTGGTGCCCAAAACGCATAGGCTTCAATGGAGAAGGGGGTGCCTGGTTCCAGTTTGCCAGCAGGTAAGTACCCGCGTCTTCGGAGGGCAGACCAGGTGGGTTTTGTAGGGCACCGGGGGGGACACAAGTCCACACAGAAAGTACACCCTCAGCAGCACGGGGCGGCCGGGTGCAGTGTGCAAACACGCGTCGGGTTTGTAATTGAAATCAATGGGAGACCAAGGGGTCTCTTCAGCGATGCAGGCAGGCAAGGGGGGGGGGCTCCTCGGGGTAGCCACCACCTGGGCAAGGGAGAGGGCCTCTTGGGGGTCACTCCTGCACTGGAGTTCGGATCCTTCAGGTCCTGGGGGCTGCGGGTGCAGAGTCTTTACCAGGCGCCGGGATCTGAGAAGAAGGCAGTCGCGGTCAGGGGGAGCCTCGGGATTCCCTCTGCAGGCGTCGCTGTAGGGGCTCAGGGGGGGCAACTCTGGCTACTCACGGTCTCGCAGTCGCCGGGGAGTCCTCCCTGAAGTGTTTGTTCTCCACAAGTCGAGCCGGGGGCGTCGGGTGCAGATTGGTAAGTCTCACACTTCCGGCGGGAAACGCAAGTTGTTTTAAAGTTGCTCCTTTGTTACAAAGTTGCAGTCTTGGGTGAACAGAGCCGCTGACCTCTGGAGTTCTTGGTCCTTCTAGATGCAGGGCAGTCCTCTGGGGATTCAGAGGTCGCTGGTCCCTGGGGAAAGCGTCGCTGGAGCAGTGTCTTTAGAAGTGGGGAGACAGACCGGTAGAGCTGGGGCCAAAGCAGTTGGTGTCTCCATCTTCTCTGCAGGGTTTTTCAGCTTAGCAGTCCTCTTCTTCTTAGGTTGCAGGAATCCGAGTTCCTAGGTTCTGGGGAGCCCTTAAATACTAAATTTAAGGGCGTGTTTAGGTCTGGGGGGTTAGTAGCCAATGGCTACTAGCCCTGAGGGTGGGTACACCCTTGTTGTGCCTCCTCCCGAAGGGAGGGGGGCACATTCCTATCCCTATTGGGGGAATCCTCCATCTGTAAGATGGAGGATTTCTAAAAGTCAGAGTCACCTCAGCTCAGGACACCTTAGGGGCTGTCCTGACTGGCCAGTGACTCCTCCTTGTTTTTCTCATTATCTCCTCCGGCCTTGCCGCCAAAAGTGGGGCGGTGGCCGGAGGGGGCAGGCAACTCCACTAGCTGGAGTGCCCTGTGGTGCTGTAACAAAGGGGGTGAGCCTTTGAGGCTTTTGAGCCTTTGAGGCTCACCGCCAGGTGTTACAGTTCCTGCAAGGGGAGGTGTGAAGCACCTCCACCCAGTACAGGCTTTGTTACTAGCCACAGAGTGACAAAGGCACTCTCCCCATGTGGCCAGCAACATGTCTGGTGTGTGGCAGGCTGCTAGAACTAGTCAGCCTACACGGATAGTTGGTTAATGTTTCAGGGGGCACCTCTAAGGTGCCCTCTGGGGTGTATGTTACAATAAAATGTACACTGGCATCAGTGTGCATTTATTGTGCTGAGAAGTTTGATACCAAACTTCACAGTTTTCAGTGTAGCCATTATGGTGCTGTGGAGTTTGTGCATGACAGACTCCCAGACCATATACTCTCATGGCTACCCTGCACTTACAATGTCTAAGGTTTTGCTTAGACACTGTAGGGGCACAGTGCTCATGCACTTGTGCCTTCACCTATGGTATAGTGCACCCTGCCTTAGGGCTGTAAGGCCTGCTAGAGGGGTGACTTATCTATACTGCATAGGCAGTGTGAGGTTGGCATGGCACCCTGAGGGGAGTGCCATGTCGACTTACTCGTTTTGTCCTCACTAGCACACACAAGCTGACAAGCAGTGTGTCTGTGCTGAGTGAGGGGTCCCCAGGGTGGCATAAGACATGCTGCATCCCTTAGAGACCTTCCCTGGCATCAGGGCCCTTGGTACCAGGGGTACCAGTTACAAGGGACTTACCTGGATGCCAGGGTGTGCCAATTGTGGAAACAAAAGTACAGGTTAGGGAAAGAACACTGGTGCTGGGGCCTGGTTAGCAGGCCTTAGCACACTTTCAAATCAAAACTTAGCATCAGCAAAGGCAAAAAGTCAGGGGGTGACCATCCCAAGGAGGCATTTCCTTACAGAGTACCAATATGGAGTTGTTGGCTTTAATTCGCAAATACATTTGAGAGTCCATCAGAGAAAGAGAAAGTAGAGCAAAGCCTTGGCTTAGGGGTTATAAGCACAAACATGTGGAAATTAGTGCTAGGGCGGTCACAGCTAAGTCTAGAAAGAATGCTTAGCAAATTAAATGTGTTGTACCATCGAGGAATACCATGTTTACAATAAAATCATTGACACCACATAGAATGATAACATGGACATTCAATGGCTTGCTGAAAATTCCACTGCTGTTGCTTGGTACGGTATCAACAACATTAATAAATCAGATAAAAGCGCCTTAAAAGATCTCTGGGGAGACATCTGTTTAGAGTAAACAGTGCAACAGAATCTGTTCTCTTTTGGCATTAGGACTCTACCACACCATGATAGTTGTTCATTTGAGGCCTCGATCCAGTTTACTGGACTTAAGCTGGAGGTATAGTCAGCTAAACTTGTACAGGCTTCTGTTGGACCTGCGCTCTCTTGTGAAGGAGCGTGGAAGCTGTGGGCAGACATTTAGGGCCATATTCACCACGTTTTTCATGCAGCAAATGCAGCTGGCCACCTTGCTGTACCGCGCAAAAGGCAGAGGGCAGGAATGTGCCATATCTATCAAGATATGATGCAAACCTGCTCTCTCCTTGCACTGGTGCCATTTTGGCTGCCTATCGCCAACGCAGACACCCTTGCACCAAGGTGCAAGGGTGCCTGCATTGTAGGCAGGATTGTTTTTATACAGGAAGGCACACCTTCCTGCACAAAAACAATCCTTTCAAGCTTCTGATTTTTATGCGGGCTGAAGAATGCAGCCCACATAGAAAGAGGAAAAAAGGGGAGAAATAGAGATATTTCTCCTTGTTACATCTCCCCTGGGAAGGCATAGCATTTTGATGCATTTACAGGTCTACCACTCACAGTAAATCTGGGACTGTGCCAAAATCCATTAGTGGATGCGTGAAAACACCCACCCGCCACCCATGGAACACTCCTCTGGAGCAGAGTAACTCAAGGCAACGACTTGCACTGTTTTACGTTACTCAAGATTTACCAAGCACCGCAGGGCCACGCAAGGTGGCCTTGAGTGGCTTGGCAAATGCCCTCTATTTTTTGCGTCAGAGATTCCAGAGGAAGAGAGATTCCAGAGGAAATTCAGACGTCCTTACAATGCAACAAAAACCTCCATGTGAGCCAGTTATTCAGACTAGATATGATGTGGCTGAATTTAAAGATGTCATGTGACTTGCAAAAGAGTAAATAGTTTAGATGCCCAGCTAAACACAGGAGAACATCAATGTAAATAGTGCAATTAAAGAAGTAGAGCAACATGGCATATAATCAAAAGATGTAAATATGCTCATGATCTTGTTTCAAGCTACTTCTAGTATATATTAGTAGACAGGCAGGAGCAGGTAGTTTACTTATTTTTGTTATCTCCAGCTATTTGCATGAAGAAGCAGACTGTGGTTTAACTTGCATCATTGCACGTCCATCGCCTTTTAACATGAACAGAAGTCCTTAGTGAAATAAAAGGTGTTCATCACTGAAAAGGTAGGTATGGTTTTGAATTTCATGCTAGTATTAATTCACTGAAAAATCTAGGAACTATTTAGGATCAACAGTTTATTAAAGACAAAATAGTGTCTGGCGAGTTCCTTAACTTGACTTCACTCAGAGGCCAGCCAGTGTTTTTCGATCTGAGATGTTTACATGCACAGAACACTCTTTGCAGTTTTGGAAATGGTTGGATTTCTAATAGACGGAACTGACCGAGAATATGACACAAGCTGATGACAGTGCCTATTCTGAAATGCTGAAAGGAATCTGCATGAGAAAAGTTTCAAAGCAATGCAAGGCCGCCCTGGCTGTTTGGCAAAACACATCTCTCTAAGGAGAGGGTGCTAGTAATCTTCAGGTTACCCTAGTGTTGCTGAAACGAAGTCAGCAATCCTGAGCTGCCAGTGTGAAGTTATTCGGAGGATAATTTCGCATTGAGAGTATAACCTGGTGAATGGACTAAAAAAGTACATGCTGAACTTAGTCACATATGCCAATCAAATTGACAGAGTTCCTTCTGGTGAAGTTCGACCAAATCCTACTCATAGAATGTGCTTGCTGCATTATTTCTTTTTTGATCTTCAAGGACATGTACGTTTAAAGAGAGCACCTCCCAGTGTTTCGTCGGTATGCTATCACCATTCACAAGACTCAACCCTAGAACATTCGCACTGCACTAGTGGCCCCAAGGCAAAACTATTCATTAAGGGCATGCTATATGTGGCACTCTCGTGTGCACACATGCTGGGTAGTTCTTACCTTTATTTGGAGAAGAGTAGTCAATAGTAAATGAGATGTTCACCGAGCAAAAGAATACAACAACTGTAAGTTCTTCACTTGGGTTCATACCCTGTTCCAGTAAAGAAAGTACTTTTCAGAAAGGAATATGTAAATCATGTTTATACAACATAAGGGCAAACGAAATGTAGTAAAAAATAAAGAAACAAAAAGAAAGATTTACATTGTAAGAACATATTTTTATTTAGAAGCGCTGTGAGTAGGAACAAGGTGCCAGGTCCCCAGCAACAAAACTGGCTCCCACCAGCAGTGAAACCGGCCCTACCCTGCTAGCCCACCGAAATGCCAGGTGGCAGGTAGGCCAGTCCGTACCTGCCTACCATTTACCAAATGGCAGCGATCAGGAAAAACTAATCAGCAACCATTAGTTAACAAGGACCTTATCCAATTTCTGAAAGTAGCTATGTGGCCATCCTCCTTATCTTAATGTCTGAGTCTCCACCATCCAGTCACTGGAATGCAGACAATACACTTTCACTGACTTGGGGAAGATGTTTGCATCATCCACCTTGTGGCATGCTAAGCCCCAGGCATCCAAAATAGATCCCAGTCACTAGAAGTCAGACTCACACAACACGCAAAGTCCTACTACCATAAATGTGATGAAGGCTCTCTGCACATACACGCACTCGACATGCTTACAAGAAGTCAGTGAAAGGTTCCAAGTTTCACAATTCAGCAGAATTTATATGACAGGGGTCGGTAGACAGTGCTCTCACTGATACAGAGAAAGTGTCTGGTAACACTACAGCTTCTCAAAACATGGTGTGCTGAGACCACCACTTTATATGATGCAACCCATGTCATGGACATTAGTCCAATGCCTACTATGAGGGTACTCTTGGTATGACCTTCTTAGTAACAGAAAAGGTTCTGAACTTCACAATGTTAAGGAAACACCTTGGCTGCTGCACATACATGCTGGTTTAGCATGATGCAAGGGCCAGAATAAAAGTCAAAATACCAATTGCACACGTAATCGGGTGCTCAAGGTAGGAGTACTCACCAGTTCTACCACACAGGGGAGATTCCTGTCCCAACAGTGAGACATTGACTTCTACTCACATCCAGCTTCATGAACGGAGCAGTGACTGGTGTCAGAAAGGGGTGTAGTCTTAGCCATTTTAAGTGCCCTGCCATGCTATAATGAAATAGCATTTGCATGCAGTCCTGCTCCCTTCAGGAATCAATCGTTAAAGAGCAATGCTCACCTAGGAATCATTTAAGCATTAATTAAGAAATAATACAATTGGCCTAATCGAAATTTATGATGGATGACATCGACACAAATTCATCCGTGATCCAAGTCTTGCTTATCATAGCCAAACAATGGATGATATGGGTGATACCCACTCAATAGAGAATCCTAGGGCCTGCGGAGTTCAAGAGAGTTCCCGACACGCTGCAAGTGAGCCTCGATCGCAAAGGATTAGAGACGGATCCTGTTTGCCTAAGCTAAATGTTGACAGCGCAGTGCAAGTGCAAAAGGTGGGACAAAAACATTGCACATCCAGTGCAGGCAATATTTACACTATGCAGAAAATAGGTAAAACCCACATTGAGCAAAGAAACACTTTAGAAATCCGTTATTTTAACATTCAGATTTGGATACTCAAACAATGAATGGTATAGGTGAAATCCACTCAAGTCAATGTTTCGACCCCTTACAATAAATCACATGGGTTCTTCATCAGGATAAAAAGACGTTGGAAGCAACCTGACCAACCAATCTCTGATCTGTAGCTAGAAATATCCATCAATTGTTGTTGTTATAATCTTAAAACGCAAGCAGAGTGAGCTACGTCCATATGGAGGGATGACCACTGAGAACTGCTGCAGGCTAGGCCATGTGACCCAGTGCACATGGTCAAACACCATGCATACTGGGATTATTTGGGCATGGAGGCTGTGTGTATATCATTAAAAAACACACACATTACTTGAAAAAACCTTTGATAGTCCACTGTGATTGTCTTTGCTCACACTACCAGAATCCATATTTATAAAAACCTCACAAGTTCTGTTAAAAAGCCACTGCTGAAGAGACAATATGGTTACGTTGCACAATCTAAAAACCACTGAAATACACCCGTTATGGTCAGCCACCCAAACTAACTCAGAAGCTGGCATGAGCTGCTCATAATCTCGAACAACATGACATCAAAGATAAAATCCCAATTCACATCACTGATGAGATCACATCTGACAGCTCGAATAACATCAATTTACTATTATTTTAATGAGAATATCATGACAGAATAAATACGATGTGACAATAGTACATATTATTGTTGTCATTTGAGAAGTATATCGTTACAAAAAATACGATTTAAAATATTTTCCGCAAAGGAATTCTTGACATTCTTTTACAGCTTTTATAGTTCCACTCCAGCACTGTAATTACATTAGTGCAAAAGACGCTGTTCAAAAACCATACTGTGGTCTAAAATAACCTACATCTGTGCCAACTTTCACCCACATCCACACTTCTATCTGGTTACTTTGCTGACAGAACAGTATTCTGAATGTCAGGTGGGAATTAGCTTAAATCACACTATGTACTGTATTGCCTTTATGCTAACACCACATTATTCTAGGTGTCAGAGCACTCGAGTGTCCCAGGCACAGTGCTGAGTAACTCAGCAAGTCCATGTTTTTGGCGTTGCATAATGGAACTTGGAGTTCTGATTCTGCAATGGGTAAAAGAAGACAAAAAGCCCCAGAATGCAACACACATGGATCTGGGAAACGTGTGGTAGGTATTTTCCAACCACCAGTAGATAGCGAATTCTTGGGTGTGGTTTGGCGTGAAGCAATAGATTTGTTTCTACCATTAGACACTGACAATAAGAAAGTATGAACATAAGTAGGTTACTTTATAAAATACTTTCTCAAGCTTAAAGACCCACACTGTACCCACAGTTTAATAGTAAATAAAAAAATACTTTACAGATGGAACATACAAGACAGTTTTCTGGCTAAACTCTGTATTCCTATTCAATTGCATTGCATTTGGAACACGCTTTGGCGAAGCCAATAGCTCTCACTTATGCAAGAGATATTGGCTTTGCCATTGTGTTTTAGCCATGTTATTCACAAGCATGGCTTCTGTTCAGCATGGCTGAAAGTTAGTGGTATGAGGAGAGTGTTGTGGAGTGTTATAAAGTGGAATGGTGAACAGTAGAGTAGAGTGTTAGAGTAGAGTGGCATAGAGTGTTGTGTATTGGAGTGGCATAATGTGGAGTCACGTAGAGTGGCATACACTGTAGTGGAATAGAGTAGAGAGGGCTGGTGTAGAGTGCTTTGGCACAGAGTGTTGCAGAGTATAGTGGTGTATAGTGCAGTGACATTGAATTCAGTAGTGTACAATGCAGTGCCATATAATGCAGTGGCGTAGATTAGAGTGGAGCAGAGTGGAGCAGAGTGGAGTGGCGCAGAGTTGAGTGGCACAGTGGTGTAGAGTGGTGTGAAGTGGCACAGAGTTGAGTTATGCAGAGGGCAGTGGCGCAGAGTAAAGTTGAGTGGGATAGAATGCAATGGCGTAGAGTGCAGAGTAGAGCTGGGGGGCATAGAAGAGTAACAGAGTGTTGCAGAGTTGAGTATAGTGCCATAGAATGCAGTGGTGTAGAGTAGAGTAGTGCAGAGTAGAGTGGCATAGAGTTCAATGGCAGAGAGTGCAGTGTAGAGTGTCAGAGTACAATGGTGTGGAGTAGAGTAGCATAGGGTCAGATGTAGGTAGGTTTCCTTTTGCGAGGTGCAAATTGCGAGTCCCAGCGACTCGCAATTTGCACCTCGCAAAAGGAAATGCAGAAAGGTGTCTCAGACACCTTCTGCGACTCGCTATGGGGTCGCAAAGACCCACCTCATAAATATTCATGAGGTGGGTCGCAGTTTGCGACCCCATAGCGAGTCTAGGCACTCACGGGGATGGTGGCCTGCTGGAGTCAGCAGACCTCCATGTCCGTGACTGCTTTGCAATAAAGCAGTTTCTTTTTTTCTCTTTGCAGCCCGTTTTCCTTAAAGGAAAACGAGCTGCAAATAGAAAAAATACCGAAACCTTTTCGTTTCGGTTATTTTCAGAGTAGGCAGTGGTCCATAGGGCCACTGCCTGCTCTGAAAAAATATTTTTTTGAGCATTCACAAAGGGGAAGGGGTCCCATGTGGACACCTTCCCGTTTGCGAATGAGTTACCATCCACTTCAAGTGGATGGTAACTGCGAGTTGATTTGCAACCGCTTTCGCGGTCACAAATCAACGTACATCGCGGTGCGACTCGTAAATAGGTAGGGAACACCCCTTCCTATTTGCGAGTCTGAAACACATTTTGCGAGTCAGTACCGACTCGCAATATGTGTTTCTGCATCATGTAAGGGCATTAGCGCCTCGCAAACGGCGTTTTTCGCTGTTTGCGAGGCGCTAATGCCTTCCTATATCTGGCCCATAGTGAGCAGTGACAGAGTGCAGTTATGTAGAATGCACTGGCGCAGAGTGCAGCAGTTAAGAGTAGAGTGGAGTTAAGTACAGGGCCATAGAGTAGAGTGGCGCAGAGTGGAGTAGAGTGGTGTAGTGTGCGGTGGCGCAGAATAGATTGTTTCAGAGTAGACTGAAGTGGCATAGAGTGTAAAGTGATGTAGAGTGTAATAGTATAGAATTCAATGGCACAGAGTAGATTAGAGTGGCATAGAGTGGATTGGAATAGAGCATAGGGGCATAGAGTTGAGTGTTACAGAATAAAGTGCATTGGCATAGAGTGTATTGGCATGGAGTGCAGTGGCAGAGTTCAGTCTTGCATAGTGGCGTAGAGTGGAGTGGGCAGAGTAGACTGGTGTGGCACAGACTGGAATGGTGTAGAGTGCAGTGTCAAAGAGTGCAGTGGTGTAGAGAATGGTGAAGAGTGCATCAGTGTAGAGTGGTACAGGGGAGAGTAAAGAGGTGTAGTTTGAAGAGGCATAGAGTGCAGTGGCTCAGAGTGATGCAGAGTGCAGTGGCTTGGAGTGGTGTAAAGTGGAGTAGTGCAGAGTAAAGTGGAGTAGAGTGGAGTGGCACAGAGTGTAGTATTCATTGTGTGGTAGCACACTGCTTTTACAGACAACACATTTTCAATTGAAATGACCATTATATTTGCACAGACATACAGTTTTACAGATAGTACTACACAGTGCACAGATGAAAATATGTGGAAATTACATCATCTAGATTGATTCGCTTTGATCATATTACAGTATTTGTTATCAACATACTTCAGAAATAACAATGTGCTCCATTTGTGCGTTGATAATTCTGATTAATTCTGAAAAACTAATACAGTTCATAAAATGTTGTTGGGTGCTAGAAAGAAACTATTTCCTACCCCAGTATCCAGCAAGTTTTTCAAATGAATCTTTTAACTTTGAAGTCAGAAAAAGAAAAGTAAACAAGGGCCAATGGAAGACAGAGCCTGACATTTGACCTTGGTCTTTGAATGCAAGGCAAATGTGAAGGATAAGAACAAAATGTAAAGGCTTGTTAACAGAAAGCTAGTTTGTGTAAGAATAAAGAAAATACATTTTAGGCAACGGTGGGACAAACTGAACCTGGAAAGCCTAAAGCAAATAAACCCAGCAACTGGAAAGCCAGAAAGTGTGATTTACAAACCAGAGGTAATCAACGAGCGGAATGCATTTGTAAGTCATCTTTCTGAAATTCCCCAAGATGTCTTTAGCAAACCAGACCGATGTGCTGTCTGTTAGGATGCAACCTAACAAGTACTTCAACAGGGACCATATCAGGTAAGTATCACATGTAATTTTCAAACGTATGCTAATTACACTGTCCCTATATCCCCTCACAAAGTGTACATTCAAGTGTGCCACAGAGGCCTTTTGGGGTTCCACATCTTCAACCACACTCTCAGGTCTCACTTATTGATCCTACTATTAAGTGTACTGAGTACTGTGGTCTAATGAGCAGCTTTTGGCACACTGTATCAGTTTTCAACTTATTTGCTTCCATCATATGCACATATTCTATAGCATACATTATCGTTCATATTGAGCTCAGAGAGGTGATCAATACCATTTGAGATGTAATCATTGAGGTCATGTGATACATCATGAGCACTGTATGGTATGTAGAAGATTTACAGAGCCTAACTCAAGTGACATATTTCAGTGGTTTAAAGTTTTTCACTGCAAATATGCCCCATAGAGACCACAAACCAAATAGTGGACACCAATCATCAAATAAAAAACTGAAAAGCACAGGGGAGGAAATGAAAAACCAAACAGGAGCCCAGCTACTTCGGGCTGATGGAATTCCTGTGCAACGTTGGACGCTGAGTAAAAAACATTCAAACTAACATAAACAAGATTAGGAAGCCAAAAGAGAATACAAACTAAAACAACAAAAGGTACAATTATTTTTATTAAAATTAAAATAGAGTGAAGAGGGCAAGATTCCCAACCAATTATTGTTGCCTACCCACCCTGTAAAACAGTGTTAGGTAAAATCTAGTTCTCTAGACAAAGGGGGTCGGTCTTAATGTGGCGGTAGTACTGCCAACAGGCTGGCGTTACATACCGCCACATTATGACATTGGCAGGTTGGCTGAAGCCAACCTGCCAAAGTACCACACCGACTGCCATGGCGGTAGCAGCTGCCGGGCTAGAGATAACAATCTCCAACCCGGAGGCCCAGTTGTCCTGCCGGCGGCATTATGACCTTGCCTACCGCCATGGTTTGTGTGGCGTTCATAACACCACAAAAACCATGGCGGTAGGCCCTACCAGTGACAGGGAATTCCCTCCCTATCACTGGTAGAAGGTCCACCCCCCCAACACTTCCTATACTACCCCGACTCATCCCCCCTCTATCCATTCTCCCCCTTCCAATTCCCCCCATACACGCACACTCGCAGGCACACACCACACATTCACTCACTCACATAGACATACATGCATTCAAACACGCATGCATCCATTCATTCAGACACACACATCTGTGCACACATCAAACTTATATGCAGACACTCATTCACATTTGCATTCATACATGCAGTCTCACACAATCAACACTACACACTCATGCATGCACACAATCACATATTCATGAACACACTCACACATTCATGCACACACACCCCCCCCACACACAACACCCCCTACCCCCTCCCCTGTCGGAAACCCGACTTACCTGAATCCAGGGGGTCTTCCAGTAGGGGACGGGGCGCTGCTACCTCCAGCAGTGCCTGACAGCAGAACACCGCCAGGTTGTATTATTTCTCATAATACGGCTGGCAGCGGTCTACTGGCGTGGCGCTGCTGGTGGTAGCAGCGCCACCTTAACACCGTCTGCCAGCATGACCACAGCCGGATTTCCACCCTTCTTGTGGCAGAAATCTGGCTGTGGTCATATACTGGCTGACGGATGGCCGCTGCGCTGACGGTCTTTTGGCAGCTGTCGACTCGGCAGTAGGTGGTTTTTACCGCCAATGACATAATGAGGACCAAAATGTATTTGAGAAGGTCGTAAAAAACAAGAACAATTCAAGGCCTCATTTATGTCCTTGGGAGTCAACCTGCTGCCTGCTACCACCCATCAGGTTGTTTTTGCTTGTTGCCATATTTGAAATTGCATTTCCTTTGCCGTAAATGTGTATGCACAGATTTCAAATACAAATATTCATTTCCTTACCCATCATTGTACTCAGTAATTGATTCTTTGGTGTTTCAGTAGTTTTGTCACAAAAGTAGGCCAAATGTAATTTTAGGCATGCGCATTTAGTGTAGTGTAGGTGTAGTAGTCACAAGAGGCAATGTCCAGCAAGTTTATTTTCTTTTTTTTTATTTCATTAACATTTTATTAAATATTTTAATGTGAAAGCATTACAGAGATGCACAAAAGGAATAGGTACAAGAAGTAAAAAGCATTACAGTGGAGCTCTGCAAGTTACATGAGACGCCAATGGAAGAGATTTGTAAATTACACTGGAGTTAATGAAAAGGCATAAGGATCAAATCAGCAAGATGAATTGGATAATATAGCCGCCATGATTAGCTCTCATGATTGGTGGAGATATTCTTCCCGTGTGAAAGGAGAAAAGGAGAAAAGGAGAGAAGAGTGGAGAGGAAACTATAGGATAGTGAAAAAAGTAGTGAAAGCGGAAAGGAGCGAGTAGGTGTGTGTGTGTGGGTGGGGGGAGGAGGACGAGGGGCAGGGATATCCCCAGAGCCAAATTATTGGTGGACAGTGGCTAATGCATAGTTCAGCTTAGGACCCGTCTCAGAGGGAGTGATGGCCTTTTATTTCTTTTGCATTGCGTAGACGGTATGGTACTTCTTTTTCACAGTATAAATATAATTAATAATGACTAACATTCATCTTATTTGGGCAAGTATCTGTTTTGAGAATGACTGCATGTGATGAGTTCTGCTTTAACAAGCATGTTACAAACGTTGCTGGTATTTTTGTACATAAAGTTTGATTCTTGAAAAAATATGGCCTTTTTCAGTCTCCATATTCACTTTGGCGCCAGTAAATTCCATATTATTTTGCCCGAAAAAAGTAACTACAAATGATGTTTAACTGGTTAGATTTAACATACTGAGAGTCTTTGATATAACATATATATATATATATATATATATATATATATATATATATATATATGTTATAAGTACAAATTGACTTTTCAATCATTCTTTTCATAAAATATATAAAAATCAGAGATCTCCTGTTTTACATGCAAAAGAGGACTAAACGGTAAAAAATTATTGATACCAACTCCATGAAAGTTTGGTGGACTAAGAAAACTTTTATATGTATTCAAAGCGCATTGCAGGAAAAAAAACAGTTTAACATTTGGTCACTTACTAACATGTCACGAGTGCGCACAGTACTTCTACTACTATCTCTAAAGCAAATGTAATGTCTGGAGGTATACAGCGGCCGGTGCAATTAAATGTTGATGCGCCCAACCAAGGCTGCGCTGTCTCAAATCCAACTTCATGCCCCTGCGCCCAACCAAGGCTGCGCTGTCTCAAATCCACTTCAAGACTTAATTCACGACCTGACACTCTCTGCCCCTCTGACTCACTCGTGCAGGTTCCTGCTTTCTCCTTTTATGAATGGTTTGTCGTCTTTCTCCTCTTTTGTCTTTCTGCTTTGTGTGTTTTACCCTTGCTTGTCTCCGTAAACGTCTGGTGAGGTAAAATAAGTGCCAGCCGACAAAAATGACTGCCAATGCCCCCCCTCACCCCCCAATGGTAACCACCAGTTCAAATTAGGCACTGCTGAAAAGGCACCTTTCAGGAGCTTAGATCAGAGTTGGGGCAAATACTTTCCTTTATTCCCATCATGTCAATAACCTTTTGTTTATGGGTATTCAACACATGACACGTTCATGATGGAATACACAAATCTGATAGCAAGGAAGCAAGCACCTGGTTTTGGGTCTGGGGAAATGCTACCTGTCTAATCCTTATGTGCAAGTATGTCTTATTGTAAAAGTGAAATATTCCCTGTATGTAAACTTTATTGGAAAAGTATTCATCTGTCCCATATGAAGTTGCCTTATGTACATTTTGACAATATTATTTGAGTCACTAGTAAGTACTATTCAGCCAGTTCTCTGGCTACAACTTTTGAAGTAGCAAATAATTTATATTGTGCATGGGTAACCCAGATCAATTGTCTGACAATTATTGGCCAGTTGTATTAAACTTTTTAACAATTGCAAACCCTGTGATTCTCTAAACTAGTGTGTTTGTGATCACTTAAAAGTTTTACCTATGCACTAAACCCATTTACTGAATCGGAAAAGTAACTGCAGTTCAATAGATGAGTTCAGAAATAGTTCACTAATCACTATTTTGAAAGGCCATGTTATGGGCATCCTTTTCAAACCGCGATTTGGTACCATCTGACTGAACGGTTTGTGACTATTATTCTCATTGCAAACCATTGAAAGCTTCTGACTCTTCAAAAGAAATGGTAACCCATTCACTTTGACCCCTTCCTCTTTATGAATTTTGGAAAAGGTTTCTAAGGGCCATATGTACGAACACATTTTCCCATTGACACAGAATGGGAAAAACCCTTTGCTACATCTGGCCCTAGGTGAGTAGGCAGTGGCCCAGGGTAGCACTGGCAACTCGCAAAGAAACTTTAGTAAAAAAATAAATAAATAAAAATAAACAAATTTTTTTTAAAAAGCTTTCAGGAAATCAGGCTGATTATAATTTAAAAAAAACTGCCTATTCAAAGTCAATCAAAGTCACAGTGATCATCTGACCCTAATAGGAACCATGTCTGATTTTCTCCAAACATAGTGAGTCACAATTTTCGACCTACCCTGTAAAAGAAAATGAGGAAAGACGGACTGTGACCCACCGTGAATCTTTTTTGCAAACTGACCTGATCATACATCGGTCAATTTATAAAAGAACTTTCTGGTCGCAAAAAATACTGGTCACAAATTGAGACCAGTATGTCTAACTAGAAAGTGCATACATCTGGCCATGGGAGCCTAAACCATTTTGGACATGTTAAAAACAATCCGCCACAATTCACTTACATCACTCACACCCAATCTTCTGCATAGTTGCTAAATTTCAAAACAAGCCCACCCATTATGTACAGGAAAGGAGACAAATGAGTCCCAAGGCTTGTATGTCACATCAACCTGTGAAAAGCCCTTCTAGCACACTAAGTTTGAGCTGCGGGACCAGCTCTATCTTTATCAGACCCACAGTGGGGCTTTAGAATATGTACGGTGAGATGTCGAGATAAGTGAGACTGGTTGTGCTAGCTAAGGCTAGGATTTGGAGAGATGACCACTAGAAAAGAATACATCTGCCATTTTGAGAGTCTAGTTACCCAAAAGCGTATTCCCAGCATGAGAACTGGCTCACGTTGCTGCATAAACATGAAAAGCTGAAGCCAGAGAATTTTAGTCCAGTTTGCCTAGATATCACTGCCAACTACTTTTAACCTTCAAAATACCCCGCTAAAGCCTCTCCCAGCAGGTTGTACGAAGGAAAATGTTGGTGTGTCAACCCCAGTGGAGTACGTCCTTGGGTCATCATCTGTATAAATTATGCTTTAATGAGCACGATGGTAGCAAGGACAAATGATTTCACGTACCTAGCAAAAGTTTCCAGCAGTGTCAATCTCTGTGCAGACTCTTTCCAGTGGATGTAGTCAAAGAAATCACCCAAGTTCTCAGAAAAAAGGCATCGAAAGATAAGCAAATTAGTCATCTGGCTCAGAACTGTCTCATCACTATCATGTTACAGAACAACTAAATAAAACAGTGTTTCCCAAACTGTGGGTCGAGCTGATTTTTGGTGGTTCAGAAAAGTCAGAGCAACAAATAAAAATGCCTTTAAATTTTGTGTTTATCTTGCGATTCTTGCTGGTTCTGCAGAGATCGAAGTCAAGTGTCAGGCTAGGTCTTTTGTCAAATTGCTGCTTATTCTTTTAACAAGGGGATGGGATTTTACATTTCCACACATTATCATTTGTCTGCTATATAGGTTTATCAGTACAACTGCATGTCTGTGCAAATTTAGTCACCATTTCAATGGAAAAGTTGCTGTCTGTACAATGCGCTGCCAGGCGATGCTTTAGTTACATTAAAAAATCTCCCACTTCATGTCCACTAAAAATAGGTAGGTTAACAAATTTTGTCATTCTAAAAATGGGTTGTGGTTCTCAAAATTTGAGAAACACTTATCCAGATGGATGTCCCTTGACCCTGAAAGCCACATGCCGGGTTTAGTTATCACATCTCTATTAGGGTGCTCTGATTAATGCAAAAAAATGCCTGAAATTTGACCTACAATATATTAAACATTGTTCTAACTTTTATCCTATAATAATATGTGTACATTGTACCTTGTATTAGTTATAAAACTCAATCCGAATTCCTGAAATAAAAAGAAAAGACCTACAAGAGTGCAGCAGTACCTCTGTCAACTTTATGTTTTTCAGGATAGCCATTGTTTTTTCATAAACTAAGACATCCTGGTTAGGGCCACGATAATTATGCAATTCAGCGACTGCAGCGTTTTCTGCATCGTTATGGATTTACTGCATTTGCAAAATAACCTATCATCTGCTGCAGAATATGCAGAGTTTCCAAAACATATTTTTGTAGTTCTATTGGATAAAAAGTTATTAAACCTCAGCAACATGAGCTGCTGCGCTGTGGAAGACTCTTTGCAAAGATTGTATGGTTACCTATCAGCCGCTTATTGCTGTATTTGGATGTCAAACTTGTACTAATGATGTGAAACCTTTGCCTGGGAAAAGTAAAGAGTGCAAAATTGGCAAAATAATTAAGTAGTACTATAACAAAATACGTTGCATTATGTTGCATAATTTGTTTTTTCTTGCCTCATTGAGTGAACCCCACCACATCTTTTGTTCCTCCCATGCTACATAAGTCAAGTGACCCTGACTCTGGTATAGCAAGTAGAGCTGTTTTTAATCAATCAAATGGATTTAGGCCATGCAACTAAATTCAACATGCCCAAAATATCAGAGTCTGCATAGAGCCATGATTTGATCAACTAAGAACCATGAGCCCCACAATTGTGTAAAACATAATGTCTGACATACATATTTCTATGTTACTACAATTTGTTTAGATTTCTGAAGGAGAAATCTCTGCAGCCACTTAGTCAATGAAGTCTACTTGCCTCCACCTACTGGGCACAAGAGACCTTATTGCAAGTGGACTAGAAAATGTATTCAGAATAAAGGCTGGCCATGTGTGCATCACACTAGATGATTATGCAGTGTGGTAGAGTCCTTAGACCCAATTAAAATTTTGGCAGATCAAATCTGCTATAATTTAAGAAGGAATGCAGCCCAAAGTAAAAGTACAATAAGCACCAAAATCTGCTTATTCTGGTCATTTTCAGGGCGTAAAATGTAGTAGGTACTATCACACTCAAATTCCTACACCTGGGCTGTCAGAATATATTGGTACAATAAATATTAAACCCTACTCTGTGGCACTTGTAATGTGGGTTTAAGCATTGATGAAACATTTTCCTAGAAATACTGTATCATATCAGTCAGATAATAGCTATTATCAGTTTTCAATTGTGAGAAAGCAATCCTATTTCCATGTTTACCCCACTTTTTCTGACTGATAACAGTGGTAACTTACCCTGACTGTGCCCTGGGCTTGCTCTGCTAACCAGGCCCTGGGCCAGAGCTCTGCATAATAGGTATATGGTAAAAAGACACAATTTCAATTAGCAATGACAGACTCCTGTAAGTCCCAAGTACATAATAGGGCTAGGGGGATTCAAACTACCTATAAGTCCCCAGCATATAATAATGCAGGGAAATTTAGAGGCCCAGTAGATTTTCTGCACTGGAATGTGCACTGCTGTGTTGCCCAATGTCATTTTTAAATCCAGGCCTGTCTTGCAGGCTGGCTTTAAAGAGTAAAATGTGTGCAAATTCGATTTTGGATTAGAGGTACTTCTAGAGTGATAATCTGTATTATTTTTACATATTAGTCACCCACAAGGTCTCCCCTGGATGCCCCAGGGGTGGGGTGCCATGTAACTATTAGCAGGAACATTATAAAATATGTCTTAAATGCCCTGGTGAGGGGAAAACTGCACACTACATTTTCCTCAGTGTAGATTCTTAGCTCCATAGTCTAACATGGGAATATTTCCATAAGCATAAGCACTGCTAGGAAGGAGCTACATGGTTCATGAAAGGACTCAAAAGATTGGTAATCATAAGTCCAACAACTAACCACTGTTGAATTTATCATAACTAATACAGAATGGAGGTTATAAGATTTTCTTTTCTGTAGGACTAACTCAAGCCTGTTAGTGGTCTCTCCTGATTGGTCAGCCTTAACAGGATTAGCCAGGTTGCTTGGAGGAGGTGATAGGTGGCCTGCACTGAGCAGAGGTTTTCTGATGGGGAGTTTTGGAGCTGCAGCCAGGCCAGGAAGGGGGCTGGGAAAATCTAACTGGGATTCAAGGGAAGCAGGACGGAAAGAATTGCAGCCAGGCCTGCCCTCTCACCCTATGCCCCACAGATAGATAGCAGGCCCAGGAAATTTATTTGCAGATGTCTAGAGGGGGAGTGTTCAAGGGAATGAGCCACACAAGTAGGTTGGTTTAACCAGGTCTTGCTCATCGGGAGGAAAAACCATCTTGGTTTTTAAAGTGCAGTGCTTTATGGGACAAGAAAATGCCACATTTTGGAGGAAGCTATCATGCTTTTCGGTGACACCCTGCAGCTCATTGGACAAGGGTGCACCCTGTTTGTCCCCCAAGATGATTGAATAAATATCGGTGAGCTGCACTAGAACTAAGATCTGCTGCCTGAAACCACAAGAAGAAGGACTACACTGCTGGACCTCTGGTTTCCAACCCTAAGAACCGCGCTGTGAAGTACTGCTCCCATTGGACTCTGGAACAACAGTCTGAAGGAGTTTGTCTTGCTTCAAAAAGGACTCATGAGTGGACTCCCTGAAAGCAACAGGTTAACAGAGCTTGCCTGCACCAACTATCACAAAAGTTCCCAGCCTGGGGTGCGTCCAGAGGGCTTTTAAGGAGTTGGCCAGTTGCATTGTGGGAATTGTGCTCTAGTACTTCCAAAGACCATCGCAGAGCTTCTAGACCCTTGGATTAGTGTTTTGGACACTTTGAACCTTCAAGAGAAACTTCAGGAAGAAGTGCCAGACGTTTGGAGCAACTGTCGTGAGTCAAGCTGACTACCCCCAACGGCGACCTGGCCAGGATTTCACATTCATCCCACTGAAAACTACAGAGCTCCAGACTTCCAGGATTTTACCGGGCCTTGTGGAAAAGCAGTTCAACGATGTTGCATCGAAACAGGCTTGTGAGAGATGACCACACAACGTCAAGAGAGTAAAGCTCCAGCAAAGTTTCTAAGTGCAATATTAAAATTATTACTGAGGCTTCCTTCACAGTGTATCGGAGCAAGGCTCCATCACAGTCAGTCTCAAACTTTGACTTTGTCCTAGTCAAGCGTGACCAGATGTCCCTGGTTGGCACTATTGATTTCTAAGCACTAGAAAGCTTATTTATTATTTAATCTTTAAAAATTCAAACTCCAGTTCTCTATATTGGATGTTTGTCATTTTAGTATCATTTTAAAGATTCAAATATTTACTCTTTTTATAAATTGGTGTGGTATTTTTGTTGTGTGTTGTGTCTTACTTATTTACTGTATTGGTGTATTTAAATGCTTCACATACGTGCCACTGAAGTTAAGCCTGCCTCCTCGTGGACAGGCTACCATGGGTTGAGCCAGGGGCTGATGTTTTGAGACATTGACTGGACCCAACATTGGCTTAAGGGCATTTTTGCTAGTGATAGTTGTGCACTTACCTCTACTAACAACCAGCCTTCCACCATAAAAAGATATAACTCACTAAAGTCTCAGAGCCTTAGTAATTTATGATAAAGTATCACATTTTAACAACCAAAGAAGGATGATGATCAGGGTCAGCCAAAGAAAGACACCCGAATGCACATTACAAAAATCTGTTTACTAGGGGCATTTATCCTTTCTACATTCCTGATAAAACATGAACTCAGTCAAAGAAGCTGGAAAAAACGGCTCAGAGAAAAATACTTTTAGGGCTCACATACCAGACAGCCCAAGCTGTTGGGTTGCTTATGACTTTTTATGTGCTTCCCAAAAATGTACACTGGCTTCACAGCCTACAAATTGCTTATCATTGGTTGGATTTATTGTCATTCTAATTTGTTTGCTTCTTATTCAATTATTTTCCTCGTCCCATCTAGTCCATCTTGTGCTTGCCTGTCCCATGGAACATAGGCTCTTTAGCATCCTTTTGACTGGCTGACTTGTATGGTTTCACTGCTCACTTTTAGAAAACCTTTTACTTTGTGTTCAAGCACTCTACGGGAGTGCATATGTTTTCCCTCTAGCTCCTGCATGTGGTTTTTCCCTTACAAAACACTCACTCAACCACTGTGCTCTGAGTTGCACTCCCCACACACAAAACATGCCCGCATGCCTCTCCCCTTTGTGTGTTCCAGCCAAAAACACTTCCTCTTTCTTGCTCCACGCCACTTTGTCCCACATGTAGTTTCATCTGCAAAACCTCCCTATCCCCCACACTTCATGTTGCTTTCTCCCTTCTGAGCGTGTATCCCATAAGCCCCTCCCTCACCCTGTTGCTCTGTTGCTCTCTCCCTCATTGGCTTCTCCCTGTCACAAAGCCCCCCTATGCCCAAAGCTCCGTGTTGCCCTCTCCCTCGTGTGCTTTTCACCCTCGATAACACTCTCCAATACTCATGCTCCTCTCTCCCTTGTATGGTTTGCCCTGCAAAATTCCCTTTCCTGACACTGTATGTTGCATTCTCCCTTGGGTAATTCCATTCCACAAAACTGCCTCGCCCTCTGTGTTCCTTTCTCCCTTGTCCGTTTCTCCCCATGAAACAATCCACACCAGTACTCTGTGCTGCTAACTCCACTGTATGCTTCTTCCTGAAGGAAAACCACATGTGCATGCTCTGTGTTACTGTTTGCTTTATATGCTTCTTCCCAAAAAAGAATCTCTACTGCCCCCAGCATTCCTTATTGTTGTTTCCCTCATGTTTCTTCCCCCAACAAAACCTGAGTTCTCCATGTTACTCTATTCCTCGTGTGCTTCTCTCCCACTACAGAACACCACCCTCCCATGCATGCAGCATATTGCTCCATGTCTCCATCATGTGTTTCTACCCCATGCAACCTCCACCCCCACAATCCATGTTGCTGTCGCCCTCTGCATGTGCTCAGTTCTGCAATCCTATTGAGGAACAATCAGTGAAAATTCTTGTTATTAAACTTTCACAGGTCTTCTTCTTGAGAGCAGTTTAGCTAGAGGGATTGGGCAGTTTATAGTTTCGAGAACTTTGCAAGATAGTTACAAGGTCACTTGATCCTAGTGGGGTACACAGTTGCTTTTCACCACCAATACTCGCTGATGCACTGCTACTGGCAAACAAAGAAGGATGCCTTGCCTGCCCATTTTGCACTGGCTTCAGCCTCGGCATCAATCTTTTCACAAGGTACAGCCGCAGAGTCTGAAAAAAGCCATTGCAAACTCCTGGGTACAGACAGCACAGAGCGAGAAAGTTGATGGTTGTGTCGTGTAGCAAACTTCAGATCCTATTGCTAATGACAACACTAGTAGTAGCAATTCATAAATCTTCTTAGAACCTCACTTGTCCCGTATGATTTTGAGGCTTCTGATTTCAGCACACATCACTCTATGACCAGGTCATGAGGTAAGCAAACCACAATTCTCCAACTGAATCCTCATCCCAAAACAAATAAGGCATGTCATAGAATCTAAGGTTTCCAAAAAGTTTGTTGTCAAACTTCGGAGCAGATATTATCCCTTGGACCTTGTAATATAGGAAGTGATGCCACAGGACCTTGATCCTGATGAGGTTACGAGAATTCATGTCACTTAAGTCTAGTATATATTTCAAAGAGAAATTGTATTAATAATTCTGAACAAGATTCTCAATAAAAGATTATAAAACAAAAACAATAGTGGTCATGCCCAGTGGTATTAACACATATGAACCACACATTGAATCTAAACTATATTATCTGCTTTCTTTACTCATGATTGTTAACAAGTTTTGATTTAGGATTACTTGTAAGGAACGTTGACACGAAGCATGAAGGCATTTCTTTTTTTTTTTTTTCAAACATATGACAGGGCCGGCAACCCATCAAATCAGCAACTATGTGAAGACCATATTTAGAACGGCCCCTGGTTTGATCAGTTCCTTCATGGGTGCTAGGTCTAGTCACAGAAGTGAGGTACCACTTTTGTTAAGAGGTGTGGGTACTATGGATGGTAGGAATATTGTGGATCACCCCAGCTTCTGGAATTTTCTCTCAGTGTGCAGAATGCAGCACACGTAGAAAGAGGAAAAAACAAGGAAAAATAAAGATATTTCTCCTCATGATGCCTCACCTGGGGAGGCACAGCACTTTGATGCACTCCCAGGTCTACCACTAATGGTAAATCAGGGAAGGTGAAAAAAAAAAAAAAACAATGTGTAGATGTGTAGGAACACCCACGCTTCACCTATGGAATGCATCCCTAGGGTGAAGTAACACAAGGTAACGATTTGTGCAGTCTTGCGTCACTTCAGATTTATCGAGTCATGCAGGGCTTTGACAGGTGGCCCTGCGTGGCTTGTTAAATCTGACTTACGTTTTGTGTCGCCCTTGCATGGCGCAAGGGCAACGCAAAACCATGATAAATCGGGCACTAAAAGTTAGTAAAATGCAAATATTGTCACCTCTGCTTGTTCCTGAAAACACGGACTAAAGTGATTATAGCATAGCACACCTTTTGCTAATGCTCTGTATGATAAAGAATACATTTACTTGCACAGCATTCGTTTCCCATTTTTCCAATTAAAAACAGAAAGTTATGCTATATTTGGGCTTTTAGAAGGGTCTTTAAAATCCCCAAGATAACGGAATAAAGGATGGAAATGTGGCCGTGTTATATTTTGTGGAAAAAAGTTCTGAAGGCCTCCAGGGTTCCAAAAAAATATCAAAGAAAGGGTTCAGCAGTGGGGGTGGAAAAGCCTCAGCGTCTAAGTAGTTAAAACTAGATAAGGCTTCTACAGGGAGTGCAGAATTATTAGGCAAATGAGTATTTTGACCACATCATCCTCTTTATGCATGTTGTCTTACTCCAAGCTGTATAGGCTCGAAAGCCTACTACCAATTAAGCATATTAGGTGATGTGCATCTCTGTAATGAGAAGGGGTGTGGTCTAATGACATCAACACCCTATATCAGGTGTGCATAATTATTAGGCAACTTCCTTTCCTTTGGCACAATGGGTCAAAAGAAGGACTTGACAGGCTCAGAAAAGTCAAAAATAGTGAGATATCTTGCAGAGGGATGCAGAACTCTTAAAATTGCAAAGCTTCTGAAGCGTGATCATCGAACAATCAAGCGTTTCATTCAAAATAGTCAACAGGGTCGCAAGAAGCGTGTGGAAAAACCAAGGCGCAAAATAACTGCCCATGAACTGAGAAAAGTCAAGCGTGCAGCTGCCACGATGCCACTTGCCACCAGTTTGGCCATATTTCAGAGCTGCAACATCACTGGAGTGCCCAAAAGCACAAGGTGTGCAATACTCAGAGACATGGCCAAGGTAAGAAAGGCTGAAAGACGACCACCACTGAACAAGACACACAAGCTGAAACGTCAAGACTGGGCCAAGAAATATCTCAAGACTGATTTTTCTAAGGTTTTATGGACTGATGAAATGAGTGGGTCTTGATGGGCCAGATGGATGGGCCCGTGGCTGGATTGGTAAAGGGCAGAGAGCTCCAGTCCGACTCAGACGCCAGCAAGGTGGAGGTGGAGTACTGGTTTGGGCTGGTATCATCAAAGATGAGCTTGTGGGGCCTTTTCGGGTTGAGGATGGAGTCAAGCTCAACTCCCAGTCCTACTGCCAGTTCCTGGAAGACACCTTCTTCAAGCAGTGGTACAGGAAGAAGTCTGCATCCTTCAAGAAAAACATGGTTTTCATGCAGGACAATGCTCCATCACACGTGTCCAAGTACTCCACAGCGTGGCTGGCAAGAAAGGGTATAAAAGAAGGAAATCTAATGACATGGCCTCCTTGTTCACCTGATCTGAACCCCATTGAGAACCTGTGGTCCATCATCAAATGTGAGATTTACAAGGAGGGAAAACAGTACACCTCTCTGAACAGTGTCTGGGAGGCTGTGGTTGCTGCTGCACGCAATGTTGATGGTGAACAGATCAAAACACTGACAGAATCCATGGATGGCAGGCTTTTGAGTGTCCTTGCAAAGAAAGGTGGCTATATTGGTCACTGATTTGTTTTTGTTTTGTTTTTGAATGTCAGAAATGTATATTTGTGAATGTTGAGATGTTATATTGGTTTCACTGGTAATAATAAATAATTGAAATGGGTATATATTTTTTTTTGTTAAGTTGCCTAATAATTATGCACAGTAATAGTCACCTGCACACACAGATATCCCCCTAACATAGCGAAAACTAAAAACAAACTAAAAACTACTTCCAAAAATATTCAGCTTTGATATTAATGAGTTTTTTGGGTTCATTGAGAACATGGTTGTTGTTCAATAATAAAATTAATCCTCAAAAATACAACTTGCCTAATAATTCTGCACTCCCTGTATAACTATTTTAAGTATGCTTGCCTGCTAGGCAAGTCCCATAGCGTTCTAGAAATATTGTATTCAATTCTATTTTTGGTATTTAAAATTGTTATTACAAGCATATGGTACCACAGTTAGCCAAAATGTGTTTCTTATTACTATTGTGACATATCCTTGCAAGGCCAGATCATTTTATTTTGTAAATGCTCGTTTTTCATCTATTCAAAATATTGAGCATGGCAATACATTTTTTTTTTTTTCATTTGCTTCATTTGCATGTATTTTAAAGAGTGCTGCAGAGCTGAGTGCACTTATTTTACCTTACAGAAAGTGTAATTCCTAATAAGATTTGCAGAAAGTAAACAGTGGTCATGGGCACTGTTTAACTTCTGTTCTTGACTTGCTTTTGCCTTCCCAGGGCAAGGGTCACAAAGGCAGTGCGAGTACTGCATATGAAAGACTTTTCTGATAATACCTACATATTACATGTAAATCAGGACAGATTGGATGTCACCATGAAAACGCTAACTCTTTAGAGTATGTGTGTTAGGCTTCAGGCTTAAACAAATAATATTCTTAATGGTATTCTTAGCGGCAATGCTAACACTCTGTGCAATATCACCATATTATTTTCAGAAACACAACTTGACATTAGTTGCACCAACAAAATACGGAACCGAATATTTCTATTCTATAAAAACTGCAGGAATATGCGCAATGGCTAGAGCTGCAAAGCCTTTCAGCCGTGTTCAAATCAGTCATAAAAGGACATACAAATAGGAGCCATTGCCTGCATTTTACACTTCTGCAAAAAAAGACACTGCTTTAGTTCCAGAGCAATGACAGGAGAAACTGCACAGTGGTTTCTCCCTCCCCTCTGTACAGGGGATTATTGGAGCAGAAGGTATAAATTCTGCCAAGGATTCGGGTGGGGAGACAGGAGGACTGATTGCTAAGGGGATATGTTGATGTATTAACTGACTGCAGACCAGATTTCCTTCTAAGGTATGCAGGGGTATTTACATGGCTAGGCATATAAACAGTTAGGCATTATTATACCCCTACAGACAAGACAATGACTAGATTAATCTAAAAGACAGAGTGATGTAAAACATCCAAGGTATTCTTCATTGTTAACTGGTTTTATATTATGACTGCTGAGATCACAGTAATAATTACCATCATTCTGATACATAATTGAATGGCGCATAATAAATATTTGTTTTAATGTAAAAATACCAACAAATACCAACAACTGTGTGTGTCTACTATTTCTAGGTGCACGGTAGGGATCTGTATGAATGCAAAACTTCATCTGCTTGTAGTAGTGTAGAGTGAGGGACACCTGCCTGTTCTCCTTTTCTTCAAAGAGAGTGGGATATATATATATAAATATTCTTGAGGCATAGGAAATCAACCCAGGTGATCCCCCTCAAAAGTGATCCTAGTAAATGTTGGAGTGCTCAGTTGATATCGGAGTTTCAACGGGTCTGCATAGTGTGGTAAATATGTTGTGCTAAAATTCAGGAACCTCATTAATGTTCGTAGTTCATTAAGAGAAATGAAAGGCTCGAGCGACCCACATTTTTACAGGAACCCAGGTGTGAGTCATTTTTCCTTGACTAGAAAATTTATATTCTATAAATGCTGTATGCAAAAAATATAGATTTAATTCTTCCCTCACTGGGTTTCACATTGACTAGGAAGGACAGGAAAAATTAACATACACAAACACCTCGAGAGTTCCAAAGAGACATGCTCACAATGGCACACTTCTGAACATGAGATAGTACATTTGATTCAGAAATCATGATACTACCCAGTAACTGGGGGTGCACTTACATCTACTACAAAAGGACAGACTGAACCCACTGGCTACATATCAAAGATGTATAAAAAGCAGCAGAGGGGTATTTTGCTCAGATTGAGAAAATACTCACTTTGCAAGCACAAACAGATGTATTTGAGTTTTTGATGAGTGAAAGGGTTTATGACATGGTATAAAACTTTTTTTAAATTTCTTTATTAGCATTATCAATAAACAACATTCACCAGGTCGAGACCGGAACAATAACATGAAACATATTTGCAGCATAGTGATTCCCAAAAGGAAACAATCAATATAAGATGTGCTAGGTATGGCACAGGGGGAAGGGGGTGAGGTGGATGCATGTGCATTAATGATAACAATAAGGCATACATCTGTTTTAAAAAACTGCTTGAGGGAGGCAGGGGAGGGAGCTGCCGGCACCCACTGTACATGTTCACAGCCATACCTTCCTTGGTCTCTGTCACAAAGTTCCATCAGTGCTTATTGCGGTTGGGGGTCTACTTAATCATGCTAGAGTGCTTCCGGGCCTGCTTCAATCGGCTGGGAGGCCACCACCACAGTCCCTGACAACCACAGAGTTGAACGAACCACTCTTTCCCCTCTCTCCTCCTCCTGTTGATCCACCATAGCACTCCACAACTCCAAGACCCACTCTGCATGTTCATCTGTGCGTACCTTTGTAAGCCTACATTATTCAGCCACCACCCACTCTAACAGGTATATTCTTCATTTGCCCAGCATCAGCAGTGCCGAACGTTCCCAGTGAATATCGATACAATGCCTGGCAAGCACTAATCCCAACTGTTAAATTTATATCCCATCTTCCTCCCATCCCCTGGGAGCGGCAAAAGCCCAGTAGACAATGGTGTGACGTCAGCTCCACCCTGACACCTGTTATCAGTTGCACCACCCACTGAACTTCAGTCTAGAAAGTTTCCAGTCTGCGACATCTCCTTGTTATGTGAATGAAGTCACCCGCGGTCTCATTGCAGTGTTCACAGCCCACCGATTGCGCTGGATAGACCCTATGTCACCACTGGGGCATCAGATAGGCCCTATGGAGGCAACAGAACTGTGTCAACTAAAATAGAGCATTGCTGGCTGTTTATTGCACCTGTGCCATGACACACTTCAATTCTCCATCTGTGAATAGGACATCAAGGTCCCTATACCAATTGTTGCAGGTGAACGCTACATCCATCTGCCTATCTTCCTTCAGGGCAGCATACAACTAGGAAATGAGGCCCCTACATGAACCTGGTTTCAGCTTTACCATCAGGACATGGGACTCGCTGGGCTCCTTGGTGAAATCCATTCATACCTCAAGGACCATACAGGGCATGCTTGCGTATTGTAGAAATTGCTCCGGTCCCATACCAAGAAGTGTCCCTGCCTCTACCTGCATTACAAAAGAATTACTCAAACACAGGTCTCTCGCCCTCTGACAGCTGCCACCTACCCATTGCAAGACATCCATGGAAGTGTGGATAAGCAGGAAGGGCCGCAACCACCATGTAGGAAGAAGCTTAGTGTATGGCGCACATTTACATATGTGACTGCTTTTTCCCATGCCTGCGCAACCTGAGTCACTATGAAGAGGGTGCCAACTGGCACCCTATGACACCCCAAAAGCAGTTCAGGAAGATCTTCCTCCAAAACCAGTCCCTTAAGGAGGTTCTTCTGCCAATTACGGCCTTCGTCACACCACCTTGCTTCATACTGGAGCTTGGTAGTACAACTGGAGATCCAGGAGCCCCAATCAGCCTTCTGACACATTCAGTTATCTCTTCCAGTCTGACCCTACATCGTTTTCCTGTCCACACCAAGGACACCAACAACCCATTGAGGTGCCTGAATAAGGATTTATGAAGAATGCAAAATGAGTTCTGCATAGTGTAGAGATAGCTGGGCAGAAAAACTATCTTAATGTCATAGTATCTAATCTTACTTAAGTGCTACTCTGCTCATGATGGACAGCAGAAGGGTATTCCAAAATGTAACAGAGACAGTAAGACCGTCCAGTACTCATCCGATATTCAACCCACACTGCTGCTGTTGGTCATGTGTTATCTGCATCTCTAAATAGCAAAATTATACCATCTCCCAGGGTGACCCCCCACCTCTGGGAGTGCAGCCACCTCTCCACGAACTATGGGTGCCAGGGGGAAAAGCAATGTCATGGGTCTGTTGACGTGTAGGCCCGACACCCTCCCAAAATCCGATATAAGGTGCAGCAGGCACAACACCTTTCCAGGTCGGTCACAAACATAAGGTTATGACCCACGTACATCGACACAGTATGCGTCATCTCCCACACTTGTATTCCTCATTTCTGGAGCTCGTTTTGCAGGTATACAGCCAACAGCTCCGTGGCCAGTGCAAAAACGAGTGGGGACAGACGGCATCCCTGCCTCGTAACTCTCTCTATGTCGAACACATCAGACACCACCCATCCAGTGCATACCCTTGCCATAAGACCTGTATATATAAAGTGCATGCAGGACAAGTACCCTGGGCCCAAAACCATCTTCCGCAGAAAGTCCCCACAGACACTCCCAGGAGAGGGCATCAGATGCTTTCTCAATGTCCAGGGCAACCAATGCTGCATCTGCTGCTGTTCCCTGGGTGGTATGTATCACAAGAAAGCCACCATAGGTTCACATGGGTACCCCTCCCCGGCATAAATCCACACTGGTCATCATGCACTAAGTGTGTGACTACAGCCCAGACGCATTTCAAGGACTTTCGTAAGCAAGTGAACATCCACGTTAAACATGGACAGCGGTTGGTATGACTCAGGGTCTCTCGGGTCTTTACCAAGCTTCAGAAGCATGATTATCAAAGCCTCTCGCATACGTATTGGTAGGGTATGGCTCGTTTTGATTCCTAGAAAGTTTCCAGTATCGTAGGGAGTAAATCGGCAGAGTATGGTTGGTAATATTCTACTGGGAGGCTGTCCAGTCCCGGGCACTTCCCATGGGCCATGTCTCAGAGGGCCTCCCATAATTCCTCCAGCTGCATCTCCTCCTCAAGGCTTAACATGGAAGAAAAGTTTACCAAGAAAATCTGTATGGGTAAAGGTAAGATAGCAAACTCTATACTTCTTGCATGCTGTTTTCAATGGTAATTTCTATTCTTGAATGATAAAGTCCAGCAAACAACATGTTCAGATTTCTTCAATGTTGATGAATTATTCATGTCTTCTACATCTAAACATAATTATTTTCATTTTTAGAATAGTAAATGGGAATGGGCATTAAGTAATGATGAAATGCAAATATTAACTGCTATGGCAAATTTAAAAATGTGTACCTGCAATCCAGAAAACTTTGTGACTGGAATTTGCAAACAAATTAATACTATAAAAAAATTGCAAAAGATGCAACAGGGCAAAACAGGATTAAAAAATTATCCTACATGTTATTATAGGTAAACAATTACTTCGATTAGAAGTTGTAGTACAACACATTGAAACATTACATGAAAACAAATATTCATGCTTTCCTTAAAGGTCCAAAGCAACAAAGAAGAATGATCTCCGACTTGATTGCATAAACTGTAATGGCTATGATTCTTAGGACTGGAGCAAAAGACCTTCAGAAAATTTGAGAACTGAACACAGAAAATTTTCAGGGAACATTTAAAGCGATAGATAACAATTTTCAAACGGTGAAGGAACGATTATACTTAATTTCACAAGTGACTTTTGTTGATGCTGATGACAGTTTCCAAGCTAAAGGCATAATTCAAAACAAATGACTGGAATTTTAGAAACAACAAAAAATGGTTCATGTATTACACGGGTCACAAAAAATTGTTATCCTCAAGAGAAGGTTACATATTTCATGAATAGGTTTATGTCAACTGAATGATGTGGGAGTACACTACATCTGCCAATGCTAGCGGCAGTAACTGCACTTTGTCTGTCAAGTACTTAACAAGCTCTCGTATTTCATTCTTAAGAAATTGACAAGCATAACTTATTAAAACAATATTTAGTGCTAGAATCAGGGATTGTTTGGCATGCAGCACATGTTAAGGATGATGTAAATTAAATAACAGTTATTGCAAACAACAAATCCACCTTGTTTATGATGTTTAGAAACTATATTGTATGCATCGAACACAACAAGCATACTAACGCATACAAACAGCAGGAGAGGTATTCTACAGATAATCAAGGACACAATAGGGCCAATTTAGCATACAGTAGGGTATATAGTTTCCAATTTCCTCCAGGGCTGGCTCCTAATTTAATAGTGGACGTGTTTGCATTATTTGTAATATCAATGTTAAAGAATTAAAGGGACTTGGGAGAGCAAAGAAGGTATTCAGGTATTGATACCTTGCTTAAAGAAATTGGTTAATCTTCTAATAGTATGCCAAGTTGTGTGCCAATCCATAAGGGGAGCGGCAGACTTGAAGAGGGGGGAGAAATAAAATGTTCACTTTCTTATAACTTTGGCGCTGTTTGATCATTCTTTGTTAAGCAGTTAACAAACGATACCCAACACAGATATATTAAGTGTCTTGAAGAATCAATGGGGAAGGGGAGCAAAACTCAAAATGGGTGTGGTCAAAAACATTTTTGATTTACTAATAACTTTGGCACTGTTTAATGGATTTACATGAGATTTGTCAGTGACTTAGCACATTTATCCTTCTTCTAGTATGTATACGTTTTTGCAGCTCCTCAGATATAGGTGAAAGCAAAAAAAAAAGAATTTGCTAATAGCATTGGCACTGTATGATGTATCTGCACATAATTTGGGTGAAGCTTGGAAGGTTTGCTTCAGAATTCATATGTGATGTTTAGGGCCAATCCATCAAAGGAGGGGCAAAGTTAAACGTGGGAATAAAACTTTCATGTGCTTACAATATTTGCACTGTTTGATGAAGTTGCACCAAATGTGACAGGCAGCTTAGCAAGTTACACCTAGTGCAGGGATTTCAGATTTTGTGCAGATCCAGTGGGAGAAGGAATTAAAAAAGGAGGTCAAACTGATTTGATTTAGTAATAACTTTGGCACCATTTGATGAATCTGCACTAAATTTGGCAGAGACTTAACATGTTTAGCCTACTCTTGGTTTTTCCAATTTCATGCAGGCCCATCTAGGATGGGGTATTTCAGGGGATGGGGGTTGTGAAAGAAGTGTTCATTTGCTAATAAATTTGGCACTGTCTGATAAATCCACACAAAGTCTGACTGGTATAGCTTTCTGTTGGTTAGATCAAGTTCTGAGTAGATCTGGTAAATGAGGGGTAAAGATAAATAGGAAGGCAATTAGAGTTTCATTCACTAGTAACCACCACATTCAATTAATCTGCATGTAATTTGGCAGCTAGCAAATTCAGCTTGGCTCAAGGTCAGCTATCCATTCAACCAATCCTCGCTGCACGTAGCCAAAGTGGTTGGCCATAGGCCCTAGCTGAAGGACTGCACATCAAATCAATACATAGTAGGCTGTACGTAGTAGGGGGACCACCATGGATAGCACCCAAGGCCTGGCGCTGCAGACAACCTTTGGATTTCTCAACTAAAGGCAGTATGCACTGTGGGTTGAAAACCCATGGCTTGTCAAATGCAAGATCTGGCTGCAGCCCCCCCTTTCCACATGGCCAAAGACTGGGGGCAAAGGGGTTGCAAATTAAACAAATGATTGAAAAACAATTAAATTCATTGGGAAAAAAACAGTTAAAAAGTGAGATATTTCTAGCTCAAAATTATCAAACCATTGGAATTTGCCATGCAGGTGAAGGATAAGAGTCCTTCACAAGTAATAAGTCAGAAATTGTCTTTTTATTGGGAACCAAGTGCCCCATTGTACCACTTGACTCTGTTAGTGTAGCGAAGCAGAGCAGTCCAAGGCCTGCTCAGTGGGGTGGCCTAGTAACCCTAATTCGCTGGTATGCTACAACAACATTCAGTAAACTATTTCCCAGTCTATTAAATTTCTTCTGAAAAGGAAAAGTACTTTTATTACATCCTGTTGGAAATGGCCCTCTCTCCAGGGTCACCAACAAACTTTTTGCATTCTGTTAGTTTTTGCTGGATTTTTGTTTGTTTTCCTTAGGACTCTGTGCATTTTACCAATCCTAACCAGTGCTAAAGTGCCTGTACTCACTCCCCTAAACATGGTTTGATTGGCATATACCTGATTGGCATATTTAATTTACATGTAGGTCCCTTGTTGAGTGGAATACCATATACCCATGGCCTGTAAGTTAAATACTACCAGTGGGCATGCAGCATTTATTGTGCCACCCACTTAAGTACCACCTTAAAACTTGTCCCAGGCCTGCCATTGAAGCCCGAAGGCAGTGGCCGACTGCCATGTTGACTCAGCATTTAAAACTCCTTGCAAAGCCTTACACTCTCCTTTTATTAAATAAAAGTCACCCCTAAGGTAGGCCCTAAGTAGCCCATAGGGCAGGATACTGTGTAATTAAAAGGTAGGACATGTACTTGTTAATTTTACACGTTCTAGTAGCAAAAAACTACCAAATTTGTTTTCGCACTACTGAGAAGCCTACCCCTCAACCATGTAATGGTGGGGGATTCCTTATTAAAATTAATACTTTGTAATTCCTAAACCAGAGGTGGTAGATATGTCATGTTTGGTATCTATGAAATTGTAATGATAACCCCTCTTTAATGGTAAAGTCAGATTTATCATCACACGCTTGAAAATGCCACTTTAAAAATAAAATGGCATTTTGTTGCCCTTAGCCCTCTGTGACTATAACCTGACTTAGGTCACATGACTGGGTGCAACTGACAGTTGGGACTTTTTAAATTCACCCCAGACAGTCACACTTTAGGGTGATTAGCAGAGCCTGAATGGGCCATTAACTGACTTGATGGGGCGGAGCTAAGCACAGCCCCACTAGCAACTGAATAGGCTGGGCTGCCATCACACAATAGGCTTAACAACCCTGAATTGTCAGTGCTGCCAGCTAGGATCGTGGACAGGGAAGGCAGAAAAATCCTGGAACTTCAGAGAACCTTTCTGGAAACTTCACCCAACTTCTAGGAGCAGGGCACCAGGGTATAAAAATGGGGCTGTCAGCCCTGCTCCTCAATTGACTACTGGACCTGCGGAAAGACTCGCAGAAGTCTGCAGCTGTGACCTGCTGTGCACTCTGCCAGACTGCTGCTGTACCTGAAAGGATTGCCTTGCTACCTGGTGCCTGCTTGTAACTTTCAGAGACCAGCCCTGCATCACCACTTGCAACCAGGATTTCAGAAGTGACTCCAAGGGCTGGATTAGTTGGTCTCCTGTTCTGAGCCACAGGGACATAACGGGCACCCACCATCTACAACCTGCACCTGGACCCAGCTTGAGTGAGTCTTGAACACCCAAGAGGTCTCAATCTATTCCCGGACCTTTGGTTGTGTTTCTAATGGTGCCCAGGTAGCCAATTTCCAAGACTGAGGACTTCCTATTTTGAACCTTAAACTTTACAAATTCAGAACTCTGATTGTACTAATTGGATTTTCATGGTTTTAGTATTCAAATGTTCTAATTTTCTAAATTTGTTTGGGGTTTGTATTGGGTTGTGTTTTCACTGTGTTGCTGCATAAATACTTAACACATTGCCTCTAAGTTTAGCTTGACTGATTTTTGTGCCATGCTACCCAGGGTTAAGCATAGGTTAAATGAGTGACTTTTTGTAGTTCACCCTGCAAGGGATTGTGGATGTTGCTTGACCAGGGCTCACGCCCAAGTCAAACAACAGCCCAATTTCTCACACATTCACACTACTTAATACTATGCATTAATTTATAAATATGATGTACATCAGGTAGATGAAAATACCTTTGGTGACATCTTCATCCCATTACACCTCTAGTAGGTCCTGAGCCCCATGATCACAATGTCCTCCACCTATACCAGAAGCAACACCACAATATACCAAGGTGTAATTTTAAATAAAACAGGCCTACTGCTTTTGTCAGTGTCACTGCATCAGTAAAATCTGCCATGTCACGTTTCAACAATGTACCACCATTAAAATCAATTGGGACAATTACCGTATTCAAATGCATTCAATATAATAAATCACTGTTGTCAATCAAGTATTCTGAATTCCAAAAACATTTGCTAGAGTCTTCCTTGTACTGGGATTAGGCTGCCACTAGAGTCATAGGACCAACCAGCAGGTGTCCTGGCAATCCAGAGCCCAAGGGTAAAGTGTCCAGGTCCAGGAGTACTTGAAAACACAGGAAATCCTGTCCTGGGGTTAGGTGTTCTGCCGCTGGGAGAGCTTACTTAAACACTTTAGTGGGGAGCTGCTGTACTTCCTACAGCGCCAATAACATGCCTGTACACGGTTGGTGGTGCCCCTGCCCATACTGAGGTCACCACAACTAAATATTCAAATTTAAGGCCCCTCATGGGGCATCATGGGGTGCTCCAGCCGGGAACGAAGAATATTTCATGAACAGGTTTGCCCACTTTTTCACTTTTTAGTTTGCAGCTGCGCACCACAGTGTTTCTTCTTGGTGTCCTTGTCCCACCTGGGGGCACACACAGACTCAAACGCTCATTGGGGGCTGCAGGAGGAGTCCCAAGGCCTCCATGGCCCAACCAACTCCCCAGCGCTCCGCAAGAACAGGTATTTTCTTGGTGCTCCTGCTAAGCAGGCAATGGGCAGAAGCAGAATGCCATATGTCTCGCGCCACATGGATTGAAGGCGGGAGGTTTCAGGGAGGGATGTGCCAGCCCTCCAGACACCAGCACAGGTGAGCACCCTACAAGCCTTCATCTTCTTCCTGGCTCTGTTAGTTTCAAAGAATGTCGGCCGGATGTTGGCTCTGGGAAGGTGCAGCCAGGCATGTTATTCCTACATCATATTAAAATAGGTAAAGATGACCTGACCACCTGGGCCCCAGCCCACACGATGGGAATCAGGATAGATCATGGTAGAGTGCTATGCGCCCATTTTTTGTATTTAAAAGAGTAGACCTTTAAACAGGCGTATCTCTGGCCCTGTACTGTGATTTCCATTCTTCAAGGCTGTTTTGCTCCTGTTGGTCAGCCCTAGCCAGCAGGAGTATCTGCTTCAGGCCTCCTAGCTTCTAAAGGGGCACCTTTATTGGGGAGCTGTATCTTCTTGATCTCTGTGTCTGACCTGTTCTCTGTTTGCCTCCTGGTGCTATCCAACTACTGTTGGGGCATCTTGCACAGTCCCTCAGCAACAAGCTAGCAAAACACTCTCTCTGATGCACTTCCCTGGCCTCTCGCTTCTTGAAGGCCACCGGTGTATCAGTAGAGTTCAGGACAAGATCCTAGAAGTCCCTGGGGAGGCAACATGGTGCCTCAGCAGGACTACTTAACGAGTTGTTCCTGAGCGGGTACAAGGGGGGCAGCCTCACTAGCCTTGAAGAGACCATCCTAGTATTGAGGGTCAGCTGTAGTCAAAGTTCTTAGTCCATCCTTGCAGGGCATCAGGTGACTTCTCCTTTCAGTTGCCACTCCCAGGTCCTTTTCAACTATCTCTCCCTTGTGAATGTTTTTTTAAGTGGAGAAGTGTAAAGGTTTGGGTGGCAGGCACCCATGTACATCTTTAGAACACCCCATCATCCATCTGCCCCTGTCCCAACCACCTTGCACAGCATTCTGGGACAAACCAATATGATGAGTTCAAGTTGTCTATGGAAAGAGCTCCCCAGGGAGCTTCGCCTCCACTCCTTGATGACATGCCTGCTCAATGCCTTCCCACCACAATTTTATGGGCAAGACTTTCCTATGTTGGCCCCAGAGGTGCAACTGGTATACAACTAGAGTTATTTCATCATGAAACGAATCAAAAACAGTGACATTTTAGTAAACCCCTGATGAAATTACTTTATTGTTATACTGACATGATACTGAGTCGGTTAAATTTCACTATATATGTTAAAGTGGAGAAGCTGGTAACCACATGAAGGAATCCTATGCTGTTCCGAGAGGGGTGACCGCTGTAAAATTCTCAAACGAGTTTCTAGCCAAGAGGAGGAGACAGCTGCTTCGTGAAATGCCCAGGATTAATTTGTAAATAAGGTAACACTTATTAAAGAGGACATTGTGTTGCCAAGGGTTAAGGACAAATGGCAGAGTTATGCTGCCCTGATGTACCCACTGGCAACTAGAACCAGCATTGACAATTTCAGTCAACCACAAGCCTCACCGTTCTCATTCAATTGGGTAAGTTAGGAGATCAAGGCCATTAGAGAAGACATGAATGGTGTGCGATGCTGACCATATTGCTTAAAGAGCTCACTGACAATGGCCCCTGCTAGTGCAGAAAATGTAACAGATCCCTAGTGGAAGGAAAGGAATCCCATGAACAATCTTGGGTTACACTGCTTTGTAGGAAACAACCTCCCTATGCTCTGCACATTCTAGTCATATTGTGGGTAGCCCTTTCTGATTACGATAATGTAGGAGTTAATTACCAAAGAACTGAGTCTGGACAGACTACAGTCAGGATTTAGACTGCCATTAAGTGTGTTCTTGAGAAGTTACTGGAACCTGCAAACAATGGGCCAGCTACACTTTCAGAGCTCCTTGCCGCCCTGGACTCTTGACAACACTGACCACACAATACAGCTTTGAATAAGTCATGAATGGTTGCAGGTTTCTCCTCTAACTTACCTAAGTGGTTTAGGTCTTCCCCTTCTCCTCGCACCCCCCCCCACAATGGGGTCGTTATAAATGTGGTTACAACGTCAATGCATATGTGTGTGTATTCATGTGTGTTTGTATGTGTGTATGTATATATATATGTATGTATGTATGTATGTATGTATGTGTATATGTTTTTTCTGTGCTTGGCATGTTCGTGGGTCATTGCATGGCTCCTGGGTGGGTTGTTATACTAGATATCTATGAATTCCTGCTCTCATCTTATCACACTTATCTACCCATCATCATGTCATGTCTCTATCAAACTATCCTCCATTCTCACTCTGACTCATCCAAAATCCTTTCTACTACTTTCATCTCCTAAATAACTCTGCCTAAGCTCTTCCCTCCGCTTCCACATCTAACTCACCAAACCTCACTCTACTACTGTGACCTCCCACACAACCCTACTAAATTCTCCCGCATTTATCTCACCCTGCTTCCATGCTCTCCCTAACCCTTCCACATACTCTTCCCTCCTCCAACCCCCTTTACTCATCCCAAGCCTTTGGGTTGAGTAAATTAAGGATATACTCCCAATTAACACTTCTGGATTTCTTTCCTCTTCAACCCCTCCATTACTCCAGTCAATCTAACTAACAAAGGGCCAGATGTAGCAAAGGTTTTTACCCATTCTGTGTCTATGGGAAAAAGTGTTCGTACATATGGCCCAAACTCTCATATCCGCGGCTCAGATTAACTCATAATAATACTAAAACTGTACTCATTATTTCCCGATACTAATCCATCACTAATTCTTGTTGGGTTCCAGAGTAGCGTGCTACTCACCGAAAAGCGATTTGATGCCTCTTCAGGGGTAGTAAGCACTATATAAATATGATTACAATACAATGGAAGCATTTTGCTGTAACTCAGGGTTCTCTAATATGCTGTGTGCTTTTCAATGTGTATATGAAACCATAACATGATGTACTGAAAGCATGGGGGAGGTATATTACTGTGTCTGTATTCAGATGACTTTCAGCTGGAGCTACTGCTAATTTGCAATTACAAAGTCAACTCTACTCTCTAGCAGCCACAGAGAATTCAATTTGCAGCTGGATGAGTGAAAGTTGGTTATCTCTCAACAGGACCCTAAGGAGTAAGACCGCTGTGCTGTGAACAGGTACCAAAGCTGCAGTGAATAAACTGGTAAGGAAGTTAACTGATGCAGGAATCAACCTATCAGTACAGTGAAAAGGTTGGGGAGTCATTGAACATGCCCTGTCCCTGGAGGGACATGCCAATCGTCCCAGTCAAATGTTCTCTTATTAAATACATCAGCCAATTTCGAACCAGTTCTGTCAGAAGAAAAATTAGCCACAACTGAGGACCTTTGTAGGGTCCTAGTGGTATATGCGATCAACCCTGAGGAGGGCTTGGAGCATTGGAAGGCTGAATGAAACATTATTGCCCAGGACTAGGGCTGGCCTCTCTGAGTAAGGGGTGCCTTGAAGTTCAAACCTTCTGGAGCAAAAACCCGGGGGGGTCGGCGGTTGAGGGGAGTGAAAGGTTACAGGTCACGGGAAGTAAATGGTGGAACGAGATACCCGCCGAGCTTAAAGGGATAGGCAATATAGGTAAATTTAGAAGCAGGCTAAAAGCTTTACTTTATTAATGCATTATCTCTGGTGGTTTCTGGAATGACCTGCGCCAGCTCCATTACCTTTTAGGGTTGTGACGCCACCTTATAAACGTGGTTTGACTTGACTTCAACTTATAAACATGGTTTGACTGAAAGAAGCGGCACTTTAGGTGTGGCTGAAGGGAAGAACTCTAAAAAATGACTGCAAATTAAAGTTGATTTACCAAAAAAAAACAAATCTATACAGCTGGCATCGGTGATTCTGGGACAGGACTGCCGATTACAAGGTAGTGGAACAATATGTGGCAATCTGCCTCTAAAACATGTCGACTCTTGTTGAGTCGTGAGAGATTAGGGATAACATAGCAAGACTAGGTTTCTGGCGTGAAAGGGCTACAGCTCTTTACAGCCGGGCTCACGAAAATGTACAGCACAAAAATGCACTTCTACAGAGTGCCGCACAGCAGTTATAGCCGTCTACTGATGACTTATTTTAGTTTCCTGCTTACAAAAATGAGTATGCATGTTCTCTTCGTTAAAAAAAAAAGTGCTTCCGTTATTGCTCAAGAGTGTTCCAACACCGTGGGGTAATTTTTGTACTATGAAAACCCCGTAAATCAAAGAAAACATAAAAGGACTAGTACCAAGAAACTGACTGACGCAGTTGTTGCTTAACACGTCACAAATACAAAATCAGAATTCAAACCTTCTTGCCACTCTATTTCCATCTGTCTGATACCAGGCGCGTGACCGCGGTCTTTAGCTCATGGCCCGGTATAACCAGCGGCATTTCCTTAATTAATCACTCCCATTTAAATCAAAACAAAACGACTCCTACAACCTATTATAAAACTTTGAATCAACGCATGTTGACGCAAAATGTGGTTTGACGCCTAATCTGATATTTATGTCGGGGGAGCGGGGAGGGTCGTTTTATATTTTCTGAAGGATCTTTGAGTGAGGCACTGCAAACCAGAGATATCAAGCTGTCCCATGTCAGAGGTGAGACGTTCAACTAGCTGTACCTTTGGCCCACAACGCTTTGAGTTCTGGTATTTGTAGTATAAAATGTTCGTTGTAATTGTGTGGCTACAAGTACCAGAATGCGAATAGAAAATCAGTAAAAATAAGGGAAGTACTCATAGTCACGACTTGCTTCTTCACAACCCATCCTATACCCACATGGACTATTCGCCTCGTTCCCCTAGAAAGCTATTTTGACTTAGTCTTGTTGTAACTAGAAATAATAAGCACGACGTTGTGTAAACACTTACATTTAAGCGAACTCTGTTCTCTTCCTATAGCAGCATAACAGTTATTTCGGATCCAAAAGCTGGGGTTGCTTTGTAAGATGAGCTACTTAGGAAACATCTTCAGCGCCTTGAGGGGCACCTCGGAGCCTTGGCTGCCTCGTTGCCGCACGTATGATAGGTTAGTGGGTGGCTTCATCAGCTGCAAAGATGCTTTTCATCCTACGTAGTCAGGGGTCCCATCCTTCAGAGGAGGAGAACATGTCCACCAGTGGTTGAGAACGAATAACCACTGTCTTAAAATCTTATCTCTGGTCCCCGGAGGAATGTATTTCACCTGAGAGACACGAGGTTTGCATAACACCTGCTGCTACTGCTTTGCATTTTTTTCTCCAATATCCCGATACTGAACTCTTGCTTGTCTTTACCATCATACCTCTGTTTTCCTTCCTTGGCTGTATCCTTCTGGCGCTGTACTATCTTCCACGTCCTCGGTTCTCTCTGCTCAAGGGCGCACAATTCTTCTTGTCTGTCTGCCCACCTGTGCAAATGCTTCGTTTGGTCAGTAAGATTTTTTTTTGGGGGGTGCTTCAGATTTTCCAACACTCAGGCTGGCATTTAATATTAAAATGTATTATGCGACATGCAGGGTGCATGAGAGAAGATAAAGAGACCAGGGAGAGGAATGCAGATTGGTAGGGGGTACTAAGAGAAATCACAATATTTTGTAAAACAGAAAAGGGGAAGTGGGTGTGCCTTTTTGTCCGTGTGTATGTAAACATTCCTGGCGAAATACCACACACACCTTACTACACCTGACTGAATGCATCTGTACCAAACTACTGAACAGAAAATAGTTTATTAGGGGAAGGGGAAGGTGTAACAGCCCCAAACGCCACGTCCCCCCCCTCCCCCTAATCCCCCCCCCCCCCCACCCCGCCACACCGAAACTACGCCCCTGCACCTGTGCTCTGACTTTTCGTTTCTCCGTGTCCCCTCATTTCATCCTTCCAATGTCTTCGGATCACAACCTTTCACTTCCTTGCTGGTTCTTGCCCCTTTTTCATCTGTTACCTCTTTGGACCTGTCTCAACTCACTACATTTTGCCCATTACCATTTCACCACCTCTCTTGTGCCCTACACCCTCTCTGTCACTTACCGTATTCATCACCGTCCCTTTGCACGTCACCACCGATCACTCGACCCCCGTACAGTGGCGTGTCAAGTATGCTATAGCCCCTGTTGAAGGCAAGGAACGTCGCCCCCACCTGTTTAAGTAGTAAAGTTCAACTGTAACCGGACACAGAGACACCCTTATGACCCCGGGCCCCTTTGTCATTGCACCTGCTGCATTATTGCTAGCGCCGACCTTGGCATTTCTGTGCCTTTTCGTTCGCCCCTTCAGGCCTTGCGTCTTACCATTTTACGCCCTCATGGCCCCTTGACCCGCCGCTCTTTCCCTCGTCCCCTTCCTGTTATCCATTCACCTAGTCTTGTATTCTTTCGTGTAGCCTCACATACTTTCACACACTACCACCAAAGTGTATATGGTCCCGGTATAACTGTGTCTTGCGCTTTTGTGGTCTTATCCCTCGCCCCCACCATGCCGTCGGCGCCCCCTTACCCTTTCGCACCGTCTCCCGCCGTGCGAGCTTTGTTTGCCTCCCCCTTCTCTCCATCCTCTGGCACATCCGCCAGGCCCTGCTCTTTCCTCTCTCCCGGGCTCCTGCTCTCCCATCTCCTTGGTGATGCTGATGTCATGGTCGCACCTGCACGAGCACTTTTAATGTGCAGCTCACCTGTGTCTAATTGTTTTGTTAGAGCTCTTTGCGCAGGCAGCAGTACCCCCAGTGGAAGGACGCTCAGATTGACGCGGTCCCACGCTGACGCTGTGTGGTGGCGTTGAGGCACGTGGAGGGGCAGGGACAGGCAGAGGCTCACCGGATTACGGAGAAATTAGTAGGTTTTGATGCATTACAATATTTTAATGACGTGGCGAGGCCTGGGAGTTGCCTGCCATGCGAAGTCAAGAGATGTCACTCCAGACCGTTGTCTCTGAAAGAGTAGTGGGACACAGGAAGGACAATTTTGCACATGATTCTTTTCCACCTGTTGTCCCACAGAAAAGTAGTGCACAGGACTGTCAAAATCTGGCGGTCTCCCCAAAGCTGCAGCAGTAAGAGTTCCAACCCACTGGGGATTGTATTTACTCCAATGCACCAACACAAATTAGAAATCCTGTTTGAACGTGACCCACATTCATCACACTAAGCTATTCTGTGTAGCTGGTGTTTACTGGTCATGGTTAATCAATCTAGACGAGTTCAGGGACCCAAGAGGACTCCAAACCCTCTTTTGAAAATTAAGAACACACTCACATAGCACTAAAAGTTTGTGGATAACGCTTTAAAATGTTTATTTCTAAAACCCAATGATGGTGCATAGAATATGACCAGTAGCCACACAGAATGAGAAAATAAATGCAGCAATGCATGACGATGCCAGCAAATACAATATGAACAGTCCTAGAAAGTTCCTAGCATCATAACACCCAATCACTACTTCTAAATACTATGTTGAAATTTAGCAGCAGCATAAAAGAGCAAGCCTATTGTCAGAAGTGCATTCAGAGGGCCACAGCGCAAGCAGGGGTTGAGGCCTTTTAGTCCTACTATCCCAGGGCCGACCTACTATGGGTCCTGACCAACTGGGCCAAATACCCCTTCAGCACTTGATTCTCAGGAATAGCATGGTCCGAGCAGTCCAAGGCTCTCTCAGAGGAAGGTGACTACGGGGGAGTGAACACAGGTTCACAACTCAAAATATGTGCAGTAGCAACAATAAATGATTGTCCAGCCAAATACTCAATTTTATAAAAAAAGAGAAGTAGTTTATTTTATTGCTACTAATACAAAGGGTTATATGACATTCACAAACATCTACACAGCCACTCTGAGGTCAGGGCTCTATTGCTACGTAGGCAGTTCCCTGTGTCCCACTCCTTCTTCTCTCTAGTGATCATGGTCATTCCCCATTCACTTTAGGCAACATCCATGGTAAGCCACATTAGTAGTTTGAGTTCCCACAGTCCAACTTAATTCTGTAAAAGTCAAAAGTGTTCCAGCGCACAAACTGATACAGCCACTCTGGCATAAATAATGCAGCCTTCTCCCTGGCAATTAGTGCCAAATCAATGAACCAAATCCACTTTGCTCAAGTATTTTGCAGCACCTAACTGATCCTAAAGTGTATCTGCTCTTGGAATTGGAAGGGCATCGGTTTTGGTTACTTCACTGAGGACTCTGGAGTCCACACAGAACCACAAGACAGTACACCTTTGCTTTGGTACTAGAGGACAGGACTAGACTACAAGATATCTCAGTGACCCCCAGGTCCAACGTTTTGGCAACTTCTGCCCTAATGTATCCCTGAGCCTGGTCAGACATTCTGCATATCCTATGTTTCACTGACAGGGCTGTCTGGCAAGCAAGTTCAACCGGGACTGACTGGCCTGAATTCAGTTAAACCCACACCTGCAGGATCGGAGCATCTCAAGGTGCTGAGCGCACTCCCTCTGCGGTTGCTGGGGCAGTGGCAACTGTTTCAGGTGAGTTCACTGCATGAGGCCCAGGTGGGCTGCACTCAATGATCACTGAGTTCCTCAGTCGCTGTTGGGCTCCTACAGCGACTGGAGGTTCCCTGTGGCTTCTCCTGGCAGTGTAATTCTTTTGTCCATCCTACGGTGGGGGAAGTTGGTGCGAAGTTTCTGATGCTGAACCCTAGTCGCAGTATAGGTATGTAGGGGTTACCACAGTGGCATCACTCCTCAGGCGATAGTCCTGGTCAGATCACGCTTCTTGCTAGCCCCGGTGATAATCTCTGGCATATGTGGGTCACCATACCTCTACTGTGTATGGGTACCGACCTGATTGGCACAACAGATGGCTGCATGGTAGCCTCTCCTGGAAGCATGGTTGCCGGCTTTTCACTACACAAGGTCTTTGGCCCACTATACACAGCAGTCAGTCCACCACAATTCCTCCTGGCATACAGGGTCACTGACCCCTTAGTGCACACAGGCCCAATCGGCACAATAATGATTACAGTTCACTTTGCACCCCCCCAAACATACGTGGTTGGCAAAGCCTCACTGCACATGGGGCAGGTAGTCTTGAATTCCCTGGTTAATGTCCACTCACCTAGCAGAGGGACTAGCAGGGATTGGACCCCAGTCCTGGCCAGAGGCCAAAGTCTTGCAGAGTGTCCCCTCCTCGCACAACCTGACTGACTGATTGGCAGATGACAATTTTTGAGATCTCAAACTTCCCTTCTTATAGTTTATTTCCAGACACAAAATGTGATTTATGGTCTGAGTCTTTGAAGATTATGTTGGATGTTGTGCTTCTTTTTGAAGTACCCATTCACAGCAGGAGTGACTCCAAAGCTAATAGCCCCACAACACAGGCCATGGGAGTGACTAGAGTTCAAACCCGGATGTCACCCATAGTGATACATGTATCAAAGGATTACTGTAAGACCCCAGCCTTATTCCTTATGATTCTCTTATCAACCCAAGCTCCTTCCTGAGAAGTGCCCAGGCACCTTCTTTGTGACCTCTCTCTGAATCAAAGATCACCCTTTGAAGTGTACAGGGGAAGTCTGGCACTCCAGTGTGTCCCACCCAGCTTCCATGAATGCAGCAATACACAATCTGTCTGGAGGATTCCACTACCGCCTTTCCTCATGCTTCACTATGCAGCCCTGGGTTTCCCAAAGTGGAACTTATAGTCTGTCCTGTATTGTACCATTCATAGGCACACATACACTCAGCACATGCTTTTAACATATATGCATTGTACAGCACTGTATCCTTTGTGTACTGTGCCATTCACAAGCATATAAACACCCAGTACATGTATTAAACATGCATGCACTGCACAGCACTATATCTGTCATATACTGTCCCACTCACAGGCACACAAACACCCAGTACATGCATTCAATATGAATGCACTACACATTACTACATCTTTCATGTAATGTACCATACAGAGGCACACATACACCCAGCGCAGATACACCACTCTTACGCTGGTCAGCACTCCACATCAAACTGATGGTGGATAAGTGGTGAGTTAAGCACACAGCAGCAGAACTTTAAAAGAGTGAGCATGAAGGTATCACTCCAGCGACAATGGTTAAAGAGGACATGTTCACTCCTACTGAGCACTACATGGTATGCTGCCACCACCACAATCCTGCTGATTAGTTCCTGATAAAGGCAACAGCCTTTCACCACCATGAGTGTACCGTTTTGGGTGCCACTCCAAGTCCAACAAGGCCGCAATCCGTGAGACAGGCCTATGTCATAGCACACATGCATGATCCGTGTTTGCCTATGATAGCAAAAATTAGCATTAGCAATCCAGAGATCAGTTCAGTTGGGGGCATTCCGAGCAGGAAAACATGTCCATTACCATACAGAGGAGTCTTCTGTTCCAACACCGATAAATCAAGTTTCTTTAAGATGGATCACACAGTATATCTTTTTTCAGTACAAAACAGCTATTCTCTATCAAATCCCTTGCCTGGGAATAATTAAGGAATCCCGAGGTGAAGCCCTCAGAGCCCTGAAGCAATGCCCAACTGGGGCTGGTTTGTAGCAAACAGCGTGATCTGTGGCCTGAAATTTCTGTCACAAAGCAAGCAATGCCAGGGTGAAGCTCTCAGAACCCTCGAGCAACACCCATCTTGAGCTGGTTTGCAGCAAATAGTATGATCTGTGGCCTGAAAGTTCTGTCACAAAGCCTCTCCAAGCTATGGCCAAATACAGGGGTTTTATACCACCTGATCACCAATTGTTACCTCATGTTTATCATTTTGGTGGCACTACAGTCAAAACAAGACAACATAAGTATGACAATAAATGTGTCACCTCGATTCACAAGTAGAGATTTTAGCCTCTACTGAAAGTGTCCGTAATAACATGACAGCAAAATAATATAAGCAACAAAAATATTTCAGCCTACAAAGGAGGCGGAAATGATGCTAAAACTTCTAGGCGTGCCTAAACTTCATACTGTTTAATAGAAAGGGATTCAGCCATGAGCAATTGGGTCAACATTGTTAGACCAACAATCTTCTACCCAGAATGCGTCGATTTCTTAAATCTCAGGACTTGAAAACTGATGTCCCATTGAAATGGAGTCACGCGGTTATCCTATATGTGTGGTCATGCAATTATCTTCAAGTTATGGCAGATACCATTTGTGGAGCTAAGGATAACACTACGCAAATAGATCTGTTTATCTTTCCTGTTCCTACCTTCACCACCTACCTCAAATCCTGTCCTACCTAACGTTCCCTCTTCTTCTTGCCACCCATAGCTACCACCTTTTCTTCAATAACATCCCTCCTACCCACATACATTGAATCCTACTGTATCTCTTCTGCTTCCCAATCCTACTTCTCTGTACTGAACTGATACTTACTTTTTCATTGAAAAACCTTTCAGTTTCACCATCCACCATCATGTTCTCTCAATGTCTTCACTAAGATTCATGCACAAAGCCGTACTGACTCCCTCACTGTGTTTACATGACGCCTGCATTGATTCAATATTTTGTTTGTAAATCCATCATTCCCTCTTCTTCCACCTGTCTTCTTTTTTCCATACACATGCACCTGTGTGTTCTAATGCTAACCTTAAATCCAACTCCTTCATAACTTGCTTCCACCCAAGGGTGTTTCTATCAATGTTGCAGCAGGTGTACTGACACTGGGGCTTGAGAGCCCCTTGAATCCCCACAGTGGATGCATTTTAGTACTAAAACTGAGATTAGAGAGTCTAATTTCCTTGTTTGCCTTGGCGGCCTGAAATACCCGTGCTATGCCACTGCTCCCATATTTACAGTATATTACTTAACAAAGTCCTGTACTTCTGCTTCACTTGCATTCAGCAGTTTACTTTTCATCTACTCTATCCATCCTCTTTCACTCCTCTAAAATAAACCCACCTACTAACTCTTTAAACATCACTTTTACAACTCTCTCTCTCCACCATATCCAAATTCTGTAAAGTCAATACTCAGCATGCTGAAGTGACCCTATCAGTCTTTTCCTTCAAAGAGTAGCAGAGGAAGCCTAGACATTATTTACCAAAGCATTCTAGCTACCAAATGCATTCAAGACTATACCTATGCAGAATATTAATTTATTCTCATCTATTGCTCTACACCTCCAACGTTGAAATCATTATTCTTTCTTTTATACAGAGCTCCTCTGTAGCATCCTGCGTTCTACAATGAATTCTTCTATTTTATCTATAAGATCACTAGTAGACATCAGTACCTGGTTTGACAAACCCAAACTGCACCAGTCCTAATGCCTCCTCTCTAAACTTGTCTGGTATAACCTTGATCTGCTGATCTTGTGGTAGAATGAGGTATAGCAAGCGGAAATGGTGTTTATCGTACCTATTATTATGCTTTGACTTTTTTTTAACACTTTCGCCTGATAAACGTAACCTGGCTTTTCCTAACAAAATCTGCCTAGGGAAAAGGGCAGGAATACGAAAATAGCTGCTCAGCTGGGAATTCCAGTCGGGGCAGAATCCTCAGTATAACCCTGGAAGGAATTTAACTTGCTACTCATAATGTGGCCCGAAGCCTTTATTACTGCAACATAATTTGCACTGACAAGGCCATTGCAATATGGTTCACTAAATTATGAGAAGAAGGAACCCAGGATGTGACAGATTGTAAAGAGCATATATAAAATGAGGGAGAGGATTAGGATCCATGCACAGCCCCTTTTAGACATATACCACACTATGAGTGCTAGGATCCAATAGTGGGGGCTCATTAACTCTTAAGCCCTTAGAAAAGTGGAAATGCAGGTGTTCACCACAGAATTGGACAGGCCACCCTACCCACAGACTGTTGTGGGACGCTTCATCATTGGTGGCTCACCCACACCAAAGTAAGTAAATGCTAGGTGAATTGAACCACTAGTGGGATTTCTTAATACGTGTTTTCTGGACATAAGCAGGTATCCAGATTGCTTAAAATATCTTAGGGTATACCTGCCAGGATATCTCTCTTTAATAATGGGGTACCATAGATATGACTAAAATTGTTTCCTACAAAGATGTTTGATGAGATACTTTGTATTGTCTCATTAAATAAGCTAATAACTTTCGGCTTTGCAAATGCTCTTTACCGGTCAACAGCCTTCTTTAGGTTAAATTATATGTCAAGCTATATTTGTGAGTATAATATTCCACCCTACAACCATCTTTGTTCCTTAACTTCTTGTAATTTGTTTATTGTATTTATTGCAGTCAAAGATTATTTTGAGGATAAATGGGATAGAAAAGCACATTATCACCCAGTTTGGGTCTCACATTCTCAATTTCATAATCAAAGAGTCGATAGATCCTTGATTGTCTTGGATTGTTTATGCCAAGCTCCCAAATCCACAAACCTGACTTTATTCAGGACAGTGTTTAGGAAAATTCCTGTGGACCAAAAAGTGTATAAAATACCATTACAATTTACAATGCGGTGGTGTTTCACAACCAGTACCTAATTTGTAAATAAAAACGTGCCGGTGCCCAAAGCCCTCCTCTTAAATACGCAACTGCTTCAATTAAATGTGTGAACACAGAATACTGTGGCAGTGCAATCCTGAACCCATCTCTGGCCTCTTCAATCCATTTACAGCCCTTTCCTGCCCTTCAGCTCACTCCTGCAGCTATCTGCTCTCTCCTTTGTGACACTTTTCATTTTTCTCTTCCTCCATCTTTCTCAAAGGTGTCTTTGGCTCGCAATAAATGCTTGAGGCAAAAATGTAAGTGCTGGCCCTCAAAAATAAGTGCTGGTGCTCTGCACCGGAAACAACAAGCACAAATTAAGCACTGTTCACAACTAGCCCCTGGCGATTTTTACCTCACACAACAGTCCTGATTATCTTTAAAACTACAAGGTGAGCACTAAATTTGAAATAATTAATGCCTACAAAAAAAGATAGATCGAAAATACATTTTCATCATAAAAAATTGTGCAAAACAGCAATATAAATATATCATAAAACAACAGTTAATTCATCAATGATAAAAGAGAATAAAATCTATTACATAAACAATTAAAAGCTGATAATTTACACGTAGAAAACTTTCTCTATACCTCAATTTACTGCAGTTGTGCCTAACAGTCTATGCCACAAAAAGAAATGTAGAAACTGCCACCACAACCACAGAAGAGGAATCACTCTTGCAAATTCTAAGGGCGTTTACATGATTTGTGAAAGATACCAGATAAAACGCCTGCAAAGGGAAGCAATCCATCTGCGCCTGGGGGTTGCATACTTGGGTATGGCAAATCCTTTTTGCACTTTAGTGTTTCACGCACGTGTGACGTTTTCTAAAACCGTACTACTTTCATCAGTGTCCTGGTAACTCAAAAGGTATAGGCAGAATTGTAAAATCCCTTCCTTGACATGGCATAAGTTATATAGGGCCAGATGTAGCAAGCAGTTTTGCCCATTCTGTGTCTATGGGAAAATGTGTTCATACATATGGCCCATAGATCCTTATGCGTGATGCAATTACTTCAGAAAAGATTGCAGTTATGGCCAGTTCCAGTCAGGTTGCTTGCATCATTGCTGATTTATGGAAGGTCAGATTTTTTAAAATTATCCAGCTGGTTGCCTGGAAGGTCCGTCATCGTAATAGAAGCATATTCTACCCATTGGGGTATCCGAGCTGTCGTTTTCTTACAAGCTGCAGGAAGTTCTTGAGATCCAAACAGACAGAGCCCCATTAGGAGGCACTTGTTCCTGATATGTGGTTGGAAAGACGCACATTTCACAAATGTGAACATTTTACTGCAGGTAAGCATTTAGGGCCAGATGTAGAAAGGGTTTTACGCGTCGCAAACAGCGAAAATCGCTGTTTGCGACGCACAAAACCCACATCGCGATGCCCATTCCCATTTTGCAAGTCAGTAACCTGGTTACCGACTCGCAAAATGGGATTGCGAGTCGCAAATGGGAAGGGGTGTTCCCCTTCCTATTTGCGAGTCGCAGCGTGATGCAGGATTGCTTTGTGACCGCAAACGCGGTCGCAAAGCAATCGCAGTTACCACCAGTGTCACACTGGTGGTAACCCATTCGCAATTCCCCTTTGTGAATGGCCTTGAAAACATTTTTTCAGAGCAGGCAGTGGTCCTATGGATCACTGCCTGCTCTGAAAAAATGAAACTGACAAGTTTAATTTTTTCATTTTGTAATGCATCTCGTTTTTCTTTAAGGAAAACGGGCTGCATTACAAAAAAAAAAAAACTGCTTTATTTTAAAAACAGTCACAGACATGGTGGTCTGCTGTCTCCAGCAGGCCACCATCCCTGTGAGTGCTGCGACTTGCAAGGGGGTCGCAAATTGCGACCCACCTCATTAATATTAATGAGGTGGGCCTTTGCGACCCCCTTGCGACTCGCAGATGGTGTCAGGGACACCATTCTGCATCCTGCATTGCAACTCGCAATTTGCGAGTTGCAATGCACGATTTTCCTACATCTGACCCTTAGTGGTTATCACACTCATCAGCCCCTTTTGCAAGCTTTTGGACTCCGGGCCAGCTGAGGAGTATGGCAGGTCATTGCATAAGCATCATTCACAGATGTACAGAAACAACTTTCATTTAATTCTCTCCTGAACTAGTAAAGGGCTGGAGCAGGAGAAGGCACAATGCAGACAGTGAACACAAATGTCCACCAAGTATATTCCAGGCGCCATACTCCACCACCCATTAAATAAATTATAGTACAGATGAACACCCCCAACTACAATTTAGGGGTGGTAATGTAAATCTAAACTTTGCCATGTATGTTCCCCTTAAAGGTCCATCCATTGAATGATGGCGTGTTATGTCTAAAAACCCAAACCTATGTAATCAGACAGTGCAACAATCTAGAATGCTTATTGTTGGAGACTGTTGGCGATGCAGGGCAGGGTAAACGTTCTTTCCTCTTCACTAGAAGATACATTTAAGGTCTGTGCATGTGAACGCTGCTCCCCGGAATCACGTAGGTATGGGGGCAGCTAATCATCAACAGTGGATCCTGGGATTCACTTGTATCAAGATGTTTTATAATCATGCACCTGCCAAAGCCTGAATTAGTACAATTACTAGTAATAATTCAATTGAAACAAACATACGCTTAAAGTCACAAATAAGACAAGGGGACCAAATATCTCTGTAGATTATCCAACTGTGCATTTGAATGCTATCTTGAGTTACATATGTGCGACATTTGAAATGTGTAGATGGCGCATCGTTCATTGAAAATGTGCAAGAATACAGAAATCATACAGAATATTCATCGTCTGAACTGCAGATCAATACTATTAATGACAAGTCAACCACTGACTGTTGATGGTTACCTTTTTTTTAGCACAAACCTTATTGCATTTTTGATTTATACAAAGTAAGCACCATCCAGTAAACATTATTAGGTTATAACAGGTTACAGAGTTGGTAGGGGGATGATGGCAATAGTTGTCCTTCATTACAGGAGAATATATGACATACTAGAGTAAAACTGAATATCATAGAGATTCACAATTGGAAAGCAAATAATTCAAACTGTGAATTTATCTGAACTGAGTAACCCCTGCCAATCCTCTCCCGAACAGGACATCATCAGTGTGGGCACTAATTATGCCATAATCCATAGATGTTTAGTAGTATTGTTGCAGGTCCATAAAATATGTGTGCAAGGAGTCTGCCAAGTGCCGGTAACAGTTGCAATATGTTCTAGGGATTCCAGCCTGGTCCAAGATACACTGTAGCATGGTGTGATCACGTGGTGGAGCATTAGCTTCTTTATTAAGAGAATAGCATATCAGAGGTGGAGGGGTAAATAATTCAGATTAATTATCTGCGGTTTCTAGGGCTCTGAAGGAATCCAGCAATGCACCCCATTCCATTGCTAGTTTTTTTTCCCGCAGGTCCTAGTATTCTTCCCGGTGCAGTGCGACACTCTCCGTTAGCCCCCATCTCTCTACCTCCTCCCTCCAATGGGAAACCATGGGTGCTGTTGAGGATTTCCTGCATCTTACTAAGAGCTGCTTTGTCATTAAGAGCGCTAGGTCTGAAAAGCATGCCATCACTTTTATTCCCATTGTTCTAGGGATTAAGCCTAAAATGCAGTGGTCTGCCGATTGCCAATGATCTTTCTCAGTTAGTTCGGACATGGCGACTCTGATTTGTGCTCAGTGAGAAGACAATACTGGATAGTCCCATAACATGTGTAAGAGCTTGGCGTCTGGCGTGTGACATCGGGGACATGCAGAAGGCACTGTGGGGAACAATTGAATGGAGTCTATGTGGTGTGAGGTGAGCCCAATGTAATATGGAAAATTAGCTAAAGTTAAAGCGGGAACTCCAAGAGATTTTTTGTGGGTATTCTATGAGGACCTCGGGCCAGCTCCTCCTCACATTTAGACATAAGAGGTCTTAGAGACCAGCTGGTGTGCAAGGAGGCCGCGGTATAGCCAATGGACTAAATGTCTGCCGTGGCCCATTGTCTGCACTGTACAAAGTTGTGTGTAGGGGGTACGGCACTGCCTCGTGCCCAATGTTGACGCACATAGCATGCAACGCTGGCATGTGTTAAAAAGAGCATCTCTCGTAGGCCTTGGGTATGTGTGAAATCTAAATAATTCAGAAGGATGCCCTCTGGAAAAAGGGTGTTGACTGTGGTGACTCCTCCCTGCATCCAGGGTGCAGCCTATTTGCTGTAAAAATCCCGTATGTCATGAGGAGCCCAAGCAAAGGTATGTTTGGGGCATAGGATGTCTGCAGAGCAGGATAGCATGTAGCTATTTTCCCACTGCTGATGGTTATCTTAGTTATCCAGGTTACGATTTGGTATCAGGGTGAATCCTGTGATTTTTAGGTTAGTAGGGATTGGGCTGACACAGCCAACAGGCACCCCTGCGCAGTGAAGTAATGCAAAATGATGCCCGCCCCGTCCCCCAGCAATTTGTGAAGATGGGCCACTGAGTCTCGCACATCTCACAGATAGTCATCAACCTTGCACTAAATGGGGCCTCTGAACAGTAGGGGACCCCTTGTCTGCAAGGGCTGCAGGGCCTGTGTTACAAACCTGCCTGTGGGTACGTCCTTGTGGATCATGGAAACCAATACATAACAGAGGTGCAGATGTGTGTTGTGTTGTTATGTATGGTGATTTTGGACACTCTGTGCATCTATGCTCACTGTCCAGCCCTCCCAGTGTCCACAGGTTCCAACTTGTGGTCAAAGACTGTTTGGTTGGCCATTTGCAACGGTATTGAACACCTCAAAAAATCTATGCTAACATATTTGTAAATATGGACCACTGCGCAATGTAAACCTTCCAACCTTAAAGAAAATTCTTTATCATGTGAGATAGAATGAACGGCTTAGGAGAGGTAGTGCCTTAGTATGGTTGCTACCAGGCTCGTCTTTTACCAGCATGACTGGTATTTTAATATCCCCACCAATACAAAAAGAAGGAAAATAATTTGAAGCTGGTACCTTTTCTCTTTATCAATATATACTTAAAACAATAAATATAAGGAGGGGCGTGGCTTGGGATGCGTCAAAGCTGGCGGCACTGGAGTGAGCTCCGTGAACTCTCCGGCATATCCATGGGTTGGCAGACATCACCTCAGCTTCCAAACTAACATTTATACAGTGGAACTAAGTATGGTCAGGGAGAGTGAGCAGCAGCCTGTCAATCAGCCCAGAACTTGTCTTTCTAGTGCAGGTGAGTCCCGGGATGGATCAACCTTAAAATCTAAAATGGCACAGCTGGCTGCTCCCTCTGCAGTACTGCAGCCTACCTCCCTGCCTGACCGGTTGCTACTTACGAAAACTGTTGAGTGAGGGCTCAGGTCCTATTTGATCCACAGCCGATGTGGTCTGCCGAATAATTTTAGTGACTTGAACTACTGTCATGAACCAGACTCATTGTTCATAAGCAGCCGGTGTCAGAACCACCTAAGGTGGCAGCGTCCGCATGTCTCCTTAGAAGCCCCGCAGCCCGCCCAACTACTTGCGGAGTGTGACGGGATGAGGTGCGTGACTTGTTTGTTACACAGCCTGGGGTTCTTTGTGCAATGGCTGTCTGCAGGCAATGATATGAATGGTATGCGGTAAGGAGACCCTCTGTTCGACTGGATTCCTGCAGTCAGATTATGTAAGCCTTTGTCAGGTCCGCACTTGCATGCGTATTGAGGCACCAGGACACACCTGCGATAGGGATAGAAGGCTGTCTTGAGCTCAGTTGGCTACTCGAGTGAGATCCACCTCTGTGGCAGTCCCTGTACCCCCTCTGGTCTACTGGAAGGCATTGTGCTCTATGGGAAGGCAATGTGTTCACAGTGAGCAGTGGTGCTTCCACATGATGGCGATTTATGATGAACTATATCTTACATGATTGCGTGATCAGAGTGTCCAAACCCAGCTTTTGAGGTTAGTTTGGAAGTGCTGTGGAGGCCACGGGGAGGTTTTGAGAGGAGAGCCTGAGGACTTACTAGTGCTAGGTGCTACAAAAGCCACAAACTGTGCAGATACACGAGCTACATTAGACTTTTTTGTAGGGATACTGTCTAGTATTGCCTGGGTACATCTTGACATATCAGGGATACGTCCACATCCTCATAATTTCACAGCTTATCAGTTATTTACCATGCTATATGCCAGGGCTTTGTTTCCTTGAACAGCCAGGTTATCCTGTGCTAAAGGGAGACTGTGGTACTAGTCATCAGCCTGAGACAACTGCACAGCAATCAAATACCTTCCCTCAACGGCCTACCAGGGCCTCTTGGTGCACTGACTTTTGCCAGCTCACCTCATCATATCGCTGGGTTGTATCAACCCATTGAGGCTACTGGGGTACTATTAGTATCCTAAGAGAGCGATAATAAAGGGACACTTTTGCCACAGCTGACATCTGGCCCCTCTGACACGGTTTGTGTCAGAGGGGGTAGTCAACTTGTGAGCTTGCAACGACGGACCCCAGGTTAATCGTATCAGGGTAGCCTAAAAGAAACTTCTACACACATCCCTGTCACAGGATGTCAGACTCCGGTGATAGTAGGATAAAGGAAAGAGAGGCAAAGGTGAACTAAAGCACTCCAAGCACTCACCTCCAGTCCTGGAGTCTCCAGTGAAAGGCAATCCTAACTTTTCCTCCACCGTAGAGGCCATCCTTCTCAAACTGAACTTATTGCATGTTATAGGTCGAAGTACTAAACAAAAGGTCGAAGTTGCAGGGATTCACAAGGATCTTAATGACTTAACAATAAGAATTTCTAATGCTGAAAGTAGGATAAGTACCGTGGAAGACTACACCAACGTTCTAGCAAAACAGCTACAGTACCTGGAAAATTCTATAGCTCCACTAAAAAGGGAACTTACGAGGCAGGAAGACCATAACCGAAGGAGCTATCTGTGTATCTTTGGACTTCCAAAAGGCATTGAAAATGCAGCCTGTTCTGTATCCGACTCCCTAATCTCTTGAATTTCAGAAATGCCCCAATTCACCTTTTCCTAAGACTTTGAGATCCAACGAGCTCATAGGGTTCCAATGTTTAGACCAAAGACCATGTCCTCTCCAAAGCCACTGACCTTTAAACCACTTTGTTACCAGCACACAGAACAAATCCTGGCACAGATGTGGAGGAACAGAATGATTATGTGGCAGCACCATAAAATCTCTGTCTCACAAGACTAAGTGAGAGAAATGTTCATACGCCAGAAAGGTTTCTGGGCATTATGTAAAAAACTTACAGACATGGAGGTACCTTTGTTTAAAGGCCAGACAAGAATCTTTTCAGACCCCTCTGAGCAATGCACTTTTCTCGATAACAAGCAGGAGTAACGAATGGATGCGAACGCCATCCTAGAAAGCTCAACGTGCATATCCTCTGCTTGACTTTCATAAAAGACAATTGTACTATTGATGTCATAATTCATGAATCACTGCTGTATACTTCCAATGTTTGTTGGTCTTATTCTTTATGTAAAAATCTCTCATATTGCTAGATAGCTTTTTTCTGTGGGATGCACTGTAAGTTTGAGGCTCGGGCTTTGGTACTTATTCCCAGGTTTTAGTATTTGTTATGTGAAAGGACATGCTTGGCCTTATGTTTGATTAGGTAGTGGATTTGTTTGCAGAGCTATGATAGACATAGGCACTCGATCTGATACAACCTCTGACACATTAACCTTGTCCTTAACCAGTCATTGAGAGATTCTATTGTAGTCCCTGCAGTCTGACCAGCTAACCTTGTGTGGGAGCTTGACAATCAGGGACTAAGTCCTACATATTTGGCCTATGTCTATAGTAGTGTGCCTATTCCTAGTCTTTCTATCTAACACAATACATACTGAGAGTTTTTACTATCTAGTTCATTGGTTTGTCCCCTTCAATAAGTTGCCTCCAGATATGCCAGTTATCCTAGATTCCTCTTAGGCCTTTATATGCATACTGCTGTTAGACTGCTATGCCTGGTATCATATGCTCCTGTTTTTGTATCAGTCGTTCATCATGTGGGTAATATTCAGGTTTTCTACTCCGAACATGTTTCATTCAAAATAACTAGGTATATATAATTTTGTACATGATTGTATCTTCCTCTCTTGTCTCCTCGTAGGACAGGACTCTTCAGCCTAATACTGGCACTTAAACGGCCACTCCCACCTTCACCCTTTTTATACATTCCTACACCCATTTGCTCATGACTGTTTTCCTTCAGCCAATCCACCTTGCTGGATGGTGCTGCCTCATCTGTGTTCTTCCACGATTCCCTCATGCGCGATGTTTTATACAGACATCCCCTGGTGGGTAGTGACCCTTGCATGGTCTTAACTTTTTTTAGGACTCGTGTGGACTACAAGATTTTTCTCTACTTCCCCAGTTTCTCTCCCTTTCCCATGCTCTCCTTGTTTCCTGGGCCAGTGGGATAATCAAGACTTATATTTTGTCCTTTATTGCCTTCCCATTGAGGCTTTATGAACTGGTTAGTCTTTCAGCTTCCCTATACAATTACCAATGTCCTCAATAAATGTTACCTCCCTTAATGCCAACGGGCTAAACCAACCGGTTAAAAGGTCTAAGATCACTGACTACTGTAAAGATTTAGCAGGCAATATAGTACTTCTCCAAGAAACAAAGATCGGTTTTAAAGAGTCCTTGTTAATGAGAAAGGGATGGGTATCTGATGTTATTTGCTCCAAGGCTCAGGGGAAAAAGAATGGGGTCCTTACTCTACTCTCTAGAAAATCAGGCGTAACATTCATTGCCTCTGAGAATGACAGACGGCTTCTGACCAGATTGAATAACGGAGAACAGGATCTTTATGTTATGAACATATACGCTCCCAATATTGATGACCCAACTTTTTGGCATACCTCAATAAAAAGCTAGTTGACATCCCACGGGACTCGAAACTGATCTTAGGAGGTGATTTTAACATCACCATTCAGCGTTAAAATTTAGAGCTTCCAGGGCGCACAAACAGATGCTAAACCTTTGCTCAACTCACTGCTTGTTGGGTGTGTGGAGATTACACAACCTTAAGGGCAATTATTTTATTTTATTTTCTCCTCCTCACTCGAGTTTCTCTCGTATTGATCCCCTTGTAGATGCCTCACTACTCAGCTACTTTCTATCCAAAAAGTCACCTTATTCTGGTCTCGGACTAAGCTGTCATGTCTGTACCCACTTTTAATGGCCCAGGTAAAGGTGAGGACCGGACTTGGCAGTTAAATATCGACATTTTAGACAAAGACACTGATGGTGATGAAATAAAGAAGGAAATATAGTCTTGTTCAGCGAGAATGAACATTCAGTTTCCTCTCCTGTGACTCTTTGGGACTCATTCAAATGTGTCATTATAGACCAAATAATTTAACGAATGCCTAAGAAAAATAACACCATCAAACAACCCCTGCAGTCCCTAGGAGCTGAAATTAAGAACAAAGAGGAAGCCTTCAGACATCCTAGCAAGAAAAACCTTCTACAGGATATCAAACAGCTCAAATACACATATAATATTTTTGTTAGTAAACAAACGTATTTATAAATATAGGCCAAAAATTCTAAACAACTCCTCTATAGCAATAGAGCAGGCAAAGCTTTCGCAAAAAACCCTAACATTGAAGAATTTTAAGAAGCAATTCACACATATTAAGGTGCAGGATGGGTCTCAAAAAAGTAAAAACCAAAGAGATACTTGAAGTGTTTAAGGAGTTTTATGAAAAAAACCTACACTCACAAATAACATATGATAAGGCAAAATGCCTGGAGCGTCTAAGGGCCAGATGTAGCAAAGTGTTTTACCCATTTTGTGTCTATGGGAAAATTTGTTGGTACATATGGCCCTAAATTCCCTACTTACAGTCTTGGTCTCAGATCCAGACAGACCATGCTTAAACATGCCAATAAGCACAGAAGAGATTATTAAGGCAATAAAATCAATCAGCTAAGGGAAAGCACCATGCCCAGACAGTTTCTCCATAATCTTTTATAAAACATTCACAGAGCTGATTAGCAGCATCATAAAAACATGCTTGATCATTTTGATGCTAGTGGCAGGGTGTCCGGAACGGCTTGGATGCCACAATAGTAGCTATTCCAAAAGAGGATAGGGACCAAAATTCTTGCCAAAAGATTAGAGCTTTCTATCCCCAAACTTATCTACAAATCCCTAATGGGCTTTGCTAAAGGCCGACTCGCTAGAGACAATGGGCCAGATTAACAAGGCCCTAGCACCTCCTTGCACCACATTAACATCATCTTTTTTATGCTAATGGGCTCAAGTAGGCAATTTTTACTGCGCCATATTTACAAAGTAACGCAATGCATACATGGCACCACTTTGCGACCCCTTGCGTCACATTATGCCTGCATCAGGCATAATGTATGCAAGTGGGTGTTCTGGCATTAGGAGGCCCACAAAAATGGCACAGTGAAATCTACAAGATTTCACTGTGCCATCTTTGGCATCATGCTCTGAGCAGGCGTTAAAAAGTCACACCCATTGAAATCAAGGGACCTCTTTGCAGTCTAGCAAAGGGCCACAATAGCGTCAAAATGTTTTACGCTATTGCTCTAAGACCGCCATGGTGTGCCATGTTGTAAATACAGCGTACACATGGTGTCGTTAGGTGGAACAAGGGCGATGCAAGAAAAGTGGCACATTAGCACTGATGCGCCACTTTCTTGTAAATCTGGCCCAATATCCATACATTTTGCCATATAATTGAAAATGCTCGACTGTCCTCATCTCCGACTGCTGAGATCACCCTGGATGCTGAAAAGGCCTTTGATAAGGTCGCTTGGCACTTTCTAAAGACGGCCCTTGAGTCCCAAAACCTCGGTAGCACATTCATTCAAATGGTCATGGCCCTGTATGACAATCCCAGGGCAAACATTCCAATTTATGGCTCCACCTCCACTTCTTTCAATCTACACCAAGGAACGAGACAGAGGTGTCCCCTTTCCCCATTGCTTTTTCTCCTCACTATTGATCTTTTACTGAGATTACTCAACCCATCCCCAGATATTAAAGGCCTACAATTTTGCGCTAAAGTCTACAAAACTGCAGCATATGCGGACAATATTCTTATTTTCACAGAAGACATCTAGAGTGCTATTCCAAATATCACTAAAATAATTCAGGAATTCTCACTGGTGTCTTTGTATACCATGAACAAGGATAAAACTGAGGTTTTCCGGCTGAACTCTTATTGCTTCTCCGCCCTTTTAGGCAACTCAGGACTTAAGTGGCAACCCACATGTCTTAAATATCTTGGGATGTGGTTTTGTCTATCTATCTGAAACTATACAATACAATGAATCCCCAAACAATTACAAAAGTTAAAGATTTACTTACCTCTTGGTCTCTGAAACATATCATGTGGTGGTGTAGGCTCCAAATGTTCAAAATTATGATTACTCCAATTGTAAATTTCGTTTCCATCATGTTTCAGATGAAACTCTCTCATTCTTTTTTTAAAGAAATTGATAAAATTCCATCAAAATTCCTATGGAGCGATAACATGGCAAGGATATCTTATAAAGCTCTTAGCAAGAGCTTTCTCCTAGGGGGTTGCAATCTTCCAGATTAGAGCTTATACCAAAGAGCCTTTCTAGAGGTGCAGGGTGTGCTATGGCTAGCATGGCTAGCACCAGATACCCTGAACATTCCCTGTTGGATCGAGATAGAGCGAGGCATCTGCTCTCCCTTCCATCTTTCCTCCATCATTACCATGCCAAGATTCAATTCTGCACTCTCTACGTATACTCACAGACATAGCAGCTGCCTTAAAGCTCCTGGACAAATGCACGCCGGTATCTTTCTAAAACTCCAAGATGGCATTTCTTTGGCGCAACCATAAAACTAAGGTGCATGTGGCTGCGAACACTACGAACATCCTTTCCTCTTGTGCCTCTAAAGGCATCAGTCAGATCAAAGAGCTATATGATACTAATAACAGCCCATTTTCTTTTTCCCAACTAGCACAGTTACATGATCTTCCTAACTTAGACTTTTATAGTTCCTTAAACATCAAAGTAAAACTGCCCAAATTAAACAACTTTGAACATCCCTTGCTTCCATGCTGCCTCAAAAATTTATAATTTCTTATCCAATCTGTCTCAAACACGAACTTCGATTCTTTACTCAAAATGGGCGAAGCATTTGATCATGAGGTGTTTGACCATATCTCTGATGACACCTGGCAAAAGATTAGGAAGCTTGCATTATGTAATAAAATCGCTCCATTGCTCCAGCAATTTAAATTCGATACAATGAACTTACTCCATTACACTCCAGCTAGACACCATAAGCTAAACCTGTGAGACTATGACATTTGTTGGAACTGTTATCGGGAGACTGGTTTACATCAGCACATGGGCCCAATTCAGAAACACCTGTCTGAGATTTTTACAATACCCATTGTCCTCAACTTCCCCATAATAGTTCTAGGTCCCTGGGCCTCCAGCAATAAACTAAACCTAAATGCCAATTATATGGCCTTACTTGATCTTTGACTGGTGATTGCAGTGAAAGTTATTCTCTCAGAGTGGACATCTTTCCCACTGCACCTGGGGGCCGTGGGTTTCATTCCTCGGGAGTGCACATAGCTCTCAATCTACTCGTCAGGTCTACCAGCATATCTCTAATGAGATCTGGCGCTCATTGGACAAATACATTGCTCTAGATTCGAACATCGAGTAACTCCTCTTTGGAGGTCTAGTTGCCTCTGTCTGTTGTTTCTAACTGCGGCTTCCATTGTCTCATTGGTCCAGCTCCCCTCCACTTTCTGTTTTCCTTTCTTTCTTTCCTTCCCCTTTGTACTTGCATTACAACACTTTCAGCTTTCCTATACAACAACAACGCCCTCACGTTATACTTCAGTTTCTTGCTCTGACTTTAACAGATGGTGTAAATCCTGGAACAAATATCTGTCAGTCTCTACAATTTTCAAGAATGCATGCTTTAAAGTCTATGATATTTAAACATGCTATGGTCATATTGGCGAGTGTTTGTATCACACTGTCATTTTGTTACTGGTTCTCTGTATGACTATTATAAATCCAATAAAATTATGTATATTAAAACACAGTAAATATAAGAAGAACGCACTGTAAAATGTGTTCTAGAGGTGCCTTAATGACCCTTGAGTGATAAAAGGTAATGTTACATTTTTATTTGAGAATCATGTCCAGACCTTTGCAGAAACTTAAAACATGAATACATGGCCAGTATTTTTCTTGGGAAAGGTGGCAATCTTAGGCCCTGAGAAAAGGGGCAGAGGCAGTCCCTGACCTAAGCAGTCATAGAGGGGTGGGGCCAGAGATGGGATTGAGTTTTGTACCAGGTACTATCTCAGCACCCACTCTTACCTGTCCCAAAAACACAAACAAAGGTCTAGAGAAATTAGAAGTTGCTTCAGAAGACATAATGAATGTATCATATCCAGTGCATATCACTTGACAAAGTACAATGCTTATACAATAATTTAGAACTTATTTAGGCCTTACACTCATGATGCAGCTTAAAAACACCCCAGGGAAATTAATATCTGGAAGGAGAGATGTGAGGATTTGGGTGTATCATATTGGTATGGCTGTGGGGCCTTACCATGAAATACCCTCACAGAAACGGTCTTGGGTCCAGTCAGGCTCATTTGTACAACCTTTAGCTCATCCATGGGTAGCTGTGGCTTTGAGCAGCAACGCTTAACAAAAGAACGTAGTGTAAACCATTTAACAGTACAAAACAACAAAATGAAGTCACACAACACAAAAGAAATCAGGCACCAATGTATAAAAGCAGAGCATATTTTAAAGAATTTTCAGAGACCTTGATGAGCAAAATCCACCAGAGGATTCAGGAGATACAGATTTCAGAAGGTTTTATCACTTTTTACTGCAACAGCAAACTAGCACTGGTCAACAAAAAGTTTGAAAAAATTAGGCCTGGCTTGTGTGACCAAATAAGACAGGATGGAGGTCTAGGGGGCGAGAGAGGATACTCTGGGCAGGTACTTGCCCACCAGAGTCCTGTTCAAGCCTTTAAAGAACAACGGACATAGATGATAATGGGGTGGTCCTGATGCTGGGAATGCAGAATGAAAAGATGGCTCAAGGATGCTCCAGTTGTGGTGCGGTCGACAGGGGTGCCTTTGTGGTGATTCCTTAGTCCACAGGTGATGTGGGATGACTTTGGTACCAGAGGTCAGGAGTCCCTTGAAGTCCTCTCCCCAACAGTAGCTGGACAGCTAATGCTTGGCTACTGATCTCCTTGCACCACGATTGGGGCAAAATCTTTTAGTGGAAGATAGTGTCCCTCTTGGGTGACAAATCCAGACTCTGACAACACTCCTGCATCTAGCAGACTCGGTGCAACTTTTGACCATTGAGGATCTGTCTCTTGGGGCACCTGGTGGCAGGTAGCAGGTAGCAGGTAGCAGCGGAACGTCTGTGGTGGTTACCAACTTGGCAGTTTAGGTTTCTTCAACTTGTGTCCCTGGAGCTAGTTCCAGGAGATCAGCCAATAGATCCTTGGTGTCACTACTTCAATTTGGGACTGGAGATCAACTTTTCAACAAGCCAGGAGCTCCATGCACAGTCCAAACTTCCCTAGCCCAAAGTGCAATCTCTCTTTGTGCAGTTTCAAGGTCAACAGGGCAGTCCTTCTTCAGTCCCTCCTCCACATCCAATATGATCTGACTTTGAGGGGGCTAGGGGTGCCATATTTATCCCAGGAAAGTGACCTGAGGGGACCACGCGGTCACAAGCCAATGGTCTACCAGATCTCCTCCCTACTGGAGGCAGATTTCCTGCCAGGTGTGGCATCTGGCAATCCCAGAGTGCACTATTCTAACAAGTCTCAGAATTTTGAGACCCCTTTTCAGTCGTCAGGAGCTTGGTAGCCTGCCCCAGAGTTGTGGCTACCTGAGGGCTAGACACCCATGGGAAAACCAGTTTGGGCACTGGATTTCCCTAACTGTCCCTGTCTCTAACTTGTCTACCTGAACAAAGGACAGCCTCCCACAAGTGCTATCACCATTTGCACATGAAAGGTGGTTCCCCTTTTAAAGCTGGCCTTTTGAGCTAAACCCTGAGTGTCTTCCCGCAAGCGGGAGGTGACACGTCCTCCTGCAGCGGGTTGCTATTGTTTCCAAGCCTGGGAGTCATTCACACATCTCCCCAGGTGGCCAGATAGCTGTCTGTGGGCCAGGGCCCATATGATGCCGCTGGACCAGTTTAGGCACAGAGTGGCAACTTTCTAAAAGTTCCAGGACTTTAATAGTAGCATTAAATTCCATCTAGGCATCAGGTTGGGTTCAATGCCACATTAATTTGATTCCTTACAGTACACAGTTAGGTTCTCCCACTCAGAAGATAGCCAGACCGGGGTGCCAGTTAGCAACCCTGTGTTAGCCAATGGGGCTACTAACTTTTCCACAGCAAAAAAACCATTTTGAAGTGTTGCTGTTAAAACATATGAAATATATAAGTCTTAATAATATACAGCTCCCTGCCATAGAGCTCTGTTTGCCTTTCTTAGGGGAGATTTACATATATTGTTCATGGGAAGTTGTGGATTTGCCATTAGTTTAAATGGTAAAGTCAAACTAGCAGTGTGAACATTGCCCTTCCAGTCTGCATGGGCAGGCTGGGAGCTGTTTTGTACTTTGTCACACTCATGGTGCACAATCATGGCTGCAGTCCTGGTTGCATATTCTGCCTTACATGCCCTGGGTACAAAGTGTACCATATAATAGTGACTTACAGTAAGCCAGCACTTGCAAATTGGGTATAGCCAATTCAACATAGTATTTGTAATGGCTTAGAACACTGGCACTGAGGTCTAGTTTGCAGGACTCAGTGCTCTGAGTCGAACAACCAGCATCATTTAAAAAATGTGGGGGTCAACATGCAAAGAAAGGTATTTTCTTCCAGAGTTTGCAGTATTTTTCAGCCAAAATTACATACAGATCGGGCATCTAATAGAAAATACTGTATATAAGCATATTTGTGCCTATTTTGTGTGGTTATTCACCTACGCTTCCATTTTGTATGCTCCAAATCTGCGACCAACTGTGATATGTGCTTCCGCCAAAACGGAGTGATAAAACGCGTGTAAATGCCTTTAGCTCCGGTTTTAGCATTACTGCTTGTCAGTACTTAATTTGTAAGTAAAGAAAAGTGGCAGGACCAAAGGTATTTTTCAGGAGGCTACTGCAGCTTGCTCCATCCATTGCCCCTGCAAGCAATGCCAAATGTCAGTACCAACCCAACTTTTAATCATCACACTCCTACAAGTGTGACAATTTGGACTATCCAATGCCAAATAAATATGTAAGATTGGCCTAGATGCGCTGTTATTGTTAATTTGTAATATGTTTGGAAATGGTAAATACTCATAAATGCTCACCTCAGAAACAGACAAACAGCCCCACCAAGTTATGGACATTCACAAGTGGGGGTACTCAGCACCAGAAAACACATGCTCACTTTAAACACTTGCTAGGGTTTCATGACCCCAAAATAACTGACATTTTCTCCCGCACGAATCAGCAGGAATATGTTGTGGCTGACAAACAAAAGCCCCCCACCAGTCACCCCCACAAACGGACCACCATCGTTAGGGTCTCTGAAAGGGTTCCAGAGATGCTCTTAAACTTGTGGCGATAAGACAATCCAGCCTGCGGATGCCATGCGATAACAAACGTGCTGACATTTCTATGTCATTATGAACTCTGCCGTTGCTGTGTGAGGCGGTGTGAAAACCCCTCGCGAAAAAAGTAGGTCAGGCTCCGAGTGTGGTTATGTGAGGTGCGATAACAAATTGTGGCCTCGTCGTGTTAGCAGAATAGAGGTGTTATAGATGTGGCCTGACATGTACATCATTGCTGATAAAGGGAAGGTGTATGAACTGCACTTGAGATTAAGTCCCAACAAGTCAAATAATGTACCCTTTCTTGCTGTATAATTTAGTTAACTTTGCTGCATGGTTGCTTTAGAAGAAGACACTCTAATGTAAAGGAAGTCGAAGATTATAATGTGCGGTCTTTTGTGGCAATGTGTACATTGTGAAGTACAATAGAAAAAAGTGCTGAAAAAATATGTAATCACTTTTGTACTTTTTGTGCACTATGAGGAGATGGAGGTATTCCATTTTTGGTACTGAATGGGCGAAATGGAGTTGACAGGGTTTGTCAAGTGCTATCACATTCATAATGTTATACTGTAATGTGTGCATGTTTTAAAATCATAGCTGGGTACTAGGTGAGAACGGCAGGTGAGATCAAGTGGAACAGGGAGTATAGGCACATCATGTGCCAGGGTGAATCCTAGAACGCACTGGTACACCGACTGTATGCTGGGTACTGCTTACTATGACTGGTTCAAACTCCTATCCCATTGCAGGGGCATCGATGCACTTTTCTCTACTGCCTGTGTTAGGCACAACCATTGTATGTCAAGTACAGATTATCTTGCCAGGTAGAACATCCGTAGCTATGTAGATTCTTATGTGCTCGGTGCAGCCAGCTGTGGTGGTTAAAACCAACTATGCTAGGCATGGCCTTTTATGCCAGGAAACTCAACTTAAGCCAGTTTAACCCGCCTCTCAAGCATGGTCGATAGTAATGTCTTATGTACAGCGTTAGGTCTATCATTCTACACTGGGCACATTGAATGTATAGCCATTTATGATACTCTACTGGAGGCTCGTGAGGTTGGTGTCTTGGACCCAGAGTGACATGAACGATCCAGTAAACCCAAACCTTGACCTTGGCATTTCTGCTGGGACAGCCTCAGAGCACTGCGCAGTCATGTAAATAGAACACAAAATAGCATTATGTGACACAACTCAGAAGTTCAAGGAAACAATTGACTTACGCATATCAGGTTGTACGTCTTTAATCAGTGGTACTTGTATGGCACAAACCTGTCTGGAGAAGTGACTAGCACTTATGTGCCCTTGGTTCTGATTCAATATTGTTTACAGGAGGCAAGTCCTACCTACGTTCTTGATTTATAGTAACATATCTATTTGTACAGCACACATTCACCCAGAAGTGTGTCTAACGCTAAATGTTAACCAATTCAATAGTACTCATTCTATGGACTTCAGAAGGATGAACGGCTGAATGGACCCACTAGGATTTGAACCTGTGACCTTGATGTCTATCTAGCACAGATCCCAACAGCCGACTTTATCCCCCACGGAGTCACCAGTCACAGCACTGCATGTAAAGCTAGTGCTATCTGAATGTAGAACGGGTTTCACTTCGAAACAGAGTTCACAGTTCCAAAGCATGTCCTGTAGAGCTAATCAATTCCAGGTAGCCATCCGTTAGCTCCCTCAGCCTGCACTGCCCCACCACCTGAAACCAGACAACAGCCAATGGACCAGCACTTTCCCTCAAGGGACGGAGGCAGCCAAGAACCTCCCATAGCAATAACCTGCCGAAATCGATCAATCTCCAGCTATTGAACCAGACTGTCACTCGAAGAACGACCAGAGGGAGTCAAGAGATGCTCTTGAAACCCAGATCACAATCTTAGGACCTAAGGTTGTCCGCCATGTGATGTCCAGCAATCAACTATGCACCATCTCAGGCTATGTTAGGCAGTGAACCACCAAAATGCCCATAGCCGTGAAAGTGGCATCACAAACCTCTTCTAACGATGTCACAGAGTTGACCCCTGATCCAATTGCATTCACCCACCTGACTTCTATTTTCTGCTGAGGATCAATAAGTGAAAACTACAGAAATCAATCATGTGTTTTTAAGCGCTGTTTACTTTCTCACCCAGCTGCTGTCACTGTCCATGTCAGACCGGTCCTGAGCCCGTGGACCAGCACTGTACCTCAAAGGATGACTCTGAGAGCCACCAATCCGACCTTAACAATTGAGCCGTCTCTACAGCCACGAGCGCAACTTCACTAACTGCAGACAAGTTTAGCGACTCACCTCTTGCTGTCCTTCCGATTCATCCTCCGCACCATCCGACTTTGCTACAATGCCAGGGAATCCACAGGAGGGCTGTCCCTACGCCTCTCCCCTCATACCGCCCTTAGCTGTTGACGGGCGTGGCTGAGATAGCCGCGGTTTGTTGCTCGAAGTTCAGTGTACAAAGTGTGATTGAATAAGAAAGAGAAAACCCTAAGCACGGCGGAGGGGGCCTCAGGTGGAGGGTGGCAGTCGCCGCTGCTGAGGGCTGAACACGCCTCTGAGGATGTGCCGAAGAGGAACTAGCGACTCACTCTCTACTGAACTCTCATAAAGAGGAACTTGAGAGAGGATGTCTCTGGTGCTCGGGAACGCAAGATTCGAGGTGGGGGAGGGTTGTTGGTGACCTGAGGGAGGTGAGGACGGCTGGTTATTGGGACTCTTTTGCGGAGGCGAACATGAACTGTTATTTTAGGAAACTGGTGGCAGTTTCAAAACTCTGGTGTCACCGAAAGAACGGTAGAACTGGGACAGAGTCAATCACGTCGGACGCTGCCTAACACTAGACTGCCTTAGTCCAAGTGCCATCCACCCATATAGAAGTTGTGGCAGCGAAGAATGTTTTACATTTTCCAATGAGCCAAGACACTTTTGTGGCTATGCTCACTGTCCAGAAACCTGATAGAACATCACAAGACCATGACCATGAGGACAGTGCTGTGGTGCGCCTCAGGCACTAGGCCAACACATGCAGGAAGACCAGAGAACACTCAGATGCCTAGTTGGGGTTCTGTGCTGGCACACAACTGACTGAATAGCCATGCCCATGCCTTTTTATTGGCAGTGAACACAGTGCGCTAGAACAGACCAAAGCATCATGCAGGCAGCGGAGTACAACCAGACCACCCCAAGGTGTGGATTGGGTTGTGCAACATGACATCCTTCCACAATTTGAATGAAAACAAATAAACAAACACAACAGATACCATGCAAGTATGGCACCATAAACCTATGGCCGACATGTTACCAGGTCGTAAACAGCATGTCCCTCTGCTGGAAGCAGCTTGCTGTTCTATGGGGGCCTCACACAAGAAAAATCTTCAAGCTGGGGCAAAGCTCAGGATTGTCTCTCAGGTGGAACCTCAGATAGTCACTTCAGCTGGAATGTGTTGGGATAGTAAATGTCTCTGCGGAGGTGTCTTCAATGAGCCTATCTGTAGCACTTGAACTCTGGACTGTCAGGGCCCCTTGCGACGATCATCGCTAGCGGGTGAGAAAATCACCCAGGCATCAATCACTGGCTCTTTGGGGGAGCACATGGGGGATGTGGCTTGCTCTCTGATTACTCCAGGGGATCTCTTAAAGAATTATATGTTATGGGTGATCTCTACATCCCACCAACGAGCGGTGAACATGGTGCCCTGTTACCTGACAACAAACCAGGAGTGATATTCATAGGGTAATCAGAATTTGCTTCCGGGATATCGCTCTTTCACAAACACCAAGTCACCTGGCTGGATGTTTGAAGACCAAGCTCTTTCATTGGTGCTGGCTCGGTTGTTGGTCTCTCTCCTTCTGAGAAAAACCCGATCCGTCAATGGGGCTGAACGCCAACCAAGGCTGGTGCGTTACCATCTGGTGTTTGATGCCCTATGACTGGAGATAGTCAGCAAATTCTTGCCTCTGAAAAGACGGCCCTTTATCTGTTATTAACTCTTTCATCAAACCATGTGTGGCTATCATTTTCTCCATTTTTGTGATGACACCTGAGGCTGCCTGGGACCCCACAAGTTAAAATTTGACATATTTGCTGTAATTGTCTATCAGGACTAGGGTGTATTGCCCATCTGTGAGGCGGCCAAAGTCCTAGCTGGGCTGTTGGAGACCCAGCTCTATGAGTACCAAGGCTCAGGTTTCAGAAGATCCTTATAGCTGACACCACTGGCAGGATCTTACCTCTGCCTCAACCGTTTCGACCTTGTGGGGAGCCAGACTATCCCCTTTAGAACATTAAAATATTCCATCAGTTGGCCAGAGAGCTTGCTCTAGAATGTTGGAGTAGAGCTTGCCTTAGAATGCTGAGTTGAAGAACTGGATGGAATTATACTGGAGAAGTGGTGGAGCAGTGGAGATAATTATCACACTGGCGATGAGTTGGTTTGCGTCAGGGGGCACTAATGCCAATCTAGTGCTTTTCTTTCTTTAACATGTTCCCAGCTTCCCTGACCTTTTAAAGAACAACTCTTAAAAGGTTGTCATGTTCTTCCACCGTGGCCCGAAACATGAGAACACAAAGTTTCAGGAACACTTACTAACGTGGTGTATTATTTTCTGGAATATCGCAGTAGCAGATGCCAATCCAAATGGCATCCAACAAAACATAAAAAACCCATGGGAGTGGTGAATGTAGTCAGCTGTTTGGACTCTGGATGTAACTTCACTTGATGGTAGGCATTGAAAAGATCAAGATCAGAGAAACATACAGCTTCTCTCATGGTGCCTAACATTTTGTGGATATGAGGAAGAGGGGGTCTTTCTATACAAATGCCCCCTTTCATGTCTCGTAAATCTATACATAATGTAATGTAATTACAATGATTTTTCTTTGCAATCACAAAAGGAGCTAGCCAATCTGGACTTTCTATGGGCTGTATTATACCCAGATCTTTTAATCTAATGAGCTCTTTTCCTAATGGTTCTTTCCTTAGGTGTGGTATAGGTGTAGTTTTATGTACAACTAGCTTGGAATCTGAATTTTATTTACTTTTATGTTGAAAATTCCTTAGTAAACATAGTTTGCATTAAAAATGGCAGAACATTTGCTAAAACTTTGGTCAGCAGTAATGGACTGGTTAAATACAATTACCTGCTCTGGGTTATTGGGATATAATTTATTCCCCAGTTCTTTCTGGTACTGCAACCCAACAAAATGGATCATTCATTAACAACATATACCTTGCCCACTGTGGAACAATCCTTGAAATTTATGCAAGATTTAAATATACCCTTCTTGATGAATTGGATCTTTATGGTATCCACATGGAGCTATGTCAGGATTAGGCAGATTTGCCACTTTCCTGTCTGTCATTTTATTGAATTCTGAAATCTTTAAGAAGGAAAAAGTGGAGCACGTATCAGCAACTTTAATAGGGTTATCATCAATGTAAGTATCGCATTCCAGGTATTTGATAGGCTGGATCAAATCTTCACCCTTTAATTGTAAATAATTTTCTTAACTATTTGAGTTTTTTTTCCCAATGTTTTGCAGTCATCACATTCGTCATTTCTCGAAAGTTCCTACATAACCTTGTGAAGTGATCTTTTTTGGTGCACCTCCTACAAGCAGCTGTTCTGGCTTGGCAGACAGTAGAATTTGCCAGATGGTTACTACTACCACAAATGGAGTATCTTATTTTGAAATTTTTAATGTCAGCTCTTGAGAGGGGGAATGGGAGTTTTTTATTTCGAATACCTGTTCAGTCCACTTCTTTTAAAGTGGAAAGATGTGTTGTAATATGACAGGAGTTATAGATAGTGTTTTCTACTCCCCTATCCCTTTTAGAATGTTAGAACATTTCATCAGTTGGCCAGAGAGCTTGCTTTAGAATGTTGAAGTAGAGCTTGTTTTAGAATGCTGAGTTGAAGAACTGAAAGGAGCTATACTGTGGAAGTGGTGGAGCTTTGGAGATGTATAACAAAGGCTAATCTACTGGAACCTGCGTTTGTACTAATTATAACAGTTTAAATGCCCTGAAACACGTTGTGTCAATCTCAACTAACACTTCTTCATCCCCAACACTTTCTTTAGGCTTTTCAACCACTGAGACTTGTATTCTGGTGGTCTGCAAATAAAAGCAACAGTTTTAGCTTAGCCCTCTATTTCAGGATTGTAATAGAAAACCAAATGACCAGCCACTTCTTCAATCTTCATTTGTACCACCACCTCACACTCCTTCACTGACCTAAAGTTTTCTACCCAACCGCTCTTCCTCTGCCCTTGGTAAGTTGTTTTGAATCCCTTTTGAAATCCTTTCTTAATCATTGGCACCCGGCCTCTGTTCAGCCTGCTGCCATTTTCCAAGCAGCCCTCTCATCCCCTTATCCTAGCCTGTGAAATTTGCTGTTGGTGACCAGAGTAGAGGCCCCATAGTAGTGGTAGGAAATGCGAGCACTCCCCTGGATGCAACCAAGAAGCATCCTGCAAGGAAGTGGTAGAACTTCCCCCACCCCGTGTCAGATTGGGAACAAAAATAGGCCCCAGCACTCCACAGAAAAGTGGCCCACATTTGCAGATTGTAACCTTCCATGAACCATTGCTTGGTTAGTGTCAGGGGGCTAATTTTAGGAGACCTTTGTGGTAATTTTGAAAAGGTCCTTTTTTAAGCTGAAGGGCTAGTAACATTGAAAGGGACTGAAAACTTATTTATTTAATGCATCTCACATTTATCTTCAGGTCCACAAATCTCCCTTTACCTGTGCTCTCCCTCAGATCCCTGAGTCACCACCCTGCTCTTTGGCCTTAACGCTCCTGCTTATTCGTGAGGATCCACTGACCTACAGGTTCATGAAGGATCATGTTTACCCTTAGGTGTGACTTATGTTTATTCTCAAGGACTTGGGTGCCCTGCTCAACCTAAGACATCAAGGTTCCTGCTCTTCATCAATTGGTCCTAAAGCTACCCACTCTTCCTCCAAGCCCTTAAACTTAATTCTACTTTCTGGTCCTGCTCAAACTCACATCCCTGAAGCTTCTGCTCACAATGAGAACCCAACAGGCTCCTGTTCACTTTCAGGTCCTTTGCAATCATGCTCACTCCTATATGCCTTGGAATCCTGCTCAGCCGCAGGCCTGCTTAGGTGCCTTTTTATCCTTATGCCCTGTATCTCCTGCTCACCTTTACCCAGAAGCTTCTGCTCTCCCTCAAGTCAGTAGAAAACATGTTCGCCATGGTATTTACTGAGACTTCTGCTTACTGTGAGCTCTCCTTGTGCTCTTTACATAGTATGGCCGTGAGGTTCCCACACACTGCTAGATCTATTAAGCTCCTGCATTCCACTTTTCTTTTGTTTCATAGGTTTATTCATTAGCTGATACATATGACCAACCCCAGCAGCTTAAACCAGTAACTCCTCTGTCATCCTTTAACCTCAGTTCTCATTCAGTGTGCCCAGCAACACAGTTGCCAGGATACCCATGCATTCCTGAGCATTCTACAGCTAGCAATTACAATACAACAGTTCCCACTCACTAGTAGATCTCTTAAGCTCCTGCTTACACCTAAGCCCTACAGGCTCCTCTCACACTAAGGTTCCCTTGCAAAAGTCTTTCTAATTTTAGGTCCTTGGGCTCCAGCCTCAATCTTTGTTTCCAGAGGCTTTTGGTAACCATAAATTACAAGAACGTCCTGCTTACCTCCCTTAAACGTAACTCCCCTAACACCCTGCACTCTAATATTTTGACTGAAATGTTTTATGGTCAACAGAGGATTGATGGTTCTATGAGTCTGAAACAGTTTCAGACACCAGAGGGACTTGACCTTATATGCACACCACGAAAGGAGCAAAATAACATATGAACATAGAAAGACAGAATGCACTTAGAGGTTGAAAACATATGGAGTGCCACCACAGTGGTTTCTAAATTCAAAAGCATACCACTTCCCACCATAAGCAGTCTACTCACCATAGGACATCAACCTATCAGCCCACTTCCTTAAATGCCTTCTGTATGTATCTTGAAGAGCATACACCTTTATTTGGGGGCTCAAAATTTCTGTTTTTTGCATGTCCCTGCTTCAAACCCAAAGCTTTCAAGTCGTCCTGTATCTGGCAGGAGTACCTAATTCAGTCATGTGTTTTACTTTGCATTCTGGCACTTGTAGTTTGTTCACTATATATGAAGAACTAGAAACACTCAACTGTAAAGGAAAAAAGTGCTGCTCACACCGGAAATGGGGGAAACTAAAGAGCTGTGTGACTTTCTGTATTAAAAATCTATCACTGTGCCACTTTGACCTGTCTCAAAATTTTGTTGTCAAAGTGTTTTATGTAGTGCCAAGGTGCCAGCTTTAGGCTCTAAAAAGGGCTTCTGATAAGAACGCACATTTACAAGATGACAGTAATGGAATTCCAAAAAATGTGGGCAGTGACATTATACCTATTATTCATCAAAAGGTATGTGATGGGTGGTGAGATTACAAGCATGCATAAACAGCTGCATTCAAATTGCCACATTGACATCAACCAACTGGACCTTTGTCATTTGTGACACCTTCAACCAGCTAGACTTTATAACTTTATACCTGACATCACTGCATACTTAGAATTTTAATGTCATACTCCTGGCTTTAAATCAGAAATGCAAATTTCAGAATGCAACCTGTTATCGGTAAAAATGCGCAAACTGGCTGGCTGGCTGTGTCATATAAGGAATTGGACCATTTAGCAGCTCGAGATGCCATAAAATTAAGAACAATCTTGATTTCCCGAGCATGTAACTGAAAAAGGGGTGGTGAAGTCCCTGGAAGGGGACTTGCTGGAAGGGAAAATAGTGGAAGCCCTCACACAGTTGAAGAGGGGGGGGGGGTAATCACCAGATCACAATGGCTTCCAGGTGGAATTATTTTGCTGTGTGAAACGGGTGGCAGTGAAACTGCTCCACACGATGTTTATAGTGGCTTGGTCCCAGGAGGTACTGCCTGTCAATCTCTGAAAAACTGACATAGTTTTCAATCACAAGCAAGGTAAACCCCCAGAGTTATGCTCCTCATATTGGCTGATCTCTCTCCTCACCATCAAAACTAATGTCCTGGTGAAGGTCTAGGCAAATCGCCCGCTGGTCGTGAACCACATGATAGGGGCTCAAACCATTTGGGTTCCATGCCCTACAGGTACACCAGGCATAACCTTAGATGCTTTTTCGGATGCTTGGTGCATGAGGGCTGTCTGTGGGAACCCACAATGCTGCTTGCATTAGACGCTGCCAAGGCTTTTGACTCATTGGAATGGCCCTACCTCGTGCCTCTTTTGGTGAGAATTAGCTTTGGTCTGTCCTTCCAAGCTTGGGTTCGATTATTGTACACCTGCCCCTCTGTCCATGTTAGGGTCAACAACACACTCTTGGTGAGGTTTGCATTGGAGAGGGCCACGAGTCAGGTTGCCTGCTGTCCCCGCTCCTCTTTGCAATAGCCATGGAACCAGTGGCAAACTGGATTCAGAGGGACACCCTGGGTGTGCGGACTCTGGTGGGAACGAGTTGGAAGATGTGGTCTTGCTGTACCCAGATGACGTCCTTCTCTACCTGACTGAGTCAGAAGGCTCAATCAAGAGGATACTGGAGATCTTTGATATTTTTGGCCCCTTCTCTGGTTTGAATATTAAGTGAGCCAAGTCTTGTCTGTACCCGCTTGCAGGATGGCGACCCAGGGACGGCTGGATCTGTCCAGTTCCTGTTGGGAAACAGGGATTCAGATACCTGGGTATCTATGTTACCAGACACCGCCAGCTACGTTATCAACCTAGGCAGGCTGTGGGGGGACTATGGGAAAGATATGGGTCATTGGCATAAATTACCATCACTGCTAGGTGGTCAGCACTCTATAAAATTATCTACTTGCCCCAATTCTTGAATGACCTGCAGAACTCCCTGTTTGAGTTTCGGATAGTATCTTCAAACAAGTGGCTGCCCCAACAAGACTGCTACTATGGGATGGCGAGACCCCATGGATAGCAATGTTGGTTTTGACTAGGAAGGTTTGTGATAGGATCTTGACCTATATTATTGGGCAACACAGTTAGTGGTTGTAATGATTTGTCATTTGCAGAGCAGCGGGAACCATCATTGGCAGTGGATCGGAGAACAATGCCACCGGGGAGCTCTATTAAGCAGATATACAGTGAGGGGCATTTGACATAGTTGCCCTCCACCACGGCCATGGTAATCAGTACTTAAGGACCACAAAGTGTATTGGATGGTGGAGCATCTTTACGGTGGAAACCCCCCTGTGGAAGGCTGGTGGACTGGCACCACTGGAAGGAGTCGAGGTGAGGACCAAATGGGATCTGTGAGGATTTGGGGTGCACTATATGGTACTACTAGCTTGCCCTACAATGTAGAACACTCACAAATACAATAATGGGACTAGTCAGGTATGTTTACACAACTTTAAGCTCAACTCTGGGTAGCTATTGCTGCGAGCATTAAGAATTAGCAATAGAACAATGTGTAAAGCATTTACCAACACCAAACAACAGAATAAGAAAGTCACAGGACCCAAAAGAAAGAAACAAAATACCAGATTAGAAAAACAGATTAGGTTTTTAGGTATCCTTAGAGACCTTGATCATCAAAATCCATTAGAGGGTTCCCGAGATATAGATTTTTAAAGGAATAAATACATTTAGCATCAACCACAAACAATCATTGGTCAAAAAAACTTTAGAAACTTTTGAAAACTTTGAAAAAGTTAGTTTGGCAAATCCAGCCTGAGTTGAGTGACCAAGTCCAGTAGGACAGAGGTCCAGGGGGCCAGAGAGGATACTTTGGACAGTTACCTGGTCACCAGAGCAGTTTTAGAGCAAGATCCAAACTTTACAGGATGACCATCATAGATGATAATGGAGTGGTCCTGATGCTGAGGTTTGCAGGCTCATCGATGCTCTGAATGCTGTGTGGACCATGGGGTTGAAGTCTGGTTGTGTCCTCGGTCCTCAGGTTAGTGGGGGCAACTCTGTGCATGCATTTCAGGATCCCACAAAGTCCTCTGTGCAGGGTTCCAAGGGCTGCTTGTGTAGACCCTGAGCTTTTGCAACACAACAGTCATGGTACAAATCTTTGGTGGAGGCTGTTTTCCCTCTTGGTTGACGAATCCAGTCACAACCAACACTAATGGGTCCAGCAAACATGGGTGTTCCTTTTGGCTATCTCTAAATTGTCCTCAGAGGTGCCTGGCATCAGGTAGCGACAAGACCTCTGTGGTGAATACCAGGGATGCAACTTGGGCTCCTTCTACTCTAATGTCCCCAGTGCAGTTCTGCGGTGCCAGTTAACTGACCCTTAGATTCTCTGCTTCAGACTGGAACTGGGGATCAGAGTTTCTCCAAGCTAGGCATGCAGAACAGGGTCCCAACTCCACTGGCCAAGAATGCAGCAGGTGCAGTCGCACTGGCATTGCAGCCTCTCTTTGTGCACTTTCAACATGTGCAGAGTGGTCTCCTTCTCGTGGTCTTTCCAGGTCCAGCAAGACCTGGGGGGCAATGTTTGAGGAGTGCCATATTTATCCCAGGATAGTTCCCTGAGGTGATCATGTGGTCACTAGTCAATGGGCTACTGGGACCCGCTCCTACCTAGCGACGAAGTTTCCATGATGTGTGGAATCTGGCTATCCCAGAATGCCACATTATTGCCCATTTCAAGATGGCATGACCTTTCCTCAGTCATGACTAACAAGGTACCCCACCCTAGAGGTGTGGCTACTTGGGGACAACATGCCCATGGGAGAAGCAGTTTTTGGGCGAGTTTCCCACCTCTGACCCTGTCTCCATGTTGTCTACAAGGAAAAAATGAATCCTGCTCAAGGGTGTTGGACTAGGTGGCCCATCCAAGATGGCTTTCCCTTTGAAGTACACCTCCAGGCTAATCCCCTCAGAGGCCATTCTGGCAGAGACGGTGACACTGTGATACTGTGGCACTGCCTTTGTCCTTGAGCCAGGGAGTCATTCACATGTCTCCAAAGTCAGTCAGAAAGCTGTCTGTATGTGTGCCTCTGTCAGGTCGCTGGACGAGCAGAGCACAGAGTGGTCACTTTTCTAAAAGTGACCAACTATTAATAGTGACATTAGTTTCGACCTGAGCATCAGATCACATTTAATGTTACAATTAATTTGATATCCCACATGACCCAGTTTGGTAGCCTCAGTCAAAAAGTTAGCCAGGTGGGGATGTCACCCGGTAACCCTGTGTTAGCTACCAACTTTACCCATAGCAACACTATGGGTAAACAACAATTTGGAAATGTTGTTGTTAAGACATATCGAAATATGTATGTCTCACTTAAAAAAATATATATCTTTGCTATAGGCCTCTCTAGGCCTTCCTTAGGGAAGACATGTATAATGTTAAGGGACAGTGTGGCTTTGCCATTAGTTTAAATGGCAAAGTCAACCTGACAGTCAATACACTGTCCTTCCAGTCTGCGGGGCAATCTGGGAGCCATTTTGTGTCTTGTCACACAAAAGGTGGCCAAAGTAGTGCTGCAGTCCTGAGTGGACACTCTGTCTCACAAGCCCTGGATACCATATACTAGGGTATTATAAGTAAGGCAGGCCGTGCCAATTGGGTGTATACTATTTGACATATATGATTCATGGGGTCAGAGCACTGGCACTGTGGTCTGAGGCCTCCATGCACTCTCAGAATAAACAAACCAATAGCATCAGTCCAAAAATGTGGGGATGAACATGGAGACTGAGGCATTTCCTTATAGGATCTCTTAGGGATCTTGAAGCTTGGGAATGTGTGAACTACAAGGAGCACGATCCCCTTTGAAACACTCCAGGCTGACTATGAATTGGTGGGAAGTCAATACTTGCAGTACATACAAATCAGTTCAGATCGAGGAGCTCCCGGAGTAGAGCCCCCTGGAGTTTAGAGTTGTCTGCGCCCCTCTGCACAGGCACACCATATCAGCAGTGTACAATACCATGCTAGCCAACAACACCCTGCTGCTTTAGGTTCTTAGTGACAGGTGGGAGGTCGATCTCAGCAGACTCGAGGATGACGAATGGAGGGGAGCTTGCCAAAATCCCAGGAAGGTGGTGATCTGGCAGAAGTTTAGGTTGGTTAAACTCAAAATATTCCACAGGGCATATTTCACAAGGTCATGACACCTATCTGACATGTGCTCGAGGGGCTGCTCACTATGGGCATACTGCTTCACACACTATGGAAGTGTCCTAGGCTGCAGCCCTTCTGGATGAGTGTAGGGAACAGGGTGTCCGTGGTCATTGAGACCACACTGGACCTCGCACCAAAATGAATCATGCAAGCCGTTTGGGGAGAGCAATCGCTGAACAAATACATACATTTACTCTGTATGTGGCCATAATGGTGGTCAGGTGTGATGTGATCCAGAAATGAAACAGTTCCGGGGTTCCAAGGGTGGAGGATTGGGAGGACAACATGGACTGGTGTATGAGAGAGAAAATCTGCAAGGCACCGGCCTGTACAGTCAAGTTTGAAAAACTCTGGGGCACATGGAGGGCCCAGTGTGGGGACATTGACTGATATTCTGAGTGGTGGAGGTGGCCTGTTGCACTGGATGTCCCGTGGGGGAATTTGTCCCGGGAGAATGGCGAGATCAAAAGACTGGGTAACCAGCCACAAATTGGTGGGGTGAGGCCAATGGTCCTGAACCGGTGAACATAGTGCAATACTGGGAAGAATGTGTTTCAATTGATTGTGTGGGGTATGTGGTTTCAGAGAGATTTTCGATTTTAAAGTGTTCCGTGAAACTCAAGAAAATATGTTTTGAAAAAAAAATAATAAAGGCCTGCCTGATTAGATATAGGAGTCCCCCATCAGCGGGGGAGGTCAACATGTGATGACGTGGTGGCACCATAAAGGCTGATTTGGCCTGAAAGGGAAAACAAGTCAGGTCTGGGCAGGGGTCCCTGAAAAGTAATGTTGGCCCTTGGTGGATTCCTGTGAAAAGACAGGTGACAGTGGGCCATTTGGATGTGGCTACTGGGGAGTCTGTGCCCCCTACCGTCCTGTGACTGGAGTTTGTCGAGGTGCTGTGGGTGCACAGGTGAGCGGACGGTACTGATGCAAATCTCGGGGTCATAGCATGCAGCACAAACAGACAGGGCATTGGATGGATGCATAACCTTGGCCAGAGGGATGGATCTTGTCTACAAGAAAGGTGCAGACCCACAGGGATTGTGGGGCAGGTGCTGCTTGGCTAACTGGGGGACTGTGGATAACCCCCACCCCACCCAATGTATTGTTTAAACAACAAACGTCTGCAAGAAGGGCTAAACAAAAGGTTGGGTGAGTCCTTGCAGACTTTTTAGGGATGCTTATAGAGTGCTGCATGATCTGTGGGAACTATCTGGCAGTCAGCTGGTAATGGTGAAGCTTCCCTGCCTCTTGAAAGAGTCGCTCAGAGAGAGACTGTTTATTGGATTCATCCATTAAGATACAGGGAATGACTGACCTTGGCCATAAAAAGTAACTTACAAGAACTCCACAAGGCAGTGCACATATTGCACTTCCTATGCTATCTAACTTTAAACCACATGGGCAGGGCACACAGTATCAGATGGGACCCTGGGACCCTAGCTGAATACAGAGTAACCGGGCAGTGATCCTGCGCCTGGGCAGTGAATGGTGTGCGATTAGCAACATGTGACAATGATGGTGTAATCCAAGATTGCACAGCTGATGGTGGCCAGGGGTACCCTGGAATTTTTGACCCAATCCTCTGACCTGATGAACTGATTGGCGCAAGTCAGACAGACCCTGGGAGAGCACTCGGGCAAGGTCGACACTTTTTACTATCCTCAAGACGAAAAATATCTTGGAATTGAAAATTGATGTAGCAGCGCTGGACAGTGGGCTTTTGAGGGTGGATCACAGGAAACTTGTGGATAAGGTAGAAAATAATTAATCTTTCAGCTACACTGAAAGAGGAGGCCCAAAGCTTGACAATAGAGGTCAAGATGCAGAAGGGTATTTCACGGGAACAACATTAGAATCATTGTAATGACGAAATCATCAGATCCAAATATGGAACTGTTCCTCAGAAAATGACTAGTGGACATGGGAGCAAAACGCTTTTTCCATTGAGAAGGTGCTTCACGTCCTGGGGCACCCATGCCATTTGGGTGTGCCACTGAGAACAGTGGTGGCACACCTATTCAATTTTAGAGATAAAGGCCTCATTCTCCAACTCAGTAGAACTAAGGGGCATGGTATATTGATGGAAGTGCAATCACCATTTTCCCAGATTATACAAACAAAGTTCAGGGGATTCGGAGCTCATCTGTGGGGGTCAAAAAGTAGCTGTGAGAGATGGGGCTGCACTATGTACTTATGCAGCATGCCAAGCTTAGGGTCCTAGCAGACAATTAACTCTTCTCTTTGTGACAGCAAGATGCCTGACAATGGCTCAGATCCAAAGGAGTAACAATTCCTCAGGAATAGGCTCACAAGATGGCAGATCAAGAGGCAAACCTACTAGAGAAGAGGCCTCCAAATAACGATTCCACATGGTTGCAGATGTGTTGTTCCACAGTCACAGCAAGTAGGCAGCTACATGTCTGATCACAAAGAGACAACAAGATCAGGAAACATGGACTCTGGGGACTCGGAATCAGAAGTAAGAATTTGTCCTGTCTTGACACCGAGATCGACTCTGATATGAAGGTTGTGACATAAAAAGACGAAACTTACACTCCTACCACATATGTCACTAATATGAAATGTGGCTCGAGACTTGGAAAACTGGTGCTTGCTGTAACTTGAGTAAATGGTGCGGAGGGAAGCAGTACAGAGTGAGGTAGAAGAGGAACTGCACCCCATAACGTTACAATATAGACTGTTTCTAAAATTGAAATTGTGCAAGTTAGCACACATTTTATGGTTCTTAGTTGGCAAGGTGCCATTTGATAGCTTGTCTGGGGAGAGGGAGTGGGGGCATTTTACTTTTAGGTTTATTTTGATGGTGGTCTGCCTGCATGAAAACCACATATTTCTTGCAGTCTGAACAAAAGATGAGGGTTCTGGCAGCCTGCAATCTGAAGCATACAACTAGCATAACAACATGTTACACTAAGACGTCAGGGAGGTGTAGCAATGACCGACAGTATCTTAATATGGAATGTGAAGGGTATGGCAAGAGCCATTAAAAGCCACAAAATTTACTCTTACCTATAGTCCAACCAGATACATATTGCGTATGTTCAGGAAATGCACAAGAACACTGTGGAATTACAGAAACTAACTAGATACTTGAGGGGTCAAATAATTGCCATGATGTTTTCAGCACACACCAGAGGGTTGTTGGTATGGATTTCATCCATTACCCCATTTGTAATACACTCCAGGTGAGTTGATCCTGAGGAAAGGTACATGGTGGTGAAAGAATTGCTTGACAGGGACCTATTGGTTGTAATGGTGATATACTAGCCTGAATATGGGGAAGTGCCTTGAATTGCGTTTCCAATGTTGACTTTGACAGATCCACCCTCCCACAACCTGGACCCAAAATGTCCTAGGACCTGCTCACTTCCAAGACTGGATGGGTGACACCGCTCTCTGAAATGCCTGGGTGAACCTGCACCATCTACATAGTGAATATTCTTACTAGTCTGTACTTCCTCATGTACCCATTAGACTGGACCTATTATTACGTAATCAACTCATGGGAATTAAGGTGCTTGACAGGGACTGTCTAGGTCACAGTCTATCCAGCCATATCCCCCTTAAAATGGTATTGGGATGGGGTAGATTGTGAATGCTTAACCCAATTTGGAAATTATGCTTCAAAATGCTATCAGATGCTCCATTTAGAGACACAATAGATAATGCAATTGCAGATTACTTCACTGAAAACAAAGAGATGCTAGCAACAAGATATTGAATGGGATGCAATCAAGGTGGCACTGTGAGCGATTTGCATAAAGACCACAAATGGTATTAAAACAGTGTTGAACAAAAATATTCTTGCAGTGGAATAGAATATTCAAAAGGAGGAAATTCGACTGGTTCAAGATCTGGCTAATCTCCAACACATGTTAGAATTGAGAAAGAAATACAGGGAGCTAGAGGACAATTGGGCAGGGTGGACTATTGAGATTATGTTGCATGTCAGCAAGTTGAGATAACTAGATTGAGGTATCAGTTAGCTTGGCTGCTGGAAACAGGTTCAGCCAGGATACTGTAGGCACCATTAGGTCTCAGCAAACCTTTATTGACAACTCCCAGTCTGCAATAATAACATATTTGCAGAATATTACATTTTGTTATGTGCTGTTGCACATGTGCAAGGCATAGGCTAGCTGCATGCTTACTTAGCAGGCATAGATATCCCTAGACTTGATTCCCTACAGTGTCAAACCTTTGAGAAACCTCTGACCATAGAAGAGGTTTGTGAGGTGATAGATCAAATAGCACATAATAAGACTATCAGCATGGATGGCTTTCCAGCCGAATTCTTTTTGACCTATAGGATCCTATTGCTTATGTACAATGCTACAATACAATGGGATGTGCTTGTTATGTTCATGAATTAAGGTATGCATGTATTTGATGGGGTCATTACATCATGTTTCTCCTTGGTGACGTTTTGCACTAAGGTGTATGTATTTATGGTTCACTTTGTTTGAGATGTTAAAGCACAGTCAGTTGAACCACATTATCTGAAGGAACATTGTTTTGTTTTCTAATTAGTCACCAAGTGCTATGCGTATATGGCATGATGACATCCCTAGATTTACCAAGCAGAAGAAAACGTGACTCATCCTTGGTTAAAAACCATCATGTGTTATGTACATATTGCAACAACAGGATGACCCTTCCCTGAGTACACAAGCAATTAAGCCACCTCACAAGGAAAACAGCAAACAGTGACTCATGCCTCCAACAAAACTATTTAAACCAAGTGTTTCATTGTGCCTGTTCTTGGCCTCATCTCTACTCCTAACCTGAATCTCCAGCTTCCTATAGCCTGGCAACAGACTCTTCCTCCTTCAACCAGCATTCCTCTTTGGTATCTGTTCCCTGGGCGACGCGTCTCCCAGCAACCATCCTCCATGCAGTCTCGGCTCTACGCCTCCTGATCTGCAGGAAAAAGGAAAAGGGACAACAACTCGGTTGTAATAATTACGTGGACTCACATTGTGCGAGGCTTGTAGAACAACTACCCAGCACAAACACAGTATGGTTTATTTGATCCATTTTAGGAAAAACTGCATAACGGACAATAATCTTTTGGAGAAGTTCTTCCAAGAAAGACTGAGTAGTACCAGAAACCCAGAGCACTTCAATTTACTGTTTTGGGTGCAAACAATTGACTCTTAAACAGTTCCTGATTTTATAGGTTTAAAAAAATAATTGATTGCTATTGTTAACCAAGACTTTCTTGGCTGCTGTGAAGAAACAGGAGTCCAGATTTGGTGAAAGGCTAAAGTATTTTGTCTTTGAAAACCTTGTTCGCTCTATGTGCTGTATGGGACAAAAGTCATTATATACCATAAAAGCCTGTTGAGATGTTAGGTACCTCAACCTGTGTATACTTTGACATGTTATGTTTTGTGGCATAAAATCAAAGCTGTGTTCAAAAGACCCTACATGCTAATAAACTAATTGTGCCTCTTTTTACAGACTTGTTCCCAAGCTGGAGCCGGTTACAACCCATCCTGTCCACCCATCCCTGCCTCAATAAGAAAGGGTGCTGAGACCCGAGTGGTTTGTTTTTTCTCTTTTTTCTCCTCCAAACTCCCCTTCCTTTTAGGGCCTTACCCGGTGCAGCGCTAAGCTAAAAGAATCACTGCAACCGCGGCCAAGCCCTCGAGGAAGTGGGGGCCATACTTACCCCAGTGGAACAACCTGGTGAATTCAGGTGAGTGGCTTGTGACAACAGATACCAGGTTCCAAGAGGTAGGCGCTCATTGAAGTGCTCATGTAGGGCAGGGACCCTTTGGGTGTGTATTCTGATCGTCCCCTATCCTTACTAAACCTGGATTAAAAAAGCCTAGGTAAAATACTTGCAAATAGTTAATACTTGTGGTAACCACCAAAGTACATCAAGATTGGAATGGCTCCCTACCAGGCAGAAACATATTTTTCAATCTGCATCATCTGTTTACCTTGATAGATGAAAGAACAATGATTTCTTTTGGCATTTTCTCTTGAGTTCAAAAAGGCCTTTGACACTCTATTGGTGCCTTACTTTATATAGGCACTTGAGATCTTGGGCTTGGGGGGACATGGCTCCTGTTACTGTTTACCCATCCAGTGACATGGGTGCCCAGAGGTCAGGTGATTTTGCAGCAGTCAGTGTCATCTTAAGGATTTTGGGGGTCCCGGGAGGATATATTTGAGGGCCCCTGTATGGAACAAATTTGAATTGTATTACCCATTTCCTGCTAATTCAATCCCTCATGATGCCAAACAATACTAAATTATATGTTAAACTTTCACTTGGTCACACAAAAACAGATGAATACGCCTTTCTTGGGACTCCAAAAGAGACAGAGTTAGAGCTAGGAAGAGAGGAAGGGGTGAAGAATTTGGATAGACAGAGTCAAAAAGATAGAATGTTCACTTTCCCAGAGAGTCCTCTCGGAAGGTGGGGGCCCTGGGCAATTGCCCACATTGACCATGCCTTAAAACGTCTTAGACTGTTTGGTTCCTGTCTCTACTTTATTGGATGATGCTGTTCCTATCTCAGTTGTCCCGGTCGAGTCTGACAGACAAGTGGCTGAATGGCTGAGTCTATTGCAATAAGTGGTGCTCTTTGAAGTTGCTGGACGTTTATAAGGTTTGAGATACCCTTCTGTTATTCAGACTTTACGAAGCATTTGAGAGTCTTTAAGTTCATGAAGTGAGACGCACGCTCTTTCTCCTCTTGTTTGTAACCTGTTGTTCATTTAAAATTTTAAAAATGCTGGGTTAGCTCTGGGACTGGCCCTCTCCTCTATACATGCATGATTGGCTGCTATTTGGCTGTTCCTGGAGCTCTGGGGGATTTACTTCAACCCAGATTTATAACTCTCATGATTTGAGAGAGCATGAACTCAAGTAAAGTAAATAATCTGCCCAAGTAGAGACAGCTGTAAGAAGATAGTATATACACCTTCTCCAACATGTCCCTTGATGACAGATTTGCCATCTAAATTGACTCCCAGGTTTTTAACGTTATTGCTAGGGTTGATTGACTAACCAAGTAATTCATGCAATGTACCTATAATTACCTGATTGGTACCTCTCATCATCTGCTTGGCAGTCTACGTCCCAAGCTGAAAAATATGATCTCTTTCTTAGACCCATTCCACTGAAACCAGCAGGAGCTGATGGGAAAGACACTCTTTCAGATTTCCATACTGTGTCCTCCCATCATGGTTCTTGATCAGGGTGTCATCAGATTTGGACTAAACTAACATACCTTAGAGTCTCATCAAAGTCAGTAGAGTTGAATGTATCAGCTAAATAGAACCGGTAAGAAGGGCAAGCCCTTTGGAACCTTACTTCGTAAATTCATCTGCATGGCTAGATAGGGTTCCAATTCCAATGTCCAACAGTGTTCAGAAAGGAGTAAGTGAAAGCAAGATAACCTCAGTTCCATGCCCTCCCATCTGCACTAAGCAGGTGACGAGTCCATATGGTTAACAATATCAGAAACTGCAGAGCAGTCCAGCAGCACTGGGAGGGCTAGGTCAGCCCAAAACAAACCTGTCGCACAGGGCGCCACCACCGCTAAAGCCAAACATGGTTCTACCTGTGCAGCCTTGGCCCATGGCACTGCTAAAGTTGTTGTCATTATCTGGGTGTGTCTATATTCTTGATATTGTTCTGATATGGGGTGCATCCTATAACTGTGTGTGGTATTGCAGTGTATTAATTGCCAGGGTGTGCCTAGTTATGACAACGTTTCGCACTGCATAAGGGTGCGGGGTGGGTAATGTAGGATTTCTCCCAAGTGTACATACTGCTGATGTCATTTTAACATGTTTGGGCCTAGTACAGCTAGTAATTTTACCAAGTGTGATTTATGCCCAGAAGTTCATGATTTTTATTTTGTGTTAATTAATGTGTGTATTGATTACAAACTGTGTTCACCTACCACAATTGTGAAGTCTCTTTTGTGATGCTCAGTGTACAGATTGTGTGAGAGTGCTGTGCCAATGCGTTACACATTGACTCTGATAAGTCTGACTGCTCAGAGCGAAGCTAATCAAGGGTGAGCGCAGGTTATACAGTGAGTGTAATCATCTACCCCTGATGGGAGTGGAAGATTCGGCCTGGCTGGGGCACTGCCACAGCCAATCAGAATATGCAGCCTCCAACACTGCTCTTTCGAAAATAAAATCTTACAATTGGTATTCAACTGGTCTATAAGTAACGGGTTTCGTTAGCTCAAAGTTACAAGGTTCTATTTGTCTTTTTATTAGGTTTTAGTAAAGGGGCTTAAAATAGATGCTGTGTTTCTTTTGCAGTGATGCTGACATTTTAACGTGTTGAATTTACAACTTTACAAATAAATTCACATGTGGAGGTTCTCTTAAAGATGCTTTCACAAACCCAATCATTTTGGCCATATGTATGAAGCACCGCATTGGCCATTACCAAATAGCGATTTTTACCAAATTGCTATTTGGAAATCGTTAAATGTCATGTAACATCATATTCACAAAATGGTTTGTGATTACCTAAAATTCGCAATCTCAAATAGTGATTACCAAATAGGCAATTCAGTAAAATTCGGTAAAATAGCAAATCGTTATTTGGTAATTGCAATTTGCGTTTTTTGCATTTTGGAGCAGCTTGATGACCTCACAACCAGAAAGTGGGTCAGTCCATGCTGTTTCTAGAAACCTGAGCCACAGGAGGAGGCATACTCCTTGAGCTGAGCATCACTGAGCCAGTTACGAGAGTCACCAGGACCTAAACACACCATGACCACTGAGGGGAATGCCAAAGATGCAGTTGGCAGAAAGAGGAAGCTGAAGCTCAGTAAGCAGGAGCCGGAGGTGCTTACTGAAGTGATGGTAAAAAGCCATGACAAGCTCTTTGGGAAAAACTCACTCCATGTGCCAGAGAGTGAGAAGCGAAAACTATGGAGTGATATTCAGGCAAAGATCAGTGTGGTGGACATGGTGCTGCGCTACATTGAGGACATACACAAGCGCTTATACGTTTTATGTACATATGCGAAGGAGAGGGTAGAAACCAGACTTAAGGAGGCAAGGAGTACTGGTGGAGGACCATCCACCCCCTTGGAGGACATAATGGAGGCAACTCTGCAGCCTGAAGCCATTGTTGGAGTCACTGACATAGACACCTCAGCCACATCAGACACCAGCAAAGGTAAGGACAACAATTATGTAAATGACCACATGTGCAGGCAAAATTGTCCCGTTGAGAAAATCAATGTAACCACTCACTGCTTAAAACAGTCCATGCCACACATTCCATGCAACCCAACAATGCCGTATGAGAGTGGTAATCCACACTCCAAAAGTGAACCAAGATCAAACATTGCAACATTGAGCATCCCCACATAGATAGACAAGGCAAATGACAAGCAGAAACACTATGTCAGGGAAACTGTTGACTTCAAAATGAAACTGTGAACTGAGCCATGCAATAGTAATTTGTAACTGAAATACTGCTCATTGGTGTTGCAGATGTCCTTGCACCACAAGCAGCAAAAACAGAAACTGTGGGGGAATGAGGAAAGCCAGCCATTGTCTGAGGTTGAAAACGCTGTGTCCATAACACCTGCACAACCCAGATGCAGGACCCAGAACAGTGCAACCACTCCCTGCGTTCAATCTGGAGCCCGATGACTTGACAGAAGATGTGCATACACCACCTTTAGAGGATAGACGCACCCACAGATGTCAGTCCCTTTTCCAGCTCCAATACACTCCCCTCAGGAGACATAGAGCAGATGTCAGGCAGAGCTCAGAGGAAGGTTTGGAGGCATCAATGTTGAAGGTGCAGCACCTACAATGCAAGCACATGAAATCAATACACAGGCAGTTGGTGTCTCTCAATTACAACATGTGCCAGCTGAACGCAACAGTATTGGAAGTAGAGAAAGCAGCAGCAGAAAATTTAAGGGAGATGATGAATGCCATTAAGGAACTCTGCACAGTGATGCAGCAGGACCATGTCACCCACCCTAGGCGCCATCACCATTTGATGGGTAAATTGTGTGAATTTAGCAGATCTATTCATTGATCGCCTCACAAATGCAACTGCCATACTGTCAAGATGTGCCATGGGCATGCAAGTGGAGGTGGCACTTTGCAGTGGAGACGTTGCACAGGGATTGGTGCAGGTTACCACTGCCATGGAAACATGCAGACTGCCCGGATTGCTGGGAACAGTGACCTAGGTGGTGGGGATAGTGAGGAGCTCACTAGCCTCAGTAGTGTGACTGACCCTGTGACGGAGTATAGGCATCACAGTTCTAGATACAGTGCTGTCTCAGAAGCCTCAACAAGAGATGGCGCTGAGCCCACTGACCGTTCCAGTGGAGTGCGTGGACGCAAAAGGTAATGGGGACATGTTCTGGGTCTTGTTGTTTTGTGACATTGCAGTTTTTATATGATGTTTATGGTAAAGCCTTTGATTTAAGTACAGATACCTGTAGCAATAAGGAACAACATGTGGCCTCTTCATTACTTACATTAAAAATAATTCTGCGTAATTTCTACACTTCTTTGTCTGGCTTATCCAGCTTTTGATCCATCTGGTGGGTGACGGGGTGGTAATGGATCATCATCCTCATCAGACTCTGTATCTGACAGTTGTATTGTAGTGCCCCCCACTTTTGTGCAGGCATCAAAAGCAACTCTTCAGGAGGCCAAAGGTTCACTCAATAACACTTTGTGTCCTCCAATGAGCAGCATCTAAATGCCATTCACTTGGTGTAGCAGGAGTCAAGTATGGTGTGAGGATGAAGGACTACACTGCATAGCTACTGGCTCCTACAATGACAGAAGTGAATATTGAGTCATTGTCCTCTCTATCCTCACCTGTACACTATGCTACATTGTTCTGTGTTAAATACCAAGTAGGTATCCTTCTCCAAACTCTCTACCAAATTGCTGTGTGTAGATTCCACTATGCCTGAATATATAGGAGTCATGTGTGCTACCAGGAAATCTGGCCACTAAATCGGTAATGATGTATGAGGCATTACAGATGACCTGAATGTTCATGGAATGGCTACATTTCCTATTTCTGTAGATATACTCATTGTCAGATGGTGGACAGATTGTGACATGTGTCCCATCAATGCAACCAATGACGTGTGGGACTTGGGCTATCTGATAGGATTTTAATTTTTTGAGCTGCAAGTCATGTGGGGGGTATGGGAATTTGATATGCTCCTTTATTTTAGTTAACATTGCATTCAGGATTCTATGGAAGAAGTGTGAGAGTGCACTTTGGGACACACCTTCAGCTGGTACTATTACCCCCTGATAGCTTCCTGAGTCTAAGAGGAACAGGGAGAATAACACCTGCACATGAGTGGGTATTGCATTGGTTCTGTGTGTGTTTGTGTGTCGCTGCAATTGTGTTTGCAAATCTGCCATTAGGTGTAGTATCATGGTAGAATTCAACCTACACTTCTCATAAATCTCCTCCTCTGTTTGGTCAAACAATGTTATTCGCACTCTGAAAATGTGCTCCTGTCTCCTCCTCCCTCTCCACAAACCTGCCAGGATCCTCATCCTCCTCCGTATGACGTAGAGTGCAGCCATTGTTGAAAAGGGCTGATGGACTCTGGGCCTCTTTATATAGGTTGCACCTGTTTACCACCTGATTTGAGTTGATGGTAAATTGCACATGTAAAATCCCTGTTTTGTGACCATTTGCAATTTACGAATGGTCCATACATTGATTTTGCCTATTACCTATTAGAGAATCACAATTTGGAATTTGCAAAACAGAGTATTCATTTTACGGAATCGCTATTTTTGTGATTCCTTAAAATTGGCATGCAAGTGCGTTTCATACATTGTGAAAGGGTTTTTGCATTCACAGCCTATTTTTGTGATTCGCACCGTTTGTGAATGCCAAATCTTTTGATACATCTGAACCTTTGACTTTTAACTGAAACTTCAAGTCTGACCTATAGGCTGTGCCAGTGCTTGTTCAACATTGGTGTAATCATGGCATCCTTTAGACTTCAAGGGACAGTGTGCTCCTGAATTGAACTGGTGAGAGACCTGAGATTGCTGAACACGACTTTACACATTCTGTCAGAGCATCATACACTTCACTCAGCCATGTAGAGTGGAGCTATGCCTTCTGTCTTTACTATTAGTGGATAGATATGTCTGACCTTATCTTTGGCTTGTGAGAGTTCTAGAGGTCCACCTTTCCTTTTTCTGTACAGGGTCGTTCGACTGTGGGAATATTTGCCTCTTGGGCTGAGTGCAAGCATGTTTTCATGTCAGATATTTGCAAGGATGCCACTTGGGCTTCTCCAAATACCTTTGTTTGGATGTTTCTGATGCTCCCTTTTGGAGCTCCTGTGCTCTTTGTAGCTTCTGCCTCTCAATCGGCAGTTCAATTATTTGGAGGTTGCTGACTTGGTATTGCTCTTTGTCCTTCATTATACTTTAGTTGGTTCTCTATATTCGTTTGCTGCTGCCTCAAAAGTAAGACTGTGACAAGGTAATTCCAAAATAATGTGCTGGTAATCTTTAATAATCCTAATTCTACTCTTCCTTGTCACAGTGCTGCACGCCTTCCACCTTCTCATGTGGGCGGATGCCCTGGATTTGTTTACATATGAGACATGGATTGCTATTTACAGAAAGGGTTTCTTTGGGTAAGCTCCTGGAGGAGGAGCTCAAAAAAAAGAAATGGTTTTGTCTACTAGACGTCTGTATTTGGGGAGGGTTAACCTCATTTGTAAAGAATGTGACAAGGAGGAGCAGCATTTGAAGTATTGAAGATTACCATTAGGTCACTCGAGCATGTTTCCACTTATTAGATGGTTCTAAGGGGGTACTTCACGCTATAGTGGAAATCGTAGGCCTAAAACGCAAAATCACACGTTGATAATGTGATTCGCATATCTGGACAAAAATGGAAGGAACGTGCACAAATGGATTTTGTGCCTGTTTTCCACCCATTATTACCCGCAGGTTACCAATGGCACAGCAGGTGCAGTGGCACTGGGACACAAAGCCCCGAGGGCCCATCGAGTTCTGATAATTGTTGTATTTTACTACCACAACATCACTCAAAAGGGCCGGTACCCTTGCTACTGATTAGCTGCAGCGCTGGTGGTACCGGGTATCTGTAAATGCAACGGGGCAAAAAGCGAGTGCAATTAATTTCTCAGGATTCTCTGTTGGGTAGTGTACCAGCCCAGGTTTTTTATTTGCGTTTAAGTACTTGTATGTGCTGAAATCGTAATGACGTAAACGACCGGAAAGGTCCCGGAAAGCCAAAAGAGTCTGACCTTAATAAACTACTCAATGCGTGACATTTGGAAACTTGAGCACTAATGTGCACACATCATTTGCAACAGGGGCGTTCCTAATTAGGCTCAATATTTTGTTTGGGATGAAATACTGTCTGCATATAATGCTTAGCAACTACGTGAACAGGAAATATTTGTTTTTATTTTCCTACTTGACTAGATTGTTTCAGCCTTTGACAATCATTACATCAGCCTACCCAGTCAAGTTCTCCGGTTCATGCGAGATGTGCTGCACCATTCCAAGGTTTTTCTTTGAATTTTGGGACTTGTGGTCTTGTTTATTATTACATTATAAGTCTACAAGTCCCAGAAATCAGTGTGAAAACCTGGACTGGAGCAGCACATGACGCATAAACCTGGGAAAATTGGCAGCTATGATCACCATCTGGTTTAGTTTCCAAATTCTGTGAACTTTAAAATGGTTTTACCCTGAGGAGTTCTTAGTAAAATCTGGCTTGGTTGCAATTAATGATGCCTCAGCACTGTCAAGGGGGGGATGGGTGGCGGGGTAGGGTTTGTCTGAGCAGTAATTTTTGTATACAATCCAAGCTGCATTTTAATCATTGGGTTCGAGATGAAACGAGTAAAGCGAACAAAGTATAAAACCATACTGTATGCAAACACATACATTATTTAAAAACGAAATCAGGATTTTTTAATTCATTATTTTGAATTTCCTGACCTCTTTGTATATGACTACATGTCCCAGAATTCCAGAGGAGAGGAGGTTTCAAATTGATTAGCCAGGCCTGGGCCTTCGGTCACTTGATGTAGAAGGAGAGGGCCTGCAGGTGTGAGAGGCACGCGCAGACTGCCTTAGGTCGTCTGGTTGCTCTCTGAGGCAAGCGCTCCCCTGGAAGGTGACTATGAGGCAGTGAAGCCAAGAAGTCTTGCTGGTAAGTCCTCAACTTCCAACGAAAATTAACATATTTTTGAGCCCGTTAAGTGGAGTTGGGGGAGGTGTGACTCCCGTTGGTATTAAATTCAGGGTTAGTTTGTAGATACTGACAGTTTGTTCTACCGCTCTTGGACTCTATCTCTTGGAAGAAGGTGTGGGGTGTGTTTTAAGCCATCGCATAAAATGTGCCCAGCACAAAAACCCCGAAGTTGCGCAGGCAAATTAACAAAGTGTTTTCCTGTATAAATATATAGATAATAATCGGAACACGCCAGCAACAGTATCCTGTTAACGCCATTTGTAACCGGCCAACTGGAATTTACAGCAGGGTTCTTTTGGATGCAGGTGGTTAGTTAAAGAGTTGCTCTTGGCATTTATCAAACGATATTCTTGTTGTGATAGTTAGTAGGACCGATCCATTCTTCTCCTTGTCAATTCACACAAGAGACACGTGAACGCTAGTGTTGTCAGGTGGGTGCCTCTCGGCAGGAACCAGCGATGAACCCTACTTTGATAAATTAATTTTCGGGTGCGTTAGTTCAATTGAACTGAATAAAGACTACGGTTCCCAGAATGCATCTATTTGCTTAATTATACCATGGACCAAAGTCTAATAGGACCCGGAATGTCTTTGAGATATTACGCAGGACTGCTCGGTGTTGCATAGCTCCCACGGTGGCCCCATGTCGGGATTGATGCTTGTTGGATACACGCCAGTATGGATTGAATGTATCGTATATGGTGTACATCCCACAGGCCTGGGCACGCTGAAGTGTGGAAGATTAGCTCATCAGAACTGTATTATCATTGCAAACATACAGATTGCGTAGAGAGATTTCCTTGTCAAATATCTTCTCATTTTGATAGTTCATTGTGTGTTTTTTTTTGCTTTTTTCCGTTCGATAGAAGGGTTCAGCTTTTCAGCCATCCAGGCAGTGTAACTCACCTTTACAATGTTACAGTGTGCATAGAGTGTAAACGTTGCCATGGTTTGTTTGACACATTTTCAAATAAAAATAATGTGGCTGCCGAGACTTGGGATAAAACTTGTTGGTGGCCATTGTGGCTCGAGGGATCAGCAGAACCCGGTCGTTTATAGGCATGGGCTGAGTGGATAATTGCCAGTTGACTCCACCGGCCAAGAAAACCGCATTAAAATTATCTAAACATCCAGAAGCACCATAGTAAAAGTTTGCATAAAGATACTTTTATTTAACAGCTCAGCCTGCATACCTCAGAGAAGCTCAGTGTGCATGTCCACACTGCCCATCCTTTACTGTCATGCAGGTGTCTCTCTCCTTATATAACCTCACATTTACACCAGTCTCTTTACCTCTCACCACATCCCTGTGTATCAAGCGTCACTCTCAGCTTGTATCTGATTTCTTACTAGCCTTCATACATGCCAATATCCCCGATTCAGACGAGAGCCAAAGATGGCTTTATTTTGTGTCTCCCGTCTAATATTGCTGCTGCTCCAATGTGAGAAATTGGGTTGTTGGTTGACTGGAGCGTGAACCCTGATCAAGCAACAGCCACAACCCCTTGTAGGTTGAACTACAAAAAGTCACTAAATTAACCTGTGCTTAACCCTGGGTAACTAGGCACAAAATGCAGTCAGGCTCAACTGAGAGGCAATGTGTTGAGTATTCGTGCAGAACACATACAGCAATACACTGAAAACACAATGACAATCTTTAACCAATTTAGAAATGCAGAGAAAATTTTAATAAATTTGACACCAAACCCATGAAAATCCAATTAGTAGAACTAGAGTTCTGAATTTTTTAAGTTTAAGGTTCAAAATGGCAAGCCCTCAGTTTTAGAAAATGGCCACCTGTACACTTTTAGTACCACAAACAAGGGTCCAGAAGTGGAGGGAGACCTCTCGGAGGCACAAGACTCACTGAGGCTGGGTCGGGGTGCAGGTTTAAGATGGTGGAAGCCTGTTATGTCCATGTGGCTCAAAACAGGAGACCAACTGAACTATCTCTTGGAGTCACTTCAGGAGTCCTGGGTGTAGGCAGTGATGCAGGGCTGGTCTCTGACGGTCCCCAGCAGTCTCCAGGCAGCAAAGCTGTACTTCCAGTTACAGCTGCAGTCTGGCAGAGTGCACAGTAAGTCACAACAGCAGGCAGTCCTCTGAGAGTCCTTCCACAGATCCAGTAGTGAACTGAGTAGGTCTAAAAGTGCTCTTTGTATATGCTGGTGCCCTGCTCCTAGAAGTTGGGAGAAGGTTCCAGGAGGGTTCTCTATAGTTCTAGGAATTTCCTGCTTCCTCTGCCCTGGCTCCTAGCTGGCTGCACTGACTATACAGGGTTGTTAAGCCTATTGTCTGGTGGCAAAGCCGAGCCTATTCAGTTGCCAGTGGTGCTATGCTTAGCTCCACCCTCCCCCCACACACAATCTCATTAGGTCTTATAATGGCCCATTCAGCATTCAGGCTCTGCTGATTCCTGCCCCTCTTCCCCCCCCCCCAATATTGTGACTGTCTAGGGTGATTTCACAAAGCCCCAACTGTCAGTTACACCCAGTCATGTGACTTAAGGCAGGTTACAGTCACATAGGGCTAAGGGCAGGAAAATGCCAACTTTTAAAAAGTGGCATTTTCAAAACTTGTGATGATAAAGCCAACTTTACCATTAAGGAGGAGATATAATTACAAGTTCATAGGTACCAAACATGACATATCTACCAACTCTGGCTTAAGAATTACAATTTATTAATTTTAATGAGAATTCCCAATGTTACCTTATGGAATGGGTAGGCATTTAAGAAGTGAGAAACAAACTTGGATTTTTTTCACTGCTAGGACATATAAAACTAAAAAGTACATGTCCTATCTTTTAATTACACAGCACCCTGCTCTAAGGGCTCATTAGGGCCTACCTTAAGCGTGACTTATATGTAATGAAAGGAGAGTTTAAGGCTTGTCAAGGGGTTTTAAATGTTGAGTCAACATGGATGTGGGAAACTGCCTTCAGGCTGCAATGGCAGGCCTGGGGCAAGTTTTAAGGTGCCACTTAAGTGGGCGGCACAATAAGTGTTGCAGGCCCACTGGTGACATGTAATTTACATGCCATGGGTATATGGCATACCACTCTACAAGGGACTTAAATGTAAATTAAATATGCCAATCTGGCATCTGCCAATCAAGCCATGATTAGGGGCGTGAGCACATACACCTTAGCACTGGTTAACAGTGGTAATGTGCACAGTCTTAAGGCCAACAGAGAAAAAATACAGACAAAATGGAGGCAAGCAGGCAAAACGTTTGGGATAGACCAGTGGTGGCAGGCAGTTTTAGGAGGGAAGGCGGTGGGCGGGAGGCACACTCTAACTCATTCTTTCACACATGTACGCACATCCATTAACACTCATCAACATTCAAACGTGCACGCACCAAACATTCATTTAAAAAGAACACACACACACCCCTCCCCCTCACTATCTTCAGCCTCGGAGGTCCCAGGAGGGTTGGGACTGCTGCCTTCCCTAAGCTCAGCCAATGAATGAAGACAGCAGTCCCAACTTCGTCACAGAGTGGGATGGGGTCAGTGAGACTGCTGATCCCACCCCACTCTGTGACGAGGTGTCACTGATTAACACTCTCCCTGGGCGCTTGAGGGCTTAAACCTGATGCACCCAGGTCAGTCAATGGGTGATGCTTCCCTCGTCACCTGGGGGAGGGCCTCAAGGTACCTGAGCTGAGAAGGTCACGCCCACAGGAGCTGTAACTTCTTCAGCCAAGCAAAGTTCAGCTCAGGCACCCAGGAGTCTGCGTATGTCTCGCTCCTGGCTGCCTCACCTGAACATGAAGTGTCTGTCAGGCTGACCTTTGCTAAGCCTGACAGCCACTCTTCATGAGGGGCAAAAGGTGGGGGAAGTGGCCCCTCCGCCCTAAAGGACGGGCCGCTCCTGGGGTAGACCACCCTAATGCTGACAGGTCTAACATCCAATGAGGAAATATACCTTTATCCAGTATTGTTTTTTCAAAATCTTCCAGTTGGAAAATGTTGCCATGTATTCACTTCTCTTAACACAACCTCCCTCCCTCTTTGCACCTCACTGCATTGTTTCCATCTCCTCTTCCTGTATCTGTTCCATCTTATTGACCTCTTTGCAATACCATCTTTTTAAATTGGCTTACTCACACCACTCTTTACCTACACCTATGTTCTCTTCATTTACGTATTCTCTCCTCATCCACTACCTAACCTCTCAATTTACCTTACCATTGGTTTGCAATGTCATTTCGCCACCTCACCCTCTTTCTATTTGTTCACTCACCTCACAACTTTCTCGCTCCCTTTTTCTTTCTTACTGTCAACTCAGTGCACCTTCTCTATTTTAGCTTCCCCCTTTGTACCTCACCACATCTTTCTTTATTTCCTCTCATTCAAAGCTCTTTGCCTCACCATCTGTATACCTCCATATTGATCTCGACTTTCTGTCACCACATATACTGCTCTTCTTTTGCTTTTCACCCCTCTACTTTTCTCTCTGCTTTGGTACATTTTACTTTCTGTACCTCTCATTTTGACCCTCTAGACCTCACCACTCTCTTCACCTTATATCTCACTATACATCAACATCTCTGGCTCTCTATCACTGATCCCTTACTTCTCTCTGTATCTCACCCCACTGTCCTTATCTTTTTTCTGTCTTTAAACTTCTCATTAGAACATTGCCTATCTCTCTAATTCTCTCCATCTACTTCTTCCTCTCTTTTTTCTGAGAGCTACCTTTTCTCTCTCTCTCTGCCTTAGTCCTCTCCATAACTCATCTGATTCTCTAGCTCAACACTATCTCCCAATACAATTTTCCTCTGCCTTACCACTCACTGCCTTCCTCTTTACATCGACCTCCTCTCACCCGCCCCCCCACATTTCGGACTCCACATATTTGGAGGTCATGGCCTAGGCAGAATGTACACACAGGAAAAGGAAAGCCGGGAAAGGCAGAGAAGTTGATCGCGTAGAAACTTATCAGAGCTTTGATTCTCACTGTTGCAGCAAGAATGGCAGTTGTGAAAGGGGATTTGTTGTTATGAATAGCCATAGATAAAACCTACCTTTTAAAGCACTAAATACAGTTCTTATTTTAATGTGATATGCTAATCCACTAAGTCCTTTTCTTTCCTATAATAGGAGTAGAAGCTAGTTAGACACACAATTCCACGTAAAATATTGGACAGCTTGAGCTTTTTGTATGTTTTTACATGCCCCTGTTTCTGAAAGTTTAACCTATGATTTGATATTGTTTGGCATCACAACGTCTTGCTCCATTTGAAAATGAGCAATAATCCAAAGTTGTTCTGAACAGAAAGCCCCAAATATAGCATGAACTTCTACAGAGGTGACTTGGGGTACAAAATGCGAGGTGCATTGCACTAAGGCAGTCATGCAGGAAGATGGGTAGATTGCAGGAACAGTAGTAGTGCAGGAAGTGAAAGAACAGTGCCCCACGTAAAACTCTTGTGACGAAGGTCACTGGTCAGCAAATATGAAAACAGTAATATGGCAACACCATCATGCCCATATAAATATTCCAAACAACATATATCAGAAAATATAATTGAATGTTTAAGTTAATCCAAAAGTAAAAATAAGTGGGGTTGGGGACCAAACTATATTAACAGAAAAGGCCAAACCCACGCATATATTTGACAATAATCAATCCATTGCATTAATCACAATTTGAAAAACACACAACATAGCCCTTTTATTAAATTGTATCGTGGCAAAGGATCAGAGTGTTGAAGTCTACATTTCGATCCTCCAAAACAATACAGAGATCATCATCAGGACGTATGACTAACATGCCTGTGAACACTGAATATAAAACAATAAAACAAAGGGTGAAAAAGATGAGTACAAAGAAATAAAAAGAGGGGAAAGGGAGAAGAAAACGAGGAGGTGGAAGGGAAAGAAAGAAAGGCAAAAAAATAGTCAACATGAGAACTATCAAAAAGATCCTTATTAAAAATGAATGAGGTAAACACACGTGAATTGTATGGTAAGTGAACAAATACGGAAACCAATGCATAGTGTGTGGAAAACATCAGTCGAGTGTGACAAAGTAGCCACAACCTATGTGAAAAAAATTATGAAATACCTGCGCAATAATGAATGAGATTGCAATGGGGAACCAAAAATAATTAAAATAGCAGGCTACCAGGTAGCTGGAAAGTAAATACACATTGAGTCAGAAGGCCGAGCAGTAAAGGGAACAAAAACGACCAAAAGCAGCTATACACTCACCGATACAGAGCTAACTAATCATACTTGAAGAAGAAAGTCCAATAAAGCTGCGGTCAGACTCCCGAATGGTGCCCCCAGTACATCAGCAGAATAGTTGGCGTAATTGCGGCAGAAAAGTCCCCCGTGCAGCGGGGGGAGCGGAGGTAAAATAATCCCTTACTGGTCTTCTGACTCAGTTTATTTTCTTTCCAGTTACCTGGTAGCCTGTTATTATTTTTGATTCCCCATTGCGGACTCACATTTCATTTTTGCGTATGTATTTCCTCATTTTTCCACATAGGTTGTGGCTACTTTTTGTCTCACTCAGCTGTGTTGTGTACACATTGGACATTGGTTTTGGTGTTTGTTCACTTTTTAATATGCAATTCGTGTGTGTTTTCCTAGTCTCTTTTATTAGGGATTTTTTTACATTCGGTATTTTAAATTGATTGTCTTCCTTTCTTTTTCCTCTCCTCGTTTTCTTCTTTTGTCCTTTCTCACATTTTTTTTCTTCCTATTTTGTTCCTCTTTCTTTGTCTTCGGATTTTTTCTTTTCAATTGTTTTATAGTGGGTTTTCTCTGTCATGTCTGTTCATGACTCCTGATGATGATCCGGGTATTGTTTTGGGGTTCAAAACGTCGTCGACTTCAAAACTCAGACACTTTGCCATTGTACTCCTGAATGAAAGGGCTATGTTGTTTGTTTCAGATTGTGACAAATGTAATGGATTGATTGTCACGCATATGCCGGAGTATTCCCTTTTCTTTTTATATCGTTTGATTGTTTTTCTCCCCACTTATTTGTACTTTTCCATTAACTTAACATTAAAGTATATTTTTCTGATACGTTGATTTGACTATTTGAACATGATAGTATTCCCATATTACTGTTTTCATATTAGCTGACGAGCGAGCACTGTTCATTGTAATTATTACATACTCCTGGTCCATTGTTATCCATGGGGTCGCTTGTTGTGTATAATCTACGTAAACCCCTGTCAACGCAGGACTGCCTGCAAGTAGAAGAGGAATTAGTGAGAGGCAGTGTGCTTAAGCAATCACAAGCTGGTGTTAAAGATTCTGGCACAAATATGACACAAAATCAAACTTGAGTGGCAATATACTACTGGTGTTGTAATTAAATCCCCACAAAATTAGTATGCACATTACTATAGTGCAATAGGGTACATAGGTTTGTGGTCGGATGTAAGTGGTGCTATACTGAGATACTGGTGCTGCTTGTTACTCTGAAACAGAACATTCTTAGGTGGGGTCCACTCTATGCAAATTGGGTTAGCGTTATCAGTGCATTTGTGAACTGAATATTTTATTTTGGAATGAATACAATAGGCTGAGCTATCTACCAATCTATCCTAAGGAGGATGTTTTTTAAATTGGGGAATTAAAAAAAACTGAGAAACGTATTAGACTCTAGCACTTTTTTGCATGTTTTATTGTGGATGTTATATATTTGAATATATCCTATGATTTAAGACTTCCCTTAAGGACTTCTGGTTTAAGAATGCAGAATTTTATAGTGTGGTCCTGCTCTTACATCCAGTGTAACAAGCACCTAAGAGGTGCAACCCTACACTTTGAGGGCCTGATTACAAGTTTGGGAAGTTAATTCTGTTCAGTGTGTAAACCTCTGTTTACTCAGACTTTAAAACATCAAATAATTATGGGAAGAGTTAGAAAAAGAAAAACACGTTACATTTCGGCAGGTCAAACCTGCCATAATTTAACTGGGGAAACGGGTATTTAGCCTATCATTTAGATTTTGGTGTGTTAAACATGAGGATCCACGCTATTCCCCTTAATGTCGTAATTGGTGTTATTTATTGCACCCAATACTTAACGTACTACGTGGTATCATTATTTATTGGGGGAGAAAAATAACACCTCAACTTGTAATCAGACCATATGACTATTATTCAGATATCTAGTGTAACCTGTAGTAAACAGATCTATCTATCCCAGACTGTCTCAGGTATTCAATAGACCATGTTTCAAAAGAGACCAACATGAAAGTGACAGTAACTTAGCCTAGTAGAACTGTGTGGTGTGAAGAAATCCTCTTGGCCACCTTAGATTGTAGCTCCTCCAAATGAACCTTTAATATTCAATGGCACTTAACTAGACAGAACACACCTCATGTGGTTGAGCATTAGCAGCTAGTTGGAAACTAGCTTTGGTTTCCTTTCATTGTATAGGTAGATTGAAGGGATGCTTTGAGAGGGGTGGGGTATTGGCTTGGGATCAGTCACCTGGTCCCAGACAGCTTGCACATCAGTCTGATTGTCCAGGTCCCTTGCTTATATTTCCTTCTAAAAGCAGGGTGTACTGTGTAGAACCCCAAAGACCTTCAGTTTCCGATATGCGAGTACTGTACTCTGTCTCTATCCTGCTCTGAACCTTCCGACCACAATTTTTTTTTATTTCCGGGTAGTTAATGCTTAGATGCTAAGGCCATCGCTGCATAGTTTATTGAGAACCACAGTAGTCTTATGCATTGCAGAGACGTCTGACATGGAGGCAAGTTGCTAGTCGGGTCTCAATGGGTTGCCTGAAGCTACAAGCTTTCAGCTTGGCTTGAGCTCTGCTCTTCATCTCTGAATAGTCGCCTGAAAATTTCGAACCATTTCCAACTGAAAGAGACCGCTTGACGGCTAAACTCAAACATTTCTCATAAAGAGGGTTTCATTTTTAGCTTGGGAAATGCTGCCTGAGGAAACCCAACACAGGCGCACTCTTTTAGATTATATTTTGCAACTAACGAGCGTAAATGGCAGTTCCATCAGTTCATTGACTCCCCTTTTTTAAAATTGTGTGGTGTTTGAGGGGTATATCTGTAAAAACCTGGATCTTTGAAGAGCATGTTCCCGGTTTGCACCTTTTTCTGTACTACCGTGTCCAAGATTAATCTCGGTTATATCAATCTACAGGGACCAAGTCTTGCTTGGATGTAGTGTAATGGAGTACTGCTAAAATGTATTGCTGACACAGGAGAAACTCTGATTTCGGTAGCATTGCAGTTTACTGTGCAGTGTCTTGGTGCACTGAGATGTAATCATGATGATATTTGCTAGGGTAAGTGTCACACCTTATCAGTTAAATAGCACAATTAAAAGCTTTTTTTTTTTGTTTAAAAAGTTATGAAAAATATTTAAGTAATGTATGTAAATTGATAAGAACATTGACAATTAACAAACTGAATAATATCGGATCAAACAAGTAAGTTGTTACTAGTATTATGTTGATAAAATAGAAAAATAAGTCACAAGTGAAGACATAAAAAAAAAATCGATAAAAGGAGAAAAAAGAAAAGCAAACTTGGAATAAGCATTCCTTGTAATATAAAACTGTGCTAGCCTTATAAAGTAAACAGTGATCTGAGAAATATAACCATTTAAGCATTTAGTAATAAGGGAGATTCAAGGGGGTTTTGACACTCCTTCAGAAATTGGTTGATGTAAATTAGCTCAATGCAGAACAATTTAGCATATTAGTTACAGGCAACCAACAGATTTACCTTTTAATAGCTAAAGATAATGGAGTAACAAAGTTGGTATATAATCTATGATTATAACAAACATCATACCACCATGCCTGGGAAGTAATTTTGAGTGCATTTTTCCAATTTTTCGTTATATGCTGGAAAGTTACAGCAATTAATAAATCCACAGTTTGCACGTTCATTTCAGTTTTTCCAAATGTCAGAAAGGCTACCCAAAAAACATTAACAAAAGAAAAGGGTATGGAGGTATGAAAATTTGATTCATTTGAGCAGATACTTGAAGCCAAAATTGGGATGTATGTGGATATTCAAGTCACGTGTTTTAAAGTTGAATTAGAGGTTTGGATTGTCCAACATGTTGACATCATAGAAGAATTTGTTTTATTTAAAATGTGTGGTGTAAGTAGTAATCTGTTTTATATAAAACATTTTGAGTAGTGTTAACTGCACAAGATGTCTTGCAAATTTTAATCCATATCCTATTCCACAGATTGATTTGAAATAAAGTTTGTATGTCATTTTACCATTGTATTTCCTCTAATGTTTTTAGTCTAGGTTGGGATACATAGTTAAGAGGAGAGTACATGTTTGAGGCTGAGGGACAGGTTGGTAAAACCTGTAATACAGGGGAAGGTGTAGGAGCTTGGGGAAATTGCAGACGATGGATTTTTATATGGTTGTAAAATAGCTGTGGTTGAGTTGATATTTGTTTTGAAAACAATTTGGAAGATTAACTGTTTGACTTACATAAAGGAAAGCAATGAGTGATTATCTAATAATTGAAATATCCATACTATGCCCTTTTTATACCGATAACACAATTATCAATCTTAATAAGTTGATTGTACCCTATTGAAGAAATTGATCTGAGTTATATATTTAGAAAGGATGGGACATAATATTGTACAAGCATTAGTTATGAACAGGTAAGGATATATTAGCTGGGCATTGAGTGAGAAAAATAAATTCTATAAACGTAAAAGGATGAATACAGGATAATTCTAAGTCAATCCATAAGGGCTTTTGATGTAAAGCATTTTCTTGATGTGAATGGAATGAATGTTTTAGAAAACAAAGCAGTATGATAGAGCTGACAATTAACTCCCCATATTGTTTAGATCATTGCAGTTTAATAAGAGACATTCAATGTTCTCTATTATTCCATTAAAAGGAAATTAGGATAGAGTTAATTTTCTTAACAAAAAAGAGGAAATATTAATATATTAATGGGAATATTTGAGAGATAAAAAATTATTATGGGAACAAGCATCATGTTAATAGAATCTAATCTACCCCACCATGATAGAAACAAAGGATTCCATTTTGATGTTAGATTTTTAAGGCTAGAAAAGAGTATTAAAATTAATAGAAAGAGTTTATTTGAAAGAGTTTGTGACCCAGATGCCTACATATGTTATATTTGTGTGGTTCCAAAGAAAGTTTGAAAATGAAAATTCATGTTTAAAACATCATTTATTAAGTGGAAGAATCTCATTTTTAATCTGTTAAGCTTGTAACCTGAAATAGTTGCAAAGTGTGAGACTGTATCCTAAAAGGGATTTAAGGAAAGTTCAGGGGAAGATAATTATAGTAGGATATCATCAGCATATACTGAACATTTGATATGTATGTCTCTATATTTAAATCCGTGTATATAAGTATTCTGGCGAATAGAACATAAGAAGGGTTCATGTGCCAAGATAAAAGGCAAAGGAGACAAGGGACATCCCTGTCTCTCTCCTCTGTGAAGAGAGAAAGATGAGGAATTTATACCATTAAAAACTAATGCTTTAGGGGAACTATATAGCATAGATACTAGTTTGATAAACTTCTGGCCAAAACCAAACCAAGAAAGAGTAGCAAAAAGATAATCCCAATGAATACGATTAAATGCTTTTTCAGCGTCTAAGGCTATAGCAGCTAATTATTTCAAATACGTCTTAGATTTACTCAAAATATCAAAGAAAAGTCTAGTGTTACCTGAAAGATACATACCTTTAATAAACCCAGACTGGTCTTTACTGATTAAAGGGGGGAGGAAAGATTCTAGCCCAATTGCGAGAATTTTAGCAAACCTTTTGTAATCTGTGTTAACTAGGGATATTGGTTGATAATTTTTGCAGAATTTAACCTCTTTACCTTCTTTTGGGGTGTGGCAAATGAAAGCCACACCCCAAAACGCCAGACGCTGTGTTAGATGTTGCACAAAGGGTGAAGTTTGTGTAATTTGGGAATAAATAATTTTGAGAAATATAAATGGAACTCAACAAAGCCATATAGTCCGGCAGCTTTATTTGTTTTAATATAATTTATTGCTCCCTGAATGTCCTTGAAAGAAATATCTGCATCTAGAGGAGAAAGATCAATATTTCTTTTTATTAGAGACATATGTCAAAATAAAATCCCGTGAAGCGGTTATAAAAGATTCCCATGTTATCTGAAAGAGTTCAGGTGTATCATTTAATAAAACATATTCTTATATAAAGTCTTGAACGTTTTTAATAAATGTAGTGTCTCTTAAAAGAAAGGTATTAAAGTCCATACAATTAGTTTTGGGAGTAACAGAAGGTAATTCCAGATCTAGTATGACTGGGGCATGATCTGAAATTAGAATGGTACCAATCTCTGAACCTAAAATGGTTGAAGTAAATTGTTTATGCATGGATGTGGGAATAAACTTAGTTTTAGAAGAGTGGTCTATAAAAGGGGTCAAAAACAAGGTTACAATCACCTCCAAAAACAAAGTAACCATCTGTAACAGACATCAATTTGTCAATATTTGGCCAAAAAGTTTTATCCAGATGAGTGGGTGCTTACACATTAAAAATTGTTATTGGGGTATTATTGATAATAAGTTTTAAAAATAGCCAACGACCTGCACTGTCATTGTCTTGTGCTAATAATTTAACAAGTAAAGTTTTTTTTTTTTTTTAACATAAAACACCATCACCATTGTGTGTGCCAGGGGATGTAGAAGTATAACCTACCCAATTGCATTTGAGTTTACTAACTTCTTTATCATTAACATGTGTTTCTTGTAATAATGCTATGTCCTCATTCAATGTGGCTAGATGCGTGAGAACTCTTTGTCTCTTAATAGGCGAGCCTAACCCTTTAATATTCCATGTTATTATTCGAAGAAACATAGGAAATAAGTTATATTAAAGCTATGAAATTCTACAAAGGTAACAATATAACTATGTTTGGTATATAAATCACCAAATATAGTAATTTCTAGAAGAGAACCCTTAGAATAAAAAGAAAAAACTTGTAAATGTAGAAGCATATAAATGAGCCATTGAAACAAGATAACAAGGTAATAGTTCCACATAAGACGAAATAAATTAATAGTATATAACAGTTGAAAAAATATTGAAAAATTAAGGAATGCAATATCATTAAAATTAAACAGAAAACGATGACTAAATACACAGAGCTATAAAGAAGAAAATTAAGGAAAGAAAATGAGGAAAGAAAGACCAAGAAAAATTGTGATAAAGAGAAAATAGACACATAAGGTACAGACTAACAAAATTAACATACCTATATAACACACAAGGAAATGAGGGTGGTGACACCACAAAAGGGAGATGGTTCAACTGTAACTTTGAAGTCAACAAGAAGGATCAAACAGAATACAAAGACGAGGATGTAATCATGATGATATCAACGACCAATACCTCATAAGATATACATAAGGTCATTAAGAGAAATGGGATACATGAGGAAAAGAACATACGGTATTACTTATACTGATAATAATGATTAACAAAACATGAAAATAAGAATACTACCTAGAAGTGAAATAAGATTAAATGAAATTCATGCTGCAGGTTGTTTTGAGATGTCCATGTCTTCTCCTTTACATGAGTTGATGAAGCATTGCAAAACCTTGGGACCCTCATACCATAGTTTTATTTTTATAGGTTATGTTAAGAGCATGGATTAAAAAGTCAAAATTTTGGTTTCAGAGCACGAAGAGCAAGTCTCATGTCCAAAAAGTATTTTCTTCTGTCAGCTGTAGGTTTAGCATAGTCTTGTGTGAAGAACAAATGTGAATCCAACCATGATATTTTTCCTTTTTGATTTAGCAGCTCTAAGAATTTGAAGGAGCTCAACATATTCTGGAAAGTAGATAACTCCCATCGGCTTTCGTGATGAAGATACTTGATGAGATGAATGTCGTAGTTTGTGTGCTTGTTGAATATTCAGTGATAATGTAGAAGGAAGGTTTAAAAGTTTAGGAAGAAAATATTGAACAAATGTAATAGGGTCTGAACCTTCAGTTCCTTCTTATAAGCCATAGATACGTAGATTATTTATTCTACTCTGATTTTCTACGTCTTCAGCATGTTTCCTGAGGTGAAGTACTTTGGATTTAAGCAATTGCAAACTTTGAACTGTATCCTCAACATCACTGACTTGTTGTTCTACTTAAGTAACTCTTATGTAAAACCGAGTCCAATGATCAGTTAAAATCTGCAATTTGTTATTGGTTTCTTCCATAAAAGGATTAAAAGCATAGATTTCCTCTAACAGTAGCTCCATTGTAATAGTATGGGGAGATTTAATAGGTGATGGAGGATCTTTTTTAGCATGTTTAGTTGCTGAAGTCATGCCTGCGCTTTGTTTGGAAGTTGACTATTATTTTGTGGTAGAGTTCCACTGGGAGAGGAGGATGCCACCTTTACCAAAATAATATTATCCATATTTGTTGCAAGAATTGAGAATGAATTATCTGGAAACAACCATGGCAGCAGTAACAAAAACAGAAGAATGTGCCTGGCTTAGTAGTTCCCATAAAATATATTCATGTATAATTAAAAATAGTTTAGTTGAAAACATGAAGAATATTAAAATGAAAACGGCATTACTTCTAAGGAAAATGAAGAGTTGCTTCAACAAAATTCTGGCCGCAATATTCTTCTCAGAGTATCCACTCAATTAAATAAATCTATAGAAGGACATGTCCTGTATAAGAGAACTTACCTGCAGGTAGCAGAAACATTATTGATGGTTTTTTTTTTGTAGTCCAATAAAGTGTTATGCTATTTCTGTGAGGAAAACACTGCCAATTTCTCCTATGACCGGAGGTGCGACCATCTTGAATCGTCTCCAAACCACGCCCCCCCAGCACAAATTAAAGCTTGTTCTATGATTTCTTCTGTACTACCACCTTGTGGTGCATCACAACAGGCTCCCCAAAGCGTATTCCGTAGCAGCCTAGTTAATTGGTGCTTTCCCTAGGGTTAGTGGTAGGGGCCATGTGGATATGGGAATAAGAGTCAAGGGTGTGGAGAAGATAAGGTAAAGCAAAGTGCAGCGCGTTCAGAAAAATGACAGCATTGCATGAGGGCAGAGATGACAGTAACCACTTGGCCTGGTACTGGTGATCCTTACTGAGAAGATGATGATGAATGTTGGGGCCAACCAGGCTGATCTAACCTAACATTTACCCAATGTCATCTGTCTGCAAGAGACCAGAGTGGCTTTAAGGGATTATCACAGCACTACGAATGAAGCGCTCTAGAAAAAAATATCTCCAAATGGAAAAAGCAGCACATTTAAATAAACCACATTCAGTCGGCAACATATTTAGGTAACAAACTATTATTCAAGAGTCCTAACCTTTCCCTTGGTTTCCATCTAGACATATGTTTTGTTAAATAGAAAACACAAGAATAATTTCTGTGTAGTCATGCTTCATAATCTTTCCAACAAAAGTAAAATAATTTAAAAATACATTGCATGAATTCATCACATCGTTCTTCCTGCACACTTCTTTCTGCAGGTATCGTGGTGAAAGAAGCTTCACATAATACACTATGAAAATATTAATTTCTGCCCTCCGGCTATAGCCTTTAACCTTGAAAAGCTTATCATGTTTATCAAAGAAAAGATAGGGACCAGCAGAGAGAAATCAACTTAGTATTTTTCTCTTTCACAGAGAGTGAAACTCGTGCACTTTTCTTGTTGTGCATGTTATTTAAAGTCCTACAGTTAGCAACACAAAAATGTCAAAGTTTGTATTTGTTAATTGGCATACTTAGTTATGTCTAAACTCTTTCTTCCCACTTCACATAAACAGTGTTCACACTTCGATTATATTTTGATCAGTAAAACCATATGCATAATTAGCCAGAATTGACTTTTCCCCAATAATTCTGTCCGACCATGCCTCGATAATCTAAGATCTCATGGGATGCCTTCAAATTCTGCCACCACCTTTAGAACTTTTCAGAAAACACTTTTTCACAATTCATCTTATTTTGCTTTTCTGCTTGGCAATGTTTCTTAATTTCTGCTCTAAACGATGAGGATAGTGGCTGCTGTTATGTGAGATGCACTGAAAGCCGCTAAAGGGAATATAAGAGGGAGGAAAATTAAATTTGTGGCCCAGGAGGCAAGTGCCAAGTTACTGTAGAGACCATACTTTGCTCTTGGTTACTGTCATTGGGGTAACTCACACCCAATTAATACTTGTATGCACCATTCACAAAACAAAGTGACTTCAGATATGGCTTTCATTCATTCATTTGTTAACAATGCATTGTGTTCTACTCAAGCATTTGTGAAACTATGGTCAGTCCTTTAAGATCTCATTTGCACTGAAGTTTTGGGCTAGCTCTGAGAATGTCTTGCCTAAGGTTCCAGGAGACAAGGTGTTATTTTCTAGACTAGACCACTATGTACTTTCCAACTAAAACTCAGTCCCACGTTCAAATACCTCCAATGAGAAATGATGCTGAGGTATTTTCTCAGTGTGAAGGCTCTGGGCTCGCATTCTATCAAACGCAAGCTCTATAAAGTCCTAAAGGAGTGACTGGTGCAATTTGTGCTGGACTTATGTGAAGCTATTCTTAAAGGTGAAACACCACCACTTTCATTGCATGTCACTCCTGCTATTATTTAAAAAAAAGAAAAAAATGCCTCTTACTCAAGTAGTGTGTGTGTATTATGTGTGTCGTATGTGTATGTGTGTGTATATGTGTGTGTGTGTGTGTATATGTGTGTGTGTGTGTATATGTGTGTGTGTGTGTGTATATATATATATATATATATATATATATATATATATATAATCTCACTATTGAGTGCTCCATGAATTATTTTTCTCAAATACTGGCTGACCATTCTGCCACTGTCCAAAACTTAGGTCATTTGGTTTGCGGTAAAGGGAGAGATATGCTGTAATTCAGTGTCCCTCCCATCTCATTAGGTCTTTCCTAGACCGGACATGCACTGTCGCTTTAAGCCATTCTATTTTCTAACATAAAGGATGAAGGCTGCCACTGCTTCTGATTGGTTGTCTTAATTTTTAATCTATTAGTTGCTTCTTATTGGTCAGCTGCCGTAGGCTTCGTTCCTTTTCATGTGTGTACCCCTCCCCAGAAGCATGAATGCATTGTCTGTGTCCTTCCACTGAGTTTTTTATTTTTTAATTTTTTTAGCCATTTTTTTTTCTTTAAGCACTCTCATTGGGCTTCTCTTTTTTTAACTGGCTCCCCCATGTACTTCCCAGTTCAGTGTTCCAATACTTCCCCCCTCATCTATGTTGCTTGCGTCCATCTGCTCCCCTTTCCTCCATTGTTGTCCTTGTTGTTGGTGCGTGCCCCATTTATCCTTCATCCTTCCATTGTTGTTCATGTTGTTTGCTGGAACCCTCCCACCCACCCTCTTCCATTGTCTGTGTTGTTGTTGGAAACCCCTGCCCTTCCCTCCCCATGTTGTCTGTCAGCGTGCTCCACACCCTGCGCTGTACATGTGCTTGCTCCCAGCTTCTCCCTCTCATTGACCGTTGTCTGTGCTAAAGTTCATCCTCCTTTCCTGTGCTGGCCCCCACACCTTTCCTCCATGTTGCCTTCCCATCCTGCAATAAAACAAAAAAACGTTCTGTTATGGGGCCTGCTCGGGCTGCATCCTTGCTTTTACTCACATCCTCTGTGGGCTGTGTTGTCCACCCACATGCCCTTCTTCCCTCCTTGTTGCCACATCATGGCACTCTTTTTTTTTCTTTTTTTTTAAATACTTTAATCCAGGCTACTTTGCTGTACAACATGACTAAGAGACTTTGACAAAAGCAACAGCTCTCTTGTAGTCGAGACCTACTGGCTATGCCAATGCTTGTTTTAGCGGTGAGTGAACTAACAAGTTTTCCATTAGCTTCACCCAACCCTGCCAGGAGAGAGCCTTAGCCGCAGCCCATTCACCTCAAGGCCATTAGCTTCGGAGCAACCGAAGGTCTTCCTTATGGAGGCTGGTGCTTGTGACGCTTTTCAATGGAGAACTTTAAAATTATAATTGAATTCTTAGTAAATGTCTATTTTGAACAAATGAAAACATCTATCATTTTTAGGTTGGCGCAATCAAACTGAAATGATTACATTGCCTAAATCACATTTTCCTGCCTCTCCCTTCCTATGTACTGCAGTCCTTGTTTTCATAACTTAAGTGTCATCTTCTCATTTGTATGGAGCCATAGAAAGTTGTGATTAAGGTTTTACCGTACATGCATTGGCAAACAATTCTGTCCTGCTCTAGGAAATCTACCATGCCAAATTGGAATGTGTGCTTAACATAGAGTTTAAAATCTGTTTCTGTTGAGCTGTTTGAGGTTAACCTCGTACTACTAATAAACCCAATTCTCCCCTCCTTTGGCACTTTAAGAAGTATGGATAGACATGCGAGTTTACAGACTTTACAAGGTTGCCAATAAGAGATCAGTTTGTATATAGTACCAACAATCCTGAGAAAATGACTTGGCGAAGAATACTTTTGCTATTGAAACAGTTGAAGAGATGGAACAAATGACTAGGGGATGGAGACGTGTAATGAGAGCAGCGAGGGCCCTCACTAAAATGCAAATTATGTTTAAATTCGGATATTAAATGTTTTGGGGTGTAGTTAATATCACAGACGGTGTAAACTGTTTTACAAACATTCTCTTGCAGGAAGTGTGGCTAGTAGCATCCTTATGCACGGATTGGTAGAGTGGGAATAGTTTAACAAGTGGACAAAATTCAAAAAGTGTGAAAAAGATAGCTTTGCAAGTCAGTGAAGTGAGTGAAGGTAGTGATAAAAAGATCGAAATGCTGCGGTGTGATATTCAAGTCAGTGTAATGATTGTAACAGCTGGCAGGTTGATTTAGGATCTGCAAATCTCCTTTTAGTGGCTCACACATGGAAGAGAGTGTTTGATGATGAGACAATGGAGTTATTTAAGCCTGATATCAATCCAGGTGCAGACAAATAGACATTTCCCAGAACCTTACGCTTGGTCAATCCCTACACACTGTAAGCAATCCATCAGACATCCAATCCATTTCAGGCCACCATTACTGGTCGAGCCGTGGCCTTAGTCAAATTCTTTCACAGAAATCCTTTGTGCCAAATTGACAAACTTTTCTCTCGCACCTACTAGCAGAATTCTTCTATTCTGTGTCTGCATCTCATATCTCTGTGCGAAATTCCCAAATCCTTTCTCCTGTTTCCAAGTCATAAAACATGGATCAGCCTTTAACACACTGCATATTGTCAGAAAAATGCCCTTGGCCTGTTTCGTTTCCACTCTATTTCCTTTGCAGCTTCATCATTCATCACTATATTAGGCAGAACCTTTATCACTTTTTAAAAACTGTCAATGGATAATGTAGAGTGGCAATAAACCACCCCATTTCCCAATCCAGGCAAATATTGTGTCCTAAAATTGAATTACCTCAAATCTTCTACCTATTTGAGTATCCCGGGAGTAGCCTTCAGTACCCTTGCTAAACACATTTACGAATGACAGCAAATAGTATTCCCATAAACGGTTGAATTATAAAATCCTGCATAGCCCACTAATAGACGAGTAACGGTTGCTCAGTTGCAAAGTAATACTTTTCAGCACTCTTGATGCCACCATTTTTAGGGCCCACCATCTTGAGGGCCGCACCTGTAACTCTGATTGGCATTAATCATCTTCCACTTGTGCGCATCAACATGTCTGAACGTTGGCCTTCCTCCATCTCCTCCTTAATTATGTCAAAAGTTTTTACATATTATTTATAACACTTACTACTCACTCCTTTTTGTAGCGTCTGACACACGAGTGTTTCTCACATTCAGAAAGAACTAAAACAAACATGTTTGTTTGGCACTGCAACATTTTCTGGTGCTCCGCTGCAATTTTAAGGTGGTTGTTGCAATGCAAATACTTTAAATAAAGTTTTGCATACATTCTGCTTTTGTGGATATTTGCTTATCCTTCACTAATTCTGTTTTTACTGAGGTGTTTTAAACCACCACTTAGATCACTTCAAAAATAAAGCACTAGAAGATCGGTCATGCTTGGTATGACATTTTCCTACATTTAAAATATTCCGACATCATGGTGCACGCCCTACTCACCTGAAATAGTCAGTTTTCTAGGTCATGTGGCTTTAACGCAACCCCTAATTGGTTTATCTGGGAAAAAAGCAGAAGAAAACAAGTTTTACCATCCAGGTAGCTTCATGTCATTTTCTAAGATTTAAGCAGGGTTTGGCTTTGGTGTTTTTCTGCTACGTATCAGTTAAAGGATTACTTGATTAGAGTTATGGGAACAGGATAGTCGGAGAAACAGTTGCGATTTATTGGGGTTTGGGGCATCTCAGCTACACAGGACAGGTCTTCCATCCAACCAGGCCAAGATGATGTCATGTGGCTACGTGATCACACCGATTACAGGTTCAGCCACATTTCTTAACCGAATCCCGTGTAAAGCCCCATTCTACACTCCTTACTGAGTTTAAGCTTCGTTATTGGGCATCATGTTTGACTTTTATATTTCTCTATCAAAGTTTCAGAGTTAGGGTACTGCTTGTTCAAAGTTGGCCTTGGTGCGCCGAACTCTCAGCAGGAAAGGTCCACGTGCTTGTAGTGTAGTGGAAAACAATCTTTGTAAGCTATCCGAAATGCATAGTGTATTTTGATTTATTTAGACTGTCACTAAAATGCTGTGAAACTTCGTGGGACAGTCTTGGAGTTGCAGCATCACTGGATGAAGCTGCGACCTTGTGATTTGTAGTGCGTGCTCGGAGGCCAACACATGGGAGATTGCGTGGCCCCACTGATGAACTAGCTCTTTCTTACGTCAAATTGTATTCACCGAGTTTGGCAACATATTTGTAACGTTTTTCTTTACATTAATTCTTGTTTGTCATCCTGGTAAATGTAGTTTCTTAAATTTCAGACACACTTTCCAGCACCTCGTTTTATTTTTGTCAAAGCCCATCAAAGGAACCCGACAATTATTCATTATTAATTTGTAAAGGCAAGTGCAGCCAGTTTATATGGAAGTTCAGCATTTTTAAGCACCAAGTTCCAACTTAAATCTGCAAGTGAGACCGTTCAATGCTGCAGGCCTCCAGCTTCATGGAAAATACCCCTAGTGGTCAGAGCAGGCCAACTTCATGGTGTGGGCGTGCATGATCGATCTCAACCTAGCTTTCTATTTTTATGTCGGTATACAGATAGTTTTAACTTTTGTCCACAATACGAAAAATATAGTTCGCTTTGGGTCAGCTCCTTGCTCATGATTGATTGCTTTCTTGTCTAACTCTGTTCTCTGCTCTTTTATTCAATGGGTTTCCTCTCTATTCTTTTTATCCATCCCCTGGACCATATATTCTTCTCCATTGTCTTGACTGGATTAGTTGTATACCTCCAGTATTGACATCTGGAAACATATTTTCCATGTGTTTCTAAGCACTCCCTAGCACCCCCTTCCTGCTCAGCCACCTCTGCCCCTCCTTTCGTCCATTACTGCCACAGCTCCTAGTTCATCATTTACAAGACCCAGCAACAGCAATCCCCTTTCTGTTGCCTGTATTATATTGTTTATAACTATTTTTGCGAAGGTCTAGCTGTTGCACGCTACCAGGCTGCTTGCTTACTTGCACACCTGCACATTCTCTTTTTTTCAATTAACATTTCAAAATGGTAGTGAGCTAACTTGGAACAGTAAGTTAACCTAAAAAAATAAGTGTCTTTGAAGTCTAACTACCTTTCTCAATGGGTCTCTGAATTTATATGGTATTTAGATATAAACCTTCCTTATCCATCTTGCATAGTGAATTGGCTCCATTGAAGCAAATTGTGCTGGCTAATTTAAATACGGGGCAATCTCACCGTCTCAGTCGGTTGAGGAGACAAGCCATGATAAAAATGACTTCCCCTAGTTGCAATATCTTTTTCAGGCACTCCTGACTTTTATTCAGAAGCTGAGATATTGTACCTGCAGAAAAAGCAGGATGACTTGGTGTGGGGGTGAACCTGGAGCCGGGGTGCCCAGATAGGTGCAGACCATTCCACAAAATAGAGGTGAAAGGGGGACACATTTGATTTATTGCAGTCATGGGCAGTTCTCCAGATTGACAAGATTTGGGTTCCACATGAACTGTGATTGTGGGATCGACACTTAGAAATATATAAAAACTCTTCTTGTTTAAGGCCCCAAAATGTGTATATTATTTTTGTCTCTTGAATCTTTATTCACACATGGGACCTTAAGATGAAATGGCTAGGTTTGACTCATTCCTCTATAACACCCCATGGAAATCCATTGGAACACTAATGTTATATCTGTCATGTAGGGCTCAATGCACCAGAGCTGGAGGTAGCACTAATCTTACCTAACAATACATGTTTAAGAAGGGGGACGTGGAATCATTCGCCCAATGTGTGGAGGAGTTTAACCTCCTAGAAGTGAACAGATTCTTAGACAAGTCACTGGGTGATTCAGCCTTACAATAGAAGTGCTGTGACCAGGGACCTCACTAAGTTGCCATCATTTTTGTGACAGCACACACTATCTCTAAAGGGGTTATTATACCACATCTAAATTGCTGAAGAGGGGAGAGATGTATGGAGTACATCCCTCCCTGTGGCAGTTGGTATAGTGTAGGGGTCCATCACAATATAATATAATCCTCCTTTACCCAGATAAGAAAAAAAATTAAGCTTTAATCAAACATAACAAACATTTGCATCGCCGAGATTGACACAGTGTAGAGTATATTTAGCCTCTAACAAGAAGTAAGACATATCAACTTAGGTCAGCACAAAGTCTCTTAGCTTGGTGGAGGTTGGAGGCCTGGGCCGCAGATTGTACCGCCCGGTGCCCTGCCTCTGCAAGAGGGCCTCATCAGGAGTATCCTCCTGGTCATCTGCAGATGGGACCCCCCTCGAATCATTAGTGTGAGATTTCTGCCTGTTGGCTGGTTGGCACTGTTCATTGTTTCGGTCGGGCACAGGAGTGGGCGCTCCACTGGCTCCTGCACGCAGAGGGCTGGCACTGTTGTCATCATTTTCGATGTGAGTGAATGTCCGGTCATTTTTTTTACAACCTTTCTGATTCGCGGGGTGGGGATCAATACAGTTTGAAAAATGACACATTTCTCATGATTCTCACACCCTAATCTAGCATTTATCCTAGTTCCTTGGGTGTGACTCACTTTACACGGTTCCATCTCAAAAGGGAGTTTGAACTTTCCTCCTGGATGTGGGTTCCTTACTAGCACTAGATCACCAATGCAGATATCACGGCGCTGGGCTTGTCTCTTCTTTGACTTGCGGTCATTTAGGATGCAGCGTCGACACAATGCGTCCGCCACTTTGATTTGTGCATTGAGGTTTGCTCAATATAGGGGAATAGTGTACCTCCATTCAGTTCATGCATAGGGTGCAGGGTGACACCTTTGTAGTTGCATGGGGGGGTGAGCTTATTCTCGCACTGAAAAGCGTACAGGTTGCAGTCCATGTTTTGATAGCTACCGCAATCCTTAGGACATTGTTTTAGGGTCTGGTTTTGCTTTCACTAATGACCGAGCTGAAAACAATCTCTGCAATGCACTTCTTAGTTTAAAGAAGACCTTTATTATTACTTCACCATGAGGTTCCTGAGAGAGATTAGTAGGTTGGAGGCACACATTTAAACATAGTCACAGCAATGAAAGGAAAGTATATCAAAGTGATTCTCAATTGCAATGTATACAGCAAATATATGTGATTATACTATAGCATAACTTGAAAGCAAAGAATAAAAGTCAAAATTAATCACCATAGGGCCTATCACTGCTCTTCATCTTTCTCATGCCTGCAAGTTGATGACTCCTGTTCAACCTCGAGAAAGATTTTCCACCCATACAGGACAGTTCAGGCAGCTGACGTCCGCTCCTGACTGAAGTCTCGGAAAATTCCTCTCACTGCTGCCCAGGGACACCTTTTATCCGTTCCCCTAATAGACAAAACATGCTGGCTACTGTAGGTCAGAGTTGGAAGAAACAAGCGTCGAAGATTGGCCAAGTCTTCAAGGCCTGTTTTTCCCAAGGCTGACTAGAGAAAACAGAAAATATGCGCTTCCTTATCATGATTAGTGTTCGGTGAGAGAATCTACAAAAAACACAGCCTGGTTTACCATGTGGAAAAACACAGCTCATCTGCAATGTCTAACACCACGATAAAGCCAATAGGCAGCTAAACTGAATACAGAATGTAATGTGCTATTGGTGAACATTGAACAACTAATATGCACAGTGGTGAAACAGTCAGTGGTCAAACATACTTATTTTCAATACAGGTCCTCATGAAGCTTTCGGCTTCCCCATTCACAAGCAGCAAGTGGGGGGAAATCTTCATGAGGTGAACAGCAAACTAGTCTGTGAAGTCTCGCCTTGAGAAGGGCGGGCCATTGTCGGTTCTTATTTTGTGCAGTAATCCATGAGTGGCATTAACTTTCTCTAGGTGAGGTATAGTTTGGGCTGATGTGATTGAGTCCAGAATTTGTACTTCAGGATACTTTGAAAAGTCATCAATTATCACTAGCATGTGGCCTCCATCCTGTACTCTCTCAAGGTCTGCACTTGCCCTATACCACAGGATCGAAGGAATAGTCTCTGTGATAATGGGGGAGTGGGGGGGTTCAGTGGGACCAACCGCTTGGTATTTAGCGCAGTGCATCACCGCATGTTCAACCTGATCATCTAGCCTCAGGAACCACACTTTGCACTGGAACCGCACTTTTGTCTTCTCTGTCCCTTGATGGAAGGAGCGAGCCAGATCTGCAACTCATTGCTGTAGCGAAACCGGAATCACTAGTCGAGGGCCCCAAAGTAGGCACCCTTTGGGGGAGATCACAGGCTATTGCCTGATATGGTGTAGTGAGGACAAGGTCAACCACAGCTCTTCTCTCCAGAGAGACACATTGTGCGTTAGGCTATGCCAGTTTCCAGTGGTGACTGTGGCTATTGTGAGTCGAAGGCATTCATCCACCTGAGTAGTTGCTTTGATATCATCCAGTGAAACGGACAAAACCTGTGACTGTTCCACCACCATCCTCACATATTCTTCCACGTCTTCAGCTTCCTCATGGATGGTGGAAGGTTGTGCATGCCGGGACAAGTAGTCCACTGGGTTCTGCGCTCCGGGTTGATATACTACTAAGAATCAGTACTCTTGAACCTACAGGATCCACTTCTCTATTCTGGGAGGCAGTTTGAAAAAAGATCCGTTGAACAGTGGCATAAACAGTTTGTGGTCTGAATGCACAGTGAATGGTTGGCCATACAAGTAGAGTTGAAAATGGCAACAGCCACAATGGACTGCAATGGCTTCTTTTTCAATGTGCGCGTATTGTTGTTCAGTCTTCGACTCGTATATACCAAGGGGGCCCACTCACCATTTGCTTTCTTTTGAAATAGAACTGCCCCGAGGCCTATGGGGCTGGTGTCTACATACAGTTCTTATTACTTGCTTGAATCAAAGTAGACTAGTCTAGTTTGTGCAGATAGGGCATTCTTGATTGCTTGGCATGCCTCCTCTTGAGCTGGTCCCCTTTCTCAACTTGTGTTTGTCTTGGTTAACTCTCTGAGAGGTGCTCTAAGGGAGGTCAGGTTCTGGATGAATCACCCACTGTATGTAAACATTCCCAAAAAGCTCAGGATGCTGGAGACCGTGGTGGGGGCGTGGGCAGACTGAATGTCCTTGACTTTATCTAGATCAGACAGGACTCAATTTTCCAAAAATCGTTACCCAAAAAAGGCAATTTCCTTTTGGAGAAACACACTCTTCTCCTGATGGAGAGTAAGTCCATTGTCATGTAGTCTTTTGAACAAAGCTCTGTCTCTCTCTATGTTTCTCGATCTTTGGAGTGTGCACTAAAATGTCGTCATTGAAATTGATAACCTCCATCTAGTCCTGCCAGCCCTCATGAATGGTGTTTTGAAACACTTTGGCTGCACTCCACAAGCATAAGCTGAGCTGCTTGTACCTTCTTAACCCAATTTGGGTGGAGAATGTGGTGATGGCTATGGACTCCGGAGCCAACAGCAGCTGATGGGATCTGGCTTGAAGGTCCATTGTGGAAAACAATCGTGACCCACTGACCTCTGCAACAATGTCATCCTCTGTGTTTGTCAGGTGGTGCTCATGTCAGACGGCCATGTTCGGTGAGCGCAAATCCACGCAGATTCTCACCTCGACTGGCTGTTTGAGCTTGCGAGTAACCACAATCAAGGAGACTCACCGTATTGGGCTGCATACTTGTTTGATGTCCACCTGTTCAATTTTGGTAACTCTTCCTCCACCTTGGGACGCAAGTGGAAAGCTACATGTCGATGTTTCAGTGCCACAGGTTGGATGGATTCATTTATGTGGAGATGTACAAGTCTGTCCTTTAGATTTAGACAACTGATGCCCTCAAACAGCTGTGGGATTTTGGATATCAGCTCATCCACTCTTCACAGGTGCACACTGAAAGCGAAGGAAACTTGTCTACCATTTTACAGCTCAGTAGCATGCCAGTTACTGACTTAGTAATGTACACCTTGGCTCCTGCTGACTGCAATTCATGTGATATTTCTTGTCTGAACACCGTGGCCAGAGGGAGTGGTATTAATGATCCGAAGGCGTATATTTGAGTGTTTGTGCGACGCACTGGGGGGTGGATGGGTAAGGTCTGCAGTATTAACTGTGCCAAGATGTTTATTGATGCTCCCATGTCAATGCATTGTCTAGGATGTTCTCCAAGCTGCATGGCATGTATTACATGTACTGCACCTTCTACATCGTTGTCATCCATGTCTCCTTCATCCACTGGAGTCATGATAGTTTGTGCAGTGTTGACTGATTTGGCTTTTTGATTCTTTTATGATGTTGAGGAGTGACATACTTTTGCAAAGTGGTTAGGTTTGTTGCAGTTGGTGCATGGCTTTTCTGGTGCACGGCATAATCCTTGGTGAGGGTATGATCCTACGCATGCCTAGCATGTTCTGGCCCTTGTGGCCTGTTTGGGGTGTTTTTTTTTTTTTTTTTGTCTGTCACCATTGTTGTCATGGCATTGACTGCTTCTGTCTTTATCTGTTGCTGTAAGGCCACCTCCATGTGCGCTGCACGCACTCTTGACGGCTCCTTTGATCCCATGATTAGTACATCTGCCATGGATATTCCAGGAACCTGCAGGGTGTTTTGTCTGTTTCACTGAGTGGCATCCTTGTACAAACTGGGAGCAGATTTAATCATCGGCATTTGTTAAGGTGCAAGTCCTTGCAAGTTATTTAAGCCTTGTGTAAAAGGAGTCCACTGACTCGTCAGGAAGCTCTCTGGCGTGGTGTAAAAGGAACCGCTCATTGTTGGGGTTTGCAAGCAGTTCAAAGTGCGCAGTTAGGGCTCATTTCAGGGTCTGATAAATGAACCGTGGACCCTCCTCATTTACAGATTTTCCTAGCTTCTGAATCGTGGCACCCCCTAGATGTAGGAGCATTTAGGGCATGATCTGTCATTTTCCAGCCCTACCGCACAAAGTAGTTCTCCAATCGCTCTACCCACTCCTTCCATCTAGCCGCTTGTGCCGAAGGGGGGACTTTCTGCCACAAATGGTTCTAAAGCTGGGATTGAAGCCATGAGATATTAGTTTTGAATACTCCAGGTGGGAAGACATGTCAATGCTTGCTGCTTAAAAGGGTTTGTCACTGGAACTCACCTGTTTTTCCACGTTACTGGATCATACCATGGACCTTGACGTGGCTGTGTGCTATAGAACTGACTTTTCAACTGTGGTGCGTCCTGGTGTAACGATAGTTAGCCGTGCTTTTTATTGTTTGTTTTTTTTTAATTGGGAGAAATCTCCTTTAGTTTGGGATGTTCCTCTCACGTTTGACCCTTATGGTGGGGGTGCAGTGTATCACGCTTGCCACAGGGCAGCGTGCAGAAGAGGGGACATGCAATTGCGGGAATGTGGGTGAGGCTACCACCCATTTGAGGGCCGTGCGCTGCTGAATGGTGGCGCACCTCAGTCTTCGGTATCCAGACAGTCTGCCTGGGGCACGAGCACTTGTAGTTACACACGGGGGAAGCTGCTGTGTCCCGCTGCCGGGTCTCGCTCGATGCACCTGGTAAGTTGGTCCAGGGCCCACCATAGAAGGAGACAGCGAAAGACTTCGGCAGGGTTGGGGGGGCAGAATGTTGTGGTGAGGATGTGAGCTGATTAATGTTAGGTGTGGTGTGGATTGCCACCACTGTCCTCATCACCAGTTTGGGGTGTGTGTGTGTGTGGCGGGGGAACGCAGCTTTAAGTAAAGCAGGGACCCAGGTCACAGAGCACAGCACACACAGGTTAGTGATTAACTGAAACATGAGGACATTTCCTCAGGCCGTTTTATTCCTTTGTTTACATTGTTAGGCAGATACTGTTGGCACTTGCTGTGAGGGGTATGGACTACAATCACTGACCCACCCCCTGCCACCGAGGCTGTTGGTAAAGTGCAGGGGTCCATCCCAACATAACATTAGCCTGTATTATGTGATGGCGGGTTGTTGTCTCCCATGATCCACAATACAAAAACACTCAAACTGGAATCCGTTGGAGTTGAGCAAATGCCTCTTAAGACTGACACCAATGAATCACCTGTACATTTGCAGTCTACAGCTGTGAAAGTGGAATAGATGTTGGCAAACACGTTCAAACAAACTTAAGGATCAAAAAAGAGGGGGACAGTCACACAATTTTGACTAGAGGCACAATTGTAAAGGCAGTGAATGCTTTACCTTGAAGCACTAGTTGTACTTCAAAAAAATATACCTTTAGTTTTAGGTCACACGTCTAAGATGTTTACTGCGGGGTAAAATACGAAAAGGTTTTTCTTGAGTCATTTTCCTGAACTACTTAATCTGCCCAGCTCCATGGCGGCCTGCCTGATAACTGCACACAATTGTATACCTTGTGTACAAAAATCATGTACTATATTGGCAAGAGACTGCTTCAAGCAGGTAATATCTCAAGAGCTTGTCTTGGATCGATTTTTACAATTCTTATGACACCTTTTAGTGCTTGAACCAGTCACACACAGGTGAAATCTGGACGGAAGAGACTTAATCTGGCAGGAAAAAATATAGGAGATAAACACGAAACCCTACAGTCGAAGTGCATGAGACTTTGCATAACTACACTAAATTTCACCTGGGTCTGCTACTGACATAATCTCATTAACAGAAAACCATGCCTCTTTTAGTACCTCATGCCGCAAATGGCTATTACACATACTGCCGTTTAGGGAGCCACGACCCCATAGTGGTCAGTTGAAGATTGTAATGAGTTGCGTGGGAGAAGCCACACCAATCGAATGTCATAGCCATCCTAATAAAGTGAGAAATGGAAGAGGCTGGACAAGATGCTGTTGGTCTTGGGTTAATAAATAAAAAATAGGGCTGTGCAAAAAACTCTGAGAACCTTGTTGGTTACTGCCTCAAAGTATTCACACTCGCAACAAGTCTCCTTCACTCCTCCAAAACACTATTGAAGACATTTTAAGGCCAGTGAACTTGCTAAAAGATAATCCAAATCATGTAATGATTTTATTACTTCACTATGACACTGAGGCCATCCTTTGTATCAGGGGAGTGGAGGGGCTGCATATCTCGTAGAATATTGTCCTAGTAAATTGCTATTGGGTATTTCCTCCGACCAAGTGTGTCCTCCCTATGTAAAGCCACACTTTCCGCCAGCAACCAATTAAGCATTGAATGCTTCCAGGCAATGGACAATTAGGGTCCTGGGATTTTCATCTACGAGTAATGAGGTATTTAGCTACTATGAAGCCAAAATCGAGGAAGTGGGAGGTCCCCCTGTTCTTCTTGTTTCTACCAAATAAACCCAAGATACGGATTAACCATTTATGTAGGTCTTGACCACTAGTGCAGGCAGTTAACCTTGAAGTAATGCTAGTCCAAAATATATGTAAGCAGGGACAAAACCAAAACATGCAAAGTAAATCAGCATCCACATAAGAGCAGAACAGGCAAGTTGCATCTACTCGGATTGAATTTGTTTGTTGGTGTAAGGTAAGCGCAGTGTATTATGCACATTTGAATGAGCCTAAAGTGGGCATTGCGCTTTACTTGTCTCGGGCCTTCTAGAGCAGCCCACTCCTTTTTGGTGCAAGGGCATAGTAGGTCAATTTCTCAGTTTTGTTGTAGGGTATGAAGCTGTGGGATGGTGTGAGCAAAGCAAAACAAGCATCTGCCCCTGCCTAACACATGTAGGTACTGGTTTGTAAAATTCATAGTTTGTTCCATATTCAGGCTATCTGCTCTATTGGTGTTTGATATTGGGGGAATGCGCCATCTCCATATAGGCCTCCTAGTGTATGAATGGCCACTGTGTGCCATGGTAATAGTTTGTTCATTGTCAAGTGGCCCGAGTTTTTGGTGTACCCAGCAGGACTAGCCCGGGTGTTTAGGGTGTCATGCAATATGTAAACCCCAGCACCAATAATGATGGGGGTAGATGCTTTCGTACATGGGTGGAAAAAATTTGAAACACCCGCCAATGACCAGTTGTGGGACGATGTGGCTGTGTCTGACAAATGCACTCCTGCCATCCACTGAATCTGGGTGGCGAGATAGTACTGCTCAAAATGTGGTGCAGCTAACCCTCCCTTGGCTGTGGGTGCGCAAAGTTTCACCAATGATAGCCTGGATCTTGACGTACCCAAATGAATTTTCGGATCTTCTTTGAATGCACTAAAAGCTCCAGGGATGTACACTGGGAGATTCGTGAAGTAGTACAACAGATGGAGCAATACCACCATCTTTATCAGTGCCATCCTTCCCACCACATTCCAAAAGGTCATCTGTGCTGTTATAGATGTTACCTTAGTGACATTGCCCTCAAACAGGGCTGACATTGTGTGGTAAACCCTTACTCCCATATATCGAAACGTGTGTTGTTGCCAGTCCAATCTTGTCACCCATTGCCAAGTGGGGATCAGGTCCATCTGGTTTAAAGGGAAACAGAAAGGATTTCACCGAATTTACCTGCAGTTCAGAAAGGGTAGCAAACTGGGTTAGGGTAGAAGTGATCGTGTTATGAATGTTGTGCGTATCTTTTATGTAGAGCAACTTATCATTGGCATCTGACATGTATTCCATCCCCTAGTGGAATGCCCTATTTTTCCCCCCATTTGTGTAAGGCTAGCACCTGTGGTGCAGTGGCCAGTAAGAATAAAAGTGGTGACAGAGGGCATTCCTGTCTCGTTCCCCTTTGTATGTTTATGGCAGCTGAAACAAGGGGGCCCCGTCTTGACTCTGATTAGAGGGTCTGAATAGAGCGAATGCATAAGACAAAGGCCCTCATTCCAACCCTGGCGGTCTCTGACCGCCAGGGCGGAGGGCAGCGGAAGCACCGCCAACAGGCTGGCGGTGCTTCCAGGGCTATTCTGACCGCGGCGGTAAAGCCGCGGTCAGAAAAGGGGAACCGGCGGTTTCCCGCCGGTTTTCCCCTGGCCCAGGGAATCCTCCATGGCGGCGCTGCTTGCAGTGCCGCCATGGGGATTCCGACCCCCTTCCCGCCAGCCTGTTTCTGGCGGTAATGGGTGTCGTGGGGCCCCTGCACTGCCCATGCCACTGGCATGGGCAGTGCAGGGGCCCCCTAACAGGGCCCCATACAGATTTTCACTGTCTGCTTTGCAGACAGTGAAAATCGCGACAGGTGCCACTACACCCGTTGCACCCCTGCAACTCCGCCGGCTCCATTCGGAGCCGGCTTCCTTGTTGCAGGGTCTTTCCTGCAGGGCCGGCGGTCGCCCGCCGGCCCAGCGCGAAAGTCAAAATGACCCCCGCGGTCTTTTGACCGCGGAGCGGTCTTTCGACGTGGGAACTTTGGCGGGCGGCGTCTGCCGCCCGCCAAAGTTGGAATGACCCCCAAAGTGTTGGCCGAGACCATATCAAGATAGTGCAGTGAAGAGGTATTCCCATTCCAATGAATTAAAGGCCTTTTCAGAGTCTAAGACTAGGCAGCCAGCCCGAGGCCAGGTAGAGTTCATAACTCTGAAGAAACTCTGCAAATTTAAAGAGGTGTTATGCTTGGGGACAAATCCATGCTGATCTGGGTGCACTAAAGTTCGGGACCATAGGTGCCAGCCGTTCTGTGAGTATTTTTTCTAGGATTTTATTTTCAGTTTTAAGTAACATTAGTGGTCTGTAGGAGCCAACAAGGAGTGGATCCCTACTGGGTTTTGGCAAGGAAAAGACCAGCGCATCCCTTTAGGAAGCGGAGAGGCTGCCAACAGGCAAGGCTGCTTCATACAGTAAGCAAGGAGCCATTTTGGTCACATAGGTCTTTTATAATTCTGCTGCTAATCCATCAGGGCCTGGAGACTTTCCAGTGGCTAGTGCTGCAATTGCATCTTTGATTTCCATCAGCATAATTGGGCCATCTAGATCCATTCTCTGGTCCTTTGTGATGTGGGGTATCTGCAAAGCGTCAAAGAATGAGTTGTAAGCTTTCGGGCTTACATCTTTAGTTGATTGGTAAACCTGAGTATGTGAGTGAAGCCACATGTAATACCATTATGAGCCATTGAGGGGTACGTCAGACGACCATTGGATTTGTATAATGTGGGGGTCATGATCTGAATGCGTGCATCCTATGTAGTCCACTCGAACAATGGAGGGAAGCGATGAGGATGCGCCAATGGATCTACCAAAGCAAACATGTAAGTCATGGGGATGTAGAATAGAATGAGTGCACCCTTGTACCTGGGTTCCAAAATTGTTGTATGCCAACCAACTTTCACTGTTGAAGCCAATCTGTTAACGTTTGAGCATTGAATGATTCGGGAGTGCATGGTAGTTTGGGGAAGGAACAGTCAAGGGTATGGAAAAAGGTGGTTTGGTCTGCGTTTTGGGCCTATATGGAGCCTAAAAGAATGGGGTCTAGTGTCCAGAAGACCCAATACCATGGCATACCAAACCTCTGGGTCTAGGAGCGTGCCCTCAGTCACAAATGGGGTTTCTGACTTGACCCAAATCATTACCCGCATGCATAAGTGGAGTAATTAGTAGCAAATGCCTGTCTGCACCCGCGCCGCTGTAATCTAGCACTTCCCCCTGTATTAGGTGACTTTCATGTAATAGTGCAATGAGTGCGGAGCGCCATTTCAAGTAGACGTAGACGGAGTAGCATTGTGAAGGGGTATGTATGCCACTCACGTTCCATGTAAGTATGTTAAAATGGGTCATGGGTAATACGTTATGTGGTCTTAGGGCCGGGTATATAGCGTGTGGTAGCCAAACTATTGTGGTTTATGGTGTGCTTGCAATAAAATTGTGGTCTGGGTTGAGCCAGGCAAAGTAACAGGTCAATTCGTAAAACATGTGTAATGTTAACATTAAACCTTAAATTCTAGTGGAGCAGATGTACAACTTGTATCCGCTCAAACTATGAAGAGTACGAACTTAATATAAGTTAATTAGTCACAATAGGCACTGATGTGGGAAGAGCTAAACAGCTCCCTGTATAGCTAAGAAGTCATACACAGAGGCATTGACCGATCGGAGCGTAGTCCATTCAGTAAGGTGTGCAACAGCCTTGTGACAGTTATCTAAGTGTGAGCTGTTTTTCTTTACTTCTGACCGAGCCAAGATATACATGCTGAAGAGAGTCTAAAAGGTTCTCTGGAATGCACTTCTTAATCTGAAAAATACATTTATTATAGCTTTTTGCAAGGTTCGTGAAGGAAAGTTTGAATAGTAAAAAGTGTACCTTCAAAATGTGCAACAACAACATAAGACCATGCATAAAGAATCTTCAATCTATAAACAGCAAATATATACATGCAAGGATACAAATACTTATATTGATATATATTCATATGCAATGCAAAACAAATAATTTATAAAAATTCATCACCGTAGGGCCGGTCACCTGCTTCATTTTTCTCATGCCAGCAAGAAGAAGATCCCGTTCAACTGTGAGAAAGATCCTCACCCTCATGGGAAAAATGTCAGGCATTTGACATCCAATCCTGACCAAGGTCTTGGAATCCATCGCTATTGAGCAGGGCCACCTTTTTATAACTTAAACAACCATAGAAAGTGACTTCTAGAAGACCTCCCCCCCCCTCTCGGATGGAAATATTAAAAAATGCTGTCTAGTTTAGGTAAACCTTGAAAGGAATGCGTCGGGAGCTGGCCACCTTCCCAAGGCACGCCTCCCAAAGTCAAACCGTTCTCTTGCCTAAACACTAGCTTATCGTACTGACTGCTTACCTCCTACATATTGTGTACCATTCCTAGCTCTTTGGTGAGAACGAAAACACACAGAAGTAGAAAAACACATTGCAGAACATGTTTGCACGGAAAAATACTTTAAAATACTTTACCGTGGCGGTAAAGCTAAGCTGAACACAAAGTGGAGTCTAGGATGAACCAGTGACCACTAAAGTGACAATAGGCAGCTAAGCCAGGTGCAAAGCGGTGTGACACGACATCAGTGGTCAACATGCAAATAACATTACACAAGCCAATTAGTGTACCCACCACAATGTCCCCTTTTCCTATGAACTAGATAGGAAGCATTTCAATTGCAGTATAGTCACAGTAAAACACAGTGTGCATAATATACATTACATGTGCAGTTGGCATATCAGGTAGCTGTAAGTTCTCAGGAGAGATGCCTAGCCATAACACTTTGATATTTTAGTATTAGATAATGTCATCAGATGTCTGGTGTGTGGCGTCAGGAATCACTGTTGAGTCAGCCTGAGAATGGCAGGTGGTGGTAGTCACAATCATTCATAGACTTGTTTGTGTCCTCTTCTAGGTCCGAGCCCTTGGGATTATCCCTTCGCGCTGCAGCAGTTTGTAGTACTTTTCTCCTCTCCCTTATGACTTGCTCCAAGTTGGCACAGCTTTCAATCGAGAGAAGCATCTCTAAGATAGGGTAATCTCTGAGGTTCAGTTCCAGGTTGCGATGAGTGCCCCAGTATTGAGTGACCTGAGGCCTCTATCCAGTCCCATAGGTCTCCTGGAGAACTAAAGAAAAGCGACTTTCCTTCTGACATCACCCTCAATTGCACTAAAAAAAGGATGGCATTGGATTTTGGGGTTACAGAGCTGCTGTTTGACATCAAGGAAGGAACTACGTTTTCTCTGCCCGGTGATGATGTAGCCTGGAAAGAACACCGTTTTGTAACCACCATGATTTCCTGGAGTTTTCGTGTCTCACAAAGGATTGTCTGTCTTTATAGAGTAGTAAACGGAATATCGGAGGTCTTGTACCCTATCCTGGCAGTGGGCGGATCATTGGCATTCGGTTAGTACACTCCAGCGAGAAGAATTGTGAGTTTCTGATGGAAGCAGGTGCTGCAACCATTGTTCCACACATGCAACTGCATCCTGATCTTCCATTCCCTCCAGTAGCCCCACCACATGTAAAATGATGTGGTGGGAGCAGCCTTCCACATCTTCTATGTGGCGTTTCAGGGTCTCTACGTGCCTTACTGTTGGGCGCAGTGGGGAATCGAGTTCGCATCTATTCAGTTGTAGGTCTACAATGGTCAACTTGGCCGAGTGCACCTTATCCACCAGTTTGCAATGGTCATTCTGCAGCAATTTTAAGTCTGTTGCTACCACATCTATTTTAGTTTCAAACATGTTTCTACATGGGTTTTGCCCAATTAGTCTGGAGTCAGTGCGACTGACAATACCTTTGGCACCATTGAGAGGAGCTGCTTGTGTGTGCCTCTCAGCTTTCTCAGGCACAGTAGCACGAGCAGCCCTTTTAATTCACAGTGCAGGAGACTTGCCAGTCCAGTAAAACAAGTTTTTCATGCAAGGCAGCAGTGCGAGCAAGGCTACTTACAAAGGTGGCCCCTTATCATGGAAGAGACTAGGACAGATGTGTACCACACCAGGTGTAAGTCTGACTTTGAACTCGCTGTAGGGTAGGCCCTTATTATGTACAGTTCCATGATGTTCCCATATTCAGCAGCAGGACCCCATGAGGCAATGGGGTTTACTGTCAAGTGAGGGCTTCAAAGGTCATCAAGGGGCTTCACTGTGTGTACACAACCCCCATCTGAACGCCCCCTTCCGCAGGCTCTGGTTGACCGTGAGAATGGGGGGGTTTATCAGTCTGTTTCACTGCACATGCCACAGAATGTTAGAATGGGTCCCCCAAAGTAATGGGGGTGGGGGAAGAAGCACCTGTCCTGTATTGGCTCGATATACACCATATATTAAATTCAGAAAATTTACCAGTTGCAGTAGTAGTAAGGCTATTGAATCAAGTAGTAGCTGTCTGTAGGTGATTTAAACAATTAGTACTGTGGACAACAATTGCCAGGGCAGCTCCTTTGGGACCTGCACAGCAAGTGCAGGTTGCGTTATAGGCAATTAGTTCACAGGTTATAAATGCTATTATGTGTAAGATACTGGTATGACAAAATGAAATCCTATGCTGTATTGATCATATGACCAACCAACTGGAAGCGGTCTATCCTCACATGACACTCCAAAACAAGCATAAAATTTTGACTGAGCTGTTACCTTGGGATGGTCCACCCATCGGAGTGCAACACGTGGGAAAGTGTTTGTCAGTATTTATATTACCATGCATGGTACACCCTCATTAGCAATGCTACATGATGTTTTGCATCAGGTGCAAAATAGGCCGGGAGATGTAGCCACTCTAGATATAGGTATGAAATTAATGGGAATTTTTGAAACTGGTACCTCAATCATTTTGAGTAACATACAAGGAGAAGCCGCCCCTCTGGCACAGCGCCTACGATGGGGCTTTCTGATCAACATGATGAACTGGAGCTGCCAAAAATGTATTTAGAATTATACACATCTGTTGGCCGTGATACCTAAGGATCATGAGCCTTTAAAACACATCTTAAAATTAAGACTGAGGGTTCCCGCAAGGTAAAAGATGTGCCAGAAAGTTTTTAAAAAAAAAGATGCAAAAACTGAGACAGAAAACAAGGATTGGCTCTCCATCACCACAGGAGTTTAGCAAGGGGTAGTTATAACCTAAGGGACTATAACAAAATTAAAAAGCAAGATCAGTATCAGTATATTGATAGCTGTTCTTCCTGTTCTTTTCAGGGCTCTGAGCTCTGACAGTAAAAGGGTTGAGAGAAGCGGGTAGTCTGAGGACAGCAGAAAAGCAGAGTATGTTAAGCAGGAAAGTGTATCAGGCTGTGAAGTTGAGATGGGATTAGTGTATAAAAAGAAAAAAGTCCTGACTCCAAGACTCATTTTAAAATGATAAAAGGTGGCTGAACTGACTCAAAAAAAATACCCTGGAAATTACGCTTCTGTGGAATGAGAGTTGGGTAATGTCACTTCTGCTGTGCTATTGTGAAGTGCTAATAGTTCACCAGCCTCTCCAAAGGTTTCTGGTAGAGAACCTACTTGAAGAATATTTATAGGTTGAAACACCAGATGGACACGTAAACCCTCCAGAAAGGGTTTGCAATATAAAAATACATAATAAAGGGGCATACAACACAAAATAAAAGCAACAATCTGGCCCTGCTTATCTAATGTTTATAGTATTCTTGAAGAATATCACTGGCCTCCAGTCTTCATATGGGATGCACCCGAACATGCAAGACTTTTCCTCCTTTGTACCTGATGGCCTTGGGTAAAACGGTTAGTGAGTAGACATTAAAACAGGCTCCAACTTTGAATGGAAACCAAGCAGGATGGGAAAGCCACAGGCTCAATATTCTATGCCAGAAGAAAAATGTGACATAATTACCATTTCAGTTCAGGTATTATATCAAGGCATTATAGTGCCCTGTAGTTCTACAATGAAGACCATTTTTCCAGTTTTAAAATATGAAGGATCATATAAGAATCCTTTTAGATTGTAGAAATTTGAACTTGCTAACCTGTATGGTACACTTTACAAAATGCTCAAATGACTGGTCTAATGATGAACTAAGTGTAGAAAAAATACAACACAAGAATATTTCCAATGGAGTTATAACCACATTATAGCACCAGAAAGTCTGTATCCATCTGCTTTTTTGTTCAGTGGAAATCAGCTGTATGAGATTGCAAATTTACCATACATGAGTACAAGATCATGTACTGCATTGGTGGATCTGTGATGCCTGCGGTACTATACAAATACTCCACGACTTGTGCTGCGATACGTGGAATCTTTTAAAGTGACTACATCAAGCCTTTACATGTACACAGTAAAGGTCTAGGTGATTTTATTGGTCTGTGACCAGAAATACATGCTCTGTTGCTTGATCCACCATTTCCTTTACTAATATTATTGGATTCAGCCTTTTGTACTCAAGGTTACAAAGGTAGATTTACTGCACTGGCTCTTCAATCTGTTCACTGACTCAAAAGGTAACTCCATAAAAAAATACGAAACTCTGGAAAAAGGTGGCTGTCCTTCAGGGTAGGTTTTCTTTGGTTCATTTGGAACACACCTTGGCACAAAAAGGTGGAGGGATTGCACATTTGGCTGCAAGAACAGCAGTATAAACCTTTAAGGTAGTTGCAGTAGCCAAATCTCAAAGCAAGACTGACACTGATATTTTGGCAGAAATACAAGCAACATTAAAAGATAAGTCTCCTGGAGCCTTTCCTTATAAATACTCCTAAACCCTCAATTCAGATAACGCTCTGATGGTTTCCATAGCCTGAGTTTGGAGATAACTATGTTCCTAATGAGTGAGCTAGATTGGACATAATTAAGGCGGCTCATGAGGGCTTGTCATCTGCTCATGGTGGCATAAATGCTTCTGTATCACTACTACTGAAACAATATTGGTGGCCTGATTTACCAGAAAAGACTAATAAATAGGTGCAGTAATGTAGTAATTGGCACTAGCCAAAACACGTTGCACTCTTCCTACAGGAGCCGACTCCCCTTAATATCTCAAATCATCCATTTGGAATAATTTTTCTTGACGATATTAGACCAATTACAGTAATAAACCAATGTAGGTTTATATTGGTTGCTATTGATTCATGCTCCAGATTCCCATGGGTTTGGTCCCGAAAATGCTGATACTAAAGTGGTCATAAGACTGTACAGTAGTATTTCATACATTTAATTAAGCCAAAATCCCTGCATTCACCGTTAAGGTATTCAGAGATGCTACATATCCCCTGGGAGTACACTGAAGTATACAAAAAGATGATGGATGGGAATGCTTGAATTAACCTCATCCACTGGCAATTTCTGTGGGAGGAAAACGGTTACTATACTTGCATCCTTTCCACCCAGAATCAAACACATTGTAGAGAGACACGATTGTGTGCAAATCCTGACCGGTAGGGTGTGGAATAAAAGACTGAGTTGGCTGCATACCTGTATAGAGTTCAGAGAGCACTAAATAATTTGCCTAGAGGTGTATTAGGTGGCCCATACCACATGATCTTTGGAGTATCTATATGAGATGTCCTTTGGAGTATCTCTGTATTTGCCTGATCATAATATTCTTTGAAAGGTGGCAGAAATGAAAATGTTGGTCTTGAACACTCACATCACTTGCAGAATGTCCTTGCAGGAGAGAGAATGTCTTCTCCCTGCTCTGAAAGAACTACCCATAGAAGAGTACAGCTGTGCTGAGATCTTGAGTCTCATTCTAGGGACTATAGAGTCTGATACATCTTCTGCTTTACAAGTGCCAGATTCCATGGTGGAACTCGATAATGCATTTTCAAGAACTACAATAGTTGAAACTACTGCCATACTTTACTATCAACATGCCCCATGAATGCTCAACTTAGCTGATGGCTTATTTTCATCAGGTTTTGAGATAGACATTCTATCCCACCGTGGCCCTAGAATACTGTAAAGTTTTTCCTTCTGGTGTGAATTTTATGCTGATTACAATTTTGCTATTGGTAAATGGACATTGTATTCCTGGTAAAACTGTTTCCTGTGGTTCAGAAATTGTAACCAGATTCTTCTCATGGAACACGTCTGAATAATCATGCTGTGCACATCACTGTGTATCCCCTGCTGCACGATACAGTTTGCTAAAAGGTCCCCTATGGGACCCACTGAAATATTACAGTTGTTTTACATTTTGAAAGCATCACTAGATGTAATAATTCCTGGTTTATTTTCAGAGCATTTGTAGATTTAAACAAATGAATAATTTGCATCTGTATGCTACATTTGATAATGAAGATCCTTATTTGAATACTGACAATCTCAAAGAAATGTATTGTCATTCCTTTGGTCATCACTACATTAAGAGAACCAGCAGTCCCCATGAAATACACAATTGTACACACACAGCACTGCAGGGTCAGCCCATAATTAGTCCTAAAATTATCAAACGAAAAATGCCCTTCTTTTAGCAAGGCTGATAGGTCCAACCTGTCCACTTCTTGTTATTTACAAGAACCAGAGAAACTGCAAAAGAACTTGATTACCAATCATAAACTTGTGAATTCTGTACAAGCCCATGAAAACCTTCCTATACAAGGCTTTGAGTATTCGAAAGAAAACCATTAATGAAAAAAGTATTTAGGGAACAACATTTTCAACACAATTCAAAGTATAAAGGCCTCATAATAACTAGAATATGCTGAAAAATGATTTTCTAGAATAAACGTTCAGCAGAAGACCTGCTTGGGATTTTGGTCTATTGGGAATTTGAAAATACCCTATGTTCCAAAACTTAATTCAACACAGGGCTAGCAATGAGAAAGGAATGTTACAGATAAACTGAATGGGATGATACAGAAAGGTACCTATAATTTGACTGATATATTAAATACATGCACTTGACTGTTCCCACCTAAAGTGTAGGTATGCTTTATTAAAGTGTCAACTATGGATAGAGGCTGTGAAGGAGCACCTGTTCACAATTAGTGAAAAAAATGGCTGTTAATGATTTTGTCCTAGGCTCTCATCTCAATAAGTTTTGTGGTCTGATACACCTTTTTATAAAGAAGTGCAGACTCCCTCCGGGTAGCTGCAGAACAAACTATAGAACTTGTTAGAAAAATAATGCAAACCACATTTAAAAGTTATTGAAAATGGCTTTTAAGCACACATACAATATCCAATAACTAAGATAAATAGCTCTTAATCTCTTAGAAGATGACTTGCCTTCTACAATATGGGAATGCCTAGATATGAACGATTCTACAGCTAAATTGGATGCTATAGGCCTTAAAATCTGGAAAAATGCGATGACCGTTCATAAATGACATTTCAAGCCCTAAGATTTGACTGTCATCCAAAAACAATGGCTATGAAAAGAAGCCACATACACACATTTAAGTATTGATGAACCATGCAGTTGCCCTTTTTCTGTGGCAGAAGGTTCCCCCCCCCCCCCAATATCATGTGCCGCTTACATGGATTACAATGATCTCCTTTTCTTTTACCTCTTCCAGTTCCATGATTGACAGCAATATAGGTCTTTGGGATGGTATGAAACCATATACACTTTTCTTCATGCATAGGAGTTTCCATTTACATTTTTTTGTTACACTAAAGACAATCCCACTTTCATAAACATAGCTGGATGTACTAATCTTTTAGGTCATTCAGTCAAATTCCATTACTCTGTACAGAGCTTGTAACCCTCTAATGCCATGTTTGAATTGTACGTTATTGACCACATCTGTTCCATTCATCCCTTTCTGTCATATACCTCTAAGTAATGGTTCTTGTCTTATAAGGTCTGAGACATTCTGGGGGCATGGCCGATGTGTGCTCCTGCGAGTAAAATACTCCTTGTCCAAAGATGGACTTGGTTAATATGTGATTGGATAAATTAAACAAACATTTTGCAATATTAATGCAGAAAGAGGTGTCTGTAACCTCAGTGGCAGAAACTGCTGCCTTACAAACAGCTCCCTCGGTGTCAGATTCAAAAACTCCTGCAAACTCAGTTACCAACTCATGTTGCTGCTCTCCTACATGCCATCCTTCATTCAGTGAACACAACAGCCATAACATACTTTTTTCAAAACTGTTGGATGTTTGAACCCTCCAGTGAATAAGTAAAGGCAAGTACAATCAACAACATGAGTCACAGCTATTCCTCTGAGAAGCAGAGTTGAGAATTATGGCATTCTGTCTTGGATCAGAATGGCTAAAGATCCTAAGAGAGCCTTTGACTCTGTTTCACAAGCTAAGTGCTCCAAACGTGAGACCAGTCTTTTGATGCGTAAACTGCTCTCACACAGCTAACCTGGATATTCTGTGGGAAATGTCGCTTGTGGCATACTTAGAGGACACTAAGATTACCCAAGCCTGTTGCCAAGCACTGCAGTACTGAAATACACCAGGTATTATAAGCCATCTCTTCCACTGATTTACACTCAGCTGACAACTTCAAAATCTGAGCCACCTGCAGTGACCAGAATTTATTCAAGAGAAATATTGCAATTTTTGGATTTTCCGAATGTTGATGATGCTTTTTTCAGTATGTTAAATGTGTGTGCCCGTATATGTATGTGTGTGTGTATATGTATATATGTGTATGTATATATGTATATGTGTATGTATATGTATATGTGTATGTATATATATATGTATGTATATATGTATGTGCATGTATGTATATATGTGTGTATGTATATGTGTATGTATATATATATATATGTTATATGAGGTGTGCACTATCTGCTGATGCAGGATAGAAAGGCAGACCAATCCTTCCAAGTAAATCACAACAAAAAAAAGGAATTTTTTTACTTGCTTTTCTCTTTGGCACCGTTTGACGAATCTTCACAGAATGTCCCAAAAAAGTGTGCCCAAGAATATTGTTGTGCATGGGAAGTTTCAGGATGATCTGTCAATCAGGGGCTGAGAAAAAGGGGTGGGGAGGTGTAAAATGTTTTTTAAAAAGCGCATTTCCTATGTAAAGTCACATAGGGGTTTTAAATAAGACTACATCCTGAACCGATGGACAGAATTACACCAAAATGGGCAGAAAGATAGCTTTCAGAACGCAGATTATGCTTTGTTTTTATTTGGTATTGATGCATGCAGTAGAGTACCTGAAATCAAAAGAAAAACAAAATTGTTTATCTAGAGGCGCGAAGGCTTCACAAATCCGCCTCATCTTGTGCAGAGATCTGATTGGCTGCCAACACTTCAAGCAGGAAGTGTTGCCAACCATTTTGAGACTCTAATTCTGCTGAGTCTGAAAAAAAAATTTAAAAAAGAAAATGGGGTAGAGCACTGTTACCTTGACCCCCTAGCCTCGGTCCAGGTATCCCCAGGGCTAAAAAGCTTTTTTTTTTTTTTTTCTTTTCCCACATTGAAAATCGTGAATATATTTCACTGTGGATTTAATTTATAAAAAAAAAAAAAAAGCAAGCACGGTTTCCCGTGCTTGCTATTCATTTTGCTCCTGGGTGGGCCAGGTCCCAGGGCATTCACAAAATATAGGAGGGGGGGCATAGAGGTCCGCCTCCTAGGGCTTATCAAAGCACCAGAGACTGCCACTTTCCCAGAGCAAAACATATAATGTATGCATGGAGGACTGTGCTGTCCACCGCTCCCGGAGGACCACCACTTTCCGGGAGCAATATATCTAATGTATGCAAAGCCTGTGACTCTAGTGAAGTTGTCCCTAGAGATCGAATCAGATTCTACTAAACATATGTTACTTATAATGCCCAAAACTAACGTGGTGAAATGTTGATACGATCCATCACGTGCTCCTGATAAAATGCAAAGCTTCCACAACTAGATTTAAGGCCTTGATGGGGCATTGGCTTGCTCACTCGAACCCTTGCATTTGATAAAATCCAGGTAGTGGCTTTCCAAGATGTTGCGTGACAAACTGAAGCTTGCATGCACTATAAGAAAATGTCTGCACAGTTGGATTAAACTTTTTTTAACCTACAAATTGAGATGAGATATACAATATCATAATACAGATTGAGCAAGGAAAATTATGTTTGGAATGAATATTGCTTACTGGTTAGAACGGCCATAGTGGGGTTTTGCTGTGGAAATTATCCTGCAAATACTGTCCTATAACATCGATCATGGCCTGACATTCTAAAAATCAAAGAATTCTGTGCTAAAGAGTATGAAGTGAAGAGTAGAATATGTTGATGATCTTGTTTTCTGTAGAAGCAAGACAGTGTTTTCTGATTATTTGCACTATAAATCGCATACAATGCTTCCTGCCTTATAGGGGGTTCACTTAAACAAATTGACCTTTCTCATTACCATGTGGTATGCAAGATTTGTTTTTCATTTTAACAATAGCTTTCGGTCTTTATATAACAAACCTTCCTTAAATGCATGTATTTGTTAATGCAGAGAGACCCTTCAAGAGCTAGCACAGACTGCCTCAGAGCTATTGCCTAGAGGTGAACGTTCACTCATACTGATACAAAATTGTTGGACTTTTGCTTATGCAGGGTCATCCCCAGACTTTTTTGCCTCCTGCCTCCTATATTTTTCTGACATGTTGCTGTTGGCTTTTCAACTCTGAGCACTTTACCACTGCTAACCAGTGCTAAAGTGCATATGCTCTCCTGTTTAAATTGTATGTAAGTGGTTTATCCATGATTGGCATATTTGATTTACTAGTAAGTCCCTAGTAAGGTGCACTAGAGGTGCCAGGGCCTGTAAATCAAATGCTACTAGTGGGCCTGCAGCACTGGTTGTGCCACCCACATAAGTAGCTCTGTAATCATGTCTCAGACCTGCCACTGCAGTGTCTGTATGTGTATTTTTACACTGTAAATTCGACTTGACAAGTGTACCCACTTGCCAGGCCTAAACCTTCCCTTTCCTTACATGTAAGGCACCCCTAAGGTATGCCCTAGGTAGCCCCAAGGGCAGGGTGCAGTGTATGGATAAGGTAGGACATATAGTAATGTGGTTTATATGTCCTGACAGTGAAATACTGCCAATTTCGTTTTCACTGTTGCAAGGTCTGTCTCTCTCTCATAGGATAATATGGGGGCTACCTTTAAATATGATTAAAGTGTAGATTCCCCTAGAGAGTAGATGGACATGTGGAGTTTGGGATCCCTGAACTCACAATTTAAAAATACATCTTTTAGTAAAGTTGATTTTAAGATTGTGAGGTTGGAAATGCCACTTTTAGAAAGTGAGCATTTTCTTGCTTAAACCATTCTGTGACTCTGCCTTGTTTGTGGATTCCCTGTCTGGGTCAGTTTGACAGTTGGGTTGTTTTTCACCTCACACCAGACAGTGACACAAAGGGAGCTGGGGTGTGATCTGCATTTCCTGATTAGCCATCTCTGCTAGGAGGGAGGGGTGGAGTGGTCACTCTCATCTGAAAGGACTGTGCCTGCCTCTGACAATGCTGTCTCCAGCCCCCTGGTGTGTGTCTGAGGCCTTGCCTGGGCAAGGCAGGATTTCACAAGAAGGTGTGAGTCCCCTTTGAAGAAAGGTGACTTCAAAGACTAAAATGGGTATAAGAAGGGCACCCAAACTTACAAACTTTAGAAACACTTCTGGAATCAAGGGGAACCTCTGCCTGGAGAAGAGCTGATCGCTGAGGAACAAGTGCTGCCCTGCCTGTGACTGTGCTTTGTGGAGCTTTCCTGCAGTGCTGCTTCTGCCAGAGTAAGAGGGCAAAGACTGGACTTTGTGTGCCTTCCATCTTGAAGAAGAAATCTCCAAGGGCTTGATGTAGAGCTTGCCTCCTGTTGTTGAAGTCTCAGGGATAGCAAAGACTTCTTCCTGCCAGCACCTGGAGTCTCTGGAGAGACCCCTACTCTGCTCTGTGGTGCCCTTCCAGTTCCTGGGACCCTGAAAGGAGAGGCTGGCAGCCCAAGGACAAAAATACACGCACCGAGCGCCGTGCGGAGAAAAGATCGACGCGAATCCGATCGCGGCTGAGAAAACGACGCGACGCCGGCTCCGCAGCTGAGAAACGACGCCGCAGGAAACGCGACCGGAGAATCGACGCCCGGAGCAGGAGAAACGACGCGCAGCATCGCTGACGAAGGCTGAGAGATCGCAACCTGCGCCGCGGGACTTTCGGACCGTCGCGTGGCTGGCTGTTTCGACGCGCGTCGCCGTGCCGAGTTGTTTTCGACGCATATAACCGTGCAGGGTTATTTTTGACGCGCACCGCCCGTGCGGGGTTATTTTTGACGCAAACCAGGTACATTTACACGCTAGCAGCGCTAGTGTGTTGTTACAACTACCTAAAGACTCTTTTTATTTTAAACCTTTTAAAAATCATAACTTGACTTGTGTATGTTGGATTTTTGTCGTTTTGGTCTTGTTTGGTCTAGATAAATATTTCCTATTTTTCTAAACTGGTGTTGTGTCATTTTGTAGTGTTTTCATTAAGTTACTGTGTGTGTTGGTACAAATACTTTACGCCCAGCACTCTGAGGTTAAGCCTACTGCTCTGCCAAGCTACCAAGGGGGTAAGCAGGGGTTAGCTGAGGGTGATTCTCTTTTATCCTAACTAGAGTGAGGGTCCTTGCTTGAACAGGGGGTAACCTGACTGTCAACCAAAGACCCCATTTCTAACATTGGTGACCAGCGGTCGGGATTTGGACTTGTATTTGTACTTGACATACAGTAATTAAGTGTACACTACTGTTTTGATCTCAGACCACTACGTGACCACATACTACTTGTCTTGTGATTCTGCTTTTTGTTCTCTGATGTCCTCCTGGAAGTATTGATAATATTTTTGGACTTTGTTTTTTGGTTGTGAAGCCTTTGCAGAAATGGAAGTCAATTTCTGGCACCTATCTATGTATAAAAAGTGGCAGCTTAAAGCATTCTGCATGGAAAGGGGACTGGCTGTGAACAAGGAATCCAGAAGGGAGGATCTTGAGTCAGCCCTGTTTCAGGATGAATTGAAACGTTGTCAGGCAACACCACCAAATGAGTCTGAGGAGGATAACTACTCTGAGGAGGAGGATTACTCGAAAGAGGAGGGCAGTGGCCCTGAGGAGGGAACAGAAAGAGATGATAGGCTCCTAGCTCGAATCCGGAGTCTGGAAGAGTTTAAGAGGGCCGAGGAGAAGAGAGCCTTAGCCCTGGCAGAAAGGAGGAGGGACTTAGAGATTAAAAAAATGATTTATGCTTACGAGCTTAAATTGAAAGAGCTGGAAGTCATGAGGGCTGAGTCCAGCTGGAATGGTGGCAGCAACAATTGTATATCCAGTGATGCTGCAGAAGTACACATGCCCAGAGAGGTGGTGCCCTACTTGAAGGAGGGAGTTAACACACGCCAGGAGGTTCAGGGGTATGAGGTAGCTCCAGTGATGCACAGGGTCCCTGAGGTGGATTGGGGAACTGGCATGGGGAGTCATATTCCTACTGGTGGGAGGGACACTCTACTGACTCTAGTTGAGAGTGACAGGGAGAGGGGTTCCCCCCAGGTAGAAGTCCTGGTTATGGAGTGTGAAGACATCCCAGAAGAGTGTGGGTTGAGTGTCAGGGACAGTCAGGTACTGTCTCACCAGTCTCAGGAGGGTGATGTGGGGTGCTTTTTCAAAGCAGAGTCACTGGATGGTTGGGTGAAGGGTACTTTGGTTAATTCATGTGAGGGGCTGAGTGATGTAATTGCTGGAGAGCATATGTCTAGTCCTTATTTTCCAGAGCTATGCCAACACCAGGTGGAGTGTGAGTTCTCTGACCCCAGGGAGCTTACAATGGAGGCAGACTTCTGGGTGAGTACCAGAGAGTCTGAAGAGGCATTCGGGGGTGCTCCTGAGAGGAGTGGTCTAGGTAGTTCCCAACCAGGTGAGGTAGGGAAGGATTGTAGTGTCCCAGGTAGGTCCCAGTGTAGTGGGATGGGTGAGGGACCCCATGTCCAGTCTCAGAGGAGAGGGAATGGGGATGGGTTGAGGCCCAAGGTGCCCGAGATCCGGTCCCAGGTCCTGGAGGGTTCCCTGCGGGAACCCCAGGAGGGGAGCCTAGCCTGTACCATAGGGCCATCTGTTGAGGGAGACCCCACAGTGTCAGGAGAACTTGGGGGGGCGGCTGTAGCCAGCGTCCCACCAGTTCTGGTGTCTGGCAGTACCACTCCTAGTGAGGGGTTGCAGAAGTCCAGACAGAGGGTTGAGAGGGGGTTGCGGACCCCAGTGGAGAACCTGGAGGGTCAGGGGTCAGCTCTGAGAGCAGAGCCCCCCAGGAATGACCTTGGTGAGACCATTTCTGGGCTGGGGGGAATCCAGACTCTGTCAGATGGGCAGAGGTCAGGAGACCTGCGCCAGCCAGACTCTTGTATGGCCCTTGGGGAAAGTGTTTCCCTTGTGGGGGGTAGGTGTGCCCCCCAGGAAGTCCTGGTGCGCCAGGCAATGATTCAACCGCAGGATGGTGACTCTGGGTTGGATGATCAGGTTCAGGGGGTAAACTCTGACCTGATGGGGGGTAAATGTGCTCCCAAGGAAGTCCTGGTGTGCCAGGCAGTGGTTCAACCGCAGGGTAGTGACTCTGGGTTGGATTGCCAGATTCAGGGGGTAAGCTCTGATCTGGTAGGGGGTAGGTGTGCTCCCCTGGAAGTCCTGGTGTGCCAGGCAATGGTTCAACCGCAGGGTGGTGACTCTGGGTCGAATGATCAGGTTCAGGGGGTAAACTCTGACCTGATGGGGGGTAAATGTGCTCCCAAGGAAGTCCTGGTGTGCCAGGCAGTGGTTCAACCGCAGGGTGGTGACCCTGGGTTGGATGACCAGGTTCAGAGGGTAAACTCTGACCTGGTAGGGGGTAGGTATGCCCCCCAGGAAGTCCTGGGTTGCCAGGCAGTGATCCAGTCTGTGGGTACAGACCCTGGATTGGGAGGCCAGGTTAAGGGTGTCCCCCCTGACCTTGAGGAAGGGGCTACTGCTAACAGTACCCCTACCATGTTGTCTTCTGGGGGGGCCGCTCCTAGTTGGGTGGTTCAGGACCCCAGAAGAGAGGGCAGGGGGAGGGATGCCTCACCCCTGGCCCTGGTCCAACCTGAAGGTACAGACCCCAGGTTGGAGGATCAGTTGCAGGTTAACATCCCTGCACTGATGGAAGAATTGTGCAGGACTGCTTCTACAAGCACCCTGACAGTTTTGGACTCTGGGGGTGCCGCTTCTGCAGGGAGGGTACAGAGCCCCAGAGGGGAGGACCAGGGTCAGGTTGTCATCCCTGACCTGGTGGAAGAGAGAGTGGTCAAAGGGTGCCAGGCACCTGGGGCTACCGCCCCCCACTCTCCACAGTCACAGTGGTTAGAGAGGCCTGAGGTCGGGCTCTCATCCCTGACAGTTGTCTGGGGCCACTGTGGCTTGCTGTCCTGGTGGACAGAGTTGCCCCTGGGGGGGGGAGGACGAGAGTCACACCCCGGGGGTGGAGTGGGCAACACCACTGTGTTGGCCCTGGTGGTACTATCTGCCCATTGCAATACATCTGTGAGCAAAGTAAAGTTAGGTGTTGCACAGATGGTGTCTGTAGATGTGGAGAAGGGTTCCCCATGGGTTAGCTTAGTGGGCCCTGAGAGTATGGACAGAGGGATCCAACTGGAGTCAGGAAGGCGTAGAACGGGAACATGCCCCTGCTGTTGTGGGCCTGGGTCCCTGTTCTATCGCCCCAATCAGGGAAGTACATCAAGGTATTGATTGTTCTCCCCTGGCTTTAGGCTGGTAGGGGGTCGTGTTGGACTTTTGCTTATGCAGGGTCATCCCCAGACTTTTTTGCCTCCTGCCTCCTATATTTTTCTAACATGTTGCTGTTGGCTTTTCAACTCTGAGCACTTTACCACTGCTAACCAGTGCTAAAGTGCATATGCTCTCCTGTTTAAATTGTATGTAAGTGGTTTATCCATGATTGGCATATTTGATTTACTAGTAAGTCCCTAGTAAGGTGCACTAGAGGTGCCAGGGCCTGTAAATCAAATGCTACTAGTGGGCCTGCAGCACTGGTTGTGCCACCCACATAAGTAGCTCTGTAATCATGTCTCAGACCTGCCACTGCAGTGTCTGTATGTGTATTTTTACACTGTAAATTCGACTTGACAAGTGTACCCACTTGCCAGGCCTAAACCTTCCCTTTCCTTACATGTAAGGCACCCCTAAGGTATGCCCTAGGTAGCCCCAAGGGCAGGGTGCAGTGTATGGATAAGGTAGGACATATAGTAATGTGGTTTATATGTCCTGACAGTGAAATACTGCCAATTTCGTTTTCACTGTTGCAAGGTCTGTCTCTCTCTCATAGGATAATATGGGGGCTACCTTTAAATATGATTAAAGTGTAGATTCCCCTAGAGAGTAGATGGACATGTGGAGTTTGGGATCCCTGAACTCACAATTTAAAAATACATCTTTTAGTAAAGTTGATTTTAAGATTGTGAGGTTGGAAATGCCACTTTTAGAAAGTGAGCATTTTCTTGCTTAAACCATTCTGTGACTCTGCCTTGTTTGTGGATTCCCTGTCTGGGTCAGTTTGACAGTTGGGTTGTTTTTCACCTCACACCAGACAGTGACACAAAGGGAGCTGGGGTGTGATCTGCATTTCCTGATTAGCCATCTCTGCTAGGAGGGAGGGGTGGAGTGGTCACTCTCATCTGAAAGGACTGTGCCTGCCTCTGACAATGCTGTCTCCAGCCCCCTGGTGTGTGTCTGAGGCCTTGCCTGGGCAAGGCAGGATTTCACAAGAAGGTGTGAGTCCCCTTTGAAGAAAGGTGACTTCAAAGACTAAAATGGGTATAAGAAGGGCACCCAAACTTACAAACTTTAGAAACACTTCTGGAATCAAGGGGAACCTCTGCCTGGAGAAGAGCTGATCGCTGAGGAACAAGTGCTGCCCTGCCTGTGACTGTGCTTTGTGGAGCTTTCCTGCAGTGCTGCTTCTGCCAGAGTAAGAGGGCAAAGACTGGACTTTGTGTGCCTTCCATCTTGAAGAAGAAATCTCCAAGGGCTTGATGTAGAGTCTGCCTCCTGTTGTTGAAGTCTCAGGGATAGCAAAGACTTCTTCCTGCCAGCACCTGGAGTCTCTGGAGAGACCCCTACTCTGCTCTGTGGTGCCCTTCCAGTTCCTGGGACCCTGAAAGGAGAGGCTGGCAGCCCAAGGACAAAAATACACGCACCGAGCGCCGTGCGGAGAAAAGATCGACGCGAATCCGATCGCGGCTGAGAAAACGACGCGACGCCGGCTCCGCAGCTGAGAAACGACGCCGCAGGAAACGCGACCGGAGAATCGACGCCCGGAGCAGGAGAAACGACGCGCAGCATCGCTGACGAAGGCTGAGAGATCGCAACCTGCGCCGCGGGACTTTCGGACCGTCGCGTGGCTGGCTGTTTCGACGCGCGTCGCCGTGCCGAGTTGTTTTCGACGCATATAACCGTGCAGGGTTATTTTTGACGCGCACCGCCCGTGCGGGGTTATTTTTGACGCAAACCAGGTACATTTACACGCTAGCAGCGCTAGTGTGTTGTTACAACTACCTAAAGACTCTTTTTATTTTAAACCTTTTAAAAATCATAACTTGACTTGTGTATGTTGGATTTTTGTCGTTTTGGTCTTGTTTGGTCTAGATAAATATTTCCTATTTTTCTAAACTGGTGTTGTGTCATTTTGTAGTGTTTTCATTAAGTTACTGTGTGTGTTGGTACAAATACTTTACGCCCAGCACTCTGAGGTTAAGCCTACTGCTCTGCCAAGCTACCAAGGGGGTAAGCAGGGGTTAGCTGAGGGTGATTCTCTTTTATCCTAACTAGAGTGAGGGTCCTTGCTTGAACAGGGGGTAACCTGACTGTCAACCAAAGACCCCATTTCTAACAAAAATTATTAGGTGACTCAGAAAAAGCTACCTACAAAGGCCAGCATCTACAAAGACTTACTCACTGATTGCTCTAGTATTCCAAAATGTGCACTGAACCCATGTCAGCCGGAAAACTCGAATATTCAGTTGACTTTACTTGGCAATTCTTACAGAAGCTAAAAGTAATATTTTGTATAATGTGTAGGCTTCCTTCAGAGTCTGCCTCTCAATGAAACTCAAAATCACACATTCATCTGTTTGAAAAAAACAGGGTTATTGCTAAGTTCATTACTTCTAATGCAGAGTGTCTGTTTCTAAAAGGTGGGTCAATTAGAGGCTCTAAAAATAATAGCTTCTAAGTTCAGCAGTCCTGATGTTGTCAATCTTGCTCAGAGCTGTGTGCTTGTTAACATGTAGAATCACTCTGAGTCACTCCTGAAAACACCACCACAAAATCAAGCTGAGCTGTTATGACTGCACAGAATAATTCACCCAGAGTTTTGTTTCGGAGGCCTTCTCTTGAATACTTGATAGACACATTTAGTCATTTGCTCTCGATAATACCAGGAGCCGTAAGCTCAGTTTTTCACTTATTGACTCCGTGAGCATGACTTGGTTGAAAGAACAGGAATGGAATTAAATTACTATTTTGTTATATATTCATGTGGGTTATTTTAGTCCACTGTAGAATTAGTTGGGCTTCTGTGTCAGATGATGACTTGCACAGCACATCTTGGGAGTATTGATATTGAAGCTGTGATAGGCATGACTGGCCTATTTTTTTTAGGGTTACAGTGTGTGTCCTTCACATAATCCCAGAAAGTCTGCAGTGTTGGGTTTGGGGAGTTTAACAAGCATATAGAATTTAGGAAAACTGAATGCTAGACACCTCTTCTGTGACTTTAATGGAAATAATCATACTGTCCAGCAACTACACAGGTCTACACATGATGAACTGTTAAAGATCAACTTTACATTGGCCACTACGATGAGATGGCAGAATAATGTTTCATAAATTTCTATAAATCCAGCTTTCGGTGCCCAATCCTGAGGTGCGATCATCAATAGATTGTTCTAAATATAGGGCATATTTGTAGTGATCTCTTTTTAACTGCACTATACAGCAGGTTTGCAGATGTTTGGCACTTCTCTATTACTCAAACGGAGGTTGACTTTTACTTACGCTGATATTTTTTTTTTCTCTGCAACTATCTGATATTGTGATAGTCTGCTCCTTCCTTGAGTTGAATTAATCAACGGTTGATAATTCTGTGTTGTGGGGAAAATCTAATGCCATGACCAAGAGGCTGTGCACTCACTCGAGTCTCATTGTCAGAATTCTGAGCTACCTTGAACTACTCCCAATAACTGGTCTGTAGTCAGTGATGCTTCGCTCCTGCATGTTGTTGAAACTCTGCACACACTCAAGCAACTCATGGTAGTGGGGTTCCCCATCTCGGGGTTATACTCTCGTGCTCTTGTGGACGCATCTTGGTAAATCTCTTTGCACTCCACTTGGTTATTCATTCAATGTCTCATATAGCAAGAAGGTTTCGCATTGAGCTATCAGTCATCATTGAAGACAGGTTCCTCACTTGGTTAGGCGTTGTGACAATGTATACATGGTTCCTATCTATTAAAGAAAGACTACACTGCAAACGTAAAGGTTGTATGTAGTATTTGACCCTACAGCGGAACACAAAGATAATTTCTCTGAATAAATCGTTCATGGAACTGAATGTAGGATGGTCTAAAGAAATAACATTTATTTTTTGCTGGTTCTAGGGTGCACGTTCAAGAGCAGAGGTAGAAAGTTTGAGGAAATTCAAGTGTTACACTGAAGACTGGAGGAGCTGAATGAGAGATCTCAAGTGTCTTATCTGGCCCGGTTGTTAATTTACTTTTTGACTTGTATAACTTTATCAGTTCCAAATATGTTATTTTTGTTTTTATAGTTCGATTATTTTCTTGGTTTTAGTTAGTTGTACTGAATCTAATATTACCTAGTATATTACTTTCACAATCCAGATGAAAAGCTATATGGTTAAAATGCACTGTATTATCTGTGGTGTAGTGACTCTGTGATGCAGAATGTCACAACGCCACCTTTTTTCTCACAGCGCCAGAGGAGCCGGTCAAAAAATAGGGAAGTGGAAGAACGTTTTTTGCCAGTATATTTGCATAGGTGGAACATCATTAAGGGCAGAGTGAAAACACTTTTGATGCATTGTTTTGGTCCTGAAAGCCAAGGTGTGTAGGATTGTCTTCCTAAATTGACCAATGAGGAAACAATGGGCTTATATGAAATATTTTCAAATAAGTTAGGTACCGGCTATCTTCTGAAAGTATGTATGATACTCAAAAGATACCACTTTGGAAAACAATGTAACACAAAAAGGGCAAATATTGAGTCTTATGTTACAGATTTACGTAGGTTGGCAGCTTCTTCTACATTTTGTACATCTGTGGAAGAAAGACTACAAGACCTGTTGATGTTAGGCTGCAATGGAGATGAGGTGAAATGTTCTTTGGCAAAAGGATGACCCACATTTAGATAGTCTTGGACTGCTGAAAAAAATCAGTTGATGATAAAGTACCATGAAAATATTTCCTGCATCAGGTGAAAGGGTAGTTCTTTAGATTGGGAAATGCGGGCATTTTTCCAGTAGCACGGAGAGTGTAGTGTGTGTGGCAGGAAGGGTCATTGTGCACAGGATTGCAGATTTAAAGGGGAAAACAAGTTGTGTGAGGTCCCCAAGTCAAAAAAAGTTAGATGTTAATACGGAGTGTGAAGAAATTGTGTTGCAAAGGGATGAAGGAAATAACAGTATAATTCAGTAGAGAACATGCTAGTAGAAGGGAAGAGTGTTGGTGTGCTGTTTTAAATTGGTGCAAAGATAATTTTGGTGCCAAGTGAATTTTACTTTTGCATAATAAATGAGAGAATGAAGTTATTTAAAATTTAACATAAAACCAATATCTTATTGAGGTAAACCCTTGATGCTTTTCGGATATTTCAGAGGTACGATTGAATATAAAGGACGAAACACTTCAGGTAAACTTTATGTATCCCTCAAAGTTGACCGCACAATTAGTTGCTTCCATTTACATGACAGTGGGTTGATTTTTAGATCCAAATGACCTACCAATAAGATTAAGGGAGGTCATTGTCAGGGTAAGCAAGGTTGAAGCCTGTGAAAGTGAATTTTCCAAGAAGTTAGCAATTCAGCATCCTGCGGTATTTACTGAAATGTTGGGGTGTCTTTAAAAAATTAAAAAATAAAAATAAAGAGAAATTGTGATTATAAGGTCAGAGTGAAAAGCAGTGCTACACCCAAAACTAGTAAAAAGTACAATTTATCATCAGTTACACAAGAAATGCTGAAGGAGCTGCAAAAAAATAAAAATAATGGGCTCATAGAGGAAGTAGAAGCCACTGAGAGGTTGGCCCCAGCGGTTGTAGCTCACAAACCTAGTAGTGATGTCAGACAGTGCAGAGATATAGAGAACTTAACAAGGCAATCATTGACCGATGCCCCTATCAAATATTTCAAATATTTTATTGTCCCTAAAAGACACCATGATTTTTATCACACTAGACTGGAGTTCAGCTTGCCACCAGATAAGAATAGAAGATGATCTAGAAATTTAACAGCCTTTGTACACTGTTTGGAATTTTCAGCTACCTTAGCATGTTATTTGGTCTTAAATCAGTGATGCCTGTTTTCAAGGGGCAATGGAGAATATTCTGAAAGGTTTGATTGGGATTAATTTTAATCAAATTGGCGTTGATATGTGGTTATAATGCTGATAAACTTGATGAGAGAATAAGGCTAAACTTTAAAGCAAGAAAATGTTACATTTGCAAAGATTTGGGGCCTTATATTATCAGGAGAGGAGCTGAGCCCCAAAGATCACAGAGCAAAGTCGATATGCTCCTTGTCACCTCCTTCATGCAAAGAAGGGTTTTTGGCATGGCTCAATATTATAACAAAGTTTTCTTTTCTTTTTTTCTTTTGTTTGTGATTTTTTTTTACTCCAAGAAATGTTTATTCCGTCCCTAATAGAATATGCAAATGGGTTACTGTGTTAACAGGACTTTGGTTTTAATATTGAATACGATTTCTGGAGCTACAAATAGGATAGCAGAATGTTAAACAAGGTTAGTTTTTCATCTCAATGAAGGAGTGGAATCAGATGAGCTTGAGTGCAATGTATGTGAGGTCACAGGTTTTGTGATAAGTGAGGAAGTATTAAAAAAAGTATTTGACTTAGATTTACCAGAAGTTAAGCATTGTATCAGTACAGAATAGGGCATTAAGAGCTCTTGTAATGTGGGATGTAGAACGTTTGAAATATTAAGAGCTTACAATAGAAGTTGTGTTATTTTTTTTTTTTTTTTTTTTTTTTTTTTTAAGAGGAATCCGGCTAATTCCTATCAGTTGACTGACAATATTTTAATTGAAGGAACCCACAATGGTCATCTTGGTATTTGTCAGACCAACAACAGATTGCAAACCTACTTTTGGTGGCCAGGATTATGCATAAAACAGAAAGAGTTGTGCAAGACTGCATGGAATACAATTATAGTGACAAAATACATACAACAAGAGAACATCCTATGAGTCTTGGGAGGTTACCAGAAAAACCATGATAAGGTATTGCTTTAGAGATAATAGGACCAACAATTTGTGGGCACTGTTCAACAATATGCCATTGTAGGTATGGACATTATTTCGGTGGCTAGAAATGGAGAACACATGCACTATTGAAACTAGAATGTTTGTGGAATTCTTGAACAATATATTTTGTAGAAAGGGAATCCCAAACTCTTCCTTGACAAACAATGGAGTTTAACTAGTTTAAAAAGAGATGGAAGAGTTTTTGCAAAAAGTGATGTCACAAGAAACACCCCTTATGCCACCCTGAGGTGAATGGCACAATAAAGATTTAACAGAGTGTTGAAATAAATGCCATTGCCAATTCATGTCAAAGGTCCAAAAGAAAGAAATGTTTAAAAGGTTAAATATATACAGATAACCCTTCACACCACGAAAAAACATTGCCCATTTGAACTATTCAGAGGCAGAAATGTAAATGTTGTGCTGTGTCCAGCCTCTGGTGGAGAGAGGTATTGACTAACACACAGATACTGAGCTGAGAGATAAGGCGGGGCAGGGGGGTTACACACAAGAAATTGTTTGAACTAAACAAGGGTGCAAAGAAAACACATGTTCAGGTATGAGATGTAAAAATTAAAAATCAAGTGGGGAAGAGAAATTCTTTTAATTTTTCAATAGTAATGTGAGTTATGAAAGTGTATATAAATGCGATAAAAATGATGATTCCAGCTGTGGAACACGAATAGAGAAGGTTGCGTGAATGAGTAAACAAAAGGTGAGGTGGTGATAGTCAAAGTGAAAATGTTCCTGCCAGCACATTTCAATGTTTACGGAAGAACACAGACTCATCGCTACTGTTCTTTTTCACTCTTGTAAAGCCAGATTTCCTTGTCATCCATCTTCCAACAGGATTGGTATTTAATGTATTATTTATTTATGTTTGGCATTCGCTGGCCAGTTTTTAGGGTGACAATGTGTTGCGTCCTTCACAAAATCCCAGAAAGTCCTGCTTCAATTATCACATGTGCAAAGAAAGAATTCACAGAAGTCAGCATTAAGTGTGGAGCACTCTTCCACCAAATCTTCTTTTTTTTTTTTTTTTTTTTTTAATATCCGTCTTGGTAGGAACGTGAAAGGTTGACCTTAGGAGTTAAAATGTTTTTAGTTTTCCTGTCCTTTTCTGCTCACTTCTACAGTCTGTGCGTTAGGTTCAGAAAGCTATGTCGGCACCACAAGTAGAGCTCTCACCGGGTTTGCAACATTGAACCTTCAAATTATCACCAGGTTATGTTGTGAGATTATATAGACTATTGTAATAGACCCTGACAAGAAAGTCTGAGCTGGGCCTATGCTTTAATAATCCTGCAAGTAACCCTACCATCTCAATCACAATAAGAGTACATATTTGACTGGTGAAAAGTTATGCTAACATGCTCCTGTGTTTTTATTCATTTGTAATAAAATTGGATCATGTGAATATCCAATACTTGTAAGATTAAGCTTCCTGTTTGAGTATACTTTTAAAAATAGGTTCCATAATGTTCCCTGACCAAATGTCGTCTCATTTGCAGCAATCATTTTTTTTATTTGGTGTCGCCCATACAACTCTTTTATCATAAGCATGTTTTATTCGCCTCTTATGTATACGTTTAGTCTGGTGATATAAATTTAGAATTAAAGGACAAGAAAGGTGGTCCCATCAATCTGGCACACACCATATAATGTGTGTGTGTGTGTACACACCCCCACACACACACCCCCACACCCCTTCCATCGCCCCACAAGGTGGGAATACCAGTACTACAGCTCAAGGTCTCGTGAAATTTTGTAACATAATATGTTCTATCAGAAGCCTATACATTGGACCTCGTACCATGCCACAATATATGCTGATTTGGTAAGTGTACATTTCCCAATTATAAAAAAAGGTTTTATCGTATTGTGTATCATACAAAGAGTCCCATAACATAAGGCCCAATCATGTTGGGCGTGTGAGGGCACTACTGTTACCTCACATATCAGAATGAGTTTCACATTTATAATCGCATTCCCAGATGCATACCAGAAGGTCACGTTTGGCAATATTTATTGGCTAGAAAGTTTATGGTAAGTACAGGGACATGTGGATTTTGGTGCAGTAAATGCCACAGTTCACATGTTGTGCCCCATGTTTTTCTGATTTCAGCATGCATGGGCGGGGCTGCATCTGGCTGCTCTAGGTCTCCCGCTGAGTCCATAGAGTAGCGGGAGGCAGGCCTGGTTAAATTGGTCCCACAGAGGAGGAAAGAGAATACCAGAGGTCAGTGCCGCGGCAGCAGACGAGTCTCACCTACTGTGAATGAGTAAAGGCAGAAGGGGCGAGAGACAAGTGGTGCAGCCCCACATCATCCTACAGCTGCCGCCACTAGCAGCCAGCAACCAGCAATGTAAGAGCGCAAAATTCCCAAATGGAGAGTCACGGCCATTTGAATTACAAAAGGCCAGGAGGAACCCTCGAGGTGACAGGCAGGATGGGGCTGCGAGGCGTTAGAACTACTAGGCTGTGGCATTGCCCAGTCGTGTGAATGCGGCTGGCATTAGGCTGGTGCAGCTTCTGCTTGTCGCAGTGGTCATTATGGCCTTTACTGCATCGCCAAGCTTCCAGGACTTGAGTAACTTTTGTGACTTTTGTCCTCACGGCTGCTTTTCCTTTGATTCTGCCTGCCTTGCGTCCTCATTTGTTTTCAGCTTGCTCTGCTTGCCTTGTCAAAATTCCACACCCCTTCTTGCCTGCTTATTTACCAGCCAATTCTCTTGTGTGATTGAATACTGCATTTGCTGGTGACCATTTAAGGGAACCCCCATCTCTTAGAGGGTCAGCATGGTACAATACAGAAGAACTTCATTGTGGCCTTACTGTGACCTTGGGACCAGATGGGTTCGGTATGAAGATGCCTTATCACAGCCTACTTTTTATATCTTGGTCCAAATGACAAGAGAATCCACAACCGTAGCAGAAGCCACTCTGCTGTGGAGGACCTGGCCTCAGAGAGGTCAACGGAGAGGCCAATGTTCAGTCTTTGCTTCAGATTGAAAAATCTCACACAGGGTCTAACAGGACCAATAGGGCAGCAACAAGCACAAGAAAAACAATTGTCAGAAATCCAAGAAACTAATTATGTGGTAAGGAAGAAAGGCAATCCTCCATTTGCGTGCAGAAAATTAACCGGCACTGTTTAAAATAACTGGACAAATACTTTATAAGACCAAGCATTACACCCCATTCCCGTGCACTCCATTGTGATGAAGCTGGTCCTTAGTCATAACCCCTCTGTTGACATTCCCCGAGGTCACACACAATACAGACTACAAAAAATAAGCGATGCATAAGAACCTGTCCGAAAATGAGACTTGACCCAAAGGAAATGGCAGGGTATCATGCTCTTGATGGGGCACAACGACACCAGCTAATATCTGTTAGCAAGATGGAGGAGGCTTATTAGGATTATCTCATAAATGTACTGAGCCTCAACGAAGCGGACGTTCCTGTGTCAAAGGGGATAACGGTGTGACAAATCCACTGTGCCCCACCCCCTAAGCAATCCGGTTTTATGGAGAGCACCTATGATAATCTGGTCCAGGGGTACTCAATGCCACCAAATAGCGCAATAGCACTACAAACTACTATAATCGGACCACTCTCATTAATAGAGGAACTTCCCAGCCACTTAGCCCAGATGCACTTGTCAAGCTCATGGAAGAGCCATTTGAGATGGCCCTTTTTAAGTGAGATATTAAAACAGTAGGGAAAGAGTGTATGAACTGCCTGGAGGCATGAAGAGGGCTAGCACCTCCAAGTATTCCCCAGTTGTAGGAAAATGCCCAGGATGGCCCATCCACCTCCAGTGATACAATTCTTATAACCCTAAACTCCACTCTACTGGCTGCAATCAACGCTCCAGCATGGCAGTCACATAAACCCGAGGTGCAGGTAGGTCTAATACAAGCTTTAGATCATAGAATGATTACACTAGAGAACAAAATTTAGTCTGGACTGCAAGTTGAATGCTAATCCATTAAAAAATACAGTGACATACTCAAATGGAGGCAGTGATTCCACCGAGAGATGTTATGGAAAGGAAGGAATCATGCACATGTAAAACTATTGTGTACAACCCGAGTACTCTCCCTGCCCTTCTCGCTACATTAGTGAACAACTTGAAACATCCAGGGCTATCCCGAAGCACCAGCATAGACAGGAAACCCGATTCACTGGATATGGTGAACAATCTTACCTGGGGTCCCAATCCACCAATGCAAACTCCACCTGTGCAAAACCATTTTTCCATAAATACATATGATAAACCAGGAACAGCAGCTTAGAGACGGTGGTGCAGTTACCCAGCAAGAACATCAAGGCTGCAGAAACTGATGAAATAAAGGGCTCCACTATGCAAAATGGGTCCTTTTGATTCTGCTGCATTAGCTGAACGGGAAGCTGATACCATGAATGGGTCCTTCTCAGACACAAACGGCACGAAGGCCACTAGTGGGTCTTACAATAGCCAAAGACTAACTTGACAGGTAAAGAAAAGGTTATGGAAAATTGCTAGACGAAACACCAGCATGGTATCCCAGACAGGTGCTCCTCTCCAGGAGGACATTCAAGACAGTGCTGTGACAATAAAAAAGAGAATTATCCAATTTTCCATGTAAAGGGAATTCCAAAAGAAGGTAATACATTGGAATACCTGACATCACCAGAACCCCCACCCAGGAGCAGACTCTGGGGGTAGCATCAATGGTGGGCAGCCTTATGATCAATGAAGGGACACCAATCAACAAAGACTGAAACCTTTGAGCATGCGACGGGAGGAATGTAGAAGGTAAGTCTCTGAACCCAGTGTCATATCGGACCAGGCTAGGTAATCCAAATATATGGTCAGCCAACAGACATGATAGGCAAATAACTCAGGCAACCTTGCCTAGGGTCATGTCCTCCATATGCATGCTTTGTAGATTACAGTGTGGTATTTGATGGTATAAACTATAACATCCTATGGGCAAAACTAGCCAAGTGGGGGGTACCAAATAACATGCTCATTGCAAAAATCGCCCTATGCATGGACGTTTGGTTCTAAATCAAACTGACCAAAACCCATGTCCCCTCCCCCAAAATAAACACAAATAAAGGTTTAAAACAGGGCTGTGTTTTAGCAACCATGCTGTTCAACCTCTCCATGGCTGGCACTATTCAAAGGGAACCTGTTGTCACCAAAAAGAGGATCACTGAACTACCGGTTATACAATTCACGGATGGTCTTGTCATCTCGAACCACACCTATATTGGGATGTAGCAGGCCTTAAGCACACTGTTGCCTTATAACACCAAGAACTTCCTAACAGCTAATGCCGCAATAATCAAGGTTCTGATCTTTGGGCAACAGGTGGGGGTGGGGGGTGGGAAAGGGTATAGAACCTTGTGTCGCTTAACATAACAAGTAAATATAATTATCTGTGCATATTGCTGTCTGACACAAGTAAATAATTCTCAAAGTGCAGTGCAATAAGTGAAAAGGCAGCAAATAAAACACTTGCATTGGCAAAACTCCACCGAAACCTTTGCAGTCCTACTATAGAAGGAATTTGCATAGCCATTTGGGCTAAACTGCTACCGGCCATAAATTGACATTTTGCCTTTCTTGGGATGCTAACGACCATCCTTGAGCAGTGCCAACCCGCATCTTATAGGAAGACTTTTGGACTACCGAAATACACACAACGCACCTTGCTGTGATTGGAGTTTGGCCTGGTTCACCAAGAAATCGAGTGCAAAATGTCCATTATAAAATACTACCACCAGGCCGCCTCTACTTTAAAAGGTCAAATGGGAAGTGCACTAGAGGACATTTTCAGAGTTTAGTCAAGCCCCTGGTCAAACTCTATGTAGAATGCTTTTAGCTCTCTGAACCTGAACATCACGCTCTCAATTCACATGGTGGTAACTTATCAACAGTGAAAGTGCATCATAAAAACTCATGGTAGGCAAATCTCCAACGCGTCTGACCTGCAGAAAGCTGTGCTTGCTCTGGGTTTCTGGGTTTGCTTCAGTCACATAAAGCAGCAGCTGTCCAGCCTTACTTATAGGCCCCTTAGGTGGGTCTGCCTGAAAAACATACTTTATATGTGATTACTGGCTTTACCACTATGGGGGTGCCTATACCTGTGATGGAACTAGCAGGAATGGCACAATATTACTCCTTACTAGGGGAACGACTAAGGGGATGTAACTCCTGAAGTCTGCTAGGTAGTATCATATTCCTTATTACTACTTTTTTTATAGGGCCCAACTACATCAAATCACTCTGTATTCTGGTTTGAACTTCAAATGCTGCCATACTATTTCCTGCCAGGACTTTGGGACCACTTCCATCAAGTCATCCTCCGCGTTGGTTTGGAGCGGCAACACTGTCATGTCACTTATTTTGTGGGCTTAACATTGAACCTCATCCCTTTTCCATGTTATATCAGCCAATATGACAGGCATGGAATGTAATACGTAGTCATAAAACCTACACTTTGGAACTAAATTTGCTCTTTATTCTTACTCCAGACTTGCATTAAGTAGCACGGAACAGGTGGCTGTAGAAAAGGCGTTGGTTGGTTGAGTCTCCACATTCTAAGCATGCTGCACCTTGACTCGAGCTTGAAACATTCATAATACTTGTATTTTAAGTTTAACCTTGCATTTTACTCCTCTATTTTGCACTAAGTGGAAAGGATCAGGTGGTTGACCTTGACATGCAGCTATGTCACAGCACCTTAGAGCTAATTTTGTATCTCCTTTCCTTTTTTATTTCTGTACTAAATGAAAGTGAGGCTACTGTTTTAACCATGTCATAGTTTTAAGGCATTTATTACATTGTAATGTATTTTATTATCGTGATGACTTTAATTAATCATACAATAAAGGCATATATGTGTGTGTATATATGTATATATAGAAAAAAACAAAGGTTACAGGGACGCTATAGTGAGGCTGACACTTCAAACGTACAAACCATAGAAATTCAGCACTTATAGTTAACTCACCCAACTATAACTTACGGCCCTGCAATGCACTGCTTATGACTTCACATATTGCATCACTCATGACATGGTCAGTGACATCACTGACATCTCAAATGACATCACTGACCTGACATGATTGTGTACCTAGATCTTACTGTATCAGTGTCTGCCTAGATAAGACAGTGTACATATTAGTGTGTGTGTAGGTGTATCCATGAGTGTCTGTTTGGGTCTGTCAGTGTATTCATCAGCGTGTGCCTGGATGAGTTAGCATGTACATCATTTTGTGTCTGGGTGTATCAGCGTATACATCATTGTGTAGCCGAGTGTGTAGATGTGTGCACCGGTGTGCTTTGTGGTGTTAGTTTATGCATTACTGTGTGGCTGTGTATGCATTATGTGCATGGATGTCTTAGTGTATGTATGAGTCCCTAGGTGTGTAATTGTGTGGATCAGTGTGTGCCTGGGTGGGGGACTGTATGCATTAGTATGTGCCTGGGTGTGTCAGTGTGTGTATTACTGGCTGCTTGGGTGTATGAATGTATATATCAGTTTGCATCTTGGTATGTTAGTGTATGCATTACTGGGTGCCTGGGTATATCTGTGTATCCACGATTGTGTGCCTGGTTGACTTACTGTATGTATCAGTATGCGTCTGGATGTGTTGCCGTATGTCAGTGTGTAAATCTGTTTTAGTGTATGTGTCAGTGTGTGCCCAGGGTATCAGAGTATGCAAGAATGTCTTCTTGGGTGTGTCACTGCATGTATCCGTGTCTGCCTGTGTGTTAGTGTATGCATGAGTGTGTTCCTGGATGTGTTAGTGCGTGCATACATGTGCATGTGGATAAATTAGTGTTTTCACCAGTTTGCATTGGTGTCATTGTGGGCATCAATGTCTGCTTGGGTATATTAATGGGTGTACTATCAATGGATAAGGACATAATTGGACACCTACATTACTGCAGTAAATAGGTCCATTAATCTTTGTAAAAAGACAGAACATAAAAAGAAGTTCGTTTTATATTGTAAATTTGCTCAATTAAGGTTTAGATTCTGCAATGAAAAAGGTGGTTAATAAAGCACAACAAATTTGTACCACTGTGAAGGAATCATACATATAATGTAAGCAATTTATTTAATCTGTTTTACTGTTCTCAGCTACCATACTTTTACACCATAAACAATGTGCTGTATAGAGATTCATCATTGAACAGTGAGGAAAAGCAATTGTATGGATTGTAGGAAAAAAACACAACTGCGTAGTATGTCACTGTAAATTAACAACGTTATGCATCATACACTACAAATTGGTTTAGCTGTACTTTTTTGAACTATTGTAATGAAACATGCTTAATGTAACTACTTTTTATATTAAGAGCGTTCTAATACAATTAATATTTATGAAGGATAGTAGTATATGGAAAGCTTTATAAAGACATCACCCCTGGTAGGGAGTATGTCATACGAACTAGTCATTCATTAACTAGAAGTAGAGTATTGCAGTGTTCCAATTCTAATACTTTTTATAACTTTGTAGCTCTTATTGCAATATCAGTTTGATTATGTTCTTCTTATCTCCATCGGGTTTAACTTTTTAGAAACAAATGCAATACACAGATCTAATAACTTTTCATAAATGATAACTTTAGCAATATGTGTTGCTCCATAAAAATGTTGTCCTTTTTTTTTAGTTTGTGATGTTTGTTTCCAATTTAGTGGCATCTGTGTTCTTTTCTTCCGTGATTAAGTGCATATCAGTATTTGGAATCTCTTATATAGACATTACCCCTGGTAGTCTGTATAATGTCTTAAATGCATAAAAAGTGCCACAATTTTATTGTTCCATTTATTTTCAGTAGTAATCATAATTAGAATTTTGGTTCAAGAGACAGAGGGTAGGAATTTGGTAGTTTATAAGGTAATAGTTGCTTGAATGCTAAGAGTGCTGTCGTTACACTCAGTCCACCCAGTTGTATTTTTTTCAATAGATGGTGTAATGTCCAGATGTAACAGTTACTCCTTCATGAAAAATAATAGCTATACAGGTATGTTTTGTCCAGAAATAGAGATTTGTCCAGGTTTAAAATGTGTAATTTGTGTTTCTAATTCACTCACAACTGCCATGCATCACTGTAGCATTAGGATTATATATATGCTACTTTTTCCTATACTGATAGTTGATAGAAGATCTGATTGACAGATTATTATTCCGTGATGGTCCTTTAAACAACCTGTCAAAATTGTGAGTTTTACATTCTGGTAGAGTTCAGTAGATACATCTTTCTGAATCTATTTGCCCTTTTGATGAAGGAATAATTCTCACTCATGCTGCCATTAGTAACAAAGTCCAAATAGATCATCAATTGCTACTTTCTCTTATTTTAAGATACCAAGTACTACCATCAAGATTTCTTGTGCATCTTCTTGGGTATTTTGAGTGAAGTGTACAGATCTAGTGCACACATCTATAAGATCTCAAATATGAGACGCAGAATGCTTTAGTTCTATCACTGCACAAGTCTTCCAGTAAAGCGTGCAAAGCACAACCTTTTGTCTTTTTATCTGTTCAGTTGTGTGAACGAGATGAGGTATAGACAGCAGTGCATTGAGAACCACATTGGCATAGCATTTTGGATTTGACAACTGGTAACCAACAATAGTACAGAAGCTTTAGTATTTTATTTCCTTCAAAACTTCCTTGTTGTCTTTCTTGAACTTTTTCTCCGGAACATCACTATGACCCTTCAAAAGCTATCGCTTCACCAAGAAGATTTGTTTCTTGTAAACCAGATATTGTCCTAAATAAGGAACAAAAACACTTATCAAATGGTTGTACTCTTTGACACAACTTGAATCTGCATTTACTTCACTGTCATTAAAGTCTGCGAGATAAAAAAAACGGACAAAGTTCTAACCTGTGAAAATGCTCTATATGACATATCTTCTTCAAAGACTGTAGTACCTATATTGATGAATGATGCATCTACACTTCAACCTTAAGATTTATGTTTTGTTACAGCATATGCCAGAGACACTGGGAACCTCTTTCTCTGAACATACAAATCTTTTACAAACAAGAAATGTGCTACAGACCTTGCTAATTGTTTTACACCTTCAAATTGATTTAACTTAATTGCTAGGTATTTAACCCCACTCCTGTTCGGAAACAAAATGAAATAAATTATTTTACCCATGGCACCAGTAACTAAACCTTCCTCAAAATTTAAATGATGCTGCAAAATTACCCTAGATTTTTTGCAGACATGTAAACAATTTCCTAATCCCTTAGTTTTGGAAACAGACTTCTCCAATGAATCTAATTTTGAATGTAGTTTTTCAGTTAATGGTGCAGTCACCCCTTGTTCTCATTTTATCACTTGCTGTCAGTTCTAACATTTCTTCTTTCTCTAGTTCATTAAAAGTGGAGCACTGCTGAAGAGTAGACATTAGGCACACAATGGATGTCTCTTCTTCAATAAAATTGAACATTAGCTCTGCTAAGTTCTTTAAGTTGACTTTCTAAGCAACGTTTTCCTCTTACTCTAATATCTTTGAACATTTCCCTATTCTCATCAGTGGCTTGACGCATAATCTTAAATAGTTCTTGTGTTGAAAGTTTATCCAAATGTTTACATTTCCAATACTTCCCAAAATAAATTCTAGTTTCGTCATGTAGAAGTGTCTTGAACACAGGCTGACCTTTCACAAGAGTAAGCTGTAGTATATCACCAAATACAGTTAAATGCTTTCCTTCAGACAGTACCTCATACTGTGTCTTCAGAATCTGTTGCATTCTTAAGTGGACAAACGCAAGCATTATGTGTGAGACCATGCTCATCTAATCAATGATTAAAAGTTTCAATTTATTCAGGACTCTGGAAACCTCATGGCAAACTTCTTCAGAGAACATTTGGTACTCCAGTTTGATGTCATGTTCTACAAGTTGCATACGTAGCTGATGCAGAGTAACTCCTTTATTGTTGTGTGCAGCTAATCCAGTTGGTGCTGTTACTACTACACAACAAAATTGAGTCTGTATTTCTCTGTAGGTAAGTGGTGAGAACTTGAGTTAAAAAGCTTTTCCCAGTGCCTGCTTGACTGCTTGCATGTAATCGAATTGGCTTAAATGTTGAACATTTACATTTATTTTTTTCATGGAGGAAACCATGCACTATTTTTTTCTTTTACCTCCATATGTTTTTCTGCTTTTCATTAAGTTGTCCAACTAACTGTTTCAAATCAACACTTTCTGATCTTGCTTGTTCCATTGCAGTCTCTACCTCATTCGTGGCTATGGCAGCTTCATTTTCAGTTATCGGTTGTCCAAGAGGATTTTAACTTTGAGGTTCTGACCTTTGGCTACTTTATGAACTGTTCTTTGCTACCTCCGTAGCAATTGTTTCCTCCTGTTCAGTCATCTAATTTAACATTTTCAGGTAGTTGTGTAACACTGAACAATCAATGTTGTCTTTCACAGTGTTGAAAGAATCTTCATAGCTGTCATACTGTCTGAGTAACTCCGTTTCAGAACGCCAAGGGTTGTACAGTTGCAGAAGTGCTAAAAGGAAAAACTCTTCTCTCAGTAGTTTGACAACTAAGTCTCCTGTGGTTTATTAAATTCCATTTTGCATGTCGAGCTAAATAACCATCGCAACCATGTACTGCATACTTCCCCTCATCTACATTTTCTGTCACTTTTTTTCTGTACCTAAAGCGTTGCTGAATCTTGTAAAGACAAATGTTTTCTAGGTATAAACTTCTTCTTGGATAATCTTTATCCATCATATTTTGTTTTTGCAATATCTGTACTTTCCGGATCAAAATCTGCTAGGTACTGCAAGACTGTATCATGTGCTATCAAGGCCTAGACTGACCCAAACAATTTACTTACACTTTGAGTACAAACTAGCTGAACTCCGCCTGTCATAGCACTCATAGGAACTTATCGCTTTATGTGAAAGCATTTTGAAGCTGAAGCTCTACAACTATTTGTTTGAGACTTCTATGCAGAAATCTCCTCCCACACTTCCTTCATTTGTCTTATCGGAGTTTGTAATTTATGAAGTGATATAACGAGCAACAGCAATGGAGTTGTCTACAACAAACTGTGTATCCATATTTGCTTCTGCTCTGCTCAGATTATATGTATTTTTTGATGATTTTCGTGTCAGTGTGACTGCAGATAAAAAGATGTGCACTTATCCTTTATAAATTATGGGTCTTGGAAACCCAAAATGACCCCTTGTATAAAATTTTCCTTTACATCTGTATTTTTGGACAATACTTGCCACATTTAAGTATTTGAAACCGTAGAACTTGCTGTCTTAGGCCTTTATCATTCTCTTTTGGGATGGCACATGTAGCATACTGTTCTTTGAAAGACAGTACTGAGTCATCACTGTTGGTTTCAAATTTCGGGACATCTTTTATCCATAACGTCATGTGACTATGAGGAGCACCTCTTGCCTGGTGCTCTGTACACCAAAAGAAATCCAACTTCACCAAGAGGAGGAGGAGTTCCATTACATATGAAACCCAGCATAGCTTGAAACTTGTGATTAAGATACCTACAAACATTTGCAGGAACCAAAGAGCAAAGTTCTCCCGCTGTCTTTAAATTGATGTCCTTAATGTTAGTGTTTGCTTTTCTTGGAAACTCAAGTAAACCATCCCAAGCATGCTCTGTGCAACTCAATGTCACAAACTAAGTAGGTGCACTTAAGTTTCTCAACATACATTTAAGTTCTCCATGACGACAATTCCAATGTTCGTTGAAGTAATCAAGTTGTATTCTACCTTTTCATCTTTACCTTGAACTTTGTCAACAAATTCCCTGGCAGAGAGATTTTGCGGGTCAACTCCTGTCTTTAGAATGTGTTTACTGCATAAGATAGTTTTGACAAGTCCCTCTTAAGTGGCTGGGATATATAGAAAATACACTGGTGAAATCTAGGGTCCTCTGAATATAGCCTAGTTAACCTGTACTCAGGTGCTGGTACTAGTTCAGGCCAGTCCTCATACTAGCCACCTAATCCTGTGGAAAATAGGTGTGCAAAACAGCGAGCTTCTAAACATTTTTCCCACACAAGCATTTGAGCTCCTTTTGCTTGTTTCATTTGATAGAGATCAGCAGCATCACCTATAAAATCTTTGGAATGGAGTGATGTTCATATTTCTTCCGACTTAAATATATAGACTTTTCAATCTGTCTACTTGATGCTAATGTTAAATCATCGATACAACTTGCCTGTCCAACATCATCAACATTTTTGTAAAAAGACATCATATCCTATAAAGTATAATCTTTTTTTTTTTATTTTTTTTAACTTTCCTAACATTCCCTACCTATTGTCATATTTTTTTTCTTTTGGCTGGACGCATAATTTACTAGATTGATGAGGGGTTCATCAATATCTCTCTACACCCACAGTCTTAACATTTTGTTTAAAATCTGAAGGTGAGCAGACAACTTTTCCTTTAAGTCCTTTCTGTAGCTCTGTTGGTGGTAGTTTCCCAGTCTCTGGTTCCATTTAAACTGTTGCTTGGAAAGGGTATATAGTTTGTATGAGAATTGATTCATAAACAGTAAATTGTTGAAGTTCTTCTGGGATTGACATCTATCTAATCAGTTATGTATTGCTCTAGCTGATATTTTATTGTCCTCTAACTTATAACAATTCTTACATATAGTTTCCTAACTCTACATGAATCTAATCTTTGCAACATTGCAATTTTTGGTTTCAGACTTCTGCTGCCTGAAAATTCTCTTGGAAATTTCTCAATGTATCAATTGATTTCTGACAAACTGCAAATACTGCTACAATTCCACTTGCTTACAGGTGCCTGTCTGCGCCTTCCTTGTACCTCTTCAGCTATCACTTTCCCTCCATTCCTAGGAACGATCTTTTCATTTTGCATGAGACTACCATCTTATACCTCATAGCAATGGCCAGTTGTGTGTCATGCATGCTCTAATGTGTTCTCTTGAAAGCAACTCTCCATTATAAAAATGGCTCCGTACTAGATGTGTGCTTCTATTCAACTTAAAAAATGTTTAAAGAATTACTTTTGTTAATTAGCCTTTTTCCTTAATGTTCTTTTCCTCATGCACAATACTGTTTTCTCTAGCGTCAGTATTAAAATAGTTTCCTCTTCACAGCTGCTTTCTCACGTATAGTCTCAATATGTTACTTTTGCTTAAGTATTGCACTTCTCCTCTTATACCACTTTTTTAGCAAATTTTGTATTATTCAGGTTCAAAACATTTTTATTCTCACCTTCTTAAACTGTCTCCAAATCAAACTCTGTTCTGATTATATTTCGTACGTTTAATGTAATGTCCTCCATTTCCTTTATCAGTTAATTTCAAACTTTTCTTGTTACTAGACAATTTCCTTTTTATTTAGCAATTTTTTACATTTAAGAAACTCTTTAGTACTCTTACCAGCTACTCTGTTTTCTTATCCACATACTGACCTTATTACTTTTTATTTTCAGTTTGAAGTAGGTAGTACTGTTTCTTTCTTTCTTTGTCTCTTATAAGGTGTGATTTTTATTTTTGAAATACACGTCTGAAAATCAAATAAAGAATACATTTACCTTTAAATTACATACTATAAACAATTCTCTGTCAGTGCGCTCATTGGTGTGTACATGTGTGTCACTGACTGCAATAGTGTTTGCTGGTTATGTCAGTGTGTGTTTTCATGTGCACTTTGACAGATCCATGCGCTCACTGATACAGCTATTGACAGTGTTGACGTAAGTATTTATTTGCTTCTGTCACTACTTGCACTCATATGCTGCTGCATGTGTTGGTTGCTTATTTATATATCCTTAATTTATAATTGTTTTTTCCTTACAGGAAATATAATTTCGATGAGCATCCATTTATTTATATTTTAGTTGTAGATATTTTTAAAAATATGTAAAATATTTGTGGGAATTGTGCAGTATTTCTTAGGTATTGATATTTCTTTTATGTCTAGTAAACCAGTATATTTTCTAGGGGGGGATGGGGACTCTGTAAAACACTCTGGCCAAGAAGAAGACTGAAATGGTTGAAACGCGTCACCATTGATGTGAGCTATTAAATATTTATTGGAGTAATCTGGAGTGCTGGCATTTGAAACTCTAGTCTTTTTGCTTTATTAAATATATTTACGTGCCCTGCACCCGTAGCCGTGCACCGATCCCGCTGGTGTGGCCAAGACTAAGAGCAGGAATTCTTTGGACATATATATATATATATATATATATATATATATATATATTCACTGAAAAAATCAAAGGTTACAGAGATGTTGTAGTTATGCTCACATTTATTTTAAACATAAACCATAGATATTCAATAGTTATAGTTAGTCATCTCCAGTTACTAAAACTCATGCCCTAAGGTAACTATAACGTGCCCCGCCGTCATACACATTTTTTCATCAAAAATGTTACTGTAGATATTATATTGCTTTATCGATGATGTTATTAAAGATGTCATGAATGGCGTAATTTGTGGGGTAATTAGCAGTACATGGTGAGGGCGTGAGTTTTTACCTTAGTAAATGAGTTATAGTAACTTGAGTTAACTCCAGCTATAACTGGGGAATTTCTATGGTTTTGTACGTTTAAAATGTGAGCCTAACTATAATCTGCACACAGCCCTTTGGAGTTGGCTGCAGCTTCTTAGGGTGTGAGAGGGTGTATCGGGGTGAGTGTGGCTGTGAGAAGGTGTATCTGGGTATGAGAGTTCATATATCAGTGTTTTAGTGGGTGCATAAATGTGTGCGTGGGGTCTGTGAGTGGGTGCATGTGGGTCTGACTGGGGATCTGAGCAGGTGCATGACGGTCTGAGTGGGGCTGTAAGTGACTAAGTGGGTGTATGAGTGGGAGAAAGAGAGGGAGTTTTTTTTTTTTTTAAAAGCTTTTATGTATTTAGAATGAGATTTCTGCACAATATGAAAATAAATATTTGTCAATTTAAAATAGTAAGATCACGTTTCAGTATGAGCCTTAAACGTTTGCAGTTGAAAAGAAATGAAGGGAGAAATTACTACAGCTGGAGTCGAACCCTCCACTCTTATGGTGAAGGTCTGTCACCTTCACTGTTATACTATAATTTTTTTTTTTTTTAAACTATTTTCTTTGCCCTTTATGGGCTATCACGGACCACAGGGGGAGACTCAAGGCCTCTCCAGTGGTCCCAACCCATTTTTTATTTACTTACATTTTCCTGGCCCTTTATGTGCTATCTGGGACCATGGGGGCGGGAGTCAAGGCCTCCCCTATGGTCCCATTGCTTCAGCAAGCAAGGAGAGCTACTTTTAACAGCAGCTCCCTGGGTGCTGGAGCAAATTTTCGTCTTTCTTCCATGCACGCATATCAGGGAACACAGATGAAAACCCCGCTTTCTGATAGTGGGACCTGTTTGACAGGTCCCACTGTCAGAAAGCGGAGTAATGTTTGCTATGACTTGGTTGTACTGTAAAGCTGTCACCAAGCCACAGCAAACAGCTTTGGCCCCAGGCTGGGCTCACTGGGACATAGCAGGAGCCAGCCCTTGCAGGTGGTGGTCTTCAGGGCCATAAGTGGCTCCTTGAGGAGGGCCGCATGGCCCCCACACACATTTTCTGCATCACCCCAGGGAGGTGGTGGTCCTGTGGACTACGGGGGGAGTGGGTGACCCCCCCGTATTATAAATAATGTCCCTGGTCTTGGCCCACCCAGGTGCCTACAAAAGATGAAGTGCCGTAGTCTGCAATTCGTTTGTTTTTTTTTTTTTTAGCTGATCCGCCACAACCCCTGCTGTAATTTTTATATATATATATATATATATATATATATATATATATATATATATATATATATATATATATATATATATATATATATATATATATATATATATATATATATATATATATATATATATATATATATATATATATATATATATATAATATATGCTTTTCAGGCATGCTGGGACCCTACCACCAGAGGTAAGGGTGTCTGTACCCTGGCCCAGTTTCTTTTTTACATTTTTGTCTGGAACTCTGCTCAAGCCCAATACCAACATGGCTGCCAACACTTCCTTGTTTTGAGATTGGGAGGGGTTGTAAATCCTTCGCGTCCCTATATATAGAGAAATTTTGATTTTGTTTAGTTTCTCAAACTGCTGAATGGATTTACACCACAAACAAAAAGGGCTCTTTCTGGACCAAGAGCTTCCTTTCTGCTAAATTTGGTATAATTCAGTTCAGTGGTTTTGGCGCGATCTCTGTTCAATTTTTCCTATGGGAATTAACGTTGGGAACCCTTTAAATTTAACCCCCACCTTCATCTCAGCCCGATTGACAGATCAGCTCATTTTTCCAGACAGCAGCTCACGTGACTCGAATTGTTTGGTTTAAAGTATGTTGGGAGCACCATATGTGAAACAAAGAAAAGGATCCTTGAACATATTCGTGCCATCGTCAACACAGACAGAAGTTATGCCACGGCTAAGCATATGGAGTTGGCACATGATAGCCAATGGGAAACAATGACTTTTTATGCGATTGACCATGTCCCCATTAGTGAACGAGGAGGGGACAGAGAAAAGAGACTACGACAATTGGAGTCTAAACACATCTTGGAGATTCGAAACTTGACCCCTCTGGGGATGAATCAGGTTGAGGAGTTATTTGTACATTTATAATTTTACATGGCAGCCATTGCAAATAATCATAAAACACAGTTTTTTCTATTTTCTATTCTGTAGCACTTGCAGCTAATATTCAGTTTGGTTAATATTTTAGTTTTTTTATTATGGGGGGAGACATGGACAGGATGTCACATACGCACATTTATGAGGTGTATCAACATATTGGTTTTGTTTTGCGGTAACTACAACTCCCAGAATGCAGCATTATAAGTTTATAGTGCACTAGTTAATTGAAGTTATTTGGAAATTATGGGAGAGTTTTAGTTGTGTAGACCGCAGTTATTAAACTTAATACGCAGAGAGAAGTAGTTTCTAAGTGCATTTAGAAATATGTTGAGTCTTAATGAATTGTTATCTTTAGATATAAATGTGGAAACAGAAACCCCCTACCGGAAATGCCGGAGATCAAGGTCTCTCAGACCGAAATGCGTAGGGCAGGTGATTGTTGAGCTGTAAACAAAGTTAACGGAGCCTGAATAAATTAATTTTGTGAAATAAGAGATCCCGGAGTGCGGTCGTTCGTGAAGTATTTCATGAATGTTGTTGATATATAGATATATATTTTTTTTATTTTATTTGCGGTGAGCTCCACGGATCCATTGTAGATTTACTTGGGTGGCCAAGCTGAGCCCCGTGGGTGGATCCGCGGACCTCACAAAGCGTTAAAGCATTTTCAGGTGTTCTTAGCCCATTCTTTATCCTTTTGCCATATCTATATTACACACATGGGGTCAAGGACACTCTACCCCGACTCCTTCATAAGAACTACAGCCCACATTTCAGCAATGTGGACAGTTTCCGGATTCATCAAAATGGCTGCTTCAAATCCCTTCTTATGTTGCAGCCAGCCATGACTGAGTGTGTCTGGGCATGTGAGTGGATGTGAGTGTTTTGATGTGTGGGTGGCATGACAGTGTCTGTGTGTGTGTGTGTGCGTGTGTGTGTGTATATATGTATGTGTATATATATATATATATATATATTTTTTTTATTTTTTATTTCCTGGGATCCACCCGTGGATTTACACTGGGGGCCGCACTGAGCCCCATGAGTGGATCCGTGGATCTTGCAAAACATCAACAAAAGTTTTTAAGGCATTTTGTGCTCTCTATTTTTTGTTTTTGCTACATGTTTATCACCCATGGGGTCACGGATGCTCTACACTGACCCCTTCATAAAAATTACAGCCCTACAGCCCATATTTCAGCTCCAGGGACAGTTTCCAGATTCAACAAAATGGGGGCTGCACCTTCCATGTCAGATTGTGGTCAACCAATCAGATTCTTGCTTTGGTGCGTGAATCTGTGGATTCACAGCTGACAGCTCTGCAGAGGATCCTCATCCCTAGATATCTTTCTAGAACAGCTAGCTCACTGCCAAATTTGGTATAATTCCATCCGGTGGTTCAGGCTGTAGTCGTGGTCAAAATCCTATGGAAAACGGCTTGGGGAAAACGTGTTTTGGGACCCCTCTCCCTTTTTTCTACCCCTGCTTCATAAATCAACTGGAAACTTCCAAGACAAAAACTAATACGACAGTCTGTTTAGCTGCTAACATTTCACAAGGATTTGTCAAATGGTGCCAAAACTATTGGCAAAACAAAAAAAAAAAATTATATAGATACTAGGCCCTAGCTGACAGTAGGTAAAATAAATATATATACACACCCATTTTAGAGTATTCATGCAAATGTTGATGTTGTGTTGTATGTCTCCAATTGGAGTGTAAATTAACCATGTTACTGGACACTACAGATTTTAATAGAGTTCAAATGAACCGAGGTACAACTTAGCATTCCTTATGAGTGGCCCAATGATCGGTGTGATGTGTATTGGACCTGATAAATAACAAACCTCACAATAGCGTTATTTATAGTGTGAATTGGGGACAAACTATTGGTTTTTATTGCTCCAAATTTCACATGTCCCTGTACTTACCTGTTCATCCCTCCCCCCCAATTAGACATCACCCAGGTTGACCTGCTGATATGTATCTGGGAAATGTGGTTTTAAACACAAAAATCATAAATCTGATGTGCGGTGACGGGAGTTCCTGAAAACATCAGATTTTACTTGGCCTCTCAGAATGAAGGCTTTTGTATGATGCACACCAGGATAGAACCATTCCAATTTATATTGATTTTTCTTAGATAAATCCTTATGGGAAATGAACACTATTGTTTAAACCTACCACGAGTGTATTGTGACATCGTACGAGGTCCAATGTATAAGTTTGATATAATATGCATAATTATGATATTTTATCAAAATGTGAGCTTTAGTATTTGATTTCCATCTTTTTCAATTCTTGTGTGGTCTGCTTAGCACACTTAGAACAAGACCTACAATTTAAAATATTAATTGATCACCAGTTTATAAGAACAATTTTCTGGCCTTTTTAATTTTAGGGGAACCTCATTTACAAGCTTCAATTTTATTACAAATTAAAAACACATGAGTAAATTAGCACACATTAAGGCACAGATCCGGATCAGACCACATTGTTGGGGTACAATTCAATGGTCAATATGATTTCCATGCTTAACCAGGTAACTTCTCTAAGGTTTAATGATGCTTGAGTAGTAAGAGCTCTACTTGTGTGGTGCTAACAGATCTACTCAAGCTAAAAGTACAGACTGTAGAAGTGAGCAGCAAAAGAAGGGTAAGCCAAAAACTCATGTCATTCAGTACCTACTTGCCCCCTACCAAATAGATAAAAAAGATTTGGCTGGCATTCTCTTCAGTCCTATTGCTGACTTCTGGGAATGCTTTCATTGCATCTGTAATAATTGAAAGATGTCCTAAAATTCTGTGAAGGGCTCAAAACTCTGCCACCCTCAAACCTGGCCAGCCAGGCACCTAAACTGGCCTGCTGGTGACCAACATGAATAGATAATACTTTAAAATACCAATCCTGTTGGAAGATTGATAAGGAAACATGGCTTTGAGTGAATGAGAAAATGCAGATTAGGCCATCTAGATCTAATGCAACTTCCTCCCACAGTTTCTCTGTTAACTTTCCAAGGATCATTGTATTATTTGTAGTCTTGCATAACATTCTGTTTCTGTGTCTAACCTTGGCCTTCAAGAAAGGTTTCTAATCTATCTTTAGTATTAACATTACCAAGATGGCCATCATGTGCTCCTTCAATTAAAATCCACCTCGACCAAGTGGACAGAATTAGCGTAGTTCACAAAAAATCAGAGCACTTTCGATGGTAAGCTCTTCTCTAACATAACAACATTTTCTGCATCCACTGTACAATAACTTTTAATGCCCAATTCTGCCTTGATGCACTTTTACTTTCTGCAACTGTCCTCCAATATATTTCTTCCTCGCACATCACTCCACCTCTGAACTCACATATCATGCACTCATCAAACTCATCATTTGATTCCACTCATCCTCCTTTGAGATAAACATCAACTAACCTTTATAAATGGTGTGCTATCCTTTTAGGAGCTACATGAATGTACTCCATATTAAAATCTGTCCTGTAATACAATAACCCATTTGTATTTTCTATTTAACTCTGAGTCAATGCCGTTATTTGGAAGAAAAAAAGCCTCTTTAAAGGGGTTGTGGTTATTAATCATCTGAAATGGATTTACCCACAAACATTTTCTTAATTTCTTTACACACTACCATATACATAGATTCTCCTTTTCAATTACATGATAGTTTGATTCTGGGCCTTTCAACCCTCTTGAAAAGAAAATGATAGTTTTCTCTGATTGACCGTCATTCTGCTTTAATGCTCCACCAATACCTTTAAGATTGGAATCAGTAATTAGTATAGATTTCTTTCCCGTTTGAAAACTTTGAAGATTTTGAGCCTTAATCAGACATTCATCCACACAACCTTAAATTCTCACATTCATTTGACCAGAGGTACTCCACCCAAAAGTCTTCTCCTATTGATTGTTCCATCTACAAAGTTTTCAACACATTTGTTGCAATATTCAGCCATGCCAATAAACCAATAACTTTATTTGAAGGAGGTAACAAGTTGTATATTTATTTTCAGATCATCTTTTGGTCTCAATCCCTTTTCTGATCATTTATGTCCCAAATATAAAAAAACAAATTCATTGCAAATTTACACTTTTTGCTTTAGTTAAGCTATTTTGTCTGTATTTAAAACTTCCTTACTCTCTCATCGTGTTCATCATTAGAACCAAATATCAATGTTAATTTAATAAAAATTAATTCCAACTAATACTTTCAGAATTTTCTCCACTGACCTTTTGAAAACACACTGCTAATATGAGACCAAATCACGTGTGAAGGTACCTGAAAACTGCAAACCGAGTTACAAAGTTGGTCACATTTATAGAATCATTGTGTAGTCGAAGTAGGTGGTTTGCTAAGCTCAAGTATAGTTTAAAATTGCTGAAGTCATTTAGGGACTAAGACATCCCTGAAATATTTGGTAGATAGTACATGTCAATTTGGACTGATTTGTTCTGTTCTCTACGATTCATGCAGAGGTCTGACATACCTGTGAGTTTTGAGAGCTACAGTCACTGGGGTGAACCATTAGGTGGCATCCACTTAATCTGTGATCCGATTTACTTTGTAGTTTTTCTAGGCTAGCCTATCTCACTGATGTGGTAATTTTCACAATTTACTAGTTTTGGGCATAGCACCACTTTTCACTCCTATCTTATCATTGTAAACTTTAGACACAACTCATGTTTCAGTGAATACCTTGGGGGATTCAAAGGATAACTTCTTGACAGTGCACTTGCGGGCTTCAATTCTATTCACCTTGGCATTTTCATTGCTTAGTCTTATTGTTGGGTCATTATATGGACCTATAATCGATCCTAGGTCACGTTGATTGAACCAACTAATTATGTTCTCACCTTTTGGATATGTGAATTTTGCATGAAACGGGTCTTCCTTTATTTTTTGTCATACCTGTGAAATATACTAAAAACTTGAAGGGTTTACTACCAGATGAGAGTGGTTTTATTTCTGATTTAAATAGGTTGATGCTCTTGCTCAATCTGCTTCGGTAAAACTCACTTGGTACCAAAGTTAACTTAGCACCTGATTAAACATCATGCAGACACCCTTCCTTTCTAGTAGCACATCTATTGGATGAATATTTCTTTCATCCACTTGCAACACAGTTTCTCCAGTCAGTAACGATGTACTCATTTTCTTGATTCTGGCATCTCTGATACCTTGCTTTTCCCTTCTGACCTTCAATTCTTTGCATAATGGCCCCTGCTGCCACATGTTTTATACTCTGCCCTTAATGTAGGACAATCCAAGCTATTGGAAAAATGTCCTGGATTACAAACCTAAAGAATCATCCTTTCATCTCCTGTTGGCGATATCTATTCTTCTTTCTTATCAGTCTTATGTATACTTTATTTATTATTTGTTACCCGTGTTTACTACCTCCAAGTCTTTGTGGTGTTGAATTATTTTAAGCAGCCGCAAAATGTAATCAAAGTCATCCTATTGCCAAATAACTTCTTTCATCTCACACAGGTTGCATCCTAACATGAACTGGTCTTGTAGTCTTTCTTTCAGAGATATACTATGTTTACAAGAAGCTGCTAACCTACTTAAGTCTGTACCCTAAGGCTCAACATTTTCCCTCTATTGTTGCATCCTCTTTCCAAAGTGGTACCTATCGAATATCATACTCACTTTGGGAAGATAGTGTGTATCCAATTTCTTTAAAGACATTTCATATCATTCAAGCCCATTGTTTCCTCATTAGGTAATTCTGGAAAATGATCATACACCCCTTGGCCTTCAGGACCAAGGAAATGCATCAAGGGTTTTCTTTCAGCACATAATGATGCTCAGCATAGGTGAGCATAGTGGCCACACTTTCCCTTCTACTTTGCACATTTTATGACTGGCTCACCTGGAGTATCAGAAAACGCAGTGATAGTGTGACATTCTGTATTGTGGAGTCACTACTAGCTGCCTATGCAGTACAATTCGAACATAGAACTTCACCTTATGTTTTGGAATTGTTGAATATGTAATGGATATGCTACAATTCACTAAGATACTTTAAACTGTCTTCATAACATTTTGAGAGTCCAAGAAAGTAATGAAAATCTAAAAACATCAACACATTAGACACTGACACAGTGATACAAGTCAAAAACAAGTAAGGTAACTCTAGTGGCCAGCAAGACACTCTAGATCTCTCACTCGACCACTCAAGTGTTAAATGTCATAATTGAATATTCCACCAAAATGCCTACCACAGTCCTTAAATATGTACCCGAGAGCCAACATAAATAAAAAAGCAAAGTTTGTCTTCGACCATCCTATGTTTAATTCCATGATTGATTTATTCCTTAGTATTATTTGTTTTCTATATTATAGCCTAAATACTTTGTACAACTATTTGTCTGCAGTCTAGTATTTCTTGCTGGGTAGGTATGTGCACATGTTGTGATGTCACCTCATCTTGTGAACAGTCTGTCTTCAAGTGACATTGATGAGAGACATTGTGGGAATAACAAAGTGGAGTGCTACAAGATCCACCTGCAGGAATATGAGATTAGGGCCCTGAGATGCTGGACTCTACAGTGTGTAGATCGAGACCGCATTGATAAGGGACCAGTTATTGGGAGAAGTTTAAGATAGCGCAGAATTCCGACAATGTGCAGAAGTGTACAAGGAGCCCAGGCCCCACTGTCATGGCCGATAACACATAAGTAACAAGACTAGAACAGTTTATCAAAAGGAAGGAGCTGAAACAACATCAGTTGCAGAGAAAGAAAATTCAGTAAAAGTCCAACTCCACTTGAGTAATATAGAAGTGTCAAACCTGTCTGTAAAGCTCTGCAAACATGCATGTCACTCAGCAATCTGATGAAGATCTCATCTCTGCATTGGGGCACTCGAAAGTTGGATTCATAGAAACTTGGTAAGTTATTCTGCCATCCCATCGTAATTACCAGTGTTAAGTTGATCTTTTAGAAGTTCATCAGACGTGGACAGGTGTAGTTGTTGAAGTGTTTTTATTTTCATTAAAGCCCCAATCACAGACTAGGTGTCTAACGTGCAGCTCTCCTAACACTCTTTCAAAAGATTCCTCACATTACGATGTACCAATGCTTGTTAACCTCCCTAGCCCAATACTTCAGACATCCTGTGAAGGCCCCACCACTATTTGTCATCTTCAAACCTGGCCATCCAGGCACCAGAAATAGGCCAGCCAGTGACCGTTTTGTTTAAAGCCTGTTACCTTTCAAGGATTCAATATCCGTGTTCTCAGGATATCCCAAGCAAGTTGTGGAAGACTGCCAACTTTGTAACTCGTATCTCCCATTGAACTTGTTTACTTTGTGTGTACCTTCTCCTTCAAAAAAACAGTGATTCTCTAATAGCGCCGAAGAATTTACAGCTTGCTGGGCAATCCTCAGGCACAGAAGCCTAGCCAATTCCACAGTGGACCAAAATAGTCCTCCAGAAAAAAACAGAATAGTAATTTAATTTAATTCCTATTGTATTGTTTTGCCAATAGGGCCAGGCTCAAGGAGCCAATAAGTTGAATACCTGAGCTTGTGACACCTAGTATTAAGAGCAGGTGTCTAAATATGTCTGTCTGTTATCAGGAGTAGGCCTCTGGTTTTCTCTGGGTGTCAACAAGAACAGAGCACTGGGTGAAATACTCAGTGCAGTCTTGTGTGTGTTTTCAGGTGTGACTCATAGTGATTCTATACGTTAACACGCACACAGCTTCGAAGCAATATCAGGACCGCTGCTCTTAGTAACTAATATTTTAGAGCAGAGCTTTAACTGACCTGCATTTTTTTTTTTAAACCGAATTTCTGCTTTAGAAGTATTGGACATGTGAATAACTCCAGGTTTCTTTCAAGAGCAGATTAATGTGTGATTTTGAGCTTCATTGGGAGCCAGACTTTATGAAGGAAAGCTTATACATTAGCAAAAATATATCTGAGTATATTTGGGAACTGTAAAATAGTCATCCGAATATGTAAAACTCCTGTTGCCACAAGTTCAGTCAGCATACATTTTGAAGTGCAGGAGCAATCGGAGTGAGTCTGTGTAGATGTTGACATTTGTAAGTTGTTGTTTCTGAGCAACCTAATCACTTTTGATCAGTCTGAGTGAATCTTCGTCTCAAGGCCAGAGCTCTGACAGCATCTGGTTGGCAGCTCCGTCTCTGCATCAATAAAAGCAGCCCTCTAAGTAACGTTCGTTATACTAAAAACTGAACACTACTGTTCTAAATCAAAAAGAAATATTGCACACCACGTGGTCATGAACTTTTCAGAATCGATTTGCTTTCACCCCCATTATAAGGTTGGAAGCTTTTTAAACTTCTTACTATTGATCATCAACCGCAATGATTCAGTATATGACTTAAATTGCCTACAGGTAAAAAGATGGCCTGGTGTGATTTCATGCAAGTACGCTAAAGACACCTTGTTTCTACAGATAACAGTGATGACGCTTGGGGCACATATCTTTGCTTCTCTTATTCTGACAGACCTTTTTTGGGGGTACTTGAGTGGTAAAGGAGAGCTAAACAAACCCCTCAAGTCCATTAACAGTGTAACCCCTTTGGTCACACATTAAATCTCGGAGACGAATGATAAAGTTTAAATATTTATGACAAATCTAAAGCCAAACCTATGTAAACGAATGTCAAAAGCATGCTATATCAGTACGGAATCACCAAAGGTGAAGTGTTTAATGAGGTTAAATCATAAAAGCATAAGGCATACGAGAATTTCAGTAGAGGCAATACAAAAGATGAGAAAAATAATCTGATCTGTATACAAGTTGTGGTACGCTTGCCTAATCATTGGAAAATCTAAGTTTATCTAAACTAAGCTTTACAGAAATCCTAATTAAGTCTCAGGAAACATAGGGAAACGTCTGCATCACAGAAACCTCAGTAGAAGCTTTGATAGAGAGGTGGTGTATGCCATAAAGCCTCAGAAAGGAATAAAGAGTAGTAAGGTCTGTACCCTCCAATTCAAGGGATTCTGCTCTCATCTAACTAGGTGAATACCAATTAAACCTACAGAACCTTTGAGAATTCCACTTCATCAACATCAGTAGGTTTTTAACTTCAGTGCACAGTCGAATTTGGCAACTGCTGTTTAAACCTCACATCCCGTGCATTGGACATCCAGACGTACTGACTGTCTCTTGGTGTCTGGTACACAAACAGGAGTCTTTCTTCTCAGATTAACGCTCTTTTGTCCTTGCCAAAGTATCCTGTCATACCCCACTAATAAATGTTTTAGGCCTTTTGGGTATGCTAGCTTAATAAGGCATTAAATGCACATTTGAATTACATGATTGTAAGTGCATTCTGCAACTATAAATGGAAAACAAGAATTGTAACAAACATGATTATATGCAGTTTCACCATAGTACCATAATCTGAATGTACAAATATAAATGCATGAGCAGTATATTTCAGCTTGTTAAAATCAAACATTAGAACACACACACAATTTCTAATTCTCTGTCATTATGTTCCTTTTACATAATGTATAATTGTATCAGTCTTAATTTTTCAGTTTAAAAATATTTCCCCAATGCTAATCTTTTCTTATTGAGCATCCAAGCTTCATTGTGTCACACTGTGCTTAAGAAAGGCATATTTAAAGTTTTTATAATCGGAAACCATGCATTATACGGTCACCACTTTTTTCTTTCCTTCAAAATGAAAGTGAGTGAGCCTATGCCTTCTCAAACCTAGGTATAATCCTGAGTTTTGTGTATACTTTGCTTTTAATCGAGAGCAAACAGATATGATCAAGAGCTTAATGTGTGTGTTTTGGGACATTATCAGGAACGGATTGTGTGTAGAATCTGATCATTTTTACAGCCGCTCCCCCCCCCCCTACCCCCCCCCCCCCAAAGAGTCGGATGGTTTGGCTTTCTGATCTCCTCGCACGAAGGACTTGAACAATGTGACAACCTAAATCAGATATCCAGTTGGATTGCAACCCATGCACAACCCACAAAGCAATGTTGAGCAGGAAGTGTTTACCAGCAACAATCTTTCCCTTAAGAGAAATTCATGTACAACCATGGAACTACCAACCCCATTCGTAAATTAATAACACATTTAAACAGCACAAGGAAATGGGATTTATTGTAAAATATTTATTCTAATACATAAATGTGAATTATACCCACACAGAATATGAACAGCAGTGCAGGAAAGGAGTTTATGTACAATGAGACTAGAGAAAGGAATGCACATCTTTAGCCTTAACACCATTATGATGCTGCTTCAAGGCACTGTGCTTGCTTTAGTTGAATCAATAAATAAGCTTATTTCTGAGTTTGAGATGGTGCTCAAAGCATGCCTGTTTTGAATACAGCAAGAAGCTACTGTGTTCTGAAATAGCCAAGTTTACGTTTTCCCATCACCCTTAAGCAGCTTTAGAGCACAAACAGCAACCTGTGAAGGCCATTCTGCTTGTTTTTGCTTTCGACTAATGAGGGTTGGGCAGCTGTGATATAATCTGTAATATCCCAGTCGAAGCCTCTCTCATCCATAGTTAGACACCCGTTTTTTTTTTTTTTTGCATCAAAGTAACAAAAAATCTGCTTTGTACATTACCCACACAACAATAGATCCACAGCCTCTCTTCCAACACATCTATAAGAACGCATAAGCTATCTGAGAAACATGCATCAGAGGTTGCTTGGTGTCCACTAAGTTCCAATAATAATTCCACCTTTTCCTCCACACTGATTAATATTTCTGGGAACATCCCCATGCTGTATAAATAATTTCTTAGAGTTTACAGCACCAGCTAATACCCCTAGTCCATACCTGCAGTGAAGGGGCTGTGGAAACTCTCCAGTGGTGTGCAATGTCTTGTTTGGTGATGAGCATCCCCAGGCCTATCAGCATCCAAGTGCCACGGACCCACCCACATCATCAAGAATGCTCAGCAGCTCAACGCTCTGGCTCATCTCTAATTTTATGCCTGTGATATTGGATGAAGTAGTGGTGATAGTGGCCTGATAGGTCTGTATCACTGGGCTCTGCCAAACCATGTGGAAGAAGTCACCAATTGGGTCCTTGCTCCTATGACATGCAGGCAAGCCAGTGATGCCCATGCTCCACATCCTGTGAGGTGGTAGATATGCTTGATAAAGGTACTTGAACTGCACAAGGCAGAGTCGTTAGATGAGCCATACAGGCAACTCTCCAGTTCTCCTTGTCCACCTCTCCCACTTGGTCTTCAGGGCATCTAAGGTGTAGGAGAGTGTATAGCCAGGGACCTATATATTTTTGAGATCTGCCTACACCCAAGGGACCCATGAGGATCTTGTTTTTGAGAGGACTTTATTTTGGAATGTCTGGTTTTGGTAGGGTTGCAAGGTATGTCGGAGTTGCATGTAGCGGTAAAACTGTAAAGTTGGCATTTGGAATTCTAGTTGAAGTTCTTGAAAGGACTTCATGTGGCTCCCGTCTCAAATTTTGCCTATGTATGATATGCCTATTGTGTTCAAGCCCCTGAATCCTTCTAGGGAGGAGGCTTGCAAGAGCCAGGTCCCCTTCCAGATTGGGGTTTCTGCCGTCAGTACCTGGTTGCACTTTATTTATCGGAGGGCTGCCTTCCATGCTTTAAATGCCATTTGGATCACATCTGGAAGCTTAGATGGAATGGGGACCCCATAAAGGATGTGCAGTATATTTTCTAGTCCTAGAAGGGCCAATTCACTCCTGTAGGCTGGGTAGTCCCAGCCCCCATGCAGCCAATCATTAATGTGAAGGAGTTGTGCTGCTTAGTAATATAAGCGCGTATTGACCATGGCAGGGCCACCATCGTACATTGTCCAGACACTTTACCAAAGTCTAATTTAGGGGTGCCTCCTGCCCATGTAATATTACGTCCCATGGCTTGGATCAAAGCAAACCAGGATTTTTGAATGTGTGCAGGTTAGTTCTGGAAAATATAGAACAGCTGTGGTAAACACATCATTATAAATAATGTGATCCTACCCATGATGATCAGCGGGAGGGAGTTCCAACGTGTAATGTTATGATGTGTTTGTTGTGTTAGAGGGCCAATATTGAGACTCCAGGTTAGGTTCCCAGGAAATGTGTATCCCAAGATATGGGAAGCAAACGCTTTGAACTGGGACTGCCACTCTTTGTCCCGCTGATCCCCCGCCAAGGGGGACCAACAAGGCCTGAGGCCTCCCCAAAGATCCCCAGGATTTGTAGAAGTCTGAGGCCCACCTCAGCTGAGCCAGACGTAAAAAGCAGGACGTCATCCCCATATAAAGCTATGCGGTCATCTGTGGCCAAACACTAATCAAAGCCCCACACTTGAGCATCACATCAGATTCATACCACCAATGGTTTTGAGGGCCAGGGCAAACACAAGGGGAGGGGGGTGGAGGGCATCCTTGTCTGGTGCCTCTCCCCAAGGAGAAGGCCTCTGACAACATTTGGTTCACTTGGACTCCACCCGTTGGCCTCACGTAGAGAACTTTAACCCAGGTGTGAAATCAGGGTCCGAAGCCCAGCCGAGCAAGCGCCTCCATGAGGTAGGACCAATCGACCATGTTTAAGGCTTTTTCAAAGTCTACAGGAATGGCTGCGGGGCCAACCAGTGCCTTTATGTGGGAAAGAGCACCCTGGGTATGCACCCGCTGGTGCTTCAATGAGGTATAAGTCCGCATTTGTTGGGGTGGACCAGAGATTGAATGAGGTGCATAAGCCGAAAGGTCAGGAGTTTACATTAGAGTTTTACTTCCCTGCTAATTATAGAGATAAGCCGAAAAGAGGCGCAGGTGGGTTGTGTGTGAATGGGCTTGGGTAGGACCACTATGGAGGCTTGATCAAGGTCAACATGGAATTGGCCCTTGGAGGCAGTGTCTATGTACATTGTAAGCTGGAGAAGATGATGTCTGGGTGAAGTTTGAGATAAAATCTATTGGGTAACCTACCTGGGTTTAAATCTGCTAATGCTTTGTCTTCATGGATTTCCTCCAACATAATTTCTTTATCAAAATCTGTCTCTCCGTGGGGGACAGATAAGGCAACAGGAGTTCCTCAACCAGGGGGGAGGTTGTTTTCGAGACAGTGTGGGCCCTATGAGCATACGTTTCATAGTAAAAGGCAAGGGCAGCAGCTGTTTCGCTTGATCCATCAACACTCTCACTGGCATCATTCAGCATGTGAGCTATCACTCTAGTTTCAGAATGGTGAGTGGCCAACCAATGCAGTAACTTACTAGATTTACCCCCACATTTGCGCACTCTGCGTACAGACCATCCAACATGTCTGAGCGTCATCTAAACTTAGTTGGCGTAAGGTGGGTCTTTTGAGTTCTAGTTGGTGTTTTTCCAGCTTGTTTAGCGTGTTAGGATCCTTACACTCTGGTAATATTATTGCAGCTTCGAGGTCTGCAATTTGACGGTCTTTGTCATGGAGCATTTAGAGAATTAGGTGATCTAGTTTTTGCCTATGGAAACCAACTTGTGGTTGCCTAGACCCGTCGTATACAGTGCCTGGTTTAGCACGCCACATAGAGGGCCAGCCTCCTACAGATTGAAACTCCTGAAGTAGGTATTCCACAAACCTTTTGTCCTGTAGGAAACAGCAGTTTAGGCACCACATGGGGGGTGCCCATGGGTCTCACTTTGAATGAGACGGGACTGGTGCATGGTCCAATAATACCTGGGGTAGGATATGAGAACCAGAGCTTCGGACAAGGTCACCCGCTGGTAAAACCAAGTAGTCTATTCAGGACATTGAGCCATGGCTGAGATGTGGGTTAAACTGTGTTCCTTGGGTGCCATACGCACCAAGCGTCACTAAGGAAGAGGCCTTTGGCCCAGTCTCCTAGGGTGCAGCTACATCTCAGGGTGCTGCCCTGAGGCCCATGCCAGTCGTCCAGAGTCATATCATTGGAATCTCCTCCTTGAAGTTGCTTCCTGTGGAAGCTTGGTACCAGATCCCTGAGGGCATTGAGAGTAGTGTGGTGCATCATAGAAAGAATGTCAACTCTCTATGTTGTAAGGGCTCCCATCCATTGTGCCCTCCATTAAAATATACCTCTCCAGTGTATCCTGCATAACCCTGGTTATGGCCATCAGGAAGGATTTATGAAATTAGATGGCTGCCCCCTAGATCCTTGGGTATGTGTCCTGCATGGAGCACTCTGTCATTGCCTTTGCAGGAGAGGAAAGGACAATTATGACCTACAAATGTGTTTCTTGCACTAAAACAATACTGGGGTTGTCTGTGTAAGAACTGAATCACTGTCCCTCTTTTAATGTAGTCCAATAGGCTGTTAACATTCCAAGTCCGAACGGTGGAAGAACAAGACTTTGTAAGTATGGTGTGAAGTAATCAGTGGTCCTGGTTAATTACCTCAGAGATCTGTAAAGGGGTCTTTGCTGTGCAGAGTGTCTGCAGTGTGTGGTGCTGGGGATTGACCTCTGGTGGGGGTAATTAGGTAGAGAGAAGTAGAAACAAAGCTCATCATATCTGGTTGAACACAACCCCAAAGCCCCCTCAAACACCTTCCACCCTCCTCCCTCCCTGTACATCCCATCCTGAGGAAGCATCTGTCGTTAATTTCCAACAAAATATAGAATAAACTAAACTGCTTGGGGGAGAGATGTCAGTGCAGGCTGGTAGGTCCCACCCGGCCATCTCCTGACCTCTAGGAAAATGAGTTACAAGGATGCTACAGTGCTGGCGTGCTATCAATGTTTGGATCACAAAATGAGAAGTCATTCTGACCTCAATCTGTGTGTGGATCTTGGCCCTCCTGAGGTGTTGGAGCGTCATTGCAAGATCATTGTCCTCCTTCCCCTCCAGATTCCAAAGTAAGATCTGTCTCACGTTGTCCTGTTAGTCGTTCCCTTAATCTTTGCCGTTGGCGCTTACCGTTCAGTTTCCTGGAGTCTAGGGTAGGTGCATGGGGTGAGCCCGAATCACCCCATGAAAAGGGCAATTGGCAACATGAGGTTATTCAGGGTGAGGTTTCGGAGCAAGAGACCGATGTGCTCATTCAATAATGAAGCACTTGGAGAGACTGGAGGAGTTCATCCATGACTGTAGCCATTGCTGTAAGAACTGTTCAAGGGATTGCCCCTTGGAACCTTTTGGAAATCCAGTAAAGCAAAGGTTGTTGTGTCTTGCTCTATTTTCTGCATGCTCTGCATGGTCTTATAGGCTTTTTGCATCTCGTGTGAGGCGGGTGATCTCAGTTGAGAGGTTTGACAGTGTCCTAGGGTAGAAATATGCACATCCGATACCCTCTCAACCATCTGCCTCAGATCCTGCCGGAGCAGGGCCCCATCCACCCGACCTCACCTATCCTAGTTTACAGGGACACCTTAGAGTCTTGAATAGCCTGTAGGATAAGAGATGTGGTGTCTCTGGCTGGTGCAGTGTCTGTCCTCAAAGATCCCCACCTGGTCCTTTTATGCCCCCAACAGGGGAAGTATATTCGTCCATTTTGCCCTGACCCATCAAGCCCTTGTTGCATCCCATGGTATTGTTCAGGAAGATGGAGCTGGTCCGATGCTCCGTTGCAGCGATGTGTGGTGGGGCTCTATACACACTGACCCACTTGCACCAGACCGGACCAGAGGCAGGGGAGAGGTCCCCAAGGCAGCACGAGCAGTTGGGCCCAATCCAACCACAGGAGTGAACATACTTGCTGCCCCAGTCCTGATCGGAAGAACTGTGGCATTGGGAACACTCTTGCCACGTTATTTACTTATGTCAATGCAATAGGGGAGCAAACATTAACTGCGAAGAGCGCCCCAGGGTCACAAGCCGGCACCTATCTTGATGCCTGCACACCACCACGGCCTGGGGAGGCCTGTTGAATTCAGAGGACGTTTGGTGTGGAAGGGAGCCTCGTCAGAGGCTCCCCCACCCCACCGGGACCCCATTTTTTGCTGTGCGGATGGGCGGGGGGGAAAGGAAGCATCATCAGAGGCTCTCCCTGTTCCAACAGAGGTCCCCAGTTCTTTGCAAATCGGAGTGGGTGCATGACGTCCTCCTCCTTAATCGTGTTGCTGGCTTCCCCCCTCCTTGCCTGCAGGGCCAGTTGAGGCCAGGGGCCCCTGAGATTGTGGGCCCCAAGAAGGGCCTGTTATAACTACAGGAGGGGGTGCGTGTCACCCCCCCCCCTTCCCCAAAGCATCGCAAGGCCCCTGTTTTGGCACAGAGGAGCACCGACTGCCCCCTTGTCGTTCTCATGGCACTGGAGGTGCTTCGTCATACAACAGGTACATTTTATGGACCTTGTAACGGGACCGCCGCCGACAATAGGTCCAGAGTGCTTGCCGTAGTAACATACCCCCGGGGCACCCGTGAGAGCCTCGGGGTATGACGTCCGACGTAGAAGGCGTCGGGACGAGAGAAAAAGAAGACGGACACAAGAGAGAGTGTGTGGAGAGACGGGAGATGCTCGGCGAATGCGAGAAAAGGAAAAGCAAGACGAGGAGACGGCGACCGGAGGAAAGGAACCCAACGGAAAGGAAGAAAAGCCCAGGGCACCTCCGGCTTCTCTTCAGCAGGGGCGGGGAGATCGCCAAACAGCCGGCCGCGTCCCCAGAGGGGCGTGGCCCCCTCAGGTACGTTTGTACCATTACTGGGATTTCCTGACAGAGTGGCTGCCAGGAATAAGGGCTATTTGGGGGGATAAAGGGAGGAAAACGGGGAGGTCCTACAGAGAGGGGGAGACCCTCTAACAAAAAGGGAAGCCCTAACCTCGATATCCCTAACCCCACGTGTAGGGACATAGCCACCAGAAACTTTCAGGAAGAAAGGGAGTTCCTGGGATCACATGAAAGGGTGAAGGTCATCGACAATTAAGTTATCCCATCACAACCTCCCCCCACTTCTACCTATCCCCTCACTACCCTACTAACCATATATAGACTTTCCCTTACGCCCATTTACCTGCTTTTGTTCTTCTTTTCATTTCTGGCGTCAATTCTTTCTGGGAGGGATGGGTGCAAGTATACTAGCAGACATAGCATCCCTGAATGTGATAGGCGGATGCAGGGCAGTTGGCTGAATGAAAGTTGTAAATGGCTCCCATTGCTACTAAAAGTGCAAATTTGATGACCGCTAAAGCATTAACAGTTTTCTGTGGCCAAACCCATACTAATCTGGATCATTAATTAACAGCAGTCAATATAAACTTATATTGGTTTGCTGCTGTTTAGCCAGGTGTGATCAAACAAAATTAAGTAGAATGGGTGATCAGAGATAGCAAGGGGCATCTTTCCTGCTCTTGGAACAGTGGAGTATTTTATCTGAATCTGTTATCTGAATATTACACTGCTGCACACAGGTTTAGTCTTTTCTGAAATAGGGCTCTGGCACAGTAACATTTATGCTACTATGGGCAGATGTGATCCCCTCATCAGCTCCCTTAATTATGTCTAATTTAGCTTACTCATTAGGAGTATATCTCCCATGGCGGATACGAACACCTTTGAAGTGTTACATGAATTGAGGGAGTAGGAGTATTTGCAAGCCATCAGGATGCTTCTCTCCTTTTAATGCTGGTTGTATTGCTGCCATAATGTGTGCTAGTCTAGATTTGAGATCAGCACTTGCTGTTACCATAATGGCTTTCATTGTGTTTTTTCTGGACAAATCTGCTGCCCAGTGCCCTTTGGCGTGAATTCCTTCACTTTTTATGGGCTGAGGTGTTTCCACATGGACAAAAGGAAGCTTATCCTGAAGGACAGCCACCTTTCCCCAGAGTTGCTTATTTCTTATTGTGTCGAAGTTTGAATCTCTGAATACATTTGAGACAGTGGGATAAATATACATTGTAACCTTGGACATACAAGGCCAAATACAATACTATGTGTGGGAACTGATGGACCACTACTAGTGAGGGTACTGAAGAATAAAGCAACATGGCATGTATTTATAGGGGCTGTGCAGTGGAATCACCTAAAAGATTAGTGTGTGCATGTAGAGGCTTGATGTAGTCACCTTCAAAAATTCCATGCACTACAGCACAAGCTATGGAGTATTTCTGTTTAGTACCAACTGTAGGCTGAGCAGGTCCATCTTTACAGGACACACACTTGTACTCCTGTATGGGTGAAACATTAGGAGTTTGTGGAACATTTTGTAGGAATTCTTGTGTGCAAAGGGTAGGGCCATATTAAAATTTTCTATCAACTGAACTTAAAGAAGTTGCTCACTTTACCTAATGCAGGTGTAGAATGTGAGGATTAGGTATACTTGCTTTTGCCACCACTTTCATTGTGGAATTAGGACAAACTAAGGATTTGTAGCATCTGTACCAAATGGCAATCTTGCAAAATGGCCTTCTGCAATGCAGTAAGAATTTCCTTGGTTGGTGTGAAGTGTGCTTCAGTGGTAGGATAAAAATGTGATTTGTACACTGCACCTTAGGGCGCACAAAGCAACATCACAAAACAAAATAAAATGATGGACGGAGTATTGAAACTTTTCAAACACTCACCCCCAGTTGTCCTAAGTGGGAAGGGTATGCCCAGACGTGGGTCCCTTGCTCACTGTCCCAGTGGATTAAAGCTAGCCTGGCTGATGAAGGGTGATACCCTGAAACCGGTCCCAGGATGCTGGTCCAGGGAGGACCTGGCTTGGCAGTTCGGGCTGGACTGTTTCCACGAGGGAACAGGGTCAAGACTGATTTGCATATGGCTGGGTCCAAACTGGGGTGGCATGGTGATCAAAAGAACGATGGATTAAACCCAGATCTGTGACTGGGGTGAGTGTTTGCATTGTTCAGCACTCAGTACATCATCCTTTTGTGTTGCTAAAGTTGCCCTAAGTGGGAAGGGTATGCCCAGACGTGGGTCCCTTGCTCACTGTGCCACTGGATTCAAGTTAGCCTGGCTAATGAAGGGTGAAACCCTGAAACCGGTCCCCGGATGCCTGTTTCCGGTCCAGGGAGGACCTAGCTTGGCAGTTTATGCTGGACTGTTCCCATGAGGGAACAGGGTCAAGACTGATTTGCATATAGCTGGGTCCAAACTGGGGTGACATGGTGAGCAAAAGAACAATGGATTAAACCCAGATCTGTGACTGGGGTGAGTGTTTGCATTGTTCAGCACTCAGTACATCATCCTTTTGTGTTGCTACAGCTTTTTCCTTGCAAGAAGCTTTCGTCAAATGTTTCACTTTGAGGTGTGATTTAACAGCTCATGATCTTAAGGTGTCAGTATTACCAATGTGTATACTTATGAAAAAATGTTTTGGTATATCAGTTCACGATCTTAATCAGGAACCGCTTCCACGGTGCCTTCACAACGATTGAGGAAATTGTTTCAAAATTTCCCATTCATGTCATACCTAAATCCATAGCAACTGCACCTCCATGCTTATTTTGCACCTGTCTCCACACACTTGGTAGTGAATAAGGATGTGTCATACCTGGTAGTACATGCACTCAAAAACATACTTTCCCAAGTGTTCTACACTTTGATGGGTGGCACCATCCCAAGTGGAAGGCACATTGTCTAAATTATATTCTTGTCTTGGGGTGTTGTGTGTTGATAGACTGCTTCCAGCTGGTTGGTTTTATGGTCAATCCAGAATTATTTAATCTAGTTATACCGAGTCTTATCAATAATAGCATTTATAGCCTGTTGTCTAATTGACTGTATCGCAACCTGTACTTGTTGTGCAGGTCCCATAGTGGCTGCTCTGTCAACTGCAGAATACATTGTCTAAGTCATTTAGAAGCCTACTACTTCAATCAGTATCCATACTACTTCTGCAGCTGGTAAATTTGCTGCATCAGCGTATTCTGTTTGCACAGCTGATACATGCAAGGTGCTCCCTATTGCTAGGAGACCTATTTTAACATTCTGTGACACATGTGGTAAATGACTGCCAAACCACTTCAGATATTCTTGTAAAGTCACTTCACAGGTTAGGATTTCCAAGTCACAATAAACTTGATAAACTTGTGGCACTGGTGAAGGTCTATAGGTATGAAAAGTCCCAGTGTTTAGATCTATAGCATCAAACCACAACCATGAGTAAAATATTAAAAAGCCATATGCAACATGTATGTTCACAATAAATGTTACGCCCCAGTATTAGGTATGCCTATGTTAACGACATGTTGCGTAAGTATTTTAAAATCCTAGTCTACTGCATAAAACGTGAATCGGAATCGTGTAGAATATGAACGGTAAGACAGCAATGCCATGATGGCTAGAATCTGGTTAATATCGGTTTTAAGAACTGGGGCTCTTAGTGAATCTGGAATTCAAGGGCAGATCAGAGAGTTAATTGATTTGCTTTCTGACTTCAAATTATACACCAACTGTTTTGATGGGTAACTTTGATTCTCAGAATAATATACCAGTCTGTAAGTTGTGAACAGTGATTAAGATCCAAATTGTAATGCTGTTAGGTACATGAAGTAGTTTACGTTGTTGCTTTTGCTGCTTTTCTTACGTTCCAAGATCACTTAAATAGAGAATAACAAGCTTACTACATAAAAGCATTTCATAATACATTATGTAAACATTTATGGTTAAATGTACTTTAAAATCCACTACTGTACTCCATACTTCACAAAATATTGTGAGGTGACTGCAAAGGGATATCTGCATTCTCTCACTGAAAATGGTTTGGCTATTTCTTGGCTTGTTTGTTTAATAACATAAGTTGATTAAAATCAGTATGAAGTGGTTCAGAGATGTTTCTAGTTTGTAGTGACTAGGTGCCCAGCACCCCTACTTTGAGCTTGCCAGCACTACTTTCTTGGTCAGTCTGCAACTGATAACGCGTAAAAGCCTTGATAAGTAAGCTTACAAGGAGACACCCCTAGGTTGATGAACCTTTGGACCACGTTCGGGGACTTCCCAGTACGAGATGTCTTTTTGGCATCACAAGTCAACAGGTTTATAATCCAATCAATATTCACAATAACTAATCAACAGGATAATCAATAACATTTAATAGGAATCAATGAGTTAAACACATCATGACCTATCAGTCACGAATAACCACAACAAGTTAGTTAAGTTTTAAGATATTTATTTCCCTATTTGTTAAAATCTAATATCATGTTAGTCTCAATAGCAATAAGCTCATCAAAACCACTATTATTTGGCAATCAGAACACAACTTAATCAATGTATAGATTATGGGCATTTGGTGTTTAAGCTTATCATTAATATGTATCAACTTAGCAGAGTCTCATTAGTACATGATTCAACAAAACAAGAACTCAGTCATTTGTCTATTTGTGTCAGATTTTTGTGAACACCTTAACTAACCTCAAATTAGCATTAACATTTTGGGCTTCATGCAAAACAATTTAGCAAACACGAATTTGGAAAATATCTAACTGTGGACTCTATCAAACGAGCAGTTGGTACCTAGAAAGAAAAGGCAAACAGACAATTACAGTTTGGATCAGATAGTTACCAATCCAACAGATCAGCAAACGGTGTCAGTCTTCGTCCTCAGGACATCCGTCGTTATCATCAGCAAAGATAGGATGGGGCAAAGTCTCAGTATGGCATAGCTAAGGAATAAGATCTTCCCTCATATGGAGGAGGTTTAGAGTATCAGGATGAAGAAACGGCAAAGTCTCAAAAGAATGGCCCCCTTTCTCCTTGGGTCGTGCGGTTAAATCAAAACTGCCAAATTTGCCCTTAACTCCTCATTGGATAATAATTGGTGCACCATTATCTCTGTCCAATAACCCTTCATGCATTTTGCCAGAATTTTCCACAAACCACAGTTCTCATGTCGAGGATTGGTCCATGTTATTGACGTCTTCATCGGTTGGCATGTCAGGTAAGAAAAGTTACACTTTTCGCTCAAGTCAGTGGCTCCATTGTTTTCTCCTACTCCAGACGGCCTTGCACCTGTTACGAATTACACTGTTGCGTTCAGCAAGAACGTCTCCTTGAGCAAGTCAGGTCTCATTAGAGAGAATTTACTACCGCTACACACAACTTCTGGAAAAGTACAGCTTCGTGTCCTTCAGGAAAACAGCACATTACACGTTAGAAAAATGCAGTTTAATATGAGACCAGGCAACTAGGCCCAGACCACCGCTAAGCTAAGGCCTAATGATTAATGAACAAACTCCTAATACATGATTCGCCATCAGCAGAGACAGGACGGGGCAAAGTCTCAATATAGCATAGCTAAGGAATAGGACCTTTCCTCATATGGAGAAGAAGTAGATATAAGTAAGAAATGGGTAGAAGATAGTTTAAGGTAACAGATCGAACAAACTGCAAAGTCTCAAAAAGAATGGGCCCCTTCTCCTTAGGTCATGTGGTGAAATCAAAACTGTCTAATCTGTCATTAATTCCTCATTGGGTAATAATTGGTGCATCTTTATCTCTGTCCAGTAATTCTCCACACACTTCACCAGAATTTACCATAAACCACAGTTCTCAGGTCGCTGATTGGCCCATGTTATTTACGTCTTCATCATTTAGAATGTCAGGTAAGAAAAGTTACACTTTACGCTCCAGTCAGTGGTTCCATGGTCTTCTCCTACTCCAGGCAGCCTTGCACCTGTTACGAATTACACTGTTGTATTCGGCAAGAATGTCTCCTTGAGCAAGTCGATTCTCATGAGAAAGGATTTACTACGGCTACACACACAACTTCTGGAAAAGTACAGCTCTGTGTCCTACAGGAAAACAGCACATTGCACGTTAGAAAAATACAGTTTATTATGAGACCAGGCAGCTAGGCCCAGACCCTCGTTAAACTAAGGCCTTTTAATTTAATAAGCAAATCTTAATACATAACTCTAATTATGATATGCTAATACAAATTCAAAACATTAGTACATAATTAATTCAGAATTAACAGCTTTCATTAGTCTTCATATACATTGGTAGCCACTCCCCTTGGGCACATTTCAAACGTGTGCATTTTCTATGTTAACACATTCTCTATGCAGCTTCATCACACCATATATTTGAAGCTTTTCATGTTAATATTAATTTTAAAAGACACACTCCATCAATCCCTCCTCTGATGACTCTTGTCATCACACAAAACCTTTCTCCACGAATTTTACATCCTAAAATTCCCTCATCTCAATCTCTAACCTTATTGTCTTCCCATTTGATTGTGCCCTAAACAATTTTTCCCTTTGTTTTTCTTCCCTCCTCTTATTATTTTTTGCCATCTTCAATTTTATTATTTTGCTAATTCTACATGCCACCCATAATCCGATTAAGCAAGCTATAACAATCAATATTGCCTGTACTATTTTAGACAACATCCCATGCTAAATGTTACTAAACCAGTTTCCAACAGAAGCAAATCCTTTCCCAACCTTCTCCCAAACACCTGGTTCCTTCAATTTCTTCAATTCTGTACTATCTCTAGTTAAGTTAGTAAGCATACTTCTAATCGCAATACTATTATCTGGTATATAGGCACAATGACGCTCATTAAGCATCGTACAAAGTCTGCCATTTTTTGCTAAAAGAATGTCTAAAGCAAGCCTGTTTTGAAGAGTCATCGCCCTCTCCGCAGCAAGTTCAGTATCCATCAGGAGTATAGCCCCTGAAAAATGTGTCAGCATGTTATCCACAATAGTAGACAACTTTCGAATCTTAATCGAATTTAGGATGATTCCCACTGAAGGAATTATCGCCCCAAATATGCCTCGTACTACACCAGCAGCGGTCCCTCTCTTCTGTCTAGTACAATGTAATTCAGACAATTTCGGAAACCTTTAAAAATCGTCAAGTTGATATATCTTTGGGAAAACTATCCCCAAATAGCATGTCCCGTACCATCCCTTTGGAAGACGGTAATAAGCACTAAGTCCACATACATAATAGATCCCTGGGATCGCAGGATCCTGTCCATTTAACATGAACGTTCATTTACTCTGAAACAAAAACACATGCTTACATTCACTCGTTCCCACAAACACATTGTCATAGTATGACTTCGGCCTAGATATGCAACGCTTCCCTACATGCAGTGCATCTAAAGCTAGCTTCCCTTGTTTCCTAATTGCGCCATAACATTCACTGCTAGCAAAAGCTCGCTGCTGCAATCCTTTCTCTAATGTACCCTTTAATGCCCTTCTTCTATCTTCCGTGTGATCTAAAAAGCTTTTCTCTACAGGTGTAAGAAAGCATGTCAAATTATTGCAGTGTGCATAAGATGTACTAATCGTTAATGTCGCCTCAAAGAATCCTTTAACTAACTTTATACTATAATACTTAGCTACCCCACTCAAATCCTCTATTATAGGCACATAAGAAAACACAAGGTCATAATTCGAGTAAAAGTATTGAATCTCTTCCTGGTTATAGAATCTTATTAGTAACAGACTAGATCTTATCCCATATGTTAGTGGCAGACTATGATAGGTAACCCCCTCTTGTACTGAAACAGGAATCTGTGTACACACAAAGCAATCCTTCGCATCCAATGTGTCAGTATACTCACTCAGCAAGCAATAGAAAATGTTAGTGGATAGTTCCCCTTTTGCGTTAGTTTCCTCATGCAAATATATTGTATCCAGCTCAAACCTCTCCCAAGTTGTTAGTGCAGTGGTTGTCTCAGGAATTGTAGCAATGTTAGTCCCACTTTTATCCATTTGTGTCATAACCACAACCATAATGAATATCACACACACAACACCTAAACCAACACCCAAATATTTACAACACCTACTCCCCCTATTATCCTCTCTAATGTTAGCCATGATCTGTAAAGAATCAAAGTGAATGATGGTTAATTCAAACAAGAACAGAGGATGGTTAATGTGTAGTTTTCCTCTTTTTTTTTTTTTCTTCTTTTTTTTTTTTTCTTTTGCTGCAAGTAAAACAATCGAAAGTCTTCTTTCAGCAATTATTTACAGCTATCAGTTTCACTCCCAGGATCCTTGTCAATTCAGGTTAGCAGCTTGTCAAAATCAGTTTTCAAAAGTCAATTCAGGTTATCAAAGTCTCATCCGGTAAAACTTCAGTCTCCTTTTCTCAATTTTTGTTTTCACTTTTAATTCGATCTTTATACCAATTCAGTCTCCTCAGCCAGACTCAAGTGCCAAAGTATTGACCTGGAATCTCTCGATCAAAGCAAAATGCCAAGAACTCTTGTTGCCATTCAGCTATAGTTGCATACGCCCATTCAGGACCTGCATACCTTCTGTTTTCTACTCTTTCTTTTCATCTTGCGATCGCCTTGCAACTCTCCTTCACTTAGGTCTTCTCTCCTTGTTGTTATCAACCTCTGCCTCTATTGCGTCTTCGACAACCACTTCTCCCCTGTTCACTTGCGATTCTGGCCACTTATCTCCTTTCAGTGTCTCTCGGGACTTTGACCTTCACTGTGGCAACCCTTTGCCCTCCTCTGGCTATATGGGGTTTTCTCTTGATGGACCTGCAATTTGCTCAGGAGGAGTTTGGACACAGACTCTCTTCCACCTCAACTCCGCTTTCTGGGTCTCTCGAGTGCCCTAGCTCATTTCCATAATTGTCTGCTTCTGGGAGAACCTCCTGCTGATTAGGCTCTCCTGCTACCTCAGTTGAGATAGGCTCACCGTCACCCCTCTGGATCTCTTCTCCTTCGTCTCTTACTGGAGTGACCAAGCCATCCTCAATGGGCTCTCCTTCTGTCTCAGTTCCCCTTCTATCACTCTCTGGCCCTGAGACTTCCTTTTTGGTTGTTGGTACTTTCAACAACTCAACTTCCTCATCAGTTGGACACGTCACATTTTTCGTGTGACTGGTATGGATCCAGTTTGGAATTCCCACACACTTCGCAGTAGTAGTTGTTAGTATCACTTGGTATGGCCCCTTCCAACGTGGCTCCAAACACGTCTTCTTACGTGTTTCTTGATGACAACCCAGTCACCAGCTTTCAGGTTGTGTCCTGGATCATGTATCAGTGGCAGGGTGGTAGCTTCCACATGGTGAGAAAAAGAGCGGACAACATCAGCCAGACCCTTGCAGTAGTCCAACACCATATCCTCTGTGATATTCACAAGAGTATTCGCAGGCACTGCGGGCAGCCTCGTAGCACGGCCCATGAGTCGCATGAGGGGACAGTCCTGTTTTCTTATTAGGTGTATTTCTCATTGACATTAGCACCAAAGGCAATGCATTGGGCCATTTCAAATTTGTGGCTGCACACATTTTTGCCATTCTCGACTTCAGGGTACCATTCATCTGTTCCACTAGTCCTGATGCTTCAGGGCGGTAACTACAAGGCAACTTTTGTTGAAAGTTCGATGCTGCACACAACCGTTTAACCACCTCGTTGTTGAAGTGACTTCCCCATCTGATTCTGAAGAGATCAGAAACCCGAAACGTGATATCAATTCCCTAAGCAGCAGCTTCGTTACTGTGAGGCTGTAATTCCTGCGTGTAGCGTACGCTTCAATCCAATGACTAAAGACACACACAATTAGCAACACATACCTCAGACCTCCACACACAGGCATCTCAATAAAATCCAATTGCATTCTGCTAAATGGACCTCCAGCTCTCCCAAAGTGGCCCAAATTCACCACTGTCCCTTGCCCCGCATTCTTTTGTTGACAGATGATACACCTATGGCAGATCACTTCTGCAGCTTGTCTGAACTTTGGGTTAAACCAGTAAATTTTGAAAAACCTGATCATGGCATCCCTTCCAATATGTGCTTGACCATGGTAAAACTTTGCAAATTGTGACAAGACTGTTCGGCAAGACCATTTTCCCTTAATCTGAGAACCATTAAATCATCTGCCCTTTGTACGCACTGCATCCTAACCCACAAACGCTTCTCCTCTTTGCTGGCACGTCCCTGCAACAATTTCAATTCTTCTAACGTATCAATCATTCTTAATGCGTAACCTGTGCATGTCTCATTTAATGTTTCAGGTAACAATTCCCACTGATCTTTAAACGATATACAGTTCAGTGCACAAAACCTTGCGACTTGATCCACATATCAGTTTCCCATTGAAACAAAGTTTTGTGACTTCAGGTGAGCACTGCATTTCACCACTGCAATTTCATGAGGTAACTGAATCGTGTGCAACAACTCCTTAATTCTCTCACCATTTTTCACTGGCGAACCAGAAGAGGTCAAGAAACCTCTCTGTTACCATAGTTGGCCAAAATTATGGACCATTCCGAATCCGTTTCGGCTATCAGTATAGATAGTCACTCTCAACTGGGCAGAAGCATGGCAAGCTCTAGTAAGAGCAACCAATTCAGCTACTTGAGCAGAATATACTCCTTGAAGCCAAGACGCTTCCAGGATACCGGATATCGTGCATACAGCATATCCGCCTCTTAACACTCCTACTGAGTCTCTCAAACATGAGTCATCGACAAGGATAATTTGGTCATTTTCTTCCAATTGGGTATCTTTAATATCAGGCCTCGGTTTGGTGCACATTTCTGTTACCTCAAGACAATCATGTTCTACATCGTCCACATTTTGAACCTCTGTATTTTCATTTGGAAGTAAAGTTGCCAGGTTCAACACTGTACATCTCTTCAATGTTACATTTGGTGACCCTAATATAATCGTTTTATATTTTGTCAATCTTGCATTCGTCATGTGCTGCGTCTTAGTACAGGTTAACAGTATTTCAACTGAGTGAGGGACCATGACTGTTAAGGGATGTCCCATCACTATGCCTTCACACTGGGTGAGGCTTTGTCCAACTGCTGCTACTGCATGCAAACAACCCGGTAAGGCTTCTCCAACTGGGACCAACGTAGCTGAAAAAGATGCTACTGGTCGGTTTACACCTCCATGGACCTGTGTCAGGACAGACAAGGAAACAGCATCACGTTCATGACAAAACCGAACAAAAGGCTTTATGTACTCAGGCATACCTAAAGCTGGAGCCCTGCACATGCTCTCCCTTAACTCAGTAAATGCTTTCATTTCCTTCTCTTTCAGCACTATGACATCTGGCCCTTCTTTGACGGTCAGTCTCACCAATGGCTTGGCGATGACTATAAAATTTGGAATCCACTGACGACAGTAACCCACCATTCCTAGAAACATCATGAAATATCTCCGTGTTGTTGGGGGATTCATCTGTAAATAGTGCAGTCACTCTTTCCCTGGATAACTTCCTTGACCCTTTCTCAATTTGATGACCCAAGTACTTCACCTCTTTCTGGCAATATTGCAATTTCTTTGGGGACAACTTTTGTCCGTTCTTTCCCAAGTGATTCAATAAGGCAATCGAATCATACTTGCACTCATCCCTTGTTTTAGATGTGATCAGCAGATCATCAATGTACTGCACTAGAGTCGATTGGAAAGGCAATTCCAATGACTCCAAATCCTTCTTCAGTATCTGATTTGAATATGGAAAGTGATTCCGAAAACCCTTGAGGAATTCAACACCAACTGTAAACCTTGTCCAGGAATTTAAAACTGAGGAGAAATTGGCTGTTCTCATGAAGAGGCACAGAAAAGAACGCTTGGGACAAATCAATTACTGTGAACCATTCTGCATCATTCGGAATCTGAAACATAATCACAGCTGGATTTGGCACCACTGGGCAGCATTTCACTACTGTCATTGATCTTTCTCAAATCTTGGACAATCAGAACTTTCGCACAAGGCTTTCTCAGTCCCATTATTGGTGAATTACATGGACTGCTCATCACTTCTTTCAAGATCCCGTTTCACAAAGTCTGCAATTAATTGCGCAACCTTAATAAGGACATCTTGTGCCATATGATACTGCGGTATCTGGGGGAACACAGCATGTGGCTTTACACTGACTTTAACTGGTTCTACTCCTTTGATCAGCCCTACTTCTTTCCCTGTCAAATCCCACACCTTCTCGGACTGTTTCCTGCAAGTCTGCCGGAAGATCAGCCACTGTGAACATCGGAAAGAAGTTAAACAGAGGATATTCCTTGTCTGTGGTCTCCGTTTCAGGCTCTGAAACCTGTTCCTCTCCATCACTGTTTGTCTGGACCTCAATCCCCTCATTGGAACAGGTGATTGAAAACCTTGTCTTGCATAGTAAGTCTCTTCCAGTAAGGACACAGGACTTGAATCACAAACTATAAATCTGTGCAATCCTTGGAAAGTGCCAAGCTCAACCTGAACCGGATCTGTGATCGGGTTAGTCAGGAGTTAGTTTGCTACTTCCACTACCTTGACTGTCCGTCCCGAAAGAGGCAGTTTCTGAACCTCTGCACTTCTGACAGTCAAGCGTGTAGCTCCTGTGTCAACTAAGAATGAAAGCTTTTGTGACCCATTACCTTTTCCTGAACATAGGGCCCTTTCTGGTCTACTTCTAAGGACGCTGAAAGCTTACACTCATCACTGTTTGAACTCTCATCTCACCATTCATCATTTATTCCACTCTCTCCACGCAATGCGTACTGTTACACTGTGTTATTTTGACTCATTCTTTGACCCATGACCTTTTGAGGAAGCATCACCTGTTGCTGTTCCATTGGCACCAAAAGCACTTGAATTTGCTGTCTAGGTACCATAGGAACCTGCTGTTGCATTTGTTGCAACTTCATTGGCTGTATAAGTGGCATCTGCACCTGCTACATGGGTTGAAAACCCTTCATCAGATTCATATTATTCTTGAAATTTGGGTTAGGGCCTCTCAGCCTTGGTCCTTTCACATTTTGAAATGAACTGACATCATTGCCTTGTTGAACAACACTCCTGCACAATCATCGGACATTCCCGCTTCCAATGTCCAACGACCCCACAAGCATGACAAGGTAACATCTTCTTCATTCCGTGCACATCGTTTTGAACTACTACAGTGTTCAAATCTGGACTCATCCCGTTTCCTTGCGGCTGTTGCACCATCTGCTGTAGACAACCTCCCTGCATTCCTGACTGTGCTGCCTTCATTTGCATCACCATCGCTTTCTCTTTCAACTTCCTCTGCTTTAACTCAATCTCGTCACTACAGTTCTTCGCATACTGCAACACCTCGTCAATCAGCTTTGCTTGCCAGCAAATCAAGTGACTTTTAATCATCTGGCTAATCTGAGGTCTCAATCCTTCAACAAATCTAAACACAAGGTGATTCATGTCCTTCGCCTCAACAACCTCTATACCACTGTAGTGCTTGAACGCCTTCAACAACCTCTCATAATAGGCATGAATCGACTCCTTGGCTTCCTGAGCCATCCAATCAATATTTTGCCAATCAATATTCTTCGGTGAAACCCTCGATTTCAGAAACTCAATCACCTTATAGTAATACTTCATCACCTCAGGAGACGGTGCTCCTGTTATTCTGTCCCTTGCTGGTTCCTCGGTCGGCCAATCCACGCCCCTCTTGCATTCAAGCCACAAATCAGCTGGGACTATGATCTCAAAGAGAGTATTCAGGTCTTCCCAAAGGCATTTAGCAAGTTTCACAAACCTGTCCATCTGCTGATACCACTCTATTGGCTTCTACCTCAACCTGGGAAAGTCAGTTGTAAATGACAGAATATCACCTCTAGCCGATGGCACATGAACAAGAACCCCTCCAGCCGTCTCTCTCATTGGTAACATGTTTACCGTAGCGGTATCCGGTAACTCATTTGCTGGCTGCTCTACGCAGTAACTCTTCCTCTAGCCTCTTTTCTTCGCCCATCTGCCTTCCCACTTCTCTAAGGCTCCCCAAACTTGTGCACTCTGCAGTATTTTCTTGAGGTGTGCCTTCATCCCAGTAGACCGTATGTGTTCAAAATCCTTGGGTCAAAGCTTAACCTGTAACTTCTCTTCAGATGTTTTGTATTTTCTAAATCTATGCCATACTTATATGCCAAATTGGCTAATCTTTGGTGCACCCTGCTCACTTCTCTGGTTATCTTTGGACACAAGTATCTCAATTCTGCTTCTGTGTATAACTCTGACCTGTTCACTCCCATGCTCCCTTCAACAAGTTCATTTGCCTCCATGCCCAACCTCCCAAAATGTAGGTACTCTTATCCTTCCGCTCTCCCTGCTGCTACAGGAGTAGTCTGTGGAGTATTAAGCTTGTCTAACCAGTCGTTCAGCTGTTGTGCTGTTAAACCTTGTAATGAGATTTCCAGCCTGCACTAAAGGTGTCTGCGGTACATTCACACTCGATCTGCGGAGTTAACAGTCTCGAACCTGTCTGTCTCATTACTTCTGGAGGAGCCCCAATCGGACTGAAGTCTAACAGGGACCTAGATCCTTCGAAGGTCTGTTCCACTGGAGTCATCCCTTGAGAGCTCCCCACGAACCCTCCTCTTGTCATCTCTTGAGTCATTATCCCTTGATCGCATACGCTAGGCTTCGCCTGCACATACAGTGGTACTGGTGGACCAACTGTGATGGGCAAAGATATGGTGGCTGCCTGTTTCCCAAAACCTGTGGAGTATTAACTCCCATGTTCCGGTTCATTACTGGTGCCATGGCTGACTGCGGTCTTGTGACCAAAGTGTGATTTGGAATCATTTGATGCTGTACCTGGGGCAGTAAAGGTGGAGTTGGCTAAGTCTGAATCAACTTTGGTCTCCCATATACTTGCTCTGTCTGCACCATCAAATTTGTGGTAGTCTCTAAGATTGGGACATCAGGATAATGCCTCTGAACCTGTGGTGGCTGCAGCTGAGATTGCATACCTTGAGCAGTGGACACACTAAAGCTACTCTGCACCGGAACTGGTGTTGAGACAGGGCTAACCTGTGCTGGATTCATTGTCACCTTCTCTTGGGTCGAACCTGCAGGACATGTACTAGTACTCGGTCTATTTTCATCTATTGCATATGGCGGTGGTCGGTCATTCAGGAACTGATTAAGGAACTCATCGTCTGAGTCATCCACCTCTGACTAGGGCTTCCTAGCCTCTGTCTTTGGAGGGTCGTTTGTCAGACTTACAAGTAGCTTTCCCTCCCTTGTCTTCACCTGCTTGAGCTATTGCTGGAAACAACCCCTATATTGTTTCTATCCTCCAAACTCTGTTCACTATCCCACCTAGCCTCCGTCAGTGTCTTTTCTGCCTTCCTCATCCTCCTCTCAAATTTCTGTTGCTGTTGTCGTATTCCCATCCGTTCCCAAATTGCTAATGCCTCAAACTGTGCTGTCCTCGGAGGTGGCTTCAGCTCATTTAGCACCCTCTGCAAATTTTCCAAAATCCTCAAATTGAACGTCCTGTGCTCCGGAAATGCCAAACACCCTTCTTTCTCTGTCGCTTTGCACCATTGCTTTAGCCAAAGACATGGCGCAACACCCTTTCCTCCATTACAGCATAAGCCGGAGTATCCTCTGGCGGTGTAACCTCCCCTACACTCGCGGTCATTTATACGTCTTCCCCTCAAGGCACTCTTTAAAGCCTTGAAAAATTTCATTTTTATGTCCTTTTATTTTGTTCTCAATCTAATCCCGAAGTGACTTTAATTCCCAGAACTCTCTTCGCCTACCTTCTCAACCAATTGCCTCTCACTGGCGGCTGCCAATCCGTGCGTGACCCTTCGCACTAAGCAACCTATCCCAGCGTGGCTCCAATGACGTCACACTCACACTGCGGCTGACAGTCTTGTGGCTTGTCCTCTTTAGTCTCGATTCACACAAAACTAATGTGATATATTGCGAGCACCAACAAAAACTCAAATTTGCCGGTTTACTACAGGAAACGGTAAAACAATCTCTTCAGAACTTTACAGAGATTTCGCTTAGCCTCGGCCGCTACTCTCTCCTTCTCAGATCCCGCACTTGCAAGCAAAATTTGACCCGCAAATTTTACTCTCGACTTGTCAATGGGTTGTTCTAGTGCACCAAATCTCCATTGAAGTTTTCATTCACTCACTTTGACTCATACTCTACTCTCCGATTTCACCATCGACCTATTAAACCGCGCAAATGACAACATAAACCAAGTGTCTCATACACTTATCAATATACTTCGGAGTCTTAGACCACGCAGGGTCCATACATCATCAACAACTACGAGGACAATTTTTGAGCACAAAGCGCCACACTCACATGAAGCTTTCCGACTTCCCTGCTCTCATACTGCGGAGTATGAACACTACCACTAAATCATCATCATCTGGCCTAAACTCCTCACAAACCTCACAATTCACCTGCGGTATGCACAAGCTGTGCAAGCACAAAACCTAATTCATTCACACTATCACTAGAACGCCGAGAACATACTCAAACTCCCTTCGGCAAGCTCCGAGATTCCGTGAAAGTCATTTGGGAATTAGGGGCACATCGTCTCTCCAATTTGCATCATTGGAAAAATAATAATTTTCCCAAACCCAATATTTTCCGATGCACCTTGCTTACTTCCAAACTGCGCTTGTCAATTCCCACCAGACCTTTCGAACAATCAACTCTATCAAACTGTAGTCCCTCGTCCTGGGGCCCAAAAGTGCCAAACCATCCGCACTGCTACCAAAAACTGATAGCGCGTCAGAGCCTTGATAAGTAAACTTACAAGGAGACACGCCTAGGTCGATGAACCTTTGGGCCACGTTCGGTAACTTCCCAGTATGTGATGTCTTTTTGGCATCACAAGTCAACAGGTTTATAAGCCAGTCAATATTCACAATAACTAATCGACAGGATAATCAATAACATTTAATAGGTCATGATGTGTTTAACTCATTGATTCCTATCAGTCATGAATAACCACAACAAGTTAGTTAAGTGTTAGGATATTTATTTCCCTATTTGTTACAATCTATTATCATGTTTTAGTCTCAATAGCAATAAGCTCATCAAAACCACTATTATTTGGCAATCAGAACACAACTTAATCAATGCATAGATTATGGTCATTCAGTATTTAAGCTCATCATTAAGACATATCAACTTAGCAGAGTCTCAGTACATGATTCAACAAAACAAGAACTCAGTCATTTGTCTATTTGCGTCAGATTTTTGTGAACACCTTAACTAACTTAAAATTAGCATTAACATGTTGGGCTTCATGCAAAACATTTTAGCAAACATGAATTTGGAAAACATCTAACTGTGGACTCTATCAAAATAGCAGTTGGTACCTAGAAAGAAAAGGAAAACAGACAATTACAATTTGCATCAGATAGTTACCAATCCAACAGATCAGCAAACAGCATCCGTCTTCGTTCTCAGGACATCAGTCGATTCACCATCAGCAGAGATAGGACGGGGCAAAGTCTCAATATAGCATAGCTAAGGAATAGGACCTTTCCTCATGAGGAGAAGTAGGTATAAGTAAGAAACGGGTAGAAGATAGTTTAAGGTAACAGGTTGAACAAACGGCAAAGTCTCAAAAAGAATGCCCCCCTTCTCCTTAGGTTGTGCGGTTAAATCAAAACTGTCTAATCTGTCCTTAATTCCTCATTGGGTAATAATTGGTGCATCTTTATCTCTGTCCAATAATTCTCCACACAGTTCACCAGAATTTTCTACAAACCACAGTTCTTATGTCGCTGACTGGCCCATGTTATTGACGTCTTCATCAGTTAGAATGTCAGGTAAGAAAAGTTACACTTTACGTTCCAGTCAGTGGTCTTCTCCTACTCCAGGCAGTCTTGCACCTGTTACGAATTTCACTGCTGCATTCAGCACTACGGCTATGCACACATAACTTCTGGAAAAGTACAGCTTCATGCCCTTCAGAAAAAAGCACATTGCACATTAGAAAAATACAGTTTAAAATGAGACCAGGCAGCTAGGCCCAGACCCTCGCTAAACTAAGGCCTTTTAATTTAATAAGCAACTCTTAATACATAACTCTAATTATGATATGCTAATACAAATGCAAAACAGTACATAATTCAGAATTAACAGCTTTCATTAGTCTTCGTGTACATTGGTAGCCACTGCCCGTAGCCACTGCCCGTGGGCACATTTCAAACGTGTGCATTATTTTCTATGTTAACACATTTTCTATGCAGCTTCATCACACAATATAATTCAAGCTTTTCATGTTAATATTAATTTTAAGACACACTCCAACACGACCATTAAACGTTACGAACCCTGGACACAAACGAATCGAGGGTCCTGTGGCTTGTGTGGATTCCACTACATTTTCTTACACAGAATGTGCAGAAAAATGTCACTTTAGCTAAAATAAAATATTTTCCTTACATGCCTGTGACCAAATGTTCTGAAATCTGCAGGGAAAAAAAACGCTGATTACATATGAAAAAATCAAATCAGGGATTATGCATAGACTATACAGACTTAATATGGTGACAATTTTAGTCTCTTCCTGTCACAGGTCAAAGGCCCATCCACACAAGTAGGATGCATTTTTTTTTTTTTTTTTTTTTTTTTTCTGGGAGAAGAACGAGCATAGAACAGCAGAACATTTTTTTTTATTATCAATTGACTTTCTGCTCGTTTGACTTCCAATTGAAGCCTGTGTGGAACAAAGTACACATTTTGCGAACTTCTGTCTGAATCGCATTATAGTATGGTAACCCCAAATTTAGAGTGTACATATAACAATTCCTAAACTCCGTATCTTGGTCATATTTAAAAAATGCATTGATTTCCTTAATGTCAATTATTATTCTTAGATGTTACCTTATGAATAGAACAATTCATATACCGGATGAAAATGTATAAGCTGCAGCTCCGTTATTGGCTCTGGGTATCGTGTTTTTGGACAACCAATGAACACTATTTCCCTGCAACCAGAAAGGTTGGATGGACAAAACAGTATATTACTTTAAAACAATTGGCCGTTGGGGCAAAAATAACATGAAAATATGACCTATTTGTATTTTTTTTGGACTTGTTTTCTTTGTTTTTTTTTATTTTAATGTTTAGTTTATTTGTGAAAAGCATGAGCAATCAACACAAATTACCTCTTGCTCAATTCAGAGTTTTCACTAGTTTTCAGAATTGTATAACTTTCCAGGTTCTCCAATGTTCTTCAGACCAGTTTCCACCTCAAACTGTAAGTAGGAGGAAAACCATGTAGGGAACGAAATGACCACCAATTAGAAAATAGCAGAAATTGTGGGTACTTTCTTTTGCAGCTCTGCTTCTTTCGAAAACTGGGTAGATGGTGAACTTACCACAGCAACCTGACAGTAGGTGGAAACTATAAATAGGGAAAATAATTGATTACCATTTAGAATAGAAAACATTGAGGCTATTTTTTTCTATTCTGCTTCTTTTTGAAAACTGAGAAGATGGTAATTTTCCAGCACACCTTCAGTAGATGCTGTTTAAAAAAAAAAAAAAAGTATTTTTACATAGCACATTTTGTCCTATTATTCCCAAAAATATATTTTTTTAAATTGCTATATTTTGGTTATTTTCTCAGTTCCATCGAGAGAAATTCACTCACACTAGGTACCTTTAGAATCCCCTACATGTGGGATATAACAAAGGACCCAAATATGGTCTGGATGCCTTTTGGGCCACTCTGTGCATAAGCCTTTATAACTGTTATTCCACAAAATTCTCAGCAATGAGTGGGAAAGTATCAGAAACTAAGAGGTTAACTTATTATGACAGAGTTTGAGCTGTATGCAGAGAGATATTAATTTTCAGTTTGCCAACTACCACCACCTTGTGCTTTGTTTTTTCCCCATAATTGATGGTAAAGAGGTGTTTAACATGGATTGTTTTTCTGAATAGGTCAATATGTAAGCAATAGATTTATGTGTGGGATTTGATATATCTTTTAGTCAAAGATCATTCTTTGATTTCTTTTTTTTTTTTTTAAATAGATAAAATTGATAATTGATTCTTTTTTCACATAATTGATTCAGCAAACTAACTACAAGAGCAACTAAATGGCCAATTGGTGTCAGTTAGAAACTGACACATATTAGTAAGTTTACAATTCCAAGAAAATTACTTGAGCATTGATACAATCCCATTTAAGGTTTTAAAAAAAAATGACTCCACAGCGAAACATATTTTAACACGAAAACGTTCAAGGTTTGCAACAGAACTGAAGTTTGTGTTACTGTACCTTTGTAATCGATAATGATAACTAAACAATGTATGAGAGAAACATAGGAATGCAGGAGAGGAAAAAATGGTCAAGCACATCGTTATAGAGCAACACGTTGAGAAAGCTGAGGCAACAATGCTTAGTTTTTGAAGCGGGGCTATACGATCTACAAGATCATTTGAAAAACCTAGGACTCCGCTTATACAGGCCTATTAAAAAGCGCATGGCGTTTATTTCATGTAATAATGTTCCACCAACCCTTTATCTACAGTCAATCGTATTGGGAAAACTCAATCCTTTGTTTTTTAGATTGTGAAAATGCTTCAATTTAAAGGTCAACTCCAGGCAAACGTTTTGGGAGTACATCTTCACTGGATCCAATACTCTATGTTCATGTCCTGTGTTAGTCACAGTCAACGGATGTCTCCATTTAAAAAAGCATTGGCTATGTCAAAGGGTCTGGCTTTCAATTAACAGGGTTGGTAGGAGCAAGGCCTGAACTATTTATACAAGCAGTCAGAAACAACTTTGTGACTATATAGGCATGCCCCCACTTCTCCAGATGTGTTGCCCACAGGAGTTCCCAATTAGGTAATTAAGAGTGAACATTGCTCTAGCAGAGAGGGCTACTAACCCTATCTTTGCACGCATTTGTTATGTTTGTCCTCATCTAAATGTGAGGTAGACAGGAGATACTTTTTTCTGATGAAAGCTTTAGGAAAGTGCCTCTTTTGACATGGTTACCACCCCACTTTCTTTGCCTGGTTTCTGGTGAAGTTTCAACTGAAAATGCACTGGGTCCCTGTTAAACGGGTTACCAGTGCCAGATGTCTTTCCTTAAAACTGCACAGTCGTTTTTCCCAATTGGCAAATGTTTAGTTGCCACTGAAAGTTCCTAGTAAATTGTACCCCGGGTACGTAGGGCATGGGGTACTAAAGGAAGGCCCCTGAGGGCTGCAAGACAGATTGTGCCAAACTCAGGGACCCTCTCGCCTAAGTGCACACAGTGCTGCCTTCACAGGCTGCCTGTTTTGATGCAGACCAAAATTGAAAACATGACATGGCACAAAGCCTGTGCGCCATGCACACTGCATGCAATATATGTAAGTCACCCGTCTGGCAGGCCCCCCAGCCCTAGAGGCAGGGTGCATTCTATCACGTGAGGGAATACCTCCATGAGCAGATATACCCCTGCTATGTCTGTCGCTTCTCAGACATAGAAAGTGAACTGTACAGCCATTTTAGGAACGTGTGCTAGACACTGGTCATTAAGAGTTCCCCAGCTTACATGGTGGCTTCACTGACAGTAGGTATGTTTGGTATCAAACATCTCGTATTAATAAACCCTCACTGAATTCAGTGATGGATTTATTAATGCATGCACTCAGAAGGCACCTTATGCACTCCCCCTTGAAACCTACCAACTATTAGAGTGGGCACTGACTAATCAGAACCAGTAAAGCCACTTTAGACAGAGTTAAGTCCCCCTGAGATGAGAGCCAATGCTCTTGAGGGCTCATAATAAAGGCCTGCTCTGGGCAGAGGTGTGACCTTCTCTTCCAGGCAGGATGACCATTCCAGGGCAGGGAGCTTCAAAGGCCTTGCCGCCTTTGAAATGTGACCCTGGCCTCTCCAAATGGTGGAGGAGGCTGACCCCCAGTTCCTGACCCTACTTTTGGCAGCAGGACTGATGAGGAAAATAAGGTAAATTAGGAGGAATGCCCACTTCATGCCAGCCCCACCCCTAGGGTGGACGTGCTGAAGTGGACACTACTTTTTAAATTCCTCCATCTTGCATGGAATGAATTGGGCCAATAGGTTTAGAGCTATGCCGCTTCCCAAAAAAAGCGGTCATAGGAAGGCTGTAGTCACCCTAAAGGGGAGTAGTCCATTGGCTACCACTGGGCACTTCCTGTAACACCCCTAAATTCAGTATTTAGGTGGCACCCAGAACCCTAGAATCAGAATCTTGTTGACCTAAGAAGAGCTGGACAAAACAGAAGCTACCCAGCAGAGAAGAGTGAAGACACCGACTGACTTGGCCCCAGCCCTACTGGCCTGAATGCAGCCTTCAAAGACACCTGTTCCCAGAAGAAGTCTGTCCTGCAGCCCAGCGACCTCCAAAGCCTTAGGAGGAACTCCCATGGACAGTGGACCTTTCCAAAAGAAACATCTCCAAAGAAAGAAGTCTGCCTAAGGAACCACAAAACCACTGCCTGGAACCACCTCCTCACCCGACGCCCACTGCCCGAGTCCAATTGGCCCACCAGTCCAGTGAAGGTTTCCCAGTGCTAATGACCCTGAGGCTATCATGGGCTGAACCCTGCTGGACTCCACAGCAATGCCTGCAGCCTAAATCTGAGGGCTCTTCCTAACTGCAACCTGCCTGGTATGCTGTTTCTGACCCCAAAAGACACCCCTGCATCTGGAGCCCCTGGACCTTGGGGAGCTAGACTGTTGGCATCCCTATAACCCCTGGCATCTTAACTCAACTAGGCAGCTGTGAGTTGACCTCTTCCAGCCCCCTGGACAGAGCCTGTGGCCCATTTCTGAAAGTGATCTCCTGCATTGACTAACATCGGGAGCCCGAGCCAGAGGCTGTTGGCAGTCTGCACCTGGCTGCCCCTGTACCGCTGAGAGTTGAAGTATGGTGCTGCCATGTGCCCCCCCCCCCTTGTCCTTGCTTCAGACCCGGAAGATTCATCCCTAACCCCGCCCTACTCACCTGTAAGCAGCGCTGCAGCAGGATACCCCCTGTCTCAGTTGTATAGCATTGGGTGACCAGTGCTGAGTTGGCACACTGCACCTAGCCGCCCCTGTGCCACTGAGGGTGTAAGTTTGGGGCTGCCCTGTGACCCAACCCCCCCGATGCTTGCCTCAGCCCACGGATACCAACCTCTGACACTGCCTCTACTTACCTGGGAGCAGCGCTTCTTCAGTCCCCCACACACTTGGTACCAAACAGAACCTTGCCTGGTGCTAGCCGAAACCCTGAAGACTGGGGCCTTAAGTTGTGTATTTACCTCAGAAACACTATTCTTGTTTTCCTTCCATAGGCTAACCATGAAGACTCAAAAACTGCTCTTGTCTAATTTTTATTATTTTTTCTTTAAAAACTGCTTACATTAAAATATATATATATACATATATATATATATATATATATATATATATATATATATATATATATATATATAGTAGCAACTGTTATTTTTCTTATTTGGTCTATGGTTTATTCTTTGAGTGTGTCTCATTTATTGCCTCGGAGTACAGCAAATGCTTAACACGACTCCTTGATGAGCCTAGCTGCTCGCCGACGTAACCACAAAAAGGCACTAGACCTATTTCTGCCTCTGCAAACCTTTGGGGATCCACTAGACTCTCTGCACAGTGTCCTTCATTTTAGTGCACTGTATAGAGAGCCAGCTTCTTACAAATGTCCAGGACCCGAAGTGGCCATTTGTTCACATGCTGAAACGTGTCATCAATAGAGTAGGGTAAAAGGGCTAGTATTCCTTAGTTTTACCTAGTTCTTTAATTTTTAACCATACCTGAGCAACCACTAATAAAGAAGATCTCTGGGTTACTCAATTTATTTTTATTCTATGAGACCCTGGCTCCTACCGAATATGAAAAGGGCTTTTTGGAACATGGTTGAACCCATCCTGGTTTTTAGGAATCAGGTTAATCCCCAATGATGAAGCAAGACACTATTAGAATGGTTGAGGATCTAACAAAAGAAAAAAAATCAGTTTCTAGAGCAGACGGCAAAAAATGTGAATGTCTGACAACATCAGACAAATTCACAGTGTGCTGGTACTAATTAGTCTATATTATTTCAAAGGGCCTTCTCATTCAATGAAGCACTTAGGCATTCAGTACATCATAATACATGTGCTCTGTCAATCATCTTGGCACTCATGCATCCATTCATCCACCCTCTAAATCATTGATGGATTCACAACTTAAACTCACTCACAAACTTGACAGTGTTTGAAAAATAAATGTAGAAAAAAGTATTTAAAAAATCTGCTGCTTCCTAAACATGGAAGGCATTTGTTCGCAAATACAATTAGTCATAACAGCAAAATGGTAGTCTTCCATGATATTCTACAGGGAGGTTTGTTGTTTTTAAGTTCCTGCATGGCTGTCACGTTTACCACTCCAAGATGGCCAACACATTGATTATAAATGCAGAAACTGTTACTGTGGACTGGTTTACAGGCAGTGACTTTGTCGGATGCGGCTGACTGCAGGTGAAATGAACGGCAAGCAAGCATCTCATAAGCACTGTGAGAACCTATAGTATGCTCTAAAATAATGAAAACAAAACAATGAGAAACAAAGCAATTATATGAAAAAATGAACAACTAAAGCACTAGCCCACCAGTCCTGGCACTGTAGTGCACTCATTTTCGGATGGATGTGCATATGGTCAGAAAAATGCCATCACTCCTAGGGCAATACAGCAAATGTCTGAAATGGCTGACACATTGCCCCAGGCTGAATGTGATGGATGTAAGTGATTGGCTTAAGCTGTTGGCTGTTTTGCAGTGGCTGTATAACCTTCTGAGTTTCACCATTTTTTTCTGACCCTATTTGTTTTCAAATTTTATTTATATATATATATATATATATATATATATATATATATATATATATAATGTGTTTTATTATAACATCATGGCAGACAATTCTTGCTAGAATCTCTTCAAAAGGACTGATAGGATTATTTATTACAGTGCAAAAGTTCTACCGCTAATGGTTTATAAGAGGATACAGTAAATATAAATATTGTCACCTATAAAGGTAATATGAGATTCATGAATCAAAGTACAGGCTTGCAGACTTTAATATTTTACAATAATAATCCACACTAAAAGGCTTATTGGCTTTCACGTATGTGTTTAAATGAATAAATGAATCATTTTGCCTTTGTGACATTTATAAAACCGATCCAAACTATTGTATTCGGCATAACGTTTTGAATTAACTAATCAGGCCTATCTCTTATCACTGACTTCTCATCTTAACCATCTCAGACCTACTGTATTGACGATTACCTTTCCCACAAGACAACCAACAGGTAAACCGTAATAAAATTCCAAATGCCTTCAAAAGTAGTTGTAAATATTTTGGTTGGATGGAGACCGGTTGTACACCTTGGGAATAGGGAGGCCCTTAATTCTGGCCTATGATCCATGAAAATCAATTAAAAAACAATGCGGTAGCCTAGTATGTTTTTTACTTTGAAGGGTCCACTTGGTATTAGGTCTGGAGTATCAGGATATAAGTACCTCAACCCCACTATGTCAGCATGTTGGCAACCAAGTGGCACTCTACAGAATAGAAATCATCTCTCTTCAAAGCACTAGAAGATAACCTACAGTGTACAAGGGAATTCAAAAAACATATGCCTGTATTTCACATTTAATAAAGTACGGATAAACACCAACTTGTACAGCAATCCTACTTCTACATAATCCCTGCCTGGGGATAACTTTAACATTAGATCATTTTAAGACGAGGACATACAATCTACCTTGTTACATGACTGCCATGCCCACTTGTGCAAGATGGTCAATTAAAGGATGCCAAAAAAATGTAAAGCACTTGAGAAACCCAGCTAATACAAAGGAAGGTTTTTCCATGGCTATGATGTCCTACATTATAGAACACCACTTAAGGAGGGTCATTCTACATGTCTCCACACAGCTGCTCGCAGTTGTTTAGCCACAATTTGCATGCATCACAAAAGAACTCTGTCTACTCTAGACATGGATTCAGTTCCAGGGGCTCTCAACAGCATAACTTTAGGCATCTCAGTAATTGAGTTTTCTAACACTCTTGACTCTTCGTCTCCTTTCCAAAAACTCCTCACCTTTGGATAACCTACCATCTACTGACCCATAACTTAGCCGTGGGTTACAGTCTTTAACCTATGCAGTTTCCGGTACAAATGACATATTAACTTGGAGCATTGATCCCTCTAATGAACACTCCGGTATTTGAGAGACATCAGTCTAGAGGCGCTCCCAATCCTCCTCCCCAAGTTCTCTATGAAGACCTTGATACCAGGTCACTTGATAAGGCCCCCATTCTTGCATCTCTCACCTCTTCAACAATTTATAGACACTAGAAATAACATCTGTTGAGGTAGTGTGCTGTTGCCTAATGATTGCGACTCAGTAAGGTTTCCGTTCACAGTACTTCTGTTGTCAGTCTGAATCTCTCAGTGATGTATTTGACTAAGTATCAGTCCGCTTTCAGAAGGCTAAACTCCTGCACACACTGGGTGAAGGATTTCATTTTGCCCTGCTCAAGCAGGTCTTTTATTAATTAATATTAACCCTTCCGCCACCTCTGCAATACAGACCCCTGCTGTTGTGGTGTAATATTACTGTTGAAATGGATTGCCGTGAGGGGTGAAATAATGATTTGGTCCAAGTCATTTCTTCCTAAGTTGCCATATGTGCAGCAAGGTTCATGAAATGAACATAGTACATAAGTTTCGGGGGCCCTACGCGAGAGGAGTCCTAACAGGTCTCCGTGTTCTTCCGACAATCATAAAGTCAGGTGGACCCAAATCGTGTCTCTCAAAAACCACCAATGACTACAATAAATGCAAGTGGCAGCCTATTTCGAGCAATTCTTTGGAGTTTTTTCACCTTATTGGGCACCCTGGCTCTCAGCCCACCCCACACCGTCATCCAACTTATTCTGCAGGTCAAATATCTCAGGTTTGGAATAAAAGTTAGGAACACCTGAAAATTATAAAGCATCTGGGACAGTCATTTTCATTGCAGCTAGTCTCCCCTCAACCAAGTCAGAAGGTGAGATTACTGTATTTAAATTGGTCAGCACAATTTTCTTACGTGGGGCCAATTCTTACTGTAAGCAAAGTAGCGAAGTTAGGTTTTCTTGGTATAAATCCAAACACTTAGCGAGAAAGGCTCCTAGACCTAAAAGGCATTTTTTAAAGGTTTAATTTACCTATCCAAGTTGGCTCATTGCCATTTTTAAATTATATATATATATATTTTTTTTAAATCAGGTAGTGCAAATTGCAAGAAGCAAGCACCCTGCTAGCAGTGTGCAGTATGTTGCCCTTGCAAATTTAGTTTCAGGAAAAGATAATACAGTGAAGTAGAAAGGGGCTCGCAGTTACTGGGCCTTGTAAAAGTATTTGTCGAAAATTTTAAAAAATAAAATAAATAAATATATATATATATATATATATATATATATATATAAAAAAAAAAAACACAAAGCAGGAGAAGGGAGGAAAGGAAGGGCAGGGGGTGAATGAGCAGACAGAGAAAAGCCTTTTAATGGAGGTCGAATTGTGCATGGGGACGGGCGAACAGCTTTTGATCAAGACAGTTCCCATCCATTAGAGTTTGAGTTTTTTGAGTTCCGCAGTTTGAAGAGGGAGAATACTCCTCTACTGTGAAGTGAGAAAAGGGAGAGGCTACTAAGGAAGAAACAGCCGTCTCTCGAGGGTGCCTGCTACCTGAAAGAAGTGGAAATGTGTGCAATTGGGCAATCAACAAATCGTAGGGCTGCTTATGAGCCAGTAAAGGCTTTAACTGATAGCATCCGGAGTTTGTCCTTTTAACGGGCAATTAGCGTATTACTAAAAATATAACTTTTGAAGGCACTGTAAACCTTTAAGCATACTTTTTTTTGCATATTTTGCAACAGCCTATATACAAAGTGTGCAACCCGCCTTACACGTGTGCAAGTCTTTTAACTTATTCTCAAAGCCTTCGACCTCTTAGCGCTATAAATATGTCACTATTTTCTCAGGGCACCGACTGACTCAAATCAGTGACCCGCTGGTTACACACACTGTCGGCTTTTGGGCCGTGCGAGCGGTGCGACCTCACTGGGCAAGGACCTCAGGGGGGGCGCTGTGTTTATCAATAACTTCTGAAACTTGCGATTTAAAAGCACCTGCTGAAAAGTTCCTCCTGCATTAGCCTTCAAGATACAATTAAAATGTCAAACCGTTTGTGATTAATGTTCCTGCTAGAGAGAGAGAGAGAGATGTAAGTTTTGCCTAGTGGTACCTTTGACTCAACATAAAGTAGCATAGAGGGTTAATATGGCTGCTGCAAAAAAACAGAACTATGGGGCATATTTAATTTATTGCACCCCTTAGCGCCCCCTTAACGCCACCATAAGTGCATCATATTTCAAATACGGTACACCATGGCGGTTGTTAGGAGACTAGCATCAGATTTTTTTTACGCTAGGCCGGCGCTTTGCAAGATTAGCATCAATTTTGATGCTGATCTTGCAAAGCACCCAGAGGCCCATTGTAACCAATTGAAGCCTCCTTTGAATGCCTGCTCTGAGCAGGCGTTAAAAGTGCCGGAAAAAATGATGCAAAGAAATCTAACCGATTTCTTTGCGTCATTATTTTGGCACCCCCACCCAACGGGGGGATGCCCCCTTTTCATACATAATGCCTGGCACACACCTAATGTAGGGCAAAAGGTTACAAAGTGGTGCAATTTTGCCTCCTTGTATATATGGCGCAGCGTTTTTGGCCTTCTAACGCCCCATTAGTGTAACAAAATGACCCTAATGTGGTGGTAGTGGCACTAGGGGCTCTTAAAAATACCCCTATGGCAAGTGCTTAGTTTGTGCTTGATGTTTCTGGAGCGGAGCACCAGCACTTATTTTTGAGGACTGGTGCTTATTTTTCTGCCTCAAGCATTTACTGCGAGAAAAAGACACTTATGGGAAAGACTGAGGAAGAGAAAAATGAAAAACCCTCACAATGGGGAAAAAGCAGAAATCTGCAAGTGAGCGGAAGGGGCAGGTAGTGCCTGTAATGGATTGAAGAGGCCCGTGATGGCTTCAGGATTACGCTGCCTCTTTATTCTATGTTCACACATTTAATTGCAGCAGCCGCGTGTTTAAGAGGAGCGCTTTGGGCACCAGCACCTTTTTTTATTTACAAATTAAGCACTCCCCTATGGGGCATATTTGAAAAAGTGGTGCTGCACACAGTGCTGCACCACTTTTCTTGCACCCCTTAGCGCTCCCCTAATGCCATCATGCGAGCGCTGTATTTAAAATATGGTGCAACATGGCGGTAGTTAAGGGAATAGTGTCAGAATTTTTTTACACTACTCCAGCGCTTTGCAGGATTAGTGTCACTTTTGATGCTAATCTTGCAAAGCATCCAGAGGCCCATTGTAACCAAAGGAAGCCTCCTTTTGATGCCTGCTCTGAGCAGGTGTAAAAAGTGCCAGAAAAAAATGACACAAATCTAACCGATTTCTTTGCGTAATTTTTTTGACTCCTGCCCCCCAATGGGGGGGAATGCCACCTTTGCATACATTATGCCTGGTGCAAGCACAATGTAGCGCAAAGGGATACAAAGTGATGCAATACACGCATTGCACCACTTTGTAAATATGGCACGCTGTTTTTGGCCTGACGCGTATGTGGCGCTAGGGGCTCTTAAATATGGCCCTATTTTATGTGGTTAGCTAAGTGGATTAGTAAAGCCATCCTTTACAAGTGCTTTAAAACACATGAATGAATGTGAAAGGGGAGCGATGGAATGATGAGGGACACATTTACCGGGTGGTAGTGAGTGAAACCGAGGAGATGTTTATGGGGTGGGGGGTGGGGGGCCACAAAAAACTGTCGCACAGGGCGCCACTAGTCCTAAAGCCGGCCTTACACACATGCACATACACATCTGAAGTAATAGCATTAACCCATCAAACCGTCCTACCAGAAGAATGCAGTGCCCATATATCATTTTAAGCTCAATTTATTTTTCATTAAAGGTGACTTGATTAGATTTCATATGCAGTTACCCGTATGTGAAAAGCCAACAAATTAGTTACCAACTATTAGGTTTTTAGCCATGCCTCTGACCCTGCCCCTCACTGCACTCCCATTGTTTCTCAGGATCACAGTTCCCATAATCTTTGACCACCGCAATGGGGTTCTAAGAAGCAAACAAAAAAAAGTTTCCAGATGTCAGTGTTGGAAGGAAGCAACACAACCAGGTAAACCCATTGAAAAGAAGCTACGGCCCAGGGCTGGATAAAAAGAATAGGGAGGAAAGACATTGAATAAAGAACTGAGATAAACTAGAAAGCAACCACTCATGAGCAAGGGGCTGACCCAGTGCTCACTTTGTATTTTGAATTGGTACACAACACATTAAAACTATTTGTATGGAGACCTTGAAAGTAGAAAGCTAGGTTGAAGATGGTCACAAATTTGAACCTTGATGTTGGGCTTCTCTGACCACCTGGTGTGAATAAGAATTTGCTATGAACCTGGAGTCCTGCAGCAATAGTCTCTCTTGCAGATGTGAGCTGGCGCTTGATGCTTGAAAATGCTGAACCATCACATAAACAGAGGGTACTTGCCTGTCCAGATGAATAATAAAGACTGTTTCGCAGAGTTTCTCTGATGGGCTTGGACAAAAATAAAGCGTTTCCCAGCAAATTACGCTTACAAGTTCAGAAACTAAATGTACTAAGTTGCCAAGCCAGAATTTATGTAAAGAAAAAGGTCACAAATGCCTTTCTTAAATGCCTGAAATAGGAGTGTTACCTCAGAGCATGCTATAAAAGTCTCAAGGTTGCAGCTACATCCAGCTGCAACCCCAAGATTGTCTCACGCAGTTTTTTGTATTTTAGTGAAACAATCGAAATATATCAAAAGATGTTTTTGCATTTGAGATTTTTCGCAAAAACCGTTTTCTAATGGGGACGGATCATCCCATAGACAATAAATATGTGGACCTCAGCATGGGAGCCTCTAGGCCAGTCTCGAACAAACAATAACTTTGATACATGGACGGGGTAATACAGGTCAGACACCCTGCCCCAATAGTGAAGCTTAAACTTGGAAATGCTGAATGGACCTTTGTACGGGATTTTGTAAAGAAATGCGGCTGCACCTGTAATCAGTGTGACCACTTAAATCTCAGTCTGCGAACTCATACTCCTGACTTGGTTGGATAGAAGAGATGCCCTGTGTGGCTGAGGTGTCCCCAAACCTGATAAACCACAAATGATCCTCAGACTAACCTAGTCTCATAAACTTAGTTAACTAATCATCCATTAACTGAAAAGTAGCAAAAAAAGCCGAAGTTAATTTATATTTGACGTACTGTGGGTGGTGATTTGTTTAATATACCTCAACAAATAACAAGAATAGTTGGGGGACAATTAAATGTCCACAAAGATAGGGATGTATGCGACGTTTCAAACACATTTTTTGCATTGCACAGAGAACCTTAAAAATGCATCAAAGCACTGGAAAAGTTTGCGCATGTGCACAAAACGATGTGTTTTCATTATTTTCTGAATAGGAGAAGCTCTCCAATGTGTCAGACATTTTCCATAAACAATTTCTGTATATATTTTCCATACAAAGTTTTTCGTAATACAAATTTAAGAGGATAAATAAGCACTTACCCGTTGATTGCAGAAAGTGTACTGGACAGTGTTCAGTAAAACGCTGCCTTAAATTTACAAGCACTCTCACAGTGCTTACTGTGTGAGCGTCGTTGCCTTAAAAAGAATATATATCACCTGATGGGGTGCCACTGCGGTCTCCTAAACGCAGGTGAGGTATGGACTGTAAAGTTTGCCACTAGACATGCCACAGAGCTAAACAATACTTTGAGTTTATTAACATTTGCCAATTTAGAATTTCCAAGATCTAGTTTGAAATTAATAATCTCTCGTGAAATGATTGTGTGATCTGTTAAAGCAACAGGTGACTTTTTATGCATCAATTGATAGTTTGAGGACAGGACCATGGCATTCACTTGACAGTCAGTGAACAGGTGTGAGCAAAGTCCATTTCCATTATCCTAATCTGAAATTTAACTCCAGTTGTATTACCTCCTATGCAAAAGGTACAATGGCCCACACTTTAGTTTTTCTGGTAATGAAGGGTGCCAAAATTAGAGATTACATTTTTGAAGTATTCAAGCTTAAGCAGTTCACATTCATCCAGTTCTGGATCTAGTGGAAAGTGTCTGTAACTGACCTAAGATTGACATTTGGGTCGTGCCACAGATGAAGCATGACTTGTACATCGTGTGCATAACTCTGGGAGCAGACCCATAACTCTACTATGAGTTGATGCGAAGGTTGTATTGTGGGTGTAAGCACGATTTATGTGAAACCTCACAGAACACTAAAGCAGCTTCTGCTGTTCATGGCCAGCAGCTACCGGAGAAACTCAATCCATAAGAAAGGACTTCATCCACCTTCGGGAGGGATCGGAAGTGCCTAAAACCTCCAGCAGCCATTTTAATAGGATATGGTGCTATATTGTTTCAGAAGCTTCATATACACCCAGGAGCATGTGAAGGGTGTCCAAAATCTACACTATTCACGATCGTAGACGCTAAATCATAAGTGCCATCTCTATGCCTCTAATTGGACACAAGCCAGAATGCAATTGATCAAGGTGCAACTTTCAACATATTCCTAAACAGTAGAGCAGCAGCCTTCTCAAGCAAGTTCAGAAGCTAAGGGATGTAGGGAATTGGGCACATTAGCATCCAAACCCAGATTTCTTAAGGGGAGGTGTTGCAGAGGTTTGGTTTTATAATAAGAGTATAACTCTCTCTGAAAGAGGTGTTTTGCTGGGCAAGAATCTCCATTACAAAAAGATTAATTAATTAAAAGCCCACTTAATGGCAGCAGCCACATCAAGGGAGAGCTCTTGAAAGTAAACCATGGGTTGGCAATGCCAACAGGGGCATAGGCACTTTCAGTTATATCAGTAACTGGTATTTAGGTACTCCATACCTCATCACACATGCACTTTGCCACTCAATTTCATAACTTTATTTGGCATATATGCTTATAGCCATCAAAGTACAAACACAAACTAAAATATCACAAAATATACACCCCACAAAATGTAAAGCATAAAAATAAATAATTAAAAACAGATGAAGACTAATCCAAAGCCATCAATTGCTAGACAATGTCAATTACATCCTACCCTATTAGATTATAATATTTATCCTTGCATGGGTATACTTTTTAACCCCTTCGCTGCCAGGCCTTTTCCCCCTCCTGTGCCAGGCCTTTTTTTGCCTATTTGGGGCAGTTCGCGCTTAGGCCCGCATAACTTTTTGTCCACATAAGCTAACCAAGCCAAATTTGCGTCCTTTTTTTCCAACATCCTAGGGATTCTGGAGGTACCCAGACTTTGTGGGTTCCCCTGAAAGAGGCCAAGAAATTGGCCAAAATACAGGGAAAATTTTGTTTTTTTCAAAAAAATTGGAAAAAGTGGCTGCAGAAGAAGGCTTGTGGTTTTTCCCCTGAAAATGGCATCAACAAAGGGTTTGCGGTGCTAAACTCAGCAGCTTCCCAGCTTTCAGGAACAGGCAGACTTGAATCAGAAAACCTAATTTTTCAACACAATTTTGGCATTTTTCTGGGACATACCCCATTTTTGCAATTTTTTGTGCTTTCAGCCTCCTTCCAGTCAATGACAGAAATGGGCATGAAACCAATGCTGGATCCCAGAAACCTAAACATTTCTGAAACGTAGACAAAATTCTGAATTCAGCAAGGGGTCATTTGTGTAGATCCTACAAGGGTTTCCTACAGAAAATAACAACTGAAAAAGAAAAATATTGAAATTTAGGTGAAAAAACATAAATGTTTCTCTACGTTTTACTCTGTAACTTTTCCCTGCAATGTCAGATTATCGAAAGCAATATACCGTTACGTCTGCTGGACTCCTCTGGTTGCGGGAATATATAGGGCTTGTAGGTTCATCAAGAACCCGAGGAACCCAGAGCCAATAAATGAGCTGCACCCTGACGTGCGTTTTCATTCTCTACCGGGTATACAGCGATTCATTTGCTGAAATATAAAGAGTAAAAAATTGCTATCAAGAAAACCTTTGTATTTCCAAAAAGGGCACAAGATAAGGTGTTGAGGAGCAGTGGTTATTTGCACATCTCTGAATTCCGGGGTGACCACATTACAGGGCTTTTCTCAAATAGATGTCTTTTTTTACACACACTCCTATATTTGGAAGGAAAAAATGTAGAGAAAGACAAGGGGCAATAACACTTGTTTTGCTAATCTATGTTCCCCCAAGTCTCCCGATAAAAATGATACCTCACTTGTGTGGGTAGGCCTAGCGCCCGCGACAGGAAACGCCCCAAAGCGCAACGTGGACACATCCAAATTTTTGGAAGACAACAGAGGTGTTTTTTGCGAAGTGCCTACCTGTAGATTTTGGCCTCTAGCTCAGCCGGCACCTAGGGAAACCTACCAAACCTGTGCATTTCTGAAAACTAGAGACCTAGGGGAATCCAAGGAGGGGTGACTTGCGGGGCTCGGACCAGGTTCTGTTACCCAGAATCCTTTGCAAACCTCAAAATTTGGCTAAAAAAACACATGTTCCTCACATTTCTGTGGCAGAAAGATCTGGAATCTGAGAGGAGCCAAAAATTTCCTTTTACCCAGCGTTCCCCCAAGTCTCCCGATAAAAATGATACCTCACTTGTGTGGGTAGGCCTAGCGCCCGCGACAGGAAACGCCCCAAAGCGCAACGTGGACACATCCAAATTTTTGGAAGACAACAGAGGTGATTTTTGCGAAGTGCCTACCTGTAGATTTTGGCCTCTAGCTCAGCCGGCACCTAGGGAAACCTACCAAACCTGTGCATTTCTGAAAACTAGAGACCTAGGGGAATCCAAGGAGGGGTGACTTGCGGGGCTCGGACCAGGTTCTGTTACCCAGAATCCTTTGCAAACCTCAAAATTTGGCTAAAAAAACACATGTTCCTCACATTTCGGTGACAAAGTTCTGGAATCTAAGAGGAGCCACAAATTTCCTTCCACCCAGCGTTCCCCCCAGTCTCCCGATAAAAATGATACCTCACTGGTGTGGGTAGGCCTAGCGCCCGCGACAGGAAATGGCCCAAAACACAACGTGGACACATCACATTTTTTCATAGAAAACAGTGCCTACCTGTGGATTTTGGCCTCTAGCTCAGCCGGGCCCAGGGGGGGCAGAAATGGCCTAAAATAAATGTCCCCCACCCCCCAACCCCCCTGCCCCCCCGGGAGCGACCCTTGCCTATGGGGTCGCCCCCCCTTGCGTGACATTGGTGCCAAAAAAAAAATCCCCGGTGCCTAGTGGTTTCTGCCCCCCTTGGGGGCAGATTGACCTACAATTGGCCAATCTGCCCCCAGGGGGGGCAGAAATGGCCTAAAATAAATTTGCCCCCCCAACCCCCCCGGGGAGCGACCCTTGCCTGCAAGGTCGCTCCCCTTGCGTGACAGCGCAAAAAAAAGATCCCTGGTGCCTAGTGGTTTCTGCCCCCCTTGGGGGCAGATTGACCTTCAATCGGCCAATCTGCCTCCAAGGGGGGCAGAAATGGTCTAAATACAATTTGCCCCCCAGGGGAGCGACCCTTGCCTAATGCGTCGCTCCCCATCTCTAAAAAAACAAACAAAAAAAAAACCCACACAAAAAAAATATTTGCCCTGGCGCCTAAAAGTTTCTGCCCCCCCGGGGGCAGATCGGCCTAATACAAATAGGCCGATCTGCCCCCAGGGGGGCAGAAATGGCCTAAAATAAATTTGCCCCCCCACCCCCCCCCCCGGGGAGCGACCCTTGCCTGCAAGGTCGCTCCCCTTGCGTGACGGCGCAAAAAAAAGATCCCTGGTGCCTAGTGGTTTCTGCCCCCATTGGGGGCAGATTGACCTACAATCGGCCAATCTGCCCCCAAAGGGGGCAGAAATGGTCTAAATACAATTTGCCCCCCAGGGGAGCGACCCTTGCCTAATGCGTCGCTCCCCATCTCTAAAAAAAAAAACAAACATACAAAAAAAAAAACACAAAAAAACTATTTGCCCAGGCGCCTAGAGGTTTCTGCCCCCCTGTGGGCAGATCGGCCCAATACCAATAGGCCGATCTGCCCCCAGGGGGGGCAGAAATGGCCTAAAATAAATTTACCCCCTCACCCCCCCCCGGGGAGCGACCCTTGCCTACAAGGTCGCTCCCCTTGCGTGACGGTGCAAAAAAAAGATCCCTGGTGCCTAGTGGTTTCTGCCCCCCTTGGGGGCAGATTGACCTAAAATCGTCCGATCTGCCCCCAAAGCGGGCAGAAATGGCCTAAATACAATTTGCCCCTCCAGGGGAGCGACCCTTGCCTAAGGGGACGCTCCCCATCTGTAAAACACAACAACTACAAAAATCCCTGGTGCCTAGTGGTTTCTGCCCCCCGTGGGGGCAGATCGGCCTAATAAAAATAGGCTGATCTGCCCCCATGGGGGGCAGAAATGGCCTAAAATAAATTTGCCCCCCAAGGGAACGACCCTTGCCTAAGGGGTCGCTCCCCTTACGTGAAAAACAAACAAAAAAAACTCCCTGGTGTCTAGTGGATTGGCCTCATAAAAATAAGCCAATCTGCCCCCAAAGGGGGCAGAAATGGCCTAAATATAATTTCCCCCTATGGGAGCGACCCTTGCCTAAGGGGTCGCATCCCACACCTAAAAAACAAAAGAAAACAAATAAAAAAAAAAAAAGTATCCCTGGTGTCTAGAGGTTTCTGCCCCCACTGGGGGCAGATCGGCCTAATAATAGGCCGATCTGCCCCCAGAGGGGGCAGAAAAGGCCTTAAAAAAAATGACCCCCTGGGAGCGACCCTTGCCCAAGGGGTCGCTGCCTTCTGTCAATTTAATATTAAAAAAAAAAAAAATCCCTGCTGTCTAGTGGGGTTTCAAAAGCCGGATTGCAAGCAATCCGGCTTTTGAAACCCTCGGAGAGACTTCAAAGGGAAGGAAATACATTTCCTTCCCTTTGAAGCCCCTCCGGGCCTCCCCCACGTGATCGAAAGAGAAATGCTGAGCATTTCTCTTTCGATGTGATTGTCAGCGCGCGCTCGCGCGCTGACGTCACAGGGGGGGGGTGGGGGGGGGGGTCGGGGGTTGAGGGTTGAAGGGGAAGGGATTCCCCTGTCAGCCCTGACCTAGGGGGGTGGGGGGGCGGCCCTCGGGAGGAGCGCTAGCGCTTCTCCCGAGGGCAGCATTCAGGACGTAATGGTTACGTCCATGGCGCCACACGGGCGCTGCCATAGACGTAACCATTACGTCCGTGGCGGGGAAGGGGTTAATATAAATTGCTGAATAAAGACACAAATGCAGGTCATTTAATGCAAGCAGACCTTTCATACTGCCATGATAGGATCTTTTTTTTTTGCGCATTAAATAAAGGTTTAAGATAAAAACACCTGAAATACATGTAAAATTTACAAGCATATAGTGAAAAGTGGTTTGTTTACTGATTCCATCACATGGGCAGGCCATTGTTTTGGGAGGGTGTATTTTTATCTTATGGAATGCCGCTAAGTGGTGCACAGTGCCTAATCTTAATCTTGCCAGTACAAAACGATGTTGCAGATTGGTAATGTAGATAAATAACCTATACAGCTTTTTCCTGATTACAAGGACATAAAGAGGGCAACTAACACTTTAGACATTTCAGCATCCCTCCTTCTTTCCAGCCTCTGTTGTTTAAAAAACAAAAAACAAAAAAACATAGCTTTTATTCAGTAAGAGAAAGTACTAGTTGGGGGTGCTCCATAACAGACATTTTGAATGTTCCCTTAAAAACAAAATCAGTATATGCGAGCCGATGAATCCTTAAAGCATGATCAATTTTTAAACAATCCTGAATAATCATTTAAGTAAAACTAGTTGCATCTGTTGCCCAAATGCTATACCACAGTAGCAGAGGTCTTACCAGGAACACATCCTCTAAAAACTGTAGCCCTACGTCCTGATGAATAAACCATGTTGATTCAGAGGTAGGTAAACAAAGAAGCCTCTTCAAAAAATTATTTTTCTCTACTTGTAGGGGAATACCCAACCTATACCCCAAGAGGCCTGCTACATAAGAGGCCATTGTCGCCACTCTAGCCTTATATATTTCAACCATCTCTCTTACAGGGTGACTTCTGAGTTTGCTAGAATATCTAAAAATACCATTTAAATATCAACTCATTTTAGCCTTGGTTGTTAAAATCTGCTGTTCCCAAGAACCATTACTAGACAACATAACTACCAGATAACTAAAAGATTTTACATTACTAAGTGGACTATTATCGATATAAAAGGTTTTACACTTATTCACTTTTTGCCCACAGACCATAGTGTAAGTTTCAGTTTTTATTACCATTCCTTCGATGTCACAAAATCAGCAAAAGCTCTCAAAGTCTGTAAACCCAATGTGGTCCTGGAAAGCAGGACGGTGTCATCGGCATACAATAACACAGGTATAGGCCGCCCGCTGCCCTGGGAACATCCACCTGTAAGAGCTGCAAGAAATTGTCAACCCCATTTATAAATAAGGAGAACAGTAATGGAGCTAAAACACAACCTTGACGTATCCCCCTCTATACTTTAATAGGGTGTGTACATTCCCCTGTGGCTCCATAACATACTCTGCATAATAAATTACCATAAAGCTGGGCCAAGAACCTATACCTCCAATCTTCTCAGTAAAATACCGCTAAGCAGCTTAGTTGAGGAATCCAGGAGTGATATTGGACGATAATTTTTAAGGTCGGACTTATCTGCCTTTTTAAAAATCAGGACTGTTACTAAAGAGCTCATAGAAAGAGGTATCTCACCTGAATTTGCAGCATTAAACACCCTGGTTAGACAGGGACCCCTCAAATTGGGGGCAGATTTAAAAACATCAACTGGCATCCCATCAGGGCCGGGGGCTTTACCTCCCACTATCCCATAGGGCCAGAAAAACGTCCTCAATAGAGATGTTCGGGAAGGAAGATCCTTCATGAAAACGTCATCCTCTTGGTCGCTAACCCTAGAAGCTTGCTTAAAAATCTGAGTAATGATCCACAGAGGCAGCACTTGCAACAGTTCTACCAGACTCCGGGGTCGCCTCACAAGCCAAAAAAGGGGCATTAACTATTTCCCAAAATAACTTTACTTCATGGACTTCCGTGGCCACTGACAACTTGTCCGATGCTTCTTCCTCCAGCATTTTACAGCATCCTTGTATTTAGCTCGCCATATCTTAACTGCAAGGTCTGAGGGGGCTTGTGGAAGGCTTCCTTCAGTTCCCCATATGCATCATCACAAACCCTATTAAACCAACCTCTCTTCCTCCTACTCTGCTCGCCCTTGCCCTTCATTTGCCATGTCAAAAGTACCTTAATAGAACCAACAAAATAGTCAAAAGAGCTTTAAAATACTATTGGAGAGACTTCTTCCTGAAGGCAAAGATCCAGTTCCTCATCACTGTTTCCTTTGAAATACCTTTGGGATCAATGTCAACCCACTTAATCCATACCCCATTCGGCTTATCAGGTTCTATATCATTTATTTGGGCAGGAACTGCCTGCCTCAAACCCCAAAATGTAAACAGGAGTATCATAGGGCCAGAGTCATTCACTGTGGTCTGCAGGATATAAGGTGAACCACACAGCCCCTTTGCCGATGATGACACCAACACCTGTTCAATAATCAAGGTCGAGGCACTCCCTGTAAATTTTTGTATAGGCTCCCAATTTCCACTACAGCTGCCTCTCAGCAACTTAAGATCATGGCTTAAGATTATTGTATTCAAGGCCTCTCCATAATCGTTGTGGGGAAAATGTACCGTAGCCTCACCTTCCTGTTCTATGAATTCATACACCCGTGCAACTGGTAAAGAGCAGGTTTGTATATTAAAATCACCTTCCCCTAGAAGTATATAGTGAATAATGTGTATCATTTTTACAAACCTTACTAAAACTCCGATCAAGGGTGTGCACAACTCTGCAACGAGTAGTCAAAGATGTTGTTATAAAAATTGATCAACACCATGTCTGCACCTCACTCTCCACCCCTCCCCCCTGATAAAATAACCACAGTAATTGGCCAAACGGATCCACCGAATTATATTTCTTCAATTTAACAGGAAAGTTATTGCAAATAAGGATCTACAGCAGCCCCCCTGCTCCCTCCCCCACCCCCCTTGCTCCACCGGCTTGTGATGGCATGGCACCAAGGAAATCGGACGAGAGCCTGTACATGTAATGGAGATACAAACCATGTTTCTTGAATAAAAATAATGTTTAGATCCCTCGTTACATTATCCCAATCCTTGGACCCTATATTATTTAATAATCCTCTCACAATCCATGTAGCAAGACTAAAATGTCCATCCTGTTGAAGGTCTTTAACCCTGGCCTCATCTCTAGATTTGGGAAACTTACTTAAGGTAACTAATATCTTATTACCATCCTCTGTAATATGACCTTACCACTAGAGCCTTTAGAAACAACTGGGGACCCTTTGATAATACCATCAATTGTAGCCCCCCACAAAATTACTGCCTACAACCCTCTTCCCTTTTTGCCTAGGTGCATATTGTCAATCATCTGACAGGGAAGCCACTCATCCTTGCACTCGTGCATCCACCCACAATGAACACACACAGACTTATGAAGCATATGCAAGATAAATTGAATGAAGAAAAGTAGAACAAAACTACCAAATAAGTGATAGCATGTGCTTGAAATTAAGACTAAGTAAATAACTAAATCTAGTAGTCAGTGGCCTTCTTGGAAATGCTGCACCACTCTAGGATAACTAACATTTTACTTAAATATGGTGGATACCTTGAAATGTAAAATAAGACTATGGACAGTAGCCTTGTATTATGCTATGCAGATTTATAGATAGGCCTATCACCTTCATCTTCAAGATGGTCGCCCATTTTAGAAACTGTGGCCACTGAGGATGCAGTGCTCTGCGGATAAAATAAGCTTTAAACTAGCGGTTTGGTAGCATCATGTAGGGAGCTGCTGTGCACTCCAAAAAAAGAAAAACTGAGAAAGAAGTGAAAAAGGCGACCCTCTTAAAATGGGTGCACAGGTCGTGGACTGAAACTTAGTCAATTTCAGGAGAAATGCTGTGACACATAGTTCGACACAGCCAATGACTGAACTGGCTGGACCTAAATTCCATCTATGTATGAATTAACTTTTAGAAGTTTTTTATTTTTTAAACTACAAGTCCTGGAAGACTACTAAAGCTGTTAAATAAGCTTTAGAAAGTTCTTTATTACACACACAACTAAATACTATGCATCAAATTGCAAACATCTAAAAATGCACTTGACATCGAACTCCAAAACCCTTTTCTAGTGCTATTATATGTCAGGATCTATGTGATGCAGTTTGCATCTACTGGTTTTAGCACAGTCTAATTACAATCTACCCTTAAAAGGCCTAACTTATTTAAAAAAAAAAATGTCATTACAACAAAGTCAGCCCTACTTCCTTTTCACAGCTTTTCTTAATAAAACCCACCAACATAAAACATCTGCCATAACGATGTCCAAGTAACCAATCTGGTCCGCAGTATGTACCAATGGCTTGTCACCATAACCAACTGGCCTACTGTATTGACACAAGCTCTACTACAAGGCAATAACCAGGCATACATGCATAAAGTTACAAGTATGTACAAAATTACCGTTGGCAAAATAATATACAACCCTTCGTAAGTCATCCTAGCAAGGACTGTTCTAGTGCAAATCTTCTATCCTAAACGGTTGTCACAGGGTGTTACTAAAACCTGTGGCTCCATCACTAACCTGTAAGATTAAATGTAGCATAACATCTATGAACAGGCATTACCTTAGTATAATAACAATCCATTCTAAAGGCCCATTGACTAATACACACTTTTACAATTCAGGCTTGCTGGCTTTGTCAAAACTTATCATAACAAAACCAGACCTACAGCATATGACAATTTTCTCAATGAACCAATCCTATCTATAAACACTATCGCTGACTTATCATAACCAACTCAGGCCATGTTAGGAGTGCATAAACCTACTTGCAAACCAGCCACCAGTCATAGTCAGAACATTACAAATATGTAAAATAACTGTTAAAGTCCAAGTTACTTTAACATATGCTATGCACAATAAATGTCAGACCCTACTGCCTTTGTCGAAACGTTTGGTAAAGAAGAGGCCAAATCTATGGCACCTGACTTAACAATTCCCATTGAATCAATCAGGCCTATAGTCTTTAATTGGCTTGGCAACACAAAATTGAAATCTTAGACCTACTGTATTGAGCATAAGCTTTTCCACAAAGCACCCAAGAGGCACACAGTCATATAATTACAAATATGAAAAGAAAAAAACATTTGCCAGCAGTATACATACTTAACCTCTCCTAAAGTGGCACACCAATCTTTAACACATTGAAAGTCTTCTGTCCTACAGTTTGTCATAGAGGTAAAACATATTAAATTCTTGCTTGCTACAACCATCTCAAAGATTCCATGTGACAAAATATCTATCTGTAGGCTTTAATGTGTAGTATCGATCTACTCTTAAAGGCCTTTGGCTTTAACACATGCTTTCCACAAAACATAAGTCTGATATACTGCATTTTTCATTACTTTTCATGACACATCACACCTGTGGTATCTGATAACTTTTCCCAGTGAACCAACAAGACCTGCAACCTTTGCCACTGGCTTGCCAAAATAACCCACTGAAGCCTACTCTTTTGCGCAAAAGCTGTCCCGTAAGGCAGCAGCCATAACATTGCAAAGATGTACAAATTAAAGCTGTCAAAACAATATACAGAGGGTATAACAAGGATTATTATAATGCAAATCTTCTACACTAAAGGCCTGATTAAGACTTTGGCAGAGGGGATTACTCTGTCACAAATGTGACGGATATCCCGTCCGCCGTGTTACATGTTCCATACGATACAACTGAACTTGTAATATGGGAGGTGGGATATCCGTCACGTTTGTGATAGATTAATCCCCTCTGCCAAAGTAATATTCAGGCTCTGAGTGTCTGTCAGAGGAGTATGTAAGTAATGAATTTTATTGCTTTTAGTTATTTAAAACATAACAATTTGACAGAAAAATAGCATAAAAATTCAAGATGTCAGAAGCTTCATTTATGAGGCATAAGTGCAACCTTTCCCCTTAAAATCTATTCATTCTAATCTTGGTCATAAAACAATGTGTAAAGTAGGCCAATAGCTGCTCTTTTATGGGAGTATAAAGTGTGAAGTGCTGACCAGGGCTGTCTCATTGTACATATGCCGTTATATTGCCCATCCTAAGACTCAGATTGCTTGCCGGAGACTGTTAAAAATTTGATAAGTACTGAAAAAATACAATGTGCCATTTTGAGTTCTGTACGGGCACAGTGTTCTTATTCATAACTTTATTTGCATCCTTTAGGAATTTCACAAATCTAGATGGGTGTGAGAGCCACTTAGACAGACATATTTTAATTGCTTTCTGTCACTGACTGAATGGCCTAAATGGCAAAATACTGGTTTTAGCCAAAATTGCCTTAAATCATTCAATTCCTTAGACATACAGACTACATGCAGCACTGATTCAAGTTTATAATTGCACAGCCTACAATTCAGGGCCTCGGACCCTTTCAGTAGTCCATATTTGTAGGCCTTCTAGCCTGATTAGGTTTTTTTTTTATGCTCTAGACTTAAATGGCTAGATAGATGGGGAGACCTCTAGTTGGGCAGGTAAATGGAGATACTCAAGTTTGTGTGGACCTTTGCTGATAGTGCCTGTTGATCATCCTCAAGCAACTTTTATTCTTGCATTTTTTGTGAGTATTTTGGCACACAAGTTTTGGTGAAAGGTTTAGGTCAAGAACTCACCAGGCACCCATGTCGCTAATTGAATCTATTGCATATGATCCCCACTCGAACATACTATCCTGCATGCATGACCAGATTTACTCTTTAGTGTGCCAGGCAGGGCAGCCTTGATTTTAATATAGTAACTTAAGAACCTTATCATCCCCATAATTACTTGCTTACTTAGGTTGAATTCAAGACAAATTTTGGGTGACGGGTGGCATCAGGCAGCAGGAATAGTCTTTTATGACAACAACACTGGGTCTTGTCCAATCAGATTCCTAGATGACTGTTAGAAATGGGGTTTTTGGTTGGCAGTCAGGTTGCCCTCTGTCCAAGCAAGAACCCTCACTCTAGTCAGGGTAAGTCGCACACAATCCAAAATCAGTCTGTGCTCACCCTCCGGTAGCTTGGCACGAGCAGTCAGGCTTAACTTAGAAGGCAATGTGTAAAGCATTTGTGCAATAAATCATACAACACCATAGCATAACACCACAAAAATACACCACACAGTATTTAGAAAAATATATAATATTTATCTGGGTATCTTCAGGTCAAAACGATCAAAGTTGCAATACGAATTTGTAAAGATATCACTGAAAAGTGATAGAAAGTGTCTTAAGTCTTTAGAATGTAAACAAAGTCTCTTTCAAGCACAAGTACCTGGTTGGGAGTGGAAAAATCTCCTCAGAGGGCCACAAGAGAAGAGGTGCGTGGAAAAAGGGTGTGTGCGTCGATTTCTCCCCAGCACACACGGACTTGCGTCGTTATTTTCCACGCGGGGAAGTCGGCGTCGTTTTCCGGCGCGTGGACAGTCTCTTTCTGTGGATTGCGGGGATTACCAGATGTCCCGGGTCTGTGCGTGGATTTTCCTGCTTGTTCTCCGGCTGCGCGTCGGTCTGCGGGGCTGCGCATCGAAATTACGATCTCACGGCAGGCGTCGCGACGATTTCTCCTCTAGACTTCGATCTGCGGGGCTGCGCGTTGAAATTACGATCTCACGGCAGGCGTCGCGTCGATTTCTCCTCTAGAGGTCGGGCGGCGTTGTCCTTGCGAGGCCGTGCGCCGGATCTTCGATCGTCCCAAGAGTGTCGCGTCGATCAGCGTCGGAGTGCGGCGTTTTTCTCGCCGCGAAACAAGCTGTGCGTCGAAATTTTCGGCGCACGGAGCGTCCAAGTAAAAGAGAGAAGTCTTTTTGGTCCTGAGACTTCAAGGAACAGGAGGCAAGCTCTATCCAAGCCCTTGGAGAGCACTTTCACAGCCAGACAAGAGTTCAGCAAGGCAGCAGGGCAACAGCAAGGCAGCAGTCCTTTGTAGAAAGCAGACAGGTGAGTCCTTTGAGCAGCCAGGCAGTTCTTCTTGGCAGGATGTAGTTTCTGGTTCAGGTTTCTTCTCCGGCAAGTGTCTGATGAGGTAGGGCAGAGGCCCTGTTTTATACTAAGTTGTGCCTTTGAAGTGGGGGTGACTTCAAAGAGTGTCTAAGAAATGCACCAAGCCCCCTTTCAGTTCAATCCTGTCTGCCAGAGTCCCAGTAGGGGGTATGGCAGTCCTTTGTGTGAGGGCAGGCCCTCCACCCTCCCAGCCCAGGAAGACCCATTCAAAATGCAGATGTATGCAAGTGAGGCTGAGTACCCTGTGTTTGGGGTGTGTCTGAGTGAATGCACAAGGAGCTGTCAACTAAAAACCTAGCCAGACGTGGATTGAAGGGCACAACAAGATTTTAGTGCAAAGAAATGCTCACTTTCTAAAAGTGGCATTTCTAGATTAGGAATATTAAATCCGACTTCACCAGTCAGCAGGACTTTATATTACCATTCTGGCCATACTAAATATGACCTTCCTGCTCCTTTCAGATCAGCAGCTGCCACTTCAACAGTGTATGAGGGCAGCCCCAATGTTAGCCTATTAAGGGAGCAGGCCTCACAGTAGTGTAAAAACGAATTTAGGAGTTTTACACTACCAGGACATATAACTACACAGGTACATGTCCTGCCTTTTACCTACACAGCACCCTGCTCTAGGGGTTACCTAGGGCACACATTAGGGATGACTTATATGTAGAAAAAGGGGAGTTCTAGGCTTGGCAAGTACTTTTAAATGCCAAGTCGAAGTGGCAGTGAAACTGCACACACAGGCCTTGCAATGGCAGGCCTGAGACAGGGTTAAGGGTTTACTGAAGTGGGTGGCACAACCAGTGCTTCAGGCCCACTAGTAGCATTTAATCTACCTGCCCTAGGCACATGTAGTGCACTCTACCAGGGACTTACAAGTAAAATAAATAGTCAATCATGGATAAACCAATCAGTAGTACAATTTACACAGAGAGCATATGCACTTTAGCACTGGTTAGCAGCGGTAAAGTGCCCAGAGGTCAAAAGCCAACCACAACAGGTCAGAAAAAATAGGAGGAAGGAGGCAAAAAGTTTGGGGATGTCCCTGTCAAAAAGCCAGGTCCAACAATGACCTTTTGAGCCATTTGATAATGCAGGGATACATTTGACATCAATGAAGCTACAAATTACAGTTAGGTTAGGGACTCATTATTATTTATTTTATTTTTGTGCAATTTTAGAAAGCTAACAATCATTGCTGCCTACATTCCTTTTATCGCCTCCTGTTGCACTTGCTTCAAGCCATGCTGGTTGAAATAGATGGCACGGTATTTCAAGCTAGATACCTGCTCAATATTCATCTGATTTATGGGAAATGTGGGCTTCTTGACTTTATTCCTCCCACACACCATTATTTTTGAGGTATTGAGCGGAATCTTATTAGCATTGCTGCAAATAGACAAGTGATAATGCGTCCTGACCTAGGTACTTTACTTACACATGGACTCGTTTTAGGCCAATTAACCTTTTGACCCTGATTGGAGACACCTTAAGGCGAGATATCTATTACGCATTTCAATCACTTAGATCAATAACCTCATCAATATTCACAATAACAAATCAATCAAATTAGTTAATTGCAGTAATAAGAATAGAAACTCAGCATAACCTTTCAACCAATGAATAACCACAAAAATGTAGTAAGATTTATTATATTTATTCCCTATTGGCTACACTCTACTAGCAGGTTTATTAGTCTCAATACCAGAAAACACATTTACAATGTCACAATGTGGCAACTTAAATATGACTTAAGCAAAGATCATGAACATTAGAACAAAGCACGACGCCAACATGAATAAACTTTAGCAGAGTATCATTAGCACGTTATTCAACAAAGCAAGGATTCAGTCATTTGTCTATTTGCATTCGTTATAGTGGACTCCTTATCTAACCTCTGATTAGCATCGGCATGTTGGGCTTCATGCAAAACAATTTTGTAACACAAATTTAGAAAACATCTAACTATGGTCTCTATCAAAAGTGCAGTTGGTACCTAGAAAGAAAAGGCAAACAGACAATTCCAATTTCATCATCGTATAGTTACCCTCCGTAATGGGTCAGCATACAGAATCAGTCTTTGTCCTCAGGACAGCAGTCAATCCACCATCAGCCAGGATAGGACAGCAAAGTCTCTGCAGAATAGGGTAAGTAGGAATACTTTCCTCACAAGGAGGAGAAGCAAGTATCGGGTAAGGCAAGAAGAGTGAGGATGGTCTATGATATCAATAGCAAGGACTAAGTCAGAATATCAGAGCAACACTTAGAGTGTCCCTCTAATGTCTCAGTAAGAGACACGAAAAATGGCTGAGTAAGAGTGACAGGATAAAGGTACGCAATGGTTGATTTCTCTTTGTGACACGTCGTTAAATTGAATTTGCCAGACAAGTCTCGAATTTCCAATTGGTCAGTATTTGGTGCATCATTATCTCTATCTAATAGGCCGTTGATCACCTTACTAGAACTTTCACTTAAGGACGCTCTCATGCAGTTTATTGGCTCCTGTGATTTACGTTTTCAATGGATAGAATGTCAGGTAGGAAAAGTTACACTTCTCGTTTCAGTCAGTAGCTCCATTGTCTTTACCAGTTTGGGCAACCTTGTACCTGTTGCAAATTACAATGTTGCATTCAGCAAGAATGTCTCCTTGAGCAAGTCGGGTCTCATGAGAGAGAATTTACTACGGTTACACACACATCTCTAGCTTCTAGAAAAGTACAGTTTGATGTCCTTCAGCAAGACAGCACATTGCACGTTAGGAAAAAACACATTTAATATGAGACCAGGCAGCTAGGCCCAGACCCTTGCTGGCCAAGGCCTAATGATTAATTCACCAAACACTTAACATATAACTCTTAATACTAAAACAGAATCATACATTAGTACATTAATAATTCATTATTAGTCAATTTCATTAATCATCGTATACAGTGATGGCCACTCCCCGTGGGCACATTTCAAACGCGTATGTTAACACTAGTCTGTCACTTTTTCTATGCAGCTTTATTACATGTTATTTTGCAAGCATTTCATATTAATTTCGATTATAAAAGCTACACTCCAACAATCCCTCCTCAGATGACTCCTGTCATCACACAAATCTTTCTTTAACACCCTTATCATTTCTTAATCTTTCATCTCAATTTCTTCCTTTGGTTTTGCCTTCTCATATTTTGCTCTGAACATTTTCTCCCTTTTCTTTTCTTCCCTCCTCGCATTGTTTTGCCAATTTTGCTTTAATCCTTTTGCTAATTGTGCATGACAACCATAGCCCAAATAAACAAGCCAAAATAATCCCTATTCCCTGTATTAATTTTCCCAATATCCCATGCCAAATACTACTAAACCAGCTTCCCACATGAGCAAGTCCTTTTCCAACCTTTTCCCAAACTCCTGGCTCCTTCAATTCCTTTAAATCTGCACTCTCTTGTTAGGTTAGTAAGCATACTTCTAATCTCATTACTATTGTCAGGTATGTAGGCACAGCAGTGACGCTCATTAAGCATCTTACAGACTCCGCCACTTTTCGCTAAAAGAATGTCTAAAGCAAGCCTGTTTTGAAGAGTCATAGCCTTCTCTGCAGCAAGTTCAGTATCCATCAGGAGTATAGCTCCTGTGAAATTTGTCAGCATGTTATCCACAATAGTAGACAACTTCCGAATATTTATGGAGTTTAAGACCACCCCCACTGAATGAATTATTGCTCCACATATGTCCCCCTACTACACCAACAGCAGTTTCTCTTTTGTCTAGTACAAAGTAATTCAGTCACTTTCGGGAATTTCTTCAAATCCTCTAGCTGGTAAATCTTTGGGAAAACTATTCCCAAATAACCTGTCCCATACCATCCCTTTGGAAGAAGGTAATAAGCATTAAGTCTACAAATATAATAGACCCCTGGGATTGCTTGATCCATTCCATTGAACGTGAATGTCCATTTACTCTGAAACAAAAACACATGCTTACATTCACTCGTTCCCACAAACACATTGTCATATTATGATTTTGTCTGTTATGCAAAGCTTACATACATGGCGCGCATCTAAAGCTAGTTTCCCGTGTTCCCTAATTCCATTGTAACTACCACTATTAATAAAGGACAGTTGCTGGAAGCCTTTTTCTAATTTCCCTTTTAAAATCCTCCTATCTTCAGTGTGATCTAAAAAGCTTTTCTCTACCGGTGTAAGCAAACATGTCAAATTATTGCGGTGTGCATAAGATGTACTAATTGTTACTCTAGGTCCAAAGAACCCTTTAATCAGCTTTATGGCATAATATTTAGCTACACTATTCAAATCTTCTATGATAGGCACATATGAGAACACCAAGTCATGGTTGGAGTAAAAATATTGCACCTCTTCTTGGTTATAAAAATGCGTTAGTAGCAAACTACAACTTATCCCATAAGTTAGTGGCAAACTGTGATATGTAACTCCCTCTTGAACTGAAACTGGGATTTGTGTACATACATAACAAGCTTTCGCATCCATAGTGTCAACATACTCACTCAGAAAGCAATAGAAAACATTAGTAGACAGTTCCCCTTCTGTGTTAGTTTCTTCATGCAGATACTTCGTATCTTGCTCAAACCTCTCCCACGGTGTTAGTGTAGCAGTCTCAAACTGTAGTATTGCTTCATTCTCATCCACCAATCACATCTCCACAAACAAAGCTATAATGAATATCACACACAACACCCAGAGCAACACCCAAATATTTACAACGCCTACTCCCCTCACTGTCATCTCCCGTACTAGGCATGATCTGTAAAGAATCAGAAAGTAAAGTGCTACAAACGTAAACAACCAACTGAGGATGGCTAAAAGCTCCCTTTTTTTTTTTTTTCTTTTTTTTTCAGCAAGGCTATGCAAAGTCTTTCTTCAGCAAGTATTTATAGCTTTCTCTCATTCACTCCCAGGATCCTTGTCAATTCAGTAAGCAGCTTGTCACAATCGGTTTCCGAAAGTCAATTCAGGTTAACAGTGACACATACGGTAATTTATCAGTCTCTTTTTTCACATTTCTTAACTCAGTTTCAGCTTAACACAGTCTCTTTTCCTCGTGGCCAAACTCGGGTACCATAGTATTGACCTGGGACTTCTCGATCAAAACAGAATACCAATAACTCCTGTTGCCACTCAGCTGACGTTGCATAAGCCCATTCAGGACCTGCGTATCCTCTGTTTCCTATTCTTTAATTTCAACTTGCGGTAACCTTGCAATTCTCCTTCGCTCAGGTTTTCTTTCCTTGTGGTATCAACCTCTTCCTCTATTGTTTCATCAACAACCACCTTTCCTTTTATCACTTGTGATTCTGGCCACTTGGCTCCTTTCAGTGTCCCTTTATTGTTTGGCTTTCCTGGTTGCTACTCAACGCCCTCCTCTTGTAATATGGTGTTCTCTCTTGCTGGACCTGCAAGCGGCGCAGGAGGACTCTGGGCACTCTGACTTCCTGCCGCCTCAACTCCTTCGCCTTCTGGGTCTGTCAGGGATTCAACTTCAAACCTGTATCCGTCTGCTTCTGGGAGAACCTCTCCTTGGGTCGGTCCTCCTGGTGCCTCAGTTGAGATAGGCTCAACATCACTCCTGGATCTCGTTTACTGTTTGAGTGACCAAGCTGTCCTCAACGGGCTCTCCTCCTGTCTCTGTTCCCCTTTGATTACTCTCCAACCGACAACTCAATTTCCTCATCAGTTTGACATGTCACCTTCTTTGTGTGACTGGCATGGATCCAATTTGGAATGTCTTCACATTTCACAGCAGTAGTAGTTGTCAATATCACTTGGTATGGCACCTTCCAACGTGGCTCCAAACACGACTTCGTCATGTGTTTCGTGACAACAACCCAGTTACCAGCTTTCAGATTGTGACCTGGATCATTTATCGGTGGCAATGTGGTTGCTTCCACCTGGTGAGAGAAAGAGTGGACCACGTCAGCCAGACCTTGGCAGTAGTCCAACACCACATCATCTGTGATATTCACAAGAGCATTTGCAGGTACTGCAGGCAATCTCATAGCTCGGCCCATGAGAATTTCATGAGGAGACAGTCCTGTTTTCTTGTTGGGTGTATTTCTCATTGACATTAACACTAAGGTCAATGCATCAGGCCATTTCAGATTGGTAGCTGCACACATTTTTGCCATTCTCGATTTCAAGGTACCATTCATTTGCTCAACTAGTCCTGATGCTGCAGGGCGGTAACTGCAATGCAACTTATGTTCAATGTTCAGGGCGGCACACAAGAACTTAACCACCTCATTGTTGAAGTGACTTCCTCTATCTGATTCTAAAGAGATCGGAAACCCGAAACATGGTATCAATTCTCTAAGTAGCAACTTCGCTACTGTGAGACTGTCATTCCGACGTGTGGGGTAAGCTTCTATCCAGTGACTAAAGATACACACAATCACTAACACGTATCGCAGACCTCCACACACAAGCATTTCAATAAAATCCAATTGCATTCTGCTAAATGGACCTCCTGCTCTCCCAATGTGGCTCAAATTTACCACTGTCACTTTCCCTGCATTTATCTGCTGACAGACGATGCACCGGTGACAAATCACTTCTGCGGCTTGTCTGAATTTTGGATTGAACCAATCAATTTTGAACAACCTGATCATGGCGTCTCTCCCAATATGTGCTTGCCCATGGTAAAACCTTGCAAATTGTGTCAAGACTGTTCGGCAAAACCATTTTCCCTTCGTCTCAAACCCACAAATCGTCTGGCCTTTGTACACATTGCATCTTGAGCCAAGAGCGTTTCTCTGCCTTGCTGGCACGTCCCTGCAACAATTTTACTTCTTCCATTGTGTCAACCACCCTTAACGCGTAACCTGTACATGTCTCATTTTCTGTTTCAGGTAACAATTCCCACTGATCCTTGAACGATATACAGTTCAATGCGCAAAACCTTGCGACTTGATCCGCATATCCATTTCCCATTGACACAAAAGCTTGGGATTTCACATGAGCACTGCATTTCACCATGGGCAATTTCAAGAGGTAACTGAATCGCGTGCAACAAATCCTTAATTCTTTGGCAATTTTTCACTGAAGGACCAGAAGAGGTCATGAAACCCCTCTGGGACCATAGCTGGCCAAAATCGTGGACAATTCCAAATCCGTACCTGCTGTCAGTATAAATTGTGACTTTCAATTTGTCAGCGGCATGGTACGCCCTAGTAAGAGCAACCAATTCAGCCACTTGAGCCGAATATACTCTTTCAAACCATGATGCTTCTAGGATACCAGAGATTGTACCCACAGCGTATCCGGCTCTCAGTACTCCTATTGAGTCTCTCAAGCACGAGCCATCAACAAAGATAATGTAATCATTCTCTTCCAATTGGGTATCTTTAATGTCAGGTCTCCGTTTGGTGCACAGTTCTGTTACCTCAAGACAATCATGTTCTACCTCCTTAGCATCATCAACATCTGTATTCGCATTTGGAAGCAGAGTTGCCGGGTTTAATACAGTACATTGTTTCAATGACACATTTGGTGACCCCAATATAATTGTTTTATAATTTGTCAATCAGGCATTTGTCATGTGCTGTGTTTTGGTTCGGGTCAGCAAAATTTCGACTGAATGTGGGACCATAACTGTTAATGGGTGTCCCATCACTATGCCTTCACACTGCGTGAGGTTTTGACCAACTGCACGCAAGCAACCTGGTAAGGCTGCTGCGACAGGGTCCAAAGTAGCTGAAAAATATGCTACTGGTCGGTTTGCACCTCCATGGACCTGTGTCAGGACAGACAAAGAACAAGCATCACGTTCATGACAAAACAGGACAAAAGGCTTTGTGTAATCAGGCATACCTAAAGCTGGAGGCCCTGCACGTGCACTCCCACAGCTCAATGAACACCCTCATCTCTTTCTCTGACATAATTAGAGTTTCTGGGCCATCCTTAACCTCCTTAACTGTCAGTCTCAACAAGGGCTTGGCGATAACTGAGAAATTCGGGATCCACTGACAACAGTAGCCCACCATTACCAGAAACATCCTAACATCTCTCCGAGATGTCGGGGGACTCATCTGCAATATGGCAGTCACTCTTTCCTTGGATATTTTCCTTGACCCCTTCTCAATCAAATGGCCTAGATATTTCACCTCTTTCTGACAGTGCTGCAGCTTCTTTGGGGACACCTTATGCCCATTCTTTCCAAAGTGGTTCAATAGGGCAATATTATCGTGCTTGCAGTCATCTCTTGTTTTGAAAGCAATCAACAAACTGTCAATGTACTGCACTAGAGTCGATTGGAAAGGTAGTTCCAATGTCTCCAAATCCTTCTTCAAAACTTGATTGAAGATAGAGGGTGACTCCGAAAACCCCTGAGGGATTCAACACCAACTGCAAACCTTGTCCAGGAATTTAAAACTGAAAAGAAATTGGCTGTCCTCATGAAGAGGCACAGAAAAGAACGCTTGGGACAAATCGACAACTGAGAGCCATTCTGCGTTGCATGGAACTTGAAACATAATCACAGCTGGATTTGGCACTATTGGGCAACACTTCACCACTATGTCATTAATCTTCTGCAAGTCTTGAACAATTCGAACTTTCCCACAGGGCTTTCTCAGACCCATTATAGGTGAGTTACATGGGCTGCTCATCACTTCCTTCAGGACACCCTGCTTCACAAAGTCTGCAGTTATCTGCATCACCTGTATGAGTACATCTTGTGCCATGTGGTACTGCAGTACCTGGGGGAACACAGCATTTGGCTTCACGTCTACTTTGGTTCTACCCCTTTTATCAATCCCACTTCCTTTCCTGTCAAGTCCCACACCTTCTCTGTGTCTGTCCCCTGCAGGTCTACGGTCAAATCAGTCATTGTAAACATCGGGAAGAAGCTTATCAAGGGGTACTCTTCATCTGTGGTCTCTGCCTCTGAAATCTGACCATCATCCCCCTCATCATCACGGTTTGTCTGCACCTCAATTCCTTCATTCGAACAGGTGATAGAACACCTGGTCTTACACAGTAAGTCTCTCCCGAGTAGGGACACAGGACTTGAATCACAGACCACAAACCTGTGCAATCCCTGAAAGATACCAATCTCAACTTGAACCGGATCTGTGATCTGGTTGGTCAGGAGCTGGTTTGCCACTCCACTACCTTTATCGTACGTCCTGAAAGGGGCAACTTCGGAACCTCTGCACTCCTGACTGTAGAGCATGTAGCTCCTGTGTCAACCAAAAATGAGACCTTGTGACCCATCACCTTTCCTTGTACACAGGGTCCCCTGTTTTCTACTTCTAGGGACGCTGCAAGCCTGCACTCCTCACTATCCGAACTGTCATCTGACCATTAGTTTATTCCATTCTCCCCACGCAATGGGAACTGTTGTACTGTTAGTTTGAACCATTCCTTGACTTGTGACCTGTTGAGGAAGCATCATCTGTTGCTGTCCCATGGGCGCTAAGGTCAACTGCATTTGCTGTCTAGGTACCACTGGAATCTGCTGTTGCACTTGCTGCATCTGCACTGGGTGCATACATGTCATCTGCACTTGTTGCATGTGTTGGAGACCCTGCATCTGAACCATGTTATTCTGAAAATTTGGATTAGCACCCCTCATTATTGGTCCTTTAACATTTTGGCATGCATTAACATCATTGCTTTGCTAAACAACACCCTCCTGCACCATCATCGGACATTCCCGCTTCCAGTGTCCCATGCCCTCACACGCGTGGCATGGCAACACCTTCTTCATCCCTTGTACATCATTCTGAACCACTACTGTATTTAAATCTGGACCACAGTGCACAAAGCCTCCTCGACCTCTGCCTCTTGCTTGCGCCTGAAACATCCCGTTTGCTTGCAGCTGTTGCACCATCTGTTGTACTCCATTTCCCTGCATTCCTGCTTGCACTGTCTTAATTTGCATCGCCATCATCTTCTCCTTTAACTTTCTCTGCTTTATCTCAATCTCTTCACTACAGTATTTCGCATACTGTAACACCTCATCATTGGGCTTCGCTTGCCAACAGATCAAATGATTCTTAATCATCTGGCTAATCTCTGGTCTTAGCCCTTCAACGAGCCTGATCACAAGGTGATTCATATCTTTAGGCTCTATGACCTCTGTACCACTTTAGTGTTTGAATGCTTTCAACAACCTTTCATAGTAAGCATGTATCGACTCTTTGCCTTCCTGTGCCGTTCGGTCAATCTTTTGCCAATCAATGTTTTGCGGTGACACTTTCTGCTTCAAAAACTCAATCTCTTTAAAGTAGTACCTCATCACCTCAGGAGACGGAGCTCCTGTTACTCTGTCCCTTGCCGCACTTCTCTTGCACTCAAGCTACAAATCAGCTGGAACTATGATCTCAAACAATGTATTCATGTCTTCCCAAAGACACTTCGTAAGCTTCACAAATCTGTCTGTCTGCTGGTACCATTCTATTGGCTTTTCCCTCAGCCTGGGGAAGTCATTTGTGAAGGACAAAATGTCACCTCTAGACCACGGTACATGAACAAGAACCCCTCCAGCCGTCTCTCTCATGGGTAGCATTTTTATTGTGCCGGTATCTGGCGCTGGTTTTGCCTGCTGCTGCTCCAAGTAGTCATTTTTCCTCTTATCTCTTCTTTGCCCATCTGCCTTCCCACTTATCTAAAGCTCCCCAAACCTGCGCACACTGTAGTATCTCCTTAAGGTGTGCCTTCATTCCAGTAGACCTCATGTGATCAAAATCTTTAGGCTCAAAGTCTAATCTGTAACTCCTTTTCAGATGCTTGGTATTGTCTAAGTCTATACCATATTTATCTGCTAGGATCGCCAACCTTTGGTGCACCTTACTCACTTCTTTGGTTATCTTGGGGCACAGATATCTCAATTCTGCTTCAGTGTATAACTCTAGCCTGTTCACTCCTGTAGGCAGTTGGCGCTGTATATACTATTTCAAAGTAAGAAAGAGTGTGCACAGAATCCAAGGGTTCCCCTTAGAGGTAAGATAGTGGCAAAAATAGATAATTCTAATGCTCTATTTTGTGGTAGTGTGGTCGAGCAGTAGGCTTATCAGAGGGTAGTGTTAAGCATTTGTTGTACACACACAGGCAATAAATGAGGAACACACACTCAAAGACAATTCCAGGCCAATAGGTTTTTATATAGAAAAATATATTTTCTTAGTTAATTTTTAGAACCACAGGTTCAGGATTTACAAGTAATACTTCAAATGAAAGGTATTTCACTCAGGTATTCTAGGAACTTTGAATAATCACAATAGCATGTACAGTTTTGACAAAAATGGCAATATGCTATTTTAAAAGTGGACACAGTTCAAAAATCAACTGTTCCTGGGGGATGTAACTATTTGTTAAGTTCACAGGTAAGTAAAACACTTACAGGGTTCAAGGTTGGGTCCAAGGTAGCCCACCGTTGGGGGTTCAAGGCAACCCCAAAGTTACCACACCAGCAGCTCAGGGCCGGTCAGGTGCAGAGGTCAAAGTGGTGCCCAAAACACAAAGGCTTCAGTAGAAATAGGGGTGCCCCGTTCCAGTCTGCCAGCAGGTAAGTACCTGTGTCCTCCGAGAGCAGACCAGGGGGTTTTTGTAGAGCATCGTGGGGGACACAAGCAGGCACAGAAAGTACACCCTCAGTGGCACAGGGGCGGCCGGGTGCAGAGTGCAAACAGGTGTCGGTTTTGGGTAGGAATCAATGGGGAGACCCGGGGGTCTCTTCAACGATGCAGGCAGGCACGGGGTGCTCCTCTGGGTAGCCACCACCTGGGCTAGGCAGAGGGTCGCCTGGGGTTCACTCCTGCACTGGAGTTAGGTTCCTTCAGGTCCTGGGGGCTGCGGGTGCAGTGCTGGTTCCAGGCGTCTGGTTCCTTGTTACAGGCAGTTGCGGTCAGGGGGAGCCTCTTGATTTCCTCTGCAGGCATTGCAATGGGGACTCAGGGGGGTCAACTCTGGCTACTCACGGGCTCGCAGTCACTGGGAAGTCCTCCCTGTAGTTAGTTTTCCGCAGGTCGAGTCTGGGGCGTCGGAGCACAGTGGAAAGCCTCACGCTTCCGGTGGGAAACGTGGGGTCTTTAAAGTTGCTTCTTTGTTGCAGAAAGTTGCAGTTTCTTGAACAGGGCCGCTGTTCTCGGGATCTTCTTGGTCCTTTAGATGCAGGGTAGTCCTCTGAGGCTTCAGAGGTCGCTGGACCCTGTTGGATGCGTCGCTGTTGCAGTTTTCTTCGAAGTAGGGAGACAGGCCGGTGGGGCTGGGGCCAAATCAGTTGTCGTCTCAGTCTTCACTGCAGGGCTTCAGGTCAGCAGTCCTTCTTTAGGTTGCAGGAATCTGTCTTCTTTGGTTCTGGGACCCCTAAACACTGAATGTAGGGGTGTGTTTAGGTCTGGGAGGGCAGTAGCCAATGGCTACTGTCCTTGAGGGTGGCTACACCCTCTTTGTGCCTCCTCCCTGTGTGGAGGGGGCACATCCCTAATCCTATTGGGGGAATCCTCCTTCCACAAGATGGAGGATTTCTAAAAGTAAGTCACCTCAGTTCAGGACACCTTAGGGGCTGTCCTGACTCTGGGGTGACTCCTCCTTGTTTTTCTAATTATCTCCTCCAGCCTTGCCGCCAAAAGTGGGGGCAGTGGCCGGAGGGGTGGGCATCTCCACTAGCTGGGATGCCCTGTGGCGCCGTAGCAAAGGGGGTGAGCCTTTGAGGCTCACCACCAGGTGTTACAGTTCCTACAGGGGAGGTGAGAAGCACCTCCACCCAGTACAGGCTTTGTTCCTGGCCACAGAGTGACACAGGCACTCTCCCCATGTGGCCAGCAACATGTCTGGTGTGTTACAGGCTGGCAAAAACTAGTCAGCCCACCCTGGAAGTCGGGTATGTTTTCAGGGGGCATCTCTGGGTGTATTTTACAATAAAGTGCCCACTGGCATCAGTGTGCATTTATTGTGCTGAGAAGTTTGATACCATTCCCAGTTTTCAGTGTAGCCATTATGGTGCTGTGGAGTTCGTGTTTGACAGACTCCCATACCATATACTCTTATGGCTACCCTGCACTTACAATGTCTAAGGTTTTGCTTAGACACTGCAGGGGCATAGTGCTCTTGCACATATGCCCTCACCTGTGGTATAGTGCACCCTGCCTTAGGGCTGTAAGGCCTGCTAGAGGGGTGACTTACCTATGCCACAGGCAGTGTGAGGTTGGCATGGCACTCTGAGGAGAGTGCCATGTCGACTTAGTCATTTTCTCCCCACCAGCACACACAAGCTGGCAAGCAGTGTGTATGTGCGGAGTGAGGGGTCCCTAGGGTGGCATAAGACATGCTGCAGCCCTTAGAGACCTTCCCTGGCATCAGGGCCCTTGGTACCAGTTACAAGGGACTTACCTGAGTGCCAGGGTTGTGCCAATTGTGGAGACAAAGGTACAGTTTAGGGAAAGAACACTGGTGTTGGGGCCTGGTTAGCAGGGTCCCAGCACACTTTCAAATCATAACTTGGCATCAGCAAAGGCAAAAAGTCAGGGGGTAACCATGCCAAGGAGGCATTTCCTTACAGCTCCTATGTTCCCTTCAACTAACTCCGCTGCTTCCATGCCCAATCTCACAAAATGTAAGTACTTTTCCTTTTCTGACCGCTCTGCTGTCGAAGGGTAAGTCTGTGGTGAATTCAGCTTGTATAACCATTCATTCAATTGTTGCGCATTTAACCCTTGCAACGAGATCTTTCCAGCCTGTATCGTTGGTGTTTGTGACACATTCACACCTGGGATCTGCGGAGTCTGTAATCCCAACCCTGAGTGTCTCATGGCATCTGGAGGAACCCCTATCAGACTGAAGTCTAACAGACCTCGATCGTTCTACCATCTGTTCCACTGGGCTCATCACTTGAGTTCCCTACAAACCCTGCTCTTGTCATGTCCTGGGTCATTACCCCCTGATCACACACGCTAGGCTTATCCTGTGCGTACAGTGGTACTGGTGGACCAACCATAATAGGTAAGGGCATGGCGGCCGGTGTTGGCTTGTTCCCCACAACCTGTGGAATATTGTAAACACTGAAGGTGAGCATCAACAAACTCGGGTGGAAATGTGTTAACATCTCTTAAGATGTTATTTAAATCAGCCAAATGAAGGTTGAGTTACAGGGGAGACATATACATCCATGTTTCAGTTGTTGGTTTGTCCGTTTTTTTTTTTTTTTTTTTTTTTTTTGAGCCACTCTGCTAATGGAGACTTTGACTCTCACCCAGATCTTTACAAATGAACTCATGATGGTTCTTAACAGCGTGGCTGGTATGCCCCAGTTATGGAACTTCTGCCACAGACTTGCTCTGTCAACTCTATCAAAGGCGGTGGTTTAATCAATGAAGGTGGCATGTGGAGTTGGTGCATGTTCATTTGCTGCTTTAATCAAGGAGGAAAGAATCACCAAATTGTCTTTCATGCTGCTGCCTTGTCTGAAGCCTGACTGCGTAATAGGTATTAGTTTGTTGCCCATGCTTCTAACTCTTCAAAACTTTCACAAAGCATTTCTCATCTACGTCAGGCAATGCTATTGGTAAATAATTGCCTGGCTGGTTTGTTGGAACATTTTTATGCTTTTGGGATCATTTGGATCACCTCCAGCTGTCCGTGCCTCAATTGTCATGATGCATTGCTTCAACAGACTGGTCACTCATCTTGCACAATTTTGAATATACTGGCTAGCAGTCAGTTGTGGCTCCAGGCCATGTAAAGGGGGTAATTCTTGTTCAGGTTTTCGTATGGTTATTTTATTGACCTCTATTCTGTTTGAGTGCCCGGAGAACAAACCATTGGTCCAGGGTCGCGATCTCATCATTCGAGCTTTCTGCATTTGTAACATATGTTTGACACAGTTGACCCAGTTGCTGCTGAGATGCGTGGCTGCCCAACCAGGATTTATGAGAATTTCTAGATTTTGAGGTCTCCTTTGAGTGTTTCCCACTGTTTTTCTTCCACCGCTATTTTTGATCTGTACACTCCTTTCTTGCATTTTGTATGCCATTAGTGAATGCCAAGAAGTTGCTGTTGGTCCAGCTCCTTCTCAAGAGATTACTCAGTTCCCACTTGAGAGTTCTTAGTTCCATTGATGCATGAAGAGAAGGCTGTTATTTAAGCAGAGATGACATTTGAGGGGGTTGCAAGAATTGATTTAGAAGCTTTGTCGTTCGGTTCCACCATTGCAGTGGAGATGAATCTCAGTCAGGCTATTCTGCCTTAAGAAGCTTCCTAATCCCTCTGTTATTTCAGCGGATATGCCAGTGGTGCATTTTATTCTACGAAGACTACTCACATCTTCCTGAGTGCCAGTTTTTTCTATGAGGGTCCACCTGGACACGTTCATAGAAAAAGTGCAGATGAACATTGCATGGTCACTAGTCAGGCCGGGGATCACTTGAAAACCAAATGTAATCAATTAATGATGAGCTATTTTGTGTCATAAATTTACACACTAGTGGTTTGTCTACGGCACTGCCTCCATTTAGCATTCTATGTCCTAGTTGGCTGAGGAGTGTGGCAAACTTTTCCCCTGCATAATCCTTCTTGATTTTCCCAAGAGATCTCTGGGATGAGCCATGCAGTATCTTCCTCTTTCTTTCCAAATCATGGGCTTCACTGATTCATGAAAGAACATGTTAGTCTTCTGCAAACAGCCTCATGGCCTCCAAGTGTTGTTGTCGAAGGGCTTTGATGGTTTTTAGGACTTCTGCCTCGGTTGTTATTTTCTTTGGTTGGTTTATGGAGATACCCCCTATGATGATTAGTGACTTGTTCCTGGGAGACATGTCAGCAGCTGATGTTAGTTTTTATAAATATATGATCTCTGAGGCCCCTTGACAGTTCTGATGTGTTTATCACCAAGGATTTCTGAATCAGAATTGACACTCTGCCAATGGGGTGGCCTCCTTTTGGACATGGTTCAGTTGGTGAAAAGAATGAGTGGTCTGGCCATTCAGTTGCCACGTTGCTTGGCAGCAGATTATTTCATTCTTACTGATTTCCTTAGTAATCTTGTTGGTAGGCAAGGTGCTTAGGCCGCAGATATTCCAAGAGCAAAATTGCATGGTCACTAAATGTTTTTAAGATTTTTTTTTTTTTTTTTTTTTTTTTTTTTTGTAGTAGTAGTAGTAATAGTCCTACTTCTGTGTTTCCCAAATGCTATTCAGTTTGATTTGCCTGCCATCCTGCATTCCCTAGCATCATTGGAAAGATTCTTAATGAACTGTATTGGCTCAGTACCAGGCCTAATATTTTCTGGGTGTTTTGGGCAACCGGAGTACTGATGTCCTCCTAGAAAGCCTGGGATGTGTCCTGGCAAAAATCCATGGGTATTTTGGAGGGGGACGGTTTGCTAATTGCGATACACCATTGAGTTAACACATTTGCATGCTCCTCCATCCGTAGTGTGACCAATCACAACAACAGATCCTTGTGTTACATGATCTGCGATTGTGTTTAACAAGGTAACTGTAACAAGGCTTTAACTCAGCAGGATACCAATTCACCCTTAACACCTACATGCTTTATTGTGGTTTCCCTATAAATAAGTTGCACTATTTAGTTTGTTGAAACTTTAAATATGTGAGCACCTGAGCTGCAAACACAAAAACTAAACTACCACTATCTTGTCTCGTATCACATGAATGCTACAGCACTAATACACACTTGAGTTTCAGTGAGTAATAAGGACATTTTGCATAGCTCTCATCTATGTGGCATAAGAAGACTGGTGAGTGAGCTGAAGTAATTATTTTAGCATTTGCAAGTGCATCTGTGGTGGGAAGAATGCACTGTTGAACAGATAATATCACTGTATCAGGAAGCAGTTGCTACACGTATAATGAATATACTTCTGTTTGTCCTGTCTGAGAACTGAATTGTTGGGTAAATTTCCATTACCCAATGAGGTTATAACTACCTAGTTTTTTATCAGACATTTTATGGAGCGCCATAAGGGAAGTCCAAGGAACTCCATGAGCAAGTCTAACGGTGAACTCCGAGTAGACCAGTCACAGCTGCCCTGCACCCCCACAAAGGGAACAACAGTGTGCTAAAGGTTGGTAAGCACTTCACATATTTTCACAGAAATGTTTCCTTCAGTAGAAGAAGCATTAAATGAAAGACTAAAGACACAATTTCAATCAATAGAGATGCTGGCTAATGAACACAGCTGCTGCTTTAATATCACTTAAGAGATGATTGCCACACACAGAATGATTTGTCTGAGCAGATTGCCTTTTGATTTAATTTAAGCAAAGAAGGATGCTGTCTGCAAGGTAAGCAACACAGTATTGTACTTTTATCCCTGAAAATATACGGAAGATACAAGATCTTATATCTGATATCTCAAGGGTTTCACAGAAGGAGCATGAGATGGGCAAATCAGGGTTTTAGGAAAGGATCAGAAACCAGCTAAGCAGTTGGGGAAAGTGAGTTCTGGGCCTTCTTGGATTGGTAAAAGTTATATTTTATTTCAAGGAACTGTAGATGTCCCAAAGGTTACAAGCAGTGATTAGGGGATACGGAGGTAGGACTTGGAAAGATATAAGAATATAGCCCTGTAGCCTGCTGCAGAGATCTATACAGGTTGTTAAAGGAATTGAACGAGAGTTATAGGTCTGAGCCGCAGGTGAGGGCCTATAACGAGGGAGAGGGCCTTTAACAAATGGTATAGCTCGAGGCAGAGGTGCTATAAGGCTAATAGAACCTTCCACCAAGTAAGAGTAGAATGTTATAAATTATAAAGGGAGAAACTTAAAGACAAACATTAGGAGACTGGAGCAGAAGGCTTAAACCAGCCATTTAAAGCTCAGAGCTACTCCATTGTCTTCAATGGAGTTATCAACATTCCATTGTTTTAATTCCAGAAGGGGGCTAGGCATCTGAGTGATGCTGAATGGTAAGTAGATTGGCACACAGTGGCAAAAGCAGAAACATGTGGGTATCTAGGCTGGAAATGCAAAAATGAAAATTCCATCCTGCTTCTGTCGTGTGAACGCTCTGCTACAGCACTATTACACACTTGAGCTTCAACAACTAATGGCTGTTTTGCAGAGCTCCGCTATAGGTGGCAGGGGAAGTTTAAGGAGTGAGGGATGCCCTCATTCTGGCATTTGCAAGCATCTCTAGAGAATGTAGATGCAGTGAGAAGAACTCATTTAACAAATATTACGAACGTGTCAGGAAGGGGTTGTTACATATGAGTACATTTGTTTTATCGTGCCTGAGAACTGAACTATTGAGTAAATTACCATTGCTGGACAGAGTATCTACCTGTGTTTAGACTTTTAAAAAAAATAAGTAGCAATTTTCTGTAGCTCCCATGTCATTCAGCAGAATAGAACCCCATTCTCAAAGAACAGTCCTACTAATTAACTTCATTTAGGGTATGGGCATTAACGTGTGAATTATCAGCGCTGGGCAAGTGGCACAACATGCTGTCATTGCAGTACACTCAATGCTTTCCTCCTGTTACCTCTGTATTCCTTTCAGCCTCTGATGGTATTCCAAATCTGTTGCTCTTCTATTGCTGTACTGTTTGCATTAAATCATTGGTGCAGCATTCTGAGCATCTGAGTTGGTGCTGGGGAACAGGCATTCTCGCAGTAATCATTCGAACCTGTACGAGTGCTCAGCAAAACATCACTTTGCCACATAATTCCCACACCACCCAATAGTTTTATTTCTGAATAACATATTTCCTAACCTTAAGCTGGGCTCACTCCGACTTCTCAGTTTAACTTTGATGGGGCCGTCCTGGAAGAGGAAAAATGGCCCGCTTAATGCATTAACATTTTACTCTACCAGGTGTGAATTCCGTTTTTCTTCTTAGGCTGTAAATGTTAATTCCATTTCTTATATACCTTTCCATTAGAGAAAAGCTATCAAAATTTATAGCACAAATCCAGGCACCCAATGCAGAGATGAAGACAAGCCAAATACCATCCAGTTAGGAGAGAAGACCACAATTTGAACTTCAAACTTCATCACACAAAATCCAGACTGCATGACATTATCCAAGGAGATTACAACTTCTCCTGCTTCTCAAGTAGGTAACTAGTACATTAGTAACTAATCCACTTGCCAGCCAATAGTTCATTTCCAACGTTTCTGTTGAGTATTTACCATATAGTGCCAGTTGACTTGGCTGTCAAAATATGACAGACAAGTGCATGTTTAAAGGGTCTCTGATAGGAAATTGGGTCAATATTTTTAAAACGTGTAAGTGTATCTATGGCATGTTCAGCAGGCGTCAAACAATTTTAAAATACACAGCTAAAAATAGAGCTCAAATGTCGAGTAAAAATCTGGTAGCAATGTGGAAAGCAGGGTAAGTCTTCAGTTATTTAAAGGAATTAAAAAATGTACAGCACAGTAAATCTATGATGGGCTGTCAAGTTCAAATTTTCATAGAAATAAAATGATCAAGACTTGTTATACTACCCGTAGGGTTGATCGTTGTCCCAACTTGACAATAACATTTCTAGTTAAATAGAAGCACATTTTGGGGTATTTTCCTTCAAGCAATTAGTATAAGAAATAGTTTCTGGAGCTGTTTGTACAGAAAATCTCAAATACATATTACCCCTGCGCAGAAGAGGGCATAAATGTGTTTGTTTTGCCCAACAGGAAGTGACGTCTTCATTGCACCATGGAAGTCCTAGAACACAGAGAAACTTCACATGTGATTATCCAGCATCTGAAGGCAACTGGAATCAAGATCAAGCGATGGAAAGGAAGCCTCAGTGAGCAGCAGGTAAAGGGCAACTGGTCTTTGGGGGAGAGTGGCTTGGCTGCAAAGCAGGTGCATCAAGACATTGAGCCACTGTGAGAAAACAGGGCTGATTGCAGAGGCCCCATAACTTTTTGCCCCCATTTTCCTCTTTTTGCTGGTGTTTTCCTGACTTTGATGGTGCCCTGGGTACTGCTAACCAGTCCCAGGGCCTGTGCTCTGTGTAAAATGGATATGCAAATTAGGCTAATTATAATTGGCTAAGTTAACCTACCTATAAGTCCCTAGTATATGGTAGGGGATGTAGGTTTAGGGACCACAGCATAGGTGGTGCACACCTAGGTGCACTGCTGAGGTGCCCAGTGTCATTTTAAAAGCAAGCCTGCCTTGCTGGCTGCTTTTAAATTAAAGTTATATGCAAATTCGACTTTGGAATTAAAGGTACTTCCAAAGTCTTAAACTACCTTATTTTTACATATGTCACCCCTAAGGTGTGCCCTATGTGCCCCTAGGGCTGGGTGCCATGTAACTATAAGCAGGGACTTTATAAAAATAGATTTATAAGCCCTGGTGAGGTAAAAACAGCCAAATTCGTTTTTTCCTCATTGAAGTAAATGGCCTTCATAGGCTAGAATGGGCAGACTTTATTTTAAATTTTAAAGTCTCCTTAAATGTTACATACCAAGAATTTGGTATCAAATTAATTGTTGTAATAAATCCCTCAACTTCCAGTTGTTGGATTTAATATAACTTGTTCAGGTAAAAAGTTTAGACTTTACCTAAAAAGTTGCCAATTTCAGCTCTGCATTGTTTTTGCTGCTGTGCTCTGATTGGCCAGCCTGCAGCAACTTCTGCCAGGCTGCCTTGATGAGGTGTGAAGTGGCCTGGCTTCATACAAAGGAATGTGCTTGGGGGAGAGAATCTCCCCTCAGCAGATGGTGAGGCAGGAAGGGGGAGGGCTGCCAAACCGGTCTTCAAAGGCAGAGAAGGACATCTGGAGCACCCAGCAATACCCCCACATCCTGCAACCCCAGACAGCTAGGTGCCCCCTTGATTAGATTAGGAGAGGGCAGGAGAGGGGTGTGTTTATGATTTTTAGCCACACCAGTGGGTGGGCTCAGCCAGATGTAACCTCCAAAAATCAGATTCAGCCATGTTGGATTTTTAGAGACTGTTGCCTTTTGGGATGGATTTTTGCCACACTTCCCAGGAAGTGGTCATCACAGGGGGACGACCCTGTACCTGATTGGAGAACCAGGGCCCCCCTGCTTTTCACCCAGGAGCAAGGATAAAACTGGCAGACCTGCCCCCACACCTCAGATCCCCACCAAATTTCAAGAAGAAGGAACTAAAGGAGAAGGACTGCCCTGCTGGACCCCTGGCCTGCACCTGGAACCTGCACTCAGAAGGACTGCACCAGCTGCACACTTGGGCTTCACCACAAGAAGGGCTTTGCCTGGCTTCAACTGGTTCAAGGAGGGACTCCCTGTTTGCTACAGGTGAAAAATTGCTATCCAGAGTCCCCTGCACCAACTCCTGAAAAAGTGACCAGCTGACCACTGTCCAGTGGCCAAAAAGGAGTTTGCGCCAGGTGCATTCTGGGAGTTGAAGTCCGCACCCCCCAAGGACCATCACAGAACTTCTGGACCCTTGGGGTGAGCTGTGGACCCCAAAAGAACCTTAAAAGAACATCTGGGTGAAGCCCCAGAAGTTTGGAGAAGATTTGACAAATTTTGTAAAAAAGCTCCAGAGAGGGACCGACCCGCCGCGGAAATTCTAGCCGGCTTGCCTCAACCGCGACCCGGCCTGACTTCGTGGTTCGTCCCGGTAAAGAAAAACATCAGAAAAAGAGACTAAGTCCGAAGGTAAAAAGTTGACCGGGACCTCCCAGCCATCGTATCCGAGAAGGGCTCCACGGACGTCGGATCAAGATCCAGGTTTACCCCGGTCGAAGGATTTTCATCTCGAAAAAACGACTAAGTCCGAAGGTAAAAATCACCACCGAGGAAACCCACATCGCGTATCCGGACAAGGGCTCCAGGAGGTCGGATTCAACTGGCAGGTTCGTCCCGGTGAAGAAAAACTTCAAAATAAAGACTAAGTCAGAAGGTAACTTTTTAACCGAGGCCTCCCGCGACTTGTAGCCGAGCAGGGCTCCATCGCGGTCGGCCTGAAACTTTGACTTTGTCCTGGTGCAACCAGATGACCCGATTGGCGCTTTTTGTTTCTAAGCGCTAGAAAAATAATTCTTTAAAAATTCATATCTCCGGTTCCCCTGAACCGATTTTAATCGTTTTTGTGTCATTTTAAAGATAAAAATATAAACTATTTTTATAAATTGGTTTTGGATTTTTAAACTGTTTCCTGTGTTTTATTTAATTACTGTTTTGTGATATTTGAATGCTTTACACACTGTCTCCTAAGTTAAGCCTTGACGCTCGTTGCCAAGCTACCAAGGGTTGAGCTGGGATTAATTTACTGAGACCTAACTGTACCTAGGTGGAGGTTAGTGGCTTGTTGCTAGGTGTAGGTACCTACCTGCCCTTACTAATAACCCATTTTCCAACAGCCACATTTTGGTGTGTAGCAGAGTAAATGGTGATGATGATGATGCTGCCTTTTGCAGGTGGAAAAGGAATTAACGGTATATGTTTCAACAGTACATCTCCACAAAATGCAGATGAAGGGACGGTGGCTCTCCTGTGAAATAAGTTAATGTGAGGAAATCAAGGATGGTATTGAGGCATGTGATCATGCCACACTAAAATGTAGATAGAGAGATAACATCAGTACTCGGGGCAGTTGGATGGCTATCAAACGGGGATATGGGGCTCAACCACATCAAGATTCAAACTAGCAGCTGCATTTTCACTTCAAGGAGAGAAGAGATTGTGAAATAAGAGATTGCTGAGATGTAGGTAAAGTGGAGCCTGTTACACTACAGGACAACAGAAACACATTTCCAATACTTAATTTCCCCAACAGTCAGTAAAGAGGTTACCATTCCTCTTAGAGGTCTGGCATATAGGGCGAGTTGTTGGATATAGATATGAAGCCACTTACTCATGAATGGTGAAGGAGAATATTGTTCTTCTGGATCCATCTTGTGTGGATATTAGGCTACAGCATGCCCGTCAGAAGGGTAAGTGGAGGAGTGGCGCCAGAGCAAGACAAGTACATAATGTAGTGGTAGCATTGGAACATGGAGCTTATCACATTGACAACATGTATTGTTGTGGACAACTTCCATCAATTTAGTAGCGTTTTGCTCAGACAAACCAATTTGATTAATATCAGTCAAATGCTGGGATACTACCGGCCTGTATGCATCCTAACCATCCTGAGATTTTCTGTGGATGAAACACCATCAAAGTAATTATTGTGTATGGCTTGCACTTAGTAAAGTTGGGGCCAAAGGAGGTTGGAGGGGATTGTTGGTGGTTGGCCGGGGTATCTAACTATAATCATCCACACCTTTTGTACCTTTGACCTAGGTTTGCGCTATAGAAATAGCATACGCAGACAAATATTATACCAATATGAACAATTATTAAACCACAGGGTAATCTACAACTTAAGACTGAAATAAAACAGTAGTCAAATGTATTCTGCAGAAATATGTCTGGCTCCAAGAAAATAAAATCCCCAACCATGAGACTGGGTGGCAAACCGAGAGCTATGGGTAGAAATTCAGTTGTAAGGTATACCAAAGTGACTACCTGCCCTCACTGCTAAACGTTAGTTGACTACCCACTTGCTTTTATCGGAGTAAATCAGATTAGGGCTATATGCTTACTTTGTGCACCATACAATGTTGGCTTGATCTGCACAATTTACACTTTGTGGTGATGGGAACTATGCACTCAAAGGCAAGTAGCCTATACGTTAAATATCTTACTGTGTTAATTGAGTTTGTGCGTCATGAGTGTAATGAGTCACGCTAGTAGAGAATGCTAAGGCAAGTGTGACTACTATGTTCCTTTGTAGCTGCTTTGTACCACTCATTTCCTCTGCTGCCATGGAGAGAGCTAATGGAGTTGCTGGGGAGGATACAAGCAAGTCCCAAAATGCAGGCAATGGTTGTGTTGCCTTTTTGCAAATATGTGGTATGTGTCCTTTGTCTCCTTGGGTGTGTTGGCTATTCGGGGGGGGGGGAGGGCATGGGGCAGAGTTGAGGATACTGGGCCCCAACCATTGTGGGTGAAGTAATTTTCCACTGGTGTTCAAGGTGCTGTCCTGCTGGAGCTCTGCAACATTGGACAAATACAACTCTTCCCACACATCTAAGGGTAGCTGTGGTGAACAGTCCCAGGCTTTTGAGGGAGGTATGAACTCAGAACTCAATCAACAGACCTAATACATCAATATCCATCTCAGTGCTCGTTTTTTGTAAGAAAGTTAAATACTGCAGAATTCAATTGAAGTACACAGAATAATGTCCATTGTCAAGGTTGTCCTTTGGGCTCTACACCCTCTCCTTTCCTTCTGTGTCGTGAACCCCCCTGGATCTATGTGGATAGCTCCCCCAATAAAGAGTGGAATGAGCAATGATGGTCCAAAAATAATTGCAGCCCGACACAGGCTAGCGCAAAATTATGCAGCCTGGTAGTTGCAGCCCAACACAAGTCAGTGCTTTCAATTTTTTTCTTAATCTGTTTTATTTTGTATTGTTTACAACTGACCGACACATAGAACAACCCCACTACCACACCCCCCTGACGGGAGCCAGTGCAGTTTTCACTGGGGGGGGGGGTGGGGAAGAGAAGGAATTAATTCCCTGTGTAACTTTAGTTACTCTCTAGCAGTCGATTACTTTCTCTGTATATCGCCACACAGGAAAAGGCTTGGTTTCTCCCCCTGTACTACCTCTTCTCGTGAACACGTTCCTCTCTCAACCAGTTGGCACGCTTCTAGATAGATACTCATCTCAGACAACAGGAAGTGAGTTGTATGATGCCCCATCACTTCTTTGGAGACTGGCAGACACCAGCCCTGGTTACACAGCAGTCCGAAATCTCTGCACAGCATGCCCTACCTTGATTATGTAGAATTTATAACTGAAACAAAGTGGGGTGGTTTGGGTCCTGCTTTTATACATACTTTCTAGACTGGGATGTGTGTCGACTGTATCAAACTTCGGAAGCCATTTAGGGTGGTTCTGTTTCAAGTGGTCTTAACCAAATAACGGTGCTCTGGGGGACAGAATAAGCAGCCCTTGCTAACAAAGTTCTCATGGAATTTCTAAAGGTGGCATTGTTTCCATTCTCCTCTCCAAGTTCTGGATCTCGTCCCTCCAGCCACAAGCATGCAGGCAACACACTCACACTCATCTTCCTTCATGTGCCATGCCAAACTAGAGACATCCAAGATTTATCCCATTGGCTTCATGTAGGAAGTTGGCTCTGTATGTACTATTTCAAAGTAAGAAATAGCATGCACAGAGTTCAAGGGTTCCCCTTAGAGGTAAGATATTGGCAAAAAGAGATAATTCCAATGCTCTATTTTGTGGTAGTGTGGTTGAGCAGTAGGCTTATCAGAGGGTAGTGTTAGGCATTTGTTGTACACACACAGGCAATAAATGAGGAACACACACTCAAAGACTTAATCCAGGCCAATAGGTTTTTATATAGAAAAATATATTTTAGTTTACTTTAAGAACCAAAGGTTCAAGATTTACAAACAATACTTTAAATGAAAGGTATTTCACTCAGGTATCTTAAGAAGTTTGTCATCACAATAGCATGTACAGTTTTGGCAAAAATGGCAGTAAGCTATTTTAAAAATGGACACAGTGCAAAAATCAACAGTTCCTGTGGGAGGTAAGTATTTGTTAGGTTCACAGGTAAGTAAAGCACTTACAGGGTTCAAAGTTGGGTTCAAGGCAACCCCAAAGTTACCACACCAGCAGCTCAGGGCCAGTCAGGTGCAGAGGTCAAAGTGGTGCCCAAAACACCTAGGCTTCAATGGAAATAGGGGTGCCCTGGTTCCAGTCTGCCAGCAGGTAAGTACCCGCGTCTTCGGAGGGCAGACGAGGGGGGTTTTGTAGGGCACTGGGCGGGGGGGTGGGGGGGGTGGGGAGGACACAAGCAGGCACAGAAAGTACACCCTCAGCAGCACAGGGGCGGCCGGGTGCAGAGTGCAAACAGGCGTCCGGTTTGTAATAGGATTCAATGGGGAGACCTGGAGGTCTCTTCAGCGATGCAGGCAATGGGAGGGCTCCTCGGGGTAGCCACCACCAGGGCTAGGAAGAGGGCCGCCTGGGGGTAGCTCCTGCACTGGAGTTCGGATCCTTCAGGTCCTGGGGGCTGCGGGTGCAGTGTTTCTCCCAGGCATCTGGTTCTTTGAAGCAGGCAGTCGCGGTCAGGGGGACCCTCTGGATTCCCTCTGCAGGCGTCGCTGTGGGGCCTCCTCATGGGTTCGCAGTTGCCGGAGAGTCCTCCCTGTAGAGTTAGTTTGCCGCAGGTCGAGCCGGGGGTGTCGGGTGCAGAGTGGAAAGTCTCACGCTTCTGGCGGGAAATGTGTGGTCTTTAAAAGTTGTTTCTTTGTTTCAAAGTTGCAAGTTGGTTGAACAGGGCCGCTGTCCTCTGGAGTTTCTTGGTCCTTTTAGATGCAGGGTAGTCCTTTGAGGCTTCAGAGGTCGCTGGACCCTGGGGGACGCGTCACTGTTGCAGTTTTTCTCGAAGTGGGAGACAGGCCGGTAGGGCTGGGGCCAAAGCAGTTGGTGTCTCCGTCTTCTCTGCAGGGCTTCAGGTCAGCAGTCCTTCGTCTTCAGGTTGCAGGAATCTCTCTTCCTTGGTTCTGGGAGCCCCTAAATACTCAATTTAGGGGTGTGTTTAGGTCTGGGTGGTTAGTAGCCAATGGCTACTAGCCCCGAGGGTGGCTACACCCTCTATGTGCCTCCTCCCAGTGGGGAGGGGGTCACATCCCTAATCCTATTGGGGGAATCCCAGTCTGCAAGATGGAGGATTTCTAAGTCGGAGTCACCTCAGCTCAGGACACCTTAGGGGTGGTCCTGACTGGCCAGTGACTCCTTGTTTTTCTCATTATCTCCTCCGGCCTTGCTGCCAAAAGTGGGGGCAGTGGCCGAAGGGGCGGGATCTCCACTAGCTGGGATGCCCTGTGGCGCTGTAACAAAGGGGGTGAGCCTTTGAGCCTCACCGCCAGGTGTTACAGTTCCTGCAGGGGGAGGTGAGAAGCACCTCCACCCAGTACAGGCTTTGTTACTAGCCACAGAGTGACAAAGGCACTTTCCCTATGTGGCCAGCAGCATGTCTGGTGTGTGGCAGGCTGGTAAAACTAGTCAGCCCACACTGGAAGTCGGGTATATTTTCAGGGGGCATCTCTAAGGTGCCCTTTGGGTGTATTTCACAATAATAGGTACACTGGCATCAGTGTGTTTTTATTGTGCTGAGAAGTTTGATACCAAACTTCACAGTTTTCAGTGTAGCCATCATGGTGCTGTGGAGTTCGTGCATGACAGACTCCCAGACCATATACTCTTATGGCTCCCCTGCACTTACAATGTCTAAGGTTTTGCTTAGACACTGTAGGGGCATAGTGCTCATGCACATATGCCCTCACCTGTGGTATAGTGCACTGTGCCTTAGGGCTGTAAAGGCCTTCTAGAGGGGTGACTTATCGATGGCCTAGGCAGTGTGAGGTTGGCATGGCACTCTGAGGGGAGTGCCATTTCGACTTAGTCATTTTCTCCTCACCAGCACACACAAGCTGGCAAGCAGTGTGTATGTGTGTGTGTGTGCTGAGTGAGGGGTCCCTAGGGTGGCATAAGACATGCTGCAGCCCTTAGAGACCTTCCCTGGACTCAGGGCCCTTGGTACCAGGGGTACCAGTTACAAGGGACTTACCTGGGTGCCAGGGTTGTGCCAATTGTGGAGACAAAGGTACAGTTTAGGGAAAGAACACTGGTGCTGGGGCCTGGTTAGACCAGGCCTCAGCACACTTTCAAATCATAACTTGACATCAGCAAAGGCAAAAAGTCAGGGGGTAACCATGCCAAGGAGGCATTTCCTTACACTTCAGTACTCATATTAAATCACAGTCTTAGTAACATGCATGTATCGTAAGCAAACTGTTCGTGCTCAATGCATGTCAGAACAAAGTTCTTGGTTTTGCTTCATAGTGGACTTTACATGAAGGGAGTCAGCAGACCTCTTTCTTTGACAGTTTTAAAAAAGGACTGATCATTCTAGGGATTCATGAAACATGGCAGGCTGCCACCACCACTTTCTTTTAAAACCAGCACAGAGACAGTAATCCTCTGTCTACTATGAGGGCACATTTGGGCATAGATGCTGGAAGTAGTAGTACGAGTGGGCAGCTCCGCCACCCCGCCCCCAAATTAACCACACTGGATTCAGATGAATGAGCAGTAATGACACTTGTACATTTTGTTTTTATATTGTTACACTTGCTGCACATGCAAAGACAAAGGTCAAACGTCAGGATGTCTTGTGACGTTGCTGCTTGTTCTTTTAAAACGTTTAGCGTTTACTTTCCTTGACTGCAAAGTTAGAGGATGTTTTTTAAGGTCAACAATGCAACGATCTTGCTTGGTACCAAGTGTGTGAAATGAACGGCTGTAGGTTGTCCTTTTTTGCTAACATTACAAAATGTAAATACCTGTAAATGAAATGTACAAACCTATCAGAATATTTGAGCAGTTATGAAAGGATAAATGAGGGACATCTTTTGCAATTCTGAAGTGTGATTGAAACAAAGATTTTAACAGGGTCAAATCAATACACGTGGAGATGCACAAATTAAATATTCGCTGAATCCCTATTTCGAGATGGTATATCAGGGGCGTAACAGAGGTCCCTGCTGTGCAGGAGGGCCCTCCTAAGCCTTCAGGGACACTGAACCCTCCAAGGCTGTCCCATTCAGCCTCAGCTTAGTGAATATCTGTGAGATATGGGGCCCCTCTTCACATTGTGAAGGGGGACCCCATAATTTTGCTTCTGCCACTGCGTTATAATGTATGGACTGTTTTATCGGTAAAACTTGTATGTCTGTGCAAATTTAGTGGTCATTTAATGGGGAAAGGTGTTGCTTGTAAGAACCACTACAGTACCCCACCATTCTTTAGTAATACCCGCAATAGTGGGTTCCAAAATTTGCCACGAGCTACATACTACTTACTTAAAAGCCTCCTGCTGAACACATTTCCCACAGGGAGATCATTATCCAAGTTTTGTAAACTTATCACTCAAGGAGCGATGTATAACATTTAAAACCTAGTGACTGTAGGGTTGTGCATAGCATAAACTGCCTTGCATCTCAGGCACAATCATTTAAGAATAACGTGCCCCTTGCAGGTAACCAGTGAGGGGAGACCACAAAGTGAGAAATATGGTTTCTGGTTCTGAAACTTAAAACCATTCTAGCAGCACTGTTATGACTGAAGCAAATGTCTTATGCATGTGGGTGATGACTAACTATAGTGGACATTCCAAAGGTCTTGCAGAGCGGATTCAAATTCATGAAGATGTAAACTTTATGCAAAAGAAAGAGCAAATGAAGGATTGTTCAAAGTTTAAAAAGTCAAGAGTTAACTACTGATTTAACCTGCTCTCTGAATTGAAGCAGTCGAATTTAACTAAATTTCTTCCTCGGGGTGTCTGAATGGGTTTGGGCCTAAAGACGCAGGTTAAGATGAGATTCCAGAAAGGAGCATGTTTTAAAGAAAAAATGTTTTATTGCCATTAAACCTTTATTAGCAGTTGTCCAGCCAATGTTCAACCTCTGATAAAATGGAGAAGAGTTGTGTTGCTGTGCCCCTGAGATCTTTACAGTTATTTAATACGCTCTGGATATTATCTGTATAGGAAGAGAGATCAAACACCTACTCCTGAATTGGCTAAGCAAGAGGTGCCATGTAGATGTTAAACAAAAGTGCGGACAAAACTAACCCTGTAATGGACCCTGCAACTTGGGGAATGGAGAGTGGATGAATGAGTACTATTTTGATTTGAAAAGGTGTGACAAGTGAAAGCTCTCAGACATTCTTAGAGAATCATATGGTTTGTGTATCAAAGGCTGCTACAAATCTAACAAAATCAGTTCAGCATCGAAGGTTAGCATCCACACCCCAGTATGTTGCAGCGGGGGCTCCTTCGCTGTACCGGAGCTAGTCACCCCCCCCCCCCCCCTCCCACCAGCAGCAGATGCTCGGGCCAGCCAAACACACATGCACACTGGTCTCCCTCCAACCCTGTACTGTGCTGGTGGGTTGGAGATAGCAGGCATAAGCCTGCAACTCTGCCTCAGAGCACCAAGCCAAGGCCCTCTGTCCAATACTAACACTACTTTCATGCCTGCCAGCAGCACAAAAACAGTTGGGAGCCTGCTGTAAAGACGAGGAGCAGTGCGGTGGAGGTGGCGAGAAAGGTAAGGGGGGGGTGTGTGTGTGTGTGTTTTTTTTGTTTTTTTTTTTTTGCTTGTCCTCTCCCCAACCCCCACCACGTGCCACACGGCCACATTTCCCCTGCAAGCCACAACTGGTGACACCACCATCACCGCTCTGCTACCACTAGGACAGAAATCTACTTGGTGAATTTTCAATAAACTGTTGCTCTCCACAAAAGCAGATGTTTGATAAGACTGCTCTTACCTGTAACATTATGTAGGTAGTTGATATTGGACAATAATTTCACAGATCTTTTGGATCTAAAGAGCATTTCATTAGCAAATATGTTTTAGAGGCAGTTGAAAAACTATTGGGAACAACTGCAGATAATAAACCATTGACAGTGGCCCTCAGGAATGTGGAATCAATTAGCACTAGATAGCTAAAGATTTTGGTCGGACTATGATTTATTTTTTTGTGAACCAGAGGATTTACCCACAACACCAATCTGTGGAAATCCTGGTCATTTAACTGATCAGATTGAGGCAGGTGTCTATTTGGTCTCCGATCTTTGGAAGGAAGGCTGTAAATTCTACTGGAAGGAAACTTACTGTGCCAATCTGGCCGTGAGAGTTCTAGTCTTCTTAATAAAGTAGTAGGATATTCGAATACATTTTTGTATCCGACATTGTACTCAGAGGAGCAAATGGGGGGATAGTTAAGTTTTCTAAAAACATTTGCAACTGTCCTATTAGGAGTTGAAAAAGTACAATGCAATTTTTGTCCAGCTAATGTGCTGGACGGATTGTAAGTGCGCAACCAATAAAGCTCTATTGTGCACAAATTATATCAGAATGCCTTTGGTTCCTTTGTCAACCATTTGCAAGCTAGGCGAGGGTTTCTTTTTTTTTTTTTTTGTACTCCACAACAGGGCAGTCTTATCTAATATGAATCAAAACTAAACGTGTTAGTTGGTTAGCATCATTTGAAGTTCACCTACGGTAAAGTATCACAGGGATGAATAGGAGGCAAATAATTAATTACGTCCCGCGAGTACTTTAACCTCTTTAAAAGTTCTTGATATATGGTACTAGCGGTAACCAGAGTTTGGGCATTAAAGGGGTCACCAGAGCATGAAGTACTGTTTGAGCATCCTGAGTGACCCAAGTAAATTACCGACAGCAGGCCTGACATTGCAGACTGCAGTTGCAGTGTAAACTACCTTTAATATGTCAGCCACCCCTAAGAAAGACCTCCTGAGCCAAGGAGATGCAGGGTGCATTATATTAAAGGTGTGGACATATAAGCGCAAGCTTATATGCAGCTATATTGGCAATTTCTATTAAAGGCTACTATGAATGCACGATGGTCCATAGGATAACATGGGCTGTCACCTTGGTAAACCAGAGACTGCCAGTTCCATTATGGTACTGCCAAAATGTGTCATGTTTTGTATCAAACAACATGCCTTCTCACCCCTAACATGAATCTCGTTTCAAGGGTGATGTGGTATGTACCCAGTAATCAACCCTAGAGGTTGCCCCCGAGTTACCCAGATTTCCTATGCTTTAGCCATCAGCCCGCAGCTGCTGCCACCAAGACAGAATTCTGACCCCCTGAGTAGTAGTGCGAGCACTCCCAGGAGTCAGGACAATGGCCGGGACAGGAAGGAGGTCACATCTCTTTCCCTCCCAGGAAGGCTAGTGGAGTGGCACATCAAGGCGGTGAGCTTCAAAGGGCACAATGCCTCTGATATGCAAGCAGGCTGTCCCCCAGTGGAGGACAACGCCGCCCCCACTGCTCCCAGGCACATTTGCACCCAGGCAGGCAGGAAAATTAGTTAGCAGGAGACCGACACCCCAGAAGGATAGCCACACCTCCAAGGTGGGCTGCCTGGTCTGTGCAGCCAAAGAAGACTTCTGCCATCCTGAAAAGTGGCAAATAGAAGGTTCTGGGTAGAAAAGATGCCACAACCCACTGGATGTGGTCACCTCCTGGGTGGATTAGCCACTGGGACTAGCTAGTAGTCTATTGGCTACTTGCACCCACCCCCTAATACCCCTAAATCTAGGATTTAAGTGTCTCCCCTGGCACCTGCACCTCAGATCTGCAACAACTTGTGAAAAAAAAGGCGAGAGAAGACCCACATCCGCGAGAACAGGAACCTGCACTAACAAAAGGGATGATACCTTGAACCTTTGGAAACCTTCCTGGAACTGCTTGACTGCGGCTTGACCTGCACCAAAGACTGCCTCCCCCCGCAACCATTTCTGAGCCAAAGGCAAGCCCAGACTCCCTTGGACTAATGGAACTAGTCCACACCCACCACAGATAAAAAGGACTCCCTGAATCCGAAGAAGCACAGGCCATCTGGCCCTCCGAGGGATCTTCCAAAGATAGGGGGTTCAGTGCATTGTGGGAATTGTAGTCAAGTTACAGCCAGCTACAGGTTTCCACTGGACCTCTGGGAGGGGAGATAGCATGTTCTCCACCTTACCACTGCCAAAGCTTATTGGTGTCCAGTCATCACCACCTTTACTCAATGTTGCAACATGAGGGCACACCACAACACCTTCACCCAATGTCATCTGTGACTCAGTTGTCAAGCTTTTGCATCTGTTTTCTCTCATCCACCATCTCAGTGGTGAAACTGGCAACCGCAGCTCCTTTTCAGCACCAAGGATAGCCAAGCACAGCTCTGCACCAGAGATGCCCAAGGTAGGTGGAGTTGTTCTGCCTGGTTAATCCTGGTTCAGGGGCCCACACAAGCTTAACCCCCCCGTGGGGCAATGAACTTGACCTGCAAGTGACCGAATGTCAGAAGTACCACTTTTTTCAGGACCTGCGGCTCCTGCATTCACCACCATGGACAGCCAGGACACTCTGTACCCAGGCCCCACGAGCCAGGTAAAATTGGTCTGACTATCACAGTACGGGCCTGGGACCCACAGAACCTTAACTACCAGTGGGGTCCTCTGAACAAACCCCGCAAGTGACCAAGTGTCAACAGTGATTTTTGTGTGTTTTTTTTTTTTTCCCCCATTGACTGCATTGGTAAAGTTTGACAGCTTGTAAATGTGTGAATTTTATTTTTCCTCTAAAATCCGTAACTCTAGTTATACTTATCTGATTTACTTTGTTTTGATGTCTAAAACGATACAAAAATCTGCTTTAATTTATAAAAAATGTCTTTCTTTTGTCATGTCATACTTATTGTTCATGTTGCTCATCTAAAATGCTTAACATATAATCCTCTAGTAAAGCCTGACTGCTCTTCGCCACACTACCAAGACTGAGAAGGATTTTTTGTGAATCCAAAGTACTATATTTCAGGTATTGAGAGTATTACGTAGTGAAGCCTAACCAGCATGACTGCACAGTACTCCACTTTCCTGTAGCCTACTTTAAATGTGCTTTCACTGCATGCACTCAATCTCATTCCTCATTACATCCCTACCTTCCTACCCATCCTATTATATTTCTTACTTTCACTGCACTCTTACTCTCCTGTTACTTTTTTCCTGCATCTAAAGCCAGCTCGCTTTTGTTGCTGACTAATTTGCCCAACAGGTTGGACAATTTGGTTCGGTTGATCTTAACACTCATTGTACTTACAAGGGGCATAGCTTAGCCTTCATCTCTGCTGAGAAAGAGATGCCTCGGTTGTAGACTTGTCAAATTGGACCATGTGAGCAGGACTCATGTTAGCGGTCCTCACCTTTTACACATCATTTTATCAAGTGAATGATGGACCCATGTACTAAGCTTGAGTCACAGAGGAGGGCACACAGGCAAATTAATAGGACAAGCTAAGCCAGAGCAGTCATGGGTATAGCTTGGCTTTAAGAGTCCATGCACCAGCAGCACCATGAAAACTGCTGGCATCACTATCGTGCAACAAACATGATGTAAAAAAAAAAATCTTTTCAAAATTCAAAAAGTGTATTCTTTAATATGCAGACATATTTCACCTTTGTGCATCAGATTATGTTGCTGCATATACAGACATTTATTGAAAATGAGTTATTAGAAATCTTCAGTGCTTGCTTCTAATAACAATACTATTAATGAACTAAGAGGCAAGATAGTAGGCATATGAACCCTTAATGTGGCCTAGATTCTTATAGATTGAGCAACATTGTAGTCTATTAAAATATAAGATGTGCTAGTACAGTGTGCATCCTGAAGGCAAGTATTTAAAAGTATGCTCACATATGATAATGAAGAAAACAAAGACTTTGTGAAATAAAGTATGTGCCTAGGATCACAAACTTTTGACAAGTAGGAAATACGGGATTGATCCTAGATTATCTGGTTTCACATTTTGAAAGTGAGGCTCCAGATGGGTATTCTGTCTTTCTCACTCCCACATTTATATTCACTTCTTTGTCTTTCAATCTTGCCTCGGGCCAAGATAACTAGAGATGATAAACCCAACTCAGGGCCCCAAGACCCAAACTACCAAGAAAAAAATGTATTTATTTGGAAAGGTGTCACACCCCACACACCTTATCTGATGCTACTCCACTGAGTATTCCTCGGAAGAGCTTTCCTACTAAACAATGCATCTCTGACACATCAGTTTTTCATTTAAGGAGTGTGTTCTACACTATATTCAGTTATCTGTAGATGAAAGACCAACAAAACGGTTATAAAATATTTTATTCTCTTTCAAGCCATGTCCCTGATGCTGCCCCCACATTCACTGACCCCGTGGACACCTGTACTCAGGACCGCTGCATCAATAATTTTATGCACTTTGACTGATCTATTTTGCAGAAGATTGCACATGGATTTTTTTGTAAACAAACAAAAATGTTGCTGTAGGTTTCTGATTTAAATCCCAAAAGAGTAGGGGCCAGATGTAGCAAAGGTTTTTACCCATTCTGTGTCTATGGTACAAAGTGTTCGTACATATGGCCCTAGGTCTCTTGTGAAGAGTAGTATCTCAGTACTATGCTTGTGTAGAGTAGCTTCTTGTGTTTCTGGTTTTAAAGTGGTTCAGTCTCAATAGTTGTCTTGTACAGAGAAAGCCTTACAGTTGTCTCTTCTTAGGTGGAGTAGACCCTCCAAAATTATGGTTACCTCCTGCCTGTGTTTGAAAACCACAGTTTTGATGTTGAGTGAAATATTTAAGGTAGGTGAACACCTGCCCCCCACAGTGATTAAAGATGGGTTTGGGTCTTCATGAATACTTTTCAGACTGAGTACCTGCTTTGATGGAATGTGTGATGGTCATGGTGACTAAGTTGTACATAGTATTTTTCAGATCTTGGCTTGGTATTGTGTGTGGGTTGTTTTTTAAAGTGATGTTTGCCAATGCTTATTTGCTGATATGGTTGGAACCTGCTGCCCAGCGGGCTCCACTTAGTGCCTGGATTTGCTGAGCCATTGCTTTCCAAGCAGTGGTTGGGGCAATCTCTTTACAGATTCCTCCACCCTGTGGTCCTTTGGATTTATCATGGATAAATCTCTGATAATTACTAGTGACTACATAGCATTCTTGGAATAGCCTCTTCACAAAAATTTGGAGATGCAAACAAGTGCATCTCTTGATCTGCCCACTGAGGTAGTTGCGAGTTGCACGCTGCCAGCAAAACTGTTTGAGACTTACTTTCAAGTGGTTCTATGTAGGCCTGGGTGGAATTTAAATTAGGTTGGAGTAATTTGAGTAACTTTGGTAATTCTGGGTTATTCGTTGAAGCATAATCTCACATAATTTGGGGGGGGAATAATCCTGCTGCAAGAGCACATTTAGGATATGCGTGCAGTTGCCCATGCTCACTATTCATTTTCTGCTGCATTTAGTGTTAGCTTTTCGTCTTATTCCAAAGAATCTCATGGAATTCTCTGGTAATTTTGCAGATTACATTACATAGAATTATGTGAGTTACTACCACCCCAAGTTCTATGGAGCATATTTTTATTGTGATTTGTGCTGGTTTTGTATTGCTACCTTATTCCTTAGCCCAAGTAAATGCTATCCTCTGTTGGCTTAACTATCATAATCCTGCACGTAGAGGCGTGACTCGTTAACGGAGGTTGCTTTGACAAACATTCACATGTAGACCAAACACCTATAATATCCCAGGCATGCAGGGGTGACCAAGCACCTTGAACATACATGAACAGAGGTCTATGCTTTAATCTGTCCAGTCCTGTGCATAGAGGCGTGCTAAAGTGCTTTGCCAATAGCACAGCAAGAGGATCCCGATTGTTCTGCAGTCAGAGAGCGATGTTGTGTTTGTATCGTCATTTTAGGACAACAGAGCATCTGCACATTTATTACCGCAACATATTAGGTATTTTGCTGAATAAGGATTACTGTTTGCAGTTTTCGAAAACTAGCACAAGAGGTGTACGTTTTATACTGCAGTCCAACTTGTAGAGAGAAATAACAAATTACTCTGTTCAGCCTGCTGTGTTGCACAGATGTTTTCATTTTCAACCAACCCAACTCGTTCTTGCAACAAAGCTGGCAAGTCTGTACATAAAGGGGGGTAATGTTGTTATGGCTTTGAAAAATTGGTTGCTAGTGATAGAAATCATTTTTTTGCAGAAAGGAAAAATACGGTCACTGTTTAGTCTTGAGCGATATGATGATAAAAAAGCCATTGCTTGTTGGTGTGTGGTATGATAGACACTTTTTTTTTTTAACTAAAAAAAAAAGTGATCAAGACTCCCTGGAGAGTCGAAACGCATAGGTGGTTGTTGACTGCAATAAAATACACGTTTAGTTATACCTCGTGGAGTGCGGTGAAATTATTCATTTATATATATATATATATATATATATATATAATATAAAATAACCCTTGTGGTTATGAAACTCGTTTGGGTAACTCTACAACAGGCCCCTCTATTGGTAAATGCTGCATAAAATACAAAAAAGTTAGCTTCCAAAGTGTTTGCAAAAACTCTAATAAAAAGAAAAAAAAAACACCTCTAAAAAATCTCTTTTAGGGAACATTTGGGTTTAATAATTATAGGTGAGATGTGTTAGAATATGATGGTGGATTCTTGAATCCCAATTACCAAAATTGCTAATACATCATTTTACAACAATTGGGTAAATTACTTTGAAGAAAAGAAAAAAAACTGATGTCAACCCAAAAGCATTTCATAAAGAAGATATAAATATGCTTGGTTGTTTTTGAAGAACGTTTGCAAATTAAATGTTGCACTATATTCAGAAAAGTAATTATTGCTGTCAAAGGACGCAGTAGTGTGGTTGGTGCAACCCTGGCAAACTAGAAATCATTTAGACCAGGCACCAACAATCCTATCACTTAAGGTGAAATACATATTTCTACAGTGCAGTAATGTCAGTGACATTTTAGAACTGTTAGCACGTCGGACCTTAATAAGTAAACTTACAAGGGGACGCGTATAGGTCCTTGAACCTTTTGAGTCATTCAGGATGCTCTTACCATAATTCCAGAACAGAAACAATAATCCATACAAAATAATCAATAATCCATCAATCAATGGAATCAGTAATTGTCACGCACCATGACCTTTGTCATGAATAACCACGCCTTTAGTAAAAGTTTAGTCAGTTTTTTTCCCTTATATTAACAATGCTAAAGTCATGTAGATTAATCTCCAAATCAAGTGCAATTAATATTGGTTAACCAAAAAGACGCAAGAACCATGATCTTATCAAAGCCTGAATCACAATACATTCTAAAACATCAGTACAAAGCATTAGTAAAGTCAGCTTCAATAGTACTACGTAATCCATAAGAGTTCCGAAAAATAATTGGTCAACCATTTGTCTCTGCAAATTGTCAGTCGTCATGTGAATAACCAACTAAACCAGATTAGCATCAGCATGTGGGGCTTCATGCAAAACAATTTAGAGCACACATTTGGAAAATATATAGCTAAGAAACTATTAAGACAGCGTAGTTGGTACTTAGAAAGAAAAGGCACAAAATTGCAATTTAGTCACATTGTCATCTACCGATCAACGGTATGGGGGAGCAAGCAGAATCAGTCTTCGTCCTCAGGTCATCAGTCGATCAGCAATCATCAGGCTCTCAGTCACAGATTATGAGCCCACTGACAATCTCAAATCTCTTCTTCTCCCAAAGTCACTCTAGATTTCTGGTCTCATCGTCTGCATAGGTCTAATCTGTAACTGGTCTCATCTGTCACTTTGTTATATCAAGGTCACCCAAACTATCCCCTAATTCCCAATTGGTCAAATAATCATACGTTATTACTCTGTCCAGTGAAAACTCTATATCAAATCTATAAATTCTAATATTTCACAATTCATACGTCATTGATTGGTCTGCTTTACAATGTTCTCATCATCTGGCTCGTCAGGTATTGAATTTGTTGCATCGTCTTCACCAGTCAGTGTCTTTATTGTTCGCGTCCTGGGAAAGAACCTCTTGCACATATTACACACAGTTCGATACATTTTAAGGACACTGTCTCCTGTTAGTTGGTTCTCATTGAAAGCCTCTGCTAAGCATTTTTTGCAAGACAATGAGCATTTCAGTTAGTTCAGCATTTTTATTAAACGCTAAGAAATACAGCTTCTTCTAAGTTAAGGCCTATAATTGATTAGCTAGAATATCCTTCATAACCATTAATATGACATATTAATACATTAATTGAATACATTTACAATATTTCATAAGCATTAATCATTATTTAGTACATTTTGTGAACACTGGTGGCCATTCTTCGAGGTTACAATTTCAAATGTGCACATTATTTTTTTCTACGTTATTCATTTTCTACATGTCATTATTCAAAATACGTAAACTCATTAATAATTTCTAATTAAGACATCTGCTTCAGCAATCCCTCCTCTGATGGCTAAATGTCATCACACCAAATTTACCACCCACAAATGTATAATTCTATTTCTTTGACATTGTCTTCTCCTTGAATTTTCCCTATAAATGCTTTCCCTTCTCTTTTCTTCCCTCCTCTGATTAGTTTTAGACCTTTTCAATTTAATTCTTTTGCATAATTTGCACAATCCCCATATTCCTAATAGACAACCCATGACAATTAATATTCCCTGTATACTTTTCAACAGCACCCCATTCCAAATACTTAGCCAATTTCCCACAGAAGCAAACCCCTTACCAACCTTTTCCCAAACACCTGGTTCTTTCCGCTCCTTCACATCACTACTTGTGTTAGTCAGATTAGTATGTAAGGCTCTTATCACTTTACTATTGTTAAGTATGTATGAGCAGCAGTGCCTAGAGTTAATGATTTTACAGACTCCGCCATCTTTCGCTAAAAGAATGTCTAAAGCAAGATGATTTTGAAGAGTCAGCTCTATCCGCAGCCAATTCAGTATCTCAGTAGTATTGCCCCTGAAATAATTGTCAGCATGTTATCCACAATAGTAGACAACTTTCGAATCTTGATCAAATTCAGGAAGACTCCCATTGAAGGAATCACTGCACCAAATATATCTCCCACTATCGCTGAAGAGGACTTCTTCCTCTGTCTCTTATGATGTAATTCTGTCATTTTCAGAACATTTTTCAAATCCTCCATCTGGTAAATCTTTGGGAATCCATCCCCAAATAATGTGTCCCAAATCATCCTCTTGGAAGACGGTAATAAGCATCAAGTCCACATATATAATATATCCCCAGAATCGCAGGGTCCTGGCCATTCAACATAAATGTCCATTTACTCAAACACATGCCTACATTCACTCATACCCACAAATAGTGTCAGTGCGCAATTTTGGCATATATATATATATATATATATATATATATATATATATATATATATATATATATATATATATATATATATATATATATATATACATAGCTTCCCTACATGTAATGCATCTGCATCTAAAGCAAATTTCCTTTGCGTTTTAATTGCAGTGTAAGCATAATCATTCTTGTAAGTCCTTTTCTCTAAGCCTTTTTCTAATGTCTCCTTCAGCACCTTTCTCCTTTCGTCGGTATGATCTAAGAAACTTTTCTCTAAAGGTGTAAGCAAGCATGTGAGGTTATTTCTATGCGCATATGCTGTGCCAAATGTTAGTGTAGATTCAAAGAATCCTCTAAGTAATACTATATTATTATCCCTTGCTATTCTACTCAAATATCTAATGATAGGAACAAACGAAAACACAACATCTTGGTTAGATTATAAATATTGAATATACTCCTGGTTATAGAACCTTGTTAGTAACAGACTACAACTTATCCCGTACGTTAATGGAAGCCTATGATAAGTGATTGCTTCCTCAACTGATGAAGGAATCTGCGTACACACAAGACAGTCCTTTGCATCCTTCGTCTCAACGTACTCACTCAACAAGCGATAGAAAACATTAGAAGAAAGTTCTCCTTGAGCATTAGTATAATCATGCAAATATTTCTCATCTATCTTCAACCTTTCTAAAGGCTTGTAGTCTCAAAAGCAGAAGTATGATTGGTTCCTTTCGCATCAAGAACAGAGATTCCCACAATCAATAATAATTCTCATATATTTACAGTGCCTACCATCCCTAATTTGCTCATCAAAATCAGCCATAATCTGTAAAGAATCAGAAAGCAGAAGTAACTTCAAAACTTGAAGCAAAAATAGACAATTCTTCTTTCAGCAGTTCAGTTTCACTTCCAGGAACCCTCCTTCCTTGTCAAAATCAGTTAGCTTGTTAAAATAAGGTTTCAAAATGTCAAATCAGGCTATCAATGTCTTTTTCAGTTACTTTTAACAGTCTTTCTCAAAAATAATTCTCAGATTGTTTTAACAGTTCAGTTCATAAATCTTCTTTACGTCATGTCAAAATATTGACTCAGAACTTCCCTATCAAAACAAAGACATAAACTCTTGTTGCTATTCTCTTGTAGTTGCATATGCCCATTCAGGACCTGCGTATCTTTGACCTGCTATTCTTTCTTTTCAACTTCTGCTCACCATTCAACTCTCCTTTCATTTAGTTCTTCTTGTATTATCTACTGCTTCCTCGATTGTTGGTTCAACTATCACCTCTTTCCTTTTCTCCATTTGCGAATTCAGCCACTTAGCTCCTTTTCGTGTACCTTCTGTCAATATCCTCTTCAGGACTGAATTTAAATCCTTTTCTTTTTCTGTGGTGTTTTCTCTTGAGGAACATGGAACTGGTTCAGGAGGAGTCGGATCACCTTGACTGTGAGCCACCTCAACTCCCTCCCCATCTGGAAATTGCTCTGTTTGTCTCCCACAATTGTCTGCTTCTGGGAGAACCCCCTTGGTTCTAGGCTCTCCTGCTGGTTCAGTTGAGATAGGTTCTCCAGCACCCTCCTGGAGATCTCCACCTTCGTCTTTCACAGGAGTGAAGGAACAGTCTTCTTCAAGGTTAGTTCAGCTTCAGTTCTTCCTTGCTCCTGTTCCAGTGCTGTAATTTGTTGAACAGTTGTTGGTACTCTCAACAACGCTTCTTCATGATCCAGTGGACATGCCACTTTCTTCGTGTGACTCGCATGAATCCAATTCGGAATCCCAGCACACTTCACAGCTGTTGTAGTCGATACGACCACTTGGTACGGTCCCTTCCGAGGCTCCAAACACATCTTGCACACATGCTTCCGGACAGCAACCCAGTCACCAGCTCCCAGGTTGTGCCCTGGATCATGGATTGCCTCCACCTGGGGAGAGAGAGCGGATTACATCAGCCAGACCCTTGCAGTAATCCAACACCATATAATCTGTAATGTTCACAAGTGCATTTGCTTGAACTGCTGGCAACCTCATTGCTCTACCCATGAGGATATCATGGGGCGACAATCCTGTCCTCCAGTCCAGGTGTGTTTCTTGTTGACATCAACACCAAAGGCAATGCATCAGGCCATTTCTGATTCGTAGCTGCGCACATTTTTGAAATTCTTGACTTCAAGGTACCATTCATCTGCTCTACTAGTCCTGATGCTTCAGGGCGGTAACTGCAGTGCAACTTCTGCTCAATTTTCAATGCTGCACATAGTAATTTAATCACTTCATTATTGAAGTGCGTACCCCTATCTGATTCTAAAGAGATCGGAAATCCAAAGTATGGTATCAGTTTCCTAAGCAAAAGCTTCGCTACTGTGAGGCTATCGTTTATCCGTGTAGGGTACACTTCAATCCAGTGACTAAAGATACACACAATCACCAACACATCTCAAACCTCCACACACAGGCATCTCAAAGAAATCCAATTGCATTCTGCTGAATGGACCTCCTGCTCTTCCAATGTGGCTCAAATTAGCCACTGTCCCTTTCCCGCATTGAATTGCTGACAAATGAGACGGAGATGGCAAACTGCTTCAGATGCTTGTCTAAACTTAGGGTTAAACCAATCAATTTTGAACAGACGAACAATGGCATCCCTCCCAATGTGTTCCTGACCATGATACTACCTCGCCATCTGAGACAAAAGGCTATTTGGTAAAACCAACTGACCCTCTTTTGAAGCTCACAATTCATTGTCTTTCAACACATTTCATTTTGCTCCATGAACGTTTCTCCTCTTTATCAACATTACTCTGCAAAGTTTTTAACTCTTCTAAAGTGTCAATTACTTTTAATGCAAAACCCGTACATGTTGTGTCTTCTTCAGGTAACAATTCTCACTTGTCCTTGAACGATATACAGTTCAGTGTGCGAAACCTTGCGACTTGATCCGCATATCCATTTCCCAATGACACATAGTCCTGCGACTTCAGATGTGCACTTCATTTTACCACTGCAATTTCTTCAGGCAGTTGAATCCCATATATTAACTCCTTTATTCTCTCACCATTTCTCACTGGTGATCCAGTAGAGGTCAGAAAACCTCTCTGACCACAATGACCAAATCCTGAACTATTCCAAATCCATATTGACTATCCGTGTAGATGTTGACTCTCAATCGATCAGAAACATGGCACGCCCTAGTAAGAGCGACCAACTCTGCTACTTGGGCAGAATACATTCCTCGAAGCCAGGAAGCTTCTAAGGTACCTGTAATTGTGCACACACCATATCCTGCTCTCAGTGTCCCTGTACTGTCTCTCAGACAAGAACCATCAACTAAAACAATTTGTTCATTTTCTTCCAATCCGGTATCTCTAATGTCGGGTCTCGGTTGTGTGCGTAACTCAGTTACTTCGAGACCATCATGTTCAACATCTTACTCTTTCTCAATTTCAGTAGTATCACTTGGAAGTAAAGTTTCCGGGTTCAGCACTGTACATCTTTTCAGTGTCACGTTTGGAGCACCCAAAATACTTGTCTCCTACCTAGTCAACCTAGCACCAGTCAAGTATTGGGTTTTTGTCCTTGTCAGTGAAGTCTCAATCGAGTGAGGGACCATTACAATCAGGAGATATCCCATCACCATGCCTTCACACTGTGAAAAACTCTGACCAACTGTACGCAAACAACCTGGCAAGGCTGCTGCAACTGGGTCCAAAATATCCTACTGGGCGACGAGCACCTCCATGGACCTGAGTCAAGACACAATGAACGTGCATCACGCTCATGACAAAACAACGTAAAAGGTTTCATGTAGTCGGGCATACCCAACGCTACAGCTCTGAACAAACTCTCCTTCAATTCAGTGAACGCTTTCATCTAATCCTGATCTAGTACTACGGGATCTGTGACATCCTTATGGATCAGCTTCTGCAGTGGCTTTGAAATGTCTGAAAATTCGGAATCTATTGGCAACAATAGCCTACCATTCCGAGGAACATCATGACATCTCTGAGGTTGGGGACTTATCTGCAGTATCATTGTGATCCTTTCTCTGGATATTTTCCTAGACCCTTTCTCAATTTGGTGACCCAAATACTTCACTACCTTCTGACAGTACTGTGATTTCAGTGGTGACACTTTATGACCATACTTTCCCAGAAATTGGTGCACTGTTACTACTTCTAGCTTGTCTTTGACATGTGACTTGTTGAGAAAGCATCATCTGTTGCTGCTCCATCGGAGCTTGAGGTATCTGCATTTGCTGTCTTGGTACCATGGGAACCTGCTGCTGCATCTGTGACATTTATGCACGGGCATTTGCATCTGTTGCATGGGCTGAAAAGTTTGCACCTGATTTACATTATTCTGAAAATTTGGATTTGGACCTCTCATTCTTGGTCCTATCATATTTTGAAATGTATTGATGTTGTTACCTTGCTGAACAGCACCCTCCTGCACTATCATCGGACACTCCTGCTTCCAGTGTCCCACAGCTCTGCAAATGTGACACAGCAATAGCTTCTTCATTCCCTGCACATCATTTTGAATCACTACAGTATTCAAATCAGGGCCAAGATTCATATTGCCTCCATGACCTCTACCTCTCATCTGAGGCTTAAACATGACATTTCCCTGCTACTGTGGTATCTGTTGCACAAAATTAGCTTGCACTCCTGTTTGAGCTGCCTTAATCTGCATCACCAACGCCTTCTCTTTAAAAAAAAAAAAAATTCAACTCAATCTCATTACTACAGTATTTCGCATACTGCAACACTTCATCAATCGGCTTTGCTTGCCAGCAAATCAAATGACTCTGAATCATCTGACCTATCTCAGGTCTCAATCCTTCCAGAAACCTGAACACAAAATGCAGCATGTCTTGCAGCTGTATTGCTTCTTTACCACTGTACTCCTTGAATGCCTTCAACAATCTCTGATAGTACACATGTATTGACTCCTTTACCTCCTGCACGGTCCTATCAGTTCTCTGCCAATCAATATTCGTGGGCGAAATCATCATCTTCAGGAACTCAATCACCACATAGTAATATTTCATTACCTCAGGAGACTGTACTCTTATCTCTCTCTCTCTGGTTCACTTGTTGGCCAATCTACAGCTCTTACACTCAACCCTCAAGTCATCTGGAACCACTATCTCCAGTAATGTGTTCAGGTCTTCCCACAACCTCTCAGACAGGTTTTGTGAAGATTTCACTCTGCTGATGCCACTCTACTGGCTTTTCCCTCAGTTTTGGATAATCGTTCCTGATAGTGATATTCTATTTCAAGGAACAAGGACAAAATTTCTCTGGAACTTCCCTCATTGGTAAAATCTTTACCAGATCTTTGTCCTGTTTTACACTTCGTCACTTCTAGAGACTCTTTTTCTTTTGTCTCTCTTCTTCATCCATCTGCCTTCCCAATTCTCTAATGCTCCCCAAACCAGAGCAATCTGCAGTAATTATTTAAGGTGTGCTTTCATTCCGGTGGACCTCATGTGTTCAAAATCCTTTGCCTCAAAATGTAATCTGTAACTTTTCTTCAAATGCTTCATTTTCTCAATTTCTATGCCATGTTTCTCTGCCAAATCTGCTAATATCTGGTGTACCTTGTCCACCTCTCTTGTGATTCTCGGGCATAAGTATCTCAACTCTGTCTCTGTGTAGGACTCTAATCTATTCACCCCCATTGTTCCTTCGACTAGTTCACCTGCTTCCATGCTCAATCTGACACAACTGATCTGCTCTTCTCCCTTGGAAGTAATCTGTGGGGTGTTCAGCTTGCCTAACCATTAAGTGAACTGCTGAGCTGTCAGTCCCTGTAACGAAATGTTATTTGCTTGAATCGGTGGCACCTGCTGTACCACTGCACTCTGTGTCTATGTTGTCAATAGCTTCAAGCTCTAACGTGCACTAGGTCCATTCATAGCATCTGGAAGTCCAACGAGTGGACTAAGATCTAATAATGACCTCGACCCATCAAAGGTCTAACCCATAGAAAAGACTACCTGCACTTGTTCATCTGGTCCCCTCCCTCATCATTAGACTGACACATCATTCCTTGTTCGTCCATAATTGGTTTCTTCTGCGCAAAATAATGGTTCCACTGGACCAACAGTAATCAGCAGCGATATTGCATCTGTAGCTGCTCTGGCACCTGTACACTGTGGGAGAGTAACTCCCATACTGGGATTCATTATCTGTGTCAAGTCTGACTGTGTCCCTGTCATTGGCATAAATCTCAGCATCCCCTACGGTTGTACCTGGGGCAACAAAATCGGAGTCTACTCAGTCTGAACCAATAGTGGTCTCTGAACCACTTGCTCTGTAGTCACCACTAAGTTCGAAGTCCTCTCTAAAATAGGCACATCAGGATAAATTCTCTGTATGGGTGGCGGATGCATCTGTGCCTGAAGTACTGGGATATTCAACACATTAGGACTACCTTGGACCACACCCTGTATCTGGCTAGCATTAACCTGTACCAGATCCACTATCTCCACTGCCTGTGCAGCGGGTGTTGAATCAGCACTAGTACTCGGACCACTTTCATGCACTGCATACAGTGGTGGTCGATCTCTCAGTATCTGTGTAACAAGATCCTCCGCATCTGATTCCTCCTACTATGGAGACAAAATTCCTCCTCTACTATGGAAGATTTTCTTGCTTCTTTATTCTCAGATGTACTCTTATTAGTCTTTCGAGTTGCTTTCTTTCCTTCTGTCTCATCTTCCTGCGTAATTGCTGGAAACTACTTATCTCCTTGCAATGTCTCTGATCTACACCTTTTCTGCTCCCAATCCCATTTAGCCTCCGCTAAAGATTTTTCTACTTTACTTACTCTCCTCTCGAATTTCATTTGCTGTTGCTGCCCAGCTACCAACTCCCAAACTGTAATGCCTCAAACTGTGATGGTCTTAGAAGGGGCTTTGACTCGTATAGCGCCATCCATATTTGCTCCAAATTTCTCAAATTGAACGTCCCATTCACGGGAAACGCTAAGCTCACATTTTTCTCTGTCAACTTGCACCATTGCTTTAACCAAAGACATGGCGCGACAACTTGCTCCTCCATTACAATGTAAGCCGGTGTATTTTCTGGCAGGGTAGGCTCTCCTACATTCCCTCTAATGTACGTATCTCCCTTTAGGGCACACTTCAATGCCTTGAAAAACTTCCTCTTTTCTACTTTTTGTTTATTCAAATCAGGAAATTACTTTTACTCCCAGGATTCCTTTCACCCACATTCTCAACCAATTGCCTCTCAAGGACTGCTGCCAATCCGTGCGTGAACCTTCTCACTAACAGACCTATCCCAGCGTGGCTCCAATGACGTCACACTTACATGTACTGAGATAACAGTCTTGGGGCTCGTCCTCCAAAACTTCAATTCACACAAAACTAATGCAAAATATTGTGAGCACTAATCAAAAAACAATAACCAAAAATAAACTTGCTGGTTTACTACAGGAAGGTAACACAATCGCTTCAGAAACCTTACGGATTTTCACTGATGGCCCCTTCGCTCATGCAGCTATTCCTCTTTCTTGGTCTCCCAGATTTGCAAGCAAAATTCAATACGCAAATTTTACTCAACTGATCAATGAGGCTGTCTTGGTGCACATAGGACACGCCAAATCTCAGTCGAAATTTCCTCTTGCCCACTTAACTCACACACTGACTCGTTGACCACGCCCGATCAACCTACTAAACCAGACAGATTATAACATATAACCAAGTGTCACTTATACAATACACTTTTTCAATATATTCTGGAATCTTATACCACGCAGGGTCCGTACATTAACAACCACATGGACAAATTTTGAGCACAAAGCGCCAAACACATGTGACGTTCGACTTATCTACTCTTACTGCAGAGTATGTACACTCCTACTAAAACTTCATTTGGAGTATGCAAACTCCCTAAATCCTCCCATTCTTCACAATTCACCTGCGATTTGCATAAGATGTGCAAGCACAACCTATCTCTCTCACTCTATCACTAGAACACCTGGAACATACCCAACACCACTAGCAGGATCCAGGATCTGTAAAAATCATTTCTGGGCTTAAGGGAACATCATTTTCTCTACAAATGTCACCACTGAAAAACAAAATCCAAATCTCAATAATACTGTACTCTTAACAGATCAATCTCAAACTATTGCCATAACTAAGGACACCTGTCCAGTCTCTTATCACAACTGTTAACACCTGTCACTCCATTCCGAACACCTATGGCAAGCTCCCAAAGAGACTAACTGTAGGAAGTTGGCTCGGTATATACTATCTCAAAGTGAGAGATAGTGTGCACAGTGTCCAATGGTTCCCCTTAGAGGTTGATAGTGGCAAAAGTAAATCATTCTAATGCTCTATTTTGTGGTAGTGTGGTCGAGCAGTAGGCTTATCAGAGGGTAGTGTTAAGCATTTGTTGTACACACACAGGCAATATGAGGAACACAGACTCGAAGACTTAACTACAGGCCAATAGATTTTTATATAGAAATATATATTTTCTTTATTTTAGAACCACAAGATTCAAGATTTGAGGTAAGTACATAAAATGCAAGGCACTTCACACAGGTAAGTATAGAACTTTGATTTAAAACAGAAGTACACACAGTTTTGGTTAAAATGGCAAATAGCGATCTTAAAAGTGGGCACTGCAAAAATCAACAGTTCCTGGGGGGAGGTAAGTTTGGTTAGTTTGTGCAGGTAATTAAACCACTTACACAGTCAGTCTCCTGGGCATAGGCAGCCCACCGTTGGGGGTTCAAGGCAACCCCCAAGCCACAGCACCAGCAATACAGGGCCGGTCAGGTGCAGAGGTCAAAGGAGGGCCCAAAACATATAGGCGCCTATGAAGAACAGGGATGCCCAGTCCTAGTCTGCTTACAGATAAATACCTGCGTCCGCGTCCTCTGGGAGCAGACCGCGGGGGGGTTTGTAGAGCACTGGGGGGGGGGGGGACACACAAACACAAGCCCACAAAACACATCCTCAGTGGCACAGGGGTGTCCGGGTGCAGTTGGCAAAGTAGGCGTTGGGTTTGCTATTAAAAGCAATGGAGAGACCCGGGGGTTACTCTGGCGATGCAGGCAGGGCACAGGGGGGCTTCTCGTGCCAGCCACCGACTGGGTTAGGATGTGGGCTGTCTGCTGGGCACTCCTGCACTGGTAGGTGGTTACTCTCAGTCCTGGTGGATGCGGGTGCAGTGCTTGGGCCAGGCATCGGGTTCCTTTGTTACAAGGCAGTCACGGTCAATGGGAGCTTCTGGATCCTCTATGCAGGCGTTGCCGGGGGGGGGGTGCAGGGTGGTGGACTCAGTGTCCACATCGTTGGAGTCACCTGGGAGTCCTCTCTTCTGTGTTGGTTGTCCTGGACTCGAGCCGGGGGTGTCGGGTGCAGAGTGTGAAGACTCACGCTTCTGGCGGGAAATGAGTCTCTTTAAAGTTGTTTCAAAGTTGCAAAGTTGTTGCAGTTTCTAAACAGTGCCGCTGTTCTCTGGAGTTTCTTGGTCCTTTAGGTGCAGGTCAGTCCTCTGAGTGCTCAGAGGTTGCTGGTCCTGCGCGATGCGTTGCTCTGCAGTTTCTTTGAGTCTGGAGCCAAGTCAGTTGGTATCGCCGTCTCTGCGGGGCTTTCAGGTCAGCAGTCCTTTTTTTTTTTTTTTTTTTTTCAGGTTGCAGGAATCTGATTTCCCGGGTTCAGGTTTGCCGCTAAATACTAAATTTGAGGGGTGGGTTTAGGTAAGGGGGCAGTAGTCAATGGCTACTGTCCTTGAGGGTGGTTACACCCTCTTTGTGCCTCCTCCCTGTGGGGAGGGGGGCACATCCCTATTCCTATTGGGGGAATCCTCCAAACTCAAGATGGAGTATTTCTAAAGGCAGGGGTCACCCCAGGTCAGGGCACCTTAGGGGCTGTCCTGACTGGTAGGTGACTCCTCTTTGTTTTTCTCATAATCTCCTCCGGACTTGCTGCCAAAAGTGGGGGCTGTGTCTGGAGGGGTGAGCATCTCCACTAGCTGGGATGCCTTGGGGTGCTGTAACAGGCATGAGCCTTATAGGCTCACCTCCAGGTGTTACAGTTCCTGCAGGGGGAGGTGAAAAGCACCTCCACCTAGTAAAGGCTTTGTTCCTGGCCACAGAGTGACAAAGGCCCTCACCCCATGTGGCCAGAAACTCGTCTGGTTGTGGCAGGCTGGCAGGAACTGATCAGCCTAGCACTAGGAGTCGGACTGGTATTCAGGGGGCATCTCTAAGATGCCCTCTGGGTGTATTTGATAATAAACCCACACTGGTGTCCGTGTGTATTTATTGTGCTGAGAAGTTTGATACCAAACTTCCCAGAATTCAGTGTAACCATTATGGAACTGTGGAGTTCGTGTATGACAGACTCCCAGACCATATACTCTTTATGGCCACCCAGCACTTACAATGTCTAAGGTTTTGCTTAGACACTGTAGGGGCATAGCGCTCATGCAGCTATGCCCTCACCTGTGGTATAGTGCACCCTGCCTTAGGCTTGTAAGGCCTGCTAGAGGGGTGACTTACCTATGCCACAGGCAGTGGGGTGTGGGCATGGCACCCTGAGGGGAGTGCCATGTTGACTTAGTCATTTTCTTCCCACCAGCACACACAAGCTGTGAGGCAGTGTGCATGTGCTGAGTGAGGGGTCCCCAGGGTGGCATAAGACATGCTGCAGCTCTCAGAGACCTTCCCTGGCATCAGGGTCCTTGGAACCAGGGGTACCATTTACAAGGGACTTATCTGTGTGCCAGGGCTGTGCCAATTGTGTGAACAAAGGTACAGTTTAGGGAAAGAACACTGGTGCTGGGGCCTGGTTAGCAGGGTCCCAGCACACTTGCAATCATAACTGCCTTCAAACGGCAAAAGGTTAGGGGGGTAACCATGCCAAGGGAGACATTTCCCTACACTAACCATCAGTCTGCTACCATAACTGTGAGCGCGTCGGACCTTAAGTAAATTTACAAGGGGACGCGTATAGGTCGAAGAAACTTTTCACACGTTCAGGATGTTCTTACCATAGCTCCAGAAGAGAAACCATAATCAATACACAATAATCCTTAGCCAAATCAATAATTATTGGAGTCAGTATTGTCACGCCCCATGCCCTTTCAGCCATGAATAACCACACCTTTAATAAAACTTTAGTAAGTTTATTTCCCTTATATTAACTATGCTAAAGTCATGTAAATTAATCTCCAAATCAAAGCAAGTGGAATTAATAATATTGGTTAAACAAAGACTCAAGAACCATGATCTAATCAAAGCTTGAATCACAATACATTCTAAAGTACAGTACAAAGCATTAGTAAAGTCAGCTTCAATAGTACTACATTATCCATAGAGTTCAGCAAAATAATTAATCAACCATTTGTCTCTGCAAATTCATTTGTCATGTGAATAACCAACTAAACCAGATTAGCATCAGTATATGGGGCTTCATGCAAAACAATTTAGAACACAAATTTGAAAAACATCTATTTAAGAAAAACTATTAAGACAGTACAGTTGGTACCTAGAAAGAAAAGGCACAAAAAGGCAATTCAGTCACATTGTCAAAGCTACCTATCCACGGTATGGGTCAGCAAGCAGAATCAGTCTTCGTCCTCAGGTCATCAGTCGATCAGCAATCATCAGCTCTCAGTCAGAGAGTATCAGCCCAATGACAGAATCTCAAATCTCTTCTTCTCCCAAAGTTACTCTAGATCGCTTGTCTCTTCGTCTGCATAGGTCTAATCTGTAACTGGTCTCCTCTGTCACGATGTTATATCAAAGTCACTGAAACTATCCCCTAGTTCCCAATTGGTCAAATAATCGTATGTTATTACTTTGTCCAGTGAAAACTCTATCAAATCTATGAATTCTAATATTTCACACGTCGTTGATTGGTCTGCTTTATGATGATCTCATCATCTGGCTCGTCAGGGATCAAATTTGTTGCATTTTCACCAGTCAGTGTCTTCATTGTTCGCGTCCTGGGAAAGATCCTCTTGCACATATTACACACAGTTCGATAAATTTTAAGGACACTGTCTCCTGGTAGTTGGTTCTCATAGAAAGATTCTGCTAAGCATTTTTAACAAGACAATGAGCATTTCAGTTAGTTCACTCTGTCAGCATTTTTATTAACTGCTAAATACAGCTTCAGGTGAGGCCTGGCAAAACTAGGCGAAGACACTCGCTAAGTTTAGGACTATAATAAGCTAGAGCATACTTCATAACTCTTAATATGACATATTACTACATTAATCTAATACATTTTCAGTATTTCATAAGTATTAATCATCATTTAGTACATTTTGTGAACACTGGTGACCATTCTTCGAGGTCACAATTTCAAAAGTGCACATTATTTTTCTCTACGTTATTCATTTTCTACATAAGTCATTATTCAAAATACGTAAACACTCATTAATAAATTCTAATTAAGACATCTGCTTTAGCAGAACAGTTTAAAAAAGTTTTGTCAGTAGGTGGGTTATGATAAAGGATTTGAACATTTTATTAAGTTGAATGTGGATACCTTGCCCTGGCAATATTTGATTATGTGCTGACCTTTGTACCCTCAATAGCAGCATTGTGATCGAATGTCATCCTTTGCACCACATTTAAGAACTGCTGGCGATCATTGGTGGTTCTTTAGACTTCATAATGATTGAAATCCAAATATCAGGTTGTTCTTTCTGAAAGATCTATAGATCATACGACTGACTATTTGACCCATTTATATACCTTAGAAATCCTTTTCGTAAAGCATCTTCTGCTAATGTTACAGAAATTAACAGATTATTTAAAGGCACCAGCGTTGTCCAAACATTTGAAGATAACGAACATCTTAATTTTTTCAAATACAGTACAAAAACATCTTATTCTTGAAAGAGTTTTACAGATTTTAACAAAAAGGTATGACTATCACGAGAAAAGTGTACATTTTTACAGAATGAAGTTGATTAGTAGGTCACACCATTTCAGCTAATGGTATCAAACAAAATTGATTTGCATGAAGCTATTAAGAGTGCACCTAAACAAAGATTCACCAAGATCGTTTTTTAGGACTAAATTAATATTGTGAACGCTTTAAGAGTATACCTTCATAGATGAACCATTGAGAGGGCTATTGTGTAAATAGGAATTATTCACATAGGTGATGAACCAGATGCAGCGCCAGAGTTTGTGCATGGGCTAATTATAGCTGCACCCTTTCTCAAAACGTTTGATGCGTTGGCTAAGTGCCCTATTACAGTTGATTCAGCTCTATCGTTATTGGAGCAGTTTTGCCACAGTTGCATGGCAACAAGGACCAAGTGGTTAGTTTTATTTCACATGCTTTGAGGAACATTACGGTATAATGGATAAAGAAGCTTTGGCATATGCAGCGTTCTCTGAAAGGTTCAGAACATATTTATGGGGTAATAGGTTTTGTCTGCTTACTGATCATAAACCACTGGTTTAGCTTATCAACAGTAATGGTATAGGTAGGGAATCTGGCAGATGTGTGGCCGATGACACATCTCCAGGATATTTATTTTACATGAAGTATATTCCTAGAGGCACGAATATATGTGCAGTCACACATATCCCCTGCCAAGTCTGAAGATTTAATGGTGGAAGATGAGCGTGTTTTGCTGTAGAGGATGCCCTACAGGTGTCAGAATAATTTCAGAAAAATACCTTTCACTGGAGTATAGGGATTCACTGATAAAATGAGTTATGGGAATATGATTGTATGTTGGTCTCAAGTTAACTCTTTGGATAAGTCCATTGCACCTGAATAAAAGATTGCTTCCAAATTGACAGAGGAAAATGGGAGAACTAGACCAGGTTTTTAGTTCCTCCTAGTGAGAGAGAAATTACTATATTACACAGTGGGCACCCTGGAGTAACTAGTACAAAAAAGTTTTAAAGATTTTTATATATATATATATATCCATCATTCATGAGTGCTCATGTTGAAGATTTTGTGAACAGATCTCACCATTGCTGGTCTGATGAGCACTGAAAGTCATTCAGGAAGGCAGTTAATTGTAACCCTTTACGGGTAATAGCATGGCATAAATGAGCTATGGATTTTGCAGGACCATACACTAGATTACCATCTGACATGAGATTTCCTGCCACATTAACAGACTAGTTTCAAAATGTATCATGTATAAATGTGTTAAAATTACTAACACTAAAAATGTGATTTTCTAAAAGGTGGTATACCAAAGATTCTTGTTTCCCAAAATGAGAGAAAATCAAATGGAGAGAGCTCACTGCTGGTTTTATTTTCAGTCTCTGTGACCGTCCTTTAAAAGGCTTAATGCCTTTCCTTAAGGGATACAAACAGTAACATGCTTCTTATGTGCCCATCTGGGTCTCCCGGATTTCTTTACGACCAGGAAAATATCCCTAATGTGCATTTTGTGGTGTACAGCACTGTTGTTTTTGGCAACACTTGTAGCATGCGCTCATACAACTCATACAAACCGTGCTGACATTTCAGGTCAGTGATTCATCTTGTGATATCTATGCTCCATAGGGTTTTAAAGACGGGTGGACCTTGTAGTTGAACAGTCATCAAAGGTTAGTGCTTGCCGTTCACCTTGTTGTGTTCCTAGCCCCTGCATGTTAGTCCTTTAGAAGTCTTTATGCCTTTCCTTACGATATACAGAGCCTGGAATAAAACCAGTACTGTGCCTTCTCTCTATTTGATGTTCTACAGTCGTTTTAGAAATGAAGATAGCCTACTAACCAAGCAAGCTTCTACCTCCCCAACCCCCAAATTGGTTTTCATTCCAACAAAGGTACACAATTTGTGTCCGAAAAAATGGGGCAGCTCTTAAAATACAAAGGTATGAAATAAGAAAAGACATCTTTGTGGCGTTCTTCAGACAGTGGTTTGGTGGAACGCTGTAAACAAATTCTAAAGAAGGTATCTAAACTGCTTTGACATCAAAGTTGGATGTTTCTGATTAAGAGAAAAAGGTTGGACTTGTATTTTGTATCCCATATTCTACATCGGGTGTTTCATTTTCCTCCCTTTTGAGAGGTAGAGCAACCAATACCAGGTTAACTCCTTGTTGGTGTGCTAGCAAAGGAGTTATCGGTTTCTGTGCAAAAAATGATGGAATGTGTGAAAAAAGCACAAGATCATTCTAACTAAGCTTGATCGTGTGAAGAAAGGAGCTCTTAAAGATTTTAATGTTGGTGATTGAATTCTCAGAAAACAATTTATGGTGCAAAAGGGTAAACTCGGTAATCTCTGAACCAATTCAGGTTTTGCTTCTTAGCAAGAGTGCTGCTTTTTTAAAAGGACATTGTTGATAGAAGAAAGGGGTGTGCTTAGTTGAAACCTAATCAGAAAGGTATTTTCAAAGGTGGCCATTTTATACATGGTAAATCATGGTTTGATGGACAGTCTGAAGAGCGTAAAGATTTGAATTTAGGTGGAGGGTCAACTCCTGCCACTAGTAATATTAATTATGAGAATTCTCTTGATAACCACATTTCAGGTTAGGTGTCCCTGTGGCTGTGACATCCATGAAAATGCCCCACAAGATGATTCTGGGCACAAAAGGAGGAAAATAACTGTACTCCATTGAGAACAAGTTCTTACAAAAGGAATGTAAAACTAATACATTTAATTACTGGATTATGTATTAATTTTTCTTCTCTTTTCTAATGTTATCTGTATGTGTTCATGCACTCCATACTTAATCATAACTTTATCATAAATTGTATTTGCTTGTTTGGGGAAAGGGAGATGTTGTGTATGGGTTGCTTGATTAAGTGATATGTTTGTCTCTGCTTGCTTGCTCACCTTTTTGGAACTTTGGGCCCAGTGTGTTCCACCTGTTACCTGGAATGCTGAGCCACTGATTTCCAGGTAACTGTTGGGGTAGTCAATTTCCAGATTACTCTGGTTCTGGGCCTTTGGATTCATCAAAGTACTAACAACTTCATAGCATTCTTGATGTTGCCAATTCACAACACGTAGATGCAAGAAAACAAAGCGTTTAGTAGGTCTTAGCTGTACATTAGTGCATGTGGTGTTTTGTCTTTGATACTTAGATTATGTCCTGGCATGACTGAGGAACAAACTGTATAATGGGGCCCGCGCATACTACATATGACACCAGGCGTGTAGTTATTTGCTATGTCTCGGTTCCTTTCTCCAGTTTATCCTAAACCATAATGAAGATGACCATGTTACATCTCCTCAAAATGATTTCCTGTTTCCCGTTCTAGGAAAAGGTTTCCTCTCCCCGCATAGGTCTGTTTGGGATCCCGCTGCAAGCACTGCCTCTTTCAGAAAGTGATGAAGCCGTCCCTCAGTGAGTATCTGTCTTCTGAGAGCTGAAAGACTGCAGGTCATACCTATCCAGACTCTGAAAGCATCACAATATAAGAAATATACATTTCAGAATTCCCCATTGCCCCAAACCTTTGCAGGAGCTCATAATGTCACTCCTTCTCACCATGATTTGGAGCTTTTGGGTTTGAAATGCGCTGAGAGTAACCTGCAAAGGGGACCCTGTTCAGTTTAGTCTGGCCTCTGACTAAAATAGCCATGGAAAAATGGTTCTAGATTGCGCATAAGTATTTAGTAATACTAAATTGTATGTGGCAGCTTTACATATTTGGTTCTAATTAAATACCCTATAAGTAGCCCTTAAAGCCAAAAATGGTTGAAAGCAGGAATAATTATTTTGATACTCGCCTAGTCCTCAGTCATCTGGCTCCATGACTCCCTCACAGCCATTTTGTTTTTGTCATCTGAGTGCGTTGTCCCAGGTTCTGACTGACGTATTTACTGGCATTGTCCCTGTCCCACCTCTGTGATTCTGAAAGTCGGGATGCTCCCCAAAGTTCACTTTGCATTTTATCTCATTATTTCCAGGTTTCTGGTGGATATTTGCCAGTTCTTGAGCCAGCATCTACATACAGAAGGTCTGTTCAGAAAATCGGGATCGGTGGCCCGAATCAAAGCCCTGAAGGTATGCCCTCCGTTTTCGTCTCCTCTTCCAATGCTCTGCAACCCTCCTCCCAGCCACCCACCCTCAAATCTTTTACGGCCCATGCATGTATATGCCATGAAGTCTGCCGATCGCAGCATCATTCTTTTAAACATACACAAGGGGAATTTAGGGCAGGGATGATACAAGCCTACCCAGGTCTGCTGAGAGCAACACGCGATAGTTGAGGAGGGTTCCGAGACCCCCACATTAATCTCATTGAATGCAGAAACGTCTGGGATCAAAGGCATAGGCAATCGCCGCTGCCTGGGCTGCAGGAACATTAGAAATTAGGAAGGCTATAGGATTTGTAGAGAAGTTACTTAAGAAGTAACACCATGAATTAGAACAATATGGGATGAGGATTAGCAGCTGCTCAGAAGGGCTTGAGGGGGTAACAAATTAACTGGTTATGCCTACTTTTTCGTTGCTATAATCAAACTACATTCCATTGAAAAAATCAATGAGTCATAAAAAGCTAGCCAGATGAAATAAAATTTGAAATTTGAGTTTTCGTATAGATGGCGTAATGGGTAAGTGTAATGAACAAGTAGATTATGCTTCTAATTGTAACCAGAAGTATGGTAACGGGTCGGTGTTCTTTAGCTGTATGTTACAAGTAATGTAATCATGAGATTTACCTGCGTCATCAAGACCTCATTGCAGGCAAGTATGTGAGTTAAGGGTGAGTGTAACAAGCAGAAGGTTTGCATGGTTGATCAGTTCTGATATCCTGCTTTGATCCGATTGATAAAAGGGTCAGAGCTCTCAGAATGAGCTGACCTAGGCACTGTAATCAAGTAAAACTCTGTTGTATCCATATCGGTTACAACAAAAGGAGAACACAGATTTATCTATGAAGTGTATATCTTAGAATGCAATGGAAGTGAAAAAAATAGTCTGGTGCTAATTAGCGTGCTTGATTTGTTTTTGCAGCAGGTCCATGCAACGTGTTTGGAATTACATTTCTTAATATCGAACTTGCCATGTTTCCAGTTTCATGTGGTTTATACGTTTTTTTTGTGATTATCAAAGGTTTTGGCAGCCCAGAATGATTGGGCTTGTCAAATGAGATGGTGTTTGTCGTGAGGTTTTGGATGTCATATATTTATATAACCTTTGACGTTATTTGAATTATCCTTCAAGAACAAACATAGACAAAGGTTCATTTTGCCGATGCTTGTTGGTTACTGGCCTTGGCAAGCGGCAGTCTTTGATTATTTTTTTATACACCATTAATGGCTCAATGCTATTTTTTGCATTTATCCATGATGGCCAATACAGTGCATCTACATGCCATATGAGGGCCATCTTCGAAGTAAAGAGCATAACATCCCACCATTGCAGTCTGCCTCCTTGGCTTTTCCAATGATAGCACATTCTATAAATGCTGGCAAAACCAACAGCATCTGTGGTGGATAGCTGTCAGGGATATGAGACAAAACGAGCCACAGCAGTGGTTGGTGTCCGAGGGAGACAGCAATACCGGTGTGGGTATAGGGTCCAGAACAAGAGAACCAATGATGATTCAGGAGGCGGGGATGGTGGGGGCTAGAGAAAGCAATGGAGAGAGGAGAGCAGGACAGTCACACATTAAGTGCTACATTTTACATGGCATATTAAAAAAAAGAAATTAAAATAATAATAAATTGTCAGCTGTGGAAGAAGACGTTCAACCACCCAAAAATCTTGGTGAAACCTAAATGCTCCCAGGGCCAAACAAAAAAAGAATATAGAAAAAAAACACTAAAGCAGGAGCAGAGAATTTAAATATAAAGAAAGCCATCGACGGTAGAGTTGAGACTGTGTGCTAGGATCCTTGTGGTTTTAGGCAGCTTCAAAAGGAATTGCATAACTTTTTGGGAGGTGTGGTTATCGACTGTTATTACGTGGTCCAAGAGTAGTGTGAGATCGTATACTGAGGAAAAGAAGTCTGTTAGAGTTGCATGTCTGGCATGGTTATTTACATGCTCCTGGGCAGGGAAGGACACTACAACAGGCGACAAGTAGGGGATCTGACCCCAAAGAAATTAGCCTTCTCGCCCTGAGAGTTTGCAACAATACAACAAACTGCTCATGCCATGCCATGTGCACTGAAATCAACAAGAAGCAATTCGAAGTTGGTGTGTGTGTGTGGAGTCAAAGCTCCACTCCAGCCCATACACAGCTCTCAAAGAAGTAGAATGCCTTCTGGAAGAGAGCATTTGAAAAAAAACAGCAGAATCTACTGGCAAGGCTGACAGGAGAAATACTGGACACAGTTATCAATATGAAACGCTAAAGGTGCAGTGACAGCCAGGTACAATGCAATTAACTGGACACAACAATGTTAGTGTGAGAAATGGAATTGTTATAGTCAAGAAAGAGAATTACATTCTATGACCACTGATAGGGCATGATGACCCAAGTGCAAGTCAACAGCCAGTGCTTGCAGAGGTTACCGATCCTGGGGGACAGCGGCGGTCATATGAACAGCATAGACTCTCAACTGTGGTAGATAAGAGCACGAAGTATGATGCAGCTGTGTTTCAGAAACCAGCACCATCATTCTGCACCGCCAACAAGTAAAATATGAGCACCAGATTGACTGCATGGATTAAGCTGTACAATGAGTTCAAAGATGCCCTTGAAGTAGGTAAGAAAATCATTAAGTATTTAAACAACCATGCCAGTGATGGAATAAAAGAGCTGAAGAAAATCTCACCGACTGATGCAATATTGTATCATCAGATCAAAGAAGCATTGGGATGCAAGTTCAATCTGATGCCAGATGTTGAGTTTGAAAGGTACATTTTTAATCATGCAGGGCCGCAAACTGGTGAAACAATGGATGAGTTTTTGAAAGACATGAGGTGCTTATCGAACACCGCAAGTTTAGTGAATTTAATGATGAAGTAGCAGTATGCCTCAGAGGCACTGATTGCTGTCTTTTCAGACTCTTGGAAGATGCATGTTGAAAGAGGTGCTCAGGTTTGGAGAAAATACTAATGGCTGCAGGAGCCAAGGATGGTGAAAAGGGAATCTGTGTTTATTAAAAGCAAGTATAAGGTAGATGAGTGCAAGTCAATGTCTTTAATGAAGAAAACGTTATTTTTCCAATGTGATTTTTCATTTTCACATGAAGGCAAATGTCCGGCCATGGGACAGACATGCAAAGGTTGAGAGAAAAAAAGCAAATTCTTAATAGTCTGCAAAGAAGAAATCACATAAGTCACAGCAAGAAGTGAAAATGGACGTCAGAAGGTTCCAGAAACATTCTACCCATGGCACAAGGCCAAAAGGGAGCACCAGTTGAGACAAATAAATCCTGACAAAGTTGATCGCTGTCAAGCTCATCCTATATAGACTCCTCAACGTCATTAAGTGCCAGCGAAGAAGATGGATGTGCCATGATGTCAACCAAGGATTGAGAGGCATGTGTCTGTTTGGCCGCTTGCAAGGAAGAACAAGTAAAAGGTAAACCATCAAACGAAACAACTGAATTCATCTGGACACTGCCCCAAAATAGCAATAAGTTAACGGTTGCTTCATAACCTTTATACTAGACAGTGGTGCGTAGATCAATATCATGCCAGTGGAGAAGTTTAATAGTTAGTCTCCTCTGCCACGCCCTAACCCGTCAAACACAAAGGTATACACGAGGGCTGCCTCCAAACAGTTGCAGAGTCCAGGGCCCTTCATAGCAATGATGTAACATAAAGGAGTATCAGTACAAGGGCCAATTCATGTTCTTCAAAGAACTTCATCTAGTGCATGCCGACTCAGTTTTGCTGCTGCTGACATGGGACTGATCTCTCAATTACAACCTTTACACTCAATCTGAAATTGTAAGTCAGTTTTTCTTGTTTCATGGCCTCAAATGGCTCAAGGCAATTAAGTTGTGACTTTACATTAATGAGGACAATTGCCCTGCTGCCCAGTGGCACATTCGAGTTGCTTTTCACTTGCAAGAAGCTGTTGAGAAAGAAGCATAAACGCTGTTGAAGCATGACATCATTGAGTGCTCCACCTGTCCCATGCCATGGGTTTCTCCCTTAGTGGTTGTGCCAAAAAAGGACAGTGGGGGTGCAGTGGGCATCTTTGCTGGTATACAACAGGCCAGCAAAGCAGTTGAGAAAGAATGTCTTCCTGGTCTACATATAGTGGACATAATCATTCAACTGAATGGTGCCAAAGTCTTCTCATGTATTGATCTAAGCAAGGCATACCATCAACTCGAGTTCGAAGAAAACTGCAGGTACAGCACTATTTTAGCGACTCATGTTAGTTTGTTCAGATACAAAAGATTGAGTTTTGAAGTGTCATCAGCTGCTGAAATGTTTAATGAAGTTATACGTCGAATAATTCAACCTGTCAGGCATGCTTTTAATCACAGTGATGACATACTGGTATTTGGAGCAACTCAAGAGGAGCATAACAAGGCTCTTATACAAACGTGCGTGTTAGTGGCTGAGGTAGGTCTCACTCTGAAAGCGGCAAAGTGTGAGATTCACAAAACAAGACTTAAGTTCTTTGGGCACATATTCTCTGATGGGGTAATGACTCCCGACCCAAATAAAGTGCAAGCACTGTCAGCTATGTGCCCCCCCAGAAGATGTCACCATGCTGCAGTGTTTCGTGGGCATGGCCAGTTATTGCTCAAGGTACGTTTGCTACTTTGCTACAGTGAGTGCCCCGTTAAGAGACTTTACAAAGCAAAATGTCCCTTTACTGTGGTCTCCTGAATATGATCAAAGCTTCAAAAGAATAAAACACGGGATTGAGAATGCTACCGATATAGCCTATTTTGACCCCAAGGTACATGCTGACATCACAGTATATGCAATCCTGGATGGACTGTAGGCAATCTTTGCTTAACATAATGGAAGAATGCTCAGAGATGCATGGTAGCTTATGCCAATCAAAGCCTGTCTGACACGGAATGTGCCTATTCTCGGCCAGAGATGGAGTGTCTGGCTGTAGTGTGGGCCTGCAAACATGTTCATGTCTCTATACGGAAAATGTTTCACTATCATTACTGACCACCAAATACTGCTCACTATTTTTGTAAACCTGAAAGCCAAAATGCCCCCTCGCATTGAGGGTGGAGGGGCGGTTGTGACTGTAAGAGCATGACTATGCAATTGTGCAGTTGTACACAAGCTGCGTAAAGATCAGAACACTACTGATTACTTTTTACGAGTACCACTCATCGTCAAAGTGCAACATCAGAATGTCTGAGGAGTAAGTTAACTTCATTGTGAGGTCCAGTATGCCAACATCCCTCAATCGAACAGATTATTGCTGCCACTAATGGTGATAAAAACATGCTTATCCTCAAAGACATCATTTCAATTCAGTCATGGAAGAGGAACACTGAGCCTTTTGCTGACTATGTTGAGTTTCAAAAATGTGCAGGATGAACTGTCTGTAACCAAGGACGATGTTGTATTGAGAGGCACATGAATTGTCAAACCTGAGAGCCTCAGACACAAAATCATTGACCTAGCCCATGAAGGGCACCATGGCATTGTAGCCACCAAAATAGCCCTGAGAGACCAAGAATGGTTCCCACACCAAGAGGAATGAGTTGAGAAGGAACGAAGAGTGCCATCTTTGCAACTGCCTTTCCCCGCAATGTGACGCGGTATTCATTGACCATGTCTGACCTTTCTGCACAGGTCTGGGAAAAAAGTTGCAGTTGACTTCTTTCGGGGCTTTAAGAATAAGAAATCATCTCATAATAGCCATTGATGAGTATTCACGTTTTCCTTTTAGTAGAGGAGAGATCATCAACAACCCATGACAAGGTCATCGAGCAGCTAGACAACATCTTTGCACCATGGGTTATCCCTGCCATTCTCAAATCTGACAATGGTCCGCCATTCAATAGCTAAGAATTCAAGGAGTTTCTTATCAGGCTAAATGTCATGCATCAAACAAGCAAACGTCTGTGGCCATGAGCTAATGGTGTCATCAAACAATTCATGAGTACCCTCAAAAGGGTGATTCAACAAGCATTGATGGAAGGAATCAATTTAAACAAGGCCCTGTGCCAAGCCCTAAGTGCCTATTGTTCAACTCTTCAATTCATAACTGCTGAGAGTCCTGCTACCTTGGTATTTGGGAGAGCCAGTGGAACCAAAGTACCACAGTGGACTGACCTGAACAATGATAGGGTTCATGTCAGACACTTTACAAAAGTGCAAAATGACAACACATGCCAACCGGCATTGACAGGCTCAGAAAACAGTCTTCGATTAAAGTTGACTGAGTCCTGGTCAAACAGAAATAAACACCTAGTTTGATGTTGAGCTTCTGAGGGTGTTGACGTGCAAAGGACACATGCTGATTGTGCATCATCCCGAACAGACATGACATACGACTCGTCAAATTTTAAGCACCTCCCTCTATTGTTGTCAGATCCTCCAATTATGAATGAGGGAACCCCACCTAACAGTCCAGAAAAAACATCAGAACCATTGGCATGGGTGCCCAGCCATTGTGCATCAGAACTACCTCATGCAACTTGATCTGGCCGACTAGTGCGAGCGCCTCGACGACTTATTGAAGAAATGTAATGTCACTATTTATACTTTTTATTTAACAAGAGGGAAGATGTAGTGTTGTGGGACTTCGCGTGCAAGGGTCCTTGTGGTTTTAGGCAGATTCAAAAAGAATTGTGTAACGTGTTGGGAGATGTTAAATTGCGGTTATCAACGGTTATGATGTGATATGAGAGTAGTGTGTGATCGTATGCTGAGGAATAAAGATGCCTGTTACAGAGCTCAGTGTGTGGTGTGGTCAATTATATGCTGCTGGGCTAGGGAGGACGCTACATCCACCATAAATAAAGGGTTGACGAGAAGCCTACTTTAAGTGCATGTTAAAGTACTGCTTATAATGCATCTGTGACAGACACCTAAAAACAGTCTGTGATAAATGAGGGGTGTAAGAACATGCCAGGTTATCAGGATAATGTCTCTGTTCCAGACTTATAATTTTATGCCTTAACGTGTTGTGGGTTTTGAAGCCATTTGGTTTGCTTCAGTTAAACCACTAGACTAATCCACCCGATGACATCACAACAGCCCAGAATTGAAAATCTGGTATTGTGCCAACATGGGACAGTTTCAGTAGCCCACTTAGAGTGAACCAGCATCCTGATTGAAGAGCAAAGACCGATTAGAGGTCAGCATCTTGATTTGGTGGATGCCAGCAAGGTTGCTTGAAATCCTTTGGCATACAAATCTGGGCTGAATAATTTCAGCTGCATTAGTAATATCAGATATGCAAACAAAGGCTTTCCTTAAAATCCATAACTAACCATGAACAGGTTATGATCCACTTACTTTAAGTCAAATTGACAGAGGTCTCAAGTAGCTCAGGTCCACTTGGCAATAGCTCATCAGGCCCAGGTTTTTAACTTTCCCTTCTGGGACTTGAATTCTGGATCTGCAATTGGGCAAGCAAAACTAAAAGTTCCAGATGCAAAGCAGAAAAAAAACATGGACTGGATGATTTACTTACACATGGAAGCTTGATAGCTCCAACATGTTCTGCATATGACCTTATTAATCAATCAGGATTCATAAAGCGCAGCTAATCACCCGCTAGGGTATCCGGTGCTTGCAGGTGACAAAGAGGCTTATTCGAACAGCGAGGTCTTGTGCGCCATTCAGAATTCCGGAAGTGAAGTGATTGTCTGGAGTTGCGTGGGGAGGCTGTTCCAGGTTTTTGCTGTGATGAGAGAAGGAGCATCCTCCATGTCTGCTATGGTAGATGTGGGGAGTATGGGCAAGTGAAAGGGAGTCGGAGGATAGTCTTCTTGATGGTTAGTCAAAGTCCAGGTGGTGGTTAATGTATGTAAGCCCTTGGTTGTGTAGAGCCTTGTCAGTGTGGGTCAGAAGCTTGAATGGCATCTCTTCTGTATGAGGAGCCAGTGGAGTTGCTGAGGTGGGGTGTGATGTGGGTTCGTTGGGGGAAGGCTGAGGATGAGTCTGTCTGTGGCATTCTGTATGGTCTGAAGTCTCTATAGGAAGAATGTGGCGATTTTCTATGTTGAGGGCATTGCGGTAGTCGTCGGCTGATGAGGGCCTGTGTCAGTGTGTCTCGTGTCTAGAGGTAGCCACTTGAAGATCTCGAGTCGCAAGCACAAAGTGAGGAAGCAGGTAGAGGAAAGAAACAGCATTGGTCTGTGATTTCATGGTGAGCTTGTCCATGATTATTCTGAGGTTTCTGTCGTGGTTGAAGGGGAGTGGGTATGGATTCTAGGTCTGATGGTCACCAGGAGTCGTTCCATGTGTTGCTGCTGTTGCCAAAAATCAGTACTTCCGTTTTGTCTGTGTTCAGCTGCAGGCAGGTCTTCATTTGGTCAGCGATGCATGTATGCATCTGTGGAAGTTGGTTCTGGTGGTGGAGGGGGGTTGTTGGTGAGTGAGAGGATGAGTTGGGTGTCGTCTGGGCAGGAAATTGTTGAGACAGTGGGATCTGATGATGTTGACCAGCGAGGTCATGTATGCTTTGAAGAGCATGGGGCTGAGGGATGCGCCCTGGGGGACACCACAGGTGATATCCTTGGGTTTGGAGGTGAGATGGATCCTCTGGGTTCTTCCTGTGAGGAAGGAGGTGATCCATCTGAGTGTGTCCCCTTGGATGCCAGTGTGGTGGAGACTTTCATTCAGCATGTGGTAAGATAGGGCCAAAGGTTGCTGAGCGGTTGAGGAAGATCAAAGCTGCTGTTTCTCCGCCGTTGAGGAGGGTTTGGATGTAGTCTGTGGCTGCAGTCAGGACAGTTTTGGTACTGTGATTGCTGTGGAAGCCGGATTGGGAGGCGTTGAGTAGCTAGTTGGGCCCCAGGCATGTCATGAGTTGCTTGTTGAAGATCTTTTCCAGTACTTTCACTGGGAATGGGACTTGCCGGTTGTTTTGGGGTTTGCTGGGATTGGTGGAGGGTTTTTTGAGTAGTGGTCTGACTTTGGCGTGTTTCCATGCGTTGGGAAATGTTGCAGTGGTGATACAGGTGATGAGCAGGGGGTGGTAGGTTCCTAGCTGATCCTTTAGTTTCCAAGGCTATGGTGTGGGCAGGGGTCTGTGGGAGCTCCTAAGTGGCTAGATTTCATGGTGGAGGTGAAGTCTTGCGTGAAGAGGATGTTCTAGTTGGTCAATACGTGGTTTGTGTCGGTTACGATGGTGGTGTATCTGTCGGACGTCTATAGGTGCCAGTTGAGGTTCGAAGTTTCTGTATATGGTTGCTATCTTGTCATGGAAGAAATGCGCAAGATTGGCGCATAGCTCCTGTAAGGGTGTGATGTTGCTTTCGCTGGCAGCCGGGTTGGAGAATTCCTTAAAAGTTGAAAAGTTTCTTGGTAGTGTTGGTTTTGATGCATGCATACAGCAAGGGCTGGCTTCTTTGCCCTCGGGCAGTGGTAGAGGTTGAAGAAGGTCTTGAAGGCTTCTCTGTTGGAAGTGTCCTTCCTGATGTGCCATCTCCTCTCAAGCAGTTTGATGTATCATTTTGCTGTTCTGAGATCTTGGGTGTACCAGCTGACATTTTTGGAGAATTTTCTCTGGATGTTGCTCTTGATGGGGACGATGCCTTTTGGCACAATTGGTGATACACATTTGTCACTCCCTGTTCAAGGTTGATGGCAGTAGCCGGTTTGGAGGTGTTGAGGGCATCCACCCAGCTGGTCTGGGGGCTGGAGATGCTACAGTGGATGATGGAGTGATTGGTCCATGTGAGTTTTATGACATAGCTGCATCTCAAGCAGTTATTTGTGATGACAATAGGGTCCAACATGTGTGTGCTATGAGTAGGGTTATATACAATATGGGTCAATCTGAGGCTGCTCATACTGTCGAGGAGGTGTGCAGTGTTGTTGGGGTTGTCGATGTGAAAGTTTAGGTAACCTAAGATGTAGTCCTTGGAGTCTAAGGCTTGGAGTGCAATGAAGTCTGGGGGTCTGTATGCAAGGGTACCGCTGATGGTTGTTTTGTCATTTGTGTGGAGTTTGAAGTTGAGATGTTCCATGGGGGTGGTGTTAGTGGTGGTGGTACACTGTATGGTCTCTTTGTGAATGATGGCTGTTCCTCTTCTCGGCTTGATGGTGCAACCCTGGTGAGTGATTTTATATCCATTGGGCATCAATATGGCAGTGTCTGGGGTGGATATGGGTTTGAGCCAGGACTTGGTGAGGAAGGCTATGTCGGGTGCAAGGGTCGCGATGAGGTCCATAATTTGGTGGATTGCTTGCATAGTGAGTGTCTTGCGAAGGGCACATGCAAGTTGGTGTTTTTGTTCAGGTGCTGAAAGTTCTTCTTTTAGGTGAAAGCTTGACTGGCCAACTTTGTTAGTTTGAATTGGTAATCCTTTGCAAATCCAGATATGCTGGTTTTAGGGCAGTCCTATGTGATGGCAAGGTACACAATCATATTTCCCCTCCATTTCAGTGTACTCACCATCTTGAACCCCCCTCCATCTTTTCTTTTGTTAAATCAATTCCTGTCATGACTGCAAACTAAGGGCCTTCCAAAGGTAGGGATCAGGTTTCATCTTTGGGAGAACTGATTGAGTGGGTAAGAGAAAGCTTTTGGATACATGAATGAACCAGGACTCTAATTTAGGGTCCAACTGGCCTGTCTCTGTATTGTATGCTGCCTAAACACAACTATTTGATATTTTCTGTGCATTGATTTGGTGGCTTTTTACAGAGTTTTGTTTGAGAAGGAGGCTTTGCAAGGCAAGAAAGCCATCCCCTCTCTTAGATTCCCCTGTTTAGGGTTGAGCCTGCGATACCCTGTTGTAAACAAAAAAAAGGGCTTGGAGCCCACCTGTTGCTTACTATTTGTTGGCTTGCATGGCACTCTTGTTTACAGCCCCACAGTTGATCACTGACCCCATATCATTTCTGTTCCTTCCTGTTGAGCAGGGACCAATCACTGATTGAGTCAACTTAATCAATGCCCTCCACTGCTCCCAACCTGAATGAGGTACTATTTTGTTCGTTTTAACTTCTAGTGCTCTTCAAACAGAAGGCGTGTGACTGGCAAAAACGTGCCCAGCAGGACAAACAAAACTGGAACATTTTTATTTGCTGTAGTTAACTCTTTTCTTTTAGTTTGCCAAGTCGTCTTTTCTCATTTTGCACTCATTTTCTTTTGTATTTTCTTCTGGGTGCTGTTCTCAATTAACAAGACTATTATCTTGTTCTAAATATTACAAAGCAACATTGCTTTCTTACGTGTAGTTTACAAAATTATGCGTTAACACCTCATCATGCAGTACATTCCAATCCACCCCTCCAGTCAAATTCACCCAACTCTAATGCACACCAATCCGATCCACCCCATTTCGTCCCGTATTCAATCCAATTCACCCACTCAAACTAATCCACCCCAGATCAATTCAGTCCACCCTACTCCAGTCCAAATCACTTACTCCAATCCATGTAATCCACACCACTCAAATCTGCCCCACTCCAATATGAAATGTCCTACCCAACTTCAATCAAAACAATCTGCCCAAAGCCAACCTGTCCCATGCCAAGCACCACAATCTGTGCCACTCAATCCAAATAAATCTGCCTCACTCCAGTCCAAAACAGCCTGTCCCACTCCAATCCACAGCAAACTGCCCCTCTATAGTCCACAACAATCTGCCCCAATCCAGTAGTCTGCCCCACTCCATTACAAATCAATCTTCCTCACTCCAATCCAAAACAATCTGCCCACTTCAACGTGCCTCACTCCAAACCACAAACTGCACGACTTCAATCTGCCTTCATCCCATCTGCCCACTCCAATCCAAACCAATGAGCCCCAATTCAATACAAAACAATCTGCCCCACGCCAATCTGCTGTGCTCCAATCTGCTCCACTCCAAACCAAAATAATCTGCCCACTCCACTCCAAAATATTCTTCCCCACTCAATCCATTGCAAAATAATCTGCCTCACTCCAATCTGCAACAATCTACCCCACTCCAGTCTATAACATGCCCCACTCCAATATGTCCTGCACCAAACCACCACAAACTGCACCACTCCAATCCAAAACAATCTGCCCTACTCCAATATGCCCCTTAACAATCCAAAACGTTGTGCCCCACTCCAATCTGCCCTACTCCAGTTCACCAACACCAATCCAATCTACCCCATCCCATTCCACACCACTTGAATCCAGTCCACCACAATCTGCCCCCCCCGCAAAAAAAATATCAATCCAAACCAATCAGACACAGGCCAGTTGGCCCGCTTCAATCCAAAATAATCTGTCCCACTCCAATCCAACCCAAAATAATCTGCCTGACTCAAATCCAACCCAAAGCAATCTCCCCCACTCCAATTAAAAATAATCTGCCCCACCGTAGTAAGCTAGCTCTCTATATGGTGCACTAAAATGAAGTACACCATGCGGAGTCCAGTGGATCCCCAAAGGTTTGCAGAGGCAGAAATAGGTAGGTCTAATGCTCTATTTATAGTAGTGATAGTGAGCAATTAGGTTTATCAAGGAGTTGTGTTAGCCATTTGATGTACTGAGAGGCAATAACTGAGACGCACACCCAAAGAATAAATCCAAGATCAAATCAAAAAATTATTTACTTCTATATATGCTTTGAACTAAATGTTTTAAGGTAAGCAGTTTTTAAATTAAAAATATTTTTAAGTTTAAAAAATCGACAGTGCAATTTTCAGAGTCTTCAATGTTAACCTATGGGAGGAACACAAGAATCTAGTTTTGCAGGTTCTCTACTTACACATCCAGTCTTTGGGATTTTAGGTCAACACCAGACTAGGTTCAAATTGATACCAAGAGTGCACCCAAAGGGGCGGCCTGGTACAGAGGTCAAATTCGGAGTCGGATACTGAATGTTAACCATTGAAGGTTGGGGGTATGAACGAAGATGCGCTGCTCACAGGTAAGTAAAGCTGTGTCAGAGGTTGGTCTCACGGGGTGCAGGTGAGCATCGGCGGTGGGCTACATGGCAGCACCAAACTTACAACCTCAGCAATACAGAGGCGGCTGGGTGCAGAGTGCCAACACAGCGTTGGGCGCCCGTGTAAGTCAGTGGGGAGTTCAGTCTTGGAAAAAGGCTGCAGGCTCGGTCAGGAGGCTGAATGAAGAAAACTCACAGCTGCCCAGGTAAGTTCTGATGCTGAGGGGTGGAGGGACTCTGATGGTCCAGCTCTCCAAGGCCCAAGGGTTCTGGCTGCAGGGGTGTCTTTGGCCTCAGGAACAACTTACCAGGCAGGTCACGGTCAGGGGGGAGTCTTCAGTTTGAGGCTGCAGGCTTTGAGTCAGAGTCTGGCAGGGATCAGCCCACAGTACATACATTCACAGGGAAACCTTCACAGGACCGCTGGGCCACATGGATGCAGGCCATGGGCATTAAATGCAGAGGTAGGTCCAGAGGCGGTTTCACGGTTCCTCAGACAATAATTTTTTCTTTTAAAGTTGGTTTCTTCTTGAACAGGTGTGCTGTTCTCAGGAGATCTTGATCTTTGCAGAAGGCAGGCAGTTCTCCAGTCGCTGGAATACAGGACAGGTCATCTTTTGGCACAAGATCGTCAAAGGCTGCAGACAGGCCGGCAGGGCTTGGGGTCAAGTCAATTGGTATCTGCAGTCTTTGCTGATGCAACTCTGTTGTCTCAAGCTCTTCTTAGGTCATCAGGAATCTGAGGTCTAGGGTTCTAGTGTGCCTCCTAAATACTGAATTTAGGTGCATTACAGGGGTGTCTGGTGGTAGCCAATGGGTTCATCACCTTTAGGGTGACTACACCCTTATGACCACTTCCTTTGGGAAGTGGGCGTAGTCCTAACCCTCTAGACCGAGTTCGTTCCAAACAAGATGGAGGAATTAAAAAAGCAGTGTCCACCCCTGCACATCCACCTTAGGAGTGGGACTGGCATTAAGTGGGCACTCATCCTAATTTAAGTCCTGCAGCTGAACGTGGGGTCAGGAACTGGGGGTCTGCCTTCTCTACCATTTGAGGAGGTCTGGGTCACTTTTCAAAGGTGACCAGGCATTTGAAGCTCCCCTCCTTGGAATCTCCATCCTGCCTGGATGAGGTGTTATCACCACTGCCCAGAGCAGGCCTTGTTCTGAGCCCTCAAGTGTGCTGGCTCTCACCTCAGGGTGCCAGAACATTTTCTAAGGTGGCGGCACTGGTTTGAACCAGTCAGTGACCACGCTTAGGGGTTGGTAGGTTTTCAGGGGGCACCTCTAAGCTTCCCTCTGTGTGCATATATAATTAAAACCATCACTGGATTTAGTGAGGGTCTAGTAGTACGAGATGTTTGATACCAAACATCCCTAGCTTCAGTGAAGCCGTCATGTACCTGGGGAACTTGTAATGACCAGTGTCCAATAAATGTACTTAAAATGGCTTCACTGGTCAACCTGCTATGTCTGAGAATTTAAAGACATAACAGGGGCATAGCTGCTCATGCAGCTGTGCGCAAACATGTAACACAATGCACCCTGCCATAGGGCTGTGAGGCCTGCCTGAGGGTGACTTACATATATTGCATGCAGTGCTAGGGGACATGGCATGCAGACTCTGTGCCATGTCATGTTTTCATTTTATCTCTGCACCAAGACATGCAATCTGCAATGGCAGCGGTGTGTTCAGTTGGTAAGAGGATCCTTGAAGGTGACACAATCTGTGCTGCAGCCCTCAGGAGTCTTCTTTAGGGCCCCAATGCCCTAGATACCAAGAGTAACATTTACTAGGGACTTACAGTGGTGACTAAGGGGTTCGCAAATTGGAAAAACGACTGTGCTGTTTTGGGGGGGAGATCTGAAACAGGAGACATGTTTAGCAGGTACTCTGAGCACTTTCAGTTGAAATTGCACCAAAAACCTGGCAAAAAGTGGGGGGACCATGTCAAGAGGCATTTTCCTACACCTACTACAATCCAAAATAGTCCACTCCAACCTGTCCCACACCAAACTACCACAAACTGCACCACTTCAGTCTGCCTCACTCCAGTCTGGCCACTCCAGTCCAAAACAGTGAACCCCACTCCTTACAAACAATCGGTTGTTCTCCAATCAGCCCCTCTCTGCCCACTCCATTCCCACCATTACAATCCAAAACTTTCTGCCCCACTCCAGGTCAACCACAACCATCCATTCCAGCCCAATCCAGTTTACCCCAATCAAATCCATCCCACTCCACCCCTCTCCAATCCACTTCTCAACAATCCACCCCATTCCAGTCCAAAATAATCTGCCCTTTACCAATCTGTCCGCACCAGTTTGCCCCACTCCAATCCAAAACAATCTGCCTCATTCCGTTCTAATCCAAAACAATCTGTCCTGCTCCTCTCCAATCCAAAATTATCTGCTACACTACAAAATAACTGCCCCACTCCAATCTGCAACACTCTTCCCCACTCCAATCTGCCAGACTCCAATACAGTCTTACCCCACTCCAACCCAACCCACCTCACTCCAATACAGTCCATCACAATCTACCCCATTCCAATCCAAAACAATACAATCAGCCCTGCTCCAACCGGTCCCACTCCAGTCCAAATCGTTTTGCCCCATTCCAATCCAAAACAATCTTGCCTAATCCCATGCAAAGCAGTCTGCCCCAATACAATCCAAAACAACTGCCCAACTCCAATCTGCTCATTCCAAACCAATCTGCCCCACTCCAGACTGCCGCAATCCATTCCACTCGAACAATCTGCCCCACTCCAATACACCCCACTTCATCCCAATTTACCCTACTCTAAACCACCACAATCAACCCCGCTCCAATCCAATCCACCGCACAGCAGACCAATTCACCACAGACCAATCCAACCCACACCAATTTCAGCCAATCCGTCTTCAATCCAATTCACCTCAACTCAATCCACTTCACTCAACCCCAGTCAACCATACTCCTGTCCAAAACAAGCTGTCCCACTTAATCTGCCCCACTCCAGTCCAATGGAATCTGCCCCACTCTAAAAAAAAAAAAAAAAAAAAAAAAAAAAAAAAAAAAAACCCTCTCCAAAACCATCTGCCCCTCTCCATTATGCTCCAGTACAAAACCATCTGCCTGTAGGAGGCTGGCCTGGCTTATAGTGGGTACCTTGCGGTACTTACACCCTGTGCCAGGTCCACTTATCCCTTATTAGTAGAATAGAGGTGTTTCTAGCAGCTTAGGCTGATAGAAGGTAGCTATGGCGAAACAGCTTAGGCTGAACTAGGAGACATGCAAAGCTCCTACTATACCACTTACATCATATAGCACAATATCATAAGAAAACACAATACTCAGTTACTAAAAATAAAGGTACTTTATTTTTATGACCGTATGCCACAAGTATCTCAGTGAGTACCCTCAGTTAGAAGGTAAGTAATATTCACAAGTTATATGTACACAAACCCAAAACAGGTAAGTAATAGTAAGAAAAGTAATGCAAACAGTGTAGAATTACAATAGGATGCAATAGGTGAACATAGGTATAGGGGAAACACAAACCATACACTCCAAAAGTGGAATGCGAATCACAAATGGACCCCAGACCTATGGGAGCTTGTAGAGGGATGCTTGGACTGTAAGAAAACAGTCCGGGTGTCCAAGATACCACACCCCAAGACTCTGAAAAGTTGGAGTAAAGTTCCCCTACTACCCCAAAAGGACACAATAGTTGTGATAGGGGGATTCTGCAAGAACCACAAACACCAGCAAAGCACTGAAGATGGATTCCTAGACCTGAGGACCTGCAAAGCAAGGGGACCAAGTCCAAGAGTTGTGATAGTGTCCAGGAGGTGCAGGAGCCCAGGAAACCCGGGATGAAGGTGCAAGAAGGCTGCCTCTGGGTGGAAGAAGCCAAAGATTCTGCAACAACGAAAAGGGCCAGGAACTTCTCCTTTGGTTGGAAGATATCCCACAGCGTGCTGGATGTTGCAGAAGTGCTTTCACGCAGAAATACTGCAAACAAGCCTGGCTAGCTGCAAGGATTGTGGTAAAGGTTTTTGGGTGCTGCTGGGGACCAGGAAGGACGAGGAAGTCGCCCCTTGGAGGAGGAGACAGAGGGGGCGCTCAGCAACTCAGGGAGCCCCCACAGAAGCAGGCAGCACCCGCAGAAGTACCAGAGCAGGCACTTAGAAGATTTGTGAACCTGTGCTGACTCAGAGTCACAAAGGAGGGTCCCACGACATTGGAGTCCAACTCCGAGGGTTGAGCACTGCAGGACAGAGTGCTGGGTACCCAGGCTAGGCTGTGCAAAAAGGAATCCTTAGAGAAGTGCACAGAAGCCGGAGCAGCTTCAAATCACGCAGTACACAGGTTTGCAGTCTAGCGTGGGGAGGCAAGGACTTACCTCCACCAAACTTGGACTGAAGGATCACTGGACTGTGGGGGTCACTTGGATCTAGCTCCTATGTTCCATGGACGACGCTAGTCAGGATGAGAGGGGACCCAGAGGACCGGTGATGCAGTCTTTTGGTGCCTACGTTAGCAGGGGGAAGATTCCATCAACCCACGGGAGATATCTTCTTGGCTTCCAGTGCAGGGTGAAGGCAGACAGCCCCCAGAGCACGCACCACCAGTAAACAGTCAAGAAAGCCGTCAGGATGAGGCGCTACAATGTTGCTGGTAGTTGTCTTGCTACTTTGTTGCGGTTTTGCAGGAGTCCTGGAGCAGTCAGCGGTCGATCCTTGGCAGAAGTCGAAGAGGGAAGTGCAGGGGAACTCTGGTGAGCTCTTGCATTTATCTGACGAATACCCCAGAGGAGAGACCCTAAATAGCCAGAAAAGGACGTTTGGCTACCAAGAAAGGAGGATTGGCTACTAAGAGCCTATCAGATGGGGTCTCTGACGTCACCTGCTGGCACTGGCCACTCAGAGCAGTCCAGTGTGCCCCCAACCCCTCTGTTTCCAAGATGGCAGTGGTCTGGGACACCCTGGGAGGTACTGGTCAGGGGAGTGGTCACTCCCCTTTCCTTTGTCCAGTTTTGTGCCAGAGCAGGGCTGGGGGATCCCTGAACCGGTGTAGACTCTGTTATGCAGAGATTGGCACCATCTGTGCCCATCAAAGCATTTCCAGAGGCTGGGGGAGGCTACTCCTCCCCAGCCCTTCATACCTATTTCCAAAGGGAGAGGGTGTAACACCCTCTCTCAGAGGAAATCCTTTGTTCTGCCTTCCTGGGCCGGGGCTACCCAGACCCCAGGAGGGCAGAATCTTGTCTGAGGGGTTGGCAGCAGCAGCTGCAGTGGAAACCCCGGAAAGGCAGTTTGTCAGTACCCGGGTTCTGTGCTAGAGACCCGGGGGGGAATCATGGAATTGTCCCCCCAATACCAGAATGGTATTGGGGTGACAGTTCCATGATTTAGACATGTTACATGGCCATGTTTGGAGTTACCATTGTGACGCTATACATAGGTAGTGACCTATGCATAGTGCACGCATGTAATGGTGTCCCCGCACTCACAAAGTCTGGGGAATTTGCCCTGAACGATGTGGGGGCACCTTGGTTAGTGCCAGGGTGCCCACACACTAACTTGGCACCCAACCTTCACCAAGTGAGGGTTAGACATATAGGTGACTTATAAGTTACTTAAGTGCAGTGAAAAATGGCTGTGAAATAACGTGGACGTTATTTCACTCAGGCTGGAGTGGCAGGCCTGTGTTAGAATTGTCTGAGCTCCCTATGGGTGGCAAAAGGAATGCTGCAGCCCATAGCGATCTCCTTGAACCCCAATTCCCTGGGTACCTAAGTACCATATACAAGGGAATGTTATGCGTGTACTAGTGTGCCAATGAGAATTGGTAAATTTAGTCACTAGCCTGCAGTGACAGATTTAGAAAGCAGAGAGAGCATAAACACTGAGGTTCTGGTTAGCAGAGTCTCAGTGATACAATTAGGCACCACACAGGGAACACATACAGGGCACATACTATGAGCACTGAGGTCCTGCCTAGACACAAGGGCTAAAACACACATATGTACAGTGAAAATGGGGGTAACATACCAGGCAAGGTGGTACTTTCCTTCACTGCCCCACTCCAGTCTGCCCCAGTCCATATCATAACAATCTGTTCTACATCAGTCTGCCCCAATCAAAAACAATCCACTCCAATCCAATCTACTCCACTCTACCCACTCCAATCTACACCACTCTACACACTCCACCCCAATCAACCCCACTCCAATCCAGTTCGTAATAATTCACCCAATTCCAGTCCAAAACAATCTGCCCAACTCCAATCGATAACAATTTTCAGCACTCCAAAACAATTTGTCCCACTCCAATCTGCCTCAATCTAATCCAAAGCAATTTGCCCCACTCAACCCTGCCCCACCCCAGTCTTCCACAATCCAATCCAGGACAATCTGTTCCACTCAAATCCAAAAGAATCTGCCCTACTCCAAAGTAATGTGCTCCACTCCAATCCAAAACAATCTAACCCACTCCAAGCCAAAACCATCTACCCCAGTCCAATCTGTTCATTCCAAGCCAAAACCTTCTGCCCCATTCCGCAACCATCTGCCTCACGTCAGTCCGCAACCATCTGCCTCACGTCAGTCCGCAACCATCTGCCTCACGTCAGTCCGCAACCATCTGCCTCACGTCAGTCCGCAACCATCTGCCTCACGTCAGTCCGCAACCATCTGCCTCACGTCAGTCCGCAACCATCTGCCTCACGTCAGTCCGCAACCATCTGCCTCACGTCAGTCCGCAACCATCTGCCTCAAACCATCTGCCTCACGTCAGTCCGCAACCATCTGCCTCACGTCAGTCCGCAACCATCTGCCTCACGTCAGTCCGCAACCATCTGCCTCACGTCAGTCCGCAACCATCTGCCTCACGTCAGTCCACAACCATCTGCCTCACGTCAGTCCACAACCATCTGCCTCACGTCAGTCTTTTTGCAATCCAATCCAGAACAATCTCACTCCCATCCACAACAATCTTCCCTGCTCCAAACCAAATATGCCCCACTCCCATCTGCCCCACTTCAATACAAAACAACCAGCCCCACGCTAATCTGCCCCACTACAATCCACAACAATCTGACCCAGACCAGTCTGCTCATCCCAATCCAAAGCAATCTGCCCCACTCCACAACAATCTGCCTCACTCAATCCAAAAGAATGTGCCCCACGTAGATCCAAACAATTTGCCCCACTCAATCCAAAAGAATGTGCCCCACGTAGATCCCAACAATTTGCCCCACTCAATCCAAAAGAATGTGCCCCACGTAGATCCAAACAATTTGCCCCACTCCAACTCAAAACAATCTGCCCCAGTCTAATCTGCTCATTCCAACCCAAAGCAATTTGCCCCACCCAATCTTCCTCACTCCAACCTAGAACAATCTGTCCCTCTCCAATCTAAAACTTTCTGCCCCACTCCAGTACAAAACGTTCTGCCCCACTACAGTCTGCCAGACTTTAATGTAGTCTACTCCTCTCCAATCCACCTCACCCTAATCCAGTCCGCACCAATCAACCCCTCTCAAATCCAACCCACACCAATCTTTCAACCCACATCCAGCCTAGTCCAATCTATCCTACTCCAATCCACCTCACCTCTGTGCAATCCACCTCAATCCCTTATTCCAATCATAAACAATCTGCCCCACTCAATCTGCCCTACTCCAGACCAACAGAATCTGCCCCACTCCAATCAAAAACAATCCACCCCACTCCAAAACAATCTGTTCCTCTCCATTCTGCTTCCCCCAGTACAAAACAATCCTACCCACTCCAATCCAACCCCAGTCCACCATACTCCAATCCAGAACAATCTGCCCCACTTAATCTGCCCCCTCCAGTCCATTGGAATCTGCCCCTATCCAAAACAATCTGCCCTGCTCCATTCTGCTCCGCTCCGCTCCACTCCAAAACAGTCGCCCCCACTCCAGTCTGCCCCACTCCAAATCATAATGATCTGCCCTACTTCCATCTGCCCTAATCCAAAAAATCTGCCCCACTCCAATCCAATATAGTCCAACCTATACCAATCCATTAGACCCCAATCCAGTTTACTGTTTTTCAATCCACCTCACCCCAATTCACTCCAATTCAATTCACCACAGTACACCCCAATCAAAATAATCTGCCCGCTCCTATATGTCCCACTCCAATCCAAAAGAATCTGCCCCATTCCAAAATAATCCACCTCACTCCAGTCAGCCCTACTCCAATCCAAAGGAATCTGCCCCAGACCAGTCCTAAAGAATCTGCCCCACTCCCGTCCAACGGGGAATCTGCCCCACTCCCGTCCAACGGGGAATCTGCCCCACTCCCGTCCAACGGGGAATCTGCCCCACTCCCGTCCAACGGGGAATCTGCCCCACTCCCGTCCAACGGGGAATCTGCCCCACTCCAAAACAATCTGTCCCTCTCCATTCTGCTCCAGTACAAAACAATCTGCCCCACTCCAAATCATAATCTGCCCCACAAACACATCTCCGCCAACCTCAGATACCTACACTGGCTGCCCATCAACAAAAGAATCATCATCATCAAAATCCTAATCCACGCTCACAAAGCTCTCCATGACACCGGACCGGCCTACCTTAACGAACGCATCAACTTCCACAACCCAACTCGACAGCTCCGCTCCACCAACCTCGCCCTCGCGAGAGTCCCCTGCATCCAACGCACCAACTCCGGCGGCAGATCCTTCTCCCACCTCGCCGCCAAGACCTGGAACTCTTGCCCCATCAACCTATGCAAGACCCAAGACCTCCTAACTTTCAGAAACCACTTCAAAACTTGGCTTTTTGAGCAGTAAACCCCTCCCCTCAACCCCCCCAGCGCATTGAGACCTTACCGGGGGAGTAGCGCGCTGAATAAATTTGATTGATTGAATCCAAAACAATCTGCTCTGCTCCAGTCCAATCTACCCCACTCCAATCTACACCTCTTAAACCCACTCCAGTCTACACCACTTCACCCCAATCCAATCTACACCACTCTGCCCCAATCCAATTTACACCACTCTACCTCAGCCTACACCGCTCCAGTTCCACAATCCACCCCATTCCAATCCAAAACAATCTGCCCCTGCTCCAATCTTCTCCACTTCCATCCAAAAGAATTTGCCGCACTCCAAAACAGTCTGCCTGCTCCATTTTGCTCCACTTCAATACAATCGGCCCCAGTCCAAAACAATAGGCCCCTCTCCATTCCACTCCAGTCCAAAACAGTCTGCCACGCTCCAGTCCAAAACAGTCTGCCACGCTCCAGTCCAAAACAGTCTGCCACGCTCCAATCTGCTCCACATCAATACAATCTGCCCCAATCTAAATCAATCGGCCCTTCTCTGTTCTGCTCCACTTTAATACAATCTGCCACGATCTAAATGATGATAATCTGCCCCAATCAAAAACAATCCTCTCCGCTCCAATCCAATCTACCCCACTGCAATCGACCCCACTCTAATGTACACCACTCCACCCCAGCTCAGTCTACACCATCCACTCCAATCTACCCCACTCCACCCCCAGTTCAGTCTACACCATCCACTCCAATCTAACCCACCATAATCCAACCCATTCCAATCCAAAACAATCGGCCCTGCTCCAATCGGCCTGTTGCAATCCAAAACAATTTGCCACACTCCCAAAAAGATTTGCCCCACTCCAATCTGCCCAACTCCAAACCCATCTGCCTCACTTCAAACCAAAACCATCTGCCTCACTTCCATCTACCACATTTCAATCCAAAACAGTTTACCCCACTCTAATCTGCCCCACTCCAACCCAAGGCAATCTTCCCCACTTGAACCTGCACCACCCCAGTGTTCCGCAATCCAATCCAGGACAATCTGTTCCACTCCAATCCACAACAATCTTAACCAATCCAATCTGCTCATTCCAAACCAAAACTATCTGCCCCAATCCAAACCAAAACAATCTGGTCCAGTCTGCTAATTCCAATCCAAAGCAATTTGCTCTACTCAAGTCTGCCCCACTCCAAAACAATCTACCCCACTCTAAAACCATAAGCCTCACCTAAAATCCAAAACAATCAGCCCCACTCCAGTCCAAAACAATCATCCCCACTCAGTCCAAAATAATCCTGCCCCATTTCAATCCAAAACAGTCTTCCCCAGTCCAATCTGCTCATTCTAGTTCAAAGCAATCTGCTCCACTCCAAAACAATTTGGCCCACTCCAGTCCTAAACAATTTGCCCCACTTCAATCCGAAACAATTTGCCTCAGTCCATTCTGCTCATTTCAAACTATTGCAATCAGCCTCACATCAGTCTTCCTCACTCCAAACAAGAACAATCTGCCCCACACCAATCTGCCCCACGTCAATCCAAAACAATCTGGCTCAATTCAATCCAAAATAACCTGTCTCACTCAAATCCACTCATTCCATCCCAATTCATCCCACTCTAAACCGCTAGAATCAACCCCAGCCAATCCAATCCAGCACTTACCAATCCAATTGACTGGTCCCTTTCAACACAAATCCAGCCCAATCCAATCTATCCCACTCCAACCTAATCCACCTCACCCCATTCCAGTCCACCTCACCCCCCCAGTCCACTTCACTCCCCCAGTCCACCCTACTCCAATCAGAAACAATCAGCCCCACTACAGTGCAATAGTCTGCCCCACTCCAATCGGAAACAATCCGCCTCACTCCATTTTGCTTCACTCCAAAACAATCTACCCCACTTCAGTCTGCCACACTCCAATTCAGAATAATCTGCCCCACTGCAGTCTGCCTCAGTCCCAAACAACCACCCCACCCCTACTCCAATCCACCACAACCCACCCCCACACCAATCCAGTCCACCATACACCAATCCAATCATCCCCAATGTAATCTAGTGCATTGTAATCCAATCCACTTTACCCCAATCCACCCCATTCCAATTCAAAAGAATCTGCCTGCTCTAATCCAAAAGAATCCACCCACTCTAATCTGCCCAACTTGAATCCAAAACAATCCAGGTCGCTCCAATCTTCCCCACACCAGTCAAAAACGATCTGGCCCACTCCATCTGCCTCACTCGAATCCAAAAGAATCTTCCCCTCACCAAACAATCTGCTCCACTCCAATCCAAAGAAATTCCCTGCATTCTAATCTAAAACAATCTTGCAATCCAAAACAATCTACCTCACTTCAGTCCAAAACAGTCCGCCCCACTCTAATCCAACCCAATCTGTCCAACTACAATCCAAAACAATCTGCCCCACTGCAATATGCCCCACTCCAATCCTAAACAGTTTGCCTTACTCTAAGCCTATTCCCCTCAACCCAGTTAATCCAACCCACTCCATCCGAATTTACCCCAAACCAATCCACCACTATTGGCCCCACTCCAATCCACCCCAATCCAATTTACACCACTCTAATCCAATCTACCGCACCCCAATCTACTCCAGCCCACCACAATCCATCCCACTCAAATCCACCTAACTCCAGTCAAATCCACTCTAGTCCAATCCACTCCACCAATCCAACCTACTCCAATCTAATCTACCCTACTGAAATCCACCCCACTCCAGCCCAACCATTCCAATCCATCCCATCCCCCTCTGATCCAATCCACCCCAATTCATCCCGCTCACTCCAACCCAATCCACCCCACTCCAATCTTAATCCAGTCTATTTTAATTCACCCCACCCCGCTCCAAACCACCTTAATCCAGTTCACCCACTACAATCAACCCCACTCCATTCCACCCCATCCAATTCACCCACTTCAATCCATTTCACCCACTCCAATCCAATCATTCCCACACCAGTCCAATTCACCCCCTCCAACCCACTTCTCTTCACTCCACTCAAATTCACCTCACTTCACTCCAGTCCCCCCAAATCCAGTCCACCCCAATTCATCCCACTCCACAAAATCCACCCACCTCCAAGAAACTACCCCACCCAACCCCTCACTCCAACCCAGTACACCTCATTCCAGCCTGATCTACCTCAATCCAATCCAGTCCTCCTCAATCCAATACAATTCACCACAGTCAAATCTACCTCAGTCCTATCAATCCCCAACCCAGGCCAACCCTCCCCAATTCACCCCAACCCCCTTCAATACCCCCACTCAAACCAATCCCCAACTCCATTCCACCTCACCCCACTCCAATCCAACCCAACAGTTCCACTTCACCCCACTCCAATCCACCCCACTCCATTCTGTCCAACTCCAATCAGTCCCCCCTGCACCAGTCCAGTTCACCCCTCCAACCCGCCCCACTCAACTTCAATCCACTCAAATCCACCCCACTTCACTCCAGTCTACCCCAATTCATCACTCCACAAAAACCAGTCCAATTCACCTCAACCCAATCCACCGCAATCCAACCCAATCCACCTCAATTCAGTCCCTCTAAATCCAATACAATTCACCTCAATCAAATCCAATGTATCTGTCCTACTGAACCCACCCCACTCTTTCACCCCCACTCCTTTTTGCCCCCACTCAAACCACTCCACCCCATTTCAATCCAACCCGATCCGCTGAGCCCCACTCCAATCTACTCTGCTCCACTCCATTCCAACCTATCCCAGTTCAGTCCACCCACTCCAATCCGGTCTATCCAGCCCACCTCACTCCAATCTAACCCACTCCCAGACAATTAACCCAACTCCACTCCAGTCCAACCCAGTCCATCCCAATCCAGTCCAGTCAGCCCAGTCCACCCATTCTAATCCATCCCAACTCCATCCCAATCCACCCCAAACCCATCCCAGCTCCATTCAAATCCACTCTATTCTAATCCACTCCACAGCAATCGACCACACTCAAATCCACCCGCTTCACTACAATCTGCTCCAATCCACCCAACTCTACCTCAGTTTAATCCAATCCAACCCAATCCAGTCTACTCCAGCCCAAAATAATCCAGCATACTACAGTTTAATCCAATCCACCCCACTCCCATCCAATCCACCCCACTTCTGTCCAATCCACCACTTTCCAATCAAGTCCACCCCACCCCAGTGCAATACATCTGACCCCAGGCCTTTAACTCCCATACAGTCCACCCAATCTAATCTACCCCACTTCAATCCACCCACCTCACTGTAATCTACCCCTCAAGAATCCAATCCAGTCCAAACAGTCCAATCAACTCCAAGCCTCTCAATCCACCCCACTACCTGAATCCATTCCACCCCACTCCACACTGTTCCACAACACTGCACCCTATGACACTCTGACACTGAACTCCTCTCAACTCTGACACACTTCAGTCTACTCCACTCTACTCCAACAAATCTGCTCTCCTACAATCAACTTCCCCTCTCCGGCACTCCACGGCACTATCTTTTAGCCATGCCTGAACAGCAGCCACACTGCTGTAAAACATGGTAAAAACACATTTCCAAAGCCATTAGCTCTTGGATGGGCGAGACCTATTGTTTTTGCCAATGCTTGCTACTTTTGAAATTACCTTATTTAAAGTGTTGGGTATTCTAACTCAGCAGAGAGGATTCGAGCCTGTGTGCTGAAGATCCATTGCTTAAGTCCAGTAACAGCCATTTGCTGCAATGTTTTTATTTTTTATTTTTTAAGTTTTGCTTGACAGCGCAGCTGTCGCCATAACGTATGAGATACACATAAAAAGCTCTTTAAGAAGTACTACTGAGAAATGGGCTTTGGCTTCAACCAAATGTTGATTTCTGTGAGTATATATTTTGACTTGGAAGAAGTTATGCTCTACCAGTTAGACTGCTTGCATTGCACTTGTTGCCTTTTCTGAAAGTTTGTGTAATTATGGTGAAAAGCCAGTGAACAAGGTTCCAGCCGGTATCTGTTTATTATGAAAAGCTATGACAAAAGCTGTAGGTCTAACTTATTTATTATGTAATGGATGCATGACTGCCACGTTTTCAGATTGCTTATGTGACATTCCTTGGTTTGAGTGTATGTACGAGTGACCTCTGCAAAAGGTGACACTTTCATGTGAGTAAAACCAAGCAATGAAGTCTATGTAAAGAGAGAAATATCACAAATTACCCTATTTTGAGAAATTAGAAATTCTAAAAAGGTATTGAAACTGCTGCAAAACCCAGAAATGGAAAGTCACTTAAGATAACCTACTTGCTTGTGGTGTTTGAAGTCTAGTCACCTACTTGATTGCTGTTGTACTGGCAGTCTAGTCACGTCTTTGACTCCTAATACAGTAAAATCTTAGTGAGTTAATGGGCCTGCTGCAAAACACAAGTAACATGCAGGACACAGATGTGTATTTTGGGCACGCTGCTCCAGAAGTTAATGCTCTTGATGCAGAAGTCCTTGTTACCTGCAGGTTACAAGTTATAATCCTTGTAATGTAGGTCAATGTGATATGCACCAGCATCGGGAATCTGCATGCAAACTGAAAGGTGTAAGTTTAAAACCTTACTGATTTTATTTTATTTTTTTTATCTGCATTTCCTTCTAAAATTGCTAAAAGCTTTTTTTGGACAGTAATAGACGTATTAGCAAGTGCTTCATAAATGGTTATTGGTGTAACTTTGCATGTAGACCGATATAGCTGACTTTTTTTCTTCCAAACCTTTTTTTTATTGGTGTCTTAACACGAAAAAATGGCATACACAATGCAGTATTGATTGATAAATTAGAGTGAGACTAAAACATGCAAAAAGCATCTAAAGTGTCTTCATATGACATACTTGCATATATTTTATTAGTGTCTATAACCCCTTTAACCTGTAGGCCGTTGGACATAGTGAGTTGATTCCCGATGTGAGGAATCGAGTGATGCAAGCAGGTGGCAACGATTAGGTGGCTGAGTCTGGGGCTCTACAAGGAAGTAGTCATGTATTAACATACCTAACCATGGTCACTAGATCGTAATGTGTTTTGGGGTCCTTCCCGGACTCTGTGTACTGTTTTTTTAAAGATTAAAGCAACTAGACATGCCTAGTCACAATTAACTGAAAGTGGGGGATTCCATGTCCTCTTTTCCTAGTTATATCTCACTTGGCAATTAAATAACTGTTAGAAATGAGGTCTTTGGTTTGCAGTCAGGTTACCCCCTGTCCAAGCAAGGGCCCTCACTCTAGTCTGGGTAAAAGAGAATCGCCCTCAGCTAACCCCTGCTTACCCCTTGGTAGCTTGGCACAAGCAGTAGGCTTAACTTCAGAGTGCTAGGTGTAGAGTATTTGTACCAACACACACAGTAAGTCAATTAAAACACGACATAATGACACAACACAGGTTTAGAAAAATAGAAAATATTTATCTTAACAAGACAAGACCAAAACGACAAAGATCCACAACACACAAGTCAAGTTATCAATCAAAAACCAAAAAGAGTCTTCATGCAATTTTAAACACAGCGCTAACGCTTTTAGCATGAAAATGTACCTTGGGTGCGTCAAAAATAACACTGCCCGGGCGAGTGTGCGTCAAAAATGGCTTGGGATGAGTCTATTTCACGAACGAGACCTTATGTCATTTCTCCTTTAGTCGGGTCGGCGTGCGTCATTTCTTCTCTCCGCAGGAGAGCTATGCGTCGATCCGGTCAGCACTCTCGGGTCCAGGCAGGCCTTGTGTTTTTTACACACCCAGCGGTGTTTGCGTCAGAAATTCAGCCGCACGATGGTCGGAAACCATGCAGCACGGGTTGCGATCTCACCAGCCTCTGTCAGCGATGCTGTGCGCCGTTTCTCCAGCCACGGGTGTTGATCTTTTGGTCGTGTTGCAGGTGAGCGTCTATTTTCAGCCGCAAAGCCGGCGGCACGTTGGTTTTTCAGCCGCAGATCGGAGTTGCGTCCAACTTTTCCCTGCACGGCGGTCTGTGGGTGGATTTCTCACTCTTGGGCTGCAAGCTTCTCTTCTCAAGGTTCCTAGGAACTGGATGGGCACCACATGGCAGAGAGGCAGTCTCTCCGGAGGCTCCAGGTACTGAAAGAGAGACGTCTTTGCTGTCCCTGAGACTTCAAACAATAGGAGGCAAGCTCTAAATCAAGCCCTTGCAGAGTTCTTCAGAAGAAGGAAGGCAACACAAAGTCCAGTCTTTGTCCTCTAGCAAAGGCAGAAGCAGCAACTGCAGGATAGCTCCACAAAGCACAGTCACGGGCAGGGCAGCTCTTCTTCCTCAGCTCTTCTCCAGGCAGAGGTACCTCTTGGTTTCCAGAAGTGTTCTAAAGTCTGTGGTTTTGGGTGCCCTTCTTATACCCATTTTGCCCTTTGAAGTAGGCCTACTACAAAGAAGTCTCTTGTTTGTGAAATCCTGCCTTGCCCAGGCCCCTCCCCAGTCACACACAGGGGGCTTGGAGACTGCATTGTGTAAGGGCAGGCACAGCCCTTTTAGGTGTAAGTGACCACTCCTCCCCTCCCTCCTAGCACAGATGGCTCATCTGGAAATGTAGACTACACCCCTGCTCCCTTTGTGTCACTGTCTAGTGTGAGGTGCAAGCAGCCCAACTGTCAAACTGACTCAGACAGGGAATCCACAAACAGGCAGTGTCACAGAAATGGTTTAAGCAAGAAAATGCTCACTTTCTAAAAGTAGCATTTTCAAACACACAATCCTAAAATCAACTTTACTAAAAGATGCATTTTGAAATTGTGAGCTCAGAGACCCCAAACTCCATGTCTATCCGCTCCCAAAGGAAATCTACAATTTAATCAGATTTAAAAGTAGCCCCCATGTTAACCTATGAGAGAGACAGGCCTTGCAACAGTGAAAAACGAATTTAGCAATATTTCACTGACAGGACATATAAAACACATTACTATATGTCCTACCTTAACCATACACTGCACCCTGCCCTTGGGGCTACCTAGGGCCTTCCTTAGGGGTGCCTTACATGTAAGAAAGGGGAAGGTTTAGGCCTGGCAAGTGGGTGCACTTGCCAAGTCGAATTTACAGTTAAAACTGCACACACACTGCAGTGGCAGGTCTGAGACAAGATTACAGAGCTACTTATGTGGGTAGCACAAACAGTGCTGCAGGCCCACTAGTAGCATTTGATTTACAGGCCCTGGGCACCCCTAGTCCAATGTACTAGGGACTTACTAATAAATCAAATAGGCCAATCATGGATGAACCAATTACATACACATTTTTTTTATAGGAGCACTTGCACTTTAGCACTGGTTAGCAGCAGTAAAGTTCCCAGAGTAGCAAAAACAGAGTCCAGCACACATCAACCTGGGAAACAGAGGCAAAAAGTTAAGGGATTCCACGCCAAGGATGAAAAGTCTAACTATAACCAAACCCAAAGAGCGTGTGATGCGCCAGGTTACCTCCCACTCCTCCAAAATCCCCAGTAGCACTAAAGGTGTCAAGTTGACAGGATGCCAGAGTACTAAGGCTAGTGCCTGCTGAAGTTGCTTCCAATAAGGCTGGATTTCAGATCATGTGCATCAGGGTGCCCTCGAGAGCTGGAATCTAGTGCAAGTTGGAGGGAAGGCAGCTCGCATCTTTGCAGCCACTCTGGGGTGTAATATGTTCTATGTAGGTAGTGCAACTGAACAAGACTGAGCTAAGGCATTCATCCACTCTTTATTGATCAATAAACTAAAGTCTGTCTTCCAACTTTTCTGCACATGAGTCACTGGGTCTGGAGCATTTGTCATCAAAAGTGATACTTGTGACATACTATCATGCCCACTGGATCTAAAATCAGTATGGAGAAGGGTGGGTTCAACTCTGAAGTGCAGCAACTGATCCCGGATGGGCTCAATTGTGCATATTAGTAGAAGGAATCTAAAAAGAAATTGGGACTTGTGCATTCAGTATTCCTCATGTAGGTCCCTGAACCTGTTTATGTGGTCCCCTATCCATGTATCTCTTAATTTAGAGATCCCATTATTGTCTAAACATTTAAATTCAAGTGATCTGTTATGAGAAAGAAGCCAGACTGGGCCATAGAGATTAATTGTGTGAATTAGCTGCTCCTGCAAGTATCCCTGACGCCCTTGTGCCATGCAGTCACTGTCGATGTCCTAATTGTGGGAAGCAAAGTGGGAAATCTAAATTGAGACAGAAGTTTTAGTATGCCTATATTATGGAAGGGTCCAATTCTAATTGGTACTCCGGGCCATCCCTATCGCTAAAGATCCAGTCATTAGTGATGACAGAATGGCAGATGTCCAGTTTTACTACTGGACAGCACATCTTAAGTCCATCCTCACATGTCAATTGCTTACATTTAGCCATTGATACTCATGGCTGCCCAACCACAGAAACATCCTAAAATCGGACCGTGCACTACCAAAAAAGTACTGTGGGATAACCAGTGGGATGTTTTGCAGCATTTAAAGTTGTTAGGGGAACTAAATCATTGTTGTTGTTGTGATCCTGTCAGTTATTGAAAGGGGGAGGATCATCCATTTAGGAAGGTAGCAGGTAACTTGGCTGGTGAGACAGAATGTTGAGGGCCCATGACAACAGTGGATGAAGAGCTCTGCGGATCCCCTGGTATTTGAAACTAGCGATATAGGCAAGTGTGAGTGCCACAGCATTTCCTCCATTTTATGAGTGAGTAGTACAAGGGCTGACCGGTCTCAGTTTACCATAAGGCTATAGGTGTCATCATGTGTCAGTATCTGTAATATTTGAGGTCCCACCGACGAATGTTCACAGACAAACAGAAGCATGTCATCCACGTGTAGGGAGATTGTCTTGTGGTAGGCCCTCCCACTCAAAGGTCTCAATAAGGCATCCCTGCTGATCAACCACACCAAGGACTCAACAGCCAGGGTAAATAGGAGAGGACACACTGTTGCCTGGTACCCCAAAAAGGATCCGAGCGAGAACCACAGATGTGAACTCTTGCACAGAACATTGAGTACAATACCAGGAAACAAGGATCAAAGTTTATTTTTTTCAGAACCTAGAATAAGCTGTCCTACCCAATAGAATCAAAATCTCCGAATCAAATAAAAGGAGGGCATGGGGAGTAAGCAGTTCTTGTTGTAGGGCCAGCGTTAAATGTAATCTTCTAATGCAGTGGCAAGTACCTCATCCCAGCATAAATCATTTTGCTCACGATGGACCAGGGTTCTGACCGTCAGCAGTGGGTTAGCTGGGACTTTTGCAAAGATCTTCGTTTCTGCATTGATGAGTAAGATTGGGAGGTATGACTAGCAGCATTCTGGAGTTTTGTGAGGTGTTGGAAATCACCAGTATTGTTGGTCCCCAAAGATCACAGGGCAGGCAGCAGTTCTGAGTCATCTCCGCAAATAAGAGTGAAGACTGGGGTTGGTCAAGGGCACCAATTTCTTGAATAATTCTGTTGTTAATCCTTTGGGAACCGGAGTTTTCCAAGATTAAAAGTTGGTCATGGCCTCTACTATTCCTGTGATGACATGGGATGTTAAGAACATCTTGTTCGGCTGGTTTTTGCATAAGCAGGAGATCAGAAACGAGTGGAAAGTTCTGCTTGTGATGACATACGCTTAGCTTACCATAATTTATAACAAAATGCAACTGCGTATGCTATGCTCCGGGCATCCGAAAAAATATTTTCCCATGTTATCCCTAATACTCTGAATCACTCTAGTCATAGGTTCGTTGGTGGCTTTCAAGTGGATTAGTGTTGAAGATTTATTTCGGAGCTCGTACAGCCCTCTTTGGGGAAACCAACCATAGATGTCTTACTGCGTCCATCCTACATCTCTATTGAGCTTTTGAGTTCTACATTTGTCTGAGGGATGAGACAATGGTTTGAACTGCCTGACATTCCAGCTGAATCATCTTTGTTTCGAGAGCTTCAATGGGTTCTTCCTAATCCCATCTTTGAGATCTAACCTATGCCATAGCTCTCCCCGATCATTGCCTTGAATGCCTCCCACAGGATTACAACAGAATCAACTGAAGAATATTTTGAAATTATCAAGGCATCAATGTCTTCCTGGAGTGAGGCAACCAGGTCTTTGCATGTAATCCACAAGTGACTAAATCTCTAGTTACCTCTAGGGTTGGACCCAATACCGCACAATTCCAGTTGGAGTCAAAAGTGGTCTGATATGCCTCCAGGAGTGATTAACACATTACTGACATCTAGAGCATCTGTGAATGGTAGGAAAAAGTAGTCAAGACAGGAGACTGAACTGTGTGCTGATTAGTTGAAGGTAAACCCTTTCTCCTTGCCCCTCTGGGCATGCAAGACATCAACTAGTCCCAAAGTACTCGCCCAGTCTGGGAGCCCAGAGGAGAAATATCATCGATGGGCACATCTTTCAGACATGCCGTTCTTTGTCCATGACTTCACAGTAATCCCCTACTATTCTACATTTACTAGGTAGTAGGTCAGCCAGGACAGTGGTGAGGCAAGGCTTCCCAATGAGCCTGACATTGTGCCTCCACTGGGTGCACGCAGCCGAGGTCGACAGACAGCTACATGGCTCCTCCCTCTGGCAGGTCTAGGGGAGTCACGGCCGCCTCTGAATGGGATTGCGGGTCACTCATACATGAAGTTACCACTTCAGCGTTGGTTTCAGGACAGACACGGCTACAGATTGTTGAACGTCAGGACTACCAAGCTGGAGCTCAGTAGAAAGCTGCCACCATCTTCAGCGCCTAAGCCTCACCCCCATATCTAACATTCTGTCAGTCCAAATCATAGTCTCTTTAAAGCACTTGTGGAGTGGCAAACTGAATTTCCCAGGTGGTTCTGACATCAGCCTGCCTTCCGGTACACTTTGCAGTCCTAGAAGTGCCACGATCACCATCCCAGTCAACTGGGGCAACCTAACCGCAGCCTGTCTGGGCAATAGCAGGAAGAGATTGTTCAAAATTTCCTATGGCACCGCATGGCTCAATCCGAACACGGACTTGGCCGGATGGATGACACATGAGAGGAGAGGAGTGCACATGTAAGTGTCCTCTATTACAATGTCACAAAATTATGCACAGCAGTTAACACCAACCCTGTATATGAAATAAACAAGCTGGGCCAGGGTGGAGGGCTCTTTTGATGGCAACCAGTTGCTACGGCGCAACCTGAGCCTGCACTGCTTAATTTGTGCTGGTGGCTTCCAGAGCGGAGCACCGGCACTTATTTTTGAGGGCCGGCCCTTATTTTTCTGTCTCAAGCATTTACTGCGAGTTAAAGACTCGTATGGAAAGACGAAGGAAGAGAAAAACGAAAAAGCATCACAAGGGGAGAAAAGAGAAAGCAGCAAGAGGGAGTTGAAGGGGCAGGGAGTGGCTGTACATAGATTAAAGAGGCCCGAGATGGCTTCAGGATTACGCTGCTTCAGTATTCTGTACTCGCACATTTAATTGCAGCAGCTGCTTGTTTCAGATGAGAGCTTTCGGCACCTGCGCGTTTTATTTACTAATTAAGCACCGGGGCCTGGCTTACACACTGCTCACTGTCTGGCAGCACGGTAAGCATACTGTACCAACACTGCTCTGGTGTAGAGCCTCATTGGGAAATACAGAGGAATATGGCATATTAAATTGAAGCATTCAGGCATATCGATTTAATGCAGAGATACGAACATTAGCGCTAAAATCCGTTACACTATCCTGCAATGCAAGGCCCTTGGCAGGGCTTAACATATGTTAAAGACCGTAGACCTGTAAGGCTGGCTTGTCATTACATTGTGCTAAAGCTTGTAAACAGATATTTTACTACAGGGAATCTTAGACTACCGTAGTAGGCAAGGGTTTCAGTGTATCTTATGCCTCCCCCCAAACAACCTTCAGGGTATATGACTGGCACTTCGAGAATCCAGGTAATGCTCTTTTAGGGAGAACTGTATAATATTTTATTTGTAAATTGTAGAAATATGCAACTGTAGACAGTTACATGTGGAAAGCCTTTGGGGAATACAGTAGACCAGATTTGGTTAAAGTGACAAGCCAGTAATAAAGGAGATGGGCCACATTAATTCACTGGAAAAAGTTATGTCAGAAGCCATAGGTCTAATTATTTTCTTATATAAATTTATGACAAAAGCAGTATGCCTGACGTATTTATTATGACCATTGTATGTTAAAGCTGCCATTTCATTAGAGTGGATTATTACACTGTTAAACCTGGTAGTCGGGTTAGATGGATACTTTACTTTACTGTAACCCTTTTAATTCATTGCTCTTTCTATCAACCCACCATGCATTCAGCATGTACATTGGTCAGTCCACGTACTGTGAGTGACAGTATACTTATTTATATTAGAGAGACAACGTCAATCAAAAGTATACAGCAGGAAGTCAGGCAAAGCAAAGTAGGCAGCTCCTCTGCCCTTTGCCCTTTTATTCTTGTTCTTTTTTTCAGTTTATAGCAGCCAACGCGTTTTGCCTGATCACGGGCCACCTCAGAGCTTGTTCAATGTAAACTGCATCAAGACCCAAGTGAAAGCATGAATTCTCATGCGACTAGCCAATATCCAAGGTATACATGTTCATGGTAACAGGTCTCGAAGCTCAAGGAGCAAAAGAAGCAAAGTTCACAGGAAAGATCTAGTGTAAATCAAGTTTGGTAATCCAGTAGTCAATACCTCGTTTGCCAAGCTCTGAGTCAAAATGTATAACGATAGTCAACAGTATATTTTCTTATCAAATCTGCTTCTCTGTTTATTAAAAAAAAAAAGTGCACGTCGGCGCCTGGGCTGATGGGCCAATCCATTTTGAAGCTTTTTTTTTTTTTTTTTTTAAAGTTCTAAGTCATGCTTGGTTTTGAACTGTGGACCCAAATCACACAGATCTAGCTATGAGTAGGTGTGACGTAATCTTGTAGTACTCAGCTTACTTCTGGAATTAGGATGTAAACCGAGAGCTGCTACCCAAGCAAATCAGAACCTACCTGCAGCCAGATCTTTGTTTTTCTGGCTACATGTCATAAGACTCGTGTACCTTGACATCCAAGTCTTGGTATTGCACGTGTTCAGATTGAGAGCCACCTGTGAACGCAATCATGTGGGCTGCTTTAATTCATAGAATCTGATTCTTCCACGTCTGAGGAACTGGAGTGAGAACTAAAGCTTTTTGTGAGTAGGAAACAACTAAATTCAGTTTAGTTTGAGGGTAGTGAGAGGAAACCCCTGTCCTCAGCAGACCAACAGGAACGCTCTTGGGCCACTGGGAAAGGCTTGACCTGTCTGAGGTGTGAAGTTGACTACCCTCTGCTCCTGTAATTGACTCAAACCTTTTATCTCTGAATGAAAGCTTAGCTGACAACCGGAGGCAGAATTTTCTGCACTTCCATGTATTTGAGCAGCTTGATCTTAAATTCTGAAGGTGGAAGATCGGGGTGTTTTAAGTGATAGGATGTGCTCAAAATGAAACAATGGTGATACCCAACCAAGGCGCCTGTATGTAGGAATAGGAGAAAGTTGGTGGTGAACCACTACAAGGTTTAAAGTCTGAGGAGTAGTTTGCAGTGCATTGTCATCAGCATAAAGCATGTGTTCCAACTCAAGAAGCTGTTATAACTTCAAGAGAGTGGTGTACAACGAGAAGAGGATGGGACCAAGAACAAATATTTGAGGGATGTGACAATGAAAACTTTTGGTTAGAGAGGTTTTGTAGTCCCAGGCAGCCCAAACCACTTACACTTGGCTACGTCCATATAAAGATTAGATGACAATGTCAAGAATATGGAATGGAGTATGTAACAAGGGCGACCGAAAGAGAAGAATATTGGTTAAAAAAAAAAAAAAGCTCATCCAGCACTACATAGGAGAAGCCCGGACAGCCAGTGCACACAATGGCTGCAATTTGGTAAGTCTCCAGATGTCTGTCATTTATCCACCAACATCCTTTCCCTCCTGTCGGTGCAATTGCCAACTTTACTGTCACATGATCTGCTGAGGGGGCAGTTGAATCCGGGTGGTGCCAACATCACTAATTTTAAGCCATTAGTGGAATGTAGCCGTGCTGGGGCTTAGCTTGGTCTGGCTTGTGTGGGCCATCTGGACAGAGGAAACCTCATGACGTGCCTACAGGGAGATGCCTGCCAGCTGGTGAGTGCCACTGTGTGGCCAGCACAGGGTGCTGGACCCTAGCATAGAGTGATGCACGATGGATGGAGAGGCCTGGTCCGTGGCAGTGGGAGAGAGGTGCAGCCCGGATACTGAGCTTCCTGGGTGGATCAGCCGGCCGCTGTAGGCCTGGCATCTGTGGGCGGTGGGAGCAGCATATGAACCATATTGACACCTTGCAGCTATGCTTCAAGGAGGCTGGAGCTCCAGCGCCCTATCTCTGCACACAGTAGAATGACCCACTATCAAAGAGGCAGCCCATGACTCACAATTGGAGTTCAGTGGCGTGTGGCAGGCCCATTAGTAATGCAGTCCATTCATACTCTGACAAATACCTGCTGACAAGGCTGCGGGTCATTTAAACCTGTGCACGCCTTTCACCTGGACTTTCAGATGCTACCACAAGTGTGTGCCATGTGGCCAGCAGATGCCTGGTGCACTGCCCTGATGCTCCTCCTGGATGGGTGGTCTTCTTGTGCCTCCTCACCTGGTACCTTCATTGGGGACAGACAGGAACCTGTGGAAGGCTGGGGGCTGCAGAGGGCCCTCTGGTCGGGAGGAACACATTGTGCTGGATTGCCGCTTGGCTCCCGGACCACCCTTGTCCCTGGCTCTCGAATGAAATATCTGGGCTTCATGGAACTTGAAGATAAATTTACGTTCATACAGACATTATTAAACTGCTGACAAAGATGGGAAAATCAGACGGCAGGCTTTTTAAACAATGTGACTCCCTGAGGGTCTCCTGGGTGGTGGCGTCCACATCTGCCATCTTGGATAATCGCGGACCATCCTCGACGAGGGCTCCATTTGACGAAATAAAAGCCCTGCTGCTTGCCATTCAGGACAGTAACCATCATTGAATCCAAGATGAACTTACTGGGGGCAAGAATGGATTAAATCACTCGGAAGCTTCGGACATAGGTTGCAGGAAGCTGAGTAGCACATCTACAGTACTGAATACACTCTTACAGTGACAAGTGGTCCATCCTCAGGATGGAAAAAGTCCTCCAGGTCATAGCTGCCAAGAATTGAGATTTAGAGCTACTCTCATAAAGCAATAACATCCAGGTCCAAGGGGTTCCTGACTCCATGAATGGTGGCAGACTGGAGGGCATGTTAAAAAAAAAAAAAAAAAAAAAAAAAAAAATGCTGTTTGCACATTTTGGATCAGACCCTTTTTCTTAATGCTGATAACTGAGCAGGTGCGTCGATCCCTGGTTGGCACACCCCCATCCAGTGCACCTCCCAGGCCCTTTATTGCCCACCTATTGAATTTTGGACACCAAGATACTGCTCTCCACCTGGCTAGGGCAACATTTACCCTCAATTTCAATGGCATTGACCTGTCCCTCTTCCCAGACTTCCTTGTTTCAGTGAGGTAGGCCAGGCATAAGCTTGTACCAGTCGAGAAGAAACTTTAATGAGCTAACATTCCCTATGTCATGCTTGCCAGACACAGCTACAGATCTCCCTACAAGGAAAACACCACATCTTTAACTCTCTCCTGCAAATGTCAGATTTCCTGTGAAAACTGCCTAGCCGTGATGTGTGGGGTAGACAGTCTGATCCATCCTCCGAATCCCATTCTCCACTGGCAGACCTGGATTGAGCCTACCAACTGCATCAACTTAATGAAAGTGGCCAGGTTCACGCGCCACTCCTCTTTTTGCCTTATACCACGTTAGGAACAGTGAACACTAAGCACACCGTGGATTGGACTGGGGTGAGGGATGGCTTACCACTTCTGCAACAATACCATTGAAGACCACACCCACTGTGATCCATTATTGATTGTCTGGGTTGCCATTAACAGCCTGCACCACCATTGACTTCAATGCAAGGCCTCCCAACCTGCAGGCAATTGGGAAGACACAACATCACCTCTAACATCATTGACCTTGTTAAGGGGACTTTTGCAGGCTCACTGATAGCACCCTGAAGGTTTCTCCCCTCTATTTGTTTTGATTTTGTTTATAAATCAACTTTTTTTCTTTCTTTTTTTTAGTCTGCTCGGATTTTACAAAATAATATGGTATGCATCGGTTGCCACAAGTTTTGTGCACTACACAAATTTAGGACACATTGAGAGTTGCAAGGTATAACGTTATGCACAGATATACAACAGTGGTTGTGGTGCATTATATTGTCACGTGTTAGACTTTGCATCCTTGGCGTGGTCTACCCCCCCACTTTTTGCCTCTGTTTCCCAGGTTGTTGTGTGCTGGACTCTGATTTTGCTGTTTTTGTTACTCTGGGCACTTTACCACTGCTATCCAGTGCTAAAGTGCAAGTGCTCCTGTATAAAATGTATGTTTAATTGGATTTCCATGATTGCCATATTTCATTTACTGGTAAGGCCCTAGTACAGTGCACCAGAGGTGCCCATTGCCTGTAAATCAAATGCTACTAGTGGTCCTGCAGCACTGGTTATGCCACCCACATTTAGTAGCCCTGTAAACATGGCTCAGACCTGCCACTGCAGTGTCTATGTGCAGTTTTAAACTGCCAAATCGACTTGGCAAGTGACACCCCTAAGGTAGCCCCATGGGAAGGGTGCAGTGTATGTTTCCGGTAGGACATATACTAATGTGTTTTATATGTCCTGACAGTGAAATACTGCCAAATTCGGTTTTCACTGTTGAAGGCCTATCTCTCTCATAATTTAACATGGGGGCTGCTTTTAAACATGAATAAAGCGTAGATTTCCTTTGGGAGCAGATAGCCATGGAGTTTGGTGTCTCTGAGCTCACAATCTAAAAATACACATTTTAGTAAAGTTGGTTTTGAGATTGTGTGTTTGAAAATGGCACTTTTAGAAAGTGGGCATTTTCTTGCTTAAAACATTTCTGTGACTCTGCCTGTTTGTGGGTTCCCTGTCTGGGTCAGTTTGACAGTTGGGCTGTTTGCACCTCTCTAGACAGTGACACAAAGGGAGCTGGGGTGTAGCCTGCATATCCTGATGAGCCATCTGTGCAAGGAGGGAGGGGAGGAGTGGTCGCTTACACCTGAATGGGCTGTGCCTGCCCTCACACAATGCAGTCTCCAACCCCCTGGTGTGTCTGGGGCCTGGCCTGGCCTGGGCAAGGCAGGTTTTCACAAACAAGAGATTTTCCTTTGAAGTAGACCTACTTCAAAGGCCAAAACTGGTATAAGAAGGGCACCCAAAACCACAGACTTGAGATCACTTCTGGACATCAAGAGGAATCTCTGCCTGGAGAAGAGCTGAGGAGAAGTGCAGCCCTGCCTGTGACTGTGCTTTGTGGAGCTATCGTACAGTTGCTTCCTCTGCCTGTGCAAGAGGACAAAGAGTGGACTTTGTTGTGCATTTGTGCTTGTGAAGAAATCTCCAAGGGCTTGTTCTGAGCTTGCCTCCTGTTGTTGAAGTTTCAGGGACATCAAAGACTTCTCCTCCCAGAACCTGGACTCTCTGCTGAGACTCCTTGACCTGCCAAGTGGTGCCCTATACAGTTCCTGGGGCCTTGGAAGGTGAAGCTGGCAGACCAAGATTGAAAATCCATGCACAGACTGCCGTGCGGGGAAAATATCGACCCACCTTCCGTGACGCGGCTGAGAAATGACACGCAGCCGGCTCTGCGGCTGAAAGATCGATGCATGAAGCTGGAAAAACGACACGGAACACCCACTGATGGAGGCTGATAATGTCGCAACCCACATAGCGCGGTTTTGCTGATACTGTGCAGCAGGATTTTTGACGCAAACCTTGCTGGCCGCAGAAAAACGACTCAAAGCTTGCCCGGATCAATGCGTTGCTCTCCTGCAGAGGAAAAACAAAGCTCGCCGAACCGGCTGGAGGACGAGAATGACGCACGGTCTCGCTTGCGGGTGAGAAATCGACGCATCGGTAGCCTTTTCCGACGCACTCACCCGTGCGTGTTATTTTGACGCTACCCAGGTACTTTTCAGTCATTACTGTTTTCTCAAGGATTTAAGACTCTATTGCTTTTAAAATTAATAACTTAACTTGTGTATGTTGGCTTTTTGTCGTTTTGGTATTGTTTCGTTTAGATAAATATTTCCTATTTTTCTAAACCTGTTAATTTGTAGTGTTTTCACTGAGTTACTGGGTATTGGTACACATACTTTACACCTAGACTCTGAAGTTAAGCCTGCCTGCTTGTGCCAATCTACCAATGGGGTGAGCGGGGGTTAACTGAGGGTGATTTTCCTTTACCCGGACTAGAGTGAGGGCCCTTGCTTGGACAGGGGGTAACCTGAATGCCAACTAAAGACTCCATTTCTAACAACAGGTGGCAAAGGTTCCATAGCGCATATATTGGACAAGGTAACACATAACACATAGTAACCAGTTAACCAGCAGGATTCATTTACCAGTCCAAGTTTTCTAGTCATCCATCTGGGAGTTCCTGTGGGCACAATTTAAGTTTAAAAGGGGCCCCACGTGTCTTTAGGGTGGCTAATCAGTGGCATTGTAGATTAATATATGTTGGAGGCAGCACATTCTAGTTGGCTGAGGCAGGACCCTAGCCAGGCAGAACCCGCCACTCTTGTTAAGGTGGGTGTTTACACTCACTGGATAACTGTGTTCACCCTTGGGTATCTTGGCACAGCGCAGTCAGACTTATCAAAAAAGCAATGTATAAAACAGACACAGCACTTCCCCTGCCACAACCACACTGAGCGACACATAGGAGACGTCACAATGTATGTATAAAAAGATTGAATTCAACACACACCTTGTCAATTCATTATGGTTATAATGTAACTCTGGGCCTATGCCCCATGAAGCCCAACTGTGTTACACTACTACTGTATGTACACATGAGCAAAACAGTACATTCCTTCCCCACACCCAATAAGGTGCCAAATGTTGTCAGCACGAGACCCACCCTAGAATTACCCACAATCAATGTAACACACAAATTCAAGGTGCAGCCCCATTCTCAACGTTAGCAGCAAAATGTACATACAAGGGTTACAACATTTACGCATAGCCCTGCAGTCGAAGCCGCACTAGTAAGACGTAATGCCAACTGTAAGAACTCCCTGACAGGATAAACATGGCCTTCGCATTCACCTGCCTTCATTCTTGCTCATCCACCTTCCCCGTTCTGAGGTGCCACAGGTATCAGCTGGTGCATGCGCACACTCACTTGTACACACTCACTCCCGGCACCCTAATGCGGTACCCTGATACCAATTAACCAATTTCCATTTATTGTTCTCAGCCTATCTGGCCATAACAACTTCACACTTACAAATACAAACATCACTTCATAAAACGTAAAGATTCACATACGAACATACAACTTAGCAATAAAACTATACTTTATAATCAGTTCAATCGCGTCCACCATCGCACAAAGCCAAGAATACCCATGACGAACATATAAGCGTTTTGTCAGAGGCTAACCAGTCGGACAATGATTTTGACACGTAACACTGATCAACTCAATAGAGGCATGTTAAAACTTTGTTAGGTATAGTTATCCTGGGTCTAAACATATAGGACGTTTGATATGGCCCCCCATCTTAATAGCGTCCCGGATTACTTCCCCTATTATACCTAATCCTGCACCAATTTCCCTAAAAATGAGCAGCTATAAAGCCCCACTGAAAAGATATTAGGATGCCGGGAGCTGCGTATTTATTAACGATCTTAATGTCCATGCCTCCAAGATATATGTTGAAACAGTCATCAGAATGTGTTTTTCATCCAAGCGCATACACAACACTTCAGCTTCCTTACATTTCCTGACATCATATGTTTTTTAATAAGTGGTCGTAAGTACAGATGTCGAGGTTGGATCGTAAAATGACATAGTAAAAGGAAGTGGGTTAGTTTTTTTTAACCACTGCGGGGGCAACAAACAGATCTCCCCGGAGGAACAGGCTTCCACTTATTAGTCACAGAAATCACTGGTAGCGTGGCCATGCAAAATTTAAAATAAAGGAATCTCTTTTCCTCCAGGTAAATACTATCAATAAAAGTAGCTGGTTTAAGTACCCTGATACCTCGATGGTGTGGGCCACTGTGTTTGCGACCACCTTGGGTCCCAAACCGCCCCTCACCCACCAACCAGCTTCAACTATCCTGCCCCTCCATGAACCAAAGATTGCATCAACCTTTCCCTGGTTACTGGGCCACTAGCGGCTAGTCACCAGTCTGAGTTCTGGGGTCAAGGTGGTGGAAAGGAAACACAACATCGGGTAAACAATTGAGGAGACAACCGGGCTCCGCACAGGAGGTTCACTCGAAGGTCTGCAAAACACAGATGGGGGAGTCACTGGGGCCACCGGTAGACACCGAGGCACCCAGCAAGACAGTTCAATATTACCAAATAGTTGCCAATTTCAGCACCTCCCGACGGCACCTCTCCATTCTGGGCTTGATGATGTGAGTCGCCCTCAACCCTTCCAGTTGCACACAAGTTGCTAGGCCCACACCTCCTGTACCAAGAGATGCCACATGTGGGGCACAGACTCCAGTGACCCCAGACAGTGTTAATTCCATGTGAAAAACTCTGTGCTGCACCTCTGCAAAAAGGTGGTACCAAGTCAGGAATCTTATGATCTGAGTCACCCTGACCGTATGTTTAATCACAAGCCAATTTCCAGTGTGGTACCTCCTCAAAGAGGTACAAGTCTGGTGAGTGATGACTTGTACCCCACCAGATAATCCCACACACTCCCACAAAGGATGTAAATCCCACACCCCTTTGGAAGGCACAGCATCTAGCATGCAATAACTTGAGTCACACTAGTACCTCCAGTCACACTCTGAACTTGTTTTCTTTACCTCTCTGGAAAGAGGCACACTGTCTATCGCGCAACTACTTTAGCCGCAACACCATCCCTGGTCACTCACTTTGATGCAAGTGCAGCCATGTCATATGAGGCCAAGTACAGCACAACTCGGGTTATACCCCCTACCTCCAAGGGTTGCAGCCAATGAACAGGGCACAGCACACAATGAGCATGCAGCTGAAGCTCACACAGGAGAAATGCAACATACTTGACAATAGTATGCCCCGCAGAGTCACATACCAGGTGATCATGTTTACACCAACAAGACGTTTTGGCGTGCAGTGGTCCCCACAATGAAGGGCCACTCACTTGAAGTGCCAATCCTTGGCAAACCAAGCAGTTCTGGGCTGCAGACGCGATACCTGGGCCACGCTAACGCAGCTTCTTCCAGGAGAAATTCAGCATGCAATGTAGACGAAGCAGAGGGCACCACACTCCAGATATTACCAGTCGTCGAGGTAAGTCCCTCTCAGGAGGTCTTTGATGTCCCTGAGACCTCCCCCGAGTACAGAGGGCAAGCCAAAATGCTCTTGGAGAGTTACCCTTCAGGATGCTACACTGCAGCAAGCAGTCAGCCCCAGGCCAGTCCCTAAGCAGGAAGGTGAGTTCAAATCTCCTCCACTGACAGTTATCCTCTTGGGCACAACAGATTCCTCTGGCAGTGTGCCGACTTGATCCAGCCCCTTTAGTTAGGAGACACCAAGATGGGGTGCTGGCCCGCCTGGATAGTCTACACCTCTGTATCCCCCCCCCTCCACCTACCATCAGCCCTACCGTTGGGGCCCTCTAGGGAAGGTGTAAGGCAGCTCACCATTGGCCCCTGCATTGGGACTGCCACCCTGAGTGCAGGTACACTTAGGCCCCTGCAGGCCTCTTCCATAGGCCTTGGACATAGTTAACAGGGTCTTCTAGGAGGTGGCACACCCAGTGCACGTCCCTAGTAGCCAGGGCCGTACCTGCCCCAGATATGATATACCTTTCACAGGGCCCTCCTGGGTACACCACCACAATCATGTCCCTACCTGCACCTTCCCACCATAGATAGGACAGACTCCTCTACTTTCCCACTGCCAGACAGTGGGGAGTGCCCAGTGTCCTAAGGTCACGCATGGAGAGTCAGCAAAGACTGGGAGAAAAAGTAAAAGGTTTCAAGAAAATTCTCTCCGCAGAGCCATGTCCAACAGCATATTTCCATGGCACCCCTAATCCAGAGCTGAAGTAACATGACCTCCCCAATGTTTCACTACTAACCTCTTAGGTAGGAAGAAGCCAACTCATACCAGTTTGTGTGAATGCCTGGGGATCCCAAGCGTCGGTCCCAGCAAGGCAACCTTGGAGTATAGGGCTTTGAGAATGCCAATAATGTCAGAAAGGGCATGCAGAATGTTGATCCAGTAACCTGCAACAGATCGAGCAGGTCCAAGCAAAATGAATAATGTCTGCCTGTCCGGCTTTACAACGCACAAATGAAGCATCGCAGTGTAGCCACAATCGGTGGAGCTGAAGGGATTTATGTGTTTTATGTATAAAATTAAAATGTCAGTCTTAATCAACTTTTCATTGTAACATCCCCAGTCTGTGTGTATGTATATGTCCATTCTTTAGGTGCAAAAGTGGTCCCCAACCCGGTCTCCCATCTGATGTGAGCTGTTAGGACAACCATAATGTTCTCAACCTGTATGCTTTCACATAATTCGGACATAAGCCGCCTGTGTCACTAGGCATACAGGAACAGCGAAAATGTAACAAATTCTGTTGGTGTAGCTGAGAATGTGGCATACTGGTCATTGCAGAGGGTGTGAAGTATATATTAAGTAAATATGTCCATTGTTGTGACTGTCAGGATGCCGTCATTGCCCGGCTGGTCCAAGAAGTGCCCTTTTGGGAAGAGATTGCCAAGAGTAGTGCCCCCCCCCCTTTTTTTTTCAAAGCAGACATGCGCTAGTTTCTCTTATGCAAGGGCTTCAGTGGGAGAAAATGAGGCATTGTACTAGGGGTATAGAATCGGGTAGCCTGTGCACCTACTTAGGATTAACCATGCCAACTGTGTAACCATTGGTGGGGGGGTATAGTTTTGTTCTGGAGAACTTAGGTGGTTGTCCTAGCAGTGATTTTGGGTGAAAAGTCAGTTTCCACTGCTGTGTGCCATATATTTGGGGGCCCCTCAACCAATAATATGCATACTGAGCTTGTGCACAGTGATAGTTTAGTTCAAAGTTCAGTGCTGCAAGCCAACCTTCTGCATATGGCAAAGTAAGAATCTCCCATTTCGCTCAGTGCTGTTTTTCTGTCCATGCCAGTTAGGTTAGATGTGTGTTAAGGGTTTGGAAAAAGGTGTGCAGGTAGCAGGATCGGGATATTACAAAAGTGGTAGAGTATATGGAGAAGTATACTTTATTTATTTTATTTTTTTACTAAAGCAATCTGACCTTCTATGGATAGAGGCATATTGTGCAATTGTTTAGCTTTATCCCCAATACCAGTGATAAATCTGCTGTAGTTTTCCCCGATGACAGCAACCCTGTTCCAACACACCTGTATACTCAAAGTGCACCGTGTCCGATGACCATGGCAGCAGAAAAACAAGGGGACATTGCTGTGTAGAACCAGTCAATGGGAATTTAGTGGATTTATTCCAGTTGATGGTTTTACCTGCCAGGGCCTTGAAATGGAGAATCCTTGAGTCACAGAGGTTAGGTTCTGGGCTGGATAAGTTAGATATAAGTATAATGTTGCCTGCATGGAGAGGAATAAAATTTCTACGACAGAAGGTTAAGGTCCTTGTTGCCGTGCAACTGATGGACATAGCAAACCAGTGGTTCTGTGGTGATCGCATAGAGTAGAGGTAATAGGGGGCAGCCCTGTCAAGTGCCTCTTCGTATAGTGATTGGGTCTGACACTAGACCATTTACGCAGAGTCGAGTGGTTGAATTTGTGAATAGCAGCCTGATTAGTTGGATAAAGTATTGAGGCAACCCCGTACATTGAAGGACCGCAAATCAATAGGGCCAAGCTAGGGAATTTAACACCTTAATGGCGTCCAGAAAGGCCGCAACTGCTTCGCAGCCTGGATGGAGTGCACACAGAATCCTGAGATGCAGGTCCATCCAGTAAAAATCTGGCCTGGATGGAGAGGCCTTATAGAATTCTGCAGTGTATCCAACAGGGCCAGGCGATTTACAGAAGGGAAGTCCATTAATATCAGCCAAAATCTCATCCAATTCTATAGGTCATAAAGAAAAAGGCATCTTGGTCCCTCTACCAAAACTAGTGCAATTCTGTCAAAATAGGCTCCATGGTCCTCTGTTAGGCCACCTGAGTGGAGTAGAGCTCTGAATAATCCACAATCTGAGGATGTCCTCCGTTTCATATAGCATTATTTGTTCATCATCGAGAAGTCTGCCCAGGTTACTCAGCCTACCCGTATCTACGTGCCTCTGCATATGTATGCATGTGTTATACCTCCCTCAGCTAGTTCTGTGTTTTCAGAGTAGCTTGTTGATTTCAGGCAAGAGCTTTGGGTCAAGGGCACTGTCCTATTGTGTTTCTAGTGTTCTGATGTGCACCTACAGTTTAGACAGACTAGAGTACAGCGCTGTGCGAATGGTGTTATGCAATGCATTTTAGGGTGTACTTTCTGATTGTACTGTACCCTCATTATTTTCATAGTATGTTCCAATTTCAGTATGTATTTCTTCCCTAAATACCTGATCTAATCGGGCCAAGGGAGACAGTCACCATGCATATGTGCGATGTTTCTCCAGTGGAAGAGAGTTAAAATGATTGGACAATGTTCCGAGAGTACTAGGGAGGGTGCCAATGTGCAGCATCAAGCTACTGATTTCATCGGTGCCCAGCCAATAGTCCAGCCATGCCCTGATCCATAGGCTGTCGATGTGAGTGCCTCCTATTTTCTGTGGGTGTAGCAATCGCCACAGGTCCACCATTGTGTGTTCAGCCATTATATTGGTGAGGGTTGTGGAAATGCTCTGTCAGTGTGGGTTAGGTTGGAAGAGTCCACCTGTTTATTTAGGACAAGGTTAAAGTCACCACCCAATAGTATGCTACCAGGTGTGATCGGAGGCATCTGTCCCAGTCTCCCCAGGAACTCTCGATCATCTGTGTTTGGGGCATAGCTGTTGATCAGCTTTGTGTTACCCCCGATAATGAGTTGGAAGATGTTATATGGTCCATCCAAGTCATTTACTTCAAGGATCCGATGAGGGATTCCCTTTATTATTAATATAGCTGTGCCCCATGAATATGCGGGGGTACAGTGACATGGTTCTGTGCCCCATGAGTGTTGCCCAACTTTGCCTGGTAAGGTGTGTTTCTTGTAGTATCACTCCAACTCCTTGCTGGTCAAGTTATGCAAACATATGCTATACTTTTGGGGGGGGAAATTAAGGCCATGCACATTCCTCGTAATGAATTGTGTGTCTCATAGCCCCATTGGTTCCTGGATTTGTGGTCGTGTCTGTCCCATGTATGGGTGTATAGTAAACCACAATTCCCTAATGTTGAAGAGTGAAGTTCTTAAATTGTATATCTTATTGCAATAAGATTGAATACATGCAAACCAATGCATTTTTCTCGAGTATGTCTTGTTTCCTCATAGTAAAATCAAGAACTTGTTCCGACTGACTTCCCAATCTGTCAGTGACATGGCCGCCCAACTTGTTTACTAATGTCTAACAGAAACAAATGCTCAAAAGGTAGGTGTGCTCAGAACTGGGGTGCAAGTGCCAGCACCAACTACTTTACCAGTATCGCACAATGGGTGTATCCCAAGGGCCCTCACCATCATGATCTGAAAGAGTAATAGCATCTAAGGGTAGAGATAACCCCTACCCCCTAAGTTATATATTGACATTGTATTTAGGAACTATATGTAACTGCACATCCTGATATATTGGGATCATTTATAACAGAACACATACATGTAAGAAATACTGGACATTATTTCAAATGGATCATTCGGATAACATCTTATGTTGAGTCCGATACCTCAAACATATCGTTGAAAGAAGCCATACTGTCCATGGATGATCTTTGGGGAGAAGTGTTACATCGCCATTCTCCTGTACTTTTCAGGTATGATTTGACCTGTTGCATGGCTTCCTTTAACTACTTTGACCTGACAATGCACATGAGGCAGGTCATAGTGTACACCAGAACAAAGGAGACCTGTGCCTGTTTCATACATTCTTCAGTAGACATGGCAGGAACATCTAGTGCTAGGTCACACACCTCGCTTACATGCATAATAATGAACATGCAAGGCTTGAATGGGCTCTTGCAAGCTCAGTCAAGTCCTTTCGTATCTAGTTTGAGACTGAGTTGGCATAGCACTCTCACAAGGAACTCCTCTTACTCTGGGCTCTCCCTCCTCTTTGGGCATTTTACATATTGGTCTCCAACTCTCCTTTGGAAGGGTAGTGGTGATATTGATTAAACGGGGAATCCCATTCTCACCTCAGGGACTCCTGGTAGAGGATCAGGGCTCTTACGCTATTGGATGGAGTAGGCTGAATGCATGCCAAATAACCATAGTGAACTGCTGTGGACTAAACACTGATGATCCTTGATTCTTTTATCAGATCTGGCGGGGAAATCATTTCAATAGATTTGCTTTCTTTAATCTGGGACGGGGATTTTAATTTCAACATACATGAAAATGTAGGCAGATCCATTGTCCCACCTAGTTACCCTTGTATTATCCCAAAACACTTGCAAGCCATTTTACGGAATCTTGATGTGATCGATATATGGAGAGCTTGTGCTGGTCTCCTCCTTGACAGGGAAGGCACACAGTACTCCAGGGTCCATGAGGACTGGTTGAGACTGGACTATTGGATAATGTCCAGACATGCAGGTGCCTGGGTACAGCAGGTCAATCATCTGGCAGGCATCCTCTCAGACCACTTTCCCATCTTGATAAGACTCTCACTCCCAGGTAGGGCTGCTGTGAGTTAAAGCTGGTGCGTTCCCTGTGTCCCTTGATGAACCAACTGTTCACGGATGAACTCAAGCTTGAAATTACGGACTTCTTCGAGTACAGTGAGAGGTTGGTGAGCTCCGTGGATACTATATGGGAGGCCTTGTAAGGTCACCATCTGGGGGACTGTCGATTGCCAGACAAGGGGCTGTTTTGCACACACTGGGACCATTTAATTCGTTTAGAGGTGGGAGATAATACATTTAGAACAGACCACAAAGCAAGAGCATGCTATCTCAGACCAGATTAGATCCCACCTAACGGATTGTAATGAGGTAGCGCTAGAGAGAGGCACTTTCATAGTAAATACTCATTTGTGAGAGCTTACGGAGAGGGGGAAACGGACCAGGAAAATGGTGGCAGCTATAAATAAATGACATTCAGCCACTAACAATGTACTCAAAATTGAGGATGTGCAAGGGGCAACCACTTTGACATCGAACATATTCTTAAAGTATTTACAACTTTTTTTTTTTTTTTTTTACATCATTATACACTAAACAACATGTCAGGCAAGTTGATGTGTGCTCCAATCTAAAAAATGTGGCATTTGGGTGGCTGAGCAATGCCCATAGAACATTCTGGGGATAGCCATTCAATAAAGAACTATTAAGGTACTGGAAAACATGGCCTCCGGCGTAATGAGTTTTATAAAATGTATGCTGAGATCATTGTCCCCCCAGGAGACCTTATGTCGATGCAAGTTCTACGGGTTTCTCTCTCTGATAAATTGTGAAGTCAAAATATTGGGTAAATTACTAGTGAACTGGCTAGTGCTCCTACTGACTCACGTCTGCACCAGTCAGACTTTATTCCATGGCGCTCTACTGCATGTAACTTGTGGACACTGTTTGCTGGTATGAAGGACACAGATCACAATCGGAATGCAGTGGTGGTCTTTTAGGCACCCCCAAGGCATTTGCCTGCTTACAAGAAAATTATTCAGACTGTATTGTGTACGATTGATCTCTCTAGGGCGTTTCTGTCTTGTGTACAACTGCTAAACTCCCACCTCCTGGCTAGTGTGTGACTCAATGGAAAAGTGCCCGAACCCTTTGCAATATCAAGAGGCACCAGACAAGGGTGCCTGCTATTTCCCACCCTATTCACTCTAGATGTGAAACCCCTGGTCGCTAAGCTGCAGCAACAATACCGGGACTATGCCTTTTGCTACTCGAGTCGGCATCTCTTAATACCTCATTATACAGACTACCTAACACTCTACTTCTGAAACCCAAACTTAAGCCTAAATGAGATTCTGAGGGAACATAAATTAGGAGAAATTGCAGCTTTACCCACTCACTCCCTACATTGTAAATTCAACCCAGATTTCCCTATATTCTGGTACACACATGAGCTTAAATACATAGAAATATGGCTACATTGTGACACACTGATCTGTGCTAGCTATGGTTTCACCCTGCGTAATATCAATGATCAAATTACCCATTGGTTGCCGCCCCCAATCTTTACAGCCCTGCATGGCCTCCTTCAAATCGCCAGCACCAAGCATTTAAGCATGAACCTCTACTGCTCAGCGCAGAAGGAAAACTCTACCTCCTCCATTACAGCAGAACAGCATTGGATGACCAAACTAGTTCTCATGATTGAGACAGGCCAGTGGCAATTTTGCTGTACTTTTGCTGTACTCATCTAGTAGCCAGTTTAGGTATATTCACTATAAATTCCTGCAGCTGGCCTATTATACGCCAGAGAGCCTGCACAGATTTGATCTTAGGAATGATGTTATATGGTCCATCCAAGTCATTTACTTCAACACAGTTCAGTCATATTGGATGGAAATAGTCAGGTGGTTTCGCCATGATAGAGGAGGAAGTACAACTGACACTTGTGATGGCACTGCTGGGCCATGTAAAAGGTACATCAACACCCTAAAGATGATTTGTTCCTCATACTCTTGCTGGCTAAAAAGAGGGTGGCATGTTGGTGGTGACGGAGACAAGCTCCTAAATTCAAGCACTGGCTTTTATTTCATGTACTGTAATGAACACCGGACACTGTTGAATAGCTGCTCCCAACATCAAGACCCTGTGATATTGGACAACCCCTACATTCCTATCTACTGACCCACTCACCGGCTGTAGCATTTGAGCATTAGAATAATTACTTTGCTCCTAGTGTTGACTGACAAGATGGTTGTGGACTCTCTGAAGGTGCTGTCTAACTAGATATCCTTACAGGCTTTGCATTGCATTTTTGCTTGCCATGTATGATTTGTTTTATCATTCCCTGTTTGTTTGTTTGGGTACTAAGGGTGTGGTTGACCCCAATGATCTACTAGAAATATTTGTGTTGTATTGCGATAAGCATTCAGTGCACAAATACGTTGTAATTGTTATACTACAAGAATATAAAATAAAGCTTATGAAAATGTAAAATCATGCAAAAAAAGCACAAAAGAAAGACAAATGTTGTGGAAAGTAACTGGAACCCCATTCCAACAAAGATTTTACCTCATCAGCGAAGGTGGTGTAAGGGACGGATGGAGTCTTGGAGACCAAACATAGCTACAAGGTGGTAACAGAGGTGGTGGTGCACATACAGTGGGGTTACTCAGTAAGGTTGACAGAGATCCGGGAGATTACAATCCCAGAGATCCACAAGCTGAAGTTAAGTGGTGTCCAGCGATGGTCCAGGAGTGCCAGATTTGTTTCTACATAACCACAAACTTTGTAGATTATTCCCATGTAGAGAACCTAAAAATCTGTTCTGAGCACAGCCTTGCATGGAGAGGATGGTAATTACTTACTTTTATTCTGGTACCATCCTTGACTAACACAGCATCATTCTGGAGTCATCACAAGATCATTCTGTAATAATACAGGCCCATCTTGAAATGCTCATAGGATTATCCAGGAGTAATACAGCTTAATCCTGAAATCATCATGAGATCATCCTGCAGTAGTAAATTATCATCACATGTTTTCCACCAAAATAATCTGGAACCCACCCTGGAGTAATCCAGCCTAATCCTGAAATCATCATGGGATCTTCCTGTAGTAGTAAATGATCCTCACATGTTTTCCACTTAAGTAATAAGGAACCCATTCTGGAGTCGTTTAATTGAGTTTAGAGTCCTCACTTTTAAAAATGTCATCCTATACACATACTTTAGGATGGCTTGGGATAACTTCCCCAGATAATTTCAGGAATAGCCAGGCTGAAGCCATCAGATGACTGCAGAATGACTCTAGGAGGATCTTCCTTCTTGACTTGGGGTAGACCTCCATTGAACTGGATGGTGATTTTTTTTTAATTTTTTTTTTTTAAGTTTGCAATGTATATAAAAACAGTACAACAGAAAAAGAACAATGCACATTTTTGTATTTTATAATAGTAATGCGCAGATTGATCCAGTTCACATTGAATACATTTTATAATAAACCAGGTGAGTCAACCAGTTGTCTGTGGCGCAGGTGCAATATCATCTGGATGCCCCAACAAGTGTGCAGTGAAAGAAGCCCAAATATCTCTGGGACGACAAGTGGCTGGCAGTTCCTCTGCATAAGTTTCCAGGGTATCACTACCCTGCCTACCCAGCCATGTCTTGCAAACATTGTGCATGCGTAGGTTATGAGCGTTGTCCCATTGCAGGGCCACCTGTCTTTTAGCCAGCAAAAGCACCAGTGCAACAAATCTGTACCCATGTGGCGGATGCGAGTTAACCAAACCCAACAGGCACATCTGGATCATGCATTCAGCAGTCTGTTGTTATAGTGCATAGATCTTTCACCATCCATCCCCAGAATCCTCGAATGTGAGCACAATCCCAAGCAAGGTCTCGGAAATCTGCATCCGCCTGCCCGCAACAGAAGTAGCATGCGTCTTCCCTGAGCCCACAGCGGTGCAGCTGGAATATGTGTAATACACCTGATGGAGATATTTAACATGTATAATCCGCAAGTTGCAGGTTGAAGTGAGGATCCCAGTCAGCGTACAACAATACTCCGTCATCCTGCGTCAAGAGTGAAGCCAAGCAAGCATTCCACCATGACAGAGCCATCGTTCTCCGATGGCGGTGTGTCTGCCTGTGTGGCCACATGCAACTTAGTGACTAGTAGGTAGCAGCTTGAGCTAGTTAGCGATGTTTGTAGGACCTAGGGCTGGGGTTTCAGACAGAAATGTACGATAAGACTCTCATGGCAATTGTGAAACTGTGGTAATGAAAGGTAAGAAGTGGTGTCACATTTTAAATTTATTGCAGGTCAGTAAGCACCAGAAATTTGCCCTCTGGGTAGAGATCACCCATTGTCGTAATTCCCACTTTAAGGAGGGTGAGAGAGAGCACCCACTTCCTGCGTGACTGAGCACTGGATGATTTTCTATTGGAAGCGCTGGGGCGTATATGGGTAGCCTGTGAGCTCTGGATCCTAATGCTGGCCACACTGCTTCTGTGCGGTTGATTGTATTTATTTTGTTACATGGCGTATCCTTGCGCATGTGCGCAAGATGTTAGAGTGGTATGGGGTGTGCATATGCAGCCTCACTGGCTAGGTAAGGGACATAGCTGTGGGGTTGGTACAAATAGATATATTGGGCTTGTGCACAAAGATAGTAAAGATAAATCAGGCAATGTGAGGCTTTCTGACGAATACAGCATTGTTAGAATATTCTTCCCTATCTGGGGTTGTTTGCCTGCTCAGATCAATCTGATTAGCTGGGTTCTGTGCATCTTTAAAAACCCGCTGGTGAGCACTACAGGGATATTACTGAATAGGTACTTCACTGCATATATACACCATTCAAGTGAGAACTCCAGGGGAAACTGTATTGTGCATGATGTTAGTGGCAGAATCAGGGATTTGTCAGGTAATGCTAAGGCCAGAATGGCTCTCAAACCAGATATATTCCCCAAGGATGGACTCCAGATGTGTAGTGGGTCGACTGATATATACCACCATATCTTCTGCATATAGTGATATGCCAACTGGTCGTTGCCAAAATTGGAGCACCGCTGCATCATGTCACTGCCTAATGGCGCAGGCTAGGGGCTCTAAGGCCAATGTAAATAGGAGCGGGTACAGCGGGCATCCCTGCCTCATGCCGTGATGTATAGCTACCAGTGCTGGTGTATATCCGTTTACCTGATCTCTTGCTGTTGGGTTTGTATATAACAGTTGTACCCATTTCAGGAAGGCACTCAGCATCCCCATTTGCCCCAGAATAGTAAACTTATAGCTCCATTAAATGGAATTGAAGACTTTGGCGGCATCTAACAATACCACCGCCTCCAACCCTGGGTTCAGTCGGTGTAAGAGACCAAAAATCGAGTGACGGTTGTGTGTCATAGAGAGACTCTGGACAAAGCCAGAGTGGTGTGGAAGAATGAGGTTTGGCATCAACTGTTGCAATCTACTTGCCAGAATATTAATCAGTATCTTAACATCCATGTTTGAGCAAAAGGGGACGGTACAACTCATATTGATCTGGTGGTTTGTCCTGCTTCAGGAGGACTATGATTAGGGCCTCACGTAGGGTTGCCGGGAGAGTCTATTTTGCGTATGCCTTTGCGTGTCAGATTGGTCTCTTGGAGAGCAATCTGTATGTTGTTTGTCTAGGTATGCTAGGAACTGTCGTGTCTTTTGGGGGTTCTGGAGACCCCTCACATTCCAAGTTAAGAGAGATAGACCCGAGTTGTTAGGGTTGATTCATCCGCATCACAGGGGTAAATGTGGGATTCACCCTGCATGCTTGTACCGTTGTCACATTATGTAGGTGTGGTATATGGCTGAGGCAAAAACATAAAGCAACATATTAAGCCCTACCACTTCAGCATCCCAACCATGCTAAAGATTATCTAATAAAACCATAGAACAATTAACCATAACAAAAACAATATCTTATAAGAATCCTTCCACATCTAGTGGTTAGCTTCGTCAGTTTGGGGTGTAGCTGTGTGGGGGCAACTTGAGTTCCAATTCCACCCGATGTACAGGGTCCAGGAGGTTAGGTTCGGTTAGTTCTGATGTGCTTAGTGTAACCAGCTTGTTGGGACAGGCACTAGTTGCAAGAGGAGGTAGGGCATCCACAGCAAAAATCAAATCTACCGATCAGTCTACCCCAGGTCCAGCAGTTTGCATCAAAATGCCTGGGGGACTCTTGAAACTATCTTACCACAATCACCTCCCAGCAACTAAGGGCCCAGTGCCGGTTCCAGCTATTGATTCACAGAAAGCTGTCATCAGCAGGGCCTGAACCATAGCAGTCCATGGCTTCACATTTGTAGCTCAGTTAGTCACTTGCAGTATAGTTTTCAGAGATACAGCGTTTCCTGTGTCGCTAAAGTAGTCGGACGCCTTCCATCGCAGCCTATGGTGAGTTAAAGAGCTTCGGCTTGCCTACTTGTTCTATCCTTAACCTCGCCGGGTAGAGTGGTGTAGCATAGGCAATCCCTGCCTTTTGAAGCTTCTTTTCACTGGTAGGTATTCATTGCACGCAGCTTGCACAGTGGCTGTGAAATCTGGAGAGAAGGACAGCACATTCCCATGATTAGTGATTTTTCTTTCTCTCAGGCCAGCCACAGCACCATATTGTGGTCCCTGTAGTTCAATAGCCTGGCCAATATTGGCTGCAGGGGGGCCCCCTCGGGATGGGTGTGGTACCAGGGTCCTGTGGGCGTGCTGCACCATCAGCACCAAGAACAGGGCATAAGTCTCAAACATCTGTCAGACGCTCGACATATAGCTCCATGCTCTGTTTTTATTGATTCCAGGACACCAATGATCCTCATTCTGTTGCGCCTTGACCATGCCTCCAAATCCTCATTTTTGGCCTTGATGACCGCCAAAACCTTCTCTCTATTGAGCAGCTTGCCAACCATTGGTTGTACGCTATCTTCCGTATTGGAGAGCCACTGTTCTGCTTCTGTCAACCACGTGGAGTGTTGGTCTAGCTTGGAAGAAATATGGTCTATACAGAGATTAAGTTTATCAATTTGGCAGTCTATAGTGTGCAGACTTTGCTGTATCACCAGAAGGGTGCTCTCCAGGGGCCCAGTGTCATGACTCGGGTCACCTTTGTCCACCTCAGGTGTACCTCTGGAGCATTTTTTTGGGACTCTGAGTCTGGCCTGTGACTTCTCAGCTTTACCCATGGGGTCATCGCTTAAGTTTGCCTGCTGTGATGTGCCAGGTACCTATGTGCTGTGATAGATCCCCCACGACAACCCACACAGAGGGGGAACAAACTCCACAAGCCCGGGTCGCACTAGACAGTGTGACTAAGACAGTGCACCACCACGACCAACATCAAAGCTCCATTGAGTTCCATCCGGTGACATGAGTGGGAGCAGCACAGTGTCCTCACCACAAAGAAATTGTGGATAGGGTCCCAAGCACTATCCAGCTTCTTCCTAATCGGCACTCGAGAGCAGCCTTAGGGACCAGCACTATGACTGTCCAAGTCAGGCCTCCCAGCCAGGTCATCCAAAGCACAAAGCTCTTGTTCATGCAGCTTGTTGGTAGCACTAGGGTATCTGTGGCTTCAGGCAAGGCGGAAGCCTCTTGCTGCTGCCAGACCAATGCGAAAAGGGCCCTCTCTCTCCGGGCAGACGCACAGGCTGTAGAGACTTAAGGGAGTGCGCCTGTTACCTCTCACACAGGGCTACTCTGCGACCACAAGGGGAATGCGCTAGCTGTTCCATGGCGCCACTTCTCCTCTTCGCAATCGCCGGTATCCTCCCCCTCTAGGACCGCACAAGTTCATCGGCAAAGCCTCTCCACCAGCGCGGGGTTCCCCACTATGGCCTACCCGCAGGCTACTCGTTTCACAGCGGCCCTGAGGTCTTTTCAAGCATGCTGCTGCAGTCACTGAGGTGCCAGGTTTCCCCCTGCCATTTTGAATCTGAGAGCGCAGACCATCTGTTCCCCTCTCTCGAGCCTGTACGGGAGCTGCAGCACCAGTAGCTGCCAATCATGCACTTAGAGCACACAGTTTGGTTTTTCCAGTGCTGAACACTCAAATTATCGAGTGAGAGCTGCCAGATTGTAGGATGATGTCAAATTAATTGCTCACGGCCGGTGGAGCTGAACTACAGTGCGGTCATCTTGCCGTGGACTCTCTAGCGCTCCCTTGGATGGCGATTTTTACACATGCTGGAGTGGGCAGGGTACGTGCAAGTCTTCGGGTCGTGAATATTGGGGGTGATACATGGAGAGAGAAAAGCTATTGAGGATGTTCATTAGTGGCACAAACGGAGAACATTAAGTCCACACTCACAATGGATGAACTTCTGTGACAGGCAGGGGGTGGTGATTGATTCCCTGAGTAAAAGATGGGCCTATTCTTTCTCTTCACTGGAGAAGACGATCATTTTTTCTTTTTTTTGGTAATAAAAACAATGGAAGTACAACTAGTTATTGGAGAAGGCCTGGTTTCTTAAAATTCCTGCATTCGTAGCCTGACAAAGGCGGGAGAGGGTATGAGAGTTTGCTCTAGACCGAGGCACGGTGGGTTAGATGGGTTGTGGTGGGTGGTGATTCTGCTGGCATGGTTCATGGGTCGCTGTACAGCGTGGTGAGTGTGGTAGAGAAGGATGTGGGTGTAGAAAAGAAAGCAAAATCATCAGTCAAGTCCACAATTCACAAAGGGGAGGAGCAGGAAGAGCGTGATGTATTTATTTAGCATGGTGGCGTCCCTTCTTGGTTGGTGAAGTCAAGCCAGGGTTTCAAGGGGGGAGATGTAGGGTTCCAAATAAGGAGCAATGTTAAATAACCGCAGGAGAGAGCTGTGGTGACTACAAAGGAGTTACATCACTATCAGTGTTGGGATGGGGGGGTTGAGTAGTATGTAAGTGAAGTTAGTCGTAGGCAAGTTAGCTAGTCTCTCTATCCTGTAATGCAGGCAGTAGATACCACTTCCTGAAAGTGAGATTGTCAGAGATTCAATCTTGCGAAGCTTGACTTATTTGTAACTTATTTTTGTGACTCAAAACGCACTACATATTGCTAGTGATGACTTAAAATGTAGTGTGGCCTGTAACCCTGCAAGGAAGTAACTCATTATAAATCGTGGCCTGGTCACGCCTCGGAGGTTAGGTCCACTATTACCTGGCCTATGACCCTTGTAGTTTGAGACCGAGGTTGATACTCAGTCAAGCTTCTGTGACTACACGTCCTGCGCTTTGGCCTGTCCTGGTTCCGGTTAGAGACCGTTTAGCGCTTGGCCAATTGTCTGTCTGCTCTGTGCCCGCTTCTCCATGCCTCTACTGGCAACGGCTTGTGCAACTGCCCATAAAGTGTAGAAAGTCTGTCATGGACAGGGAGGGGGGAGGGGGGGAGACAGCTTTCCAAACTCCGTGACTAAGCCCTGACACAACCTCCGTGGTGACCACAGACTGCATCATCTCTGCCGTGACGAATAAAGGGGAAAGGTGTTACGGTAATCTCAAACCAGTAAGTATATAGACAGTTAGCACCTTGAGTAACCGCACTCTAATTGGGCAACAGATTTCATGCTTTTCTTGCACACTAACGGAGGAGCACATGTATAGTGATGCCTCCCCGCCGAGTCGGCCACACTGCATATTTCTATCTTATCACATTATCAGACCCTCTGTCGCCGCGGGTCTTTCAGCTGATCTGAGCCCTTGCACATTTGTCTCAAATGCCAAGTCCGCGCTTCTGTTTGTCAGCGTGCTACGTGGCTGGGTTGATCTATCAGTTCGTTTCTTTTGTGAGTCTGCCTGTCTTGTTCACCGTTAAGGCAAGCAGGATTTTTTGATTTATTTTTCTTCTCTTTCGTATTATTGCTTTCATTTCTTGCTTTATCCACGTATTCCTTTTTTCTTTTTAAATTGTTTACTTTTTTTGATTTATCGTGTCTTTTCTTATTGGTCTATTATATTTGATTATTTTTTTTTACTACGTAAATTTTTCAGTGCCGATCTAGGGGGTTCTTGGGGCATGCATGGACTTCTGGGCCTCAATTGTGGGTTTTGAGTTTGCGTCCTACTGAAATCCTGGGGCCGTCGTATTATGGCTTTAACTGGGCCAAGTATTTCTCTTTCTGCATTTTGCTTTCAGGGTTGCATGACTGAGGACACTCGCAGACTTAGGGAGCTGGCATGGAGTGCTTGAACTCGGCTCTTATCAATCAAGTAATGGGCATAATCCTACAGTCCAGCCAAGTGCTTGTCATTACAGGAAAAGTACTTTATTCATATAGTTTTACTAGGGGGCGACTCCTCCGCAATGACGAAAAGCAGCTGAAAAATAAAATATTTTATTCTAGCTTTATTTTTCAGCTGCTTAGCCAGCACATTGCGGGAGGGGTGGGGCTGGGCCATGCAAGGGGGAGGAGGAATGTATTAAACTTAAGTGCGCATGTCAGTTTGGCCGGTCGTTTTAGGCTGGTCTAACGGACATGCGCCCTTGGGTTTCTCTAACACAGCTGTATTGCCCAGTCAGGTGGAGAAACAGCACGGACTTTAATGCCCTATCTGACCAAGCCACTCAGACCAATCCAGGAGCTGCTCTCACGCTACATATAGCATGAGAGCAGCACCAGGATTGCGTGGGGGGGGGCTGTGCTGGTGTCCCAGGAACTGCTGGGACACTATCAGGAGAGGTAGGGCAGGTAAGGAGGTGCTTCTTAATTTTTATTTCCGCCTGTACCCCCCCCCCCCCCCCCCACTCCCCCATCCACCACACAGACATTGTGAGATGTGCGGCCGCCACTGTTAGACACTACCTATTTCAATAATTATACAAGTTAGTATCTTTGAGTGCAATTACCCTAAACCTGCCCTGCTCCCTCTACACCTAATTATTCCCCCCCCCCCCCCAGCTCTAGGTTCCCCTCCTGGTGGATTCGGGAGAAGCTTGAATCAAGCTCTGGTGCAGTCTGAGCCTAGTCAAATGCGTTCAGTGTATTGTGATCTTAAATCCCTATGGTGTGGGTGACACTTTTACAAATTTCTTTTGGGGGACAGCCCTATCGGGCACCTAGCTGTGGTCATGGTGAGGCAGTAAGTATTGTCTGAGAATCTGGACGTAGGTCACGTCAATCAGATCAGTGTGCCCACCCACCCAGCCTCCATCGGAGAAGGTGCATCACCATGGTTGATGCATTTGCAGGTGTGTGCTCGGCTGCATCAGTCTTCTGCTGATGCAGTTTTGTTGATGCCAAATGGTTTCTGCCTGTGCATCAGGCAGCGGTAGTCTTGGAGGTCACGGTTCCGACTATACTTACTGTAGGTCTCGCCCCAGGCAGGGTAATGGTAAGCACGCAATTGCAGCCCTTGGGTCTGCCGATTGCCTGTAATGTAGTTGCAGCTCACATCTAGGCAGTTTTACTTGTCACCTGGGCCTTCAGCAAAAATGAGTTGTGGCACTGACTGAGCATATTATGAGCATGGTGCAACTATTCCCACATGGAACTGAGATGAAACAGAGGCCCACAGATCCCCAGAGACCTCCCTGTTTCGCTCTTGGATAGTCTGCTCTTCCGGAATATCCCACTGACACCTGGGGCATCCGGGGCCTCACTTTCTGGACAGTCTGTTCTTGGAGGGTGTTAACGGGTCCTGCCCTAGGTCATTTATTTAGTCTGGGACTCGTTTTAGGCCAATGAACCTTTTGACCCTGATGGGAGACACCTTAAGATGAGATCTCTGTCCAGCATGTCAATCAATAGATCAATATCCTCATCAATAGGCACAGTAACAAATCAATCAAATTAGTTAATCACATCAATATGAATTTGAAACGCAACATGACCTTTCAGCCATGAATAACCACACGAATTTAGGAAGATTTGATATTTATTCCCTATTGGTTACACTCTACTAGCAAGTTTATTAGCCTCAACACCAGAAAACACATCAATAGTGTTATAATGTGGCAACTCGAATAAGATTTGAGCAAAGCAAAGATTATAAACATCAGGACAAAACCCGGCGTCAACATGCATCTATCTAGTAGAGTATCATTAGTGCATCTATTCAACACAGCAAAGATTCAGTCATTTTGTCTGTTTGCATCCAATATTTGTGAACTCCTTGACTAACCTCGAATTAGCATCAGCATGTTGGGCTTCATGCAAAACAATTTAGTAACACAGATTTGGAAAACATTTAACTATGGTCGCTGTCAAAAGCAGTTGGTACCTAGAAAGGCAAGCAGATAATTAAAATTTCATCATCATATAGTTACCCTCCGTAATGGGTCGGCATACGGAGTCAGTCTTCGTCCTCAGGACAGTAGTCAATTCACGATCCGCCAGGATAGAACAGCAAAGTTTCAGAAACTAGGACAGAAAGTTCTTCCCTCTTAAGGAGAAGAAGAAAGAAAAATATCTGGCAAGACAAGGTGAGGATGGTTTGAAGAACCAAAACAGCAAAGGTAAAGACGAAATGCCAGAGTAACAGCATGGGTGTCCCTCTAATGGCTGATGTCTCCTTGTGACACGACGTTAAATTGAATTTGCCAGACAAGTCTCTAATTTCCCATTGGTTAGTATTTGGTGCACCACTATCTCTATCCAATGGTTGAGTGGTCACCTTACTAGAATTTTTCACCTAAGACAGTTCTCATACAGTTCATTGGCTCCTGTGATTTGCATCTTCATTGGGTGAAATGGCAGGTAGGAAAGGTTACACGCACAGTTTCAATCAGTAGCTCCATTGTCTTTACCAGTTCAGGCGACCTTGTACCTGTTGCGCATTACACTGTTGCATTGAACAAGAATGTCTACTTGAGCAAGTCTGGTCTCATGAGAAAGAATTTACTACGGTTACACACATCTCTAACTTCTGGAAAGGTACAGCTTTATGTCCTTCAGGAAGACCGCACATTGCACGTTGGAAAAAACACCTTTAATATGAGACCAGGCAGCTAGGCCCAGACTCTTGCTAACTAAGGCCTAATGATTTATTCAGCAAAAACCTTAACATATAACTCTTAATGCTAAAATAGAATCATACAGTAGTACATTAATAGTTCATTAGTCAATTTCATTAATCATCATATACATTGGTGGCCACTCCCCGTGGGTAAATTTCAAATGCGTACATTAGAAACATATTAATGCGTTTTCTATGCAGCCTCATTACACATTTGCAAACAGTTCATGGTAATTTTCAATTATAAAAGCCACACTCCAACAAGGGTAAGGCAGACTCCCTCCCTCTCTCCGCAGGCACACATGCTTTTCATTGTTTCAGGACAGGTCAAAAGCTTCCCCAATAGTAACTCGAGGCTTCAAGTTCACCTCACCTCTAGGAGACGGACTATCAGGCAGACACCAGCCCTGGTTGCACAGAGGTCATTTGAGTACTCTGCAGGCACTCCCTTCCTTGGTTATAAAAGACTTGGAAGCAGGGTGGTTGGGATTATGCTCTTCTATACAACTTCTAGACGGTGGATGTGGATCCAATGTTCCAACTACAGAACTGGTCTGGAGTGGTTCTCCTTTCAGGGGTCCTCTCCAAGCTGATCTCTAAACACTGTTTGTGTAGAGTGATGCTTCTGATGCAGGTAGCACTGAGGCAGTCTCAATCCTGGAGCACCCACAACAGTGGCACAAATAGGTGTGAAGTGCCCACACCTGACTTTCATCAGTCCCAATCAAAGAGTAATAAGGGAGACAAAAGGGCTGGCCTCACCTAAAGGCTTCACAGCAGTCTGCAGTCCCACTGCTGTCATCCAACAGACAGTGTTCTGGAAGATGAATCAGCAGCTCCTTGCTAACCAAAAGGCCTCGTAGAATATATGAAGGAACCTTGTCTCTACTGAGCTCTTGTCAGTGTCTAGGTCTGATCCCTCCCGCTTCAGGAATGTGAGCAAAATCTTCCACTGTCTGGAAGTAGAATCCTCACTCTCCACCTTGTGCCAGGACAGGTCATGGACATCCAAAATGGATGCCACTGGCCTTTATAACTCTGGCTCACTCACACACTACAGTATATTTTTGCAACACTGGCCACATGCTTAACATGCACTCAGGATGTTAGCACAAATAACTTTACATGGGTGAGCTGGTAGCCCTCCATTTCAGTAGCCCATATAGAAAGGTCTGATTGCGGTATTGATCCCTAACATCAAATATGCTTCCACCACAGCTCAAACTATTAGGCAAACAGGGACAGTAGTCCTCTGCAACAAATGGGTGCATACTTGGTGTGCCGATTCAGGTCATAGGACAAGAGCTTAACCTCTCATAGTTGGCTACAGGTCTCAGCCTCCGTGCACACACACTGGTTCATATGAACACCAGGACCACAATAAAAAGTGAGCACTCGGAGAAAAGAAACATGGCTTTTACCAGGCAGAGAAAATTCCCACTCCAGCCTGTGGGCTGCTTCTAGGAAATGTATTTCAGGGGTGATGTGGCTTCTGTGTATTGGGCAGACATCCACCTTCTAAAACTCTCCACGTCTGCTTTTGAACCCCTGCACAAGGGAGGTACTTTGATACATCAGTGAACTATTGAAGAGGAAAGATGGACCCTGTGCGCATAAACCCCTGCTTTGAAAGGAGTTCTGGAGATTATCTTGACTCTATCTCTGGGGTTAGTGCCATTAGTCTCCCCAGTCCATCTGAGGGACCATAAACAATGGACTTCTTGGTAAACCCAAAAGATAAGATTCTACCTGACTTCTGTGGATCGGTTCTTACTGGTGATACCACGGAAAGGGATACCTCAGATTTATGCAAGAGACAAGAATGCCACACAAGGAGGCTGTGAGACCTGGGGGCTGGGTGTAGGCAGTGTTGGCCTGCCTTAAAGCTGCAGGGTGCTGCTGCTGGAAAACACTGGGTCAAAGAGTTACTAGAAGATGGTGGCAAGAAAAGCATGGCCCTACAGCACAGGGGAAGCATCACTAAAACCATTAAGGAAAGAATCATCAAGAATACAAACCCTAATTTGATCCTAGTAGTGGTTGGAGTCAGCCATGTGGAGCGCAATGCAGCAAACAATGTGAAAAGACTCAACAGGCAGCATTTGTGTGAGCCACTCATTTGTGAGTTTCTTGGTGGGTCCCAAGGGATGAGACTGGGAAGAAACATACCATATTCATCAGTTTATTTGTTATCCCATGGGAGGGTAAGTCCTTGAGGAACAAAACCCCTTAAGAGCATATCATGAGCCACATGTATCTGCCCCCTCTCCCTGGCAGAGATGACCACACTTCTACAATAAGACTGGCAAACTTCAGGGCCCTATCTGGACTATCCCATAAAGCTCCCCGGGGCCATAGCAGCAACACAGTGCCCACCTGCATGAGTATGTAACGAACAGGATCCACTGTTGGCATGTGAAGTCTTGTGGGTGGGGAGCTGACCAGAGAGCACATGCTTGGGCTCCCGTGTGGCCCACACTGAGCAAGTGCACGGGTGCCCCATGAGGGGCAGTGGAATGTACCAGCTAAGAGGACTGCAATGAAGCAGGCATTTGTTTTGTCATAAAAAAGCAATTATTTGCTAGTGCTGCTGGTTTGGTGTTCTATGAGAAAGACCAGAGGCAGAAAGAGTGCACTAAAACCTATGAGGAGCATAGTAATTTGCCATACTGTATAGATTTGTTAATTTGTCTCCAGTATTTAATTTTTATGTAATAAAAGTATGTTTCTTTTTATATGACCGAACACTGCCTTTACAGCGATGTTTTTTTTTTTTTTTTTCTTTTTTTCAATGTTTAATTTGGTGAGTTGAGTCTGTAGCTCATAGATCCTCTCTTCGGTAAGTTCTGTAATGCTCTGCCTCACAACCCAGTGAGTCACATGAGAAAATGGGTTCTTGGTTCCTAGTTTGAGGGCATGCAGTATGCCCTCCTCCTCCCCCCCCTCCCTGGACAATTGAGGCAAAAGACCTCCGTTGTCATTGTTTGAGCTCAGGATCTTCCAACTGCCATGGTACTCTCTGACCTAGATTTCTTACGCTATTACTTACTTTAACTTCTGTCTCATAAGTTGTTTTCTTTTATTCTTTTGATAATCTGGAGGGAGAGATTGAAGTGTCAAAGAAAATGTTCTGAGCGAAGTTAGAGTAAGTGTCCAGAAGAAAGATGTTCCTTACCTTGATGGAGCGCTGTAACTAATTTCACGGGGACAAACATCAGTGGTAGGACAGTGGCAGGTCCATCATGTATGTTTCCAGCGTGGAAGGGATAGGAGGAGGTAGGTGGGGAGTGGTTGCTGTCTCACGTAAATTATAGACTTGGATATGCATAGGGCAGTAGCCCACTGTAGACTGCTGGAAGGATCCAAAGCTGGAAAAAATGCAAGGTCGTATGAGGACTGATGACTAAACAAAGGTGGCTGCTTGCTTTGAAACCTGGACTAAAGTTTTGCTATCGTCTTGATTAACGTTATGTTAACCAAGTCTAGTGCTTATGATCCATAGGCTTCCAATGGACGTTTCAAAACCCACATCCAGTATTAAATCTCTGAACAATGGAAAGTGAATCTGACACTGGAATCAGCAGACAACAAATGTTGTGCATAGTCCTTACAAAATAACTGCTTTTATTGTGCTTCCTGAATCTGGAATGTTCTTTTCAACTAAGTTGCAACGGACTGGGCCACCCCCATTAAGCTTAAAGGGACGTGCGTGATTCCTTAAACTTAATCCACTTGCACAAAGGCAGCAGGGGAAGTATGGCTAGTCTAGGTGTAGATTTGTTGTCTTTCCTGTAACCTTTTATCCCGTCTGAAGAGGGCTTCCATTGCTCGACTAGGTACATGATGGATTCTCTTGATGGCGTAATCCTGCAGTAGTCCTCCTGCCTGGACATTTCCTGCAGCAGTTCGCATTTTCCTGTCTCTGCTGAGTACTGGTGTTTATTTCTTGGTGATAAGCAGGTGCCAATTTCCTAAGATGATAACCTCTGTGATTTTCTTTCTGAATGACAGGTTTTGAAGAAACCAAGCTTACAAGTCGTTTTTAAATTCTGCAAAAGTCTGAGGCCTTAGCCCAAGACTAGTGGCCATCTGAGGGACATTGATAGTACCTATTTGAAGCAACTTAGTCTTCACACCGTAAAATGCCAGCTTGCACCGGCTCATCTATGCAAAAGTATGAATGAGGCTAGTCTGTATAAGTTCCTACATTCCATAAGGGCACTCAACTCTGAACAGCCAGCTTAGCTTTAATGCATACATCGAGAAATTAAAGTGATAGTCATTGATGACACTAGCAAGCTGATCAATGTAAACATAAACTAAGAAGGTGACAGGGAATGCAGCACCCTGCACCATCGAGAAGTGAAATTGATTCCACCAAGAAAGGACTTCATTTTGTGTATCGGGAATGGGTTTCTAAAAAGTATGCCAAGGTTATATTACCTGCCTTGCCTCGTGTCCCCTACGAATGCATTTTGTGACGTCCATCCATCTACCTTTGTTGAATGCCACACACTGTGTAGAGTTCCTTCACTCTACATTTTACCTCGTGGTCAGTCTGCAGAAAGGGAGGGTTAATCTTGCATCTTTTCCTCTTTGTTCACTAAATTCGCTCCCCATCTATTGTCGTGCTTTCCTCAGTAGGATGAACAGTGCAGGCTCGAGATACTATCCTGCAAGACAAACATTAGATTATAGTTAGGAACCTAGAAGTGATGTATGACCTTGAAAGAAATCCACTAATCATAAAATGTTGGAAGCTCCGTTCCATGCCCCCAAATTCTCTCGAGTCTGCCAGGTTTCTCCCTAAGTACTTTTCATATCTGGCTTTCTTGTGCTTTGTGATTCTGTACTCAGGTGCTCCCCTACTGCAGGTCCCTTGGACATACCGCCGCTTTCAGAGCATTGTTACATCCTCACCTGCCCTCGTCTGCCTTATTTAATACCCGAGGACTGAATAATGATAAGCTCCTTTCCATACGCTTCCTGTGTGATCACTGGTGTTCTTCACCCGAGCCTCATAACGCTTTGACCTTTTGTGGTTTCTGCTATTGCCTTCTTACTATACCTGTGTATTGTTTCATTTCATTATCTTTTTCCACCATCTTCACCGGTAGCTCTTATAGTTTTCGGTGCTCGACTCGGACTATCCTCACTATTTCCTCCTCTCACAAAGTTCTAGTTTAACTAGCACAAGCGCATCACGATTGAGCATGATCTAGGCTGTCCCGATACTTCTCGGTCATCTTCATTAGTCCAAGTCCTCCCCGATACAGTCCTTACATGCGAGATTGTATTGTTGCCGTGCAGAACCTGTTTCCTAACTGCCGTTGAAAACCCTCCCAATACGACTGCCACTTCCCAGCAGTGAGTAGAAAACGAGCGATCTGCTACATCTCATCCTGGACATGTACAAGCTTCTTAAAGCGGAACCAACACATCTATGTAGTCGAGGGTGGGAAAACGGGACTTTATTGGGTACAATTTGGGCTCTGAGTAATCGAGATTACTGGTAGAAACTGGGACATTACCTCTTCATCCATCGTCCCTGCTGCAATCCTTATCTGCAAGAGAGTACGCAAGCAGAATTGGATTGATTGCAGAAACACCACAATTGCACGAAATTAAACTCTTCAATAAAAGTGAATATTTCTGTCCGTGGTGCAAGTTGTAAGCCTGGTATAGCTGATCAGACAAAATCCTCAAAAGAAGTAGAAAAAAAATTCCCCCAACTGAACCTTGTAATGGGAAAGGAAAGTGTGAGGAGATTGCCATGCAGCAGCACAGCAAATGTCCCTCAAGGAGGCTCCTCAAAAAGAAGCCCAGGCAGTTGGCAACCCTCTAGTGTATCTACCTTCAATGACAGCTGGAAGAGGAACCTGTGACAGCTCATAACACATAGTGATGGTAGACTTGATCCATCTAGACCATGGGTACTCACAAACTTGAAGTGACAGCCGGGGGGGGGGGGAAGCGGAGCTTAGAGGGGGAACAACCACCCCGCCCCCTTTTTCAAAACAATGCTGTATTTTGAATCCAGGTATAACTACAAACCTACAAAGGGGACATTTTGAAAAACATTTTTATTATCAGACAATAGTAAACTTAAGAGGCATGGCATGGTAATTCTTGTGAACAGGATATTCAGCACAGGCCCAATGCAGCACAGTTTTCTCTGAGTCTGGAAAATAGGTATGTCAAAGGAAGATATACTAAGAACTTATTTTGCACTTCATGTCTCTTATTAGTGTTCTGTAATCTGGTATTATGTCTGAAACGGCAAGCCTTAAGAGCTGATCCAGATGTAAGTCTGTTAGCTTATTTCTGAATTTACTCTTCAAAAGTCCCATTGTGGAAAACGAACTTTCGCAAACATATGTTGACCCGAACATACAAATTATTTTCTGGGCCACTGTAAAAAGAACTGGAAATTTGTCAGAAGGCACAGTGTTCCAGAATTCTTCTGGTGCCTGCCCCAAAAAAAGATGCTTCAAGAGCGGAGTTGTGCTGCATGTCTATCAGCTCCATTTGTGCTTGCGGTCTTTTTATGCCAATAAGTTCAACAGCATCAAGATTTCGTGCACTCACCATCCAGGGGTTTTCAACCAGCCTGAACAGGGGGGTGAGGGTTCTGAATTGAGAAAATCGCCTTTTGATCTCCCCAGAAATTTCCTAAAGACATGCACCAAGATTTCTCGTTGGCAGCATTTCTTGTGCATTTGGAAACCTCTGAGTCACAGCCAACAGTTTTGGAAAGTAGGTGAAGTCAGCAACATCCAGTTCTTTGAATAGCACAAGCTTACTTTCAAATGAGTAAATACCATTCATCATGGACCACACAAGCTGTTGTTTGCCTTGCAGCATCAAATTAAGAGCATTGAAGTGTGCAAATAGATCTGAAAGAAAATGGAGCATTAAAAGCCATTTCACATCCTTTAGTTCTGGGAATGTTTGACCTCTGCTGTTTGTAAAGTGTTCAATGTCAGGAAGCAAAGCAATGAACCGCTCCAGAACTTTCCCTTTGCTTAGCCATCGCACTTCAGTGTGCATCAAGAGGTCTGTATATTCAGCTTCAGAATCCTGCAGCATAGCCTTAAAAAGTCTATGGTTAAGGGCTTTGGCACGAATAAAATTAACAATTTTCACTGCAAGTTTTAGGAAGTTATTCAGTTCTCCATGCTTTAATTTTGCACACAGAACTTCCTGATGAATAATGCAGTGGTAGTCTATTACAGGCTGTCCAGTGAGCTTCTTTTTAAGCAAAGACACAAAGCCTCTGTCATGGCCTACCATAGCAGGCGCGCCATCTGTTGTGATGCTAACAAGACTGTCCAGTGGTATATGATGTGTTTCGAAGTAGTTGCAGATACTGTCCAGAATATCTTCTCCTCTTGTGTGCCCGTGCAGTGGTAGAAGGCACAGGAGCTCTTCTTTGGGATGAAGCGATTGGTCCAAATACCTCACCCAAACTAATAACTGGGCCACATCGCCTATATCTGTGGACTCATCCACGGCAATGCTGAAGAACGGTGACTCTCTGACAGCTTTGATCACCTGCTCCTGGATATTTTCACCCATTGCCTCTATTTTGCGTGCACAAGTGGAATCCGATAGATGTAATGCACCAATTTCTTTTAAAATGCTGGATTTGTTGCTATAGTTTTCAAACAAAATTTCAGCTGCTGAAAGGAAACATTTCTTCACCAGCTCTGCCTCCGTGAATGGCTTCTTATGTTTGGCAAGCAGGTAGCATATTTTGAATGATGCTTCTGTAACAGCCTCAGATTCCTTCATTTGGCAAAGGAAGAGCTTCTGCTGGGAAAGAAGTGTTTGCTTTAACAATGCCACTTTTGCTGAACGCAGTTGTGAGTGCAATGGGAAGTTCTCACTATAACTTGCGTGTCGAGTTTTGTAGTGCCGTTCCAGGTTATATCTCTTAAGAACATTTACTTTCTCTTTGCAAAGCAAACAGGTAGCTTTCTCCTTTGGCCATTCAACAAACACGTACTCTTCTTCCCATGCTGCCTGGAATGATCTGTGTTCACTCTGTATGGATCTGGGTCGTTTGCAAGGCTTGGTAACTGGACTGTAGGCCATTGGCCTCAGCAAGTTTGTGCAATGATTTTCAAGGGTCAGGAATCCGATTTTCCCCTCACAGCCAAAGGACCGACACCACTTCACGACCGACAACACTTCACGAGCAACCGATGGACAGACACCGCCTCACGACCAATGGACCAACACTGCGTCTCGCTACAGACCTCTGTGCACAACACCAAAGTAATATAAAGTGATGTGTAAAAGGAAACAAAGCATACCGTGATCTAACAATTGGCAACACACATGCTGGCCTTTGCCGATTCCCAGAGGACCATGTTATAAAAAGTATTTTTTGCAATTATGCTTGCAACCTGCTAGGCATACTAGAGTGATAATGAGGCCAATGAATGGTATACGGGCCTCTTTTTAGAAACTGTTTTTTTTTCAGCATGCTGGGTCACACAGCAATAGAAATCAACTGTGAACGAAATGCTAGGGGCCAGATAAAAAAAAAGTGTATTATTGTAAGACATTTTCAACAGCCCTGGCTCTAGTAGTATGTTCCTACACTAATCACAAGAGCCAAATGGGAATGTTCCAGACTATATCCCTATCCTAATCACAAGAGACATTTAATTAGATGCAGCAGCCATTTATCATCCGCACCCCTGGGAGGAGGAGTAAGCTGAAGGTGTTTGCCCATCACACAAAGTGTACCCCACTGGACACTTCACAAATGGTTTGATTTATATTGGGATTGTCATCTGATTTTTGGTAGTTTTCATGGGTGGGTGGTTTCTCTCTGGCTGTACTGGGTTGGTGGGTATGGGTTATAAAAGTAAGCAGCATTGTTTGGAGGTTGCACAAACAAAGGTCTAACTTGGTGCCTAAGCATTACAAGACAAAGATACAGCAGCACAGTTCTTACCCTTGCAGGGTCCGGTCTATCACACACAGCGCCATCTGCTCTCACCCCTATCGCCATCTTCACACAGCGCCATCTGCACACAGAGCCATCTGCTCTCACCCCTACCCCAGTAACACACACAGCGCCATCTGCTCTCACCCCCTACCCCAGTAACACACACTGCGCCACCTGCTCTCACCCCTACCCCAGTAACACACACAGCGTCATCTGCTCTCACCCCTACCCCAGTAACACACACAGCGGCATCTGCACACAGCGCCATCTGCTCTCACCCCTACCCCAGTAACACACACTGCGCCATCTTCTGCACACAGCGCCATCTTCTCCCACCCCTACCCCAGTAACACAGTGCCATCTGCTCTCACCCCTACCCCAGTAACACACACAGCGGCATCTGCACACAGCGCCATCTGCTCTCACCCCTACCCCAGTAACACACACTGCGCCATCTGCACACAGCGCCATCTGCTCCCACCCCTACCCCAGTAACACACACAGCGCCATCTGCTCCCACCCCTACCCCAGTAACACACACAGCGCCATCTGCTCTCACCCCTACCCCAGTAACACACACAGCGCCATCTGCACACAGCGCCATCTGCTCTCACCCCTACTCCAGTAACACACACACAGCGCCATCTGCTCTCACCCCTACCCCAGTAACACACACAGCGCCATCTGCTCTCACTCCTACCCCAGTAACACACACAGCGCACACACACAGCGCAATCTGCTCTCACACCTACCCCAGTAACAAACACTACATTAAAAACAAATAACCAAAGAGCCTTACCTGACTCCAAGCACTGTAAAGATGCCACAAATGTAGAACAGCAGGCAGGCAGGCGGGCAGCAGACGTGGAGCCGGTGACAGGAAGCAGACGACAAAGCCCCGTAAAAGTTAGCTGCAAGCGCTGACTTTTATGGGGCTTTGGTTTCCAGGATCGTCAGGGTAATGCCATAAACAATGGCCGCCGTACGTAAACATAGGAGGGCCGTGGGAGCATGCGCAAGGAAGCCACTGTTGCGCATGCTCCCGCTGCCCTCTTCTATGTTTACATACTGTGGCCATTATCATATGGCGTTTGTTGTGCGTCACGGGGCCCGCCAAACTAGGTCCGTGAGGCCGCTGGCGGCCCGCGGGCCGTACTTTGAGTACCGTTGATCTAGACCGTCGATGTGGAAGGACGAGAACCTTTATTTGTCAAACTAAATGTGACAAAACATCCACTTTGTCTTCGCTAAATAAATAGAAAGGACCCTATGCAAATCTAAAGTATGAAGAGCCTCTTTCTCAGCCGAGGAAGACTACAGAAAAAGTTAGGTGAACAATGAATGGAGGATGGGGCCTTAGGTAAAAAACAAAAAAAGACAGCTAAGCAGGACCACCTTGTTGGGGTATAAATGATGAAAGGTGAAACCGAAAGCAGTGCACCTAGCTCCCCAACCCGACATCCTGAACAAACCGCAACTAAAAAAAAACACCTCCTTTTGTGTTAATAGTTTGAGGACTACTGATTCCAGCAGATCAAACTGGGGAAGAGAGAGAACCCATAGAACCATAGGCAGATCCCAAGGGGGATCTGGGGAATGCACAGGATGTTGAAGGAAAAAAAAAAAAACTCTTCAATAGGCAAGGAGCTACTGCTACCATACCTTCACCCCTAAAGGCCCAAATTGCTTCCCACTGAGCTCTAATAGTGGGGACTGCCAAACCATTCTGTGGGAAATTTAAACTACGAAACGTATTAAACAAAATAAGAACAGCACTCCCTCTTCACAACTGGCAGAATGCTAAAGCAGATCTTGGTCGGGCAGAACAATGTAGTACGGTCCCACCTGCTGGAGCAATGTGATCTGTATCAATTTACATATTGAGTGCTGCTAAAGCAGGCCCTCAGAAAGGTAGTACATTTAAAAAAAAAAAATAATACAAATATTTTATGCTTACCTGACATCAGTTAGTGTCTTCAGCACGCAGAAAAAGAATAGAATGTAATGCAGGGGATATCCTTTTTTCTACCACCTGCTGGGTAGTGGCAGACCTATTGGGAGTATTTTCAACATCAGCTAGGGAGCATGTTTTGCAGAACTGAAATAAAATCTTGCAGGTAAGGACTTTGTGAGAAAGATGGACGAGGAAATAATGGAGGCAGAAAGTGTTTCAGCGCTATGGTAATTACATTCATAATTCAATTTACTGGATTCTATGTGTTAGAAGTGGGGTCTTTTGGTTTATCAGTCAGTTTACCCCCTGTCCAAACAAGGACCCTCACTCTAGTCAAGGCAAAGGAGAAACACACCTGGTTAACCCCTACTCACCCCCCTTGGTAGCTTGGCACGAGCAGGCAGGCTTAACTCAGAAGCAATGTGTGTATTTGAACCAACACGCACAGTAATACAGTGAAAACACTACAAAATGGATGCCACACCAGTTTTACAAAAATAGGCAATAATAATATAAAATCCAACATACACAAGTTATAATAAGAATTTTCAAAAGAATAAGCGTCTTACTCCATAGAAAACAATGGAAACAATGTTGCACATCTTACCTGGTTAGCGTAAAAAATATAGCCGCAAGGGCGAGCGTGCATCGGAAAAAGCAGTGATGTGTCGATCCCTTCCTCTCAAAGAAGACTGTGCAGCAGTTCTTCTCCAGTCGCGTCAGTGGTGCGTCATTTTTCTTCCTTGCAAGAGAGCGATGCATCAATTTCTGGACGGGGTACCTCGGATCAGTGAAGGTTCACGATGACTTTGATGCACAGGGACAATGCGTGGAAAATCCGGTTGCACGGTGTTAGAAAACCACTGGGGGGGGGGGGGGGGGGGGGTTTGCATCATTACCAATCGCAAGCGGGTGTTGCGTGTTTTCTCCAGCTGCGATGCGTCATTCTCCCAGCTGCGATGCAGGCAGACAGTCTATTTTAGCCTCGAAGCTGGCGGCGCGTCATTTATGAGCCACTTTGCAGATGCTTTGTTGAAAATGTCCCGCACAGCATTCTGTGCATGGATTTTCAGCTCTTGTTCTGCCAACTTCACCTTTCAAGGGCCCAGGGACTGGATAGGGAAGGAGTCTCAGCAGAGAGTCCAGGTGCTGACAGAGGAAGTCTTTGATGGCCCTGAGACTTCAGAACAGGAGGCAAGCTCAGTTCAAGCCCTTGGAGATTCTTCACAAGTAAGAATATACCAAAAAGTCCAGTCTTTGTCCCCTTTCACAGGCAGTAGCAGCAACTACAGGATAGCCCAACAAAGCATGGTCACAGGCAGGGGTAGCACTTCACTTCAACTCTTTTCCTTGGCTAGGTTCCTCTTGAATCCAGGAGTGATCTTGAAGAAATCTAAAGTCTGTGGTTTTGAGTCCACTACTTATACCTCTTTCCGCCTTTTGAAGTTGGCAAACTTCAAAGGGAAGTCTCTGTTGTTTACAGGATCCTGCCTTGGCCCGGCCTCAGACCCAATGGGGTGTTGGAGACTGCACACCACATTATAACTACTGGTGCCATACTTCAGTAGGGCAGAGATACACTTGTAGGGATGTGGAACCAGAGAACCTGCTCAATGTGATGCGCACTGCCAGAGGAATCTGTTGTGCACAAGGAAGATTACTTCAGTTGAAAGGGACAGCGCACCCTTCTAAATAGTGGCTGGCCTGGGCTGACTATCTGCTGCTGTATGGCACCCTGAAGTGTGCTCTTCAAGGGCTTGTTGACTTGCCCACTGTTCTCCTGTGGAGGTCTCAGGGACATCAAAGACCTCCCAGGAAGGACCCACACCTACTACTTGTGACATCTGGAGAACGGTGCCCTAATAAGTGCCCACATCGTCTGCTGAATCCCAACTGGTAGTGCAGCATGAGTGTCAAACTAAGAACTGTGCCTAGAGACCGGATTACCTAGAGCATTGCATGCATCTAAGGGGTGTGGCACCTGCATTGTGGGGCCTCAACACAAGTGTCTTGTTGGTGGTGAGCAGAATCACCGATTGCGGGACCCCACATCGCCTGCTTCGTTGCACGTGCTGCATCTCTCTCGTGCAATATGCCGACTGCACATTCATTGCATGCGGTGTCTGTTTCACAGGGGGTGACCCTCTGAGGTGAGGGCACACCTGTTACTGCCTTATTCTTCCTCATGTAGCACTGCTGGACTTACCCCTGTGCGTGCGACAGGAACTGTCTGGTGTGACCCGTATCAACATGCACCAGTGTATAACTCTTTGTTGTGTGTGACCAGAACTGTCTGGTGTGACCTGGATCAACACTAACCAGGCGCTGTGCCTGGATTTCCTGGATTGCCTGTGTACGACTCTGATAGACATGTACCGGACGCGGTGCGCTCTTCCATGAGCCTCCCCTGCTACATTCCCCTTCATTTGTAGTTCCTTCTGAGCACTACTTGCAACAGACCACCTTCCCTATCTTCATCTGGCCCGATGCTTTTGTGTTGCTAGGTAGTACTGCCCATACTGGGCCTGGGTGTTGAGAGGAACCCCATGTCCTCCGGTGCTTTGCAAAATGGGTCTGGTGTGGGAAGGCACATTACAGAATTTGCAGGTTGAACGAACTATTTCCCTAAGCCACTTCTGCTCTGAATTCTGGGGGTGAACCTCCCAAGTGGTGGCCAAACACCCCATTAGCCAACAGTCTCCTCATCAGTCCTGCTACTTACCCCCCACCCTCTCCCCTGGGATTCTACGTGTGACTTCGATCTTGATCGGCCTATTCTAAAGGGGCGGGGGTGATTTCTCTCCAACTGATGGGTGAGGTATTCGGAGTGAGGTGGAGGAGAGCTTGGGCCACGGGGTCTGCATTGTGCTTTCAGTTGACCTGCCAGCTAGCACGTGTGTGTGCACGCAAGTGTTCCATACGAACCTGCCCGATATCTGGGGCACTGCATATCTGTGCTGAAAGTGTGGTAGTGACTGCCTGAGTACCGCCTTGTTGTATAGCCATTTTAGTTATAGCGTCATACATGTTACTTTAGCAGCTTTGTTTTTACTATTTTAACAAAAGCCACATTTGCGATCTTGTTTTATTTTCTCTATCTAGCCGTTCTTTGCCTAGGCCAGCACTGCATTCTTAAACAAAACATCTCTTTCACTCTGTGCTTTTCTCCTCAAGGCTGCAGTAAGATAGGTTGCTGGCAAAAGTGGTAAGCTTTGTCTCTAATGTTGACAGAAACATACACACTCTTACGTGGGGATCCTTTCTTAGAACATCAACTGTTTTATTATAAAAACACCACTTTGACCCATGTACGTTAGAGGGAGATTTCAGCCCGATGACCACGACTGTATGCTGATTGCAGAGTGCTTCGCTGCAGCTGCTTTTGTAGACTACAGGCCTCTTGCTCAGGTATGAGGGATGATGTCTTCTCAGGGGAACCTGAATGGCAGAATTAGAGCTTAACATGCTGTGCTCTAACATAGCCTAGGTAGGAACTATGTTTAACGATCTTAGTGACAATATGATAGCGTTATTTTTATGTTTCACTCTCCTTGTCACAATTTTAATCCTGTCATGCTTCATCGTCCTAGTTATTTAAATCCATGCTTTATTATCTAAGATGCAGTTACTTCAATAAAACCTTATTGAACTATACTCTGCCTCTGATTGTCCTTGCATATGAGAGACTAATGTAACTGAGAGAAACGGATGAGATCTGAGTGACCGCGATTTCCCAGAGGAGTCAATTGTGTCATGCGCTTGGTTGCCCAATCATCCCTGCTCTAGGGTGGAGATGAGGCACTGCTAGTTAGGCGGAACAAAACCCTGATTAGGCTGACAGGTGTCGCCTGTAGTGGGTTCAGATTCAGTCCCCCACAGTACAAGTGTTTCTCTCGCCCGAATCCAGTAGTCTCATTAGGATAATGAGAGCCTACGCAACAGCCTATTAGCTATTAAATTGGCCAGCAGTGTTGCTTTACATGTTGATTTCTTGCCAACAGAATACTATGTTGGACATTGGTTTTACCCTTGTGGTGTTTTTCCACAATGCTGCCTAAGGATCATTCTGTGTACAGATTTCTGATATTGTTGTGATCTGGCTGCACCCTAAACTGTGTGGTATTGCATTATAATAATTGCCAGGGTGGGCCTAGGGTTGACAACATTACACTCCCCATAAGGGTGCTGGGGTAGGGGTGGGAGGCCAGGGAATGTAAGATCTGTCCCTACTGTGTATACTGCTGTCATCATTTGAACCTGGGTTTGGGCCTAGTACTACTAGTAATATTTCTGAGTGTGATATACGCCAAGAAGTTCACAATATTCTTATTGTGTTAATGTGTGTGTTGAATACAATCTTTATTTACATACCACACATGCAAAGTCTTTTGTGACGCTCATTGTATTTATTGTGGGAGTGCTTTGCCAATGCTTTACACAGTGCCTCTGTGATAAACCTAACTGCTCAGTACCAAGCTACCCAAGGGTGGGCGCAGGTTATACAGTGGTTGTAATCACCCAACCCTGACGGAAGTTGTGGGTTCTGCCTGGCTGGGGCACTGCCACAGTTCTCCAGGGCAGGCTGCTTCCAGCCCAACCAAGCAACCATCTACACTTGCCAATCAATTAAGAACTTACATTTGAGATGACGGACCTCTTGGCTTTATCGATGTTCAAGTACTATGCCTAGAAATGTATACAAGGATAAAAACGTAAGTGATCAAACAGTTTATGTAGTGGTTAGAATAACTCTATTTCCTGTGACCATGCAAATTCTCAACAAAATACGTGGCTTTGGAAGCTGCAGCATGTTACTGTGGTAGCTGGTGCCAGCTTGGTGATGTGATCACAGTTCAAATAAGAGTGATCATCTACAGAGAGATGTGGGTAGGATGGTAAAGTGAAGGAATCGGGTGGCCTTGAACCATTGTGAGGAAAAACGAATTTTGCTCTGCAAAAGAAACTGAACTGTAGTTGTAATCGGCTCATTCTTAGAAATGCTCTTATCGCTTACACGAAGATGGTAGGCAGATAGGACAGAAAGGAAACGGTATGCTTGTTAATGAAGAGGCACGTCTTTCCAATTTTTGGGTACAGTAAGGAGTGTGCACATATATGGCTGAAGCCTGGGATAGCAGAGGCATTAGAAAACCCTTGCACAGAATATGAATATTACATAAATGAACCTCGCCGCACCATTGGAGTCAAATGCATTTCTTCATTAAACCTGAAACAAAGTGGTGTATAATAATAGATCATTGTCGCAAAGGTGTTAGTATAACTCTATTTTTCCAATTTCATCTGTCACTGATTGCATTTTGTTTGGTGTTGCCTCGTTAAGGTATGGAGTTAGTTGGTGTTTATCTTAAAAAACTGTATTTTGATTCAACTTTAGCGAGTAACCCTTGTGCTGTCACTGTAATAGAGAGCCTGCCCTTCTGGTACCAAAAAAAAAAAAAACCACTGATTCTAGTGCAGGGTATGGGATCTGGGTGCAGATTCCACTGGGAAATACTGATGTAAGGGTTGTGCCCAATGTGAGTTTAATGGTCATTTCCAGTGTAGGTGTGTTGTACAAACGGCTTCTTCCAATGTCCTTTCACTGCAATAAGGTTGATTCTGTTGTGGTTGGTGCTTAATTTGAGGTGGTGGTTTCAGGTGCTTGACAACGCCACTTGATTGTCAACACCGCACTTATGACAGTCTGCCACGTGGTGGCGATGTCTATCTAATTTAAAGATTAGGACAACAGCAGTTGTTTAACATACATTAAAAATGGCTAATGCCTGCTACCCAAGCCATTTGTTTACAGCCTTGGGGACCTGGAATAGTCATAGACATTGGCCCTGGCACTAATTTATTTATTTTACAAATAAAAAAAATAAAAAAAAAAAGGTGCCAGGCTCCTTAAGAGTAGGCCACTCCAGTTTGCACTACCCATTGCCTATACCAGTACCAACACAACTATCAACCATGACACATTGTGACTATTTGGACTAATCCAGGTCACCCAAAGCTATAAGAAGGGATCGGGAGACAGGAAGCTGTGTTTTTTGTTAATGTATATTGCGTTATTAAACAGTGTTGGGCTCGTCTTAAAAGTAGACAAGCAGCGCCACCATGTTGTGGACTGTCAGAAGTGCCGGAGTTGAGAATTGCATGCCGGCACTGAACTGGCTTGGAGTATAAATACTGCGTAAGCACACCTTGAAGTATGCATTTGAGCCTACGTGGTAAATTCTCTCAGGATTATTGTTAAAGTCCGTAGAAGAGGCAGGAAGTTTGCACTGTAATCCAAGTTGCAGTTTTCAGTAATTGTTAAAATTGTTAAAGGATTTCAGCAGGTTCGCAAGTAACAGTGGGCGTATTCTACAACAAAAAAGTAAAACCAAGGGTGACAATTTACATCTTTGCGTAAAATGTCTCAAAGTACTCTATGCCCGAGGCACAGGTTTCCAAAACTAATCCTAAAATTTCATTTTCCCTTGTGGAGCAGCTTCAGGTTTCCCGACAAACGCGCTGACACATGATGTTAAAATACGTAATAGGACAAGCAAGACGCACGAGGGGGGCTTAACAGGCAGTGGAAAGAGAAAGGAATGTGGATTGTCGGGTGTACAAAGTGAGAGAAAGTGCAATATTTTGTGAAATAACCAACATTTTGAAGGCTTTCCAGAGAAGAGGGGACTGTGTGTGCGCGTTTTTGTCTGTGTACACATTCCTGGTGAAATCCGACAGACACCGCACTATACCCGACTGGAAGCACCTGCACACTATTATTTATCACAAAATACATTCATTAGGGGGTGTAACACCCCAAACACACCCCTGAAGCTACGCCCCTATTTACCACTCCTATCAAATCTAGGGGTGAACTGTTACTGGGGGAGGGGTGGATGTTTAAGCCATTGTCTACAGTTTTTTTTTTCCCCTGACTATTTTCAAAAAGTCAGAGGATTTTCGAAATACCCACTAATGTATGTTTGTGGTCGTTTCCAACTTACTAAAGGAAACTACCTTGGAAAACCCAAGCCCTCACCCATCACCCCCGCCTCCGTTATGTTTCGAGCTGCTCAATTTCTGCAATTAGAAATTACAGGATCCTAGACTAAGGGTATATTAGAACGCTAGTGTTTATGGGGTCACGAATTATCCCAGTACGTATGTTTTATCACGATATCAATGCTTGGCATTGATTTAAGAAGAGAAGGTGTTTATTGTGTATTATTTAAATATGTATATATACACACACACGTTTGACTTCATCCAACAACTGATCTAGAGGTTGATATTGCTTTATTTTTTAGAACAAACTTACGAATTTGCATTTTAAATCATTTATAGTTTTTAAAGCAGAATTTACAAATTAAGTACTTGTATATACTTCTAAAAAGTAGCGTTAAATGTGGTCCTAAATAATTTCATGCCTGTAGGCAGCGTGACTACCTTGATCCCTAGGGCTGAGGCCTCGCATCCTGAGTCCTGGGAGGTGAGCGGTCCCAGCAGGGAGTAAATAAGTGGCCACTTACACGAACGAGTGGAAATTAAAGATGGCGAGACCAGCCAAGAATAAAGAAACCTTTCCACTAAGATAGGCGCACAGCAGGTCTGGAGTTGAGCGCTCCCCAGTAGAGGACTGTGCCTGAGAGCATAATTAAACCTAGGAAGTGAAGTGGCTGAGTGTCCGCAGCAAGACCTGTGTATAAACAAGCAAAAAAAACACAAAATGAATAGCTAAGCCCCAGGACACTGCTTAAACTACTAGAACTCGTATTTACTCGAAGTCAACGGCGTCGGCTAAAATTCCTCTGCTGCTGTCAAGGGACAAAGAGGAAGATAGTGAGCCCATCTAAGTAGCCCCAGGGCCGGACGTGACGTCACCTGCCAGGTTTAGGGGCTGAGATCTCGTGGGGCCATGGATAGCTTGTTTCGCCCCATGGCCACTGAAATAATACTATCCTAGTGGCAGTGAGGGAACACGGAGAGGCTGTCCCCTTTAATGTCTTACCCCCCCCCCCCCCCCCCCCCCCCCCTTGCAGGTGACATGGCCATCCACCGGAACATAGCCTACTAATCCAAAAATGAAGGCCCAGTCTACTAAAGCAGGTATCCAGGTTGTAATACAGAAACTTAGGCAGGCTCTGCCACAGGAATTCAAGGGCTTTGAGAGACCTGCGTCACTGTAGTAGTCCTTCAAGGAAGAGCGCAGGCAGGAGAATGTATAATTATGTATATTTAATAAGTAAAGGAGTACAAAAGAACAGGTCCGTCGAGGAGAGAAACTCCGAATCAACTGACACAAGGAGACTACACGTAAGAGAACGTGGAATCTCCTTAGGTCATCAGCTAAGAGCATTCTAATAAGGAACAGAACACAAAGACAAGAACACACTACATATCCTCCCTCTTTACCCCTTTAACCATATATATAAAAAAAATACAATTGAAGTTCAATAGAAATAAATAATTATGAACCATGTACACTTGAAGATATAGCTATGTGTCCTAACACAAAATCTTTTAACCAACCAGGATTTGTCACTTTCCTTTTCCTTTCCTGAAACCCAATCTCCGAATATTCTGCCCCTGATTCGATTCACACGAACCACCGCTTCCTGAGCCACTCACCTCCTTCACTCAAAATATGATCATCCAGCATCTCCAAAGGTACATCCTTACCTGAAGAATTGTAAATCTTAACTTCATCCTCCAATCATTCAGTCCTTCCCTTCACAAACATCTTGTTGTTCATGCGATCTTCACTACAACTAGACTCTTGTCCATCCTTAAGCAATACAATACGCTTAAGATTCCAAACTCTACCATCACTTAGTTTGACAGCATTAGGCAAAACCTCTATAACCCGTTCAGGTTCAAAGTACTGACTCTCACCTTTCCTCACCTTATAAGGTTTCTTAACCCTTACCCAGTCTCCAATGTTAATCTCCACAGACTTGACATGATGAAGTTTGTCATAATAAGACTTTGACTTCTCTAGAGACTTTTCCAAATTGTCCCTTACCATTTCCATAGACCAGTGCTGGGTACCAGTCTTTACCAACCAAGCAGGGTTGTATTTGCTTCTCAGACTTCTTCCCCTCATAATAACAAAAGGGCTAAGCACTGTTGCGTTCTCAGTAATTCTATATGCCCACAATACCTTAAAAATAGCAATATGCCACTCCTCACCACCATCCGTAGCAAATTGAATGATACCCTTGACAACTCTGAACCTTTCTAGTGCTCAATTGCCACTAGGATTGTACAAGGAAGTAGTCTTGTGCTCAACCCCACTCTCTCAAAATACTTCTTAGCTGCTTCCGACATAAATTGTACACCATTATCACTCAGTAGCTTAGAAGGGATGCCCTCAGATAGAAATACCCTATCCAAAAACTCTAACACACTGGTGGTATCGGCTCTCTCCAATATACCAATTTCTGGCCACTTAGAAAATAAATCAATAAGAACTACCACAAATTCTTGAGTGTTACCCACAGGACCTAAAAGATCCACTGCAACGTATTCCCATGGTTGCTTGGGTATGAATGTTTGTTGCATAGGTGGTCTTAGGGGATATAAACTCTTGTCAGCGGAAGAGCACACACAAGTTCTAACACATTTTTCCACTGATTTGTCTACTCCTGGCCACCAATACAACTCCTTCACCACCGATTTAATTCTAATAATGCCAAAATGGCCCTCGTGACACAATTCTAAAATTGCCTCTCTTATCCCGGATGGGGGAACAATTCTATCACCCCTCCAAATAACATCTCTCACAACAAAGCTCGTTCCTAACCTCCCAAAAGCTTTTGCATTGTTCAGACAATTGATCCCTCTTAGGCCACCCTTCCAAAACATATTTCAAAATGGACTGTAAAATGGTATCCTCCTCCATTTCCTTACTCCAACAATCCTTACTAAGTGCAGGGCTACCCGAATCTTGTACGAGAGCAACACTCTACTTATACCATGGATCATCAACACGCCTTTCTAGCAGATTAGGTAACCTGGATAGACAATCCGCCATTACATTGTTCTTACCAGGTACATACATAATACGATATGCATAATCCTTTAAGCACATAGATAACCTTGATATTTTTGCAGAAGCTAGTACACTGCCTTCACTTGTAAGTAATTTAATTAAGGGTTTGTGGTTGCACCGAATAGTAATGTCCTTACCCCACACAATCGCTTGGAAGTGCTCTAGAGCCCAAGCACAGGCTAAGGCTTCCTTCTCGATAACTGAATATTTCTCCTCAGATGGGGACAGTGACCTGGAAGCGAACAGTATAATTTTTTCCTTTCCTGTCCTTCTGAGACAAAATAGCTCCTAGCCCTTTGTTACTTGCATCCGTGGTAACAAAAGTATCTAACCTGGGGTCAAAACTTTCTAAGTTTGCTACCTTGCTCAAATCTCTTTTGACGTTCTCAAACTCCTGATCACATGCTTCACTCCAAGTAAATTGAGAATTTTTTTTAAGTAATAACCTTAAGTTATAAACCTTGCTGGCAAAGTTTGGAATAAATTTGGCACAAAACTCAGCCATGCCCAAAAATGATCTTAACTCATCCTTAGTCATAGGAGGTGACGCACCCACAATAGCATTCACCAATGATGCCTTTGCTTTTACACCCTCACCACTTATCTCATGTCCCAAATACTCCACACTTCCTTCCGCAAATTTACACTCACTTAACTCCACAGTTAACCCTTTGTTCCCCAACATTTCCAACACATGTTTCAACCGCTCATCATGCACACTCTGGTCTTTTCCAAAAATTAATATATCGTCCTGGAAGCACATAACACCCTTGGATTTTCCAAATAGTTTGTGCATAAGCCGCTGAAAAGCTGCTGCAGCAGACGCAAGTCCAAAGGGCATCCTCTTGTATTGAAAACACCCGAAAGGTGTGATGAAGGCAGTTAGTTTTTTTGAATCCTCTGATAAAGGAACCTGATGATAAGCAGACGAAAGGTCAATGGTGGAGAACCAGCATGCTCCCTCAAGGCTAGAAACCATTTCCGTAATCTTCGGTAGGGGAAAACGATCAATTAGTGTATTGTAATTGAAGTATCTTAAGTCCACACACACATTTTTCCGTTGCTGCGCCGAGCAATTACTACAGGTGAAATCCTCTCCAAACTTTCAATTGGTTCTATTACATCCATTACCACCAATTTATCTAGTTCCTTTGAAACTTCTTCCCTTATCATGATCGGCACCGCCCTGACTTTATGAATTATAGGTACAGCCTCCTTCTTTAGTATAATTTTGTGTTCGAATCTATACAGTTTTCCCAAACGTTTATCAAAAACTTTAGGAAAATTTGTTTCTAATTTGGAAGCCAAAGATTGTTTATCATTTATGACTAATACTTTTTCTTTGAAATTTGGGTCCAGGATCATTTGTAAATGTCCCTGATCCTTCCAACCCAGATCAGATGGTCCTTTTTTAGCCACATATAGTTTTCGTCTAGCACTCCTATTTTTGAACGTAAATTCGAGCCATCTAAATCCTAAAAGATCAATGTTTTCCCCGGTGTAACTTTCCGGCTGAATGTCCGGTAGGGCTAGTTGTTTGCCTGTTCCCCACAAAAGATTTGTTCCAAACATCCTCATTAACAATTGTGAAAGGTGAGCCTGAGTCTGCATACATCTTAATGGGTATCCCTCCAACTTCCATGTCACATATGGGTTTTCCTTTGGTATTCACCTCCGTTATGTTAAGAATGAAATTCTTATCCTCCGCAGTTCCACTGGGCTCGATTGTTTTTTCCTCAATATCACCTTTAACGACATTTCACCATCTCCCTCATAGATGCATTTGACCACTTTCTTTTTGTTTTTGCAAACTTTTGCAAAATGTCCCACAATTCCACATTTGTTGCATCTCACTTTTAAAGCTGGGCATGATTTGGAATATGCAAGGTGATCTTTATCACACCTGTAGCATATTTTTTTCGTTTTCTCCACTCTGCAAACTCTTTCCCACTTTGCGATTTGTTACTTTATAAACGCCATCCTCATTTTTCTCAGTAGATTTAAATTCTGAAAAACACCTTTCAGAAATCTCTACTTTCCTTACTATAGCCAAAATTTCATCCAGTGGAGAATCGCCATTTATCCATAGCCTTTCCTGAATAGATTGATTATTGCAATGCATGACAACTTGATCTCTAATAAGTTCATCATGAATTGCCCCAAATTTGCAGTCAAGAGCAAATTTCTTTAAATCTGCAATGTAGTCATCCACCAGTTCACCTTTCTCCTGTATCCTTTGGAAAAATTTATATCGAACAAACCCAACACAGACTTTTGGTGCAAAATACTTGTCAAGGTCTAGCATTGCAGCATTAAAGGCACATATATCACCGCTTACAGGGTTTTTAGACATCTTATTATAAGTTTTTAAACCCATAGGGCCCAACGAGTGCAGTAAAATCCTTTTTTTCTGTTCAGCCGACATTTTATTATCCACGTCAATGGCGCCTAGATAATTTAAGAAATAATCCTTCCATTCCAACCACTTGATGGGTGGTGTGCTACCCATGGCCCAAAATACTTGTGGAGGGACAATGGTGAAATTTGCTTGCGCCATATCTGAAGTGAAACACAATATATATAGGTTACCTTGAAGTACTCCTTTAAACTTGAAGGCTTGTACTAATACTCCCCCTTCCCGGACCTGTTCTCAATAAAATGCCTTTATATACATCAAAGTCACGTGTTGGTTTGTGGTACACATGTTACTACCACTGAATTTTGTCTTTGTTGCCAAGGTGACGCGTGTTTACACTGTCCACATCCAGTGCAGAACCGCTTCCTGTCGCAGGTGCAGCAACCGCATCTCCATTTCCAAGGAGACGCTTGAGTGTGAGCCGGCGTCTGATTCCCAGGCGACGCCCAGTTTCCAGGGAACCACCTTGACGTGAGTAAGCATCAAGTTCCCTAGGAGACGCTTGTGGCACTGCCAACAACTCCTTGAAAGATGCGCAAGCGCACTCAGTTCCCTAGGAGACGCTTACGGCAGTTCCAGAGATCGCGTGCACAGCAACGGTCTGAGGCTGCGCTCGTGTTCGAGTCCCATAAAAAAAAATTAAATCTTCACTGACCACGAAGATGGGAATATCCCTCGACGGTCGGTTCAAGATCAGCACTTCAAGGCAGGACGGGTTCAGATCAGCAAACCGAAATGAGCAATCCAATGAATGTTCACCAATTAGCAGGTAAACCACCCTCGTCGCCAGATTGTAGTAGTCCTTCAAGGAAGCGCGCAGGCAGGAGAATGTATAATTATGTATATTTAATAAGTAAAGGAGTACAAAGGAACAGGTCTGTCGAGGAGAGAAGCTCCGGCTCAACCGACACAAGGAGACTACACGTAAGAGAACGTGGAATCTCCTTAGGTCATCAGCTAAGAGCATTCTAATAAGGAACAGAACACAAGAACAAGAACACACTACAGTCACTCTTTGTAGCTGAAACGGGATAGACCACCTGGAGCCCAGTCTTACAGAGCAAGCATACAAATGCGATGAAATGGTACGTAGATAGATAACAGGGTTTAGATAGTGGAACTTGGGAGCCGGGTGTAGCATATTGATGCTATGCGCACTAGGACCCTTGTAGTTCTGTGCGGATTATGAACAGGAAACACACGATATGAGGGGAGGTGTCAAGGTATGGTTATGGGTAATATGATGTGGTGGTGTGTGTGAATGATGTTGGAGAGTAAAGACATGTTCAGCCGCAGCTCCTGTGTGTGACATAATCTATTTGCCTAAGCAGTCCAGGGCTGGTGAAGATGCTACACACGGTAGGCTGGATTTCTATTACATTGTTCCTATCAAGGACCCCAGTGATGGAAGAGCACAGTTTCATGCAGATATCTTTCTGACAATAACACAATTGCATGTTAGCAATCTGCACGTAGAAGTCAATACTGCATTACACGCCTGGATAAACAAATTCTCACGGCCCACCAGAGTGCCCAAAAGTCACACAATCTCTCTGGCAGGGCATAGCTGATCTAGATCTATTAGACATATGGCGAGCACAACAGAGAGGCATTATTATTTTCCAACACACCTGGGTGCTTTACTAGTGTACAGTTCTGTCTCGTAAGCAGGCCTATGATAAGGTCCACAGACATTTGTCCTAGGTGCTGTCTGGCCATGTCTGAGTCATTCATGTTTGGATTAAGCTCCACCAGTCAATCTCTGTGTAAGCACTGGTCTATTAACGAAATTGTCTTTAGGGATACAGCCTTAAAACATCAGTTAAGGAAACTATGGAATTCTACTATAATGACAAAGGTTGGTACGATCTGGGACGCAGGGAAGACACCATGTAGTTTAGGGAGCATGAACTTCACACACATCCAACTTTGTAAAAACTGGTAGAACAAACAAAATGTGTCGAAGTCCATATATAGCAGTCTGAATCTCAACATAAAGGACTTTGCTACTCCCAAACCTGTAGGGAACTTGGAAAGGCGAAGGGCAAATTAGAACAATTCTTATTGAAAGATAAAGCTAGAAAAAATGCTGTATACATACCAGAAATAACTGGATTAGAAATGTGAGAAAATCTTGACCCAACAGTGTATGAATGTCACTGTGAATGACGTTGGTATTGGACAGAACAATATTAATAGTCAATGCTCTTCACACTTGTTTCAAACGTGTGAGTACTCATAATACTCTCCCAAGACCTAACTCATGTCCTCTTGGATAACTACCTTAAAACGCTCCTTTCCCACAGATTCATTAATTCAATTTTGACTTACTGGGAGGGCTAATCTTAGTAGATGAGGTAAGGGATGTGGTTAAAAAGTTAAACAAGCATTTGCAATGCAATAGGTCCCACATTTGCAAGAGTTAGAGCTACTGGCATTGTAAATGCCTAATTTGACTTTTCTTGCCAGATAAATTGGTCAACCCTGTCTCATAATTTGGTCCTTTCCTGTTAATATTTCTAGGGGCCCTATATAGCTACAACACTTCCACTTACCTTATTCCTCTATCTGCAGCTCATAATACAGACACATTAGTCGGTGCTTCTGGAAATGTCGACACTGTCTGATCATCTGAAATATGAGTGAAGTTTGAAAGTGACTGCTTGTACTGCAATGACTCCACATTGCATTCTATCAACAAAGTAGGTTTAAGTATTTCACGGTCAGCGAAGCGGAGCCTCGTGTGTTCCTGACAGAAATGAAAAGTACAGTACACTATGGAATTAGAGTATGTATGGTTAAGGTCGTTCCCCGAGGAAGCTCACAGCGTGCGGTGACGTCATACTTCAAGGTCTTATTGCAAAGCTGTTCGCACAACACATTAATGTCCTGGACGGAGAATGAGTACAGATGTCCTTCCCCCCCTCTTGAGTGATATTTAACAATCAGGGTAACGCAATCAAGTGCAAGGGCGTAAGCATGTTTCATTTCGCTATTGTTCCATAACACTTTTACGGAATATTCTTTTCTTTTAATGTAACTCCCACTACCAATGCGTTGCCATTCCCTACTGCGTTGGTGCCCTTGTTTTCTTTTCCTCTCCTTCGTATAATCTCTTACCTGCTCACTCTCCAAAAGAACCATCCTCACAAGTGCATGCTCAACCGGTACCGGACTGCAACTGATGCATTCATTCAAAACCACCGAAAGCACTAGAGGAGGAAATGGAAAAAGTAGCAAATCGTGGTTCCCCCATCTGCTATCTTGGGATGGGCAGCGTAGTTCTTTGTAATACGGTACTGGACATCATTACCCTGACATATAGTAATTTACAGAGCCCAAATTAATTACCGGCGTACATAAACAGTGGCACGTGTGTACAACAAGAAAAATATAAGCCTTTTTATAGTGGTGGTTAAAATCTAACAAATTGCATGGTGTACTTTGTATGTATGCTTTAGTGGTGGCAGTGTTCGAGAATCGAAGATATTTCACGATAAAAGGAATTACCCTTTGGTAGCCCTAGCAACAGTGTCATCACATGAAATCTTGAAACGTGCTCTCTTTTAGCAAGTGTCATGTGGGTGCGACAAACCACTCTTCTGCGTCTAGTACAATCTGCAGCCAGTCGCTCCATTAATGCGCAACGATGATGCTTATGTTTTTGTTCTTTTTGTGGTGATCTGGTCCTGCTTTGTCTGACACATCACTCACCAGTGTGCTCAGCATATGTGCAGAGACTCTTGCGGGTCTGCGAAGGGGAGAGAAAAGAGAAAAAGTAGTTCGCCGACTCTAATGTATATGGGCAATCATGCACTAATCCATATGACTGGGTCAGTCCCCATGGCGGTAACAAACTAATCTCAAGGCGGGACAAATGTAGAGTGTAAGGAAATGCTTTTCTTTCTAGGCATGGTAACCCCCTGACGTTTTGCCTTTTGTTAATGCCATTTATGATTGAAAGTGTGCTGGAACCCTACTAACCAGGCCCCAGCACCAGTGATTTTTTCCTAAACTGTACCTTTGTTCCCACAATTGGCACAGCCCCGGCCCACAGATAAGTCCCTTGTAAATGGTACCCCTGGTACCAAGGGCCCTGTGGCCAGGGAAGGTCTCTGAGGGCTGCAGCATGTCTTAAGGCCCCCTGTGGACCCCTCACTTAGCACATGCACATTGCCTCACAGCTTGTGTGTGCTGGTGGGGAGAAAATGACTAAGTCAACATGGCACTCCCCTCAGGTGCCATGCCTACCTCTCACTGTCTGTGGCATAAGGTAAGTCACCCCTCTAGCAGGCCTTACAGCCCTAAGGCGTGGTGCACTATACCACAGGTGAGGGCATAAGTGCTTGAGCCTTATTCCACTACAGTGTCTAAGCAAAAGCTTAAGACATTGTAAGTGCAGGGTAGCCATAAAGAGTATATGGTCTGGGAGTTTGTCAATTACGAACTCCACAGTTCATTATGGCTACACTGAAATCTGGGAAGATTGGTATCAAACTTCTCAGCACAATAAATGCACACTGATGCCAATGTGGGATTTATTGTAAAATACACCCAGAGGGCATCTTAGAGATGCCCCCTGAATACCAGTCCGACTCCTAGTGCTGAGCTGACCAGTTTCTGCCAGCCTGCCACAACCAGATGAGTTTCTGGCCACATGGGGTGAGTTTCTTTGGCCAGGAACAAAGCCTGTACTGAGTGGAGGTGCTTCTCACTTCCCCCTGCAGGAACTGTAACATCTGGCGGTGAGCCTCAAAGGCTCATGCCTTTTGTTAAAGCACCACAGGGCATCCCAGCTAGTGGAGATGCCTGCCCCTCCGACCACTGCCCCCACTTTTGGCGGCAAGGCTGGAGGAGATAATGAGGAAAACAAGGACGAGTCACCTACCAGTCAGGACAGCCCCTAAGGTGCCCTGATCTGAGGTGAACCCTGCCTTTAGAAAGCCTCCATCTTGAGTTTGGAGAATTCCCCAATAGGAATAGGGATGTGACCCCCTCCCCTCAGGGAGGAGGCACAAAGAGGGTGTAGCCACTCTCCTGGACAGTAGCCATTAGCTACTGCCCCAAGACCTAAACACACCCCTAAATTTAGTATTTAGGGGTGACCCTGAACCCAGATAATCATATTCCTGCAACCTACAACAAGGACTGCTGACCAGAAAGCCCCGCAGAGACAACAGAGACAATTGACTTGGCCCCAGCCCTACCGGCCTGTCTCCAGACTCAAAGAACCTGCACAGCGATGCATCTGACAGGGACCAGCAACCTCTGAGGACTCAAAGGACTGCCCTGAACCCGAAGGGCCAAGAAACTCCTGAGAACAGCGGCACTGTTCAAAAACTGCAACAACTTTGCAACTTTAAAGCAACCTCCAAAAAACTCTCTTCCCACCGGAAGCGTGAGACTTCACACTCTCGAGTTCAAGAGAACAAACACTGCGCAGAGGACTCCCAGGTGACTACGATGATGTGGGTAACCTGAGTCGATCCCCCTGCCCCCTCACAGCGATGCCTGCAGAGAGGATCCAGAGGCTCCACCTGACCGCGACTGCCTGGTAACAAGCAACCCGACGCCTGGACTAAGCACTGCACCCGCAGTCCCCAGGACAGAGAGGAACCACCTTCCAGTGCAGGAGTGCCCAGCAGGTGGCCCTCATCCTAGCCCAGTCGGTGGCTGACCCGAGAAGTCCCCCTGTGCCCTGCCTGCATCGCTTAAGTGACCCCCGGGTCCCTCCATTGCTTTCAATAGCAAACCGATGAGGGTGTGTTTTGTGGGCTTGTGTGTGTCCCCCCAGTGGTGTTCTACAAAACCCCCCTGGTCTGCTCGCCGAGGCCGCAGGTACTTACCTGTAAGCAGACTAGGACCGGAGCACCCCTGTTCTCCATAGGCGCCTATGTATTTTGGGCCCTCCTTTGACCTCTGCACCTGACCGGCCCTGTGTTGCTGGTGCAGTGACTTTGGGGTTGCCTTGAACCCCCAACAGTGGGCTGCCTATGCCCAGGAGATTGACTGTGTAAGTGCTTTACTTACCTGAGAAACCTAACCAAACTTACCTCCCCAGGAACTGTTGATTTTTGCACTGTGCCCATTTTTAAAGTAGCTTATTGCCATTGTAACCTGAACTGTGTGTACTACTGGTTTAAATCAAAGTTCCTTACTTACCTGTGTGAAGTACCCTGCATTTTATGTACTTACCTCAAATCCTGAATCTTGTGGTTCTAAAATAAATTAAGAAAATATATTTTTCTATATAAAAACTATTGTCCTGGAGTTAAGTCCTTGAGTGTGTGTTCCTCATTTATTGCCTGTGTGTGTCCAACAAATGCTTAACACAGCCCTCTGATAAGCCTACTGCTCGACCACACTACCACAAAATAGAGCATTAGAATTATCCAATTTTGCTACTATCTTACCTCTAAGGGGAACCCTTGGACTCTGGGGACACTGTCTCTTACTTTGAGATAGTATATACAGAGCCAACTTCCTAAATAAAGCATTTACCAATTACATCAATGGATTTTTCGAAGGCAAGCCTACAAAAGAGTGAAAAGGATGGGCATGAGGTGGGTGTGGTGAAAGTCCATAGAAGAGATTACATCACGTCAGAAAAAGCCGCTTGCGTGCAGCTATGCTCAACCTCAAAACAAAGCTCCTTGGTCTTTCAGTGTCATTGCATAAGGCCTGTATTGAGCTACTAATCCAGCCCTTAACTAAAGTCTGCAACAGTTTTCTTACTTTATGGGACAATAACAAAACGATGTTGAAGTCTGAAATGGCTACTACTTAAGCCAGATAAGGGGCCACACATCCTGTCCTTCCTACACTGCAGTCCCATCGACCATTTAAAATTTATACTTTCACTCAATTATTTCTCATTTCCATAATAGGCATTTAATTGTAACGCATGAATACTCTTGCTTTCATTGTAAACATGCATGTTTACAGTTACAAAATGGGCACTATCGGTTTTATTGTGTACTAAAAACTATTGTACATTTATTTCACCCGTTGATATGTAGTTCCCCTGATGACATACATACTGTTATTCCACGCTTAGGTTCCAGGGCAGTGTGTGTTGGCGTGGCTGAAAGTCTCAGTTTCTCAAGGCATAATTTCAGGTTAGGGAGGTGGGGCAAGTGGGGTTTGGAGGAGTAGTGTGAAGAAACAAGTTGACCAACCAATACTTCACACTCTCTGCTGTACATTGTGCTTTCCTCTTTCAGCCAAAGCTTTGCTCACCTTAATTCCTACTTCCTTCCCCCAATTTTTACTTCACTGTTGTTCCACTTCCTTATTATGCCTTTCTTCTTGTAGCTGGTAGATTTCTCTTTTCAAACTCCACTATGTTAATTTCTTGCCCTTTCCATCTTTTGGCTTTAGTTTTATGCTTCCCGTTTGTTTCAGGTGAAGCTGGAAGCGGGAGAGATGTGCTGGGACTCCGCTCTGCCCTGTGATGTTTCCTCACTCCTGAAACAGTTCCTCAGGGACCTGCCTGACCCACTCATCACGCCACAACTGCAGGACCCCCTGTGTCGTATCCAGCAGCTAGCAGGAGAAGATGAAAGGGGGCCCATCACTGCCCTGATCACATGTCTGATGCCCCGCCTCCATGCCCACACACTGCGATATTTCTGCAAGTTTCTTCAAAAGGTGGCATCCAGGTGAGATGGGGGTACCATATCACATGTGTGTAAGGAGTACATGCACATCTTCAGAATTCTGCTTTCATCCTCATGACCTGTAAAGTGACAGAGTTTATATGCTTAGGGATGTTGGCGAGGTGGTTCACAGGAAAACGAATGAGACTTTGCTTGGGTTCGGTCACCAGTCTAGTTACCTTTTCAAACTCTTCTAGAAAGTAACAGTCAGTCTTTGAGAGTGAAGGGTAGTCTTAAGCAGGTTCGGACTGATATTTCATACTTGGATTTGGAACTGTATTCCTATTCAAAAGGAAGTGCAATCTAGACATTCTGTGGTGAAATGTGGTATATGGAAAAGGTGGGGACTGCAAAAAAAAAATCAGAATTTCTAAAAGTGTAGGATTTAAAAGGGGGGGGGGGACCATAGGTATTAAGCAGGTGGAACCTCTTGTACACCTGCAGAATAAGCAGAACGTTTAACAGTTAAAATTGTCTAACGGGCAGTTTTCTGGGCCTGCTGATCTTTTTTGTCATAAGTCTCCACGCAAAGTGACTGAAGAGACTGACCTCTTATTTCCTTTCTGTGGACTCTAAATAGTCTGTTTTTCTCTGGTACGCCTGGCCCTGAATCTGCTCACCATCATCTTTGAAATTCCTGAATGCTGTGGCTGAAATGGAAATCAAGCAGGGCTGTCTCAGAGTGAGGTTAATTTTCTATAGTTTCCACCCCTTCGCCAGGAAATGGACTAATAATCAAAGGCTTAGACAAAGGTTCACCTCTGATGTTATGGGGGTGAGCCAAATGGTGGCCAGTGTAATTTCTACTACTTTTTTGGGGGGGTCAATCATTGCCTTTTGCCTCCCGAAACTGATCTTTTAAATTGGGCTTAAATAAGTGAATTATCTGCATTACAGATTCCTGCGTGATTGTCATCGGGATATGTAAATATGCACTGTTGGGCACTAGATTTTATTGTGTCGGTCTGTTTAATCTCAAAGTAACACTTTTATGATCTAAAAAACAGTGATTTGCTGTTGGAGACGCATGCAAGTTTTGTAACTTCACATTACTGGCACCTCCTAAAGCAAATGTTATTTTAATTTTACTTCAGATGCGACGAGAACAAGATGGATTTGGCAAACCTGGCGGTGGTGTTTGCTCCCAACCTCTTTCGCAATCTAGAGGCCAACGAGAAATTAACTGGGATAACGGAGCGGCAGCTGCAGCTTCAGGTGGCAGTCATGCAAACGTTGGTGGCACATGCTTCTGAGATTGGTGAGTCCACGTAGTGGTTAACTCTCTTTATATGGGTGAATCTGAAATGTTTAATTCATTTGTGAGTGTCCTTTGCTGCGGTCACTTGCCTGTTTTCTTCCACAATGGGCAAATTCTCACTGCTGCTAAACATTGCCAGAAAATCCAAACTTCTCCAGACCTGGTAATATGGTGTTGCACCCTCCACAGCCCAGTAGCATGCACAAGAACACGTCACATACAGAGTTCGTATCTAACATTTATTCCTTAACGTACACCATTCATGTTGTTAGACCACACTAACACAACACAGATTGATTCCTTAATCCCTTTTCTTGAGTCCATCCCCTTGCCATAGGGTCTTAAACCTCAGACTCCCAAGACACTGCATCTCTCTCCCCCCTCCCACCTTATTAAATAATCCTGGCCCCCTGATATACCTCTTTTAAAAAATAAATAAAGTTGCTGTCCAGAGATTTTCATTTATTATGTTTTTTGGATCATTAGATAAGTAATTTAGCCGGGGTGGAGATTTCTGATCCGTGCTGATTTTTTTCTGGACAACATTTTTAAAAATGGTAGATGTATTGCAGTGATGAACCGCAAGACCTATATACTTCATTTTGGTGTCGAACCATCATTTTTAGGTGTAAAGTAGTCTTATAGAGACCGAAAATAACTCCTCAGAGCAACCCTTCTCCCATTTTCCAAAATGGTGGCTATTATAGATGAAAGGAAACATCTATAGAAATGAAACAAAAATGTTTTTTAATCCTTTTATGTATACACCAAGTTCTGGTTATGGTCAGAGAATGAAAAAAAATTTCATCTCTTCTGTTTTGGACACATTTTATAGTTCACTTTATTTGTTTCAGCAATCGCTCCTGGTACATTTGCGGAATGTTGACCATTTGAGAAGACCCTATCGACAGGGACATCTTCTTGTAGCACAGGTTTTGCAAGTACATGTAGGTTCTGTGGGTGGTAGAGGCTATAGAAATTTCATAGGTTTTAACACCTCATCAGTATCTTACCAACCAAATTCACATGGATCTTTAGCTAAATATGCATAATCCAAAACATTTACACATCTTCTGATCAGTAGAACACTCTTTTATTGTGTCCAAGCACAGAATATGACGGCGGTTGAAGGTCACTTAGTGGGACTGATCTCTTGAACTCACTGTACCAAATGTGACAGTCAGAACTCGTTTTTCACACACGTACAAGGTATTTTTCTACATCTTTAAAGTCACTTTATTCTTCTGTCTCAGCAAAATGTTTTACAAACTTCACAGGTTCAGCAGTTAAAGCCCCAATTTTGCTCATTTCATCACCCGTACGCATATGTGCCTTAATAAGAATACTGGGCATCTCTGGGTCAAGTTTCTTGAACAGAATATAAAGGGGATTAAGTGTCTTTTCTCACCTGTTCTATAATGTATCCTTAACTCTGACAATCCTTGACTTATGAACATTGCAACAAATGTGAGAAGCACAATATCTGTCATTTGACAGTACAATGACACGACTGAAACTATCTCGAACAGCCCACTCAACATGTGGCACAACACAAAGGTCAGCTTCCTCCAATTCGCTGTTAAGTTCTTGAACAGTATTTCCCATACCTTTTGAACCTCTCTCTGCAGGTACCAACTCCTCATTGACAATAGTGCACCTTCAATAATTGGAAATTCATTGTTCACTAAAGCATCAGCAATGTTTTGGTGAGTTTACATCTCCAAGTTCATCTTGTTAGATGTTGATGACCAGAATGTATCAAGTTGCACAGGTATAGGTATTGAATTTTTGAGGCAGGCAAGGTCAATTTTTCTACGTGCAGGCATTCATCTGATTCACACATTCCTTGGCAGATAGTTCAAGATAACTGTCAAAGACAAGGTGCAGTTCTTGCAGGGTTCACACTGACTTTGAGATCTGTAGAACAGTCTGAACAACCTCTCTGAAGTTTTGCCTGGATTAAATTGTTACCATTCACATTTGTGACATATAGTCCACAACAACAGCAGTTTTCAATGAGGACACCTTTTTGAATTTAAATTCCTCGAGTGAGTTTTTTTGGGCTTTTTTGTTTTGGAGCTCTTGCACAAGTTTGTGCATCACTGGTTTGTTTGCAGCATCTCCATCAAATAATGCGTTGGTTGGAAGATCATCATGCGACAAGCTGTCCATGATAAATTCACCCCTTTCTTTTTCCACATTCACCTCTCTATGTGCTTGTGAAAGTTGTTTTTCTAACCTGTTTTGTAGCAGCTGGTTGGATGAAACTCTTACTATGGCAATTAAAGCGTGGAAGTTTAGCTTTAGTAATTATGTCAAACAGCTTTTTCTCTTTCAATACAAATCTCTACTGCTTCAGTTATGAGTATAGTTTTGATCCATGTTCCAGGACATCTAGTAGATGTGTCTTTATATCATTATCCACAATTTGTTTGGTCACAAATTTGTATAGTCATTTCAAAGGGGTTTCCTTGCTGCTGCATGCATGAAATGTAGAAGGCTGTCAACATTTTTATTAAAACATTGCCCTCTTCCTCACAAGTTTGTGGTGAGGAACAGTTTCAAGATAGTACATTAATTTTGAATTTGTCATCGCTCAGAAATCATTGAAAATAGAAAGGATTTCATGGTAAACTAGCTGCCATTGAGCAAAAAAGTAACTTTACATGTCTGACCAACAATTCCCTCTGAGCTTTTCTGTGATCTCTGGATTGTCTGTTTCAGTTTTATACCTGGAGCCGCAGCATTGAACCTTCCCTCTCTCCCATAAAAATGTCTTTGGATGAATGTTCTGTAGTGGTATGGGTTTTTAACACCTCTAGCTTAATCACGTTTTCTAAATACCAGGACCGATATCTCAGGTAGTTTATGCAATTGAATTCACAAAACACAGTAATCAGTGACTCCACAGTCTTCAGGTATAGCTCCCAATCACATTCCCAGTCAGTATGTACCAAGTTTTTCATTAGAGCTGTCATGTGTAAAACCTTTCCCCAGTACTTGCACAGATCTGATTTTTCTTCACATTCTCTGAAAAACTCTCAACTTGGATTTTGGGGTTTCTGATTTTTGTACTAAGTGTATTGAACATTGCCTGGCTTTCCATTATGTCTTTTAAATGAAGTGCACCCTGTGCCTTGTTCACTTCTGAGATAAGATATGCAACACCTAATTTGTCATTCTTGTTCCAGAAACCATACCAACACAATGTTTCTATAACATCAGATATGATCAGCATACCTTGTAACAAACTAACATACTGTGTTCCTCTCAATAATGACTGGACAGTTTTGCTCTAAAGATTTCAGCCTCAATAAGTGCATAGTTTATGCCACATCCACCGAGATAACATTCTGCACACTGCAACACAACTTTTGTCATGTGGAAAATGCTTATTTTTGGCTAAAGATCATCAAATTCTACTGCATCGTTCATAGAAATGTTTGCTACAATAGGGAAAACACCATCACAGAGAACTGGCACGATAGGCTGACTTTCAAGCTGAACATGCACTTTTTGGAAAAAAGTTTGAGTTGTGTATACTGTTGCGTAGTTTGACTGGCGATGGTATTACTGGTAAAAACCCAACCTTCTTCAGTGGGATGGTACTCTAGGAGATCAGAGCATGAATTCCAGCCCACAGAGGAACCAGCTTTTGTTCACCCTTCAATCCACACCGAATAGGCAATATGATAAATTCAGTTAAATCAGCTTTGTCGACCACAGCATTGGGTTGAAGATCCATTTCCTCAGCCGCCTTGAAAGTTTCTGGTAGACTGGGATGTGTTGATGGTTTGTAGTGATTTTGCACAAAGTGGCAAGACGGGTGGGTAAAAAGTTTGCAGCTTCATTTCTTTATGCATTTTCTGTTAACAAGTTCCTCCTGTGTACTGTCATTATAACTTGTTGATAAACCAATCCTATTCATTTAAGGGATTAGCTCTTTACTTTTGTACATGCCATAGAATGGGTGGGAAGTCGTCATATGTGTAGCAGAGTTTTCTTTTTGCAGTGATGTAATTCATAAAACATTATATGGAAAAGACAGTACACTTGTACAGCATAAGCCTGTCGGTTCATGGGATTGTCTTCCACTTCTTCGCTTATCTTCAAAGCCGTCATCAATGTTGTCGATTTCTGTTCTGAACTCAAGAACTTTAGTTTGTAACAGTTTTGCTTTGTTGATATTACACAATTATATAAAAAATGTTAAGGCATTCTTGTTGACTCCCATGATTTGCGGAGCTCTGGGGCATCACACAGTTTGTCCTTAAATCTAAATGTTTTAGGACATTTCTTAAAATGGTTCCTGCTGATTTTGCTGCATCTTGTGATCTTATTTGGCAGCAAGAATTTCAGGGGTCAAATCAGCTGAGAACACTAAGGGGCTCCTTCTCCAAACAAATTATCACTGTACATTTTTGCCAGAAAAATTTAATTATTATGGATCAATACAGTTTCATCAATGTTGACCAATATTTCTCAGATCTGAATGTGAACCCAGAGCCAGCACTCAAGAGTGACTTTAAAACTTCATTTGCTTTTTCAAAGAGTGCAAACTTAACTGAAGGCTGGAAGTTATGTTGCTGCTGGGAGCTCATTGTACATTCATATTCTCAAATGTATGCACGCATGCAGTTTGAGTGAGCATACAGATCCGCTGCAAATGTGTTTACCTCGCTGTTTGGATCAGCTACTCATCAGAAAACGTAATCTTGGAGGAAACTAGCTGCAGATCAAAACATGTTTTCCCTTTGAGACTCACATACTCTGAGCTTTGTTGTTGCATCAATCCCTTTGGCCCATGGTTTGGGTAAGCCACAGATAACACATTGAAGATCCTCTGCTTTCTGATCAGTTGTTGGAGGTGGACAAGGAGTAGCCATCGATCTTATAAGTGGATGGGCAATGGGTTTGATGGTTGTTGCTTTCTCAGAAGACTCAATCTTTTGGTTGACTGGTTTCTGCTATTGTTTGACATTTTTTCCAGGCTTTTTTCCATTGTATACAACTTGTAGCCCTTGTATCAAATGATAAAATATTTTATCCTCTTCGCCCATCAATTTTAATCTTTTGTGAACTTGGTCTTGCCTTACATCTGCAGCATCTCAAACTCTCCTCTGTCCAGCCACAGTTGTTAGCTTTTCTTTAGGATTAGTTTGGCATATGACCCATTTTTCTTTGTTGAAGGAGTCCTCAGATTTTGTAGTTACAAACACCCTGTCAAGAGGTAAAGATCCTGTGCTACCACCTGCTTTGCCATATTTACGAATTTGAATCAACTGAAAACCTGAAACAAAAACATTAAAATAAATTGCCAATATGATGGCTAAACACATTATAGAGCTGCCATTTTGGAAAATGGCAGAAGGGTTTCTCTTATGAGTTATTTTCTGTCTCTATAAGACTACTTGACCCCTAAAACCTATGTTTTGACACCAAAATGAAGTAGATAGGTCTCATGGGTCCTGAAATATTACATCATCACTGCAACACATCCGCCATTTTAAAAAATGTCACCAAGAATAATTGGCCCAGATTAGCAATGTCTACCCAAGCTAAATTCCTTCTCTAATGATACAAAACACAAATTAAAAATGTAAATCTCTGGACAGCAATTATTTTACGGAAGTATATCAAAGGACCAGGAATAAAACAAAAATACACACAAAAACATGAACAAATAGCAGCATTACTGTTCCTCGATAAGCCGCCTGGATGCTTGCACAGTTCGTCCAGACAGAGTGACATGAGATAGTTGAGTTGTATCCATGGTGGACACCAAGTGTACAGAGTCTGACATCTGATATGTACATTCTAGTGGAACAGCTTCCTCTGGGCATGCAGGGACCGATAATTGCCTAAACAGATGTCTGAAGTGGGACAAGTCCCTTGTAATGGATTTGCCATGTCAGTGCGCTATTATCACTTGTTTCTTCCTCTGAAAGACTTTCAACATCAAATGAAGGATCTCTTTCATTTCAGTTTTTGTTTGATGAGAACTCAGCCACCCATGTTGAACACTACCTTCCGCAAGTCCTTTGTTGATCAGCATATGTTTTCATCGAGCAGTGTTAGAATGAACCTTGTCATCTTTTAGAGGTCACTCAGTGGTCCATTGTGGTAATTTGGTTCTTATGGCTCTCCTGAACATCAGGATGGCAGGACTCTCACCAGTAGTAGAGTGAGGAGTCAACGGATAGGCACAGAAGGCTTGGCACAATGCTTGATTTGCCTCAATGCCCTCCACTGAGGCACATTAGATCACTTGTTTCAGGGTCCCCATATATTATTCCACACCATTGTTGACTTGAGGTCACAAGGGTGTGCTTTACTAATGCTTGACATTGAGTCTCGTCTGAAACTCCTTAAACTTCTTAGCGTTGAAGAGCTGACCATTGACAGGTTTGTGTGTCGGTATGCCCATACTGCAAATTTGTTGTCTAGCCACTCAATAATTTTCTTGCAAGTTGTCTGACATATTTACCACTAGATGAGATGGTGTCTGTTTGCCCAGGCTCTAAACAAGTCAACAGCTATTCTCTCCAACGCAAGCGCTGGAAGATCAGACATAGTGGATGCTTGGTCACAGTGGGAGACAGGCAATTACATGAATTCCCTCTCACCCTTTTTGTCCAAGCGAGGGAACCACACTTGATCTCTCAGGGCCCTCTTGGTGGCTACAATGCCATGATGTCCTTCATGAGCAAGTTCAATGAACTGCTGTCTCATACTCACGGGTATGACAAACCAGAATCCTCTTAGCACAATGCCTTCTTTGGTGACAGTTAATCTTGCACATTTCAGTGTTTTTGGAATTCAGTATAGTCCCCTATAGGTCGAACACTCTGTCTATATGATTGTGCTGAGATAATGTTTTAAGGGCCAGCATGTCCTTCTCGTCCTTTGTGGTGGCGATAATCTGCTCAATGGACAGAGCTGCAGGTGTGCTAGACTTTACAATGAAATTGATTTATACCTCAGCATTTGTGATGTAGAGATGTGCCCACTGCAGGGGCACCGTGAGAGATCACCAGGGTTTTGATGCTTCCCTCTCTTGTGCATCGTGTAGTTGTGCTCTGGTAGACACAACCCTCACATTTCAATTCAAAGGGGCATCTTGGCTTTTGGATTTCCAAAAATGGTGAGTAATGCCTAGTGGTGTGACGATCGTAAAATGCTTTCCATACCGAAACACATGAAAATGTTCACAGGCTCATACTACAGCTAGATTTTCATTGTCTGGCTGGGAGTAGGCCCGTTCTGTGTTGGACAGGTTTTGACTTGGTTATGCTATGATGCATCTCAGAACATTTGGTTGTCACTATGCTGAGGAAGGATCGGTCCCAGCTGCACTAGGCTCGCATCAACATTGATCGCGTGCAGTTAAGGATCAAAGCAAGCCATCTCAGTCACATTTGCAATCGCATGTTTTATACTCTTGAAACTGTGATCACATTCAGTGGACTATCGGTACTGAACATTTTGTTCTGTCAGGTCTCACAATGGAGAACTCATTCTGGCAAAATCATGAATGTACTGTGAATAATAGCTGGCCATGTCTAAGAAGTACTGTACCATTGATACATCTTGTGCGAGACAATGCTCACACTTTATCAGGATTTGTGAAAACACATAGCCAAAGAATTTCAGTTTTGTTTTATTAAATTCTCATTTTTCAGCATTTAATATGAAACCTGCATCTGTAAGTAACTGACCCACATGTTTGAGAGCTTTATCATGTTTTTTGTGTTGCGCCACACGGTATATCACTGTAATTGAAGGCATTTATAACAGGATGAATAATTCTAAGTATCACATCTTGAAATATTTCTACAGTAGATGACACACCAAAGCTGTCTTTTGTATCTTAACAAACCAATATGAGTTAAAAAGTGGTACTGTACCTGCGTTTTTCTTCCAGATCGAGTTGATGGTACCTTTTGTTCACGTCAAGAGAGGGTAAGACTTTGGCTCTATTCAGCTGTATAATCCTATCTGCAAAGTGCAGACCAGGATGCCTTTCTTGATTGCTTGGTTGGCGTATCCACACGGAGGTGCACACTGCACCTCAACTTTTTTTTGGCACTACCACTATGGGCGACACCCATTGTGTGGGACTAGTGCAGTGCTTCATGATGTCATGTTTAAGCAGGGCTTCTAATTCCTTCTTACAGATGAAATGCTATCCTGTGGTGTTGCTGTACAACAGGTCTTCACTGATGTGGAGTTTCTTCTCCGTCTTGAGCGTTCCTAGGACATGGAACAGGAACTGATGCACAATTAAAGATTGTGTATTTAGGTTGTAATTGGTAGATATCAGTCCCATGTCAGCAGCAGTTGCAAAACTAAGTAAGCAGGCACTAGATAGATCACCTTGAATGTAAATTGGGGCTGCACATATGTCTTCTTGTGCAGCAAGGTCGCTGTGAATGATCCTTGACTTCGTAGTGGTTTTGAAGCAGCCCATGTATACACCTTCATATTTGGTGCTTTAAAACACAGTACATGTGTCAAACGGTGACATTGTTTGACTGACATGATCTTGATTGATGGACTGCTATCAATTACAAAGGTTATGGGACAATCGTTGACCTTGAGTTTGATCTTGGGGCAATGTCCATATGAGTTCTTTTGTTTTGTTAATTCACTTGTGCACATTACTCCTTTTAATTTATGATCGTTGCACATTCATCCTCTTCATTGTCACTCGATGGTGACTTTGGCTAACTTGGCCAGGGCGATTTTGATGACAGTCAACTTTGTCTGGTTTCCACATCTCAGTTGAGGTTGCTTTTTGTCTTTGTGGGCATCTTGACAATGCTTCTGGAGCTTTCTGGCATCCATTTTCTTGTCTCTCCATGGTGCACCTGGATTCTTCTTTCCGCACCCCTGGCACATTAGTCCAATGGCTGGACATTTATCCTCATGCAGAAACGAAAATTCACATCGGAAAGTTGTTCTTTCTTTGGATACGTCAGATTATGGATGCCTTCTCAGTGCTAGTCTAGTCTTTGACCGTGGTCGATTCAGCTTTTGCTCTCCCCACTTCCAGATTGGCTTCTTCCTCAGCTCTGGCAGCCATCAGTACTTTTTCTAGACTGTCTCTCTCGCAACACGCGTCATCTGAATGAGTGTAACAAACGACCATTAATGACTCTGAGGTGCATGGCTTTCTCATCATTAAATTCACTAAACCTGCAATGTTAGAGCACGTTAAGTCTCTTAACAAACCATCCATCATCTCCCCAACTTATTGTCTCATCTGATTGAAAATGTACCTTTCATAGTTGACATTCGGAAACAGATTGAACTTGGCTCCTAAAGCTTCTTTGATTTGATGGTATGACATTGTCCATTTGAGGTCTTTATCACTTCTTTCTCTCCATCACCAGCAAGAATCTTTAAGTATTTTATGATTTTCTCATCATTTACTTCTTCTAGGGCATCTATGAAATCATCAAAAGTCTTGTTCCATGTGTTCCACATGATGCATATATTCTGTTTTTTAGCAGTGTAAATAGTAGCAGAAGTTTGAAAAATGCGGCTGCTGTGTAGTTCACACCTTTCTCCAGGCTTTAAGAGTATGTGCTGTCTAGGCAGTGCTAGTTGTGTACCTGCATCTGCGCTTTCTGGAAGTAACAGCTTCTTGCCTGATCTTGGGTCGCTGGACTGACTCATGGGTTTTGTGGCGCCGCCTTCCTTTTTAATGGTGAGTACGTTTTTGTTTTCTTGCATGTCCTGGTCTTTGCTTTCATCTCTGTTTCGTTCAAGTCATTTCTTCAAGCTATTTCCGCAGCTTTTACCAATTTGTGACTTTGATAAGTGAGCAGTGTGTTCAAGCCGCCTCTGGTTGTTGCTGCCGTTGTCATACCTGGTTGTCACTGTCTTTAGCGTTTCTTTGTATGGCTGATGGCTTGGCGTAGTGGCGCAGCACCTTTTTTTTTTTTCAGTCAGCAAGTCTTGGCTGGCTTTTTCAATGCTGCCTCTCTGCTAGGCCTTCAACTGCTACACGAGGCCTTGTACGGGCTGGAGTGGAGCTTGCACTCCATGCGCCAACTTCAGGCTTGTTTGCACCAGCCTGGGGCACATGTGAAACGCACATGCAGTTTCATGTTTTCATGCAAACTGTTAGGGAGAGCAGTTCTGTTTCCTTTGGGGGCGTGTATCTCCTACTCGTCACCAATTGTTGCGTCCTTCTCAGCCCGGAACACACACAAAAACATGACACATACAGAGCCTGTATCAATCGTCTTTATTCTCCAAAACATAGCATTCAACTAACTTCTCAATATCCCATAGCCAATAAAGACCACACGCTAACACATCCCAGATTGATTGCATAATCTCTTTCCTTTAGTCCTCACCCTAACTGCGTGTCTTAATTCTCACGGTCCCATGACACCATGCGTGACTGGTAAATTGCTTTCCCAGCAGTGGCTTGCCGTTGGGGGCATCATGGTTCCACCCCACTTGCTTTTTTTCCCTGCTCCCCCACCCCAAAATCAAAACCCGTTTTTAAGGAGAACTGACTGGTTTCCTGAAATTCAAGCACTTAAAAGGATCACCAGCTGCCGCTGGCCTTTTCCATGTAACACACGATGAGGCAGCAATCTTCATTTTAGTGAACTAAGAGCATACAATCTGAATCAGATCAGACCTGAATTCTCTGTGTAAATTATCCCTCAGAACCCTCCCTTCTCTACCATATTCAATGTGTTCCACAGGACATGTTCTCTAGGTCCAAAATGTGTAGTTAAAAAAAATTGTACCCTACCAGGAGATGCTCACGTCTGATTGAGTGGTGTATTATGATGGTCTGTGGGGTGTGAGGTATGTTGTTTCTGAGTCTGAGAAATTATATATGTCTATCTAGCTATCCATCTTTCTAGCTATCTATCTTTCCTACTTGCAGTTGCCAGTAAGTAGTTATGGCTAGGACCTAGGTTCACTAGAAAAACCATTTTTTGACTTGCCTATATCTTTGGCACTGTTTGGAATCTTTGGCGAATCTTCACAAACGTTTCCAAAAAAAGTGTCAAGTTGGTTTTTGTTGTGCATCAACATTTTCTGGGTGATCTGTCAAGCGGGGGCTGAGAAAAAGGGTAAAAATGTTTTTTTTCTGTGTTCATTCCCATAGGGATTTTAGACCTGACTGCAGCCCGAAGAGCTGGATGAAAGGACACCAAATTTGGCAGATAGGTAGCTCGTGGTCCAGAAAGCAACCTTTTTTTTTTTTGGTGTAAAGCCGTTCAGTAGTTTTGGAGATAAACAAATGTGGTTTTCCTTTATTATCTAGAGATGCGAACACTTCACAAATCCTCCCGATTTCGTGCAGAGATCTGATTGCCAGGAAGTATTGACAGCTGTAAGAAAATGCCTCCTTGGCATGGTTACCCCCTGACGTTTTTGCCTTTGCTGATGCCAAGTTATGATTTGAAAGTATGCTGAGGCCTGCTAACCAGGCCCCAGCACCATTGTTCTTTCCCTAACCTGCACCTTTGTCTCCACAATTGGCACACCCTGGCATCCAGGTAAGTCCTTTGTAACTGGTACCCCTGGTACCAAGGGCCCTGATGCCAGGGAAGGTCTCTAAGGGCTGCACCATGTCTTATGCCACCCTGGAGAGCCCTCACTCAGCACACACACTGCTTGCCAGCTTGTGTGTGCTGGTGGGGAGAAAATGACTAAGTCGACATGGCACTCCCCTCAGGGTGCAATGCCAACCTCACACTGCCTAGGGCATAGATAAGTCACCCCTCTAGCAGGCCTTACAGCCCTAAGGCAGGGTGCACTATACTACAGGTGAGGGCATAAGTGCATGAGCACTATGCCCCTACAGTGTCTAAGCAAAACCTTAGACATTGTAAATGTAGGGTAGCCATAAGAGTATATGGTCTGGGAGTCTGTCAAACACGAACTCCACAGCACCATAATGGCTACACTGAAAACTGTGAAGTTTGGTATCAAACTTCTCAGCACAATAAATGCACACTGATGACAGTGTACATTTTATTGTGAAATACACCCAGAGGGCATCTTAGAGATGCCCCCTGAAAACATTCCCGACTTCCAGTGTGGACTGACTAGTTTTACCAGCCTGCCACACAACAGACATGTTGCTGGCCACATGGGGAGAGAGTGCCTTTGTCACCAGGAACAAAGCCTGTACTGGGTGGAACTGTAACACCTGGCGGTGAGCCTCAAAGGCTCACCCCCTTTGTTACAGCGCCATAGGGCATCCCAGCTAGTGGAGATGCCCGCCCCTCTGGCCACAGCCCCCACTTTTTGTGGCAAGGCCGGAGGAAATAATGAGAAAAACAAGGAGTCGTCACTGGCCAGTCAGGACAACCCCTAAGGTGTTCTGAGGTGACTCTGACTTTTAGAAATCCTCCATCTTGCAGATGGAGGATTCCCCCAATAGGATTAGGGATGTGACCCCCCTCCCAACCAGGAGGAGACACAGAGGGTGTAGCCACCCTCAGGGCTAGTAGCCATTGGCTACTATCCTCCCAGACCTAAACACACCCCTAAATTGAGTATTTAGGGGCACCCAGAACCGAGGAAGATAGATTCCTGCAACCTGAAGATGAAGGAGGACTGCTGATCTGAAAGCCCTGTGGAGAAGACTGAGACACCAACTGGTTTGGCCCCAGCCCTACCGGTCTGTCTCCCCACTTCAAGAAAAACTACAACAGCGATGCATCCCCCAGGTTCCAGCAACCTCTGAAGTCTCAGAGGACTACCCTGCATCTAAAAGGACCAAGAAACTCCTGAGGACAGCGGCCCTGTTCCACAAAGACAAACTTGCAACAACGAAACAACTTTTAAAGACCACAAGTTTCCCGCCGGAAGCGTGAGACTTTCCACTCTGCACCCGACGCCCCCGGCTCGACCTGCAGAAAACCAACACTACAGGGAGGACTCCCCGGCGACTGCGAGCCCGTGAGTAGCCAGAGTTGTCCCCCTGAGCCCACACAGCGACGCCTGCAGAGGGAATCCAGAGGCTCCCCCTGACTGCGACTGCCTGCTTCAAAGAACCAGATGCCTGGTAAACCCACTGCACCCGCAGCCCCCAGGACCTAAAGGATCTGACCTCCAGTGCAGGAGTGACCCCCAGACGGCCCTCTTCCTAGCCCAGGTGGTGGCTACCCCGAGGAGCCCCCCCCCCTTGCCTGCCTGCATTGCTGAAGAGACCCCCGGGTCTCCCATTGAAACCTATTGCGAACCCGACACCTGTTTACACTCTGCACCCGGCCGCCCCTGTGCAGCTGAGGGTGTACTTTCTGTGCTGACTTGTGTCCCCCCCGGTGCCCTACAAAACCCCACTGGTCTGCCCTCCGAAGATGCGGGTACCTATCTGCTGGCTGACTAGAACCGGGGCACCCCTATCTCCATTGAAGCCTATGCGTTTTGGGCACCACTTTGACCTCTGCACCTGACCGGCCCTTAGCTGCTGGTGTGGTAACATTGGGGTTGCCCTGAACCCCCAACGGTGGGCTACTCTGGACCCAACTTTGAACCCTGTAAGTGCTTTACTTACCTGCTACACTAACCAATACTTACCTCCCCCAGGAACTGTTGAATTTTGCAGTGTCCAATTTTAAAATAGCTTATTGCCATTTGTGCCAAAACTGTACATGCTATTGTGATGGTTCAAAGTTCCTAGAATACCTGAGTGAAATACCTTTAATTTAAAGTATTGTTTGTAAATCTTGAACCTGTGGTTCTTAAAATAAATTAAGAAACTATATTTTTCTATATAAAAACCTATTGGCCTGGAGTAAGTCTGAGTGTGTGTTCCTCATTTATTGCCTGTGTGTGTACAACAAATGCTTAACAATACCCTCTGATAAGCCTACTGCTCGACCACTCTACCACAAAATAGAGCATTAGATTTATCTCTTTTTGCCACTATCTTACCTCTAAGGGGAACCCTTGGACTCTGTGCATGCTATTTCTTACATTGAAATAGTATATACAGAGCCAACTTCCTACAGCAGCCATTTTGACCCTGCTTCAGTGAAGTCTCAAAAAGAAAAGGGAGCCAGGAACATTTACCCTACCCACCAGACACCCCAGAAACACACCAAATTATTTTTTGTGAATTTCGCTGTGAATTTTTTTAAAAAAAAGCAAGGGAGGTCTCCTGTGGTTGCTTTTCATTTTGTCCCCTGGTGGGCCAGGACCTGGGGGCATATACATTTTTATGACTGAATGGGGGGCTGCAGGGGGTCCCCTTGGCTGTATTAAAGCCCTGGGGACCACCACCTAGCCACGGCTCAACAATAAATTATCGAGAGGGGCTGCGTGGACCCCCACCAGGCCCCAGGTACCACCATCTACCTGGGGCCAATATAACGATGTAGGGGCAGTGCAGTAAATCATCCAACTGTTTTTTCTCTGCAGTTCCACCTTCTAAAGTTATCTGATGGAGACGCTTGATTAACAATCCCATTGCCAACCTTACAGACCCACAATGTCACTGGAGACATTTAAGCAGCTGTTGTGTAGGAGATGAACTAAACATTTACCCAAGGAGGTAGCAATCACTAACTAGCCAGTAGAAAGTACTCCGGTTGGGTAGAACTTCTGCACAAAATGCTTACCTCTTCTTGGATTAATACGCAGGACAGGGTTCATTCAGGCACGGTGCTCATTTCACAGAAATTCAACATTAACTCGAAGCATCTGCAGATACAAACATAGCACGTCCTGAAGTTGAAGCTCCACTTCTGTAAAGTACTAATCATCCAAATTTCGTGCGCATGGTGTCAGGAATACAAGTGCTTTATCTCTGCATTTTCATCTTGAAAAGTATATGCAAACCTTGATGGAGGGTTTGGGTTGTTATAGGGGTGTGGCTGCAGGTGCTGGACGAAGGCCCTGCGTGACATGGGCTGGGTTAGCGTATAGTAATTAAAATTACTTTACAGTAAAAAAAAAAAAAATAAACTCACTGTAAAAAATAAAAATAAAAAATAATTTTTAGACATTGTAGTTAGCCTCACATTTTAAATGTACAAAACCATAGACCATCATCTGTGTTAGTTATTTCAAGTAACAATAGCTCATGCCCTCGAAATGCATTACATTACCCCAGATATTACAGCACTCATTAGATATTTAGAACATTATTGATAATCACTTCAACATTTTGCAGTACAATTATTAATGAGAAAACTGTGCATGGCCAGGGAGTGAGTTACAGTTACCTTAGGGCACGAGTTATAGTTACTTAAAAAAACTCTAACAGGTGAATGTCTATGGTTTTGTACGTTTAAAATGTGAGCCTAACTGTAACGTCCCTGTAACCTTTGGTTTCTTCAGTGAATCACTATATCGATATATAAAATCTTGTTCCTCTTCAATTCTCCTCTAGCGTTCATTGCATGCCTGGTGTAAGCACAGACCACCACTTTTCAGTACCAAGTTCCTTTCTATGGATGAGGATTGCACCCCCAATAAGAAGGTTAGGGATCATTTCCAGCAATTTGAGATCCTTCCAGCTGGGAATCAACCTGAAACATACACAACTATTTAGAGACAGAGACACAGATAGATATTTTCATTCCACAACACTTACAGAGTGCTCCCAAACGTTTGTCGTGCCAGCGCAGCACTCCGACAGCGTTTTCACATTACTTATTAATCCATCAGCGATCCAATCAATTATAAATTAACACATTTTTGTTCAACAGAGCCTTGATCACCATTCTATAATGTTGTTGCTGACTCCTCCACCATTTTACCATTTTTAATATGTCATTTCCCTGTTAATTTCATGGACACTGTTGACGGACTATCATTACTACTCCGAAACTGTCACCATCTTGGAAGTACTCCTAACATAAATGATGTATCCTTATGCTATGATTCACAATGCATGTATTTACTGATTATATGCAGACTCAATAGTTTTTAAGTTCATCCCATAAGCTTATATTACCTCTATTTAGCAAATATCAAGTGAAAGTTATTATTTATATTACTGTCATACACATCATTACATATTTTGTTCCTCATCTACTCTGATATTCCAAATGAGTAGAACTACACCATTTTTTTTTCCTATTGATTCTTCCACCCTGATGATTTACCAGTCTTTTCCTATCCCCCAGTGAGTAAATTGATTGCTTTCTTTGTCTTCCGCTTCTATAAATAATAATACAAATAAAAACAATTACTTAATTAGACCAGTTCAAAACTCGTAGGAAGACTTGATATATCAATTTCATTGATATAAGTTTCAACATGCAATATCCGGACTGGAAACTGATAAGGGCTATAGCCTATCTGTATATATCCTCTCAGGTAAGAGGTGAGACCCCTGAAGGGGTATAATCATTATTCCCACACTATCAAATTCTACTAATCTTTATTGGCACAAGTCCAGTTATACTAATCCTTTATTGGCACATGTCACTAATTCAGTGTTTCACACGAAACTAAATAACTCCATCAGTATTCAGACCCGGCGGCTCTTTAGTGTCCATCTCCAATATGAGGGTAGCCTCTTGGCTCCTCAACTGCTTTTCTCAGTTTCTACCTCTCCAATTCTTTGGACCCCAGTACCGGAGCTAAGGAGTAGGGTGTCTCTACCCTGGCCCATTACTTTTTGTAAAAATAATTTGAGGGACTTGGCTGAAGCAGAGTCCCAAGATGGTTGCCACCTCTTCCTGGCTGAAGTGCTGACAAGCAATCAGAGCTGTGCATTTCCCTGCACAAGCTCACCATTATTTGCAAAATCCTCACTGCCAGAGATATACAAATTTGGATTTCTTTAAATTTCTCAAACTACTGAACGGAATTACACCAAGTAAGCATACTCTGCGTACTGAAAGGTAGCTTTCTGCCAAATTTTGTGTAATTCCATCCAGTGGTTCAGGCTGTAGTGGTGCCTAAAGGTCCTATAGGAATTAACATGAGAAATGCAACTTTTTTGGACTTCCTTTTTTTTTTTTCCTCAGTCCCCGCTTGAATCGCCCCGAAACTTTCTGTGCAAACCTGAATCACCAGGGCACTCTTTTTGTTGTGGGGGTTGGGGGAGAGGGGCCGGGGGGAGTTAAATGTTGTAAATATTTGTCAAACATTGCTAAAGATATAGGTAACTCAAACACTTATCATATGGAAACATGGTCCTAACTATAACTACCTAGTGGCAACCTCCCAAAAAGTGTGTTGCTGATGCGGTTTGTGCCAAAGGCTGTGCGGAGCGTGGGGTAGGGTGGTTATAGGGGGTTGGCTGCACACGGCCAAAGGCCATTCGTCGCACAGGTTTGCTGCCAACTTCCGCCGTGCATGCCTGAAGGCCGTGCGCGTGACTGTTTGGATTAACATATAGTAATTACTTTACGCTAAAACAAAACCTTAAAAATTGACTGCAAAAAATCAACAGTTACATGGACATTATAGTTAGGAAATAGAAATTAAAAAAACATAGAAATTCACTCAAATAAAAGCTGTGGTTACTGGGATGGTAGAGTTAGGCTTACATTTTAAACGTACAAAACCATAGAATTTCAACAGTTGCAGTTAGTTCTTTAAAGTATCTATAGCTCGTGCACTAAGGTAACTAGAACATGCACCCTCACCGTGCACTGCTAATTACCCCACATTTTGCAACACTGATGACATCTTTGATAACATCATTGATAATGTCAATTCAATATTTGCAGTAATATTGAGGACAAAAACTGTGTGTGGTGGGGGTGTGAGTTATAGTTACTTGAAATAACTTGAACTGCTGAATTTCTGTGATTTTTGTATGTTTAAAATGTGAGCCTAAATAGAACGTCCCTGTAACGTTTGTCTTTTTTAGGGGAATATATATATATATATATATATATAGTTCTTATATATCCAGGATTTTATTTGTGTTGGATGCTATCTCTGATTGGGATGATTTTGACTTATTCATCTCTAGACCTTAGTGTCATGCCCTGTCACCCACTTGCTATCCAATAACCCCTCTCATCAACTTAACTAGCGAGCTTTCTTCCCGAGTGTCCTTGGGAATGCTTAAAGGAACTCTAGTTCAACTATGAAGAACTGTCCTCCTGCAACCCCTTTCCAGGGTGACGTAGCAGGGAATTAGGCTTCCAAGTTAAGGTTGGGTAGCCCTTCATAGTGGCGTATAATGGTAACCCTGCTGAGCCTGACATTTACACCTAATGTGGCAAGTATAAGCCAGTGCACAGGGCAATATTCTACCACGTATGCTATTTCTAGGGTTTCAGCTCTCAACGACTAAAACATTTCTCGCTGTCATCACTACATTTTCGACCTATAAATGAAGTAGTGAACATTATAATAGTTTGGTTCCCACCATGGAAGACTTTATTAGATAAACTAATTTTCTTATGATAACAATGGCAATACTTACCCCGATGATATGATCTTAATCTTCAGTACATTTACAAAAAACAAAAAAGTAATATGTTATCTGTGAGCTAAGTCAGTTAGGTTCAATAAACGACCAAAGTGTTTAGCTTAACTGAATTTTCTTAAGGCTCTGCAGACTAACTTAAAATGAATTTCCCTTTTGAGACACAAACTGGAACCTGTGCTTTACTAGCCACTTTGGGTCTGCTGTAGAAAATAAGTTACTTACCTATATGATGTAGTTCCCCAGTATTGATCTTTTTCATAGATCCACATGCTTGAATATTCTCCGTAACTGAGGTGGGAGTCCAACAGTAATTATAGCATGTACAGTAAAAAAAAAAAAAAAAAAAACATTGTACAACAAGGCTTAAACAAGTGACATTGTTAATCAGTTTACATCATTTTAGTAAGAAACAAACATCAGTCAATCTTCAAACCGCTCCAGAGGCACTATTCCCCTCAGAGGCAACTATATCCATGAATTCTTAGCACGAGTGTAAATATAATACTGATTTGGTATTAAATATGGTGAGCTTCTATCTCGGAGGAGGAAGGGTTGCATGTGAATGTATGAAAGAAATTAGTACTGGAGAACCACAATGTACAGATAAGTAACTTGTTTGTTCTCCAGTATTGAATATTCCATAGATTCACATGCTTGAATCCGAATAGTAGGCAGTTATTTTGACAGATTATTTTGTAAGTAGAGGAGGGAAGCTGATATTGAAGGTAGAATCTAAATATATAAAAATAAGCTCACCTCATGAAAATAAATGGGAAAGGACTGCTTGACCCACTGTTGTATCATCCTTTGCAGTGCATCCAGGCAAAAATGCCTTGTAAACATGTGCCTATTAAACTATGTAGCAGCCTTGCATATGTCAAGTAAGTAAGGATCCCCTGGCAAATAGGGTAGCAGGTGTGGTTACACTTGTGGAGTGCGCTCATCTCTTTTGACTCAAGGGATGTATAGTTTTATCTTGACTGAAAAGTATAGCCACTGAGGCCTAATGGTCTCTACCAGAGGTCTTCAAACTGTGGGGTGCGCCCCCCTGGAGGGCCATGGATTGTGTGGTATATTGTGAGTTTGGCAGATGAATAGATAGAATGTTAGACTCAGTGCTGTGTTCTCTTTGACATCACATTAGAGTGTTGGGGATGGAAGCTCTGTAGTGATTCCTTTGGACGTCAGTTGATTTGAGGATAGCTGTCTCTGATGGTGTTCCTGATCTGTGGATAGGATACTCTAAATAAAGAACCCACTGAACTTACTCTGGATCTGTCTTTCTCTACAATTTGGCGACGAGGATGACCCATGAGTATCCCAACACATGAACTTTTTGATACTTCGCACTAGGATCTCGCTCTGAAAATATATTTTTTTTCCCCTAAACCTAACAGTGTCATTCTTCAACCTAGTGCTACACATTTGATTTGACTGAGGTGAGCTTTTACTTTATTATTCTTTTTACAGTTTTTTTTAATGTATTTTCGGCATTTTAAGTTGAATTATCACACGCGTATACTCGCGCGTGCAGTAGTTTTCTTTTAGCACGAGAGCCGCTATTCGGCGTTCTCATATTACGTGTCTCAAATTCCAACTGTTCCTCGAGAGACGCCGCACGTAATGAATGTTTATTTTATCGTGCGTTTGCGCTCCCGTGAGCGTATTTTCGAAAATTGAAGCAATAAAGGAAAATACTTAAAATTAAACAAGTGTACTTACCATCGGCAGTGTAATCCTGAAGGATTTGGCATCGCTTTTTGAGTTCCGAGTCTACAAGATCAGAGAAAAGTGGGAAGTTTATAGAAAACAGCCTAAAAGTTTTAAGTTCACATAACGACGATAATTAACTACAAAAGTGAAATTTGTGCATTTGTTGCATATGGAACTATGGATTTGGATTTTGTGTTTACATAACGGTAACATGCTACAAAAGTGAAAGTTATTTTAATCTATATACTGAACTGTGACATTGCTATTCTCAAAGGAAAATTTTTATTTTTATTTTTTCCTTTTCTTCCTTTTTGTCTTTTCTTGCAAATAATTTAAAAGTTATACAAACACAGGATGCAGAATATCTCACCTCCACCGTTTTTTCTAACTGTACCAGGAGATCCACCAATTAAATGGTCAAAATGGAAAAATACTTTTCTTCATTATTCTAGAGTGTGTGGCACCAATTTGTCCAATGAAAGAAAAACTGCTTTACTTATGCACTGTTTAGGTTGTGAAGGTCAGGACATTTTTTAGACTTTACCTGATCCAGGGGATGATGGAACAGATTTGAATGAATTTGAAATATGTTTGAAGAAATTGGATCTCCATTTTCTACCAAAAGTGAGCACCATTTTGGAGAGATACCATTTTGGTATGAGGGAACAAAAATCAGGAGAATCTGTAGAGGAATATATAACAGCTTTAAGAAAATTACCTTCTGCATGTAAGTTTGGAAGCACAATTGATGAACGTATCAGAGACCAGTTCATGTTACGATGTTTAAGTGATAAATTAAGACAGGAATTGTGGAGTAAAGATGACCCACCTTTACATGAAGTTATTTTGTTGGCGAAAAGTGTGGAACATACCTTAGCATGTGTTGAAGAATTAGAAAGAGGGAGAAATCTATCAATAAATAAGGTTACTGTAAGAAAAGAAAATATAAAAAAGGAAAGTGATGGTGACAAAGGAGAAGACAGAAACTTTCATGAACAATGGTTCAAATATAAAGATGCTAAAGACGCCAAGTGTTTCCGCTGCGGTAACTCTGGACATTACGCTTCCTATAAGAAATGTCCTGCCATTAATGTAACCTGTAGATTATGTAACAGGAAGGGTCATTTCGCTAAATGCTGTAAATCTTCAAAAAATACAGGATCTGTGAAAGTAGTTGGAGACTGTATCCTATCCGTCTCAACCGGGGTTCAAAAGAAAAATTACCCAAAAGATAAAGTGACCATTCTAGGAGTCAAAAGTGAAGTTTTATTTGACTCAGGCGCGTGGTTGACTTTAGTATCAAGTGAAATTTTCGATGAACACTTTAGTCATAAGGTTGAGTTGAAAGATCCTGACGTCATACCTGGTGCCTACAGTGGTCAAAGCATAGATTTGAGAGGATATTTTGAATCGGAGATTACATTTAAAGCGAACACAATTTTTGGGAAAATGTATGTGCCTATCAAAGGTGACAGTGTTTTGAGCTGGCTGCATCAAAAGGACATTAACATTATTTTGGATCCCAATTCTACAACGCCTGTTATGATAAAAGAGGAGTTCATTGCAAACTGTCAAAAGATTCCTATTGTTTCTATCGATGCTGCAGATGTTGAAAAACCTCCTGCTTTTGTTAGAGTTCAGTGAGATATTTAGTGACAAGCTGGGCTGTTTAAAAAATTATGTTCATCACATTAAAATCAAAGAGGGATCAGTTCCAGTTGTGGCAAAAGTGCGGCAAATACCCATCTCAATGAAAGATGATGTTGAGAAAGAAGTGAAAAGATTGTGTAATGAAGGCATAATTGAACCTGTGGAATCATCTGAGTGGGTTTCACCCATTGTAGTCGCACGCAAACCGACTGGAGGAATCAGATTGTGTGTAGATTTAAGAAATCTGAACAAGTGTATCGTCAGTGACCAATTTCCTCTTCCAAACATCACTGAAATGGTCACGTTACTACATGGGTCAAGGTTTTACAGCAAGTTAGATTTAACTTCGGCATATCATCAAATCCTGCTCGATCAAGATTCTAGAGACTACACGACGTTTATCACTCCGTTTGGAACTTTTAGATACAAGAGGATGCCTTTTGGTTTGGTGTCTGCAGCTGCAGTATTTCAACGTGTTATGTACAATTTATTTGGATTGGAGCCGGGGTTGAAGTGTTTTCAAGATGACATTCTTATTCATGGACGAACTGAAGCTGAACATGAGATGAGCCAGGAAGGTTCTTACCATTTTAAGAGAAAATGGTTTAACTTTGAAGTTTAAGAAATGCTTTTTCTGTAGAACTGAAGTGGAGTATTTAGGACACAAGATAACGTCTAAAGGAGTGTATCCGAAGGAGAGCTTAGTGACGAACATTATAAACCTACGAAATCCTGAAAGAAAAGAAGAACTCTTGTCATTTCTAGGAATGGTGGAATTCCATGCCAAATTTTTACCAAATTTGGCCTCAAAGACAGTGCACATGCGGAAGTTACTTAAGAAGGGTTGTGAATTTAACTGGGATGAGGAATGCAAGAGTGAATTTGAGAGTATAAAAAGGGATCTATCTGGTGCTGAAAGTTTAAAGTCTTTTGATCCGGATAAACAGTGTCATTATGACGGATGCAAGCATGTGTGGTTTGGGTGCTGTTTTATTGCAAGAAACAGATGAGAAAGTCCTCAAACCGATAGTTTATTGTTCCAGAACGTTGCGGGGAGCGGAAATCAAATATTCTACAATAGAGAGAGAAGCATTAAGTGTGTTTTGGGCGGTTCACAAATTAAGGAATTTTCTATGGGGAAAACAGTTTTTGATCTTCACTGATCATAAACCGTTAGTAGAGGTTTTCAAGAGTAAGGGTTTGGATTCTATTTCTAGTAGAATCAGCAGGTGGATAGTTGGTTTACAAGATTTTGATTTTGATGTACGTTATGTTCCTGGCTATGGTAATAAGTTAGGAGACTGTTTATCTAGACTCAGTACAGAAAATGAAAAGTGTGGGGAAAATGGTCAGGAAAGTGAAATAAGTGTCTGTAGTATAACAGAAGGTATTATAAGTCGAGAGGAATGGAAGAAAGCTGTTGTGGAGGATGAAGTATTACAATGTGTATGTAAAAGTATTTGTGAAGGATGGAGTGTGAGTGCCAAGCGTGAGAAGGAATTGGAAGGATTTGTTAAAATAAAGGATGAGCTATCCATAGATGATGGCGTGCTTTTGCGGGGTTCGAGATTAGTAGTTCCCTCTACTTTGAAAAAGAAAATAATTGATTTAGGCCATGAAGGGCATCAGGGAATGGGTAAAACCAAGGCTAGAATTCGTCTTAATTACTGGTGTCCAGGGATGGATCTTATGATTGAGAGGAAAATTAGAGATTGTTCTGATTGTTGCAATAGTGACAAAGTATACAAGACTAGAGTACCTCCCATGGGATTTAGAGTTGAGTCGCATAAGCCATGGGAAATTGTGGCCCTTGATGTGGTTGGACCCATTCAAATGAAGGGTGGAACTAACTATATTTTAGTTTTGGTTGATCAATTTTCGAGATGGGCCGAACTATGCATTAGTTGCAGTATGGAAACAAGAAAAATTATTGATTTTCTGAATTAAATTTTCAATCGTGAAGGTTATCCTAACGTAGTTGTGACGGATAATGGTCCTCAGTTTGTGTCAAGAGAAATGGAATCATATCTTAAAGAAAAAGGGATAAGACACAATAAGTCTTCACTGTATCATCCTGAGGGTAATGGTATGGTCGAGAGATTTAACAGATGTGTTAAAGATTGCATACAATTAGAGGTTGCAGCTAACAGAAATTGGAAGGATGGTCTTAAATGTTTTCTGCATGCGTATAGATTTACTCCTCACACTAGCACAGGTAAAGTTCCCTTTGAATTGTTTAGAGGACGCAGAGCAAATACCTTATTAGCTCCAGGATGGGTATATTGGGGAAAGAATGAGAGTGTGATGTGGGATAACATGAGAGACAGGGATGAACATGAAAAGCAAAGTGTGCAGAAGAGGAAGGAATATTACGATTATAAGAAGAGTACGTGTGAAGTTGATAGAGTAGGAGACAACGTTTTAATTAAGCAACCTATGTGGCGCAAAAATGAAAGCAAATTTATGGACCTTTCGAAGTCATAAAGTTGTTTAGAAATGCAGTAAAGATCAGAGATGGGAGAGTGTGGAATCTTAATCGGGTTGTGGTTGCAAAGAAAAGTTCAGGAAGTTAATTGTTTCTATTCTAAGTTGTGCATTTATGATATTTTGACTTATCTTTACGTTTTTTTTGTTTGTTTGTTTGTTTTATTTGTTTGTTTTCTTGTAAGATGGAAGGTGTGTGGTATGTTGTGAGTTTGGCAGATGAATAGATAGATAGAATGTTAGACTCAGTGCTGTGTTCTCTTTGACATCACATTAGAGTGTTGGGGATGGAAGCTCTGTAGTGATTACTTTGGACGTCAGTTGATTTGAGGATAGCTGTCTCTGATGGTGTTCCTGATCTGTGGATGGGATACTCTAAATAAAGAACCCACTGAACTTACTCTGGATCTGTCTTTCTCTACAGATAGGTTCCCTGGGGGCTGCAAATGCCTCTGCTAGTACATGTAAATGAAGCTGGCCTGGAAGTGCGGTCTTGTTTACTTGGCTCATTTTCTGTCTGTCTTCATTTACATGGAGCTTTTGAAATGCAGCAACACGTGTTTCCACGCAATGGAAGGCCCTTTGAAAAGGGTATTAATCACCTTTCTGTTGCTTATTGCTTTATATGTAGGTGTTGAAGTGTTACTTATGAGGGGTAGTATATGCCAGGACAGTGTTAAATGTAAAAAAGACACAATTATGCAGTAGTACTAGCACAATATGTGCTGCGTTATGCCTCATAATTTACCTTTTCATGCTTCATAATTTAGTCAACCCTGCTGCATAACTTGGTCCTCTTCTGCCATATAGTTCCAGTGACTCTGCTTAAAGTTTCACAGCAGCAAATATTTATTCTTTTTGGGATGTAATGTAGGGGAATCAGCTGATTTCTGGAATAATGGAGACACTTATAAAAGTGTTTGCATTAGATACAATCTGATTACTTATTACAAAATACTATATTTTGAAAGAACTTGTTTTATATCAAGCACTGCAACATTCTGCAGCAGTCTGGCTTAGAATGTGTGAAATATTTTAAAATAATGACTTACATATTCAGTGTTTTTTACCACAGACTGGGACATTATAGTACTATAAACCGGGCCACTGGAATTACGCGGCAGAGCCAAATTAGGCAGCAGGATTAATCATGTGGCAAGAAAAGTCAAATTATGCAACAAATGCAGCACATTTTGTTATTAGTATTACTTCAATATTTTGTCATTTTAACTCCTGGTAAAACTGTCGGGAAATATTTCACTTGTTTAGTACAAGTTTAACACCCACATACAGCAACAAGGAACTACAAGATTACCAGTCAGTCTTTGCAAAGGGACTTCCACTGCTTCAAAACACTTTCCCACATTTTAAGTAACGTTTTATCCGTTTGAGCTAGAATCAAATATTTTTTGTTAACATCTGCAAATTATGCAGCAGAAGATGGATTATGTAGCAAATGCAATAAATCCATAATTAGGCGGTAAACTCTGCTGCTGCAGAATCTCCTAATTTCAGTGGTCCTGGCTTTGTGACTTGTTTCTCTGCACTACCACCACACCCTTTGCTTTTAGGCAGAGGTATTTCAAAGACAGCATTAACCATTGAGGGGCAGTTTATTTGTGAAAGCTGAGTCCATGGGGTGGCAGAGAAAAGGCTAGCATGGTTGTATTCAGATGCAGAGCCCTGATCCTCTCTACTACTGTGGCCTCACAGTAATGGTCCAGTAGAAAGAAGAAAGGAGCAAGATTCATGGATTTTGCCATAGAGATGGCCCAGAATTGGAAGCACTGTGTGGGGGATTCATTTTTATGTCTACGAATGGCCAGATGAGGCCTCCTCAGCGAGATACTCTAAAGACCGGGACGATGTAAGTGGCCTTTATTTATATATTTATTTTTAAAAGGGACATTCATTTGTGCAGCAGGTACTGTTACCTGGTGTGTAAGTTGTCACCGCTGCCCAATTATGGCTGTTTTACAATGAAAAAGAGTGGGGGCCCATTTTTCTTGATAGCGTAAGAACCTAAGTCACCCTTCGTGGTTTTAACAGAAAGGGGCAGAAAGTTTAATTGTTGCCACAGGTACAGACACACCGGGCCCCACGATTATGAGGAAGGAGCCAACTAAACCCCCAGTAATGGCTGTCTTCCTTGCTTAGGGCCCACCGCGCACTTGCCAGAGTTGATTTTGCCCTCGGAGCAATGGCCCCACGGAAGGGGAAAATTAAAGCATCAGACACATCTTAGTTTGGCCTCAGAGATGGTGGGTTGTGTGGCAAGATGGGAGTCCATGTTTTCAACAAATGGCATAGGAGTCTGCCCTTTTTGCAAAACAGTGGTTATCATTAATGAAGAAGATGCAGCAGCACTGGCAACCAAGGGTCTGAGGGGCCCACTACATCAGTTACGACTGTCTCACTTCAAAAAGGGCATGGGAACTACGTTTCCTTTCAGTGTTGGGACTGAGGGCACCCTTGCAGAAAAAAGGGAAGACAACATGTGGTAGCTCTTTTTTCTGAAAGGGACATACAGGGCCGGTTTCAAGATTGGAATTATGGTCAGACATGGTGGGGAAGGGGTGAAAAAGTAGAGGAGGTAGTCTGATACTTAGGATGGCAGTTACCATTAGTGCAGCAGGTGTAGTTGCATGGGGGTCCAGGAGTGTGAGGTGGTCACAGCACCCCAGTTATGGGAAGCAGTATTTTTGGGTTGAAACTTGCTTTCATTTGATGCATTTGCAGTTTTATAAGTCTCATGTTTAGTGTGGTGTATGCACTGTAGACAAAGAACTCCTGAAAGGATCTCATGCTCACGCCCTGCACTCATTCAGCCATGTTTCTCCCACACCTCAAATCCTTGCCATTAAGTTTTAGAGGGGGCTGCACTTCAAACTTTTTTGCTCTGAGACCCCCTTAAACAAAATGTTTTGAAGAACTCTGATCTATACAGTTTCTTGACAGAACATACCTCCTTCTTGGAGGTGCAAGGGCTATGAGGAGATTTTCTGAATGCCTCTGCTCTCTATATGTAGAACCTGAGGCATCTTCTAATGTCTAAGGTTTGAAGTCCTCTTTCCCTTGTGTTGGTTGGATTTCTAAAGAATGTCTTCATAATCATCAGCTAATTGAGATGAAAATCATCTGAGACTTTAAGGACATAATGAGGGTTAGTTCTCAAAATGAATTGTAAGTAAGACTCTTATTTTAAAAGCTTTATTTTCACTGATTCTTCTACAAAAACTGAGGGCTATTGATGTCCTCTTCCAGAATAACTTGTTAAGTTCTGGCTTGTGAATAGGTTCAAATGGGCTTTTTGTCAACTGTGACACAACTGTGTTCAATTCCCAAGAAATAGGCTTCTTCATGAAAGAGAGAGCTCTGAAAAGCCCTCTAACGAATTCTTTAATCCGCTTGTTACAACATATTAAGGTTTGATTTAGTGATCTATGAAATTGCTACTAAGTGGACCTTTATCAAATTATATTAAAGACCTGAGCGAGCTAGTTGCAGGAAGTATAGCAGAATGTGCTTGGGTGTAGACCAGAAATAAATGTTGTTTCTTGGTGCTGCACTCCCACAATAACTCCGCTTTACTTTGTGAGCCTTATTTGTTGTTTCGGCTTTGACATAAAATTGTCTGGATTTAATATTTGATCAAATTCCTGAAAAAAAGTCTTAGAGTAGTGTCACACTACAGGTACTACTCCAGTTGTCTCAAATCCACCATCTGTTCACATGTGCTTGATTTTCTTTTTTATTAATAAGGAAAATTCTTTAATAGAAACCTGTGTTTCAATGAGAGTAGGGGGTCCTCTTCTGTGGCTTGTTTCTCGAGGAGCAATACAGTTTTTAACAAAGATGTTGTGACCTCCTGCAGGGTGTATTCCAAAGGGCTTTTGAGCAGGTTCCAAGGAGTGACCACTTAGAATTATATCCAACACCCAACAGTTTCTAAAAAATGAAATGAATGTTGTAAAAGCTGGAAGTCTTTCACTCCCAAGCTGAGGTGTATGATGAGGTGGGGACCAGTGCCTGGACATTGTCACTGGCAGCTTGGCGATTCTTGTCCCTTAACAGGAAGCTGAAGATCTTTTGTAGGGGGAGTGTTGTGAGTAAACCACAGCAAGTGGTGTGTACTGTTAGCAGTAATCTTGTGAGTGATACTAGGGTTGATATTTGTAAGATTTAACATTTCCTCTTTATGAGAATTGTCCACTTCCATAGTGGCACAAAAGGGTTGGTAACCATGCTGTGGCAACACTCCAAAAAATCTTGTCAAATCTATCTGATTTTGTAGACTGGAGGGCGTTGTCAACATGTTTACCAAACAGATTCTTACCATCAAATACTATAAATCTAAAATGGTTCTGTGAATGTCTGATGTGAACAAACTTAATTTTAGCCATCCTTGTTGTCTTAAGACCACTACTCCAGCAATTTGTCAAAAAACAGTTGAGGCAATATCCATAGGCAAAGCTAGTTTCAGATGATATTTCACCTTCCTGTAAAATTGTCTCTGCCTCAGTTCATTTATCTTCTGCAGTAATGTTGGGGAGGCTCCTAGGTCCAACCACATCTGCCAGTCATACCTCCCTAGAATAGCCAGAGTATTGGATGATATAATAGTTGCAGCTACCACTGCAGATAATCTTTTTCTTGTCTAAACTTCTATCTCCTTATCATGTGGTCTAGAACAAGGAGTGGTAGGATTCCTAGAGAGTCTACATGAGGACAGAGTTAAGGCGTGGGTGACCTATTAAACATTCTGGAGAGTCTTTTGTGGCCTTATAATTCTTTAGTAGGCAAGGTACCACTGCAGGATTATTTTCTAAAAAAAATGTCAAGCCTTCTGTCATATATAATGCATTGTGAGAATATATGTTGCTAATTTCATTGTGGACTACTTAAAATCATGTAGGAAACAGTCCATCTCACAATTACAGGGAAATCATATCTCTTGGAGGCTCTATTCAGAAGTGTGTGAAATGTCCTGATGTCATCTGGAGAGGATCTAAAAGCTACTTGAGTAGCAGGAATGTAAGTGGTGCAATATAATCCCATTCTTCTCCTTTGCTGGTTTGGTAATCATAGGTAATATCAGCTTCCTCCAGTTCTTAATCTTCATTATCCATACATTAGAAATTGTGTCTGGGGATGTGGACCCAGTCAGAATGATAATCCTCAATGTGGAACAGGCATTTGACCTGGTCTCCTGGTAACTTCTCTGGGCAATTATGGGTGCTTCTGGATTTGGACCCTGGTTTATCAACCGGGTTCAGCAATTGTATAAAGGCCTAAGGCTAGGGTTCTTTGCTTGGGTATTCTCCCGGACCCAATTATGATCATCAGGGTCACCAGGCCAGGGTTTCCATTTACACCTGAGCTCTTTGCATTCTATATTGAGCTTTACATTCAATTCAAGCTTTGAAAATGACCAGGGTCATCTGCCCATTGCAAATACATCGACTGGAGCTTAAGGTTCTAGCCTATATGGATGACTTGGCCATTTTGACTCCTAGCCCAGCTATCTCTTTACTGGCAATAGATACAACAGTGAGGGAATTTGGCTCTTTTTTTGGGGTATAACCTTAACATCGATAAGACTCAGGTTTGGATTAATGTCTCTGCTGTCGGTCAAGACAGGTGCTGGGTCCCTTGACAGCATATAATGTGTTAAACTGTTGTTAAAGATGAGAGATTCTTAAGTAATAAGTTCAGTCAAATCATCATGAGGATGGTTGAGATCTTTAATAAGTGGAATGGGTTACACTTCGGTATAACTGGGAGTAGTAAGCCAATTTAAATGATTATTTTTCCTCATCTTTATCTTTTCAGGTGTATAACTATATATCTTCGTAAAGCTTTCCTTTTAGTAAGATCAAGGTGTTTTGGCAAAAATTTATCTGAAGCTGTAGGAAACCTAGGTCCAGTATACAGGTTTTTTTTTTTTTTTTTTTTACAAATGCTGTGGGAAAGAAGGGTCTTTCTTTACCAGCCTTGTGGGTCTACTATCAGGCCAAGTTCATGTTACAATTAAGGTCCTTGGTAGGGAGCTGTGGTTTCTGGGGTGCATGTTTCAAGATTATCTACTGTGGAGTGAGGCTATTGTGCTCCGCATTGGGGTCAGTGATACAATCTGTTATGAAAGGAGTAGGTTCAAGACCTTGGGGGTGTTTCATTCCATTTGATCTTATCTCAGAAAGATGCTACTGGATGCTATTCTCTAAAGCATATGTCTACGTGAGTTGCAATCTTAATCTGCCCTGGCAGGTTCATGAGAGGTTTCTGGAATATTTGGAGGACTCTAAACTTCTTATATCTTGGCTATTATATGAGCGTGGTACTCTTATCTCCTATGTCACTTTGCAGCAAACGATATTCCCTCCCTCTGACTGGATTATTTCATTATCTACAGCTCCTACTAATCCTAGGTAGTCTGAAGCTGGATGACCTCTACTGCTCTCATAGTAGTTTACTGGACTACCTGAAGGGAGGCCCTCTTAAGGGGACTATTAGCTTGGCCTATAAAAACAATTATTCGGCTGAGGTTGAGTGGAGGGTTGATCCCATTCAATTAAGGGGAGCTAAGTGGAGCAGGCTCCTCAGGTGGGGAGGGTAACCTTGGGCAACATCAGGTTTACTAGTTCACTTGTGCAGTCTGTTCTAAATGTCTTGCTGGTCAAAGTGCATCACTTTTAAGTTCATAAATGATCTTTTATGCCCTACCATCTTTACATTATGAAGGCTGGACAAAGACATAAGATGCTTTCGACGTGTGGCTGAGCAAGTGGAAGCTATGTATATTTTTGCAGCCTGCCTGTCTAGCCATTATTACTGGGAGGCAATTATGGAGAAACTCGACCGGATCGGTCCAGTTAATGTTGTTTGGGACCCTAACCTAGTAGTATTAGGGCATTCTCCATGTATCCCAATGCATCTCCCAGTGTTATACTCTTTGCAATCATTTTGGTAAGATTAGGACTGGCCTGACTCTGGTTACTCAGTGAGGCCCCAAACCTGATGATTTAGTGGCATGAATTTCTGAATACAGGTTTCCTTTAAATGTCATTAAAGACCATGTCTAGCCTACAGCAAGGTTTAGTAGCATCTGGAATTCCTTGAAGGGGATGCTGAGCCATTTTTGGGCTGGTCATGACTAGAACAATCGCCATAACTCTTATTTGTTTTTAATAGTTTGATTCTCAAGATGCACCCTGCACTCTATGCTGTTTGCTGTCACTTTATATCTGGGTTTTTTCCTTCTATGGGATAATGATTGTATGTCCGGGACAGTCAGGTACTGTCTCACCAGTCTCAGGAGGGTGATGTGGGGTGCTTTTCCAAAGCAGAGTCACTGGATGGTTGGGTGAAGGGTTCTTTGGTTAATTCATGTAAGGGGCTGAGTGATGTAATTGCTGGATAGCAGATGTCCAGTCCTTATTTTCCAGAGCTACGCCAACACCAGGTGGAGTGTGAGTTCTCTAACCCCAGGGAGCTTACAATGGAGGCAGACCTCTTGGTGAGTACCAGAGAGTCTGAAGAGGCATTTGGGGGGGCTCCTGAGAGGAGTGGTCTAGGTATTTCCCAACCAGGTGAGGTAGGGAAGGATTGTAGTGTCCCAGGTAGGTCCCAGTGTAGTGGGATCGGTGAGGGACCCTATGTCCAGTCTCTGAGGAGAGGGAATGTGGATTGTCTGAGGTCCAAGGTGCCCGAGATCCGGTCCCAGGTCCTGGAGGGTTCCATAAGGGAACACCAGGAGGGGAGCCTACCCTGTACCATAGGGCCATCTGTTGAGGGAGATCCCACAGTGTCAGGAGAACTTGGGGGGGACGGCTGTAGCCAGCGTCCCACCAGTTCTGGTGTCTGGCAGTACCACTCCTAGTGAGGGGGTGCAGAAGTCCAGACAGAGGGTTGAGAGGGGGTTGCGGACCCCAGTGGAGGACCTGGAGGGTCAGGGGTCAGCTCTGAGAGCAGAGCCCCCCAGGAATGACCTTGGTGAGACCATTTCTGGGTTGGGGGGAATCCAGACTCTGTCAGATGGGCAGAGGTCAGGGGACCTGTGCCAGCCAGACTCTTGTGTGGCCCTTGGGGACAGTGTGTCCCTTGAGGGGGGTAAGTGTGCCCCCCTGGAAGTCCTGGTGTGCCAGGCAAAGGTTAAACCGCAGGGTGGTGACTCTGGGTTGAATGATCAGGTTCAGGGGGTAAACTCTGATCGGATGGGGGATAAGTGTGCTCCCAAGGAAGTGCTGGTGTGCCAGGCAGTGGTTCAACCGCAGGGGGGTGACTCTGGGTTGGATGACCAGGTTCAGAGGGTAAACTCTGACCTGGTGGGAGGTAGGTATGCCCCCCAGGAAGTCCTGGGTTGCCAGGCGGTGGTCCAGTCTGTGGGTACAAACCCTGGACTGGAGGATCAGGTTCAGGGTGTTCTCCCTGACCTGGAGGAAGGGGCTACTGCTAACAGTGCCCATCCCATGTTGTCTTCTGAGGGGGCCACTCCTAGTTGGGGGGTGCAGGACCCCAGAAGGGAGGGCAGGAGGAGGGAAGCCTCACCCCTGGCCCTGGTCCAACCTGAAGGTACAGACCCCAGGTTGGCGGACCAGTTGCAGGTTAACAGCCCTGCACTGGTGGAAGAATTGTGCAGGACTGCTTCTACAAGCACCCTGACAGTTTTTGACTCTGGGGGTGCCGCTTCTGCAGGGAGGGTACAGAGCCCCAGAGGGGAGGACCAGGGTCAGGTTGTCATCACTGACCTGGTGGAAGAGAGAGTGGTCTAAGGGTGCCAGGCACCTGGGGCTACCGCCCCCCACTCTCACAGTCACAGTGGTTAGAGAGGCCTGAGGTCGGGCTCTCATCCCTGGCAGTTGTCAGGGGTCACTGTGGCTTGCTGTCCTGGTGGACAGAGTTGCCCCTGGGGGGGGGGGGGGGGAGAAACGAGACTCACACCCCGGGGTGGAGTGGGCAACACCACTGTGTTGGCCCTGGTGGTACTATCTGCCCATTGCAATACATCTGTGAGCAAAGTAAAGTTAGGTGCTGCACAGATGGTGTCTGCAGATGTTGAGAAGGGTTCCCCATGGGTTAGCTTAGTGGGCCCTGAGAGTATGGACAGAGGGGTCCAACTGGAGTCAGGAAGGCGTAGAACTGGAACATGCCCCTGCTGTTGTGGGCCTGGGTCCTTGTTCTATTGCCCCAATCATGGAAGTACATCAAGGTATTGATTGTTCTCCCCTGGCTTTACGCTGGTAGGGGGTCGTGTTGGACTTTTGCTTATGCAGGGTCATCCTGAATCTTTTTGCCTCCTGCCTCCTATTTTTTTCTGACCTGTCGCTGTTGGCTTTTGAACTCTGAGCACTTTCTCACTGCTAACCAGTGCTAAAGTGCATATGCTCTCCGTGTAAATTGTACGTAATTGGTTCTCCATGATTGGCATATTTGTTTTATTGTTAAGTCCCTAGTAAAGTGCACTAGAGGTGCCCAGGGCCTGTAAATCAAATGTTACTAGTGGGCCTGCAGCACTGGTTGTGCCACCCACACAAGTAACCCTGTAATCATGTTTCAGACCTGCCACTGCAGTGTCTGTAAGTGTATTTTTACACTGTAAATTCGACTTGGCAAGTGTACCCACTTGTCAGGCCTAAACCTTCCCTTTTCTTATATGTAAGGCACCCCTAAGGTAGGCCCTAGGTAGCCCCAAGGGCAGGGTGCAGTGTATGGATAAGGTGGGACATATAGTAATGTGGTTTATATGTCCTGACAGTGAAATACTGCCAATTTCGTTTTTCACTGTTGCAAGGCCTGTCTCTCTCATAGGATAACATGGGGGCTACCTTTTAAATAGGATTAAAGTGTAGATTCCCCTAGAGAGTAGATGGACATGTGGAGTTTGGGGTCCCTGAACTCACAATTTAAAAATACATCTTTTAGTAAAGTTGATTTTGAGATTGTGCATTTGAAAATGCCACTTTTAGAAAGTGGGCATTTTCTTGCTTAAACCATTCTGTGACTCTGCTGTGTTTGTGGATTCCCTGTCTGGGTCAGTTTGACAGTTGGGTTGTTTTTCACCTCACACCAGACAGTGACACAAAGGGAGCTGGGGTGTAATCTGCATTTCCTGATTAGCCATCTCTGCTAGGAGGGAGGGGTGGAGTGGTCACTCTCATCTGAAAGGACTGTGCCTGCCTCTGACAATGCCGGCTCCAACCCCCTGCTGCGTCTGATGCCTTGCCTGGGCAAGGCAGGATTTCACAAGTAGGTGTGAGTCCCCTTTGAAGAAAGGTGACTTCAAAGACTAAAATGGGTATAAGAAGGGCACCCAAATCTACAGACTTTAGAATCACTTCTGGAACCAAGAGGAACCTCTGCCTGGAGAAGAGCTGATAGCTGAGGAAGAAGTGCTGCCCTGCCTGTGACTGTGCTTTGTGGAGCTTTCCTGCAGTGCTGCTTCTGCCAGAGTAAGAGGGAAAAGACTGGACTTTGTGTACCTTCCATCTTGTGAAGAAATCTCCAAGGGCTTGAGTTAGAGCTTGCCTCCTGTTGTTTGAAGTCTCAGGGACAGCAAAGACTTCTCTCTGCCAGCACCTGGAGACTCTGGAGAGACTCCTGCTCTGACAAGTGGTGCCCTATCCAGTCCCTGGGCCCTTGAAAGGAAAGCTGGTGAAATCCAAGGAAATCGACTTCAGACGACTTCGGACTGACGCCGCTGCTGAATCCGGTAACGCCGCCTGCACCTGACACCGTGACCTTCGCTGGAAACCGACGCTCTTCGCAGGCCCGACGCCACAGCAGCCCCGCTGAAGTCCGTGACTCCGTGGAAGTCGCTGCACCACGTCGTGACCGCCGCTCGAAGTGCACGGATTCAACGTTTCGCACAGACGCCGCGATTCCGGACTTCGCATCGGCTTGTTTTCACTCTTCACCAAAGGTACTGTACTTGGTGGTCTACACGACTCCGTGTCCGGTGCCGCTGGTGTCGGCTTGTTGGGAACGACTCCGTCGCGACGCCGTGTTAACATCTCATCGAAGCATTTTTGTTTCTAAGCGTTATTTTTTTAGTTTAATCTCTAAAAATTCAAAACTTGACTTGTGTATGTCGGATTTTTGTCGTTTTGGTCTTGTTTTGTTTAGATAAATATTTCCTATTGTTCTAAACCGGTGTTGTCATTTTGTAGTGTTTTCATTGTTACTGTGTGTGTTGGTACAAATACTTTACACCTAGCACTCTGAAGTTAAGCCTACTGCTCTGCCAGGCTACCAAGGGGGTAAGCAGGGGTTAGCCGAGGGTGATCCTCTTTTACCCTGACTAGAGTGAGAGTCCTTGCTTGAACAGGGGGTAACCTGACTGTCAACCAAAGACCCCATTTCTAACAAGGACCTTGACGACAAAGTAGTTGTCAACGTATTGTAGACGTCATCACAGATGGCGGTTTAACCTACATTTATTTTTTTTGGCAATACATGCCTAGTTGCCAATAGGTCAGTTTATGGCTTCCTTTTATCTGAAGAATAGGGCTCCCTCATAGATTGAATTGAGGGCTGTGAAATTATTTTGCATGGTCTTTTATCAGACAGAAAGGAAGAGTTATTCTTCTTTCTTTGAAATTGTTTAATCTCTGAGACAGAAATCCTTTTTGAATGTTTTTTTTGTCCTTACTATTCCAAACATTCTTTGCGGTATCCCGAGAGGAGTCTTTCCTCATGTCTTTCCCTAGTTAGTGTTTTCTTGTGAGATGATGATTCCTCTCCTTTATCCTTAGATAAAGGATTATCTACAGCCTTCTTTTTCTGCCACCATAGAAGTCTAGATTCCCTATCTTTCACGGTTGTAGCAGAAAAAGTGCAACAATTTGCCATCTTTAGGCTTATGATGAGGCTAAGGGCAATATAGACATTCCTTGTGAGGGAGGAGCCTTAGAGAATAGTCTGAGTTTTCCACATGATTTACAAGGCCTGAACACCTTTTTTTTTTCTTTTTTTTTTTTTTAGATCACACTGACATTATTTCCTGTCAAGTTTAAACAACCAAGGTTGTTGACAGATTAAATGAAAGTGAAAGGCTAAAACATGAAGACTATCAAACACAAACACTTAAAAACTGAGCAGAGACTCACTCCACACAATGTGTGGAAAGAATTACATGGAATGGTGGTTCTTGAGGGGAAGGATACTTCAGGACCAGCTTCGTGGTTAGCGGAAGTGTTTTTTTCTAAAAAGATATGAATTGGTTAACAGTGTCACTTGATTAAGCCTAGTTATTTAATGATTTCCTTTACACTACGTGTTATCATTAAAGTGGGACTCCCACATCAACACCAGGAATGATTCAAGCATGTGCATCTATGACAGATTAAAATTCATAATTGAGAAATGTGTGGCCTGCCCAGTAAAGGAGACCAAAGCATTAGTCGGTGGTGCCATGTGTCTAATCCTTGCACAGAGGTGCACCTAATAATAAATCCTTTGACCTGTCCTTAAAGCACTGCAATATCCAAGGAGCAGTTAACACTTCAGTTGCCCATCACATTTGCTGTTAAAGATCTGTGGCCAGATGTAGCAAACCGTATCACCCATTCTGTGGAAAAATGTGTTCGCACATATGGCCCCTAGTGTGGCAGTCCGCTCTAAGTCCTGTCCCACTTTTTTCCTGGTTCTAAGCCTTGCATATGGATGTATCTTTGTTGGTTCACAGCCTTGAGCTGGAAAGTCTGTGGAAAATGCCTGTGAACATGATCTTAGCTATAGCTTCCTGGGAAGTTCACATTTTCCTTAACTGGGCTCTAGGTTTTCCCCAAAGTTCTTAGAATTGATTAAATACTGGCACTAGTACTTTCTATACATTTTGGAATTTAAAGAGGATACGTCTCTTGATCAGTTGAAATAAGAGAATATGCCTTGAGTAGGACCCTAAGACCAGATGCACTTCCTATTGGGAAGATTAACTGCACTGGGAAAGATTTTCCGGACAGCAGGAGGCAGAATATAAGCCTAGCTAGTTAGGATCTAGGAGGGTTTCCTGACTCAGTGTACACATCTAGGCTCAGTTAGGCTTTAAAGCTCAGGTGACCTGGAGCAAACTCAGAGTAAAATCTTAATATGAGAGGCTCAAGTGCATAACAAACACTAAAGCATGTGCCTGCTGTTGGGCATACTCCTCCCCATCTCCTTTGAACATTTGTGCTACTTCCCTGCACAATCCACTTGGACCCATGTCATTGGTGAATAGGATATCCCAAAAAGTTGCTTGAACCTCATTGGCTATAGGACTATATAGATCGCATCAATTACAGGCTAATAGGAACATTCCTGTGCTAATGGTGAGACTATTTCAGCCTTCTTCCTATGACCCATGGGACTTACCACAGTTACAAGTGGTTTCATCTTGGCCCTAAACCGCAATACTCCTGTCCCTGGTGAACGCCACGTTATCTGCTATGTGCCCTCAAGACTGGAAAATCCCGACCATGCTAGATATTTACAACATACCAGCACCTGAAAATTTGCAACATCCTTGATTGAAATTTTTTTTGCGTCAGCTTCCCAGCACCAGTTGCTCCTGTATAGTTAAGCTTGCTATTACATGTCTGGGGGCTTGCTACTGAGAAAACTGTATGTATTTCACTAAAATGATCCAAGTATTGCCCAGTTTTAATTAAATTAGCATCGGAAACATTTCACTGCTTCTATGACACCTGTGCTTATCTTTAAGGGTCTTTATAAAAAGTATAGTTTAATATTTTTGTTACTCCTCCGACCTCAAATGTTCACAATGGAACCGCCATCAGCGGTTGTGCCACAGCGCCATCTCTACTCCACAGTTAAGGAATTTAGTCACTGCCTGTAGACTCCATTGTTGTCATTCGCCCAGGAGACGATTCCCCCCAACAGCTTTAAAAGGAAATTAATCCTTTTTGGAGAAAAGGAGAACTGGCCGGTGTTTTTCACTCCTCCGCTAACAAATTAGCTGTATTAGATGAGGAGCCTTACAAGCCAGACAAACCTGTCGGAGACTTCCTCAGCCGATGATAATAGTGGGGCCTCATCCTTGAACGTTTTACTACTGTATTATGGTTATTTGGCGGTATTTATCGACAAAGCGTGTGTATCAGAATGATTGCCTATTCTAAAGAACCAACCAGATAATAGGCAGACCAAGGCAAATGTTAGATAATAAACAGTCATATTGGATCACGCATTCCTAATCGGTTACTCTTCCCTACCCTAAAGAGTTGTCAGACATGTAACCTATATGGCTGCGCTGACCAGTCCATGTGTTTACTAAACTGTTGCATCGGTACCTTAAATTCTTTTATCACTAATGATGTCTTAAAAAGCGAAGATGGGCCACTTGGTTTCGGTGCCTGCTTTGATACAAAAATGTGCGAACAATGCTATTTTGCTGAAGCACGCTGAAGCTAGTGCTACTTTTCATTTCCTTTCCAGGCGGATCTCCGCATGGTTCTCTTCCGCGGTTACAATGTGCTCCAGAGAAATGGAAAGTTGTCCTCCTGTTTCGGTAGTCTGGAAATGTTTAAAAACCTGTAATTTCTAATCCGAAAACAGTGATCACGAACACATTTGTTATCAAACAGCCTACTTTTCTAGGCCCTACGCTTATGACAGCCTTACTGTAATATTCAATGCAGCCTGTCCGGCCTGCCTTGTACGTCACATGCATTATCATAGGGAAACGTCTGTTATGATATGTCATTTGCCCTGTGCTGTATACAGACAAAAAGATTTGATTTTGACAAGCTTAACTATATCGAATATATATACTGCAGTGTAATATATTGTCACCAAGTTAAAATGTTAAAGTATAAAAATGTCTTCCGTCGGTATTCAGAACAGTGTTCAGTGCACAAGATCATCATTTAATTGGTGCTATTCTTCAGTGAATCACTTGAATGCTGAGTTTCATTCGTGGTGCACTTCTATGGAACTCCTCCTCCTCAGGGCAGAGCGCTCAAATGCACAACATTTCTAGTTATGGGTATTTCTCAGTCTATGCATTTATGTTAGTTTGTTCTGTTTTACCCATTCTTCATAAGTTTCCTCATTCATGCAAAACCATCTTCTCTTGTCTACCTAGCCAATGTATTTCTTCAGCAGTAACATCAAAATCTGATAGACTCCTAGTTGCAGATTCCTTACCTTAGAATTTCCCCCCTGCGTCAAACTGGATGTGGAGATTTTTCTTCGAGCCATACCTTTGCGCATTGTAAGGTGGCGTTGGCCAACTCCGGGGGCGTCATTGGCATCATGGTTGCCGTGATGATGTCGGGAGTTGTATATAGATGCTGCCTCTGCACAGTGACATCAGTTCTTTTCTTTTCGAGCCACACGCTGATCCGGAGAGAGCTACTCTGGTCAATTTTTGACTGACTTTGATCCCTTTGTTGCGTTTTGGGTGAAATGTTTGGCGTGTCGAAGACCGGTTTCAAGCCTTGCGAGGCCAGTCACCGCATGATTTTTTTTTCTCCAAAAATCTGTTTTTCTTTTCCAGCGTACTGTAACATTTTGACATACATCAACACTAGGATAACAAATTTGTGCAATTACTAGTCGATTGTATAAGCACATCAGAAGAAGGTGGGTGTTGAAACAGTTGACAGACCTCCAATCGGAGTATTTAACCGCACTCTGCCAGAACTTACATAGATCAGGATTAATTGACATGCGAATTCTAAAGAAAAAGTCCATACACTAGAATCTTGAAACCCATGGATAACTTGAAGGACGATAAATACCCCAGTGTCCCTTTAATCCGCACATGAAGATCAGTGTATTCGTACAGAATTATGCTTGCCGGTATTCATCTTTAGCAAACCACAGGTAACAAGAACATGAACAAACTTTGGAGTACTATTCCTACAGTCAATAGATTTTGATTGAAGCGCGTTGCCATGGGTGCGGGAACCTCTGTTCTATCCATACGTACCAATATAGGACGGGAACGCATGCAAACCACAGATACCCTCTGCCTAGACAGGACCCAGCCACACCCCCAGAACCGAGGCTGGACAGGCTACCCAAGCTCCGGCACCCTCCGCCTCACGCTCCCGCGTCTGGAGCAGGTGCGCACCCACCACGGCAGTTAGACTAATTCCTCCACATCCGGGGCCTGTCCCAAACCTCGCAAGCATGCCATCATCGCTTCCCAGCTGTCTGATAACGGATACTTGCGTAGCCCTAGCGCATCCTCCCTCCCTCCCTTCCTAACGCCACTCCCTCTGCATTTGCCCAAATCTCAAATGAATATTTCCAGGCCCGCTCAGCTGGTGGGTCAGCTGACTTCCCCCTGCGGGTTATCAGCCGCTTAGCCATTATCAAGCCTAGATCCAGAAATCTCGTAGCAGCTCTGCCGCGTGCCCCTGGGAAAAAGGCCCAGCACACAAACCTCCCAGGTGAAAGGAACCAAGCGCGATAAGCATCTTACCACCACCCTCCAGAAGCGGTGCAAGGATGGACAGGACCATAGCATATGAATCATGTCTGCATCAATGTAGGAACAATGGGGGCAGGCTGCATCGTGACGAGCAAAATATCTGTTCACTTGGGCTGGAGTGAGGTATGCCCTATGTATGATATAGAAATGGATCAAGCGAAATCTGGAGTTACGGGGTACATTAACGTGGCTGGAGAGAGCAGATTTCCATTGTGCATCTGTGAGTGAGGTGGTCGCATCTCTGTCCCAGGCCGCACGCGCCAGTCACCGCATGATGTTGATGACGAATCTGCACCGGGTCTGTGGTGCTTGGAGCGTGACCATGACCCAAAGTCATTCTCAGAGTGCCAGACCATGCACCCGAAGGCCTTGAGGGAGTGCTTCCTCAAGCTTATGGCAGCCCGGCACTCAACTCTGCATCAATCCCAGTCTCGCTCGAGAGGAAGGTCTCAAGACTGCTCGTTGAGTCACCATCACTTGTCCTCCAAGTTGTCAGGTCACTCAGGTAAGAAGTCGTCGTCGAACAAGGCTATGCATCCTTCGACTTCATCCTGTCACTCAACTGATGCGACGTGGAAGGAGCATTGACGCTCTAGGCCTCCATCCTCAGAGCCCATTTCTGGGTCCACTCCGTACCTCCCTGACTTCTCGGAAGCAGGAGCAACCCCTACGCAATTGAAAGAATTCTGAGGCCATGCATCTCAATTTTGGGTAGTCCAACCTCCCCCCACCCCTTTCAGTGCCTTCAGGCTCTAGGGGTTTGGCTAGGGGCCCTTCGGGTTCTATGCCCGCGGCTCCAGCCCCGGCCATGGGGTTCCCTCCGGATCCGTACTGATGCCTGTCATCCCTTCGAGACCTTCCTTGGCACAGATTCGACCGTTGACCCTCCCGGCTTTGGTTGTGCCCATGATAGATGTCGACCCGATCCTCATCCCCGACTCAGAGCGGCGTCGGGCTATGCCGTTTTTTTCTTCGATGGGGTATATTCACCACAGGTTGGATTCAGACCCTTATTCTTATGGGTATGAATACGGGGAAAGATTGGAGGGGTCCCTGGACCCTTATGAATACCAGGATGATGCTAATATGGACTGGGCACAGGAATTGGGCGAGGTCAGTGGTCTGGATACTTATCCAGATGCTGGCATGCTTTCTCCTCCTACTGTGGCTACGGCAGAGGGAGCCACTTATTCTATGGTGGTCAGAAGGGCGGCTGAGGTCCTTGGCCTCAAAATGCCTACTCTTGAAGTCAGGTCTAATCTTCTGACAGAGGTGCTTCAATCAGGGGCTTACACATCTGAGCCTCTCCTTCCTTTCAATGAAGCCCTCACTGGTGTCCTTCTGGGTACTTCGTCCAGACCCAGCACAGGGGTTTCAGTAAACAGGACTATCGTTCACTGCCACCAGCCGACCTGAACGACCCTAAATTCCTGTTTCAACACCCCACACCTGAGAGCCTTGTTATCCAGCTATCCTAGTTATCTGGCGCATTCCCTTCCGCATCTCCAGATCAGGAATCAGAGACTGGACCAACTTGGGAAGAAGATGTTTTCTTCCTCCAGTCTGGCGTTGCGGTCAGTGAACACTGCATGCCTTTTGAGCCATTATACTCACTCCCTGTGGAATACGGTCACGCACATCTTGCTAGAGATTCCGAAGGAAGCCCGGACTATCATCTCACAAGCAGCTGCTGATGGGAGAGACGTGGGGAAGATCATTATCTGATGAGGGCTGGGCATGACTGACTCTGGGCAGATTGGTTGCGTCGACGGTGGCCTTGAGGCGCCATGCCTGATTGAGGACATATGGTTTCTCAGGGGATGTCCAACAGACCCTTATGGACATGCCCTTTGATGGCACCAATCTCTTTGGAGACAAGGCAGACTCTGTGCTTGAGAGGTTCAAGGACTCCCGGGCTACGGCTCAGTCCCTTGGTTTTTTGATTGCCCCTTGTCCCCAACAGTCTGCCTTTTGCCCCTTTCGTAGCCATGGAAAGGGCTCGCTGCTGCACCGCTTTCCCAGCCACTGTGCCACACACATTGTTCAGCCACTGCATGACCGGGGATTCAGAATCCCACAGGCTCGTGGGACAGGGAACCAGAGGTCTGCCCAGGCCACCCTGCCCCTATTGCAGTCTCCAAGCCTTCTTAGTCCGTCCCCCACTCCAGACTAGTTGGCTGCAGGATTCGCTATCACCTGCCCCACTGGAAATCCATCACTATGTACATGTGGGTTTTGCAGATCATCCGAAGGGGCTACTCCCTCCCCTTCGAGACTGCCCCTCTGGCCACGCCTCCATCGTACGCCCACCTACCAGAGGATCATCTGGCACTTCTCTGCGAGGAAGTCACAGCTCTCTTGGCAAAGCAGCCATAGAGAGGGTCCCTGCTCCAGAAGTAGGTTGTGGTTGTTATTCCCGCTACTTTCTGGGGCCCGACAAGGGCTTACATCCTATCCTAGACCTTCGGGCCATCAATCTCTTCCTCAAAAAGAAGTTCAAAATGCTCACCCTGGATCAGGTCCCGTCTGCCTTAGACCCAGGAGACGGGATGGTAGCGTTGGACTTGCAGAACGCTTATTTCCATATCCTCGTCATGCCTGCCCAAAGACGTTGCCTAGGATTCGTGGTAGGTCACAAGCACTTTCAATTTATCATGCTTCCCTTTGACCTTACCAGCACCCCTCGAATGTTCACGGAAGTGATGGTGGTAGTTGCAGCTCATGTGCACAGGTTGGGTGTTTCAATCATCCCCTACCTCGACGACTGGCTGTTAAAGGCAGACATGCCCCAGAAAGTTGTCTCCCACCTTCAGACTACGGCAAACCTCCCGCACACACTGGGGTTCACTATAAATGTGGCAAAGTCACACCTGACTCCCTCTCAGACACTCCCTTTCATTGGAGTTGTTTTGGGCACAGTGCAGTTTCGGGCCTATCCTCCGAAAAGCAAGTCCTGGATATTCAGGGGATGATTCCGATCTTTCAGTCTCTATACTGTGTTCCGGTGAGAGCGACTCTGAGGCTTCTGGGCCTCATGGCCTCCTGCATCCTGCTAGTGACACATGCCAGATGGCATATGCGGGCTCTGCAGTGGGACTTGAAATTCAGATGGGCGCAGCATCAGGGAAATCTCTCCAATATGTTCCTGATCTCAGAGGGGACTGCAAAAGACCTGCAGTGGTGGCATTCAAATTAGGATTGGGTCCGCTGCAGATCTCTCTCCCTTCCCCAAACAAATCTGTCACTCCTGGGATGGGGCGACCACAAGGGAGAGGCGGAGATCAAAGGTCTCTGGACTCCACATCAATCTTTTGGAGCTTCGGGCGATCAGGCTTGCATTGAAAGCATTCCTTTCCTATCTCAACGGGAAAGTGGTGCAGGTGTCCACGGACAACACTACTGCCATGTCGCACTGCAACAAACTGGGCAGAGTGGGGTCCTGTACCCTTTGTCAGGAGGCTCTGTATGTGTGGACATGGCTGGCACATCAGGGCATTTCCCTGGTGGTTTAACATCTGGCGTGCTCTCTAAAGGCCAGAGCAGACAAACTCAGTTGTCGATGCATAGCTGATCACAAATGGCATCTCCATCCAGAGGTGGCACAAGGTCTCTTTCAGCAGTGGGGAGAGCCTTCGTTAGATCTGTTCACCTCTGCAGAGAATGCGCAATGTCAGCTGTTCTGCGCTTTGGGGTTTCCAAGGTGACCTTTGCTCGGCGATGCTTTTTGTCTCGAGTGGAACTCCGGCCTCCTTTACGCCTATACCACTTATGTCCAGAGTTCTGAAGCTGATTAAGAATGACTGGGCCCAAGTAAACTTGGTGGCTCCGGACTGGGCACGGAGAGTATGGTATCCAGAGCTACAGAGCATTTCCATCGATTCTCCACTCAGACTGCCCCTTCAGGAGGATCTTTTGTCGCAGCAGAAAGGGACGGTTCTCCACCCAAACCTGTCCAGTCTTTGCTTACATGTGTGGAGATTGAGCAGCGGCAGTTGATGGCTTTTGGCCTTCCACCCAAAGTCTGTGATGTTAGCTTGGCAGTCAGTCGTCCCTCTCCCAAAACGGTATACGCCTGTCATTGGCATAAATTTATGGCATTGGTGTATCAACAAGTCTGGTCCCCTCTCTGCTGCTCTCTCTGATGTTCTTTTGTGTATTCTTTCTTTGGCCCAGCAGGGCTCTGTTTTGGGCACCCTTAAAAGTGACTTTTCGGCTATCTCAACCTTTCATAGATTGCCTGATCAACCTTCCCTTTATTAAGTCTCCTATTGTTAGTCGATTCCTTAAGGGTCTCACCCATTTCTTTCCTCCCACTCGTTTATCGTGCCTCAGTGGGCCGTCAATCTTGTCCTTACTTGATGTGTGCTCCTTTTTATCCATTACATAATTGTCCCTTACTGCTCCTTACTTTCAAAACCGTTTTTCTTGTTGCCATCACCTCTGTTCGAAGAGTGTGAGTGAGCTTCAGGCTCTTTCTTCAAAGCCCCCATTTTCGTCTGTGCACCCTGATAAAGTGGTGTTACGCACTAGGGTCTCATTCCTTTCCAAAGTAGTTACACCTTTTCATCTAGGCCAGTCCATCACTTTGCCTACTTTTTACGCACCTCCTTCTCATGAAGAGGAGAGATCCCACCGCCTGGATCCAAAAAAAGCGTTGGCATTCTATCTCAATCGTACTAAAGACTTCCAGGTGGACAATCAACTCTGATGGATATGTGGGTGCGAAGAAAGGGAAGGCGGACAAAAGCGTACTATCTCACAATGGGTACTTCTTTGCATCAAAATGTGCTACCCTTTGACAAAGAAGCAACTTCCTGAGGGCTTGTGCTCTCATTCCACCAGTTCAACTGCTGCTACCACAGCTTTAGAATGCGGAGTTCCTGTCATAGATATCTGCCAGGCAGCAATGTGGGCATCCCTACACACGTTTACTAAGCATTACTGCCTGGACAATCGGGTCTGCAGGGACGGCTACTTTGGTCGTTCGGTCCTGCAGGACTTTCTAGTATGATCTTAGTTTGCAGCCCACCACCGAGTATGGCATTGCTTGGGTATGTATTCTAAGGTAAGGAGTCTGCAACTAGAAGTCTCTATCAGATGAACAAGTTACTTACCTTTGGTAATGATTTATCTGGTAGAGACATATTCTAGTTGCAGATTCTTTACCGACCCACCCATCCTCCCCACTTGCAAACTAATTTCTAGGGACAGGAATTCCCCATACAGGGCCTTAGCTCTGGCACACCATTTTCAGTGTTCTTCATGGCTTTGCGCTTTGGCATGGAAAGTCATGAAAAGTAACTAAACTGATGTCACCACGCCAAGCCAGTGTCTATATAAGACTCCAGGCATCATCATAGTGACCACGATGTCTGTGGAGTCGACAGACTCCACCTAACTAGGTGCAAGGGTACTGCTCAAAGAAAAATCTCAGGATCCAGTCTGACGCCTGGGGGGAATTCTAAATTAAGGAATCTGCAACTAGAATATGTCTGATAAATCATTTCCGAAGGTAAGTTTGTTCGTTAGTGCGATTCCACCAGCTATTGAAATTGACATTGTTGCAGTGAAAAAGTAGATATCGCGTATCTTCGTTTTTGTGACGCTGTACCTAGAATGGAATCGAATGCAACAAATAATTCCTTACCAACTGTTTTTTTCCAAGAAACTAATACTGTTGTTTTTGAAGCATGAAAATTAGTTTCAAAGCTTTCAATAAAAGCTGATGGGTTTGGTATTTGTAACAGTTGTGCTATTTGTATGACACTCTGAAAATCACATTATGGAATCATTTGCTGATTCTAATGTCATGTTTCTTTCACAATGAAACTATGCTAGCTAGTTTGTTCAAAGCTTGCATAGACATTTCCTAGTGTCTGTCCTAAGAATTAAGGCAACTGCTCCTTGTAATGAAGGATATAACTTGTAGCAACGCCATTCAGTTGTTTTACTTAATCACTAAATTACTGATCTTCCTTCAAACAAGTATTTTTGCTAATGTTATCAAATGTTAACCATTTTTCATCTTTGTAATTATTTTTTGTCCTAGAGCCAATTCCAAGTCTAAATATTATTTAAGCTGGTTGTGTTACACTTATTATGAAAAGCAATTTGTTTACAAATGAGAGACGTTCCCAATGGGCTAGAACATTGTCCGGGTCTAACCTGTACTTTAATGGGGTCTTAAATACGAGAATTTGGCCACAAAGTCTGGTTTGCTCTCTAACATTGGTACGGTTCTTTATAGGGATCTTGTTTGATAATGACCCAGCAGTATCTAAAATCACTTGGGCCCAATTATGCATATGTAGTCCCTGGAGGAGGAAAAGTAGTTCAGAATCGCCCCTAAGCGGCCTCAACATATACCACAACAAAGTCCGATCTACCAGATCAAAAGCATCTTGAAAATCAACACAACAAAATAGACACCCTTGTACCTCTATTGACTTTTTTCCCATTGCCCAAAGACTAAAACAGTGACCTATTGTAGAGTGACCTTCTTTGAAGCCACCTTGCTCTACAGGAATCAGATTTAACTCTACCTAGGACTTCATTTGGCCTAAGAGAAGCTTTGCAAAAACAAAAACAAAAAAAACTTGCCTAAGTCCAACAGGTTGATTAGGCGATAATTCTTTAGTTGTGTTGGATCATCCTTCCTATAAATTGACCTAATTACTGCACCCTTCCAGCTCTCAGGGATGCAGCAGGAATCAAACATTTTATAAAATATAACAAAGTCTTGCCCACCAATCAACGTTATTTTTATCATTGCTGGGAGATTGTCTGGACCAGCTGCTTTAGTTTAACTTAAGAACCACAATTATTTATTTTACCTTTTGAAGGGAAAAATATGACCATGTCTCCACCTATCTCAACTTTATCCCCCTGATCTAATCCGACTTCCTTCCCTCCATATAAATTGCTCAAATGCTTATTCCAATCACCTTCCTCCACCAAACATTGCATATTCCCAGAGGCTTTCCCTTCCTCACCAGCTGCGAAAACCTCCTAATGTTGTGGGTTTCTTTCACATCTAACATACCTTTCCAATTCATATTTATGTACTCCCATTTCCTATTTCTCATAATATTTTTATAGTCTTGCTTGGATATGCGGAGCTTCTTTTCTGTTCCTTTAGTGCACCTTTTCCTGAATTCCCTTTCCAACTTCCGCACCTTCAACTTCTGAATCCTACATTCTTGAATATACCAGGTATTTTTATGATCCCTTCAAACTTGTCCCTGCTCTGTATTCACATGAATTATTTTTTATTTTACTTTCAGACAATCTACCACTTGTTCGATTACCCTTTCATAACCTATAAACACATCCTTCAGATCTTCAGTCACGCTGAGACCCCCATAATTTATCATCAGATCATTGAGTACTTTTAAGCTATTCTCTGTGATGCAGGTGGTTATCCAACATGGGTACTCTACCTGCAATGCAACCACTCGTTCTCTTAGATCTTTATTCCCTGCCTTGAGTGTTAACTGTAGGGGCCAGTGATCACTACCCTCTAGGTGCATGAGTTAAAATCCCACCACTTCCTTGAAATGTCAAACATTTATAAAGGCATAATCAATAGGGCAAAACTGATTACCTATGCGAAAGTTCTGCTTTGCAGGGCGGCCTGTGTTCTTACGTCCGTTGACGTAAAACAATCCTAAAGAGACTAACATTTTTACTAAGGCCCTATTCCGTGCCATATCCTCTAATCTAGGGTAAATAGCTTCCAGCACGTGTGCAGCGGCCAGCAACTCTTAATGCAATTTATCACTAATTGTTGGATCTTATTTATCATTAAAACCTCCATGATCAATACCAACTGCTCAGCTTTATTTATACATATTAGCTCCAAGTTTTCCTCAAGCAGACTCAGATGGGTATCATAATCTGCTTTCGTCCCTGGCTGGATATATACATTAATTACAGTGAGCTCCCTTGACCCTCAAATATTATTTAATAAGGTCGACCTGACAAGCTAATAGTCAACAACTCTTTGTTTTTATTTTTGCAAATCTGTTGGCTGTTCTAGTTGAGATCAAACTAATTAAGCCACCCGACAGGCATCCTGGCCCTAAACAGGTGGCGTCCTTAAAGAGCCTCAGAAAACCATCTACTGGTTCAGGTTCTTAGCACAGCCAAGTTTCCTGGAAAAGCACTATATCGTACTTTTCCAACCTCTCTTTAAACAAACCCTGTTTAAAATGTTTCTTATATCCTTCTAAGTTCCAGGAAAAAAAACAAAAGGCTGTGCAAAGTATCTGATCCCTACTCCAACTCACTCATCTTACCCCACTATAATCTTCAAGGGGGTTTAAAAGTGGCTCGAAATGGTTCTTCAACATTGGGCCTACGATGGTTATACTTAGCCTGCCCTTGCTTCCGTCCACACATGTTCTTGAATTTTGAGAACCTACTAGACTATATTGTACTTGATCTGGTAGCAGCCCTGCATGACAGTTGAGGGCTCTATAAATTTTCTCTACATTCTCCAATTCCCTCACTTGGACCAGTCTTATGCCCTCCTTCTCTAATTGCTTCTCCACCCTCAATACCAATTTTCTAACACATCCTGAATAAAAGAGGGCCTTTGTCACCTCATTCCCTACACGATTTGTCATAAATCCTATTTGCCTTATCCTCTGATCCGATCCCACATAGGCTGGGACATTTACCCATAACCTCTAATAGGCGTAAGCGACTCAAGGGCTTAAGCTTCCTCCTCTGCTTCCTCCCAATCTCCCTTCGCCAGGTTCCAAGTATATCCACAAACTCTCACTTCCATTATAACCCTCCATTTACCTCATGTTTCCATGACCTCTAGATAATAAGGGGGCGACCCTTCTCCTGTTTTAAACTTTATCCCCCCCTTGTTTTGTTCACTAATTACTTTTCTTTTTATGCCAGTGACTTCCTTATTTTCCTTACTTTCCTTCAAAATGACAATTTGGGAGTAGCTATTCTCCTTTACTAACTGCATGTCTTCTGTGTCTACAACTATAGGTCCCCTTTGAGCCGCACTGCCCTTTTTGGAGATGCCCACATCATGCCTCCGTCGTGGGGCTATTCCTAATTTCTTTTGCCGATCTATCCTCCCCTCTATTTCATGGGCCTTTTCCTTATAGTATGCCCCTGTTTACTTCTTAATATATTAAAATGGGGTATGTAACCTCTTACACTCCAACCTTGACCCCTTTTTATCACCAGCATAGGCTGATTAGAGATATATTTCAATGGCAGATTCTCTGCATTTGTTGTATCGACGGGCCCTCCTTCACTACTTTCTATAGGCGTACTCACCTTGTGGTCCCTTTTCTCTGGCACCAGCATACAGCTGTTTGTTTCAACTCTTCCGTAATCCCCTGTAGTTGTTTTTTATGTGATTATCTAGTCTGTTATTCACAGTCAATACTTCTAAAATGGCCTGTAAGTTTTCTGCATTGAAAACATTACTTCTAATAAGGATGCTGCTGGAGTTGCAGTGATATCTAAACCTAAAACTGACTGCCTAGCAATGGAAGCGGAAGTATCCATTCCGGGTACACCTCTACCTTCCCCTTCTAACCCTTCCTTCTCTAATGTAGTATAAAACGGGCGTCTTTCATGCATCATGTAGTTATTCATCCCAAAGGGGGAGAGGCAAGGACATGAGGATAACCTAAGCTCCGGTAAGAGCACCCCCCCTATACTCTTGTCCATCCCTTCCCCTAACGGTAGGTCCTCATTCTGTATGGAATCCAAAATAATCGAATCACTTGCTACAATCCGTTCATCTTCTCTCTGATCAACTTTTAAAGATTTTATTTTCCTTTCAGTATCCTGTGATACATTGGCTTTCTTTTTAAAATACAAATTCTTTAATTGATACACCCAACAGCGTTAAAGCAGACTCTTCCCTGATGTCTATCTGGGCGTCCTCGTGCTGCAAAGCAGGAAACACATTTCCTCCTTCAAGACTGATATTGGTATCTCCTAAGTGATGATGCTCCTTAGGGATTCCCTTTTTCCTAGTGATATCTTTCAAACCCTTCTTTGGGCCACACGCTTCACATGTCTGCATTTTGTTCAAGGGCATTCTATATTTCTATTTTCTCTGGAGACCATTTGACTATATGATTTAAGGAACTTGCCTCTACCTCCAAATTCCGAATGCCACTATCCCCGCCTCCACACACCATGTTTCTTATTCACCAACAAACCATTAACAAACTTACTCTGCGACAAGAACTCCGAGTTCCGTCTCTAATACTCTGCCCCATCACAGTTCCACAATTTTAACTCCTGCTACTCCACAACTTCCGTATTTTCTATTGCCCCTATGGCTTCTGCCAGAATGCAGAAGCATCAGAGTCAGGATCATAATGCAGGCACACACTGGCTCGGGGGACACACGCAGGTGTGGTGAGCACAGTAGCGGCAACGTTGGAACATACTTTCTTCAATTGAATAATCTCTCTACTCAATTGCAGATTATTCTGTTTCAACCAGAGTACGAGGGGCAAGTCACTTTTTCTCCAGAGTAAAGTACAATTCTCACTAGAATGTATTAATGGCGCGTGAGGAGAATTCTCACCCTACAGTCACTGGCGAGCATCCCAAGTTATATAATAAATGTATTCTTTTCCCTAGTACTTATCTAAGGGAGGCACTAATGCTTATGCTACACGTCGACTCCTGCCACTTGGTTAAAATCTAAGCTTATGACCATGCTGTGCTCTGATTAATGCTTGTTTAGCCAAGCTGTAAGGGAGATGGTCTAGACTGCCCCAACACATACATGTAATGCCCCAGAAGGTGTGTTCTTGAACAAGTCTCCTTTCTTTTGACAAAGGTTGTAAGGAAATGCCTCCTTGGCATGGTTACCCCCTGACTTTTTGCCTTTGCTGATGCCAAGGTATGATTTGAAAGTGTGCTGAGGCCTGCTAACCAGGCCTCAGTCCCTAACCTGTACTTTTGTTTCCACAATTGGCACACCCTGGCATCCAGGTAAGACCCTTGTAACTGGTACCCCTGGTACCAAGGGCCCTGATGCCAGGGAAGGTCTCTAAGGGCTGCAGCATATCTTATACCACCCTGGGGACCCCTCACTCAGCACAGACACACTGCTTGTCAGATTGTGTGTGCTGGTGGGGATAAAATGACTAAGTACATGGCACTCCCCTCAGGGTGCCATGCCAACCTCAAACTGCCTATGGCATAGATAAGTCACCCCTCTAGCAGGCCTTAGAGCCCTAAGGGAGGGTGCACTATACCATAGGTGAGGGCATAAGTGCATGAGCACTATGCCCCTACAGTGTCTAAGCAAACCCTTAGACATTGTAAGTGCAGGGTAGCCATAAGAGTATACGGTCTGGGAGTCTGTCAAACACAAACTCCACAGCACCATCATGGCTACACTGAAAACTGGGAAGTTTGGTATCAAACTTCTCAGCACAATAAATGCATACTGATGCCAGTGTACATTTTATTGTAAAATACACCCCAGAGGGCATCTTAGAGATTCCCCCTGAAACCATACCCGACTACCAGTGTAGGCTGACTAGTTTTAGCAGCCTGCCACACACCAGACATGTTTCTGGCCACATGGGGAGAGTGCCTTTGTCACTCTGTGGCTAGTAACAAAGCCTGTACTGGGTGGAGGTGCTTCTCACCTCCCCCTGCAGGAACTGTAACACCTGGCGGTGAGCCTCAAAGGCTCACCCCCTTTGTTACAGCACCCCAGGGCACTCCAGCTAGTGGAGTTGCCCGCCTCCTCCGGCCACGGCCCCACTTTTGGCGGCAAGGCCGGAGGAGATAATGAGAAAAACAAGGAGTCGTCACTGGCCAGTCAGGACAGCCCCTAAGGTGTCCTGAGCTGAGGTGCCTCTGACTTTTAGTAATCCTCCGTCTGAGGATTAGTGATGTGCCCCCCTCCCCTCAGGGAGGAGTCACAAAGAGGGTGTAGCCACCCTCAGGGCTAGTAGCCATTGGCTACTAACCCCCCAGACCTAAACACACCCCTAAATCGAGTATTTAGGGGCTCCCAGAACCCAGCAAGATAGATTCCTGCAACCTAAGACGAAGAAGGACTGCTGAGCTGAAAAACCTGCAGAGAAGACGGAGACACCAACTGCTTTGGCCCCAGCTCTACTGGCCTGTCTCCCCACTTCAAAAGAACTGCTCCAGCGACGCGTTCCACAGGGCCCAGCGACCTCTGAAGCCTCAGAGGACTACCCTGCATCTAAAAGGACCAAGAACTCCAGAGGACAGCAGCTCTGTTCCAAGAAAGAAGCATCTTTGCAACAAAGGAGCAACTTTGAAAGAACACATGTTTCCCACCTGAAGCGTGAGACTTTGCACTCTGCACCCGACGCCCCCGGCTCGACCTGCGGAGAACCAACACTACAGGGCGGACTCCCCGGTGACTGCGAGCCCGTGAGTAGCCAGAGTTGACCCCCCCCTGAGCCCCCACAGCGACGCCTGCAGAGGGAATCCAGAGGCTCCCCCTGACCGCGACTGCCTGCTTCAAAGACCCGACGCCTGGTAAGGACACTGCGCCCACAGCCCCCAGGACCTGAAGGATCCGACCTCCAGTGCAGGAGCGACCCCCAGGTGGCCCTCTCCCTTGCCCAGGTGGTGGCTACCCGAGGAGCCCCCCCTTGCCTGCCTGCATCACTGAAGAGACCCCTAGGTCTCCCATTGAACTACATTGCAAACCCGATGCATGTTTGCACACTGCACCCGGCCGCCCCCGTGCCGCTGAGGGTGTACCTTTTGTGCTGACTTTTGTCCCCCTGGTGCCCTACAAAACCCCCCCTGGTCTGCCCTCCGAAGACGCGGGTACTTACCTGCTGGCAGACTGGAACCGGGGCACCCCCTTCTCCATTGAAGCCTATGTGTTTTGGGCACCACTTTGACCTCTGCACCTAACCAGCCCTGAGCTGCTGGTGTGGTAACTTTGGGGTTGCCCTGAACCCCCAACGGTGGGCTACCTTGGACCCAACTTTGAACCCTGTAGGTGGTTTACTTACCTGCAAAACTAACAAACACTTACCTCCCCCAGGAACTGTTGAAAATTGCAGTGTCCAGTTTTAAAATAGCTTATTGCCATTTGTGTGAAAACTGTATATGCTATTTTGCTAATTCAAAGTTCCCAAGATACCTGAGTGAAATACCTTTCATTTAAAGTATTGTTTGTAAATCTTGAACCTGTGGTTCTTAAAATAAACTAAGAAAATATATTTTTCAATACAAAAACCTATCGACCTGGAATTGTCTGAGTGTGTGTTCCTCATTTATTGCCTGTGTGTGTACAACAAATGCTTAACACTACTCTCTGATAAGCCTACTGCTCGACCAGACTACCACAAAATAGAGCATTAGAATTATCTCTTTTTGCCACTATCTTACCTCTAAGGGGAACCCTTGGACTCCGTGCATGCTATTTCTTACTTTGAAACAGTGCATACAGAGCCAACTTACTACAAAGGTTTTTTTTTTTTTTTTGTAAAGGGCCTGCCTGTCCTCAAAGGCGCAGCTGGCCCCACCTGCGCCCCCTGTCCTCAGACAGCTCAGCCAGCCGCAGCTCGTGCTGTGGTCCGAGAGGGACAAACAAGCTGTTGGGAATGTGTGGATATTATATATAACAAAATTTCAGAAACTTGATTGATTAATTCTATACAAAACAAACTTAAACTTTAAAAACATTGGTAGTTATTGTTAATTTACACCCTGGCCAACACTTGCACACCTCAGTACACTGTTTTGTGAACTTGCTAGACAGATTGCATCAACTATACCCATGCACAGTGTTCTCATAATTGATGTAATTTCAGATGTCATAAGTGCTGCTATTATTAAACAGTGGTATAAGTGATGTAATATGAAAGAGCACAATCGGTGCATAGTAGCAGGGTGAGTTATAGTTAATGTAGTCTGCCTAGCAAGTTATTTTTTTCATTGAATTTCAATGTTTTTTTTTTTTTTTTTTTTTTAAGCAAAATGATATTCAAATCGTTTGAGTGGAGTGTCATTGAGTGGAGGAGAGTGTCATTGAGCGCAATAGTGTAATGTACAGCACAGTGGTTCAGAGTAGAGTGTCATAGAGTGTCATAGAGTGCAGTTGTGCAGAGTAGAGTACAATGGTGTAAGGAAATGTCTCCCTGTTGCAGTTACCCCCCACTTTTTGCCCGATACTGATGCTGACTTGACTGAGAAGTGTACTGGGACCCTGCTAACCAGGCACCAGCACCAGTGTTCTTTCACCTAAAATGTACCATTGTTTCCACAATTGGCACACCCCTGGCACACAGATAAGTACCTTGTAAAAGGTACCAGTGGTACCAAGGGCCCTGTGACCAGGGAAGGTCTCTAAGGGCTGCAGCATGTGTTGTGCCACCCTTAGGGACCCCTCACCTAACACATGCACACTGCCATTGCAGATTGTGTGTGTTGGTGGGGAGAAAAAGGGAAAGTCGACATGGCATTCCCCTTAGGGTGCCATGCACACACAATACTGCCTATGGCTTAGGTAATCACCCCTCTAGCAGGCCTTACAACAATAAGGCAGGGTGCACTATACCACATGTGAGGGCATAGCTGCATGAGCAATATGCCCCTACAGTGTCTAAGTCTATTCTTAGACATTGTAAGTACAGTTGTGGCCATATTAAGTATATGGTCTGGGAGTTGGTCAAAAACAAACTCCACAGCTCCATAATGGGTACACTGAATACTGGGAAGTTTGGTATCAAACTTCTCAGAATAATAAAGCCACACTGATGCCAGTGTTGGATTTATTAAAAAATGTACACAGAGGTCATCTTAGAGATTCCCCCTGTATTTTACCCAATCCTTCAGTGCAGGACTGACTAGTCTGTGCCAGCCTGCTTCTGAGAGACTAGTTTCTGACCCCCTGGGGTGAGAGCCTTTGTGCTCTCTGAGGCCAGAAACAAAGCCTGCACTGGGTGGAGATGCTTAACACCTCTCCCCTTCAGGAACTGTAACACCTAGCAGTGAGTCTCAAAGGCTCAGCTAGTGGAGATGCCCGCCCTCTCTCCACAGCCCCCACTTTTGGCAGCAAGTCCAGAGGAGATAATGAGAAAAACAAGGAGGAGTCACCCACCAGTCAGGACAGCCCCTAAGGTGTCCTGAGCTGAGGTGACCCCTGCCTTTAGAAATCCTCCATCTTGATTTTGGAGGATTCCCCCAATAGGATTAGGGATGTCCCCCCCCCTCCCCACAGGAGGAGGCACAAGGACAGTAGCCATTGGCTACTGCCCTACCAGACCTAAACACCCCCCTAAATTCAGTATTTAGGGGCTCCCCAGAACCCAGGAAATCAGATTCCTGAAACAAGGACTGCTGACCTACAAGCCTGCAGAGAAGGAGGAAGACGACAACTGCTTTGGCCCCAGCCCTACCGGCCTGTCTCCAACTTCGAACACCTGCAACCAGCGACGCATCCGACAGGGACCAGCGCCCTCTGAAGCCTCAGAGGACTGCCCTGGACTAAAGGACCAAGAAACTCCTGTGAACAGTGGCCCTGTTCAAAACCTGCAACTTCTTTGCAACAAAGAAGCAACTTCCAAAGGCTTCACGTTTCCCGCTGGAAGCGTGAGACTTCACACACTGCACCCGACGCCCCCGGCTCGACCTGCAGAAAACCAACACCTCAGGGAGGACTTCCTGGCGACTGTGAGCCCGTGAGTAACCAGAGACGACCCCCATGACCCCACACAGCGACGCCTGTAGAGAGAATCCAGAGGCTCCCCCTGACCGCGACTGCCTGTAACAAGGGACCTGACGCCTGGAACCAACACTGCACCCGCAGCCCCCAGGACCTGAAGGAACTGAACTTCAGTGCAAGAGCGACCCCCCCAGGCGAACCTCTACTTAGCCCAGGTGGTGGCTAATCCGAGAAGCCCCCCCCCCCTGTGCCTGCCTGCAACGCTAGGGTCACATCCGGGTCCCTCCATTGTTTTCAATCTAAAACTTGATGCCTGCTTTGCTCACTGCACCCGGCTGCCCCTGTGCCGCTAGGGTGTACTTTGTGTGCCTTCTTGTGTCTTCCACCCCCCCGGTGCCCTACAAAACCCCCCTGGTCTGCCCTCCGAAGACGCGGGTACTTACCTGCTGGCAGACTGGAACCGGGGCACCCCCTTCTCCATTGAAGCCTATGTGTTTTGGGCACCACTTTGACCTCTGCACCTGACCAGCCCTGAGCTGCTGGTGTGGTAACTTTGGGGTTGCCCTGAACCCCCAACGGTGGGCTACCTTGGACCCAACTTTGAACCCTGTAGGTGGTTTACTTACCTGCAAAACTAACAAACACTTACCTCCCCCAGGAACTGTTGAAAATTGCACAGTGTCCAGTTTTAAAATAGCTTATTGCCATTTGAGTGAAAACTGTATATGCTATTTTGCTAATTCAAAGTTCCCAAGATACCGGAGTGAAATACCTTTCATTTAAAGTATTGTTTGTAAATCTTGAACCTGTGGTTCTTAAAATAAACGAAGAAAATATATTTTTCAATACAAAAACCTATCGACCTGGAATTGTCTTTGAGTGTGTGTTCCTCATTTATTGCCTGTGTGTGTACAACAAATGCTTAACACTACCCTCTGATAAGCCTACTGCTCGACCAGACTACCACAAAATAGAGCATTAGAATTATCTCTTTTTGCCACTATCTTACCTCTAAGGGGAACCCTTGGACTCCGTGCATGCTATTTCTTACTTTGAAACAGTGCATACAGAGCCAACTTACTACAAAGGTTTTTTTTTTTTTTTTTGTAAAGGGCCTGCCTGTCCTCAAAGGCGCAGCTGGCCCCACCTGCGCCCCCTGTCCTCAGACAGCTCAGCCAGCCGCAGCTCGTGCTGTGGTCCGAGAGGGACAAACAAGCTGTTGGGAATGTGTGGATATTATATATAACAAAATTTCAGAAACTTGATTGATTAATTCTATACAAAACAAACTTAAACTTTAAAAACATTGGTAGTTATTGTTAATTTACACCCTGGCCAACACTTGCACACCTCAGTACACTGTTTTGTGAACTTGCTAGACAGATTGCATCAACTATACCCATGCACAGTGTTCTCATAATTGATGTAATTTCAGATGTCATAAGTGCTGCTATTATTAAACAGTGGTATAAGTGATGTAATATGAAAGAGCACAATCGGTGCATGGTAGCAGGGTGAGTTATAGTTAATGTAGTCTGCCTAGCAAGTTATTTCTTTCATTGAATTTCAATGTTTTTTTTTTTTTTTTTTTTTTTAAGCAAAATGATGTTCAAATCGTTTGAGTGGAGTGTCATTGAGTGGAGGAGAGTGTCATTGAGCGCAATAGTGTAATGTACAGCACAGTGGTTCAGAGTAGAGTGTCAGAGTGCAGTTGTGCAGAATAGAGTACAATGGTGTAAGGAAATGTCTCCCTGTTGCAGTTACCCCCCACTTTTTGCCCGATACTGATGCTGACTTGACTGAGAAGTGTACTGGGACCCTGCTAACCAGGCACCAGCACCAGTGTTCTTTCACCTAAAATGTACCATTGTTTCCACAATTGGCACACCCCTGGCACACAGATAAGTACCTTGTAAAAGGTACCAGTGGTACCAAGGGCCCTGTGACCAGGGAAGGTCTCTAAGGGCTGCAGCATGTGTTGTGCCACCCTTAGGGACCCCTCACCTAACACATGCACACTGCCATTGCAGATTGTGTGTGTTGGTGGGGAGAAAAAGGAAAAGTCGACATGGCATTCCCCTTAGGGTGCCATGCACACACAATACTGCCTATGGCTTAGGTAATCACCCCTCTAGCAGGCCTTACAACCCTAAGGCAGGGTGCACTATACCACATGTGAGGGCATAGCTGCATGAGCAATATGCCCCTACAGTGTCTAAGTCTATTCTTAGACATTGTAAGTACAGTTGTGGCCATATTAAGTATATGGTCTGGGAGTTGGTCAAAAACAAACTCCACAGCTCCATAATGGGTACACTGAATACTGGGAAGTTTGGTATCAAACTTCTCAGAATAATAAAGCCACACTGATGCCAGTGTTGGATTTATTAAAAAATGTACACAGAGGTCATCTTAGAGATGCCCCCTGTATTTTACCCAATCCTTCAGTGCAGGACTGACTGGTCTGTGCCAGCCTGCTTCTGAGAGACTAGTTTCTGACCCCCTGGGGTGAGAGCCTTTGTGCTCTCTGAGGCCAGAAACAAAGCCTGCACTGGGTGGAGATGCTTAACACCTCTCCCCTTCAGGAACTGTAACACCTAGCAGTGAGTCTCAAAGGCTCAGCTAGTGGAGATGCCCGCCCTCTCTCCACAGCCCCCACTTTTGGCGGCAAGTCCAGAGGAGATAATGAGAAAAACAAGGAGGAGTCACCCACCAGTCAGGACAGCCCCTAAGGTGTCCTGAGCTGAGGTGACCCCTGCCTTTAGAAATCCTCCATCTTGATTTTGGAGGATTCCCCCAATAGGATTAGGGATGTCCCCCCCCCCTCCCCACAGGAGGAGGCACAAGGACAGTAGCCATTGGCTACTGCCCTACCAGACCTAAACACCCCCCTAAATTCAGTATTTAGGGGCTCCCCAGAACCCAGGAAATCAGATTCCTGAAACAAGGACTGCTGACCTACAAGCCTGCAGAGAAGGAGGAAGACGACAACTGCTTTGGCCCCAGCCCTACCGGCCTGTCTCCAACTTCGAACACCTGCAACCAGCGACGCATCCGACAGGGACCAGCGCCCTCTGAAGCCTCAGAGGACTGCCCTGGACTAAAGGACCAAGAAACTCCTGTGAACAGTGGCCCTGTTCAAAACCTGCAACTTCTTTGCAACAAAGAAGCAACTTCCAAAGGCTTCACGTTTCCCGCTGGAAGCGTGAGACTTCACACACTGCACCCGACGCCCCCGGCTCGACCTGCAGAAAACCATCACCTCAGGGAGGACTTCCTGGTGACTGTGAGCCCGTGAGTAACCAGAGACGACCCCCATGACCCCACACAGCGACGCCTGTAGAGAGAATCCAGAGGCTCCCCCTGACCGCGACTGCCTGTAACAAGGGACCTGACGCCTGGAACCAACACTGCACCCGCAGCCCCCAGGACCTGAAGGAACTGAACTTCAGTGCAAGAGCGACCCCCCCAGGCGAACCTCTACTTAGCCCAGGTGGTGGCTGTTCCGAGAAGCCCCTCCCCCTGTGCCTGCCTGCAACGCTAGGGTCACATCCGGGTCCCTCCATTGTTTTCAATCTAAAACCTGATGCCTGCTTTGCTCACTGCACCCGGCTGCCCCTGTGCCGCTAGGGTGTACTTTGTGTGCCTTCTTGTGTCTTCCACCCCCCCCCCGGTGCTCTACAAAACCCCCTTGGTCTGCCCCTGAGGACGCAAGTACTTACCTGCTGGTAGACTGGAACCGGAGCACACCTGTTCCCCATAGACGCCTGTGTGTTTTGGGCACCTCTTTGACCTCTGCACCTGACCGGCCCTGAGCTGCTGGTGTGGTAACTTTGGGGTTGCCTTGAATCCTCAACGGTGGGCTGCCTATGCCCCAAACTTGAGACTTGTAAGTGTTTTACTTACCTTCAAAACTAACCTTTTACTTATCTCCCCCAGGAACTGTTGATTTTTGGAGTGTCCACTTTGAAAATAGCTTATTGTAATTTTTACAAAGGCTGTATGTGATATTGCTTTCTTTCAAAGTTCCTAAAGTATCTAAGTGAAATACCTTACATTTAAAGTATTAACTGTAAATCTTGAACCTGTGGTTCTTAAAATAAACTAACAAAATATATTTTTCAATATAAAAACCTATTTGCCTGAAGTTAAGTCTTTGAGTGTGTGTTCCTCATTTATTGCCTGTGTGTGTGTACAACAAATGCTTAACGCTACCCTGTGATAAGCCTACTGCTCGACCACACTACCACAAAATAGAGCATTAGCATTATCTACTTTTGCCACTATCTTACCTCTAAGGGGAACCCTTGGACTCCGTGCACACTATTTCTCACTTTGAAATAGTATATGCAGAGCCAACTTCCTACAAATGGCATAGGGTCCAGTGGTGCACAGTAGAAGCATTGGTGTAGAGTGCAGTGTCCCAGAGTATATCAAAGCGGCATACAGTACAGTTTAGGGGTGTAGAGTTCAGTGGCATGGACTACAATGGCATTGTGTGGAGTGAATGAGAGTGGCCTAGAGTGCAGCAGTGAAGAATGCAGCAGCATTGTGTGGAGTAGGTTAGAGTGGCATAGAATACAATGGTGTTCTGTAGAGCGGCATAGAGTGAAGTAGCATGGAATGTAGTGGTGTAAAGTGCTGAGAAGTGGTGAATAGTGCACTGAGTACAATACAGTGGAGAAGAGTACACAATTGCAAAGTGTAGTGGCATATAGTGCAGTGCCATCAAAAGCAGTTGCATAGAGTGCCATAAAGTAGGATGGTGCAGAGCTGGGCGGCATACAGCACAGTGGTGCACAGAAGAGTGGCATACAGTGCTGTAGTGTATAGTGGTGCAGAGAAGAGCAGCATGGTGTATAGTGCAGTGGCATACAGTAGTTCAGTGGTTCTGTGCAATTATGCAGAGTGCAGTGGCACAGAGTACAGAGGCATTGTGTGGAGTGAGTTAGAGTGGCATAGAGTGCAGAAACGTAGAGTGCAGAGGTGTTGTGTAGAGTGGCTTAGAGTGAAGTTGCATTGTGTAGAGTGGAATGCAATGATGTAGAGTGGTGCACAGTAGCATAGTGTGCAGTTCCACACAGTAGTGTTGTAAAGCGCAATGATCAGTAGAGTGCAGTCACATTGAGGTCCACAGAGTAGAGTGAGTGGTATACAGTGCAGTAGCGCACAGTAGAGTGGCAAGGAGTGCAGTGCCGCACAGTATAATGGTGCAGATAAGAGCAGAGTGGCGTATAATGTAGTGGCTTAGAGTATTGCAATGGTGCAGTGTACAATTGTATAGAATGCAGTGGTAAATATTAGTGATGCAGAGTACAGTAAGGTAGAGTACAGTGGTACACAGTAGAGTAGTTCAGTTGTGTAGTGTTATATAATGCACCCATGTACTTGAATCTCTTTATATATTTTGTTTTTTACATTTCAAAAGTACAAGTACTTTTGAGTACCACAGTACTTCAAAAACTTCTTAAAAAATATATAAAGTAATATAAATGATTAGATCTATGTGAATAGACTATGGTAAAGTACCTCATGTCTTCTACAGCTGAAATACATTGTAATAAGAATAGGTCTGATAAACTCCCAACACATCTGAAGCGGTGTCCAAAAATATAGCTGACTTATGATTTTGTAAAGGCATTCATTAGCCAGTTATATAATGTTTTGTAATTTTTGTACCGCAGTCCAATTTTACCCCAAAAAAACTAACATTGAATTTCATGAAATACCAAAAAGGATCCTTTCCCGACTATAATTTACATTACTGGCAAATTTCATGAAAATACATAGACATTTTGCTGCTACTTCTGTCTAAAAAGCCTCTAGAAATTGCATTTATGGAGCAAGTGTTTTGGGAACCCTTTTATTCCTTTGCACCTCATTAACTAATCACCACAAAACTTTTAAACCTCAGCCAATGTAGAAAAAGTAATAGGCCAGTAAAGTTTCGTGGAGATTTGTCAAACAATGGTAAACTTATTAGCAAGTAAAAATACGAGTTCCTATTTCTGAGAACACTAACTAGAAATACAGTCACTCTGTAGTGTGTGTGTAGAGAGATACATATATAAAATATGCACAACATTACATTTTAAACTGGAAAAAAAACTGAAATTCACCAGTTATCGTTTACTGAAGTAACTAAGATGTACATATTTGTGATACTGATAACAAAATAAAAGCAGTTTTGCCCCAAGGACTTTCCCTCAGGGGCCTCCACCACCAGGCCTATGTGTGCAAGGCCATCCCTACCCTGCCCCTTCTATGTTATAACGCTGTGTTTTCCAGGACAGGAGACTGAGTCGGAGTCCTAAAATCACTGCTGCCACATCCTTGTTGATGGGATGGCAGCCAATCAGATTTTCTCTCTAGATGTGTCAGCTCCATGGATTCTCTGTGACATGAAATATACAACTATTTTGTACCTTAATTTCACCCAAACTACTAAACTGATTTACACCAAATCAGAAAACCATGCGTTCTGGATCAAGATCTAGCTTTCTGCTGAATTTGGTGTAATTTCGTTCAGCCATTTTGGGTGTAGCTGTCTCTAATGTTCCTATGGAAAATGGCTTGGGGAAAATGCATTTTGGCCCCATCTCCTTTTTCTCAGACCCCGCTTTACAGATCCCCCTGAAACTTTCAACAAGAAAGGAGTGAAGGTCAATGAGACTTCTACTTTTTTTTGGGAAGGTTTTGTGAGGATCCAATGTAAACGTGTTCCTAAGAGTAACTACATGGTGGTGTGTATGTATGTATACATATGTACATAACCTACTGTCGTTAGTCAGTAGGTAGTTATACCTAGGACCTAGTTTCCATACAAAAAGCATTTTTTGTTTTGCCAATAACTTTGGCGCCATTTGATTAATCTACACAGCATTTTGAAAACTAATTTGGCACTCACTTCAGCTGCTGTGTCAAAAGTTTTGGGGTGATTTGCCAAGCGTGGTGTAAGGAAAAAGGGGTGGGGGGTCCCAAAAATCATTTTCTCTATGTAATTTCCCATAGCAATTTTGAAAACGACTACAGCCTGAACCACTGAACTGAATTACACCAAATTTGGCAGAAGGCTAGTCCATAAAGAGTGCTTTTTGTAATTTGGTGTAAATCCATTCAGTAGTTGTGGAGTTGGTTAAGGAAAAATAAATATATATATCTATCTAGCGATGCAGACGGTCCACAGATCTCAAGGTGAGATCTTATTGGCTACTGAAACTTCAACCAAGATGTGTTGGTAGCCATCTTGGGACTCGGACTCAACCAAAGAGGCAAGGTGGAAATACCTGACCCCCTATGCCTGGTGGTGGGGCCTCTCAGAGACCCTGCTTGAGGGGGGCGGAGGAGGCGGTAAACTTTTTTTTTTTTTACTTTACTGCAAATTCACAGTGGATCCGTGTGGGCCTCCCTCCCCAAACCTCAGTCCCTGGGGACCCATCCCTCATGGCCTTATGTAATTTAAAAGAAAGGGGAGCATCTGGTCTCTCCTCCCTATGCCTATTTTGGCCACAGGGAAGTCATCACCTGGAACCTCCTTTTTAAATAGGTCGGTACTCAGGTGCCTACCCATGGTACCCCACTATGCAGATGTTTGGAGCCCGCAGGGCCTCCACGGCCCCAGCCTGCTCGCCACACAGTATATTTGCCTGCATTGCTCCTGACTGCAGGGAGCAGCTATTTATGCTGTTCCTTCCAGGTAGGAGCAATATCTTGATGTGTTTCCCTACCCGCATCAGTGCTCGCAGGGTAACAGACTCCACCCGCTGGGAGCAGACTGTTTGATCCTGTTTGACTGGAGTGCTAAAAATGCTCCCATCACCTGGAGCAAACACAAGTTTCCCTGCCCACGCGGGTGCGGGCAAAGAAACTGTTGTCTCCAAGGGTGGCCTCCTTGAGACACAGTAAGTGAGCCAGGGGATGATGGCTGTGAGGCCATTAAAGGCTCAGGGAGGGGGGAATCTAGATACTCCCCTTCTGGAAGAGTCTGCACTTACATTTTGACCTCTGACAACATTTCATAAGGCATACCGTTCAACAAAAGAGGACTTAGACTATTGTTTTAAGCTTCCTATGCCCTAAGTAGATTGCTTAGCCAAGGATCGCCTTCACTTAAAGGCATTTATAAGTGTGCCATTGACTTTTCCACCGACCCGGTTTGAGCTAGTGGTATGACAATTGGTGACTTACACCGAAGTGAGTACATCTGCTAATAATTTAGAGTAAACACCAGCTCTTGATCTAAATGAATGTTATGAACTTTACCCATTGCTAGTACGTAAAAGAAATATTTTGCAACTGCGTGAGATCAGTGTTGCTACACCTACATAAAATGTGTACAGGAATTTTACCCCCACCTATTCATAATTATTTTTACTTATTAGTTCGAAAAGACCAATGTGTTCCATGTTAAACTACCTGGAAAGGAAGAGTTGCTTTTTCCAGTGGAGTTTTAGGTGGCATGACTATGGTGGAATGTTTATTTGTTTTTTATGGAAGATCTCACCTTGTAAGACATACTGCCTCGTTTGCATAGGCATCAGTGACACAGCTAAACCAGATTTTCCCTTTAAGTGCGGCTAGTGTCTGGCTTGGGTGACCAAACTAAACTTTGACTCTCCTGAGTCCAGCAGATTTGGTGCAACTTTTAAGTAGCTGGGCTCGCTGTTGCAGCCTGCGCTTTAGCAGCAACTAAGCGATTGTGGCTACCAAATTGCCAGTGTGGCTTATTCAGCTTTAATGGCTCTGAAGCTTTAGCAGGAAGTCTGTTAACTGTTCGGTTCCAATGCTTGTGTGTGGGTCTCAGAGGGCAACTTTTCCTTGAGCAGGCAACCATGTACACAGTGTCCTCTATGGTAGGGCAGGAGCAGCAGGTGTAGTCCAGTCTTTGGTGCATCCTCTTTTTGCCAGATACAATGAACATCAGGGCAGTCCTCCTTCCGACCTCTCCTACTTAAGATGTGATCTGATCTCAGGGTGCCACTTTTATGGCCACAGTTTTCCCTGTGGGTCTGGGGTGACTTCTAGCCAACGGGCTACCAGGTCTGCTCCTGCCTCTTTGAGTTCCTGCCATGTGACATTTAGCTACCCCAGGTTGTGATATTCTGCCCACTTCCAACATGGCAGAACTCTTTTTTTGTGTTTGTGGAACTTGGTAGTCCACCCTATAGGTGTGGCTCCTTGGGGGGGGGGGGGGGGGGGATACACGTCCTTGGTAAAATTGGCTTAACCACGGTTTCCCCTTCTCTGTCCCCGATGTCAACCTGTTTACCAGAACAAAAGTATATTTTAATAACAATGGTTCTCTCGGGAGACGTTTTGTGCTCTTAAACTTCTTAAGCATAAATAGAGGATGTTATGCCTCTTGTAGTGGATTTCACATTGCTATTAATTGCTGCCAAAGGTAGAACAAAATCAAAGGTAACAAAAAATACTCAATATTGATAATAAGTGCTTCTAAAGACAGTGCAGGGAAAGTGTGACGATTTGGGTGTTTTATATGGCCTGGCTGCAGGGCCTTACCATGTAATACATTATTGGGTCCAATTGGGCTCATCCATGGTGAGCTATGGCTTTGAGCAGCAAGGCTTACAGGAACTAGTGTAAAGCATTTAATAGTACCAAACTGCGAAATATGAAAGCCACAGCACGAAGGAAACAGGACACCAATTTATAAAAATAGATTACATTTTGCTGAGTTTTTAGAGTCCAAGATTAGCAAAATCCACCAGAAGGTTCCGGACATAGATTGTTTAGAGAAAACGTAACTTTTAATTGAACTGCAAACAAGTATTGGTAAAGTTTGAAAAGTGTGTAAGAGTTGAGTTTGGCTACTACTGCCTGAGTTGGTCAAGAAAATCTGAGAGGGAGAGGGCCAGAGGGGACCAATGATGACTCTTTGGACAGTTACCTGGCCACCAAAGCAGTCCAGTTCCAAACTTTACAGCATAACTACCATAGACTTAAATGGAGTGGTTCTGATGCTACAGATGCAGGAGATGAAGATGCTCAAAGATGCTCAAAGATGCTCTTGGTGCTGTGCAGTCAGTGGGGGGTATCTTTGTGGTTATTGCTTGGTCCTCAGGTCAGGTGGGGGATGACTTTGAGGGACCCTGACCTCTGTGGCCAAAGTCCTCTTTTAGACAGTAGAAGGCCAGCTTTGGGTAGAGAGTGGTCCTAGCGATACCCCTTGGTGGAGGCTGGTGTCCCTCTTGGATGAACAATCTGGACTCAGATGACACTCCCGAGTTCAGATGACTCTGAAACTTTTGGCCATTGAGGATAAGTCTCTTGGGGTGCCCAGCAGTAGTCAGTGGTGATCCTTCTGAAGTGGCTACTAACTTGCTGAGGAGAACTACTTCAGCTTTAATTACCCTGTTGCTGGTTCAAGTGGACCAGCCAACTGACCCTTTGAGTCATTGCTTTGGTCTGGGTCACAACTTTTTCCCACACCAGGAGTCTGACACAGTCCCCTCTTCACCAGCCCAAGGTGCTGCAAGTGCAGTCGAGCAGGTGGCACAGCCTGTTTGCACAGTCCAGGGGTCAGCAGGGCAAGTCCTTCTCTGGTCTGTATTCCAGTTTCAACGTGATCTGAAGTTTAAGGTGCCAGAGGTGCCATATGTATTACCAGAAAATACCCTGGGGGCGATGTGGTCCCTAGCCAATGGGCTATTAGGTCCCTCCCTCTTGATGATGAATTTATGGCTTTGCGTGGCATCTGGCAATTCTAGAGTGCACTATTCTGCCCACTCTAAATATGTCAGCACCCTTCTTCAGATGTAAGGAGCTTGGCAGCCCATCCTAGAGGTGTTGCTGCTTATGGGCTACTGGTGTCCCCTCTGTCCTCTTTGCCACCCCATCTACCTGAACAAAGGACAGCCTCTTAGAAGTGTGATTGCCATTTGCCCACCAACGGTGGCTTTACATTTGAAGCTCTGCTTTTTGAGCTAACAGCCCAAGTAGCTTCCTGCGAAGGGGCGGTAACAACTCACCCTGTAGCAGACTGCTGCTGTTCCTAACCCTGGGAATCATTGACAATATTTCCCAGGAGGGCAGAGAGCTGTCTGGTGACCAGTGACCATGTGAGGCCACCAGACAAAATGGGTCACAGAGTGGCCACTTAATAAAGGTTTCACTTCTTTAATAGTAACATTAAGTTTGACCTTGGCATCGTCGGGTTTAATGTCATGATTAATTTGATACCTTACAGTACCCAGCTAGGTATTCCCTTTCAGAAGTTAGCCAGGCTCAGGGGTCAGCCTGTACCCCCATGTTAGCCAATGGGGCTACTAGCCCTTGCAAAGCAAAACAACAATTTTAGGAGAGTTACTGTTATGACATATATAAAAATGCATGTCTTACTTAATATTATACCGCTTTCTGTCTTAGGGGACGATAGGCCTTCCTTAGAGAAGTGTTACACTTATTGTTAAAGGAAGTGGGGGGGCTTTACTGTTAGTTTAAAAGTCAAAGTCGAGCTATCAATGTTACCACTGCCCATCCAGTCTGCGGTGGCAGGCTGGGAGCAATTTTGTACATTCACACACAGGTTGACACAATCATTGCTGCAGCCGTGGGTGGGGACACTGCCTTAAGTGCCCTGGGTACCATATTCTTTAGACATATAAGTAAGTCCTTGCCAATTGGACGTACATTTTTAAATGGATTTGACCACTGGCACTGAGGTCTGGTTAGCAGGCCTCGGTGCATCAGCAGGATCAGCCCAACACTATGGGGGTTTGTTAGAAATGGGGTCTCCAGTTCGCAGATGTATACACTCTTGTCCAGGTAGGGACCACAATCCTAGTCAAGGTAAGTCACACACAATCCAAATGATCCTGTGCCCACCCTCTGGTAGCTTGGTACTGAGTAGTCAGGCTTAACTTAGAAGGCAATGTGTAAAGTATTTGTACAATAAATTATACAGTAACACAATGAAAACACCACAAGACACCACACAGGTTTAAACATTAAAGAATATCTGAATAAAATACTGTTGGAACAATAACAATCCAATGTAAACAAGCAGTTATGAATTTTTAAAAATTAAATCTAACTAAAGTGCCTAGAAAACATGTATTAGCAAGTATTAGCCAGTTGCACATAGATTTTATGGGTAAGAGCACATATGTTGGAAGTCAGTGCCCTAGTGGTCAGAATCCGTAAACCACCCCTAAATCCTGCAAAAAGTGGGGGTGGTCCTATAAAATAGGGCATTTCCTCACAGTATGTACCTAGCCGTATGGGCTTTGGGGGGGGGGGGGGCTCAAAAAACTGATACGGTAAGCAGAGTGACAGTAGAACATAGGCAGAGCTTCAGGTGTAGTTTGTGGGGTATTTTAAACCCTTCCAAATCCTAGCATTTTCAGGTTGAATCTGAGCTCTTCAGGAATGTGGTTCCAGATTCTAGGATCCTAGCATGAGAAGGCCTGAGTGAAAGGTTTATTTTTTTCATAAGGAAACTGTTGTCTTTTCCTCCTTCTTTGGTATGAAGTTTGGCAGCTCAAGGTGAAGTGCTTTGAGCATGATGGTGGAGGTCACCTTTAAATTTATTGTGGCCGCAAGAAAAGGCCAGGGATGGTACCTGAAGATGGGTATGATGGGTTTAGATTTTTGGCACCTTTGATCAGAAATGTTGCTGCAGTAAAGTATGACTTTGAAATGTGTTTGGATGGCAAAGGGAAGTTCAAGTAGCAGGATATTGCTGCTATCTAGATGCGATAAAACTAAGGCATGAACCACTTCCAATGTTGAAAAGGAGGGGAAAGGTTGAAGAATAGTTTCTTAGTAGGAAAAGCTAGAAGGGAACCACAGAAGGAACTTTTCTTTGCAGTGGTTAGTTACAAAAGGAACTCATCCAATTTAATAACACTAGTAAGGATTGATGTGTCTAAAGGAATAGACGTTCTTGGGCTAAGTTGATTATCATCAGTTTAATTTTGGATGCAGATTCCTTTTTCGGGGAGCATTATGCCCAGTGGGTTCATGTAAAGATTGAATAAATATGGTGATAGGATTAAACCTTGAAGACCACCACCTTTCATTGCAAAGTTAATGGCAGGAAAGATGAGAACCACTCCAGGACTTGTCCCCCTCTTCTGATCCTGGTGGACTGGAAAGTGAAATGTTTTAGGATCAATACTGCAAATGTGGCTGTCGCGTCAATCAAGACTGAGATGTGCATTGCAGCCATCCGCAGCTTTGACAATGTGTTCAGATTTTTTTTTTTTTTAAAGAAGGGGTTGCTGGTTAAAAGTTGTACACTTTAGTCATAAGCTAAATTAAAGAGTTCAGAAGTTTATTTATGGAATTATGTAAGAACTGTTGTCATGGGACCACTGTTTCTATGATTTTTACCTTGGTCAAAATAAGTCTCATGAGGCTACTTGCTCACATAATCCATTACCCTCTACCTTGACTGAATCCATCATATGTTTTCTCACAATAGTGCTGTAAATTAATTTAGGAAAACAAGGTGAAGGTGACCTTGTCTAGCAATTTGGGATAGACTGTTCCCATGAGGAGCATGGTCAGTACTGCTCTGTATAAAGCGGGCCTCTGTCTAGAGGGACATTGTGACAGAAAATTGACAACCTGTACAACTGTGGGTGGTTGAAATTAATTCTAGCATTTCATCCAATGCCTTGTTTGTTTTGCAGCGAATCCACTTATTCTGATCCTAGAACACTGTACTCAGCAAAGGGTCTCCGTCGGTCACTCTGAATTTAAGGTAGTGTCTCCAACAAGGACCCAGACCCTCTAGATCTACCTGTACCATTATGTCCGCCCTGCTCCTCAGCTGACAGTTATACTGGGCAACAGGTTAGGCGGCCTAAGGAAGGCGCCAAATTAAAGACGCTCGGGCCTGTGCTGATTTTATCCTCTCATCATAGGCATTTAGTCCACAACAGTGCTTTCCATGCCCCTGTCAGAAAGATGACCAACAAAGAAGAGACAGGTAACAGAACTTCAGGGCTCAAGGTTCTTGTCAATGTTGATTTATAATCTGAGCACTAAATGCCATTCTTGTCCACATCCCGTACCTCAGTCAGTAATCTAGGAGCCACAGTCTGCACACTGCTTTACAGAATCATCCGGTACTCGATTTAGCGCTTTGGTCTTTGCAAGGAACACAAATCAACAAGGAAGGCCTTCAGTCTGAGGGATATAGAAAGGACGGGGGAAGGTGACTTCTTTAGTGGATATCTACTATCCTTACTGATGTGCTCCCGAACTCATGGTTGCTTTCTCAAAAGATAGCTGCAAGATTGTGCGCTCTCCTCTCATTTAATGACGTTCAGTAGATCAACATGGTTGAGGATATGTATGTTTGCGTGTATAATATATATATTATACACACACACCCACATATACAGAGTATCGTTCATTTTACAGTTCTTTTGGAGCCATTGTGTTTGCTACCAACCACTAAAGTAATCTGTCATTTTTTGTATTCTGCCCATCTATCCTTACCTTTTTCTCCTCTTGCTACACCACCCAACAGGCCGCCTGCCAGCGTTTATCCTGGAGAAGATACGCCCCTCACTTGACGCAGGTAGTGGATGTCGCACTCCTACAGCACCTGAAATTGGTGGCAGCGACTTGCCAGCTGATGGTGGAGGCGGCGGTAACCGCCGTCGGCGACATCGGCAGAGCATGGGAGGTAAGAGCACATGTCCCAGTAGACTTGTAAAACACAGCCCGACATTTCTCTTTGCATGTTACAAGATGCATTTCAATTCTTCAAAGTCTTGGAATCACCATATCGGTGAAATTGCTTTAGAAGACCTAGGTCTACTTTCATTCCCACCTTCCTTATGCAAACCTGTCCAGTCTTTACTTGCAGTCTGATAATAGTGCTGTTTGTTGGCTATAACCCTGCCCTATGCATAATTACTTTGATCTGTCATTGGTACCTTCGACATCTATTGGACATAAGTAAAATGGACTGTTATGTTGCATTCTGCAACACTTAAAAGCTTATATATGTCTGTAAAACCCAAAGAATCTTGCCCTCCCAAGAGCTAGTTGTGTAAGTTGGAGTTACAGATGTTTTCAAGGTGTAGCAATGAAAGGCTGAAAGGGACAATAAATCTTCATATCTTGGGACATTTCCTTTAAATGACAAGTGTGCATATTTCCAGGGCAAGACTGCACATTGAATTTCCTTGACATGCTTTCGTAATTTAGTGAGATGGTGTCGGGGCCCACCTCCGCATCATGGGAATCCCACAACATACCTCCATCAAAGATCTCTTTTCTACCTTTCCTGGTTGTGATTCCATCTTGAGCCAACGCGTGCAAACCCATGCCAACATGTGGCCCTCTTTCAATGCCCTAAAGTATTTGTCACCTACCTTTTTTTAAACTGACTATCCTCTCTAAAGTACTCTAAAATACAAACATCGATATTCCCCTATTCTCCTTGATACTTCATTTTCCTCTGGCTCCCTCATTCACTCCGTGTACAAAATCTTGTTTAAATAACCAGCAAAATGTGTCGCAACAGAAGGGGTAGCAGGCTATTGTCTGCTGCAATTTTGGCGTTAGCTTTTTTGTCCTCTACATCCTGAAGAAATGGCAGCCCTTTTTATATTAGATCACGAATAAAACCACATCTTCCTTTTGGAAAATATATTAGGTCAGGTCTGATAATGAAGCAGGGTGCCTGTCTTGTGTTTTTTTTTTTTTTTTTTTAAGATGAATTGCAAATTATGGGAACCAAAAAAGATTTGCCGCTTACAAAGGCCACGTTTGTCCAATTTATTTCTGTGGGGAGATGACACCACATTTTATGTCATCCATGTCCTCAGAGTCCCGATTGTAACCCTTCTTGTTCGGCGTTGTACTTGATTGTGTGAGTAGCCAGGATAGGAGCAGAAGCGGCGATGTTTACCCAGATCATGCAAGTGTTTTTCTCACTAACCTTCCAGTTTCTCTCTTCAAGCCTATACTTACTTTTTCTTCACTTTCAAAGAAATTGTCAATGGAGCACTGAGCAAGTTGATCGCTGGGCGCACACCTTCCAACACTCCATTAACAGATCGCAAGCCAGGTACGTTCATTTCCTGAATAGTTCTTTGTTTTTCGGTTCCTCGTACTTCTAATGTAAAGGCAAGTTACGAGCCAAATTTCCAAATAAGGTTTGATTTAAATTAACCCAAATAGTGCAGCTGACTCAGTGGATTGCTGACCTTCCTAAGTAGAGGCCCCTGCAGACGAGACATTCTTTGTAACAAAGAAAGAGGGGTGTAGAGGCAGGAATACAAGTAGCAAGGTAACCTGTTGCTCAGATTATACAACCATTTCTGCCTTGAATTAGAGGAGAATACAAAAATGCGCACTACTGCTGAAGTGAATGATGGCTATGATATGTGTATTTGGAAAGCCCATTTAAATCAAAACCCTGAAAGGCAGTGAAGTGCTGAGACTGTCAGGATGCAGTTCATGTAAAATAAGCTTGTGATATTGGTTGTCTGTTACTACCTGTTGAGTGAGTTGTACCTGCTGTTTCAGTGAGGGTAGCCTGTGTTCCTAGTATGCTACGTGAAATTGTTGCATGTGTGTTTTGCGATGTGAATGTCCTGCATGGTACGCAGGCATATTCCCCTGCCCCGAGTGCCTGACTGAATGTGAATCTGCTATCATCACTTTTATTTTGGCAGTGCCATCACCGAAACCTAGTATGTGGGAAGAAGCCTTGGCCTATTCCTGACATTGCATGGTCCAAGACCCATCCTGTCATTTGGAGGGGCACACTAAGTGTAAATAAATAATTGATGTAGGACTGCTGCCCATTTGCTGGTTATAGTACATGAAGCGGTCATAGCCGCATGCCCTATTTTCACCAGACCATTTCTTTTTGTCAAGGAGTGTTGCCAAGTGGTCCCTCTTGTGTAAAGTTCTGTTATGTGAAAACCAGAACTTTGTGCTGACATCCAGTGTGTTTGTCGAATATGTGTACAAGTGAGCATGTGATACGTGTGTAATTAGGTCTGTGTGTCTGAGCACTGACGTGAGTGGGATCCATTATGGAAGCGCCTGGTTTAGAATGGCACAAAATGGAGGATGACGTTAGCTTCTGCAGACACTGGAAATGCTGTTACCTGCATTCAGGTGGCAGAAGGATGAAATTCCAGACGCTGAACTGAGGAGGATGGAGACAGGTTCACATTTAGATATTCCATGAAGATGTAGCAAGGGGCTGCTAAGTAGATCTTCATGAGCAGGTTGGATGTTAGTGAAGCCTGGGATTGCAGTTTCTTGTGAAAGGTAAGGAAGTTTTTAGGCCAGACCTGTCCTTTAGTGTGCCTCGAATTATTGCTTCAGAAAGGCTGATAATAGGCAGTTATGGCCCAATTTTTAAAGAAAGTCACCAAATTGCACCCAAGGTATATGGCCTTGCTTTAGTACAGATTAACAACTTTCATGAATGCACAATCATTTACAGAAGTAGGTCTGGAAGCCATACTCCGAGATAACATTTGAACTGCATTTTAGCATGAGCAAATATGCATGTTTATATTTGCTTATGTGAAAATGTCCCGAGTGGTTGGAAGTTCATTTCCCGTAGAACTCCTTTTTTTCACCCTGGAAAAAGTTAGACTTCTGCCCTTGTCAGGAATAAATATTCAACCTTTCACAGTGTGGATAAAGATTGGAGAAGTTTGTCAAAAGTGTTAAGCATTCAAGTTTGCAGTTGTACATGGACGTCCAACAGTGGAAGCACCACTTCCAGCCCCAGTATAGATTTGCATAAAGGTGCTAATATTAGGACATTGCTAGACTCCAAACCCTCCTATAATATGAATCCTGGCATCGCCAGATAGGCTATTGTCAGAGCCCTGATACAACACTGACATAATTTGTCACCTTGATAACGCGTCCAGCCCTTTATAAATGACCTGTATCTGGACACGTTGGAGGTCGGTGAATCTTTTAACCGAGTCGGGCTCTCCTCATTCCTCAATAGTCGAGTCACTCAGATCAATAATCAATAACTGTTGTAATCGGTAATAAATACTCAATTAATAGATCAATATAACACATCAGAAATCAATAACAGTTGGTATTTCGGCGCACCATGATCTTTCAGTCATGAATAACCACACCAGTTTATTAAAAGTTAGTGAATTTATTTCCCTATATTAACAAAGCTAGCACGATATATATGTGCCTCAAAACCAATTGATATATGTATATGAACATTACTAGCTGTCCATATCGCCGGAAGAAACGCAATCTACGTAAAATCTGGACAATAATACACTCTGTTATAGCAATGCAAATCACCAATGTGACTAACTGTATTTGACTAATTGCATACATTCGGTCAGCATAACAAGATTTCAATTCTTCATGATACATTGAATGAAAACCTCGACTAACCTCTAATTGGCATTGGCATGTGGGACTTCATGCAAAACTAATTTAGTCAACACAAATTTGGAAAACTTCTAGCTAGGACCCTATCAAAATAGCAGTTGGTACCTAAAAGGAAAAACACAATGCATAATACATTTATCCTTTCATATTTACCAAATACAATCAGCATTCAAGAAAAGTCTTCGTCCTTCAGGTACCGGTTGATCAGCATGGGGCAAATTTCAAAGGGGCAAAGTTAAGGGCTAGTTTCCTTGCGGCGGCAAGGAGAATAGGGCAAAGTTACTGCATGGGCAAGACGGGGCAAATCAAAGTTAAAGTCTCTAGGGTGAGAATTCTTAAAGTCTCTTTCTCTCAGATAGAGAAAAGGGCATCAGGGTGTCGTCCAAAATGGAGTCTGGCATCGGGCTTCAAACTGGCATCGAGGAAAATGGCTGACTTCTCTTTGTCTGGTGAGTTTAAGTCTTCCATTGGAGGGTTCATAGGTTGGCTTCAAATTGTCCAATGAAAAATTGCCTTTTACTAGAACTTATTTGTGCATACATTAGCCTTGGAGCCTTGGAACACAAGTTGTATCATGGTCTGCCAATTATTTTGGTATCTGTACCTTCATTGTCCGCACCTGCAGAGACTGACCTTGTATCAAAAGGGATGTAACCGGCCTAGCACGAAACCTTGGAGATAAGTGTACCAGCCAGTTTCTACTGGAAAAATACAACTTCAAGCAAGAATATATGTTTCATTAGTTCAAGGGAAAAAAAATATCATGCAGTTAGAATTTTGAGACCAGGCAACTAGGCCAAAGCCTGCACTAAATTTAAGCTAAGCAAAACAGTTTTCAAGCAAGAAATCATAGCATACATTTGCAATTATGATGGATTACTACATTTTCAATACTTCACGATTAATAAAGCTCGTTTACAATGATGGCGAACTACCCCGAGGGCACAATTTCCCTCGTATATATTTTTCTTTACTAAAATCACAATTCAATATGTCTTGATTACTTGGTATACATGAATATATGTCGGACCTTCTTTTTCTGCGTCATCAATCCCTCCTCTGATGACTAATTATGTCATCACATCAAATCTTCCCACAAATTTTATCCCATTAAAATTCTGTATAGTAATTTGGCACTTCAGTCAATTCCCTTTTTCTTTTAGTCCCTTTTGACTTCTCCCTATATATTTCCACCATTTTGTTCTCTATTTTCTCTTCTCTTTTTCTTTTGTTCCTTGCTTTTAGTATTGTAATAGTTTTCCATATTCCCCATGGGCCTAATAAACAAATTAATACTATTAATATTCCCTTTACTATTTTCAGTAGTAATCCGTTCCAAGCGTTGCTGAGCCAATTTCCCACAGAAGCAAATCCTTTTCCAACTTTCTCCCAAACTCCGGGTTCTTTCAATTCCTTTAAATCTACACTTTCTTTAGTTAAATTTGTAAGCATCGTTCTAATTTTTCCACTGCTGTCTGGAATATATGTGCAACAGTGACCAGTACCAAGCATTTTGCGAACGCCGCCATGCTTTGCTAAAAGAATGTCTAAGGCAAGCCGATTTTGAAGAGTCATAGCTCTTTCTGCAGCGAGTTCAGCATCCATCAGGATTATAGCTCCTGAAAAATTTGTCAGCATGTTATCCACAGTAGTAGACAACTTTCGTATTTTAATTGAATTCAATATGACTCCTACTGAAGGAATCAATGCTCCAAATATGTCTCCTACCACACCAGAAGCTGTCTCTCTTTTCTGAACACGATGTGATTCAGACAGCTTTGGAAATTTCTTTAAGTCGTCTAGTTGGTAAACTTTTGGGAACACTATTCCCAAATAACACCTTCCATACCATCCTTTAGGAAGACGATAATAGGCGTTGAGTCCACAAATATAATATACTCCAGGAATAACTGGGTCTTGTCCATTCAGCATGAATGTCCATTTTTGTTGAAATGCGTACGTGTGTTTACATTCACTCGTTCCCACGAAAACTGTCATAATATGATGTAAATCTATGTATACAAAATCTTCCTACATGCAATGTATCTAAAGCTATTTTCCCTTGTGTCTTTATTGCAGCAAAAGCATAATTATCTACAGACGTCCGTTCGTGTAATTCCTTCTCTAATTTCTCCTTCATTTCATTCTTCCTATCATCAGTGCGGTTTAAAAATTCTATTTCTACTGGTGAAAGCAAGCATGTAAGGTTCTCTCTATGTGCGTGAGCTGTGTGGAAAGGGGACATCGGTTTGAAAAATTCCCTCATTAATTTGGCAGACCAATCTCGAGCTATCTTACTTAGGTGCCCTATTATGGGGACATATGCAAAAGTAACATCGTAATTGGTATAGAAATAATGAATGTCTTTTTGAGCATAAAATCTGGAAGCTACTATACTACATGTAATTCCATACGTAAGAGGCATGCTGTGATACGTTACCCCTTCCACTACTGAGGTAGGTATTTGTGTACACACAACAATCTTTCGCATCCATGGTCTCAACATACTCACTCAGTAAGCGATAGAAAACGTTAGATGAAAGTTCCTTCTTATCATGCAAGTGTCTCTCGTCTTGCTCAAGTCTCTTCAGAGCTGTTAGTTCAGTAACGATAATAGGTTTAGAAGTAGAAGCATCATTCGTCTCACTCTCACTCTTACCATGCATTCCAAGAACTATTGCTACAATTATTAGTACGCATGCGGTTATTAAGCCTATACACATGTATTTACAATACTTCATTTTACGCCCCTGTGTAGTGAAGCTAGTCATGATCTGTATAGAATCAGAAAGTTGAAGACACTTTATCAAAGCGTTTTTTTTTTTTTTTTTCTCTAAAAGTTGCAGGTATTTACAAAGCTGAACGAGTTCAATGTTCACACAGTTTCTTTAGCAGCTTAGTCTCTTATCGGTTAGCAGCGTTGTCTCAAAATCGGTTTCAAAGTCAATCAAGCTAGCAATGTCTTAGCCGGTTGAAAAGTCAATCTGTTGATTGAAACCATTGATCACCTGAGTCCATAAAGTTTTTATTTCCAAAATGAAGTTCTGCCTCTTCGTTTTCAAGACTGAGGGATACGAATTCGTCTGACCAATCGTTATTGGCTACGTACGCCCACTCCGGACCAGAATACCTCCTGCTCGGTATCCTTTTTCTTTTCAATTTTGCATCTCTTTGATTCTTTCTCACTAGTGCTTTCCTCTTTGGCCAAGTCCTTTTCTTCACTTGGCGTTGGTACTACAACAGGCACTTCCTTTCTTTTCTCTTTCACCCTTGGCCCTTCACTGTCCAACGTTTCTCTAGTTCTTAGTTTTACTGGCGATATGCTTGGTCTTCTCTTTGCACTGTGTCCACTTGATGGACCTGCAATCTCTTCTGAACGGGTTTGAGCAGCTTCGTTCTGTTCTGCCTTGTCCCCTCCTTCTGGGGAGTCAATCAGGTTTTCCTTTTCTTTCTCTGTATCGTCTGCTTCTGGGAAAGCCCTCCTCTGATCAGGCTCTCCTGCTTCTTCACCTCTTTCAAGCCCTTTGTCACCTTTACTTTCTACAGGCTCTTTGTCACCTTCAGCTGCTTCAGGTTCTTTGTCACCTTCAGCTGCTTCGTCGCTGTCTGAGGCTCCTCCTTGGTCTTCCCCAAGTGAATCAGTTGCTTCGTCCTCAGAGAATATTTCTCCCTCCTCTAATTCTGCCTGTTCGCTTCTGGTTCTTTTTCGCTCTGTGTCAGCGCTTGATACTTTGTTCTCAGGTACTGGTAACTTCAGCGCTTCAACTTCCTCATCTGTGGGACACAACACCCTCTTTGTGTGACTGGCGTGAATCCAGTTGGGAACTCCCGCACACTTCACAGCGGTGGTAGTCGTCAGAATCACTTGGAAAGGTCCTTTCCAACGGGGTTCCAAACACGACTTCCTCACGTGTTTCTTTATCACGACCCAGTCACCTGCTTTCAAGGCGTATCCTGGACCTTGGATCGGTGGCAAGGTGGTTGCCTCCACCTGGTGAGAGAAAGATCAAACCACATCAGCTAGACCTTTGCAGTAGTCTAACACCATATCATCTGTAATATTCAAAAGCGCATTTGCGGGAACTGCTGGAAGTCTCATAGCTCTGCCCATGAGAATCTCGTGTGGGGACAGTCCAGTCTTTCTGTCAGGGGTGTTTCTCATTGACATTAGTACCAAAGGCAATGCGTCAGGCCATTTCAAGTTTGTCGATGCACATATTTTCGCCATTCTCGATTTCAATGTGCCATTCATTTGCTCCACTAGACCTGATGCTTCAGGGCGGTAGCTACAATGCAGCTTTTGCTCAATGTTCAGTGCTGCACAAAGCAATTTTATTACTTCATTATTGAAGTGACTTCCCCTATCTGATTCTAAAGAGATCGGGAATCCAAAACGTGGTATTAACTCTCTCAAGAGTAGTTTTGCAACTGTGAGACTGTAATTTCTGCGTGTAGGGTATGCTTCAATACAGTGACTAAAAATGCACACAACCACCAACACATACTTCAAGCCTCCATGCACAGGCATCTCAATGAAGTCCATTTGCATCCTGCTGAATGGACCCCCTGCCCTTCCAATGTGGCTCAAATTTACTACGGTTCCCTTCCCTGCGTTCATCTGTTGGCAAATGATGCAACGGTGGCAAACTGCTTCAGCAACTTGGCGGAATTTGGGGTTAAACCAATCAGTTTTAAATAGCCTAATCATGGCATCCCTCCCAAGATGAGCTTGTCCATGGTAAAATCTAGCTATCTGTGTCAAAAGACTGTTTGGAAGAACAAATTTTCCTTCACTTGAAACCCATAATTCATCTAGCCTCTTTACACATTGTAATTTGGTCCACGAGAGTTTTTCATCCTCACTGACATCATTCTGTAGGGATTTCAATTCGTCCATCATATCTATCACCTTCAGGGCAAATATTTCGCTTGGTTCGAGTTCTGGTTCACTTATCAAATTCCATTCATCCCTAAGCAATATACAGTTCAATGCGCAAAACCTTGCGACTTGATCCGCATATCCATTCCCCAGGGAAACATAGTCTTGTCCTTTCGAGTGTGCACTGCATTTTACCACTGCTACTTCCCCTGGCAATTGAATGGCATTTAACAATTCTCTTATTCTTTCACCGTTTTTCACTGGCGATCCTGAAGAGGTCATGAAACCTCTCTGTGACCATAGTTGTCCGAAATCATGCACTATTCCAAACCCGTACTGGCTGTCAGTGTAAATGGTAACTTTCATTAATGCAGAGAGTTGGCACGCTCTGGTAAGGGCTACCAATTCTGCTACCTGTGCAGAGTAAACTCCTTGAAGCCAAGATGCTTCCAGAACACCTGTTACAGTACATACAGCATATCCTGCTTTCAATATTCCCAGTGCATCTCTTAAACGTGAACCATCAACAAAAATAATTTGATCATTTTCTTCCAATCGGGTATCTTTGATATCAGGTCTTGGTTTGGTGCAAAATTCAGTCACCTGAAGACAGTCATGCTCGATGTCTTCAGCGTTCTCAATTTCAGCATTTTCACTGGGAAACAAAGTTGCTGGATTCAACGTAGTGCACCTTTTCAGCTGCACATTAGGTGATCCCAGAATTATTGTTTCGTACCTTGTGAGTCTAGCACCAGTCATGTGCTGTGTTCGGGAACGTGTCAAAAGTATCTCAACTGAGTGAGGGACCATAACTGTTAAAGGGTGTCCCATCACTATTCCTTCACTCTGAGTGAGGCTGATACCAACTGCTGCTACGGCGCGCAAACACCCTGGCAGTGCTGCTGCTACCGGATCCAAAGTAGCTGAAAAATATGCTACTGGTCTGTTCACGCCACCATGGGCTTGGGTCAAGACAGACAAGGAACATGCATCACGTTCATGACAAAACAATGTGAAAGGCTTTGTGTAGTCAGGCATACCTAAAGCTGGAGCCCTGCACATGCATTCCTTCAATTCAATAAAAGCATCCATCTCTTCTCCTTTCAGTTCAATTTCATCCAATGCATCCTTCTGGGTCAGTTTCAGTAAAGGTTTTGCTAGGGTTGAGAAGTTGGGAATCCATTGGCGACAGTAACTCACCATTCCCAAAAACTTTCTCACCTCCCTCCTCGTCTTTGGGGGACTCATTTGAAGTACACTTGTTGTTCTTTCCTTCATTATTCTCCGTGACCCTTTCTCTATTTGGTGACCCAAATATTTCACTTTCTTCTGACAGAACTGTAATTTTGAAGGAGACACCTTGTGTCCATTGATCCCAATGGTTCAATAGGGCAATGGTGTCGGCTGTGCAGTCACTTTCTGTCTTGGATGCAATCAGTAAGTCATCAATGTACTGTACTAGGGTTGATCCAAATGGCAATTCTAACGCTTCCAAGTCTTTCTTTAGAATCTGATTAAAAATTGACGGTGACTCTGAAAACCCTTGAGGAATTCGACACCAACTGTAAACCCTATCTAGGAATTTGAAACAAAAGAGAAATTGGCTGTCCTCATGAAGAGGCACCGAAAAGAATGCTTGTGACAAGTCGATGACTGAGAACCATTCGGCATCACAAGGGACTTGAAACATTATCACAGCTGGATTTGGTACTACAGGGCAGCATTTAATTATTATATCATTTATTTTCCTCAAGTCCTGCACAATTCGGACCTTTCCACTTGGCTTTATTAGTCCCATAATTGGTGAATTACATGGACTGCTTAACACTTCTTTCAGTACTCCCTGCTTTACAAACTCATCAATGAGTTGGGCGACTTTCATGAGGGTGTCTTGTGCCATATGGTACTGTGGGGTCTGGGGAAAGGTTACATTGGGTTTTACAGTCACTTTCACTGGTTCCACTCCTTTCACCAATCCCACCTCTTTTCCTGTCATATCCCACACTTCTTTTCCGACCGTTTCCTGTAATTCAGCTGGAATATCTGCTTCAGTGATCATCGGAAAGAGGGTAATCAGAGGATACTCTTCATCGACAGTCTCCATCTCATCCCCTTCTACACTGTCCTCTTCTTCCCCATCACTGCTCGTCTGAATCCTAATTCCGTCGTTCGAACACATAATCGAACATCCCAATTTACACAATAGGTCTCTCCCTAACAGTGATATCGGGCTTGAGTCACATACCACAAAATTATGTGACCCTTGATAGTTACCAATTCTGACTTGTACTGGATCTGTGATCGGGTTCGTCAGGTACCCGTTTGCTACTCCTACTACTTGAACTGTTCTCCCTGAAAGTGGCAAATTTGGTACTTCAATGCTCCTAACAGTGGAACGTGTAGCTCCTGTGTCAACCAAGAATGAAACGCGATGACCCATGACTCTTCCCTCCACATACGGACCCTTTTGATCAACTTCCAAAGATGCTGCAAGCACACAATTTCCCTCCTCATCTGAACTTTCATTCTCCCATGCATCGTTTATTCCATTCTCGCTGTGTAGTGGGAATTGGTGTACTGTGTCATTTTGACTCATTCCCTGACCCGTGACCTGTTGAGGAAGCATTGCTTGTTGCTGATTCATTGGTGCTAAGGGTATTTGCATTTGCTGATTAGGTACCATAGGAAACTGCTGTTGCATTGGCTGCAATTGTCATTTGCACACGAGGCATTTGCACCTGTTGCGGTTGCATGGGTTGTAGACCCTGCATCTGGTTCATATTGTTTTGAAGATTTGGGTTCGGACCTCTCAGTTTCGGTCCTCTCATAGTCTGAAATGCATTGACATCATTGTTTTGCTGACCTACACCTTCCTGCACCATCATTGGGCACTCCCGTTTCCAATGCCCGACGATTCCGCACGTGTGACATGGCATCACCTTCTTCATTGCCTGTATACCATTTGGAATCATAACGGTATTCAAATCAGGACCATTATTCACAAACCCTCCTCGGCCTCTGCCTCTCATCTGCGGCTGAAACATAGCATTTCCCTGTTGCTGCTGCTGCGGCATCTGTTGTTGAAAACCTTGCAAACCTTGTAAACCTGTCTGAGCTGCTCTGAGCTGCATCACCATCACCTTTTCCTTCAATCTTTTCTGCTTTGTCTCAATCTCATCACTGCAGTTTTTTGCATAATTCAACACTTCATCAATCGACTTTGACTGCCAACAAATCAAATGCGATTTAATCATCTGGCTAACTTCGGGTCTCAGCCCTTCCACACACCTGAACACAAAATGGAGCATGTCTTTTGGCTCAATCGTTTCCGTGCCACTATAATTTTTAAACGCTTTCAACAACCTCTCATAGAACGCGTGTATAGATTCTTTAACCTCTTGAGCGGTCCTGTCAATCCTTTGCCAATCCATATTTTTCGACGCAACCTTGGTTTTCAAGTGCTCGATCACCTTGTGGTACAAACTCATTACCGCAGGTGATGGCGCACCTGTGTCCCTATCTCTCTCTGGTTCACTCGTCGGCCAACCTACAGCCCTTTTACAATCTTCCCACAGATCTGCCGGAACCACAATTTCAAACAAGGTATTCAGGTCTTCCCAGAGACACTTCGCGAGTTTCACAAATCTATCCGTTTGTTGATACCACTCAATCGGCTTTTCTCTTAATTTGGGAAAGTCATCCGTAAAGGATTGAATATCGCACCTGTGCCATGGTACATGCACGAGTTTTCCCCCTGCTGTCTCTCTCATTGGTAGCATGGTTATCAGATCGTCATTTTGTTGTTTTTTTTCACTTCGCTCTGAAGTATTTTCCTTCTTTTTATCCTTTTTCTTGACCCACCTGCTTTCCCACTTGTCTAAACATCTCCAAACCTGTGCACTCTGCAGTATCTCTTTAAGGTGTGTTTTCATCCCTGCGGATCTCATGTGTTCAAAATCTTTTGTCTCAAAGTCTAACCTGTAACTTCTGCTTAGGTGTTTGGTCTTACCTATATCGATCTCGTTTCTGTCTGCAATTTCTTGTAATTTCTTATGTATGTTGCTCACTTCTCTTGTAATCCTAGGGCACATGTATCTTAGTTCTTCCTCTGTGTATGATTCTAATCTGTTCAAACCCATTGTTCCCTCAACCAGTTCATCTGCCTCCATACCCAACCTTATTTTATTCAGGTATTCTTCTCCCTTCCCGCTTGATGTACTCTGTGGGGAGTTCAGGCTGTTGAACCATTGTGTTAACTGTTGCGCGTTCAGCCCCATCAATGTAGCGGTTACATCAACTGCCACTGACGGTTTCTGTAATGTTTCAGTCTGTGAGGTTAACTGTACTAATAGTGGTGGAAGTGACCTTACCACGGTTGACGGAGCGCAAATTGGAATTGGACTAAATTCCGACAAGGACCCAGATCCATTTGGTAGTGCCGCTATCGGAGTTGTCTCTGGAGTGGTTTCTATGCATCTTCTCCCTGTCCCATTTTGTATCGTTAACCCTTGGTCGCTGGTGCTTGAATTTTCCTGTATGTACAGTGGTACTGGTGGACCTACAGTGATAGGTAGAGATATCGCGTCTGGATTCTGTCTGTTTCCCGAATTCTGTGGCATGTTAATCCCCACATTGTGGTTCATCATTGCTGGCATACCTAACTGGCTTTCTACTACTCGCGCTTCTTGTGTTTGCTTTTGGGGCATCGAGAACTGTGTTGATTCAGCTTGAATCAGTGTCGGTCTCTGATAGTTTTGTCCTCCCTGCGCCATTGAATCGGAAGCCATTCCCACATTATGCTCATCACAACAGTGCCTTTGAACCTGTGGCTGATAGTTATCAGCAGGTTTCAATGTTGGCACGTCTGGGTACATTCTCTGAATCCGTGGTATTCGTGGTGAGAAAGGCATGTCAGAGCTGCTCGGCCTCTGAGATCTTCTCAAATTTGGTGTTACATTACCCTGTATTGGTTCTGGAGGGGCAGTACTAATGCTTGAGCCTTTTTCGCTTTCCACATATGGCGGTGGGCGATCATTCAGCAATTGTATAATGAACTCCTCATCATCTGACTCGTCTCCCCTTTTCGAGTTTCTATTGCTCTCTCCCTCTCTGGACTGACTCCTGTTTGTCTTACAGGTGGCTTTCCTTCCTTCCGTCTCCGCTTCCTCGGCAATCGCTGGAAACAATTTAATTCCCTGCAATACGTCTGATATCCAAACCTTTTGTGTGCTGTCCCATCTAGCATCCGCTAGTGTCTTTTCTACTTTTCTTATTCTTGTCTCAAATTTCTTTTGTTGTTGGTTTCTAGCTATTAGCTCCCAAATTGCTAATGCCTCAAACTGTGCTGGCCTTGGAGGTACTTTCATGTCGTATAGCGCGAATCTCAGATTTTCTAAAACCCTTAGGTTAAACGACCCATGGATAGGGAACGCTACACTTCCATGTTTTTCTGTTAATTTGCACCATTGCTTTAGCGATAGACATGGCGCTACACCCTTTTCTTCAATGACGATGTAAGCTGGTGTACCCTCAGGCGGTGTTTCTTCTCCTACATTTGCTTTAATATAAACATCTCCCCTCATGGCACTCTTAAATGCTTTGAAAAATGTCATCTTTCCGTCTTTTGTTTTTCTAAAAATATGTAATCAATAAGTGACTTTAATTCCCGGAATACTCTTCACTTGCCTTTCCCCTTCCAATTGCGCTTCACGGACTGCGTCCAATCCGTGCGTGACCCTTCTCACCAACCGACCTATCCCAGCGCGGCTCCTAGTGACGTCACACTCACACACTGCGGCTGACAAAGTCCTGTGGCTTGTCCTCTTTTCATTCGGCTTCACCCATAAACTAATTTCTGCAATATAACACAAGCACTTTACCAAAAGAATAAAACAGATCTGTCGGTTTACTACAGGAAAGGTACTACAATCGCTTCAGAATCCTTAGGGATTTTTCACTAGCCTCAGCAGTTATTCCATCTTTCTCGGTTTCCCACTTTCGCAAGCAAAATTTGACCCGCAAACTTTACTCTCAACTGATCAATGAACTATTCTAGTGCACTTTAGAATTCATCAAATCTCAAAGTCGAAATTTTCTTTCACTCTGCAACATTCATACCGACTTGTTGACCACGCCCGATCAACCTATTAAACCGACCAGATCACAACATGAAACAAGTGTCACATACACTTTTCAACATACTCCGGAGTCTCTTGACCTCGCAGGGCCCGTCTCAACATCAACAACCACGTGGACAATTTTTTTCTACTCAAAGCGCTACACACACGTGAAGTTCGACGACTTCCCTACTCTCACACCTTTGGAGGAACACTCCTCTAATATCTTTTAACTCCTTAAATCCTCACAAACTCCTCAATTAATCTGCGGCGATAAGCTGTGCAAGCGCGAAACCCTAACTTCACTCATACCGTCACTAGAAATGCTGAGACCATTCTCATACCTCCATGTTCCTCATTCGCAAGCTCCGAGATCCCGGGAAAGTCATTGGGGACTTAGGGCATCATCCTCTCTCCAACTTGTTTTATCAAAGAAAATTCTAACCTGACTCTGTCTATTGTTCGGATGGGGTCCCAAAGGGCTAAACCATCCTCTGCTACCATCTACTGATAACGCGTCCAGCCCTTTATAAATTACCTGTATCTGGACACGTTGGAGGTCGGTGAATCTTTTAACCGAGTCGGGCTCTCCTCATTCCTCAATAGTCGAGTCACTCAGATCAATAATCAATAACTGTTGTAATCGGTAATCAATACTCAATTAATAGATCAATATAACACATCAGAAATCAATAACAGTTGGTATTTCGGCGCACCATGATCTTTCAGTCATGAATAACCACACCAGTTTATTAAAAGTTAGTGAATTTATTTCCCTATATTAACAAAGCTAGCACGATATATATGTGCCTCAAAACCAATTGATATATGTATATGAACATTACTAGCTGTCCATATCGCCGGAAGAAACGCAATCTACGTAAAATCTGGATAATAATACACTCTGTTATAGCAATGCAAATCACCAATGTGACTAACTGTATTTGACTAATTGCATACATTCGGTCAGCATAACAAGATTTCAATTCTTCATGATACATTGAATGAAAACCTCGACTAACCTCTAATTGGCATTGGCATGTGGGACTTCATGCAAAACGAATTTAGTCAACACAAATTTGGAAAACTTCTAGCTAGGACCCTATCAAAATAGCAGTTGGTACCTAAAAGGAAAAACACAATGCATAATACATTTATCCTTTCATATTTACCAAATACAATCAGCATTCAAGAAAAGTCTTCGTCCTTCAGGTACCGGTTGATCAGCATGGGGCAAATTTCAAAGGGGCAAAGTTAAGGGCTAGTTTCCTTGCGGCGGCAAGGAGAATAGGGCAAAGTTACTGCATGGGCAAGACGGGGCAAATCAAAGTTTAAAGTCTCTAGGGTGAGAATTCTTAAAGTCTCTTTCTCTCAGATAGAGAAAAGGGCATCAGGGTGTCGTCCAAAATGGAGTCTGGCATCAGGCTTCAAACTGGCATCGAGGAAAATGGCTGACTTCTCTTTGTCCGGTGAGTTTAAGTAAGAAACATTCCAAATTCTGCAGGGTCTTCCATTAGAGGGTTCATAGGTTGGCTTCAAATTGTCCAATGAAAAATTGCCTTTTACTAGAACTTATTTGTGCATACATTAGCCTTGGAGCCTTGGAACACAAGTTGTATCATGGTCTGCCAATTATTTTGGTATCTGTACCTTCATTGTCCGCACCTGCAGAGACTGACCTTGTATCAAAAGGGATGTAACCGGCCTAGCACGAAAACTTGGAGATAAGTGTACCAGCCAGTTTCTACTGGAAAAATACAACTTCAAGCAAGAATATATGTTTCATTAGTTCAAGGGAAAAAAAATATCATGCAGTTAGAATTTTGTGACCAGGCAACTAGGCCAAAGCCTGTACTAAATTTAAGCTAAGCAAAACAGTTTTCAAGCAAGAAATCATAGCATACATTTGCAATTATGATGGATTACTACATTTTCAATACTTCACGATTTATAAAGCTCGTTTACAATGATGGCGAACTACCCCGAGGGCACAATTTCCCTCGTATATATTTTTCTTTACTAAAATCACAATTCAATATATGTCTTGATTACTTGGTATACATGAATATATGTCGGACCTTCTTTTTCTGCGTCATCAACCTCACTGAATGGCACCAAAGGGACAAATGGATTTTTTACTGGACAAGTGAATTTATGAAGCATCTCTCCTCATGGACATGCAGATATTTTATAAAATACTGGAACACTGAACAAGGCCCATATTTTGCTTAGGTACTTCTAAATCACGTTCCTTGCTCTATTTGACGACAACTCAGCAGATTGCTGGTCACAGGCACTGTTACCTCTTGTAGCCACAGTGTCAGCCATATCCCTGGTGTCCGATGGATACCTGCTACCAATAATCTACTCTTACTTTGTACTGTCACCTTTTTGTCAAGTACTTGGCACTTGATACGGTCATTAATCTTTTACGTGTGCCACTGCTGAATTCTATGTTCTCACGTGGTAAGTACCTCTAAAACCAGCCTTCCTCAATTGTCCTGGTCTGCAGGATCTCTTGAATACCCTTAATTTATACTTGGTGCCGACCAGTCATTCTATGAGTACGACATGGCCCATTGTTTTGCCCACATTCTTAACCTGGACTGACTTATTCTGTTAACATTTGACTGCTATAGGAACATTACTAGATAGAGCCCACCCTTGTGGTGGGAAATATAATTTAACAGTTGTATTGACACAGATGTAGATTTTAATGTATCACAGTTGGATAACCAAAGTTATCACCTTTGGTTCACTTGACACGCCAAGCTTATCTAGGGCAGCAAAGGTTCCACAATGTAATGGAGAACTAATACATTGGATAAAGCAAATGATTACAGTAGATTAAATCCCCTAACGACCTAAATAATTTTCAATGTGCCTTTTATTTAAGCATACAGCTATTTAAACAGAGGTAACGCAGCAAGTGTCAGTGTTATTAACTTGGGGAGGGGATGACTCCTATCACCTTCGTAAACACAATCTGGTTAGGTCAAAGCTCAGTTCGGAAAGAGTCTCTGCTCATCCCCTAGTAGCTGGTGCAAGTAGCAGAACACCCTCCAGAATATTGTTTTAGGTTTAAACAATACTAGCAACTTTAGAGTAAAACAAACTCAAAAGATACAATTTTCAAACCAGTTTAGTGAAGTAGAGAAAGAGTGAATGACCAAAGAGACACCAAGAAAATTTAAATAGGTTAATGGGAATCGGAAGTGATTTTTGTATGTTTTCGGAAACAAAACACCTATAAAAAGAAAAGCTCAATTAAAAAGCAGTTCTGCTTGACCTGGCCCTATGTGCAATGTCAGGCCAACGGTGATGAAGCATAGGTAAGATACAACAAGTGGGTCATCCTAGTCAAAGATTTTTACCTTCAGACGTAGTCTTCATCTGCTGGGAAAGTTCCTTCTGGTCAGTTCTACTTCCCCTAGTTCCTTTGGGCAGGTTTCTGGGAATGAGGTCTCCCCACCCAGGTCTCTTGCAGGGTCCAATCCTTAGTGGTCAGCTTGGCCCTTTTGAAGTCAGGAATCCTTCTGTTTTGTGGGTCCCTGAAGCAGGTAAACAAGAAGCCAGCCGCTTGACCCTTGGAGAGAAGTTACAATCCCTGGGTGGCGCGGGATTTAGGAGTGCTTTAGTGAATCCTCTTCATCTGTCAGGAGTCTTCTTCCAGCAGCGCATTCTTCAGGTGGGATATTCCAATGTCCGGAAATGTTCGTAAGAGGTGTCCGGTTTATCCTGTTTACCCATTCTTAATTCTTTTCTCAAAATCCCTCCCTTCAATTTGCAGCACTTCCTCTTTGCCTGATCGTACAATTACCCAGGAGCTTCTGTTTATCTGTTTAAGTATGATTAGAACCATTTGCCATAGGGCAGCCTATTTTGAGTTCCTTGGGTACACCCCCATGTAAAGGAGCTCTCTTCACAACAAGCGTGGTCCAATGTGTGTAGAACTTGACTGTTTAAGAGGTTCTGGCGCATGAATAGGAGAAAGGAGAAACCACCTGTAGGAAATGAGGCTCACCCATTTAATCTCTATTGATTTTTCACTTTCTGACTACCCGGGTCTAGATTTTTACTGTGAGTCTTACTACACAAGTCTCACTCACTGTAAATTTTGTGGAAATGGACTGAAGGTGCTTACCACCATTGTCTGCCTTCTAAGATGAGGCTGCTGCTGTGCAGCTAGGTTAGAAGCTGTGGCCAGACGACACGTGGGCACACGTGTAGGCTGAGCATTACAGACTACAGTCTAGTACAACCCAGTATCTGCACACATGTACCTTGTCACAGAGAGGGTACCTTGTGGATTGGTGCTGACCTGGTAGAGACCTTATAATGTGGGTGAGCGTTCATAGTGTAGGTCTGTCGTGTCTACTGAAAAGGTTGTGTGCTCACCACATACCCTAGCAGGAACATTTGAGCCACTGCAGTTCCACTATACATGGGTCTGGAGACACCGATCAGGTATCCATTTTAGGTTATACATGTACACAGAGAGCAGACACACTTTCACATGTGTGATAACTGTATTCTTCGTGGTACTGTAAGAATTTCCCTGGCTTAGCTAAAATCAGATTCTATTCTTCTGTTTCTCCCCACCCCCCCCCCCACCCCCATACTGGGTCAAGTTAATTACTCTGCTGGCCCATCCATTGGAGTATCTAAAGCCTCCCCACATAATAGAGCCATTAACAGTGATTGACCAAGTTCCTGACATTGGAAGGGATGGGATAGGAAATCTACATGTAAACTGCTTACACTGCCCCAGGCCTGGGCAACCCCTGGCCACAGAAACAAAGGAGGGAAGCACAAACCGCTGGAAGGAGCCAAAGGCACAGCTCCCCTTTTGAAGTTTTAGTAGGATGGGATCAGGCAGTTATGTCATTTGGGGGTGGAACTGAGGCTCACAGGAACATCCTTTTTATAGACCACTTGAATTTGCCCTGTTTAAATGTCCCACAGTGCTGTGTAGAAGGTTTGAGGCAGGGGTGAAGTGATGTGACACCATCAAACTGGGCAGAATTGTCTACCTTCCAGAATTTTACACCCCACAGTTAAAAATCCCTGCACAAGAGTGAAATATTTGTGAAGACACTGGACCTGGGGGCGGGCTGACATGCCAGAACAATGCCCAGCTAGAAGGAGACTCCCACCTGAACCCAGCATGGTCCCTCTGGGACTTCTGTGAACTGATTCTTGCCTCTACTAACAGGTACCCTTCAAGTAGCACAGAGGCTATGGGGTCTGGAGAGCGTGGCAGGGAGTGTGTGGCAAGGGAGGGTGTTCTGCTTTTTTTTTTTGCTGTTGGAGATGCCCTCTAAGCAGTGGAGAAATCAAGAAAGGCAGAGGACAGGTCTGGTGAAGGGAGAACTAAGTTATTATCCCCTAGGAGAAAAACATGAAGACAATGTTCCTGTTGGCTAGGGCTCATCAAGAAAATGAAAATTGGCCCTAAGCAATTTTTTTTCTTGTGTTTTCACTAGTGGAAATAAATATTATTTTTTGCTATTAGGCCTACACATGGAAATAGTTTTTGGGCTTCACAAACCCCAAATGCACTCTGCCCTATTTTCATATATTAAGACTGTCCCTTATGAATATGTATAAATAGGCTTTTCCAACATGGCAGGGGCTTTTTTCCGTGCCATGCTTGCAATGCATTTAACTGCAGCCTTCCAGAGCACAGTAGTGCCCTTAGCAGGCATATATGAACTATAGGAGTGCCAGTATAAAAGCGGGCCTACATACCACTGGCAAACCGCCCGGACCCCCTTCCTTGTCTCACAGCCATCAAGTCAGGCTTAGAATAGCAATGGCCTCTTCTTTTTTTTTAGTCTGTTTTAGTATGTGCTCTGGCTTGATGTCTGCATTGCGACATAGGAAACTGCCTGTTCTTAAACTGCCTGACAATCTGGATTTGGTCGTAAAATTGTATGAATGTTGGAATAGCATGTACTGTCAGGACGTTTAATTAAAAAAAAATATACATATTTTCATGTTTTTTTTATTTATATTTGTATGTGCTCCTAGGATTATTTTAAAATGATCAACTATAGCTTGGTCAATCTATCTACTCCACTAGTCGTTAAAATGACAGCTGTTCCTTCGTTAGGAGACATTGCATCCTTCCATGATAGGAAGGAAAGCGTTCATTAGAGTATCTGTTCTTTACCTGTTTCATCTCTCCTTTTTGATAATATACTGCACACTTGCTTCTGTAGTTTTTCAACAAGATAGTCTTTTTCTAACGCTATTTGGGACAATTGAATTTTTTAAATGAAACAGAATATTTTATAACTACCACAAAAGGTATGAGGTCTATGCTTACGTGGACCTCAGAAATAATTACCTAGCAGCAGCCATCCTACATTTTAGATGATTTTCAGCTCAAGGTAGAAGTTTTGATACCAGTATTATAAAAATGGTTATTGACAGCATGCAGGATTTAACCTGGTGTATCAATCCCCCAACGCCTCGATAGAAAGTATGATGAAAGACCATTTATTCTACTTGGTACACAAGGGTGACATTTTATCACACATTTGATATTCCACTGTTTCAGTCAGAGACCTCTGAAGGACAGCAGACAATTATTCCTGATCATTACTAGTGTATTTGTAGAATGCTGGAAAAAACTGGGGGTAATGCATTTGGGCTATTTCTGCTTGGAGGATTGATTTCAACATTTTCAAAACGTTTCATACTGAAGAAATAACTAATACTGGTTGGTTTCACTTCTCTCATGAACAATTAGGTTAGGTGTTACACAATTTATCAAGAGAAAGCCAGTTCAACCAACTTGGTCTCCAAATTATTCTTTCATAATCCCCATGGTCTGATGTTACGCTTTTCTCGTGTAAACAATTGGCCTGAACCAATAGAGAGATGCACTGATGCTAGAAGCACCTGGGAAGAAACGACAGGAGTTAGAATCTGCTCCACTGAACGGCTTGATTGTAATAGATTTGGTTGCTCTGCATTAAAAGGAGCTAATTTCCATTGTGTGGCTTGTTTGTGCATTTTTTTTGTTTTGTTTTAATGGCTTGATATCTAATTCACCGGGGATTGTTCGAAGCGTACCTTTAATATTAAGGGCAATTGGATGCATATAGCCTAGGCACGTAAAAACAATTTTGGGAGTAAAGTATTTTTTATTGATTAGCAAGCAAATAAGTTTTACTATCTAACCCTAAACTAGGTTAGTTTTTTTAAAATATACGTGACCTAACTGGACAATTAAATATGCATAATAAATTATATCTATCTATATATATATATTTATATATACACATATATATAAACACACACACACACCAACTGGGATAGCCGATCACAAGAAATCTCTAGTTAGTAGGTAATGATGTTAAAACAAGTTGACATGAATTTGTGCACCACCAGCAAATAAATCAATTAAATAAATGCTATCAGCACTGGCGAATTTGTGTACAACAGGGAAGATATATATATATATATATATATATATATATATATATATATATATCTGTATCTCTCTATCTAGCTGTATCTCTGTATTTCTCTATTTCTATCTATCTCGATCTATATGTCTATCAATATAACTATCTCTATGTAACAATATCTATGTATCTGTATCTATATCTCTCTCCCTCTCTCTGTATATATCTCTATCTATATCTCTAACACCGAAGCTCTAGTCTAATGTCATGGTGTGCCCCCAACCTCTCGAGAGGAGGAACAGCTGCAAGGGGACCAGACTAAAATCCAGTAGTATTCAAACAGAAAAACACTGTTCAATAGGAGGTGCTCCAAAGAGGATCAGTTTATTTGCATAACACCACAGACCCATTTAGTCCAAAGTTTTGATCACATGACCAGAACAATGTATACATGCCCTATAAATAGTGCATAGATATAGGAGAAGGGACAACGAGTATCCCCCAAGAAATGTGTGAAATGTCAGACATCTAGCAGCTCCAGGGACCGCCTCCTCCCCAGGCCTAATATCTAATGAAATGCAGGGGGCGCATCTGGCCCTTCAGCCCCGGGAACCCCCACCTCCTCAGGGCTAACATGAAATGCAGGCGGGCAGTGCCTGCCTCCCTTCGCCTCCCCCCCCCCCCCCCATCCCGCCAGAGCAATCAGAAATAATGCAGGGGGGCCCTGCAACCTTGGGACTAAATATCTCCCTGGGGTGAAATACATTCTGTGTGGGGGGGTAGAGGCGAGCGATCAGAAATAATGTTGGGGGGGCCATGTGCCCCACCCTCAGCAGCCCCAGGGTCTGCCACCTCTGCGGTTCAAAACAGATGAATGTGGGAGTTCCGTGTACCCCCATGCCCCAGGGACCACCACCCCTCCAGTATAGGTTGGAGGGGTGCTGTGTGCCCCCCCTCGAGGAGCGATAGATGCCCCCCCCCCCCGGGGTTGGTCCTGCTATGTCCCAGGTGCCCATCCATGGAACATAGCCGTTTGCTCTGCTAATTACTCCACAAAGTACGGCACTCATGACATCTTTGATAAAATAATTTATAATATTGATGTAATATTTACAGTACTTTTTTGACGAAGAAACTATGCATGGCGTGAGTTATAGTTAGTTATCCCAAGTAACTATAAATCGTTTTCTAAGGTAACTAACAGGTGAATTTTTATGGTTTTGTACATTTAAAATGTGAGCCTAACTATGTCCCTGCAACCTTTTTTTTTATTTTTATTTTTTTAAGTGTATATATATATATATATTCATCTACAATTTTGCTTTGTCACTTATTCACTTTTTATATTCAAAAGTAAAATAACAATGTTCGGGAAAGAACAAATGCAGAATAGTTCAAAATAAGTCAGTGAGTTACTCGGAGCAACCTGGTGTCCAATTTAATGGCGTGTGAATTGAAAGAGATTGCTTATGTTGACATCAACAATAGGGCAGGGGAGTCCACCCTAGATCCTGGAAGCCAGAGTCAATGCAAGATTCAGGGTTACCGCACTGAATATATTTTCATTAAGCAAATGTACACAGAATTCATTTACAGTCAGATTACCCTGAAAGACTGACATATACTGGCCTTTCTGAATGTTTGGTACCCCTCCCCTCTGATAGCCCACCATGGTTGTTGGAGATGCATTGATATTAACTGATTCCCAAGAAAGGCCAAGGAGCAGTGATGTTTATGGAATAGTTCAGCAGTGTTAGAATATAAAATATCATTGGCCCCATATCCCCCAGAAGATATGTTAAACATGGACAACATTATAAGAGGGTAATACATTGTGAAAAGAGGTTACCAGATGTTTTCTTGAATAGGATTGCTCTTCTCAAAATGAAGCATAAGCTTACCCTGAGGCAACGAGACCTTCTTAAAATATACATCCTGAATATTTTCTTTAAGATAAGCTGGATGCACTACATGGATGTCTTTACAGAGTCCACAGATCCATAAAGCCAATTGAAGCCTGTGTTGCCTAGCCTAAGCCACATTTGAACCAACTGTCACAACAAACCTTTTTCATCTTATTTTTTCAAAATATTTCTATTAGATTTTGTACTTCTATTCCAACATAGCCAGTGAGAACAAATTACAGACAGTGTATTAGACGGGGAGGGAACCATATAAGGCATTACGTTATACTATGGGTTCAACTAGCAAGCAAAGTGCTGTCACAATCACTGAAGACCCTATAGTCATGTTATTCAAGCAAGTGTGTCTCTAGGTATTGACTGGTCACTTGCAGGTGATGCAATTAATGTGCAGAGGCATGGATGCTTTAGAGGAATGGTGTGTAGCATCTGGATGCAATTTAGGCTACGGGGGGGGTTACTAACGATTGCTGAATACAGTTGTTCAAGGTGCTGGACACTTGCCCCTCACCCCGGTTTTAGGTACAGCCTGGTGTGTAGGCTCAAAGTGCAGTGTAACACTAGAACTGTGATAGTGTTACGCTGCCTGCACTAATACGGCTGCTACCCCCTGCAAAAAAAGTCTGGGATGCCACGGACTGCCCCCTCCTGAAAAGGTTTCTGCGGACGTCCATGAAAAAAGAGTATTGTAGTTCAATGTGGGGGGAATAGAGGGGAAGAATCACCCTTGTCAGCAACTTGTGCTGCAGTAACATTACGGCCTAAGCTGCTGCAATGAAGTGATAACGAATGCGGCGAGCTTCTCCTCAGTGGAGCACAGAGCTCTCTGGATACCGCTGCATGTCATTGGGCCAGTGATGGAGGGTGCAGGCCTTCCAGTGCATAAGAGAGCCATATTAGCAAATCAGACTCTGACTTTGTGTTTCCGTCGTGGGAATACTCCATGTGAGGTGGCCCCCCATGTTATCAGCATGTTCAGTGACTGTGGCCAGTGTGGTGTGCCTCACCCCAGAAGCGTGTTAAGGAGAGAGCACACTAAGGCAAGTTGGCGTCCATACATAATGAATAGTCCAGGGGGGGTGATATAGTCTTGTTAAAGCTGGTCAAACATCAGGAGTTGCCCATCTCGAAAGAGGTCATACTCTGTGTCTAACCTGCATGTTTGCCATTAGACTAGCTGACCAGTGGCAAAAGGGCCTTGAGTGCTGGAGAGTCCAGGTAATGGAATATTGGGGGCATGGGGTGCAATCTTGTAAGACAAAAGGTTTTAATGAGACACCTCCATGTCAAGCAGCGACCAGGTGAGATTCAGCCTGATGGTGGGATGGAGGAGCTGCTGGAGTATGCATATGGGGAGCAGGCCAGCCTCAGTGTTAGTTTCAAAGGTGTTCCTACCTATGAGCCAGCAAACCACCCATTGGAGTTCGGCCGCTAAATAATAAGATTCAAAGGAGGGGGCTCCCAGGCCTCCCTCACCCGTGGTAGCTGTAATTTGTGTAGAGCAACCAATCGCCTGACATCGTTCCAGAGCAAATCTCCCACCAAGTTGTCAAGGGCGCACAAAAAGTGTAATGGAGGAAAGAACGGGATGTTAACAAAGTAGTATAGCAACCAGGGAAGAATTATCATTTTTGACAATGCAGTCCTGGCAGTAAGGGCTAATGGAAGAATTTGCCAGAAGCACACTTGAGTGCAGGGCAGCTTACATCCTTTTCAGATTGCCTTCAAACAGATTTTCCTGGGATTGGTATAGTCTAACTCCTAAGTATCAAGGAGCTGTGACCTGACGAAAGTCAGCAAGAGCACAGTCCCGCCCTACCTCACCCACTCCCCATCAAGGGAAAGACACTGACTGCGGGGCAGGTACTCCCATGTCCCTGTAGGTCCCAGCCGACAGGTTGGATGACATCCTCCTAGCCATAAAATTCTCCCGATCTTCAGTGGAGGCACACATAGATGAGATGCGCATGGAGTTCGGCCTGCTTCATGAAGACCAACGTAAACTTGCTGTCCCAGTCACTGAAACTGAACGTCATCTCTTGGAATTGACCCCACAACTCAAACCTGTGTCAGGTTAGGGGTGTGAGGCCGATAGTGACTGGGTGAGGTGGGGTTTCGCTCCAGAACGGGAAAGTGCATGACTTCCCCCAGTTGACTGAGTCCAGCTGCTGCTTCAATGCCCTGAAAGGCAGCCGCCAATGAGGAAGTGTATCAGCATGTCCTGAATGTAAAGTAGGATGTCATCAGCATATAGGGATAGAGCGTGCATGTCACCGTGCAGCGGTATCACTCAGGCAGGACTCTCCTTTCTAATATGGTGTGTTTTGGGTTCCATGGCTATGGAAAACAAGACTGGGCAAAAGGAACAGCACTGTTGTGTCCCACAACTGACTGGGAGGGGGAGATATTAGGCAGCCAATGCGAGCTGGTTAAGAGGAATTTGTGTATAGTAACTTAGTGTAAGCTAGGAGACGGGGGGCCCAGTCCCTCCGCTCGGAGCATGCAAACAGTTAATCCCATGAGAGGGAGGCAAAGGCTTTCTCAGTGTCTAATATCAGACATGCCGCTCTGGGATACTGTAGGGATGTCTGATCCATCACATAGAATAGATGATAGATATTGTAGGAGGTGTTGAGGCCTGGTACAAAGCCTTTCTGATTGGGATGGATCAGTTCAAGGAGCACCTTTTAAGTACAGTTCTGCTAAAATCTTGCCCAGGATCTTGTACTCGGTCCCTAATAGGGATACTGGGCGGAAGGAAGCGAGGTTGGTGGGGTCTCTGTCTGGCTTCAAAGGTGAAACTAGCAGAGATACCTTCAGGGTGTTGGGGAGAGAGCCATTTGTAAGGGCCTCATTGTAAACCGCCACTAGATTGGGGGGGAGGGGGGAGAAGGATGGTGGCATAGTGTGCATAGTATTAAATTGGGAGGCTGTCAAGACCAGGGGTCTTGTTGCAGGCACGGTTCTGTTTTTGTCTGTTTCACTTCCTCTATGGTAATTAAGCCCCATCAAGTTCGTCCAGTTGAATCACGTTAATGGTTGGGAGGGAAAGGGAATTGAGAAAGTGCCTAATTGCTGCTGATGTGGGGGCGGGTGGCTGAAATTACAGTAGCATGCGCTGTAAACTTGTAGGATAGCGGACTGCAAATGCAACATCTGTCCTGTGGTTGAGGTAATTGTTGGTGATGGAACTTGCACGCTTGACAGCCAAGCCAGCAATTGACCAGGATTGTCTCTTTGTGAATGGAAGCAGGCAGAGTATTCCTTGAAATTATAGTAGCGGAGGCTCTGTACCAGAGCCGGCCACTGCCCTTTGGCATCTAGCTGGGCGTCTCAGGTTGTTGCATTACGAGGGGGGCAGTTATCTAGTTCTGTGACCCTTTTCAGCCTCCTTGAGAGTCCACAGCAGCTCAAGCCAGACCCCACTATGTTTTAGATGCTCTGCCAGGGTGTAACCACTTTGAAAACGTTCCACTCCATCCCCTAGTCGTGGCCATTTCGTGGTTGTCTGTAAAGTATCCTGTGATGAGTGAGGTGGGAGTCAGTGAAAGCTGGGTCATATAAGACTTCTTTGGGTAGTTTGCAGAGGGGGCTGGAGGGTGAGGAGCACCCCACTCTGTCAAGGAAATGTATAGCATGATCGGAGAGGATGCAACCCAAGTAATTATTGGCAGTCACTCAGGGAAGAAGATCTGAAGAGCAAAGAAAACAGTCCAGGTGGACATATAGGTACTGGGGGTGGAATACTGGGAATAGAGGCAAGTTTGTGGGTTATGTGCCCTCCACACATCATGCAGTCCCCACTTGATGACCCGGGTGGAAAATAGTTGGCAGTGTTGACAAATTGGGGTGGAGGGCTTTGGGGTGTCAGAGGTCAAGCGTTATGTCTAAAACATTGTTATAGTCTCCACCCAATAGCCATGGGACTCCCACCCACTGTGCCAGCACCTCTGACAGGGCGGTCTAAAATGAAGGTTGGTCTGTATTTGGCACATAAATGCAGCCTAGGAGCACATGTTCTTTATCAAGGTGACCCTTGGCAAACATGTATCTAACCTCTCGGTCAGTGACAGTGGTGTGTACGGTGAATGACGTGCCCCAGCAGAGCCAGATGAGAAAGTCCCTTGTGTGAATGTAAAGTAAGAGGTGCTGATCACAGTGCCCTTCCAGGGGTATCCGAGGTGCTGGAGTTCCCTCTCAATGAGGCGAATCGCCTGCAGAAAATATATATGTGCACCTTGGCACCTAAGATAGGCATATGTGGAGTAGGTGCTGTTGGGCTGAATGCATCCCCCTCACATTTAGTGTGAGATAGTGTACCCTGTGCTGTTGGGACACTGGGATACATTTAAATGTAGGAAGGAGGAGTGGGGTTGGGAAGCGCAGAGAAACCCCCAGGATAGGTGCGGAGCGTAGGTTGTATACAAGAAACCAGAACAAAGCATAGAAACAACAAATACTGAACAACCAGAACTAGAGCCCGATACCATGGGGTCTCATGCCCAAACTGTAGTTGAAAAGTGCTGCCCAGAATGAAGGGGGAGTTCTGGTATGTTGCTAATGTGGAAAAGTTTGGGACCTTGTCAGGCAGCAATTGATGGGTATTGGTGATGCAGCACCATTGAGGATACATGTTGGGTTTGCTGGGGGAGCCAGATGTTCAGGAAATCTCTATTCATGGTGAGACACTGGGAAGGCGAGGTCCATTTGTCTTTAGCTTTGGTTGTCATTAATCGGCTGGTGACCATGAGATACTACCGGACCCAGCAAGAGTTCCAGTGGCATGCTTTGCTTAGTGGCCCTTCCTTCTCGCTCCCAGGGGTGCTTAAACTTGAGCAGGGAGAAGGTGAGGTCTGGTGAATTGTGAAAGCTGCGTCTAGTGCAGGTTGTTGATTGTGACTGGGGAATAGGGCGATAGGGCTCTTTGCGCAGGCTGTGAATGCCTGCATGGCTGCCCTCCATGTCTTCCTCGGGTTTTGGGTCCTTGTGTACCTTAAAAGTGAGTTTCCACCCAGTCCCAGGCTGAGGTGGGGTCGTCTAAGAAGTGCACTCAATTTTTAAAGGATTTTTAGCTTTGCTGAGAAAAGCAGTGAATATTGGACTGACAGTTCTCGAAGTCTGCATTTCACCCCTATGAATGATACGTGGTTTCATTGTGTTTGGGCTGTAGGGTCTGGAAACAGAGATACTCAAGTGTTTTTGTAAAGCAGAGGTGTTGCAAGCTTGGCAGCCTGAAGGATCACATTGGTCTTTATAGTGCAGCAACTGGGCTATTACACAGCTCAGGGATGATCCCAGTGGGGGCCTGAGGACCGACACCCGGTGTGCCCTCTCTTCATGGTGAAGTTAGGAGGTCAGGACGTCGGCGGGCATGAATGACTTCACCCAGTTCTCCAAGAAATTGATTATTGCCAGGGTACCTTCCACCCCTTCAGGAAGGCCCACATCATGGATGTTGTTACACTGGCCCTGCCCTCTGCGTCTTCAGCTCGCAATTCCAGGTATTGCACTCTGTCGAGGAGATCTTGGGTGGTCCACTTTTGAGTTGTGGGGTCAATTCCAAGAGATGGCATTCAGTGTCAGTGACTGGGACAGCAAGTTTACGTTGGTCTTCGTGAAGGAGGCCGAACTCCATGCGTATCTCATCTGTGTGCCTCCACTGAAGATCCAGAGAATTTGATGGCTAGGAGGATGTCATCCAACCTGTCGGCTGGGACCTACAGGGACATGGGAGTACCTGCCCCGCAGTCAGTGTCTTTCCCTTCATGGGGAGTGGGTGAGGTAGGGCAGGACTGTGCTCTTGCTGACTTTTGTCTGCCCATGTTGTAGTCCTGGTATGGTTAGCAAGTATGTTGTCACCCCGGAGTGTGTGGAAGGATCCCCACCCGCACAGCATGGATGGGGTGAAACCCATGGAGGCTAAATACAAAGTCTCTCATTTCCTGGGTGATCTGCTTCACTTTAAAGAGCCCTTGGGGGGTAACCCTTACCAATTGGCAGTTGCAGGTGGTGCCATTGGAGTAGCTGGGTGTGGGTGCGTGCAGCGTGATTAGGTCTTTGCCAATCAAAGACTGCTGGTAATCAAGAAAGTTTTTAGTGTGACACAATCAGTCTGTAGGCAGCCTGGCTTCCTTCCCATACCCCCCCCCCCACTTGCTGATTATAATTGCCAGCTAAGGTCAGCTGCTCAATCCTGTAAAGCAGGGTGTATTCTCAGTTGTCATCATGGGGTATGTCAGGGGCCCCTCTTAATGTCACTTGTAATGGGTGCAGTCTGTGAATGGAGGGAGTAGGTTACTAGCCTCCCATCAGCCGTGCCCCTGGGCCCCACCGATTTGCTGCAGCTCCTCACCTTGGGGCCCAGGAGCAATCTGGGCCTTGCTACTAGATGTGACTGTCCTCTGCCTTTTCTGGGCCCTGGTGGAGAAATGTTGTGAGCACAGTTGTGGTGGTCCCTCAGGTGCTGTAGAGCGCAGTAGTCCGCAGGGCCTCCAGCACAGAGTGGAACTGCACAGATAATGTCCTGTAAGCTGATAGAGGTCAAGCCTCTCCTCCCGATATGGAGCCCTCCCATCTAGGCAGTACCTCAGGGAAAAAGGCATGCAGGGGGGGGGCTCCCGGTCGTAGCGACTCTTTTGGGGCTGCATGTTGTCGGGGCCTAGGCAGGCTTCACTGGCTGGCCTTGACACCATGGTTCGCAATTCTGCATGCCTGCTCCACCGCACCATGTGGGCTGCCACTGGTTTTCTTCTTTCTCCTGGTGCGGCGAGGAGGCTCCGGACAGATGTTGCCCTCTGTTGGTTTTCCTTTTCTGGCTGCCTGGGCGGTGCCCTCTCCCAACACACTTCCCCCCCCCCCCCAAGTTCAGTCACCGCAGCAGGACACCCATGTCCCAATGAGCATTGCAGAGGGTTCCACGGGTGGCCCGGCTTCAGCATTACTGGCTATCAGTGGGCTCTGCTTGTCATGGGCAGGTCGCTTCTGCGGGCTGACTGCCTCTTAAGTACCAGCTGCGGGGAGGGTGCAGTGGAGCCTCTCAGACTCTCACGGTGGCATGATTGTTGGTGATTGCAGATGGTGGGCTCCTGAGCTCGTTTACCCCGCGTCTGCCATCTTTGGCTCCTTGGCCATGCCCAAAACCTTTTTTATCTTAGATTTGACCTCTGCATTTATCTAAATAGTACTGCATGAAGAATCAAGATACATGACCTAGTTCATCAATCACGTCATGTGGTATGTCCATTTAAAAGGATGATCCTCTGGTCTGGTATCCGATGCGGTTTCTGAAAATAATGCAAAAAGAACAGTTGATTGACGGAATGTAAACCAATTAAACATTCACCCCCAGTCACAGATCTGGGTTTAATCCATCAGATTTATTTGCTCACCATGCCATTCCAGTTTGGACCAGCCATATGCAAATCAGTCTTGACCCTGTTCCCCATGGGAACAGTCCAGCCCGAACTGCCAGGCCAGGTCCTCCCTGGACCAGAAACAAGCATCCTGGGACCTGTTTCGGTTGATCACCCCTCTTCAGCCAGCTAGCTTGAATCTGGTAGCATAGTGAGCACCGGACCCACATCTGGGCATGCCCTTCCCACTTTGGGTGACACATGCAAAAAGAACAGTTGGATAGAATGTAGACCAATCAAACTTTCACCCCCAGTCACAGATCTGGGTCTAATCCATCAGTTTTTTTTGCTCACTATGCCATTCCAGTTTGGACCCAGCCATATGCAACCCTGTTCCCCATGGGAACAGTGAAGCCCAAACGGCCAGGCCGGGTCCTCCCTGGGCCAGAAAACAAGCATCCTGGGACTGGTTTCGGGGAATCTGTGCTCTTCAGCCAGGCTAGCTTGAATCTGGTGGCATATTGAAAATAATTACATGTATTTATTACATGTCTGCTGCAAATTGCTTTCAGAACTAAATTCAGATTTATGGAAGTTTGAAGGGGCTTGACTAGAAGTCAAAGCAAATACTGACAGTGATACATTTCTCTAGCTTATTTTTTTTACACTTTTTCTTGTAAAATGTGTGAAAATGCAATCATCAATTCAGTGATTTGTTTTTATATGTTTGTAAAACTCTGTGTTACCCAGAGGGTTCCTAGGTACTACGACCATTTAGGAAAAACTACCTGTTAGGGCTTTTGTTCCTTAGAGATGTAATTTTTCCAAGGCACAAAAAATGTTTTAGGGTACTTATGGAATAAGGATGCAATATGTACCACCAGAAACCTAGGAATATAATTCTACAGAAGGAAAGAGAGTAAAAACTGTTTGGGAATCTCAGAATCTTATAGGAACATATATTGTCATCCACTTTTGGAGACTGAGTTGGGTTTTTAGCAAACATTATTTGTGTAAAAATTGAGAGAACCTTAAAGCCAGCTTTTTCTTGTATGGGCTGCTGATTAAGCTTTCCAAAATAGAGGTAGCATGACTAAATGTGGGTACCCCTCCCACGTACTAATCCTGTGGAATTACTATGCACCATATGAAGTCTCATTGAAAGAAACTATGCATGCCTAAATTCCAGGTGTTTCTGCAATCTAGGCATGCATCATTCCACCTGCTAAAGCTTTACTAAAGATAGTCTCTTTTTTTTAAAAAAAAACTAAACTGACCCAACTGGTGATACACGTCCTTAGAGTTGAAGGGCTGCAGAGATTTATTTTTGAAGTTGACCACTATGTGCCACTCAAAAGATTCACACCTCGACTATCCACAAATATCCCCATCCTTTTTTAATTCAATTTAAGGCGGTGTTTCCTCATTCACATGCTGACCCCCCAGCTGGCAATGTGTCGAAACCTATCACATGAATACCCACTCTCCAGGTGAAAAGTAAGTTATTCATCAGACTATGTATGGAACTGGGGGTCCAGATGGTGGGTGTGTGAGGCAAAAGGGGCATGAGTCATTAAAAAGGGGTGTTAAAAGCACAGAACACTAAAACTTCACAGGAAAGCATTGTCTAATTTAGACCTGGGACACTGCTGTCAAGTATGTCGAATAGGATTTTTTTTAAATAATAAATCCGCTAAATGCCAGACCGTTAAGGCTGAGATTCCGCAGTCTAGTAGCCAATAGCCATGTGAACAGTATCCGATTCCACTGACCGATCTAGTTAGGTCAAAGCAGTTGACACTATCTGCAATCACAGATCAGCCAGTGCAGCAACTAATAACATTTCTGTTCCAAATAGTGGAGAAAAGCTGATTATGCATCAACTCGCATTCGAAGATGGTACTGTTTTCTACAAAGCCCTGTAGCTGGGTGGGACCAAAGAGAGGGTTGATAACTTGCATTATCAGCGGACTCGAGGCCCACCACCTTCAATACGTTTAATGGTATGGGAATAATGCCTTGTTCTATTTAAAGCCGTATATTACGTAGTTAAATGGCCGTAGTTTCACTAAGTTAGCTTTGTAGCCTCACTGGACAGTGATCCAGAGGGGGTTTCTGACTGAAGTAAAGAAAGGACTTTATACAATTTGAAAGAATGAGGATAGTGAAATTAGCTAGAGCACGGAGTGGAATACTGGGACGAGGATCAAAGGTTTTGTGATCCATATTATCTCTGATTATTTAAATCCTAATATAGGTGATTACCTCAGATCAGATGTACAGCTGTTACGCAAGGCCGTATACTATTTCTGATCCCCTTCTGTAGTGCTATTGCCGTTCAGTGTTGGTCTTTGGAAACTCATGAAAACAGAGTGTAACATTTCCTTTATTACAAAGATTCCTGGGTTGAATCGAATAGACTGAACGTAATGCTGATGATTCCATCCACTAATGGAAGAGCATTGTGATAAATCTTCCTTATGCAAGTGTTGAGTGAAACTTGGCATTTTTTTCAATTAGACTGATCAGTTATATTCCTTCAGAACAAATGTGCTAGTTTAGGAGGCATGCACTTGTGACTAGAGATGAAAGGTTGAAGTCATTTAAATGACTTGTATTACTTAGTCACCAGCAACAAGATTTTCAGAAAAAGAAATATACGGGGAGGCAGAGATGGGGGAGGTATATTAGCATTGCTGAAATTGAGTGTAATGTAGACAAGAACATTTCAACCAGCAGTAATCAACATTTTACGATGGGGATTGCATTTGAGTGTTAAGGATGCACAGGCTGTACTTTTGAAAGTGTCAGTGGACTTTGTGATTGACAGCCCAACAGCAGTGCTTGAGGACATTGACACTGTTATGATGATGTTAATATAGGTATTAAAAACATAATTTTTTCTCAAGTCGTGTTTTTAAGTTAAGTGAGATATTTTGTATGGTGTGCTTCTAAATAATATTGCAGATTGCATATACCCTTATGTTACACTGTATCTTCCCACAATACCTATGTATAGCATGTCTCTAGGACAGTGATTTCCAAGGTCTATAGAACCACGACCCAATTTGTCGAATTACAATTTCGCAACACACCTAGCCTTAATGAACATGAGGCAAGCTTTCATGTGACTACATCATCATGTGGTAGCACACTCATTTACAGACAGCACATTTTCCACTGAAATGGTTACTTGATTTGCAGACAGTTTTACTGATAAAAACTATGAAGCACACAAATGATGTGTGGAAATTGGGGTTCAGTGAATATTTAATGTGCATCACCAAGTAAAGTCTTATTTTTTGATCCTATTAAAATATTTATTCCATCCCACTTCAGAATTACAAAATATTGGCTTAATTTTTCGCTTTCCAAACTACTGAATGCGTATAGTCAATTTACAGGTATTTACATGTTCTTGTGTTTCAAAAAAATGAAATCCTCCAGCCTTACATTTCACACTCCCATTACCACAGCAAGATTGTCACATAATTCACTTCTCTTCTCTGACTGCAAGTGAGGAGTTTATAAACACCAATCCCCATATTGGGAAAATAAAATAGGCAGCAATTTGTCAGAAGGTATAGTCTGAAATTTGACCTCAGTCTTTGAAGCGCAGCAAAACTGACAAGATAAAGATTTTAAGTATATTTTTATTTATGCCTTGAACTTTTGCTCGTGACCCACAAATTGGAAACACTGCTGTAGCGCATAGTTCTTTGCCTTAGTCTTTTTTTGTTTTTGGTCTGAAAACAAATGTTACACTTAATCAGACACTTAAATATTAAATAGCATAACAGCAAAGTCGACAAGCCATACTTTTCTACCTGTGTACTTATGGGCTTACATGTTTGAACAGCTAAGATTAGCAACATTCCGGTGCCATGGGAGAAAAGCCATCATTATTTTTCGCGTCAATAATTTGTTTCTCAGTGTGCAACAGGAGTTTCTCCTCAGGGTAGATTTGGGATTCCCTATTTTATGGAAATGTTTTGTTTCTATCATGCATTATAGGTTATACTATTGGCAAATACTAATTTGTAATTGACTCTTGAAACCAGGCCAACAAAAAACATTCTGTGGCAGTTACACTGATTGGTAATAGTTTGCATCAGCATATTCTAACAGAAGACATATTAAGCTCATACTAAGTAATACACCACGTTGTATTATCAAGAAAAGGCTGTAATTGGAAAACTGAACCAATTTCCTTTGTCACACTCAGTTACTGCATCGAAATCATGTATTTTTATATAATTGTAAATAGTGAATTATTCCACGTAAATAACGTGTTATTGTTACACTGTATAATGGTGCTCAACTTGTCTGACTCAGAAGAATGAAAGGCTGAGTTGGTGTTACCAGGACTCCAACTCTTAGTCGGCATATTACACCAGATTTCCAGATCGACTGCTCAACTCATGGACCCATGCTGCACCCTTCAGTTAATTCTTCCTATAGGCATTTCTGTGTGGACTCGGATTGAAGGGAAAATGCTAAAAAAAGAACCAGTAGTCAAGTAGACCTTTAGGTTTAGGATCCACTACTCGTAGACTACCTCTGTAAGACCTTAGCTAGATGTACTAATCAATTTTGCAGTAGCAAACCGTGGAATGTGTAACGTTATGGGGTTTGCAGGTGCAAAATTGTTATTTCCAATGTTCAAACCTAATTGAGTCAGAATAGTTTTTCCTACCTATGAAATAGATTTTGTGACCCATACCGAATCACAGTGTGAAAGGGGTGTCACAGCTCTGTATGGTATGTCTCAGAGGTTTTTACCGCAATTCTGGTTACAAGTGATAGACCAGTTACTAACTCTAAGAATGCTTTTTTTACAATCTTATTGGAAGCTCGGGGGAGCTGATAATAGTCTAGTGGACCGCAGCTTACACTCCCTTATGTTTCTCTCAGTAGTTAAAGAACTCGGACTGCTTTAAAAAGAAAGTTTCCCATTTGAAATGCAAATACTGGAATGGTGGTCTACTGTGTTGCCTTGCAGGTTACCTTCCCTGTGTTTGTAGCCAGTCACAGGGGGATGCAAATAGTGGCCGGCCTTATTAATATTCACTAAACAGTGTAACCCCAGCAAATGGTGACTTTTTTTTGTAAACTAACCTAATAGTACATAGGTCGGTTCGCAAAGTAGATTTGCACAAAATTGATGTGCAATTTGCTACCACTTTCTACAAATGGACTCTGAGTAAATCAGGCTCTGTACTTCATAGACATCTTCTATAAAATCATATTCAATATTACTCACAGTAACTTATGCGATCTCTCAAATGCCATCCATCTTAAATACTGACATACCAATGTGTCATGCTTGAATTCCTGTAATACGAACAGTGGTGGGAGCAGACTGCCATGGAAGTGAAAATATGAAACTGACATTTATCTATTAAGCAATATCCCTGCTAACTTACTGATTAGTGAATGGCAGTATTAACCCTATTATCTGGGGCGTAGCCTTGTCAGTAAGATTTTAGGGGAGGGGGGAGGTGAAGGGGGGGGGATGAGCTACAAATTTCCCAACACTCACTGACATATCTTGTTAAAATACATTAAATGAGAAGCGAGACTTGAGGGCGCATAGGGGGCAGTAGAAAGAAAGAGGTGGCAGATTGCTAGGGGCACATTATTTTAAAGACAAACCAGCATTTTAATAGGAGAGAGGGTGTGGTTCTCTGTGTGGGCATGTAAACTCCCAGGTGAAGTCCGACAGATAGCACCTAATCATACCCAGCTGAAAGCACCTGTCACCAAATATTTACTACAGAATACATTTTTTGAGGGGGTGCCTGGAGCTGCCTACAATGCCTGGCCCTTTACTGTATCAACCTCATTAGCACTGGAAACAGAGGACGAGTAAAAAGGACTCTAGAGCGGTACCTGGCAGGATGGTCTGTTATACACTCATCACCTGGTCCTAATAATGTTGCTGTGGTTACAAAAAAAAGGTCTTTGAAATTGTGCTGCCATGCTTATTATTAGAGGGGAGTGCTGCCAAGAATGTTATAAAGAACACAGCTTACTGGATAAGCCATGCTAGAAATTAGCATGTTTTAACATTGTTTTTAATATCCGTTCCACGAAATGGTAAAATAACGACTAAAATTTTCTACTTATAAATAATAAATTAAAAATATTTGTCCGCCCTACAAAACGTATCCATAATCCCACCTTCTAATGTAAGCAGTGTTTATTAAGTTTTCAGCTTTCATCTTAAAGGATGCAAAATGGGGAATTTGCATAAAAAGGTAATGACGTAACAGACCGGAAGCCCACAATCACACTTAATAATTACATTATAAAACCACTACCGATGTATCTGTAACGTAATAAGCAAAACTCCTCAGTGGATCAGCGTTTTTCCTGATAATCTAAGTGTAAGCACCTCTCCAGTATTAATTTTTCTCTCTTGCCTAGAAGATCACCATTTTGGATCCATTTTTCACAAGCCTGATTAACGTCAGACTTTCACGGTCCTAAAATTACTTTTCTAACTGCTAACATTTTGCCATTTTATTTGCAGTAAATTCTGAAACGATCTAGGGAGGAGATCATAAATGATCAACTTGGACACATCCAGTTTGATTCAGAGTCCCAAATCATCAAGGACAATTTGTACAATTCTGCTGAAGAACATAATAAAAAAAATATATATTTGTTGAGAGCCTCTGGCCATTGTTTTTTTTGTTTTTTTTATAAAGAACTTTATTCAGTAGCCCCCGAATAGGCCTCATAGACAATTGTTTCGGACAGAGTACATTATGCACTTGTATAATCACCTGGATGGGGAGGGGAAGAGAGGAGGGAAAAGGTGAAGGAGAAGGGAGAGGGACAGGAAGATAGTGAGGGGGAAAAGGGGTGGGAAGAGGAGAGGGAGGCCCCTCCCCGGAAATGGGTGTCAGAAGAGGTCCCCCAGTCGTTCGTGCAGTTCTCACAGTTCAGGTGCACCCGAGGCTTCCCATTTCCCCCACATTTTATAGTACTTTTTGGGGCAACCCCTGGCTTCATACACAAGTCTTTCACACCAGGCGCACCAGTCCACACCTCGTCTCCATCTGGTCAAAGCTGGCGCTGCTTCAGCCTTCCAATTCGTCCCTTTTGGCCACCAAGCATGCCATTCCTAAGAAGATTCGATCTGCTCTCCTCAATCCCGTCTCCCCATGACCCCCAGCAAAAGTGGTAACAGAGCCATCTCCACCTTGGCCCCCAGGGCCCCAGATATCTCCCCTAGAACCGCCCTCCAGTAAGTCGCTATGGATGGACAAGACCATACCATATTGAAGCAGTCTGTTTCCGGGCCTGGGCATCGGGGGCAGTCAGCCTGGGGCCGGAGACCCGCTCTGTGTAACCTAATGGGCGTAAGGTAGGCAGTGTGGAGATAGACGGACTGCAATAGATGAAATCGGATGGCAATCGCAAGGGGACGAAGGCCCATTAGTGCTTCCCACCAGTCCTCCTCCTCTATGTGGCCCACCCAGTCCTCCCATCTCTGGCAAGGCACGCAAGAGGTCGAGTCGTGTTAGCGATTAGGGAACGGTAAATTCATGAGACCCCCCCCTCTGCCCAGACTCCTGGTCAGCACCTTTGCCTCCAAGGGACTGGATTCAGGTATAGTCTCACCCACCTGTACGTGCATCAGTAGTGCATGGCGGAGTTGTAGGTATCTGTAAAATTGAGTTTTATTCAGAGAGAAGAGTTGCTGGAGTTCCTCAAAGGATCACATGTGTGACCCTCCCCAGACGTCCCCAAGCAGGGATATTCCTATTTCCAGTTTCGAAATCCCTCCAACGCCGATGTCTCTGCCAGCCATCTCCCCTGCCACAGTGGGGTCTGTTGAGTGATAAGGCCACACCAACCCGACTCCTTTTGGGCCTCACGCCACCCCAGTAAAACTCCCTAGTCACCTCGGGCATTGCTCGGGGGACTGGGCAGCCGTACAGTGCGTCGAGGATCCGAGGGAAGCCCATTGTTTGGAGCTCCAATCGGTAAGCTGGGTCTGACCAACCTCCCCCAGCCAGTCATTTATCACTAGTAGGTGCATTGCGAGGTGATAGTATTGAATATTGGACATTCCCAGGCCTCCATCATAGACATCTCTCTGGCAGGTAGCAAGGGCCAGTCTGGGACAAGATTTGCCCCACAGGAAGTGACGCGCCACTGTGTCCATTTCCTTGAACCACCTCCGAGTGATTGTGTGTGGGAAGTTTTGCAGTAAATAAAGGAGCCTGGGGAGGATCATCATTTTGTAGAGTGCTATTCTAACAAGCAGGTTGAGGGGCAGCGCCCGCCAGCAGTGGAGGTCGTCTCTAATTCGCTGGGTGAGCGGAGCTACATTGAGCTCCTACACCAGTTCCGGTAGTAGGGACACCTGTATTGTTGCGTCTAATTGGGGTATTTTGTTGCCACTCAATGCAGTCCCTAGAGGGATGTAGGGGGACCAGCAGAGACTTGTTGGGGTTCAACGTCAAGCCCGAGGCCTCGGAGAAGAGACTCAGGAGTTGCAGGATTCGGGGACCACTCTTGGCGGGGTTAGAGAGGTATGTGAGCACATCATCAGCATATAGGGCTACGCGGTCCTTAGGCCAAGCGGGCCATGACCATCCCTCGACCAAGGGGTCCTCTATCAGGAGTTTCGCCAGGGGCCCTATCGCGAGTGCGAATAGCAATGGGGATAACTGGCCTTCCTGGCTGGTGCCCCAACAAATGGGAAACTGATCCGAAATCACCCCGTTTACTAAGACTCGGGCGGTCGGGTTAGAATAAAGGAGCCTCACGAGGCCACGGAACCTGGGCCCGAATCCGTTGCTTTGCAGGACGTGTTCCAAGTAGGACCAATCTACGGTGTCAAGGGCCTTCTCGTAGTCCAGCAATAGGAGAGCTAAGGAGGACTGGGCCAGGACTTCCCGGTGGGCCAGGGCCACGTGTAGGCGCCTAATGCAGTGTCTTCTACTTCGCGTTGGCATAAATCCGCATTGGTCGGGATGTACCAGTGAGGGAAGCACCTCCTTCAGCCTGGTGGCAAGAATTGTGGACGGCACCTTGATTTTGGTGTCTAAAAGAGAAATGGGGCAGTACGCCGAGCAGTATCGCGACAGAGGTTGAGTTTTCGGGATCACCACAATTGCCTGGTCAATCCCAGAGCAGAAGCAGCCACTTTTTTGGGCTTCCTCATACATGTTTAACAAGTGGGGGCCCAGGATATCTCTGCATCTACCATACAGTTCTGCCGGAAATCCATCAGGGCCGGGTGTTTTGCCTGAGGCCAATTTAGCTATCGCCTCCTTATTTCTTCAAGGCTTAGGGTCTCGTCTAGGTTCTCCCTGGTCGCTTGTGAAATCTTGGGGAGGGTAATGTCATCCAGGAGAGGGGACTACCTCTGGGCTATTGGCCGAGGGTGCTCTGCATAGAGTCAAGCATAGTAAGAAGCAAAGCATTGCGCGATTCCACCCGGTGTTTTAGTCAGGGTTCCCAGACTCGTTGCTTATTTCAGAAAAAATTCTATTTGCTAGTGGCCGGGTGGCCAGCCAGTGTAGGAGTTTCCCATTTTTGTCACCCCAGCCATACACATGGGCTGCTGATGCTCTCCAGAGATGTTTCGCAGTTTCCAGCAATAAGTGCCTGATCTCATCCTTGACCGTGATGAGTTGCCTCAGGGTGGAGGCAGAGGCGGAGGTTGCATGCTCAAGTCGCAACGCCATAGCTTCGAGGTCTGCCACCCGCAAGTTACGTGCATGATCCCGAATGCGTAAAAGATGTTTGGCGTGACCCCGCAAGGTTACTTTGCAAGCGGCCCATATCGTGCCGGGCGATTGCACTGACCCTACGTTATGCTAAAAATATTAAGATGGTCCCGAACCGCCAGGGTATACTCATCGTCCTGCAAGTGCCAAGCATTTGAGCGCCATATCAGGCACTGCATGGAGTACACACTTCCCAACCGAATTTGTAGTGGAGCGTGGTCAGAGATCCCATGTGGTAATATCTCAGCCCCGGTGACCCCGGCAATGTCCAACGCCGGCATGAACACAGACGATCCTGGTGTGTGTTTGCTGTGCTGCTGAAGGGTGCATGTACTGTCTCGTCCTGGGATGCCAGATTCTCCAGACATCGCACAGGCCAAGACTCTCAGCCCAGTCAGGCTTGCGGCCCGGGAAGAGTGGCTGGCAGACACGGAGCCCGATACATCTAGGCTGGGGTCTAAGACAGAGTTGAAATCCCCACCTATTACGGTGGTCACCTGGGGACATCCTGACAGTACCCTGCAGAGTGATAGTAAGAAGTTATCGAAAGCTGCTGGGGGGCGGAAGCGCTTATGAAGTTAATCGGCCTCCCATAGAGGGAACCAGTCACGACTACGAATTGTCCTTGTGGATCATATTGGGTGGCAGTAACCACCATGGGCAGTGTGCAATGGAGTAGGATAGCCGACCCCCTGGAGCCCCTCGAAAAGCCTGAATGATAAACCCTATCATATCCTCCTCGTGCAAGCATGGGGCATTTAGTGCCAAGCAAGTGGGTCTCTTGTAACAAAGCTACCGAGGGGGCATACCTGCGAAGCGTGTTGAACACAGTGGATCTTTTAATTTTGTCTAGGAGTCCATTCACGTTCCATGAAAGGACTTGTGTCAGTGAGGGGGATGCGTGGAGCACTGCAGTGTAGTAGTAAAGTATCGTCAGTGGCCTAGGAGTGACCATTTCAAACAAAGGACTAAAATAAAGGAAGAAGCGTAAAGGAAACCTATAGAAACAATGTTACTTAACCCCCTGGTGAACTTCCAACTGCCCCCCACCCCATACTTCTACCCCAGAAGCATCTGTCGCCCTATAACCCAAACAGAACAACACAGCCAGAAGGACTGCCATTGGTGTGGAGTGGTGGACCCCTCCATTTAGGCGGATCTTCTGCAATCAGTAAGTGGAGGCCAAGGTCTGGTGAAATTAAGTGATAGGCCAAGGGCCCCAGGTGACGGGTAGTATCCCGCCCAGGCCCGGCCGCACCCCGCTGCATCAGTCACCTCTGAGGAGCACCAGAGAAGAGCCACGACCCCGCAGTCAGCGGATTGTAGGGGTTTGACTCAGGCGATCCCCCTCCATCTCACACTCTGAGTCTCTGGTCTTTGGGATATCTGCAGGATCCGGTCCGCCCGATGGTTGGGCCCCAGTGTTTTGATCTCGCCCTGTGGGCCCTCAGGGTCCCCCCGCCTCTTGCAGCGAGACCTGGTACGTCTTTGTCCTCGTCGTGTGTCCTTTCGAGGTTCGAAGCCTTGCCCCGGGGAGCCCCACACTGGCCGGGAAGGGCCCCTACGGGACCCGACACCCTCCTCTGTCAGCCAGTCCCATGCCTCCTCCGGTGAGTCGAAGAAGTAGGCCTTCTCACCCATAAGGACTTTCAGGCGCACAGGGAAGAGGAGCATGTATGAGAGTTTCATTGCTCTGAATTTTTGTTTGACATGCTCATATGACCGGCGCTGTGTTTGGACCTCTCGGTGTAATCCGGGAATATCAGAACTTTGTGGTTGTTCCAGTGGAGGTCGGTACAACGCCTGGCTTCCTTAAGGATATTGTTGCGGTCTTTGAAGTTCAGGATACGTGCAATCATCAGCCTTCTAGGACCGCCCGGAGGGGGCCACAGGGCTAGGACCCTATGTGCGCGTTCAATGGCAAACCAGGGTGAGAGTTTGTTCTGGCATCCAGGATTTGATCCACTGTTCCAAGAATTCAGAGGCTCTGTTTTCTTCCGATTCCTTTGGAAACCCAACAAGGGGAAGATTGTGAAGTCTGGAGAGGTTTTCCACGTCCTCAGCGCAGCTGTGGAGTTTGCCCGTTCGGGTTTGTAGTTGGACCACTTTGGTCCGGAGGTCCGCTAGCTTGTCTTCTGTTTGGGATACACGACTCAACTTCCATGATACGGGCCACCGTGTTCCTGAGATCTTGTCTTATGAGGCCCATGTCCTCACGCACCTCCTCGATCTTGGTTTCTACAGCTAGTTGCGATGACTGGATAGCTTGTTGGATTGCATGCACCTCATCTGGGGGGGGGGGGGCGGCCCTGATGTCGTGTCTCCCTCACTCCGGGAGGTCGTCGGCGCAGTGAACTGGTCGATCCTCTACTGGGAGGCCGGGGGGTGTCTAGAGGATCTGTCCTTGCCCATGGCGACACGAGGGATCAGGCAGGGGTCCTCCAGTGCAGTGCGCAAATCACACCCGGGCCTTAGATCATGCAGTTCTTCCCTGATGTTCACTGTGTCACCAAGAGAAGTCTCCGGGGGGGGGGGGGGCCTCCACTCAGAGTGGCAGTCTTTGTCGAAGGCCGCTGGGCCACTGGACCCTGTGGCAAGGCCCCACCCACAAGGGCGTATCTTCGTGCTCCAGGGCGGCACCTCCCCACGAAACGGCGGGCACCTGGGCAGGTCCCACAAGACCAAGGAGGGCGGTCAATCCTTCTCCGCCTTACTTGATTCCAGTTGCTGCCGTCCGGCTTTGTCAATGGGCTCCCATTCTGAAAAACCGTTGTGGTTGCATTAATCTCCTTCTTGAGGAGGGGTCATCCCGGGGGGGGGGGGGGGGGAGATGCAGGGCACACATCACAAATGGCGTCCACGATCTGGCCCCAAGCAGTCAGATCCGAGAACGTGTGCCTCGTGTATTGGCTCAGAGCCCCTGATACTCTCTTTAGCACCTACATGGTCCGGCTGCACCCCCGATCGCCAGGGGATTCCAGGTAAACGTCTCCCCACTCATCTCCTAGGGCAAGACTGGTGTAGGACTTCCAAAGGGTTGGGGGACTCCCACGGCACCTTCAATTTTCGCCCCCGCTGGCGCTCGGACTCCTCAAAGGCCTCAGCCGCTCCTCCGGCACTTCCGCCGCCACGTGGGTCCGGGATGGGGCACACGCCGAGGCAGAGTGCTGTCGCTAGCCATGGCGTGGCTCTCCCCACCGGATCAATCGCCTCAGCGCCGCCCACAGGTGAGTCTCTCCGCTCCTGCCCAGCGACCAGCTCCCACGACCCGGGAAGCTGCTCGGGCCGCACTCCGCCAGCCAAGGCCTGGATCAGCCCTCGGGGCCCAGGGGGCCAGCCCGCGGTCATTGGCGCCGTGTCCCCCAGGGGCGCCACTGCCCCAGACCACTCGAGGTGGGGGGGGGGGTCGCTGGGCCACCTCCCACCAGGTCTGACCGGCAGCCCCTCGGCACAAATTCCTCTTCCTCGATCGGCGCAACCAGCCCAGGCAGTGGCACCGCACCGGTCAGGGGCACCGAGGCCGTCCGCAGCACCCCGCCGCCATATTCAGGCCCGTCTGCATCCAGCCATTCGCGGGCGTGCAGGCTCTGAATACTCCCCTCCAACGGGCCGTCGGGGTCTCTGCTGGTTGGAGGATCTCACCTGGACAACTTGGGTTGAATATTGAAGCAGCCGCCATCTTGACACCCGAAGCCACGCCCCCATGGCCATTGTTTTTAAATCCTGTTACCATCTTTCATTACATGTTCCAGATATTCGCTTCCAAACCTTTGTTCAGTCCTTGCTTTCTTTCTATCACCTACAAGCAGAGGATCCCGTTTTCCAAATGGCATTTTGTGAAATGACAAAATGAATAAAAAATTTGTAAAGTGGTTTATGGGCCACAGAGCTAACCACTGTTACAGAACCTTTCTGGAGTATTTTTTATTCCTCCTGCCAATGAAGTGGCTGTTTTGTTTTGTTAGAGATGCTTGCCCCCCCCCAGACTCCCCTGCCCAAGGTTGGGTAGTAAGACCATCGTAATTGTGGTGTAATGGACCCTTCGATCACTTGTACTCGGATGCCACTGCGCCTTCTGCACTAATGATAGCTGCTGCCCGGCCAATGAAGAGGTTGTATCCAGACTTTCCCCAATATGTGCACTAGGAAATTTAGAGCAACTGATGGTCTTGTACTGGTGGGGGGGTGTACACTGAGTTTGCTCCGCTACTGCCACTGTTGTGTAAGAGTGAAGTTTGAACTGTTGCTGATCTATTCATCTTTTGAATGAAAATAAATGCAATTTTTCAGTTTGTAGGAAGTTGGCTCTGTATGTACTATTTCAAAGTAAGAAATAGCATGCACAGAGTCCAAGGGTTCCCCTTAGAGGTAAGATAGTGGCAAAAAGAGATAATTGTAATGCTCTATTTTGTGGTAGTGTGGTCGAGCAGTAGGCTTATCAAAGGAGTAGTGTTAAGCATTTGTTGTACACACAGAAGCAATAAATGAGGAACACACACTCAAAGGCAATTCCAGGCCAAGAGGTTTTTGTATAGAAAAATATATTTTCTTAGTTTATTTTAAGAACCACAGGTTCAAGATTTACAATCAATACTTCAAATGAAAGGTATTTCACTTAGGTAACTTAGGAACTTTGAATCAGCAAAATAGCATGTACAGTTTTCACAAAAATTGCAATAAGCTATTTTAAAACTAGACTGTGCAGTTTTCAACAGTTCCTGGGGGAGGTAAGTATTGGTTAGTTTTGCAGGTAAGTAAACCACCTACAGGGTTCAAAGTTGGGTCCAAGGTAGCCCACCATTGGGGGTTCAGGGCAACCCCAAAGTTACCACACCAGCAGCTCAGGGCCGGTCAGGTGCAGAGGTCAAAGTGGTGCCCAAAACGCATAGGCTTCAATAGAGAAGGGGGTGCCCGGTTCCAGTCTGCCAGCAGTTAAGTACCCGCGTCTTCGGAGGGTAGACCAGGGGGGTTTTGTAGGGCACCGGCGGACACACCAGTCAGCACAAAAAGTACACCCTCAGCGGCACGGGGCGGCTGGGTGCAGAGTGCAAACAGGCGTCTGGTTTGTAATGGAGTTCAATGAGAGGCCCAGGGGTCTCTTCAGCGAAGCAGGCAGGCAAGGTGGGGGCTCCTCTGGGTAGCCACCACCTGGGCAAGGGAGAGGACCACCTGGGGTTCGCTTCTGCACTGTAGGTCGGATCCTTCAGGTCCTGGGGGCTGCGGGTGCAGTGCTTCCAAGAACCCGATGCCTGGTAAAGACAGGCAGTCGCGGTCAGGGGGAGCCCCTGGATTCCCTCTGCAGGCGTCGCTGGGGGTCAACTCTGGCTACTCACAGGGTCGCTGTCGCCGGGGAGTCCTCCCTGTAGTATTGTTTCTCTGCAGGTCGAGCCGGGGGCGTCTGGTGCAGAGTGCAAAGTCTCACGCTTCCGGCGGGAAACGTGGAGTCCTTTTAAAGTTGTTTCTTCTTTGGAGCAGAGCCTCTGTCCTCAGGAGTTCTTGGTCTTTTTAGATGCAGGGTAGTCCTCTGAGGCTTCAGAGGTCACTGGACCCTGGGGAATGCGTCGCTGTTGCAGTTTTTCTTGAAGTGGGGAGACAGGCCGGTAAAGCTGGGGCCAAAGCAGTTGGTGTCTCCATCTTCTCTGCAGGGCTTTCAGGTCAGCATTCCTTCTTCGTCTTAGGTTGCAGGAATCTATCTTGCTAGGTTCTGGGAGCCCCTAAATACTCAATTTAGGGGTGTGTTTAGGTCTGGGGGTTAGTAGCCAATGGCTACTAGCCCTGAGGGTGGCTACACCCTCTTTGTGCCTCCTCCCTGAGGGGAGGGGGGCACATCCCTAATCCTATTGGGGGAATCCTCCATCTGCGAGATGGAGGATTTCTAAAAGTCAGAGTCAACTCAGCTCAGGACACTTTAGGGGATGTCCTGACTGGCCAGTGACTCCTCCTTGTTGTTCTCATTATATGCTCCAGCCCTGCCGCCAAAAGTGGGTCCGTGGCCGGAGGTGGCGGGCATCTCCACTAGCTGGAGTGCCCTGGGGTGCTGTAACAAAGGGGCTCACCGCCAGGTGTTACAGTTCCTGCAGGGGGAGGTGAGAAGCACCTCCACCCAGTACAGGCTGTGTTAATAGCCACAGAGTGACAAAGGCACTCTCCCCATGTGGCCAGCAACATGTCTGGTGTGTGGCAGACTGGTAAAACTAGTCAGCCCACACTGGAAGTCGGGTATGTTTTCAGGGGGCATCTCTAAGATTTCACAATAAAATGCACACTGGCATCAGTATGCATTTATTGTGCTGAGAAGTTTGATACCAAACTTCCCAGATTTCAGTGTAGCCATTATGGTGCTGGGGAGTCCGTGTTTGACAGACTCCCAGACCATATACTCTTAAGGCTACCCTGCACTCACAATGTCTAAGGTTTTGCTTAGACACTGTAGGGGCATAGTGCTCATGCACCTATGCCCTCACCTATGGTATAGTGCACTCTGCCTTAGGGCTGTAAGGCCAGCTAGAGGGGTGACTTACCTATGCCATAGGCAGTGGGAGGTTGGCATGGCACCCTGAGGGGAGTGCCATGTCGACTTAGTCATTTTCTCCCCACCAGCACACACAAGCTGGCAAGCAGTGTCTGTGCTGAGTAAGGGGTCCGTAGGGTGGCATAAGACATGCTGCAGCCCTTAGAGACCTTCCCTGGCATCAGGGCCCTTGGTACCAGGGGTACCAGTTACAAGGGACTTACCTGGATGCCATGGTGTGCCAATTGTGGAAACAAAGGTACAGGTTAGGGAAAGAACACTGGTGCTGGGGCCTGGTTAGCAGGCCTCAGCACACTTTCAAATCATAACTTGGCATCAGCAAAGGCAAAAAGTCAGGGGGTAACCATGCCAAGGAGGCATTTCTTTACACAGTTACTGTCAATGGAGCTGATTTAATACTATTGTTTCTTAGATAGAGCTTGTGTTATTCACCACAAAACGCCATCCATGTTTCTTCAGAAGCGTGTTGTCTACTGGAGTCAGACGGTGCTATGTTTAGGACACTTATAGACTGCTCCTTAGTACTCCACTAGATTGTCATAAAAATTAGCTTGTTACCCAAAAAACACATTTTCTTTTTTTCTGGAGCTAGGCAAGTCCTTGCACCCTTTCATGTCTGAGATTTTGTTTTTAGGTCTTAGTTGTCACCAGACATTGAGACTAACAAAAAAAAGGCATTTCAAGAAGAACTACCATGTGATGGGTTCTGGCTCGGCCCGAATGTTGGTAATTTTATTTACTTCATGCAGCTGTCTGAGCCAGCAGAAGCGTGGCTGCTTGAGTTTGAACTTCCACACACACCCCTCCCACCCCCCGGTCCTATTAGGTGTCTTAGATATCTAGCTCATTTACATTGGTTTTTTTTTCTGTGGCAGAGGCACTGGTGGGAGGACAGCAGTCATTAACTTTTGACTTCAGAGTGGGGTTTGGGGGCCAGAACTACACGAATCTACCTGGATTTTAGGGTCTGGCTTGGCTGTGCAACAGTTGCCTCACCATATGTGGTCTCAAAAAAAGCTTTCAGAGCCCAACTGTGATATGGGCTGAGGCCCCACCCACTTTTTGGTTCCCCTGAGTACAAGATTTGATTGGGACGAATTTGTGTGTTTCCACTAGAATAACTGTTTATTTCATTTTCTGGCTTGTGGCAAAATGTATACTCCATGCAGCAGGACTGAGTTGGCTGTGGTGGCAAGCTAGGGATCATGACTATAGGCCTGATTTGTTATGATAAAGGCACTATGCCTAACATACCTTTTGTGGAAAATATATGTTAGTCTAAAGTCATGTAAGTATGGATTGTTATTAGTCTATATTAAAGCCTCCAAATAGGTATTTTGTTACATATGATCTCGCTTATTACTGTAATAATGGGCAATGATTTTGGTGTTTGTCACCCTGTGTGACAAACCATGGATGTGTAAAAGGTTTCTGCTGCAAGAATCCTCGTTGGGCCATCCTGGGAGATGGCATTTTGCTTAGCCAACTGTAATTTTGTATACCTTTATAATTGTATCAGTGTGTATGATGGTTACCTTAAGGAATCTCACATTCAAAACTGTCGGCCTGAGTTGGTTATGGTGGGAAAAACTAAGCCTGTTTGGTGCACTGAAAACGATATGTTAACAGCATATGTCTGCTCTGGTTATTATGAAACATAACAGGAAGTTGGTCTAGCTTATTAAATGAGGAAAGCATATATTAAAGTGAGTAAAATAAGGATACAAACCGATATTCTGTTGTATGTAAACTCAGATTACTGTAATGGGCAAGGGTTATTTTGTTGGCCACCCACTCTGACAAATTCGGGGGTGGTTTACTGTGAAGATCCTTGTTAGCCCTGTTGAGAGGGGTTGTATATTTTGCAAGTAGTTTTTTTCTACATATTTGTAATTTTATAAATGTGTGCATGATGGCTGCAGTTTATATGCTCTTGAATAGACCGGTGTTTGGTAAAATGTAAAATCAATGTTAACCCCTTCGCTGCCAGGCCTTTTCCCCCTCCTGTGCCGGGCCTTTTTTTGCCTATTTGGGGCAGTTCGCGCTTAGGCCCTCATAACTTTTTGTCCACATAAGCTAACCAAGCCAAATTTGCGTCCTTTTTTTCCAACATCCTAGGGATTCTAGAGGTACCCAGACTTTGTGGGTTCCCCTGAAGGAGGCCAAGAAATTGGCTAAAATACAGTGAAAATTTCGTTTTTTTCAAAAAAAATTGGAAAAAGTGGCTGCAGAAGAAGGCTTGTGGTTTTTCCCCTGAAAATGGCATCAACAAAGGGTTTGCGGTGCTAAACTCAGCAGCTTCCCAGCTTTCAGGAACAGGCAGACTTGAATCAGAAAACCCAATTTTTCAACACAATTTTGGCATTTTACTGGGGCATACCCCATTTGTGCAATTTTTTGTGCTTTCAGCCTCCTTCCAGTCAGTGACCGGAATGGTCATGAAACCAATGCTGGATCCCAGAAACCTAAACATTTCTGAAAAGTAGACAAAATTCTGAATTCAGCAAGGGGTCATTTGTGTAGATCCTACAAGGGTTTCCTACAGAAAATAACAGCTGAAAAAGAAAAATATTGAAATTGAGGTGAAAAAAACATCAATTTTTCTCTACTTTTTACTCTTACGTTTGTAGGTTCATCAAGAACCCGAGGAACCCAGAGCCAATAAATGAGCTGCACCCTGCAGTGCGTTTTCATTCTATACCGGGTATACAGTAATTCATTTGCTGAAATATAAGGAGTAAAAAATAGCTATCAAGAAAACCTTTGCATTTCCAAAAAGGGCACAAGATAAGGTGTTGAGGAGCAGTGGTTATTTGCACATCTCTGAATTCCGGGGTGACCATAGTAGCATGTGAATTACATGGAATTTCTCAAATAGATGTCTTTTTTACACACACCCCTATATTTGGAAGGAATAAATGTAGAGAAAGACAAGGGGCAATAACACTTGTTTTGCTATTCTATGTGCATTTCTGAAAACTAGAGACCTAGGGGGATCCAAGGAAGGGTGACTTGCGGGGCTCGGACCAGGTTCTGTTACCCAGAATCCTTTGCAAACCTCAAAATTTGGCTAAAAAAACACATGTTCCTCACATTTCTGTGGCAGAAAGTTCTGGAATCTGAGAGGAGCCACAAATTTCCTTCCACCCAGCATTCCCCCACGTCTCCCGATAAAAATGATACCTCACTTGTGTGGGTAGGCCTAGCGCCCGCGACAGGATATGCCCCAAAACACAACGTGGACATATCACAGAAAACAGAGCTGTTTTTAGCAAAGTGACTACTTGTAGATTTTGGCCTCTAGCTCAGCCGCCACCTAGGGAAACCTACCAAACCTATGCATTTCTGAAAACTAGAGACCTAGGGGAATCCAAGGAGGGGTGACTTGTGTGGCTCGGACCAGGTTCTGTTACCCAGAATCCTTTGCAAACCTCAAAATTTGGCTAAAAAAACACATGTTCCTCACATTTCTGTGGCAGAAAGTTCTGGAATCTGAGAGGAGCCACAAATTTCCTTCCACCCAGCGTTCCCCCACGTCTCCCGATAAAAATGATACCTCACTTGTGTGGGTAGGCCTAGCGCCCGCGACAGGATATGCCCCAAAACACAACGTGGACATATCACAGAAAACAGAGCTGTTTTTAGCAAAGTGACTACCTGTAGATTTTGGCCTCTAGCTCAGCCGCCACCTAGGAAAACCTACCAAACCTATGCATTTCTGAAAACTAGAGACCTAGGGGAATCCAAGGAGGGGTGACTTGTGTGGCTCGGACCAGGTTCTGTTACCCAGAATCCTTTGCAAACCTCAAAATTTGGCTAAAAAAACACATGTTCCTCACATTTCTGTGGCAGAAAGTTCTGGAATCTGAGAGGAGCCACAAATTTCCTTCCACCCAGCGTTCCCCCACGTCTCCCGATAAAAATGATACCTCACTTGTGTGGGTAGGCCTAGCGCCCGCGACAGGATATGCCCCAAAACACAACGTGGACATATCACAGAAAACAGAGCTGTTTTTAGCAAAGTGACTACCTGTAGATTTTGGCCTCTAGCTCAGCCGCCACCTAGGGAAACCTACCAAACCTATGCATTTCTGAAAACTAGAGACCTAGGGGAATCCAAGGAGGGGTGACTTGTGTGGCTCGGACCAGGTTCTGTTACCCAGAATCCTTTGCAAACCTCAAAATTTGGCTAAAAAAACACATGTTCCTCACATTTCTGTGGCAGAAAGTTCTGGAATCTGAGAGGAGCCACAAATTTCCTTCCACCCAGCGTTCCCCCACGTCTCCCGATAAAAATGATACCTCACTTGTGTGGGTAGGCCTAGCGCCCGCGACAGGATATGCCCCAAAACACAACGTGGACATATCACAGAAAACAGAGCTGTTTTTAGCAAAGTGACTACCTGTAGATTTTGGCCTCTAGCTCAGCCGCCACCTAGGGAAACCTACCAAACCTATGCATTTCTGAAAACTAGAGACCTAGGGGAATCCAAGGAGGGGTGACTTGTGTGGCTCGGACCAGGTTCTGTTACCCAGAATCCTTTGCAAACCTCAAAATATTGGCTAAAAAAACACATGTTCCTCACATTTCTGTGGCAGAAAGTTCTGGAATCTGAGAGGAGCCACAAATTTCCTTCCACCCAGCGTTCCCCTAAGTCTCTCCATAAAAATGGTACCTCACTTGTGTGGGTAGGCCTAGCGCCCACAAAAGGAAATGACCCAAAACACAACGTGGACACAACATATTTTTTCACAAAAAACAGAGGTGTTTTTTGCAAAGTGCCTACCTGTGGATTTTGACCTCTAGCTCAGCCGGCCCCGGGGGGGGGGGGAAATGCCCTAAAATAAATTTGACCCCCCCCCCTGCCCAGGAGCGACCCTTGCCTACGGGGTCGCTCCCCCTGCGTGACATTGGCGTCAAACAACAAATCCCCGGTGCCTAGTGGTTTCTGCCCCCTTGGGGGCAGATTGCCCTAAAATTGACCAATCTGCCCCCAAGGGGGGCAGAAATGGTCTAAACACACTTTGCCCTCCAGGGGAGCGACCCTTGTCAGATGGGTCTCTCCCCATCTCTAAAAAAACAAACAAACAAACAAAAAAACACAAAAAACAAATTTGTCCTGGCGCCTACAGGTTTCTGCCCCCCCTGGGGGCAGATCGGCCTAATAATAGGCCGATCTTCCCCCAGGGGGGTCAGAAATGGCCTAAAATAAATTTGCCCCCCGAACCTCCACCCCCCCCCCGGGAGCGACCCTTGCCTACGGGGTCGCTCCCCCTGCGTGACATTGGCGCCAAAAAACAAATCCCCGGTGCCTAGTGGTTTCTGCCCCCTTGGGGGCAGATTGACATAAAATCGACCAATCTGCCCCCAGGGGGGCAGAAATGCTCTAAATACAGTTTGCCCCCCAGGGGAGCAACCCTTGTCTGATGGGTCGCTCCCCATCTCTAAAAAAAAAAACACACAAAAAAAATGTGCCCTGGCGCCTACAGGTTTCTGCCCCCCCTGGGGGCAGATCGGCCTAATAATAGGCCGATCTTCCCCCAGGGGGGGCAGAAATGGCCTAAATACATTTTGCCCCTCCAGGGGAGCGACCCTTGTCCAAGGGGTCGCTCCCCATCTGTAAAACGAAAAAACAAAAAAATCCCTGGTGCCTAGTGGTTTCTGCCCCCCTTGGGGGCAGATCAGCCGAATCAAAATAGGCTGATCTACCCCCCAGGGGGGCAGAAATGGCCTAAAATAACCCCCCACCCCCCCAGGGAGCGACCCTTGCCTAAGGGGTCGCTCCCCTTGCGTGAAATTCGCACGCAAAAAAAAACCTCCCTGGTGTCTAATGGTTTCTGCCCCCCTTGGGGGCAGATTGGCATCATCAAAATAGGCCAATCTGCCCCCAAGGGGGGCAGAAATGGCCTAAATATATATTGCCCCATAGGGGAGCGACCCTTGCCTAAGGGATCGCTCCCCACAAAAAAAAAGATCACCACAAAAAAAAAAAAAAAAAAACCCTGGTGCCTAGAGGTTTCTGCCCCCCCTGGGGGCAGATCGGCCTAATAATAGGCCAATCTGCCCCCAGGGGGGGCAGAAAAGGCCTTCCCAAAAAAATGCCCCCCCTGGGAGCGACCCTTGCCCAAGGGGTCGCTCCCGTTGCGTGAAATTCGCGCGCAAAAAAAAACTCCCTGGTGTCTAATGGTTTCTGCCCCCCTTGGGGGCAGATTGGCCTCATCAAAATAGGCCAATCTGCCCCCAAGGGGGGCAGAAATGGCCTTAATATAATTTGCCCCCCAGGGGAGCGACCCTTGCCTAAGGGGTCGCTCCCCACCTACAAAAAAAGAAAACATCACAAAAAAAACAAACAAAAAAAAAAGGTCCCTGGTGCCTAGAGGTTTCTGCCCCCCCTGGGGGCAGATCGGCCTAATAATAGGCCAATCTGCCCCCAGGGGGGGCAGAAAAGGCCTTCCTAAAAAAATGCCCCCCTGGGAGCGACCCTTGCCCAAGGGGTCGCTCCCTTTTGCCAATTTCATTGAGAAAAAAAAAATCCCTGATGTCTAGTGGGGTTTCAAAAGCCGGATTGCAAGCAATCCGGCTATTGAAACCTGTGAGAGACTTCAAAGGGAAGGAAATACATTTCCTTCCCTTTTGAAGCCTCTCGGGGCCTCCCCCAGTGATTGAAAGAGAAATGCAAAAGCATTTCTTTTTCAATCGCGCTGGAAGCTCTGCTTCCAGCGCGATGGGGGAGACCCTGTGACTAATCAGCGCGCGCTCGCGCGCTGACGTCACAGGGGGGGTTGGGGGGGTCGGGGGTTGAAGGGGAAGGGCTTCCCCTTCCATCCCTGACTTTGGGGGGGTGGGGGGAAGCACACAGAGGGAGCGAGAGCGCTCCCTCTGGGCTGTGTGCCGAGGACGTAGTGGTTACGTCCTCGGCACAGCAGCACTGTGCCGCAGGACGTAACCACTACGTCCGCGGCACAGAAGGGGTTAAAGGCATCATCACATCACTGGGAATCATCATGCCAGATTTCATATGTTTGACCTGTTTATTATAGAATGTTATGACAAAGCCAGTAGGCCAAACCTACTTATTGTGAAAAGCATGTGTTAAAAACAATAGGCTTTTAAGGATGTAAAGCTGTATTAAAAACCCCAGATAGCTATTTGTTACATGAAATGTCATAGATTACCTTTCTAGGGAACCATTTTGGTGCTGGTTACTACCTCTAGCAAACACTAGGGGGAAGAAGATTAGCAATGTAAAACTTATTCCTAGAATCTCTTTTAGGAGATTGTCAGGATCTTGTACAAAAAAGAATGTAATAAGTCATCCATTGTATAAAGATGTATCCATATAAATACATAGAAGGCCTTCGGGTCAGCTCTCTTCTGTCAGTGGTCTGTCTGTCATGTATATTCTGCTTCCATCCATGACAGTGAACTGCGTGGGGTAACGGTTCAGTCTACATCAGTCCGCAGTCTACAAGTTCCAAAAATCTTTGTTCTGTGCAATCTTGTTGGGCCATAAAAGAACAAGTAATACAAAATGCAACACACCAGTAGCTTAAAACTGAGAAACGACAAAATGATAGTACAATAATAAGCGATAGAGGCAGGTTTAAAAGCGCATAGCAATTATTACAATTGAATAAACTTTTCGTGATTCAACTTGCTCCCCAAATGTAGGATGCAGTACTAAAATATAAACAAAGGGCAACACTGTAGTCCCTAGTATGTGCCACAAAAATAGGTTTCAAAAAATGTTTCTTTAAACCATAATAAAAAAGACAAAATAAAGTGTAGAGTGCTCTGTTTCAAAGCACCATAACATGGGCACGGTACCATATCCCTGGGCCTCTGGTTCATAGTAGGAAAGGCGGTAAGGTGATGTACTACGCCAAACCGCAGCCTTGTTAAAACAAAGCAGTATTGAGTACTGGTTACGAGGTACAGGTATGGTTGGAAGCCCACCGGAACGGCGTTCTACAAATCTGAGACAACAATTGACTTCTTGGATTCAACTAGGTCCCTGTTACCTAACTTGGGGCCACATGTCCGAAGTTTTTATTTAGCAATTTCCTAATTGCGATTTCCAGCGAATTGCAATTAGGAAATCGCTGTTTCAAATGTATGAAACCCTTTTGAGTTTAATTTGCAAGTCCCAGTGAGTCGCAAATCATCCTACCTCATCAATATTGAGTGTGGTCGCAATTTGCGACCCATTAGAAAGCATAGCCATCACAAGGATGGTGGCCTCCTGGGGTCAGCAGACTACCATGTCTGTGATAGCTTTTAAAATTTTTTTTTTTTTTTTTAAGCAGCCTATTTTCCTTGAAGGAAAATGGGATGCATTTAAAAAGAAAGAAGTGAAATGGTTGCATTTTATTTTTTAAGAGTAGGCCGTGATTCGTGGGACCACTGCTTTCTCAATGTTTTTTCACAACCATTCTCAAAGGTGGAAGGGGCCCCGCAAGGACTTAAGAGTGGGTTACCACCAACTTTCTGTTGGTGGTAAGTTGCAAATGTTTAGCAACTGCATTTTGGTCGCAAAACATTTGCACATACCTTTCAAATTTGGCATTAGGAAGGGAGGCCCTTCTCATGCCCCTTCTTAATACCAATTCTCAAAACCCAAATTGCGATTCAATAACATTACTGAATCTCATTTTGGGCTTTGTACATCCCAAATTGCATTTTTCCTGTTGCAAAAGGCACAATTCTGTGAATCTGGCCATGTGCGACAGGAAAATTGCTTCGTGCATGTAGTCCTTTGGTATGTTAAATGTGGGCCGTAACCTCAGTCGTATGAAAATTAAGCATTCAGGAAGCTCCTTTGAGCATAGGGGAATCAAACGGTGCTTTGAAAACTTCATTGATGTGAGAAAGCCACGGGATATAAAAATCATTGTCTAATCCTAGACAGTCCATAATAATAGATCTCATGAAAGCCATTTTGGTTTTGGGCCAAATTGAATACCAGAGAAAAATAGGCTTAAGTGAGCAGGTCCTCCAGCTCCGACATGAACAACAGAAGATAGAATTTAAACAGGGCTACACAGGCGACATCTAAGAGAGGCTTTTTCCCTAACCTGGAGAGGACCACAAAAGAAACATAACCTCACAAGCCTTTTCCATACATTGCACCTGACAAAGTGCTAGCCCTGTAGACATTACCTATATCCATGATGTGACAGCTACCAAGTTTCTGGGAAATCCTGATGACTCCCTTGCACACTCTATTTTAGAACGAGCATTTTGTATATATTGGGACCATGAACATTATTAGAAAAAAGAATGCATAAGTAACAGAATGAGTTGACCTTCATGATAGAGGTTCCCTAAAAAATTTTTTTTTTTAAAGTGTTGTGCTTCTGGATGTTTTTCCCGAGGGACATCGTAAATGTTTGTTATATTAATCTTTAATTTCCTAGCCTCCATGAAGTCAAGAAAGGTGTCCATCAGACTATGCAGACCAAACTATTTCCTAGACTTTAGGACAGTACTGTCGGCGTACAAAAGCACTGGGTCTGAATGACCATTCATAAAAAGGAGAAAAAAGGAATAGGACCATGACTTATCTCCGTCTAACACCCCTCTTGATCTTAAATGATGGAGAGTGTTCCCGAATAGGGCCATAACAAATCTTGGCAGATACGTTCTCATACAGCCGAGACAGGAAACCGATGTTCTCAGGGGCCCCACGTGACAGCAGTGTGATCGGGAGGATCATTTGATCCTGTGGCGCAAAGGCACTGCTCAGATCAGTGAAGCACAAGTGGATGTGCGCAACTTAGCATTAGTGTATTTGCCAATGAGTAGGTTTAAATTTACACACTGCTCCACTGTCCTCATCCCATTTCTGAATCCATACTGGACCTCCGAAAGAATAGAATTATCGGTGACTCACTACTTCAGTCTCTGTAGAAGAATCCTTCCCAACAACTTTGCAGTGGAATCCAGAAGGGATATGGGGCGATAGCACTTGGGTCAGTTCGGTCCCTCTTCTTACAAATGGACACTATGATGGAATCTACCCAGCTACACAGCTAGCACACAAAGCATCAACCAGCACCCCATGGGGCCTGGGAGCTTTACCTCCGGTACTTCTTTCTGTAGCTAAGAGTACCTTATCCAGAGTAAATACAAGGGGCATGTTACTGTTTTGTTCAGCACACTTGTGTTTCTCCACAGGGGCCAGATGACCACACTTAGAAACATTGATCATTGGGGGGGGGGGGGGGGAGATCAAAAATCTTTTAAACCCAAACCTGAAGAGTCAAACAAAGAGAAGGGGCATTAACCATGCTCCAAAACAAATTGCCATCATTAATCTCTACTGCCTGGGCCCATTACACCCAAGCCTCTTCCCTGTGCATCTTGTTCCTAGAGGTTAACCCCCATTGAATTGCTTTCTTAAATGCTTAATCACAGAATGGTCCCTCGGCGAACTGTGCAAGGCAATCTGCAACATCATGGAGGCCTTAGTGACCGAGTGATCCAACCAGCCATGTCTCTTTGAAGACCTAGGTCTGAAAGATTGTGTCAATAAACACCAAAATGACCCAACATTAGTTTCAAAAGCATAGATTGCCCCAACATGACCCACCTCAATGCCAAAACAATAATTAAACTCATTGAATTTGTGGCTAACAGCTTCTGCATTACTCACAAGAGATCAACCCCTGAACATTTAATACGGAAACAGTTTGGTCTAACTGGTTCAGTGTTTACCACACGGGGTAGTAACCATAGATCTTTCAGCATTAAAAGACAGATATGACAGTTGGATTAAGGCCACTCGCACTGGTTTGAATAATTCTAAAATTAGAAGTAATGTGACTCTCACTGGAAGTGATGAAGATATGGTCATTAGTAGTTTTCACTCCTCTACCAATAAACAAATGTCTGTTTACAATTCAGTTTGATTCTCCAACAACAAAAAATCATGTCTAAACACTAAAGAATTTAAGGACTTTCCATAGGCGTTGTGTGAAACTTCCACACTGCAGTGTTAGTAATACCACACACATGCCTTGCCGGAAGGGAACATTTCTGTATATTAAAATTCCCAGCCCACAAGATGGGGCAATCGGAAAGAATTAAATGCAAAAATGTGTTGTCCAGGTCCATATCAAGGGCAGAACAATCATCACTGCAGGAGGAATCTAACACATTGTTACAGCAGTGGCTGCCGCAAATCACAAGGGGAAGGGTGGGGGCCAGACACGAGGGGAGAAAATAAAAAAATATTATAATAACTTAAACTCACCTTCATGGACGCTGCATGAAAGCAGTACCAGGATTGGTCTGAGCGGCTTGGGCTGCCACTCAGACACAGCCCTGGGGTCTGTGAAACACAGCCGGACTGTAGAAACCTAAGTGTGCATGCGTGGTTGGCAGGCCTGTGACGGCTGGCCAAACGCACATGCGCACTCTCTCCTCTTGTGTGCTAGACTGTAGGCTCACATTTAAAACAGAGCATGAGTAAGTAAGCTCAGCCAGGCCAGAAAAGCAAGAGCACCTAGAGTTGGTGTCAATCAACAGCCTGCAAGTCGTTCAAAGCCTCAAAACTACTTTAAAGAGGGGCATTGGCAGGGCAAATAACAGGAGTATACTCGTCAGCAGAGGGCCGGAGGTGGCGATAGAAATACCCCAGGGAGAGAAGCCTAATATTGCCAGAATTAGGGCAGTGGGAAGAGACTTAAGCAAGATCTCACCCTCAAACCTAGGATTTGTTCAGTGGGCCAATCCACCCAACCCTTTGTGTCAACAAAATTTGGTCTGCTTTGGAAACCGGAAGAATAAACTTAGTCTGTAACCAATCAGGGACTTCATTCCTTAACTGGACTGGTGACTCAGTGATGCCCTAGGGCAAGGGAGGAACATTTGTCATTATCACAACACAAGAACAGCAGGCGGGAGGTAAACATTTGCTTACATCTTTGGGACCACCTCAGTGTTTTGTCTCGGAGTACCTCATATGCTAGCATGAGTGCCTTGAGTGGGCTTCCGATGGCAAAATGCTATTGTTAGTCCTATCCCGGTTGTTAATACAAACAATTTGAGGCTGGGCAGACCGCAAGAGCAGAAGACCTGCCCAATTCAGAGTCCCCCCACAAAAATATGGGGGTCCCCTGTACTGCATGACCCAGGAGTGACTTGGAATTCGTGATAGTGTGAAAGGTGATCGTGCAGGAGAGTAAAGTGGCGGCATGAGAAACCATCAGGAGGGGGATTGCCCTCAATTGGAGGCAGAACAAAACATTGTTGCGGAACCCTGGGTGCAAACAAATGGGTAAATTGGGCTACCAGACAATCTGATGTAATCAGTCTTAGCTTGATACAACATAAGAGTTCTTCAATGTCCCTAACGTCGCATAGATAGGGGAAAGCAAACTTTCAACTACCCCAGCACACAGTTCGATAATTTCCCCTGGAGAAAGTACATGTCCATGCAGTGAGCGCAGAACTCCCTGGACCAGAATCAGGAGATTTTAGAGGAATGTCTGAGCAGGGGAGTAATTTCCTTCCCCCTGGGGGCCATTATGTGCAGGGCGCATTTGTGGCCGCTCAAATGTTCTGCCCGGGGTAGGCAGGGAGAACTGTGGGAGAAGATGGTAACACAGGCAATTGCCCCCAGACTGCTGCTGGGATGGCATAAAGACTGGGAGTCAATCTCCAAAGGTAAAGTTGACCCAGAACCTGTGGCCATAGTAACAGATGACGCGTTTGACATGATCTTTTTATTCACTTAAGGTGCCCACTTGCACGTTTGATGTACCCATCAAGAGAAAGAGTTAGAACCAGGCTCAGCAGGAATGGCAGCATTGTGTTTCACCATTTTAAAAGTAAAATGATCTCAGGGCAATAAAACATAAATACCTCAAACTTGAGTCACAAACCAAGAGGGTTGACCCAGCCCAGTGTCTGACTGGAGCAGACAGGCCTGCTCTTGGCCTGGTCTTAGACAAGGCATGCGCCCAGGTGTGCCCCACATGCTTCTTGCCCCATGAGAAGCAGGGGTCACTTAAATAGTGCTCACTGTCACAGCTGGTCTCCTCCCCCCTCCTTGCCTCAGGGGAATTGTGGCCCTTGAAGTCCTGTGGCCTCGCAGCACCACCACAGCACTACATCAGTCATTGGATCTCTTGCCCTGTAAATGATGGCATTTTCTTATTACATGTTTACATCCAGCTAAAATTGAGTGTGCTTCAGCATCTGGGACGGTTGGGCAGTCCTTTTGTTTAGACTTTTATCCTTTCATAGTCCTGTTAACATTTCTATGCTTCTCCTGTTTTTAAGTTTTTTTATTAAGCGGATACTGCTGCTCTCCAAGCAGAGCCAGTGGGTCATTTGCTTGCTGCTCATTTCATCTGCAGTGTGTCACATCCAACCTTGCCACTTCCTCTAAACCAGAAGACCATTTTGGAATGCTGTTGTCCATATTGTAATATTGTTTTACCATTCCAGAATGTCCAACATATTTGTTCTAAATCTATTGTCCCTGCTTAAACTTTAAAATGACAGACTATTTACAATACTTTCACAAGACTGACACCAGCTGCAATGTTTAGTTTTGTTATTGCAAGCATATGCCCCTCGATTTTAGACAGCAGCAGGTTTTTTTCTTTTATACTTGGATTATTTTAATTTACCTAGCATAATTTTTGAGGTTTGTGTGTTTATTGCGGTTAGGTCCGAGGTAGTATGCAAGAATTAGTTAGTGGATGAACGGATGAATGGCTGCATGGGTGCAAAATGAGTGACTACATTTATGGGGGCTTATTTGGTGCCTAACCCCGTCCATAAAATAAGACGCCTTCATTTCATAAGGCAGAACTACTAGCCTTGCCATTGGTTGTTCTATAGGTGGAGGGGATATGGGATGATGTGAGGGCACTGGGACCTGCAGGTCCACAGCCAGGACAGTAGGTAACATTTCCTGCTCCATGTACTGGTAAAGAAATGAGGGAAGGAGGAAGGCACTAAACATAGGGGCAGTGCAGGGACAGCATGGATGAGTACAAGCTCCCCGGAAGTGTAGGACCCAGTGTAATTAAAAAAGAAATAAAGACTGGGCAAGAGCCTCTATCGCCTGAGCCGATGCTCGTTTGCTGCAGACACAACCAAGCTTACTAGGGTCTGTGTAGTTATAACGCAAGTGCTCCTCTAAATACTACACCTTTTGAGAATGTGGCTAGCGGCCAGAGCTGCCGACTTTGGAACTGGGGAACCAGGTTTGAGTCTCTGCATAGACTCCACATCCTGTGATTCTAGGCAAATAACTTAATCTCCCCTTTCCTAAACAAAAAAGTGTCCTTGTGTAAAGTAACTGGTGCTCATGTAAAGTGCTCCCATACCTTTGGGTCCAGATCACTCTATATAAAACTGCAAGAAAAGTGAGTGATGGTAATGTAAGGGCTGCATTAAATGGAAGATCTACAGTACTTTAGAGATGTCTACAATGGAGTGAATGATACTGGGGCACAGTCGATGGGAGTCGGGCGTGTGGTAAAAATAATCTTCTGTAAACCCGTTCCCTTTTTCTTTTGGTGCTGTGGTTCTCCTGGTTGCTCGTACCCCTCAGCATCGATGGAGCGCAGTCCTACTCTATCCACGTCCTTCAACGCGAAGCGGAAAGTGTCCGAGGATGGCATCCAAGGTCTGGAGCTGTCGGCTAAAAAAAGGTAGGCACTGCCTGCGTCACTGTGCCAGCAGACTCACTTACCACAGCCGTAGTGGGCCTCATGCCTACCTGTGATGCGAAGCCAACATACCTGTGTACTATGAGTGGCTGTGCTTGGTCCTGAGCAATCACCTCCTAACGTATCTCACTGTTATTGCTTCAGAAATTGTTGTATTTGTAATAGTATTTATATAGCGCTTACTACCCCTGATGAGGCATCAAAGTGCTTTTTGTCGAGTAGCACGCTACTATGGAACACAAAAGGAATTAGTGGTGTAACAGTATAGGGAAATACGAGTACAGTTTTAGTATTATGAGTTAATTTTAGCCACGGATATGTGTTTTTTTAGTTGGATTGACTGGAGTAATGCAGGGGTGGGGGTGGAAAGAATCCAGAAGTGTTAATTGGAAGTTTGTTAATAGGAGTTAGGCTTGGGATGAGTAAAAGGGGGATGGAGGAGGGAAGAGTCTGTTTAAAGGGTTAGGGAGATTATAGTAGCAGGGTGGGCTAAATGAGGGAGAATTTAGTTGGGTTGTTTGGGAGATCATGGTAGTAAAGTGAGGTTTTGGGTGAGTTAGATGTGGAAGAGGAGGGAAAGGCTTAGGTAGGGTTATTTAGGAGAGGAAAGTAGTACAATGGATTTGGAATGAGTCAGAGTTGGAATAGAGGATAGATTGATGGAGACATGACACATGATGATGGGTAGATAAGTGTGATATAAGATGAGCAGGGATTCATAAGTATCTAATATAACAACTTATCTAGGATTTGCAATGACCTATGAACATGATAACCATAGAATAACATACACACACATACATACACACGAATACACACACATACGTACATACATATACAAACCATGAGTAAATATACATTAAACAGGTTGAAAGAGTATGTGTGTAGTTTATTATGACATAGTGATACATATTTTCTAAAGAACTATATATAACTAGAATATATACATAAACAGATAAATAAAATTATCAACATAGGCATATGCAGTCCATAGTTGTTTGAATATGGTGGTTATGAAGGAAAGAGACAAGTCTTTATTAGTTATCTGAAGACAAGATAGTTATCTGTGGCTCTTGTAGCTGGGGGTAATGAATTCCATAGTTTGGCTGCTTAAACGGAGAAGGATGTACCACCTACAGTCTTTTTCTTGTATGGTGGTGTTCTAAGGCGGGGTGCCAATCTTGAGCGGAGGTATCTTTGAATGTATTTGGTTATTTTGTTTCTGATAAAGAGCGTTCCTGTTCCATGTATAGCTTTGTGGGTGATACAAAGCAGCTTGAAGGTGCTTGTTCTGGCAACGGGTAACCAGTGTACTGCTCTGAAGGCAGGAGAGATGTGGGCTTGTGGCTTTACATGTAATAGTAGCCTGGTTGCGGAGTTCTGAATACGTTGTAGTTTTTTCATGATAGAGATGATCCATGGTAGAGGCCATTGGCATAATCCAGTTTGGATAGGATAAGCAAGATAGTAGCTTGCACCTTGTGTGGAAATCCGAGGTGGGGGAAGATGCGTGGTAGAGTCTTCAAGGTGATGAAGCTTGTTTGTGCTAATTTGTCCACTTGGGCATTCACTGTTAACTTTGAGTCCATGGAGATTCCAAGGTTTTTAACTTCCTTGGATAATTGAGGAGGTGGTACGAGATAGTCAGGCCAGGCGCACAGTGGGTCATAATTTTTCCAGTCACCACATATGAGTATTTCTGGTTTGGAGGCATTTCGTTTGAAATGGCTCCAAGTCATCCATTGATCAACGGCTCTGAGGCAACTGAAGATTGGTGAGTTTTCAATGCTTTTGGGCATTCTAATTTAAGTAGTATTTGTGTGTCATCTGCATAGTTGTAGCATGTGAGATGAAAATCATTGATCAGTTCTGGTAATGACATCATGTAGATGTTGAAAAGCAAAGGTGAGATGATTGATCCTTGGGGGACCCCTGCTTTTGTAAGGCAGGGTTTGGACGAGAATGGGGGGGGGGGGGGGGCGAATAGATGATTAGTTATTTTTTTAAGGTAGGATGTAATCCAGTCTAGAGCAGTCCCTTCTATGCCGGCTTTGTGGAGTATTTAAAGTAGGGTGTCATGGTCAACCGTATCAAAGGCAGCCGAGAGGTCCAAAAGAAGTAGTGCAGCAACTCCATTGCGGTCGACTGTGTTTTTAAGATCATCCCAGATTGCTATGAGTGCCGATTCAGTGCCTCTTCCTGGGCGGAATCCAGTTTGAAAGTCTGAAAGTATGGAATTGTCTTCAATGAATTGTGATATCTGGGTGAATGCTGCTCTTTCTATCAGTTTACCCAAGAAAGGTCCATTTGTGATTGGTCTGTAGTTGTTGGGGTCTTGTGGGTCTAGGTTTTTTTTCTTTAATAACAGTCGTATGTATGCCTTTTTCAGGTCTTGAGGAAAAGTTCCTGTAGTTAGAGTTGTTCATGATTCTTCTTACAGGTGTGGCAGCAAAAGTAGATAAAAGAATGTTCTTGAAGATGTGTGGTGGGCAAGGGTCAGAAGGGCAACCGGAAGGTCTGCTTGCTTTGACCAAATCCATAAATTCACCTTGTGATATTTCTTTGAAGGACTGTAGAGGCTGGGTTGGTTTATTCTTAGAGGGTATTTTAGGAAAGGGGTTGGTGCTGATGGTTTTCTTCTGTTTTAAATAGAAGTCCAATGTGTCTGCCTTGGTTGTGTAATGAGTTGCCAGTTTGTGAAATCTTGAGTAGTTGGATGACTTCCTTCCATACATGTAGGTTTTCGAAATTCATTGAGAAAGTAGTAACACCCAACTTTCTCAGGACCCTGTCTTAATACAAGGACTACCACCACTATAAAGGCAGGTTTTAAGGTAAGCATCTCATCAGTTGATGAGAAACATAGCATAACATTACCATGAGGCAAAAAACCACCAACCCTAGTCACAGATTTCATTTTCTCTTTGCAATCCATCAGATCGGACACAGGCAGAGGCTGCCTCTTCATGAGTAAATCCAAATATTTTTCCTCCCGCCACGTGCCACCCCGACATCCTGGGTAAATAACAGCAGCCTATGCACCCATGCCAATAAAGGTCTGAGTTTTGTTCTCTTGGAAACCACATCCAGGTTTACAACAGGGGAAAAAGAAGCCTCTGTCCACCATGCAGTTGGGTGCCCTGCTCCGTCAACCACAGCAAAAACTGATTAATCAGAGCTTCCTTGCATAAGAACAGCAGCACACTGCCATGACAACCCTTTTCTTTATTATTCTATGTAGGGAGAAGCACTCCATTCTTCAAATTGACAATTTAATAGACAGCAGGCATGTCCAAACATTCCTGCAGGAAAGTCTCAAAAGAGCTGCATAACCTTTTATTCCTTCCAACTTCTTGCCATACCACAAGCTCAACATTTGCTGCTCTTAATATCTTTTTGCTTTACAAGTCGATCCTCCCAATTCCACAATGGAACCATTCTGTTCTCGTTGAGCAGCAGCAAAAGTTTCAAGAGCACTGGTTTTCTTCCTCTAAGTCTTAAATGCTTATAAGTCTCCTGAAACTGTCACAGCCATAGTATCCAATCTTCCTTCTACAAATGTAATTTTGTGAGCTTTTTTGGTGATGCCCATTATATGTTTCGCTATGATTGGCATTTAAAGGAAGTTTGCAGTTTCCATCTCATCGCACTTTGCGAGAGATTGGTGATTCGTTGTTGCGCTTCGAGTCCGATGTGCATTTCGTGCAAAGATCATTAAACTGTTGTGCGAGCTCTGTAGTCTTTCCGAAAAAATAAATGTTCATTTTATTTTTTATTTTCTTTCAGTGCTTAAGATTTTCCAAATGGTTGACCGCAGTGCAATGTATTTATGAACACCACATGTCCATCCACCTCATTTTATACAATTGTTCTTTGGCAACTGGTTAAATAACTTTCAGATTAACAAAAAAAAAATGGTTTACCCTTGTAGGTTTATTCATGCCTTTGAAGTAAATGTATAGTTAATTTGAACTGCACAAACGGGGCGGCAGGACCGCTTCTACAACTTCCCTTAGTTATGTATTAGTACCCATGACAGGAGTAAATCTCAAACCATGTCCAGAGTTGGCATGCATCTTGCAAAGATGTTTGTATCCGGGCAACACCTAGGATTCTGACTTTATCCCCGTAGGTTGCATCACGGTATACAGCAAAAAGGATTGATGCATTGAGGATGTCAGTTACTACCGGAAGTTCGGAATTTAGACTTAAAGTGTTTGCAGCTAGGAGCCTGTGTGTCCTGACGTTTACTTTGTATCTGTTCTCCTTAGGAAATCTTCTCTGGAGACCCGCCAGGATGACGTCTTGGCTGACCATGCGTGTCAAGTAATCGCATCCTCTTCCAAAGGTACCAAGCATGGGGGGGATGATGCAAACTACTGGGGGTGGACAGAGAAAGGGGCGGCGGGGCTAGAGGCGTAGTAGTTAACACACCGACCTGCCCTGTTATAAGCAGCAAGGTACATGCATGTGGTTTGCATCCGAGTCCACCCACAGACACTTCAGTTTGTGTCATAGGTGTAACACAAATACTTGGGTGCTTAAGAATTGTTTTTCGTTTAACTGGCTCATGCTGTGCGTTAATCTTTAATGCGCAGATGTGGGCTCATCACCGTTAAGAAGACAACCATGTGCCACATTACGCTGAGATCTAAATAATAATCAGAAACTTAAGTTAACGAAATTTGAGAAAAGCGGTCTACAGTTAGCATTTTTTGGTACTCAAAAACAATAGTTTTTTTATTCCGCGTTGCAACTGAACACAGGTACATCGCACCATGTGAGTTGCGGGTTTTGTGGGTGCTGGATGAAACTGATCTTTCAATACACTCCGAAACAGCAGTCATTTAACGCACACCTCTGCATGAATTAATTTAAACTGGTCTTTCGTTTTAAAGGATATCACCTGTGTTTAGGATGTGTACATTACAAAACTGCTTTAAAAACTGGCTCTGCAAATCACAAAGCATACGGTGGAAACTTTAGAAATGTACTCCTGTAGGATTGCTCTAGGGTTTGAGCAAATATATAACTTTTTAATAATTCTCCAATAATTCGTTTAGTAACCTGGGAAAAGAACAAAAGTTTTTTTTTTTTTTTCGGGAGTACTCTAGTTTAAAAGCGTGCACCGTTAAAGTCCACCTTGTGAAAAATTTTGCAACAAAAATAGGCATTAGCAGGTTTAACTTTTACTCTCGAGAAAAACACATTTTTCCAGGAGGCGCTTCCTTGCTACACCCCTACTGTTTTTGAGCAGGTTGCCCTATACATTCCCACCCAGGAAAAACATTTACTCCTGCATCTGGGAGGCCTACATCTGTAGGCGACTAAAGTTTTAGAAACCAGCTGCTGTAGGTTTGTGAAAACCCACGGTAGTAAATATTCAACTATTTTTGCAGACAGCGCCACCCAGGAATATGAATGAATCCATACTGCAGGCTAAATTTGCAAATAATGAATTTCAGTTACGGTGGTGGAATTTCTGCACTGGGAAAAACCACTATTGGCGGGGTTGTGACGCTCTGCAAATGTATTGTATTGTAATAGTATTTATATAGCGCTTACTACCCCTGACGAGGCATCGAAGAACTTTTTCGGCGAGTAGCACGCTACTTCGGAACCCAACAAGAATTAGTTATGGATTAGTATCGGGAAATATGAGTACAGTTTTAGTATTATTATGACTTAATTTGAGCCGTGAATATGAGAGTTTGTTAGTTAGATTGACTGCAGTAATGGAGGGGTGGAGGAGGAAAGAATCCAGAAGTGTTAATTGGGAGTATATTGTAATAGGATTTAGGCTTTGGATGAGTACAGGGGGATGGAGGAGGGAAGAGTCTGTAGAAGGGGTTAGGGAGATCATAGTAGCAGGGTGAGATAAATGAGGGCAAATTTAGCAGGGTTGTTTGGGAGGTCATGGTAGTATAGTGTGGTTTGGTGAGTTAGATGTGGAAGCGGAGGGAAGAGCTTAGGCAGAGTTATTTAGGAGAGGAAAGTAGTACAATGGATTTGGGATGAGTCAGAGTTGGAATAGAGGATAGATTGATAGAGACATGACACATGATGATGGGTAGATAAGTGTGATATAAGATGAGCAGGGATTCATAGATATCTAGTATAACCCACCCAGGAGCCATGCAATGACCCACGAACATGCCAAGCACAGAATATATATATTTATTTATTGATATATATATATATATATATATATATATATATATATATATATATATATATATATATATATATATATATATATATATATATATATATATATATATATATATAAAGCTATGTCCTGCAGCAGCTGACTACGACCACCAACAGGGCCGGTGCGCGACTCCGGATGCAGGCTCCGTAATTATTCAAGGATTTCCTCCCAGTCAAAAAGGAGAACGCCGGCACTCTGTACTGCTGCACAATAGTTAATTTATTTCATACCGATAACACAAAACTGAAATAACATCCTAAGGCTCCGGGCAACGCGTTTCAACCTGAACGGTCTTCTTCATAGCCCACCTTATTTCAAAAAGACAAATATACAAGCTGCACCCCCCTCCTTATTTTATATCCTGTTTCCCATTAGACATAGAAGAAATCCTACCATTTGGCAGTCCTAAACATCAAGAGACAACAATAAGTTAGCTATAATAATTAAAGTATTTTCTTCATTGTTAATTCATTATCTCATAACTTCACCCAAAATTAATTTAACAAAAAAGCCACTTTTTCATCATTTTTACCATTTTTACCAAATAAATAACCCAGATGTCACTCTTTGTCCCATCATGCTGATATCTCTGATAGGGAATTCATTTCATAATTTTATCCCTGCTCATAACATCTACAAAACTTCCTATTCACCGCTATATCTAAATCAATTGATACTCAGAAAATTAACACTAGTAACACAAAAACACTTTTAGCTGAAATAATTTTATATTATAATTTCACAGTCCGGGGTGATGGTGTCAGCTAATCAATTCAAACAGCGCCTAGTCGTCATAAATATCCCATTACCCACATGTACATACAGTTCTTCATCCTGGTTTAACCCCCACGGGGCTCTGCTATTAAGTGGGGGCTGTGTCAAGGGGGAGGGCATCTCCACTAGCTGGAGTGCCCTGGGGCATTGTAACACGAAGCCTGAGCCTTTGAGGCTCACTGCTAGGTGTTACAGTTCCTGCAGGGGGGGGGGGTGTGAAGCACCTCCACCCAGAGCAGGCTTTGTTTCTGGCCTCAGAGGGCACAAAGGCCCTCACCACATGGGGTCAGAAACTTCTCTAAGCAGCAGGCTGGCACAGACCAGTCAGTCCTGCACTGAACAATGGGGTAAAATACAGGGGGCATAGCTAAGATGCCCTCTGTCTGCATTTTTAATAAATCCAACACTGGCATCAGTGTAGGTTTATTATTCTGAGAAGTTTGATACCAAACTTCCCAGTATTCAGTGTAGCCATTATGGAGCTGTGGAGTTCGTTTTTGACAAACTCCCAGACCATATACTTAATATGGCCACACTGTACTTAAAATGTCTAAGAATAGACTTTGACACTGTAGGGGCATATTGCTCATGCAGCTATGCCCCCACCTGCATACTCTGGCTACTCACAGGGTCTCAGTCGCCGGGGAGTCCTCCCTGTAGTGTTGGTTCTCCACAGGTCGAGCCGGGGGTGTCGGGTGCAGAGTAGAAAGTCTCACGCTTCCGGCGGGAAATGTGTGGTCTTTAAAAGTTGCTTCTTTGTTGCAAAGTTGCAGTCTTTGTCAAACAGGGCCGCTGTCCTCGAGAGTTCCTGGTCCTTTTAGATGCAGGGTAGTCCTCTGAGGCTTCAGAGGTCGCTGGACCCTGGGGGACGCATCGCTGTTGCAGTTTTTCTTGAAGTGGGGAGACAGGCTGGTAGGGCTGGGGCCAAAGCAGTTGGTGTCTCCGTCTTCTCTGCAGGGCTTCAGGTCAGCAGTCCTTCTTCGTCTTCAGTTTGCAGGAATCTATCTTGCTTGGTTCTGGGGGGCCCTAAATACTCAATTCAGGGGTGTGTTTAGGTCTGGGAGGTTAGTAGCCAATGGCTACTAGTCCTGAGGGTGGCTAACACCCTCTTTGTGCCTCCTTCCTGAGGGGAGGGGTGCACATCCCTAATCCTATTGGGGGAATCCTCCATCTGCAAGACGGAGGATTTCTAAAAGTCAGTCACCTCAGCTCAGGACACCTTAGGTGTTGTCCTGACTGGCCAGTGACTCCTCCTTGTTTTTCTTATTATCTCCTCCAGCCTTGCTGCCAAAAGTGGGGCTGTGGCCGGAGGGGGCGGGCATCTCCACTAGCTGGGATGCCCTGTGGCGCTGTAACAAAGGCCTTTGAGGCTCACCGCCAGGTGTTCCAGTTCCTGAAGGGGGAGGTGAGAAGCACCTCCACCCAGTACAGGCTTTGTTACTAGCCACAGAGTGACAAAGGCACTCTCCTCATGTGGCCAGCAACATGTCTGGCGTGTGGCAGGCTGGCAAAACTAAAGCAAAACACAAACGCTGTGGGATAGCGTAACTGGATGGACGGAATGCAGAATCAATCAAACATTCACCCCCAGTCACAGATCTGGGTTTAATCCATCCATTATTTTGCTCACCATGCCACCCCAGTTTGAACCCAGCCATATGCAAATCAGTCTTGACCCTGTTCCTCATTGGAACAGTCCAGCCCGAATTGCCAGGCCAGGTTCTCCCTGGACCGGAAACAAGCATCCTGGGACCGGTTTCGGGGTTTCACCCCTCTTCAGCCAGGCTAGCTTGAATCCAGTGGCACAGTGAGCCCGGGACCCACGTCTGGGCATACCCGGCGCACTTAGGGCGGCAAAAGCAAAGCAAAACACAAACGCTGTGGGATAGCGTAACTGGATGGACGGAATGCAGAATCAATCAAACATTCACCCCCAGTCACAGATCTGGGTTTAATCCATCCATTATTTTGCTCACCATGCCACCCCAGTTTGAACCCAGCCATATGCAAATCAGTCTTGACCCTGTTCCTCATGGGAACAGTCCAGCCCGAATTGCCAGGCCAGGTTCTCCCTGGACCGGAAACAAGCATCCTGGGACCGGTTTCGGGGTTTCACCCCTCTTCAGCCAGGCTAGCTTGAATCCAGTGGCACAGTGAGCCCGGGACCCACGTCTGGGCATACCCGGCGCACTTAGGGCGGCAAAAGCAAAGCAAAACACAAACGCTGTGGGATAGCGTAACTGGATGGACGGAATGCAGAATCAATCAAACATTCACCCCCAGTCACAGATCTGGGTTTAATCCATCCATTATTTTGCTCTCCATGCCACCCCAGTTTGAACCCAGCCATATGCAAATCAGTCTTGACCCTGTTCCTCATGGGAACAGTCCAGCCCGAATTGCCAGGCCAGGTTCTCCCTGGACCGGAAACAAGCATCCTGGGACCGGTTTCGGGGTTTCACCCCTCTTCAGCCAGGCTAGCTTGAATCCAGTGGCACAGTGAGCCCGGGACCCACGTCTGGGCATACCCGGCGCACTTAGGGCGGCAAAAGCAAAGCAAAACACAAACGCTGTGGGATAGCGTAACTGGATGGACGGAATGCAGAATCAATCAAACATTCACCCCCAGTCACAGATCTGGGTTTAATCCATCCATTATTTTGCTCACCATGCCACCCCAGTTTGAACCCAGCCATATGCAAATCAGTCTTGACCCTGTTCCTCATGGGAACAGTCCAGCCCGAATTGCCAGGCCAGGTTCTCCCTGGACCGGAAACAAGCATCCTGGGACCGGTTTCGGGGTTTCACCCCTCTTCAGCCAGGCTAGCTTGAATCCAGTGGCACAGTGAGCCCGGGACCCACGTCTGGGCATACCCGGCGCACTTAGGGCGGCAAAAGCAAAGCAAAACACAAACGCTGTGGGATAGCGTAACTGGATGGACGGAATGCAGAATCAATCAAACATTCACCCCCAGTCACAGATCTGGGTTTAATCCATCCATTATTTTGCTCACCATGCCACCCCAGTTTGAACCCAGCCATATGCAAATCAGTCTTGACCCTGTTCCTCATGGGAACAGTCCAGCCCGAATTGCCAGGCCAGGTTCTCCCTGGACCGGAAACAAGCATCCTGGGACCGGTTTCGGGGTTTCACCCCTCTTCAGCCAGGCTAGCTTGAATCCAGTGGCACAGTGAGCCCGGGACCCACGTCTGGGCATACCCGGCGCACTTAGGGCGGCAAAAGCAAAGCAAAACACAAACGCTGTGGGATAGCGTAACTGGATGGACGGAATGCAGAATCAATCAAACATTCACCCCCAGTCACAGATCTGGGTTTAATCCATCCATTATTTTGCTCACCATGCCACCCCAGTTTGAACCCAGCCATATGCAAATCAGTCTTGACCCTGTTCCTCATGGGAACAGTCCAGCCCGAATTGCCAGGCCAGGTTCTCCCTGGACCGGAAACAAGCATCCTGGGACCGGTTTCGGGGTTTCACCCCTCTTCAGCCAGGCTAGCTTGAATCCAGTGGCACAGTGAGCCCGGGACCCACGTCTGGGCATACCCGGCGCACTTAGGGCGGCAAAAGCAAAGCAAAACACAAACGCTGTGGGATAGCGTAACTGGATGGATGGAATGCAGAATCAATCAAACATTCACCCCCAGTCACAGATCTGGGTTTAATCCATCCATTATTTTGCTCACCATGCCACCCCAGTTTGAACCCAGCCATATGCAAATCAGTCTTGACCCTGTTCCTCATGGGAACAGTCCAGCCCGAATTGCCAGGCCAGGTTCTCCCTGGACCGGAAACAAGCATCCTGGGACCGGTTTCGGGGTTTCACCCCTCTTCAGCCAGGCTAGCTTGAATCCAGTGGCACAGTGAGCCCGGGACCCACGTCTGGGCATACCCGGCGCACTTAGGGCGGCAAAAGCAAAGCAAAACACAAACGCTGTGGGATAGCGTAACTGGATGGACGGAATGCAGAATCAATCAAACATTCACCCCCAGTCACAGATCTGGGTTTAATCCATCCATTATTTTGCTCACCATGCCACCCCAGTTTGAACCCAGCCATATGCAAATCAGTCTTGACCCTGTTCCTCATGGGAACAGTCCAGCCCGAATTGCCAGGCCAGGTTCTCCCTGGACCGGAAACAAGCATCCTGGGACCGGTTTCGGGGTTTCACCCCTCTTCAGCCAGGCTAGCTTGAATCCAGTGGCACAGTGAGCCCGGGACCCACGTCTGGGCATACCCGGCGCACTTAGGGCGGCAAAAGCAAAGCAAAACAAACGCTGTGGGATAGCGTAACTGGATGGACGGAATGCAGAATCAATCAAACATTCACCCCCAGTCACAGATCTGGGTTTAATCCATCCATTATTTTGCTCACCATGCCACCCCAGTTTGAACCCAGCCATATGCAAATCAGTCTTGACCCTGTTCCTCATGGGAACAGTCCAGCCCGAATTGCCAGGTCAGGTTCTCCCTGGACCGGAAACAAGCATCCTGGGACCGGTTTCGGGGTTTCACCCCTCTTCAGCCAGGCTAGCTTGAATCCAGTGGCACAGTGAGCCCGGGACCCACGTCTGGGCATACCCGGCGCACTTAGGGCGGCAAAAGCAAAGCAAAACACAAACGCTGTGGGATAGCGTAACTGGATGGACGGAATGCAGAATCAATCAAACATTCACCCCCAGTCACAGATCTGGGTTTAATCCATCCATTATTTTGCTCACCATGCCACCCCAGTTTGAACCCAGCCATATGCAAATCAGTCTTGACCCTGTTCCTCATGGGAACAGTCCAGCCCGAATTGCCAGGCCAGGTTCTCCCTGGACCGGAAACAAGCATCCTGGGACCGGTTTCGGGGTTTCACCCCTCTTCAGCCAGGCTAGCTTGAATCCAGTGGCACAGTGAGCCCGGGACCCACGTCTGGGCATACCCGGCGCACTTAGGGCGGCAAAAGCAAAGCAAAACACAAACGCTGTGGGATAGCGTAACTGGATGGACGGAATGCAGAATCAATCAAACATTCACCCCCAGTCACAGATCTGGGTTTAATCCATCCATTATTTTGCTCACCATGCCACCCCAGTTTGAACCCAGCCATATGCAAATCAGTCTTGACCCTGTTCCTCATGGGAACAGTCCAGCCCGAATTGCCAGGCCAGGTTCTCCCTGGACCGGAAACAAGCATCCTGGGACCGGTTTCGGGGTTTCACCCCTCTTCAGCCAGGCTAGCTTGAATCCAGTGGCACAGTGAGCCCGGGACCCACGTCTGGGCATACCCGGCGCACTTAGGGCGGCAAAAGCAAAGCAAAACACAAACGCTGTGGGATAGCGTAACTGGATGGACGGAATGCAGAATCAATCAAACATTCACCCCCAGTCACAGATCTGGGTTTAATCCATCCATTATTTTGCTCACCATGCCACCCCAGTTTGAACCCAGCCATATGCAAATCAGTCTTGACCCTGTTCCTCATGGGAACAGTCCAGCCCGAATTGCCAGGCCAGGTTCTCCCTGGACCGGAAACAAGCATCCTGGGACCGGTTTCGGGGTTTCACCCCTCTTCAGCCAGGCTAGCTTGAATCCAGTGGCACAGTGAGCCCGGGACCCACGTCTGGGCATACCCGGCGCACTTAGGGCGGCAAAAGCAAAGCAAAACACAAACGCTGTGGGATAGCGTAACTGGATGGACGGAATGCAGAATCAATCAAACATTCACCCCCAGTCACAGATCTGGGTTTAATCCATCCATTATTTTGCTCACCATGCCACCCCAGTTTGAACCCAGCCATATGCAAATCAGTCTTGACCCTGTTCCTCATGGGAACAGTCCAGCCCGAATTGCCAGGCCAGGTTCTCCCTGGACCGGAAACAAGCATCCTGGGACCGGTTTCGGGGTTTCACCCCTCTTCAGCCAGGCTAGCTTGAATCCAGTGGCACAGTGAGCCCGGGACCCACGTCTGGGCATACCCGGCGCACTTAGGGCGGCAAAAGCAAAGCAAAACACAAACGCTGTGGGATAGCGTAACTGGATGGACGGAATGCAGAATCAATCAAACATTCACCCCCAGTCACAGATCTGGGTTTAATCCATCCATTATTTTGCTCACCATGCCACCCCAGTTTGAACCCAGCCATATGCAAATCAGTCTTGACCCTGTTCCTCATGGGAACAGTCCAGCCCGAATTGCCAGGCCAGGTTCTCCCTGGACCGGAAACAAGCATCCTGGGACCGGTTTCGGGGTTTCACCCCTCTTCAGCCAGGCTAGCTTGAATCCAGTGGCACAGTGAGCCCGGGACCCACGTCTGGGCATACCCGGCGCACTTAGGGCGGCAAAAGCAAAGCAAAACACAAACGCTGTGGGAACAGGGTCAAGACTGATTTGCATATGGCTGGGTCCAAACTGGAATGGCATGGGCAGCAAAAAAACGATGGATTAAACCCAGATCTGTGACTGGGGGTGAGTGTTTGCATTGTCAGCACTCCGTCCATCATCCTTTTGTTTTGCTAATGTCGCCCTAAGTGGGAAGGGTATGCCCAGACGTGGGTCCCTTGCTTCCCATGCCACTGGATTCAAGCTAGCCTGGCTGATGAGGGGTGAAACCCCGAAACCGGTCCCAGGATGCTTGTTTCCAGTCCAGGGAAGACCTGGCCTGGCAGTTCGGGCTGGACTGTTCCCATAGGGAACAGGGTCAAGACTGATTTGCATATGGCTGGGTCCAAACTGGAATGGCATGGGCAGCAAAAAAACGATGGATTAAACCCAGATCTGTGACTGGGGGTGAGTGTTTGCATTGTCAGCACTCCGTCCATCATCCTTTTGTTTTGCTAATGTCGCCCTAAGTGGGAAGGGTATGCCCAGACGTGGGTCCCTTGCTTCCCATGCCACTGGATTCAAGCTAGCCTGGCTGATGAGGGGTGAAACCCCGAAACCGGTCCCAGGATGCTTGTTTCCAGTCCAGGGAAGACCTGGCCTGGCAGTTCGGGCTGGACTGTTCCCATAGGGAACAGGGTCAAGACTGATTTGCATATGGCTGGGTCCAAACTGGAATGGCATGGGCAGCAAAAAAACGATGGATTAAACCCAGATCTGTGACTGGGGGTGAGTGTTTGCATTGTCAGCACTCCGTCCATCATCCTTTTGTTTTGCTAATGTCGCCCTAAGTGGGAAGGGTATGCCCAGACGTGGGTCCCTTGCTTCCCATGCCACTGGATTCAAGCTAGCCTGGCTGATGAGGGGTGAAACCCCGAAACCGGTCCCAGGATGCTTGTTTCCAGTCCAGGGAAGACCTGGCCTGGCAGTTCGGGCTGGACTGTTCCCATAGGGAACAGGGTCAAGACTGATTTGCATATGGCTGGGTCCAAACTGGAATGGCATGGGCAGCAAAAAAACGATGGATTAAACCCAGATCTGTGACTGGGGGTGAGTGTTTGCATTGTCAGCACTCCGTCCATCATCCTTTTGTTTTGCTAAGGCTGGCAAAACTAGTCAGCCCACACTGGAAGTCGGCTATGTTTTCAGGGGGCATCTCTAAGATACCCTCTGGGTGTATTTCACAATAAAATGTACACTGGCATCATTGTGCACTTATTGTGCTGAGAAGTTTGATACCAAACTTCCCAGTTTTCAGTGTAGCCATTATGGTGCTGTGGAGTCCGTGTATGACAGACTCCCAGACCATATACTCTTATGGCTACCCTGCACTTACAATGTCAAAGGTTTTGCTTAGACACTGTAGGGGCATAATGCTCATGCACCTATGCCCTCACCTGTGGTATAGTGCACCCTGCCTTAGGGCTGTAAGGCCTGCTAGAGGGGTGACTTATCTATGCCATAGGCAGTGTGAGGTTGGCATGGCACCCTGAGGGGAGTGCCATGTCGACTTAGTCATTTTCTCCCCACCAGCACACACAAGCTGGCAAGCAGTGTGTCTGTGCTGAGTGAGGGGTCCCCAGGGTGGCATAAGACATGCTGCAGCCCTTAGAGACCTTCCCTGACATCAGGGCCCTTGGTACCAGGGGTACCAGTTACAAGGTACTTACCTGGATGCCAGGGTGTGTCAATTGTGGAGACAAAGGTACAGTTTTAGGGAAAGAACATTGGTGCTGGGGCCTGGTTAGCAGGCCTCAGCACACTTTTAAATCATAACTTGGCATCAGCAAAGGCAAAAAGTCAGGGGGTAACCATGCCAAGGAGGCATTACCTTACATTGACATACAGTGATAAAGTGTACACTACTGTTTTGATCTCAGACCACTACGTGACCACATACTACTTGTTTGGTGATCTTTAATTTTTCTCTTTGGGACTCCTTTTTGTTCTACTCCCATGATTTGCTGATCCCTTGACTGATTATTTTTACTTAATTGGGAAATTGTTTTCTGCCGTTGGAACTTTGCACTTGTTGCCATCATGTCTCAATCTGAAGATGCAACAGCTGGAGTTGTTTGAATTAGGGAAACTTAAGAGGTACTCAGTTGGTGAATTGAAACAGTTCTGTGAAGATCTTGCATGTCCCATTAAGAGCTCCGCCAGGAAGGGGGAGCTGCAAGAGGCATTGAGGGCCTGGGTGAAATCCAAGGAAGCAGGGGGGGCACACAGAAGATATGGATGGGAAAGTACAGTCTACACAATGGTGTAGTAGAGGACTCCTAAAGATGTACAGGACAGACAGGCAGAAAGGGCTCGCCGGTTGGAGGCAGAAAAGTTGAGGATGCAAAGGGAGTTCGACGAGTGGAAAAGGGACTTCAAGATAGAAACTATGATTCTGGCTTATGAGCTAAAACTGGAAGAGCTGGCAGTCAGGAGGGCTGAGTCCAGCTGGAATGGTGGCAGCAACAATTTATATCCAGTGCTGCTGAAGAAGTGCACATGCCCAGAGATGTGGTGTCCTACTTGAAGGAGGGAGTTAACACATGCCAGGAGGTACAGGGGTATGAGGTAGCTCCAGTGATGCACAGGGTCCCTGAGGTTGATTGGGGAACTGGCTTGGGAAATCATATTCCTACCGGTGGGAGGGACACACTACTGACTCTAGGTGAGAGTGACAAGGAGAGGGGTTCCCCCCAGGTAGAAGTTCTGGTTAAGGAATGTGAAGACATCCCAGAAGAGTGTGGGTTGAGTGTCAGGGACAGTCATTTACTGTCTCACCAGTCTCAGGAGGGTGATGTGGGATGCTTTTTCAAAGCAGAGTCACTGGATGGTTGGGTTAAGGGTACTTTGGTTAATTCATGTGAGGGGCTGAGTCTTGTAATTGCTGGGGAGCATATGTCTAGTCCTTATTTGCCAGAGCTACGCCAACACCCGGTGGCGTGTGAGTTCTCTGTCCCCAGGGAACTTACACTGGAAGCAGACCTTTGGGTGAGTACCAGAGTGTCTGAAGAGGCATTGGGGGTGCTCCTGAGAGTCTAGGTAGTTCCCAACCAGGTGAGGTAGGGAAGGATTGTAGTGTCCCAGGTAGGTCCCAGTGTAGTGGGATGGGTGAGGGACCACATGTCCAGTCTCAGAGGAGAGGGAATGGGGATGGGTTGAGGCCCGAGATCAGGTCCCAGGTCCTGGAGGGTTCCATGAGGGAACACGAGGAGGGGAGCCTAGCCTGTATCATAGGGCCATCTGTTGAGGGTGGACCGCACAGTGTCAAGAGAACTTGGGGGGGGGGGGGGGGAATGGGTGGCTGTAGCCAGCGTCCCACCAGTTCTGGTGTATGGCAGTGCCACTCCTAGTGAGGGGGTGCAGAAGTCCAGACAGATGGTTGAGAGGGGGTTGCGGACCTCAGAGAACCTGGAGGGTCTGGGGTCTGCTCTGAGAGCAGAACCCCCCTGGAATGATCTTGGTGAGACCATTTCTGGGTTGGGGGGAATCCAGACTGTCAGATGGGCAGAGTTCAGGAGACCTGCACCAGCCAGACTCTTGTGTGGCCCTTGGGGATGGTGTGTCCCTTGAGGGGGGTAAGTGTGCCTCCCTGGAAGTCCTGGTGTGCCAGGCAATGGTTCAACCACAGGGTGGTGACTCTGGGTTGAATGATCAGGTTCAGGGGGTAAACTCTGACCTGATGGGGGTAGGTGTGCTCCCAAGGAAGTCCTGGTGCGCCAGGTAGTGGTTCAACCGCAGGGTGGTTACTGGGTTGGATGACCAGGTTCAGAGGGTAAACTCTGACCTGGTGGGGGGTAGGTATGCCCCCCAGGAAGTCCTGGGTTGCCAGGCAGTGGTCCAGTCTGTGGGTACAGACCCTGGACTGGAGGATCAGGTGCAGGGGGTAAACCCTGACCTGAAGGGGTGGGCGGTTTGCCCAATCACCCCCCCCCCGGTGTGATTTCAAGGGGTACTCTCCCTGAAAGGGGGGGGGGGGGTGCAGAACCCTGAGAGTAGGGGCAGCCTCACCCCTGGCCCCAGTGCAATCTAAGGGTACAGACCTTGGATTGGAAGGCCAGGTTCAAGGTGTCCCCCCTGACCTGGAGGGAGGGGCTACTGCTAACAGTGCCCCTACCATGTTGTCTTCAGGGGGGGCACTCCTTGTTGGGGGGTGCAGGACCCCAGAAGGGAGGCAGGGGGATGGAAGCCTCACCCCTGGCCCAACCTGAAGCATACAGACCCCAGGTTGGAGGACCAGGTTTACATCCCTGTACTGGTGGAAGAATTGTGCAGGACTGCTTCTACAAGCACCCTGACAATTTTGGACTCTGGGGGTGCCGCTCCTGCAGAGAGGGTACAGAGCCCCAGAGGGGAGGACCAGGGTCAGGTTTAATCCCTGACCTGGTGGAAGAGAGAGTGGTCAAAGGATGCCAGGCACCTGGGGCTATCGCCCCCTACTCTCCGCAGTCACAGTGGTTGGAGAGGCCTGAGGTCGGGCTCTCATCCCTGACAGTTGTCCGGGGCCACTGTGGCTTGCTGTCCTGGTGGACAGAATTGCCCGTGAGAGAGGGAGGGAGGGGGGGGAGAGGGGACACACCCGGGGCGTGGAGTGGGCAACACCACTGGGTTGGTCCTGGTGGTGCTATCTGCCCATTGGGATACATCTGTTAGCAAAGTAAAACTTAGGTGCTGCACAGATAGTATCTGCAGATGTGGAGAAGGGTTCCCCATGGGTTAGCTTAGTGGACCCTGAGAGTATGGACAGAGGGATCCGACTGGAGTCAGGAAGGCGTAGAACTGGAACATGCCCCTGCTGTTGTGGGCCTGGGTCCTTGTTCTATTGCCCCAATCAGGGAAGTATATCAAGGTATTGATTGTTCTCTCCTGGCTTTAGGCTGGTAGGGGGTTGTGTTGGATTTTTCTTGCTTATGCAGGGTCATCCCCAATCTTTTTGCCTCCTATTTTTTCTGACCTGTTGCTGTTGGCTTTTGAACTCTGAGCACTTTACCACTGCTAACCAGTGCTAAAGTGCATATGCTCTCTGTAAATTGCATGTAATTGGTTTATCCATGATTGGCATATTTGATTTACTAGTAAGTCCCTAGTAAAGTGCACTAGAGGTGCCAGGGCCTGTAAATCAAATGCTACTAGTGGGCCTGCAGCACTGGTTGTGCCACCCACATGAGTAGCTCTGTAATCATGTCTCAGACCTGCCACTGCAGTGTCTGTGTGTGCAGTTTTAACTGTAAATTCGACTTGGCAAGTGTACCCACTTGCCATGCCTAAACCTTCCCCTTTCTTACATGTAAGGCACCCCTAAGGTAGGCCCTAGGTAGCCCCAAGGGCAGGGTGCAGTGTATGGTTAGGGTAGGACATATAGTAATGTGCTTTATATGTCCTGACAGTGAAATATTGCTAAATTTGTTTTTCATTGTTGCAAGTCCTGTCCCTCTCATAGGTTAACATGGGGGCTACCTTTAAATATGATTAAAGTGTAGATTCCCTTTGGGAGCGGATGGACATGTGGAGTTTGGGGTCCCTCAGCTCACAATTTAAAAAATAAATCTTTCAGTAAAGTTGATTTTAAGATTGTGTGTTTTAAAATGCCACTTTTAGAAAGTGAGCATTTTCTTGCTTATACCATTTCTGTGACTCTGCCTGTTTGTGGATTTCCTGTCTGGGTCAGTTTGACAGTTGGGCTGGTTGCACCTCACACTAGACAGTGATACAAAATAAGCTGGGGTGTAGTCTGCATTTCCTGATGAGCCATCTGTGCTAGGAGGGAGGGGAGGAGTGATCACTTACACCTGAAAGGGCTGTGCCTGTCCTCACACAAGGCTGTCCCCGACCCCCTGGTGAGTGTCTGGGGCCTGGCCAAGGCAGGATTTCACGTTACAAAGAGACTTTACTTTGAAGTAGGCCTACTTCAAAGGAGAAATTGGGTATAAGAAGGGCACACAAAACCACAGACTTTAGAACACTTCAGGACATCAAGAGGAACCTCTGCCTGGAGAAGAGCTGAGGAGAAGTGCTGCCCTGCCTGTGACTGTGCTTTGTGGAGCTGTCATGCAGTTGCTGCTTCTGCCAGAGTAAGAGGGCAAAGACTGGACTTTGTGTGCCTTCCATCTTGTGAAGAAATCTCCAAGGGCTTTAGAGCTTGCCTCCTGTTTGAAGTCTCAGGGACAGCAAAGCCTTCTCTCTACCAGCACATGGAGTCTCTGGAGAGACTCCTGCTCTGACAAGTGGGGCCCTATCCAGTCCCTGGGCCCTTGAAAGGAAAGCTGGTGGAAATCCAAGGAAATCGACTTCGGGCGACTTCGGACTGACGCCGCTGCTGAATCCAGTGACGCCGCCTGCAACAGACTCTTTGATCTTTGCAGGAACGAGACGACCTTCGCAGGCCCGATGTCGCTGCAGCCCTGCTGAAGTCCGCAACTCCGTGGAAGTTGCCGCACCACATCGTGACCGACGCTGCTTGAAGTGCGCGGATTCAACGTTTCGCACGACTTCGCGCATCGACTTGTTTTCACTCTTCACCAAAGGTACTGTACTTGGGGGTCTACGCGACTGTCTGGCGCCGCTGGTGTCAGCTTGTTGGGAGCGACTCTGTCACGACGCCTTGTTAACACCTCACCGCAGCGTTTTTTAGTTTCATCTTTAAAAATTCATAACTTGACTTGTGTATGTTGGATTTTTGTCGTTTTGGTCTTGTTTTGTTTAGATGAATATTTCCTATTTTTCTAAACTGGTGTTGTCATTTGTAGTGTTTTCATTGTTACTGTGTGTGTTGGTACAAATACTTTCCACCTAGCACTCTGAAGTTAAGCCTACTGCTCTGCCAAGCTACCAAGGGGGGAAGCAGGGGTTAGCTGAGGGTGATTATCTTTTACCCTGACTAGAGTGAGGGTCCTTGCTTGAACAGGGGGTAACCTGACTGTCAACCAAAGACCCCATTTCGAACAGGTTGGTTTTAGGGCTAAGGGCGAGGAGTCGGGGTAGTTTTTAGGACAGGGTGGGGTAGTTTTTAGGATAGGGTAGGTTTTTGGGTTTAGGGCAGGGTAGTTTTTGGGACAGGATGGGGTAGTTTTTAGGGCAGGGTAGGTTTTAGGGCTGGGGATCGGGGTAGGTTTTAGGGCTGGGGATCGGGGTAGGTTTTAGGGCTGGGGATCGGGGTAGGTTTTAGGGCTGGGGATCGGGGTAGGTTTTAGGGCTGGGGATCGGGGTAGGTTTTAGGGCTGGGGATCGGGGTAGGTTTTAGGGCTGGGGATCGGGGTAGGTTTTAGGGCTGGGGATCGGGGTAGGTTTTAGGGCTGGGGATCCGGGTAGGTTTAAGGACAGGGCGGGGTAGGTTTTTGGCCTTTAGGGTGAGGGTGGGGCTCAGGTAGTTTCTAGGGCTTGTTGGGGTAATTTGTAGGACAGGGTAGGTTTCAGGGTTTAGGGCGGGGGTGGGTTAGTTTTTAGGACAGAGTGGAGTCTTTTTTAGGACAGGGTGGAGTAGTTTTTAGGACAGGGAAGGTTGTAGTGTTTAGGGCGGGGGGTCGGGGTAGTTTTTAGGACGGAACGGTATAGGTTTTAGGGCAGGATAGATTTTTGGGTTTAGAGTAGGGGTGCGGTAGCTTTTAGTACATGGTGGGGTCATTTGTAAGACAGGGTAGTTTTTAAAGCGAGGGGGTCAGGGGCGTGTATCGCACAACACATGGCATTAACCCATATACCTTTACTAAGCATGCTTTTACAGTTAAATTTGTTGTAAAGGCATGTGTTATAAAAATGCGGTCGTGGTTCCGAACGCGTTAAGCCATGAGTGGTTCTCATACAACCAATGCAGTGCCTTGTGCACCAGGCATGATGCTTTGAAGTTGATTTGTTTCTTGATTGGAATCCAGTGTAAGGTCCTCAGGCCCTCCCTCACTGAGTGAGTCTTAGGAAGCCCTAGAGTTGAGCATGCCACCCTGTTTTGAATCAATTGAAGCATATTGAAGGAATGTTGAGCAGTATTTAAATATAGAGCATTACAATAATTCAGTTAATAATGAATTACAGTTTTCAATAAAATGTGTACTATTGCACTGTTTTTGTTGCTAATCATAAGTGCACCCTACCTCCACCCCTAAGCTGTGATAAATGTCTAACTATTTGAACATAATTATTCAATTCATTTGTTTTCAGTTAAAGTATTTAAAAAAAACATTTGTTTTACCCCGAACCCACACTTTTAGGATATCCATTACTGGTACATAATATGTGGATGTATATCTTATAATTTAATTAAGCTCATATTTTTCTTTGTTTTTTAAAACCCTTATTTTCAGTTGCAGTTTAACAAAGTGGTCTTAATCAGTATACGGCATAATACAATTCAGCAACTAGGTCTGCAGTCAGCACCTTAGTTAAATAATATAGATATATTAAACATCTGTAAGTCATATGTAGGCGAAGTTACTGTCAAACGTAAATTTCATTTGAAAATATCATATTTTTCATGTTTTTAACAGCTCAATCGTGGCGTATCTCCTAGCTAGACACTCTTAGTTGGCCTCAAATGTTGCTGGGGTGGGCTGTGCCAAGAAGTAAGAAGACACATACTTGTTATGAACATGGTGACAAATCTAACAACCGTTTATCTATTTTGGGAAGTTTACCTTGCCCATTGGACACTGCAAACCTGCTATTTCCCAGGGGAGCTAGAGCAATAAATTGGCACTATTCTTTAAAGACCTTCTACGTATCCAAGTAATTCCACCAAGATGTTAACAATCAGTTTAGTTTGTCACATTTCCATATGTGGTGATCTACTGCAAAAAAGCTGTATATCTGAGAAAACAACCAGGGCAGATGCATGAAGTAAGCATCTTGAGCACAGCATCAGCAGCAATTTGTATGTGTAGCTGGACCATATCATACCATATTGACAGGAGTGTAATATACTCTGTGAATTAATTTTCGTCGCAACAGCCAAGATTACAATACCACCGACTGGGTGGGTTGGGTCTTGGCCCTCCCGCCCGCCGGTTTGGGTCTTGGCCCTCCCGCCCGCCGGTTTGGGTCTTGGCCCGCCCACCCACTGGAGCACCCACCCACCGGCCCGCCGGGTTGGGTCTTGAGCCCACCCACCGGCCCGCCGGGTTAGGTCTTGAGCCCACCCACCCACCCACCGGCCCGCCGGGTTGGGTCTTGAGCCCACCCACCCACCGGCCCGCCGGGTTGGGTCTTGAGCCCACCCACCCACCCGCCCGCCGGGTTGGGTCTTGAGCCCACCCACCCACCCGCCCGCCGGGTTGGGTCTTGAGCCCACCCACCCACCCGCCCGCCGGGTTGGGTCTTGAGCCCACCCACCCACCCGCCCGCCGGGTTGGGTCTTGAGCCCACCCACCCACCCGCCCGCCGGGTTGGGTCTTGAGCCCACCCACCCACCCGCCCGCCGGGTTGGGTCTTGAGCCCACCCACCCGCCCGCCTGGTTGGGTCTTGAGCCCACCCACCCGCCCGCCTGGTTGGGTCTTGAGCCCACCCACCCACCCACCGGCCCGCCGGGTTGGGTCTTGAGCCCACCCACCCACCGGCCCGCCGGGTTGGGTCTTGAGCCCACCCACCCACCCACCGGCCCGCCGGGTTGGGTCTTGAGCCCACCCACCCACCCACCGGCCCGCCGGGTTGGGTCTTGAGACCACCCACCCACCCACCGGCCCGCCGGGTTGGGTCTTGAGACCACCCACCCACCCACCGGCCCGCCGGGTTGGGTCTTGAGACCACCCACCCGCCCACCGGCCCGCCGGGTTGGGTCTTGAGCCCACCCGCCCACCGGCCCGCCGGGTTGGGTCTTGAGCCCCACTAAACTGGGTGGGTTGGGTCTTGGCCCACCGGTCCTAAACTGGGTGGGTTGGGTCTTGGCCCACCGGTCCTAAACTGGGTGGGTTGGGTCTTGGCCCACAGACCCAACCAACTGTGTGGGTTGGGTCTTGGCCCACAGACCCAACCAACTGTGTGGGTTGGGTCTTGGCCCACCGACCCAACCAACTGGGTGGGTTGGCTCTTGGCCCACCGACCCTTGGCCCACCGACCCAACCGACTGGGTGGGTTGGGTCTTGGAACCGAATGGGTGGGTTGGGTCTTGGCCCGACCACCCACCCACCGATTGGGTGGGTTGGGTCTTGGAACCGACTGGGTGGGTTGGGTCTTGGCCCGACCACCCACCCACCGATTGGGTGGGTTGGGTCTTGGTCCACCCACCGACTGGGTGGGTTGGGTCTTGGAACCGACCGACTGGGTGGGTTGGGTCTTGGCCCGACCACCCACCCACCGACCGACTGACTGGGTGGGTTGGGTCTTGGCCTGACCACCCACCCACCCACTGGGTGGGTTGGGTCTTGGCCCGACCACCCACCGACTGGGTGGGTTGAGTCTTGGCCCGACCACCCACCCACCGACTGGGTCTTGGCCCACCCACCCACGAGCCGGGTTGGGTCTTGAGCACACCCACCCACCCGCCGGGTTGGGTCTTGAGCCCACCCACCCGCCGGGTTGGGTCTTGAGCCCACCAACCCACCTACAGGCCCGCCGGGTTGGGTCTTGAGCCCTCCCACCCACCGACTGGGTGGGTTGAGTCTTGGGCCCACCCACCCTCCGACTGGGTTGGTTGGGTCTTGGGCCCACCCACCCACTGGGTGGGTTGAGTCTTGGGCCCACCCACCCACCGACTGGGTGGGTTGGGTTCCTGGGCCCATCCACCCGCCCACCCACCGGGTTGGGTCTTGAGGAACAACCACCCACCCACCCACTTGAAACCCAACCGGCCACCCACCCACCCACTGGGTTGGGTCTTGAAACCCAACCGGCCACCCACCCACTGGGTTGGGTCTTGAAACCCAACCGGCCACCCACCCACCGGGTTGGGTCTTGAAACCCAACCGGCCACCCACCCACCGGGTTGGGTCTTGAAACCCACCCACCGGGTTGGGTCTTGAGGCCCACCCACCGGGTTGGGTCTTGAGGCCCACCCACCGGGTTGGGTCGTCTTGAAACCCAACCGGCCACCCACCCACTGGGTTGGGTCTTGAAACGGACTGGGTGGGTTGGGTCCTGGCCCAAAGGTCCAGTTGGGTGGGTTGGGTCTTGGCCCACCGACCCACTGGGTGGGTTAGGTCTTGGCCCACCGACCCACTGGGTGGGTTCGGTCTTGGACCAACCACCCACCCACCGACTGGGTGGGTTGGGTCTTGGCCCGACCACCCACCCGCCGGGTTGGTTCTTGGCCCACCGGTCCACCCACCCACCGACTGGGTAGGTTGGGTCTTGGCCCACCAACCCAACCGACTGGGTGGGTTGGGTCTTGGCCCGACCACCCACCCACCAACTGGGTGGTTTGGGTCTTGGACCAACCACCCACCCGCCGGGTTGGGTCTTGACCCACCCACCGACTGGGTGGGTTGGGTCTTGGCCCACCGGTCCACCCACCGACTGGGTGGGTGGGGTCTTGGCCCACCGGTCCACCCACCCACCGACTGGGTGGGTTGGGTCTTGGCCCACCCACCGACCGACTGGGTGGGTTGGGTCTTGGCCCAACCCACCCACCCACTGGGTGGGTTGGGTCTTGGCCCACCCACCGACTGGGTGGGTTGGGTTTTGGCCCACCCACCCACTGGGTGGATTGGGTCTTGGCCCACCCACCCACCGACTGGGTTGGGTCTTGGCCCGACCACCCACCGACTGGGTGGGTTGGGTCTTGAACCCGACTGGGTGGATTGGGTCTTGGCCCACCCGCCCGCCGGGATGGGTCTTGGCCCACCCACCCGCCGCCCGCGACTGGGTGGGTTGGGTTCCTGGGCCCATCCACCCGCCCACCCACCGGGTTGGGTCTTGAGGCCCACCCACCCACCCACTTGAAACCCAACCGGCCACCTACCCACTGGGTTGGGTCTTGAAACCCAACCGGCCACCCACCCACCGACCGGGTTGTGTCTTGAAACCCAACCGGCCACCCACCCACCGGGTTGGGTCTTGAAACCCACCCACCGGGTTGGGTCTTGAGGCCCACCCACCGGGTTGGGTCGTCTTGAAACCCAACCGGCCACCCACCCACTGGGTTGGGTCTTGGCCCGCCCACCCACCCACGGACTGGGTGGGTTGGGTCCTGGCCCAAAGGTCCAGTTGGGTGGGTTGGGTCTTGGCCCACCGACCCAACCGACTGGGTGGGTTGGGTCTTGGCCCACCGACCCAACCGACTGGGTGGGTTGGGTCTTGGCCCACCGACCCAACCGACTGGGTGGGTTGGGTCTTGGCCCACCGACCCAACCGACTGGGTGGGTTGGGTCTTGGCCCACCGACCCAACCGACTGGATGGGTTGGGTCTTGGCCCACCGACCCACTGGGTGGGTTGGGTCTTGAAACCCAACCGGCCACCCACCCACCGGGTTGGGTCTTGAAACCCAACCAGCCACCCACCCACCGGGTTGGGTCTTGAAACCCACCCACCCACCCACCGGGTTGGGTCTTGAAACCCACCCACCCACCCACCGGGTTGGGTCTTGAAACCCACCCACCGGGTTGGGTCTTGAGGCCCACCCACCGGGCTAGCTTGAATCCAGTGGCACAGTGAGCCCGGGACCCACGTCTGGGCATACCCGGCGCACTTAGGGCGGCAAAAGCAAAGCAAAACACAAACGCTGTGGGAACAGGGTCAAGACTGATTTGCATATGGCTGGGTCCAAACTGGAATGGCATGGGCAGCAAAAAAACGATGGATTAAACCCAGATCTGTGACTGGGGGTGAGTGTTTGCATTGTCAGCACTCCGTCCATCATCCTTTTGTTTTGCTAATGTCGCCCTAAGTGGGAAGGGTATGCCCAGACGTGGGTCCCTTGCTTCCCATGCCACTGGATTCAAGCTAGCCTGGCTGATGAGGGGTGAAACCCCGAAACCGGTCCCAGGATGCTTGTTTCCAGTCCAGGGAAGACCTGGCCTGGCAGTTCGGGCTGGACTGTTCCCATAGGGAACAGGGTCAAGACTGATTTGCATATGGCTGGGTCCAAACTGGAATGGCATGGGCAGCAAAAAAACGATGGATTAAACCCAGATCTGTGACTGGGGGTGAGTGTTTGCATTGTCAGCACTCCGTCCATCATCCTTTTGTTTTGCTAATGTCGCCCTAAGTGGGAAGGGTATGCCCAGACGTGGGTCCCTTGCTTCCCATGCCACTGGATTCAAGCTAGCCTGGCTGATGAGGGGTGAAACCCCGAAACCGGTCCCAGGATGCTTGTTTCCAGTCCAGGGAAGACCTGGCCTGGCAGTTCGGGCTGGACTGTTCCCATAGGGAACAGGGTCAAGACTGATTTGCATATGGCTGGGTCCAAACTGGAATGGCATGGGCAGCAAAAAAACGATGGATTAAACCCAGATCTGTGACTGGGGGTGAGTGTTTGCATTGTCAGCACTCCGTCCATCATCCTTTTGTTTTGCTAATGTCGCCCTAAGTGGGAAGGGTATGCCCAGACGTGGGTCCCTTGCTTCCCATGCCACTGGATTCAAGCTAGCCTGGCTGATGAGGGGTGAAACCCCGAAACCGGTCCCAGGATGCTTGTTTCCAGTCCAGGGAAGACCTGGCCTGGCAGTTCGGGCTGGACTGTTCCCATAGGGAACAGGGTCAAGACTGATTTGCATATGGCTGGGTCCAAACTGGAATGGCATGGGCAGCAAAAAAACGATGGATTAAACCCAGATCTGTGACTGGGGGTGAGTGTTTGCATTGTCAGCACTCCGTCCATCATCCTTTTGTTTTGCTAAGGCTGGCAAAACTAGTCAGCCCACACTGGAAGTCGGCTATGTTTTCAGGGGGCATCTCTAAGATACCCTCTGGGTGTATTTCACAATAAAATGTACACTGGCATCATTGTGCACTTATTGTGCTGAGAAGTTTGATACCAAACTTCCCAGTTTTCAGTGTAGCCATTATGGTGCTGTGGAGTCCGTGTATGACAGACTCCCAGACCATATACTCTTATGGCTACCCTGCACTTACAATGTCAAAGGTTTTGCTTAGACACTGTAGGGGCATAATGCTCATGCACCTATGCCCTCACCTGTGGTATAGTGCACCCTGCCTTAGGGCTGTAAGGCCTGCTAGAGGGGTGACTTATCTATGCCATAGGCAGTGTGAGGTTGGCATGGCACCCTGAGGGGAGTGCCATGTCGACTTAGTCATTTTCTCCCCACCAGCACACACAAGCTGGCAAGCAGTGTGTCTGTGCTGAGTGAGGGGTCCCCAGGGTGGCATAAGACATGCTGCAGCCCTTAGAGACCTTCCCTGACATCAGGGCCCTTGGTACCAGGGGTACCAGTTACAAGGTACTTACCTGGATGCCAGGGTGTGTCAATTGTGGAGACAAAGGTACAGTTTTAGGGAAAGAACATTGGTGCTGGGGCCTGGTTAGCAGGCCTCAGCACACTTTTAAATCATAACTTGGCATCAGCAAAGGCAAAAAGTCAGGGGGTAACCATGCCAAGGAGGCATTACCTTACATTGACATACAGTGATAAAGTGTACACTACTGTTTTGATCTCAGACCACTACGTGACCACATACTACTTGTTTGGTGATCTTTAATTTTTCTCTTTGGGACTCCTTTTTGTTCTACTCCCATGATTTGCTGATCCCTTGACTGATTATTTTTACTTAATTGGGAAATTGTTTTCTGCCGTTGGAACTTTGCACTTGTTGCCATCATGTCTCAATCTGAAGATGCAACAGCTGGAGTTGTTTGAATTAGGGAAACTTAAGAGGTACTCAGTTGGTGAATTGAAACAGTTCTGTGAAGATCTTGCATGTCCCATTAAGAGCTCCGCCAGGAAGGGGGAGCTGCAAGAGGCATTGAGGGCCTGGGTGAAATCCAAGGAAGCAGGGGGGGCACACAGAAGATATGGATGGGAAAGTACAGTCTACACAATGGTGTAGTAGAGGACTCCTAAAGATGTACAGGACAGACAGGCAGAAAGGGCTCGCCGGTTGGAGGCAGAAAAGTTGAGGATGCAAAGGGAGTTCGACGAGTGGAAAAGGGACTTCAAGATAGAAACTATGATTCTGGCTTATGAGCTAAAACTGGAAGAGCTGGCAGTCAGGAGGGCTGAGTCCAGCTGGAATGGTGGCAGCAACAATTTATATCCAGTGCTGCTGAAGAAGTGCACATGCCCAGAGATGTGGTGTCCTACTTGAAGGAGGGAGTTAACACATGCCAGGAGGTACAGGGGTATGAGGTAGCTCCAGTGATGCACAGGGTCCCTGAGGTTGATTGGGGAACTGGCTTGGGAAATCATATTCCTACCGGTGGGAGGGACACACTACTGACTCTAGGTGAGAGTGACAAGGAGAGGGGTTCCCCCCAGGTAGAAGTTCTGGTTAAGGAATGTGAAGACATCCCAGAAGAGTGTGGGTTGAGTGTCAGGGACAGTCATTTACTGTCTCACCAGTCTCAGGAGGGTGATGTGGGATGCTTTTTCAAAGCAGAGTCACTGGATGGTTGGGTTAAGGGTACTTTGGTTAATTCATGTGAGGGGCTGAGTCTTGTAATTGCTGGGGAGCATATGTCTAGTCCTTATTTGCCAGAGCTACGCCAACACCCGGTGGCGTGTGAGTTCTCTGTCCCCAGGGAACTTACACTGGAAGCAGACCTTTGGGTGAGTACCAGAGTGTCTGAAGAGGCATTGGGGGTGCTCCTGAGAGTCTAGGTAGTTCCCAACCAGGTGAGGTAGGGAAGGATTGTAGTGTCCCAGGTAGGTCCCAGTGTAGTGGGATGGGTGAGGGACCACATGTCCAGTCTCAGAGGAGAGGGAATGGGGATGGGTTGAGGCCCGAGATCAGGTCCCAGGTCCTGGAGGGTTCCATGAGGGAACACGAGGAGGGGAGCCTAGCCTGTATCATAGGGCCATCTGTTGAGGGTGGACCGCACAGTGTCAAGAGAACTTGGGGGGGGGGGGGGGGAATGGGTGGCTGTAGCCAGCGTCCCACCAGTTCTGGTGTATGGCAGTGCCACTCCTAGTGAGGGGGTGCAGAAGTCCAGACAGATGGTTGAGAGGGGGTTGCGGACCTCAGAGAACCTGGAGGGTCTGGGGTCTGCTCTGAGAGCAGAACCCCCCTGGAATGATCTTGGTGAGACCATTTCTGGGTTGGGGGGAATCCAGACTGTCAGATGGGCAGAGTTCAGGAGACCTGCACCAGCCAGACTCTTGTGTGGCCCTTGGGGATGGTGTGTCCCTTGAGGGGGGTAAGTGTGCCTCCCTGGAAGTCCTGGTGTGCCAGGCAATGGTTCAACCACAGGGTGGTGACTCTGGGTTGAATGATCAGGTTCAGGGGGTAAACTCTGACCTGATGGGGGTAGGTGTGCTCCCAAGGAAGTCCTGGTGCGCCAGGTAGTGGTTCAACCGCAGGGTGGTTACTGGGTTGGATGACCAGGTTCAGAGGGTAAACTCTGACCTGGTGGGGGGTAGGTATGCCCCCCAGGAAGTCCTGGGTTGCCAGGCAGTGGTCCAGTCTGTGGGTACAGACCCTGGACTGGAGGATCAGGTGCAGGGGGTAAACCCTGACCTGAAGGGGTGGGCGGTTTGCCCAATCACCCCCCCCCCGGTGTGATTTCAAGGGGTACTCTCCCTGAAAGGGGGGGGGGGGGTGCAGAACCCTGAGAGTAGGGGCAGCCTCACCCCTGGCCCCAGTGCAATCTAAGGGTACAGACCTTGGATTGGAAGGCCAGGTTCAAGGTGTCCCCCCTGACCTGGAGGGAGGGGCTACTGCTAACAGTGCCCCTACCATGTTGTCTTCAGGGGGGGCACTCCTTGTTGGGGGGTGCAGGACCCCAGAAGGGAGGCAGGGGGATGGAAGCCTCACCCCTGGCCCAACCTGAAGCATACAGACCCCAGGTTGGAGGACCAGGTTTACATCCCTGTACTGGTGGAAGAATTGTGCAGGACTGCTTCTACAAGCACCCTGACAATTTTGGACTCTGGGGGTGCCGCTCCTGCAGAGAGGGTACAGAGCCCCAGAGGGGAGGACCAGGGTCAGGTTTAATCCCTGACCTGGTGGAAGAGAGAGTGGTCAAAGGATGCCAGGCACCTGGGGCTATCGCCCCCTACTCTCCGCAGTCACAGTGGTTGGAGAGGCCTGAGGTCGGGCTCTCATCCCTGACAGTTGTCCGGGGCCACTGTGGCTTGCTGTCCTGGTGGACAGAATTGCCCGTGAGAGAGGGAGGGAGGGGGGGGAGAGGGGACACACCCGGGGCGTGGAGTGGGCAACACCACTGGGTTGGTCCTGGTGGTGCTATCTGCCCATTGGGATACATCTGTTAGCAAAGTAAAACTTAGGTGCTGCACAGATAGTATCTGCAGATGTGGAGAAGGGTTCCCCATGGGTTAGCTTAGTGGACCCTGAGAGTATGGACAGAGGGATCCGACTGGAGTCAGGAAGGCGTAGAACTGGAACATGCCCCTGCTGTTGTGGGCCTGGGTCCTTGTTCTATTGCCCCAATCAGGGAAGTATATCAAGGTATTGATTGTTCTCTCCTGGCTTTAGGCTGGTAGGGGGTTGTGTTGGATTTTTCTTGCTTATGCAGGGTCATCCCCAATCTTTTTGCCTCCTATTTTTTCTGACCTGTTGCTGTTGGCTTTTGAACTCTGAGCACTTTACCACTGCTAACCAGTGCTAAAGTGCATATGCTCTCTGTAAATTGCATGTAATTGGTTTATCCATGATTGGCATATTTGATTTACTAGTAAGTCCCTAGTAAAGTGCACTAGAGGTGCCAGGGCCTGTAAATCAAATGCTACTAGTGGGCCTGCAGCACTGGTTGTGCCACCCACATGAGTAGCTCTGTAATCATGTCTCAGACCTGCCACTGCAGTGTCTGTGTGTGCAGTTTTAACTGTAAATTCGACTTGGCAAGTGTACCCACTTGCCATGCCTAAACCTTCCCCTTTCTTACATGTAAGGCACCCCTAAGGTAGGCCCTAGGTAGCCCCAAGGGCAGGGTGCAGTGTATGGTTAGGGTAGGACATATAGTAATGTGCTTTATATGTCCTGACAGTGAAATATTGCTAAATTTGTTTTTCATTGTTGCAAGTCCTGTCCCTCTCATAGGTTAACATGGGGGCTACCTTTAAATATGATTAAAGTGTAGATTCCCTTTGGGAGCGGATGGACATGTGGAGTTTGGGGTCCCTCAGCTCACAATTTAAAAAATAAATCTTTCAGTAAAGTTGATTTTAAGATTGTGTGTTTTAAAATGCCACTTTTAGAAAGTGAGCATTTTCTTGCTTATACCATTTCTGTGACTCTGCCTGTTTGTGGATTTCCTGTCTGGGTCAGTTTGACAGTTGGGCTGGTTGCACCTCACACTAGACAGTGATACAAAATAAGCTGGGGTGTAGTCTGCATTTCCTGATGAGCCATCTGTGCTAGGAGGGAGGGGAGGAGTGATCACTTACACCTGAAAGGGCTGTGCCTGTCCTCACACAAGGCTGTCCCCGACCCCCTGGTGAGTGTCTGGGGCCTGGCCAAGGCAGGATTTCACGTTACAAAGAGACTTTACTTTGAAGTAGGCCTACTTCAAAGGAGAAATTGGGTATAAGAAGGGCACACAAAACCACAGACTTTAGAACACTTCAGGACATCAAGAGGAACCTCTGCCTGGAGAAGAGCTGAGGAGAAGTGCTGCCCTGCCTGTGACTGTGCTTTGTGGAGCTGTCATGCAGTTGCTGCTTCTGCCAGAGTAAGAGGGCAAAGACTGGACTTTGTGTGCCTTCCATCTTGTGAAGAAATCTCCAAGGGCTTTAGAGCTTGCCTCCTGTTTGAAGTCTCAGGGACAGCAAAGCCTTCTCTCTACCAGCACATGGAGTCTCTGGAGAGACTCCTGCTCTGACAAGTGGGGCCCTATCCAGTCCCTGGGCCCTTGAAAGGAAAGCTGGTGGAAATCCAAGGAAATCGACTTCGGGCGACTTCGGACTGACGCCGCTGCTGAATCCAGTGACGCCGCCTGCAACAGACTCTTTGATCTTTGCAGGAACGAGACGACCTTCGCAGGCCCGATGTCGCTGCAGCCCTGCTGAAGTCCGCAACTCCGTGGAAGTTGCCGCACCACATCGTGACCGACGCTGCTTGAAGTGCGCGGATTCAACGTTTCGCACGACTTCGCGCATCGACTTGTTTTCACTCTTCACCAAAGGTACTGTACTTGGGGGTCTACGCGACTGTCTGGCGCCGCTGGTGTCAGCTTGTTGGGAGCGACTCTGTCACGACGCCTTGTTAACACCTCACCGCAGCGTTTTTTAGTTTCATCTTTAAAAATTCATAACTTGACTTGTGTATGTTGGATTTTTGTCGTTTTGGTCTTGTTTTGTTTAGATGAATATTTCCTATTTTTCTAAACTGGTGTTGTCATTTGTAGTGTTTTCATTGTTACTGTGTGTGTTGGTACAAATACTTTCCACCTAGCACTCTGAAGTTAAGCCTACTGCTCTGCCAAGCTACCAAGGGGGGAAGCAGGGGTTAGCTGAGGGTGATTATCTTTTACCCTGACTAGAGTGAGGGTCCTTGCTTGAACAGGGGGTAACCTGACTGTCAACCAAAGACCCCATTTCGAACAGGTTGGTTTTAGGGCTAAGGGCGAGGAGTCGGGGTAGTTTTTAGGACAGGGTGGGGTAGTTTTTAGGATAGGGTAGGTTTTTGGGTTTAGGGCAGGGTAGTTTTTGGGACAGGATGGGGTAGTTTTTAGGGCAGGGTAGGTTTTAGGGCTGGGGATCGGGGTAGGTTTTAGGGCTGGGGATCGGGGTAGGTTTTAGGGCTGGGGATCGGGGTAGGTTTTAGGGCTGGGGATCGGGGTAGGTTTTAGGGCTGGGGATCGGGGTAGGTTTTAGGGCTGGGGATCGGGGTAGGTTTTAGGGCTGGGGATCGGGGTAGGTTTTAGGGCTGGGGATCGGGGTAGGTTTTAGGGCTGGGGATCCGGGTAGGTTTAAGGACAGGGCGGGGTAGGTTTTTGGCCTTTAGGGTGAGGGTGGGGCTCAGGTAGTTTCTAGGGCTTGTTGGGGTAATTTGTAGGACAGGGTAGGTTTCAGGGTTTAGGGCGGGGGTGGGTTAGTTTTTAGGACAGAGTGGAGTCTTTTTTAGGACAGGGTGGAGTAGTTTTTAGGACAGGGAAGGTTGTAGTGTTTAGGGCGGGGGGTCGGGGTAGTTTTTAGGACGGAACGGTATAGGTTTTAGGGCAGGATAGATTTTTGGGTTTAGAGTAGGGGTGCGGTAGCTTTTAGTACATGGTGGGGTCATTTGTAAGACAGGGTAGTTTTTAAAGCGAGGGGGTCAGGGGCGTGTATCGCACAACACATGGCATTAACCCATATACCTTTACTAAGCATGCTTTTACAGTTAAATTTGTTGTAAAGGCATGTGTTATAAAAATGCGGTCGTGGTTCCGAACGCGTTAAGCCATGAGTGGTTCTCATACAACCAATGCAGTGCCTTGTGCACCAGGCATGATGCTTTGAAGTTGATTTGTTTCTTGATTGGAATCCAGTGTAAGGTCCTCAGGCCCTCCCTCACTGAGTGAGTCTTAGGAAGCCCTAGAGTTGAGCATGCCACCCTGTTTTGAATCAATTGAAGCATATTGAAGGAATGTTGAGCAGTATTTAAATATAGAGCATTACAATAATTCAGTTAATAATGAATTACAGTTTTCAATAAAATGTGTACTATTGCACTGTTTTTGTTGCTAATCATAAGTGCACCCTACCTCCACCCCTAAGCTGTGATAAATGTCTAACTATTTGAACATAATTATTCAATTCATTTGTTTTCAGTTAAAGTATTTAAAAAAAACATTTGTTTTACCCCGAACCCACACTTTTAGGATATCCATTACTGGTACATAATATGTGGATGTATATCTTATAATTTAATTAAGCTCATATTTTTCTTTGTTTTTTAAAACCCTTATTTTCAGTTGCAGTTTAACAAAGTGGTCTTAATCAGTATACGGCATAATACAATTCAGCAACTAGGTCTGCAGTCAGCACCTTAGTTAAATAATATAGATATATTAAACATCTGTAAGTCATATGTAGGCGAAGTTACTGTCAAACGTAAATTTCATTTGAAAATATCATATTTTTCATGTTTTTAACAGCTCAATCGTGGCGTATCTCCTAGCTAGACACTCTTAGTTGGCCTCAAATGTTGCTGGGGTGGGCTGTGCCAAGAAGTAAGAAGACACATACTTGTTATGAACATGGTGACAAATCTAACAACCGTTTATCTATTTTGGGAAGTTTACCTTGCCCATTGGACACTGCAAACCTGCTATTTCCCAGGGGAGCTAGAGCAATAAATTGGCACTATTCTTTAAAGACCTTCTACGTATCCAAGTAATTCCACCAAGATGTTAACAATCAGTTTAGTTTGTCACATTTCCATATGTGGTGATCTACTGCAAAAAAGCTGTATATCTGAGAAAACAACCAGGGCAGATGCATGAAGTAAGCATCTTGAGCACAGCATCAGCAGCAATTTGTATGTGTAGCTGGACCATATCATACCATATTGACAGGAGTGTAATATACTCTGTGAATTAATTTTCGTCGCAACAGCCAAGATTACAATACCACCGACTGGGTGGGTTGGGTCTTGGCCCTCCCGCCCGCCGGTTTGGGTCTTGGCCCTCCCGCCCGCCGGTTTGGGTCTTGGCCCGCCCACCCACTGGAGCACCCACCCACCGGCCCGCCGGGTTGGGTCTTGAGCCCACCCACCGGCCCGCCGGGTTAGGTCTTGAGCCCACCCACCCACCCACCCACCCACCGGCCCGCCGGGTTGGGTCTTGAGCCCACCCACCCACCGGCCCGCCGGGTTGGGTCTTGAGCCCACCCACCCACCGGCCCGCCGGGTTGGGTCTTGAGCCCACCCACCCACCCGCCCGCCGGGTTGGGTCTTGAGCCCACCCACCCACCCGCCCGCCGGGTTGGGTCTTGAGCCCACCCACCCACCCGCCCGCCGGGTTGGGTCTTGAGCCCACCCACCCACCCGCCCGCCGGGTTGGGTCTTGAGCCCACCCACCCACCCGCCCGCCGGGTTGGGTCTTGAGCCCACCCACCCACCCGCCCGCCGGGTTGGGTCTTGAGCCCACCCACCCGCCCGCCTGGTTGGGTCTTGAGCCCACCCACCCGCCCGCCTGGTTGGGTCTTGAGCCCACCCACCCACCCACCGGCCCGCCGGGTTGGGTCTTGAGCCCACCCACCCACCCACCGGCCCGCCGGGTTGGGTCTTGAGCCCACCCACCCACCGGCCCGCCGGGTTGGGTCTTGAGCCCACCCACCCACCCACCGGCCCGCCGGGTTGGGTCTTGAGACCACCCACCCACCCACCGGCCCGCCGGGTTGGGTCTTGAGACCACCCACCCGCCCACCGGCCCGCCGGGTTGGGTCTTGAGCCCACCCGCCCACCGGCCCGCCGGGTTGGGTCTTGAGCCCCACTAAACTGGGTGGGTTGGGTCTTGGCCCACCGGTCCTAAACTGGGTGGGTTGGGTCTTGGCCCACCGGTCCTAAACTGGGTGGGTTGGGTCTTGGCCCACAGACCCAACCAACTGTGTGGGTTGGGTCTTGGCCCACAGACCCAACCAACTGTGTGGGTTGGGTCTTGGCCCACCGACCCAACCAACTGGGTGGGTTGGCTCTTGGCCCACCGACCCTTGGCCCACCGACCCAACCGACTGGGTGGGTTGGGTCTTGGAACCGAATGGGTGGGTTGGGTCTTGGCCCGACCACCCACCCACCGATTGGGTGGGTTGGGTCTTGGTCCACCCACCGACTGGGTGGGTTGGGTCTTGGAACCGACCGACTGGGTGGGTTGGGTCTTGGCCCGACCACCCACCCACCGACCGACTGACTGGGTGGGTTGGGTCTTGGCCTGACCACCCACCCACCCACTGGGTGGGTTGGGTCTTGGCCCGACCACCCACCGACTGGGTGGGTTGAGTCTTGGCCCGACCACCCACCCACCGACTGGGTCTTGGCCCACCCACCCACGAGCCGGGTTGGGTCTTGAGCACACCCACCCACCCGCCGGGTTGGGTCTTGAGCCCACCCACCCGCCGGGTTGGGTCTTGAGCCCACCAACCCACCTACAGGCCCGCCGGGTTGGGTCTTGAGCCCTCCCACCCACCGACTGGGTGGGTTGAGTCTTGGGCCCACCCACCCTCCGACTGGGTTGGTTGGGTCTTGGGCCCACCCACCCACTGGGTGGGTTGAGTCTTGGGCCCACCCACCCACCGACTGGGTGGGTTGGGTTCCTGGGCCCATCCACCCGCCCACCCACCGGGTTGGGTCTTGAGGAACAACCACCCACCCACCCACTTGAAACCCAACCGGCCACCCACCCACCCACTGGGTTGGGTCTTGAAACCCAACCGGCCACCCACCCACTGGGTTGGGTCTTGAAACCCAACCGGCCACCCACCCACCGGGTTGGGTCTTGAAACCCAACCGGCCACCCACCCACCGGGTTGGGTCTTGAAACCCACCCACCCACCGGGTTGGGTCTTGAAACCCACCCACCGGGTTGGGTCTTGAGGCCCACCCACCGGGTTGGGTCTTGAGGCCCACCCACCGGGTTGGGTCGTCTTGAAACCCAACCGGCCACCCACCCACTGGGTTGGGTCTTGAAACGGACTGGGTGGGTTGGGTCCTGGCCCAAAGGTCCAGTTGGGTGGGTTGGGTCTTGGCCCACCGACCCACTGGGTGGGTTAGGTCTTGGCCCACCGACCCACTGGGTGGGTTCGGTCTTGGCCCGACCACCCACCCACCGACTGGGTGGGTTGGGTCTTGGCCCGACCACCCACCCGCCGGGTTGGTTCTTGGCCCACCGGTCCACCCACCCACCGACTGGGTAGGTTGGGTCTTGGCCCACCAACCCAACCGACTGGGTGGGTTGGGTCTTGGCCCGACCACCCACCCACCAACTGGGTGGTTTGGGTCTTGGACCAACCACCCACCCGCCGGGTTGGGTCTTGACCCACCCACCGACTGGGTGGGTTGGGTCTTGGCCCACCGGTCCACCCACCGACTGGGTGGGTGGGGTCTTGGCCCACCGGTCCACCCACCCACCGACTGGGTGGGTTGGGTCTTGGCCCACCCACCGACCGACTGGGTGGGTTGGGTCTTGGCCCAACCCACCCACCCACTGGGTGGGTTGGGTCTTGGCCCACCCACCGACTGGGTGGGTTGGGTTTTGGCCCACCCACCCACTGGGTGGATTGGGTCTTGGCCCACCCACCCACCGACTGGGTTGGGTCTTGGCCCGACCACCCACCGACTGGGTGGGTTGGGTCTTGAACCCGACTGGGTGGATTGGGTCTTGGCCCACCCGCCCGCCGGGATGGGTCTTGGCCCACCCACCCGCCGCCCGCGACTGGGTGGGTTGGGTTCCTGGGCCCATCCACCCGCCCACCCACCGGGTTGGGTCTTGAGGCCCACCCACCCACCCACTTGAAACCCAACCGGCCACCTACCCACTGGGTTGGGTCTTGAAACCCAACCGGCCACCCACCCACCGACCGGGTTGTGTCTTGAAACCCAACCGGCCACCCACCCACCGGGTTGGGTCTTGAAACCCACCCACCGGGTTGGGTCTTGAGGCCCACCCACCGGGTTGGGTCGTCTTGAAACCCAACCGGCCACCCACCCACTGGGTTGGGTCTTGGCCCGCCCACCCACCCACGGACTGGGTGGGTTGGGTCCTGGCCCAAAGGTCCAGTTGGGTGGGTTGGGTCTTGGCCCACCGACCCAACCGACTGGGTGGGTTGGGTCTTGGCCCACCGACCCAACCGACTGGGTGGGTTGGGTCTTGGCCCACCGACCCAACCGACTGGGTGGGTTGGGTCTTGGCCCACCGACCCAACCGACTGGATGGGTTGGGTCTTGGCCCACCGACCCACTGGGTGGGTTGGGTCTTGAAACCCAACCGGCCACCCACCCACCGGGTTGGGTCTTGAAACCCAACCAGCCACCCACCCACCGGGTTGGGTCTTGAAACCCACCCACCCACCCACCGGGTTGGGTCTTGAAACCCACCCACCCACCCACCGGGTTGGGTCTTGAAACCCACCCACCGGGTTGGGTCTTGAGGCCCACCCACCGGGTTGGGTCGTCTTGAAACCCAACCGGCCACCCACCCACTGGGTTGGGTCTTGAAACGGACTGGGTGGGTTGGGTCCTGGCCCAAAGGTCCAGTTGGGTGGGTTGGGTCTTGGCCCACCGACCCACTGGGTGGGTTGGGTCTTGGCCCACCGACCCACTGGGTGGGTTGGGTCTTGGCCCGACCACCCACCCACCGACTGGGTGGGTTGGGTCTTGGCCCGACCACCCACCCGCCAGGTTGGTTCTTGGCCCACCGGTCCACCCACCCACCCACCCACCCACCGACTGGGTAGGTTGGGTCTTGGCCCACCAACCCAACCGACTGGGTGGGTTGGGACTTGGCCCGACCACCCACCCACCAACTGGGTGGGTTGGGTCTTGGCCCGACCACCCACCCACCAACTGGGTGGTTTGGGTCTTGGACCAACCACCCACCCGCCGGGTTGGGTCTTGACCCACCCACCGACTGGGTGGGTTGGGTCTTGGCCCACCGGTCCACCCACCGACTGGGTGGGTGGGGTCTTGGCCCACCGGTCCACCCACCCACCGACTGGGTGGGTTGGGTCTTGGCCCACCCACCGACCGACTGGGTGGGTTGGGTCTTGGACCCACCCACCCACTGGGTGGGTTGAGTCTTGGCCCACCCACCGACTGGGTGGGTTGGGTTTTGGCCCACCCACCCACTGGGTGGATTGGGTCTTGGCCCAATCTGGGTTGGGTCTTGGCCCGACCACCCACCGACTGGGTGGGTTGGGTCTTGAACCCGACTGGGTGGATTGGGTCTTGGCCCACCCGCCCGGTTGGGTCTTGGCCCACCCACCCGCCCGCCGCCCGCGACTGGGTGGGTTGGGTTCCTGGGCCCATCCACCCGCCCACCCACCGGGTTGGGTCTTGAGGCCCACCCACCCACCCACTTGAAACCCAACCGGCCACCTACCCACTGGGTTGGGTCTTGAAACCCAACCGGCCACCCACCCACCGACCGGGTTGGGTCTTGAAACCCAACCGGCCACCCACCCACCGACCGGGTTGGGTCTTGAAACCCAACCGGCCACCCACCCACCGGGTTGGGTCTTGAAACCCACCCACCCACCGGGTTGGGTCTTGAGGCCCACCCACCGGGTTGGGTCTTGAGGCCCACCCACCGGGTTGGGTCGTCTTGAAACCCAACCGGCCACCCACCCACTGGGTTGGGTCTTGGCCCGCCCACCCACCCACCCACGGACTGGGTGGGTTGGGTCCTGGCCCAAAGGTCCAGTTGGGTGGGTTGGGTCTTGGCCCACCGACCCAACCGACTGGGTGGGTTGGGTCTTGGCCCACCGACCCAACCGACTGGGTGGGTTGGGTCTTGGCCCACCGACCCAACCGACTGGGTGGGTTGGGTCTTGGCCCACCGACCCAACCGACTGGGTGGGTTGGGTCTTGGCCCACCGACCCACTGGGTGGGTTGGGTCTTGGCCCACCGACCCACTGGGTGGGTTGGGTCTTGGCCCGACCACCCACCCACCGACTGGGTGGGTTGGGTCTTGGCCCAACCACCCACCCGCCGGGTTGGTTCTTGGCCCACCGGTCCACCGACTGGGTAGGTTGGGTCTTGGCCCACCGACCCAACCGACTGGGTGGGTTGGGACTTGGCCCGACCACCCACCCACCAACTGGGTGGGTTGGGTCTTGGCCCGACCACCCACCCACCAACTGGGTGGGTTGGGTCTTGGACCAACCACCCACCCGCCGGGTTGGGTCTTGACCCACCCACCGACTGGGTGGGTTGGGTCTTGGCCCACCGGTCCACCCACCGACTGGGTGGGTTGGGTCTTGGCCCACCGGTCCACCCACCCACCGACTGGGTGGGTTGGGTCTTGGCCCACCGGTCCACCCACCCACCGACTGGGTGGGTTGGGTCTTGGCCCACCCACCGACTGGGTGGGTTGGGTCTTGGCCCACCGGTCCACCCACCCACCAACTGGGTGGGTTGGGTCTTGAAAACCGACTGGGTGGGTTGGGTCTTGGCCCACCCACCCACCGACTGGGTGGGTTGGGTCTTGGCCCACCCACCCACCGACTGGGTGGGTTGGGTCTTGGACCACCCACCCACCCACTGGGTGGGTTGGGTCTTGGACCCGACTGGGTGGGTTGGGTCTTGGCCCGACCACCCACCCACCGACTGGGTGGGTTGGGTCTTGGCCCGACCACCCACCGACTGGGTGGGTTGGGTCTTGGCCCGACCACCCACCGACTGGGTGGGTTGGGTCTTGGCCCGACCACCCACCGACTGGGTGGGTTGGGTCTTGAACCCGACTGGGTGGATTGGGTCTTGGCCCACCCGTCCGCCGGGTTGGGTCTTGGCCTGCCCGCCCACCCGTCCGCCAGGTTGGGTCTTGGCCCGCCCGCCGGGTTGGGTCTTGAGGTTGGGTCTTGGCCCGCCGGGTTGGGTCTTGGACCACCCACCCGCCCGCCGGGTTGGGTCTTGGCCCGCCGGGTTGGGTCTTGGACCACACGCCCGCCGGGTTGGGTCTTGGACCGCCCACCCACCCGCCGCCCGCCGGGTTGGGTCTTGGACCGCCCGCCCGCCGGTTTGGGTCTTGGACCGCCCGCCCGCCGGTTTGGGTCTTGGACCGCCCGCCCGCCGGTTTGGGTCTTGGACCGCCCGCCCGCCGGGTTGGGTCTTGGACCGCCCGCCCGCCGGGTTGGGTCTTGGACCGCCCGCCCGCCGGGTTGGGTCTTGGACCGCCCGCCCGCCGGGTTGGGTCTTGGACCGCCCGCCCGCCGGGTTGGGTCTTGGCCCGCCCGCCCGCCGGGTTGGGTCTTGGCCCGCCCGCCCGCCGCGTTGGGTCTTGGACCGCCCAGACACCCGCCCGCCCGGTTGGGTCTTGGACCGCCCAGACACCCGCCCGCCCGGTTGGGTCTTGGACCGCCCAGACACCCGCCCGCCCGGTTGGGTCTTGGACCGCCCAGACACCCGCCCGCCCGGTTGGGTCTTGGACCGCCCAGACACCCGCCCGCCCGGTTGGGTCTTGGACCGCCCACCCGCCCGGTTGGGTCTTGGACCGCCCACCCGCCCGGTTGGGTCTTGGACCGCCCACCCGCCCGCCCGGTTGGGTCTTGGACCGCCAACCCGCCCGCCCGGTTGGGTCTTGGACCGCCCACCCGCCCGCCAGCCGGGTTGGGTCTTGGCCCGCCCGCCGGGTTGGGTCTTGGCCGGCCCACCCGCCCGCCGGGTTGGGTCTTGGCCGGCCCAGGGTCTTGGCCGGCCCAGGGTCTTGGCCGGCCCACCGGCCCGCCGGGTTGGGTCTTGGCCGGCCCACCGGCCCGCCGGGTTGGGTCTTGGCCGGCCCACCCGGCGGCCCGCCGGGTTGGGTCTTGGCCCGCCGGGTTGGGTCTTGGCCCGCCAGCCCGCCCACTGGGTTGGGTATTGGCCCGCCCACCCACTGGGTGGATTGGGTCTTGGCCCAATCTGGGTTGGGTCTTGGCCCGACCACCCACCGACTGGGTGGGTTGGGTCTTGAACCCGACTGGGTGGATTGGGTCTTGGCCCACCCGCCCGGTTGGGTCTTGGCCCACCCACCCGCCCGCCGCCCGCGACTGGGTGGGTTGGGTTCCTGGGCCCATCCACCCGCCCACCCACCGGGTTGGGTCTTGAGGCCCACCCACCCACCCACTTGAAACCCAACCGGCCACCTACCCACTGGGTTGGGTCTTGAAACCCAACCGGCCACCCACCCACCGACCGGGTTGGGTCTTGAAACCCAACCGGCCACCCACCCACCGACCGGGTTGGGTCTTGAAACCCAACCGGCCACCCACCCACCGGGTTGGGTCTTGAAACCCACCCACCCACCGGGTTGGGTCTTGAGGCCCACCCACCGGGTTGGGTCTTGAGGCCCACCCACCGGGTTGGGTCGTCTTGAAACCCAACCGGCCACCCACCCACTGGGTTGGGTCTTGGCCCGCCCACCCACCCACCCACGGACTGGGTGGGTTGGGTCCTGGCCCAAAGGTCCAGTTGGGTGGGTTGGGTCTTGGCCCACCGACCCAACCGACTGGGTGGGTTGGGTCTTGGCCCACCGACCCAACCGACTGGGTGGGTTGGGTCTTGGCCCACCGACCCAACCGACTGGGTGGGTTGGGTCTTGGCCCACCGACCCAACCGACTGGGTGGGTTGGGTCTTGGCCCACCGACCCACTAGGTGGGTTGGGTCTTGGCCCACCGACCCACTGGGTGGGTTGGGTCTTGGCCCGACCACCCACCCACCGACTGGGTGGGTTGGGTCTTGGCCCAACCACCCACCCGCCGGGTTGGTTCTTGGCCCACCGGTCCACCGACTGGGTAGGTTGGGTCTTGGCCCACCGACCCAACCGACTGGGTGGGTTGGGACTTGGCCCGACCACCCACCCACCAACTGGGTGGGTTGGGTCTTGGCCCGACCACCCACCCACCAACTGGGTGGGTTGGGTCTTGGACCAACCACCCACCCGCCGGGTTGGGTCTTGACCCACCCACCGACTGGGTGGGTTGGGTCTTGGCCCACCGGTCCACCCACCGACTGGGTGGGTTGGGTCTTGGCCCACCGGTCCACCCACCCACCGACTGGGTGGGTTGGGTCTTGGCCCACCGGTCCACCCACCCACCGACTGGGTGGGTTGGGTCTTGGCCCACCCACCGACTGGGTGGGTTGGGTCTTGGCCCACCGGTCCACCCACCCACCAACTGGGTGGGTTGGGTCTTGAAAACCGACTGGGTGGGTTGGGTCTTGGCCCACCCACCCACCGACTGGGTGGGTTGGGTCTTGGCCCACCCACCCACCCACTGGGTGGGTTGGGTCTTGGACCACCCACCCACCCACTGGGTGGGTTGGGTCTTGGACCCGACTGGGTGGGTTGGGTCTTGGCCCGACCACCCACCCACCGACTGGGTGGGTTGGGTCTTGGCCCGACCACCCACCGACTGGGTGGGTTGGGTCTTGGCCCGACCACCCACCGACTGGGTGGGTTGGGTCTTGGCCCGACCACCCACCGACTGGGTGGGTTGGGTCTTGAACCCGACTGGGTGGATTGGGTCTTGGCCCACCCGTCCGCCGGGTTGGGTCTTGGCCTGCCCGCCCACCCGTCCGCCAGGTTGGGTCTTGGCCCGCCCGCCGGGTTGGGTCTTGAGGTTGGGTCTTGGCCCGCCGGGTTGGGTCTTGGACCACCCACCCGCCCGCCGGGTTGGGTCTTGGCCCGCCGGGTTGGGTCTTGGACCACACGCCCGCCGGGTTGGGTCTTGGACCGCCCACCCACCCGCCGCCCGCCGGGTTGGGTCTTGGACCGCCCGCCCGCCGGGTTGGGTCTTGGACCGCCCGCCCGCCGGGTTGGGTCTTGGACCGCCCGCCCGCCGGGTTGGGTCTTGGACCGCCCGCCCGCCGGGTTGGGTCTTGGACCGCCCGCCCGCCGGGTTGGGTCTTGGCCCACCTGCCGGGTTGGGTCTTGGCCCGCCCACCTGCCGGGTTGGGTCTTGGCCCGCCCGCCCGCCGGGTTGGGTCTTGGCCCGCCCGCCCGCCGCGTTGGGTCTTGGACCGCCCAGACACCCGCCCGCCCGGTTGGGTCTTGGACCGCCCAGACACCCGCCCGCCCGGTTGGGTCTTGGACCGCCCAGACACCCGCCCGCCCGGTTGGGTCTTGGACCGCCCAGACACCCGCCCGCCCGGTTGGGTCTTGGACCGCCCAGACACCCGCCCGCCCGGTTGGGTCTTGGACCGCCCACCCGCCCGGTTGGGTCTTGGACCGCCCACCCGCCCGGTTGGGTCTTGGACCGCCCACCCGCCCGCCCGGTTGGGTCTTGGACCGCCAACCCGCCCGCCCGGTTGGGTCTTGGACCGCCCACCCGCCCGCCAGCCGGGTTGGGTCTTGGCCCGCCCGCCGGGTTGGGTCTTGGCCGGCCCACCCGCCCGCCGGGTTGGGTCTTGGCCGGCCCAGGGTCTTGGCCGGCCCAGGGTCTTGGCCGGCCCACCGGCCCGCCGGGTTGGGTCTTGGCCGGCCCACCGGCCCGCCGGGTTGGGTCTTGGCCGGCCCACCCGGCGGCCCGCCGGGTTGGGTCTTGGCCCGCCGGGTTGGGTCTTGGCCCGCCAGCCCGCCCACTGGGTTGGGTATTGGCCCGCCCACTGGGTTGGGTCTTGGCCCGCCATCCAGCCCACTGGGTTGGGTCTTGGCCCGCCATCCCGCCCACTGGGTTGGGTCTTGGCCCGCCATCCCGCCCACTGGGTTGGGTCTTGGCCCGCCATCCCGCCCACTGGGTTGGGTCTTGGCCCGCCATCCCGCCCACCGGGTTGGGTCTTGGCCCACCCACCCACCCACCTGCCCGCCGGCCGGGTTGGGGCTTGGTCCACGCCGGGTTGGAGCTTGGCCCACAAACCTGCCTGCCTGCCGGGTTGGGGCTTGGACCACCCACCCACTGACTGGGTGGGCTGGGTCTTAACCACCCACTGACTGGGTGGGCTGAGTCTTGCCCGACCACCCACCCACCGGGTGGGTTGGGTCTTGGCCCCACCCGCCGGGTTGGGTCTTGGCCCCACCCACCCACCCGCCGGGTTGGGTCTTGGCCCCACCCACCCACCCGCCGGGTTGGGTCTTGGCCCCACCCACCCACCGGGTTGGGTCTTGGCCCCACCCACCCACCGGGTTGGGTCTTGGGCCCCACCCACCCACCCACCCGCCGGGTTGGGTCTTGGGCCCCACCCACCCACCCGCCGGGTTGGGTGTTGGGCCCCACCCACCCACCCGCCGGGTTGGGTTTTGGGCCCACCCACCCACCGGGTTGGGTCTTGGACCCACCCACCCGCCCGCCCGGTTGGGTCTTGGACCGCCCACCCGCCCGCCCGGTTGGGTCTTGGACCGCCCACCCGCCCGCCCGGTTGGGTCTTGGACCGCCCGCCCGCCCGGTTGGGTCTTGGACCGCCCACCCGCCCACCCACCCGCCCGGTTGGGTCTTGGACCGCCCACCCGCCCGCCCGCCGGGTTGGGTCTTGGACCGCCCACCCGCCCGCCCGCCGGGTTGGGTCTTGGACCGCCCACCCGCCCGCCCGCCGGGTTGGGTCTTGGACCACCCACCCGCCCGCCCGCCGGGTTGGGTCTTGGCCCGCCCGCCGGGTTGGGTCTTGGCCCGCCCACCCGCCCGCCGGGTTGGGTCTTGGCCCGCCCACCCGCCGGGTTGGGTCTTGGCCGGCCCACCCGGCGGCCCGCCGGGTTGGGTCTTGGCCCGCCGGGTTGGGTCTTGGCCCGCCAGCCCGCCCACTGGGTTGGGTATTGGCCCGCCCACCGGGTTGGGTCTTGACCCGCCATCCCGCCCACTGGGTTGGGTCTTGGCCCGCCATCCCGCCCACCGGGTTGGGTCTTGGCCCACCCACCCACCCACCCGCCGGCCGGGTTGGGGCTTGGTCCACGCCGGGTTGGGGCTTGGCCCACAAACCTGCCTGCCCGCCGGGTTGGGGCTTGGACCACCCACCCACTGACTGGGTGGGCTGGGTCTTAACCACCCACTGACTGGGTGGGCTGGGTCTTGCCCGACCACACACCCACCGGGTGGGTTGGGTCTTGGCCCCACCCACCCGCCGGGTTGGGTCTTGGCCCCACCCACCCACCCGCCGGGTTGTCTCTTGGGCCCCACCCACCCACCCGCCGGGTTGGGTCTTGGGCCCCACCCACCCACCGGGTCGGGCTTTGGCCCCCACCCACCCACCCGCCGGGTTGGGCTTTGGCACACCGGCCTGCCAACCTGCCGAGTTGGGTCTTGGCCCACCCACCCACCGGGTTGGGTCACCAAAACGCACCGGATTGGGTCTTGGCCCACCCGCCCGCCGGGTTGGGTCTTGGCCCACCCGCCCGCCGGGTTGGGTCTTGGCCCCTACCCACCCGCCCGCCGGGTTGGGTCTTGGCCCCTACCCACCCGCCCGCCGGGTTGGGTCTTGGCCCCTACCCACCCGCCCGCCGGGTTGGGTCTTGGCCCCTACCCACCCGCCCGTCCACTGGGTTGGGTCTTGGCGCCCGCCCGACCGACCACCCACTGGGTTGGGTCTTGGCGCCCGCCCGACCGACCACCCACTGGGTTGGGTCTTGCCCACCCACCCATTGGGTTGGTGTTGGGTCTTGCCCACCCACCCATTGGGTTGGTGTTGGGTCTTGCCCACCCACCCATTGGGTTGGTGTTGGGTCTTGCCTTGGTGTTGGGTCTTGCCCACCCACCCATTGGGTTGGTGTTGGGTCTTGCCCACCCACCCATTGGGTTGGTGTTGGGTCTTGCCCACCCACCCATTGGGTTGGTGTTGGGTCTTGTTCACCCACCCCCTGCCGGGTTGGGTCTTGGCCCGCCTGCCCACCCGCCCGCCGGGTTGGGTCTTGGCCCCTACCCACCCGCCCGCCGGGTTGGGTCTTGGCCCGCCTGCCCACCCGCCCGCCGGGTTGGGTCTTGGCCCCTACCCACCCGCCCACCGGGTTGGGTCTTGGACCCTAACCAACCGCCCACCGGGTTGGGTCTTGGACCCTACCCACCCGCCCACCGGGTTGGGTCTTGCGCTACCCACCCGACCATCCACCGGGTTGGGTCTTGAGTTTGGGTGGGTGTTGGGTCTTGCCCACCCACCCATTGGGTTGGTGTTGGGTCTTGTTCACCCACCCCCTGCGTTTAATCTTTCCCCTCCCACCTACCCACCCGCCACCGCCCGCATTGAATCGACTGGGTGGGTTGGGTCTTGGCCCACTCACCCACCCACCGACTGGGTGGGTTGGGTCTTGGCCGACCACCCACCCACCGACTGGGTGGGTTGGGTCTTGGCCGACCACCCACCCACCGACTGGGTGGGTTGGGTCTTGGCCTTGGTCCGACCACCCACCCACCGACTGGGTGGGTTGGGTCTTGAACCCACGCACCCACCCGCCTGCCGGGTTGGGTCTTGGCCGACCCACCCGCCTGCCAAGACCCACCCGCCCGCTGGGTTGGGTCTTGGCCCGCCCGCCCGCTGGGTTGGGTCTTGGCCCGCCCGCCCGCTGGGTTGGGTCTTGGCCCGCCCGCCCGCTGGGTTGGGTCTTGGCCCGCCCGCCCGCTGGGTTGGGTCTTGGCCCGCCCGCCCGCCGGGTTGGGTCTTGGCCCACCCACACCCCTGTGTTGCATCTTCCCCTGCCACCCCCCCCCCCCACACCCCTTAGCCATGTTGCATCTTCCCCTGACACCCCCCCCCCACACCCTCCAGCCATGTTGCATCTTCTCCCCCCCCCCCCCCCAAAGGCCGTGTTGCATCTTCCCCCTCCTAAACACCTACCTACCCCCGGGCGCGTTGCATCACCCCCCTCACACCCACCCGCTGCCCAGCTGCGTTGCATCTTACCCCTCCCTCCCACCCCCAGTTGCATCTTACCCCTCCCTCCCACCCCCAGTTGCATCTTACCCCTCCCTCCCACCCCCAGCCTGCGTTGCATCTTACCCCTCCCTCCCACCCCCAGCCTGCATTGCATCTTACCCCTCCCTCCCAGCCCGCGTTGCATCTTACCCCTCCCTCCCAGCCCGCGTTGCATCTTACCCCGCCCACCCCCAGCCCGCGTTGCATCTTAACCCCTCCCTCCCACCCCCAGCCCGCGTTGCATCTTAACCCCTCCCTCCCACCCCCAGCCCGCGTTGCATCTTCTCCCTCCCTCCCACCCCCAGCCCGCGTTGCATCTTCTCCCTCCCTCCCACCCAGCACGCGTTGCATCTTCCCCCTCCCACCCCCACCCTGCGTTGCATCTTCCCCCTCCCTCCCACCCCAGCCCGTTTTGCATCTTCCCCCTCCCCCCACCCCAGCCCGTGTTGCATCTTCCGACTCCCACCAACACGCCCCCCCCAGCAGTGTTGCATCTTCTTCTCGCACCCACCCACCCGCATCCATGTTGCACCTTCCCCTTACACCCACATCCATGTTGCACCTTCCCCTCCCACCCACCTGCATCCGTGTTGCACCTTCCCCTCCTACCCAACGACCACCCCCTCTGACCATGTTGTATCTTCCCCTCCCACCTCCCCCCCCACCCTGGTCGTGTTGTATCTTCCCCTCCCACCTCCCCCCCCCCCACCCTGGTCGTGTTGTATCTTCCCCTCCCACCTCCCCCCACCCCGGTCGTGTTGCTTCTTCCCCTCCCAGGCCATGTTGCTTCTTCCCCTCCCTCGCACCCTGCTCACCCCGACAATTTTGTGCTAATGCTTCTCGTTTTTCAACCCTGAGGGTGCACTAAGGCCAGCTAACCATACCTTGAGTGTCAGTGTTCTAAACCCCTTACAAAGTGTATTTCAAATTGTCTACCCCCAATTGGCAGAGACTGACTTACGTGTCCTGGGTACCATATGGCAGGGATTTATAACTAAGGCAGAGTGTTCACCCAGAGCTGCAGCACAGATTGTGGCACCCTGTATGCGACAACATACAAAATGTCTTCTAGCCTGCCACTATAGACTGGAAAGGCAGTGTGTAAGGAAATGGCTCCCTGTTGCAGTTACCCCCCACTTTTCGCCTGATGCTGACTTGACTGAAGTGTGCTGGGACCCTGCTAACCATTCCCCAGCACCAGTGTTCTTTCACCTAAAAGGTACCATTGTTTCCACAATTGGCACACCCCTGGCACACAGATAAGTCCCTTGTAAAAGGTACAAGTGGTACCAAGGGCCCTGTGACCAGGGAAGGTCCCTAAGGGCTGCAGCATATGTTGTGCCACCCTAAGGGACCACTCACCTAACACATGCACACTGCCATTGCAGATTGTGTGTGTTGGTGGGGAGAAAAAGGCAAAGTCGACATGGCATCCCACTCAGGATGCCATGCACACAAAATGCTGCCTGTGGCAAAGGTAAGTCACCCCTCTAGCAGGCCTTACAGCCCTAAGGCAGGGTGCACTATACCACAGGTGAGAGCATAGCTGCATGAGCAATATGCCCCTACAGTGTCTAAGTCTATTCTTAGACATTGTAAGTACAGTGTGGCCATTTTAAGTATATGGTCTGGGAGTTTGTCAAAAACGAACTCCACAGCTCCATAATGGCTACACTGAATACTGGGAAGTTTGGTATCAAACTTCTCAGAATAATACATCCACACTGATGCCAGTGTTGGATTTATTAAAAAATGCACACAGAGGGCATCTTAGAGCTGCCCCCTGTATTTTACCCAATTGTTCAGTGCAGGACTGACTGGCCTGTGCCAGCCTGCTGCTGAGAGACGAGTTTCTGACCTCATGTGGTGAGGGCCTTTGTGCCCTCTGAGGCCAGAAACAAAGCCTGCTCTGAGTGGAGGTGCTTCATGCCTGTCCCCTGCAGGAACTGTAACACCTAGCAGTGAGCCTCAAAGGCTCAGGCTTCGTGTTGCAATGCCCCAGGGCACTCCAGCTAGTGGAGATGCCCGCCCCCTGGACACAGCCCCCACTTTTGGCGGCAAGTCCAGGGGAGATAATGAGAATAACAAGGTGGAGTCACCCACCAGTCAGGACAGCCCCTAAGGTGTCCTGAGCTGAGGTGACCCCAGCCTTTAGAAATCCTCCATCTTGATTTTGGAGGATTCCCCCATAGGAATAGTGATGTGCCCCCCTCCCCTCAGGGAGGAGGCACAAAGAGGGTTTAGCCACCCTCAAGGACAGTAGCCATTGGCTACTGCCCTCCCAGACCTAAACACAACCCTTAATGCAGTATTTAGGGGCACCCCAGAACCTAGGAAATCAGATTCCTGCAACCTGAAGAAAGGACTGCTGACCTACAAGCCTGCAGAGGAGGAAGACAATTGCTTTGGCCCCAGCCCTACTGGCCTGTCTCCAACTTCGAAAACCTGCTCCAGCAACGCATCCGACAGGGACCAGCGACCTCTGAAGCCTCAGAGGACTGCCCTGGACTACAGGACCAACAAACTACCGTGAACAGCGGCCCTCTCTTTGCAAAAAAGAAGCAACTTCCAAGGACTTCACGTGTCCCGCCGTAAGCATGAGACTCTACACTGCACCCGATGCCCCCGGCTCGACCTGCAGAAAACACCTCAGGGAGGACTCCCCGGCGACTGTGAGCCCATGAGTAACCAGAGACGTCCTCCCTGAGCCTCCACATCGACGCCTGCAGAGAGAATCCAGAGGCTCCCCCAGACCGTGACTGCCTGTAACAAGGGACCCGACGCCTGGAACCAACACTGCCTCCGCAGCCCCCAGGACCTGAAGGAACCGAACTTCAACACAGGAGTGACCCCCAGGTGACCCTCTGCCTTGCCCAGGCGGTGGCTGTCCCGAAAAGCCCCCCCCGTGCCTGCCTGCTCCGCTAGAGTGACCCCCCCCTGGGTCCCTCCTTTGAAACCTATACAAAACCCGATGCCTGCTTTGCACACTGCACCCGGCTGCCCGTGTGCCGCTGAGGGTGTGTTTTGTGTGCCTACTTGTATCCCCCCCCAGTGCTCTACATAACCCCCCTGGTCTGCCCCCCGAGGACACAGGTACTTACCTTCTGGAAGACTGGAACCGGAGCACCCCTGTTCTCCATAGGTGCCTTTGTGTTTTGAACCCCCAACCGTGGGCTGCGTATGCCCTAGGACTGAGACTTGTAAGTGTTTTACTTGCCTCCTAATCTAACCTTTACTTACCTCCCCCAGGAACTGTTGAGTTTTGCACTGCGTCCACTTTGAAAATAGCTTATTGCCATTGTACATGATATTTTCATTCAAAGTTCCTAAAGTATTTAAGTGAAGTACCTTACATTTAAAGTATTAACTGTAAACCTTGAACCTGTGGTTCTTAAACTAAGAAAAGATATTTTTCAATATAAAAACCTATTGGCCTGGAGTAAGTCTTTGAGTGTGTGTTCCTCATTTATTGCCTGTGGGTGTACAACAAATGCTTAACACTACCCTCTGATAAGCCTACTGCTCGAACACACTACCACAAAATAGAGCATTAGAATTATCTACTTTTGCCACTATCTTACCTCTAAGGGAAACCCTTGGACTCTGTGCATGCTATTTCTTACTTTGAAATTGTATATACAGAGCCAACTTCCTACACAGTGGTAACATTGTTAGTTTGATTTTGCCATTCAAACCAATTGCAAAGCCCCCACTTCCCTTCCCTTCACAATGTATGCACGTCTCCCCTAATGAATGCCTACCTTGCCGTAAGGCAAGGAGCTGTATATTAAGTAGGACTTGTACTTTGTATATGTATGTATGACACCAGCGCTTCTAAATTGTTGATTTGCTGTGGAAGAGTTAGTAGCCCCATTGGCTAACACAGACCTGGCTAATTTCTGAATGAGACTACTTAGATGGGTACTGTAACAAATTAATCATGACATTAAATCAAACTTAATACCCCAGTTGAATGTAATGTCACTATTAAACAAATGCAACTTTTAGAAAGTTGCTACTCTATGAGCCAGTTTGTCCAGTGGCGCCTCACATGGTCACTGATCCTGTGATCCAGTTTGTCCGGTGGCTCACATGGTCACTAACTACCATAAAGCTTCCTGCTATCCTGAGGAGTAGTGTGAACAACTCCCAAGCTTAGGAACAATAACAGCCTGCTTCAGGATAAGGTGCTACCTTCCCTTCACAAGAAGCCACTCAGGGTGTTGGCTCAAAAGGTCAGCTTCAAAGGACGTAGCTGACTGTGGTGCGCAAATGGCTATCACAGTCTTGCGTCTGTTCTTTGTTCAGGTAGACAGGCTGTTGGTGGGAACAGAGAGGGGAGACCAGTGCCCTCACCAGTTTTCCGGTGGGTGTGTAGCCCACAGGAAGATACACTTTTAGTGTGGGCTACCAAGCTCCTAACTTCCAAGGGAGGGTTCAGACACCTTGAAAGTGAGCGGAATAGTGCACTCTGAGATTGCTAGATGCCACGCATACCTGGAAAATCATCACCAGGAGGGAGGAGACCTCGTAACCCATTGTCTAGTGACTGCCTCATCTTCTAGGGAACTTTCTGTGCATAAATATGGCTTCACTTACACCATGTACCTCAGATCAGGCTGGAACTGAAAAGAGGATTGAAGGAGGGCTGCCCTGCTGACCGAGACTTGGCAAAGAGAGGCTGGACAGTGTGCTTGAAAGCACCTGCCACACCTTGGGCTAGCAAAGAGGAATGTACATTAAATTCGACTTGAGCGTCAAGTTGGTTTAAGGAGGAGGCCCAATTCTCCAGCCTCCCAGTGACAAGTCTCAGCTGGTCTGTGAAAAGGCCAGGGTACCAAAAGCAGAGCCACCTTGCCTGTGGAGCCATCCGAAATATGGTATCTTTGGAGACCAGTGATGTGCCATCTTTCATTAATCCTTGCTCCCTCCTCCTAGAGGTCTGTAGGCTGTGCACCTCCAAGAAAAGTCACACCAGATCTCCACTTCTAGCAGCCCAATCAGGGTTGGGGAGGTGTTGGGCACTCCGTGGGCCTCAAGAGGGTTTCTTTGGCCTTTGATCTCCAGATTTAAGTGTCTCAAAAGGGTCCTTCCTAATATGCTCTGCCCTATGTAAAATCAGGGGGCGGGGATGAGAGAGAGCACAAGTCATCAGGAGTCGAATTCTGGCCACATGGCACACACAGCTAACTTTCAGCATTCCCATCAAGCTTTGAGGGGGCCCTTCTCAAATGCCCCAGCCTATGAATGAATCTGTCAAAGTGTTAATCAACAACTTGATAACCTCTCTTCACTGTTGTGGTTCAAGTTGTAGCCTGTCTCTTCACTCGAGTGGCTCTCACTCCTTGGGTGTTTAATCTGGGCACGTCGCCATTTACTGCAGGCCTTAGTCACCATTCATGTCTGGTTCTTTGTCTGCCTTCACTCCACTACACTTCACAGTGGGGGTAGTGGGCAGAGGTCTAGTCGCAGATCTCACAGCACCAACCAGCAATCTCGGACGCATGTTTCAGGCACTTGGCCCACAGGTTATGTTCCATGCTGGTCCACAGCACCATGTTCTCAGCTCCACTGTGAAGCTTCATGGGTCACAGCCCAAAGAGGTAGCTGAAATGGATCTTGAGAAGACAGAAGCACCTATGTTTTGCCTGTATCTGGCTTCGGGACCTATGAGAATGAACGGGTGGACCCAAAACCACACCCGTGGTGATCATTGTTAAATGTGGATGAAAATAACCAAATTCTACTTTTGCAGGGGGAAATCAATGTTGAATGTCCAGCTACGCCACTGTTATTGGATGCAGAGAGATTACTAATGTCAGTTTGTGCGAGAAGATCAATGTTGGATGTTTATTAAAACGCCCATTATCTCAAAGACTGAGGGAGATGCCGAAAGAGGAGTGCTGCGGGCTCTTTATTTATTTTCAAAACAATAATTTTGTGATTGTTTTTATGCTGAAATTTTCAATAGCCATGTGAACGCATGAATAGCCTTGTGAAGGCCCTTGAGGCATGTTATGATTATTTCACCACATTTGTGCTATTTCTAAGTGTTTTTTTTCTTTCACAAGCACCCAATTATTCCAAATGATGTAATGTTTTCAAATAAATCTGTTCTTGCCCCTATCACAACTTCAGTGAAAGTTAGGCGGGAGAAAACTGCAACTGAATGACTGCTAATTCATCTCTCAAGTGTGAAATGACTTATTCCTTTCCATTTCGCTCCATGTACAGATCACTTCATCCCCACAGAGATGTTCTTCCATGCTCCAATTAGTCCTGCCAAGATCCTAGAGCAGTCCTTGGGAGTCACAAGCCTGCCAGCAACGCCAGTTGCACACCCTCAATCCAGCACCAAGCGAAGGAGGAGCAAGCGACAGGAGTCCAAGCGAGTTCAGAGGTGAGAGGGTAGGTGCTGTTCAGAGGTCAAACCTTTGGTGGGGTTGTGGTCAGATGTGCCTTAGGAGTATATGAATGAGTGAACAGGCAAAGCTGTGGGGAAGGTGTCTGGTTGAGAGAGGGCTACCTAATAATTTGTGAGACTAATGATGTTCAGGGATGAGATTTCGAGCTGGGAATAGGTTTGTAGCTGGTGGAGTAGAGTCTAAGGGTGCAGAATAGTTAAAGGGTGAATGGGAAGGACACATGAAAGAGTGAGTTGGTTTTAAGGGTTCAAGGTAGGCCTGAGAGAGGGATGCAAGGATGTAAATAGAATGTCATTTAGTAAGATGTACTGACAGTTGGAGTACATGGTGGAACGGCTGAGAGCTTTGATGGGAAAACCATTGTGGAGTGAGTGAGACAGGGAGGTCCAAGGGTGAGTCAGCCAGCAGCCTTTTCAGTGGCAACTGACAGGCAGTATCTCTGGCTGTGCAGACCACTTTCAGAGAGATTAGTATTGTCAAGATTAAAGGCAAGTGTGGTTCAAGAATCTTTTTTTGTGAGAGCTGTGGGTTCCGGCGTGAAGGTGGCATCTGCTGAGTGCTGAAAGGGTAGAAGGGTTACGGGTGAGTGGGCTGTTGAATGTGTGGGTACATGAAAGCTGATCTCACAACCAGCAGTTGGACTTAAGCTTGTGGTTTATAGATATTATACCCAACTTTAGTCGGAATGTCTTGGAAACATGTTTAATTGAACCAATATTGCAAGGCTCTGGGGAAAGTTTTTCAATAGTAGTATTATGTATAAGAAGAGCGCCAAACACAAAGTTCTACGCATCAATCCAGCCAGCAAGAGTAATCCGTTTTAAAACTTGGCTTGCATACAGAAATAAAGTGTACTTCAGATTGAGAAAAGCCTGCACTTCTTCCATCATACAGTGAATAGGGTAAGGTACTGGCACTGACAGTTTTGTTCAGATGAAGCGCTACAGCACCTGCATCAATCAGCAGAGCAAGCTTCCCTCATACATACTGAGGATTTCACACGTTTTTTTCTAGCATAGAGATGAGGTGGGAGGTACAGAGGATAGCAGGCTTTCTAACAACCAACATGCATAGCACAGAAAAAATTGTGCAAACTTCTAAAAACCAATACCAGGAAGGCTTTTTTTTTGTTTGTTTTTAAACTAAAAAAAACAAGCTGTCATTGGCAAGTGCTGAAAACCCTTTTACGCCAAATGAAAGGAACTTCTACTGCCCAATAATGTACAAACCTACTGATACCCTGACAACCAAAACAAGCCTTGGTAAAGCCAACATGTCTGTCTTACACTGTATTCATGTCACATATACTTAAAATGTATGTATGCCTGTAGCACAGGGTGGTGTCGTATTCTATGCATGTCTAATTGTAAAGTAGGAAATGACTGTATGATGTTAGTGTTTATATTGTGCCTACTACCTTGGAAGATGCCTTGAAGAGCTTTTTTTTAGACTTCCAACATGCTACTCCATGTCAGGCAAATGTACGTTAAGTAAAAGGTTTGCAGTTAGTTATGCTGTTGTCATGTGGGCTGGGCAATTTGACATATTTTTACACAATTATTGAAAAACTGTTCAGGTCCCACATTTGGGGATAATTTCATTTACTTCAGTTAATGGGATGTTTCATACTACTCGTAACAGTGTCTTGCATGTAGATGTTAGATTGTCACACTGCTTGTAAAGTAGTTGTCCTGCCATTCATGTACAGTTTTTCACAGCAGCATTTGAGGGGATAGGGTTTATGTAAAGCAATATAAGATGCCATTTAGTCAGAGTACGCATTTTTAAAGTTGTAGTGTCATTTAAATTTGATTGGACAGCAAATAATGATTTAGGGAAAAACATTCTTGCATTTGTTTATAGTTCATTCATATTCCAGCAGGATCTAATTTCCAGCTGACATGTTAGGGTCAAACAGGACATAGACTTTATGCAGTAATTTAAAATTCTCAGATGGCGGTTGTGGGAAAATGCCCCTTTTGTCTTGGTCATCCCCATTGTTTTGTGAACTTTTATTTATTGCTGTTTCTTAGACTCTGCTCACAGGGGCTGCTGCTGTCAAGTGCCAAGTGTATGTGCTCTCACCCTAAAAATGCAGATATTGGCTAATCCCTGTTTGGAATATTTAACTTTTATATACGATGATAGTGTGTGGTGTAGAAACTGCATCCATGGTATGAAACGTTAAATGCTACCTTAATGTGCCATACACTTGTATAACAAGAAAAACATGGTGACGATCCCACTCGAGCAACAACCACAATTCCTTTCAGGGTGAACCACAGAAGTAACTGAATTAACCTTTGCTGACTCTCTGGTAGCCTGGCACAAAACAGACTTGATTTAGAAACAATGAGTTATGTATTTATACAGCACATAAACAGTAATAAACTGAAAACACAGCACAAGAAAAATCTGACAACAATTTGGAAACTGGAGGAAAAATTGAATAAGTAATTTGACACCTAAATGAATTAAACCCATTCAGTAGATCCGGAGTTAGGGATTTTAAAAATATTGGTGAAAAATACCACTTAGCAGAACAAAAGTCACATGCTAAAGCTGACTGCAGTACAATGCAGTTCAGCCACATAGGTAAATTGGGACCAGTCTCAGATTACCTTTTGACTTAAGACATTTTTAAGAAAGTTCCTGAGAAAGTGAAGTTCTGTGGGGCAAGGCAGCTGGCGTTGTCCAAGGAGGAAGTATTGTCATCAGGGAGCCACTGGATGCAGTCACAGTGAAGATTTCGATGTTAGGACTTTGTCACTTTTTTGGAGGTGTGAAAATTCCCAGTGGGACGAAGCTACACGCTGTAGCCTAGGAGGGCTCCACAAGGCCATATACCCCTTCTCATAGGTCCCTTTGAACAGGATTTGTTACTGCAGAAATAAACATAGTGGAATCTACCAAAACGTCAGACAGATTGGCAAGCAGGTAGGCCACAGTCTTAATGTTCTCAGGCCACTTTTTGGTGAAAAAGTTTCTAAGTATAATGTTTCAGGCTTTGGCTAGAGAAGAAGCACCTTTGGTACCACTTCCAAGTGTCCAGGATGGTTTAGGTATCACTTAGGGGATTAAGTCAGTGACTAGGTGCAGGATTCAACGTCTCTGGAGCTTATGTCCCAGTACCTCACACAGGAGGCCAGCCAGCAAGCCCTTAGAGTGACTCCAGCAGAGCGAAATTCTTTATTGCTTGATTTCTCAAAATCCTTGCATAGCAGTGCAAGAAAGAGGGTTTAAAAAACGTGCCCCAAATAACCACCCCATGGCCAGCAAAGCAATATTGAAATTAAAAGTTTTTTTTTTTTTAAAAGATAAATACCCTGATGACCACTGTTAAGCCCTGCTTTGCGGCATCAGTGAATTAGCACCCTTAAAATTAATAAATAAGAAACTTTGTTTCCAGGGATAAATAGATAAAATAAACAGTGCCTAAGAATAGCACTGGTGCTTTGATTTCTAAGGAGATGGCTCCAAGTGGAGCATCATTATTGAAAAAGAGCTGTCCTGTTAAAGTGTTAGTCCCAGTCATGAACCTTAAGCAATAACTGGATTAATAAAACTGATATAAATGCCCACACTCTGCTTCCAGCACAAATTTAAAAGAAGTAAAAGTTAAATCTTATGACATCAAAAATAGTTAAAGAAGACCTAGAAGTGTCAAGTGACACCTGGGATGGAAAGGGCAAAGCCAGTTCTGGCAACCCAATCCACTCTTGCCTTGGGAGCTCGGGGAGTTATCCACATGGCTCTGCCGAATTATACACCGGCCCACTCTGAGGGCCACTAGAATTTGCCTCTGCCCATTTCGCAAATCTCTGCAGAAATGTTAGTGGTGCTGCTTAATCTAAGTCTCTAGTATCAAAGCAGGTCAAAACTGTCTCCATGCAGGATCTAATGCCTCTCGCGTTCCGTCTTCTTCATAGGAACAGGCGGCGGTCCTGTAGTAGAGTCAGGCAAATGCACAAAACATGGATGATGTCCTCTGGCCCAAGTTTGCATAGCTGGGAACACCCTTGATCTCCACATCTCTCCCAGACCGGCAACTAACACCTGATGGGTAAAAGCCCCAGCCTTCATCTCATTAGATGACTTTGTTTTTTTTTTCCCCCCCTTAAAAGGCCCACAGCGATAACTCTGGGGTTTCAGCTGCTTGTATGTTGAGAGTGTCAGCTGTAGGAAGTTGAGTCTGTGTATACTATTTCAAAGTAAGAAATAGTGTGCACAGAGTCCAGTGGTTCCCCTTAGAGGTAATATAGTGGCAAAAAGAGATAATTCTAATGCTCTGTTTTGCGGTAGTGTGGTCGAGCAGTAGGCTTATCAGAGGGTAGTGTTAAGCATTTGTTGTACACACACAGGCAATAAATGAGGAACACACACTCAAAGACTTACTCCAGGCCAATAGGTTTTGATATAGAAAAATATATTTTCTTAGGTTATTTTAAGAACCACAGGTTCAAGATTTACAAGTAATACTTCAAATGAAAGGTATTTCACTCAGGTATTCTAGGAACTTTGAATAATCACAATAGCATGTACAGTTTTGACATAAATGGCAAGCTATTTTAAAAGTGGACACAGTGCAAAAATCAACAGTTCCTGGGGGGCGGTAAGTAATTGTTAAGTTCACAGGTAAGTAAAACACTTACAGGGTTCAAAGTTGGGTCCAAGGTAGCCCACTGTTGGGGGTTCAAGGCAACTCCAAAGTTACCACTCTAGCAGCTCCGGGCCGGTCAGGTGCAGAAGTCAAAGAGGTGCCCAAAACACACAGGCTTCAAAGGAGAGCAGGGGTGCACCGGTTCCAGGCTGCCATCAGGTAAGTACCCGTGTCCTCCAACGGCAGACCAGGGGGGTTTTGTAGGGCACCGGGGTTAGACACAAGCAGGCACAGAAAGTACACCCTCAGCAGCACAGAGGCGGCCGGGTGCAGAGTGCAAACAGGCGTCTGGTTTTGTATTGAAAGCAATGGGGAGACCCGGGGGTCTCTTCAACGATGCAGGCAGGCACAGTGGGGGCTCATCGGGGTAGCCACCACCTGGGCGAGGCAGAGGGTCGCCTGGGGGTCGCTCCTGCACTGGAGTTCAGTTCCTTCCGGTCCTGGGGGCTGCGGGTACAGTGTTGGTTCCAGGCATCGGGTCCCTTGTTACAGGCAGTCACGGTCAGGGGGAGCCTCTGGATTTCCTCTGCAGGCATCGCTGTGGGGGATCAGGGGGGGTCAACTCTGGCTACTCACAGGCTCGCAGTCGCCAGGGAATCCTCCCTGTAGTGTTGGTTTTCCGCAGGTCGAGCCGGGGGCATCTGGTGCAGAGTAGAAAGTCTCACGCTTCCGGCGGAAAACGTGAAGTCCTTGAAGTTGTATCTTTGTTGCAAGAAAGTTGCAGATGGTTGAACAGAGCCGCTGTTCACGGGAGTTTCTTGGTCCTTGGGTGCAGGGCAGTCCTCTGAGGCTTCAGGGGTCGCTGGTCCCTGTTGGATGCGTCGCTGTTGAAGTTTTCTTTGAAGTTGGGAGATAGGCCGGTAGGGCTGGGGCCAAAGCAGTTGTCTTCTCCGTCTTCACTGCAGGGCTTCAGGTCAGCAGTCCTTCTTCTTTAGGTTGCAGGAATCTAGTTTCCTAGGTTCTGGGGGCCCCTAAATACTGAATTTGGGGGTGTGTTTAGGTCTGGGAGGGCAGTAGCCAATGGCTACTGTCCTTGAGGGTGGCTACACCCTCTTTCTGCCTCCTCCCTCAGGGGAGGGGGGCACATCCCTAATCCTATTGGGGGAATCCTCCATCCACAAGATGGAGGATTTCTAAAAGTAAGAGTCACCTCAGCTCAGGACACCTTAGGGGCTGTCCTGACTGGCCAGGGACTCCTCCTTGTTTTTCTCATTATCTCCTCCAGCCTTGCCGCCAAAAGTGGGGGCAGTGGCCAGAGGGGCGGGCATCTCCACTAGCTGTAACAAAAGGGGTGAGCCTTTGAGGCTCACCAACAGGTGTTACAGTTCTTGCAGGGGGAGGTGAGAAGCACCTCCACCCAGTACAGGCTTTGTTCCTGGCCACAGAGTGACAAAGGCACTCTACCCATGTGTCCAGCAACATGTCTGGTGTGTGGCAGGCTGGCAAAAACTAGTCAGCCCACACTGGAAGTCGGGTATGTTTTCAGGGGGCATCTCTAAGATGCCCTCTGGGTGTATTTTACAACAAATTGTACACTGGCATCAGTGTGCATTTATTGTGCTGAGATGTTTGATTCCAAACTTCCCAGTTTTCAGTGTAGCCATTTTGGTGGTGTGGAGTTTGTGTTTGACAGTCTCCCAGACCATTTACTCTTATGGCTACCCTGCACTTACAGTGTCTAAGGTTTTGCTTAGACAGTGCAGGGGCATAGTGCTCATGCACCTATGCCCTCACCTGTGGTATAGTGCAACCTGCCTTAGGGCTGTAAGGCTTGCTAGAGGGGTGACTTACCTATGCCACAGGCAGTGTGAGGTTGGCATGGCACTCTGAGGGGAATGCCATATCGACTTAGTCATTTTCTCCCCACCAGCGCACACAAGCTGTGAAGCAGTGTGCATGTGCTGAGTGAGGGGTCCCCAGGGTGGCATAAGACATGCTGCAGCCCTTAGGGACCTTCCCTGGCATCAGGGCCCTTGGTACCAGGGTTACCAGTTACAAGGGACGTACCGGAGTGTCAGGGTTGTGCCAATTGTGGAGACAGAGGTACAGTTTTGGGAAAGAACACTGGTGCTGGGGCCTGGTTAGCAGGGTCCCAGCACACTTTCAAATCATAACTTAGCATCAGCAAAGGCAAAAGGTCGGGGGTAACCAGGCCAAGGAGGCATTTCCTTACATCAGCCAACCGTGTTTTCATGTGCTAGGGTGGCCTCGTCTTCAAGCAGGGAAAGCAGTTTGCTGCTTATTTTTATTGCTCTTTTGAACTCCTGATGACTTTTTGATTAAACCCAAAACAGACTGTAAATTCAAGGAGTTCAGAGACTGATGCAAGTAGGATCCTGCTTGGGTACTGAGTGTAGAATTCAGTTCAACCCATATGTGGTGGTCCAGAGATTCTTTTTCAGCAGACCTTGATTTGTGGCATTGCAATTTAAATGCCCTCATCCGCGCCAAAGCTTGTTTAGTGATCCCTAATTCAGGTTTGGTCTGAGCATGCAACACATACGAGAGGTGCTGGAAGATTGCTCTGTAAATCTTAGCATCTTGTCCAATAATTCAGTCTTTACCCTTAAATGCCTCACTCCCATAAGCCAGCGTAGGCACAACTTTCGCCTGGGCTACCTTCAAGAAAGGGGGCAGGGTAGGGCCTCTAAACTTGGTGGCAATAGATCTGAGACCAAAACACAGAGCATTTCCTTTTGTTCTTATTTCTTCCAACTGATCTGTGTAGGTTCAGTTCGTGTTGAAATAGACTCCCAAATATTTAAAGCTGGACTCTAGCCTCTCTTTCTCCAGGAACCATGTTTGCCGTTTTAAGCGGCTGCCTTTGAGAACCATGATCATTTTGTTTGCATTGATTACCAGGCCCTTCTTAGTCGAGTAAGCCCATGTTGCATCAAAAAGGCGTTGAAGGCCAACCTTGATGTGGGTTATTAGCACCAAGTTATCAGCACATAACAAGTTTGAGAGTCTGAACCCCCCAGGTTGGGTGGATGAGAATTTATTGCATTCAAAGCCGGAGCTAAATCCGATAGGAACAGATTAAATAGGGTAGGGGCAAGGACACACCCTTGCTTAAGGCCCTGCATAGTTTTAATGGGTCTGGATAATCGAGAGCCATCACTGATTTTAACTTGGACCGATGTGTCCGTGTGTAGGAGCTCCAAAGCTCTAAGAATGTTAGCCAGGAGACTAAAATTGGCTAATTTAAGCCATAGCTTCCCTTTATCAACTTTATCAAAGGCTGCTTTAGAGTGGATGAACCCCAGATTAATTATGTGGCTATTTACCCTTGCCTGGTCCGATAATAAAGAAAGAGCCATAAGATTAACCGAGGTTCCAAAGCTCTTTGTAAATCCTGTTTGATTTAATGGGATGATGTGGTTCCTCAACCCATGGCTGTAGCTTCTCAAGTAATACTCCCGCAAAATATTTTGCATTGTTAGCTATGAGGGCTACAAAGTGATAGTTCCCTGGAGCACCCCTATCGCCGCTCTTGTAGTTTGGGACTAGCATAGAGCCATGCCATGAAGGCAGGATCTAGATCAGCTGAAGACTGGTGGTAAACAGGGCCAGATGGTTGGACCTGAATATTGGATCCTCTTTTTAGATGGCTGGTTTTATGCCATTCTGACTTGGGGCTCCTTTCTTTAGCTATCTGTTTCTGAACTTGACTAGGGGTAATGTGGCCGATGTCACTGCTTGGTTTTCCCACGCATACTTCCTGTGACTGTTCCAATCAATGCTGCTCATCCCAGTATGGGACTCGGTATTAAAGTGGTCTTTAAGGAAGTGTTACTAAGTTGATTCAGAAACGTTTGAGGAGGCTACAGCAGGCCATTGGTTGTCCGCCAAAAGTTTGCAGAGTTATACTTGCTGCATGGAGGCTCTCTTTCTGGTTTTTCAGAACTCTTTCGGCCATACGCAGAAGGTACAGAACTCTAGTATCAATAGGGGATTTCTTTAACACACACTATAGTGAGTTAGCCCTGTTTTTGGCCCATTTTACCTGGCAGTTGCTATCCTCGCCAATAGCGGAGGCTGTGCTCTTTGAGGTCTGCAGCTTGGTGTGATGTCTTAAACTCTCCGAAAATGATACACCTCCCAACAGAGGGTCCACAATAGCCAAGTGGGTAGAGGAGAAGTAAAGTTTTGCCTTTGCAGCCAGAGAAGGCAAGGATACTGAAGTGCACCAAATATGCTTCAAATTGATAGTGTGCTCATTTAACCCTAAGTATGTGTTTTCCTTCACTAATGACTGAGCTGAAACACTCATGCACTGACAAAAATCTCTGGAATGCGCTTCCTAGCCCAAAGAAGACATTTATTATTTCACTTTGCAAGGTTCATATAAGGAGATTAGCATGTTGAAAGCACACATTTAAAAATGGGCACAGTAATGAAATGAAAACATGTACAAATGATTCTCCTCTGTAATATACACAGCAAATATATGTATCTATATTATAATGCAAAGCAAATAATGAATTTAAAATATGCATCACCATGATGCAACGGCACAACTGCTTCATCTCCCTCCTATACAGCATCAGATTGCCAGATCCCAGAATCGATCGAGAAGAGAGAGATCAATTATCCTCACGGGAAGGATGACACACCCCAGCATCCTGAGCATGCTTGAGATCTGAAAACTCTCAGTCCCCGGTCCATCTGGTCTCTGCCTCTTATACCATGAACAAAGAAGAAAGGAAAATTCTATAACCTCCCTCTCACTGCAGAAGTTTATTTATTAAAAAAATGCTGATTGCTTTAGGCCAGCTTTGAAAATAACACGTCAGATCTTGGCCACAATCCCAAGGTGCCACTTCAAAACTAGCCCGTTCCCTGCTGTAACATGAGCACATTGTAAAACTACTTGCAGCTTTTAACATGGTGGTGGCTAATGCTAAAATAAAGTCAATAGGCAAAATGAAGCTGGTGGTCACTAATGTGACAGTGTTCTGCTAGGCTAAGTGCAACATAGTCAATGGTCAAAACACACATATCATTACTGTGTGTTGTCCTTTCAAAATACCCAGTCTAGTGTTAATGGTGATATCCTGGGGGGGATGATCACTGTCCAGACATTCACCAAACCCAAAGGAAGGTATAATATGCAGTAGAGAAAGGCTAGCAAAAGTGTAATCAATTAAAGAAGCCCTCTTTGTCGTTAAAAAGGAAAGTCCTGGTGGTTTATCAGGAGCATATCGGCCATTTAGTTCCCTGAGGCCAAGGTGTTCCAGGGCGCCCTGTAGAACACGACCTTTCTTATCCCATTTACTCCACCCTGGCATTTACTGTGCCGGGTTCATCCACGGGCTATCTTGAGCCTCTCTAATCTCACTTTCAGAAGCCAGGCTCATCAGCCACTTGTTGAAATCACCCGAGATAACGAGTTCACCCCTGGTGTCTTCCGACGATCCTAGCAGGATGACACATCTTGACACCATGTAGTCCCCATTTGTCTGTGTCTGGGAGGAATACACAAAGACCAACTGACAACTATTAACAGTGATATGTCCTTAGATGCAGGCTGCAAAATGGGTAGGACAAAAAATGCCAATTTTCTAAAAGTGGTAGTTTCAGAATTGACTTAAAATCTGACTTTACCATCAAAGAGGATTTGAATTACAATTCTTTTCAAACCAAACATGATACTTACAGCTGTTCCCAATCAAGTGTTATCACTTATTAAATGCAACTAAGGTAGCCCAATGTTATCCTTAGGAGAGGTTGGTCTCACAGTAGCGCAGAACTAATTTTTATTTTTTATTTTTTTTTATTGCCAGGACATGTAAAATTTGAAAACATCTGTCCTACTTTTAAAGCACAGTGCATCCTGACCTAAGAGCTGTTTAGGGCTACGATAGGGGTCACATATGCATTGAAAGTTAAGGTTTGGGCCAGGCAAAATGTTTATTCTGCCAGATAGAACGTGCAGTTTTAAGCTGCACACAGGATGCCATGGGAAGCCTGAGATATCTTTTAAAGGGCTACCTAAGTGGGTGGCTCAATAAGTGCTACTTGTCTACTTTTGTGCTGGTTACCTGTAGTACCACTTTACTAGGGATTTAAAAGTAAATTAACTATACTAATTAGTAAGCCGGTTTTACCATATTTAAGGGAGAGACCTTGAGCACTTTGTGCACTTTACCACTGCTAACCAGTGCTAGTCCCAACGCCAGCAAATATTAATTTGAGTATAGGAGGGGTGAAGGCAAAAGGTCTGTGGGAAGGCCACACCAAAGGCTGTCAGGTCTAACATGCTTCTGGAAGAGAACCAGGTTTCTTATTTCCTTGTGGCTAATGTGTGATAAGATTTGTTTCAATCATTTGTGTCTTTTGGCATTGGAGCTGAGAGCAAGGTTCTTGTAGATTCTACATAAGAATGGTATTATCAGTGCTTAATTTGTGCTTGTTGTTTTCGGTGCTGAGCACCGGCACTTATTTTTTAGGGCCGGCGCTTAGTCTTCTGCCTTAAGCATTTGCTGCAAACAAAAGACACATATGGGAAAGACTGAGGAAGAGAAAAATGAAAAAGTGTCACAAAGGGAGAAAGCAGAAAGCTGCAAGTGTGAGCTGAAGGGGCAGGGAGTGGCTTTATATGGATTGAAGAGGCCAGAGATGGCTTCAGCATTATGCTGCCTCTGTATTGTATGCTTTCACATTCAATTGCAGCAGCCGCCTGTTTAAGAGGAGGGCTTTGGGCACTGGCACTTTTTTATTTACAAATGAAGCACTGGGTATTATTCATCACTAAGTCAGTAGCACAGCGTAACCATTCATAGTGTGATGTGCCACTGTATTGATCTCATTAAGGTTCGGAATAGGCAGCTAACGGTGTCTGCATCCAGATGCTAAAAATGCCTCCCCTCTGCCAGTACGTAAAACACCATTGCTATTCCAGTATCCACATAGCTTCCCAAGATGTAAAACACAATTGCCATTCCAGGACACATTCCAACATGCAGAAAACGTCACTGTCATTCAGTATCCCCTAAGACCTGTAAAGATCCATTTCTTCTTCACACTTTTGGATTGGGTCCCAGAGAACCATATTTAATTTCTTCCAGGCCGTGGGCACAGAGCCAGACTTTTCTACTGCCACCATGCTCAAACCCTAATCTCTCAAACTGCTTCTACAGGTTACATGTAGATAGACTTGCTTTGACCAAAGAGGCATCTGTTCACCAGTGCCTTATCATACCAGGCTACCCATGCCAACATCTGTCACCAGCACACCTTTTGGTATTTTCCCGTTTTCTTTTTCCCCCTCTATCTGAAATCCTCTCTTACCTTGTCTCCAACAGCAGAGGACACCATTGCACCTCAGCAAATTAATTCTTCATAAATAGTAGTACATACATTAAAATTATATTTTCTATACAATAGGTGCACAAATTGCATGAAGTGCAAGGTTTGTGTGTTCATCTAACCCATGGAGTAAACGTGGTAAGGAAATGTGAAGCTAGGTATTGAGTTTTCACAAAATGGAATTGCCAGAGATGCCCCCTGTCTCATTCCTCATGAAATAACAGGGATTGTGTTTAGCTTGATTGTGTGAATTTTTATTATAATGCTATGCAGCACCTCTATGAGTGTTGTGCTAAAAATATCGGGGTCCTGACGCACTACCTCCGGTACATAATTATTTTCGGTAGCTGCCAAGAATGAAACCGCTGTGGTCATTTGTGCCTCCTGAACATGGAGGACCCGGCAACTCCTCCCCCGTGGGGTCTTGGTTTACTTTTCTTCATTGCACGAGGGTTGACAGCTGTGCCACCAATTGTCAAAGGCAATTGTTCTTTTTCTCTATAGACCATTAAACCTGGCCGCACATAACATGGCATAAATAATCCCGAATTGTCCAGGTTTCTTATTTCCTGCACTGAAAGACCACCTGGCTTCCTCTGCTAAAACAGTGATGTCTACATGGATGGAAAATGTGTCAACCTAGGATCGCAGCCTTTGCTTCTCTGTCCAAATATAGTGTTAAAAGTTAACGTCTCTGTACTTTAGGAGAGCTATGAGAGGCCTCTTGGCTAACACTGGGTAGGGAGAATTGATGTTGTGGCATGGGCCAAAGACCAATGAGCTCTCTTTAGGATTAACATATTGGAGACATTTGTTCTATCCACTAGTTTAGACAAAACAGAAACCATGAAGGGCTACATCTTTCCAACATCAATAGTCTTAGATTTTCCCAGATTACCACCGATTACTATGTGGAGATGCCAGAGGGTCCTCATTATGTGCCCTCTTAAACTCCAAAACTTTTTCCACTCAGAGATGTTCATAGCTGGATGGTTACACTTTGCATCCAAGTGCAAGAAACCTAACAGGTCTGTAATTAAGACATTGATTAATGGAGTTAGTGTCTATGCATAGAAAACATTGACTGTACATTGCACAGGCTTTATAACTGGTGTTTCAATTCCTGCTACTTGTACAAAGCGTCAACAAAGTAAAAGGTTATTCAATTTTGGATTGCACACAAAGCGACTCGGAAGTACTCAGTCCTCACACTACGCTCCAAGACGAGCCTAAAATGTTGACTTTTAAGCTTGATATGGTGTCACCCATAGAGGTTTGTACTGCATCACGAAAAATGTTAGCAAATATTTATACTACTACACATGGTACACTCTTTTTGGCAGTGCTACCGGAGGTGTTTAAACAAATACAGCATGGAGCCGCCCCAGCAGTTGAAAATGTTCCAAATTAGATATGGTTTCTTTAAGGTGAGGCAAATGTCAAAATTATTATAGTTTACAAAAAGGAAGAGTTTGTCAATCGCTTCAGTGAGTCTTTAAATGTGCTGGAACAAAATGAGCATGATGGGTTGTGAAGTAGAAATGAAAGGTGCATTTGCAGCACTCTTAGCACTTTAAGACTCGCACTACAGGTAGAGAAAACACAGACAGTAATGAAATGGTAGAGATTGGACGCTCTAATTCGCACTGTTTTCAAATGCTATACCACAGTGCACGCATTACAATTAATATAGCATGCTACTGAAGTTTGACAGTTTCTAGGATAAGGTGTAGTGAATCTGACAAATACAATTTCTTTCTTGCTCTGTAGGACTGTTTTCTCCAAGGGCTTACAATGTGACTGCAGCCCTACTCTAGTGCTTTCTTGCAATAAGCCCATTTACAAAAATGAGCATTCACACTTCACTCTTTCTGGAGACGTACTTGTTAAATTAAGTACTGGATTAACAGTCTTCAAAATAAGTCTATCCCTTTTTTCACTCTGCTGAGTAGACGGCATACGTGCTTCTTTAGATCTGCTGCTTTATAGTCAGGAATTATGCAATTGTGCGGCTGCGGCTATATATTATTTTTTGCATGATTATAGATTTGCCACCTCAACCATCAATTACCACATAAGCTGCAGATGTTAACAAAAATGATTTTTGTTTCTTGCTCACAGTTAAAAAAAATATATATATATATATACAGTTAACTAAAAATGCACGGCATGCGTTGCCGTGCAGTGAAAGACCAGTTGCAAAGGTTATGTAGTTAAATTTTTGTTGCTTATTGCTATGTTTTGGTGTTAAACCGGTTCTAATGAGGAGCATCCAATGCCTGGACAGTGCTAACAAGTTTGAAAATTAAAAAAATAATGAAGTAACACTATCATGAAATGTGCCACATTATGCAGCATAGTTGGTCTTTTCTTGCTGCATATTTACTCAACCATGCCACACAATTTAGCCTTGCCCTGTCATATAATTCCAGTGGCCCTGCTTATAGTCCAAGCATTTTTCAAGGAAAAATAAGCAACCATTGAGTGACTGCACCAACAAATAACCATCTGAGGTAATTGCGTTTTTATATTTTTACCAACAATGCTTGCTATCAAATAATAACTGTCAAAGCCAATAGTTCTGGCGGTTACTGCCAGCCTTTTGGCTTGCTCAGTGCTTGTTTGGTTTGTAAGGGGTTTTAAAAACCTTTATTGCTGAGGACGCTGCTGGACTCTCACCAGTCTGAAAAGTAGCAAAAAGCTAAATAATGTTTTTCTAGCTTAAGCATCAAGATTTATCAATTCTATTAAGGACACGGAGGCGAGGATTATGTCTCTCTTTACTGTCCAAAACACAGTAGCCAATCAGTTAACAGTTATAGAAAAACTACACATCCCATGATGCTTAATACATGATCACATGCACCAATCACCAGCCAAGATCTCTGACCATAAAGACCATGACCCCCAATGTCACTTCCTTTTTCTTTGTAAAAGTCAGATAATCCTTAAAACTTCTGAACTGAAACTTCTTACGTAGACGCCGTTCCATCGATCTTCCAACCAGATGTGGATACATTAATTGAGCTCAACAGGAGCCAAAAGCAACCGAACTGCCAAAGGAACTGATCCGCATATAGATGACATCATCTACCACAAACGGAAAGAAAAGTCAAGTAGTCTTCTGTTCAGACCCCTTAAACATAAAATAATAAAAGGTAATATCTCATGCCAGTCAAAATAGACTATAATACTTTGAACTGACTAATATATTAAAAAGGGGAGGGTAAAATGAAATCAACATTCTCCATATGACATAAATATATATTATTTGCACATGACATAACCATATATCGAAGGGAGGGATAATCTTCGCCTCAGTGTCCTTAATAGAATTGAAAATTCTTGACATGTAAGCTAGAATTTTTTTAATTCTATTTCAGGACCGGAGGCTCCGATTATGCTTGTTTAAAGCTGCCCAATTACCACCGAAGCAACATCTACCACAGGTTTTTGATAACATTTACGAAACTTAGATTCAGAAGACCAGTCAAGCTGCATGCATAATGTCCTCCAAACGAGAACCTAAGGCATACGTTTTGGAGGCTTTAGCCCCTCGAACAGAGTGGGCACCAAATTGACTGGTCTCTATACCTGCTTCATTCATTAACCATTTCATCCATCTTGAATGAGTGGCAGAAGATACAGGTTTAAAATGTTTTTGTAAGGAAATTAGTAATTGACCATTGGCATCCTGTCTAAATTCGTCAGTGGCCACTTCATTATCCTTCAAACATTGAACTACACATAGTTTTGAATTATCCGGATACATTGGATAAGTTACTGACCTGCAATTAGTTTTTGTTCTTTGGGTAATAGTAAAGGTAACACCTTCAGGGGAATACACCCTACCAGCCAAATCCAAAGCCTTGACATCCCAAACTCACTTACAGGAAATCAAACATAATAACATAGTCAGTTTTGCTGAAATGTGTTTACGAGATAAATATTTATTGGAAGGCCACGCGTCTAAAAACCTCAAAACAATGTTCACATCCCATAATAGAGTCTCTGGTTTGAGGAGGATTAGATAAACAAATACCCCTCAACAATTTGCAGACCAGAGGATGTTCATCTAACGGTTTACCATCAATATGAACATGACCAGCGGAAATGGCTGATCTGAAATTAACAGTTCTATACTCCAAACCTGAACCAGCCAGTTCTGCTAGGAAATTTATAATCAGCTCAACGTCTGACTCCATGGGATTAATACCCCTTCCATCACACCAACTATGCCATCTGATGAATATTGTTTATGCGTGCCTGATGCCCAAGCCTGCTTGATGAAATTTGCAGCCTGTGTTGAAAGACCTGGGGAATTCCATATTGACCTGAAACCCTCCAGGCCATCAATGTCCGTTTCCCTGATATGATCAGTGGATGTTGATGCACTTCCGGGCTCAGGAGAAGATCCTGACTAGGAGGAATGAGAAGCGGGCGAGCACATGCTTATTGCAGAACAGAGGGGAACCAAGGTTGAGCTCTCCAAAATGGAGTCACCATTATGTCTGCGGTCACAAGGGGACCACAACGGGCTACCCCAGCGACCGGCGTCTGACTCGATCACCACCTCTGGGTGAGAACCATAAATAGCTCTGCCGTTCCAGGCTTCCATGTGCTGGAGCCACCAAAGAATCTGATTTGACCTCTACTGTTAAAGGAATCAGTTCTGAGTAACTCAGACCCTGTTGCAGATGTCTGATTTTGAGTCTCTGCAAGGCACGGTATTGAAGTGGGGCTGGAAAGATTGCCTGAATAGATGAGTCCAGAAGGCTCACTATTCTGCCAATATTCCTCAGAGAAATAGTCGGACTGACTAAAGCAGACCTCAGCTCACTCTTGATATTGCGAATCTTTTGCAAGGGGAGAATTAACTGAGCACGGACTGAGTATCTTGAAACCCAGAAACTCTATCACTTGGGTCGGAATCAATAATGACTTCTGCACATTGATAAGGAAGCCCAAATCCTGTAAAAGGCTGATGGTCCAGTGTAAATGAGTCAGAAGAGATTGAGGGTCCTGAGCCATCAGTAAAATATCATCTAGGTATGTGATCAATCGAGCTCCCTTGGTCCTCAACCCTTCCATCACTGGTCTCAACAGTTTTGTGAAACACCAAGGGGCCGACGACAGGCAAAACAGCAGTGCATTGAATTCCAGACATTGACCCTTCCAAAGGAATTGAAGAAATCTCCTGGGGGGGGGAGGCAGGGATCGAAAGGTAAGCATCCTTTAGGTCCAGTCGGACTATCCAATCCCCTTCCAAAAGAATATCCCTTAACATGTGAATCCCTTCCATTTTGAAATGTCTGTACAAGACCCAGTAATTGAAATCCCTTAGATTCAATACTTAGCAATGACCACCTTTTTTGTCTACCACAAAAAAGGGGCTCAGAAATCCTAGAGGGTGAAGTACTGAAAAACTTTCTGCTCCTTTGGCTAGCAAGGATTGAATCTCTGCTTCTATAAAAGTTTGATCTGCGTGGGAAAAAGTCATTTGAATCTGAGGGGTAATTTGCACTGGGGAGCAAATCAACTCTAAATGAAACCCCAACACGGTCTGTAGAATCCAGGGATCTCCAGAAATCTTTTTCCAGTTTTCTAGAAACCATCCCACTCTGCCCCCAAGAATTAGCTGAGAATATGGAATAATGCTCACCTGAGTAACCAGCTTCTTGGGTTGCTCCTTGTTGTCCTCTACGAAATCTGGAGCGACCTCCTCTGGAGCGAGTGGGATAGAAGGTAGGGTCTGATTGGTCTCCATACCAACCCCCTCTCCCTCTGGGGTAGTAGTTCTGAGGTCCTGAGAAGGTACCTTGGCCGGGTATTTGTCCTCCATAACGACCGGCCCTGACAAAAAGGCCTCATCTGAAAACCTTTTTAAAGAACATTTGTGCCTTATCAAGTGAAGAAAAGGTAGAACAAAACTTGGCCAACTCCTTGATAAAAGCAGATCCAAAAAGGCCATCTGCTGCTGGGCCTGCCTCAGAAGAGGATAAGTCAGCTAACTTCGGGTCAATTCGCATGAGAACAGATTTTCTGCACTCAGAAGAAATAGCGCGATTAGTATTGCCCAGTTGACAAATGGCTCGCTAAGCCCATCCGATCAGAACGTCAGTGTGCACAGGTGTATCGGACTCCTTGGACAGAAAGGCCATATCCAGGCTCTTGGTTAACAGACCCAACAGATCTAATAGTTTATCTTGGCATAAGCGCCAAGACCTATCCAATCTCTCCTTAGGATCTTTAGCGAATTTGTTCATGAAAGTGACCATAGTGGGGTCAATTTCAGGAGTGTCAGACACTTTGTCTTCTAAATCTGGTCTAGGGAATTCCGCCCGGAGGCGAGAGCGTACCTCCTTGTCAAAACTCCTTCTAAGATTGGATTGAACATATTGTGCCACTTCAGATGAAGGGACCCAATTGTAAGATCTGGATGCACAATCTCTGTGGGGTCAAAATCCAAAACCTGAAAAGGAGGTGCCTGTTTCTTTGCTTTTTTACTGGGACCCAGAACCTCTGAGTCATCAGAATCCTTCGAAGAAGAACCCTTATCCAAAGAGGATGGGGAAAAAGTAGAATCTTTTTTAGAGCTATAGTTACGTTCGGCAGCTCGTTTTTTGTGCAGTTTTTCAAACAAGTCAGCATGTAAGCCCCCAGAAGGAGCATCAGTTCCTTCTAAATTTTTGGATTTAGACTTGGACTTTGCTTTAGTTCCCTCAGGAAGGGGTTGTTGCCCATGAAGCCAACCCTGGGAATGTGCCTAATCAAACAGCTGACCCGAAAAGGGTCCTAAGGCTCTTATTAGGGTGTCATTTATGGACTGTTGAACCCTAGTATCTAGGGCTTCCACTATATTAACCTCCAGTTGGTTACCAACATCTTCAGGGTAGTACCTTGCTTCTTGCTCACTCCATTGAGCTATTGTACTATAGTGGAACAGAGCAAAAATGTATCAAATACAAGGGGGGAGTGCAAAAACCCCTAACAGGCCAATGAAAAATATATGTCCCCAATAAAGTGTGGAGGTTGCAGCCTGTTGAAAGCCTTTATTTGTACAACCAAACATTTTAAACATGTTGGGCCTCAGGGAGCACAGAGGGAAGGAAAGAATACCGGGCTTCCCCTCTAGCACGCGATCTCATTCGAAAGAGAAACCAAAAGGACCGGCTTGTGAAGCAGCATGTTTCCAAGAGGAAAAAACCTAAAGAAAAGACGACGCGCGTAGCACGCTTCCGCTCCACATAAAAGGGGGCAATTAAAGTCGGCACAAAGCTGATAAAACAAGCGCAGTAAGCACTAACAACAAGCAATAAGCGAACGAAATTGCATCGCTTTTAAGAACAAACAATCACAGTGAAAATACAATCATGACAAAGCATAAATGATGAGAGGAAATAAAATAGCACTTATCTGCTGCGGAGCAGCAAAGAAAGAGGAAGTGACATTGGGGCCATGGTATTTATGGACAGCGGTCGTGGCTGGTGATTGGGGCATGTGATCATGTATTAAGCATCATGGGATGTGCAGTTTTTCTTTAACTGTTAACTGATTGGCTTCTGTGTTTTGGACAGTAAAGAGAGAGATAGCATAATCAGAGCCTCCGGTCCTGAAATAGAAATAATGTTTTGGTCTAAAAAAAAACAAACACATTATGGTAGTGAACTGATGCACTGAAGGAAGCAACTTTGGGAGTAGATGTGTTCTTTGTGAAAGAGGACAACACTGTAACTCATACTGAGGTAACCCTCCTCCCCTGACCTATGCTGTAGGGGCAACAGAAAATAACTGTATGACGTTAAAACAGACAAATGAATGAAGAAGGATGGCAGAAAGTCCCTTTCAGTGAGTAAATTATGCTTATCATTTTTGTAAAACTCAGTCTTGACTAATGCCAGAACTAAAGTGTTGTGCATCTGCTTTAGAGTATGGTCTTTAGAGCGGAGGTATGAGCTTTCATTATTAGTTTTAAAACATTGCACATTGTGCCCTTGGTTTCCGTTGATGAAATTCTTGCAAAACCTTGCAGTGGTGATGTTTTCTAATTACAATTTTCCTACCAATCCTCTTTCAGGTTTGTAAATATTTCTGGAGAGCCCATTCAGAACTGCCTTTTTAATATTTTGCTTTTTAACCAAATTCCACATAAAAAAATTGCTGAAAAATGCACCATTTGTCCTCTATTTTTCACAAATGTCTCCCAAGAGCCCCCTGTAATCCCTTCATTGGCAGTTGGGCGTGCTCACTTTATCAGACCCACAAACAACGTTTACACCCCACCACTTCCAAAGTTACCAGCTGCCTCTGCTCATAATGTCCACTATGTTGAAAACAGTAAAGTTGACTATCGATTGATCAGGCTTGGTTGAGTTGCCCCACACATCACACCAGAGTGCACCCGCGTTCAATATCGCACCTGCACATTCCACTACGCTATGTAATTTTATACATGTGTCTCCTGCTGCTAAACGTTCTGGCTTGACACTTCTGCTGTTTGCAGAGATATTGTTACCAAGTCAATAAAATATACAAAGATTGGGGCTGTGGCTCGACCTAGAGGAGTAATACTCTCTTAATCCATCATATTGCCTATTATGTGCATCATTTCGTTATTTTGTCTTCCAGAAAGTGCTTCAATTGTAAATATTTTACATCTGAAAAGTAGTTGATCATCCCGCTATTCGTCACATTCAGTTCTTCCCCGCCTCTATAAATTCCGTACAGTAATTATTTTTCCCTGATTTTTGCCCCAGCGTTGTCAAATCAACTGGGCAGGTTTTATTGTGCTGAACAGTGTTTGTGCATGCAGCGTATGGAAACAGAATTTGTAAATGCCTCTGCATGTGTTGGCACATTAATCCCAGACTCATTGGCTCAGCCAATACCTGTTAATATACAGATGCCCCCGCATGCACGTTCCAAGTTTCCAGGTACTAGAAATAAGTGCTCTGTAGATGGCCAACATTTGATATTTAGTCCTGTGTACCAAGCGTACCATCATTAGAAATATTTTACAAAGTCTGAGATAGTCCCCAAGCGAGGGTCTCTGCCGGTAAACCTTAAATACCAGTTCGTTACATCTAAGCATGTCTATACAGTGTACATGTAATAAACAGCACCTTTTTGTGAAATGGACACAATTATTTGCAATCTATTTTTAAGTGGACCTTTGGCATGGAAAGAACAGCTATCACACACTACATTAGAATACTTCCGTCGTTTGTCGTCCCTTGTCTATAGATCGGTATTGTTTTAACTACTCCCACATTTTCCACCATTTAAGCCCATCCACTTCTAGCAAACACATGATCCTACCCCTTTAATATTCTGGATTCTGTGACTCAGCATTAATTTGATTTGATGCACTTAATCTGACCGACAGGGCTTCCATCGTAATAACCCCCTCCTCTAAATACAATGGATTCCCAATGCATCCAAGTGATAGTGGCACCTAAACATACAAGCATCATGAACCCTTTAAAGCCTAATAGCGTTGATTAAAATTTGTGAAAACTATTCAATCCAATAAGAAAAAGGCAGCAAACGTGCTGTCAAAATGAATAATTAAAATAAAATAATTTGCTGTAGTTGTCTAAAGAGAAGTAGTGAGTGAGTTGATCTGGTCTATGAAGACCAGGCTTCTTCAACGAGTAGCTCACGAGCTAATGGTAGCTCTCCTGTGTGCAGACCGGCCTACTACATTAAAGGTTTTGCTTGGTTGAGTTAATGTATGTATACCACAATTGAAATAACCCTTGTAGATGCATTCCACATTGACAAAACATTTTACATTACTGCGGACTACCATGCCTGATGCACTGAGCTGATCACTGTTGGTAATTTTGCATATGGTTGGCACTAATTCAATCATGCAAACCAACAAGATGATAGATGGAATTCTTACGTTAATCACAGTCACTGGCAATTGCTCAGGTCTACGTCCCAATCCATCGTTTTTGTTTTTATGCTCACAGTGCCACCTCAGCTTGGACCCATCCATATGCAGATCAGTCTTGACCCTGCTCCTCATGGGAACAGTCTAGCCTGAACTGTCAGGCCAGGTCCTCCCTGAACTGGAACAGAAGCAACCTAGGACTGATTTCACCCTTGCTTGGGGCCCTTTGCCAGGTATATCTTGATTCCAGTGGTACAGTGAGCCCAGGATTCAAAGCAGGGCATACCTGGCACACTTAGGGCCGCAAATGCAAAAACAGCAAGGTGATAGATGGGATGCTTGAATTATTCACACCCACTGGCAATTGTTGGGGCCGTATCCCAATCCATTCTTTTTTATGCTCATCATGCTGCCTCCGTTGGGACCCAGCCACGTGGAAATAATCTTGACCCTGCTCCTTGCCTCGTGGGACTGTCCAGTCCGAGCTGCCGGCCAGGTCCTCCATGAACCAGGACACAAGCAACCTAGGGGCAGTTTTGCCTTAGGGCTCTTCAGCCAAGTATCTCTTGGATCCAGTGGCACAGTGAACCTGGGACCCATGTCTAGGCATACCCAGTGTGCTTAAGGTAGCATATACAACAAGGTGATAGATGGAATGCTTGAATTAATCACAGCCACTGGCAATTGCTCGGGGCTCCATCCCAATCCATCTTTTTGTTGCCCACCATGCCACCTCAGTTTTCACCCAGCCATACACAAATCAGTCTTGCCCCTGCTCCTCATGCGTACAGTCCAGCCCAAACTTTCAAGCCAGGTCCTCCCTCAATCTGGGCGACAATGCATTTCATAATTGTAAGGAAATGCTTCCTTGGCATTGTTACCCCCTGACTTTTTGCCTTTGCTGATGCCAAGTTATGATTTGAAAGTGTGCTGGGACCCTGCTAACCAGGCCCTAGCACCAGTGTTCCTTCCCCAAACTGTACCTTTGTCTCCACAATTGGCACAACCCTGGCACCCAGGTAAGTCCCTTGTAACTGGTACCCCTGGTACCAAGGGCCCTGATGCCAGGGAAGGTCTCTAAGGGCTGCAGCATGTCTTATGCCACCCTGGGGACCCCTCACTCAGCACATACACACTGCTTGCCAGCTTGTGTGCTGGTGGGGAGAAAATGACTAAGTCGACATGGCACTCCCCTCAGAGTGCCATGCCAACCTCACACTGCCTATGGCATAGATAGGTCACCCCTCTAGCAGGCCTTACAGCCCTAAGGCAGGGTGCACTATACCACAGGTGAGGGCATAGGTGCATGAGCACTATGCCCCTACAGTGTCTAAGCAAAACCTTAGACATTGTAAGTGCAGGGTAGCCATAAGAGTATATGTTCCGGGAGTCTGTCAAACACGAACTCCACAGCACCATAATGGCTACACTGAAAAAAACATCTCCGCACAATAAATGCACACTGATGCCAGTGTGCACTTTATTGTAAAAATACACCCAGAGGGCATCTTAGATATGCCCCCTGAAAACATACCCGACTCCAGTATGGGCTGACTAGTTTTTGCCAGCCTGCCACACACCAGAGATGTTGCTGGCCACATGGGGAGAGTGCCTTTGTTACTCTGTGGCCAGGAACAAAGCCTGTACTGGGTGGAGGTGCTTCTCACCTCCCCCTGCAGGAATTATAACACCTGGCGGTGAGCCTCAAAGGCTGAACCCTTTTGTTACAGCGCCACAGGGCATCCCAGCTAGTGGAGATGCCTGCCCGCCGGCCACTGCCCCCACTTTTGGCGGCAAGGCTGGAGGAGATCATGAGAAAAACAAGGAGTCGTCACTGGGCAGTCAGGACAGCCCCTAAGGTGTCCTGAGCTGAGGTGACTGACTTTTAGAAATCCTCCATCTTGCAGATGGAGGATTCCCCCAATAGGAATAGGGATGTGCCCCCTCCCCACAAGGAGGAGGCACAAAGAGGGTGTAGCCACCCTCAGGGCCAGTAGCCTTTGGCTACTGCCCTCCTAGACCTAAACACACCCCTAAATTGAGTATTTAGGGGCTCCCAGAACAGAGGAAGATAGATTCCTGCAACCTAAAGAAGAAGGACTGCTGACCTGAAGCCCTGTAGTGAAGATGGAGCTGACGACTAACTTGGCCCTAGCCCCACCGGCCTGTCTCCCTACTTCGAAAAAAACTGCAACAGCGATGCATCCAACAGGGTCCAGCGACCTCTGAAGCCTCAGAGGACTACCCTGCATCTGAAGGACCAGGAAGCTCCAAAGAACAGCGGCAAACTGCAACTTTTTGCAACAAAGAAGCAACTTTTAAAGACCACACGTTTCCCGCCAGAAGTGTGAAACTTTCCACTCTGCACCCGACGCCCCCGGCTAGACCTGCAGACAACTAACACTACAGGGAGGACTCCCCGAGCGATTGCGAGCCCGTGAGGAGCAAGAGTTGACTCCCCTGAGCCCCCACAGCGTCGCCTGCAGAGGAAATCCAGAGGCTCCCCCTGACCGCGACTGCCTGCTTCAAGGAACCAGACGCCTGGAAACCACACTGCACCCGCAGCCCCCAGGACCTGAAGGAACTGAACTCCAGTGCAGGAGTGACCCCCAGGTGACCCTCTGCCTAGCCCCGGTGGTGGCTACCTCGAGGAGCCCCCCGTGCCTGCCTGCATAGTTGAAGAGACCACCGGGAATTCCCATTGATTCCTATTGAAAACCTGACGCCTGTTTGCACTCTGCACCCGGCCGCCCCTGTGCCGCTGAGGGTGTACTTTCTGTGCCTGCTTGTGTCCCTCCCGGTGCCCTACAAAACCCCCTGGTCTGCCCTCCGAAGTCGCGGGTACTTACCTGCTGGCAGACTGGAACCGGGGCACCCCTATTTCCATTGAAGCCCATGTGTTTTGGGCACCACTTTGACCTCTGCACCTGACCGGCTCTGAGCTGCTGGTGTGGTAGCTTTGGGGTTGCCTTGAACCCCCAACGGTGGGCTACCTTGGACCCAACTTTGAACCCTGTAAGTGTTTTACTTACCTGTGAACTTAACATTTACTTACCTCCCCCAGGAACTGTTGATTTTTGCAGTGGCCACTTTTAAAATAGCTTATTGCCAAAAGATATTTTTCTATATAAAAACCTATTGGCCTGGAATTGTCTGAGTGTGTGTTCCTCATTTATTGGCTGTGTGTGTACAACAAATGCTTAACACTACCCTCTGATAAGCCTACTGCTCGACCACACTACCACAAAATAGAGCATTAGAATTATCTCTTTTTGCCACTATCTTACCTCTAAGGGAAACCTTTGGACTCTGTGCATGATATTTCTTACTTTGAAATAGTACATACAGAGCCAACTTCCTACAATAACTGAGAGCATTGACACTTTTTAGATGTCTACCAGGGCTAACTACAGCATGTGGCAAGCGTACAGAAGACGTATGCTCTCACAATAGTGCTCAGATAGGAAAGTGAAAACTTGCTAATGGTTCCTGTGTCTCACCTATGGGAGGAGAGCTACAAGATTTTCTGCTTAACTCGCATAAAAAGAGAATACAGTGTCTTGAACGGGGTCTCCAGCCTTATCTGTAAGAAGAGCTACTTATGGTCAATGAAAAATCAGTATGAGCTACTATTGGCGCATCAATATTGACCACTTCAGACAAGATTAAATTAGTACAAAAACAGCAAGGTGATGGATGAAATGCTTGAATTAATCTCAGCTACTGGTGATTGATTGGGCCACATACCAGTCCATCGTTCTTTGTGTACGATGTCACCTCAGTTTCAACGCTGCCATATGCAAATCAACCTGGACACTTCTCCTTATGGGAACAGTCTACTGCTACACAATCCAAGAGCCATGTGGCTGAAACTAGTAAGTTGCATAACAATGGTGCAATTATGTCTTAGTATTATCAATAACTGCTGTATTCCCTCCTCACACTCAGCCCAATTCTTTGCATAAAAGTGAGTACATGTTCTCATCTTCTCTACTTCGAACATCTTAAACTTGTTAAAATAAAACAGTGAAATGCAACTTGAGGCCTTAGTAAATTGCTCAGTGGAAGCAATAGATAGTGCATTTTTGAACCCTCAGGCAGTTGAGGATAAAGGCACTTGTGCAGCCTTAGAATAAGGAAATTCAAATTGATACCCATTTACTGGCTGATTTGTACAAAGTGAAAATAGAAAACCTGAACACATAGCGGCTCCACTCCATCTTAGGCAAATGTTTTATTTCACCAAACACCTTTTTTCTTCATTATCACGTATGAGCACACTTTCAGATATCTGGGTTTAAAATAACAGTTGTACAGATCCTATTGTGTTTGATTTCATAGACTATAACACACTGTAATATTCTGGGCCACCTGCAGGTCTATGTTTGCAATCTGTCACTTTTAATTGGTACTTCTCAGGGCAGGGGTATAATGTGACACATTGTCAAATTTTCCTCATGCTAAAGAAATACATTTTTTAATTTTGAAGATACTTTCTCATATTTTACGTGGTGTTTGTTTCATATTTACTCAGCAAACATTTTCAGGGATCAGCTTGTGCCTGGGCTCTAAGATCTGAGCAAGACCCATGGCTCAGCTCTCCAATGTTAATCTGTTGGCTCACTTACTGCTAGCTCATGGCAATGTGAGATCCCATTTTTCCTGTACCCGTACCGTATAACCGATGAGGGCATATAGGCAAATTGGCCAATGGGAGGCACAATAATGGTGTACCACACAATCAGTACACCTCCCCAAGGGTTTCCCATGCTGTGTGTGTGTGTGTGTTGGGGGGGGGGGGGGAGGAGAAGGAGGAGGTAGGGGGAGGGTTGGAGAAGGAAGGGGAGGTGGGAGGGACAGGGAGAGGAGGAGGTCAGAGTGGGAGGAGGAGTGTGAGGAGGAGGGAGGAGGGAGGAGAGAGATGTTTTTGCCCTGCCCTCACAGTGATGCGAGTTCATTTGCATTAAGATGGAGTGAAAATTCCAAACCATTGGTCCTCTCGTCAGTGCTGCACTATCCCCAGTTTGCGCACAAAGCGCATTTTGTCTGTATTATGCCACACTACCTCTGATTGCAATGGGAGCACCCAACTAATGATGCATCCACTGCGCCATTTTACACAGTATGGTCACTTTAGTCCTATTCCCTGTGTAGCAGAGAATCCATCATTTAGACCAAGGCCAGATCAGCAGAGGATAAGACAGAGGATTACCTGCAATGGTTAGAGATTGTCGCATGCCAGACAGGTTCTTTAAAGCCTTCAGTGCGTCACTAATGTAGCACTTGCTCTGAAGGCAAAGAACTTTGCTGAGTGTGCATCATAATTGTCTCACTTGCTCAACAACGGTGTTTTGTTGTTGTTGTTCAATAAGCTACAAAAGCAGGAGTATGTTGATGGAAAATGAATGTCAAGGAAACTGATTTGCTGGAATTTTCTTGCCGCCAGAGCTGGATTTAAGGCAGTGTGACTGGTGCGCTGCACTGGGTGCTCACCTGGAAAGGAGGTGGGGGGAAATAAAATTTAAAAACACCTGCTGCAGAGTTTCTTTTGTGTCCAGCAGCTTTCAGGCTACAATAAATGTCAAGGTAACTCTTCTGATTAATGTTCCTGCTAGGGAGAGAGATCTGAGTTTGGTGTAGGAGATGTTTTGACTCGCCATAAAGTAGCACAGAGGATTCATATATCTGCTGCAAAGAACATGTACTGTGTAGATTACACATCTGTGTTTTATGTGGACCGTTGAGTGGATGACTGCTCTTGTCAGTTTCTTTTGTTACTGCAGTTCATAAGAGACAACCCCAATAAAGAACAGTGACTGTTATGAACTGCCATCAGAGAACTGTATGCAGACTGCATAAAATAGGTTAGGAAGCTCCCCCCCAGTCTTTCATTATCAATTCCTTATGTTGCTAAAAAGGGTTCTTTTGGGTAGATATAATTCTTACAGTAAAGCCAGCCTTTACCAGCACTTGAAAAGTATGTGAGAGGGGCTATGGAGAGATGAGGGGCACAGTTGCCCGGTGTTGGTGAGGGAATCAGAGGAGGAGGTCCTAGGGAAGGGGGCGCCAGAAATGATAGTTGCACTGGGTACCACCAGAGCGAAAGCTGGCCCTGCTTACAGCTGTATAGATCATTTGTATTTTCCTTTTTGAGACTGGCAGGCTGCTCCCGGCAGTCCCAAACAGAAAATCTAAGTCTCAAGGACCATAGTAAATAAGGTAGATCTTCTATCCTACATTGAGTAAGGGATCTGTGGTCGATTGGTCTTCAGTCTAAAGGTTTCTAATTGTAAAGACAGCTGAGGCATTGTCACTAGAAACCTGTTGCTTAATCCACTTCTAACTTTGCCAAGAGAACCATGGCTTTTCTTTGTGGGGCATCAGCCAAATTCTAAATGAATGCCATGGAGGCTTCTTCGTAACTTCATAAACTTTTAAAAATGTAACTGCACTTACATTTGAAACACTTGGGGAAACTGGGACAGGTGCAGAGGGAGTACCTGACTATGTTCTTCTAGCAATAGTAGATATGACTCTGTCCAGAGTAAGGATTCTACCATCCAAATGTACAGTTACAAGATCTAATACACTTCTACAAGAAACTAATAATGTGAACTTTTGCAGATAACTGCGTTCGTGATAAATACTGACTTGATGGCCGCCTCATGGAGAAATGCAAACTCAGTTTCATGTCCCAAATGTAGTAGTGTCTAGGATTTTGGGGACTTGAAATGGGAGCAAGACTGCAACAGATCTTCAGTCTATAATCAACAAAGCATAAAATATATATTACCAAAATATACAATATTTTATTTAATCATTCTGTATGAGCCGAAGGACCATTGTTCTACACAAACCAGAGCAATAGGTCCAAGGTAAATTTATTTCTTCTTAGTACAGTCTGCCCAGGTTTCCTGTACATAGACTATTTTTCGGCAGGGCCTGGGACTTCCCAGCGTCTCCAGAATATTTTCATATAATCAAACAAAGTTGACAAGATTGCATTAGCAGGTGTTGGTGACCCAGAGGATTCATCAGATGTTGTTGTAGAAGTATTAGAAAATCCCATAAAAGCTGCAGAAAATGTGAAAACCATTAATGGGATCTCTACAGCAGGGTCACTAGGATCAGACCTGCGCTCAGTCCCTTGAACTTGTTTGCTCATGCAGACTGCAAACCTGTCAATTGCAAAATCTTCTAAAATGTTGACCGGTCCAAATTTCAGTAATTGGATTATCAACGAATTTCAGTCTGCAGTCATATTTTACTAGTTTTGTGAGTCTTTTGGACTCTGTCTTTTTAGCCAGTTTATGCCCTGAAAGGCAGAAATGTTGCCAATTTTGAGCAGGAGGCAGGCCATCACTGTGTGCTTGGTCAGATAATTTGCTGCTCAGGATCTCGTGAAGAGTCCTAGGCTGTTGAAATGGAATTGTAATTTTGTGCCTTAGCACTTCCTCCTGTAGAAAGGTCACCACATGCTGTTCTCAATCCCAAATTCCTAGTATCTGATATCCTAATCTCATCTGGATGGGTTGGGATCCACCACCATTAGCTCTCGTGCCTGGCTTTGTCTGACATGTCGAATATGAGAGGATCCTAAATAAGTGCAGGCTCTTTGTTGAAAGAACTGCTATGAAAGGGCTATGGATAATGGCTTGATTCAAGGAGGCCAGAAGTCCTACAGTCCTTCTCAATTTTCAGAAAAACAACTCGGTCTGTTTCTTGGGATGGAGATCTGACTTGGTAGCATTGATAATAGCGCTCAGACACTGGAGTGTTTCACTAATATATTCGCCTGAATTCAGAAACTGAACATCCTGAGACATGAAAATCATATCCAAGTATATAATCATTCCTACTTTCCTCCTCTTAGGCACTCCACCAATAGTTCCAACAATTCTGCGAAGCACCATGGTGGTGAGGAAAATCCGAATGGATGGGCCATGTATTCATATGTGATCTAAACACTTGAAACAGAGAAATTTGTGTTGGACCTGGAAGATCAGGATAGTGAGATAAGAATCCCTGAAATTTAAGAGGCTGTCCTATTACTCTCCAGAAGGATCTCTTATTGGGATATCTTCAATCTTGAAACTTTGAACATGAATTAACCCAATGAACTGAGATTTTTTTTACTGTGGAACCCTTTATATTCTTTTTCACCAAGAAGATGTTTCCTAAGGAAACCTGTCAAAGGTAAATGTTAAGGTTGAATTGCTGTTTTCCCTATTAAATCTGGGTCTCCTGGTCTATAATAGTTGTCCCTTGAAGGGAAAAAGGGGATGCTGGGGTTTTGGAGAAATCTACATAAACCCCCTGGTCTGTCCACAAATTGACAGTCTTTCTAATTGTGAATGAGCTCACAAGCCCTTCCATACAACCATCCAATGGAAGAAAGGATGAGGCTCACAGTTGGTGTAAAAGAAATTTCTTGGATAACAGCCCTGGCCCTCTGTGTCACTTCACGTGACGGAACAAGATTGCAAATCATCTCTGGTCAACCAAACTATTTTACTTCTCATATGAGTGCAGATCTTTGGGGCTTTGTTGTTTAAACAACAAAAAAATAGTCTAATTGTGTATCCAATTCTTATACCAATTCGGATTTTAAAAAACATCCCGGGGCCGTGAATATTTTTCATCAAATTCTGGGGTCGGTCAAGCACTGCAAAAGTGTTAGATTTATCCAATTTATTTAGGAAAGGGCCTGCTAAATGTAAGCTTTCAGCTTATATGAACCTCTGTTTAAGTGTTTAATTAATGCAAAGCAAATTAGAACCCAGTCTTTCAGTGGAAATGGTGTGGTTGCTGTTCCCAAGGAGGAACCCCACCCATTTTCCTACACCGGTTAGGTAATTGGCTCCAAAACAGTGGCCTCCTCTTTGGCTGCAATACTCTTATTCAATTGCCTACCGCTCTTCCGTATAAACTGGTGAGACTGGTGAGAATAGTGCATAGTCGTCACACTAAATGGCCTCCTTTTATTTTTTTAACCAAAAACCACTTTTTTCTTTAAAAAAAAAGAAATACTTGAAATAGAAAATAAATTCTCTATACTGGGAAAAGATCACTGTCAATTCTGAAAGAAAACATTGTGCCTATTCTTAAACAAGTTCTGCCCTCCAAAGAAACAAAGTCATGATGGAAGTTAAATGTCTTATCCCTTCTATAATAAACATGCATCGCTTCGCCTCTATACACTGATAAATTTGCTGCTAAAAAGTGTACTAAAGAAAATTGAAGTTTGAGCAAAGACACATTTTCACATTCACTACCTAAACTAAAAACATTGAAGAATACAAACTGCTCATTCAAAATGCCAAATCTATATGTCCAAGATCAAATATAAATTCTGCTATAAAAGTGTTGGAACACTATGATCACAAATTAAAGGACGCCCCAGAATGGAACAATTAACAGATTCTACGTGATGGTTTCTTAACCCACTTGCAAGAAACAACTTTGACTCCATCTCCATTCCCGTCATCCTTTCTTAAAAATTATCCAAGACCTGAAAGACAAATTACAATCCCCACTGACGGTTTATACATTCGGATAATAAACCTGGAATGCGTGGATTACTTGCTTTGTCTCCTTTGACATACTTGCTGGATTTCACATGATCAGTTATCGCAGATTAGCATCAGCCAGAGAACATCGAATGGGTGCAAAGGAATAGTCCTTAAATTAGTTTTTCTTTCTTCCTTCCTGGCTGATCATACCGCCCAGCCAAAATCAAATGTGAGAGCCACAAGAGTTGGTCCTAGCTGCAAATCTGCTCTACAAAGCAAATAAATGTGACTGCATCACACCCATTCTTTGTGGCTGCTATTGTTTGATTATTCTAACTAGGATAGTCACAAAACACGGCATCCTCACCCGCAACCTATACATAACACTATACCCTACCTCCACAAAACAAACACTGGACCATTTCAGGAGGCTCTACATGACTTGGAGGCAGGGACTCCCTGTTTCTTGAAGCCCTTAAATTTAAATCCTTCTGAATACCACTAAAAACTCTTTTCAGACAGTCCTTTCTCAGTAACTACCACTCACCCCTCTCTTACAGAAAGGGAGTGCACTCTTGACCTTTTCTTCTATTAACTGGCTTTCCTGTGCCTATTCATATCGATTGTACTGTTTTTTTCTGTCCTGTCCGACAACTGTGGATATTATCAGTACTTTTTTGTAAAGCAGTTAAGGTAATTGGGCATTCAAGTTGTATAAAGTGCCCTTCTTCCTATAAAATCAAAATAGTACTGTGTGTTACAAACATATTAGAGTTCTTATAATTCAGGGTTTAATACTAATTAACTAATTACTGGGTTGTAGCAGCTCCTTCAAATGAAATCTTAAATAATTTAGCTGAAAACAGTCAATCGAGATCTCTAGTTAGATGATTGTGGTCACAGTCTAACATTTAAAATATGCCTTTTCCACCATGTGCCTCAGTGGGTTGAAAAAAATAGGATTGAGGCACCCTACACATTGGAATACAATGCCAAATGATTCTCTTCTGAGTGATAATTTTAAGTTTTCCTTTCAGGAAACATTCTGGGAGAAGCAACCGTGCATCACCAGTTGTCATTGACCGCAAGAACCAGGTGCGAAAATCCCTCCGACTTTTTCAGCGACCTGCAAAGCCCCAAGTGAGTTGGTCATTGCCACTTAAGCACTCTTAAAACTTCATCACACCTGTCATTTTAGCTGCCACAAATCCTCTAAACCTCTCACATACTAGAACTACTAACAATATCCATAAATTCATCTTCCCCTTGAGAACTAAGACATACTTGAACCTTGGACCACAGTAGAGCTACTCTCCCAAACCAAAACTATCTGTACAAAGAAAAATAATCTACATATTCCTTCAAAAAAGCAGGAATATGTTAGGTTCTCTATCTTCTTTTTTTTGAAGGCTCCTCTTTACTCCTCATCACCTGACGCAAAGGCTCTGGAGCCCAGTGGATGGATTCTGGTGAAGAGAATGGTAACAGAAGCTTTCGAGGGACAGAAAGTCACTGGAAGAGACCTCCAATCAGACCTGAGAACAGATGAGCTGCCATATGATGAGGAAGGTATGCTGGGAGCGGAGGTGATAACATGTTGTCTGTGGTTCCATCTTTCTGTTTTGAATTCTTCTTCCGTAATCCCTCCAACATTCCAGGCTGCTAAATCAACTCTTAGCCTTCTGAGTCCTTTTAATACCAGATGTGAAGCTAATCAGTACAAGAAGTAGTCCTGTGTACACACATTAATGTAATTTCAAATGCCTGTTGCTGTTTGTCAGTGTGAGTGATTTTGCGTACTCTTATTGGAAAGCAATGCAATAGTGATTTCCCCTGTGTTTTAACCTATTACAGATGATGTCTAATTTCTTCTTTGTCACCCCCGGGTGTGAGAAACATTTGGGCTAAAGTGGTTGCTTAATTTCCTCCCCTTCTAAATGGTTTGTCTTGACCTATAAACAAGAGTTGGCTTGGTGGTCTGTGAGGAGTGGCTTTGTTAATCTAATGCCAACGTCTGGAGGATTTGTGTTCGCCAAATGATGTGCTATCCTTATGTAAAAGAGGCTTCAGATGTTTGCCTCCTTTGATCTCCTTGGAGAGTTAGAAATAATAACTGCTTGACTATCACCCCAGGTGATGTAATTTTTTTCTATTGCAATCTGTGCACAGGGCTCCTCTGGATTCTATTGTATGTCGTTGCAGAAGCAACGTTTTGGTAGATTTCTCACTAGAGCAATATTTTAGCTCCCTGAAAAAAATAACTGTAAAAACGGTCTTCGTCGGAGGTAATGTAGTCCTAAAGACAAGAGCACTGTTTTTAGGAGCGAGCCTGCAAGAGCATGGCTAGCGCACACATTTCTCGCTTGAAATACTATTGTTTACAGAAAGGTTTTGAAGCCCGCCCATTGCTTGCTGTTTGACTCCAATGTCCCTCTTCTTTGCAGCCTCCTTAATTGGTCAGTGCTGGCCAAACAACACTAACAATCCTTTCTGTGGAGCAGGAACCAAGCACAGATTGGTTCAAGTTAATTAGTGCCCGTCCGCTGCTCCCAACGTGATTGAGTTACCATTTCTACCCTCGACCCCTCCCATATGTTTAAAAGCATGAAAAGATGAAGACTGTCTGGTAGGAGTTGTCACTGTAGTGCAAACAAAACTTTGTATTGCTGTTCTGGGTACGGAAAATATGGTTTTATCAACTTTTATGAGGTGTACATTATTTGCATGTCACTATATAAGCAACCTTATCATGAACAGTAACACCAAATATAACAGCAGTAGCAGCTATTACCTGCTCTGCATTCTTTGAGCAGTTTTCTCTAATGAATCATTTGTTTCCCTTTTAAGCGAAGTTATCCATGTTGTACTTTGTTTTAATTTGGGGTACTCTGGTTGACAAACTCTTACATCTGTTTCACGTCTTAAAAACCTCCATGTTTTATTGTGCTTTTTTAAGCTGCTTAGATCTAATGGTGACATAGTGTGTGGCTGGTTGAGAGGTAGTCTAGGACATGCAGCTTTCAATAAAGCATTCACTGGCATTCCAAAACGCTTGGATTCTTGATGGCCCTTGAAACAGATCGCAAATAAAAATACCTCAGTGCATTTACCATTCTGTAATCTGGGACATCAGCAAGTCTTGCATTTTAAAATGAACACACAGGAAATATCACCTATTGATAAATACACCATTATACAATTGGGACTAGAGACTAAATGAAAAACACAGAAGTTAACACTATCAATCTCCATTGGGTTCCCATGTCCATCGGCTAGACTGCTAACATTTTATTTATTACGTGCAAAGTTCTCCATAATGACACCTTGGTGTTGGGTTTCAATGAAGTCAGATGCAATGACAAAAGGCACTTACTGAGGGTACATACATCTAATTATTTATTGGCCCAAAAAGCTTGGACCTGTCCCGTGATAGGCTGTTTACGCCTTGTTTGTGAATTGCATCAGCCAGACTGGTCAGTGGGGACCTGTGTGAGCCCACAGTGCTAGTGTGATTTGGTCTGTTTGATTGAAACACGTGCAGAACCCTGTGAGGAGCAGCTTCTAACTTTTGCCATGTAGCCATCTTACATTTCTAAAGGGCCAGGTGGACATCATTGCAGTCTAGCCTGCCTACAGCGCATGTGCTGTCGCTACAAGGGATATTGTGTTCTACAAGTGGCTTGGAGGCTGCCCATTATTAAAATTGGTTACCTTTATTGTCACTCTTCTTTGCTGCCTCCTAATTGCCCAGCACGAGTTGGTTCACTTTTGTTCTTTTAATTGAAGTGTGGACCAAGTACTGATTGGTTCATCTTGATTTGCTGTCCTTCCACTGCCTGTGCTTGATTGAGGTACTACTTTTCTTTCTTCTTAATCATTGTCTGTTTTGCTTCTTCTGTTTCATTCGTGTTGCTGCTTCATCTTTCCTTCTTTCTTCTGGTCTGTGTTGCTTCTATTTTTTTATTCTCTTCCCCCCCCCCCCCCCCAAACCTCCTGTTTTCCCTGTTGATTCTTCACTCCCATCTTCCACCCTCCCTCCCATTGTCTGTGCTGACCCCTCACCAACCATAAGGAAAAAACAGCTATACACTGCCAGCGCTAGCTACACTGTATCACTTTTTTCCAACGTTTAGTCATGCTGAACCGCAGACGTGCTGCTCTGCAGCATAGCTAAGACATTAGCAAAGCCATTAGGTCTCTCACATAGGTGAGACCTATTGGCTGTGCTAATGACTGTTTGCAGCAGCTAAGAGTCTTGATGGAACACTTCAGGGATGCTCTAAACAAGGTCAACGGATCTTTACACCCTAGCAAAAAGGGTGCAGACAAAGTCAATAGCACATTCATTCAACATTTAAATTTACAGTATGACCAATGTTGACACATAAAAACTCAAGTCAAAATAACGTTAAAGGGTTTATTGCAAGCTCTGACACAGGTTATTATAGACAATCCTCAAGACAAATCTATAAAGATACAGAATTACTATCGGATGTCCAAGTCTTGGATGTTAGTCAAGCTTCAGTTGTTCCCACCAGACTAAGAGTTCTATCAATGCAATACAAAACATAGGCACCAGAACCTGATGCTCTGAGAATAAACATTGACCAGTTCTTTTAAGCATTTGTAGTAAATCTCAATTAAGTCTGTAAATTAGTAGGAGAGCTCTTAAAGATACAAAGTGCCCAATTTCTCCTAGTGTTGGGCTACAAGACATGGGCATAAAAAGCAAAAAAGGAAATAAAGGACAAAAAGAATTTGGAAAAACAATATCTGGGGCAGGATAAAGCTAACTAAAGTTGGCAAAAAGAATATAAAAAGGGAAGGTGTTAGCATGTCAGCTCAGTCAAGGTCTTCCCATGGGTCAAAATTCAAATCTAAGCCTTCTCGTCTCAGCATTACGGTGAAAGTCCAATGTCCAAATAGGATCTGCTGAAAATGCAGCTGGGGAATGGAAATTTAAGTCCAACGTGCACAATGGTTTGTCCTTCACTCGCACCATACGAATCGGAAGGTTGAACTGTCCAAACATTGTTCATCACATGACAGTAATTTGAAACATCAGGAAAGATTCCAATTTCCAATATGGGAAAGCCATCCTTTTCCTCTTATGTACGATTTGACACAATTTTATATTATTCATATCCACATTTCCTCGAGTAACCTGGTTCAAGGTTACTTTCTCAGGCTCTCTATGCACAAAACAATGGGGCAGCTATTTCCAAGCTAACATTCTATGGGAATGAAGTCTGAAAAGAAAGTTAATGAATTTAAACAAAATTATTTTAATACATTTCAGCAACTATAATGGGGAACTACATTTTCTACATAAACATGTAACATTTAAAATATTTCCGTTTAGAAATTGTTTTATTGAAAACTATTACCATAAAGAAACACATGGAATCAAAACAAATGACTATATGTAGATTAAAATAGATCTACTGCATCACATTAGATCACTGTTCTACAGTGAATGCACCTTAACAAGGACTTTCAGTGCACCACTTCACAGTTCACTTGTTGGAACGTCAAACAATTCAATGCAAATATGGTCACATATAGATGGTCTCTATGATGTCAAAGGTAGCAATAATTCTTCAGCTACCTCAATCCCCCATATGATGGTGAATCAAGCCAATCTCTCATTTTAATGAGACAGATCAAAATCTTCGAGGTTGTACTAGGTAAGAACTTCCGGACTCCTGCAACTGCTTATTGTCACTGTAATAGATACTTCATCTATTCTCAAGTTGACTCTTCTTTTCTTCTTCCCTTCTCAGCTCTCTTCACTTTAAATTCTTGAAAAACTTGAAAAGACCAAACACAACTAAGGCACACAAAGCTATTACCAGAAACAGTCTCAAGATATTGCCAACAATTCCACTACCTAGTTTTCAAAATCACTTTCCAACTGCTGAAAAAACACTCCCTATAGCATCCCGTTCACCTGTTGCCTCTAACTCCTTCAAATCCTCTTTTAGGTCAGTCATGTTCTTCATGTACTTTCTCAGCTCCGTACTATTGTCCGGTATGAAAATGCAACATTGGACTTTCAGCATCTTGCAAATTCTGCCCTCTTTTGCAAGGAGAATGTCTAAAGCAAGGCAATTTTGGAAAACCATTGATCTTATAACAACCATTTCAGTGTCAACTAACGCAGAGGCACCTGCTGTATCTGTAGACAGCTTATCTACAATGGTCCATAACTTCCTTATATTCATGTAATTTAGGATCACTCCTACAAATAGAATTGCACCCAAAATATCTCACAATCTCTGAAGCACTTGCACCTCTGACTCTGGAATTTGACTTCTGCCCCACACAGGACCATCAAAATGTTCCACATGATTGATCTTTGGAAAAAATACTCCTAAATAGCATGTACCATACCAGCAATCTAAAATAATCATTCTTTCCATAAATGAAATACATTCCTGGAATTGATGGATCTTGTACATTTCAATCTAGGTCTATGTATACATAATCTCTCTACATGTTGCCAATCTAAAGTCAAGGCAGCTTGACTTTCTGTTGCTGCATGGACTTATTATTCCTTTTCCCTAATCAAATACTACTACAGCTACTTATGTGTTTGCTTTTATTACTCCTCTGTCTTCAATTTGTTCCAAACACTTGTTTTCTACTGAGGTAAAAATACATGTCAAATTATTTCTACGGGCATAAACTGTACCAAATTTCATGGTAGGGTCAAGGAATCCACCTACTGTGTAAGTGTTTTTAGCTTTGGCAATGCTGCTCAAATGTTTCATAATGGGGATAATTGAGAAAACTAAGTCGTAGTTGGAATAATACTGGAAATACTCTAGCTGATACAAAAGAGTCTGCAACAGGCTAGAAGAAATCCCATAAGTCAAGGGGATACTATGTTGTTCCCTCACCAACTGAGGAAGGCAGCTGTGTGCATTCATAACAAATCTTAACATCCATGGTATCAACATATTCATACAGTAACTGATGATAAGCATTTGAAGAAAGAACTCTTCTAGAACCATTTGCATGTCATACCTTCTCATCTAGGTTATGCATTCTGTAATATGTGGGCATTGTGGAACTTGGGGCACTTGTTAATCTAATGTTCTGATGTAGGTAACCTTATTCCAGTTAGCAATGCACTCATCAAAATGACTGTCACAAATAACACTCCTGCACATAAATATCTAAGTTTATTACTCCTGTTTCTAGTGGGCTCCATGAGTGCTCCAATTTCAGACCTGTAATCAAATATGAAAAATAAAAATGTAAAACTGCAATTGTCTGCAACAAAAATAACTGTCTTTCAGTTATTTTTCAGTTATTTTCGTTGTGAACAAATCAAATAGTAAGTGATTGTCTCTTTAGCAAAGTTCAAACATTAGTTGCAAAAATCTTTTAATTTCTACAAGGTCTATGAAATGTATCTAATAAAAAGTTCAAATGCTTCTAATAAAGGCACTGATCAAAATCACTAATCACATCCGAGGTATAATGTCTCTGGCTGTCAAGTGGCAATGAATTTTCAAAGTTAATCTCTGCCAATAAAACAAATCCAGAAATGTTCAACTGGATACTTATTGTTAAAAGGTTGCTGAATCATTGTCCCTGTTATTTGCTGCAAAATATGTCAATCCAGGTGCTGCATACTTTAGACAGGGCACTCTCCTTCTCCTTGGTCTCCGAGCTACTGGTCTGTCTGTATCACTGACCAGACTCCTCAGATTATTCTGGAATTGTTGGGGCACTTGTACTACTGGCACAGTTTGTTCACTTGGCCAGTGGTCTCCCGGCACAACTCTTTGCAACAGCACTACCTCCTTCGTCCGCATCTGAGCTTTGTGGATCCAGCTGTTTCTGTCTCAACCCTTCTGTACCAACCCTTCTGTACCAACCACTGCTGTTTAATCACCCAGCCCCCCCTCCCTCTGACCACAACTGTGCTGTTTCAATTACTTGCATATCCCCAACAGCTTGACTAACATGATCCCTTCGACTCAGTGTAACCAGCCCTACAGGGACAGGTGCTGTTTCGTGAAGGGGGCCTGAAACTTTGAGAGAATGTGCCACATGGATCCAGTTAGAGAGCACAGCACACTTCACAGCTGGTATTGTCGCTAGCATGATTTGGAAAGGCCCCTTCCAATGGGGTTCCAAGCAAGATTTCTAGACACATTTCTTTACCATTACGTAGTCACCTGAACACAAGTCATGACATAACTCCTGCTGCAGTTGGACTGTAGCTTCTCAAACCTGATGAAACATAGAACAAACCACATCAGCCAGTCCTTTCCAATAATCAAGTACCATGTAATCTGTAATGTTGTTAAGAACATTCGCAGATATAGCTGGTAGTCTCATGGCATGGCCCATGAGGATTTCATGTGAAGACAATCCTGTTTTCTTGTCTGGAGTACCGTGCAAACTCATCAAAACAAGAGGCAATATGCCCGGCCATTTCAGTGAGGTAGAAGGACAACATTTTGCCAGTCAAGACTTCAGAGTTCCATCAATTTGTTCCACCAACCCAGAAGCTTCTGGTCTGTAACTGTAATGGAGATTTTGCTCACCTTGTAGTGCCGCACACAGTAATTTCAGGATTTGACTATTAGAGTGGGTCCCCCGGTCTGACTCTATAGAACTCTGGAAGCTGAACCTAGACATGAACTCCCTAAGTAACAGCTTTGCTAGTGAGGCTTCTAATCAGGTAAGCTTCAACCCAACAAGAGAAAACGCATACAATAACCAAGATGAAGCTCATCCCACTGCACACTTGAAGCTGAATAAAATAGAGCTGCATCCTATTGAAAGGTCCTCCTGACCTTCCTATGTGATTCAGTGTAACTGCTGTACATTTGTCTACATTTATTTGCTGACCTGACACACCTGTGACAAAGGGCGTCTGCCATCAATCTGAAATTAAATCAAGTTTGCCTAAGCATCTGAACCATAACAACACAACCAATATGAGCTGGACCATGGCAATGCCTCACTATAGGGGGCAACAAACTGTTAAGCACTACAACTCTTCCAACACTTAAAACCCAGATATCATCTTCATCTCTTTTGCTTTTGACACAACCTGCTATAACTCAACTCTGCTGTTCTTCATCTGACACTTTTTCCTGCTTTTAACATTCTCCCATGTATCAGTAGCAGTTAACAGAAGATTGTGACTTGTCTCAATATTTACCTTACTGGTGTACTCTCCATTAAAGGCGGTACAATTCAAGGCACTGTATCCTGCCACCTCATCAGCGTAACTATTACCTAGTAACAATCAGTGGCTTTGCTGTGTGCTGAGCACTTCATGACTGCAATTTAGGAAGGCAACTTCAAGCAGCTCTTAGTGTTCCATCATTGTCTCAAACAGGAGCCATCAATAAACATTACATGATCAAGTTAAGTAGAATATCTTAAATAGCTGGTCTTGGCTTGGTGCATACTTCAGTGACATCTAGACAGTCACGCTCAATTTCATCAGAATTTCAGTCACTTAAATTGTTCTCATTAACAGGCAAAGAAGTCAATTTGCTGGTATCAGAGTGGTATAGCACTTTGGTGCAATGTGTGAAGTAGCCAATATGACCTCATAACTGGTGAGACTAACACTATTCAAGTGCTGAGTCTTGGTGCTGGTTAACAAAATTTCCAGAGAGTGAGGCACAAAAACATAACAATGCTTTCACATTGCTCTGTGCTGATACTGGCAGCTACAACAGCTTTAAGACAACATGGCAAAGCTGAAGCTACAGGATCAAGAGTGACAGAGAAAAATGCCACTGACCTGTTGGCATTTCCATGCACTTGAGTCAAAACTGAAGGAGCGCATCCTTCCCTCTCACAGCAGTACAAATTAAAGCATTTATTGTAATCAGGCATTCCCAGAGCAGGGGCACAACAGATATTCTCTCAGCTATGTGAAGGCACGTCTGCAGTTGTCATCCAATGGAACCCGATCAGACATATCTTTGTGTGTCAGCCTCTGTAGCCGTTTGGGCCGAAAGGCAAAAGTTTGGAATCCATGGGACAGTAGCCAACCATTCCCCAAAACATCCTGAGTTTTTGGGGGATTCCATTTCAGAATTAGTGGGATTCTTTTTTCTGACATATTCCTTGTACCTTTCTCAATATGATGCTCTAAGTACAAGACTTCTTTCTTCCAGTATTGAAATTTAGTCAGGGAAACTTTGTCCATTCTCATCTAAGTGGTTCAACAGGACAATTGTAGCTGTCCTACGTGCTTCCTGAGTATTTGGTGACACCAGCATGTTGTCAATATACTGGACCAGAACTGAATGAAAAGGAATTTTAAGGTACTCCAGATTCTTTTTCAAGATCTGGTTAAAATAGAAGGACTCTGTTTACCCTTGTGGGACTCAGCACCAAGCTAAAACAAGACTGCCAAATGGAAATGGGAAGAGAAACCTGCTCGCCTCATGCAACCGTATGGAGAAAAATGCTTGCCATAAGTCAATCACGGTGAACCACTCTGCTTCACATGGAATCTGAAATAAAATCACTGCTGGATTCGGTACCACGGGACAACATGGAACAATGATCTCATTCACCTTTCTAGGGTCCTGGACTGTGCAGTACTTTCCACTGGGCTTCCGCAGTCCCATAATGGGAGAGTGACATGGACTTTCCATTATCTCTCTTGGAATTCCCTTTTCTCTCAAGGACTCAATCACTGAGTTAATTCCTGCAATTTTCTCAAGTGTCTCCTCGTACAGAGGAATTCTCTGGTACACAGCATTCAGTTTCACAGTTATCTTGATAGGCTCAACTCCTTCAATGAGTCCTATCTTTTCCCGAAAAGTCCCAAATGCCAGAGGACACAGAGGGTCTGATTCACAACGGTAAACTTAGACTTTTGGTCTGAACTTGGTTTACGATTTTTCAGTATTCACAATGGTAAGTTAGGAGTAGTATTTTTACATCCACACTCTGGGAGGAATCTCTGCACTAGGGGTAGAATCTATGCTCCCGGGGTGGAGATCCACCCTGGGTGCAGAAAGTACATGTGGAGTGGAATCTTCACACTCAGAAGGAGATTCTGCCACAAATGCAGGGATTCCTCCCAGAGTACAGACGTAAAGGTACTACTCGTAACTTATCTTTGTGAATACCGAAAAGTCGTAAACTTAGACTTAGACCAAAAGTCTAAGTTTACATTTATGAATCGGGCCCAGTATCTTTTAAATCTTTGGTTAACATAGAGTACAGTGTGTAACTGGGCTTTGATTCACAATTTTAAATGCTACATCCTCATATCTGTGTGTATTTCAGTAACTCTGAGTACAAGAAATGGAGCAGTTTAGCTTGCACAGCAAGGCTTGTCCAACCAAACTCACTGGAGTCGAATCACACACCACAAATTGGTGCTCATCCTCAAATGAGCCCATTCTTACGGGGACAGCTTCTGTCACAGGCTTAGTCAGTTGCTTATTTCAAACACCTACATCTTGGATTCTGTTTCCTGAAAGTGACACATTTGTTACTTTTGCTGCTCTTAAAGTAGAGCATGTAGCTCCTGAATCAACTAGAAAGGATGCATGATTTCCTTTTACATCACCATCTACACATGGACCACGCAGATCCACTTCTAAGAATGCACCTAGTATGCATTCCTTTTCTTTGAGGCGCCTGAACTGGAAAACATCTGAAAACTCATTGTCAATCAAGTCAATTAAAGGAAACTGAGTTGTCAGCTGATTTGAATATACATCGTTCATTTGATTTAAGTTCTGTCAGGAAACATTTGTCTGTTTTGGCATTGGAGCTTGTGGAACTTGCATCAATTATCGTTTGGACACACATGAATTTTGCATTCGGGATCTCTGTACTCTCTGCATTTAAACCAGATTATTTTCCTGCATTTGAACAAGTCCATCATTCTGTACCTGATTTTTATTTGCATTAAGGAGACACTCCCTCTTCCAATGGCCCAATTTGCTGCATACATGACACACATTGGTTCTTTCCAAAGTCGGCACATCCACACCTACATTCTGATCTGACGGAACACCTTGTCCTCTACCTTGCTGCTGATGACCATTACTCTGCATCACCTTAGTTCTCTGCATCCTACCAGTATTCTCTACAAACTGTAAATTCTGATTTCTCTACGCATCCTTCAACTGCATCACCCTTACCTTTTCTTTCAACTATTTCTGCTTTTACTCCAATTCAACACTACATTAGTTTGCTTACCGCAGGATCTTATCAATCATTTTGTTCTGCTAACAAACCAAATGCTGATGAATCATGGTATTTATTTCTGACTTTAGTCTCTGAACAATTCTGAACACAAAACAATCCATGGATTTTGCCTCAATGTTTTCAGTACCACTGAAATGTTTGCAAGCCTGCAACAATATCTCATACAAGGAATGTATCAAATCCTTGGACTGAGTCGTTCTGTTAATTCTCATCCAAGTAATGTCTTTCAAAAAGCAGTTACCTTCTGATACTTTTTCATTACCTCTTACTAGGTCGTATATTCAGTCCACAGGTCACTTGGAACCACAATGTCAAACAATGATTTCAAATCCTCCCACAAACATTTGGACACTTTCACAAACCTTTCGGTCGGTCTGCCTGAACCATTCTGCTAGCTTCTCTCTCAATTTCAGGAAATCATTTGTGAAAGACAGTATGTCACTTCTACTCCAAAGTACATGAACATACCCTCAAACATGACCTCTCACAAGCACCTTGAACTGCAGACAATAATTTAACCAAGTGTCTTCTACACTTGTGTGCTATCCCTTGATCTTAGACCAAAAGGAACTGTTAACCAACACAACTTCTTAGCAGACAGCACCAGAATCACACAAAAACTTCTAAAACTTTGCAAACTCCATTCACTGCAATCTGTAGCAAAAGCAATGCAAGCACCAACCCTATTAATACTCACACATACGCTGCTAAAGAATTATGCTGGAACTCCTTTAATTTTCTGAATGAACCATGAGATCAGAATTTGGACTGTGTGTGGACAATCTCATGGGCATAGGTGTTCCGGATTCTTATCACTGTCTGATTATTCTCCCCCCTCGTGGGAGTAATCAGACCTCTGCTACAGATTTGGTGGAGCATTTCAGGTATGCTCTAAACGAGGTTAACAGATTTTTTCACAGTAGCAGAAGGGGTGGAGAAAAATTAAATAGCACATTCAATCAACATTTAAATCGACATTATGACAAATGTGACCACACAAGGAAACCAAGTTGAAATACATTTTGTTTATTGCAAGCCCTGGCTCAGGTTAATATAGACAGTTAATACCATTGGATGTCCAAGACTTGGGAACAACCAAAGCTAGACTAATAGCCAACAGACTAAGAGTTCTATTAATGTAATACAAAACATAAGCACCAGCACCTGATGCTCTGAGAATAAGCGTTGACCAGTTTGTCGAAGCATTTGCAGTAAATGTCAGTTATCGAATTCAGTCGGTAAACAAGTAAGATATTCCTTAAAGGTAGAAAGTGTCCAAATTCTCCTAGTGTTCGGCTACAAGACATGGGGACAAAAAGCTAAAAGGAAATAAGGGACAAAGAATTTGGAAAAATGACATCTGTGGCAGGATAAAGCTTACTAGACTTAACAAAAAGTATGTAAAAAGGGAAGGAGTCAGCATGTCAGCTCAGTCAAGAGTCTTGTCATGAAAGACCTAAGTCTTCTTATTTTAGCATTAAGGAATGGGAAAAGGGCAAAGAGTTCTGTACCTCTTAAAGTCCAAGGGAAAAGTCAATGTAATGTCCAAATAGGAGCTGCTGCTAATTCAGCTGGGGAACGGTCAAAGTCCAAAGTGCACAATGATTGGTCATCTCTCACACCATACAAATCGGAAGGTTGAACTGTCCAACCATAGGCCATCATGATAGTCGTTTGAAATATCAGGAAAGATTCCCATTACCAATTTGGAAAAGCCATCCATCTTTGTCTCATGTGCAGAGGATGCTGGGACATCTTAAGGATTTTGGGGACCCCTGTTCAGAACAGTTTTGAATTTGATTCAGTTTCAGCTTTTTCATGCCCTCTTTGTCCAGGTCACTGACACTGCACAGGCAGACTGGTCCAAACTATAAATGTTTCCATCTAATATTCAGGGATAGTGATGTGTTTTCAATATTGAAGCAGCTCACTAATATTATTGCACATATTATCTGCCACCCACTGCCATTTTGCAAACGTGAGGTCCTGTTTCAATCTAAAAGGAAATTTTTAGAGATGATGCCTGGTGCTGAAAAATAAACACATAATTTCTTTGTAAAATGTCTGTCATAGACGGATGCACATTATGTGCATTAAAAATAAATTAAAAGAAACTGGTATTTAAAATCTGTTTAGAAATCAAGCAAGGTCATCGGGGCAAGACTGTGTGGAGAACAGTGCAGGATCTACCAGGGCCCCCCTTAAAGCCTGGGTCCCTGGGTCACAGCCCACTTTTCCCATGCCTTAAAACGTCTGAGAGGGTGACTCCCTTCACACATATATAAGGAGTACAATCCTAGGGTGTAACACTACAAGGCAGTCATTCGAACTTGTACAGCAGGTTAAGCTTGTGATGATGGTGATGAGAGGAAAAGGTTAAGCACTTATTACCAGTATTGAATGGAGAAATGCCCATGATAGGCATCTTTTACCAACAATCAGGGCTCTGCAAATATGGTCTGGGGAGTAAAGGCCAAAGCCTCAGCTGACCTGTTACAGGGCCGGTCACATGCCATGGAGTTGATGACCGCTGGGTTATTTTTGGGTAATTTGGTCGGATTCCTAACAGAAAGAAAATGATGGATGGATTACTGCTCATTCTGAGTGCCACTTAGAAATCCAGGTAAAATGATGTACAAACCCTTTGGGGGCATTGTCTCCTCCTCAAGCTACCATCTTTTGGATATCACTTTTTAGGTTGAGCATAGCAGCGAGCAGGCACTGCTTTTCCGGCGTGTTATCTTTTTGGGCTTTTAACCACGTCCACCTCACGCTCATAACTATCGCTCGTTCATGGGCTTGCCCTTCAAAAATCCTTTATCATTGGTAAATGCTTTACGTTTGTCCCTCCTTGAGGCGGTTGGGTTACCGCCTTGGCCCTGCTACATGGATAATTGCACTTTTGCTGATACATTTGACTGAGAGCGAACATTTTTCCTTTTGTGTCTCCTTCAGGTTCATGGTGTGGCGATTTGAATCGGCTCGCTTATGTGAAACTGAATATTATTTTTCATTTTCAATTTGTGGCAAGAAAAATCCAGTTAGGAGTTTAGAGCACTAATAGCGCTAACTCAAGCAAATGCGAGGTCCATTGCATTGCAAATGCCTGTTTACTAGAGGAGTCTTATCAAGCCAAAATAGCCAGGGTGATCAGTGGCAGGAAATTAGAATATGGAAACTGAGTGTGCAGAATTCGGCAGCAACGGATAAATTGCAAAAAACGTGTTCCTATTGACGCTACACTGCGGATACAGCACTAGATAACTGATTAAGCCAGGATCCGCTTTCAAGCCCTGACTTTTGCTCATAAAGCGGTGTATTGTAAAGGTCAACAGTGCTTGAAAGACCATTTCGAAATCTGTCTACCTGTGAGATCCCTTGGATCTACAAATACGAAATTACTGTTCCCTCAAAAAAGAAAAGAGCTGCTATGTTTCTCGGCATTCTTATTGTGCAGTTGAATGGCTTCTCTAAACTACGAGTAGATTATGAAAACCTCGCTTTCAGGAACAGGTTGAAGACTCATCTCTCATGACTGGAGTCTTCACCACTAGGCATTTGCCAGTAGCATTTAATCAACTGTTTCTTTTGCGCAATTCAAGACTGAGGATGATAATGAATGCCAGCAAAACTGTCCCAATAGCCATGGGTTAGAGGCAAAATCCACGGCCCAAGTTCACAGATTTGTCAATCATATGGCACTCTCACTTTTTTACATCGAGCCCTGGCAACCAGTGCATTGCTATTAGAAAGTATATTGCCAGGAGATTAGAGCTGCCTAGGAGAGCATTGGCAAGCACTAAGTATGGCAGCTGGGCCCACCTTTCCCCAAGATCCCTTCTAGGACCCCCACCATCTCAAGAGGGAGTTTGTTCTTACAGGTAAAACTCAAGCTATTACTGGGCCACTTTCTTTCCTCTAGTAGTTGAGCATCCTTCCCGTTCCTCTCTCAGCTACAAGTGGTTGTGGAGAAACTGAACAGTTTGTGTGGATGGATGGGTGTGCACGCACATGCTAAAATATTTCTGCCTCTTTCTGTGGCTCTGTGTATGTAAGGGACTTATAAAAATAAAATAAAAAACTAGCTAGAAAGCAATGGACTGACATACAAGTGGACATTTGTACTATGGAAGTGGTGGGGTCTCATAAAGTCAGGCCGGTAGACCTTGCCAAGGTGTTGCTTGAGGAGAATAGTTTCAGCTTCTTGCAAAAGTGGACAAGGGAAGGAATCCAGCGTATTCGGGCTGAAATGTCAGTCTAGAACCTTTGAGCATTAAAGGAAAATGCCTGGTTTCTTGCTTTCTCCTTTCTGCCTTTTCCTGATTTGCACTTCGGCTATTTTTGGGATTAATTCAGAAGCCTTCAGTTTTGTTGCCAGATGGTGGCGGTGTCTTTTAGTTGATGCAGCAGGTCTTGCATGTCATGTGCTCAAGCAGTGGAAGCCAGTGTAGTTCTTTAAGGGTCCTGTCATACTTGGAAACACATTTGAGAGGGAGGGTTGCACCATGGAGTATACATTTCAGGGAGTCAAGTGGCTCTCAGTGATTCGGCCAGCAGCAGTCGCCCATGATCAGAGTAATGACCAGTGCCTGGAAGGAGACCCTGGGCACCACTTTGAAACATAAGTGTTTGAATCTACAGAGCAGGACCATCTTATGCCGTACAGTCTTTATTTTGTAAGCAATGACAGCCCCGAAGTTGAGATGTCACTGTTTTTTTGGGGGGGGGGAGAACTTGGCAATATTGATGAGGGAAGGGGTCCAGATTCATGCAAAGCAAGTTAAAAACCATTTGTTGTTCGCAGTTACTGACAATGAGCCGAAATAGTATGTTCAGTTTAAAGTAAGCCTTCCACATCGACACTTCAAGGTGTGCGAGGTTCTACTGTATAGTAGATGATAAATGTCATTGCTGTGTGAGACTTCCAGACAGTTGCGTGCCATAAACATGCTGATGGATTTTGACACGTGCTGGCCACCAGGACCCCAAGTTTGACGTACAGTTTGAAGATTAATGGTAAGAAAATGGAAACTTGTGGGAGATGAGGATTCCATGAGTTTTTGATGGTGGTCTAATTTGGGTAAGCATTGAAGGTGGAATCACTGTAGTGATGGATGTAACTGCATTATGCATATGTTGTTGTGTCTACTCTGATGCAGTTCAATACTGGTAACTTCTCCTTAGAGTTTACACCGTGATTGCTAATTTTCAAAGGCACTCTATGCTTGTTGGAGGCCTTTAAATGCAGACTTATATTAGACAGCCATACCTCTGTAATAAGCTACCTTCAGGCAGCAAGGAGGGTAGGATCTTAAAGTATGTCATCTTTTTGCTTCTGTGCATGCTTCTGCTTCTTTTCCTGTTAAACTGCTATTTTGTTGTTGACAAACTGTTAGCTGTATCCTCATACAGAGGACTTTGCCTTTGTGAACAGTGGCTAGAGAGGCATATGTGCACTTGCTCTCATATGAAGGGCGTAATTGAAGTTGCATGGCAGTCTTGACTTCACTGCTTGTGTCAAATGTGGATCCTTATCTCAGGCTATCATTGCTTGCTTCTATTAGGAAGTGGAGCTTGAAGGGTATGTGCAACAGCGGCAGTTCCTCCATAGAAGCAGAGGAGCATCACTTTCACCCCACCACCAAATACACACACTGCTGCAGAAAGAACGAAAAATAACATGATTTTATTACCATTTTATTTTGTACTCTGAGTGTGGGAGCAGGTCCAGTGTGTCACTGCTGCTGATTGGCAACAATGAGGGGCAGCCACTTAAGTTTGAAGTGCGCATGTACATTTGGGCAGTTATCTTACTATGACCAGCCCGACATGCGCAATTCAAACCTCTCAACCCAGCTGTCCTGGACAGCTGGGTTGGAGAGCAGGCACAGGGCTCCAGTGCTTTTCGGAGCGCAGAGGCAGCCTGCTCCAGTCAATCCAGACACTTCACTCATGATGCTTAACAGCATGAAAGCAGCATCTGTATTTGATAAGGTAGTTGGCTGTGCAACCTCCCCTTGTGTTCTGAGGAGTCTGGAGCCAGGAACTGGAGAGCATTGAGGACCTGCGACAGTATAAGTTAAGTGAAATTTTATTTTTCACTTTCTTAAATGTTTATTGCAATGTATATTTTAATGTCATTTTGTAACGTATGTTTGCTTTAATGTATGTAGCGCCCCACCGTTTTTTAAGATCACCAACCACCACTGATGGTCATCATTTCTGATGGCTCGGGCACACCTTGATGAATGAAGAGTATGTTAGGAGTTCAATTGTGATGGCAGCATCGTCTGTCCAGAATACATTTTGTGGGATGAGCACTGGAAGTGTCAGGTGAGGTTGGTAATGGAGATTCATACCAGATCTAAGATATTGTACTTGCTTTGTTAGTAGGTGAAATGAAGAGCATAATACTCAACATGGCCAGCAGGTTGAAAAAAGCATCTTTCCTACTCTTGGATGGTGCATTGTGTGAGATTGAAGAGACTAAGGAAGATGTTGACCTAGCTGATGAAACGTCTGTGATGTCAGTTATGGTTTAGGATCAGGTGCATGGTAAATAAGGTAAAGCCTCATTGTCTGTGTTGTAGGCAATTGAAAGCAGCAGCAGGGGAGCTCAAATAATTTGAAGCTAAAGTGTTTATGGCCATAACGATTACTTGATAACTGTGATATGTTCTCTGTTCAGTATGTCTATGAGCCGCATGATCTAGTGTAGGTGTATCAAAACCGCTAGGATGGTGCAGACTAGCGCTCTCAGGGGTGTGTGTGGGGTGGGGGGGGACTCAAGCTTGTATGTGGCAATGAATACTTATTCTTGCTGCATGCATGTCTTCAAAGTGAGTATTAAGCAACATGAAGCCCTGGCTGTAGTCTGAGAGTTTACAGTACTGAATGGGTGCTCTACAAGGACATGCAAGGTGAACATAGGTATATAATGCTGTCCTTTTCGTGTGAGCACTCGGAATGGAAGTGTTGCAGCACTCACTTTGTTATACCTTTTAGCAGTGTTTTCACAGCTGACTGTCCCCTTCTACAAGTCAGGTTTGGCAGGTGGAGGAATCCAGAGGATTGCACTAAGTTGGGAAGCCTATATTTCTGGTTGTTTCCAGACAGTGACAATGTAATCTTTTGAACTCTTGCAGGATGGAAAAGTGGGTTGTCCACATTGCTCTGCTCCCTCTATTACATTTTCAAATAGTACTGCACATTTATTAGCGCAAACCAGACAAAAAGAGGTGACAGAGCACAGTTGCAAAGAATAACAATAGGTTATCATATAGCTAATAGAACATTAACAATATAAAAACAGCACTAGTAACACCAAGCATCTTCATGAAACCGTTGTGAGGAATCTCGGGCACCAACTAGGGGGGAGAATTATTCGTATTGTTGTTTTTCTGTTAATGAGAGAATCGCCTCAGCTGGGTTTTCTCTCTAGATACCTTGTTTAAGGGGAAAGCATTCCTTCATAGGAAGTCAGTGCTCTTGTAGTTAGAAGGAAGGCCTTCAGCTCCTTGGTACATTTCCTGAGAGAGATCGAATTCTGAGGTTTTTCCTTTCTTGCCTTCTGGTGAGGCTTGGTACCCATTTGAGTATGCACAAATGGGGAGTTGTGATTATAGTTATTCGCATCTGTGAAGAACCTAAATGCTGCATGTTAGAAATGGGGTTTCTGGTTGGCTAGGGTATGCACCTAAGCCAGGCAGAAGCCCCCCACTCTAGTCAGGGCAAGGGAGTTACACGTCCAATATAACCCCTGCTGATCCCCTTGGTAGCTTGGCACGAGCAGTCAGGCCTAACCCGGAGGCAAGGTGTAAAGCGTTTGCACAACACACGCACACTTCTGACGCAATAAATACACTACAAAGCAAACACAACACCAAGTTATATAAAAATAAACTGCATTGTACACATCATTAGATCAAACATAACAGGTCAGTAATACCCTGCTACCCAGGTTACTTATTATTCTGCAGCATAAGCAGTAGTCAGGAAAACATTACTAAAAGGAATGCACTTTTCATAAAATCATCATAAAATGCCAATACTTGAAACATTAGGAATTACATGGCAAGTCATAAACCAACATCTCCAAAACAGGTGCATAAACAAGGGAACATTCCCTTCTGTCAGTCACCAGGTACCAATTATACCCATGTCGAGGTAAATTATACTAGAAAGGCCAAGACCTCGTCCTGAGACACATAAAGGGGAAACCTTTCCATTTAGCACAGGTTGTGGCATGAAAAACCCTTCCTTATGGGGGTTAAAGCACATCTGTGCACGTCATGGTCATTACCTGGGAATTGGCGTACGCAGGGCATTGTGCTCCTGTATGACGTCTAGGCTTGATGGGACAAAGAAAGGAAAAAGGTATCCCGCCCCACCTCCACTGCCTTTCCAGCAAAGGAGCTCCTGTGCTCCTCCTGATGATGAGGGCCAGCCGGGCTGGACAGGAACGGGGCCTCTGGTGAGGTTTCCTCCCTTCCTGCCAACCGCAATGAGGGTGTCCCTGAAGTTTCCCGCCCCTTACCTGAGAGGGATTGGCTACTAACTTCGGTGACCTCTACTTGGGGCTTCTGGGCCCTCTGCAACTCGAGAAGGTGCCCACAGTGACGAGCTGGCTCCTCGGCTCAGGACGGCCCCTTCTTCAGAGGGAATCCCGGGCCCAGCAGGAAATGCATCTGGGACCAATCAACAGGCGCGCTTTAGCCATGCCAGGCTTTCTCTGGGGGACGAATCCAAGAGTGCTGTTTCACATGCCGATATCAAATTCAGCCCAGCACTCAAAGAAAACAGTGATCTTCTGGCGCTTGTTTATCAATCAAAGCGCTCTCACAGGTGCTTACGAAAAATCCATGAAAAAGCGCTCTGAGGCTGAGAAGCAAAATAGGTGCTGGGGGCAGGGGACAGCACCCAGCCTCTGGAGGCAGAAAGGGGAGCACAGGGCTGCAAGGCCCCAAAAACAGGCCAGCACCAGGGTTGCAGCAAGTGGCAGATCCTCCTAGTGACCCAGCAGGTCACAGGTCAGCACAACAGCAGCAGTCCAAAGCGGTTCCTAGTGAGTCCATCCAGCAGTGTTCTGTGTCCAGTTCAAGTATGTTTCTTGCCTGTTTTTAGGGGGAGAAATCCCGTGTACTTGTACCCAGTTTTGCAAAGCATTTTCAGTGAGAGGGAGTGGAGGTGTCAACCAGTTACAGCTGGTTCTGGGAGTGTCCCCACTCTCCTCCAGCATAGGCTCCAAACATCAGTTGGGGGTAAACGTGCCCTTTGTTTGAGGCCAGGGCATAGCCTTTACAGATGCAAGTGTGCCCCATCTCCCCTTTTCTCAGCCCAGGAAGACCATTCAAAATGCAGGTGCACCTCTGAGACACCTCCACCCTCCCTGTGTACATGCTGTCTGAAATGTATGGACAAAGCCCAGCTGTCACTCATCCCAGATGTGGATTGGAGTTAAGTTGTAAAACACCAGTCATAAGCACAGAGAAATGCTCACTTTCTAGAAGTATCATTTCTATAATGGTAATAAAAAAATTAACCTACACCATTAAGCAGCACTTCTCACTACCATTACAACCATACCAAACATGCCTACGGTACCCCTCATAAGTCAGATAATACCCCTAGACATAAGGCAGGGCATTTCTAAAGCAATCGTATGAGAAGGCAGCACTCACAGCAGTGAGAAATCAAATAGGGTGTTTGTTACTACAAGGACAGGTCATGCTACCAGGCACATGTCCTGCCGTCTACATACATAACACCATGCCCATAGTGCTAGCTGGGGCCTACCTTAGGGGTGATCTACATGTAGTAAAAGGGGAGTTCTGGGCCTGGCAAGTAAATTTAGATGCCAGGTCCCTGTGGCAGTAAACTGCGCACACAGGCCCAGTGCTAGCAGGCCTGAGACTGGTTTGAAAGCATACTTCGGTTGGTGGCGCAAGCTGCGCTGAAGGCCCACTAGTAGCATTTAATTTACCGCCCTGGGTATAGGGATACCACTGTACAAAGGACTTACAGGTCAATTAAATGTGCCAATGAGGTATAAGCCAATCATACTAAGTTTACAAGGGAGAGCACATGCATTTTAGCACTGTTTAGCACCAAAGTCATAACATCATCCAAAAAGCGTCAGAAAATTTAGAAGGCGGCAAAAAGTTTGGGGAATGACCCTGTAGAAAGGGCCAGGTCCAACACTGCATGAAAAGCAAGCTCGTTCTAGGAGGATCCAGTTAGATCTTGGGGATTATACAGAGCAGGGTTCTGCCATAATCCAGTGGTGAAAGTACTACAAAATAAGTTATTTTTTTGAAGCCTTCAATAGAGATGAGGTGATTGGTTCCTCCTAACCGCCTCAATTGGTACTGGGCTCCTTTTAGCAAGTAGAGATTGAGGATTTATGTCTAGTATGAAATCCAGTGATGCACAATTTATTATCTTGTATTATTGTCATGTATGGATAGTTTAGCCATTGTTGAACTGCAGTGGTGCTGTTTGGTGAGTTCATCAGTATACATTCTATTGTTAGTGGGTTTAGTTTAAGGTGGTGTGATGTCATCCTTGGTTGTAATTGTTGAGCCAGGATGTCATCTGGTAATGGGATTTGTATATAGTGTTGTGTATTGTTAATGTAAAATTGGTATTTTTATATTATACAGTTGTAAGGCTGTGTTGGTGATATGATGGAGCCTTGAGGTACCTCTTCTATCTAGCCACATTGGTCTTGATTTCCTGTGGTTTTCTTCAACGTCAAAAGCTTCTGGTTCATGGCACTCACTGTAGCTAGATAGAATGACACCATATTGTCAATTAGAACTGTGATCTGCTAGCTGTGACTCTGGAGGATAGAGTGTGTCAAGGACTCTTCCCTTTGTGGTTCCCCCCTCATGCTTATTGCACTCTTTCTTTATTTACATCAGTCCCTGCTAGAATTTGGAGGCCTTGAGGCGATCCAAGTTATCTTTTAACCCTATATCCTCTTTAAGGGGCATGGCAGACTGTCTCTGGAGGTAACATTGATTTAGGCTACAGAAGACTACCCTACCCACAGGCTATTATTAAGCAACTATGAAGATATCTCTAGTGCACAATCCTCACTGGTATCTACCTGGCAGGCTCACTTTTGACAGGCCCAAACCTTCCTTTTTGATACATATAAGAGACCTGTAGGGTAGGGCCCAGAGGGCAGGGTGCAATGTATGTAAAAAGTAGGGTATGTACTTTTTAGGTTTACATGTCCTGGTGCTGAAAAAACTCTTACATTAATTTTTACCACTGCAAGGCCAATCTGTTCTGTAGGTTAACAATGGAGTTGCCTTATTACATTTTATAAGTGTCATTTCCAAATGGGAAGAGATGATAACCCCTTCATGTTTGGCATCTCTGGAATCACAATTTAAAGTCTTAACGTATGGTGAAGTTTAATTTTAAATTGCAATTCTGAAAATGCCACTTTTAGAAAGTTGGCATTTGCTTGCCATAGCTATTTGGTGCCTGCAGCCTGTCTTTGGTCACGTGGCTGGGCGTAGTTGGCAGTTGAGCTTTGCATCTTCCTACTAGACAGCCACACACAATGGAAGCTTAGGTGTGACTTAATGGGTCATCCTGGGTAGGAAGGGAGGGAGGAGCCGAACAGAGCTTAAAGAGATAGTGATTGCCAGCATTAAGGAGGAGGTCTCCAAGATGCTGGCGCTAGGGGTTATTGAGCCCTCAAATAGCTCTTGGTCAAGCCCAGTGGTGTTGGTCCCCGAGGCTGCCCCTGCAGAACTTAGGTTCTGTATGTACTTCAGTGGGATCAAAATGGTCACCAAGACTGGCGAACACCCCATCCCCAGAGCTGAAGAGCTCGTAGATCAGCTAGAATCTGCCAAGTTCATCAGCACGCTTCATTTAACGTCTGGGTACTGGCAGATTGTCTTGACAAAGGGGGCCAAAGAGAGGTCGGTATTCCCTACTCCAGAAGGGCATTTCCATTTCTAGGTAATGACATTCAAGTTGAACGCCCCTGCCACCTTTCAGAGGTTGGCCAATCAGGACCTGGCTGGTTTGGAGAACTTTAGTGCTGCCTATCTAGATAACACTGGGGTCTTCAGTTCTAGCTGGGAGGACCACATGTGCCACCGCAGAAGTGCTTGAGGCTCTGAAGATGGCAGACTTTACTATCAAGGCCAGTAAGTGCCAGATACGGCAGGGGTCAGTGGTCTACTTGGGCAGCCAAGCACGAGGCGGCAAAGTGCAGCCTCTCCAGGCCAAGATTGAAACCATTCTGGTTTGGGAATCTCCTATGACCCAGACAGAAATTAGGGACTTCTGGGCCTCACTGGCTACTACAGGAGGTTTGTCATGGGTTGTTAGAAATTGGGTTTCTGATTAGCACAGGTATGCACCTAGTCAAAGCAGCAACTACAATTCTAATCAGGGTAAGTCACAAACACACTCTAAATTAACCCATGCTCACCCTCTAATAGCTTGGCACAGAACAGTTAGGCATAACTTAAGAGGAAATGTGTTAAGTATTTATGCAATATTTCAAATTGTAAAACAAGGAAAAAACCACACAAACAGATACCACACCTCCTTAGAATAACGTAGCTTAATTTAATGAAAGAAACAAGACACAGTTAACAATATTCCAAATAGTAGAACTTGAGATATTTTTTTTTTTTAAAGAATAAGCTGAAGTCTAGTGTTCAAAAGCATAAAGTGCCAGCCGGGGCTATCAGTTGCGCTAGACCAAGTCAAATTTGAAAGTTCCGGCTGACCACGATGGAGAGAGGGTGGGATACAGGGACTAGCCTCAGTTCACTGCAAAAGTACCTTGTTTGCATCGAGGGAGGTATGAGGAGCAGGGGAACGATGCATCATCAGTCCCCAGGATGTAGGCGATGCGTCCGTTCTGAGCCATGTACTTATACCCTGTGTGCCTTTATGGCAGAGACTTCAAAGAGATGCCTTTGAAGTGTGCACAGAGTCCCTGACCTTTCTTCCCTGACTCTAGACTCACTACATGGGGGTCTGCAGCCCTTTTTGTGTGCATAGGACACAGTCTATTCTGGTGTGTCAGTTCCTCCCTCCCATCCTGCCCAGGATGGCCCATCAGTCACACCTAAGCTCCGGTTGTGTGTGGCTGTCTAGAGGGAAAACACAAACCCCAGCTGTCACACACCTCAATGTGTTTTCAGAGACAGGCAGAAGTCACAAAATAGTTAAAGTAAGAGAATACCAACTTTGTAAAAGTGCCATTTTCAGAATTACAATTTAAAATCCAACTTCACCCGTTGTGATTTGAAACTGTAGTTCCAGAGATACAAACTTGGGGATCCCATTCCTTCCCAATTGGAAATTACTCTTCTAAAATGTAATAATATAATCCCAATGTTACCCAATGGGAGAGCCAGACCTCGCAGTCATGAAAACTGATTTGAGATTTCACTACTAGAACATGTAAAACTTACATGTCCTAATTTTTCAATACACGCCACCCTGTCTTTTGGCTGTACAGGTCCTACCTTAGGGGTGACTTATTTGTATTAAAAAGGAAGGTGTGGGCCTGGCATGAGGGTTAACTTACTAGGTCAACAAAGCAGTTTAAAACTGCACACACAGGCTCTGCAATAGTGGGCCTGAGACATGTTTGAGGGGCTACTTTAGTGTGTGTCTCAATCAATGCTGGTGGCCCACTAGTAGGATTTAATTTACAGGCCATGGGCACAGGTAGTGCACTTTATTAGGGACTTATAGGTAAATTAAATATGGCAATTGGGTATATGCTCTCTCATGTTTTAAGGAGAAAGCACATGCACTTTAGCACTGTTTAGGACTCTGGACACTTAACCACCACTAAAGGCAATAAAAACGAATTCAGTAAAAAGGGAAGGAGGAAGGCAAAAAGTTTGGGGTTGCCCCTGCAGAAAGGGCCAAGTTCACCAAGGATTATGGCATCATTGTTGCCCCTTTTATAGAGCTGACTTCCAAGAAGCAGCCACATCAGGTGATCTGGCCAGAGGCGTGCAAGAAAGCTTTTGACACGCTGAAGGAGACCATGAGCATAGCAACTGTGCTCAAGATCCCCGACTTCTCCCAAAAATTAATTGCGCAGACAAACACCTGAGAGCATGGCATAGGAGCTGTGCTCTCAGGGCAAAATGAGCAGGTTCTGGATCAACCTGTAGCCTTCATCAGTTGGAGGCTATTTCCCAGGGAATAGAGGTGGAGTTCAATAGAGGGGGGGATGTCCGCTGCTGTGGTCTGGACACTGAAGAAGCTGCCACAGACCCTTCAGATATTTAATGCAGATGAGGGGTAGGAATCCCAAACTGTTGAGGTGGTCCATCTCCCTGCAGGGAATGGCCTTTATGGTGGAACACCATCCTGGAATAGACCATAACAACGCTTATGGTCTCTGTCTTCTTACTCTTCAGTAGAGAGAGCTCCCAAGTAGGTGGATAGCTCGCCCCTCTTTCAGCTGAGGGAACACGTGTTAGACCTGGGATCCCTGGTGTGGTTTCCCCCAAACGTTTTGCCTTCAGACCTCCTGTTTTTGCGGACTTTGTTTTTGCTGGCCTTAGGATTCTGCACAGTTTACCAAAGCTAACCAGTGCTAAAGTGTTTGTGCTCTTTCCCTAAAAAATGGTAGCATTGGCATATACCCAATTGGAATATTGAATTTAACGAAGTCCCTAGTAGAGTGCACTACATGTGCCCAGGACTTGTAAATTAAATGCTAATAGTGGGCCTGCAGCACTGATTGTGCCACCCACTTACATAGCCCTTTAAACATATCTTGGGCCTGCCACTGCAGAGCCTGTGTTCAGTTTTTAACTTCCATTTCAACCAGAAAAAAGTAACCTTTTTGCCAGGCCCAAACCTTTTTGTATTTGATACATATAGGTTTCCCCTCTGTAGGTCCTGGATAGCCTAGAGGGTGAAGTGCAGTGTATTAAAAGTAAAAAGTACTCCTCTTCTTAATAATATCCTGGTGGTGAAAAACGTTTTCACCGCTGCAAGGTCTATCTCGCTCATAGGTTAACATTGCAGTTGCCTTATTACAGCCTATAAGTGTAATTTCCAATTGGGAAGAGATAACCCCTTCATATTTGGTGTCTCTGGAATCACAATTTAAAATCACAACTTATGGTAAAGTTGGACTTTGAACTGCAATTATGCCTTAGTCATTTGCTGCATGCAGCCTCTCTCTGGACACATGAGTGGGTGTAGTTGGGCTTTTTATATACCTCCTAGACAACCCCACACAACGGGAGCTTACTTGTGACTTAATGGGTCATCCTGGGAAGGATGAGAGGGAGGAGTTGGACTCAGTCTCACTTACACCTGAATAGGCTGTGTCCTGTCCACATACAAAGGGCTTAATGGCACTGTATTGTCACTCCAGCCAGCTTGGAGCCAGGGCAGGGAAGGCAGGGTTCCCCTTGCACTTCAAAGCCACTGTCTATAGGTTTCTCCCACTTTCCAGAGTCAAGGTACCAAGATATAAATACTGGACCTCTGACACCGTACCAACCACTTCAGTACACTAACTGACCTGTGGATACACTGCCAGGAAGAAGGACTTCTTTGCTGCTGAAGGACTGCAGCTTTGCTGGGCTCCTGCGTTGCTGGGGTGACCTTCTGCCTCCTGCCATCTTTCCTGAGAGTGAGAAGGTCGGGACCTGCATCTCTTTAACCCAGAACCCAGGATGATTCCAAGGGCTTGTTGGCTGGCTTCCTCATCTGAAGTCTCAGGGGCATAAAAGACCACCAACCAGTGCTTCTGCACCTGAACTCTGCCACCTGAGTCTACCCTGCCAAGTGGTGCCACTCTAGTTCTGGGCCCTTGGAAGTTGTCTAGGGAGTTTCCCAGCTCAACAGATGCCTCCTCTGCTGACAGTCACATCCCTGAGAAGAACCAACATCTCCTTAGCTGAGCGCCAAATCCCCAAGCCTAACCAATGCATTGCTGCTTGGAGTGGACCCAGAACAGTGGACTTGCATAGCCCCCACTTCCTGCACCTTGAGTTTGACGCATCGCCTTTGGAACCACTGATGCATAACGCTTCTCTAGGGCAAGCACTTGCATCCCTTGCCAACGGCAGACTCCACTACACCAAAGCTCCACATTGCAGTATCCCATCCCACCGGAACAGACACATCGTCTTGGCTGTGTACCATATCCATGACACCGGCCTTTGCATTGCAAGCTCTGTCAGAAGGATCCTTGACATCGATGCAACAGGACCTCACACTGCAGCCTCACTGCATCTCAGAACCATTGCATTGGCTGTGTAACACTGTTTTGCCTCAGTTGCACGCTAAGCAGCCAGTGTTTAAGGTACTTTTTTCTGCAGGCCTAATGGGCCCCATTAGCCGGCATGCACTCTTATCGTGGTCGCTTCAAACTTTTGAATTTGTCCTAGTCCGGCTCGATGAGAGATACCTGGGTGGTGCTTTTTGCTTCCATGCGCTATTCTACAGCTTTTTATTTAACAATGTATAACTCAAGTTCCACTTATTGGATTTTTGTCCTTTTGGTCTTATTTTATTTATTAACTTAATTTAGATTTTGGCTAACCTGGGGTGCGATCCCTTTTGTGTGGTGTTTTCACTGTTATTGTTTAAAGATTTACACACCTATTTTACACACATACTTTAAGTTAAGCATGATTGCTCTGTGCTATTTTGGGGTTTTCTCGTGCTTTACCCTGACCAGAATTGTGGTTGCTGTTCGACTAAGGCACACACCCTACTCTAACAACCCAATTTCTCACACCAGATTACCAGAGGATAAGTATGCTGCTGTTGATTCAGACTGCCTTAATAGGGAATCTAGATACATTAATTTGTATTCTAAAAAAAAAACATTACACTGACTAAAGGTTTGCAGCCAATCCAAGGGACACTTTCATGGCAATCATCTGTAAACACAATACAAGAGGTCACCCTTCCAATATCATGCCAGTGACCACTCTGTTTTCACTTCAGACTTGACACACTGAATATTCTGGTTCTTATAGATAAGCATGCACTGGGAAAGTCAATAAGTATAGCCTTAGGCAAGCGGCTGCCATAGTTATATATTATTATTATTATTTATTATGGCCTACAAAAAGAAAGAAAATCCCACTACCACGCGCAACCCAGAAAACTGATTCGTATTGTGGTATATAACCTGAAGATCTGGTAAAGAACAAGTACTGGCATTTTAGCTTTTGTATGTTGAACGATGAAAGTAAGCTTCAGTACGACACAGAAGAAGTAGCACAGAGGATGCTTATTTACCCAGAAGTGCTTGAAGCATGAGTCATGCTGAGTAAAACTCATGTTAGTAACTCTGTGGTACTCAACCATGAGATATATTAGTGTTAAAATGTACTAAGGTCAGTTACGTTTATGCGAAGTGAGGCAATGTTAGCTGTGACACGTGTACGCATGGATTTGTTTCCCTAGGTTTATAGTGCTTTTTGTTTTTTGTTTCAATACAATGGTGTGTTTAATGTTTAATTGTTGAATATTAGCAATTACATATCCTCAGTGACAGACGTCAACATTTTGAATATGTGCATCACCGAAGCTGGGACTGCACACGCACAAGATGAGCGCATGTCGAAAACCTTTTCGAAACGGTCGGCTCTTATGTGGATGACTGCATTAGAGTTAAACAGGAGAGGAGGCGGTTTGGCTACTCTACAGTAAATGACCAGGACTGATGCCCAACATCCACAGTTACGGCTACTTATCAATACACGAACAAGCACTGGCAAGCCTATAGGTCTTGCCTTTGAAATGCGAGAGCCAAACTTTTGACTCTGTCAACACTTGATTATAAAGTTTTGCTTAAAACATGATAGTTAAAAGAAAAGTACATTTTAAAATACCAGAAAAGCAAACGTGTATTCAAAAGTATCTAAAAAATGTACATACAAATAATATTTTCCTATCGTTATTAATGACAAGGTTTACTTTTCAAATATTTTTTATTCTGAAAGCTATACACAAGTCAAAAATATTAATAAAATGTTAACTTTTAAAGGAAAATGCTTTCCAAGGCCTACGTTCTTTCACAGGACTCTCACTTTGCACCATCTTGAAAGAAGTTAAACCACTATTTTAATAAGTGGTACTTTCCACAGTTTACTCCACAAAAATAATTTGTTGGTGAATAAAAAGCATGGTGTTATTGCTAAATTCTAGGGTGCTTGTTTCTCGACTTAATGAGTGTTGGAAATTGGGTCTCTATAAATGTGCCCAAATAAGGGACCACAATCCTAGTCAGGGTAATTCACACAAAATCCAGATTATCCTGTGCCCACCCTCTGGTAGCTTGGCACTGAGCAGTCAGGCTGAACTGAGAAGGCAATGTGTAAAGTATTTACTCAATAAATCATACAGTAACACAGTGAAAACACCACAAAAGTACACCACACAGGTTTAGAAAAATATATTTATCTGGTTAAATGAAGGTCAAAAGCAAAGATTAATCTTGCAAAAGTGATAGCTCAACTTGTGCTTATTGAAAGTCTTAAATCTTAGAAATCAACAATTGTCTCTTGATCACACAAAGTACCTGGTTTGCATAAAAATTACACGCACGGAGACCACAGAGGAGAGAGAGATGCGTGAAAAATAGGGTGTGTGTCGGATTTTCCAGCGCGACAGACGATGTGTCATTTCTTTCCACACTGCAAGGGGATTTGCGTTGATATCCGGCGCGCAGTCTTGGTTCCTTACTGCGATGCGTAGATCTTTTTGATGCCCAGGTAAGATGCAGGGAAAATTCTGGGTGTGTGGAAAGAAGTCACAGGCATTGCGTCGCTCCGGTAGGCAATGCTTCAAATTTTCTGTCACACAGCAGGCGCTGCGTCAATTGTTCACTCAGGAAGTCGTGCTGCTTTGTTCCGGCTCTGCTGTGCATTGGTCCGGTAGGGCTGTGAGTCGAAATTCCAGTCGCAAGGCAGGCACTGTGTCGAATCTTCACTGGGGAAGTCAGGCTGCTTCATTCCGGTTAGGCTGTCTGGCGATTTTCTTGCCGCACAGCAGGCTGTGTGTCGTTTCCAGCATGCTGTGCGATGATTTTCAGCCCACAAGGAGTTTCCTTAAGAGATTAAGCCTTTTTGGCCTTAAGACTTCAGGAGGCAAGCGCAATCCAAGCCCTTGGAGAGCACTTCTCAGCAAAGTCAGAGGCCAGCAGGGCAGCAGTCCTTCTCAGCAAAGCAATCAAGGTGAGTCCTTTGGGCAGCCAGGCAGTTTCTCTTGACAGCTTCTGGTCCAGAAGTGTCTGATTTATTGGGGTTAGGGACCCAGTTTATATACCCAAGAATGCCTTTGAAGTGGGGGAGACTTCATAGAGTGGTTTTGAAGTGCACAAGGTCCCCTTTCAGTACAGGTCTGTCTGCCAGGTTCCCAGTAGGGTGTTTGGCAGTCCATTCTGTGAGGGCAGGCCACTAGCCTTTGAAATGTCAGGCCCGCCACCCTTCCAGCCCAGGAAGACCTATTCAGTATGTAAATGAGTGCAGGTGTGACAGATTATCCTGCGTTTGTGGTTGTGTGGGTGAGAGGCACAAGAAAGCTGTCATCCAGCCTAGCCCAGACCTAGATTGGAGACAGACTGTAAGGCACAGATGGCTTTCAAGTGCAGAGAAATTCTTACTTTCTAAAAGTGGCATTTCTAAAATAGTAATATAAATTCCAGCCTCACCAATAAGCAGGATTTTCTATTACCATTCTGGCCCTACTAAACATGACCTGTTTACCCTTTTCTGATCAGAATCTACCACTTAACCTCTATGTGAGGGCAGAACTAATGCTAGCCTATGAAAGGAATAGGCCTCACAGTAGTGGAAATCTATAAGAAATATTCAGGCCCATGCTTGCTATGTACGACCCACAGTGGCCTCTTTCAAAAGCCTTTCTGAGGAAGATGTTTTAAGGTTACATGCTTAAAGGTTAAAAATGAGAGGCCGCAAGAGAGACTTAAGTGTCTGAAGCAGCTGTTTTCTTAGAGCATATTGCTTTAGCAATGTTTACATAATTCCCCCATTTAATAAAGAATGCAATTGTGTTTACAGTCCAGTGGTTTGCAAAGAAAGAGAAACGCTTTGCTAATTATGAAAGTTTCACGTCAGTAAAGTTACTGATTCTCAGTGTTTCAGACAGTGGGAGCTCCAGGGTCTCCCTCAGCACAGTACTCTGTGCAGAGGCGGCAGGCCTCTGACTGGGTCCAGAGGAGAGAGGAGGGCTCCTTTAGAGCAGACTCACTTCGATGGAGCCTTTTTCTCAGCAAGCGCCGACTAAGCTTGTCCATGTTAACACAATAAAAAGCATTAAAAGTGCTGTAGAAGGAGCCATATGTAGCAAATTGAGGCCAGCAATCACTGGTAATGAAAACTAACAGCTAATTGTTGCTGTGACATATTGAGAAAGATGCAGTTTGGCAGCAGCAACTAGGTTACCTTCATGTCCTATGAAAGAAAGGCTAGTGTTTTCTGCAGTTGGAGAAGTAAATAACCATCTCAAAAGGCATGTATGGTGAAAGTAATCTTCATTCCTCTTTCCTGTAAACGCGTTCACTTTGAAGTCAGCCAAAAGCAACCGAGCTGTCTGGAAGACACATCTTGACATTTTACCTCTGTCTTTGAATGCCCAGCGTTTGTGACCAGATAAGAACACAATTTACAAGCCTGTTTACAGAAAGGGCGCCCTCGGAAGGATACTGCAAAATGTTTTCGCATGGGAGGAGCAAAGTGAACCTGAAGAGTCTAAACCAGCAAATGGAACGCAGGAAACCTTGAGTTACAAAGCCAATGGCAAGCAATGAGCAGAATGCATTTCCAGGTGGCCTTTCTGAAACTGATGTCTGGTAGGCTCCGACCTAAAAACCAAAGAATCACCATAAACTTCAACAATTTGTAAATGACCCTAAGCCTTAGCTTTGCTTTTTTTATCACAAATATTTTGTTTTACCTTTAAATCCTCACTGGATTGATTTGCGTAGAATCCAGCACATGATTTTTCCTTTAGAACTCATCAGCAGGGCTTCTAAGTCGATGTTGTCCACCAGTGGTACACAGTTTTTTTGTTTTTTTTTTGACCAGCGTAATTTTCAAAATTGATCATTCAGTGGCCACAGGATAAAACACATTATTGTGTCTGTCTGAGGGGGTGGAAGAAAGCCTTTCACAACAAAAGCTGGCATGAAAAAGAGATCCTAGACATTTCCCTCTGAAAGAAGGCAGACGTGCTTGCCAAACTGCCACGTGGCGATAACGGAAAGGGGTCAGAAGCAGGAGAGGAGGTCTCAGAGCACCTGGGAAGCGTGGTGCAGCAAACGACAGTCGAAGCTAGGGAGAGGACTATACCAGTCACGAGCAGGAAAGGACAGATTGTGGAGTCTCAATGCTGAATCCGACCACCCGGGGAAAGGCGAGACGGATGAGGCAGCCATGACTCTGATTAAGAGTCACGGCCTCGGGCAAGTGGCCCAGGCGTGCTCGCTGTTTGCCTGTGGCTTGTTGCATGGGTATATTTGGTGGGAATCTAGTGGTCTCCCGATTATTCACTTCTTCCTGTTTTGAAAAGGAAAAAGACACGGCAGGGAAAAAGATTTGTCAAACTGCATGATGTTCATGTGAGGTAGTGGGAAGGTGATGATTTAACACTCCGTCTACCATTGGCTTGAGGTCTTTTTTGGGACTCTGATACATTGTCAACAAATATAGTGAAATAGACATGAAGGTGACTGTGGTAACGGGTTTATTGATCTTAGTAAGACAGTGATTCATTGTCTATTTTTTTCCCCTGAGGGTGACATCTGCCCATTAACAACGGATATGAGACAATCCCAAGAGACAGAAACTAGTACTGTTTGCGGAAAATACTCTTAATGGGTGACATCTGCTCATTAACAAAGGATTTCAGACAATCCCAAGAGACAGAAACTAGTACAGAAGACTATCCTCTAGAAGGTGAACTGGACCATTAGCCTATATCTCTTGTGTTGCTTTAGGCTAATAAGTAGGTTTTACCTCAAGAGAGCAAGATGGTGTTACTTCCTTGACTCTTGCTGCTACTCTGAGGTGGAAATACATCCCCTAGGGTCATTGCTGCTGAAGGGAGGAGGGGCCGGTCGGATAACGTGCAAAAAGTGCTTCAAGGCCCCCGCCGCCTGGGATGTGTCCTGGCACGTGCATACTCTTCCAAAGCAACATTAAGAATGGTGGTCCCATTTATAGCAGTATTTGGATTTAGGTTTGCTGCCCTGTGAGTCAGAGGATTGATCGAGTCCACCAAAACAACGACTCCTCTGTTGTATTTACTTCTTATTTTTGTTTGCCCTGAACCCTGTGTTATTATTTTTAGGCTGTTTGCACTGTACGTCCCTTGGACCTTCAGCCCCTGGATATATCTGGTTACAATTGGGGCGGGGACCATTAATCTCCCTCTTTTTTGGGGCTAAATCTAGTTTTATTTGTGGAGAAGGCTCCCTTGTATTATTCCTTTACACCCGCGCCCCCAAAGGGCAAGTAGCCTGGGAGACTGCTCTGCTTTTTTCTCCCTCAGGTATGGGTAGTAGGTGTTTACCAACCGGTGCCTTATTTGTGCTGGGTTGTAACCATAAGGAATACCCTTCCAGTAGGGTGGGTGCCAATGGAGAATGTGCCACCAGAATTAAGTGGCTAAATCTACTCCAGTAGGGTATTTACTTTTGTTTGCTTTATGCACAAGTGCAAATGCACACTTAGATACTCAATAAGTAGCTGCTAAGATGGGTAAGAGGAAAGCCCTAGACAACTGACCAATATCCACTCCGCAGCTAAGTGTACCTCTATTGATAAGTTGCTCCATAGGGCACTGAGGATTCTCAGCAAAAAGCTAAAGCTTACATAACACCGCCTTTTCTTACAGGCTGGGCAATCTCTGGGGGATACTCTGGCCCAAACAACCTGTAACTCAGATGAGCAACTGATCTCCCTTGTAGGAAAGTCCCACCTTGCCTGGCATGTTAACCCCATTTTTACTTGTATGTATGTATGTTTGTTTTTGCCTGTGAGACTGGGATCCTGCTAGCCAGGACCCCAGTGCTCATAAAGTGTGCCCTGTATGTGTTCCCTGTGTGGTGCCTAACTGTATCACTGAGGCTCTGCTAACCAGAACCTCAGTATTTATGCTCTCTCTGCTTTTAAAATTGTCACTGCAGGATAGTGACTAATTTTACCAATTCTGATTGGCACACTGGAGCACCCTTATAATTCTCTAGTATATGGTACCTAGGTACCCAGGGTATTGGGGTTCCAGGAGATCCCTATGGGCTGCAGCATTTCTTTTGCCACCCATAGGGAGCTCAGACAATTCTTACACAGGACTGCCACTGCAGCTGAGTGAAATAACGTCCACGTTATTTCACAGCCATTTTACACTGCACTTAAGTAACTTATAAGTCACCTATATGTCTAACACTCACTTAGTGAAGGTTAGGTGCAAAGTTACATAGTGTGAGGGCACCCTGGCACTAGCTAAAGTGCCCCCACATCGTTCAGGGCAATTTCCCTGGACTTTGTGATTGCGGGGACACCATTACACGCGTGCACTACATATAGGTCAATACCTATATGTAGCGTCACAATGGTAACTTCGAACATGGCAATGTAACATGTCTAGGATCATGGACTTGTCACCCCAATACCATTCTGGTATTGGGGGGACAATTCCATGCATCCCCGGGGCTCCAGCATAGAGCCCGGGTACTGCCAAACTAACTCTCCGGAGTTTTATCTGCAGCTACCCCTGCTGCCAACCGTCACAGGTTTCTGCACCCCTGGCCCTGGGCAGCCCAGTCCCAGGAAGGCAGAACAAAGGATTTCCTCTGAGAGAGGGTGTTACACCCGCTCCCTTTGGAAATAAGTGTTAAGGGCCTGAGAGGAGTAGCCTCTCCTGGCCTCTGGAAATGCTTTGAAGGGCACAGATGGTGCCCTCCTTGCATAAGCCAGTCTACACCGGTTTAGGGATTCCCCCCAGCCCTGCTCTGGCACGAACCGGGACAAAGGAAAGGGGAGTGACCACTCCCCTGACCAGCACCTCCCAAGGGGAGGTGCCCAGGGCTCCTCCAGTGTGTCCCAGACCTCTGCCATCTTGGATGCAGAGGTGTGAGGGCACAATGGACACCTCTGAGTGGCCAGTGCCAGCAGGTGACGTCCGAGACCCCTCCTGATAGGTGCTTACATTTCTCTGTAACCAATCCTCCTCTGAGGGCTATCTATCCTGTGGGTTTCTTGTGAGATAACTAATGCAAGAGCTCACCAGAGTTCCTCTGCACTTCTCTCTTCGACTTCTGCCAAGGATCGACCGCTGACTGCTCCTGGGCACCTGCAAAACCGCAACAAAGTAGCAAGAAGACTACCAGCAACATTGTAGCACCTCATCCTGCCGGCTTTCTCAACTGTTTCCTGGTGGTGCATGCTCTGAGGGCTGTCTGCCTTCACCCTGCAGTGGAAGCCAAGAAGAAATCTCCAGTGAGTTGACAGAATCTTCCCCCGGCCAACGCAGGCACCAATCTTCTGCATCACCGGTCCTCTGGGTCCCCCCTCATCTCGACGAGCGTGGTCCCTGGAACACAGGAGCTGGATCCAAGTGTCCCCCGACAGTCCAGTGGACCTTCTGTCCAAATTTGGTGGAGGTAAGTCCTTGCCTCCCCACGCCAGACAGTAATCCTGTGTACTGCGTGAACTGCAGCTGCTAGGGCTTCTGTGCACTTTTGCAAGACTTCCTTTGTGCACAGCCTAGCCCAGGTCCCCAACACTCCGTCCTGCATTGCCCAACTTGCTGAGTTTGACTCTGACTTCGTGGGACTCCCTTTTGTTGTGCTGAGACGACCGCCGTGCTCAGATCTTCTGAACGCCTGTTCAGGTGCTTCTGCGGGTGCTGCCTGCTTCTGTGTGGGCTCTCTCTGTTGCTGAGCTCCCCCTCTGTCTCCTCCTCCAAGGGGCGACCTCCTGGTCCTTCCTGGGCCTTGGCAGCACCCAAAATCACAGTCAACTGCGACTCTTCGAGCTAGCAAGGCTTGTTTGCGGTCTTTCTGTGTGGAAACAACTCTGCATCCTCCAGCACGCCGTGGCACATCATCTGACCAAAGGAGAAGTTCCTGGCACCTTCCGTTGTTGCAGAATCTTCGGCTTCTTCCACCCGGAGGCAGCCCTTTTGCACCTTCATCCGGGCTTTAGTGGGCTCCTGGTCTCTCCCCCCACACCCCCCAAGACACTTGCATGATTCATGGACTTGGTCCCCTTCCTTTACAGGTCCTCAGGTCCAGGAGTCAGTCTTCAGTGCTTTGCAGACAGTTGTTGTCTTTGCAGAATGCCCTATCTCGACTTTACTATCTTTCTGGGGTAGTAGGGTAACTTTACTCCTACTTTTCAGGGTCTTGGGGTGGGGTTATCTTGGACACCCTTAGTGTTTTCTTACACTCCCAGGGACCTTCTACACACTACACTAGGCCTGGGGTCCATTTGTGGTTCGCATTCCACTTTTGGAGTATATGGTTTGTGTTTCCCCTAGGCCTATTGTCTCCTATTGCATTTTATAGTGTCCTACAGTGTTTGCACTACTTTTCTAACTGTTTACTTACCTGATTTTGGTTTGTGTGTATATTTTACTTACCTCCTAAGGGAGTATATCCTCTGAGATACTTTTGGCATATTGTCACTAAAAGTACCTTTACTTTTAGTAATTCTGAGTATTGTGTTTCTTATGATATAGTGCTAAGTGATATAAGTGGTATAGTAGGAGCTTTACATGTCTCCTAGTTCAGCCTAAGCTGCTCTGCTATAGCTACCTCTATCATCCTAAGGTGCTAGAACACTACTAATCTACTAATAAGGGATAACTGGGCCTGGCACAAGGTGTAAGTACCACAAGGTACCCACTATAAGCCAGGCCAGCCTCCTACATCCCTGAATAGTCACATCTTGCTGGAACCTGCCATTAGTATGGCTCCCAACCCTGAGTTTTCATGCAACAGTCTTGCCATTAAGCAGTCAGGAGAACCAAGCGAACCAGACATCCACCACATCAGTTTCTGCAACTTCAAATCCTAGTAGGCAGACGTGTTACTGAGGCCCTGGAAGGGGTTCCTAGTGAGGCTCCTCTCCATGATGCTTACACACACACACTGACCCGTATGGATTGAGCAACTTATTGCAGATTGAATGGGCAACATCAAAGAGCTCCTTGGGGCTGAATTTAGCTCGTATGCTTGACTCGAGTCTGTTGAAAAAGAGCTGTCCTCCCTTAGACAAACTGGTGCATACTCAGATCCAGGTACCCTGCACAGATGTCAGCGGCATTAGATCCGCTCAGGGAGGACCTGCAAGGAAATGGCTATCAACCAATTGTAGTGAGGCATCCTCCAGTTTACACCAATAGGAGAGGGGCTTTTATCAGCCATCCCACGACACTGGCTCCCAAGACACTGACCACCCACCTCCCCCAACAAAATCTGTCACAGCATAGCAAGGAAGAAGCAAGCTGTAAAGGTCCCAGTACCCAAAGTCATTGTAGATCGTACAGTTGCACTGGAGGAATAAGGCTCCCCAGGGTAAATCTTCCACCAGCCTCATGTCCGTATGTTGTAATATCAAGTAGAGTACCTAAGTTGCCTGCTGACTAGAAAGAGATCTACGGTGAGTTATCCAACATAACTTTGGGTTGGCTTGTAAAAATATAGACACTTTTCCATGACTCAGGTCTGTAATGTACTACTTACTCAACTAGTTGCTTGATTATTACCTGGTAGGGTGGATTGTGAGGGGGACTGTATTATTGTCAACAACAGATTTCAGTCGTTGGCCTGATCAGTGCTTTCTGGCAGCATATGCAATTACCTTGAGGTGAGTAGTAACGTAGAGCCTCTCCCTCTGAGGTACTTCTGTAGGACTCTCACCCAACTACAGGTGACCATCCTTTGTTAGCCACAGCAGCCTCTTACCCCCTCCCCCACCTAACTCATTCCCTTTCAGCCCAGAGGCGGTGATATCATTGCATTACCCACCTACAATTGGTTTGAATCCTTAGAAGGAGAAGATTGACTCACAAAAGATAAACAGCAATCACTGCCCCCCCTAATTCTTGGAAATCAGAAGTATGGGGCTCATTTAGCACCCCAACACAATTTCCCCCAACTGCCCCATGTGCAGATAGATGCGCGTCATAGTGTAGTGAATCCTAGTTAGTTTTAATGGGAAACAGGAGCTAGCTTAGCTTTTGGCTTGCAGACTCGTGCCCCCGTCACCTAGTGACATTTAACCTACTTAGCTTGCTCTGTTTTAGAACATTTATTTAATTATCTTTTAACATGGCTGCCTTATTTCTAGTTAGGCCGATGTTTTAGTTTCAAGTTATCAGTGCCACTGTGCTAAGGCGTCAATATCAAGCGACAAAGATAAACTGTAGGTGTTCACATTAGGCACTTTCCCTCTTCACGCCTTCCAGGGAATTGTTTACATAAATTGCCATCCCAAGCATGTCTTATCTATTGTTTGGAAACAGACCTATGTCAGGGGTCCGACCAGATCTGTATGAATGCACCTCTCTTAGACAGTCAAAGGGAATCCAACCAGATGCCATCGCTGCTATCAATGCTGCATGTCACTTTGATGCTGACCCAGTCTTCGTGTCCTTACGGAGTCTGAGCTAGAGACCTCATTCCGAGGTAACAAGGGTTGGGGGCTCTTCTCATGGACATGGCATTGGCAGATTAGGTTTAACACACCTAGCAGCTCTCTTTAGGTTAGAGATTAGGTTCACATTATCAGGGTATTAGGTCATATTCCACATCTCATGTCATCTTATATTATTGCAAGATGGTGGGGGTCTTTGTATTGATGACTCTGGTCTTTGCCATTATCCTAATCATTGCAGCCCATGCGTTTTATCGTAGATTGCAGTTTTGTTAAATAAAACCTATTGAAACCTTACTGCATCTTCTTCATTGCCTGTGTTTGAGACATGTTGGTCATGTGAGAAAGGGGTAATCTCCGTTTAACCATGACACTTCCTGAGTTGTCACACTCTTTGGCTGCCACAAATCACCTTTTACTGTTTGGGGTTTTGGTGAGGTGCTGCTTGTGATCCAGGAGGGTTTGGACGACAGTTGCGACTTGTTGTAGGACCAGCATAGTTGCCTACAAACATAAGTACTGTCATCCTCAAACCAGGAGTCTTGCCTAGAGTAAGAGTCAAACTATGACAATAGCCTAGATCCATTGGACACTTACAATGCGCTCTTCGATTCACAATCACCTACAGCAGTTGGTAAATAACTAAACCTATAACGAATACCTATACCAAGCTAATCTCATGAAATGTAGCTGGATTGGGCTCTAAAGTGGTAAACAGAGTGGTGCCAATGTATTAATGACTATATATGCCTCTCGCACTTTTGCCTTTGTATCGCCCTTGTTTTGTCAATTTATCGAAGGCAGTAATCTCATTGGGGCTGGGTAGGCTGTCAGGGGGCCTAACAGTATGGGTGAAATCCTCCATTGTATGCCAGCGAAAGGAGGTTGAGGTGGACTCACTTCACTTGCTATACGTTCGTCTTACTGTTCCCTCTGAAGTGATATACCACATCAATAACATTTGCTCAAGGTCTGCTGATGCTACATCAGAGTCAAATGTGCAATGGATATCATGAATACCCACTTGTCCACCATTCCGGCAACAGCAAGGAAGCTAGTGGTTGGTAATTTCAACTGCCAATTTGAACCCCTCAGCATTGATAGTTGGTCTCCCCTGGCCAAAGATGACACCACTTGACATATACATAAACTAGGAATGCTCCTAATCAGAAATGCTCCACTGTAGCACTTCAAATTAATGTGCTCACTCTGAACCAGGGGCAGCAGGCATGTAATGGCAGAACCAAATCTGATAGACTAGGAGCACATACATTTAACAGAGTATATCATACTAGCCTAGAGGTCTTCAAACTGGGGGGTGGCCCCCACGGGGGACCTCATATGATCTCAGTTGGGGAGGGTGCCAGGCTCTGGCTAAAAGAAGCATTATGCTGATAACAGGGCTTTGTTTTAAGCTGAAATAATGAGCAGTAGTAAATCACTCTGTAATGGGCTTTCACTAATATGTTTAGTCATTTAAATGCAAGCTTGGAGTATGTGTCAAAAGCGAATGACTCCAAATACCTTTCAACCCCTCCCCCCACATAATCACACTGTGGATACTTTTCCACATTAGAAAGGCCTGCCTGGCCAGAATAGTATGTTTGGTTGCATTTTTAAAACAGTAAAAAAAAAACTAAACTAATGTTTAAATAAGTGTAGACATACGGGGGGACGGGCATTCAAAAGTTTGAAGACCACTATACTAGCCTTATTGATTATATATTGGTAGACGTTAGACTGGCCAAACACAGAGTATAGTCACTAAGGTAATTTCTAGTTGCCAGTGGTTTGCACTCTTCAAGTAGTGACCCTTACTCTAGTCAGAGTAAGGAAGTCACATACCTAAAATAACCCCTGCTTCATCCCCCTAGTAGCTTGGCACAAGGCTTATCTCTGAGGCAATGTGTAAAGTACGAACGCACACACACACACACACACGTACACACACACACACACGTACACACACACACACACACGTACACACACACACACACGTACACACACACACGTACACACACACACGTACACACACACACACACGTACACACACACACACACGTACACACACACACACACACACGTACACACACACACACACGTACACACACACACACGTACACACACACACACACGTACACACACACACACACGTACACACACACACACACACGTACACACACACACACACGTACACACACACACACACGTACACACACACACACGTACACACACACACACGTACACACACACACACGTACACACACACACACGTACACACGCACACGTACACACACACACGTACACACACACGTACACACACTCGTGTACACACACTCGTGTACACACACTCGTGTACACACACTCGTACACACACTCGTACACACACTCGTACACCCACACACATACATACACACACATACACACGTATACACTCGTATATATATACACACACACACGTATACACACACACACACACACACATATACACACTCACTTGCTCTTCCCCACCCCAACGGACTTCACACCAGTTTAGATAAATAGCCAATATTTACCTAAGTAAAACAAGACCAAACAACAAACATACACAAGCAAATATATCACTTTTTAAAAGTGGAAATGAGTCTTAATCCATAGCATAGGAATCAGTGATTGTTTTTGATGCATCCCAGGTACTTTGAGCTAAAATGATGCAAAGGCAATACGAGCCACAGGGGAGATGAGGCGTTGAAAAACTAGGCAATTTGTCGGTTCCTTACTGCACGGGGGAGCTGATGAGTGGCTTCTTTTCTCTCAGAAAAGGCGGTGCATTGATTTCCAGTAATGCAGCCTTGGTTCCTTACTGCAGTGCGGGATCGATGAGAAATTTACGCCCCGGGGACAATGCGTGGAAGATCCAGACACATTGTGTTGAGTGAAAAAGGTGCTGTGTTGATTCTTCAGCCGCGGGACAGGTGCTGCATCGATATTTCTGCTGCTGCGCATAGGTGCATGGATTTTCTCCTTCAGGTCACCATCTTACACTTCCAAGGGCCCAGGGACTGGAGTTGGCACCCCTCGGCAAGTCAGGACGCTCCGCAGAAGAGCCCAGGCACTGGCAGATGAAGTCTTTGATGTCCCTTTTAACAGGAGGCAAGCTCAGTCCAAGCCCTTAGAGAACATTTGTAAACAAGATGTAGAAAGCAAAGTTCAGTCCTTTCACTTACAGGACAGAAGCAGCAAGCAGCAGGCCAGCACAATGAAGCACCAGGCAGAATGGAAGTGCCTCCTACAGCATCCAGTTCTTCTTCCTGGCAGATTGTACTCAGTGCAGAAGTGTTCTAAATTTGTGGTGTCAGAGGTCCAGTATGTATACTTATTTCAACCTTTGAAGTAGGCAAACTTCAAAGAAAAGTCTTTGTAGTGCGAAAGACCCTACCTTTCCTGCCCTGGTCCCAGACACAATCCAGGGGATTGGACACTGCTTTGTGTAAGGACAGTCACAACCCTATTCAGTTCAGTTGCCAGTGTCAGTTCCTCCAACCACTCTAGTCCAGGAAGACCCATCTTGCTATGCAGGGCATACCTCCGCTTCTATTGTGTGACCGTCTAGAGGGAATTCACAAACAGCCCAACTGTCATCCTGACCCAGAAGTGTATTTCACAGACAGACAGAGGCACAGAATGGTTCAGCAAGGAAATGCCCTCTTCCTAAAAGTAGCATTTTCAAACTTGAAATTAAAAACACAACTTCACCAAAAGATATATTTTTAAATTGTGAGTTCAGAGACCCCAAACTCCAGATTTCGATCTGCTCCCAATGGGAAATTACACTTAAGATATTTCAAGGTAATCCCCATGTTACCCTATCAGAGAGATAGGCCTTGCAATAATGAAATTATCAGTATTTCACTATCAGGACATGTAAAACACACCAGTGCATGTCCTACTTTTTGACTACACTGCACCCTGCCCATGGGGCGTCCTTGGAGCTACCTTAGGGGTGACTTACATGTAGCAAAAGGAAAGGTTTCAGCCTGGCAAATGGGTGCCTTTGCCAGATCAAAATGGCACACAGACACTGCAGTGGGAGGTCTGAGACATATTTACAGGGCTACTCATGTGGGTGGCACAGTCAGTGCTGCAGGCCCACTACTAGCATTTGATTTACAGGCCCTGGGCGCACACTGCATACTGTACTAGGGACTTATTAGTAAATCAGTTATGTCAATCATGGACAAACCAATCACCGATACAATTTAGACAGAGAGCACATGCACTTTAGCACTGGGCAGCAGTGGTAAAGTGCACAGAGTCCTAGAGCCAGCAAAAACAAAGTTCAGCATAGGATCAAAAATGGGAGGTCAGAAGAAAAGAGACCGGGGAAACCACGCCAAGAGCAGACAGGTCTAACAGGTGAATAGTTAAGTAATAGATAAAGATATCGGACAGAAGCCTGGTAGTCACTAGTAATAGGCGCAGAGTTAAGTGGAGTTGGGTGCAACTGCAGCAGGAGTCCATAAGTGGGATTTATAGCTAGGTTGCTGATTGTTTGGAGGGGTGGTTAACAGCGGACTCTTTAGGGGGTGCTTGGGTGAACCTGGAGGCAGTTGCAGCCAGTTATTTTTAAACCTAGGGACAGTTATTTTTTTTAAAGAGGGTGGGCCAGTGAGCAAGGGTAGGGGTCAATGCTCTTGGTATAACGCCATGTTTAGAAGGGTCTGAGCTAATCTAGTTAATGCAGTGAAGGAGCGAAATAGACCTTTGATCCTGGCTGCCAGATGTTAAAAACGGGAAAATCTGCCCTTTAGAGGATGCTGGATCATACGATCAACATTCCTTTTGTATTTTGGTCACAACTGGAAACCAGGATGGAGCATGCTCCTTGTTAAATAATATCTCAGCTGGTGATTGGATTACACACTTTTCAAGCCTCTACTCTCATAGTGGGGTGGGGGCCCGATGGCCCCTCTGATATGGTAGACTTCTGGGCCTCTAGGAGGCCTTGCAGTGTTCTTAGGAGAGAGGATACAAGCTCTGTGGCTGGTCTTCCCCAGATTATAGAACAACCACATGACATTGACCCATACGAGATCACAGTTCAATAACTACTAAAAGCCATAGGTGGGATTGTACCAAATAAGGCCTCAGGCCTTGACAAGATCCCTGGCAACCTGTTCTTGAATGAGCCAGGCGTATGGAGTGTTTATTTTACAATAGTGTTTACTGCCATTATGAAAGGGGACCCATCCTATCTACTTGAGCAGAGGCTGAAATCATCCCTATTTATAAAAAAAATATATATATATTTTGGGATTCTCCCACTAAATATAGGCCTATAAGCCTTATTGACTGTGTGCAAAACCTATTTAGTGAGGTAATACTGGGCAGGTTGCAGGACTGGATGTCCTCAATGATGATTCAACTCCCCTGCAGACAGGATTCAGGGAGCCTATTAGCACTATAGACCAGGTGTTCCAACTCCAAATGTTGTATTGGAATGCTATTACCCTGGGCAGAGGCTGCCTATCTTGTTTTTATAGACTCTCCCTTTGATTTAGTCTCCAGAGAGACCCTGTGAAAAAGGTCCTTGCTGCGATGGGGGTCCCGGGCTATTTACTAGACATCCCAGTGAGACTGCATACTGACACCTACAGGCAAGTGAGATGCGACAGCGCAGGTGAATTGACTGAACCCTTCCTCTGTGGACAGAGGGGTTAGGCAGGGATTCGTCCTTGCTCCTACCTTATTTTCGTTGTGCATTAATGGCGTCATTGACCACTTAGATTTGTGTGATAATGATACACCTAAGTTGGCAAACATCGGGTCCCGGCACTCATGTTTGCGGAAAATACTCTTCTCCGCTCCAAAACCCCAGTAGGATTAAAGAGACTGCTGACTTGTTTTGAAAGTTTCTGTAAAGACAGAGGTTTTGAGATCAATGTGAGCAAGACAAAATATATGATCCTGAACTCAGGGTGCTAAAATAGGGCAAATCCTAGGTTAGCAGGAATTCCCCTTGAGTGCGTTTGTACATTTGATTATCTGGGTACAACGCTAACTGAGCATTTGGAATGGCTCACACATCATAGGTTGAGGTTGGAACAAGTGGAGGGAGGCATTCGTAAGATGCTACTAAGATCTCTGTTCCACCCTATTCCGCCTGCCTTACAAACTTACAACACTCAGGACCTTGGTTCAGCTTGTTATGGAGTCGAATTGTGGGAGTCATCTCGGTGTGAACACACTTTCAGCTGTGGAAAACCACTTCATGCGACAGTTGATTGGGCTCCCTATAAGTACCCCCTTGCTAGGGTTGAGTTCCCTCCTAGATAAATTTGGGTTGCGTCCTTTACTTCATTGAAGGAGAATCTGGCTCACTGTAGAGCTCTCTTCCTACTGCAAAGTTCTAGAGGAAATTCTGTCCATAGCTGGTTCGAGTGATATCCAATGGATAAGGGATATCAAGGTCACTCTGCTAGAAATAGGGCTCGAAAGTGTCTGTAGTTCCCCAGGTGAAGCTAGGGCTACAACCACGCTAGTGCTCAAACATGCCTATTGGTACTCCAAAGACTCCTTTTTCCCGAACAAGTTATGGGCCCTTGACAGAAGCCTTTCTACTTGTTAAAGATTCATACAGATGGAAGGATTTTCATGGATGAAATAGAACAGCCCCTAGCTAGGTGGTTGTATCTGCAGTTTTGGTATGGAATGCTGCCACTGGGCTTCAATACCGTAAATTGTGCACATTCTAGAAGGGCCCTTGAAGCCCAGTGTCTATTGAGTGGTAATCATAAAGAAACAGTCGAACATGTCTTGTTTTTCTGACCAGCATTTATTCATTGTAGAAGAATCTGGATAATTCTGTTGTGCCCGAGCCTGGGAGTTAGAGACTACAAAGAGGCCGCTAGAATGTTAAGCCCAGAGGCTCTAAAGGCTCTGTGGGGAAGGATGGAGGTCAGTCAAAGTGCCAGGTCCTGAACTGGATCAGCGAGGAATATTGCTTGAGGTGGAGAGGCAGTGTGTTCCAGGTCTGCGCCGCGAGGTAGGAGAAGGACCTTCCTCCAGCGAGTTCTTATGGATTCTTGGGGTGAAGGTGAGGGACAGCAAGGCAGAGAGAAGCTGTCTGGTGGGAGTGGGGAAGGAGAGGCGGTGGTTGAAGTAGGCATGTCTGATATTGTGTAGGGCCTTGCATGCGTGTGTGAGAAGCTTGTGGTGATTCTGTTGTTGGGTGGTAGCCAGTGGAGGTCTCATGCGTATGGTGATATGGTTGTGGTCGGGAATGGCCAGGATGAGTCTAGCTGCGGCGTTCTGAATTCTCTGGAGGCTTGTTTAGAGTTTCTTGGTGATGCCGGCATAGTGTGTGTTGCCATAGTCCAGCTTGCTGCTGACAAGTGCCTGGGTGACGGTTCTTGCTGACTGTTCTTGCCTTGACTGCGTTCCATTTGAAGCCATCTTTTGGAGCAGGAGAAGCGTGTGGAAGCACAATGATGAGACGACATTGACTTGGTGGGCCATTAAAAGCAAGGAGTTGAGGATGATGCCAAGGTTGCGTGCATGGTTGGTAGATGAGGGGGGCAGACCCGAGAGCTGCGGGCCACCAGGAGTCATCCCAGATAGAGGGAGTGAAGCCCAGGATGAGGACCTCAGTCTTGTCGGAGTTGAGCTTGAGGCAGTTGTCTTTCATCCAGGCGGTAACTGCCTTCAATCCATTGTGGAAGTTGTTCTTGGCTGGTGATGGTTCATCGTTGAGGGCGAGAATCAGCTATGTGTTGTCAGCGTAAGAGACCATGGTGTCTGATGACTTTAGCAAGTGGGGTAATGTAGATATCTGGGGGGGGGGGGGCACAGGGAGGAGCCCTGGGGGACACAGCAGCTGGTCTCCTTCAGTTTCGAGGTGAAATCCTGACTCTCTAGGTTCGGCCTGTGAGGAAGGAGCGGATGCACTCGAGGGCTTTGCTTCGGATGCCGGCGTCATGTAGTCTGGTGGAGAGGGTGGTGTGGGAGATGGTGACAAAGGCAGCGGAGAGGTCCTGGAGGATGAGGGCTTCTGTTTCGCCGTGGTCGAGGAGGGTGCAGATGTAATCCGTGGCTGCATGGAGTGGAGTCTTGGTACTGTGGTTGCTCCGGAATCTGGATTGAGAGGGGTCCAGGATGTGGTTGGTCTAGATAAATTTAGTAAGCTGGGCATTGACTACCTTCTCAATGACTTTGGCTGGGTAAGGGGGCATTAAGATGGGTCTGTAGTTTTTCAGGTCCATCGGGTCAGCGGAATGCTTCTTCAATAGAGTTGATCTCTGGATGTTTACAGTCTTCCAGAAAGGTGGCAGCCTCAATGGAGCAGTTGATGGTGTGGCACAGTTCCAGGCACTGGTGCACTGGCTCAGTTGAAGATGTGGTGAGGGCAAGGGTCCGAGGGCACCCTGGCGTGGATTGATTTCAACATCTTGAGGGTGTCTTCTGAGGTGAGGGGGGGGTCCAGTGGTGGAGGTCTTTGGGTGCGGTGGCAGTGGGAAGAGTGGGTGGGTATTCGGTGGTGAATACATCATAGATCTTGCAGTGAAAGAAAGTGGTGAGGATAAGAGGAGCAAAGGCAAAAAGGCAGAATAAAGGGCCAAAAGGCAGAATAAAGGGCCAAAAGGCAGAATAAAGGGCCAAAAGGCAGAAATAAGATGCAAAAGCAGAATAAGCAGAAAGGAGGCAAAGACAGAGGCTCACCACTGGGCCACCAGGGATGAGGCGCAGGCTGGAGGCTGTGGGTAGAGGAGGACCTCCAACTCCCAGCAGCAGTACACTGGTGGAGCTGTGCTGTGGGGAGCGGCAGACGCTGACCAGAGGTCAGTTTAGTCACTCTCGAAAGTGCTTTTGAGAAACGAGAGGTAAGAAAGAGGGAAGTGAAAAACATATTGTATAATTTATGGGAGGTGAAATGACTAAAATAGGCGAGTAAGCAAAGTTTCGAGGGAAAGAACAATAGGAAAGCTTGTGTGTGTGTTTCTGAGAGTGTGATTGGGAAAGGGATGGTAAGTGTGTGGGACAAAAAAGTGTTAAGGGACCGGTGTGGGTATGAGGCTAGAAGATATGTGGAAGGAAACTGTGACAAAGGAACATAAGAATTGTCAGATGAGTATCAGTAGTGTGTGGTGAGCGAGAGAGAATGGAGGATGGAATGACAGCATGGTATGAGGATGAACAGGATGTGCCATGCAAATGAAATGTGGGACAAGTGTAAGAGGAGGTTTAGGTTATGTAAGACAGCGAAAGAAATGGATGACCATTTACTTAAGAACAGGAGGGAGAGTGAATGAAAAAGTAGCTGCAAGATACGAGGACGGTGTGAGAGACAGGAAAGAGTAGGGGCAACTTTTGGGTAAATAAATACTAGGTGGATACCAATGCTAATACCAGTGGAGTCTATCATATTACCAGTCAGTATTGTGAGAGTGGGTGGTAAAGACCAATGTACCTTGAATTCGAGTGCCAAAAACTCTTGTGGCATCTATAGGAAGAGCAGATGGCAATATTAGTAGATGAGAAGGGGCTAGGTGAGAGATAAAAGGGATGTGAGACGGGGGAAAGGAGAGATTTACAGAATGTTGTGTATAAGAAATTAGGTTGGGAGTGAGGAGGGCAAGAGAAGCCGGTGTGGCCAAATATTGCGAGGGAATTGAGGGTAACGAAAAGGGTGGAAAGTTGACTGAAGGTAAAATAAGAACAGGAGAAGTAACCGGTAGGAGGAATATAAGCCAAAGAGGTGAACATGAGAGAGGGAGAGGAATGGATAAAGGCAGACATTGGAGAAAGTGAGAGAGAGGCATACGAAGACAGAAGGGGGCATTGTAAGGGGGAGAACCACTAGCAGCGTAGACATGTTTTTTTGTTTTTGTCAGTTTGCTTCCTAATGGACATTCAGGGGACATGCCTCTCCCTCCATCACACCACGTATAGAAAAGCCCTCTGTATTTGTATCGGTGGTGCTGGAACTACTTTTAGAGTAGACCAATAACATCACCGTACTAAAGGCGTAGGTGATGTGCGACAGTGTTTCAAAACATAACAAATACTGCCAGAAACAAGCATTTGATGGTCCCTTATTACTCATTCTCTAGCTAAACACTTCCATATTTTATGTGGGGGAGTGCAGGACCTTCTGCAACCCTAGTTCCAGCACCACTGATCCGTATAGCAAGGACTCATCCTCTGAGATCTAAGGTGCATTGACAAATGTGCATGAGGATTGTAGAAGTTGAATCTACAGGAAGTTACAGCAGCAAGAATCCATAGGACAACAAAAGCATGGAAGACAGTCACATCTGCATAAGCAAATGTGCTTGTTTGAGTCATTTAAGTATTTTATCTTTGAGGTCTAAACCAAAATAGTACTACAGAACAGTATGATAGTAACACAAGCTTACCACAACAAATGCGGCATCAAAAAAGTCATTCTGCTTTATCAATTACGTGCACATAACTGAAATCTACAAGTTGACAAACCCAGAATGTCATTCATACTTTGTGACAAATATAATTGAGATTTCAGTAAGATGTACCCAGGGAATCAAAGTCAAAGCCTGTTATTTGCAAGCTCTCGGTTTTTAGGTCTAGAGTTAGCCAAGACCCTTTGATTTTACTAAAAAATTATGTAGAGTATATACTTACATATAGGGGTTTTCAGACAGCCATCTTCATCCACTGTTCTCTTGTAACTCACAATGTTCTCCCGCCTACCGCAGCATACAGCATGGTGCAATGAGTCTGCCCATTTCAGCCATTGGCAAGCTTCAGTGTGAGTGACAGTAATTTGCCCTTTCACAAGAAGCATAGAAAGTAAAACCAGGCACAAAGTAAACCCTTTTTTGCCAGTGACTCGTGAACAAATATGGTTGTTTTCATTTTTTTTTCATTTAAAATCAAACCTCCGATGGCTTCCCAATATTGTAAATGATGATTTCGTATTTAGTGATTAAGGCTCGGTCCAAGAGCTGCATGTGAGGCACCCTCTGTGGACGAGACCCATCCTGCCTGTAGTTGCGTCACTGGAGACACATTGCTATGAAGATTGAGCACTGTTGTGTGGTGGAGGGAAGCAGGGCCTAGTCAGTACGACGTCTGAGTGGAGTCGATGCTACTGGGTTCCGACGGAGGTGGTATCTCAGGTTCTGAGATCGCTGACTCTGTGAAGATGAGCGATCCCAGAAGATTACCTTGTGTTTCGGATCCAGTTTCCAAGTTGCTCTGAGGCATGCTATGTGGCTTCCGTGTTCAGTCAGTGGCGATGTCCATTCCTTTTTTTAGGGCAGTGTCCCCAGGTTCTCGATGTCAGAAAACCTCCCTTCTTTGACTAGGCATGCTATTTCACCAGGCACCGTCAGTTAATCATTTGCGGGATGGTTTGTCGGCAGATAGCACTTGAACAGGGCCACTTTCCTTATGATTGTCTGTGCCCTTTGCCACCGTGACCATGGTGCCTTTAATTCGTACCACCCTTAACGGAATGGGCTCAAAGGGCAAATGGCATTTGATCCCTGTGTGTGTGTCTCTTACCAGTACTAAACCTCCTCTTCGTAGGTCCTGCTTCTGTTAGGGACTTTGCTATTTTGTGTATTTGAGCACCTCCCAAGTGCATGAGCAAAGGGGTGTTTCCTGTCATTTTTCATTGCTGCAAAGTGTGTCTAGGTGATCGAGCCAGTATTTTCATGTGGCTGCGAGAGAGGACGGAGGCCCATCGCATATGAAAGGTTTGAGCGCTGGAACTGACTCCTGAGGCTGATCTGGTAGTGAAGATAGATTGTTGGGCAGCACTAACTTTTGTGGCACTATGGAAGTGTGTTTTAGGGTTTTACATGACTGTCCACTTTTCTCTTTTCAATATTTTGAGAAAATGTTTTACTTTTTCTTTTGACAAGTGGATGTGATCAGTTAGCAAACCATCAGTGAGCATGTGGCCCTGACAACCAATGGGGCAAAGTTCAGTGTGCTTCACATGGGCCTTGATGCTGGCAGCTGGGGCCTGAAATGTCCTTGGGCTGGGATTAACTGGGCTTTGACAAAGCAAAACTGCACCGCGCAGAGCAGGTGACCAACCTTCTGTATGAGATCTGTTGCTGGCAGGCTGGGAAGCTGTGGCTCTTCGGTGTGGTTAGGGGAAAGACACAAGAATACACAGGCCTGTAGGTGGAGCTGGGGCGTGGCTTTACGCGGTGACTGCTAGAGGTTCCAGTATCAGACACAGGAAGGCGTTGAACACAGGCCACGTTGCAGTGAAGTAGAAAGGCCTCTGCCTGGGGCCAGCTGCCGTGACCTCGGCAGGACAACAGAGGTAGGCCAGGTGCATGGGTGGGCTGTGCAGGTGGACAGGGCCGTGTATGAGTGCTCTGCACGCTAGGCAACTTCCGTTGCTGGGCGAGCATGTGCAGTGGTGGCAGTGAGATCCCCCATGTTGCCAGTTGTTGTGTGTTGGCAGGAACCAGGGCCTAGTCTGGTCACAGAGGTGCAGGCAGGTGCATGGACAGATGACTCGTGACACAGTGCTACTTTTCTGATCTGCCTTACCCCTGGAAAAGTGACGCAGTTATGAACCATTTATTAACCTTGCTAAAACGTCATGGTCACAACCAGTTAAAGGTTGCATGGTGGGGTCTTACATCAGGGGACCCCTCGTGTATGTAGCGATGACTCAGTCCAAACAACAACACAACAAGCACATTGTTAACATTGGCCCTCATAAAGTTGTTCAGATTCTGTATACATTCTTTACAGAATTTTATTGCTGTTAGCCACTTTTTTAATCTGCGAGTGCCCAACAGCTCTCCCAAAAAATTACGTTTTACAGAAACCATGACAAAATCCAAACAAGTGTTGACAAAGCCAGAAGACTGTGGCCACCACCAGACCTATTGGCTCCACTAATGCATGATGATTGTATGGTGGTAAAGTTGGGGCATTTAGCACTTTTTAAACAGTATTTCTTTCAGTGAAAAGAGATCCATCCAAACATCTAAATTTAAGAGCATGGCTAAAATGTGCTTTGTTGGTGCCAGTAGCAGTACTAAAGTATCATGACTTGCATTAAATAAACTATTACAAAACTATTCCATGAAAAAAAAAAAAAAAATCAGCTAAACGTTGGCCCATGTCAACGCTGAGCAAGTTGAAGGGTGGAAAATTGGACCCTTACAAAGGAATGTTACATGATAGATGTTTGTAGTACATACACATTTTTTTTTTTTTTTTGGTCGCCTATTCACAAGCATGGATTGCATTCATAGGATTGCTCAGACTTCCGTGGCTAAGGAAAATAATAACGGCAAGCAGAAATTCTGATTCTTTCTACATGTATGGTTTGGCCACTCAAACACCTCATTAAAAACAGTGATGAAGGGTGTTCGAAGGAAAAACACAAATTTACGGCAGATCCTGTGTTGGGGGAATTATGCCAGTTTGTCTACTCAGATTCGGAGGGCCATTTGTCTTGACATCCTAGTGTGACTACTGTAGCACCCAGTGTGTACTCTACCAGTCGGGTTAAAGAATATCCACATATGGATTTTCGAGCTGGAGGAGGAGTGCTGCAGCAATTTTTAAGCACAAAGATTTTCATTGGCCCAAAGTAGGGCAGTCACAGTCTAGGTAATATAAAATTGGAACAGGTGCTGCCAGCACCAGATGAAGAACTACAAAGCAAAGGAAGCTTCATATAACAATAAAACACGAAACATTTGGTGCCAACAAGATGTGTGTCAGATTTTGGGTCAACTTTGTTAGAGCGTCAGACCTTAATAAGTAAACTTACAAGGGGACGCAAATAGGTCGATGAACCTTTTGGTAAGATGTTCTTACCATAGTTCTAGGACAGAAACAATAATAAATACTCAATAATCATTAGTCAAAATTAATAATCAATGGAGTCAGTAATTATCACACACCTTTCAGCCATGAATAACCACACCTTTAATAAGGTTTAGTAAGTTTATTTCCCTTATATTAACGGTGCTAAAGTCATGTAGATTAATCTCAAAATCATATGAAATACATATAAAAACAATACTGGTTGTCCAAAACAACGGAAGAAACGCAATCTGATAAAATCCTGAATCACAACACATTCTAAGGCAATGGTGCAGATCAATAGCAAAGTCAGCTGCAATAGTAATATATGATACATAGAATTGAGCAAAATAGCTCATCAGACATTTCTCCCTGTAATTCGTCAGCTGTCATGTGAATAGCCTCAACTAACCCAGATTAGCATTAGCATGTTAAACTTCATGCAAAACAATTTAGAACACAAATTTACGAAAACATCTAGCTAAGGAACGAACAAGACAACGCAGTTGATATCTAGAAAGAAAAGGCATAAAAATGCATTGCAGTCACATTGTCATATCTACCTATCCACGGTATGGGTCAGCAAACAGAATCCGTCTTCGGCCTCAGGTAATCAATCGGTCAGCAAAGCATCAGGCTCTCAGTCAGAGAGTATGAGCCCAATGACAGAATCTCAAATCTCTTTTTCTCCCAATGTCGCTCTAGATCTCTGGTCTCATCGTCTGTCCAATTTCCCTCTGTCGCGTTGTTATATCAGTCACTTAAACTATCCCCTAATTTCCTACTTGTCAGTTATTCGTACGATTATACACTGCCCAATAATATTTCTATACCAAATCTATGAATTCTAATATTTTGCTCTTCACACAGTTGATTGGTCCACTTTACGATGTCCTCAGCATCCAGCTTGTCAGGTAACAAATTAATTGCATCTTTGTCTCCAGTCAATGTCTTCATTGTTCGCGTCCTGGGAAAGTACAATCTCACACACATTACACACAACTTGTTACATTCCTACGAACATCATATCCTAATAGTTGGTTCTCATGGAAAGCTTCTGCTAAGCACTTTTAACAAGACAATGGACATTTCACAGTTTAGTTCACTCTGTCAGCAATTTTATTAACTGTTAAGAAATGCAGCTTCTGCTTGAGGCCTGGCAAAACTAGGCCAAGACACTCGCTAAGTTAAGGCCTACAATTAATAAGCTAGAACATAGTTCATAACCCTTAATATGACATATTACTACATTAATCTAATACATTTTCAATATTTCATAAGTATTATTCATAAATGAGTACATTTCGTGAACACTGGTGGCCATTCTCTGAGGTCACATTTTCAAACATGTGCATTATTTTTCTTCATGTTATTCATTTTCTACTAGATTCATTATTCAGAACACATAAACACTGAATTTCTAATTAAGACACCTGCTTCAGCAATCCCTCCTCTGATGACTAAATGTCATCGCTCTGATTTTTACCAACAACTTTTATAATTCAATTTCTCCGAAATGTTGTAGTCTTCTTGAATTTTCTGTATAAATGATTTCCCTTTTCTTTTCTTCACTTTAATTCTTTTACATAATTTGCATAATCCCCAAATCCCCAATAGACAACTCACAACAATTAATATTCCCTGTAATATTTTCCATAGTACCCCATTCCAAATGCTACTAATCCAATTTCCCACTGAAGCAAACCCCTTGCCAACCTTTTCCCAAACACCTGGTTCTCTTTAATTCTTTCAAATCACTACTTGCATTAGTCCGATTAGTAAGTAAGTCTCTTATCTCTTTACTATTGTTAGGAATGTATGAGAAACAATGTCTTAATCATTTTACAGACTCACCATCCTTCACTAAAAGAATGTCTAAAGCAAGACGATTTTGAAGAGTCATAGCTCTATCCGCAGCTAATTCAGTATCTATCAGGAATATAGCCCCTGAAAAATTTATCAGCATGTTATCCACAAAAGTAGACAACTTTCTAATCTTGATTAATCCCACTGAAGGAATCACTGCACCAAATATATCTCCCATTATCGCAGAAGAGGACTCCCTCCTCTGTCTCTTATGATGTAATTCAGTCACTTTCGGGAACTTGTTCAAATCCTCCATCTGATAAATCTTTGGGAACACTATCCCCAAATAATATGTCCCATACCATCCTTTACGGTAATAAGCATTAAGGCCACAACTATAATAAATCCATGGAATCGCAGGGTCCTACCCATTCAACATAAATGTCCTTTTACTCTGAAACAAAAACACATGCTTACATTCACTCATACCTACAAATAAAGTGTCAGTGCGCGACTTTGGCCTATATATACAAAGCTTCCCTACGTGTAGGGCATCTAAAGCTAATGTCCTTTGCATTTTTATTGCAGTATAAGCATAATCATTCTTGTAAGTCCTTTTCTCTAAGCCTTTTTTTTACATTTTTTCTTTAACGCCTTTCTTCTGTCAGTATGATCTAAGAAGCTCTTCTCTAAAGGTGTATGAAAGCATGTTAGGTTGTTCTTATGTGCATATGCTGTGCCAAATGTTAATGTTGGTTCAAAGAATCCTCTAACCAATACTATGTCATTATCCTTAGCTACTCTATTCAAATATCTAATGATAGGAACAAACGAAAACACAACATTGTGATGGAATAGAAATACTGAATTTACGCCTAGTTATCGAACCTTGTTAGTAACACACTACATTTTATCTTGTAGGTTAGTGGCAGGCCATGATTAGTGACTCCTTCCTCGACTGACTAAGGAATCGGCGTACACACAAGACAATCCTTCATCTCAACATACTCAAGCGATAGAAAACAGAATAAAGTTCTCCCTGCGCATTAGTATAATCATGAAAATACTTCTCCTCTAACTTAAACCATCTGCTGCATGGGCTGAAAATTTTGCATCTGATTCACATTATTCTGGACATTTTCATTAGGCCCCCCCTTAATCTTGGTCCCCTCACATTATGAAATGTATTGATGTTGTTACCTTGCTGAATAACACCCTCTTGCAACATCATCAAACGCCCCCTGCTTCCAGTGTCCCACGGCTCTGCAAATATGACACAACTTCTTCATTCCTTGTACGTCATTCTGAACCACAACAGTATTCAAATCCGGGCTGCGATTCATATTGCCTCCACGAACTCTCTCTCATCTGTGGCTAAAACATGACATTTCACTGCTGCTGCAGTATCTGCTGCACAAAACTTCCTTGTACTCCTGTTTGAGCTGCCTTAATCTGCATCACCATTGCCTTCTCTTTCAACTTTTTCTGCTTCCACTCAGTCTCATCATTACAGTATTTTGCATACTGCAACACCTTATCAATCGGCTTTGCTTGTCAGCAAATCAAATGGCTCTTAATCATCTGACCTATTTCAGGTCTCAGTCCTTCCACGAATCTAAAAATGAAATGCAGCATGTCCTTAGGCTCGATTGTTTCTTTGCCACTGTACTCTTTGAAAGCCTTCAACAATCTCTCATAGTACGCACGTATCAACTTCTTTGCATCCTGCACTGTCCTATCAATCCTCTGCAATCAATATTTTTAGGCAAAATCCTGGTCTTCAGAAACTCATCTTATAGTAATATTTCTTTACCTGAGGAGACAGTGCACCGGTATTCTTATCTCTCTCTGGTTCACTTGTTGGCCAATGTGCAGTCCTCTTACATTCGACCCATAAGTCAGCTGGAACCACTGTTTCCAGTAAGATGTTCAAGCCTTCCCACAAACACTTCGCAAGTTTCAGGAACCTGTCTGTCTGCTGATACCATTCTTTTGGCTTCTCCCTCAATTTTGGATAATCATTCGTAAATGATAAAATATCACTCCTACTCCTAGGAACGTGAACAAAATTCCCCCTTGAGATTTCCCTCATTGGTAAAATCTTCACCAGATCCTTGTCCTGCTGTATATTTCTTTACCCATCTACCTTCCCACTTCTCTAAAGCTCCCCAAACCTGAGCACTCTGTAATAGTTCTTTAAGGTGTGCCTTCATTCTGGCTGACCTCATGTGTTCAAAATACTTTACCTCAAAATCTAATCTGTAACTCCTCATCAAATGTTTTGTTTGCCCAATTTTATGCCATGTTTCTCTGCCTAATCTGCCAATCTATGATGTGCCTTGCTCACCTCTCTTGTAATCCTTGGGCATAAGTATCTCAACTCTGCTTCGGTGTAAGACTCTAATCTATTCACACCCATTGTTCCCTCAACTAATTCACCCGCTTCCATGCTTAATATGACACAATTCAATTGCTCCTCACCCTTAGAAACATTCTGTGGGGTATTCAGCTTGCTTAACCATTCAGTTAACTGCTGAGCTGTCAATCCCTGTAACAAAATGTTACTCGCTTGTACCGGTGGCACCTGCTGTACCACTGCACTCTGAGTCTGCAGTGTCAATAGTTTCAGGCTCTGGGAGAACATGGCGGCCGGCTAGTGTGCGGGCCGCGGGAGGATCTCTCTGGACCTGACTTTGAAACTATGCGGCGCTAGAAACAAAGCACGGAAACACGTCAATTTCTTTTTTCCCCTTACCGGAATCTGTACGCGACTGGCCGCGGTGGAGGGGGTGCGGCACGGAGAGAGCCTGAGTCAGGCAGCGCCAGCTCTGTGGGTCCGGGCAGCGCGTGAGCTCCAGCGCGGCAGGGAAGCAGTGGCTAGGATCTCCCTCCGGGGAAGAAGAGGCAGCACAAGTTGTGGTGACGCCCTAGAGGCTGGAGATTCTTCAGAGAGCAGACAGGGGATACACCCCTGGCTGGCAGAGGAGACAGGCAGGCAAGGTAATGTGCACCCCCCCAATTGTAGGACTGCCCCATTTAGGCTCATGCATGGAGGAGCAGAGGTAAAAAAAAAAGTAATTTTATCGGAATGCATGGCCCTAGGGGGTTGAGCAAAAGGACAGGAGGGGCAGCAGGAGTAAGTAAACCTGGCCTAGCATACTCTCTGAGGAGCGGCAAGAGGATCCCGGGGTTTAAGGGAGAAGATTTGAATACTGGTGGAAATTTTGTTGACCAAGAGAATCAAATCAGACGCAACGATAGGAGTGGAAAGGCCCCCCCCCCGAGTTTAAAAGGAGGGAATTCACTGAACAAAGAGCGCAGGATTGCTCCCTCCTTAAAAACATATTTTAGAGTTTTACCCACTACCTTAAGTATGGAGGGGAGTGAGTCTGACCAACGGAGGGGGTTCTGGAAGATGGGGCAACTCGATTTGGGCAAATTGAATAGAGTCCGGATAGGTTTCAAGTTCTGGAAGGAACAGATGGGGGCGAGTTGGAAGTCTCTAGGCCCCCGGGCAGGAGGCGGTAGTTCATTGTACCAATGGGGTGCAGAATGGAGGATCGCAGGAATCTGATATGGATAATCTACCAGGACCAAAAGGGGGCAATCAGCAGCTCGGCTTGGATCGGGGGCACCAGCTAGTGAATCAGAGATGCAAGATTCCCCTGAGAATTCCTCCCCGGGGTATAGAAGGGCACGAGCAAGATTCGGCAGAGGAACCCCTTGAGCAATCTATAACAGGAATGCTGATAGCACTTTCCCTGGAGGTCAAGGGCGGTTTTGAGACCTCAAATGCTAATCAAAAGGAGATAAGAGGTTTGTGTGAGACTCTTGGAGAGAAGATAGATGAATTGGCAGGAAGGACGGCTGCCCTGGATGAAGAAGTTGGAGATTTGAGGACGGCGGTGGAAAGAAACGAGGTGGAAATACAGAGTTTAAAACAGGAGAAGAAAGTGTCCTGTCGAAGTTCGAATCTCTGGAGAATAATCAGAGAAGGAATAATCTGAGGTTCTTAAAGGTACCAGAAGGTATGGAAGGGGGGGGACTTGAAAGGGTTTGTAATTCGCCTAATCAAGCAAGGAGTACAGGTTGAAGATACGGAAGAAGCGAGAGACATTCAAAGGGTGCACAGGGATCCGTTTCGGAAACTCCCCAATAAGGATAAGCCCAGGAAAATCCTGGTTTGTTTTCAGACTGATGCGATTAAGGAGTGTATCCTGTCTGCCGCACTAAAAAATAAGCTGTTAACGGTGGAAGGCACACAATTTGAGATTAGGTCAGACTTCTCAAGTGTGACTTTAAATAAGCAATGGGAACTGGGGAGAAGAATTGAGGTTTTAAAGGGGCTTGGAGCCACCGCCCAATTAAAATTCCCAGCTACTTTGAAGGTAATGGCGAACAACAAAATGTATAATTTTAGAGATTGTAAAGATGTAGATGAGCTGATCAAAACTTTGGAAAAAGGAGACTAAAGTAGGGGGGGATGTGAATTTCTTTTTCCCTTTTTTTTTTTTCCACAATTAAAATCCACAGGTCGGGGGAGTCCTCCTGAGGCGATTTCGCCTAGATAAGGAATAGGGTGGGTTCTCCTAGGGAGTAGGGGTGGAGGTGGGGGTTAGATCAGGACTGGTGGGGAAAGGTGGGGGTAATCACAGGGTGGGGAGTATGGGGGAAAATCAAAAAGATATATCCTCATTCAGTAGATTTCTTTGCGGTTTAGATGATGGGTGAGAATGAGCTGAGACTTTTGTCCTGGAATATCAATGGTCTCCGGGTAGTAAAAAGGCAAAAAAGATTGTTGCAATACTTTAGGGATGCCCAATTTAATGTGTTAGCTTTGTAGGAAACACATCTAACGAAGAGTGCATTAAGTTATTTAGACATGTAGGTGGGTACAGTAGATTTCGAGTACTAATCAGGCAGGGGGACGTAAAGGGGGTGGCTATTATATTTAAAAATCACCCTAAGATTTCCTTCCAGTGTGGACCAGTCAATAAGGCCGGAAGGTGGGTTATCAGAAAACTGGTAGCGTTTGATTTTACGTTTACTTTGGTGGCTTATTATGGGCCTAACAAAGATGACCCTGCACCTTTGGAGGACCTATTTCGACAGTTGATTCAATTTTCCGATCCAATAATATGGATGGGAGATTTTAATGTTGTGTTAAGTTACCAACTTGATACATCCTCAGGAAGTACATCGAGTGTTTCGGGTGAAGAGTAGATTGGGTGAAGAGCGTCAAAGAGGAGGTGGGTGGTTCTAACGAACTGGAAGAATTACTATATCAAGACCTTTCGGGAAAGAAAGAAGTTGCAAGATGGTATTGGACATTGATTGAAACGGTGGATGGAGAATTTCACTTGCCTGAAGAAATCTGGGGAGAATGCTTGCCAGGAGTACAGATAAGAGAATTATGGCAAGTATCTATTACATTATTGTATTCTTTAGTCAAACCTGCCTGTCTAAGACAAAATCATTTGTTTTCCATTCACAGGGCCTTCTGGTCCCCAGGAAAACTGTCTAAATTGATGGAAGGTACCTCGATTAGCTGTAAAAAGTGTGGCATGGATCTAGCAGGCAACATTCACATGTTCTGGGAGTGTCCCCAGCTCAGTTTGTTTTGGAAAGAGGTTGGTGAGATAGTGAACAGATTTATACCTTTAAAGTACCAGGTAAGCCACTCCTTGGTTAATTTTGGTTGTCAATTGGATTCCAGGAATCTAACAAAAGATAATGCCAATTACTTTGCTATATGATGTTGTTGGCAAGGCGGGAGATATGTAAGAAATGGAAGTGCTTCTCCCCCGACGGCGCTAGAGTGGAAGGATTCATTAATATATAATCTAACTTTAGATGTAAGGGATAAAGAGGAAGCAAATAAAAAGTACACATTTTGGGACCCATTGAAAAGATGGTTGGAATCGCAGGAATTAGGTTTTGTCCTGTGATTACACCAAGGCGGGTTTCCATCAGCTTTGAAGGCGGGCCGGTAAGGCTTGGCTAATCAGAGATGCGGACTGTCCTGGACAGGAGTCTCTAGGGGGAGATTGAATGTTAGTTGAACTGATCTCCCTCATCGAGAGGCTGGACAAGTGAATGAGGACAAGAAAAAAAAAAAAAGAATAAAAAACAAATAGTTTCAGGCTCTGACCTGCATTTGGTCCATTTACAGCATCTGGAAGTGCAACAAGCGGACTTAGATCTAACAATGATCTTGAGCCATCAAACGTCTGACCCACTGAAGAGACTACCTGAACTTGTTCACTTGGTCCCCTCCTCATTAGACTCTGAGACATTGCTCCCTGTTCGCTCAAAATTGATTTCTTTCGCGCAAATATAATACTGCTGGACCAACAGTATTCTGAAGCGATATTGCATCTGGGGCTGCTCTGGCACCTGTTCTCTGTGGGAGAGTAACTCCCATACTCTGGTTCAGTACCGGAGTGAAGTCTGACACTGTCCCTGTCATTGGTGTAAATCTCTGCATCACCTGTGGCTGCACTTGGGGCAACAAAATCGGAGTCGTCTCAGTCTGGACCAACATTGATCTCGGAACCACTTGCTCCGCAGGCACCACTAAGTTTTAAGTTTTCTAAAATAGGCAGATCAGGATAAATTCTCTTTATCGGTGGTGGCTGCATCTGTGTCTGTACCACAGGAGTAGTCAGCACATTAGGACTACTTTGCACGCACTCTGTCAGGTTAGCATTCAGCTGTACCGGACTCACTGTCACAGTTGCCTGTGCTGGGGTTGTTGGATCAGCTCTAGTACTCGGACCACTCTCATGCACCGCATATGGTGGTGGTCAGTCTCTCAGTATCTGTGTAACAAGATCCTCAGCATCTGATTCCTCCTCTACTATGGAAGACCTTTTAGCTTCCTTACTCTCGGACAGATTTCTATTAGTCTTTCTGGTCACTTTCTTTCCTTTCCTCTCATCCTCCTGTGTAGTAGCTGGAAACAACTTAACTCCCTGCAAAGTCTCTGCTCTCCAACTCTTCTGTTCCCAATCCCATCTCGCTTCTGCTAAAGTCTTTTCTACCCTTTTTATTCTTTTCTCAAATTCTAACTGCTGTTGCTGTCTAGCTACCAGCTCCCAAACTGCTAATATCTCAAACTGTGCTGCTCTCGGAAGAGGCTTCGATTCATATAGCGCCATCCGCAGTTGCTCCAAAATTCTCAAATTGAACATCCCATTTTCAGGAAACGCTAAACTCCCATTTTTCTCTGTCAACTTGCACCATTGTTTTAACCAAAGACATGGCGCAACACCTCTCTCCTCTATTACAATGTAAGCTGGTGTACCCTCTGGTGGGGTAGGCTCTCCTACACTTGCTTCAATGTACATATCTCCCTTTAGGGCACTTTTCAATGCTTTGAAAAACTTCATCTTTTCTGCTTTTGCTTATTCAAAATCAAATCAGGAAATGACTTTTACTCACAAGATTCCTTTCACCCACGTTCTCAACCAGTTGCCTCTCATGGACAGATACCAATCCGTGCACGCCCCTTCTTAGTAACCAACCTATCCCAGCACGGCTCCAATGATGTCACACTCACACGTACTGTGGCTGACAAAGTCTTGGGGCTCGTCCTCCTGAACTCCAATTCACAAAAAAATTAATGCAAAATTTTGTGAGCACAAATCAAAAAACAAAAACATATCTGCTGGTTTTCTACAGGAAATGTAGCACAATCGCTTCAGAAACCTTATGGATTTTCACTGATGGTTGTTATGCTCATGCAGCTATTCCTCTTTCTCGGCCTCCCGGATTCACAAGCAAAATTCGACCCACATATTTTACTCTCAACTGATCAGTGGGTCTGTCCTGGTGCACATAGGATTCGCCAAATCTTGCTCGAAATTTTCTCCCCCCCACTTTAACTCGCACACAGACTTGTTGACCAAGCCCGATCGACCTACTAAACCAGACTGATTACAACATATAACAAAGTATCTCATACACTTTCAATATACCCCGTAGTCTTAGACCACGTAGGGTCCGTACATCAACAACCATGTGGACAATTTTTGAGCACAAAGCGCCACACACGTGAAGTTCAATGACTTTCCTATTCTCATATTGCAGAGTCCGCACACTCCTACTAAAACTTAATTTGGAGTACACAAACTTCCTAAATTCTCCCATGCAAGCGCAACCTATCTTTTCACTCTATCACTAGAACGCCACGAACATACCCAACCCCACTAGCAGGATCTTGGAAAGTTATTTCTGGGCTTAAGGGAACATCATTTTCTCTACAAATGTCCTCTTGGAAAAAACAAAATCCAAATCTCAATATTAGTGAACTCTTAACGGATCAATCTTCAAACTATTACCATAACTAAGAGCACCGGTCCAGTCTCTTATTACAACTGTTAACACCTGTCACTCTGTTCTGGACACCTACAGCAAGCTCCTAAAGAGACAAACCATCAGTCTGCTACCATAACTGCTAGCGCGTCGGACCTTAAGTAAACTTACAAGGAGACGCGAATAGGTCGATTAACCCTTTGACTCGTTTAAGATGTTCTTACCATAGTTCCAGGATGGAAACAATGAAGACACTGACTGGAGACGAAGATGCCCCAAATTTGTTACCTGACGAGCCGAATGATGAGGACATCGTAAAGTGGACCAATCAACTTCGTGTGAAGAGTGAATACAATTGTATTATATTATATTAAATAAAAATCTACTGGTCTACCTACTAAAATCTTTAAAGACATACTTGTCCCGTAAAAAAAATCCATTTGTGGCATATACTCCCAAATCAATTCGTTTGGCTGGCTTGCGCAAACTGTTAGAATTAATAATTTGTATTAATTTGTTGAGTTTTTATTATTATTTTCCATTTAAACAAATACTTTTAACAGTACTTTCACAACCACCACCTTTTCTTCTAATGGTCTAGGCTAGTTACCCACCAAGACAGAATTTATATCAGTGACTCCAGTCCACTCCATCACAGTTCCTTCCCATTTATCCAACTTGTGTGCCATAAGGGCCTTCGATGAAGGTATTATTTCCCGTCTACCCATGTAGAAATTATCTTCCGTGTCCCCCCTCTCTTAACCTACATTTATGTCCCACCCCCATATGTCCTATTTCCCCATGCACCCTCTTTCCTTGTAGACTTTTTTTTATTATTCTACAAAATTCCATTCCTAGTTCCCAGTTTTTATGTGTAGGTGGAAGGCCGGAGCCCCATCTCTGCACGATATCCTGCTTAGCCGCCATAAAACCCAGGTTTACTAACATTTTCTGGTACCGGGAGGGGTCTGTTGGGCCCCATACACCCATTATTGCCAGTCTGGGCTGCAGTTCCAGGGGTAGCCCTGTTGCTACCTCTGACAAGTCCCCAACTGCTTCCCAGAAGGCTCATATGGGGGGACAGCTTCATAATGTGTGTAGAAAAGTACCTTCCAGCCCATAACTTTTGAGGTAATTTGCATTGCCCGCCCTGCCAATCCAGCAAAGTAAGGTGCACATGTAGTATCCCCTGTGCATGACCTTGATCTGGATTAGTTTGAAACATGCTTTTATTGCCACCATCGTGGGGATCTCCAAAGCCTCCCACCATTCATCCTCATCCAGCTCCCCCAAGTCTTGCTCCCATTTGCCCTATAATGTCAGCGGGGGTCCTGCGTGTGAGGGGGGCGGGGCCCGGGTCCTGCATGTTTCTCATCACTGTTCAGTGTGTCAATGAGATCAATTTGTTTTCAAACTGCCCATCCAGGAATTTTGTTTTCTAATGGGGAATTCCCGTGTTTCCTCTTCCAGGGAGACACATTCCTTGGGGGCATGCTGCAATTGACCATAACACAACCACTGTGTTTCCGACATCTGACATTCTTGTCATAGATAGGAGACGGGGGACCACTGCGTTCGCATCCCACACATCTGCCAGTGTGGACAGGCCAATGTCATCCCAACCTTTAAAACCTTGCAGAGCCACAATGGGATGCAGTCTGGAGCCATCCCATAATGGTGTTATAGAAGGGGGTCAGTTGACTGCTCCATCCCATTACTCTGGTCAGTCTTCTCCAAGTCTCCACAACGATCCACGTCGCTGGCCACCCTTCGGGTGATGGTTTACCCCTGTACAGTGTGTGTAGATAGCTTTTGGACCCCATTCCTACCCTCTCCCATCTAAACACCAGGTCAGCCCAGTCCAAGTACACCCAATCATTTACTACACTCACTTGTGCTGCTTCGTAATATTTCCTCACATTTGGTAAGGCAAAACCACCTTCGTATTTTGACTTTTGAAGGACTCTAATGGCTATTCAAGGCTGTCTCCCTGCCCAGAGTAGTGTCCGTGCTATTGCATCCACCTTAGCAAAAAAAGAAAATCTGGAATTTTATAAGGGCTTTTCTGGAGTACATAGAAGAATCTTGAGAGTGGCGCCATTTTAAACATTGCCGCCTTCCCTAACATTGAAAGCGGCAGGGACTGCCAATGTTTCACATTCTGCTCCAGACGTTTAAGCAGGGGATACAGATTTGCCTCGTAGCACAAGTCTGGACACTTAGATATCCAGATCACCAGATATGAAACTGCAATATTTCTACCCATAGCGGCAGGGCGAGAGTCTCACCCTATATGTATCCCCTTCCCCCATCGGGAACAGCAGTGATTTTTCCCAGTTTATGGGGAAACCGGAGTGATCCCCGAAGATGTGGAAAATAGCCCACAGTCCATCAAGAGTTTGGGCCACATTTGTCGAATACAGTAAAATGTGGTCCGCATATAGAGAGATTCATTTGTCTGCACTACCAGGTCAGTCCCACATCTGTACATCCACATGCACCCATTCCGCCAAGACATTTAGCCAGGTTGAATAAAATTGGCAAGAGTAGCACCCTTGACGCACTCTCCTTGGTATGCTGAACTCCCAGGATGTGTGGCCATTAATCCACCTTCTGGCCTTATGTCAGTCATATAGCAGTTTGACTCACCTGATGCATTCAGGGCTAATCTTAGCCAGTACCACAAAAAGGTAGGCCCATTTCACCCAGTCAAAGACCTTGTTTGCATCCATCAAAGCAATCACCTTCCTAAAAGTGAATCCGAAGCTGCCGCCATGTTGTTATGTAGCCGTCTTAAATTCAGCTTGGTTGAGCATGTAGGAGGCTGGCCTGGCTTATAGTGGGTACCTGATGGTACTTACACCTTGTGCCAGGTCCAGTTATCCCTTATTAGTAGTGTTCCAGCAGCTTAGGCTGATAGAGGTAGCTATAACAGAGCAGCTTAGGCTGAACTAGAAGGCATGCAAAGCTCCTACTATACCACGTACATCATATAGCACTGTATCATAAGAATCACAATACTCAGAGTTACTAAAAAAAAAAAAGGTGCTTTATTTTAGTGACAATTTGCCAAAAATATCTGAGGACATACTCCCTTAGGAGGTAAGTAAAATACACAAAATATACACACAAACCGAAATCAGGTAAGTAAACAGTTAGAAAAGTAGTGGAAATACTGTAGAATACAACAGGATGCGATAGTCCTAGGGGCAACACAACCATATACTAAGAAAGTGGAATGCGAACCACTTAGTTACTCCAGGCCTAGTGTAGTGTGTAGAGGGTCGCAGGGAGTGTAAGAAAACACTAAGGGTGTCCAAGATACCCAACCCCAAGACCCTGAATAGTAGGAGTAAAGTTACCCTACTTCCCCAGAAACACACTAAAGTAGTGATAGGAGATTCTGCAAAGACCACAACTGACTGCAAAGCACTGAAGATGGATTCCTGGACCTGTAAAGGAAGGGGGCCAAGTTCAAGAGTCATGAAAGTGTCCAGGGGGGGCTGGATCCCACTAAACCCCAGATGAAGGTGCAAAATAGCTGCCTCTGAGTGGAAGAAGCTGAAGATTCTGCAACAGTGGAAGATGCCAGGAACTTCTCCTTTGCACAGATGATGTCCCACGGCGTGCTGGAGGACGCAGAGTTGTTTTCACGCAGAAAGAATGAAAACAAGCCTTGCTAGCTGCAAAGGTCACGGTTGAAGAAAAAGGGTGCTGCTTGGGCACAGGAAGGACCAGGAGATCGCCACTTGGAAGATGAGATAGAGGGGGCACTCAGCAACACAGAGAGCCCACGCAGAAGCAGGCAGCACCCGCAGAAGTACTTGAATATGGGTTCAAGAAAACTGAGCACAGCGGTCTTCTCAACACTACAAAGGAGGGTCTCACGAAGCCGGTGGTCAACTTAGGGAGTTGAGCAATGCAGGACGGAGTGCTGGGGACCTGGGAAGTTCTGTGCACAAAGGATTCCTTGCAAAAGTGCGCAGAAGCCCTAGCAGCTGCAGTTCCTTCAGTACACAGGATTACTGTCTGGTGTGGGGAGGCAGGGACTTACCTCTGCCAAATTTGGACAGATAGACCTCTTGACTGTCAGGGTCACTTGGATCCATCTCCTGTGTTCCAGAGACCATGCTTGTCACGATGAGAGGGGACCCAGAGGACCAGTAAAGCAGAAGTTAGGTGCCTGCGTTAGCAGAGGGAAGATTCTGTCGACCCACTGGAGATTTCTTCTTGGCTTCCAGTGCAGTGTGAAGGCAGACAGCCCCTAGAGCATGCACCACCAGGAAACAGTCGAGAAAGCCGGCAGGATTAGGCACTACAATGTCGCTGGTAGTCTTCTTGCTACTTTGTTGCAGTTTTGCAGGTGTCCTGGAGCAGTCAGCGGTCGGTCCTTGGCAGAAGTCAAAAGGGGAGATGCAGAGGAACTCTGGTGAGCTCTTGCATTCGATATCCGAAGAGAAGCCCACAGGAGAGACCTTAAATAGCCCTCAGAGGAGGATTGGCCACCGAGTCAGGTAAGCACCTATCAGGAGGGGTCTCTAACGTCGCCTGCTGGCACTGGCCACTCAGAGGCCTCCATTCTGCCCTCACACCTCTGCATTCAAGATGGCAGAGGTCTGGGACACACTGGAAGATCTCTGGGCACGACCCCTGGGGTGGTGATGGACGGGGGAGTGGTCACTCCCCTTTCCTTTGTCCAGTTTCGCGCCAGAGCAGGGGCTGGGGGATCCCTGAAACGGTGTAGACTGGTTTATGCAACACCCTCTCTGAGGAAATCGTTTGTTCTGCCTTCCTGAGACTGGGCTGCCCAGACCCCAGGAGGGCAGAAGCCTGTCTGTGGGTTGGCAGCAGCGGTAGCTGCAGTGAAAACCCCAGAGAGCTGGTTTGGCAGTACCCGGGGTCCATGATGGAGCCCCGGGGATGCATGGGATTGGCACCCCAATACCAGATTTGGCATGGGGGGACAATTCGATTATCTTAGACATGTTACATGGCCATATTTGGAGTTACCATTGTGAAGCTACATATAGGTATTGACCTATATGTAGTGCACACGTGTAATGGTGTCCCTGCACTCACAAAGTCTGGGGAAATTGCATTGAACTATGTGGGGGTACCTTGGCTAGTGCCAGGGTGCCCTCACACTTAGTAACTTTGCACCTAACCTTCAAAAAGTGAGGGTTAGACATATAGGTGACTTATAAGTTACTTAAGTGCAGTGTAAAATGGCTGTCAAATAACGTGGATGTTAATTCACTCAGGCTGCAGTGGCAGTCCTGTGTAAGATTTGTCTGAGCTCCCTGTAGGTGGCAAAAGAAATGCTGCAGCCCATAGGGATCTCCTGGAACCCCAATTCCCTGGGTACCTAGGTACCATATACTGGGTAATTATAAGGGTGTTCCAGTGTGCCAATTAGAATTGGTAAAAATGGTCACTAGCCTGAAGTGACAGTTTTAAAGGCAGAGAGAGCATAAGCACTGAGGTTCTGCTTAGCAGAGCCTCAGTGGCACAGTTAGGCATCACACAGGGAACACATACAGGGTACATACTATGAGCACTGGGGTCCTGGCTAGCAGGATCCCAGTGAGACAGGCAAAAACAAACTAACACACAAGTAAAAATGGGGGTAACATGCCAAGCAAGCTGGTACTTTCCTACAGAGCGACTTGGTAAATCCGTTCTGATCCGAATGTACTAATTCAATAATTACTGCTCTCAGTCTGGTCACTAGAAGTTTGGGCAGAATCTTGAAATCCGCTTTCAATAGTGACATGGGTTGGTATGAAGCAAATCTTTCTAGGGGTTTACCTGACCTTGGGATTAGAACTATCATCGCAGATCTCATGTCATCTGGTATTGCTCCATCTTAAAAATGCTTTCACAAAGGCCACATGGAGAGGGGCCAGTGTTTAACTCTGTAGCATCCTAAAGATCGCAACCAAGAATCGTTCGGACCTGGGGCTTTCCTGGGTTGCATTAGACCCATGGCTGAGGATACTTTCTCCACTGTCTCGATCTATGTCTCTTGTACAGTCTCCGCCCCCAGTCTCCTCATGGGACAATATTTATAAAGGCCAGCACTTCCCGTTCATGGGCACACAAGTGGGAGTCATAGAAGAGTTCCAAATACTTAGCAAATTCCTCTGCTAGTTCAGTGCTCCCTCTCACCGTGTCTCTGTATTCTGCCATTAATGCCCTAACGGTCATGCTATCTCTTTCTCTGCTACTGAGCCACGTGAACAGTTTGCCTGTCTTGTTCCCTCCTTCGTATATTCGTTTCTGCTTCACCAGATAGGACATTCTAGCCTCATGTTTGGCTACTGTCTGGTACCCTGCCCTCTTTAAATCCATATTCCCTTTGAATCAGTTCTCCCTCCAAAGATGTCAATATGGCGCGTCTCTCCTGTCTGTCCTCTATCTCCCCTGTGATGATGCTCCTGATCGTGGGTTTTTACGCCTCCCACAGTGTAACTGGACTCTTCACTGATTTTTTTGTTTTTTCCTCAAAATAATGTTTTGATGCTTTACCTATATGCTTAAATGACTGCGAGTCACCATGTTTCTGTTCTCCATATCCCTTTTGGTCTCAGCACTTTAGTAGTTAGTGTCGCCAGTAGAGGGAAGTGGTCCCTTATACCCCTAGCTAAATGGGTAGCTTTGCTAAATCTAGTTAGTGAATCAATTGTGGTGAAAAGGTAATAGTCGGGAATACCGATTGTGTCCCCCAGAGGAGGAGTACCCTCTCTCTTCTATGTGGAGAGACCTCCACACGTCGCACAACCCCATTGCCTGTGTGAAGCCCTCCAGCTTCCCCTTCGTGACCTCCTCCTCTGCCCTGGGGCTCATCCTAGCCTTGGTCATGTTGAGCAGCAGGTTAAAGTCTCTGTCCAACATCATTAACCTGGGCGGGGCCTCCAACAGAATGTTTCCCACTTTCCGCAGTGTACCAGCCTGAAGTCTTGGGGGGAATTGGGGAGGAGGGGTAAATGTTTGCCAGTCATAACCCTTCACCCTCTTGCTCTCCAAGAACTGCAGTATAACACCGATGTGTATCTGTCCATGAGCACTTTGCATGAAATAGGACTGTTTTCCTAATCTGAATCCCCACCCCTCATGAGCCCAGCGTGTGTTGTGCGTATCCAGCCAGTTTGTATCGCCCCCTCTTCATACTGCAATGCTGCATTCCAATTAGATGTTTCTCCTGCAAGTATACGATGTCGGGTTTAATTCTATTGATGTCCCTTTGTACCAAACTTTTCTTTACTTTGTTGCCCAGGCCATTAACATTCCATGGTAATAGTGTCAGTTTGTCATGGTGCATGCATTTGGTTCTTCCTTAAAAGGGTCTGGCCCCCCATGGGTAGCATGGCTAAGATGCACCCCAGCCGCAGGCATGATGCTGTGTCACGAAAATCCCATAAAATTACCCCCACCCTACCTTGCCATGTACTAATTGTAAAACTAACCACCCCCCAATTCACAGTTTATTTGAATACAAGAGCAAAACAACATCAAGCAACCATGTGCAGTTATTGCTGATGCACAGCTACCAGCCTCTTATGTGAGGCTGTCCATAAGTCAATGCCTCACCTTAGGCAGTCTCTAATCAGTGAGCATACTTTGGACATCTCCCAGTGTCCCCATTCCCCAAAGTCAGTCTCATTCTTAACAGATCTTGCCTTCAAACCTTTCTTCCAAGTGTTCTGACATCATGGGTGTCACCAGAGGCATCTGGTCATCTTCCATCTTGTGTTCTGTTTCGGTTCATTCTGAGCCACTGCTTTCCCCCTCTGAGGCAAAGGACCTTACACCTATTGTTGCTGAGAATATGTGTATTGTTGTATCTCCTTGACAGACTTCTCCTGTGCTGCTTTCATCTTTTCCTTGATGGGGAAGGATGTGTTGTGTTTGCCATTTCTTCATCTTGACGGTGCTGGTTTCCATCCTCTGTTGTTCTCCGTCCCCCCTGCCACCCTCCAGGCGGCAGGCCTGACCAGAGACCCTGGTGTTCAAGCCATGACCAGGCCTCCTGTGTGGCTGTGAGGAACAGTGTCTTCCTTTCATGTTCTACCCTTAGTTTTGCTGGGTAAATAAGTAAGTACTTAAGTTCCACCTGTCACAGCACTTTTGTGACCGGTACAAAAGCCCCTCATTGCCGCAGGACTATGTCCATGTAGTCTGAATACAGATGCACTTCGTGTCCATGTATTGACCAGGGGCCATGTTTTTTTTTTTGCTGCCTGGAGAATGACATCTCTTTTTCTAAAGTTCATCAGTCTCACTACGATTGAGGATGGGTTTGCCCATGGCTGTGGCACATAGAATGGAATTCTGTGTGCCCATTCCACCGAAAAGAGTCGGGAGGGTTTACCCTATAGGACTGTTATATTCAACCAATCCTCCGCAGAGTTTGATGTTTGGCCCCTCCGACTTCTGTGGTCCTACAATTCTGACATTGCAGCAGCGGGACCTGTCCTTCGTGTTTTCCAATCTACTCACCAACAGCTTACCTCCTTCTCCAGGGCAGCATATTTCTTAATAAGGTATTTTACCAGCGGCAGGGTGGCGCCCAGTTGATCTTCCTACTCTTTTACCTGGTCAGTTACTTTCCTGTGGTCTTGTCTCCGCAATCCCACGTCGCTCACCACTGCTGCTGTTTGTAGCATGGTCAACATATGTGCAGCCAAGGATCTACTGTCTTCCCACTTCTCAGACCCCTCCGTTCCTGTGTTGCCAGCTCCCCCGGCCAGGAAGGGGGGGTTGAATCCCCCCCTTTGCATTATGCAGACATACCGTTGTCAAGGCAGGCACGCATCCCCAGCTCCTGTCTCATTCTCCAACTTGCTTGGTTGGTGTGGGATGTTGTAGGACTTCACCAACCCTGCTTTCAGGGTACCATGGACCCTCCCCCCCTTGTGTCTGGTCCCAAAACATACTTCTTGTGTTTCTCCTCTTAGTACAGCATAGTGGTGGCAGATTCCTTCCTTGTTGCATTTGTGCCCCTGATCGCTCCCTGGCCGGCATCACTCCATGCACTAACGTCCAGTCATACCAGACTCAACAGGGGAGAAGGTGGTTGGGAAGGGGAAAGCCGGGCCTCCTTTGCCGCTTTCTGGTTCACCCTCACACCATGGAGATCATCAGGCTTGTCCCCCTTGTGTGGGCCTTGACCAGCTTGTTCTTTCCTCCCCACCCCCATGAGTACGGGTGGTTGGCTGTTTGGGGAGGGGGCTGGCAGCAGGCACTTCAGCAGCCCAAAGTCTCTTCACCTCAGGGGAAGAGAATGTTGAATGTAATGGAGATCCTCCTCCTTATGTCGCAGTCCGCTTAGCCCCCAGGCCTTACCCTGTGTTCCTGTCTTGTCAGAGAGCTCCCCTTCTGGGCTTGGTTTTCAAAGAAATGTGGCTCCCATGCAGTCTGCACGCTACCCCAAGGCTGGCTCTCACCTTTAATCATTTGCCGCCTTAGAACTGTGCTGCTACATGTTGTCTGCGGCTTCGTGGCTCATACTGCATCCGCCGCCTCTCGCGTTCAGGGTACTGCAATGCGGCAACGTAGCTGCCGACGTTTAGCCCCCTGCACCATTCTGGAGCTGGATGGTTCCATGGCCATTAGCCTCCCATACAGCTCCTCATGGAGTGTTTCAGCTTGGGCAGGTGAGGCCAAACGGGGGGAGAGAAAGGGAAGGAAAGTCTTGGTTAGGCTGTTACCATACCTTTGATTTGGCACCGCCACCTACATTTACCGGCAATATCCTACACCCCATAGGCGCATCAGCAGCATCATAACTTTGGGCATGTGCTTTTTCCACTCGGCCTCCCCTTTTCCTAGTGTCTCTTATGGTGATGTGGACAGCCTGTCCGTCGCATATTGACACTAGTGTCTTTCCTACATCACCGCCCGCTCAGCTGTCCAAGGGCGCTGCAGCAGGGAGCCAAACAGGCTCCAACTCATCTCCTCGTAAACTGGCATGATCTTGGGTGCAGCCGTTCACTCGAACATTGGGACACCAATATATGAAGTCCCCATTAGGCACTGCTGTCTACCGCGGGGAGTGGCTCAGACCAGGGCGATACCGAGCATCTGTCTGCATCGTGCAGTGTAGAGCGGTTTTCGATTCCTCACAGACTATGGTCACTTGTACCAGGGTTGGATTGGGATGGAAAATTGGCCCGGGCACCTCAAAAACAAAAGTGCCCGACATTTGTGGATCGCAACCTTTCATGAATCATTGCATGGTTCACATTAGGGGCTTATTTAGGGAAGAAATGTGTGGTAAAGTATGCTTTTTAAAGTTTCAAAGACCAGTAGCATCATCCAAGACTTTAAACATCGTTATTCCATTACAGATCGCCAACATGTTTTCTGGCACATGCCTTCAGGTCAATAAAGCTCTCACCATCAGGTCTCTGAATCATTGATCTCTCTTGCATTCCCAAGCTCTTGCTCACCCTCAGATCTCTGGATCCCCTGTCAGGATCTAAAACTCCTGGTAATCCTTAGGGATTCTCAATCACTTCTGACCAACATAGCCTTAGAGGTTCACACTCATCCTCAAGTCTGTAGGCTTCTGCCCACCTCAAGGGCCCATGCGTTCTACACATTCTAAGGATGTGAGGCTCATACTCCATATCAGTTGGTCCCTAAACTACCCACTTAGCAGTAGAACCATTAAGCTAATTTCCACACTTTGGTCCCACATGGATTCTGCTCAGACTCAAGGTACTAGCTCACTCTCGGGTGCTTTTGGATTCCAGCTCATCCTTAGTTTACCCCCAGGCTCAGTAGGTCTTGCTAACTCTTACCTAAAAGCTTCAGCATACCCTGAGTTCCCTGAAAACACGGTACAACAGGAGATTTTGCAAAGTGTATATTTCCACATAGTTCCCTTACGTTTCGGCACATAGTCACCACCAGATCTCTACATCTCTTTTTTACTCCTGGTGGGCATTGGGTGTGAATAGTTGTTACAGGGCTATTGCTTCATTAGGGCCCTGAGCCTACAGCACACCCCCATCTTCCTGTGGTTTGTGCCTACTCTCAGATACCCAAAGCATTGCTCACTCTCAGGAAATCACTCCAACTGGAGCCTTTAATTTCATTTTTTATATATTATATGTATCCTTGTTCACCTTTGCTGATCCACACATTTGACAAGTCCTTCCCTTTTCTGGCACTCACCCTCCTCTCGCCTTTCTTTACTCCCTCATTTAATCTCCACTCTCTCATTCTCACCCAGTGCATCTACTAGATTTTCAGTTTCTCTGTCTCTCCAGCTATGAAGCCAACATTTCATTCTCTATCTCCCAGCCTCGAACTTGCTCACATTTCCCTCTATCCATTGTACTCTCTCTTTTTATTATTCTCCCTCCCGCTCTTCCCCATCTCTCATTTTCTCTTTTTACTTGTTTCTCACCCTTCTTCGCTTTGATTTCCCTCTCCCGATCTTTCCCTCTCTATCCTTCTGCCAATAAAGCTACTCTCCTACACTTCTGTCTGCCATGTACACTCTTTCATTCTTTTTCTTACTCCAATATCCTTATTCCCCATTCTCTCAATTTGTCTCCACTTTGAGTTATACTTTAGTTCTATTTTCTGTCTTGCAGGTTCTCCCATGTTTATACTGTTTTTTTTTGTTTTTGTTTTTGTCACTCACATTCATTTTCATCTACACTTGAACACCAGTGTGCTCTGTCCTACACCTATTGCTATATTCTGTTGTGCTCTCTGTTGTATCTTAGCAACTGGATGCTTCTCCTACTGGGTTCTAGATTGTGGAATTCCAGGAGATGAGAAAGCAGACTTACTGTGAGGAGAGGACGTACCAGGGGTTGTTGCTCTGGACTAATAAAAGAGGATTACTTAAGAGTTTAAATCTCTGCTTCTTAAAAATGGTGACGAGGATGGGATGCAAAATCAAGCAAAGCACTGTCTCCAGAACGAATTGATTACATTGGACCTGTCATCTTCTGTTGAACAACACCTGGTCTTTGATGTTTTTCAATAAAGAAGTCTGTTAGACAGAAAGATGCCTGAAGTAATAGTGTGAGTTGCTTCCAAGAGTCAAAAAAAGGAAAATTGTGTTGTGCCACTTGTGATGCTTGGTTGATACATATCATCTTTTTAGGAAGGAAAAAAATAAATAACAGGCTGTGCTGCCATGCATCTGAGAATTTGCCTGTACTTTTATGCATGTTATTGATGAGGATGTGTTCGGCAGTAATTGAACATAGTGTGTGTTGCACCGTGGGAGTAGTAGTGTTGGGACAAACACACAATTGAACAATGCATTCGCCACACGACGGACTTGCCATTCGTGGTCCTTGTCCCCGTGCGCATCCAGCGCGAGTACTGCAAACTTGTACACGCTGTTTAAATAATGCGCTTGACATGCCATGGACTTACTGTTCATAGTCCCCGGCAGTGCCCACGCATTTGGAATGCAGAATTGGAGCACTGTGAGTATAATGCACTCGAAGAGCGATGAACTCAACATTCGGAGTACCGTGCAAGCGCGTATGTAACGCAGTCTTCCGGTTTTGGCGTAGATGTGCTAACGTCACCGATGTGTATGCGCCAGAATCTCAACAGTGCTGCCATTGGAGGATAAATCCTGCATTATTGTTGAACTACAGCAAATGACGTCATAATTGTGATGCTCGGAAGCGGAAAGTCATTGGAGGATACGTAACTTGAAGCTGACAAGCAGCGTAGAGTCAACGAGCAGGTAGCGATTGTAGTTGAACTGATTTTAAATTTTGAATCGAACACATAGTCACCAATCGCCCAAACACAAACGGAAAGGATATTCCTTGTGGAGCATTTTTGTACTGTTGGATGCGTTGGTGAGTGGAACAGAAAAGACCACGGTGACTTTTTTTTAGACAACAGTGACTATTTTGTATTTTATTTTTGGGGGAGTTTCTCACATTTTGGCATTAAAAAATATTTCATGCATATCACGTTATGAGAGTTAATTACAATACGGTATAGCACTTCAAAAGTGTTACATGTATGTTACATGCATATCACATGTGATGAGAATTTATTCCAGGTGGTTAATAATTCATAGTGTATAGCAGTAGTATAGAAGTGTAGCAGCCTAGCTGCAACATCCTGTATAAGCGTAATGGCGATATCCTCAGTAGTTGCGCCACCAACGTTTTTGCAAAATCCTGGTAGTCCTGCAATGATTTGAGAGACTGGCATGAGTCTTTTCAAATATATTTGCAAGCCATAGGTAGGGAAACCTTTGTAGCATCACTTAAATTAGCTTTATTGAAACACAATCTTAGTGGTGAGGGAAGGAAGGTATTAAAAAGATTGCCAAAACCTACATGTACCAAGAAAATACGTGTGGGGCAGAGATGTAAATAGTCACAATTTTACTTTGAACTAAGCACTAGTCAGATTGCAAAAAGCAGGTTTAACAGTAAGCATAGAAATGCAAATTTGAGTATCACAAATTGATTACCTGGGTCATACTTTGTGTACGAAGGGAGTGAAATCTAACATGAAATTATAGGCGATTGATTGTGCACCTTCACCCACCAATAAGAAGCAACTTCGATAATTTTTTGGCCTAGTTATTCAAAGTTTGTTATGCATTTTGCTGATAAATTTACACGGGTTGAGGAAATTGCTAAAAAAAAAAAGGGGTAAAATTTGACTAGACGAATGTGCTTCAGCAAGCATTTGAGGAAATAAAGCATGAAATTGTGGGAGCAGTAGCTTTAAAACCCTTCGACCCCAGGGACAAAACCATAGTAGTAGTGGATGCAAGTGATGATGGTTTAGGGGCAGTGCTGATGCAAGATAAGAATGGACAGGAACGTGTGGTGGCTTTTGCTTCTCGTACATTGAAGGAGGCTCAAAGAATGTATTCTGTAATGGAGATAGAAGCTCTGGCATGTTGGTGGGGTGTGAAACACTTCAAAACTCGTGTTTGGGGATCTGCTTTCGAATTGCACACAATATAAACCTGTAATAGAGATATTCACCACCAAAGGTGCTGGGAGAGTGAAGTGTTCACGTAATCCAACACAGATTCTTCAGATAAGTTGATCTTTATTGTAAAAGCAGATGTAGAATCACAGTGAAGTGAAAATACAGAGTAAAGGGGGCACAGAGGGAGCAGAGGCGTGTGCAGCGGTCTGTTAGTGGCATGTAGAATCCCGAGACCTCACCATGCTATGTCAAAGGATTCCACATGACACAACGGAGTTCCAAGCCATGTCACAACACCTCTATTATTATTATTTTTTTTTTATAGAACCAAATTTAAAATACAATAACACTAATTTAAATAAGTAACACACTACAAAGAGCAAAAATTAATACAACTAATATGAAATGCAAAATGCATTCACAGCTTAATAACATACTAAATAAGTGGTTAACATATATATGTATATATATATATATATGTATTATTATTTTTACGACATGACATTGCCACAAAACTTTGCGGGCCTATGGCTTTCTCTTATACTTTTCCTTTCGATTTTTATTTTATCACCATGCACCCCCTTCTTCACTTGTTCAAATGAATTGTGAGCCTCACGTTCATTTCCACCGGCTTGATAAGAAAGCTTGTGACTATCCTCCTCATGCTCACTTCTTCTCCGCACACTGGGATCTAAAGCTATACGTGTGACACCCCACCAACTACCATCAGTCAGTCTAGCAGCATTTCTGCGTACCTCTGGAATTTGTTGAGATTCTATAAACTTCGACATGTCTTTTCTGACTACTATGGGATCTTTTACTCTCACCCAATCACCAATCTGCAGACCATCCTTTCTCAAAAGTATCCCTTTCAACCTTTTCCTTCCCACAACATCAGAATTGTCCTTTGCTACCCACCAAGCTTCCTTCAGATCACTTCCTTCATGAAATAACTCAATCATCCAAAAAGGACTCAGTTCTGTTGTCGCAGTCCTATCTCTCATTAATTCAAAAGGGGTCTTACCAGTAGCAACATGAGGTGTAGTTCGATGAGACCAAATTAGTTCTTTAATAGCCTGTACCACTGACAAGTTGCTTCTAAGAGCAGCTTGGATACATTCTACAAGCACACGATTGAAGCAATCCACAACACCATTACTCTGGGGATGATATAGTGGAGTTCTAATTTATTTGATTCAACACTTACTTAGCAAATGACACATCACCGTGGATACAAATTGCACCCCATTATCGGTCATGATCTGCTCAGGGAAACCTTCCCGACTAAAAACATCTTTCAAACATTTAATGACGCTTTGTGTGGTAGGAAATCTTACAGGTAGAACTTCAACCCATCTTGAAAGATGATCCACCATCACCCTGAAATACCTCATGTCAGGTGGCAACACATGATAAGGACCTAGAAAATCCAGGCCAATTTTCTGCCACGCTCTAGCTGGCGATGGAACAAAAGAATAATTTACTCCCTAAGTAACTAGAACTTTGTCACTTATGCAACACCTAGAACAATTCCTCACAAATTCCTCAATTTCTTTGTCCATCCTAGGCCACCAAAAGTCTGATCTTAGCTTCCTTTTGGTAATGGTGGAACCCAGATGTCCTATATGTGCCTTTACTATCAAGTCCCTCCTAAGACACTCTGGGGGGAATAAGTTTATCACATCTAATAAGCTTCTCACCTTCAATAGATAATTCAACTGACACCTTCCAAAAAGGTTGTAACTCAGATGGATGAGTCTTCTATCTTGGCCAACCAGTCTTAACATAATGCATAACATTACACAACAATCTGTCCTTTTGCAATGACTTAGTCCAAACACCTTCATCCAAGGTTTTGTCAAATTCAGCAATGCATGCTATGAAACACTCTTTGATTTCAGTTTCCCACTCCTGTTCCTCATCATCCCTGATGGGTAAGCGGGGTAAACAGTCTGCTCTACTATTTTTCCCACCCGAGATGTACTCAACTGAAAAGTTGAATTCTAATAACTTAGCTGACAATCGAGCTATGTGAGCAGTAGAGCGTTTAATTTTTTTACCTGACAAAATCTCTACCAGGGCACGGTAATCAGTTTTTAAAATAAAATGTCTACCCCAGCGATACTGCTTAAATGATTCTGCACACCATACACAAGCAAGAAGTTCCTTCTCAATTACGGAGTACTTCCGTTCCACTACTCACAAAGTCCTTGAAGCAAACCCTATGGTGCTTTCCTTGCCTTCACTTGAAATCTGAGTCAAAACTGCACCCAACCCATACTTGCACGCATCCACCGTTACTATAGTTTTCTTACTTTCCGAAAATGGTTGTAACACTGGAGAATTGATGTGTTTTTTCTGTTCAAATGCCTCATTGCACTCATCAGACCAATAAAATGTTTGTTTCTTCTTAAGAATTGCCCTGAAACATTCTGTAGTTTTGGCAAAATCCTTCAAAAACTTTGCATAAAATTCACATAGCCCCAAGAAGGAAAGTAACTGCTGTTTAGTCTTTGGCCCAGGAGCTTCAAGAATGTTTTTGACTAATTTTGGTCTAGGTTTGACACCCTGTTCGGATAAGACATGACCCAGGTATTCAATCTCCCTAGTCTTAGAGGCATTTGTCTGTTCTTAGAGTGACACCTCTATACTCCAAAGTTTTCAAGACCTCCTCCAAGACTTTATCGTGTGCAGTATCAGCAAAAATCAAAATATCATCTTGGAATATGACCACATTGGGATTGTTGGGAAACATCTCAGTCATCAATCTTTGAAAAGCGTCAGCTGCTGACGCTAAACCGAATGGCAATCTACAAAATTGGAAGGTCCCATCAGGAGTCACGAAAGCTGTAAGATAACTTGAGTTAACATCTAATTCCACCTGATGATATGCCGATCTTAGATCTAACTTCGTGAACCAGCTAGCTGAACCCACTTTCGCGATCAGGTCATCAATTGTAGGTAACAGGAAACTGTCAACCCAAATTACCTCATTCAAGCTTCTTAAATCCACACACATTCTCAGATCTCCAGAACTTTTCTTTGCTAAAACTATGGGAGGCAACCACAGGGTTGCCTCCACCTTTTCTATTATGCCCTGTTCACACATGTCCTTCAGTAAATTGGACAACTCCGTTCTTACGCTAAAGGGAACATTTCTCAGTTTATGTTTAACAGGGACCGCACTTTGTTTCAACTTAATTGTGTGTGTGAAATTTGTTATTTTCCCTAATTTGTCCTGAAACAATCTCTTAAATTTTTGTTGCCAAGAATAGGCTGTCAGAATTTTTTTTACACAATTGGTATCACTCCTGTCAATAGACACAAGTTTTTCTCTCCCTGGCTTAATGATTAACTTGAAATCAGCTTGATGAATTAAGCCCAAGACATTAATACCCTTGTTGGCCACATACACTTTGCCTTGGATTGTCTCTCCAAAAATGGACAATGAAGTCCGAAAGTACCCAACCAAATCAATTTTGCTCCCCTCAAAAGCTAGTGTGGCAACATCAGGAGGAATTTTTTTTTACCCTCAAACTCATTAAATTTTTCTATGAAACAATTGTGATGCAGGCTCCTTTTATCCACTAATAGTTTAATTGCAATTCCTCCCACCAACACATCAATGTCCAGATCTGCTACCATCTTGTTAACTGTAGAGATATTATCCTTGACTACTAACACAAACTCATTGTCATCATGTTGTACACTTTCCTTATCTCCATCGAGTACACATCGAACACTATTCCTCTTACGACCTTTACAAACACGTGAGAAATGTCCAAGTTTGTTGCAGTTCCTGCACTGTTGATTAACAGCTGGGCAATTTCTGAAAGATGATACATGGTTCAAAGAGCCACACCTAAAACACATTGTCTTTTGATTGAATTTAGATGGCAAAGTATTTCTAGAAAATTGAACATTGTCTTGTTTCTTCTCGGTACGACCTTGTTCCTTGCAATCACTGTTCTGTGTATTCATCACAGCACCTGAAGTAGAAACATTAGACAAAGACAACTTCAACTGTTTTGCATCCTCCAAGGAACATTTGATGCTCTTTGCTATGTCAATAGCTTTGTCTAGGGACAGATCCTTACAAGTTAGTAACTTTTCTTGGATTCGTTTAGAGTAGCATCTCGCTACTAATTGATCGCGTATGAGTTGAGAGGTAAAATTTTCAAATTCGCACTTGGCAGCCAACACTTTTAATGCTGTAATAAACAAATCTATACTTTCATTGGGATTTTGCGCCCGCGTGAAAAAATTGCACCTATGTACAACAACATTTTTGGTCTTTGTGAAATGCTTGTCCAGTTGTACAACTGCAATCTCGAACTCATCTAACTCTTCTTCACGTAATTCGTAGACAGGTAGATGGTCAAAGATATTCTGTCCTTCCACACCAAGATAATAATAGATTAGACTACTTTTTTTCTTTCAGGCCTAAATTTGTGACAGTCAATAGCTCCTAAATGAGCCTTGAAAGAACGCAGCCATAACTTCCATTCCAAAGGAGGGTCACCCGAATCTTGTAAAAAAGGAGAAGGTGGCAACACGTTCTGCGTTCTTGCTTTTTTATAATTTTCCCTTTTTCTTCTTGAGACTGGTGGAAAAAAAAAAAACAGTCCCAAAGAAAGATGGCCGATATAAACTGCACCCTCCTTCTACTGGTGTCCTCCTTCTACTGGTGTCCTCCTTCAGTGTTAATGTCAGAAGGAAAGCGAAGAAAAAAAAAAAGTCCTTGTTCAGTTTTTTTTTTTTTACGCTTCCTGCAAGTCACAATCACCAGTTCCCAGGACGAGAGTGTAAAAGCTACAGCACAAGCGTTAAATCATCTATAAAAAAACGCTTCACCGAAGGTAAATATGAAAATAAATACAGCGCGCGCAAGCAGCGTTCAGTACTGCACATGTACCTGGAGTTCCAGTCCGCAGTAGTGTTCTGGACTCCCAGTAGATATTCTGCCATCACAATAAGTCAATGGTTCAAACAATATTGCCAGAACTCCTTGGCAATCTCTGCTAGAATCCTGGACTTCGTCCCCCCCCTAGCTTGTTGACATATCGGACTGCTGAAATGTTGTCCATTCTCAAAAGAATGCAACAATCTGTCTTCAGGGGGGAAAGGCTCTTTATAGCAAAAGATCATGCTAGGAGTTCCAAACAATTGATATGTAGGCTTTGTTCCATCTGAGACAACGGCCTCCGGTCACTAGGGACCCGCAGCGTGCTCCCCATCCCCACTGACTGGCTTCTGATTCTATCACTACTTCTGGGTGCGACCCAAAGATGGCTCTGCCATTCCAGGCTTCCATGTGCCGAAGCCCCCAATGGATCTCCTCCTTGACTTTTGAGTTTAACGGAATCAATTCCGAATAGCTCAGACCCTGATGTAGGTGTCTGATCTTCAACCTCTGCAGAGCACGGAAGTGCAGGGGGGCTGGAGAGATTGCCTGAATAGACGATGCCAATAGACCCACTATTTTGGCAATGTACCTCACGGAGATGGTCAGACTGGCTAAGGCTGATCTCAATTCCCTCTTGATATTGCAAATCTTTAACGAGGGAAGGATCAACTGAGAGAGAACTGAGTCTATCTTGAAACCCAAGAACTCTATCACTTCAGTCGGACTCAAGCACGACTTCTGCACATTGATCAAAAAACCTAAATCCTGTAATAGACGGATTGTCCAATTCAAATGTATCTGAAGAGAAAAGGGGTCCTGTGCCATCAATAGGATGTCGTCCAAATAAATGATCAAACGTACACCCTTGGTCCTCAAACACTCTACCACTGGTCTCAGCAGTTTCGTGAAACACCATGGTGCTGATGACAGGCCGAACGGTAGGGCTTTGAATTCTAGACAATGTCCCTCCCAAAGAAACTGAAGTAATCTCCTGTGAAGGGGAAATACCGGAATCGATAAGTAAGCATCTTTTAGGTCTAGGCGGGCCATCCAGTCTCCTAATAGAATATCCCTCAACATGTGTATCCCCTCCATCTTGAAGTGTCTGTACAGGATCCAAGAATTGAAATCTTTTAGGTTTAATACCAGCCAATGACCTCCACCCTTCTTGTCTACCACAAAAATGGGATTGCGAAACCCTCAGGGGTGAGGACTTGAAAATTCTACTGCTCCTTTGTTTATTAATGCCTGAACTTCTGCATCTATAAAATTCTGATCTGCGTGGGAAAAATACATTTGAACTGGAGGTGAAAGTTGGATTGGAGTACTGATAAACTCCAAATGAAAGCCTGTGACCGTCTGAAGGATCCAGGGATCCCCTGAGATCTTTTTCCAGTTGTCCAAATACAGACCCACTCTGCCCCCAAGAATAACTTGTGAATGGGAAATAATGTTTACCTATATAGGCAGCTTCCTGGATTGCTCCTTGCTGACCCCTGCAATGTCCTCTGCGGAATCTGGGTCTACCACCTCTGGAGCGAGTGGGATAGAATGTAGAGTCAGATTGTTCTCCTTACCAATTACCACGTCCTCTAGGGTAGTAGTTCTGGGGACTAGAAAAAGATCCACGGCCGGGCATTCGTCCACCAAAATGACTGGCCCTTGCAAAAAGGCCTCTTTTAAAGACTATTTTAAGAGACACATGCGCTTTATCCAATGAAGAAAAAGTAGAGCAGAGTTTTGCTAGTAGTTTGATGAATGAGGAGCCAAGAAGCAGACCTTCTGTTGCTGGACCTGCTTCAGAAGAAGCTAAATCCACTAATTTAGGGTCAATTTTCATAAAAACAGATTTCCTGGTTCCGCAGAAATAGCGCAATTGGTGTTACCCAGATGACAAACAGCTCTTTGAGCCCAACCCATCAGAACTTCAGTGTCTACCGGAGTGCCAGATTCTTTAGCCAGAACCGCCATGTCCAAAATTGTTGTTAAAGGGCCAGTTAAATCTAGAAGCTTGTCTTGGCACAGATGCCAAGATCTATCCAAACCTTTTTTAGGATCCTTTCCAAACTTTTTCATGAAGGTCACCATTGTAGGATCAATTTCAGGATTGTCCGAAACTTTATTATCTAAGTCTGGTCTAGGACATTTTGCTCTCAGCCGAGAGCGAACCTCTTTATCAAATCCACGTCTCAGATTAGCATGGATATATTGCGCTACCTCATCCGACTGAAGCCAATTAGAAGATCTAGGATGAATTAATTCAGAAGGGTCAAAGTCCAAAAACTAAGAAGAAGAAGAGGGTTGTTTCTTTGACTTTTTACTAGGGCCAGGATTGTTAGAATTATCAGAGTCACTTTCTGAAGAGCTCTTATCTGAAGAGGATGAAGAAGTATCTCTAGTACTATAATTATGTTACGCCACACGTTTCTTGCGGAGTTTCCTCAAATATCCGCATGAAAATCCCCAGCCAGGGGATCAGAACCTTCAAGATTCTTGGATTTGGTTTTAGATTTAGTCTTCGTTTTAGGTTTCTCCCTTTCGGGTAAAGATGATTGACCAGACATCCAGCCGTGTGACTGAGCGTAGTCAAAAAGGTGACCAGAAAAGGGTCCTAACTCTCTCACTAGGGCATCATTAGCGGACTGTTGAACCCTTGAGTCCAATGCTTTAACCAGATTTACTTCTAACTGGTTGTTAGAATCATCAGGATAATATCCTGCATCATGCTCATTCCATTGAGCCACGTCAAGAAATGGTAAACTTCTAGTAGTAATATAAAATACTAGGGGGAGTGTAAAAACCCCTTGCAGGCACTAAATTCTATGAGGCCCAATAAGATGTGGTGGGAGCTGCCTGCAATCACACTCTAGGCACTGCCCTACTTTATTTTACAACCCTAACGTTAAAACGCTGGGCGCCAGGGAGTTAAAGAATAATGAAGTATGAGGCAACCAGTTTCCAAAGGCACACCACTGAAATCACAAGCTGATCTCCAACAAAACAGGAAAGGAAGGATCGGCTTGTGAAAACGCGCGCACGGAACCTGTTGTGGCAAAAACAGAAAGCAGACTGAACGCGCAAGGCGCGTGTAACTCCCGCTCCACATAAAACAAACAAAAGGGCAACGATATCGGCACAAAGCCGAAGTTGAATCTAAATAAAAAGGCTAGCGAGCGGAATCGCGTCACTATAAGCCGACATCTAAATAATCACAGTAACATTCAACAATTTAACAATTACGGAGAGAAATGTTTAATATAGACTAAGGTCATGTGCAGTGATTGGAGTATGTGATACTTGATGGACAGCATCATGGGATGTGTAGTTTTTCTGTTTATTTGATTGGCTGCTATTTTTATACAGTAAAGAAAGAGATGGCATAATCGGAGCCTCAGGTCCTGACATAGAATTCTGCCTCACGCCGTAACACACCATTAGGCCCAACAATGTGTGTGCTCCTAGCTCTGTGCCCCCGAAATACCTGAAACGAGGAAACCGGCCGAGGCTTCATAGAAACAGAGCTGGTCAAACCTTCATCGCCGCACGTTAAAAACTTCACCGCCGCACTGAAGATGAATACGGAGCAAAGTGCAGCAGAACGATCAGCTTCATCCTCGTCGCCACTTCTGAAGCGTTTCACGTAATCCAACACAGATTCTTCAGATAAGTTGATCTTTATTGTAAAAGCAGATGTAGAATCACCGTGAAGTGAAAATACATAGTAAAGGGGGCACAGAGGGAGCAGAGGCGTATGCAGCGATCCATTAGTGGCATGTAGAATCCCGAGACATCACCATGCTATGTCAAAGGATTCCACATGACACAACGGAGTTCCAAGCCACGTCACAACAGAGAGCCACTCTGATAATTGGGAAATGGGTATATCGTCTGCAAGAGTATGATTTTGAACTGAAATATGTACCTGATAACAAAAACAGGAATTTGGACTGTTTCTCTATTGTCATTGCGGTTGGATGAGGAGGAAAAGAAAGAAGACAGCGATGAGGATTGGTCAATTGCGAGTGCGAATGAGTCGTGTTAGGAAGCAGTAACCGAAGATGATTGGAAACAGGCGATCAAGGCAGATGAGGTATTGAAGCGGCTTGGGACGTGCCTGCCCCATAATACGCATCAATCTGAAAGTGTAAGGAAGGAGTATGGAGATTACAAGATGATATGGTCAGAAGTGTCTACTATATATTGAAAAGGGATAAAAGGTTAGTAGTGCCTGAGGAACTCAGAACTAGAATGATAGGATTGATGCGTGAAGGACATAGTGGCATGTCAGGTATAAAAAAAAAAAAAGAGCCTGTGTTGATTTTTGGTGGCCAGGTATGGGTAGGGAGATAGAAAGGTTTGTACGGAATTGGGAGGCGTGCATGTGGTGCATGTGTAGTGACAAGTCTCACTAATCGGAGGAATCCTCCATTTCACCTACCAAATGGCCAGATAAACCATGGCAGAAACTAGCCATGGACATGTGTGGTCAGCAAGGGAATAGAAGGGAAATATGCTTTAGTCTTCTAGGACTGTTTTTCAAAATTACCTGAGGTGGCTTTTATTAAAGATATAACGACATCCAGTGTTTAGTTTCTGTGAAGAAATTCTCAGGAGAGAGGGATATCCTGAACACATTATGACGGTCAATGGGCTCAATTTATTGCTGAAGAATTTCAGCAATATTTGAAAATTGTAGGACTATCACACCATAGAACTGCTGTGTATCATCCAAGAGAAAATGGTCCCTTAGAGAGATTCAACAGAGTCATAAAAGAGTGTGTACGACTGTGTGCTGGATGTGGAGAAGAGTGTAGAATGGCTGTGAAAAATATGGTGTGGAACTACCGCAATACACCACATAAAGTCACTGGAGAAACTCATTTTTATTTATGAAAGGGGAGACGAGCAAATACCAAGGTGACTCTCGAGTGGATGAGCAAGTTAGTCACAAGAAATGTATTGGAAGGAATTGGAACTGAAAGTTAACAAATATCAGGGTAAGTATGTGCACAGACATAATGACAAGTTTGCAGTGGAAGATTGAGTAAAAGCATCTCTGGTTGGGAGCTAAAGATCAGGATTCTCAAGGTTATCTAAACCAAAAGAAGGTAAGGAAGGTGATTGATAATGATGTATGGTTGGATGACAACAAAAGATGGAACACCAGGAAAATCACTAGGTGTAATGAGTTTGAATATAAAAAGTACATAGATGACATCTGCAGAGAAAATGTATCTAATAGAGAGGTCAGACTGGTGTCTAATGATGTACATAACCTAATAAGTGGTATCAGGAAGAAACCTGTCTGTGTGAAAGGTTGTTTGGTAGTGAGAAGTCTTAATTTTGTTTAAATGAGTTATATTGGAAGTAAATTAATTGCTTTATTGTAAATAAGGAAGATGGGTTGTAGCCTAGCAACTGGATGCTTCGCCTACTAAGTTCTAGATTGTGGAATTCCAGGTGGTGAAAAAGCAGGCCGTTGCTGAGAGGAGAGGACGCACCAGGGGTTGTTGCTCTTGACTAATAAAAGGATTACTACAAGTGTTTGAATTTCTGCTTCCTAAAACTCTATTTATTGGCTTCCTGCAGTCAGCTACCTGCTTTAGCAAACCTCAGCTTGTTTAGGCAACCACCATTCCCCATAGAAATTAAATTGATTTTGGTCCTTGTGAGTAGTTTGAGTTCTGCAGTCTTCCAAAGGTGAGCTGGGACGTGGAAGGACCTTGTGCTGGCTGATAGTGGACAGTCCAAGAGCTTATTTCTGTAGGAAGTGTTAAAACCAGAGGAGAATCCATGGTGGTGTTTCCTTTACAATACTATCCATTTTTGACAGAAACTCCATTGGTGGGTACTGCTGTTGACTCACCACTTTCTCTAGTTGCCTGTCAACTGCAGAATCAAACCGTAGACTACTGGACCATCCGAGAACTAAGGAGAGTGTATGAGGCACTTATTCACCTGTTCCTTATTCTCACTGCCTAGGAAACATCTGACATCCTCTTCTCCATCCACCCTTTGTTTCAGCATTCACTGTTAAATCTTTTATTCCCTTTGCTATCTCCTTTTCTTCATTTTTTTCCCATTCTCCACACTCTCTATACTAATCTATCATTTAGCCCTTCACATTACTCAATCTTTCCTCTCTACTCCTCTCTCTCTCTTCTCCTCTCTCTGTCTCTCATTTCCTTTTGTGTCTATTTCATTTCCTTTTTCAATCTTCTCTTCCCTTTCACGCCAGGATGGAGGGTGAATGAGTTTTTTATTTTTTTTATTTACAGCAACACTGCCAAACAGGTGTTTTCTCTGTATCTTCTTCTATTCAGATTTTTTTAATTGCAAAGTTATTTTAAACTGCAGTTCTTTCTGTTTCCTCTCATTCAATTGCACAGTTTTTTAATGAAACTCCGAACCTCAATCCAAGGAAAGGCACCTATGTTTTGTCTATCTGATCTTTGTGACCTGCTGTGGGGGACATAAGTCTCCTCCCACACCAAAGACTTGTTAATTAGGTGCTCAAAAGATTCACCACCCTCGAAGGCTTACAGTCTCCTCCTGAGCCCAAGGATGGAAGGGGCGCGCTACACGATGTACGTCCTCCTGCCACCCTGTTGTCATTCTGCAAACAATTACCCCACCTAATATGTGTCTTGCTCAGACTGCCTGAGGATGCAGCAGTTGATTTGTTAGAAAAATCAGTCCTGGTATGTGGAGCTGCTTTATCCACAGATGGAAAAAACGGCCTGTAAGGAAATGCCTCCTTGGCATGGTTACCCCCTGACTTTATGCCTTTGCTGATGCCAAGTTATGATTTGAAAGTGTGCTGAGGCCTGCTAACCAGGCCCCAGCACCAGTGTTCTTTCCCTAAACCTGTACCTTTGTTTCTACAATTGGAACACCCTGGCACCCAGGTAAGTCCCTTGTAACTGGTACCCCTGGTACCTAGGGCCCTGATGCCAGGGAAGGTCTCTAAGGGCTGCAGCATGTCTTATGCCACCCTGCGGACCCCTCACTCAGCACAGACACACTGCTTGCCAGCTTGTGTGTGCTGGTGGGGAGAAAATGACTAAGTCGACATGGCACTCCCCTCAGGGTGCCATGCCAACCTCACACTGCCTGTGGCATAGATAAGTCACCCCTCTAGCAGGCCTTACAGCCCTAAGGCAGGGTGCACTATGCCATAGGTGGGGGCATAGGTGCATGAGCACTATGCCCCTACAGTTTCTAAGCAAAACCTTAGACATTGTAAGTGCAGGGTAGCCATAAGAGTATATCGTCTGGGAGTCTGTCAAACACGAACTCCACAGCACCATAATGGCTACACTGAAAACTGGGAAGTTTGGTATCAAACTTCTCAGCGCAATAAATGCACACTGATGCCAGTGTACATTTTATTGTGAAATACACACCAGAGGGCATCTTAGAGATGCCCCCTGAAAACATACCCGACTTCCAGTGTGGGCTGACTAGTTTTGCCAGCCTGCCACATACCAGACATGTTGCTGGCCACATGGGGAGAGTGGCTTTGTCACTCTGTGGCCAGGAACAAAGCCTGTACTGGGTGGAGGTGCTTCTCACCTCCCCCTGCAGGAACTGTAACACCTGGCGGTGAGCCTCAAAGGCTCACCCCCTTTGTTACAGCGCCCCAGGGCACTCCAGCTAGTGGAGATGCCCGCCCCCTCCAGCCACGGCCCCACTTTTGGCTGCAAGGCTGGAGGAGATAATGAGAAAAACAAGGAGTCGTCACTGGCCAGTCAGGACAGCCCCTAAGGTGTCCTGAGCTGAGGTGACTCTGACTTTTAGAAACCCTTCATCTTGCAGATGAAGGATTCCCCCAATAGGATTAGGGATGTGCCCCCCTCCCCTCAGGGAGGAGGCACAAAGAAGGTGTAGCCACCCTCTGGGCTAGTAGCCATTGGCTACTAACCCCCAGACCTAAACACACCCCTAAATTGAGTATTTAGGGGCTCCCAGAATCTAGCAAGATAGATTCCTGCAACCTAAGACGAAGAAGGACTGCTGACCTGAAAGCCCTGCAGAGAAGACTGAGACACCAACTGCTTTGGCCCCAGCCCTACCGGCCTGTCTCCCCACTTCGAGAAAAACTGCAAAAGCGACGCGCTCCGCAGGGTCCTGCGATCTCTGAAGCCTCAGAGGACTACCCTGCATCTAAAAGGACCAAGACCTCCCGAGGACAGCGGCTCTGCTCCAAAGAAGAAACAACTTTGCAACAAAGAAACAACTTTTAAAGGACTGCACATTTCCCGCCGGAAGCGTGAGACTTTCCTCTCTGCACCAGACGCCCCCGGCTCGACCTGCAGAGAAACAACACTACAGGGAGGGCTCCCCGGTGACTGCGACCCTGTGAGTAGCCAGAGTTGACCCCCCAGAACCCTCCAGTGACACCTGCAGAGGGAATGCAGAGGCTCCCCCTGACCGAGACTGCCTGCTTCTAAGAACCCGACGCCTGGTAAAGACACCCGCAGCCCCCAGGACCTGAAGGATCCGACCTCCAGTGCAGGAGCGACCCCCAGGTGGCCCTCTCCCTTGCCCAGGTGGTGGCTACCCTGAGGACCCCCCCCCCCCCTCTTGCCTGCCTGCTTTGCTGAAGAGACCCCTGGGTCTCACATTGAACTCCATTACAAACCTGACGCCTATTTGCACTCTCCACCCGGCCGCCCCCGTGCCGCTGAGGGTGTACTTTTTGTGCTGACTTGTGTCACCCCCCGGTGCCCTACAAAACCCCCCTGGTCTGCCCTCCGAAGACGCGGGTACCTGGCAGTTTTAACTGACTGGGTGTAATGATGAGGGAAAGTAGGCGCTCTGGATTCAAATCAGCCCAATTAACGAAAACCTAGGAGGTGCCCTCACAAGGGAAAAACACCCATCCCTCACAGGTTTAATATAAACCCTGTTAAACAATCGAAACAATATGAGGTACCTCACGTAATGGTATGATTATAGAAATTAAATTTCAAAATTAACTCAATTGAGTAATAATCAAAACAAAAAACTTCTTATTTCTTCAAGATTCCACAATGTCCAATGCTATCCAATGATTTATTTCAAATCAGATCTTCATTTCATTCAGCAATTGATCCATCAGAATATATTTCAAACCAATTTATTGGAATCAAATCTTCACTTCATCCAGCAATATGATCCATAAGAATACATTTCAAGCCAACACGTGTTTCGTCATGGGAAATTCATTCATCCCAAACGACTTCTTCAGGGCTAGAAAATCACAAACAAATTATTTGAGTTGTAAACCAAAATGCTCAAACGTCACTATATAATTATTATGTGAAAAAACCCTAAATTTAAAAATCGATGAATTGAAGCACCCACATAAGTGAGAGGAAAGATGTGTTATGCAAACAACTACTTCAAAGTTTTATCCCAAGGAAAATGATTCACCATTTAAAGCTAACCAGTGACTAAATCCAATCAATGGTTTTCACCAAAAACACATCCATATTTCATGTCAACTAACCTCACTAATTTGTGAATGCCCTCTTGCATTACATTAAAATATATTAGTAATAACATGCAAATCGATATCCAAAGATTGATGACAACTCATGCAACATCTCGTGCACCCAATTTTATCAGTGGATAGTGCTATCCCAGAAATTGTGTGAAACCAATAACATGCTAAATTTAGCAGTACCTTATTACCCACCAAAATCCAAATTGAATGGATAATCCTATCCATATATAGTTGTTGTCCATGTATGCAACACTTCACTCTTAATAATCCAAGTCTAGTTAAACAAAACAGAAAAACCCAATAAAAAGACACATCTCTTATAAATGTACCACCACCAAAAAGACAAATCCACAAACCCATATGTGGCTGCTGTAATACCAACCCCTCAATACCCGTTTAAATATAGTCCAATAGTAAATATTTACAGCAAAAGTTTGTTTGCCGGTCCAACCTGATTCAATCCACACACTATAAAAAAGAAACAGACTCATAGTGTGTAAAATCCAAAAAACAAGCTTGATACAGATCACGTCTTCGTAAACTGATTCGAACACTTACCCTGGTTACCAATATCTTGGAGCAAAAACACACGGCGTCTGCATATTGAAACGCCCGATAGCGAGTGCGCGCCTCGCACACGTAGATCCCGGAAGTTAAAGGAGACTCCCGGGGTCACGGCGCGAATCGCCGCCAACGAAAGTAAAAAAGGACAAACGCCCAAACATCAACACAGGGCTGAAACCTCGTATTGTTAATCGTAACCCCTATATAGAAAGCACCACTAATGCAGCTCCTAAAGTAGTACAAATACTGATCGTATCCTAAAACATTTAACAGTCCCTAATGTCTAGAAACAACCATAAATGAATTAAATATGAAGAACAAAAAGAGAAAAATAGAGACCAACCCCAAGAATATCCATAACCATCCACATTGTTCAACAACCAAATAAGTGTTCCATTACTAACTACAATTGTGACAAAGAACAATTACCCAATGATATAAAGAAAAGACCCCAATCCAAGATATAAATGAAATGATGGTACAATACATCGAATCCACTACTGTCCAATTAGCTGTAGTGTTTGTTTGAGAATTTTAGTTGTTCACTCTCATCATATAAATGGTTACTTTAAGTCAAAAAAAGGTAATAAAACACGAACCAAATAGGAAGTCTACTATAGATGTTCAATAGGTACATTATTAAAATATAAACAATCTGAATAATATGAAGATACATCTCAGGTTATCAATCACCCAGAAAAACTCCAACTCTCTATCAGAGTTGAGACCCAATCCTACAGGTCTCAGTCTCATGATCCATAGTGCCTATTTCTTTCTTAAAATATAAACGATCTAAATGATATATAGATACATCTCAAGTTATGAATCCCCCAGAAAAAACTCCAATTCTCTATCAGAGTTAAGACCCAATTCTACGGCTCTCAATCTCATGATCCATAGTGCCTCTTTCTTTCGTAAAGATAACTCCCTATTACCTCCCCTCGGATCTCTAGGAACATGTTCAATCCAAAAAATTCAAAACTTTTATGGGTTGGTTGAGAATCACAAGTTGTAATGTGTGCCACTATTGGATATCTCACATCACAGTTTTTGAGTAATCTCACATGTTCTCTAATTCTGACTTTAAGTGGACGTATTGTGCTTCTTACATAGATTCGAGTACATTTACATCGTATTATGTATATGACATAAGTGGTATTACAATCAATCGTTGAATAAATTGTGTAATTTTTCCCACCAGTGGAGAATTCTTTAATATTATGACATGCCCAGCGACATACTCCACAGCAGCCACATTTAAAGAAACCTGTTCTTCGTGTAGATAACCAAGTTTGCCCTGAACCCCCAACGGTGGGCTACTTTGGACCCAACTTTGAACCCTGTAGGTGGTTTACTTACCTGCAAAAACTAACAAATACTTAACTCACCCAGGAACTGTTGAAAATTGAAATGTCTAGTTTTAAAATAGCTTATTGCCATTTTTGCCAAAACTGTACATGCTATTTTGCTGATTCAAAGTTCCTATGATACCTAAGTAAAGTACCTTTCATTTGAAGTATTGATTGTGAATCTTGAACCTGTGGTTCTTAAAATATATTTTTCTATTCAAAAACCTATTGGCCTGGAATGGTCTTTGAGTGTGTTTTCCTCATTTATTGCCTGTGTGTGTACAACAAATGCTTAACACTACCCTCTGATAAGCCTACTGCTTGACCACACTACCACAAAATAGAGCATTAGAATTATCTATTTTTGCCACTATCTTACCTCTAAGGGGAACCCTTGGACTCTATGCATGCTATTTCTTACTTTGAAATAGTACATACAGAGCCTATTTCCTACACGGCCCATTAGCTCTCCTCTGCCACTGGCCCCTCGGGCACTGCTAGATTGCCCACCCTGCCAATCTGACCCTGGCTGGTACGAGCAGGCACCAAATTGTGCCCCCCCCCCCAAACTGCTAGGCCTGCAGGGAGTTTTTAATTCAGGATTATAAGGCTCCGTTTCTTCCTGTCTTCCGATGGGCTCGGGAGCTCTGAGAGTCATGTCCTACTACATTGACGGTTAGGTCATGTCCCCTAAATTTGTATTATTAACACTGACAATCAAAATGATTGCTTTGAAATAGTCCTAGTACAAAACAGCATTTTTAACTGGAAAAATACATCCAGGGGTGATAGGGGTTTGAGCTTTAGGGTGCAACATGGAGCACTTCACACACATCCATGTGTTACCATCCTTGTGAGGACTATGTGGAAATACCTGCCTTGTGGGGACTACCCTTCACTATTGTTCTTAAAATATTCTAAGAACAGAAAAATATTAAGAAAAAATTAATGATCCAGGGTCCTGCTTCAAATTTGCAAATATATTGTTATTTAATCTTTATGGGGGGCTTGAACATGTGCAACCATCCTTGTGAGGAACTACTCTATTATTACCATTTGTGATTGAATGCAGACAAAGGCGCATGGCTAAGTGTTTATTTTGTCAACAATATACACAAATAACATCATAATCTATCCATACATGAATTGCTGCTCATGTTATAGAGGTACACAAAAGATGTATTATGCTAGTAATCTGTCAGAAAATATTTCATGATTATAGAAAGGCACTTAAAACTGCACTTAACCCATTGCTTAGTGCTCAAAATCTTAGGTAAGAAAAATATAATTAACAGTTGGAATCAGGCAATATGGTCAAGGAAACCCCACAGTTTGATTTGTTGTTTGCATTTCTGTCAAAGTAGAAATTATACCACTTCTCCTTAGGAATGCATGTAATGTTAATGTCTGCAAAGGGATGTTGGGCGAAGATGCCCACAGAGATTGTATGTAATCACTGCATTGGGATGGTGTGTGATGATGACCCCAGAGGTGGTATGTGACACTGGTGTTAGTAATTGTTTGTACAGAGATGAGGTCTACAGCTGTGACAAAAGTACCCAGAGCGGTACAGTGGGAAGATAATTATATTCCTGTCCGCACAGAGATAGTGTTTGATTATAGGAGTGTTCAGGTCCTCACAGAAGTAGTGTGAGGTAATGATGTCCAAGACCCCACAAAGATAGTGTGCAATTATCGGGATGTTCAAGTACCCACAGAGATAGTGTGAGGAGATGCTTCTGTTTAAGTCGCCACCAAAATAGTGTGTAACAACAATGCTTGGGTCCCCATATTGAGAGAGAGTGAAGAAAATGATGTTCAAATCCAAACAGAGACTGTGGCAATTATAGGAATGTTAAGTCCCCACAGAGGTGGTGTGTGAATCTATTCATGTTCAAGTCCCCACAAATATGGTGTTTTATTACAGCAATGTTCATGTCTCCACAGAGATAGTATCTGGTTATTGGGATGTTAAAGTCCCAAAAGGATGGTGTTATTATATCAATGTCCATGTCCCCACTGAGAAACTGTGAGGTTATAGGAATTTTCAAGTCACCTAGGAGGTAGTATGTGAAGATAATCATGATGATTACGAGTCATTGAGATAGTGTGGGGTTTTTGCGATGTTCAAATTCTCACACAGTTAGTATGTAAAGGAAATTTTGTTGTAGCTGTAGGAAAGTACCCTCTTTTGGCATGGTTACCCCTGCTTTTTTGTCTGCTGTCAGTATGCTTTGACGTTTTTTCACTGGGATCCTGCTTAACGGGATCCCAGTGACTGTGCTCTCTCCCTCTAAATGTGGTTGCCTAGGACTTTGCACACCCAATTGGCACACTGGTGCCCCCTTGTAAGTCACCAGTATATGGTAATTAGGTACCCAGTGCATTGGGGGTACCAAGGTTTCCCCATGCGTTGCAGCATGAATTGTGCCACTCATAGGAACCCATGCAAAATGTCTCTGCAGGCCTGCCATTTCAACCTCCCTGAAAAGGTGCATGCACTCTTTCACCACAGGTCACTGCACTAGTCTCTGTAGGTCACCCCTATGTTAGGCCCTCTGAGCCCAAAGGGCAGTGTGCAGGTACCGATTGGTGAAGGCTCCCCTGTATGAGCAGAGGTACCCCTACAAACTCCAGCACCATTACACTTGACTTCATAAGTGCGGGGAAGCCATTTTGCCTGTGTACTGGATACAGGTCACTACCTGTGCCCAGCTTCATAATGGTAACTCTGAACCTGGGAATGTTTGGTATCAAACATGTCGGAATCATACCCCAATAATCAAATCAAATCATTAACATTTATAAAGCGCGCTACTCACCCGTGCGGGTCTCAAGGTGCTAGGGGAAAGGGGGGGTTACTGCTGCTCGAATAGCCAGGTTTTTAGGAGTCTCCGGAAAGCGGGGTGGTCCTGGGTGGTCCTGAGGCTGGTGGGGAGGGAGTTCCAGGTCTTGGCCGCCAGGAAGGAGAAAGATCCCCCACCCGCCGTGGAGCGGCAGATGCGAGGGACAGCAGCGAGTGCGAGGCCAGAGGAGCGGAGGAGGCGGGTGGGGACGTAGAAGCTGAGGTGTCTGTTGAGGTATTCCGGTCCCTTGTCGTGGAGGGCTTTGTGTGCGTAGGTGAGAAGTCGGAAGGTGATCCTTTTGCTGACTGGGAGCCAATGCAGGTGTCTCAGGTGTGCGGAGATGTGGCTGCTGCGGGGTACGTCGAGGATGAGGCGGGCCGAGGCGTTTTGGATGCGTTGCAGGCGATTTTGGAGTTTGGCTGTGGTCCCGGCGTAGAGGGTGTTGCCGTAGTCCAGGCGGCTCGTGACGAGGGCGTGGGTCACGGTTTTTCTGGTGTCGGCGGGGATCCAGCGGAAGATCTTGCGGAGCATGCGGAGGGTGAGGAAGCAGGCGGAGGACACGGCGTTGCCAGTATTCATTGTATGGTTCCATGCACTCTGTGGGCTCCTTAGAGGACCCCCAGCATTGCTCCTACCAGTCTTCTGGAGTTTTCCGGGCAGCCCGCTCTGCTGCCACCCCTCACACAGGTTTCTGCCCTCCCGCTGATTGACGGGAGGGCAGAAATGTTTGACCAGGTACTTCCCTCTGCTCTCCTGGTCGCTGGGGGTCACCCTGGTACTCACCGCTTGGGGTCCTTCATTCTGCCAGCTCCCCTCTGAGACCACATCCTTTGGTGGGGAAATGTACCACGCGTTCCACTTAGTCTATGGTTTGGCCCTCCCCTAGGGCCTAAACTATTTTCTATTGCCTTTGCCAATACATATTGCTTTCTATGCTCTTTACTGATTGCTAATGTGTATACAATAGTGTGTTTACTTACCTCCATTTGGGGGAGTGCCTATTTAGCATTCTAGTATTTGTGTTACTGTAGGAGGCTGGCCTGGCTTATAGTGGGTACCTGATGGTACTTACACCTTGTGCCAGGTCCAGTTATCCCTTATTAGTAGATCAGTAGTGTTCTAGCAGCTTAGGCTGATAGAGGTAGCTATAGCAGAGCAGCTTAGGCTGAACTAGGAGACATGCAAATCTCCTACCGTACTACTTAAATCATATAGGTACTATATCATAAGAAACACAATACTCAGGGTTACTAAAAATAAAGGTACTTTATTTTACTGACAATGTGCCAAAAATATCTGAGGATCTACTCCCTTAGGAGGTAAATAAAATACACAATATATACACACAAACCAAAATCAGGTAAGTAAAACAGTCAGAAAGTAGTACAAACACTGTAGAATACAATAGGATGCAATAGGCCTAGGGGCAACACAAACCACATACTCTGAAAGTGGAATGCAAACCACAAATGGACCCCTAGGCTAGTGCAGTGTGTAGAGGGTCGCTGGGAGTGTAAGAAAACACTAAGGGTGTCCAAGATACCCCACCCCAAGACCCTGAAAAGTAGGTGTAAAGTGATACTACTTCTCCAGAAACACACTAAACTCGTGATAGAGGATTCTGCAAAGACCACAACAGACTGCAAAGCACTGAAGACGGATTCCTGGACCTGCAAAGGAAGGGGACCAAGTCCAAGAGTCGTGAAAGTGTCCGGGGGTGGGCAGGAGCCCACTAAACCCCAGATGAAGGTGCAAAATGTCCACCTCCAGATGGAAGAAGCTAAAGATTCTGCAACAACGAAAGGTGCTAGGAACTTCTCCTTTGTGCAGAAGATGTCCCACGGAGTGCTGGAGGATGCAGAGTTGTTTCTTTGGAGAAAGACCGCAAACAAGCCTTGCTAGCTGCAAAGGTTGCAGGTGAAGAAAAAGGGTGCTGCCCTGGCCCAGGAAGGACCAGGATGTCTCCACTTGGGAGAGGAGACAGAGGGGGCCCTCAGCAACACAGAGAGCCCATGCACAAGAAGGCAGCACCCGCAGAAGTTCTTGAAAACAGGTTCAAGAAGACAGCATGGCGGTCATCTCAACACTACAAAAGAGGGTCCCACGAAGCCGGAGGTCAACTCAGGGAGTTGAGCATTGCAGGAAAAGTGCTGGGGGCCTGGGCTAGGCTGTGCATGAAGGATTCCTTGCACCACCTGTGTTCCAGGGGCCACGCTCGTCAGGATGAGAGGGGAGCCCAGAGTACCGGTGACGCTGAAGTTTGGTGCCTGCTGGAACAGGGGGAAGATTCTGTCAACCCACGGGAGATTTATTCTTGGCTTCCAGTGAAGGATGAAGGCAGGCAGCCCCCAAAGCATGCACCACCTGGAAACAGTCGAGATAGCCGGCAGGATTAGGTGCTACAATTTCGCTGGTAGTCTTCTTGCTACTTTGTTGCAGTTTTGCAGGCGTCCTGGAGCAGTCAGCTGTCGATCCTTGGCAGAAGTCGAAGAGAGGTGCAGAGGAACTCTTGTGAATTCTTGGAAGTCCTTATCTGAGGAAAAGCCCACTGGAGAGACCCTAAATAGCCCTCAGAGGAGGATTGGCCACCTAGTCAGGTAAGCAGCTATCAGGAGGTGTGTCTGATGTCATCTTCTGGCACTGGCCACTCAGAGGCCTCAAGTGTGCCCTCCCACCTCTGGATTCAAGATGGCAGAGGTCTGAAACACACTGGAGGAGCTCTGGGCACCACCCCTGGGGTGGCGATGGACAGGGGAGTGGTCACTCCCCTTTCCTTTGTCCAGTTTCGCACCAGAGCAGGGACTGGGGGTTCACTGAACCGGTGTAGACTGGCTTATGCAAGGAGGGCATCATCTGTGCCCTTCAAAGCATTTCCAGAGACTGGGGGAGGCTACTCCTCCCCAGCCCTTAACACCTATTTCCAAAGGGAAAGGGTGTAACACTTTCTCTCAGAGGAAATTCTTTGTTCTCCCTTTCTGGGACTGGGCTGCCCAGACCCCAGGAGGGCAGAACCCTGTCTTTGGGGTGGCATCAGCAGTAGCTGCAGAGAAAACACCAGAGAGCTGGTTTGACAGAACCCGGGGTCCATAGTGGAGCCCCGGGGATGCATGGGATTGGCACCCAATACCATATTTGGCATGGGAGGAAAATTCCATGATCTTCGACATGTTACATGGCCATATTCGGAGTTACCATTGTGAAGCTACATATAGGTATTGACCTATATGTAGTGCACGCGTGTAATGGTGTCTCCGCACTCACAAAGTCCGGGGGACTTGCCCTGAACTATGTGGGGGTAGCTTTGCTAGTGCAAGGGTGCCCTCACACTTGGTAACTTTGCACCTAACCTTCACTAAGTGAGGGTTAGCCATATAGGTGACTTATAAGTTACTTAAGTGCAGTGTAAAATGGCTGTGAAATAATGTGTGCGGTATTTCACTCAGGCTGCAGTGGCAGTCCTGTGTAAGATTTGTCTGAGCTCCCTATGGGTGGCAAAAGAAATGCTGCAGTCCATGGGGGTCTCCTGGAACCCAATACCCTGGGTACCTAGGTACCATATACTAGGGAATCATAAGGGTGTTCCAGTGTGCCAATTGAAATTGGTAAAAGTGGTCACTAGCCCATAGTGACACATTTAAAGGCAGAGAGAGCATAAGCACTGAGGTTCTGATTAGCAGAGCCTCAGCGACAGAGTTAGGCACTACACAGGTATACACATTCAGGCCACAAACTATGAGCACTGGGTCCTGGCTAGCATGATCCCAGTGAGACAGGCAAAACACCCTGACAAATAGGGTTTCCACTATGAGCACTGGGGTCCTGGCTAGCAGGATCCCAGTGAGACAGTAAAAACACCCTGATATATACTCACAAACAGGCCAAAAGTGGGGGGTAGCAATGCTAGGAAGAGGCTACCTTCCTACAGTTACTATAATAAAGTACCTTTATTTCTGTAACACTGTGGTTAGTGCTGTGTGACTAAAGTGGCATTGCATAAGCTTTGCATGTCTCCTAGATAAGACTTGGCTGCGTCTAGAGAGCCCTGGCTTCCTAGACACTACCTACACTTCACTAATAAGGGATACCTGGACCTGGTGTAAGGTGATAACTCTATAGGTGTCAACCATACACCAGGCCAGCTTCCTACAGTAGCCTCTAATGAAATGATGTGCAACAATAATGCTCAAGTCTCCACACAAATAGTGTGTGAAGACAGGGTTATTCAAGGCCAAACCGAGACTGTGTGATTATAGGAATTTTCAAGTGCCTTTAGACATGGGGTGTGAAGGTAATCGTGTTCAAGTCCCCACAATGATAGTATGTGACTAATGTGATGTTGAAGTCCCCACAGAGATAGTGTAATTATTGGAATGTTCAAGTCCTCACAGAGATAGTGTGTGAAGATGACTGTGTTCAAGTCCCTAATGACCTAGTGTGTAAAGACAATGCTTGAGTCCCACAAAGAGACTGAAGTTAATGATGTTCAAGCCCTAACCGATATGTGTAAATACATACATTTTCTAGTCCCCATACTGTGATGGTGTGTGAAGGTATTCATGATCTGGTCCCCAGAAAGATAGTGTGTTATTATAGCGATGTTCATGTCCAGACCAAGATAGTGTGTGGTTATTGGGAGGATAACAATGTTCACATCCCACAAATTTGGTGTGTTATTATAGTAATGTCCATGTCTCCAAAGAGAATGTGTGCGGTTATAGGAATATTCACATCACCAAGGAGATAGAGTGTGAAGATAATCATGAGGATCAAGACCTACTGAGGTAGTGTGGCGGTATTGTAATGCTCAAATCCTCACAATGCTAGTGTGTAAAGATAATCTTGTTCTAGTCCCCACTGAAATATTATGTAACAACAATGCCCAGTCTCCACACAGCAAGAGTATGATGATCTGGATGTTCCAGGCCAAACAGAGATAATGAGATTATAGGAATGTTCAAGTGCCTTCAGAGATGGTGTGTGAAGGTGATCATGTTCGAGTTCCCACAATGATATTATGTGAATAATGTGATGTTAAGGACCTCACTGAGATAGTGTGTGGTTTTAGGGATGTTCAGTTTCTCGAAAAGATAGTGTGTGGTTATAAGGATGTTCAAGACCCTATAGAGATAGTGTGTGGAGGTGATTGTATTAACGTTCCCACTGAGATAGTGTAAAGATAGTCTTGTTCAAATCCCCACCAAAATATTGTGTGTAAAGAGAATGTTCAATTCTCCAAACAAATAGTGTGTAGATACTGATGTTCAAGGACACGCAGAGATACTGTGTGATTATAGGAATGTTCAAGAGCCTTCAGAGATTGTGCATGAAGGTAATCATGTTCAAGTCTCCAATGACAGTGTGTGAGAACTGTCATGTTAAAGTCCTTACAGAAAGGATTTGTGGCTATACAAATGCTCAAGTCCCCACAATGATAGTGTGTGTCGAAGGTGATGTTAAAGTCCTCACAGAGGTAGTGAGTGGCCATAGGGATGTTCAAACCCCCACAAAGAGAATGAGTATGTGGTTATAAGGATGTTGAGATACCCAGAGAGAGAGTGTGTGAAGATGATTGTAATCAAGCCCCATTAAAACAGTGTTTAAAGACAATGTTCAAGTTTTGACACAGCTAGCGTGTGAATATGATGTCACAAATGTCAAAGAGCAGCACTCAAGCTATATCTTTAGTTTTACACATCTTTGATGTTATCAACAATGATCCAATCCAATAAATTTATATATTGAGTCCATTTTCCAATCAGTTTCATATAACAAAGTTCTCAATCTATGTTCCAAGGATTGTTCAAATAGGTTTGGTCTTGAGTCTTCACTTGTGAAAAATCATCTTCATTAAATACTTTTGATCTTCATTGCAAATAGATGTCAGCCCAGCCAATGTGTTTTGTCTTCTTCTGTGACTTCAGGAATCAAGTGAGCAGTAATCAATCTAATGTGATCACATTTGCGATGATGTATTCATGTCAGTAACCACTGCTTCTTCCAAATAGACAATTAATTATGCCTAGTCATTCAAATTCAGTTATCGACACATGATGTCTCCAAATTTCCGGCCCTTATAAATGTGACATCTCTTACAATCCTTTGTCTCCAAAAATATTCAAGCCCCAAACACGTTTTGTTTGCGTCACATCTCAGCAGCATAAGCCACATTAAATTTGATTACTGATGATAACTGGTTAACAAGGGTTTTACTGGGTTTAGAATGGATAATGGTATGGTGACGTACAAGGTGGTTAGAGTTTAATGGGATTTGTTAGAGTTCAGGGATGGGTAGTAAGGAATTTTTAGTGTTCAGGGATGGAAAAGGCGATGGGTTAGTAGTAAGGGATTTGTAGGGTTCATGAATGGGTAAAGGTATGGAAAAGTAAGGTTTTTAGGGTTAAGAGATGTGTGAGGGCATAGGTTAATACAGGGTTTTAAGGGTTCAGGGATGGGTCAGGGTACACAGAATGGAGTGTATTAAAGCTTTTAAGGGTCCATGAATGGGTAACACTGCAGGGTAGTAAAGGGCTTTAAGGGTTCAGGGATGAGTTAGGGTATGGGGTACTGAGGGTTGTAAAGGGAATTTTAGGGTTCAGGGATGGGTAGAGAAATGAGATAGTAAGGGGCTTTTAGGGATCAGGGATGGGTAATGATTTGGGATAAGAACATTTTAAAGTATTTTCTGAGGATTCATGGATAGGTAAGAGTGCACGGTAGTAAGGGTTTCTAGTATTCAGGATACAGGGTACCCAAGGCTTCTAAAGGGGATTTTAGAGTTCTGGTGTGGGTAGGGATGCTTTGTAGTATGGAGTTTTATGGCTCAGTTATAATTAAAGATTTTGTATAAATATAGTTTTAAGGAATTTTTCTAGAGAGTATAAATGTTTAGGAGGCAAGGTACAAAGGGAGTTTTTCCGGTTCTGGGATCAGTAGGGGTATGGGTTTTATAGTGTTCTAGCATGGGTAAGGCAATAGGGTAGGAAAAACTTTAAGTGATTAGTTCAGGGTAGGGTACTGGTAGGTGGGCAAAGAGATGGTTCCAGTTTTGTGAATATTTTAAGAGTTTTATAAGATTTATGGATGTGTGAAGTTGGGTAAATATAAAATGACAGCTGAGAAAGTATCATCAAAAGATAGGTATAGTTAGGACCAAGATTTCCCATACACAAAACATTTTTTGTTTTGCTAATAACTTTGGTGCCGTTTGACAAATCTACACAGAATGTTCCAAAAAAGTGTCCTACTTTGCCTAGTTCTGCATGGAAAGTTTTGGGGTGATTCGTAAAGCGGGGGCTGAGAAAAAGGGGGGGATCCCAAAACACTTTTTCCCATTCTGTGTCTATGGGGGTTGTGCATTCTTTAGACATGGCTACAGCCGAACCACTGAATAAAATTGCACCAAATTTGGCAGGAAGCTAGATCTTTGTGCCCAGATCATGCTTTTTGTGATTGGACGTTAAAATATTCAATACATTCGGAGTTATTTTCAGGTAAATGATATAGATCTATAATGATGCGGATCCTTTGCAGATCCACCCACGGTGGATCTGGGGAAAAGCAAGGCCCTGACTGCCTGGCCGCAACCTGACAGAAAAGTTGGAGCAGCCATGTGTTTGTCACATTGGCTGGGGAGGGGAAAAAGAAGAGTGCAAAACACATAAAAGGGTTGGAATATAGGTAGCCTGACCCTGTAGGACACATAGGTCCAGATTTATGCTGGCCTTGCACATTTCAAATGCCACATTAGCTTAATTTGTTTTACACTAATGTGTTGGAACGGGGTAAAACGCAGCACCATATTTACAAAGTGTTATAGTTACTTGAATTAACCATCCCTTTAGCAGCTGAATTTCTCTTCTTTGTACTAGTAAATTCTAGTAAGTATAACATACCTGTAACCTTTTTTTTAGTGAATATTTTAGCTACTGACATTCACAAGTATGTAGTTATATTTAGCACCTAGCTTCCACAGGAAAAGCATTTTTTGCTTTGCTAGCAACTTTAGTGCTGTTAGACGAATCTTCACGAACTGTTCCCAAAAAAGTGCTCTATTTTGTCTAGGTCTGAATGGAAGGTTCCAGGGTGATCTGTCAAGCAGGGGGCTGGAAAGAGGAGGTGGTCAAAAGATATGTGATTCCCATGTTATTTCCCATTGAGGCTTTAGACTACAGCCCAAACCGCTGAACTGAATGACACCAAATTTGACAGAAATCGACATCTTGGTCCAGAAAGTACTATTCTTTTGTGATTTGGTGTAAATCTGTTCAGTAGCTTTGAAGACATTAAAGTAAAAATAAATATAGATATCTAGGGACGTGGAACCATTGCAGATCCAAGGTCCATTGGGGCAAAACGCATCCACTCACACACCATACCCCTACTGCTTACAGCCTTCGGCCATGAGCAGCATTGGGTTGGTGCATGTGGGGGAGGGGGTTTGGCCGCAGGGCCTCACCGTAATCCAGGCCCTGCGACCAGCTCTTTGTGCGCATGGCCAAGCGGCATGTGACGCAGTGGTTGTATTAACATATGGTATTTGTATATTACTTCAAGTTAAAAAAGAAATTCACGGTAAAAAAACTAAAGGGCATAGGGAAGTTATAGTTAGATTTACGTTTCACCTACACAAAACCATAGAAATTCACCATTTATAGTTATACTTATAGCTATACTTATGGAAAGAAACTAAAAATTGTGGAGTTAAGTAACTTTAAGGCATGAGTTATAGGTCCATATTTATGAAGTTTGCGCTGCGTTTGCGCTATTTTATTTTTTTACGCAAAAGCATTGCTTACCCAGCGCCATATTTAAAAAGTAGCGCTAGACCAGTCTACCGCTACTTTTCTGGAGTTAGCATAATTTTTGAGGAGCGCCACTACACCTTGCTTTGTTTATCAACAATGATATGCAAGGTAGGCGTTCCCTCCTAAAAAATGAAGCAAGCCTGCTAGTGCCATATTTGTGCCTTTGGAAAAATGATGCATGCCTAGGATCGCATGCAAATAATGATGCTAACTAACACCTGGTAAGATATAGCGACTAACGCCTTGTGCTGTGGCTGGTGTAGAGAGATGTGTGAAGGTCAGTCATCTAATATTGCACACACTGCAAATGGTATGGCACATATTGTTTAGCCTGTGGAAGAAGCAATAGCCTTTTGTAAAGTTCACCAGTAGAAATTACCATGACGTGCATGAAGGATCGGACTCTGAGGATAAGGAGGATGAGTTAGAAAGGAAAATCTGCAGAAACTGTGCCAGCAATGTACACCTAGAAGCCTACCTCAGTCTGGCTTCAATGTGTGTGAATGATCACACATTGTCAAATAAGCACTGTAACAAAAACACATTGGAGACATGCAAGTCCAGAAACATATTCACACCAATTGTGTAGGAGAGTAAATATCCCAGTCACATTTCCATCAACTACACCTATGTGCTTGACCAGCACAAACAAGTATGGCTGATGCAAGTGACAACTGACACCCTCTGTACCCTGAGTCTGCAGACATGACCCAGTTCCACTACCTACCAAAGATCCAGCAATGTATAAGAGGCTCAAATATCATATCACAATACAAACAGTCATACCAATTCTGAGTAAATGATAACACAAGGCCAACACAACCAACCTGTAAGTTCCCAGTACATAATGGGGCAGGGGACTTCAGGTGTGCTGTTGAATTTCTTGACTTGACTATGCATTGCAGTGCTGGTATGTCTCTTGAGGATGAGAGACCCAAACACAAAAAAAAAACCCTAGAGGGGGCTCCATTCACTCTGTGCATAGTCAGGGGCCTGCTGTCAGTACACAGTGAATGGTGCGGAGAGGGCACCTTGATCTCAGGCCCAAACCAGCACCAGTGGGGCTGTGGGGTCCTTGAAAATGCACTGGTGCAATGGAGTCGCCTGGCATCCCTGTATTACAGCAGCCCTGTCATGCAGCTTGTGTTGTAAAAGCTAAGTCCTTGAAAAACTAAATGGTGAGTAATTATGCAGTCAAAATTTATGTGTTAACAAACGTTACACTACAGTAATGCCCACATGTCCCCCTAGGTGGGCCAGGCTTGGTGTGGCCTGAAACTTTGTGCATGGACAGATGAAAACAGGCAACATACGGCATGCTGTTTGAGAATAAACAACTCTTAACTTCTAGATAAGGTGCACATGTATCTACATAGGGAAATATGTTAAACGTTGTTATGAGTTAAGTGTTTTGCTACAATAGTGCCCATTTACCCATAAATGATACCAAAGTTTGTAGACGTTATATCCCTGAACAAACCACTGTAGTAGGCATTACTGATCACACATGAATAACGCATGCCACTCACTAACATTTAACATGAATACCAAGCAAGATACATCACTCCAACATATTCAGAAATTTGCATGCATGGGGAATTGGATTTTATACATGTTTCAATACATCATGATGTCGGGCCATTGGTACACACCAGTGGACCACTATGACTGTGATCGACTTTCAGTACAGTAAACTGTTTTAAAGTTTGAGAGTTGGATGTAGTCCCCAGACCACTGTCTACTCCCCAACAAACTTATTTTTGAATTCAGAAAAGGATTGAGGTCCCATAAGGAACCCTCCACTTTTGTGAATGGGTCAGTACCCCAACTAGGGACTTCATCGTTTAAAAAGGTTTTGCACAGGATTAGGTCGCAAAATATTGATGAGAGATGTCTGCAACATGCCTTTTACGAATTCTCATTCAATAGCCATTCCAGATCCCAATGTAGGTATTGGTAAGAGTTTACAGACTCATAAAATATAATTAGTACACACAGAAGACATATTTTGCAGTTGCAAATACTGTCAATTTGCTAATCACAACTTTTGAGACCACAAAATAGGTTAGTTTATCTGCGCTTTGTAATTCAAAAGGTTTGAAACCCCAACAGAGCTTTGTACATCTGCAGTGCTTAATTTTTAAATAAAAAACGTGCTGGTGCATAAAGCCTTCCTGTTAAACACATGGCTGCTTCAATTAAATATGCGAGCACGGAATACTGAGGCCGCGTAATCCTGAAGCCATCTCGGGCCTCTTTAATCCATTTACAGACACTCCCTGCCCTTTCAGCTCACTCTTGCAGCTTTCTGCTTTCTCCCTTTGTGACGCTTTTTCATTTTTCTTTTCCTCTGTCTTTCCCATATGTGTGTTTTGATCGCAGAAAATGCTTGAGGCAGAAGCATAAGCGCCGGCCATCAAAAATAAGTGCTGGTGCTCAGCACCGGAAACAACAAGCACAAATTAAGCACTGTACATCTGGCAACTAGTCTCCTATTTAATGTTTAGGAAACTTTGGCAACTGTGTGACACACGGTGTGACGATTGCACTTTACTGTGCCCAATAAAGTTTTAATATTTTCAACATCGCTTTTGTGAAGTTTGCACAACAGTCTAGAATATTCAAATATTCATTAAGTGACACAAGAAAAAATCCATGATAAACTGTCAAAAACAGTATAACCATGTGACAAACAGCATTATAATGTGTAACTGATATACATGACAACCTGTAACTCCTCATGTACGACTAAGGGGCATATTTATGCTCTGTTTGCAACAGATTTGCGCAGATTTGCATCATTTTATTTTACGCAAATCCGGCGCAAACTTAACTCCATATTTATATTTTGGCACTAGACATGTGTAGCACCAAAATATTGGAGTTAGTCATTTTTTGACTGCGGGAAAACTACCTTGCGTCAATGAGATGCAATGTAGGCGTTCCCGGGCAAAAAAATGACTCAAAGGCCCTAGTGCCTTATTTATCCTCCCGTGCAAAAATCACGCACGGGAGAAGGAGGGCCTTAAATAATGGGGCTAAGCCTGTTTAGCACCATTATTTAATGCCTGGGTCAGGGCAGGCGTTAGGGGGCCTGTGGGCCTTTTTTCATGATCAGAGACCATGGAAACAGCCCGCAGGTGCCCATCCCAGATAAATCCAGGTGAGTATTTTTATTCTTTTTGCATAGTGCCATGGGGGGCCTAACTTGGGCCCCCTACATGGCACTGTGCCCAATGGCCATGCCCAGGAGACTTAAGTCCCCTGGGCATGGCCATTGGGCTGGGGGGCATGACTTCTGTCTTAGACGGGAGTCATGTCCATGGGGGTTGTGCATGAAAATAATGACACTAATCAGGTTAGTCATTTTTATGTTTAACTTCCAGGTCTCTACATAGGAAATATTAGCATACATTTTGTATGCACAAATGATTCTTACTTATGAATTAATTTAACTTCTTACGCTCCGCTGTGGTGCCATGTTTTTCTTTCATGTGCGCAGCACAGTCAGTCTGCCTACGTGTGCAAAATATATAAGTGCCAGTGTAATGTGGAATTGTACTAATAAATAGTTTGCGTATATGTGTCTTCTACATTATCCCTGTATGTTAGGGGCAATAGGTTGTAGGCTAAATAAAAACTGAGTAAATCTGAGGATCGCTTACGACCTATGTTTTCAAAGGAGCGTGTTTTCCTCCTTTTTCCTCTAGTGTTGGTGGATTTCCACGCAAAGAGCTTATGCATGATCATAAATATTAAGAATATTTTCATTATTCATATTTAACCAGTTTAGGTGGCTGCAGTTAGATTTTAACTAGAACCCTAGTGGCCTCTCTGCATTACAACAGTTTCAAATTGTGGGGACTGCAATATATCTGCTTGAATGCCATCTTAATATCCCTGTGATCGCACTTTCGATTAAACACATTTGTCTACACTTAAAAAACATTGAAACTTTTTTCGAAGCCATATTATAAGTTGAAGCACATCATCTATGGTTAATACGTACTGTAAGGGTTGCTATGTGTTATAATCATATTTTCACCACACTGCAATAGCAACATGTATATTTAATAATTTGTTAGAATAAAAAGCAGATTGTAATGCTTTCAATTATGTGTCCGTTAACCAGTAAACGATCTCACTGGGGCGCGCATTTCTTACAGAATATATACACCTGTCTGACTTCTCTGAGAAGCTCACTTTACACTGCACTGTAGAAGCCAAAGGCTACCTAGAAGTCCTGAAAATGCTTTGAGATTCCGATGGGAGCAGTTGCTCAGCAACTACAGATATGTTAATCAAATCGTTTAACTCTTCTTTTGTGCTACTGGAAGGGTGTGCCAAGCAGGTCAGGGGAAGACGTCATCATGGGGTCACTATCAAGCCAATTGTCATTTCAAGGAATCCTAAAATTTTAAGCTTGGCAAATTTTTAAGAAGCCCAGCCCCATGCAGGAACATACCTGAAATGTGTAAAATAAATTAACCATATTTCATTCAGCTGTATACTTCCATGAAGGGACTAACACATCTCGACAGCAAATGATTAAATAATTCTGTTTAATTTACAAAACATGTGTAAAATGAATTTACAGTATGTTTAACGGCACCTTATGAAGGGGTTCCACTTTACTTGTAGGACTTCGTATTCCAGTTTCCTACATGCAACAAATCACGCCATCATAAAGTGGGGAGTACGCAGATGAAGGGAGGTAGCATAATTACATGACATTTCATTTTAAAAAATGACAGATCATTAAAACAATCGGCCCATTTTTACCAGTCATATAGTGTGTACTGGAACCTGTTGCAGTCCTATGGGTTAATGGACAACCACTAAACTGCTACATTTGACTTCATTTTACTTGTGCCTTGCAACTCATTAACATTTAATTCTGTCTATTGTTTAAGATGATAATCGAACTGAACCAGTACAGTGTTTTTGCATTTTATCTAAAAGCAAGTTGTACTTGGATCCCTGTTACTCATGCTAAAGCGAATAACCTAAAATTATTGTAGCAAATGGTATGGATAGTCAGCAGTGTGGTTTTCCCTCATAAATAATAATGATGGCCATGGCATCAAGACTTGCTGAAGTGAACCTATTCGACTGCATTACAGTTTGCATTGCTAAAAACGATGCTTAAACCGCTCCCTTTGTCAAATTATCTATTTTCCATTTGTTAGGCTGGCTCAGTTATGTGTTGGTATCTCAACAAAACCTACTAAACCTTCCATTCTTTAAAGTTTGTAAACTGACCAAGATTAAGATGGATAATAGTAACGACTGTTATTTTACTGAGCTTAGACCTGGCATAATTGTGGTCCGGGAAGAATAGTTATTATTGTGGTACTTCTTTCACTATCATTTAGGGATAAGCAGCACACATTACGTATTTAGCATCATTTTGGTTTGAATTACAAAATGAGTATAAAAATAATTTATGCTCGTCTTTGCTCTCCCCTAATTACCATTAGTTTACAAACTGGGTTCATTTGCATTTTGTGCAGGGGTTCACCACTTTGTTTTTTTTTTTTTTGCAAAATCTAACGTAAATGTTAAATGGAAAAAATTATTGTACGCACACTTGTACATCCGGTGTAAAGACGCACCAAACATCCAACAAAAATGTTAGTTGTGCTGGGCTGTGTTTTTTTTTGTTGTTTTTTTTTGTTTTTTCACCTGCTACTTACGAGATATTAACTGTAGCTTAAACGTTATGTTCCAAATTCTCTCACTTTCAATATGTGCACAGCAATCATGACTTACCTCTTCAACATTTTTCCGGTCATATTAATGCCTGGATTAGTTACCATTAATTTACCTATAATCTTTGTTTCTTTTAGGTCCTCATTCTGATCCTAGAAGAAATACTGTGCGCTAGTTGCACTCTATATCAAACGTTGGGCCTCATTCTCAGTTCCCTGTTATGCCTCTAGGGAGATAGTGGCTGGTGTCTCCCTCGAGCACATAGGGATTACAAATTTACCTCTCGATTGAGGAACAACACGCAGACCCTATAATTCCAGCTCCAATTTTGTATGTTTTTCACCCTGCTTGGAAAAAAATGGGCCCAAAACCACATACAATTACCACATGATTACAGCAGGTAGTAGATTGCATGAGGGCTTTTTCTTCTTGGCCCTGGGGGGGGGGGGGGGGGGAGAGAGAGGAAAGGGGGTGACTGGAAGGTCACATTTCCTAAACTTCAGCTGAAGGTATTTTCTTCTCCTCCTTGCTGAAGTATGAGTTTGGGAAGGGTCTAGGCACAGTAGCTGCCCGCAGCCCCCACAGCACCTACAAAATGTTAGTCCTGTGTATCTTGGCCTGTAAATCTTGGTTCAGGAGCTTGAGACCTGATCATTCGGGGCCCAGAAACACCAGAAAACCTGTTGTTGCTTGAAGCGGTGTTCCCCCGAGGGATACCCCTTGAGACAACTCCTAATGAGGTACTTAGTGGTTTGTCCAGAGGACAAAATTACTGCACAAATGTTTTTTTTCTTCTATGTGATTTAATGTGTGGAATCTGGGTTATCACTTTAGATTTTCACACATTTCCCCTCTTTATAACCAGTTTCTACAATTTAAATTTTGGAAGGTACTATCTGGAAAAATGTACGTATGGAAAACACAAAGGTATGCAATCAATCAGTTTTTGTTAAGCGCAACTAATCACTGCGAGGATCTCAAGGCGCTGGTGGTGGTTCTGGGCCTCATTTGAAGAGCCATGTTTTGAGGTTCTTCCTGAAGATAGTGAGAGATGGGCTTTGTCTGAGGTGCGTGGGCTGGTTGTTCCAACTCTTAGCTGCGAGGTATGCAAAAGATATTCCTCGGGTGGTGGTTTTTCAGATGCGTGGGATGGTAGCTAGCACCTGCTGGGTGGAGCAAAGGGGTCTGGCGGGGTTATGGAAGGAGATGCGATGGGTCAGTTAGGCTGGTCCGATGTGCAGGGCCTTTTATGTGTGGGTGAGTAATTTGAAGTGGATTCTCTTCTCTACTGAGAGCCAATGGAGGATCCTCCGGTTTTGGGAGATGTGCTCTTGGCGGGAGAGAATTAGGAAGTGTCTTGGTGGCATTTTGGATGAGTTGTAGTTTTCTGATGTTCTTTGTTGTGGTGCCGACCTAGACTGCGTTGCCATAGTCGAGCTTGATAGTGACAAGGTGTGGGTGATTATTTTGTGGCAATCGACCAAGATCCATTTGAAGGTTTTGCGGCGTTGGCTGAGGGTCATAGATAGGGAGGAGTAGAGGATGATTCCTAGGTTGTGAAGATGATGAGCTCAGTCTTGTCCAAGTTGAGCTTGAGGCAGCTCTCCCTCATCCAGGTGGCGACGGCTTTCACCCCCTTTGTCTGGGTCTTCAGTGAGAGATATGATGAGTTGTGTGTCATCAGCGTAAAACACGATGTTCATTTTGTGGTCTCTGACGATGGCTGCCAGCGGGGCCATGTATATATTGAAGAGCGTTGGGCTCAGGGAGGATCCCTGAGGAACTCCGCAGCTGACTTCTGTTGGATTGGGTATGAAGGGTGGGAGCCTGACTTTCTTTGTTTTCCCGGTGAGGAAGGGGCAGATCCATTGCAAGCCTTTTCCACCAACACCTGTGTCGTAGAGTCTGGTGCATAAGGTGCTGTGGGAGACAGTGTTGAAGGTTGCTGAGAGGTCAAGGAGTATGAGTGCTGCAGTGTATCCGCAGTTGAGGAGTGCGCGGTTGTCATCATTGGCTGCAAGAAGAGCTGTCTCCATGCTGTGATTGCTGTGGAAACAAGACTGAGAGGTATCCAGGGAGGAGTTGTCCTCAAGGAATTGTTGCAGCTGCGAGTTTAGGGCTTTTTCCAGGACTTTGGCTGGGTAGGATAGCAGCGAGATGGGTCGGAAGTTCTTGAGCTGTGATGGGTTGGTTCTGGGTTTCTTCAGGAGAGGGCGAACTTCGGCGTGTTTCCAATCTTCGGGGAGATGACTGTTGTGATGTAGCAGTTTAGCACCTTGTGGAGTTCATGGGGGATGGATGCACTGGCTCTGTTGTAGATGTGGTGAGGACAGGGGTCTGTTGGTGCTCCGGAGTGAATGCTGTTGATAATGATTTCAGTCTCTTCTATGGTGAGTGTGGACCAGCTGAGGATGGGTTGGGTGGTTTCTGGGGGCTGGGTCGATCATACGTTCTGACTCTGGGTGGTTTCGGAGGGAAGAAGCTGTCATAGATGTCCTTAATCTTGTGGTGGAAGAAAGTGGCCAGTTTGTCATAGAGGTCTAGCGATGGGTCTAGCGAGGTATGGGCAATTAGGACACAATAAAAAATACCAGGATCAAACACAAAAGTCCCTACTGATAGGCAATCTGAGTATTATCTCTGTTTCAGTTTCTCATCCCAGTCATTACCAAACAAGTGAAGCAAAGCAAGAAGGACATCATACGGTGCCACCAAGAAATAAACAGGCCTCTCATACTTAAACACTCCGGGACCAATATTAAAACCCAGAGTCAGCAAATGGTAGTCCGTCACATCCAAAGCCCGCTCATCAATGTTCAAAATTATGAACACGTGATAAAGAACAAAGCATGTGCATCAGCCCATGATGCAGCACTGTACTACAGCCATGATCCGTCCAGTGAGCCACCAAATGAGAGGATTACATCAGGTGAGGTAAAAGCAAGTTTATTCCTGAAGCCTTCTAACACCCTGGAAGCAAACTGCCATGGATTCACTATCTCAAGTGAAATGAACAGATGTGCTGGTCTTCCCAAATCTTGACTACGGAACCCAGAGACCCATTTCAGGATTCAACATGCCTGGACTGAATAAAAAGTAGGTTTTACTGTCTATTGGGGTAGGGATCTGAAAGAATTTAAACAATACATCTATACTCCTGGATTGAATAACTATGTGGGGGCAACTGAGTATCAAAGTGGAGTGATGGTGTATCCAAATAAAACTAAAACAATGCAGGGAAGCACCTAGTGCACCAAACCTCATTGTAGTGCAACCTACCAACGTGTGATTGCAGGGCCACAAGGACCAGAAGGGTAACCCATGGCATGGAAGGAGCTTTCAACAAAGGTCGTATCAGGGGAAACCAGTCTTAGAAAAGAACTACACTGGCATATACTCACTAATCCTATCACTCTGTCCAGACAGCTGGAGCTATACATGTTAATATATGTATGTATTTATGTGATACTTCTAGAGCACAAATCTAGCCAAAAGCCACATGATTGTTGAATAGGGTCAAAGACAAGCAAAGTGAACAAGTGATAGGTGAGAGGTTTGCCAACTGTTAATGCATTATGATGCAGTGTTCTTCAAAGATGTGTGTGTTCAACTCTTCTCTAAACTGAAGCAATATTGGGGCAGACCTGATGGATTTGGGGATGTTTTTTCAGATCCCAGGTGTATAGATGGAAAAGACTTGCTGTTGGTTTTATCTTTTTTACACTTGCTAGTCTTCAGTCTGATGGAGTCCCTGCTGTTGGTGTTACAAGTATCACCAGAGATGGTGAGCTTGTCTGTAAAATAAACGAGTGTACTGTTTGTGATGGCTTTTTAAATGATGCAGTTGGTTTTGAAGATGGTGTGGGCTGGCAAGGGGAGCCCTGATTTCATCAGAATGGGGTTGATGTAATTATATTTCTTCATGCCCTGGTTGAGACGTGCTGTAGGATGCCCTGTAAGAGTACCAGCCTGGAGTCTGGGAGGCCATGGAGCAGGGTGTTACCACCATCTAACTGTGAAAGTATGATGACTTGAAAATCAGTTCTATAGTCTTTTTCTGGAAAACTCAGCATCACTTTCTTTAGAAGAGATACTGGTACCAGGATGTTCTTGTTTTTTTGCCAATGTGTTCCTGGAGGATAAGGCTCAAGTTCACTGTGAATCCAAATGGCTTGCCATTTGGTGAGTGTTGGGGTTTGAAATTGTCAATGTTCATGTTATTAAGCCAGGTTTGTACTGTTTCTTGTTTGTTGTTGTTAGCAAATATCAGGAATTCTGTCTTGGTTTGGTCCGGATGATGTGCAAGCAGTGTTTGAGGTGTTGGATGTCAGTAGCAGAGGATACTTTCAAGTAGTGTTGTGTGCCATCTGCGTATTGATGAATTTTGATTGTTATCTTTAAGTAGGGCATCAAGCAGCTCCACATAGAAGTTGTAGATGATGGTGGACAGTATAAAACAGCGGGGTCTCTGCAAGTGATAGGAATCTTTTGGGACTTGAAGGTGTTCATGTCAACAAACTGGTGTTGGTTGGAAAGGTAGGAGGAGAAGCAGTGGAGGACATTTCCGATGAGTCTCATTTGAGACTTAAAGGGGCAAATTAGGGTGGGATGTTTGATGGAGTCCAAGGTAACTGAGAGGTCCAGCAATGTGAGGAGGCAGGGGTCATCACCCTCTGTGGTCAGGAGGGCATTGTCTATGATTGTATAAGTTAGCAGTCTCTGTGCTGCAGTGTAATCTGAAGCCTGACTGCTAGTCATGCAGAGATGGTTAGCTTTAATGTGATTTTGGAGTTGAACATACACTACTTTTTCAATTTGATTGCTGATGAACAGTAAGTGAGTGATGGGCCAGTAGATGGCGAGAGGTAATCAAGGTCTAGTGTAGGTTTCTTTAGAGTGTGAGGATTTAGCCTATCTTGAGAGCTTTTGGTAGGATTTTGTGCGATACCCCAAATTGCAATATCATCATCAATCCTTTCTATGACTTTTTCATAAGTGAGAAAGGCATTGACATTGGTGAGCTAAAGTGAAAAAGCGTCCCCAGAGAGCTTTGATGATCAGATAAGAAATCATCTTCAGAAGAAGTGGCTTTGAGGGAGTTGAGTAGGTTGGTTAGATTTGGGAGAGATAGGGCTTTGAAAGGTGATCATAGCCGGATTCTTCAGGAAGGAGTACGAGTAAGAGATGAAGCAAGCTTGCAGTTGTCAATGTGCTGTCAGATCTTCAGTATTTTTTCACTGAAGAAGGGATAGATGGTATTTAACTTTTCAAATAAGTGATGTATAGGTGGGTCTGGCAGAGTTGATGCGCTCCCTGATTGTCTTGAAAAGTTTTCTGCTTCTGTTGATGACTTAATTGATTGTGCTTGTATAATGTGACTGTGATGAGCTGTCTGCGTATTACTTGGAGGGATTCCACTCCTTGTGAGGTCTGTTTTTCTCTCATTTTCTATCTTGAGTGAATGGATCATTAATAGTCAGCAGTGTATTAATACCAGAGTGCTGAAGGCTTCGGCTTGCACTTGAATGTTTTCATTGGGGTTTGGAGGTTCACATAGTTTTCCAAAAAAATGCTGAAGTTGTTTAGAAGGGTGTTGGAGTCAAATGTGGAGTTCATACAGTGAGAGATGAGTTCAAGCAATAGGTTATCTAAGGAGAAGTCATTGAAGGATCTGAAGGTTTAGTTTTGTTAATAAATTATATGGCCAAGGTGAGGAGTCCTAATAACCTCTTTTGTATGAATACTATTTGCTCAACTTCTAGAGTGACAACTTTAATACCCTGGAAGTTTAAATATTCTGTGACTGACAAGCATCTGGGTAAGACAAGGAAGGAGAAGAGCCACAGATGATTTGTTCCAGCTCTCCAGTATGACCCATCGTATCCCTACCCTCCCATATCTCATAATGCTAGAAAACAAGGATCATGATTCTCCCCCTTTTTTATTCCCCACTCCATTTTTGGATGGAGTTCAGTCCCTGGTCCAGATCAATTAGGCACTACTGCTGTGACTCCAACCATGACAGATATTGTGCAAACACTGTCCTTACCGTAAAACTTTCCCCCTCACCCCACTGCCTCCACCAACTGATTGGACCTGGGCACCTTGCCTGCCACTTTCCTATTGCCTCCAGTCCCTGCTTTTTCCAGCCTGATCCAGCTGCTACCATTTAACCAAGTGACACAGCCGCTACCTCGGATTTCTTGTCTGGGTTTTCCAGCTCACTGTTTCTAATGCAAGCAAGCCCAGCTGCACCCGTTTCGTGCCAAGCGCCACAACCCCTGGCCCTCCTGCCCCCACAAATACACCATCACAGGGCTCTATACCCTCGACACCAAATGCTGCAACAAACACTGCTGCTACACCAATCCATACTCCACAGTAGGACCTTCGACCTGCACAGAGTGCCACTTCACCTGCCAAAGCACACACTGGCCCCTCCCAACACGCCATAGACACCACCTGAACAAACACACCAACTCGCGTGTGCCCCCTTCTCAAACACGCTCATTATGCAAGCACATCACTGAAATTTAGGGTCCATTAAGAATTTGGGGTTCTGCTTCCACACATGCATTTATCCCATAAAGACCAATCAGCAATATTTTATACCAGTCAATAGCCTTCTTAAAGTGAAAAACAATGAGATATTATGCTGACCAATTGCAAGCATTTAAATCCAGTTCTGCAGCTTCCTATTTTATATGTATAATAATTGATATCCTACAAAGTGGATGTCATACATTTCCAGCGTTCAAGCCTTGGGGTACAGTATATTGATTACACTGGAAAAACTGCACATGCTTTTCAAAAGCAGTCTTCTGAAGCTAGTTTGCTTAAAAATAGTAAGATCAGTGCCCAACTCTAGTCCTTCTCCACCACTTTGTCCATAGCACTTGAAGCAATTCTGTCTTTATGCAAACAAAAGGTGTGCTCATGCCACATAACTGTAAAATAACAATTAGTAGAGCAGAAAGAAAATTTGAACTTGGGGCAATGATACCTCACACAGGCTTGTTTCCAAACACAGAACTAAATACGTGTTCCATATAATTGAGGAAATAATCTCTCCACCCGCATCACAATCCACAAATCAGTCTTTTCCACAACTTTGCAAAGAGATTCTAGTTTTCTTCTACAACAAAGCCTCCAAGTTGAGTCCTCTTGTGCCCTTGATAGAAATTGCTGCCCCTAACACCAGTATTGGAGACTTCTGTTTGTGCAGGGATTTTCTGATACTACACACATTACACACCTGATTGTATGACCAAATGACAGCAAAAACTATTTTGTGTGCAAGGTTTAGGGCTTATAAAACGTGTATGTGCAAAGTCATCAATGTGGCACTTATATCGGTCAGTGGGAAACGATAGGGCTTTGCAGCGTTCTACTGTATGACAAATTGCGCCCCAACCTTTGGAGCTCTTTTAGCAGTCCAGCCAAACCTTTGGTGTAATCAAGCATACATAATAAAATTCCATCCAGATATAGTGACATGACATATATCTGACCACTGATATGAACACCCAGTATCATTCTGGTATGGAGTATGTGGCATGTCAGGGACTCCATTGCCAGAACAAACAGCAAAGTGGGGAAATGACACCCCTGACTTGTCCTGCATTGCACTGAGCAAACATCGGAGTTCAGGTTCCCCTTTTTGAACCAGGCTGTCGCAGCCAAGTGAAGGAGCTGTACCCATCTAATGATAGCATTCCCACAGCCAATGTGTTTTAAGACTGATTACAGGAGGATCCATTCAAGAGAGTCAAAAGCTTTCTCCATGTCTGTGAAGGCTGCAGTCTCTCTGGTGGATCTAGCTTGGTCACTACTAATGATATGAAACGACTGTCTCAAATTTGGTTCTGTGCTATGGCCAGGGACACACACACATTCTAAAATGGCAGCATGCAAAGCAGCGTACTAGCCAAGATCTTCTCCAAGATCTTGCATTCAAAAGAGTGGGGCACAGCCAGCCTTTGGCAACACAACCACCACAGCTTCTTTGGTAGTCTGGTTTAATTGTCCTCTTGAGGGCCAGATGGGAAAGTTCCAAGAGGTGTGTAGTCAGCTGCCCCTGGAATATCTTACAGAACTTAAGGTGAAGCCTGTTGCTGTCCTGAGACTTTCCATTGTACAGCTGCGTCTGAGCTGTTTTGACTTCACCTGGGAAGATTGGTATTTCCAACTCATCCTACTGTTCCTGTTGGGCAAGTCACTGTGTATAGCTTAGATTACAGTCTCTAATGTTACAATACTTAGCCATACATTTTTGATGTCTTATTGTATTGTGTATAATAGAAATTATTATGAAACTAAGTTATTTAGAAAAATACAAAACATATCTGGGGTGTACTCTGTCCGTTCCCACAGTGGAAACAAATGTCTTCCTACTCTTGGCTGGGGTAAATCTCTGAACGCTGCCATGTTAAGATTGCGGTGCGAGAATTGTTTAAACATCAATACTCCAGGGCATGCATGCTCTGGAATGCCCACACTACACATCACAGTACATTCTTTTCCGTGTATTACCGTCTTTGATTATTTCTGATTGTGCATTCACATGTAGTGAACATAAAAAGTGAGTTTGTCCTTGTAAAAGCATGCCAACATTTGTGTGTAAGGCGAACTTGCACTTCATGTGTATAACGTGAGGTTACAACATTTTACTTGATATACTCCTTAAAAAAAAAAAAAAAGCAAATGCACAAATATTGAGTACAAAATCCATATAGAATCTCCTTTCTTTCAAATAATTAGATATTTCGGGACTGCAGATCTGTTTTAAAAAGTGTGAATATCAGAAACGCAGCTCACTCCTCCTGTTTAGGCAAATACAAGGAATATAATGCCAATGAAGTAAGCATTTAAAAGGAAAAACTAGAGAGACCAGAGAGATAAATTATTAAAATTATAAAGTGCCTCCCCTTAAATGGAACACACAAATGCAAATGTTAAAGTTAACACAGTTCTTGACGCTATACTGGTGAGAAATGCAGTCTTACATACGCGCTCACTCACAATTCTGTGGTCATTATATAAAATATATTTATATAGAACAGCAAGCAGGAAACAATGGTTCACTTCTTATATGATTAATTCTATTTCATCCAATTCAAAATGGGTACATCGCTTCCACGAGCGCAAAAACCCTGTATGCTGCAGTCAGATTTCCGAGGAGATCCACACCCAGGAATGGTATAACTCTAACCTCTTTCATTGTTCTGTAGCAGAGCTGCACCTGCCATATGAAAGGCTTCTTAATCGAGGTGCTTCTATACCTGCAGGACCCACCCTCAATTTGTGACAGAAACCAACCAGACCGCTTTCAGCACACTGGTTTCTTGTAAAGCAATTGTCCCCTTTGATATGCAAAAACGCTCGTTTACACATCTTTAGCTGCCCATCCCAAAACCTTACTTCCTTTTCTTCACTGTTGAGAGAACAGTTGACAGAGAGTTCGGTTTTATTTTTTAAAAAGGATCCATAGAATTATTCTTATGTGAGCAACCTTACATCAGCAGGACCAGTTTAATATGTAAGATATTTATACTTTTTTTGCGCCGCATTAGCGTCCTGTTTTGACATAAAAGCGGCGCAAGCTACAAAATATTTGGTATGTTTGCGCCGATTTTACGTCAAAACAGGACGCTAATGCGGCGCAAAAAAAGTATAAATCAGGGGCGTAGTGGCATATGGCAATTTCGTGCAGGTGAACAGCGCCTAAGTAATAAGTAAGTGCCCATTGGAATGTTTTGTTTTATTTAAGCATTTTCCATTCGGATACAATAACTATTAGTCATTTTGGTACAAGTTGGCTCACCAGGCAAACAAATGAACTACACCTGTTCAAAAGGTTATTTTTCTTTTGTTTGCTCCATCAAGATGTATGATTTCTCTTTCAGTGAACGGTTTGCGTCTTTCATTAAAGCGTTTTTAAGGTGCATGGGTTTGTGTTGTCTGTCATTTAAACAATAAAACAAAATATACAAAGTAAACCTGTTGGGTACTTATGTTGTTTACTATGCTGAACAGCAGTTGACACGGTTTATATTATGAATGTGCAAAATTAATGTAATTTTTTATTGTAATTATGCATAATTTCGACTTACTTCCATGAAGTGCAAATCCATCATTCAGCACTATAGTTCATTGTAAAATAGTATAAAATGTGTCCTCACAACTTTTAAAATGCGAATGCATTTGACACTAAAAAAGTGCAAACAACAAAAGCATTGTGCACTGTTATTACAGTGCATCTGCAGTAAATTATTATTGCAAATGGCGTGTGTTTATGCACAGTGGCATAATAGCATAATTTCGGGAATTGTAGCAAGGGTAATGTAGAATTACTGAAACTGCAAATCATGCTGGTGCCATTTAGACTATGCTATCTGCAGGGAGACAGGGCATCAGATTACTAAAGTGTTAAGAGTCCTTGGTGTGTTTAAGACTGCAATACTGGTTCCTGTCTATAGGGGCAGAGCTGAGCAAAAAAATAAACGCACTTTATGTAACACAGTTCCCCATAAGGCAATTTTTTGAAAAGTTGCGAAACTTGGCGAAATGTTTCTGAAGTGATTTTCTATAATTTGGAAGACATTACTTTGTGGGGACTTAGGTTCAGGTCCCTCACAGTGCACTGAGGCCCCCACAGCGTGAGTGTGTTATTACATGAGGGAGAGAGAGGCACTCTCTCACCCCCCCCCCCCCCCCCCCCAAAACCACGCCCTCCTAAATATACACCTTGTCAGTCCTGCAATCTAGTCGATGTGCAGTTTATACTGCCAGAACAATACAGGTAAGGGAACAATTTTGCTGAGGCATAAGCAAACATAAAACGCACACATTTTTGCAGTAGTAACATTAGAAGACCGATCTTCCTCTTTACGATTTGAACTCTTGACATGGAAGGTTTTTTTTTTTTTTTTTTTTTAAACTCTTCCTGTGTTTTTGCCATTGCATCCTCTCAGCCAGTTTGTTGCATCAGATGCCTGAACTGCTATAGATATGCCCAGACGTGGGTGGGTCCTATGCTCACTGTGCCGCATGACACAAGCTACATCTCACTGATGAGACCTAAGTAGGACAAAACACCAGTCTTGGATTGCTAATGTTCCTGTTTGGAGGGGACCTGGCTTGGCATTTGAGGCTAGACGGTTCGTATTGGAGCAGGGCCCAGACTGATTTGCATATGGAGGGTCTCTACTTAGAGTGGCAGGGTGCGTGATAAACCATGGTTATAAATGTTACGCAGAGTAATTGTCAGTAGTTTACATTATTAGCATGCAGTATTCCTGTCACCTCCTTTTTGTGTGTTTAATTCAACTGAACTAACAGACTGAAAATATTCTGTTTTCCTAAACTGTTTTAAAGCTAATAAATGGGATGAATTTAACATCATCCCTAGTATATTCAGCTTACCTACAGCTTGTCAATTTGGATATGATTGCACTTTTCCTATAAAACACAATAACATTTAAAGGGTTTGGTGCTTGTTTTACATGTTGTATGTCTGGGACTTATTCTGCAGTAGCGCCTGCTTGTAATATGCAACCACAGGCCCCGTTTTAGAAGTAGGTGGATCAATATAGCCTTCGGTTTTACTCTGTACAGTGGTCCCTCACAATAACTTACCAGACTGAGATAAGACAATTTAAAAATAACTAAATTCCTTTAAAACAAAGCACAAGAGACTGGGCCTGTTTTACTTATCACAACCATTTCACAGGTCAAAGTATCCAGATGACCAGAGCGCAAACATCTGGGATGAACACAGTAAAAAAGATGCATTTTTAAGCACTAGAATTATTCCCCTAACATGACTTAAACTCAGCCATGTAAACTTTATTACAGATTGGACAGTTATAATGTCTCTTCTGTGATATATGGTGAGGGAGCCCTACATTGTAGGATCTGAAAAATATTTGACCTGTCTGTGCTGCGACCTTAAACTGGACACACACAGTAAAGTCTTGGGTCACATATGAGCTTCAAGCAATAATGCAGCGACTTAGAAACTCTTACTTACGAATCGGTACTCAGAGCTTTAGAGGGAAGAGGTAAATGGGAGCTTTTAGATATGACAGATATGTTTTGATAAGTTACTAGTGCCCTCTAAGCTCCTTTTAGGGCGGCAAGTTTGGGATGATACCTATACCACTCAAGACTCAACATCAGCTGTTTAGATGAGTGTTATATATTTGGCCAGATGTGTAAAAGGTCACTGCTTCCTACAGAAGAACACTAATAAAAATGCTCACAGTAAGCATAAAAAGCAACAATTAACTGTGTTATTTCGATGAGGCACAGCGTATATTTATTTTTGTCATTTAAATGTTAATTTGTTACTGGAAGCCCTTCCTACATGAGGGAGTTACTGCAACAAACTGGGTATACATAAGTGAATTCTGCCGATTCGTGAATAAGAACATATTTCCTGATGTGAATGTATATTTTATTTCCATTTTCGGAGATGATAAAGTAGATGGGCTACTAAGGCTTTATACTGGGTCGAAGAATAACGCATCAACAAGCATTACAGCATAAATACAGCTCAGCAGAAAACATTTCCTTATCTTAGGCTATGAAAAATGCAAGTAAACAACATTCTGGACTTATAGTTTGTTTTTAAGCGATGACGTTTTTGAATTGTGCACACTCGTGAATATTTAACACTGTGCTTACCGTGCTAATATGAAACTTAAGTTCATTTTTTGAGTCTGCGAGTATTTATTTTTTATGTTTTCACTAACATTCATGGTATACATCATCATCAAAAACTGGTTATAATTTCATGCCCCTCCTCTTACAGAGAAGTAAGGTTTCCGGAGTGTAACATGTGCATCCCCAATCCATATGATACTTGTATTCCACAGACTATAGTTAACCTACACATTACACCTGGTGCAGTTTAACTGAATAACTCACAACATCTCTCCTACCAATCTGTAGTCTATAAAGTACAGCTTAGTTCGACAGCGGATGGGGCAGTTAAACGCCGCCTTGCTGTCCATTACCCTGGCATCTCCTGACTGGTCCTAGTACAAACACAGGTGGTATAAAATTGGTATAGAGCCACCACAGTATGAGTATTATGCTCGAGTCTATCTAAAACCTTAATTGAGCCTTTTCAGTTCCCTTGATGATTTTGTGCAAATGTGCTTTAAAATGCACAATTTGCCACACATCCCCTGAAGCAGGTCAGGGTAACCCGAATAGTTTGCAACTTGTAAGCCCCAACCCTCTGTAAAGTTGCTTTACATTTTTTCAGATTTCAATCAATGTTGCACAAGCTCAGATCTGTTGAAGGTACACATTAAAAACCTGTCTCCACCTACACGCGATGTTCAACCTCCAGCAGTGTTTGACAATATGTATCCTTTGCTCAAAAACTCTGTATGTGCACCTTCAAACCCAATGGCAGACAGAAAGGATCTAAAATGGAAGTCACATAATCGGGCATTTTAGGCATATGGTCAATGCCATAATGAATCATAGGTTTCCACCCAAGTCAACACCCAAACAAAAAGAAAATACAGCATACACTTCTGGACCTAACGACTAGGTGATGAAATTATGCTCATCATGGAAATCTAGAAGGGACTTCACACTGCAAACACTCCCAATATTCATGAATGTAGAAAATGTGCCACCTATTTTTTACAGAAATTCTTTGTGGGAGAACCTCAACACCCTCTTGTGAAGTCTTCAACTCTTAGAACCTTGTTACCAATGTTACTGGTCAAGTGTGCATTAAGAGTCACCACTAGCCCCCAGCGTTCCTGAAAACATAATATGAAGAAGTGGAATGGGAAGTTGTGTTTGACCTTGGTCCCACAAAAGCTTTTAACAGATCAGGCCCTGCTCAAAAAGTCTGAGTTACTACCACGTTTGAGACTAACTCTCATTCTCTCTCCCGCTCTACGATTGAGACCACAGAAAAGCAATGCTAAGCAAGCTGCAGGTCACTTTGTCTCCTCAGACTGTGCCTCTCAGATTTTGTTTTGTACTTGTAATTCCAAGTAACCAAATGTGCCCCTTTATGAAGTTTTCTCTTTCCAAAATAATAATTGGAACAGAGATGTTTACTTATTTTTGCGAAAAGATCTGATCTGTATATGCATGCACTGGCCGAGTTGCAATCTTTCAATGGTTTGTTATACTTTATTCGGAAAAAATAAACCTCCAAGATGGATGAGCCCCATGCACCGAGACACCAGCACTCTTGGGGTGAGATTTATATGAATGCAGGGTACTGTGAACTGAGTAGAAAATATCATGTGGTTTGGCTAAATATCTGTTGCTCTCTGAATTCTGGGTGGAGCAGAAATTTGTAAAATTCCTTTTGAAAGTCACTGCAAAAATGCAATCAATGTAATTTATTGGTTCTGCAACTAGCCAAGACCCTTTGATTTTTACTAAAATTATATGTTCAGTACACTTATAGGGGCTTTTAGTCTTCCCTTTGCATCCATTAAATTAATTTTGTAATTCACATTTTTCTTCTGCCCACAGCAATATAGGCATGGGGGCAGACTGTCACCCATTGGCTAACTTCACTGTGAGTGACTGCATTCTGCCCTGTCACACTGAGCACATCCACACCCATATCAATTCCCTTCAGGTGCTAAGGACTGTCATGGGCGTGTTTGTTTTTGAGACCACAAACATTTTTGATTTTAGCCAATGTTTTAGGTTAGACTTTCGAGACCGGTTGTATACAATTTGTGGGCTTAAATTTCACCCACTGCTTTTTTACTCATCGCTTGGATTGTCCTTCCAAAATACTTGCTTGCTAGTAGTGAATCCTTCCTGTTTTCCTTCCATTTTAGGTCAAGCGTAAGCATTGGCCCTCTTGTATACTTTTTGAGTATACTTATACTGTGGGTTCAAAGCAATTTCATTTGATGGAAGAAGTGTCCTTTACAAATCCTTAGTTGCTAGTGGTTGGTCATGCCTCTTTGTCCCTCCTTCTGTGTGGGAGCATGGACCAACTACTGTATAATTACGCATTGTCCTGTTTATCTGGTCTGTAGGGGACTTTTTTTTTTTTTACTTTGTTTCCTGCTCATGTCCTGGGAAGCTTGCCTTTTCATTTGAGGAGCATTCTTGCTCTGCGTTTAGCTTAGATGTAAACAAGACTGTATAAATCAGGCTGTTCTCTTGGTCACATTTGGTCTATGCGAGGGCGGAGGCCCACTTGTTTCTTTAGTCTGTCCCCTTCGTGCTCCATGGTGCTTTGGGTATTTGAGCGCTTTGCAAAAGTACCAATTAAGTCATCTTATTTCCTTTGTCTCTCCTGTACACACTCCATAGCGGCGGGAGAGCAGAAATGCTTCAGTTTTTCTTTTTTAAATTCAGTTTCTCCCCCTAAGTTGTGCCGAAAGGTCAGGGTTTTAGATCACAGCTGCCCCTGCCTAACAGCCCTTCCCCCCCAATCCTCTAACCCAACAAGCGACCTTGAGGCCTCATGGTGCAGGCTGAAGACAAGTGAGCGGCAGCAGTGCAGTCCTGCTTTCCACTGCCACCACGGAAAGCTGCTGCGCCACACACAACTCAGTTACTGTCTCTGGGGCACCGCATGGCCCTTTAATTTTTTTAAGTCTTTCCCCAGCGCTTCTCACATGTCCTCTACGCTGCCTTCCTGCAGCTGAACAGAATGGGGGAAGGGAGTTCAAAGAAAGTACGTTTTAATGCATTGCTTTTATTATGCAAGTGCATGTCAGGTGCCTGTTTTGTCACCCCCTTTAGTAATCTGTGCAGAACTAAATATTTTTTGGGTTTTAAAAGCGAGCACAGTCAGATGAAAATGCAAGTGTTTGTTTTCCTTTTGAAGTGCTGCCTTTTGTTGTCTCACGCTGTGCCTGTCCAGCTGCAGATACACTTGTTAGAATTACCACACAAGTCTTGTGAATAATTTTAATTACACTAGAATATCACTCAAATTAATTGAGCTCTAAAGCGGTGCTAAGGAATTCATAACCTTCCTGACGTCTCAACTACATCGTTCAGGGATCCCTACTTCACAGTACACTGTCCGTGTACCTTTGATTTCTGTTCAGTTATATGCAGAGCCTCTTTAAGCCGTGGACGCAGTAGGCATTGCGGGTAATTCTCCGGGACCCCTAGGTAACATATGAAGTACATAAGCTATATTTTGTTATCATTTGACATTTAAGCATGTCCAACCTTAACCCTCATCCTCTCAGCCATTCAGTGACAAATAAAAAAATCCTTATTTCTGCCTCCCCTCTCATTTTGCCTCTGTATATCCAGCTCTACCTCCCATGAATCTACCGTCTCTGCCTTTACTCTCTACCTCACTTATAGTTTGACTTTCACCTCTGTGCCCAACTCATTCTCTCTGCAGGCACACACAAAACCTCACCTCTGTACCACTCGGTGCCTACCGCTACTTCTCTATCTACCTGAACTCTCTCTGTACCTCGCCCCTCCTCCATTTCAAGTAACTCCACCGCACAACCCTCTCACCGTCCCTCTACCTCTTTCTCTGCTTCATTTTTTCTCTAAATCACCTCTTCCATACTTCTATTTTTCTCTCTGCCTCACTTCTTTTCATCTGACTTGTCTTCACCTTTTATTATTTTGCCTTTTTCTCTCTTGCCTCTCTACTTAGCTTTTCCCTTTATCCCTCTCACATCCTCACCTGTCTTTCTGCCTTGGTGCACTTTATTCGCTCGCTCTCTCTATCTCTACAACTCTCTAAAAATGTACCTATAGCTCCACCTCTTTCTCTACTTACCTCTTTCTCTTTCTGCCTTTGTCTTTTTTCCAGAGTAACTCGCCTTTCTTCTTTGCTTTACTTCTCTCCCCACTTCACAGGTCCCTCTGCCTCATTTTTCTCTACCTCCCTTTGCCTGTTAGGTCACCTCTCTCATCATACTGTTCTGTTTACCTCTCCATCCTATTCTTGTCAGCCCCTGTACCCTTTCTCTATCTTAATAGTCAGAGGTCACTGTCCACCTAATGAATGCATACGTAGAAAGAGGAGAGAGTGGAACAAGGAACGGAGAGTGAATTGCGGAGGGGGAATTGATCAGTTTCACCCATTTGAATGGTGAAAATCCCGAGTAGAGATGAATTGTCACTGTGCATGGAGAATGCCAATTGTGAGGGAGGATTTGTTTGGGATTATGAATACTGAGCAATTAAAGCTAACATTTCAAGCGCTATGTGCATTTTTATACATTAGTGCATTGAACATCCTCCATGATCCTGTCTCCCAATGCCCCCCCTTCCCGTGCAAAAAGCAGCTGGTTAGACACTGAATTCTTTTAAAAATAATGTAGAGAAACTCAATCTAGATCCAAGCACAAAAAGAAATGAAGCTGCTGTCCACGTACTTTTGAAGGTTTCCTTTGACTTTTACCCGGCAGATGCCGGGCAGCCTGAGATTTTAGCTGTTTTTTCCTGCCCCAGTTTCTAAAAGTTTAGCATATAACGATAATTTAAAATTGTTCTGCCTCAGGAAGGTTTGAAGTAGCTGAAAATCGGAAGTACATTTCAAAGTTGCCCACAAAGAGACAGTCACATTTCTTGCACGGTACCCCTAATATCCTTAAGACATACTAATGCTATCAACACCAGAAGACAAACCTAGTTTATTGAACGAAAAAACAGAATTTCCAAAAAACTTTAGTGAAGGAATGTGAAAGGTTATGACACGAAACCCAACAGTCACTGAAATATGATTGTGTGAGCAACGGAAACACAATTCTCCATTCCCCTCCTCCCAGTGCTTTGCAGGACCATAAGAGTTAAGAGCCTTGCATGAAGCTTGTTGTAACGAAACTAAACTGAATTTATTATTTTCTACAGATCTGTCAAATGGAACCAAAGGTATTAGCTTATCTAATATATTCATAAAACAAACTGCCACTTAACCATAGCTAAGATTCAATTTTCCAAACGTTTGCCCCATTTTAGGGTCGAGCACACCAGTGCTCTGGCCTGTTGCAATCTCTCTGTGGGCTTTTAACCACACCTACTCCTGCTATTCATTTTCTGTTGTGCTTGTCTTAAATGCTTAATTTTTATTGGTACATTTTGTGAAATCTCTCCTTTGTGTGCTGAGTTCCCTTCCAGGCGATTTCACTAAGTGAATGTTTTTGTTGGCCATCACACTACGTCACGCTTTCTTCTGTTACAGCGTGTGAAGGCCCCTCCTCCGGTTTGCCTTCCATCCCAGCAGCGATCCTTTCTAGACATTCACGCAGGGAGCCAATAACTCTCATGCTCATGGCAGACGTGAGGCTTTGAACTGACTTGATTCTGTCAACTGTTTTACCTTTCATTTTCAATTTATGTGGCAAGAAAAGTCCATTTAGGAATTTATGACGCTAATAGCTCTAACTCAACCAAACTTGAGACCCATTGCATTGCAAATGCTGGTTTGTCTTGTTTCCTCCCACAGAGCATGGCCCAAGCACTGTATGTCTACGCTTTGGTTCTTTATTTGTTCATTTTGTGGGACTATTTTTTCCCCCTCTGATTCCTACGTGTTTTGGTGGGTGCGTTTTCAGCTTTGACGCCTGTAGCTGCTTGCATTTTATTGCTGCATTCGTCACTCCCACCACCTCCCATGTTGCTGACATTCTTGCATTCATCCTGCTACCTCCCTGCAGCTCCTTGAACATCTGCTCCCCTACAGGACTAGCGCAAAAGGTTAACAGCTGTGCTGTGAAGTGTGTGCTTTCAAATGAAACTGTATTTAAATCACTGACTAGGTGTTGAAGTGACAGTTATGTACAAAAAATGCATGATGTACACTCTGGGTATTTTTGAAATCTATATTTTATCTTAAATCTTTTTGTGAATTTTGTAGCAGTCTATATTATACTGTGTAGAGCAAGTTATAAATAATAACCCACATATTCACACATGCTCTGTCCTCGTAGCACTTTAAATATACACAAGTCACTATTCTCCACTGCACCAACCAATATTTAATTCTGTTCCAGGTGCAATCATGTTATTCTTAATCAGAATGCATGACTCAGTGTGTAATAACTGTATAATTCTTCAATACGTGACCGCACAGCACCCAGGCTAATAGGCTGCATGGCTATACACTTAAAAGGTCCTAAAGGCAAGACCTATTGGCTATGCCAAAGCTTGGTTTTGATTGCCAAGGATGTCACTGTTCCCCAAACAATATTATTTTGCAAAATGTACCACAAAACAAGCATTGACGAAGTCAAAAGGCTGGCAGGCAATGCCAGGCCTACTGGCTTTGACAAAGCTTTATTTTACACATCCAAATTTACCCAGTCTGAGTGATATTTAGTTTCGGATTAAATGTTTGGAGTGTATTTGATTAATATAATGTTTGTAATATTGGTTCTTCTTTTTTCAGTTGCCGCAATTAAATCTATTTCTGGTGAAACTCTTTCCAAGACATCATCCATCAATGGGGACAGCATACTTTTCTCTGCTGAAGAGATGCAGAGAACATTGATATCAGAGGTCAGAATCAAGAACAGTAAGGCCACCACTTCTTTCCTAACTTTTGCTCCTGCAATGGAAAGCCCCCCATCCTGGAGGAGATGGTTCACTACACGTGAGCAGTGCCGACTCTCTCAAGGGAGAATAGGAAACTGGAAGGCTGGGGACCTTCCTGTTAATCACCAGCTTACTGACATTCATGAACATCAGAAAAAGTTAACAAAGCCATGTGGGCTACGCCGCTCCCTGAGTTTGCCAGAGAACATCTCTGAGACAGTGGAGGATGAGCTTTCAGAAGCTCTGCGTGAAGCTACACTGTCATCGCCACCAGGCTGTAAGGAGCTGCAGGAGTCTGACAGATGTGATTCCTCTTTTGGGAACGCAGATATCACAGATGAGAAGCTGGTTAGAGATGCTGATGGGAGTATCCCTTTTGGACCGCAGTCCATCCACATTGATGTGAATCATGACCCCGAAATTCATCATAAACTTGAGCTTGAACTGCCATTGGTACTTCAAAATATGGAGGACAAACAAAGCAATGAGGATAGTGTCTTGGAGAACATTGAAATGGCCAGTCTACAGGTCTCAGGAGGCGAAGCACAACAAAGTGCAAATATATTTTTGGAGAGCCCTTCACCCCCAAAGTGGGAAAATACCTTGCACACAGACAGGTTTCAGAATGGCCATATTTCGAGATTCCACACGTACTCTAAGCCGGTTGCACCAAACAGAAGTGTTCGTAAGTTGGCACTGAACTTGCATTGTTCCCCAGTTCAGCCATATGGGAGTCTTCCTGAGAACAGGGACATGGAAGGTCGAGAAAGAACACTGAGACGCCAAGGAGCTAGAAGGTACGGGCGCTCTCTCAGCCACGAGAGTGCTTTGGCCATAAGGGCTGCAGCGGCCACTTCCCTGAATATTGATGACCCATGTGAGCGATGTGTGGATGTATCACCTTCTCAGATAGAGGCAGATACGGACAGTCAGGTGACTGGTGAAACCGGCATACAGCCCCTAAAGAGCCCTGTGAAATTGGTGAGTGGCTGCAGTCGCCAAATCTTTATCAGTCGAAAGCACATAACTCTGACATTTGGGGGGCCAAGAAGTAGGAGGGAGGAAATTGAGCCCAAATCAGAACAAGATATTTTGGTGAAGAGTCAATTACCGCAGAAACATCCCAGTGTATGCCACGAAAACGTGGATGCTGATTTTGAGAATTCAGATCCCCTACTTTTCACCTGTGAGGCTTCCACCCCAGATTGGCTGGTGAAACACCTTCAGGCTGACCGGCATGTGAATACTGCAGTTCCCTAAATTATCATACGGTAAGGCCTGACCTCGGCGTAGGCAGTGCTGTAGATTTGTGATCCAATGTAAGGAAATTCAAAATTAACTCTGTATCCAATGCATTCCAAGTACGTGCACAGTTTTGTCAAGGGTATCCTGCGTGTAGAAGTGCACTTCCCCTTACCAAAATTCAAGGGAGCAGCCACGTTTCCACTGAGCGCATTATTCTTTGGAGTTTCCGGAACTGAATTCTGATTTACTTCAGTCTCGCTGAGCAGTGTTCCCTTGTTCCACTGTGAGAAACAAAAAAAAAAAACTTTTTCAAGAGTTAAACAGCTCTGAAAAGTTCTACTTGTATGACTGGATTGACATTTTATGGCTGGACTTTGTTTATATTAGTTTATCTCTGGGAATGAGTTTCAATTTTATTATACTTAAAAGGCACTCTAGGCTTGGGATTACTAAAGAACCACAATCTCTTTGCACCTTTTGTCCCTTTTCCTCACTTTGCTTCCTTTGTTGATTTTTTTGGATCCAGCATTATTTCTTGTTTACTGCCCCGCCTCCACTTTCCTCTTTATACCTTTCAAACTTCTTATTTAATTCCAATAATGTTATTTTATTACTATTATGACTTTTAATCTGTCTGTCATTCTCAAAATACTAAAAATGTTTCTCTCAAAACTTTAGAAATACCTTTGTAGAGCAGATCCTGTGCAACTGCCATATCCCACGATTGGTTCCCACTGATTTGCTACTGCGTCTCAGACAATCCTAAAGTTGATAATACTTGCCACAGTATTTTCAGTCGTAGTTGGACAGCGCAGACTGTAGAAAAATATGGTGCACTAGTAAAATAATCTCAACTCGATCAGGAATTCAGTACAGTACAGTAACGCCATAAATTATTTTAATATATAATTGTTTCTCGTCTTCTCTGCTTTCCATGTTCTTTATCTCTTTTTGTTTCTTCTCTCCACCTCTGCTGGTGGGTGCCTGGTTGGCTATGGTGAAGCGTCCACTATGATACATTTGTTCCTCCATAGGCTTGTTGATCTTCTTGAAAGTGATAGGCGTGGGTGGAATTTCTAGGTAACACTCTCTGCCCCCTTTGTAGGCAACATCAGTGGGTAGTCATGTGGAATCCAACTGCTAGGTTGAGAACAGATTTTTCTACTGCACAGCCAGAGAACATTGGGGAAAAATCCAATTCACTTACTATTTATGTCCAAGAGATGCAGAAAAGCCCATACTTTTAGGAAGACATCAGTTGGGCATTGCCCTGTGTCTACTTGTCCAGTTGTCTTTTTAAATATTTTTATACGTCCCCTACACCAGTCTCTTAGCTATTTGGCTGTCTATCTGAAACTGAAAATTGTGTGTGTTGAAAGTCGTTTTAAATGACGGTGATTGTTTTTCCTATCATAATTTATGTATATATTAATTTACCAAAATAAAAATAATTGTTTTTTTTTTTAAAAAGTGTTTGCTTTTTCTGTGAGTTCTCGCATTGTTTATTTTTTCAGAGATGCTATAGCTGTTATGGCATACCAGTGACCTCAATTTCTGAATATGATATCTTGTTATGACTCAGTTAGCCACGTTTGAAACAATAGAGGTTAGGCTGAGTGACGTTTCTTTTCTATTTAACTGTGACCACCTTCCACTAGAGCACTTGGTTAAAGATCCCAGTGGGGCCATCAGAGCCGGCCTTGGTGCCAATCGTTACCTCGGCGGAAAGAAATGTCGCCCTCGCTACTACTAGAGAATAAAATGGGGCTGCAGCTGCATTTTGCAGGATAGTCCCTGGCGAGCTACATCAAAGCAGGGACTTGCCACTGAACACACACCTCCACACCTGTTAGCGCGTCAGACCTTAATAAGTAAACTTACAAGGGGACGCAAATTGGTCACTGAACCTTTTGACTTGTATTAAGAAGTTCTCACCATAGCTCTAGTACATAGTCAATAATACACAATCATTAATCAATGGAGTCAGTAAATGTCACACACCATGACCTTTCAGCCATGAATAACCACACCTTTAGTAACATTTTAATACGTTTATTTCCCTTATTTTACCAATACTGAAGTCATGAAGATTAATCTCAAAAGTCAAATAAGACACATCTATGAACAATGCTAGTTATCCAAAACGGTGGAAGAAACGCAATCAAATCAAACTTTAATCACAATGCATTCTAAAGCTACAGTACAAATCAATAGTCAGTTGGGACAAAGTGTATAATGTACATAGAATTTCAGCAAGATAACTCGTCAATCATTAGTCCCTGTAATTATCAGTCAATTGAGTGCCCTTAACTAACATCAAATAAGCATCAGCATGTTGGACTTGATGCAAAACAATTTAGAACACAAATTTAGAAAAAACATCTAACTATGGATCTGTCAAAAGCAGCGCAGTTGGTGCCTAGAAAGAAAAGGCATAAAAGTCACACTTCATCATATATACCTGTCCACGGTAGGGGTCAGCAATCATAATCAGTCCAAGTCCTCAGGTCATCAGTCGATCAGCAAAGCATCAGGCTCTCAGTTAGTGAGTATGAGCCCAATGACAGAATAATCTTGATTCTCTCTTAAAATCTCTTTTTCTCTTAAGTCTCAGCAATTCTCGATTCTGAAGTCTGGCGTCGGAGGAATGCTCCTCTGTCACTTTGTTATATCAACGTCACCTAAACTATACCCTAATTCCCTATTGGTCAGTCAATCGTACGGTTATACTCTACCCAATAATGTTTCTATACCAAATCTATGAATTCTAATGTTTCAGTTTTCACAAGAAGTTGATTGGTACACTTTACGATGTCCTCATCATCCGGCTTGTCAGGTAACACTATTGTTGCATCTTCAGCTCCAGTCAGTGTCTTCATTGTTCTCGTCCTGGGAAAGTGTCAGCGTGGCCGGATCCTCAGGGTTTGCGCCTGTTCCCAATATGTGCAACTCTTGGCAGCTCCAAACTCTACTACCTATCATAGCACAGAGTTAAAGAATGGCAAGCGGGGGGTGGGGTTTAGGTTGGGAACAGCGAGGAAGGAGACCTGTGGAAGCAAGAGTTAAGAACACAATAGCAAGATCATTCACATTAATCTTCATGAACTTTGTTTTAATTCTTTATGCTCTAATAACATGAGAGATCAATAACTTTTCAATAACGGGACCTCTTTATAATCATATACGCTGAACATTGAACTCTCTCAAATTAATCCTGAGAATAGCAATTACGTCACAACAAGTCAATGAGTACATTCGTTCCCAAAGAATTAACTGCTATAGGATTCATGAATGATACTGTAGAATAGGCAAACTGACTAAACTTGTTTTGTCTAGAAAGATCACACTCTGTTTGATCTAAGTTTCAAGATTCAATTGCCCAGAAATTATTGCCCACCTTATTGCCAGACGGCGCATAAAGACTCCGGTACCTAGAATGACCGTGCGCTCTGCCGATCTGAACTGCAAGGGTTAATTGCCAAGAATGAATCGCGCACACTTTTGCCGAGTCAACCATCAAGATTCAAGTGCCTCGAAATGATTGTGCACTTTGCCGATCCGAACTGCAAGGGTTATGTGCCAAGAACAAATTGCGCACACTGTAAATCACAAAGCCAAAAACTCAAATGTGTCTAGAAACTGAGTCGGGGGCCTACCCTGACCTCCACCTTACCGCCCTGCTTGAATATCAGCAAGATAATGAGGACTGGGCCAGGAAATGTCCAAGTAGGCCTCCGGAACAGGAGCCCAGGAAAATGCTGCTGCTCTACACCGGGACCTCTGAATAGTGAGCACGTGGAGCTGGGCTGGGTTCCTTGAATAGACCCAAGCCCCGCCCACATGCCACACCAAGCCAGGCTGCAGGAAAGGCTTGAAAATGAACAATACATTACAAAAAACATTAATGTAAAGATTTCAAGATAAATACCTGCAATGCAAAAAGTTAATATGCAATATCAACACAATGCATGAATTATTACATTGCATAAGGTTTGTCATTTTGCATTGTGTTGCCCGTAGAGCGCGCACTGTCCAGGTGTTGACAGAAAGTACATCTCGCACACATTACACAAAATTTGTTACACTAACAAGAACATCATCTTCTAGCAGTCGGTTCTCCCGAAAAGCTTCTATTAAGCACTTTGAACAAAACAATGGTCATTTCCCAGTTTAATTCTCTCCGTCAGCAATTTTATAAAACGCTAAGGAATACTGCTTCTGCACAGGGCCTGGCAAAACTAGGCCATGACACTCGCTAAGTTAAGGCCTACAATTAGTAATACTAGAGCATACTTCATAACCCTTAATATGACATATCACTATATTAATCTAATACATTTTCAATATTTCATCAGAATTAGTCATTACATTTCATGAACATTGGTGGCTATTCTTTGAGGTGATATTTCCAAATGCGTGCATTATTTTCTTTATAAATTCATTTTCTACATAAACTCATTATTCAAAATACGTAAACTCATTAATAATTTCAAATTAAAACACCTGCTCTAACACCTGCCCTATATCATCCACAGCTTAGCTCCAAGTGGTATGTTGGGCAGAGGAGGGAGTGTTGATCTGGCGGTGAGATATTTATGGAAGGCCAAGCTACAGAGCTAATAGGGTGCTAAAAAAGGCGACTGCAGCAAGTAAACGATTGTTGGACTTTTTTTTGCTTATGCAGGGTCATCCCCAATCTTTTTGCCTCCTGCCTCCTATTTTTTTCTGACCTGTTGCTGTTGGCTTTTGAACTCTGAGCACTTTACCACTGCTAACCAGTGCTAAAGTGCATATGCTCTCTGTGTAAATTGTATGTAATTGGTTTATCCATGATTGGCATATTTGATTTACTAGTAAGTCCCTAGTAAAGTGCACTAGAGGTGCCAGGGCCTGGAGATCAAATGCTACTAGTGGGCCTGCAGTACTGGTTATGCCACCCACATAAGTAGCTCTGTAATCATGTCTCAGACCTGCCACTGTAGTGTCTGTGTGTGCAGTTTTAACTGTAAATTCAACTTGGCAAAGTGTACCCACTTGCCAGGCCTATACCTTCCATTTTCTTACATGTCAGACACCCCTAAGGTAGGCCCTAGGTAGCCCCAAGGTCAGGGTGCAGTGTATGGTTTAAGGTAGGACATATAGTAATGTGTTTTATATGTCCTGACAGTAAATTATTGCTAAATTCGTTTTTCACTGTTGCAAGTCCTCGTAGGGTAACATGGGGCTACCTTTAAATCTGATTAAAGTGTAGATTCCCTTTGGGAGCGGATGGACATGTGGAGTTTGGGGTCTCTGAGCTCACAATTAAAAAATGCACAGTTTAGTAAAGTTGATTTTAAGATTGTGTGTTTGAAAAGGCCACTTTTAGAAAGTGAGCATTTTCTTGCTTAAACCATTTCTGTGACTCTGCCTGCTTATGGATTCCCTGTCGGGATCAGTTTGACAGTTAGGCTGTTTTCACCTCACACTAGACAGTGACACAAAGGGAGCTGGGGTGTAGTCTGCATTTCCTGATGAGCCATCTGTATTAGGAGGGAGGGGAGGAGTGGTCACTTACACTTGAAACGGCTGTGCCTGTCCTCGCACAATGCAATCTGCGACCCCCTGGTGAGTGTCTGGGGCCTGGCCTGGGCAAAGCAGGATTTCACATTCAAAAGAGACATTACTTTGAAGTAGGCCTACTTCAAAGAGAAATTGGGTATAAGAAGGGCACCCAAAACCACAGACTTTAGAAACAAGAGGAACCTCTGCCTGAAGAAGAGCTGAGGAAGAAGAGCTGCCCTGCCTATGACTGTGCTTTGTGGAGCTATCCTGCAGTTGCTGCTTCTGCCAGAGTAAGAGGGCAAAGACTGGACTTGGTGTGCCTTCCATCTTGAGAAGAAATCTCCAAGGGCTTGATTTAGAGCTTGCCTCCTGTTGTTTGAAGTCTCAGGGACAGCAAAGACTTCTCTCTGCCAGCACCTGGAGTCTCTAGTGAGACTCCTGCCCTGACAAGTGGTGCCCTATCCAGTCCTTTGGCCCTTGAAAGGAAAAGCTGGTGAAAATTCTAGGAAATAGACTTCAGACGACTCCGGACCGACACTGCTGCTGAAGCCAGTGACGCTACCTGCAACAAAACTCCGTGATCTTTGCTGGAACGCAACGACCTTTGCAGGCCCGACACCGCTGCAGCCCCGCTGAAGTCTGCGACTCCGTGGAAGTCGCTGCACCACGTTGTGACCAATGCCGCTCGAAGTGCACGGATTCAATGTTTCGCAAAGACTCTGCGATCCCTGACTTCGTGCATCGGTTGGTTTTCATTCTTTACCAAAGTACTGTACCTGGGGGTCTGCATGACTGTGGCTGGCGCCGCTGGTGTCGGATTGTTGGGAATGACTCCATCACGACACCTTGTTAACACCTCATCTAAGCATTTTGTGATTCTAAGTGCTATTTTTGAATTTAATCTTTAAAAATTCATAACTTGACTTGTGTATCGTGGATTTTTGTCATTTTGGACTTGTTTTGTTACGATAAATATTTCCTATTGTTCTAAACCTGTGTTGTCATTTTGTAGTGTTTTCATTAAGTTGCTGTGTGTGTTGGTAGAAATACGTTCCACCTAGCACTCTGAAGTTAAGCCTACTGCTCTGCCAAGCTACCAAGGGGATAAGCAGAGGTTTGCTGAGGGTGATTCTCTTTTACCCTGACTAGAGTGAGGGTCCTTACTTGAACAGGGGGTAACCTGACTGTCAACCAAAGACCCCGTTTCTAACAACAACTAAAATCACTTTAAACCTGATCACTAGAGCCAAGGTAGGGGACGTTGGTGTGTTTGCAGAACCTTATTGCAGACAGTTCCTTTCGCCTCTCTAATGATTGGCACCCTGGGTCTGGGCCCACCTCGCCCGTGCCAAAAGCCGGACGTGGAGTGGAAATGGTGTCTGCCAGCAGCAGTGCTACTGTTGCAGGCAACCGACCTGTGTGAGTTCGGGGATCGTCTAATTTTGACCTGCGTCCAAGCAGGACCCAGGGGGCAGTTAACCTGCCTTACCACTTGTTTTTGATCATTGCCAATGGTTCAGCGGGTACACTACTAGCCTTTCCCTTTACGCAATCCACACAAGGCAGCTAGAGAGAGTGCAACTGGCTCCATTTCACTAGATGTTGTCTTCTCAGGATAGGCATTGCAGTGAAAGAGAAAGGGCTAGTGCTTAATTTGAGCCGGGGGGGGGGGGGCACCAACACTTATTTTTGAGGGTCGGTACTTATTTTTCTGCATCAGGCATTTACTGCGAGCAGAAGACACATGGGAAAGATGAGGAAGAGAAAAGCATCATGAAGGGAGAAAGCAGATAACTACAAGAGTGAGCTAAAGGGGCAGAGAGTGGCTGTAAATGGATTAAAGCATGAGGTAGCTTTAGCTGCCTCAGTATCCTGTGCTTGCACATTTAATTGCAGCAGACGCATGTCCCAAAGGAGAGCTTTGGGCACCAACACGTTTTTATTTACAAATTAAGCATTGGAAAGGGCTTTAGTGCCCACAGTGGTCAAATGGTTCACAACAGCTTGCCAAGCATGCAGATAACCGTAATGACGTTTGCCATCCACGGTGTATGTGCATTTCCACTTTTAATGTATTTTATTTCTTCATGTGTTGTGAACTATAGGCTGTGACACAGCATACCAAAAACACCAGTTCCAACTTCATTTTGTGGCATCTAGTGAAGTGCAGGTGGAGCTTTTTCAATTCCCTTGATTTATTCAGTCTTACACAGCCTAACAAGTACTATTTGTGTCTTAAAATAAGTGGGCAGTACGCCCCTTGGTGTAATGGTGACAAGCCATATGGATTTACAGTCATTCAAATCACCTGTCGATTTCTTTTTTTTTTTTTTTTTTTTTTTTTTTTTTTTTTTTTTTTAAGAGGACTGTTTCGGTTTATTTGTTTTTCTAATGTGTGGGGAAGTTCATTTTTGTTAACTCGTGTTTTTTATGTTTATTTTTTTTAAAGTATTTTATGAGCGTAAAACAAAGCCCATAACTGACCCACGATTATTGTTGAAAGTTATTTGTAGGTATTCAATGTATAGAAGGTGTAGGAAGTTGGCTCTGTATATACTATATCAAAGTGAGAGATAGTGTGCACAGAGTCCAAGGGTTCCCCTTAGAGGTTGATAGTGGCAAAATTAGATAATTCTATGTCAGGACCGGAGGCTCCGATTATGCTTTCTCTTTCTTTACTGAAACAAACAGCAGCCAATCAAATACAAGTAACAGAAAAAACTACACATCCCAAGATGCCTAACATCCTATCACATGGCCCAATCACTATCCATGTCCTCTTCTGTAAGTCCTTTGACCTTTAATGTCACTTCCTCTTTCTTTGCTGCTTCGCAGCCGATAAGTACATGATTTGATTCTCTTGTGAATTTGCATGTTTATTTAATTGTATAGACTGTTATTTCATTGTTCTTTAGCGTCTCGATTCCGCACGCTTCATATATTTTGTTTTGAGCGCTCGTACGCTCTGTTTTATTGGCTTTTTGCCAATTTTCAGTGGCCCATAACAAGTGGAGAGGGAGCTGCTCTTGCAGTCTCCTTTTCATCTCTACTCACGCGAGCACGTCTCGACGAGCAGATTCCTTTCTGATTTTGGAAGCGATCGGCTCGTGAGGAGTGTGGCGAGGGCATTCAAGTGCCCTTTTTGTCTAATTCAGTGCTCCCTGACACCTAGCAGAGTGACTGCTTGGGTAGTAAAATATAATTAGGCATCAGCCGAGAGTGCCTTTCAGGCAGCTCCCTCCACATTTTAATAAGGGCTCATATTTGTCTTTTGCCTGAATTGGGGTTTTTGCACTCCCCCTTCCTTGATTCCTAATCTCCTACTCTTTTATCTTAACCTTTAAAAGTATTTTACCTTATCAATCTGACCATGGCTCAGTGGGAGGATCAAGGAGCAGAAAATTATACAGATGATTTGAGCAATCAACTAGAAGTTGATATAGTAGAAGCCCTTGATTCCAGGGTTCAACAATCGGTAAATGATGCCCTGGTGAGAGCTTTGGGTCCCTTTTCAGGGCAATTATTTGACTATGCTCGTTCACAGGGCTGGACGCAAGAACACCAACCTCCTCAGAGTCCAAAAAAGTGAAGGACAAAGCAAAAAACTTACTCTAGAGCCGAGGTTAGTCGTCTGCACGCAGACGCCTTCGAAAAACTACGTAAGAAACGTAGTGGCGAACATAATTACAGTTCAAAAAAGGAAGTCTTCCTTCCTCGTCTCCTGATAAAAAATTCCGCCTCTGATGACTCAGATGATTGACGCTTCTAGGCCTAGTAAAAAAGCTAAGAAAGCGCCTCTTCCCTGTCAGGTTCTAGACTTCGATCCCACGGAAATCATTCACACCAGAGCGTCTAATTGGGTTCCTCCACCCGAAGTGGCTCAATATGTCCAATCTAATTTACGAAAAAGCTTCGATAAGGAAGTCAGATCACGCTTAAAAGCTGAATGCCCTAGACCTGACCTAGAGGGCAAGGTTTCTGAGACCCCAGAAATAGACCCCACAATGGTCACCTTTATGTGAAAATTTTCTAAGGACCCCAAAAAAGGTTTGGATCGCTCCTGGCGTAATTGCCAAGACAAGTTGTTGGACCTTTCAGGACCCTTGACCAGGATTCCTGAGATGGTATATGTTGCTAAGGAATCTGGATCATCGGTGGACACTGATGTCCTTATAGGATGGGCACAAAGATCCATTTGCCTGCTTGGGAACTCTAATTGTGATATTTCTGCAGAGCGCAGAAAATCCGTGTTAATGCTCATTGACCCTAAGTTGTCAGACCTTGCGATTTCGGAAGCAGGCCCTTCGGCTGAAGGACTGCTTTTTGGATCTTCTTTTATCAAAGACTTGTCCAAGTTCTTCTCCACTTTTTCTACGCTTGATAAGGCTCAAATGTCCTTCAAGAAGGTCTTTAAACGAGGCCTTTTTCTCAGGGCCGGTCATTACGGGGGACGTACAATAGTCCCCAGAACTACTACCCGAGAGGCAGAGGTGGTTGGTACGGAGATCAAGACCCCACCTTCTACCCCACACGCCCTTGGGGAGGACGTCCCCATTTCCGTAGAGGCCAGCGCAGAGGGCAGCAAGGAGCCATACAGGACTCAAGTTTCACAGGTGAGCATTATTCATTTTTCTCAGGTCAAACTTGGGGGCAGGGTAGCATTATGCTTGGCAAATTGGAAACGGATATCTGGAGATCCTTGGATTCTCCAAACAGTAGAGGGATTTCGCCTGGAGTTTATCAGTATTCCCCAACAACTCTACCCTCCATTACAAATGTGTTTTTCCCTAGCAAATCAAAATTTTATAGACAAAGAAGTGCAAGCCCTTTTAGACAAAGGAGCCCTCCAGTTTGCCTCCCCTCACCCTTACGGTTTCATCAGTCCTATTTTCGTAGTAGACAAGAAAGGAGGAGGTCACCGTTTAGTCTTGAACCTGAAGGATTTCAGTCATTGGATCCTATACAGACACTTCAAGATGGAAGGCATCCACATGTTAAGAGATATCCTTTTAGAAGGGGATTGGATGGTTCGTCTGGATCTAAAGGATGCCTACCTGTCGATCCCAATTTTGTCTCCTCACAGGAGATTTCTGCAGTTCCAGTGGAAGGGACAGTACTTGGAGTTTCTGGCCCTTCCATTTGGTCGGTCGTCGGCCCCGTGGTGCTTCACGAAGCTTCTGAGACCTGTGATGGAATGGCTCAGAGCCAAAGGACTCAGATTGATTACATATCTGGACAACATTCTGCTGATGGCTCAATCCCTCAAGTCCTCCTATCTCACTTGGATTCAATCTTCTGCAAGATTTAGGTTTCCTTATCAATGTGCAGAAGTCATTATTGAAACCCTCTCAGGTGATAGAGTTCCTGGGGTTCCAGATAAACTCCATATCTTGTCAACTCATCCTTCACTCTCAGAAGATCCGCAACATCAAGAGGGAATTGAGATCGGTTCTATCCAGCCAGACCGTCTCGTTGACGAATATTGCCAGAATAGTGGGCTTACTAGCTTAGTCTATTCAGGTGATCTTCCCTGCACCCCTACATTACCGGGCACTACAAAGACTCAAGATCAGACATCTGCAACAGGGTCTGAGTTACTCGGAACAAATCCCCTTGACTGCCAAAGTATGATCAGAGATTCAGTGGTGGCTTCATCATATGGAAGCTTGGAACGGCAGGGCAATTTTCGGGTCCCATCCAGAAGTGGTGATAGAATCCGATGCCAGCAGATGGGGTTGGGGAGCATGCTGCAACTCCCTAGTGACGGGGCAGATGGTCAGAATGGGAGCAAACTCTACATATCAATTGCCTGGAACTTCTAGCAGGATCTTTTGGCATAAAGAGCCTCTCCCCTCAGAAAACAGATTGTTGCATACTCCCTACGGATGGACAATGTCTCAGCAGTAAGATATGTCAACAAACTAGGAGGCACGAAGTCCAGAATCCTGGCGGAGATTGCCAAGGATTTCTGGCATTATTGCCTAACTCAACGTCTAGTGGTCATAGCGGAATACCTTCCTGGGGACCAGAACATCATAGCAGACTGGAACTCCAGATACCTGTCGGATTCCAGTGACTGGAAATTGGACCCTATGATATTTTCCCAGATAATCAGGGAGTGGGGCAGTTGCGAAGTGGATCTCTTTGCCTCGCGGCTCAATTGCCAAATTCCAAAATTTTACAGTTGGCGTCCAGACCCTTGTGCGCTAAAGACAGATGCCTTTCTTCAGGATTGGTCCCAGTTTCGAGGTTATGCCTTTCCTCCATTCCTGATGATTGCCAGGGTCTTGTCTCAGGTGAGGAGACAGAAGACAGAAATTGCTCTAGTGATCCCATTTTGGAGAGCACAGCCTTGGTTCCCTATAGCTCTTCATTTAGCTTGTGCCTCTCCTCTTCTGATTCCACCTCGTCTGAATCTTCTGTTGAGTCCGGAGGGAATTCAACATCCACTGGTCTTGTCAGGGAAGTTGACTCTACTAGCCTGGTTAATTTCAGGTCTAGATGGAGTACCTCCGACGTTTCGAAGCAAGCTGCGAAATACATTAAGCAGGCCTAGGCCGATAGTACCCATAAAAGATATGAGTCAGCTTGGCGCAGATGGTCTAGTTGGTGTGATGGAAGGGGTGCCAATCCAGTGGAAGCACACCTTGGTATGATTATTAACTTTTTATCAGAGCTAGCAAGTTCTGGTTTGGCTTATCGGACAATTAATAACTTTAGATCAGCTATATCAGCAGGACACTCATCTTGAGGGTAAACCCATTGGAGAACATCCATTAATTTGCAAGCTTTTGAGGGGTATACGTCTTTCCAAACCTCCTCAAGCTAAATATTCTGTATTATGGGATGTTAGCATTATTTAAAAAATTTTGGATTCTTGGCCTACCAACAGGTATTTACCTCGCAAACAGCTTTCTGCTAAACTGGCCATGCTTTTATGTCTTATCTCTTGCAAAAGGGTTTCAGACGTCAGAGCTCTGGATTTAGCTGGTAGACTTTTTTCTCCAGAAGGGGTCACCTTTTCAGTGACAAGAAGGACTAAAACAAATTACAGGTCAGTATCCTACCCTATATACACTGAAAATTCTAAATTGTGTGTAGTCCAATGTTTAAAGGATTATGAAGTGGTCACAGAAGAATTTCGACAAGATACCAAAGGTCAATTATTAATTTCTTTGCAAAAACCTTTTAAACCAGTGACCTCAGCCACACTGGCCAGATGGTTGATGAGTGAAGCAGGTATTGATAGTTCTATATTTGGGGCTCATTCTGTTAGAGGAGCTATGGCTTCCAAATCTTTTGCCTTGGGTTCCCGGTTAGAAGACATTATGAAGGCAGCAGAATGGTCTTCAGAAAACACTTTTTGTAAGTTTTAGCACAAACCGGTATTGGATGTAGCTATTGTAGTAATGGAACAGCTTTAAACTAGCATAATCGGAGCCTCCGGTCCTGACATAGAATAAAAGATTTTCTAGCTATTGCGTCAAGAATTTTCAATTCTATTAAGGACACGGAGGAGAGGATTATCCCTCCCTTTAAAATATAATGAATATTGAATGCCAATTATTGTGAATACTTATGATTATTGTCATTTCTCCCTCCCATTTGATTGTCTATTATAGAAACATCAGTTTATTGAGACATTTTCAATTTGTTGGGATATTACCGGTCTGTTTTTATTTTTACAGGTTCTGATCAGAAAAATTCCTGAAATTCTTATCATGAATAAGTTTGGTTTTAAGGTTCTGCCTCGACTGATTCCCGGTATTTAGTTGTCCAGGAGAAGGTTATCCTAGAGGAGAAGATGTTAATGTCGTCGGAGTTCGAGATGGCATAAGAAGTTTCGTTTTCAAGTTGATCTAATCTGTTCTGACCAAAGAAAGAGGAAGTGACATAAAAGGTCAAAGGACTTATAGCAGAGGACATGGATAGTGATTGGGCCATGTGATAGGATATTAGGCATCTTGGGATGTGTAGTTTTTTCTGTTACTTGTATTTGATTGGCTGCTGTTTGATTCAGTAAAGAAAGAGAAAGCATAATCCTCGCCTCCGTGTCCTTAATAGAATTGAAAATTCTTGACGCAATAGCTAGAACATTTTTTATTCTAATGCTCTATTTTGTGGTAGTGTGGTTAAGCAGTAGGCTTATCAGAGGGTAGTGTTAAGCATTTGTTGTACACACACAGGCAATAAATGAGTAACACACACTCAAAGACTTAACTCCAGGCCAATCATTTTTATATTGAAAAATATATTTTCTTAATTTCTTTTAGAACCACAAGATTCAAGATTGGAAGTAAATACATAAAATGCAAGGTACTCCACACAGGTAAGTAAGGAACTTTGAATTAGAGCAGTAACATACACAGTTTTAGTTAACAGTTCCTGGGGTAGGTAAGTAAGGTTAAGTTTCTGAGGTAAGTAAGACACAAGTTCAGGTTCCTGGGCATAGGCAGCCCACTGTTAGGGGTTGAAGGCAACCCCAAAGTCACTGCACCAGCAACACAGGGCCGGTCAGGTGCAGAGGTCAAAGGACGGCTCAAAACAAATAGGTGCCTATGAAGATCAGGGGTGCTCCGGTTCCAGTCTGCCAACGCCATTATGGAGCTGTGGAGGGCATAAGTACCTGCGTCGTAAGAGGGCAGACCAGGGGGGTTTTGTAGAGCACTGGGGGGGACACAAGTAGGCACACAAAACACACCCTCAGCGGCACAGGGGCGGCCGGGTGCAGTGTGCTTAGCAGGCATCTGGTTTTCAATAGGAATCAATGGAGGGACACAGGCGTCACTCTGACGGTGCAGGCAGGGCACAGGAGGGCTTCTCGGCCAGCCACCAACTGGGCTAGGCAGAGGGTCGCCTGATGGTCACTCCTGCACTGGAGTTCGGTTCCTTCTGGTCCTGGGGGCTGCAGGTGCAGTGCTTGGTCCAGACGTTGGGTTCTTTGTGCCAGGCAGTTGCGGTCAGGGGGAGCCTCTGGATCCTCGCTGCATGTGTCACTGTGGGGGGCCAGGGGGTCGTCTCAGGTTACTCATGAGGTCGCAGTTGCCTGGGAGTCCTCCCTGCAGTGTCGGTTCTCTGGAGCTCGAGCTGGGGGCGTCTGGTGTAGAGTGTGAAGTCTCACGCTTCCGGCGGGAAGAGTGAAGTCTTTGAAAGTTGCAAAGTTGTTGCTGTTTCTAAACATTGCCGCTGTTCATGGGAGTTTCTTGTTCCTTTGGGTTCAGGGCAGTCTTCTGAGGCTTCAGAGGTCGCTGGTCCCTGTCAGATGCGTTGCTGTGCAGGTTCTTTGAGTCTGGAGACAGGCCGGTAGGGCTGGGGCCAAAGCAGTTGTCGTCTCAGTCGTCTCTGCAGGGCTTTCAGGTCAGCAGTCCTCCTTCTTTGTGTAGGTTGCAGGAATCTGATTTCCTGGGTTCTGGGTTGCCCCTAAATACTAGATTTAGGGGTGTGTTTAGGTCAGGAGGGCAGTAGCCAATGGCTGCTGTCCTGGAGGGTGGCTACACCCTCTTTGTGCCTCCTCCCTGAGGGGAGGGGGGCACATCCCTAATCCTATTGGGGGAGTCCTCAAAAACCAAGATGGAGGGTTTCTAAAGGCAGGGGTCACCTCAACTCAGGGCACCTTAGGGTCTGTCCTGACTGGTGGGTGACGACTCCTTGTTTTTCTCATTATCTCCTCTGGACGTGCCGCCAAAGTTGGGGGCTGTGTCCAGAGGGGCGGGCATCTCCACTAGCTGGGATGCCCTGGTGTGCTGTAACAAAAGGCATGAGCCTTAGAGGCTCACCGCCAGGTGTTACAGTTCCTGCAGGAGGAGGTGAGAAGCACCTCCACCCAGTGCAGGCTTTGTTTCTGTCCTCAGAGAGCACAAAGGTTCTCACCCCAGGGGGGCAGAAACTCGTCTCAGTGGCAGGCTGGCACTGACCAGTCAGTCCTGCACTGACGGATTGGGTAAATTACAGGGGGCATCTTCTATGATGCCCTCTGTGTGCATTTGGTAATAAATCCAACACTGGCATCAGTGTGTTTAGTATTCTGAGAAGTTTGATACCAAACTTCCCAGTATTCAGTGTAGCCATTATGGAGCGGTGGAGTTCATTTTGACAAATTCCCAGACCATATACTTAATAAGGCCACCCTTTACTTACAATGTCTAAGAAAAGACTTAGACACTGTAGGGGCATATTGCGCATGCAGCTATGCCCTCACCTGTGGTATTGTGCACCCTGCCTTAGGGTTGTAAGGCCTGCTAGAGGGGTGACTTACCTATGCCACAGGCAGTATTTTGTGGGACTTTGCCTTTTTCTCCCCACCAACACACACAATCTGTAATGGCAGTGTGCATGCGTTAGGTGAGGGGTCCCTTAGGGTGGCACAACACATGCTGCAGCCCTTAGGGACCTTCCCTGGTCACATGGCCCTAGGTACCACTGGTACCTTTTACAAGGGACTTATCTGTGTGCCAGGGGTGTGCCAATTGTGGAAACAATGGTACATTTTTAGTGAAAAAACACACTAGTGCTGGGGCCTGGTTATCAAGGTCCCAGCACACTTCTCAGTCAACTCAGCATAAATATCAGGCAAAACGGTTGGGGGTAACTGCAACAGGGAGCCATTTTCCTACAGAAGGTAATAGCACAACATGTTATTACAGTTTCTTATCGATGCAACCTTTCACAAAGAAATTAACATGAAGAGCTTAAAGCTTAAAATAGCAACAGATCACACTGAAGGCATCTGACCCAGATCATAGTTATTTGCCCCTGAGCGAATCTTGGTAAGCCCCATCCCACACATACAAACTATGTGCCTAACACCCATTTATTATGCTGCTTTATATGCAGTGCTGTGACAGGCCTGTTGGCTGAGGAGACTGCAACTGACTCCTGCAGGAGGTCAAGGAAGGGGCTTGCTTCAACCACTCTGCCAGTGAAAAGCACTCTGCCAATGATATTGTGACCTCCTATAGCACCTTACTGTTGCGCTATCTGAAACTATGGCAGAAGCTAACCTGAATGCATAATAGGGCCCTCTGACCATTGCAAGTGCAGATGCATCCTCTTTAACAGATAAAGTCCACTCTGCATTTTGGGGATTGTCAATACATAATCCTTAATGCCATGATTTAGCCCACTATGCGACTGCCAGAAAATCATTAACATCAGCAGCATCTGACCCACCATTTTTAGGTTGAAGCCCACAGGACAGCTGATGGTCTGGTTAGCTAAAGATATCTTGGACATTCAGAAGGTTTCCTTGAGAATGCATTCCACCTGTTGCTTACCATTGCCTTTGTGGTTTGTAACTCACATTTTCTAGCTTTCTATTTGATGTCTTCATTTGTTTTAGGGAGTCCGGGTTTAGTTTGCCCCTCCCAGGGAAGAAAAGCCTTTTCACCCTGTCTCCTCAAATTCTTCCAAGAGAGCTCCTTTCTATAAACAGGCCCGTAAATCTTGTTTTTATCTTGTCACACTTGCTGTGCATTCAAAGACAGAGCTCAAATGTCAAGCTCTGTCTTCTGATGGAGCTTGGTGTGTACTTTTCTTTCTCTGACTTCATAGTGAAAGGATTTATGTGACAATCGTGCTAGATACTGGGGTTAGATGAAAGTTGTGTTTTTCTAGCACACATTTAAATGAACTTCAAATATCATAATATATCAGGATTAGCAAAGCAAAAATGAACCAGATGTATTGCTAATTCTGAAGTATGTTTGAAACAAATACTTTAATATCATCAAAACAAAGCAATGCACGAGATGCCATTTCATCACATAATCGTTTGTGACCTGTATAGTTTCATTAGTAAAACTGTATGTCTGTGCAAATGTAATGGTTATTTCAATGGAAAATGTGTTGTCTGTAACGGCAATATGCTATTGCACCATGCGTACTCTACACCCCTCCACTTTACATCATGCCACTGCACTCTGCCATGCACCACTGCACTCTAATCTGTACCACTCTACGCCAATGCACTCTATGCCAGCCTACTCTACACCAATGCACTCTTCGCTACTTCACCACTTCAGTCTAGGCCACTCCACTCTATACCCCTCTGGAACACTGCACTATATGTAAATACATTTTTCACCAATGCACTCTACTCTGTACCACTCCACTCTATGCCCCTGCACTCTATGCCACTCCAATCTACTCTGCAACACTGCGCTCTTCACCCTTTAAGCCATTCTGCTCTGTGCCACTGCACTCTAACCTGCACCACTTCACTCTTCTCTGAAACAATCTAGTCTGTCAATGCACTCAGCAACTGAACTCTATACTACTTTACTCTAAACCCCTGCACTCTGTACCACTGTTTTCTACGCCACTGCTTTCAACACCACTGCACTCTACAGCACTTTACACTACTGTTCTCTGTGCCACTCTACAACACTGCACTCTCCACCACTCTACTCTGCACTACTGCACTCTGCAGCACTCCACTCCACTCTACAACACTCCACTCTACACCACTGTATGCTATGCCACTCTAAACTATGCCACTCTACACCATTGTATTCTATGCCACTGCACTATGCACTACTGCACTCTATGCACCACTCTAATCTGCCACTGCACTGTGTGACACTGTATTGTATGCTGCTGAAGTCTGTTGCTCTTCACTCTACACCACCATACTCTGCAACTCTACACCTGTCTACTCTAGGCCACTCCTTTGCACTGCACTTTACACCACACCACGCCATTGAACTCTACGCCACTGCACTCAACTTTGTGCCACTGTACTCCACAGCACTCTACACCAATGTACTTAAGGACATTCTGCTACACTGCACTCTGCCACTCTACTTTGCACTACTACATTCTGTGCCAGAGCACTCGTTACCACTACATCACTCCACGCACCTGCAGTCTGCAGCACTACACTCGACGCTAGTGCACTCTACAGCACTATACTCTACACCACTCGGCCACTCTACTGTGCACAGATGCAACCTATGCCACTCTACTCTGCACTACTGCACTCTCCGCCACTGCACTCTACTATGCAACACTCCTATATACAGCACTGCATTCTACAATGCTGTACTCTGCCACTGCACTCTAAGGCACTATACTCTGCAACACTGTTCCAATGTACTCTACACCAGGCTGCTCTACGCCATGCCATTTCACTGTAAATGGCATAGACCTGAATTCCCAGGTGGTCTGCCCTATTTGTTTGGAGATGTCTAATCCCTCTATAAAGCATTGCCCTAACTGCTATTTCTGCTTCATGTCTAATATTGATTTACCAGTGCCTCACAATAAAGCCAACTCAGTCTTCTCTCAGGCCTGTATACCATGTGCGACGGCTTCAGTTTTTGGAAAGTTGTGGTGTGGCCTGTTAAACACCCACTCGCTAATTAAATAATACTGAAACACATGATCTATTTTTAACTGAGGATCGAGTGCCTCTTTATTACTAAGACCTGGGCAAGAGCGGACTCCGATCCTGACCTCACTGATGCAACTCCTCGTGGCTATTCTATTTCAGACGGGACTGGCAAAGCCGGATGGGTGGGGGCCTTGCTATCATCTTTGGGAACTCTCTTGGCTGTACATTGGAGTCTATATGCCCCAACAGCAAAGATGACACTGAGGCAGCCTTTTTTTGACTTAAGCTCTCAGCGAAGGACAATTTTCAAGGATCTTAGTTTACAGACCATCTGGTATAAGGGCAAGTTTTTTAGAAGCTTGGGGGTCAGACTACTGAACCTTACCTAAACTATAGATTCGCCACTATCTTAGGGGACTTTCATTTCCATTTTGACGATCCATCTAATAAGGAAACTGCCTCTCTGCTTAATCTTGAACTGTTTCAGAGAGACAGGAGTCCTACTTTTGATGGCATTTGTTTGTTATCCTGATCTTAGTATTAATGAAACTCGCCCTCTGAGTTGGACAGACCACTATACTGTTCTATTCAGTATCTCCTTGGCCCATACCAATGTTAATCATACCCCTGCAAAGCACTTCACATGCAGAAATGTAAGCAAGATCACCCCAACAACTTCAAACAAGTTCTTTCTCCCCAATACATAACTCAGTGATCCCGCTGAGTTTCTCAGCTGAAAGTTTTGGGTCTCTTCCTTCCTATACTCCGTTGCACCGTTAAGATCTAAAACCAGAACCAAACCCTTTGCTCCCTGGTTTTCGGCTGACCTTAAGGAGCGGTGTTTAAAATGTTGTCGGCAAGAGGGCAAGTGGTTTCTCACCACCTCCGCTGAGGGAAAACGTCTGGAAAAAGCCACACAAGGCTTTGCTAGTGCATTGTAAACCGGCTACTAAGGCCGCTAAAAGCACGTCTTTTAATTGCGAAAATTAGAATGGTAGGTAATTGTTAACCGTTATTTAAAACTATCAGAGATCTGACCTCCCCTCCTTCACAGAACCAGGCTTTCACCTCCCAAGCCTTTTGTGATGGCATGGCACTCTTTTACAAAAATAAGATCAAGACCTTTACTCCACTTTTGATCTTTCTTTAGATGGTAACTCTCTGCCTATTGACTCTGATGACGCAGAAAAAGAAGGTCCGACATATATTCATACATATCGTGTAATCAATACATATAATGAAGTGTGATTTTAGTAAAGAAATTAATGTACGAGGGAAATTGTGCCCTCGGGGTAGTTCGCCATCATTGTAAACGAACTTTATTAATCATGAAGTATTGAAAATGTAGTAATCCGTCATAATCGCAAATGTATGCCATGATTTCTTGTTTGAAAAACTGTTTTGCTTAGCTTAAATTTAGTACAGGCTTTGGCCTAGTTGCCTGGTTTTAAATTCTAACTGCGTGGTTTTTCCTTGAACTAATGAAACATATATTCTTGCTTGAAGTTGTATTTTTCCAGTAGAGCTGGCTGGTACACTTATCTCCAAGGTTTCGTGCTAGGCCGGTTTCATCCCCTTTGATACAAGGTCAGTCTCTGCAGGTGCGGACAATGAAGGTACAGATAGTAAAATAATTGGCAAACCATGTTACAATTTGTGTTCCAAGGCTCCAAGGACAGTGTATGCATAAATGAGCGCTAGTAAAAGACAATTTTGATTGGACAATTTGAAGCCAACCTATGAACCCTCCAATGGAAGACCCTGCAGAATTTGGAATGTTTCTTACTTAAACCCACCGGACAAAGAGAAGTCAGCCATTTTCCTCAATGTCAGTTTGAAGTCTGATGCCAGACTCCATTTTGGACGACACCCTGATGCCCTTTTCTCTATCTGAGAGAAAGAGACTTTAAGAATTCTCACCCTAGAGACTTTAACTTTGATTTGCCCCCTCTTGCCCATGCAGTAACTTTGCCCCATTCTCCTTGCCGCTGCAAGGAAGCTTGCCCTTAATTTTGCCCCATTGAAATTTGCCCCATGCTGATCAACCGGTACCTGAAGGACGAAGCCTTGTCTTGAATGCTGATTGTATTTGGTAAATATGAAAGGATAAATGTATTATGCATTGTGTTTTTCCTTTTAGGTACCAACTGCTAATTTTGATAGAGCCCTAGCTAGAAGTTTTCAAAATTTGTGTTGACTAAATTAGTTTTGCATGAAGTCCCACATGCCGATGCTAATTAGAGGTTAGTCGAGGTATTCATTCAATGTATCATGCTAAATTGAAATCTTGTTATGGTGACCGAATGTATGCAATTAGTCAAATACAGTTAGTCATATTGGTGATTTGCATTGCTATAACAGAGTGTATCATTATTCAGATTTTACGTAGATTGCGTTTCTTCCGCCGTTATGGACAGCTAGTAATGTTCATATACATATATCAATTGGTTTTGAGACGTATATATATCGTGCTAGCTTTGTTAATATAGGGAAATAAATTCACTAACTTTTAATAAACTGGTGTGGTTATTCATGACTGAAAGGTCATGGTGCGCCGAAATACCAACTGTTATTGATTTCTGATGTGCTATATTGATCTATTAATTGAGTGCTGATTACCGATTGTGATAGTTATTGATCTGAGTGACTCGACTATTTTAGGATGAGGAGAGCCCGACTCGGTTAAAAGATTCACCGACCTCCAACGTGTCCAGGTACAGGTAATTTATAAGGGCTGGACGCGTTAACAACTCCTTTAAATATACATTATTGGAGTTTCCAATGATCTCTCTTCAGTAGACCAAAGCGCTGCTTTTGAGCACTAAATCTGGGTCCCCTTTGAATCCCTGCTCGGCCAAAATATTCCATGTGCCTTCTGGTTCTATTGCTGACTTTCTGCATAATACTTTCAGAGGTATTATTCAATCTGGTACCTTTCCTGCATCTTGGAAAAGAGGCATAATTACTCCATTACTTTAAAAAAAACAGTGTTGATCTAGACGATTTGAAGAACTTATGTCCAGTCTCCTTGCTCTCTTTTCCAGCCAAAGCTTTTGGGGGAAAAAATTAAATTTGGAACTGGTAAACTTCATAGAAACTCACAGCTGCCTGGACCCTTCAGAAAACAGTTTTCACAATACAGAGACTGCACTTGTGGCAGCAACTGATAACATCTGCCGCCATGTTAACTAGGGGGGTGCGTCCATACTTCTAATGCTCGACTTTTCCACTGCATTTGATACGATACGGCCAGCACATATGATTCAACGGCTGGAGGAGATAGAGGTTGGTGGCATTGCCCTCCGGATGCTCTCCACTTTTCTGTTGGAGTGCAGGTGGTCAGTTATGATAACTTTAAAGCGGACGCCTTCACTCATTTTTGCGGCATTCCCCAAGGCTCCACGTTGAGTATGACCCTCTTTAACATGAACGTGGCTCCTTTGGCAGCCCTGGTGCAGTCTTTTGGCTTTGAGGTTCAATCATAAGCCGATGGCACCCAAATTATTGTCAATTCCCAGCAATGTGATCGAGGTTGCTGAATCTTTTAGGCACTGCATGTCCAGTACTGAGAAATGGTTGAATAACAATGCATTAAAACTCTGTGCTGGCAAGACAGAGGTCCTGGTTTTTGGTGCCAAAGAATCTACCTGGTCTAAGATGTTGCGGCCCAAGGAGTGTGGGTCTCTTCCTACCCCTGTGAAATCTGCCAAGAATTTCAGCATTTTGTTGGATAACTCCTTGAGGTTTGACACCCAGGCTGGCCGCACGGCCGGCACTTGCTTCCACATCATTCGAATTTTGAGGAAGATTTTTTCATTTATTCCCAAGGAATCGCACCAGGCAGTTATCATCGTGCTTCTCGATTGGACTATTGCCACCTTTTATTTCTGAATGCCAACCGTACTAGTTTTAACAAGCTGCAGGTTATTCAGAATGCAGCTGCTTCTCTCACCTTGAATATCCCTAAATATGGGCATCAGTGAGTGAGGGTCTGAGTGCTCTTCACTGGCTGCCTATCAGAAAGAGGATCGTTTTCAAAGCTGGAAAGCAATTTATCTCGAGAACACGGAACAGCTTAATACTATGTTTCAGTGGTATACCCTATCTAGATTTCTTAGGTCTTCTCTGCGCAAACTGGTAGTTGTTCCTAGATTCTGCAAAGCTAGATGGGGTGGAAGGGCTTTTTCTGTGGAAGTGGCTAAGTTATGGAATACTTTGTCATCCCACATTGCTGATAGACATTTTTTCTACCTTTAGAAAACATTTAAAACTTGTCTCTTTGCTCTGCACAGCCTTGAGCAAATGCTTTTTCTGTCTGCCTATGCTGTGATGCCATTGGGTTTAATGCGCTTTACAAATGCATCTAACATAACTGTACACCAATCTATGTGACTCCACTCTGCCATTTCAATACACAACACGCTGTTCCACTCCACAACACTTCACCATTTCACACTCCATGCCACACTCTTCTACACCACTCACATTTACCCATGCTGAACAGCAGCCACATTGGTGTGCAAAATGGTTAAACCGTGTCAAAGCCAATAGCTCTTCCATAGACAAGACCTATTTACTTTGCTAATGCTCATTGTTTTCACTCACCAGAATATTAACACGAGCTCTGGATGTATGTGCAGACCCAATGACACTGCCTGCTATAGGTACAACTATACTGTTACACAATTATGAGGCAATGCGACACCTTTGGCATAGGCGTGATTGTATTTGTATGTACTGTCGTTTCAAAGGTTCCACTTTAGAATGTTAGTGCACTATGACTAAGACAAAGGACCATGGGTCCAAAGTGCATTTTATTTCAACTTTTAAAGACAAATGACCATGGGTCCAAGTGCATAAAAACGATCATAACTGTGCTACTGGGTGTAGAGGGATCGGAGTCAAAGACAGACAAGCATGGCAAAGCCAAAAGGTTTCGCCTTTGTTTTTTCTTTTGCACTCTATCTTACTAACTGGGTAATAAATATTAGAAAAAGGTTGTAAAAATGTTTGTTTCAAATTTGATGAACCGTTAATAGTTGTTTGTTGTGATGCATGTTGAATTAATATCCCAGTGTTCCAAACTTGTAATTTATACCTTAATGACATTGTATTATAGTATTGTCGTTAGTAAAGTGCCACTGCACCTGCTATATGATTCAAATCGTGCCATTTTTAACTGCAAGTTAACTGCAATTGTGACTGCCTGTTTAGAAGTAAAGTATAGCAATATTTGGTGTTTAAAGAAGGTCTGAGAACTTTTGGGCCCTGTGCCACTACACCTGTACCATTTAAATAATAACCCTACTGCCTGCAAGATAACTGCACTTGTGGCTGCCCTTTTAGTAGTAAAATATTGCAATATTTGGTGCTTAGAGGATTTATGACAACTTTTGGCCTCAGTGCCACTGCACCTGCTACACCATTCAAATCATGACACTTTTGCCTGCATGTTCACTGCACCTGTGACTTACTGTTTGGTAGTAAAATATAGCAATATTTGGTATTGAGGGGTTCCTAGAGCTTTTGGCCTTGGTGTCACTGCACCTGCTGCACCTCTCGAATCATGACCATAGTGCCTGCAATGTAACTGCATTTGTGACTGCCTGTTTAGTAGTAAAATATAGCAATATTTGGTGTTTAGAGGAGTTCTGAGAACTTTTGGGCCCAGTGCCACTGCACCATTCAAATCATGACCGTAGTGCCTGCAAGATAGCTGCACATGTGACTGCTTGTTTAGTAGTAAAAGACTGCAATGTTTGGTGGTTACAGGAGTTATGACAACTTTTGGCTCCAGTGCCACTGCATCTGCTGCACCATTCAAATCATGTGCATGGTAACTGCAGTTGTGACTGGCTGTTAATAAGTCACAGAGTATAATAATTTGAAATAAAACTCCACCCATTATAAAAATGACTTCTTTTAAAATGAGTGGTAATTTAAGAAAGAAACACACAAATACATTTAATATTTACAACTGTTATTCATCAGAAATGTAATTAAGCATTAAAAAACAACATAATGAGCCCTATTTCTGCTTGCTTTACATCTGCACCAGATACTCCATTACAAGATGGGTGACATGTTGACACACATTTCAGTGCAAATTGACTTGCATTCAGTTCATCTTTTCACTTATAAACACTAAGAAGTAACAAAACAACAAAAACCAGGAGGTGTACTTTGGGCACGTTAATGCGATGGCAAAAACAGAACAGAAAGCACAACAGAGGAGAGGGAAGTGACTTTCTAACCAATTAAATGCAAGTAACTTCAAGCGAAGTTGGAGTGACTTTTGAATGAACAAACAGGAAGTTCCCTTAAGGATTTTATTTTTTTATTTTTTTGTAACAGACTTTGCAAGCGCTGGCAGGCAAAACCTAACAACAAAATATTCTGTAACTATTTTACTGGACTTTTGACTCAGAGGTAGCTGCATATAAAATAGTAAAGCCTACACATTAAATGAAAAACAAATGTGAGTTAAACTGACCTTCACAGTGCTCTGTAGACCCCTTCCTTTCAACTACTCAGGGTTTTCGTTAATGGTGCAAAAACGGTTATTTTTTTGTCAAAGGTATTGGAGCTGTGTTGATGAAACTAAAAGATTCAGAACATTGTTTGCAATAGATCTCACCCACTTCAAACACTGCAAATGACGATGCAACCAGGGGCGGCTCCTTTGCTATGGTGAAGGAGCATCGCCCCACTGGCTGTTTCAGAAGCAGAAAAGTAAAACGATAGATAATTTTATTTTTCTGCTGCTGGCACAGTCAGCATTGCAGGGAGGGGCGGGGCTAGGCCACAAGAGGGGAGAGGAGGAAAGCACACATATGTGCGCATGTGTTTTTGGCAGGCCAAACACCCATGTGCACTTACGTTTCTCCAGCCTGGCGGTGTATGCAGCAGAGTGACAGTCACTGCCGCTCAGACCAATCCTGGCACTGCTTTCATGCAAGGTTTTACATGAAAGCACTGCCAGGATTGCTCGGGAGCCTCTGCTGGTTTCCCAGCAGTTAATGATGCGACACCGGAAGAAGAGGAGCGCAAGGCAGTAGGGATGGAGACAAGTAAGTTATTTTTATTTTTGAAAACATTTTTTTACCTCGTCTCAATCGCCCCCCTCCCCCCACCTCTTCCCTTGCGTTATGCGGCAGCCACCGCTGGATGCCACCCATTTTCTAAATTCGTAAACTGTATAAAGGAACTTTTCAGACGTTGGCAGTTCTTCATAGCGGACTCTAGTGTTTATGTCTAGTCCCGGGAGGGAACTGTGAAAACTGTGGACAAACGTTGGATTCAGGAGGAGAATTGTCAAGTCTGATTATTCTAGGAGCACAAAGAATGTTGTGAGGGCAGCTAAAATTCACAGTTTAGATAATGGTTAATAGCACCTAATGCACAGACGACAGAAACGTGAACAAAACTGCCCAGCATCATCCTAAATGTGTTTAACCTAAGTCATGCATTTATTTTCTCTATGGCAACTTGATCTAGGAAAGCAATGTGTTTAGTTGTTGTTTTTTTGGTGTCAAGTGCAAAGCTCTCTGTCCCTGCTGTAATCTCTCTATGCGTTTGTAACCACGCCCACCACACGCCCATGAGTTTGGTTGGTTTGTGAGCTTGCCTTTTAAAACTCCCTTGCTTTAATTAGTGGAAGGCATGCATATGTCATGCCTTTTCCGGTGTTTAGCCCTCCTCGAGCGTACCGGCCAGCTACTGAAAACATCTGAGGCTCCATGTTTACCGTATGGTAAATCAGGATGTGCGAGAAGTGCTTCCCTGGCATTCTGATGTTTTTTTTTATTAATGAAAATCCTTCTGGTGCCTCTGATAACGAGTCCAAACCTTGTTACTTCTACTTACAAGGGGACTCGTTTTAGGCCAATTAACCTTTTGACCCTGATTGGAGACTCCTCAGGACACGATATCTATTTAACATCTCAATTGATAGATCAATAACCTAATCCATATTCACAATAACTAATCAATCAAACTGATCAACCACCTTTATTAAGAATGAAACACACCATGACCTTTCAGCCATGAATAACCACACACATCTAGTGAGATTTAGGATACTTATTCCCTATTAGTTACAATCTGCTAGCATATTCATTAGTCTCAATATCAGTAAGCACATCAACAAAATTACGATATGGCAACTCGAATAAGACTATCAAAGCATAGATCATGAACATTAGAACAAAGCACGATGTCAACATGAATCAACTTTAGCAGAGTATCATTAGTACATTATTCAACAAAGCAAGAATTCAGTCATTTGTCTATTTGCACCCGATATTAGTGAACTCCTTAACTAACCTCTAATTAGCATCAGCATGTTGGGCTTCATGCAAACAATTTAGCAACATGAATTTAGAAAACATCTAACTATGGCCTCTGTCAAATGAGCAGTTGGTACCTAGAAAGAAATACCAAACAGACAAATGACAATTTATCATCAGATAGCTACCCATCCAAAGGGGGTGGCATACAGTGTCAGTCTTTGTCCTCAGGACATCAGTCGATTTGCCATCAGCCAGGATAAGCAGGTAAGTCTCAACAGGGTGTACAAAAGACTCTTCCCTCATAAGGAGGAGAAGTACGTGACAGGCAAGGGTTAAGGCAAGGTTGGTTTAAGTAGAACATACAAAAAAGGTGTACACTGTTCCAAATGGAAAAATATAATCACTAGGGGAACATTAAAGTTCAGGAGCAAGAGCCCTCACACATCCGAGAGGATGTCATGCTTCATCATCGGGTAGCTCCTCGTCAGACCGGCGCTGCAATGTCTGACGGGCTCCCCGTAAGGGGGCTCTTTGCCGGAGATCTTTAAGGTAGCAGCCGTGGTAGCGGACACTACAAGACCTGGTGTTGCGGTCAGGCAGGAGAGTGAAAGCTAAAATTGGTTCCCAGTCTTAATAGGAGCGAGTCAATTTAATTAATCAATGGAATAAGACCGGGACCAAGATTAGAAACAGAAGGAAAGTGTAAAATGAGGAATAATGTTCAACCACTTTCTGCATGGTGCTGGAGCTTAAGGAGATTATCGTCGGGCTCCTAGGACATGGTCAACATGTTTCGCGTACAGTGGTCTAACAAGATCCTATGACGCTTCTTCAGGACCAATACATAATAAGACTTCTCCTGTCTATATTACCGAAAGTTTGCAAAAATGTCAAACAAATCATATAGTCACTTACATTGAAGTTCACTAATTGTCAGAAACCTCTAATGGTCGCCCTAGAAAAATACAAACAAATCATTTTGATCAAAACACACGGAAAAATAAGGAAGGACACCGTGACACAACAGTGTGTAGAACCAGTTGTGTAAAAACATAAGACAATATGCTTACCATCCCTTGGTACATGGGGGGCCCCTTGGGAAGTAGCATGCCGAAAGCGGTCACTACTAATAAAGTGGTAAAGCAGACACCATGAATGCAGTGTAATCAATCAGAACCAAAACAGTCACATTCACTACTAGAGGTCGGTTGGTTAAATTGATTATGAACATCAAGCACATTATTAGTCCATGTCACTTGGAAATTCATACACAGACTCGTCACTAGCATTTATGACATTTGTTGAAGGAAAACTGGGAGGAATAAAACAACGTCCTTTCATCAACATCTCGACTATCGAGAAGAAGGCTCTCGAGGGATTGTCTAACTATAATTCCGTCGTTATAAAACAAGCTGACAAGGGAGGCGCTATTGTTCTAATGAACACTGACTGTCGCAAGGAACGCCTACGCTTGCTAGGGGATGAGACCTACTACGCCTTGATTCCGCGTGACCCTACCCCAAAACTTCAAACTCAGATAAGGGTTATGAACTCGGAGGCATCCAACAATGAATGGATCACCCCTAAAGAAGCTTCTTTCCTAGATGCAACCAATCCGGTAACTCCCTATTTCTATTGCTTACCTAAAATCCACAAAGGTACACAATTCCCTCCGGGGTGACCAATTGTGTCTGGGATTGGTTCGATCCTCGAGCCCTTATCGATCTTTTGCGATCACTTTCTACAACCACTTGTAAAGGGCTCCTCCACTTATTTACAGGACACTAAAGACGTATTAAATATGATTGAGACTATTAATAACACAGGAGATGTCCAAGCACTAATTACTATGGACGTGGAGGCTCTCTATACTAATATACCCCAAGATGCAACTCTACAGGTAGTGGAATCTCTACTACAGCACAATAGTGACAATTTGACATCACCCATTGCATTTATCATGCAATGTGCCACATTAGCAATGAAAGAAAATTTATTTCGCTGTGAAGATCAATTTTATCATCAGATTAGAGGTACTAGCATGGGAAGTACCTTTGCTCCCAGCTTGGCATGCCTCTATATGTATAACTTTGAAAAAGAATTCATTTTACCAGCTTCTAATCCTTTCACCGATAACATAAAATTGTGGCGTCGGTACATTGACGACATCTTGGTTGTATGGCAAGGCCCTTTGGCTACAGCTAGTTCACTGACCGAGTGGGTAAACACACTAACCCCATATTTGAAATTCACTTCTACGGTGTCGGATAAGGAGGTTAATTTTTTGGACTTACTGATTACAATTGAACAGGGGAAATTATTAACCTGTACTTACCAAAAACCTACAGATCGCAACAGCCTGCTAATGTACGAGAGTCATCATCCTAAATCCCTCCGTGACAACTTACCATTTGGCCAATTCTTGCGACTACAACGAAACTGTTCCTCAATACAGGAATACAATACCCAAGCAGATGATCTTCAAACAAAACTCCTTGAACGACATTATCCCCAACACGTCATCAACCGAGCTCGTAAGAGAGCAAGAAACAATAATCGTGACTCTCTACTTCAAACTAATACTAGAGTCACGAATAGACGGTTGACTTGTGTGTCTACTTTCACCCCACTATCTAACCAGATTAAAAAAACTGATTAATCAAAGGTGGCCTATCCTCAACAGTGGGGGCAATACCATTCCTAGGCCCCTATTTGCATTTAAATGATCTAAAAATATTAAAGATCTGATAGTCCATACCCGTCCAAAAGACACATTGCGAACACAGACACAAACTACACTCTGGAACCTTCCACCTGTAACTGGACATTATCCCTGTGGACACTGTAATGTCTGTCAATTGACTAGCCCCAACAAAACTTTAGATTTGGCACCTATAGGCCAATGGCACCTGACGAAACACACGAATTGCAACACTAAAAACTGCATTTACATGATTACGTGTCCATGCGCGCTACGTTATGTGGGCATGACTTCTAGACCAGTTAAAATACGAATTAACAAGCATAGGAGCAACATCAGGTGTGGACGCATTACAACAAAATTATGCGCACACTTCCTAGATGCCCCCCACAGTCCCGATGATTTAAGTTGGGTCGTACTGGACCGTCCCTAGAATCACTACTGACTCTCCACACTCCTTGTTCGGACTGGAACAACTGTGGGTTTTCAAGCTTCATACTGCTACAGATGGGTTGAATGATGCCATTCCCTGGACTACATTGTCCGCCTAATCAACCCCTTTTGAGGATTTACCACCGAGTATTCAGTATCTTCAATCTATATTTGTTCTGTTTTTCACTTTTTATTTCCATCCTAATTGGACTGACTGTGAAAGACTATGGTTTTAGGGAGCCCCATTTTATGTATTACTCTGTGGCCCATACCTTTCTTTTGTCTACTAGGGCGGTTATTTCCGGCTTCCCACTCCAAACCACTCATTGTATTAACTGACATAACTCACTATCCAGTTACAGCCATTCCAAGATGGCCGACTATGTTTTTAGTCCATTGTTTGTTTTGACTACCTCCCACAAGGCTATTGGAGTAATGCTCGTTCTAGTCTATTATATCTCTGTTCACAAAGATGGCTGCCGTAATTTTGCTTGAGTCCTTCTTTTATTTCTGAGACCTGTTCCCGGAGTGTAGTCCTTCTACAGTTTTGACCACCCTCTCCCATTTTTGCCGGGAAAACTTATCTTTAAAAGACTCGCACCGAGTCGGAAGTTGTATTTTCGGGAGAGCACGTCAGGGTAGGTTCCCCGGCAGACTGCCGTCATCCACAAAGTAAGTGACCTCCCGTTTGTGTGTTTATCGCTTTTTTCGGTTACTTATTTACTCCGGGGACGTATATTGAGCTCAACTAATGACATCTCTCAAAGTATTAACAGACTTAGGTCAGGGTAATCCCTTAATATTCTATGGATAACCACGCTTTGTAAGTGTGTTTTTGCCTTTGTAAATCACCACGCAGACTATTACACTCTGCTACAGTACTCACCAAGCCTTTTTAGAAATATTTTCTGTTGTAAAACTGTTTTATTCCTCCCAGTTTTCCTTCAACAAATGTCATAAATGCTAGTGACGAGTCTGTGTATGAATTTCCAAGTGACATGGACTAATAATGTGCTTGATGTTCATAATCAATTTAACCAACCGACCTCTAGTAGTTAATGTGACTGTTTTGGTTCTGATTGATTACACTGCATTCATCGTGTCTGCTTTACCACTTTATTAGTAGTGACCGCTTTCGGCATGCTACTTCCCAAGGGGCCCCCCATGTACCAAGGGATGGTAAGCATATTGTCTTATTATGTTTTTACACAGCTGGTTACTACACACTGTTGTGTCACGGGTGTCCTTCCTTATTTTTCCGTGTGTTTTGATCAAAATGATTTGTTTGTATTTTTCTAGGGCGACCATTAGAGGTTTCTGACAATTAGTGAACTTCAGTGTAAGTGACTATTTGATTTGTTTGACATTTTGCAAACTTTCGGTAATATAGACAGGAGAAGTCTTATTATGTATTGGTCCTGAAGAAGCGTCATAGGATCTTGTTAGACCACTGTACGCGAAACATGTTGACCATGTCCTAGGAGCCCGGCGATAATCTCCTTAAGCTCCAGCACCATGCAGAAAGTGGTTGAGCATTATTCCTCATTTTACACTTTCCTTCTGTTTTTAATCTTGGTCTTATTCCATTGATTAATTAAATTGACTCGCTCCTATTAAGACTGGGAACCAATTTTAGCTTTCACTCTCCTGCCAGGATTAGCGCCTGACCGCAACACCAGGTCTTGTAGTGTCCGCTACCACGGCTGCTACCTTAAAGATCTCCGGCAAAGAGCCCCCTTACGGGGAGCCCGTCAGACATTGCATCGCCGGTCTGACGAGCTACCCGATGATGAAGCATAACATCCTCTCGGATGTGTGAGGGCTCTTGCTCCTGAACTTTAATGTTCCCCTAGTGATTATATTTTTCCATTTGGAACAGTGTGCACCTTTTTTGTATGTTCAGTTAATTGGGAGACCGTACACTGGACCAACCAATCTCCCAGTCCCTCCCTTTGTTGATGGTTTAAGTAGAAGACAAAGTCTCTCAGAAAGGCAAGAGGTGGCGAAGTAATGGCTAGGAAGAAAAATGGCTAAGAACGGCAGAGTAATGGCTGGTTTCTCCTTGTCACATTGTTATATCAAAGTTGTCGAACAAGTCTCTAATTTCCCATTGGGCCATATTTGGTGCATCGTTATCTCTGTCCAATAATCCGTTGCACACCTTACTAGAATTTTCACCTAAGACAGTACTCATGCAGTTTATTGGCTCCTGTGATTGACGTCTTCAACGTCATGTCAGGTAAGAAAAGTTACACTTGTCGCTCCAGTCAGTAGTTCCATTGTCTTTTACCAGTTTAGGCGACCTTACACCTGTTGCGAATTACACTTTTGCATTTGGCAAGAATGTCTCCTTGAGCAAGTCGGGGCCCATGAGAAAGAATTTACTACAGCTAAACATTGCACTAGCTTCTGGAAAAGTACAGCTTCGTGTCCTTCAGGAAAACAGCACATTGCACGTTAAAAAAACAGTTACTGTGAGACCAGGCAGCTAGGCCCAGACCCTTGCTAACTAAGGCCTAGTGAGTCATTTAGCATAACCCAAATACATAACTCTTAATGCTAATACAAAGTCATACATTAGTACCTCGTTAATTCATTATTAGTCAGTTTCATTAATCACCGTATACATTGGTGGCCGCTCCCCGTGGGCACATTTCAAACGCATGCATTAGTACTACATTAACACATTTTATGCGGTTTCATTAGACATTACATTGCAAGCTTTTCATTTTTAAAATTGATTATAAAAGTCACACTCCAACACCTCCCAGAATGTTTTTCTTTGGTGGAGATGGGCACAAATTATTCATGTCCACCACACTACAAAGGTAATGTAATGGACAAAGTTTTGTCCACAATTTCCTGCATGTACACAAACCATCTGTTTTGCATTTAAGAAAAGAGCCTGTTAAAAAATGTGTGACTAAACATCTGAACGTCATGACCGAATGTTAAGAAATTGACTATTTTTACTTGCCATGTTTAGGCTTAGTTAGACTGGTGCGACTGTCGAGAATGCTTCATGTCATCAGTTAAAATTAGGTGTGTTTGAACAGTAAGCCTGTGACACTACCAAGTTTAGTCATTGGCTTGTATGCATTTGTTATGCTTTATCATTGTTTAGATGGGCAGACATTGAAGGTAATTACATTTTGAGGATGGTACATTATCACGTGTGTTCTGTTTGAGTGATGAGGGTCATTGAGTTGTCCTGTTAGTCACATATCTCCCTTTACTTTCTTGAAAATATCTTGATGGATTTAGAGTTTAAACACACAGTGCTATTACCTAGGTAGAAATTAGTACTACTTGGTTACTATCACACTTAACCACTAAACTAGTGACTACTTGGGTAGTATTACAGAAACCTAAACTAATCATAAAGTCAGCCCAGTAGCTACCCCCCTCCAATCCCACAGAGAGAAAACCACCCCTGACCACTATCTCAATGATGCCAGCAGCAAAATCTACCCACTGCCAGCTCCACAAGACCCAATTGTCCACCTCCCAGATCTAATAGCTAGCCCCTCAGAAGGACTTCAAAAACTCACACCAACACCACTTACGTTCATCCACAACAAACTCAATGGCCGACACCTAAATCACACAACTTACCTAAATAGAGCACACTAACTGAAATGCTTCACCCCAAACAACTTGTACACTGCCACTTACTAGCGATTACTAAGAAGAATTTAAAAATCAAGGGAAGGAGTGAATGCCTGATTGCTAGGTTTCATGTTCATGCTTTCCCCTCAAGCTTTCTACACCCCATTCAAACCACCATACAAAACAGCAGATGTACTGCCACAGCCCACAAAATACCCTCATCCACTTCCCAAACCTCTGAATTCACAAACCCTACTGCCTACCTTCCATTTCAATCACAAGCTACAACCACCAGACTACCTCTAACCCACCCATATCCCCTATTAATTTGCTCCTTTTCCTAAACTGGATCACACCCTTTCAAAGCACCGTCACATGAAGGCGAAAGAGACCAACAACTATAATGTTTACTCTTCAAGGAAAGGTCCAATGTATTTGATCTACCTTCAGACACCACACCATACCTCTCCGTTATTATAGAAATGTCTCAGCAGAGTCTACATACCTATATGCCATTTTACCTGAGTTTGACAATATCAACAAAAATTGTATTGACAAAATTGGAGGATGCCTGGCAGTCATCCATAGAAAATAACTAAAATAACACCTCAAAACCCTGAACTGAGAACTCCTTGGAGGTAAGATGTCATGTTACTCCAAAACATTTGTTACTTCCTCTTAACATACAGGCCACCACTCAGCAATGTAAATATAAATGATGTCTTACTAGATAGTGACCAGGAATCTTTTGAATCACTCCAACCTAGTCATTCTAGGAGACTTAAACATCTGCTTTGACAGCAGTCTAACTACAAAAGCCCTCACAGGTAACCTCAAGGCTTTCAGCAAATTGACACCTCTCACTCTGTTGGACAAATTCAGATATATTTTCCCCCTGGGGACAGGCCGCAGTGATAGCTCGCCAGTAATCTAGAGAAACCACAATATTACCTTCAGGGCCAAAATATCTGTCAATAACATCACTTTAAGGAGCAAACCAGTAAACAGACAATAGGAAAAAAGGCAAAATTTCAACTCCTGTCTCAAAAGAAATTCAATACGTTTGTACCCTCAAAACATACCTCCCACAATGAGTTACCACTGCTTTGGAGAAATAGCCACCAACAAGACATTCAGGGTTACAAAATAAACCACATGGATTAATGACATCAAATAAATAAAACATAATTCAACAATCTACAAAGCAGGTGGAGAAAATGTAAAGATTAAAAACACAAACTCATACTATGCAAGAATAGAAGCCTATAGAAGAGTTCTCAAACCCACAACAGGATAACACAACTCCACATGAATAATTTATACTGACTGTGCTTTTAAAGAACTCAAGAATATTCTATGCAGAATTCTGCAAGCTAGCGTGCCCAGGCACAAACTGATTAAAAAAAATTAAACAGATAGAAAAATATCTTGAGGACAACTGGGTACGTAGTCTGGCTACCCTCCAAGATAGCTGTCTAAACATGGCACATTTTCCTACCTAAATAAAATCTAGTACACCATTCAACAAAAATACTGGAGTGTAGGTGCCTCAGAAAAGTGAGCAGTGGAATGACACAAGGCGGCCAACCATGAAGATAGTAAAGGGAAGAAGCTCCTGAGGAGGGACATACACAAGAATGTTAGACCTTAAGGTAGTCTTCCCCTAAACATTTTGCCTTCCTCCTTCACTTTGCTTTTTGCTGATCAAATTTTTGCTGACCTTAACTCTGCACTTTCACTGCTGACCAGTGCTAAAGTACACCTGCTCCCTCCTTAAAACACTAATATTGGCTTTTTACTTAAGTGTTGAGTAAAGTGGTACTACAAGTATCCAGGGCCTTTAAATTAAATACTACAAGTGGGCCTGCAGCACTTACTGTGCCACTCACTTGAGTAACCCTTCAAACCTTACTCAGGCCTGATATTTCAGCATGTGTGCACAATTTTTAACTCATTTTGACCTGTCAAAACAATCCTTTTATCAGGCCCAAACCTTCCTTGCTGATTCATGTCACCCCTCTGGTAGGGCCTGGACATCCCAGAGGGTAGGGTGTAGTGTATTTAAGAGTAAGGCAAGAAGTGCCATTTCTGTCCCATGTTTGGGTCTAAACCCAGTCTGTGTGGGATGGAGCATATTGTATGCTTCAAGATACTCTGGGAGGTGATTATTACCCTGACTTTCCAGGATTTTGCTTAATCCAGGCAGGATAGAAAGAGGCCTATAGTTCCCTGGCTCGAGGGGATCTAAATTAGAATTTTCAATGAGGGCCTTTAGCATTGCATGTTTCGAAGGTGAGGGCACGATTCCTTCAGCCAGGGAGGAATTCAAAATGCTAAGCAAGATAGGCTGAATCTGCTCAAGTACTTTAGATAAATTGTACAGGGAGGGGCAGGGTACGGCAGGGAGACTGATTTAACTTTGATTGTTACAAGGTTCTCTGGTGTAACATTGGGAAACTTCTCAAAGGCCACATTGGGGGACTGTTGGTCATCCCTATAAGCCATAAGATTACGGTCAGAGTTGGAAGGATGGAACATAAGATAAATATAATTTGTTTTCTGGGAAGACTTTGCTATATCATTGCAATGAATGGATGAGGGTTTCAGGGTTGATGAATAAGCATGTTTAAAAGAGATTTAACAATCTGGAATATTTCTCTGGGGGCATTAGGGGCCATTTTAATTTATTAACATAATAATTTTCTTTGCAGAGATGATTTTACAATGATTTCCTAACTGTCTGTCTCTATTTTATTTTACTTGTCTCTGAGTGATCTTTCCTCCAGGATCTTGCTGATTTCTTACACAATTGCTTTAGAGCTCTAAGTTGCGGGGTATACCATGGAGCTGATTTGGATACTGGGAACTTTAAAAGGAAACCTCTAGAAGCTTCTCCCACCTTCTAGGGGAAGGGCACCAGGTAAAAATATTGGACCTTAGACACCACTTCTTCAGTATACTTCTGGACCTGTGGATACTGTGTTAGGACGAAGGACTGTTGTGCTACTGAAAGGACTGCCACTTAGAAGGCCTGGTGCCCTGCTGTGCTGACCTGCTGCCCTCTTGCCAGAGTGAGAAGGACTAGAACTAGATCTGTTGTACCCAGGACCCCAAAATGATTTCAAGGGCTGGTTGGCTGGCCCCTTAACTACATTCTCCAGGATAGAAGCCTCCAACAACCTTGAACCCAGCACCTGGACTCTGCCATCTGTGAGTCCTACCCTGCCAAGTGGTGTTGCCACAGTCCTGGACCCGCAGAAGTGGGCCTAAAGGTGCACTGCCAGCCCATCTGTGGACCCAGCAAAACAGACGTATCTCCTCTGCTATGTGGCAGAACTCCAAAAACTGAAAGCACATCAAAAGCACCCCAACACATAGGATGATCATTTTTAAATGCTTAATTGAAAGAATGTGGACAATGATTACTGATAAATAGATATATGCTTTAGCAACATTAATAATTTCATTTACCATGGTTACTATTGATTACTGCATTTACTCCTTAAAATGATGATGATTTGACATGTCATTTGTTGACCTTAAACCTATGGCCTAGTCAATGCACTTTCCTGATGTGGTTGTATGATCCTTTGGGGAGTGGGGGCGGGGGGCAGAGTTGATTACCCAATGTCATCAGTTATTTCCACCATCCTTATGTATATTTGTAGGTTACTGCATAGTATTGACTAGTGTGTATAATAAATTTACTTTTCCTTTTTCAAAAGAAAGCACAGACTGGACAATTATTTATGAATGTTATTATTGCATACCAGCGAATGGTGATTGCTAGCCCACGCCACACCATCTTGAGTAAATCATGGACTTGTTGGCTCCACTACTCAGAGAGTCAAACGTGTTTGCTTTCCAGTTGGCGTGTGGGGCACAAATGTGGACCCATTACTTGTGCAGGCTACAAAACTAATGGCCTGTTTCCTTAGTCTGTATGGCCACAGGGTCCGTGACTGCTCCGAAGGGAGTCAAGGGGCACCCGGAGCCTGGTACAATGGCCGAGGCAGGTACTAAGAAGACTAAGGGCAAGGAGTCCTGGAAACCTGCCCCTGAAGTTCCTGCTGTCCAGGTTGACTAGGCACCTGAGGAGGATGCTCTAGAGCCTACTGGGAAGGGCATTGCCACCCTGAGTGACCTGCATGAGCTTGCTGGATGGCAAGATAAAGATGGGCCCACCAGGCAGCAGGGGCCCCCCCATTAGGGCAGAGGAGCGTTGCCCACCAGCTGCCAGTGCAGCAAATGTGACAAATAAAATGGCAATAAAATGAATTACCATTTTATTTTTAAATGCTCCTAGCCCAAGCAGTGTTTTTGCGGCAGGGCATTGCTGCTGACTGGCAGCAAGGTAATGGTGCTCACTCCGCCAGTTTACACTGCTTATGTCAGTTTGGCCAGCTGTCTTGCGACGGCCAGCCTGACAGGCGCAGTGTAAACCTCTCCACCTAGCTGTCTTAGCTGGGTGGAGAGCAGGCAAAGGTCCACTGTCCCTGCTGGAGCATCAAGGCAGCCTGCTCCAGCCAATCCTAATGTTGCTCTCATGCTGCTCAACTGCAGCATGAGAGCAGTGTTGAGATTTGGAGATGGTTTTAGGAGGATTCCAGATTATTGTGAGGAAGCGTGGGTAAGTACATTTTAATTTTAAATTTGTATTTTTTGACCCACTGACGAGCACTGTGAGAAACTCGCATTGCCTTCAACCTTAATTCCAGAGCTCTGGCACAGGATGTTATAATAATGAGCCTTGTTTAGGAGCTTTGGAATGCGAGTCTAAAGGTATTGTGATTTATTACAGTGCCTTCCACTGGACTGGCACTCAGCTCAATGACCCTCTACAGTTGAGGGTAACTGCCTGCCGCTGCCACCGGGGAGGAATTCTGCAAGGCACAGAGTGTCCCACTCGAGAGGGCTGAAGACATCAAGCTGAGGCCCAGGCAGGAGAACCACCTTCTATACAGTGAGCCTAAGGTTTCTGGACCTGGGGAAGCCTATGTGCTGGTGGTCCTCCAGTGTTCCAGGGCCTTTCTACTGGGTTTCTTAATATTCCTCCGGCAGGACATATGGGGCAAGACACGACCTTCGCCAGCCTTGTTGCCCACTTCTACTGTCCCTGGATGAAGTCTGCCTCTGATGCATCCTGTATGTGCTGTCCCATTTACCAGGCCAGAGGGAAGTCAGGGAAAAAGCTCATGGCTCCCCTGGCCAGATTACCTATTATTGACACTCCCTTTGACAGGGTGGGCACTGACATTGTTAAACCCGCTGACTCACAAACAGCTTTAGGCAACAGGTTCAAATGGTAATTGTGGACCATGTTACTCGCTACCCCAAGGCCATTCCTCTAAGGTCAGTGACTGCTCCTGCAGTGGCCAGGGCCCCAATGGGATTTTTTTTTTTACCCTGTTTGGGGTTTCCGAAAGAGGTATTATCTGACGGAGGCCCTAACTTCATTTCAATGTACATGAACTCCATGTGGAATGAGTGTGGAGTGACTTATAAGTTCTCCACACCCTGTCACCCCCAAACTAATGGGCTTGTGAGGAGATTCAACAAAACCCTCAAAGGCGTGGTAATGGGCCTACCTAAGCCCATGACTCGAGTGGGACATCTTCCTGCCATGATTTGTTTGCCTACAGAGAGGTGCCACTGAAGGGGGTTGGGTTTAGTCCCTTCAATCTCCTCTATGGCCAACCAGTTAGGGGAACTCTTACAGCCTTGTACATGGGATGTTTTCTGCTGCAGGCTGGCCCTCCGTAACCAGAAGAATCGCTTCTGGAAAAAGGTGAAAATGAATTTTGAGGCCAGTCAAGAATTCATGAAACTCTATGACCAGAAGGCCACTCTAGTAGAGTTCCAACCTGGCCAGAAGGTGTGGAGTCAGAGCTCTGCAGAATTGCTGGACAGGCAGATGCCTCATCCAAATGTGGGGTAGAAATCCCAAGCTGTTGAGGTAGTCAATCCTACCTACAGGTAATTAACTTTAGGATGGAAGACCATCCTGGGTCAGAACACACCAGTGCCTATTAGTCTAGCCAGGTCCTTTTGCCTTATTGATGAGAACTCCCAAGAGGCTGGGTAGTCAGCCCACTTTCAGCTGGGGGGGGGTGTTGGGAGATGAACACGTTGGACCTGCCAGCCTTAAGGTGGTCCTCCAAATTTTTGCCTTTTTTTTCATTTCATTTCATTTTGTGGATTTTGTTTTTCCTGGGCTTGGGACTCAGTACAATTTACCACTGCTGACAAAAGTTAAAGTGCATATGCTCCCTCCTTAAAAAATGGTAACATTGGCTCACCACCAAGTCGCAATTTAATTTGCTTATAATTCCCTTGTAAAGTGGTGCTACATGTACCTAGGGCCTGTAAATTAAATGCTACAAGTTGGACTGCAGCACTTATTGTGCCACGCACTTGAGTAGCTCTTAAATGTTCTTTAAATCTGTCTCAGGCCTATATTTGCAGCCTTTGTGCAGAGTTTTAAAATGCCATCCCAACCTGGCCAAATAAACCTTTTGCTAGGCCCACACTTTCCTTTTTAACAAATATAAGCCCCCCTTAGAGTAGGCCAAGGACAGCCCACAGGGCAGGGTGCAGTGAATTTAAAAGTGAGGACATGTAATTTAAACTTTTATGTGTCCTGGTAGTGAAACACTCTGAAATTCGTTTTTCACTACTGCAAGCCCTACCTCTCCCATAGGTTAACATTGGAGTTGCTTTAAATTTAATGAGCTGTAATTTCCAAGTCGGAACAGGTAACCAGCTCATGCTTGATGTCTTTAAAATTGTGATTAAAAATCCTCCCTTATGGTAAAGTTGAGTTTTAAATTACAATTTTGAAAATTACACTTTTAGGAAATGATCCCTTTTCCTGGCTTAGCCATTTAGTTCCTGCATACAGTTTCTATTAATTAATTAGGATTGTGTTTACATCAACTTCAGGATAGAGGGACTCATTCTGTCTATACCAGCAAGAAATGCTGACTATTCCTAACTAGCTTAGTGCCCCCATCTTAGCCCCTAAACTTACCAGATGGTATCTGCAACCCCAAAAATGACTATTCTGATTTCTAAGGAAATCGTGGAAACACATCTACCCTTTGTTGCTCTTTTGCATGCCCAAAGTAAGACACAAGGCAAACATAAAAATGGCTTTTCAAACATTTATTGAGCCAATTGTGTTCTTTTAAGTGTATAGAAAGCATAATCTGTGATTATTAGGCCAATAAAAACAAAGCATATTAACCAGCATTATAAGAATGATCAAAAATAAATAATTCAACCATGTTAATGTTACTACGCTGTGATACTCCCATCTGTTACTACCTACACTACTGAGAGCATAGTGGGAGTATCCTCTGCCAGATCCATTGGGATAGCCTAACCCCCATACCTGGATAAGATGTACCAGGAAGCTGGTGTGATGCAGTTCAGGCAATTGTCCATTGCAGGACAGCTGTCAGTCAGCAGGGCTGCATCTCCGTCAAAGTGCACCGCTTTCTAGGATAATCCCACCACAAGCGCTCCTCTGCCAAATGTAACATGGAGGCAGTTAGTATAATGAAAGCACTGTTCATATCGCACTGTCAGGTGCAGACCTGATGCAATGATTTCTCTGTAGTTTTATGCCTGCACCAGAGGATAATCATGATACAAGGACATCAACTTCTGTGTGCCTAAATGTATGGGTTACAGTTGGTCAGACACCGACAAAATTTCAGCTAAGGTCGAATCATCCAAACATATTGTTCCAGTGATGGCTTTATTTTCTTCAACACACAAGAAGATAGCCAACGCATTTTGTTCACCACCTCTGAACTTCCTCAGGGCATAAATGTCTCTCCCCAGTGTGATACATTGTAATCTCCACGTATATCAGTTTCACAATCAAACATGTTCCATCATAATATCCCTTTATGCGCCATGTAGTGACTCCATTTTAATCACTCACATTCCCACGCCATGATCAGTGGCTCGCATGGATATTACACTCACTCAGCAGGACGCCATGGCAGTAATGCATAGAAAGAACAAGCTGCATGTACAGTGTCTTCTCAGTAAATTATTACACAAGTGTCAAATCATGTAAAAAGTCACCATCAGAAAAAGATGGAAAGCTAAAATGTGCAATCTAAAATGGAGACTCAACGAGTACCACACCCTTGTCTTGGCCATGAGAGATTTAGCTCAAGACTAATATAAAAGGTAGCCTAAAATGTCAATGTTCAATGAATATAAAATGTACTTTAATAATAAAAGCAGATTAAAGCTATATTGAAAAAATGCCAATTAAAAGCATGCAACTACTAAAATCTAATTAAAACAATTTGTTTTTAAACAAAAAGGAACTGAATTCACAGTCCAGGAGGCTCCCGAAACGTTTCCATGTCCAGAGTCAGTGGGATTCAGGGAATAACCTCCATCTGCAGACAGTTCCACAGGAGCTTGACAAGCAAGTTCTAAAGAAAACATATGGTCATATCCAGCCTAATCAGCAGATGCTGAAGGCATGAAACAAGATCACCCGCAGGGACCGCACCAACCGACCAGAAGGAGGCATGACAATCGTCCACAGGAATACCTTCAGAATCACGACCAGCACCGAAGACACCCTCAGCATCGCCGAACACCTGCACTTCCAGATCCACACCGATCCAAGCACCACCCTCAGAGGAATCCTCATTTACAGAACCCCCCCGGCCCCCGACAGCAGTTCAGCGACTCTCTCTGACATGAGCACGCACACCCTCACATCCACAGACTCCATACTCCTCGGGGACCTGAACTTCCACCTCAAGAACACCATCGACAACAATTCCACCACCCTGCTCGACAACCTTGGTCTCAAGCAGCTCGTCACAACACCCACCTCCTCTGCAGGAGACACGCTCGACCCCATTTTCTCCACAAGCAAACACTTCTGCAGCCACACCCCCAACTTCCACGGGACCAACCACCGCTGCATCCACTTCTCTTTTGAGAAACCCACACCATCACCCGCAACGGATTGCCCACCGCAGTTGGAACAAGGTCACCGAAGACCAGCTGATCACCACCCTCTCCCGGAACCCACCTATCGACATCGCTGACACCGACGCAGCATCCCGCAACCTCAGGCAGTGGATCGACGACTGTGCCAACACTCTCGCCCCGATCAAGAAACCATCTAACAGACACACCACCAGAAAGGCCTTCTGGTTCACCGCCGACCTCCAAGAATCCAAGCAAACATGCCAAAGACTCGAGTAAAAATGGTGCCAAGAACAGACACCAGACAACCACACAGCCTTCAAGAAAGCCGTCAGCAGACACCACCAACTCAACCGAACATCCAAAAGAACTGCCTTCAAAGAACGCATCAACAACAACACACACAGCTACAAAGAGCTTTTCAACATCGCGAAGGAACTCTCCAGCTACAACATCCCGCCATCACAAGACCTCAAACTCCCTAGCCACCTTCTACTACCGCTAGATCGCAAATATCCATAACCGCTTCAATACCCATACCCCTGTCAACTACCGACACCACAGACTCACCACCCACTAGCCTCCTGCTCTCCTGTACCCAAGTCAATGACGATACCATCAAAACCATAAACACCATCCACGCCGGCTCACCATCTGAGCCCTGCCCTACCACATAATCAACAAGGCGGGCTCCGTTATCGCACCCTAACTCCAGAAGATCATCAACAGTTCCTTCGAGACCGCACCCTTCCCGGAGAGCTGGAAACACGACGAGATCAACGCCCTCCTCAAGAAACCCAAGACTTACCCAAAGGACCTCAAGAATTTCTGGCTCATCTCCCTGCTCCCCTTCCCGGCAAAAGTAATTGAGAAAATTGTCAACAAACAACTGACCCGTTTCCTCGAGGAGAACAACACTCTGCACCCATCCCAATCTGTATTCTGCAGCAACCACAGCACCAAAAACGCCCTCATCACTGCCACTGACGATATCAGGACCATACTTGACAACAGTGAAACAGCAGCCCTCATCCTCCTGGACCTCTTAGCTGCGTTAGACAGTCTTCCACCACACCGTACGCACATGCCTCAATGACGCAGGGATCCGCAGCAGAGCCCTGGACTTCATAAACTCCTTCCTCACCAGCAGAACTCAGAGTCCGCCCCCCTCCATTCCGCTCTGATGCCACCAAAATCATCTGCGGCATACCCCGGGGATCATCCCTCAGCCTGACCCTTTTTAACATATACATGGTGCAGCTCGCAAACATCGCCCAATCTCACAACCTCAACATTGTCTCATATGCCGATGACACCCAGCTGATCCTCTCCCTCACCGACGACCCGCCAAAACCAACCTCCACGAGGGAATGAAGGCCATCACCGAATGGGTGAACATCTGCCTGAAACTGAATTCTGATAAAACTGAGGTCCTCATCCTCTGCTCTACCCCCTCCACATGGGACGACTCCTGGTGGCCTACCACACTAGGAACCGCACCGACACCCACATACCGCGCACGCAACCTGGGATTTATCCTGTACTCATCGCTGTCAATGACCCAGCAAGTCAACGATGTCTCTTCCTCCTGCTTCAACACCCTCCACACAATTTGGAAGGTCTACAAATAGATCCCCACTGAAACCAGCAGCAAACTGGATTACAGCAACACCTCTACGCATGAACCACGGCCAAGCTCCAGAAAAGACTGCAACGCGTACAGAATGCCTCCGCATGCCTCATCCTGGACGTTCCCCGCCACATCACAGCCCACCTGAGAGACCTGCACTTGCTCCCCATCAACAAGAGAATCATGCCCAAACTCCTCACACAGGCTCTCAAGGCACTACACAACACCAGACCAGAATACCTCAACAGACTGCTCTCCTTCTACACCCTGACGCAACAGCTTTGCTCCACTGATATTGCCTTCGCCACCACCCCATGCATCCACAGAACGACTGCCAGCGGCAGATCGTTCTCCCACCTCGCCGCCAAGACATGCAACACTCTTCCCACCCACCTATGAGACACAGGACCTACTTACCTTCAGGAGACACCTCAAGACTTACCTATCCGATCAGTAGAAGCTCTCCCCCCATCAGCACCTTGAGACCGTCATGGGTGAGTAGTGCGCTTTACAAATGCTTTGATTGATTGATGATAGCCAAAAGTGCAACAACATTGTTAGAGCCAGAACCCAGGGATCCAGGAGCAGAAGCATCCATATTGACTGGTAATTAGCTCATAGTACAGATCCAGCAGCAATGGCAGTCTAGTGAGACAGCACTGATGGTGGGTCCTCAACAGACGCTCATGCAGATCCATATCTATAGATTGAACCAATTGCATAGCCTGACCCAAGTCGAGTGTGCACTCGAAAAGGCACAATAGACAGCGGAACACAGGCTGTACACACTGTAACCACACAGTTCTAAAGGACAAAGATCAGCTCATGTTCAGTTTCTGGAGTAAAGACACTCAGAGTGCTGTCATGCATTCACAACAGAAAGGCAGTGTGGTAGGTTCGCCACCATTTGGCCTCTAAGTAGAACATCCATTGTGGAGCAACAAATATAGGACCAAAATTGCAACACTCACCAATAACACAACCTGTATGACTCGAAATACACTGAAAACCAAAGAGTGCAAAAAGGATGGTCTCAATCCAAATACAGTCTGGAACGTGCTCACGCCAGACCCAATCGCTTTAAAGAAGTGTACCTCTCCCATGGTATTTTAAGCATTAAATATCTAGTTCAACAAAATGTTGGAGCAAGTTTGCGTACATTAGTGATTTCACTTCAGAGGAAGACACTGCAACTTGAAGATAAAACGTTTCTCAAGCAGATGTTAATGCAACTTCCTTTTGGGACAATAAGGCATTCAGTAGCATTAACTTATATAGGTTAATGTTAAAAATAGGGACTGAAGACTACAAGGTAAATTCTCTAACTGAATGTGTGGGTGGAAATAACATGTTATTATAGCAGGCAATGACCCTGGGAACCGTCAGCACACATGGGACATCTGGTTTTATCCAACAGCGACCTTGGTTGATCAGGATCAAATAACTCATTTGAAAATAATCAGAATATTGGTGGAATCAAGGAGCCTGGGATGCCCTTCATTTAACATGCCAAATTGACCATGGAAGCATTACACGCCCCATGTAGTGTCACCTCTTTACAAACTGAGTGGCCGAACAAAGTTTCACATTTGTTTCCACAAAGAAAGACCCCTGTTTTCTGACCCACACATTTGTAAACGAAAGTTAAAACCTAAGGCTCCTAAACAAAGCTTTCCCACATAAGCTTCATATCTATCTTCTTGAAAATGTTTCAGACCAGATATAAACTGATATATAGAGACTTGTAACAAAATAAATCTGTGAATCAACCACACAGCAAATGGTGTTTCAGCTACAGAAAAGGGTAATTTTTTCTAAAAGCTCAATATTCAACATTGTATAAGTTGCATCATTTTTCGCCATCAATCTTTGTGTGCATGTTAAATTGTATGTCAAAAATCACTCTGATGCGTTCAGATATTTCCATGGCGCACAGTTAGATTTCAAAACCTGCAATGCCCAGCTATATTGTAAAATCGATCTTAATTGACTTTGTACATGCTGGAGAAGACACATCATTCTATATTATATTGAATGCAGATGATAGAAAATTATTCAAAGAATAAATACGGAATGTATGTCGGAACCACGCCTGCTGGAACAATGCATGCCTGAACGACGAGGTCGGAACAACAACCTCGTTGTTACCACTAATGCCTTTACCACGGATGCCTTAACGATTTTTCGTTGTAAAGGCATTCCTGGTAAAGGCATTAGTGATAAGCATGCATTGTTCCAGCATGCATCCCCCCTGGCCCCCCCACCCCCATCCCTAATAATTACTGCGACCCCCCTAAAACCACACCAACCCCCCACCCTTGCCCCTAAAACTACCCCAACCCCCACCTCCTCCCTAAAATTACTGCAACCCCCACCCATCCCTGAAACCTAAAGTAGCCCAACCCCACCTCTAAAACTACTCTGAGCCCCCCACCCTGCTCCTAAACCCTCCCAACCCCCACCCCGCCCCTAAAATTACCCAACCCCCCAACCCACCCCTAAAACCTAAAAGCACCCCCACCCCATCCCTAAAACCTAAACTACCCCTAAAACCACCCCAAACCCCACCCCTAAAACAACCCCATCCCTAAAACCACCCCAACCCCGCCCCTAAAACTAAAAATACCCGACTCCCCCTCCCCTAAAACTAAAACCCCAACCCCCCACACCGCCCCGAAAACTAAAAATACCCGAACCCCGCCACTAAAACTAAAACCCCAACCCCTCCACCCCTAAAACTACCCCCGCCCTGCCCCTCTTACCTGACCCGATCCCCCCCCACTCCTGCCCCTAAAACTAAAACCCCAACTCCCCACCCCTAAAACTGACCCCCGCCCCTAAAACTAAAAATACCCCGACCCGTCCCTCTTATCTGACCCGACCCCCCACTCTGCCCCTAAACTAAAACCCCAACCCCGCCCCTAAAACTAAAAATACCCACCCCTAAAAATAAAACCCAACCCCTGCCCCTAAAACAAAAAATACCCAGACCCCCCACCCCGCCACTAAAACCCCAACCCCCCACCCCTGCCCCTAAAACTAAAAATACCCCAGCCCCCCACCCCTCCCCTAAATAAAAAAAATACCCCACCCCCCCTAAAACTCCAACCCCCCGCCCCACTTACCTGACTCGTCGCTTCATCCTCCGCAGCCGACTCCCTTGTTTGTGCCTTAACCACACATGTGCGTTGTTCAGCACATGTGTGGTTAAGGCACAAAACATCAAAGTCGTGGTTAAAGAAAGCGTAGTTCTGCTTTCGTTGCCCACGACTTTGTTGTTCCGGAGTCGGCCTTCAGGGCGTTTCCCATAAATACGATCAAACAATATAATCATGCCATTATCCACAACAGCCAATAGTTTATTAAAACATTTTGGCAATTTGTCTTGAGTGTTTAGCAGCTTCTTGCTGGGAAATTTAGCAAATCGCATTGTAAATGGCGTATAAGAAACATTTAGATTGTGGTGATCTAGGACCAAACAAGACATTTTTTTAAATCCATGTCATCAGAAAAGAGAGGTAACTGTTCCTTATCTGCTGCTAAGGTGGAATGTTGTAACCACTGCTGGCATAACTTTCCTATGCTAATAATGGTAATGACCTCTGAATGTTGTTACTGAGGAAACCGGGGGTTTGGTCTGCTTGTTTTAACCCTTGGAGGAGTTTAAAAAATGTGTGTGCCACCGTTAGTATTGACTGGCCACACTAACCACCCATCTGGGCCTGAAATGGAAGAACTATTTGTACTATCCTGAATCATATCGCTTAGCTGTTCTGTGAATTTTGTAAGAGGTTGCCAATTGTCAAAACATGCAAAGGAGGAAATGCTAGGTGTTAATTTTAACCAGACCCATGCATGTTTATTGCACTATTTTGTTCAGAAGAATCATTTGTCTAGGGAGCAGACAGGCTCTTAATAAGGTACCAATGCCCTTGACTTGCCAGTGGCGTGTTCTCCCAAACTGATTTCAAATCAACATTTTTTTGTTTTTTCCCCCAATACTCATAGCCCTGTAGGGACAACTGAGAGGTAATTGGGTCAGAATAAATCAATTTAGTTTGGGTAACCAAGCATATTTTTATTTGCTGGGGAAGCTTTAAATAATAAGAACCTGGGTCTAAGGGGTTGGGAGCTGAAAAACATATACAAACGTTTTCAAATATGTTTTTGAACTAACCACTGGTGGGGTCAGGCAATATTTCCATTGTGTTTAATTAAATACTATAAGTGGAGTACTAGCTCTGTGTAAATCGCAATTGGGCATAGTGGGAACAAAACATTCCACCACAATCAACATAATTTAAATCCAAATCTTCAATTTCAAACACTGTAACTTTCTGATTCAGAAAGCATGCCTTTAGCCTTTTCCACATCCCATTCATCAGAGATAGCACCAGGAGTATGTCATCGATAGCAACCTTAAACACCTAAGGAATTTGTAATGTTTCTATAGGACCAAAAATATCAAGTGGGACCTTATCCCAGAACAATTCCAGCAGAGACCGCAAATGCTGAAATTTTCACAAGGAACTGGTCTCTTTTTTTTGTAATCTGTGAGGAGGAATGAGGCTTAAGCAACTCAGCTACCAGTTCAAGAGCAGAGTGTTGTGGAAGGTAGTATCCATTCAGAAGCAAGAAGAAAACTGCAACAAATCCAATCCAAATGAAGAGGAAAAGCAGTGAAATGGCAATCCAAATATAGGACCCTGGAGGAATCGAATAAGTCTGTTTCAGCCAAAAAAAGGAATGCACATACTCTAAGCTGTGACATGTGTGAGGAATCTGAAGACAAATCAACATTATTGACAAAGTAACCAGAAGCAGTCTACAAAAACAGGGACCTTGTATTGTATAGGAGAACTGGTAGGCACCTCCATAGATAGTTGATGATAAACAGCTTTTTTTTGTTAAAAGCAGCAGTTGATCACTGTAAACGCACAACTGATGTGTATCCTGTGTTTGTAGCAGCAACAGGACCTGGTGGAAATTCAGCATCTGAAGTCCCCTGTTGGGGAGAAGCAATCCTTGTATTACTTAATACTTGCAGAAAAAATTCCTGCAGAATAGTAAGAGGAGGCTGGGAAACTCCCAGGAGCCTTTGTGGCCTACTGTGTAGGACTAGCCATGTCATGCAGCTTAATCATTTAATTTGAAATAAATTGTTTCTAAAACCAGCAAGCGGTGGCAAAAACACAGTTTTGGTACCTTTAATGCAAAGGACTGACTCCTATGCACGGTATTATGGGCCAAACTCCTTCTCTGCAATCTTCTCTCAAGCTAGACCCCAATTTTAGGAATCCATTCAGAAGATGCTTGTTGTGCCTTCATGTCATCAGTGGCAGAACGTTTAGAAATTTCATTTAAGTGCTCATCTCTGAAGTTTTGTAATTTGTGCAAGGCAACGAAAAGCTCATTGATGTCAAAAGGCGTATCTGCCTGTCACTCTGTCAGGGTTATCAAGATCTGGAATGTACATCTGAACATCAAACAGGACCTCATAATGGGCCCGGCCACCGAAAGATATTCCAGGCAGATTATTTAAAGCTTTGTGGTGTAGTGGATCCTATTTAATTTTAATGAGAATCAGGAGTTTAGCTTAGCCTCCTGGCTTGCAGGCCTTGGCGACCGTCACCTAGTGACTTTTGACCTAGTTATCCTGCTCTGTCTTGGCCCATTTACTTTATTATTTTCTTTTAAGATGGCTGCCTTTGTTTAGAGTTAGGGCAATGTTTTGATTTATCAGTACCACTCTGAAGGCATCACTATCCGCATCAAAACCAAGTGCGGTACCTAGGTATTCACATCATGTCCTTTTCCCACTTACGTGTGACAGGAACATAATGTACGTTTGGTGGGAATTGATTACATCATTGTTGCCACAAGCTTGCCCCCATTATCTATTGTTGGGGAACATAGATGTGTCAGGGATCCTACAAGATCTGAATAAATACATCTCAGACAGACAAGGTTATCAGAGGGATTCCTACCCAATGCTATCAACGCCATCTATGCTGCAAGTCACCTTGATGCAGACCTAGGTTTCCTGTCACCATGGAGTCTGATCTAGAGACCTCATTCCAAGGTAACAAGGATTGGTGGGTGCTTCTCATGGACTTGGTACCAGCAGATTAGTTTTATCACACCTAGCTCTCGTTAAGTTAGAGATTAGGTTTGCCATGCTAGGGTTTTAGGGATATTTTACATTGAATGTTTATTGCAAAATGGTGAAGGTCTTTGTATTCATGACTCATCTTTACAATTCTGCTTTTGGCATTGTTGTTACCCAAATCATTGCAGCACATGCATTTTATCATAGATTGCAGTTGTTTTAATAAACCTATTGAAAACTTTCCTGCATCTCCTTTATTGCCTGTGTGTGACTGAGACTTATTACTAATGTGAGAAAAGGGCAGTACTTAATTTGTGCTTGCTGTTTCCGGTTGGGAGCACTGGCACTTATTTTTATTAACAAATTAAGCACTGGAAAAGGGTAACTTCCATTCCACCACGACTCCCCTCAGATTTCGCATTCTAGATTCCATGCGTAAAGGCTGCCAGAAATCACCTTTAACTATTTGGGTTCTTGGTGAGGTACTGCTTGTGAGTCATGAGGATTGGGCCAACAGTTATGACTTGTTGTAGGATTGGCTTAGTCACCCACAAACAAAAGTACTGTCATCTCTAAACCAGAAGTCTCACCTAGGAGCGAGAGTCCACCTATGACCGTGGACTACATACAGATAATGGATCCAACTATGACCTGAACCCAAAACTCTAGTTGTTAAGGACTGCTTTACGTCCCGGTTCTTCCTTTTCACTCAGGCTGATAGGGAGAGGAATAATGTTGCACACAGAAAGTGAGAGAAGGCCATCTAGCTAAGTTCTCCCACACATGTTTTGCCAGGGAGAGAAATAATGCACACACACACACCCAGGGTTCCTATGGTATCCTGTTAAGCTTTAGAGGCAAACCCGGGTCTTGGTGGAATACTGCTACTACATATGTTCTGATAAAGACCTACAAATCTTTAATAACAGTTTGCACATTCGCCAACACCTATAGAAATCTAGAACATTAATCTACAGCCAGTAGGATAAATTTGAATGAACCATCTGAATGCAGAGGACTGCAATGATCCAAATGCACACATTGGAGAGGTTTATTGGAAACTAAGAGGGGTGTCTGCAGTACGCGAGATGTGGTGAAACTTAATTTGCTGACAAATGTCACAACTGAAGACACATTTTGTCTGTGCAGACCATGCCAACAATAGTGCTTCTGTCGCAAGGAAACTGTAGCTGCTACACGAATATGGGCGAACGCCATTCCCTTATGTGCAGCAATTATTTATTCTACCCTGCGGTCTGGGTTGGGTATCACTCAATCACTCACCCTGAAAATGCAAGCAAAAGGAATGTTTTGGGCACTCAATAGATAAGAATATTTTGCTGGATATTTTTTAGGTAATATTGTGCAAATGTGCGAAGCGGTGACAGCAGCCATTATACCATCATCCAGTTGTGTGTGTGAACGAGTAATCACAGCAACTACAGCAGTCTGGACTGCTGCTTTGGTGGCTTCATCAGCCAGTAAATTTCCCACACTGTGTATTCCAACAAATGAATGACTAGATGTATGAAATGCATGAGCATGTGGCAAGCAATGCTTAAGATGTCACTTTTTCCCAAAGCAATTTATGCTTAATAGCGTTTTCTTTAGAATTTCTGAATCCATTCAGGCACTAATAATGCAAATTTTCATTATAAGACTGGATATAGTAATATGAATCACACACTGAGTGTGGGTGATTCAGGATCTGTATGGTCCAATGCCGTAATTAAAGCTTTCAATACAGCCAGCTGAGTGGTACAATCCCCTAAGGACTGTGCAAAGGTTTTTTTTGTGCATAAAATGCTCCATTTATTGACACCTTGTACTGCAGCACATGCAGCAGAATGTTTAGTGCCAACCACAGGCTGAGCTGAACCATTAGTATATATTAGGTAATCATGCTGATCAACAGGCAAAATGTCATTAGGCATAGAATATTCTTATTTGTGTTGGAGACATCACTAGCTGTTAAGGAGGTGGCCCACTGTATTCATCTTGGATGTAAGGCTCTCACGTTAAGAACACTTGCCTTGGTAACAGCCTCTATGGATGGAATCTGGCTTACAGCAATTATGGGTTCCCCTGAGCCAAAGGTCTTTTTTTAGAGCAGCTGCCTAAATCTCAGTCGATATTTTTTCAGTCGATGCAAAACTCATTTCAGCATTGAAGTATAAATGTGATTTATAAGCAATCAATACATTATCACCTCATTAAAGGTGACATATGTATATCTATTGGACCCAGAAATTATGTGGATCTCCAAGTTTGTTGTATTGCCATGAGTACATAAGAGTCTGGATGAAAGCATATCAGTTGGCAGCATTCTGAGAATGTGTGTGTTCTGATGTGCAGTGTGTGCTGGAAAAGTCAGGAAGGATTAAATCATACAATGGTCTAAGCCGTTCTGTATAGTCTGGTATGTATGTTCTACCAAAGTTCATAAAGCCTAAAAGTGATTGTAGTTTTTATGGTATTTAGTGGTTACCAAAGAGCACATTTCTGTAAGTAGTATGTTGCAAGGCTTTTGCCTTCATTAGGCAGCTCACATCCTAGAAATGGGACATTGAGAGAGGCTTTTTAAAAAAAATTGAAATATATATCCATGTTCTGCAAATCCCCTCTAAAACTATGTAATCTACCTCAATCCATGCCTGGTCTGCCCATATTCCCCAGGGAGTGAGGTGAGCAGAACACCCGAGAGAGGTCCTGTGTTGCTGCCCTCAGCTATATCGGGCCAGACAACACAAAGTGCTTTCTTCACTGGCCGCGCAGCCTCTCAAAATGGCAGTTGCAGTCTGGTGCACCTGCGGCGCCCACAGCGATGCAATACAGGGGGCACACTGGTGCTCCCATGGCAGTGGATCACATTGGGGTGAGTGCAGATGCATGTCCGACTTGCTAATACCTCCTCCTGCCTCCCTCTCCCCTCACCCCACCTAACTTGGTGATACCTTGAGACCGCTGAGCACGGGTTCCACGGAGGGGCAGCACCTGAATAGACACTGGGTGCTAGATGGACATCCGGGCCTTAAAGTTCTGAAGAGGCCCACAGCAGGACCAAAGCTTTTGCTGCGCTGCCACATCACAAGGTTGTCCTCGGCTGAAGGGGGAAGTGGGAGGAATGACCAGTGGGCATGAGGAGCATCCTCCTATTGCCTGGGCTGCTGCTATGGCACGGCCCGGGACAGCGGGCGGCGGAGCTGTGTGGCAACTTCGGGCCCCAGTGCCATTGGGCATAAGCCTGGTGCTGATTTGCAGGGTCTCCCACGCTGGAACTTTTGGCATTACGCCCCAGACCGCTGCTGGATGCACTAGACCGCCCGGGGCGGGCCAAAATAGCATATGCAACAAGAAACAAAGGTGTGCTGCTGCGAAAGAGTGACAATAGTGTGCTGATGCTCTGATGGACGAATATAGAGCCCGGGAGGTGCCACCGAACGCACAGCGTAACTAATTAGTGTATAATTACCCGCTGTTAACAGAGGGGCTTCAGTACTCAAGACATCATCATACAATCGGAGCTGCACCTCCCTGGGCTGTTGGATGATCAGCAGGCAGATCCTGGAGGCGATCCCCACTCCGTCTGGCACTTATTTGGGGTGACCTTCCTTTTGTCCCCCACACTTCTCAAGTACCAGGTGACCGGACAGTGAGTTGAGTTGGTGATTGAGGGCCCACGTGGCAGAGGTGTGAGAGATTGCTGAGACTGGTATTATGGTGCAGCGGAGGGGGCTACACTTGTCCTGCAATCACATCTGGTGAGCTCATCCCTCCCCTCTGCCTTGAGGTGTGACTGGCTGGCGCCACCCGAGGTGCCCTAGTGAGGGGCCATTGGAAGACTCTCAGTCTCTACCGGGGGCTGGCCTTTCTCCTCTTTGCTGGAATTCCTGGATTAGACAGAGGGATCATAATGGGCAAAGACAAATCTGCCCTGTCCGTGTTGGTGCAAACACGCATATATTAATTCACTACTAGCTCAACCTTTACCCAGCTGGGGAATTAGGACGGGGTGACCCACTCTGGCCTTCAGACTTGGCCATCATTCTTCACGCAATCCAAACCTCTCAGGCGGCAGTGAAGACAAAGATTGAGGAAGTTAGAGTGGATGTAGCGTTACTACGACAAGACCTCCATAATGCGACAGCAAGGATTACTGAAGCCGAAACTAGTATAGCCACTGTGGATTATGACGTGCAAACTCTTAAATCTCAAGTCTGTAACTTTTGTCGCACACATCTGAACTGCATCGCAGAGCCGAAAATGCTAAAAATCGCTCCAGGCGAAACAATGTCTGAATAATAGGCATCCCTGAAACAGTGAAGACCCAACCCATGGCCTCCTTTCAGAATTAATGGTTCAAGACTTGTCTCCCGCCTGGTCTTCTTTCGTTGTGGTTTGCAATTGAAAGGGAGCATCGTGCTCTGATGGCCAGACCCCATCCCCCTGTTAGTGCCACCACGGCCTGTGATACTCTGTTCTTTTAATTACACAGAGAGAGATGCTGTTCTTCAGGAGGCTCCTTCCCAATTGAGATGCAGGGGAGGTAAGGTTCTCCTATTCCCAGATTACACCAAGGAGATCCAGCAACAATGCAGATCCTATGTAGACGTTCAACAGAAATTGAGAGCGATTGAGGTCTCATGCCGCCTTCTCTTCCTGACCAGGCTCAGAGTAGTACATGCTGATAAAACATACTTTTTTGACACCCCTGCAGCAGCCTGGACCTGGCTGAAGGAGGAGCACCCGCTGGCTTCCTCAGAACGGGGCTCCAGGCGCAGCAACCTGGAGCGACCCTGGAACATGGCTAACCGAGGCCCGGGACCCAGCAGAAACATACCTGGTCTCCACAAGGAAGATTATGACATTGGTCTGGCTAGGGTGTCCCCCTTGCCCCTATCATGGAGGCGGGACTACCAGCGTTGGGCAGACTGGAGTAGTTGCAGTGTCTGCTGCTCAAGCAGCAGAGCCATAGAGCTATCAGTGGAGGGCTCTCCACCTGCCCAGGTGGAGCCATCTAGTGATAGACTTATGCCTGAGCCTAACACTATGACCTTTTTCTTTGTTACTCTAATTCTAATACTACTTAATTGAGGGCTCCACCACTGCTCCACAGTTTGAGGTTCTGAGTTATGGGAGATAGATGTTATATGAGGGCGACAGATACTTCTGGGGGTCTGTGTGGGGTGGGAGTTAGGGGGTGCAATGACATGCTGTAGGGTATGTTTTGGTTGTGGGGTTTAGTTTAAGATTGTTGTCTGTTATTTTATCTCTCTGGTCTGTTATGGACCTCAGCACACACCTCTGCGGGTGAGACAAAGCCTTAGACACAAACATGGTGTTCGCAGGACCCCCCCCACATGTCTTTGTGGGACTGGGGGAGGGAAGGGGAACATGTGTAACTATGCTCATGCTTTCCATAATTATAGATGGTGTGCCCTCTACAAACTCTTTCATGGAACTTAATGGTCTCCTGGACAAAATAAAATGCACAACGTCATCACCCCGACGTGCTTATGCTCCAAGAGACCCACCTTCTGGGATACAATGTCCCTTTCTGACCCACAAAGGATTTGACAGGGTCTACCATGCCGGGTATATCTGTGGGTCAACAGGAGTAGCCATACTCCTGCTCCGCTCATTTCCCATGATGGTTACAAAAGTGCACTGAGACAAGAAGGGGCGCTTTCTGGTCTTAACTGGATGCTTTGAGGTACTTACACTCAACTTGGTACGTGTCTACGCCCTGCCCCTCTGCATGTACTGAAAAGACCTCTCTAAATTACTACTAGGCCTGCCTCAGAGGATTACTCTTCTGGGCGGGGACTTTAACGCAGTCCCTGCCCCTATACATTACACATCCAGTCCTCCCTCAACTCAAAGCGAACATTACAGCCTATAACCTATGGAATTGGATGACAGCCCTGGGGCTTTGTGATGGATGGAGAATGAGGCACCCACAGAGCTGTCAATTTACCCACACATCCGCAGCCCATCACACACAATCCAGGATAGACCTTATCCTTTTACCCTTAGTGGACTGCTGCCATCTCACTCATATTGAGATCCTCCCTAGGGGCATCTCAGATCATGCACCTCTTTGACTTGCTATAGGATTCACAGAAACGGTGATCCGCCCTATATGGTCACTGAAGGCGTGGCACCTACAACACAAATCCTATATGCAATATCTGCAGAAAGTAATCCAGGATTACTTTGATAGCAATGAATGTTCTGTCTCTTCGGTGGGCACCCTTTGGGAAGCTGGCAAGGCGGTCATAAGGGGTATGGCCAGGGGATTCATATGGTCCCAAGAGCGTAAATGCTCATTACATATTACTGGGCTTGAGGACCAGGCCTTCCAACTGGAATATGTTCAGGTAACACACCAAACAGAGGATACAACCCGCCACCTCTCGCTTCTACAGGAAGAAATTTGTGATCAATCACTAGAGGCCGCCAAACATCTTTTGCAAGCACTCACTGCCCGGATATATGGATGTGGGATAAAAATGAGAAACTACTTTACTGGTTGGTCTCCCAACATCAGTCATCCAGAATTGTCCCAGAGATTATAAATGAGTGGGGTGAAACGACTACCAAATTGCAGGATGTTGCAGGGGCATTCACTAATTATTATAATGCACTATATAGGGCCTCCCTGGCAGTTGACCAGAGTATGCTCATCAGTTTCTTGCAGATGTTCCTTTTACTCTTCTGCTGAAACTAGACACAGACATTTTAGATAAACCTATCTCTAGCATGGAAATCTCCAGGGCTATTTCCTTACTTGCAGCCGGGAAGACCTCCTGGTCCTGATGGCTTTCCGTCGGAGTACTATACAGTATTTTGGGGTTGTCTAATGCTGAAACACATGGTCTTGTATGATGAGTTCAACTGGCTGGGTTCCTTCCCTGTGGAACTGGATGTAGCCACCATAGTAATTCCCAAAATTCATCCACTGTCACAATTGTGTGCGGATTATAGACTGATTTCGCTAATTGACAGCTAAATTAAAATTTATGCAACGTTTCTAGAAGCTCGCCTTGAAAGGGTACTACCACTCTTAATCCACCCTGATCAGTGTGGATTCATGACCAACTGGAGCACACACCACGGTATACGTCGCCTCCACGCTGCTGTGGCGCAACACCACAGGCTGCCCTCCAGTCTTGCCCTTCTCTGTGCCGACTTTGAAAAGGCGTTCGGCACTGTGGATTGGGACTACCTAAGGATGGTTCTTTGCCTAGCTGGACTGGGACCCCAATTCCAGGGATTGGTTCAGACTCTATATGTCAACCCAAAGGCTGGTGTTCAAATGAATATCTTTCCTTTTTGTCTGGGAACACATCAGGGCTGTCCTTTGTTCCCTCTTCTTTTTGCCCTGGCCATTGAGCCCCTTGCACAGTTGGTCAGGGCAGACTTTCTGTATTGGGGCTGGCTGTGGAACTCCACTCACAAAGATCATATATCATTATAGACTGATGAAGTTCTTCTTTATGTGACAGTCCCCTTTGACACTGGCCCACAGAGCCTTCACCTGTTGTGCAGCTTTGAAGAGGCATCTAGACTTTGTATGAACCCATCCAAATTAGGCGATTGCTATGCCTGGCAAGATGCAGTGCCTATTTGCCGGCTGAGTTTTAAGTTCTTAGGCATTTGGGTGTTCTTTTTCTGAACTTAACATGACCCTTGAACCTTACACCATTAGTGCGTAGGGCCAAAGCAGACCTGATGAAATGGCAATCTTTGCCCTTGAATGTCCTGGGCCGGGTGGCGCTGTATAAAATGATTCTCCTCCCCCGGTTTTTGTACATATTTCAAAACTTTCCATTCCCAATTACACGCTCTTGTTTCCAAGCTCTGGATAGAGCTGCAGTTTCATTCCTCTGGCATGGAACCAGACATCGGATTGCACTACAACATTGCCAGAGCATGTCTGTGATGGGGAATTGGGCATGGTCAACCCTTACCATTACTACATGGTGACTCAACTCCTAGTGGTCCATGATTGGTTTAATGGGAGATAGACAAACCCGGCCTACCAACTTGAGCTTGCCTCCCTTATTTCACGGATTCTAGATCTGCTCTATGGCTCTCTGCTCCCCAGTAATATGAAATCAGTGACCAAAGTAGTCTTCCTGGTTTGGCGAGCGGCCCTGTGGAATACTAGATGGACAAACACTATCACCCAGCAAACACCCATTTGGCAGGACACCTGGTTGAAGGAATCAACCAACATACAGGGTTTGGGAGGTGGGATTTGCTGGGCATTTCTCACCTTGGGGGAGTGTTGGAAGGAACGGCCATGAAGTCCTTCCAAGATCTGTAACCCACATATCAACTATCCCACACCCAGTTCTACAAGTATCTTCAGTTCCGCCGTTCCCTCAACACGTACCTGTCCTGTCTTGACACCATCCCAGAGTACAGCACCCTCAAGGCTAAGCTGCTTATGGGGGATATGGGTAGGGGGATTGTCTCAAATCTATAAAATGTTAATTAATAATGCACCAGGTGACTGAACTTATTTCAGACTTGGTTAGGAACAATGGCTTGGTCCTTTTGAAGATGCAGATTGGAGAGATGCCTTGATGGCGCCAAGAGTAATAACTATGTCATCCAGGCTACGAATGCTACAGCTATATTGTCTATATGGGTCGTATCTTTCACCTACCAGACTTTACCGGGCAAGGCTTCTTCCCAACTCTCACTGCCCTAGGTGCTCCGAGTACTCTGCAGATTTTTTTTATATGATTTGGGGATGTCCTCACATTGCACTACAGCAATTAGCAAAAGTATTGGGGAGGGCACTCCCGATGTCACCAATGATGGTTTGGTGTGATGGAGGGTGTGGGTGGTTCAAAAGCTGATCATGCTTTTGTTGGAACTGCCTTGATGGTGGCTAAAAGAGACATTGCGACCAATTAGAACTCTTCGACTACGCTGCCCCTCCGTAATGAAGGCAAGGAGTAGAGTGGTGTGCAAGACCAGAAAAAACAGTTTACGAAGCAAGAGCATGCCCTTGCAAACATGCCAGGGTGTGGGGGGAAATGGATGGGACAACTCCTATGAAATTACCGAGGATCCAGAGGTTTGAGGTTCCTGCACTTAGGGGCTTTCAATGTATTGGGTTGCTGAAACATGTGCTGCACAGATATCTGCTCAATGCTGGCCTAAGTCTAGAGGTTGGGTGTCCTCTTCCTTGTGCTGTTTTTCTTGAAAATGTAATACAAATTATATATTAATAAAAAAAAAAAGCCAACTGCATGAATTTTGAATTGCAAAGGTGCATGCATGACTATTTAAATGTCTGTACTCTAAGATTATATGATAGGAATGAGCTGGTTTCATAACAGGAAAAAGTGGATTATTCATGGGAGATACACAGGGTTCAGGTATGCCTTGATACTATAATTGTCAGAGAATTTCTCTCACTGGGGCTTTAGCTTCATGTTTAACTTGTGGTCTAGAGCATTTAGGCATTACATGGCAAGAAGAACTCTTAACCTGACCTGCATGATTGTGGTGTAATGCTAGAGCTTGTGCAAGAGCCCATTCTTCAGCATACACTTATTTAACTGCTTCAGGGACAAGAACAGGAAAGGAAGGTATAATGACGACATCTCCTTGTGGGACTTTTTCTTTTTTTAAACAAAATCAGGTGGCCAATCTACCTCAGCCAAGAGAATGTCATAGGTAGTTGTTAAAATTTCTCAGAAAAATACTTTAATAGTATGAGGTATCAATGCCTGCATCTTGTTCTGAAGGAGTGTTCTCAGAAGGTGGCAAGTTTTTTGTCTAAATATGCCACACGTATTATTTAAACTGGGGTTTTTGTTATGGAAGCTTTCCTTTTTTATGATGATGTGAGACGAGCATTGTCTGTTTTTTGTTTCACATACTCTTCATGCCCGTGTTCTGTTCCTCCAATTCCCCTCTTAGAGCATTTGTCTGGCGAATCCTGAAAGGAACATGAAGGACATGTATAAGTGTACTGATACCCATCAGGCTGTTTGTGTATCATGGTTGCATAAATTATAACATTTTCCAGAGGACTCCAGTTGTACAGATCCACCCCATGTTTTTGTTTTCTCCTTAATTTTTGTTTTGTTCCAGCATTTCTTAGAAGATTCAGAAGACTGCTTGTTATTATCTATTTCTGATTTACTGGCTCTCAAATTATCTCGACCTATAGATATATAGGTGTCTGCAAAGACGTTTGGTAATTCACGCTGTTAATCCACAGCGGGGACCTGTGCAAGGCATTGGTGTACTGCCAGCTCTTGTGCCTCCTCTTTGATATTACTTAAAATAAATGAGGAAACTGTGGCAAAATTGCTAGTTAATCTCATTCCCTAATCCAGGGCAGGTGAAGCCCTGTATTCATTTTGAATCTGCTTTAGCACATCAGGTAAAACAGCAATAGAGAGCATACAGTGTATTATGGCATATTTGGCAACAAAAACGGTTCCCCAGGTGGTTGATTCTTCTATAGGGGGAACCGTACCAAGTGCTAGACACATTGTGAGAATTCTATGTTTGTTTGGGAACCCGTATGGTGATACATTGTTTCATCCTGGTTTGTATTTTGTTCAATCCAAAAGAGAATTTCCTCCTCCCTGGCGGTAACTTTACCCATAATTTTGTTCATAGTGATGGGGCTAATTACAGCCACAGATAACTGTAGCGGCACAGCTTGAATAGCCATCGCTGGGACAGTTTTTATTGTGTGCATAACAAATTGCACTAAATGTCTCTACAATCTAACCAGACCAGTGAATAAGGCACATAATTCACCAACCTTTAATGGTGCCAAGTTTGGGTATGGTGTGTAGATGGCAAGGACTGGCCAGGTTGCCCCATCATTGCTGAGGGGACCTAGTCTTACACGTTGAAGTGGATGTGGGGGGGCCTTGGAACCAATTTGATGTATGCAAAAAGTTAGTTATTTAAAATTGATAATAAGGCATATATTGAAAAAGGTATTGCAGTGTATGTACGAAATGTCTGTGTTGTGGCACCTGCTGCAGGAAAATTGATACAACAATAACAAAACTTAGCATTTATAGCTTACATGTGCCTCAACCATGAAGGTGACATCCCCATCTGTAAGAAGGAGTCCCTACGCCAATTAGTGTGATGTAATGGCATGTCTACAATTAACAGGAATGTTAATTGTATTCACCATTTTAATGAATGTGATTCAGAAAGGAAAATATTATTGTTGGGTGAGCCTTTTAAAGGTTAACGCTAGAACAACCGTCAGACTGAAATAGGGGTTTCCTATTAAGCTGAAGAGGATTAATCCCCTAACACAGACATTTCCGTATAAAGGTAAAAAGGGGACCTTGAACACACATAAGAACCACCCAGGAGACCCACTAAATAAGTTCATAATCCCTGTATGGTGGTGGCACCATGTTAAACAGTTCCTGCGAATTGAGTAGGACTGTCAGTTATAGGGACTCATTTTGTCCATACCATCAGGAAATGTTGAGCGAATTCCTAGCTAACTCACAGTGCCCCCATCCAAACCCCTAAACTTATTAGAGTACCAGATGGTACTGGTAACTTTGATCATAACTACTCTGATTACCAAATAAATCGTGGAAACAGATCTACCCTTTAGTTGTTATTTTGCATTGCCAATATGTAGGAAACTGGAACTTTTTGCAGTTAACCCCCACACACACACCTTTTGCCTTATATTGAAGCTGACTAGACTGAATGTGTGCTGGGAACCTGCTAACCAGGCCCCAGCACCAATGTTCGTTTCCTACAAATGTTCCATTATTCCACAATTGGCACACCTCTGGCACACAGACAAGTCCCTTATAAAAGATACCAATGGTACCAAGGGTCCTGTGGCCAGGGAAGCTCCCTAAGAGATGCAGCATGTGTAGTGCCACCCTAAGGGACCCCTCACCAAACACACACACACACTGCTGTTGCAGATTGTGTGTGTTAGTGGGGAGAAAAAGGAAAAGTCGACATGGCATCCCCCTCAGGGTGCCATGCCCACAACACTGCCTTTGGCATAGGTAAGTCACCCCTTTAGCAGACCTTAGAGCCCTAAGGCAGGATGCACTATACCACAGGTGAGGGCACAGTTGCATGAGCAATATGCCCCTACAGTGTCTAGGTCCATTCTTAGACATTGTAAGTGCAGTGTGGCCATATTAAGTATATGGTCTGGGAGGTTGTCACTATGAACCCCACAGTTCCATAATGGCTTCACTGAATACTGGGAAATTTGGTGTCCAACTTCTCAGCACAATAAACCCCCACTGATGCCAGGGTGGGATTTATTTAAAAAATCAGAGATGGCCCCTGTATTTTACCCAATCCTCTAGTGTAGGACTGACTGGTCTGTGCCAGCCTGCCACTATCAGACAAGTTTCTGGCCCCATGGGGTGAGGGCCTTTGTGCTCTCTGAGGCCAGAAAGAAAGCCTGCTCTGGGAGAAAGTGCTTCAAACCTCCCCCTTCAGGAACTGTAATACCTGGCGGTGAGCCTCAGAGGCTCAAGCCCCGTGTTACAGTGCCCCAAGGCACACCAGCGAGTGGAGGTGCCCACCCCCCCCGGACAAAGCCCCACTTTTGGCTGCCAGTTCGGTGGGAAACTTAAGAAAAACAAGGAGTGACCACTTCAGCTGGGACCTCCCTAAGGTGTCCAGAGCTGAAGTGACTCCCTCCCTGCAGAATCCTCTATCTTGGCTTGGAGGACAGGGACAATTTAGGATAGGAATGTGCTCCCCTTCCCAAAGGGAGTGGACACAAAGAGGGTGTAGCCAAGCTCAGGGACAGTAGCCAATGGCTACTTCCCTCTGACCCCTGAAACACCCCTAAATCCTGTATTTAAGGGCTTCCCTGAACCCAACTCACCAGATTCCTAGTGAGCTAACCAGAAGGACTGCTAAGCTGAAACCCCAGCAGAGAAGGAAGGCAGCTGATTTGGCCCTAGCCCTACCGACCGGTCTCCTGCTTCAAAGAACCTGCAAAAGAACAGCAGACCTCTGCCAAGCTCCAGAGGACTGCCCTGCACTAAAAAGGACCAAGAACTCCAGTGGACAGCGGCCATGTCCAAGAAGAAACCAACAACCCAGGACTCCCACCACACTCCGAATGCATGAGTCCTAACCACTCTGCACCCGATGCCCACGGTCAGTGTCCAGGTGGTTCAACCAGTTAGAGAGAATCCCCAAGCAATTCCGAGCAAGTGCCCACCCTGGGTTGACCTTTGAACCACTCCACAACAACGCTTGCAGAGGGAATCCCGAGGACCCCCCTGACAGCGAAAGCTCTGGACGAAGTTATCCGATGCCAAAGAACCCACTGCACCCAGGCCTTGGAGAAACCGACACCCGGTGCAGCCACGTTCAACAGGTGGTCCTCCTTCCTGTCCAACCGGTGGTGTGCCCAAGACACTCCCCCTGGACCTCGCCTGCAGCCTCTGAGTTACCCCCGGGCTCCCCTCATAGACAAGTATTGGAAGCCCAACGTTCTGTTTGCACCCTGCAGTCGGCCGCCCTGTGCCACTGAGTGTGTGTGTTTGGTGCCTACTTGTGGCCCCTCCACTGCTCCTCTAATCCCCCTAGGTCTGCCCACCAAGCCTGCAGGAAGGCCTGATTCCGAGTACCCCTGTCTCCATAGGAGTCCACGTTAAACTTGCTCATCTTTGACCTCTGCACCCGGCCGCTGAGGGTGTGTGTTTGGTGCCTACTTGTGGCCCCTCCAGTGCTCCTCTAATCCCCCTTGGTCTGCCCTCCGAGCCTGCAGGCAGGCCTAATTCAGAGTACCCTCTGTCTCCATAGGAGCCTAAATGTGCTCATCTTTGACCTCTGCACCCGGCCAGCCCCGTGTTGCTGGTAGTGGGAGTTTGGGGTTAACTTGAACCCCAATCGGTGGACTTCCTAAAACCCGGAGACTGAAACTGTAAGTGTTGTACTTACCTGCAAAACAAACTAACATTTCTCCCCCCCCCCCCCCCCATGAACTGTTTCTGAAAATTGCACTGTTCATTTGTAAAACAGATTATGGCCAATAATTAAAAAACTGTATAATTTATCGATTTCAAACAAAGTACTGTTGATACATGTGTGAAATACAAATCTATTGAAGTACTTACCTGCAACCTGAATATTGGAAATTATATTTTTGCTGTATAAAAACTATTGGTCTGGAGATAAGTCATTGAGTGTGTGCTGCTTCTATTGTCTGTGTTTGTACAACAAAAGCTTTCCATTACCCTCTAATGGGCCCTAACTGCTCGACCACACTACCACAAAAGAGAGCGTTAGTAATATCTGCTTTAGCCTCTGTTAAGCCTCTGGGGAACCCCTGGGCTCTGTGCACACTAAATCTCATTTTGATATAGTATATACAGAGCCAGCTTCCTACACAAGGTAAGACACAAGATAAGTATGAAAATGGCTTTTCAAACATTTATTGAAATTATTGTATACTTGTATAGAAAGCATGGGCTGTGATTATGAGGCCAATGAAACAAAGCATGGTAATCAGCATTTTAAGAATGGTAAAACCAAAAGTAATACAAACAATTGAACCATGATATTGTTATTACAATGGGACACGTCTATCTGTTTCTAACTACACTATTGAAAGCAAAGATCCATTGTGATAGCCCAAACACCCCCCCCACACCTGCATAAGATATAGCAGGCAGCAGATGGTCTTATGTAGTGCAGGCTATCATCCTTTGCTGGATACAGGTCAGAGTCAGCAGGGCTGCATCTCTGTCACGGTGCACCAGGATAATGGTGGGTCCAGAATAATCCCAGCAGAAGTGCTCCTCTGCCAAATGTAACACAGAGGCAGTTTATATAATGAAAGCATATTTATTTTGAGCCACTTAGACTGCGGCACATTCTGCGATGGTTTGATACGGGTCTGCCTTATCTTGCATTAATTTATTCTGACAAGACAACATGCTTGCAGTATTTTTTGAGTCAACAAGTTGCTTTTCTAATTGTTGGTTCTCTCTAACTGTTTACATTTTTCATGCATTTTCCTGTAGGCAGACTAAAGTATCCACACCCCCGTCTGCAAAGAACTGAAAGATCATTCCCTTCAACAGGTACTTTTCTTAAACAAGACTAAAGATCTGATGGTTCTGCTTCATTTAAACATTCATCCCAGGTCTCTGATAAACCAGCCAAATGTGAAAATTCATTAGCTAATACATCATAGGGTCCCCAGCACCATCCACAAATTTGAGAAGCACTCTGTTCACACACATTTTTAGAAGCAGATGCTTTAGGCTTCTTTCCAAACCTATTTTCACTTTTAAACATACACTTTCAACTTATATTTGCCCCCCCAACAGCCGACCTATTCCAAAGTGTTTTACTTTATTGTTGACCAAGCCAAAATACACAGACTGAAAAGAGTCAAAAATAATCTCTGGAATGCACTTCTTAGTCTAAAGAAGACCTTTATTAAATCACTCTGCAAGACTTCTGAAGGAAGGTCAGTACAGCCAAAAGTGCACCTTTAAAATGTGCGCAATAATAAAGTGAGAACATGTAAAAAGACTCTTCGATCTATCAACAGCAAATATATACATGCAAAGATTCACATTATATATATATATATATATATATATATTTTCATACACAATACAAATCTAATAATTAGCAAAAATGTATCCCATGGGGCCCATCTGGTGCTTCATCTTTCTCTCAGTAGCTTCAAGCCTTCATATCCGAGATCGGCTGCAGAAGAGAGAGAGAGAGATCTACCCTCACGGGGAATCTCCCACGGTCAATCCTGGGCCTCTTATATACCTTAAACAAGCCAGAGGGGAGAGTTCTAGAAAACCTCCCCCGCTCCCTGTTATACAAAGCTACTTCAGGTCAGCTTTGAAAGAAACACATTGGAAATGGCCAAGTTCCCAAGGTGTCCCTCCCAAAACTAACCCGTTCCCTGCGTACCATAAACATCATCCTAGTACATCCTTACCTTGCTGGCTGACTGACTCCTCCATGTTATGTCCTAGCCCTTGGTGAGAAAGAACACTCAGAGTAAAAACATGAATGAGAAAACACGTTGCATAACATGTTTTTTACGGAAAAATACTTGCACCTTTAACATGGCGGTGAAGCTAAGGCTAAGCTGAATACAAAATGGAGTCTGTAGCTTGTGACCAAGGGGTCTGGATCACAAGGAAGGTAGCAGAAAGGTAAATAAGCAAGATAATAAATGTGGAACACAGAGCCAGCCACTGTTAACAGAGGAAGGGAAAGAAATGTTCCCTCACGAGAGATGGAGGAAAAACTGGACAGTGACTCGTTAACTCTTGAACAGGGACAGAGACGAGCCTGCTCGCAAATATGAAAACGTATATCCAGACGTCATTTGGGCAAAAGTTTAAATCAGATTAGGAAACTGGCCAAGCTCCGGTACAATTTGGGCTCGTCAAGACAACAGACCTCATGTTGATTTAGAAATACATTGGAAACATAAAAATGTGCAAAACGTTAGAGCCTTAGTTGACACCAGGGCAGAAGCCTCTTTGATTTTTGGAAACCCTAGGAAGTTTAACAGACCGCATTACACCATCACAGGGGTTGGGGGAAGGCAGACCTCGCTGTGCAAACTACAGTACAAATGAAAATAGGGAGAACACCAAAAAGAGAATATACTGTGATGATTGTATCTCTTTTAGAGTACATACTGGGAATTGACATTCTGAAAGGAATGACTTTGTATCTAGATGATGGTTGTCATCAATTTGGAACAAAAATATACGTTTCAGTGGCAGCCATGAGAGTGGGTTGTTTAAAAAGTCCCCCAGTGAAGGTGCCCCCATCTACCAAAGTAATTAGTTTGAAACAGTACCGTATTCCTAAAGAGCATGATGAAATAAGTGAAACCATAAAAGACATGATTGAGGCTTGTGTAATAGCTCCAACTACTACTGAATGGAACAATCCTTTATGGCCTGTGCGTAAACCTGACGGGCGGTATAGAATGGCAATTGATTACCGTGAGCTGAATAAGCATACACGCCCTTTGACAGCTGCGGTCCCAGACACCATCACTTTGATTGAACGAATACAGAAACATACAGGGACATGGTATGCCACCATTGATATTGCCAATGTGTTCTCTATACCCTTGGTGCCAGAATGTTGGGAACAATTCTCATTTTTGCATGGTAGTGGACAGTTCCGCACGCTATCTTTGCCAGTGGGGTATATGCATAGTCCCACTGAAGTATTTGTCATTCCAGGTGTACAATTGACCCATTACATTGATGATGTGATGATTCAGGGAGAGACAGAAGAACAGGGGCAGACTCAGTTGGAGAGGGTGGTGGAACTCTTGCTCGGTAAAACGTGGATGATTAACACAAAGAAGACACAAGGACCATCTAAAAATTTGAAGTTTCTAGGGATTCAATGGAATCAAAGACACAGAGAGGTGTTACCGCAAGGGAAGCAAAAGATTCTCAAGTTTGCCACTCCTCGCACTAAGCAGAAGACAGATTTATTGGATTGTTTGGTTTTTGGAAACAGCACATCCCTCATTTTAGTCAGATTTTGGCCCATCTGTACAAAGTGACAAGGAAGAAACATGAGTTTAAATGGGGTGAAGAGCAGCAGGTTGCTTTTGATTTGGCAAACAAAGCAAATCAACAGGCTTTAGATTTGTGGCCAGTGCAGGAGGGAGACATTGAGTTACATGTAACTGTTCAGGGACAATGTGCAAATTGGAGTATGTGGCAAAAACAAGCAAGGACAAGGGTGCCCCTGGAGTTCTAGACTAGGAAACTACCTGACTGGGGAGTGCTATACTCCTTCTGAAACACAGCTTTTGGCCTGTTATTGGGCTTTAGTGGATACTGAGCAAATAACACTAGGTCATAATGTAATTCTGAGACCTGAAATACCAATCATGCAGTGGGTGATGAGTTCACCTAAATCTCACCACATATGACATGCACAAGAGGCTAGAGTCATACGCTGGAAATGGTACATACAAGACAGGGCTCGAGTAGGACCGGAAGGCACTGCAGCCCTACATGAACAGGTGTCACAAACCTCTGTACAGGATGAGGAGAGGGTGCAGGACGTAATACAGGTAAAAGAGTCACCAGTGAATAGGGTACGCCATTTAAATTCTTTTCCCCTGAGGATAGGAAGCATGTATGGTTTACTGATGGTTCATTAAAATACGTGGGTACTAAAAGACATTGGAAAGCGGTGTCATATAATCCAGTTACCAAAAAGTTGTTGACCACTACAGGAGAAGGGAAAAGTAGCCAATGTACAGAACTGTATGCTGTGTATCAGGCTCTAAAGCAAGAGCTGCCAGGAACTTGTCATATTTACACTGATTCTTGGTCCACTACCAATGGGATAGCCACCTGGCTTCCCACATGGCATGCACATAACTAGTTTGTCCACTCAAAGGAGGTGTGGGGCAAAGAGTTGTGGCAAGAAATTTGGGAAATGCTAGAATAAAGTACAATTACCGTAGATCACGTAGATGCTCATTGTCCCATTGATTCTCTAGAATGCTGGTTCGATTCCCTTGCAGATGACAAAGCCAAAATCTCAGAGGCAGAAGTGGCGCCACAGGATTTTGACTTGGTGGGGATGGCTAAATGGGCGCACCAAAAATGCGGACACGTGGGAGAAAAAGCCACTTACAGGTCGGCAGAGATTAGAGGAATGCACATTTCCCTAGATTTGATAAAAACTGTGATTTTGCAATGTCTTATTTGTCAGCACACACAACAGAGATCTGTTCCGCACACAGTCAGAGGTCAATTGGGGAGAGGAAAGTTACCAGGACAGATATGGCAAATTAATTGCTATGGACCACTTCCGATTAGTCGCAGATGTCAATACGCCTGCACTGTAGTGGACACTTACTCTGGGTACCTGATTGCGGTCCCTTGCAAACTTGCACTCAGCACAACAACATCAGAACTTTGCACTTGCTAATGTTATACTATGGAGTACCACTCCAGTTCCAAAGTGACAAGGGGGGGTCATACTTCAAAGGAAAATTGATACAGGACTACTGTTCTCAGCACAATATCGAGTGGATATATCATACCCCTTAATATCCACAAGCCTCAGGACTGATTGAGAGAATGAATGGCTTACTGAAAGCTCAGTTGCAAAAATTATCTGATGGGACTTTGAAAAACTGGAGAAGCATTCAAATGAAGCCCTCCAGATTATGAATAACAGACCATTAACAAATACTGAAACACCCCTGATGCAAATGTTAACTCCAGCTCAGCAGATACAACCACATGTGGCCACCGATACCATCACGTACTGGGAAATAAAACCTGGAGCTTCAGCTCGTTACAGAGCCACACCTGAATCTGCAGGTCTTGACTTGCTTTTCAACCTTAGAGTGAAACCATGAGATATGGCACTGTGTGAGACAGGTGTTGGAATACAGATTCCCCAGAGCATTTCAGATTGATTTCTCCCAGATCTGGGTTGGCCCTCAAAAGTATTCAGAATTTAGGGGGAATGATTGATGCAGATTACCAAGGAGAACTCAAAGCTATTCTGTTGAATAGTGGAGAAGCTGATTAATTCATACAGATCGGAGACAGAATTCCCAACTTGTCATAATTCCAGTGTATGGAGGATTGGTGAGAAAGGGCACTGCCTCAGTCCTTCTTACTGTACATGGAGCGGGAGGTTTTGGTTCAACTGACAAAAACCTTGGTGCTAAAGCGTGGGTGGAATCCTCACATGGCCCTCCAGAACCTTCAGAAATTGTAGCAAAGGGCCCCTATAATGTCCTTCTGGTAATGCAACCAGGAAATGAAAAATGGGAACATATCCCAGCTGACAAGTGTTATTTGTAAGAATGATCATACTTCTTTCTTTTGCAGATCATACTACAGCTTGCCTTTGCCGTGAGTGTGCCCTGTGGTCTCCTTTTGGGCGTGGGCGTGTGGGACACAACATCTCCAACTTCAACCTGATTGATCAATCACGTCGTTCAACACCTTTACTACATCTGAACGACAATATATGGATTCATTTGGCGCAAACCGTGCTCAACAGATCTGACTTCTGCATGGGCGCCATGAGAAGCACTGTGGATGTTTTGTCAACCTGTCTAATCGCCATAGCAACACCAACCAGCATCTTGTTTGAAATTTTCAATGCCACTAACCAGGATAAAGATGTGCAAGAACATGATGTGGAAACCCACTTCAGTCCCTATGAGTATTGTAGGGACTGTCAGGAGGCAACCGAAGAGAAGTGAGACAATCTCACTCAGATAATTACATACAACATTACTACCGGTGACATGTGTTACTACATGTCCTGCAATTCTTGCGATGGGAAATGCATTCAATTGCATTTCGAAAAGGAAAAATCAACTTCTCAAGACATACCATGGGAACACAAAGTTCTGTGCTTTTACCGAACAGATCAACATTGCAAGAATACGTTCAATCATATGGCCTGTCATCATGTGGTGATTGTGCCAGTCACATTAAACATGTCAAGTTGCCAGTTGGCTGGCTGTTCCCATGTGGGAACCTCACTTTTACTTACATTCCAGCTAACTTAACAGGTGGACCCGTGTACTTTTGCACACCTGGGACTCATGATGTTTCCATCTAACTCTATACGCACTCGTTCTCCTGGAGACACTATGCAATTAAATGAAGATTGTAATTCAGATATTCAATTATTATCCAAATCCGAAGATATTAGCTTAAGTCTTTCTATTGTAGGCTTGCCTGGCTAAGCTGTAAATAATACCAGACTGATCAACAAGTTAGCATGTCTAATGGTTAAAAACATTAACCATACTTCTATTGCTTTACCTGAATTTTTATTAGATGTGTGTGATACTAGAAAAGCTGCATTACAAAACAGGGCTTCCATAGACTATCTGTTGTTGAAACATAATCATAGTTGTACAGAATTTGAAGACATGTGTTGTTTTAACCTTTTAGACCATTCTTAATCTATCCAGGCCCACATTGATACACTACATACATTAGTGAAAGGAGTAAAATACAGGGAGTGCAGAATTATTAGGCAAATGAGTATTTTGACCACATCATCCTCTTTATGCATGTTGTCTTACTCCAAGCTGTATAGGCTTGAAAGCCTACTACCAATTAAGCATATTAGGTGATGTGCATCTCTGTAATGAGAAGGGGTGTGGTCTAATGACATCAACACCCTATATCAGGTGTGCATAATTATTAGGCAACTTCCTTTCCTTTGCCAAATGGGTCAAAAGAAGGACTTGACAGGCTCAGAAAAGTCATAAATAGTGAGATATCTTGCAGAGGGATGCAGCACTCTTAAAATTGCAAAGCTTCTGAAGCGTGATCATCGAACAATCAAGCGTTTCATTCAAAATAGTCAACAGGGTCGCAAGAAGCGTGTGGAAAAACCAAGGCGCAAAATAACTGCCCATGAACTGAGAAAAGTCAAGAGTGCAGCTGCCACGATGCCACTTGCCACCAGTTTGGCCATATTTCAGAGCTGCAACATCACTGGAGTGCCCAAAAGCACAATGTGTGCAATACTCAGAGACATGGCCAAGGTAAGAAAGGCTGAAAGACGACCACCACTGAACAAGACACACAAGCTGAAACGTCAAGACTGGGCCAATAAATATCTCAAGACTGATTTTTCTAAGGTTTTATGGACTGATGAAATGAGAGTGAGTCTTGATGGGCCAGATGGATGGGCCCGTGGCTGGATTGGTAAAGGGCAGAGAGCTCCAGTCCGACTCAGATGCCAGCAAGGTGGAGGTGGAGTACTGGTTTGGGCTGGTATCATCAAAGATGAGCTTGTGGGGCCTTTTCGGGTTGAGGATGGAGTCAAGCTCAACTCCCAGTCCTACTGCCAGTTCCTGGAAGACACCTTCTTCAAGCAGTGGTACAGGAAGAAGTCTGCATCCTTCAAGAAAAACATGATTTGCATGCAGGACAATGCTCCATCACACGCGTCCAAGTACTCCACAGCGTGGCTGGCAAGAAAGGGTATAAAAGAAGGAAATCTAATGACATGGCCTCCTTGTTCACCTGATCTGAACCCCATTGAGAACCTGTGGTCCATCATCAAATGTGAGATTTACAAGGAGGGAAAACAGTACACCTCTCTGAACAGTGTCTGGGAGGCTGTGGTTGCTGCTGCACGCAATGTTGATGGTGAACAGATCAAAACACTGACAGAATCCATGGATGGCAGGCTTTTGAGTGTCCTTGCAAAGAAAGGTGGCTATATTGGTCACTGATTGGTTTTTGTTTTGTTTTTGAATGTCAGAAATGTATATTTGTGAATGTTGAGATGTTATATTGGTTTCACTGGTAATAATAAATAATTGAAATGGGTATATATATTTTTTTGTTAAGTTGCCTAATAATTATGCACAGTAATAGTCACCTGCACACACAGATATCCCCCTAACATAGCTAAAACTAAAAACAAACTAAAAACTACTTCCAAAAATATTCAGCTTTGATATTAATGAGTTTTTTGGGTTCATTGAGAACATGGTTGTTGTTTAATAATAAAATTAATCCTCAAAAATACAACTTGCCTAATAATTCTGCACTCCCTGTAGGATGTGGATCAGGGATGGTGGGAATGGTTATTTCAGTGGTTACCTGATTTTGGACAATTGCGCAAAGTTTTGGGTGGATTTTTTGTAGTAATAGCTCTTCTTATATCATTATGTTGCTGTGTACAATGTATTCCTAATTTGTTTGCAATGTTTAGACCAAAAAAAGTTGATTTTAAATCTATAGGGTATGCAAGTCATTTGTCAAAGGGTGGAGTGCAGTGATATTTGTGTTTTGACCACTGACTCTGTGTCGCACCACCTTGCACTTGGCTTAGCTGTCCACCGTCACATTAGCAGCCACAAGTCAGACTCCATTTTGTATTCATCTTAGCCTTAGCTTTACCGCCATGTTAAAGGTACAAGTATTTTTCCGTACAAAAAATGTTATGCAACGTGTTTTCTCGTTCATGTTTTTATTCCGCGTGTTCTTTCTCACCAAGGGATAGCACATAATGTGGTGGAGTCAGTCAGCCAGCAAGATAAGGATGTACTAGGATGATGTTTATGGTACGGCAGGGAATGATTTAGTTTTGGGAGGAACACCTTTGGAACTTGGCTATTTCCAACGTGTTTCTTTAAAAGCTGACCTGAAGCAGCTTTGAATAACAGGGAGCTGGGGGAGGTTTTCTAGAACTCTCCCCTCTGGCTTGTTTAAGGTATATAAGAGACCAAGGATTGACAGTGTGAGATTCAGATACTTAGGTCAGGATTTTGACATCCAATGCCTGACACCCCATGAGGGTAGATATCTCTCTCTTCCGCAGCCGATCTCAGAGTCTACGGCTTGAAGCTATTGAGAAAAAGCTGAAGCACCAGATGGGCCCCATGGTGATGAACTTTTACTAATTATTTGCTTTGCATTTTATATATATATATATATATATATATATATATATCCAAATTTTCTCACCCAATAGGACAGAAAATCAAGACGCAAGACGAACAGTTCCAGAATATATTAAAGAAAGCAAAAATGGTCTTCCTCCCAACGCGTTTCAGCCGTAGCCTTGTTCACCTATATATATATATATATATATATATATATATATATATATATATATATATATATATATATATATATATATATATACATATAAATATATATATGTATTTGTATCTTTGCATGTATATATTTGCTGTTTATAGATTGAATATTCTTTACATGTTCTCACTTTATTATTGTGCATATTTTAAAGGTGCACTTTCGGTTATACTGACCTTCCTTCATGAGCCTTGCAGAGTGATTTAATAAATGTCTTCTTTAGACCAAGAAATGCATTCCAGAGATTCTTTTTTGACTCTTTTCAGTGTGTGCATTTGGGCTCGGGCAACAGTAAAGCAAAAGAGACCCCACTTGTTCAGTACACTTTTGGACTAGTTACTTTGTCAGGAAGGACTGTTACCCTCTTGCCTGGGTGAGAAGGGCTGGACCTACATCTGTTGAACCCAGAACCCCAAAGTGACTTCAAGAGCTAGTTGGCTGGTCTCCTGACTAGAGCAATATAAATAGGTAAGTATGCAATTCCTATTGAGAAATGAAGATGTGTGAAACTCAAACAAGTCAGGCTATATCCAAAGCTAGAAAACTAATGGGTCTGCCTGTTCAAGAGCAAGAGCCCTAACACACCCCATGGGGTGTCATGCTTTATCATCGGGCAGATCCTTGTTGGGCCAGCGCTGCAATGACCGTCAGGCCCCTTTAGGGGGCTCTTTGCGAGAGATATTTTTTACTGATTTGCCGATGCTAAGAGTGAGGTGTGTGGGATGTCGTTGAATCAAGGAAGGTGAGTAGATTGGTGTAAGTGAAGATAAAAAAAAAACTAAGGGCTTCTCTCAACTAATTTATTATCCAGGAACTCTCATCAAGAACTGGCCAGGAATGAGGTACAATAATCCTACTGGCTCTAATAGTGTGCAATCAAGAGGGAGGTCAACATGTTTCTTACCTATTTAATATCTTTAATATCCACAAGGATCAGTGCAATTCTTTAGGACCAAGTCTCTAATCCACTCCCAGCGGGGTGTCCTGTCATAAAAGTCTGTGCATCATCCTACCCCCATAGTAAAGAAATAAGGTAGAGCTGTACATATGTTTTCAATAGCTGACCTGTAATAAAGAAAAATACAAAAATTGACAAAGCTGATATAGCTATAAACTTTCCCTGGCCCCTGTAGAAGGATCTCAGGGTTCATAAGGTTGTTTGTTAAAAAATGCAGACAAAATGGTGACAAACATATAACAATTATAAACAACAACAAAGATCATTCCGTGCTCAAGGAGAGCAAGCGCCTGTTTTTAGAAAGTGTGTTAGCTTACAAATTCAGTAGCTTAAATTAGCCTCATTTTGAGTGGCAGAAGGAACGCTCATTATACGTTATCGCTAGGAAGAAAAATGTCACATTTAAAGGGAACAGACTTGTGCTCTAAAATCAATGGGCAGTGAGTATAGTATAATGCTTGGCTTGTAGCTCAGTAAGCAAATAATTACACGTATTTAGGAGCACGTACAGCCTGAGACCTACCCTGTCTTCACCAGAGTGAAGACTCAACACTGGCAGGCAGTTATAAAGGGCATCCCGTGATCTAATGCCGCACAGGTGAGTTAAATGCATGCTTCAAAAGCTGGACTGCAAAATTGAATCCAAGATGGTGGGCATCTTGGAAAGGCCCGTTACCTTTGGGGTACTATTATGTCTAGGACTGGCGGTGGTCATCATGAGTGAGGAACCACATTCTAGGGTCCCTGGTACTGGTGGCCATATTAAAAGAGGAAATCGGCATCAGCAACCCAATTCTTTCGAAATATGAATTACTTCTTCACCAATGACTCTGGCTAATTTCTCCCTGTATAATACCAACAGCTAAAACATCTATGATGGTAATTGAAAATTGCCTGAATGGGTAAAATACGTATTATTGGTAGCCCTCATGACCAAAACACAATCTCCAGAAAACTACAGATGACTGGACAAGCAAATAAATGGTCCGCCAAAGGTGGAATTCCCACCATTGTGTTTGTCGGTAGTCAGTAGAATGGAATTAACGGGCACTTGATCTAATGTGCAAGGACTGAAAAAAGTAGAAAACCACCACACCCCTAACATTGCCTCACACAGTGCCCATAAAACATACTCTATGCAAAAGAGGTCCTCTTATCAAAAGGAAAGGGTATGGGTTTTATGTCTACCAACAATGGTAGTTCAAGTCGATGGAAAATCCACCTCTGATCTTTTTCGAATAAAGCTTCTTTGGGCATCTGGGGATGTGCTTCGAGTACTGTCCAGTGTATGTCATCAGGGTCAAAGAAGTGTGTACTCCTTCTGGTGGTTGTTTTCCAAAAGCAGATCTCACTGCAATGTTCCAAAATTCAGTTTTTTACTGCCGGAGTCATGCTTATAACCCGTTTATTGCAGAGACAAGTGATCATGTATATGCAATTCTTGGTATTGCAGTTCATGTGTGATTTCTTTGGGTCCAAGTCCTCGTCTGGTCTAATACAATGATCTTGGAGGGTGTTGTAAAACAGCATATCCTGCAAGATCTGCATGGGAAAAGCCCGAACTGGAGGTAGATCCCACGAGGTTTGTTGTGTCTCTTTGGCAACCATATGTGATCTGGTGAGTATTACCATGTCCCTTATGTTGGAAGTACGTTTGAATGCAAAATGGGGGGTTGGCAAAGATAGTGATCCTTTTCCCAAGATTGACCAATGCCTCTTTACTATCTTCTTGACTTCGTTGTACAGTGGAGTAAATGAAGTGATACTTGTCAGTACATCATCATGAGTGGGACTTGAGCCTCTGGGACAGAAGGCTCCAACAACCCTAAACTCAGCACCTGGAATCTGCCATCTGTGAGTCCTACCCTTCCAAGTGGTGCCAATCCAGTCCTGGATTCTCGGAAGTGGGCCTACAGGTGTTTTACCATCATCTGCACAAAGCAATTGAAAGAGAAATGATGCATCGCATTGCTGTCTGAGTTCTCCCAATGCAAGGAATCCACATCAACCATGGATCCCGCATTGGATTCACAGCCTGTGCAATGCTTGTGCGATGCTGGCTCTCACATCACAAATCTCTTGTAATCAGCAGCCTCGATAACGACGCAGGTTCTTGCATCACAGCCTCACCACTCTTCAGAATCGATGCATTGCTTTGGTTGCGCAACTCATCCTGGGTGTGGGACCTCGCAACACTATGCAACTAGGATCTAAGGTACTTTGTGCAAGACTAACTGGGCCCCTGCTCCATCACGATTGGACTGAACTTGTGACTTTGTCCTGGTTTGGCATGGCCAGATTTCCACAAATGGCGATTTGTGCATTTTGGCACAGTTTTTCTAGAAATTAAAATCTGCATATCTCTGGTATTGGATTATTGTTGTTTTGGTCTTGTGTTATTTATTTATTAAAAAATATTCTACTTTTCTAATCTGGTGTTACTGTGTGAAATGTTGCCCAAATACTTTATACATTGCCTCAAATTATGCCTGACTGCTCTGTGCCAAGCTACCCAAGAGCTGAGCACAGGTTAGTTTAGGGTTGCTTGTGACTGCACCCTGACAAGGACTGTGGTTTCTTTTTCACAAAGATGGACAAGGGAAGCCATCAAATAAGTAGCAAGGAAATGTGTGGCAATAAAGCCAACTAATGGTAAGCCATGGGTAGGCTGTAAGCCCATTCTAAATTCTTGTTAAACCCACTATAGGTCTTCTGCAATTAGACAACTTTCTGGTAGGCGAGACTTAAAATTTGGCCTCCAATGACCCCAGTCCTCTTCCCAGGAAAAGGCCCAGTGAGATAAATGGCTAGTCCAGTGCATGTAAATGGCATTGTCAGACCTGGCGTCATTGGCATAGTCTCCCCTTTCTTTTTGCCTCTTCTTCCCATGTTTTGATTGTGTGCTGGACTTTGTTTTTGCTGGATTTGGTACTTTGGGTACTTTACCACTGCTGACCAGTGCTAAAGTGCAAGTGCTCCCTGTGTAAATTGTAGGTGCAATTGGCTTTTCCATGATTGGCATATTTGATTTACTAGTAAGTCCCTAATAAAGTGCACTAGAGATGCCCAGGGCCTGTAAATCAAATGCTACTAGTGATGTGCCACCCACACGAGTAGCACTGTAAACATGGCTCAGACTCCAACCCCCTGGTGTGTGTCTGGAGCCAGTCCTGAGCAAAGCAGGATCTTGTGAACAACAGAGACTTTCCTTTGAGGTTTGCCACCTTCAAAGGCAGAATGGTTATAAGTAGTGGACCCAAAGCCTCAGATTTTTAGATTACTTTTGGACCCAAGAGGAACCTCTGCCAAGGAGAAGAGCTGGAAGAGGAGTATTGCCCCTTTGCCTGTACTGTGCTTTGCTGGGTTGGCCTGCAGTTGCTACTTCTGCCTGAAGGAGGACAAAGACTGGACTTTGAGGTACGTTCCTGCTTGGGAAAAATTTGACACACCACCTGCAATGTGGCTGTGATAATGACGCATCACCTGCATCGCCGCTGAGAAATCGATGCACCACCTGCATTGCGAGTGGGAAATTGATGCCTCACCTGCATCGCGGCTAGAGAAATGATGCAACACCTGCTTGTGGCTGCTGAAATCGATGCAAGCCCCACTCAGCGCAGTTCCTCAGCACCGTGTGGCTGGATTTCGCATGCATCCTCGCTGGAGATCAAAATTGACATAAACCTGCACGGACCTGAGGTGCCTGCCTGGAAATCTGTGCATCACTCTCTTGTGGAAGAGAGAAACAACTCATCGCCTACCCGACTGGAGAAGAAATGAGGCACAGCCTCACTTGTAAGGAATCAACGCATAGCTGACTTTTCCAACGCACGCTTACCCATGCAGCTTTATTTTTTACGCGAACCAGGCACTTTTTGTAACATCAATGCATCCATTGTTTTCTATGGAGTAAGACTCTTTTAAAAAAAAAAAAAATCATAACTTTACTTGTGTATGTTGGATTTTTTGTTGTTTAGGTCTTGTTTGATTTAGATAAATATTGGCTATTTTTCTAAACTGGTGTAGTATCTATTTTATAGTGTTTTCACTGTATTACTGTGTGTTTTGGTGCAAATACTTTGCCTTTGACATAAGAATGACTGCGTGTGCCAAGCTACCAAATGGTGAGCAGGGGTTATCCTAAGTGTGTTTCTCCAGGGCCCTGACTAGAGTGAGGGTCCCTGCTTGGACAGAGTGCAAACTGACTGCTAGCCAGAGACCAAATTTCTAACAGGCGTTGCTTACGGTGCCTATTTAAAGGCAGAAATTGTGTACTACACAATGGGATTGTGATGTATAGAAGGTATTTGACCACAAACGTGCTTTGCTGTTTCATGGTAAGCCTAAGCTGGAGATAACTGGGAAACATTCTCTGAAAGAAAAGCATTGACACTCTTCCAAAGCACTAGTCAGTGAATAAATCTACAGAATGATTTTCATTACCATCTGTCCTACAAAGTCACATCCCTCAATGACAGGAACATTACATCAGTCTCCACTGTGCTGATGCATCCATGAGATCGATCAGTCACTGCGAGAGATGGTAATTATTTAGAAATACAAAAAAGTGGAATTTCGAAGACCGCTGCTAAATTTAGGCATTATAGTAATTAATTTACCCAAGAACTTTGTATTATTAAATACTGAAGTCCTCTATATGAAAGCCACAGGAAAATAAATCTATTACCATGACATAAGCGGTTATGGAGAAACTGAAGAGTTCACAAAATTGATATTTCAAAGCTCTTAGTCTTTCATTTCTAAATACCTGTTCTCTGCAGGGTAATTTCGATAAGCGATATTAATACAGAGCATGATTAATATTTTGGGTTGTAGTCTGATGTACTTGAGTTGTAGCAGGATGTGTGTTTCACTATGATTAGCAATCGTGGGAGCAAATAAATGGTTTATGTATGCACTTAGTTTTGGACTGGATGAAAAATGTGCTTACATTTATGAAAATGTAAATGTATTTAAATTTATGAAATCTTGTGTACCCTCTTGTTGCATATGGTATGGTTATACTGATAATGACACATGCCTTTTGTGTGTTGTTGGTAACAAGTGTTCACCTTGTATTGATATCAAGATGCATGATGATACTGTGCATATTACCCCAAGTATTAGTTCATACATATTACTTCAAGTATTAATCAAATTGTATATATGTTTTATGTAGTATGAATGGTATGAAACAAACTGGAACTGACTGAAGGACTCTTCGTTCAGTACTGGATATCATATTTACTTGGGAAGCACAGGATCAGTCCGAGTCCATTGTCCGATCAAGACTAAGGGCCCGATTTTGATATTGACCGACGGGTTACTCCGTCACAACGGTGATGGATTACCCGTCTGCCGACATCTAAATCACATTATAGTCTATGGGATTTAGATTTCGGCGGAGGGGTAATCCCTCACTGTTGTGACAGAGTACCATGTCCGCCAATATCTAAATCAGGCCCTTAATGTTATTCCATTCTGTTCTCTTTGAAACGTCTTTGAGGATTACTGTCTGTCCAGTGTCGCAGCTGAAGTAGGCTGTGTTAGCGCGTCAGCCCTTAATAAGTAAACTTACACGGGGACACGTAAAGGTTGATGAACCTTTTGACTCATTTAGGATGTTCTTACCATGGTATCAGGGCAGGAAACACAATGATCAATGGGCAATAATCAATAATTCTTAGTCAAATCAATAATCAATGGAGTCAGTAAAATTCACACACCATTACTGGAAGGTCATGAATGACCACACCTTGTTTTAACTTTTAGTAAGTTTATTTCCCTATTATTAACAATACTAAGTCATGTATCTTAATCATCAAGTCAAATCAAACAAAATTAATAATTGTTAATCAACAAGTTGCAAGGAACATGATCTAATCAAAGCTTGAATCGAAAGGCATTCCAAATCATCAACACAAATCATTAGTAAAACCAATTTCAGCAAGACTATAATATCCATTTAGTTCCGCAAAATAGTTTGTCAACCATTTGTCTCTGCAGTTCATCAGTCATGATGTGCATAGCCTCAACTAACCCAGATTAGCATCAGCATGTGGGGCTTCATGCAAAACAATTTAGAACACAAATTTGGAAAAACATCTAACTAAAGGGAAATATTAAGACAGTGCAGTTGGTACCTAGAAAGAAAAGGCACATAAATGCCATTCATTCATTGTCATATCTACCTATCCATGGTATGAGTCAGCAAGCAGAATCAGGCTTCGTCCTCCGGTCATTAATCGATCAGCGGAACATCAGGCCCTCAGTCAGAGAGTATGAGCCCAATGACAGAATCTTGAATCTCTTCTAAGTCTCTTCTTCTCGACAGTGGTCTGCCTAAAATCCCTTCACATCTGAATCTGGTCCCTTCTTTCACATTGTTACATCAGAGTCACCCAAACTATCCCCTAATTTCCAATTCGTCAATTAATCGTACTTTATTACTCTGTCCAATAGTGTCCATATACTAAATCTATTCTAATATTTCACACTTCACATGTCGTTGATTGGTCCGCTTTACGATGTTCTCATCATCCAGCTCAGGTATGGAATTTGTTGCATCTTTTTCTCCAGTCAGTGTCTTCATTGTTTGCGTCCTGGGAAAGAACCCTTTGCACATTTTACACACATTTTGTTACTTTACAAGAGACCTCATCTCCTGTCAGTCGGTTCCCATAGAAAGTTTCTGCTAAGCATTTTATTAAAACAATGAGCATTTCACAGTTAGTTCACTCTGTCAGCATTTTTCACTAACTGCTATGAAATACAGCTTCCGCATGAGGCCTGACAAAACTAGGCCTACAATTAATAAGGAAGGGCATAATTCATTGCCCTTAATATGACAAATTACTACATTAATCTAATACATTTTCAATATCTCGTAAGTATTAATCATAATTTAGTACATTTCGTGAACACTGGTGGCCATTCTTCGAGGTTACATTTTCAAACCTGCACATTATTTTTCTTTGTTGTTCATTTTTCTACAAAAGTCATTATTCAAAATACGTAAACAATCATTAATAAATTCTAATTAAGACATCTGCTTCAGCAGCAGGAACCAGAGATTCAAAAGGGAAACGCTTCAATAATCATTTAGCTCATCACGGTATAGTAACTGGCTATAGATCTTCATGATGTATATATCTGTGGTCCCATTCACGTGGATATTTAAAGACTCTCTGGATCAGTGTAGAAAGGTGGCATCATCAATTATTAGTTTTTCTATTTGGTCTAAAAACAATCCCCAGAGCACTGAACATGGTCATGGCGCTTCCTCTGGGGATTCAACACACAAAAGGAGTAATTCGGCATGCATAGCCGACAAATGACCAATTCATCCATGCCTCCACGACCAACCAATCATTATGTGAAATATGAAGTTTGCTGGAGGACTGCGATAGAAGCCTCTAAAAGAATCTCTCCTGGGATCAAAATGAAATTACATAGCTTTTCTGGTCCATAAGGCTGAAGGAAGAAGGACTCATGTAATAGAAATCAAACGTCTTCATTAACTTGTGATATCAAAGCACGAGGCATACTGGACAGCTCTGCAGTGAGACAATCGTCTGATGAGAGTTGAAAGAGATACAGGTCCCTTCGCTACCTTTGTAGATGTCCTGACAAAGACTAACATAGGGAAGGTATTTTCACTTGCTCCCGGAGTGGTCACACTGAGGACCTTGCTTTGTAATGCTGCTCCAGCTTTAGGAAGATCTTCCAATTACCACACGGTGAAACGGTTACTAAAATTTCCTTAGTATCATGGGCTGGATTCCACATTACTGAAATATGTATACTTGTGCTGCAATCATTTTAATAGTATGGTTCCAGAATCTTTATAAAGTAGAGGCTTCAGCTTAGCACATGTACTAGCTCCTGCAGTATTGACAATAGATATCGGCAGCCATCGGTGAAGGGCAGAACTAGATATTTGCAACAAACATTGGCAAGGCAAATAGATCTGGCCCCTGAAAATAATGGCTTTGATACTGCTTTTTTTTAGGTCTAGCACAGCAGCACACAATCTCTGCTTTTCCCACGTATTGGTATGTATCTGGGCTTTTAACCACGCCCATCACTATCACCTGTCCCTGGGCTTGTCTTTCAAAAATCCTTTCTTTTCGTTGGTAACTGCTAAAGGCGGTTTTGTTACCGCCTTCGGTACCGACCCTGTTACATGGATAATTGCAGGTTTGCCAAAAACATTGAGTGCAAGCGAACTTCTTTTTCCTTTTGTGTGTCTCCTTCATGCTCACAGCGGCACTTTGATTTGGCTTGCTTATGTCAAGTTTTTTACTTTTTATTTTCAGTTTGTGTGGCAAGAAAAGTCTAGTCAGTAATTTACAACGCTAAAAGCTCGAACTTGAGACCCATTGCATTTCAAATGCTTTTTGTTTTCTTGTGGGGGTGGTTTTGAATGTTTTTTCTTATGCTTTAAGAAAATACACTAAACAATGACCATTGTGGAGGGACGTATATATACGGCGGCCATCTAGGAGTGGCACAGGTACCCAGTTAAATTGGCTGTAGTGAGCATGATCTGCTTTAGCCACAGTACATCATGTAATGAAAAGAGAAATCAAACTATTGCAAATATCAACTTCTGAAATAGAGTAGAATTGTTGAATGACTCAGACAAATAATTGCACACATTCTATTGTTAACATTAAATGTTATGAGCACAAACTTCAGTTTTTCCAAAGTGCCTGAAAGAGGCATAGTAGTGTCCTACTGGACACATTGGAGTGTTTTTACAAGTCACTCTTTGAGGGTAGACATTCCTCCCACCCTCCCCTTCCAATAAAAGGGTCCGGGCGCACGTGCCCTTGGCCAGTAACTAGTACCCTATGTGTCTGTGTGCCTTCTTTATGTAGCATGTGCGCCCAGGGCCCACGACACATTAGCGACAAGCGGGCCTGATCCTGTGTGAGTGCTGGCTACAGGTCTGCTGTTCATCAAAGGAGAATTAAAGCCTGACGTAGCCTGCTGTCTGCAAGGCCTGCCCCTGCAGCCCCAGCCTGCCGTAAGCCAGTATGCCAACTGGCCCAAAGAGAGGAGTGAGCTGAGAAAAGGGGGTGAAGTGCTGCAGCCCATATGAGGCGCCCTCACTGCCTGAAGCGTGCCACAACAATACAAATATACTCCCCTCGCACATGCATAGCCCATATGGGTGCCAAGGCTTGACGTCAGAAGAAGTGATAACGCGTCAGAACCTTGATAAGTAAACTTACAAGGAGACATATCTTAGGCCAATGAACCTTTTGACCACGTTTGGACTTCCCAGAACAAGATATCCGTTTAACATGGCAATCACTAGATCAATAACCTCATCAATATGCACAATGACTAATCAATCGAGCTAATCAATAACATTAATATAGATCAATACAGCAGATGCACCATGACCTTTCAGCCGTGAATAACCACAACAAATCTAGTAAGAGTTAGGATATTTATTCCCTATTAGTTACAACATATTTCATGGTTATTAGTTTCAACATCAACAAGCACCTCAAGACCACTATAATTTGGCAATTTGAGCAAAACTTCATCAAAGCATAGATCATGAACATTAGAACAAAGCACAACGTTAATATGAATCAACTTTAGCAGAGTATCATTAGTACGTTATTCAACAAAGCAAGAATTCAATCATTTGTCTATTTGCATCTGACATTAGTGAACTCCTTAACTAACCTCGAATTGGCATCAGCATGTTGGGCTTCATGCAAAACAATTTCAGCAAACACAAATTTGGAAAACATCTAACTATGGCCTCTATCAAAAGAGCAGTTGGTACCTAGAAAGGAAAGGCATACAGACAGTTACAATTTATCATCAGATAGTTACCCATCCGAATGGGTCAGCAAACAGCGTTGGTCTTCGTCCTCAGGATATCCGTCGATTCGCCATCAGCCAGGATAAAACAGGCAAGTCTCAGTAGGGCATAGTAGAAAAGGCTCTTCCCTCATAAGGAGGAGAAGTGCATAACAGGCAAGGAATAGGATGAGGATGGTTTAAAGTATCAGACAGCTAAAGACACGGTGTCTCAGAATGGCAAGGGATGGTGAAGAATGGCTGATTTCTCCTCGGGTCATGCGGTTATATCAAAACTGTCGAACAAGTCTCTAATTTCCCATTGGGCAATATTTGGTGCATCATTATCTCTGTCCAATAATTCTCCACACACCTTACTGGAATTTTCTCCTAACACAGTTCTCATGCAGTCGATTGGCTTCTGTGATTGACGTCTTCATCGGGTGGAATGTCAGGTAAGAAAAGTTACACTTGTCACTCCAGTCAGTAGTTCCATTGTCTTCTCCTAGTCCAGGTGACTTTGCACCTGTTGCGAATTACACTGTTGCACTTGGCAAGAATGTCTCCTTGAGCAAGTCGGGTCCCATGAGAAAGAATTTACTACAGCTACACACATCTCCAGCTTCTGGGAAAGTACAGCTTTGTGCCCTTCAGGAAAGCAGCACATTGCATGTTAGAAAAACACAATTAATATGATACCAGGCAGCTAGGCCCAGACCCTCGCTAACTAAGGCCTAGTGATTAACTTAGCAAAACCCTAATACACAACTCTAATTAAGATACGCTAATACAAAACCATACATTAGTACATTGTTAATTAATTATTAGTCAGTTTCATTAATCATCGTATACATTGGTGGCCACTCCCTGTGGGCACAGTTCAAACACATACAGGTTAACATATCTTCTATGCGGCTTCATTACACATTATATTGCAAGCTTTTCATGTTAATATTAATTTTATAGGTCACACTCCAACAGAAGGCTGCCACCCACCAGCTTGATGCGCACCGCTCAGTACAGGAAAGACCTGCAGAGGCCCGGCAAGCAGAGGGAGTCAATGGCAGCAACCCACCAGCTGAAGGGAAGAGCCGGTCTCGTGGCTGCACCGGTTTAGAAGGCCTACCATCACTCACCAGTACATGGTAAGAACAGTCCTACATTTAGTGGGCGGCAAGAGAGGAACGTCCTAATTGAGGGAAAGAGGAAAAGCCTGGAAGAGCACCTAGAGAGTGCTGTGGACTCCCTGGTAAATGTCTGCTGCCACAGTGGGGAGGGAAGGTGACTGTTTGCCTCCTGCGGCAACGCAGCAAGACCAGCCATGAGGAGACGTGGGTCAAGTTTTAGGAGCGCTGCACACAGCCCTAACAACCAAGAGCGCAGGCTGCCGAGTAACAGGTATCAGCTGTGCACACCCCAGATGCCATACACAGCCCCTGCCCGCCGGTGAGGAGAACATGGCCCGCAATGTTAGACGACTGCTGAGGGCCCCCACAGAGTAATACAGCAGCAGGACCGGCACATACTAATCTGCAGGCGATGATCCGACCAAGGTTAATGTGGTGAAAACAGCCAGCCCCTAGTCGGCATCACAAGTCACTTTGCAGCCCGAAAGTACAGGGAGGCTGCCGCCTCGGTGAAGCAGTGGTTGCAGTGCCACCTAGCGGCCAACTGTGGCACCCCACCAGAATAAAACAGTCTGCAACAAAAGAGAAACAAGCATTTGCAATGCAACGGGTCTCACGTTTGCTCACTTTAGAGCTGATAGCGTTGTAAACTCCTAACCCGACTTTTCACCTATCGGGAAAAAGTGCATTTATATAGGTAACCCGAAAAAGTGCAATTAGCTATGTAAAGCGTTCGACTTCTGCCAAGCGAGATCGCGCTCGTAAATTAGAGAAAAAGGAGTCCACGAGCCCGATGGAAAACAGTGAGCCTCGCATGTTTTCTGTACTTGGTCCCTGCGCTCGAGGAGGGCTAGCCACCAGAAAAGGCATGACATATGCGTGCTTTCGACTAATGAAAGCAAGCCGATTTTATTAGGCAAGCCCACAAACCAATAAAAAAACACTGACCTGACATTGACAGGGCTCCGAGCCCTTTTCTGAATACTGAAGAGTCTCGCTGCGATACGCATGTGCGAGCGCATGCAAGGCAGGCTCAACCTTAAAAAACGGCTCCAATTGAGCCCTTGTGGTATGTACAAAGCCACCCTGCTCAGAACACCAGTGGGGTTTTGTGATCTCGCGCAAACAGTGAGGCACAGACACTGGGAGTGAGTGCCACCGGGCATTGGCTCTACCTGCACCAGCACATTTAGCAAGGCAAAAGTGGGCCCTGGTGCTCCATCCCTCACTGCACGTAGCAGCAGAATCACGCACAAACCAGAGCTTGCAGCCATTGTAAATGGAAACTTTCTATACCGAAATTAATAGGCGGATGTAGAGTTAATGAACCAAGTCTCCACAGCATTTCAAATAATATAGTTGAAAGTGCAGTCTCACAAAACAAAGATGGACCGCGGACAGGTGCTTGTGTGAGAAAAGAAGTGCAATGCAGAAAGAAGTAGTAACAGGTTGTCAGCTTCACTGGTCTCTCGTGTGAGTAAAGTAACACAGCGAAAAGATTATGGAGGAGCAAAGCAGCATGTTGGCTCCCTCATGTGTGTGAAGATAAGAGAAAAAGGGGGAGGGGGCAGGCAAGCACACAAGAGAGAAAGAAACACAATCATAGGTAGTGGGTAGAAGCACATGAGGGAGACAAGTGGAAAACTCAAATGCATTAACCACTAGAGTTATATTACCATTATTAATATTCCCTCAGATTTATAGGGAACAGGAAGATCTCTACTAGCATGTTAATTATGATGTTAGAGAAAAAGTTCCCAATGTTAATTAAATGCCAACTTTATACTGGATGATCAATTTACAGCCTTGAGCTAACAAGAGTATGCACCAATGACTGGAGTGCACCTGCTGCTCCTGGGCTTGCAAAGAGAGGAGTGTGTCAGGGATGCCTGGCTCGAGCAAAAGTCAATCTCACCCCAGACAAAAGAAGTAAACTCAGAGTCAGTTGGCTGACTCCATGTTATAGCCCTAGGGCCACAAAAGCTGAAGAAGGCTGCCTTGGCTAATCAGTTGCCACAATTACTTGATCACTACTGACTGCTGATGTGCAGTTGGGGAGACTGAGTCCAGATGCTCAAAAGTTGTACTGAACCTGGGTCCAAGGAGGACACTAGCCTTCACCAAAGGGAACCACTGGTTTCAATGTGACCAGCGACCAGTAATCCAGTGGTAATTGGACTTTTGCTAGACCAACCAGGACTTTGTGAGTATCCACCACTGTGGCCAAAGTGACCCCATCTTGACTGTGAATTGAAAAGTAGCCCAGGAAGTCTCCCGTCAACCACATAGCATCTTCTTGTATCTTCAGCATTCTGTATACCTTGCACCAGGACCACTCCATTGATGTGTATGCCAGTTCAACCATAGAACCTGGAACTGCGCTTGAAACTGCTTTAGTGACAAGGCAACTGTTCTACCAAATCTTACAGCCCACCTTGACCTGCTTACCCCACTATAGTAGGCAGCCTGAAGCGGGCCAGAGTCCTTTAACACAATTTTATAAAAGATTTTCAAAGTTTCCAAAGTCCCTGATAAGTGCAGTAGTTACCAATGCTTGTTTACAGTTTGAGTAAAAATTAGTAATTTACGTTTTACCTAAAAATCTATATCTAGAGAACTATCCAGTGGATTTTGATTGTTTTGGTGTCTAAAAATTCATAACAATAGGATCTAATTTTATAAATTGGTGTTGGAAGTCTTTCATGTAGGTGACATTTTTGTTTTAGTACTTTTAAATGCTTTAGAGTCTTTACTTTGTTTAAGCCTGCTGCTTGAAGCCACAGCTATCCAGGGTTGAGCTAAAAGTTTTACAAATGAGCCTGACTGGATCGTGAGAGTATTGCACTGCGTTGTCTCAAAACCACACCATATTATATACCCCATTCCTCACATTGGTGCCAAGCGGTGGGAATCTAGCACTTGTGTTTAGCTGTACCAGACAATTAAAAAGTTATGAACCACCAAAAATCCACAAAGTCGACATCTAGGGATGAGTTTTTAAAAGTGTGCCAAGTTCTTTGCTCCAAAGCACTGTTCTCCTAGAGTTTACCAATTTCTAGAAATGTTTGCAAAGGTTTTTGAAAGTTAGAAAAGGTTTGGTAGAACTTTCTGGGTGTTACAAAAAGTTTTGAAAATGTGGAGATTGACTCAGCCACCTTCTCCACACTGAGAATCAACAACCCGAGAGTGCTCTGCAAGGACTGGAAAATCCAGTCTGGTATCTCTGCAAAGGAGGAATACGAGGAAGAGTCTCTTAGGGCTTTGGATGAAGCCAGGAGAGCCCAAGCACTACTTGAAAGTGAAATAAGCCCTAACAGTGGACATGAGAAAGATGGCAGAGAAGACATTGAGGGGAAGGATGAGGGGGGCTATGAAAGCTTAGGCCCCACAGCCCATTCAAAGCGCCCCATCATATCTGGAAGCGAGAAGAATTTGATTTCAGAGAGAGGGCTCAAAAACCTTGAGGCCCAGATAAGTCTCCTACAGCTAGCGGAGAGGAGATAACCGTGAAAGAGAGAAGACAGGCCCTAGAGAAAAGGAGTGTCCAGCTGAACATCAAGTCTATAGAGAATGGTAGCACCAATGAAAACAAGTAATTGCAAGGGGTGCCTACGATCCGAGGTTGCCCAAAGGTTTGCTCCTAAAAAGGTCAAGGGGGAAGACATTGTTAAGTGGCTGGCGTCCTATGAGTCGGCTCTTAGGATGAGGAAGGTAGGTACTCAACATTGGGGGTCCTTATTGTAGGAACTAGCTCCAGTGAATTGGAGGGACAAGTAACTGTTGAAGATGAGGTGGCCAAGACCTATCCACATATGAAGTAGGAACGTATTGAGCTCTTTGGTCTCATCCTAAAGAGCACAGACAGAAGTTAAGGAACACACAAAAGAGGGCAACTCCGGCACAGGTAGGCTTTGTCGATTCTGTAAAGTCATTGAGTGGGTGGATCAAGGTTAACAGAGTGAACACTTGTGAGGTACTTTACAATTAACTGTTCCTCAGATAAGTTACACCAGCACCTGGTGAATTCTAAGCTATCTAGTTCTAGAACTCGATGAACATGGCTGATTAATGAGTGTGCACTGCAGAGAGAATACAGAGGCTCCCCTTGACCGCGACTGCCTGTAACAAGGGGCCCAACGCCTGGAACCAACACTGCACCCGCAGCCCCCAGGACCTAAAGGAACCGACCTTCAATGCAGGAGTGACCCCCAGGTGACCCTCTGCCTAGCCCAGGTTGTGGCTGTCCCTGGAAGCCCCCCCGTGCCTGCCTGTAACACTAGAGTGACCCCCGGGTCCTCCATTGTTTCCTACCTGAAACCCGACGCCTGCTTTGCACACTGCACCCGGCCGTCCCAGTGCCGCTGACTGTGTGTTTTGTGTGCCTACTTGTGTCCCCCCAGTGCTCTACAAAACCTCCCTGGTCTGCCCCCCAAGGATGCAGGTACTTACCTGCTGGCAGACTGGAACCGGAGCACCCCTGTTCTCCATAGGCACCTATGTGTTTTGAGCACCTCTTTGCCCTCTGCACCTGGCCGGCCCTGAGCTGCAGGTGTGGTAACTTTGGGGTTGCCTTGAATCCCCAACAGTGGGCTGCCTATGCCCCAGGACTGAGACTTGTAAGTGTTTTACGTACCTCCTAATCTAACCTTTACTTACCTCCCCCAGGAACTGTTGATTTTTGCAGTGTCCACTTTGAAAATAGCTTATTACCATTTTTACAAAGACTGTATATATGATATTGCTTTTAATCAAAGTTCCTAAAGTATCTAAGTGAAGTACCTTACATTTAAAGTGTTTAATGTAAGTCTTGAACCTGTGGTTCTTAAAATAAACTAAGAAAATATAATTTTCAATATAAAAACCTATTGGCCTGGAATAAGTCTGAGTGTGTGTTCCTCATTCATTGCCTGTGTGTGTACAACAAATGCTTAACACTACCCTCTGATAAGCCTACTGCTCAACCACACTACCACAAAATAGAGCATTAGAATTATCTAATTTTGCCACTATCTTACCTCTAAAGGGAACCCTTGGACTCTGTGCACACCATCTCTTACTTTGAGATAGTACATACAGAGCCATCTTCCTACAGTATACCAATGAGGTGGACACAGTTGACAGCTTGCTTTTTTAAACAAAGATTTATAGGTTGTCAGATCAGGTCACAGCTAGTATCAAAGCTGAGGTTGCTAAGATTCTGGAGTTTGGGGTGATAGAGCCCAAACCTAACCCCAAAGGAAATAAGCCTCAGAATGCGTTTTGTGTGGACTACAGAGCCCTAAGTGCAGTCATCACAACTGATGTCCACCCCGTACCCAGCACTCAAGAGCTCATTTGCATTTTAGTGGCTGCCAAGTACCTAAACACCTTTGATCTGAGTACAGATTACTGGCAAATATCCCTTACATCAGCAGCCAAGGAGACATCTGCCTTTTCAAAACCTGAAAGCCACCTTTAGTTTGGAGCGATGCCCTTTGGTTTAACAAAAAAAATGCCCCTCCTGCTTCCCAGAGGTAAGTGATCCATGTTGTTTCAGGCTTTGAACATTCTAGTGCAGCATATCTAGATGATATTGCTGTATTTAGTTCCACATGTGGAGATTACCTAGTCTACTACAAGGAAGTGATCCAGACCCTGCAAAAGGCAGAACGGACTATAAAGGCAGCTAAGTGCCAGATATAGCAAGATTCTGTTGTCTACTTGGGCCACCATGTAGATGGAGGCCAGGTGCAACCTATCCAACCCAATACCCAGGCAGTTTTTCTATGGGAGGCTCATAAGAACCAAACCCAAGTCAGAGCCTTTTGTGGCTTGCTAGATACTATAGAATATGTGTTAAATGTTATGATACAATAGTGGAATCACTGACAGAACTTCTAAAACAAAACAGAAAGCCTATCTGGAGTGAGCAGTTTCGAAAAACCCTTGACACCCTCAAGGGAGTTTTGTGCTTAGCACCTGTCTTAAATGCACCTGATTACAGTAAAGAGTTTATTTTCCAGACAGATGCTTCTGAACATGGAATTCGGGCTGTGTTGTCACAGGTAAATGATGTGGGCCAGGATGAACCAATTGCTTTTGTCAGTAAGCAGCGACTCCTCTGAGAGGAGCACTGGAGTGCCATTGAAAGAGAAGCCTTTGCTGTGGTTTGGTCCCAGAAAGCTGAGAGACTACTTATTTGGAACGCTCTTTAGATTTGAAACTAACAACTGACCTTCTAGGAGGCTTAGATAGGTGAGAGAGGAGAACCCCAAATTGCTGAGGTGCTCCAGTTCCCTACAGGGTGTGGAGTTCATAGTGGAAGACTGACCTGGGACTGACCATGCCAATGCAGGTGGCTCCACCAGGTTCTTCCACTTAGATGATAGTTGCCAGGGTGTATGTTAATTGCTTATCACCTTTTGTCTGGAGAGGGATATGTAAGGAAATGCCTCATTTTGCTTGATCACATCCAAGATTTTGGACTGAAACTGCTGCTTTCTCAACTCTGAGGGTGCACTGAGAACTCAATGCTAGTGGTCCAACCGCTAAAAGTGAATGGTTGATTGATCTATACCTATTTGGCACAAAGTAACTTGTTTATAACTCCCTAGTATAAGGAATTAGAGGTACTCAGGGCTGTTAGTTAACGAGTCCCTCCATGGCTGCAGCACGTATTATGCCACCCTGAGTGTGACAAGGTAAAACATGTCTCCCAGTCTGCCACTGCAGATTGGCAGAGCAGTTTTAAACTGTTAACTTGACTTTGCTATTTAAATTATTTACGAAGTCCAAATCTACGTTTTTGATATATATATATATATATACACACACACACACACACACACACACCCCCCCCCCCCCAGACATATATTTCTATATGTCCTAACAGTAAAAACACCAAATTGTTGCTGTGGAAAGGCTAGTCGCTCATGTGGCAAGTACAGGGTGACCCGCTGACAACTCAGCAGTGCTACCGTCTGTATGAGACTACTAAGGTTGGTGGTTCAATGCATCAAAGTAGTTGTTGGATTAAACTTGATGCCCATGTAGAATTTACTATAACTTTTGAGTAAATGCACCTTTAAGAAACTTACCAGTATGCTGACCAAGCTGTCCAGTGGACATTTGCAGATGCTGGCCACAAGACAGCCTTCTGTCCTCCTGGGGAGAAGTGTAAATGACTCCCAGGGAAAGAAATGATAGAGGCCTGCTGTAGGAAGAGGAGTCACCTCTACCTGGCAGGAAGCCACAAAGGGTGTGAGCCCAAAAGGTCAGCTTCAAAGGGGAAGCCACATTTGAAGAGCAAATGGATACACACAAAGGGTTGCTCTTTTGTTCTGGTCGACTGGATAGCATCAGTGACAGGGTAAACCTTTGGCAAACCAGTTTTCCTGTAGGCATGTAGCCCTCACGCAGCTACACCTCTAGGGTGGGCTACCAAGCTCCACAAGGTCAAGATGAGAAGATCAGAACTAGAATTTGCAGTTTGTCTCATTAATGTATATTGACTGTTACTGACTATTCCTTAGTAATTTACTATGAAAAATTGAGTTAGTTTTCTATTTCAAGATGGCTGCCAAATAACCATACCTTCCAATATCTACTTGAGGAACTATGACCAGATATAAACATCACTTTTGGGTTAATGGATATACATTGAGGAACATGGGAAAATGGCACCTCTTTGGTAAAATATTTCTGATTTCATTTCAGTATTTGACACATGTATACAATTTTGTTACATCTGATGTTGCTTGAATTCAAATATTAAGAGAGAGTCAGACCTAGACCATCCACGCGCAAGTGATAAAGTTCTCCTTCTTCAAGATGGCTGCCTTCTAAACGTAAATACGTTGAGATAGAGAGTCAGGTATTTACACTGCTTCTGGGTCACTGCTTATTAAAAGGTGACCATTGGAATATGGTACTTCTGTGCTTCACGGAAATGAAGCCATAGGGCAGCTTTGTTAAAAGGAGGAAGGTGAGGATACATACATTGAATGGGAGCAAAACAAACTTACAGCTTATGTTGTTATTGCAAACATGTTGTTTGTTGATATTACTTTTTGTTGGATTGTGTCTCTTATGAGAAAGAATTGATGGACAGTGTGATATGCTGTGCTCCAAAATGGCAGTCGCTGCAGAATTTTTTGTTGGGCACAGACTCGATTGCTTACCGGTGTCAGCTCAGGATCAGAGTGATATCCTCCTGAGCTTTATTAGGTCCCAGAAGCCCCATCACCCTGGGCCTTTTGATATTGAAAAGAGGAGGGGGGGCAACACAGCCCTCCTCTGCAAGCCTATTATGGACCGGTAATCCTATCCCCTGGGCCTGCATGAAATATGGATATGTCCCCTGGTGCACCTATCAACCACCATATTGGGGGTTCTGGATGGAGCCCCCGGGCACCAGTGGCCCCAGCCGGCTCTCCTGCATAGTACAGGAGCTGGCATTGCTCAATTGTAAATTTGTGGCAAAATTGTAAAAAACACCACCAGGCATACGGGTACAAGGTATCCCTATCCTACCCCTTATGTCTTTTTTTACCTTTTTTCCTAGGACTCTGGATTTGGTCCTGAGTCTTAAGATGGTTGCCACCACTTCCTGGTTCATGTGGTGGCAGCCAATCTGATCTCAACCTTAGGTCTGTTGGGTCTGCGGATTGCGGCGTGATATATGCACGTTTTTAACCTTAATTTCTCCCAAATTACTAAACAGATTCAAACCAAAGCACTAAAAGAATTTTTTGTGCACCAAGATCATGCTTTCTGCTACATTTGGTGTAAATCTGTTCAGTGGATTGGGCTGTAGATGTGTCTAAAGTTCCTGTGGAAAAATAAAAGGAGAAAAAACATTTTGGGACCAACCCACCACCATTTTTGACAGCCCCGCTTGACAGATCACCCCAAAACTTTCCATGCGCAAACTACTCCAAAAGTAGCACTCTTTTTGGAAACATTAATGGAGGATGGTGCCAGGGCAAAAATATGGATCCCAAAGGATACAATTAGTCACAAGAAAATGATGTCACAAGAAAATGTATTATCCAAAAAAGAAGTGACTCAAATAGATGGTCTCACCAAAGAACAAAACTATATTTCCACTACAATATTTCAAGTTTTATTGTCAATATAATAAGTAAGTGGTATAGCCAATCATTTTAATCTTATGGACCATTTACGATCAGATTGGAAGATTTTCCCTGTGTCTTAAAGGAAGACCTACTGGACATCAGAGAAAAGTTCTGGATGTACCGTTTAAAATCACTGCATCCAGATGGACTGAACACCACTGTCAATACCACTTGATTTTTGCCTATCTGAAGAGTTCTCAGTACTGCATTGATTCCACATTCCAATTGAAATCTTCACCCGTGGTGCGTTTTGAAAATCCAGCAGTGTCAGCTGTGCAGCAACTGAGCAAACCATCTTGTATTACCTAAGGAAGGTGGAAAAGTTGTAGTGGAAATATATTTTTTTGTTCTTTGGTGAGACCATCTGTTTGAGTCACTCCTTTCTTGGATATTAAATTTTCTTGTGACTCATTGTATCTTTTGGGATCCAGATTTTTGCGTTGGCTGGCTGTTGTTTTCTTGTGATTCAGTGTACTGTTTTGGGGATTACAAACCTATATACTCCTTGGATCCTACGCTCAAGCAAGAAGCAAGCACCGTCAAGAACAAATCTACATCCTAGATATGCACTGTTCATCCAGGAAAACATCAGTAAGTGCCAATTTACAATAGCACATTTACAATTTTTTAAGAAACTTCTATCCCAGGGGCTTGAAGATTAAATCTAAACCACTTTTTAAACTAAGTAATTGTGAATGGTCTGCTTCATGGAATATTATACTGCATAACTCATCAATGGCCCTACCAGCCGTATATGCTAAAGTAACCATTAAAAAAAACAGATGCTTACAACCAAGCTACAAACAGAACTGGATCTTTTAACCCCTCGGGTGCCTTGGACGAGGTCACCTCGTCCTACACCTGGGAACTGGGGGGAGCGCTAGCGCTCCCCCCTGTGCTCCCCACCCACCCCCCCAAGGCAGTGATGGAAGGGGAAGCCCTTCCCCTTCCACCCCCGTCCCCCCCACCCCCCCTGTGACGTCAGCGCACGCTGACAATCACAGAGGGCTTCCTCCCATCGCAGATCAGCCTATTATTAGGCCGATCTGCACCCAGGGGGGCAGAAACCTCTAGGCACCAGGGATCTTCTTTTTTTTTTGTTTTGTTTTTTTTGGAGGTGGGGAGCGACCCCTTAGGCAAGGGTCGCCCCCCTAGGGGGCAAATTATATTTAGGCCATTTCTGAGGCCAATCTGCCCCCAAGGGGGACAGAAACCACTAGACACCAGGGAGTTTTTTTTTTTTTTGTACATGAATTTCACGCAAGGGGAGCGACCCCTTAGGCAAGGGTCGCTCCCCTGGGGGCAAAATTTATTTTAGGCCATTTCTGCCCCCCCTGGGGGGCAGATCAGTCTATTTTGATTAGGCCGATTTGCCCCCAAAGGGGGCAGAAACCACTAGGTACCGGGGATTTGTTTTATTTTTTTGTTTTACAGATGGGGAGCGACCCCTTGGACAAGGGTCACTCCCCTGGAGGGGAAAATTGTATTTAGGCTATTTCTGCCCCCTTTGGGGGCATATCGGCCGATTTTTGCTACGCCAATGTCACGCAGGGAGAGCGACCCCATAGGCAAGGGTCGCTCCCGGGGGGGGGGGGCAGATTTGGGGGCAAATTTATTTTAGGCCATTTCTGCCCCCCCGGCAACGGTCGCTCCCCTGGGGGGCAAATTGTATTTAGACCATTTCTGCCCCCCTTGGGGGCAGATCGGCCGATTTTTGCTACGCCAATCTGCCCCCAAGGGGGGCAGAAACCACTAGACACCAGGGATTTTTTTTTTTTGCGCCAATGTCTTACAGGGGAGCGACCCCGTAGGCAAGGGTCGCTCCCGGGGGAGGGTTGGGGGTCGGGGGGGCAAATTTATTTTAGGCCATTTCTGCCCCCAGGGGGGCAGAAACCTCTAGACGCCGGGGCAAATTATTGTTTTGTGTTTTTGTTTTTTTAGAGATTGGGAGCGACCCATTAGGCAAGGTTCGCTCCCCTGGTGGGGCAAATTGTATTTAGACCATTTCTGCCCCCCTTGGGGGCAGATCGGCCGATTTTAGGTCAATCTGCCCCCAAGGGGGCAGAAACCACTAGGCACCGGGGATTTTTTTTTGGTGCCACTGTCACGCAGGGGGAGCGACCCCATAGGCAAGGGTCGCTCCGGGGTGGGGGGAGTTGGGGGGGCAAATTGATTTTAGGCCATTTATGCCCCCCCGGGGGCAGATCGGCCTAATATTAGGCCGATCTGCCCCCGGGGGGGGCAGAAACCTCTAGGCGCCAGGGCAAATTTTTTTTTTGTGGTTTTTTTTTTTGTTTGTTTGTTGTTTTAGAGATTTGGAGCGACCCATTAGGCATGGGTTGCTCCCCTGGGGGGCAAATTGTATTTAGACTATTTCTGCCCTTCTTGGGGGCAGATTGGCTGATTTACGGTCAATCTGCCCCCAAGGGGGCAGAAACCACTAGGCACCAGGGATTATTTTTTTTTGTGCGCCAATGTCACGCAGGGGGAGCGACCCCGTAGGCAAGGGTCACTCCCGGGGAGGGGTTGGGGGGTAGGGGAACAAATTTATTTTAGGCCATTTCTGCCCCCCTGGGGCCGGCTGAGCTAGTGGCCAAAATCCACAGTTAGGCACTTTGCAAAAAACACCTCTGTTTTCTGTGAAAAATGTGATGTGTCCACGTTGTGTTTTGGGCCATTTCCTATCGTGGGCGCTAGGCCTACCCACACAAGTGAGGTACCATTTTTATCGGGAGACTTGGGGGAACACTGGGTGGAAGGAAATTTGTGGCTCCTCTCAGATTCCAGAACTTTCTGTCACCGAAATGAGAGGAAAAAGTGTTTTTTTGGCAAAATGTTGATGTTTGCAAAGTATTCTGGGTAACAGAACCTGGTCAGAGCCCCACAAGTCACCCCATCTTGGATTCCCCTAGGTCTCTAGTTTTCCAAAATGCACAGGTTTGGTAGGTTTCCCTAGGTGCCGGCTGAGCTAGAGGCCAAAAGCTACAGGTAGGCACTTTGCAAAAAACACCTCTGTTTTCTTTCAAAAAATGTGATGTGTCCACGTTGTGTTTTGGGGCATTTCCTGTCACGGGCGCTAGGCCTACCCACGCAAGTGAGGTATCATTTTTATCGGGAGACTTGGGGGAACATAGAATAGCAAAACAAGTGTTATTGCCCCTTGTCTTTCCCTACATTTTTTCCTTCCAAATATAAGAGAGGGTGTAAAAAAGACATCTATTTGAGAAATGCCCTGTAATTCACATGCTAGTATGGTCACCCCGGAATTCAGAGATGTGCAAATAACCACTGCTCCTCAACACCTTATCTTGTGCCCATTTTGGAAATACAAAGGTTTTCTTGATAGCTATTTTTCACTCTTTATATTTCAGCAAATGAATTGCTGTATACCCGATATAGAATGAAAATGCACTGCAGGGTGCAGCTCATTTATTGGCTCTGGGTACCTAGGGTTCCTGATGAACCTACAAGCCCTATATATCCCCGCAACCAGAGGAGTCCAGCAGACGTAACGGTAAATTGCTTTCGAAAATCTGACATTGCAGGAAAAAGTTACAGAGTAAAACGTAGTGAAAAATTGCTGTTTTTTTCACCTCAATTTCAATATTTTTATTTTTCAGTTGTTATTTTCTGTAGGAAACCCTTGTAGGGTCTACACAAATGACCCCTTGCTGAATTCAGACTTTTGTCTACTTTTCAGAAATTTTTAGGTTTCTGGGATCCAGCATTGGTTTCTTGCCCATTTCTCTCACTGACTGGAAGGAGGCTGAAAGCACAAAAAAATGTAAAAATGGGGTATGTCCCAGTAAAATTGCAAATTTGTGTTGAAAAATTGGGTTTTCTTATTCAAGTCTGCCTGTTCCTGAAAGCTGGGGAGCTGGTGATGTTAGCACCGCAAACCCTTTGTTGATGCCATTTTCAGGAAAAAAAACACAAGCCTTCTTCTGCAGCCACTTTTTCCCATTTCTTTGAAAAAAACGAAATTTTCACTGTATTTTGGCTAATTTCTTGGCCTCCTTCAGGGGAACCCACAAAGTCTGGGTACCTCTAGAATCCCTAGGATGTTGGAAAAAAAGGACGCAAATTTGGCTTGGCTACCTTATGTGGACAAACAATTATGAGGGCCTAAGCGCGAACTGCCCCAAATAGCCAAAAAAAGGCCTGGCACAGGAGGGGGAAAAGGCCTGGCAGCGAAGGGTTTAAAGAACACAAAAAGTGACTCTGAAGTTGCACACATACTACAGAGGATCGCAGAAGTAAAAAAGATCAAAGCAAATAATGCTTTTAAAATTAAATTTGCAAAACTGAAAAGAGACATGTTAAGATTTCATGTGCCTCCTCTCCCACTCACCACTTCATAAATAATTCTGTTTTTGGAGAGTCACTTGTCAGTGTATGTACCGTAGATAACCAGCATAAAAAACAGAAGGTTTCGAAGACAAAAAAGACTGCACAGCATCAGCAAGCTACAACCCTTCCAGACATCAGATATAGTTATTGACTTAACTGGAGGGCTGCTTTCACCAGGTGAATAAAAACTATGGAGCAAAGGTCTCTATTTCTGTCCTGTACCTAGGGACCATAATATAGCCAACATGATGAGAGACCTAAAAACTTTTGAGAGAAGATACAGACATGCAGAATACTTTAATAATAATTCTTATGTTGATCTGCCAAGCTACCTCCCAGATCCATTTAAGAAGGTCCGCCATCCCAAATCATGGACTCCTCAATGTGGTAGGAATCCTGTTCTTGATACATACATTTTATCCATTCAAAAACTCATCAAAGAATCAACACCTAAAAGGATTTTTGATAACATTACCAGAGAAAAAAGAAAAGCTTTCTACCACCTTCAACAAAGAACAGATGTCATTATAAAACCGGCAGGCAATGGTGGTGCAGTGGTTGGCATGAAAGTATGTGATTATATTGAGGAGGGAATGAGACAACTGATGGATACCAACACTTACAAACCTTTAGAAACTGATCCCACAGAAGACTTGAACAAAGAAATTAAGAACATGGTTGCAAAGTACAGGAGCTTAAACCTCATTGACGAAACAATGGAAGATATACTTGTTTGTCCCAAACCAAGACCTGGTAGATTTTATAGGCTTCCAAAAAAATCACAAAATGAACAATCCTGGCTGCCCCATCATCTCTGGCAATAATACAGCCACTAAGAGACTATCTTTATTTGTCAACCTGCACCTCCAGCCCATTGTCCAAAAACGCTCATTTGTTAAGGACACCAGTCACTTCCTTCAGATCATTGAAAAATTAAACCAAACCTACACATTTGATGATGACACTCTTCTGGCTACATTTGATGTTACATTATTATACACCAATATACCACATGATGAAGGTCTAATGGCATTATCCGAAGCTCTGAATAAAAAAACTGTGAAAGACCATCAACAAATGTGCTTATCAACTTTGCAAGAGTTATCCTTAAATCCAGCAATTTTACCTTCAATGGTAACACTATCTACAGATACAAGGAACTTCCATGAGCACTCGGATGGCTCTTTCCTATGCAAATATCTTCATGGACAAACTGGAGGACTATATACTTGCGAGTTCAGGCATCAAACCACTGGTATGTCTACGATACATTGATGACATATTTATAATATGGAATGCAGGATGCAGAACATTGGTGCAATATACAGCTTTCATCAACAGTATCCATCCTACCATCAATTTCACCAGCAGCAATACTAAACAGAAGAGTAATCTCCCTTTTCTGGATGTGTTACTCACCATTCATGAACAAAAAAGTCTAACTGATCTGTACCAGAAGCCTACAGATGCTCATTTGTATCTAAACTGGACTTCATGTCACCCACACCACACTAAACTCAGCATCATCTACAGCCAAGCACTCAGAATAAGACGCATCTGCAACTATGAAGACACCTGTAAAGACCCATCTACAGGAGGTTGTTACATTATTTGAAAAGCGAGGCTATCCTCTGCATATCATTCTGCAACAAATTGACAAGTCTTTATAGATACCCAGGGAAGCACTTATTTGGAATACCAACAGAAGAAACAAAAATGACAGAATCCCATTTGTGGTTGACTATCATCCATCATCTCCCAACTACAGAAACATAATACAAACAACTTTTTGCTTCCTATCCACTTGTGAAAAATTGCAAAAACTTTATCAAAAACCGCCAGTCATTGCTTACCACAGAGCTCCGAATTTATGATCGCTTATTGCGAGAGCTGAACTTAAACAAGGAGTAACAAATGTGCGAGTTCAGTGCTGTGATTCTAAAAGGTGCATCACATGTGAATACCTTTTACAAACATCATCAGTAACTAGCTCTGTTACAAGAAGGACCTATGGAATAAGACAGCATCTTACATGTCGCTAAAAATGCATTATTTATGTCAACACCAGGACAGTGCGCGCTCTACGGGCATCTAGAATGCAAAAACCCAACACTTGCAAGATAAAGTAATTTATGCATTGTGATGATATGTTATTGTTTAACCTTTTGCATTGCAGAATTCCATCCAAAAGATTCATTTTTAAGGTGCTTATAAATACTGTACATTTACAATGTATTGCTGCAGACATTCAGAGTGTGTTAGGGTGTGGTCCCTTTCCAGGGCCTTCTGGAGACTTTCCCTGCAACATGCCTGGGCGTGGTTCTAGGCTGGGCCAAGACTCTATAAAAGAGAGTCAGCGCAACTTCCAGTGCTCACTATTCAGAGGTCCCGGTGCAGAGCAGCAGCTTCTTCCTGAGCTCCTGTCCCGACGGCCTATTTGGATTTTCCAGTCTTCTGCACTCATCTCTCATTGGTGATCACTGTTTCCAGGCGGTAAGACGGTGTTTGGACATTTCCCAACACCGTAATTGAGAATCTTCATATTCTTGCTTTTAATTCTTAAATGAATAACAGATTACTTGTGCGCTGCCATTTTTTGACATTTGTATAGTGGTTTGCAAATAGGGAGGACGCGCAATTTATTCCATAAAGATTTGACTTCGTTATTACATTATTGTTCATTGCGCGCTGATATTTCTTGACATTTACATGATGTTTTACGAGTTGGCAAGACGTGCAACTCGTTTCATGAGCATTTAACTTTGTTGTTCATTGCGCACCATCTTTTCTTGACATTTACATGGTGGCATTCGAATCGGCGAAACGCGCGATTCTTTCCTTGAGTGTTTTTTCATGTTGTAAATTGTGTACTACTATTTCTTGGCATTTGTATGGTGCCATTTGAATCGACAAGATGCGTGATTCTTTCCTCGTGTATAAATAATGTAAGTTACTGTGCGCTACCATCCTAAGACATTTTCTTGGTAGCATTTCAAGTTGACACGTCGCGTGATTTATTCCTTGAATCTACGTTGTGTGATTTCATGGTGCACAAACCTTTATGGTGTTTAATACTCATATAAAAATCTGCAATGTGCGCAATTTACTTCCAAATGTTTTTTCTGAGATGAACACAAAAATACCAGAATTTTAGATGTAATGCTGTGTGTTCCTGATATGTATTCATAAAAGGAGATTCATATGGTTGTTTAGAAATTGCTCAGAGTGTTTCCTGATTCTCATGCTAAAGAAAGTACTTGAATCTGAAAGTCCTATTTAACTTTTCCTGTTTCCTCCTCAGGTATTCGGTCATCTAAAGCCTAGTCAGTTTTAGGATTATTCCAGGGTTGTTCATGTTTTTTCGGAAAAGACGAAGCTTAGAGTTGTAGCATGGTACTGATTTCATGAGATGTAATTTTGATGTTGTGTTTTAACCTTTTGCTTCCTACAGGTCTCCTTCCCAGCTGTTCCCGTCCTAATCCCCTTTTCCCCACTTGGACTCTCTTAGACTCTGTGATAAATCTAATCAGAGTATTGGAGCTGTCTTGTGGTGGAAGTGTTGGGAACGTGCACGAACCCCGAGGATCTGGTGACTCTGACAATTTATATGAATTAGTGCAAACGCCAAAGCTGTAAAAAAACAATATGTAGGCCAAACAGTGAATGACCTTCGTACACGATTCAGGAACCACAAATCAGCAATATTCAACAAACTTGACCAGCCTGTAGCCAATCATTTTAACCTTGTGGACATTTACTGTCAGATTTGAAGATTTTCCCTGTGGAACATGTCTTAAAGGAAGAACTACTAGACATCAGAGAAAACATTTGGATGTACCATTTAAAATCACTTCATCCAGATGTACTGACCATCACTGACAAATCACTTGATTTCTATATATCTGAAGAGTTCTCAGGACTGCTACATTCCAATTGGAATCTTCACTCATGATTCTTTTTGAAAATCCAGCAGTGTCAGCTGTGCAGCCACTGAGCAAACCATCTTGTACTACCAGAGGAAGGCGGAAGCCGAAACATTGTAGTGGAAATATGTTTTTGTTCTCTGGTGAGACCATCTGTTTGAGTAATTTATTTCTTGGATATGTATATATATGTGCCATCTGGGTCTCCGCAGCCCTGGGGACTGCCACTTTCATGGGTGTTAAAGGATTGTAATGGTGGCTACCCGCCGCACCCCTGCCCTTCCCCACAGCCCCAGGGACAGTTACCTCCCCAGGGCTTTAAAGTAATATGTGGGGCTGTGCGGCCCCCACTGCAGCCAAACAGCTCCTGCTGTCAGAAAGCAGAGTTTCCCTTGCATGCAAATATGCGTGCAGGGAAGACAAAGGAAAACATTGCTCCCCCAAGCAGGGAGCTGCTATTAAAAGCAGCTCCTTTCTTGGGAAAGCAATGCTGGCTCCCACATGACGTAGGGAGCCGGCTGGGACCACAGAGCCTTGAGGCTCCCACCGTGGTCCTCTCTCGCTCTCCCATCCCATAATGGGATGAAAGAGAGAGAGATAATCATTGCAAACGTCTCTCCATGGAATGAGTTTAACACTGGAAGGAGTTACTTTTGACATGATGGTTAAGGTCACAGACCCTCACAATGAAAGTTGAGGGTTCTAGTCTAGGTGTGCTTGTTTTCATTTTGCTGCCTTCATTTCTTTTAAACTTAAAAAGGTTAAGGTTCATACTGAAAGATGATCTCACTCTTTTTAAATGACAAATACATTTTTATTTTCAATCTGTCCAGAAATATCTCATTCTAACTATGTCATTCATTAAAAGCCTAAAAAACTCTCTATCTCTTTCCCTCTCAGGCTCTTTCTCTCTCTCAATTTCCCTTTTTCAATCTCATTCTCCCACTCACACACCCACTCAGACCCTTACGCACCCACACAGACCCTCTCAGACACTCATGCACCCACTCAAAACTTTGTGCACCCACTCATATCCCCACTCACACCCTGCTGCCCCCACCCACAGACCCACTCAGGCACCTACTCACAGACCCACTCCCACTCTCACACACCCCTTCAAGACCTGCTGAAACTCTCACACACCCACTCACAGACCCACACAGACATTGACGCAGCCACTAAGACACTGATGTACCCACTGTCACGCCAAGAGACACTCTCACAACCACTCTCACCCCCCAATACACCCTCTCACACCTATTCTCACACCCAGACAGACAGGCCAGGACCAACTCCCACCGCGCATGGCCGAAGGACTGTGCGCAGTGTTGGGGTCGTTAGGGGGGTTGGTTGCAGGGTCTGGCCACAGGCTAGGCCTTGCTGCCAACCACCACCACGCACAGCTAAGGCCATGCGTGGCAGTGGTTGGATTAATATATAGTAATGAAAATTACTTTACATTAGAAAAAAACAAAAGAAATTCACTGAAAAAAGGTTACAGGGACGTTATAGTTAGGAAATTGAATTTTTTTTAAAACATAGAAATTCACTTAAAAAATCAAAGGTCACAGGGACATTATAGTTAGGCTTGCATTTTAATACCAAACCATAGAAATTCATGCCCTAAGGTAACTATAACTCGCTCCCTCGCCATGCACTGCTAATTACCTCACAAATGACAGCACTCATGACATATTTGATAACATCACTAGAAATATCAATGTAATATCTGCAGTAACATTTTTCACGAAAAAACTGTGCATGGTGAGGGCACAAGTTATAGTTACTTGAGCTAACTCTAACTATAACAGGTGAATTTCTATGGTTTGGTAAGTTTAGATTAAAAAATGAATTTCTTTAACATGAGGAAACATTTCACCTTAGTACGTCAGGTTATACCTCTGCTTTGAGAAGTGTAAGGAAATGCCTCCTTGGCATGGTTACCCCCTGACTTTTTGCCTTTGCTGATGCCAAGTTATGATTTGAACGTGTGCTGAGGCCTGCTAATCAGGCCCCAGCACCAGTGTTCTTTCCCTAACCTGTACTTTTGTTTTCACAATTGGCACACCGTGGCATCCAGGTAAGTCCCTTGTAACTGGTACCCCTGGTACCAAGGGCACTGATGCCAGGGAAGGTCTCTAAGGGCTGCAGCATGTCTTATGCCACCCTGGGGACCCCTCACTCAGCACTGACACACTGCTTGCCAGCTTGTGTGTGCTGGTGGGGATAAAAAGACTAAGTCGACATGGCACCCCCCTCAGGGTGCCATGCCAACCTCACACTGCCTATAGGTATAGATAAGTCACCCCTCTAGCAGGCCTTACAGCCCTAAGGCAGGGTGCACTATACCATAGGTGAGGGCTGAAGTGCATGAGCACTATGCCCCTACAGTGTCTAAGCAAAACCTTAGACATTGTAAGTGCAGGGTAGCCATAAGAGTATATGGTCTGGGAGTCTGTCATGCACGAACTCCACAGCACCATAATGGCTACACTGAAAACTGGGAAGTTTGGTATCAAACTTCTCAGCACAATAAATGCACACTGATGCCAGTGTACATTTTATTGTAACATACACCCCAGAGGGCACCTTAGAGGTGCCCCGTGAAACCTTAACCGACTACCCGTGTAGGCTGACTGGTTTTAGCAGCCTGCCACACACCAGACATGTTGCTGGCCACATGGGGAGAGTGTCTTTGTCACTCTGTGGCTAGTAGCAAAGCCTGTACTGGGTGGAGATGCTTCTCACCTCCCCCTGCATGAACTGTAACACCTGGCGGTGAGCCTCAAAGGCTCACCCCCTTTGTTACAGCACCCCAGGTGTCCTGAGCTAAGGTAACTCTGACTTTTAGAAATCCTCCATCTTGCAGATGGAGGATTCCCCCAATAGGGATAGGAATGTACCCACCTCCCCTCAGGGAGGAGGCACAAAGAGGGTGTAGCCACCCTCAAGGACATTAGCCATTGGCTACTGCCCTCCCAGACCTAAACACACCCCTAAATTCTGTATTTAGGGGCTCCCAGAACACAGCAAGATAGATTCCTGTAACCTAAGACGAAGAAGGACTGCTGAGCTGAAAAACCCTGCAGAGAAGACGGAGACACCAACTGCTTTGGCCCCAGCTCTACCGGCCTGTCTCCCCACTTCTAAAGACACTGCTCCAGCGACGCGTTCCACAGGGACCAGCGACCTCTGAAGCCTCAGAGGACTGCCCAGCATCTAGAAGGACCAAGAACTCCCGAGGACAGCGGCTCTGTTCACCAAAGACTGCAACTTTGCAACAAAGAAGCATCTTTGAAACAACACACGTTTCCCGCCGGAAGCGTGAGACTTTGCACTCTGCACCCGACGCCCCCGGCTCGACTTCTGGAGAACAAACACCACAGGGAGGACTCCCCAGCGACAACGAGACCGTGAGTAGCCAGAGTTGCCCCCCCTGAGCACCCACAGCGACGCCTGCAGAGAGAATCCCGAGGCTCCCCCTGACTGCGACTGCCTGCTTCAAAGACCCGACACCTGGTAAAGGCACTGCATCCGCAGCCCCCAGGACCTGAAGGATCCGACCTCCAGTGCAGGAGTGACCCCCAGGTGGCCCTCTCCCTTGCCCAGGTGGTGGCTACCCCGAGGAGTGCCCCCCCCCCTTGCCTGCCTGCATCGCTGAAGAGACCCCTTGGTCTCCCGTTGAATCCTATTGCGAACCCGACGCTTGTTTGCACACTGCATCCGGCTGCCCCCGTGCCGCTGAGGGTGTACTTTTTGTGTGGACTTGTGTCCCCCCCCCGGTGCCCTACAAAACCCCCCTGGTCTGCCCTCTGATAACGCGGGTACTTACCTGCTGGAAGACTGGAACCGGGGCACCCCTTCTCCATTGAAGCCTATGCGTTTTGGGCACCACTTTGACCTCTGCACCTGACCGGCCCTGAGCTGCTGGTGTGGTAACTTTGGGGTTGCCCTGAACCCCCAACGGTGGGCTACCTTGGACCCAATTTTTAACCCCGTAGGTGGTTTACTTACCTGCAAAAACTAACAAACACTTACCTCGCCCAGGAACTGTTAAAAATTGCACTGTCTAGTTTTAAAATAGCTATATGTCATTTGTGTGAAAACTGTATATGCTATTTTGCTAATTCAAAGTTCCTAAAGTTCCTAAGTGAAGTACCTTTCATTTAAAGTATTACTTGTAAATCTTGAACCTGTGGTTCTTAAAATAAACTAAGAAAATATATTTTTCTATACAAAAACCTATTGGCCTGGAATTGTCTCTGAGTGTGTGTTCCTCATTTATTGCCAGTGTGTGTACAACAAGTGCTTAACACTACCCTCTGATAAGCCTACTGCTCGACCACACTACCACAAAATAGAGCATTAGAATTATCTCTTTTTGCCACTATCTTACCTCTAAGGGGAACCCTTGGACTCTGTGCATACTAATCCTTACTTTGAAATAGTGCATACAGAGCCAACTTCCTACAAGAAGTTTTTATTAAAACGGAGGGCCTGATCTAAAAGAATCTGAAGCATTGAATCTGATGTGTCAGATTTCTTGTGCTGACCTATGACCCCCTAACGACACCATGGATGCACTGTATTTACAATACAGAGCTCCATGGCTTATGTTTTCACAGATGCGTCAGAAATTCTGAGGCATCTGTGGCACTAAACACCGCACTGCTGGACTAGCATCCAAAAAATTACACTACTCCAGCAATGCCAGGAGGCCTCATTGAGAAAAGCCCTGCATCAGTTTTACGCTTGCTCTGAGCAGGTGGTAAAATTCTAGCTCAATTAAGTCACAGAATGACGCAGTGAAATGTAAATTTCACTGCATCAGTTTTGCATGGCTTTCCCCATGTGAATGCCTACCTTGCATACGTTATACCTTGTGCAGGTATAATGTGACGCAAGGCATTGCAAACTGACGCATAGGGCCCACTGCGTTAGTTTGTAAATGTGGAGTAGTGTAGAGCACAGATTGCATCAAAAAAAAAATATGCAACGGTGCTCAAAGGCCTTGTAAATGAGGCCCTGAGTTTCTACACATGAAGTGAGAAACATTCCTGCTCTGATGACTATTAGTCAATTAAGAGGCAAGTCACTTGTTTTGTATACACTACATATTGCCTTGATTCTTATTATAGCTGGAGCAATAATATAGGATATTAATTCAAACAAAATTAAGCTCTTTGTACAGTGCACATCCCGATCTCGCATATTTGAAGGTGCTTTCATATTTGATAATGAACAAAAAGGAGGCGCTTTGTGACAAATTAGCCTACGATCACACAGTTTGGTCAAGTAGGGATTTAACTCAGAATTTCCAGTTTCAGGTACCTATTCCTGACATCAAAGATTAATTGATTAGATTAGGGCATGTGTGACAGATAGAATCCATATTTTGTTTTTCACATAAAGCGAACTATCTCCAAGGCCAGAGTATACAGTATATCCTTTTTTTGTTTTGAGACAGGTTTGCCAGGATTCACGAGGATGTTGATCCGAGGTTGGGATTGGAACTTGTTTCCACATGTTGTTTGGTCATCAGCTGAGGCCATTAGGCCACATCGGCTCTGTGAAAGTACCGCTTGTTTTGGCCTCAAGGTTTCAAGAGGACCTGGAGCTCAGACAATGGTGGACTTCTGGCTCGAGCTTTCAGTTGCCTCATAAAACCATGAGGCAACTGAGGTATTTTACTGAGTTTGAGCTGAGCCAGTGGCTGCTTAGTGGCACTCAGTGGCACGCTGCCTTCATCTGTTAACATGTACTAGTAGGCGAAGAAGTTTTCTCTCGTCATCATACCGAGAGAGAAAAAAAGCAGCCGCTCAGAGTTAAAGAGAGGCATTAATACTAGTTTCTGCGGATAAAAGGCAAGTTCTGCCGAGTGTAGATAACACCCGAAAATTACGGGTGACTTGACAGGTGACCGCTCAGCCACATTCAACAGCGCCGTGTGTTTGGATTTTAAAAGTTGACCAGCATGTTAAAAGTCACGAATTATAATTCTAGGGGAGTCACCATTTTGTTTTGCCCAATTTAATGCTTGCAAAAGAACGATGGTAATGAAATATTGCCTTTTGATAGGTATTAAATGTGCACATATCAAACATGGAGCTAAGGATAGAGTCGTCCTAGAATAAAGTGAACGCCGACTGTAATTTTCTAAATCCAATATGATGGATACAAAATAAATAATACTTTATTGGCGCGATTTAGTGGATCCTTAGGTAACCCTCAATCACGACTAGATGGCAATATTTGACCATAAATTTTTATCAAGACTCTCGATATTTGTAATGAAAACTCGTGGTTTTTCTTTGTTCCTGGAAAATCAGTACTAGGGTAGCCACAAGGCCCCCGTTTGTGGCGTGTACGAATTAAAGCAATGCATGTGTTGAGGCGAGTGGGGGTACGAATAAGTCACTAGATCAGTGGTAATGAAGGCATCACTTTTATCACATTTGTAGAGTGCCACCGGGCCTCTACAATACATTGTAATTTTGATTTGACCCCCGAGGGCGGGGCGCAGTCCAATGGGATAAATAAAGGTGAACCACTGTGTGCATTGCCTTCAGTGAGTGCCATACATGCTGCCTATAGATATGTCAGAGCTTGAGCTGAACATAATGAGATAATTTTATATACTTACTGCACTGCAAAGCATATGAGTGGAGTGCACCTTTGGATATAACATTTAAACAAAATGTCATGAATATTTTAAACTAAGATTTTAAAAGTGTTATTTGCATAATCATTTTGTATGTTCTCACATGCAGTGTTTAGAATTCAGTTAATCGGAAATATATTTGTGTTTTATTAACTTGACTGGAGTGTAGGCCTGCACATATAATTTTCTTTTTACAGTTAACTTTCAATGTGGAAGTGTTTTGCTTAAATGTTTCTTTCCAGATGCAGGTGTTAGGAGCAGAGAGTGAGTCAACAAGAAGCTTATTGAGCGGAGATGGAGTCAACAAGAAGCTTATTGTGCGTGAGAGATAAGAAAGCCTGAGACAAGCTATGCAAAGTTGAAGGAGAGTATTCTTGAAGCTATTCAAGGATGAAGAGGAGTATTCTGGAAACTTGGCAGTCCTAAAACTTATGAAATTTCTGAGACTGAAGAGTATCAAGATCGGATGTACTTGGGGTTTGAAAGTGTAGCTTCCAATTAAAATTAATTGGGATTTCAATCGAGAAACTTCGACTGTTATGTCATCGTCTTGAGAAACTGTGATTTGAGGAAGGTTTAGTTAGTGAGATATGAGATCCTTTGCTACCCTTAGAGCTGATCGGACTTTTCTGAGGTACAGACCTCATATTTTCCATGTGGCTTAATGCCACCGCACCTCTATTAACAGAATATTCTGTGAATTTCTGTTTGAAGACCTTTCTCTAATCCTCTTTAGAATTGCAATAGGCAGTTTTGGAAAATGGCCCTCTCTGAAGGGTCATCCAAGGCTTTTTTCCTTCTTCCTTTCTTTTTCTGATCTCATTTTTGCTGGTTTTAGCACTCTGTACACTCTACCACTGCTGACCAGTGCTAAAATGCTGAAAGATAAAAACAATTTAACGTGACATGGAGAGCATGACTTGCAGAGCCAAGTTCAAGGGTACAAATTGCGGAGCTCCAATACAAACTTTTAGGCATGAAAACCACAAAGGCTTGAAAATACATCATCGAATCAGAACAAAAGAAAGGTAATTTCCTCATCAAGTACATGGTGTGATGTTGATCAGTAGATGCATGGTGTTACATATGTATGAGTCATCTAACCAATCACAGTAAGGCAACATTTTACGATGGCAGCTTGATATAGGATTACCACAAGCGTGACCTTCACATTACTCAGATGTTTGGGACTTTCCAAGGCATCACCAAACCAGTTTCTTTATAAGCTTACCTCAGACCTATGTGGAAATCCAGATGTCTTACTGTTGCTGGGCGAATGAAGCAATGCATGTCGCGTGAGGTGTCTCTTTTAAGCAAGCCTTGCGTTACAAGCTATCTGTCAGGGATAATATAGTAAAGGTCATCCAACCTTTTGCATATTCTTTTCAGGCCTGTTCATCATTTGGTATCACAGGATGAGGTCAGGCCTGGAGAAATATAAAATGCATTCTTTCACCAGTTTCCATACCTGAGCATTAAAATACCCCCACATTGCAATGAGGATTCAAGGCTGCGCTCCTAGAAATCAATGCATCGCCTTCCTGTGTGGAAAGAAATGACACATCGTCTTTGCCGCGTCGGAAAATCCAACACATTGCCTTACTTTTCAACACATCTCCACCTTTGCTGGCTCCTTTGCATTGTTATTTTTGACCCATCCCAGGTAGTGTGTTAAAAGGATACAACCACTGAGTCTTAAGGATTGAGATTCGTTTGATGCTTTAAAAAGTGATATCTTGACTTGTGTATTTTGGATTTTTGTGATTTTGGTCTGATTTTACTCAGATACATATTATCTATTTTCTTAAACTGGTGTGGAGTACTTTTTGTGATGTTTTCACTGTGTTACTGTATGAGTTATTGCACAAATATTTTACAAATTGCCTTCTAAGTTAAGCCTGCTTGCTCTGTGCCAAGCTACCAGAGGCTGAGCACAGGATAATTTAGATTGTGTAATGACTTACACAGACTAGGATTGTAGTTACTACTTGGGCAAGGTTGTCTAACTCTACCAACTAGAGACTTAATTTCTAACATTGGTGTTCAGTGGTGAGGATAAGGCTTGTGCTTGTGCAATGCCATACAATAGCTACGTGTACACTTTCTACCCACATTTAAAGACAATTTCTATTTTTTAATTTTGCAATTTTTCCCTGCTTCACACTTTTTAAATTCATCCTACAGGTCATGTCTCTGGCTCGTTCTGCAAGTGGAACCATGGATGTTGAGCTGGCTAAGCTGGAGGGTTACAATGTTAGCCAGTTGAAAAGCTTCTGAAAGGAGTTGAGGGTACCTATCCAAGTAGCCACCAAGAAGGTGGAGTTCCAAAAGGTGATGAGGGCCTGAGCAAAGTCCCGCACCCAGGAGGATGATGAGTGGAGAAGTCTGTGAATGGCTCTTCCGAGGAGCTACCTGTAGCAGTGGAGGGGGACACCCCTGGAATTGTGCTACATGTGAGGGCAGGGAGCAGTGTCTCAAGTCACGGCCGGACTGCAGAGGAAAGGAGAGAGAAATTGAGCTGCAGCTGGCAAAATTAAAAATAGAGGCAGAGGAGAGGAAAGCTGAAAGAGCCTTTTCAGAAAGGAAACTACTTCTGGCTCAAGAATTGAGTCTCAAAGAGCTGGACCTCAAAGCTAGGCAGTCTGATTCCAGCAGTGATGGCATCAGCATACAAACAGTACCTGATGGAGACAAAAAGGTTTGTATACCCAAGGACTTGGTGCTCAGTTATGGGGTGGGAGGTGAAGTTAATAAGTGGTTTTCTGCTGATGAAGTTGCACTGAGGGTACATGAGATTCCTGAAGAGCACTGGGGGGCAAGCCTGTGGAAACACATGCCAACACTTGGGATGGACACATTTCTAAAACTACAGGTTGTTGACCAGAGCAAGTACACTCCCATGGAAACAATTTTGGTAAAAAAATTTGGACTGATCCCTGAGAAGTATCGCCAAAGATTCAGGGACAGTCACAAGTTCCCCAACCAATCCTGGGCAGACTTCATTGATGACTCCAGTAAGGCACTGATTGGCTGGGTGCACGCAGCAAAGTAAATGATTATGTTGGGTTGTACAATTTAATCATGAGAGAGCACCTGCTCAGTATCTGTTTTATAAAGTTGCGCCAGCACCTAGTTGACAGTAAGCTGACTGATGCCAGAAAGTTTGATGAGGAGGCAGACCTCTGGGCAAGCACCAGAGTGTCCAAGAAGGTACCTGGGAGTGATCCTCAAGAAGGATGGTTCAGGTTCCCCCCAGCAGAGTGAGGGGGAGGTTAAAGATGGCCCAGGCAAGACCCAGAGTAAAGCAGGAGGAAAAGGGTCCCATGCCTCATCTGAGAAACAGGGTGGTGGTTCTGGTGGGCGGTGGCCCAGGGCACCCCATTTCCAACCCCACTGCTTTCAGTGCTCCCAGCTAGGACACAAGCAGGGGGGCTCTGTCTGTCCAAAGAAACCACCCACTGGTGGGACTTCTACAGGGATGGCCAATGTGGTCTTAGGGGAAAGTAGTCCGCAGGTCATAGACCATGCCATAGTTTCCCTCAGTTGGGAGATAGACTCAGAGGGTGAGCAGGTAATCCAGAAGGATAGGAGACATCACTTCCACCAGTTGGGAATGAGTGGGGTCCCAGTCATTGCTCTGAGAGAGTCTGGGGTTAATCATACCATGATAATGGAGAGACTAGTTTCCACAGGGCAGTACACCGGCAGGTGTTTAGGGTGACTCCAGCCCATGGGGAGGACTTTTAGGACCCTATGGCCCTGGTATCCCTGGAGTGGGGTGGGGAGGTGACCCAGAGAAGGGTCATAATTAGTCTCCAGATGCCCATAGACTGCATTCTGTGGCATGAGTTACCTCAGTGGCAGGAGTTGTCTAGAAGTACCACTCCCTAGAGGAGGGTCTGGGAGCACAGATATAGGGACAAGGTGAGGGAGGACTCACCCCTGTCCCCTGTTCTGTCTCAGAGTACAGACCCTAGGTTGATTGACCAGTGTCGGGATACTACCCCTCAACTGCAGGGAGGTAGAGTGGAAGTAGGGTGCAAAACACCTGGGGTTACTGCCCCCACTCTGAGATGCCTCAGAAGTCAGGGAAACCTCAGGAGCCCTTAGGGAACTCCCTGCCAGCCCCAAGGCTGGAGGAGAAGTGTACCCTACCTAGTTAGCAGTGGATGGCCTGGGGCCTGGATCTTGACATTGACAACTGTCAGTGGCCTCTGTTGGTTGCTGTCCTCATGAACAGAGTTTTCCTTGGGTTGGTGATAGAAGTCAAACCCAAAAAGTGGAATGGGCCAATGACCTTGTTGACCGTGGTGGTACTGTCTTTCCTACACAGATGCAGATGCATATGTGAGCAAATTAAGGTTAGGTGCTTCACAGATGGGGTCCACAGGTGAGGCGAAGGGGTTCCCATGGGTCAGTTCAGTGGCCCCAGGGAGTATACACAGAGGGATCTAACTGAGTTCAGAAATGCATGGACATGGCAAGTGCCCCAGCAGTAGTGGGCCATTGTCCACATTTTAATGCTCTAAGCAGGAAAGTTCATCAAGGTATTCATTAGTCTACCTGAGCTTTAGGCTGGAAGGGGGTTGTGTTGGAACATGGCCCTCTCTGAAGGGTCACCCCAGATTTTTTACCTTCCTCCTCATCTTTTTCTGATCTCATTTTTGCTGGTTTTAGGACACTGCTGACCAGTGATAACGTACTTGTGCTCTCTCCCCTAAACATGGTAACATTGGCTCAAACCCACCTGGCATATTTAATTTACCTTTAAGTTCATAGTAAAGTGCATTAGACATGTCCAGGGCCTCTAAATTAAATGCTACTAGTGAACCTGCAGCACTGATTGTGCCACCCACATATGTAGCTCCTCAACAATGTCTCAGGTCTGCCACGGCTAGGCCTGTGTGTGCAGTTTCACTGTCACTTCGACTTACCATTTAAAACAACTTACCAAGCCCTCAATTCTCCTTTTCTTACATTTATCACCCCTTTTTATGTAGCTATTCTAGCCATGTTTTAGACACATTATTTTAGCAAACTAGGCCTGCCCTTGTGCACTTTAGCCCAGTTGCATTTTATTCAGCATCACTTTGTTATTCTAGCATTAGCCACATTTGCAGTGTTGCTTTATTTTCTCTATCTAGTTGTTCTTTCATCTAGAAAAGCATTACGTTCTTAGCACAGCATTCATTTCACTTTGTGCTTTCCTCAAGGCTGCGGCCAGATATGGTTGCCGGCAAAAGTGGTACGCTGTGTCGCTGACATTCACAGAAACATACATATTCTTACGTGATTGACCACGATTCCCATGAGGAGTCCTCTCTGTCATGTGTCCGGTCGCCACAATCACCCCCGCTCTCGGGTGGAGATGAGGCACTGCTAGTTTGCCAGAAAACCCGGATTAGGCTGACAGGTGTCACATGATGTGGGGTTGTACCCCACCACTTACGTGATTCTGCCGCTCAAATCCAGTAGTCTCATTAGGATAATGAGAAACTACACATGTCATGGCGCTGCCAACGTTTGGTCAAGCACTAATTTTTGGATCCTCCTAAGTATCTATGTCTCATTACGTGCTAAAGGCACCTCAATGCTGTATACAGAGACGTCCATGGTATTGAGCATTTCCTCCTCAGCTAGGTAGGTAGTACTTATCCAACACTGTAGGTTGTTCAAGCTTGAACCTTAAAAGGATCAATCCCCATTTGGTGTCCTTATCTCTGAACAAATACCTTTACCATTACGGTGGCAAACCAGCTACGGGTAGCAATTACAGCAAACATGCGATCACCCCGACTGCACATTTATTGACAAATAGCCTCACCGGCCGGGGGGGTCCAGTCACATTTGTTGTTGAGGCTCATCCGGCCTACAGAACAGAAACATTTTATTCTTGGGTCTCCTTTCCAGCAGTTGATGGGAACACAGACACATTTCATTACTACACACCTGCAAACATACCTGCACAAAACAGAGCTTCTGCATACTTAGAGATAACTTTACCTTAACAAGACCATTATAATTGGCTTGATGGCACCCTACCACATACAATATTACATGTTAGGTTAGGTCCTCTGAGCAATGATGGCCCTACCTGGCCTTTATTGGCCACATACCTGATGCAGCAACCTTGCCGGTAGCTGAGGCTCGCCGCTTATATACAGAGCTCACAGCACTATACAGACTGTTAGTACAGTTTGTAATGCAAACATTAAATTCTAATCCAGCACGTGCTGCCCCAGTGCAACCACATGTAATTATGCCAAGCATTAATCGTGCGACTTAACATTCGATCATGGGTAAAGTACCTGCCAAGCGGGAGGAAATTCCATTTTGGTTAGCTCAAAAAATTAAAGCGCTTGAAGTAGTTTTTCCCAATACGGGTCCTCAGGATAAACACAGAATACTGACTATGAGCCTGCCATTTGGGATTGTTCAGCCAGTAGATTGTGAAGCCGCTAACTACCGCAGCGTCTCTCTATCAGACCACGGTCGGCCCGGCAGTCCGCATTTCGGGACGCCAGCACCGTCGCTGCCCATTTTTCTTTGTTCATTTTGCTGCGGTGCAGACCAGGAGACACATTTCATGCTCTGGTTTGCGCCGCAGCCCCTGACAGTCTCCCTGATTTTCCCCTACTCACCTCCTTGGGTCTTTTCCTCTTGTTTACTCCTTTTTCTTTTTCCTTCTGTCTTCGTTTCTTCTTTCTTCTTGGTCTCCATATTGTCTTCTTCCTTGGTGTTCTTCTTCCCAGCGTGCCTTTTTCCTTTTCCACTTGTTTTTTTTCCTATTAATTTCTATGTGGTCTTTCCCAATCCAAGATGGTGTCATAATTTCTTCCTGTTGTGTCACTTCCTGTTTTCAGGTATATAAGTACTGCAGTTCCTTTCTTCCTTGTGTTGCAAACACTTCCGTTTTGGTGGTGATCCTCACTCCTGTTTTACGTTTTTTCCATGCTCCTGCTTCTTCCTGCAAGATTATAGTCTATTTTTCCCTTCTTTCATTGTTTTTTCCTCTTTTTCAGGAGTTTCTCTGGGACTCCTTCTGGAGGATACGGTCTGCCTTAGCGTATTTTCCAGTCAGCAGAACTGTGGCTACTAGAAAGGGTCGCCCCTATCTTGACCAGTCCAGAACCAGTAAAAGACTGGGTGTTCCTTCAAGTTCTTCAACCTACGGTGGTAAGAGACGTGCAGACCGTGACAGTAGATAACTGTAATACTTGGGGCACAGTATTTGCCATGCTCTATACTACAGCACATGGTACACCAACACTTGCCAATCTTCCAGAGGTGCTAAAACAAATTCAAGATAAATACAGGGCTGCCCCAGCACTTGATTTGGGGATGCAATTGATGGGTAATTTTGCTACAGTGTGTTCAATAATATTGAGTAATCTCAAAGGGGAGGCAGTTGCATTAGCATTGCGTATGCGTCTCCGGTCCGTTCCTGCACAGGATCAAGAATGTGAGCTGCCAAAAATTATTGCTGAGACCTACTCTAGATAGTTGTGGTCAGACCCATTAAACCACAATTACAGGGTAGATATAATAAAGATCCTACCAAGCAAGCATCTGAAGGTTTTAAAAAACGCTGCGATAAGAGAACAACAAACAGCGAAAAAAGAAAGCGGAGAATCTCCGCATTCAGAGACCCCTCAAAATCACTATAATCTTTAAATAGAGATAGTATAAAGCACCTGACAGATATCAATATACTGATACATGCCAAACTCATTCCTTTCTAGACTCACTGGTAAAAAGCAGTGAGAGAGGTGGGTGGTCAGAGCAGCGAACAGAGTATGTGAAACAGAGAAAAGACTCACAATGCTCATGAGTTTCTTATAAGAAAGAAGAGAAACTTCACCAACAAAAACCCCAATTCAAAAAGAAAAAAGTGGCAGTAGTTGTAATACTACATGCCACTCAGGAAGAGGGCTTTACTGAAGAACAGGAAGTGGGCACTAGCACTGCTAGACAGTGCAGCAGAGTTCACAATAGTTTGCTGGGATCTTCAAGAGCATCTGGAGGTGAAAGCAACTGATGACTTTTTACAAGCTGAGACTGCAGACATGCGTGTCTCCATGCCCGATAGGGTGTATAAAGGAACTATACAGTTAGAAGGAAACAATGAATGCACAATAGACGCCATCTTTTGGGTCACGTCATTAACATTTATTATATTTTGTTGGCCGAGAAGGATTAGCCACCTGAATTTGTCCGTAATCTCCCTTATGGGGAAGAGATTATTGAACAGTCTTTCTCGCCCCTTGTTCCCAGAAAGCTCATAGAAATTCACGCTATTGATTGGGCAGTGGCGCAGGCACCCACGTTATATTGCAACCACGTAAGGTGGGATAAAGGTTCCCCCTATCATGTAATACCATTAAAATCCCAACTCCAACCGCAACCTTAATATCCAATAAACCATGAACCTGAAGCACCTGTGAGGGAAACCTCACACAGTTAGAGTACCAGGGCGTGATTGAACCCTGTGTCTCACCAATGAACAATCCATTGTTCCCCGTAGCTAAACCAGACCATTGATACAGAATAGTCTTGGATTAAAGACATTTAAACTGTCATGCACGCACATTTGCTTTACAAAATGCACACAGCACAGCACTTATGAACAATATAGTGCGTAAGAAATATAAAACAACATTTGATATTTCCAACGGATTTTCTTCCAAAATATAGCACCTGAAAGTAGGGACTTAAAAAGTTTCAGCACTTTAGGCTCTCAGGAAAAAAAAGGGTACAAGAACAGTCCAGGACTATTTTCAGGTCGTGTCACATCTATTTACACGACATTGACCCTGAGGCGTTATCTTACGTAGATGACATCTACCTCACGGACGATGACCACATGCCACATGTAAGACAGGTAGCCCGCAATTTCCAAAAAAACAAAAATAGCCTTTCTAAGTGTCCTGTTTTTGGGAATCGAATTATCACATGAAGACAAGAGCCTAGCGCCCCAATTTTTAGCAAAATGCACACAACTACAACCTCCAAACACCATCAAAAAGCTCCAGTCTTTGTTGGGCTTTTAAAATTTTGGCAGAACATCCATTCCAGATTATGCACAATGCATTAAACCTTTATATGACTTGATACGTCCTGACTTTTCCAGTAAATACTGGACAGTCTAACACACACGCATTGTCAGAGCATTACAAGAAGACATGCACATACATTGCCTATTGAACAATATCAAACAATTATGTACACTAATGGCTCAGTCCAACCAGATATAGGCACAAAAAATGAATAACGCTTGCGTGGTCATGAGTCGCTACACAAAGAATGGTTGAATTCCGTCCACAGCATACTTTTACGCTGACCTTAGGGGACTGCACTGCACAACTTGCAGAGCTTAAAGCTCTGGTGATGGTACTGGAACACACAAATCCAGAACAGCTGACGTTGATTGTCTGTGATTCATACTATTGTGGCCAGTCCTTCAATTAATATTTGCATTACTGACGCCAGAATAGGTTCAGAAATTCAAAAGGAAATACCATCAAACACAAACTTTTGTGGGGGAAATTAGCGGATCTGAAGGAAATGCTACCTAATGTCCATGTTGTACATACACTAGGGCCCTCATTACAACCCTGGCGGTAAATGCCGCTTACCGCCGTGCTGATAACTGCCAACATACGGTGACCGTGGCGGTATACCGCTATGGGTATTATGACCCACAAAGAGAAATCCGCAACTATACAGACACACAAACAAGTACGCCAGACCAAAGGTCAGTGATAAATTGGCGGTACCAAAACACACACCGTTACGCCAACAGGAATACGCCCACAGTATCGGGACCCACGAATCACCGCGGCGGTCTTTCAAACACGGTAAACCATTGGCGGTACACACCGCCACGCTCAAAATACACACACAATTACAAAACACCACCACATTGGACAATTCAAACTACACACACCTGACACACATACACACACCACACCCACACACCCAATCCAATATAAAACACACACCCACATTACCCACAACCCTTTCAACGAAAAAAAAGATTGCCAACAGAGAGACACAAGCCAGGAGCACCCACTCAATCTGAGCCACAGAACACCATCACCCATACACCATCCACACACCTCACAGCACTCACCCCAACACATCACCCACACATCCTCACACACATCACTCACACCACATCTATGACACCCCAGATTTTCAGAGGAGGAGCTAAGGGTCATGGTGGAAGAAATCATCCGGGTAGAGCCACAGCTTTTCAGATCACTGGTGCAGCAGACGTCCATTGCTAGGAAGATGGAGCTATGGGAGACTATCGTGAACAGGGTCACCGCTGTGGGACACCACCCCAGAACAAGGGATGACATCAGGAAGCGGTGGAATGACCTACGGGGGAAGGTGCATTCCGTGGTTGCAAGATACCAGACAGCTGTACAGAGGACTGGCGGTGGACCCCCACCTCCTCCCCCACAACTAACAACATGGGAGGAGCAAGTCTTGGCGATTATGCATCCTGAGGGTCTCGCAGGAGTAGCAGGAGGACTGGACTCTGGTAAGTCAAATCTTCACTATTATATCCCCCACCCTACCTGCATGCCATCACAAACTCCTACACGTACCCTCACCACATCACTCCACGACCTCACATATACCCCACCATCACAACCCACCCATCCCAATACCAAGCCCTGCATGCCACAACAATCCATGGACCCCCATCACAGACCAGCATGGACACCCATCACCACAGCATGCCCATTAGAGAGAATCACCTAGCCCACAAAATTACCACACACACAAGGCAAAGCTGACAAGGCAATCACAACCATACAGGGAAACACACTCATGCACAAGATGGCACACGCAGATACAATAACATTGCATTTGCATCCCCACAGGACCCCTACTCAACCTCACCGGAGAGGAGTTGCCAGAAACATCCAGTCCCCCACCAGAAGAGGCCCACAGTGATGACAGCAGCTCTGCGCGCCTGAATGACGATGACCAACCTGGCCCATCAGGGACCTCTGGACAGTCGGTTACCCTGCCACAGTCCCATACCACCACAGAGCCTCCCCCCTCAGGAAACACCACCACAGCACCCACCCAGCGGGCCCATGCCACTGTCCCCAGGACACGTCAATCAGCAGAGTGTCCATCACTACATGGACCCCAGGCAACCCCACAAACACAAGACGATCAGAAACATGGGGTCAGTGGCAGTGGGCACACGGTTCAGGGGACAGAGGCATAGGACAACAGGGAAGCTGGGAGGACTGCTGTGCAACAGGGAGAAGACAGGCCCAGGGAACCCACTCTCCTGGAGGCACTCACCAACATCCTGGGAGAATACCACCATTCCCAGGAGGCGATAGGCCAGATACTGTGCAAGTTGCTAGAGATCCAGCGGCTGCAGGAAGGACAGTACCTGGGGATCAGGGAGGACCTCAAACACATCTACACCATCCTAGTCACCCTTGCAGGGGTGCTAGCTGACATGGCCAACACCATGAGGGAAGCCGTTGCACACCAACGGGGCCCTGACACTAGCCACACCGAAGAACAGCCCTCTGCCTCCGCCGGTGCTAGTGGACAGGAGGTCCCGCCACAGGAACAACAGGCCCCCAGCACCCCACCCCCTGCAGAAGGAGAACCACCCCACAAACGGTCCCTGCGATCCAGGCAGAAGCCAGAGAACATTGCCAAGACCCCACCAGGAAATAAGACTCTCCTGATTGTCACCCTTCTGTCCCACTCTGTCACCCTGTCCACCTTGAACTGCCATTACTCCCCTTCCCCTGCCCCATTGGACAATGCACCTGTAATACCAATAGACTGGATTCTAACTGGACATTCCTCCACCATCACCCCAGCCCATTGCACATCCCCCTCTACTTATGAGAACTTAAATACACCCTTGGAACAAATACAAATCTGGAGTCTGTCAAATGATTGAAATATGTATTAGTATAACATTCTGAAAACATTGCAAGTCATATGTACAGTTATATATACATTGGTATGACCTTTAGTGGGCAGCAGTAAACATACCGGGAGCCAGAGTGGGCCACAGAGATCTGAAACTAGAGATGTCAAACGGTACAGTAAGACATAGGGAAATCAGGCTGTCATGTACAATGCCCAACAGAAAACTGAAAAGTAAAGTGAAGTTACATTGTCTGACCTGTGTGTCACTGGAAGTACTGCTGTGTGATATTACTTCTGTTGACCACATCTTCTTCCTCTGCCTCCTCTTCCTCACTGTCCACAGGCTCCACCGCTTCTACAAGACCATCTCAAGGCTCATCCTCCTGCAGAAAAGGCACCTGGCGTCGCAAGGCCAGGTTATGCAACATAAAACGATGATCAGACACACCTTCATGGGTGAGTAGTACAGGGATCCACCTGTCAGATGGAGGCACCGGAACCTGGCCTTCAGGAGGCCAAAGGTTCTTTCAATGATTCTCCTTGTTCGCCCATGTGCCTCATTGTAACGTTCCTCTGCCCTTGTCATGGCATTCTTCACTGGGGTCAGTAGCCATGAGAGGTTGGGGTAACCAGAATCACCTGAAAACATCGAGAGGCACTGTTAGACACACACTAACCCTTAGGGATAACCCCATAATCAGACACCAACATATACTGGGTGGGGACCTTGGGCTCACCTATTAGCCACACCCCAGTGCCTCTGGAGTTGGCCCATCACATATGGGATGCTGCTATTCCTCAAGATAAAGGCATCATGCACAGAGCCAGGATACTTGGCATTCACATGGGAGATGTACTGGTCTGCTAAACACACCATCTGCACAATCATAGATTGATAGCTTTTTCTGTTCCTGAACACTTGCTCATTTCTCCGGGTGGGGGCAAATGCTACATGTGTACTATCAATGGCACCAATGATGTTGGGAATATGTCCCAGGGCATAAAAGTCAGCTTTCACTGTGGCCACATCCTCCCCCTGTGGGAATACAATGTAGCTGTGCATGTGTTTAAGCAGGGCTGACAACACTCTTGTCAACACGTTGGAGAACATTGGCTGAGACATCCCTTATGCAATGGCCACTGTTGTTTGGAAGGAACCACTTGCCAGGCAATGGAACACTGACAGGAACTGCCCTAGCGAGGGATACTTGTGGGCTGACGGATAGCTGACATCAGTTCTGTCTCCAATTGGGCACACAGTTCTTGGATTGTGGGCCGATCAAGTCTGTATGTTAGGATAATGTGTCTGTCCTCCATTGTCGCAACGTCCACCAGGGGTCTGTACACTGGAGGATGTCTCCATCTCATATTCATCATAAGCGGTTGAAGCCTATGGAGGAAAACGTTGAGCAGAGGGTCATAATCACACATCTATTGCAATAATGATGCATTTCTACATTTGCAGAAGCAGTATGTGAATCGGAGAGTCAGGTGTTGTGCCAATGTCTGCTGTGACGCAGTTAGGTGCCATGGCCTGTGCCCCTCTGAAATGGCGGCTGCCTGACCTGTGAGGAGGGACAAGTGGAAATGGGGTACTTCCGCTGGCGTTGTGTGCTGTTGCAGTAGGCGGTCAACGACCGCAGCGCAACTTCGCATTGGTTATCATTGGGCCCTATGGGTTCCAGGAGCCATGGTGATGTACGCTGGTGGTGACGGTACGCACTGCCGCGGATGTGACCGCCATTTTCTATCTATTCACTCACTTGGTACCGGACCTTCAACAGGAGAGGACCTACACTGCAAGTACTGCTGTGTCCTGTGTCTGGAAGCGACAATGTCTCATGTGTTTGGGGAAAGGGCCCCTGCCTTCACTTCGGAGGAGTTGGAGAGACTGGTGGATGGGGTCCTACCCCTGAACACATTACTGTACGGTCCTCCAGACAAACAGGTGAGTACACTGTGAGCATGATGCATGGGCCATGAATGTATGGAGTGCTGTGTGTGTAAGCCACATGTAGGGGGGAGGCTGAGTCGTCCTGGCCAGAGTGCTGCATGTATGGTGGTCAATGTATGTGCATCATGGGATTGGAGGAATATGGTGGGCCATGAATGTGACGGTCCAGACGGTTAACTAATTGCCTTTTCTGCTGTCTTTTTCCTGCAGGTCAGCACCCATCAGAAAAAGGGTATTTGGTGTGCCATCGCCAAGGAGGTGTGGACCCTGGGTGTCTTTGACAGACAGAACACCCACTGCCGCAAATGTGGGAGGACCTGCGCCGCTGGGCAAGGAAGACGGAGGAGGCCCAGCTGGGGCTGGCCTCCCAATGAGGAAGGATTGCCCATCGTACCCTGACCCCCCTGATGTTCTGCATCCTAGCGGTGGCCTGTCTGGAGTTGGATGGGTGCTTGAGGGCATCACAGCAGCCACAAGGGGGTGAGTACAAATTCAGATTCATTACTTTGCACGCATTAAGGTTTTACCTGGGTGGGGATGTGGACTGTGGGTGCCCCTAGGCAAAGGTGAACATGGCAGGGTAGGTCCCCAGGGTCTGAAGCACTCCAACCCCAATAGTTTTAGTGGGCATCTACTACTGATCAGGGCCCTGTTTGTTTCAGGTGTGCAGCTGATGGCGTTCGCCATTGTACCCCATGGGCTGGTGACTGGCATTGTAACTGGTAGTGCATGGAATAGTGCAGAGGGCTGTTCCCTGTGAGTTGTGTACGCCAACGGTAGCGTTGTTGCTGGTATTGACCAAGCGTATCCTCTGTCTCTCCACCCCCTTTTTGTTTTGTCACTCTGTCCTTGTGTGCATTAGCATCATCTGACAGAGGAGCAGAGGCGACGGAGGGAGCTGCATCCCACATGGGCCTGGAGGCCAAATCCATTGACTGTGAGGGCACCTGTGGGACAGAGGGCGAGGGGAGCACCACAACAGGGACAGGAGGGGACACCACAGACAGCGGCGACTCCTCCGATGGAAGCTCCTGTGCGGTGGCAGACACCTCTGTGCCCACCCCAACAACAGGTACAGCCGCCACCCCACCTACCAGCACCGCCCTCCCAGCAGCCCCTCAGTGTGTTTCCCGTGCCGGCTCACCCAGGAGTTTGGCATCTCCTTCACCCCAGGCACCTCAGGCCCTGCCCCAGTCAGCCCTGCTGCCCTCAGTGAGGAGACTATTGACCTCCTGAGATCCCTCACTGTTGGGCAGTCAACCATTCTGAATGCCATCCAGGGTGTTGAGAGGCATTTGCAACAAACAAATGTATATCAGGAGGGCATTCACTCTGTCATTGCGGCCGAACAGAGAGCATTTCTGGCTCTGGCCTCCGCACTGATGGCAGCCATTGTCCCTGTATCCAGCCTCCCCCCTCCAATTTCCTCTACCCAGTCCCAATCCCCTCAAACCCAGGCCTATCCCAAGCACACGTTCAGACCAGCATTTACCCAAATCAACACACAGAAGTGACTCAGGCAAACACAAGCATCACACTTCATCTCACAGGCACTCACACAAGCACCATCCCCATGCAGCAACATCCACTGCCTCCACTGTGTCCCCCTCATCCTCGTTGTCCACCTTCCTCCCAGTACAGTCTCCACTCACACCTGCATGCACTACATCCTCATCCACTACCTCCATCACCAGCACGCCCATTACTACACACCCCTCACTGGCAGTCACCATCCCCACATCTGTGCACACGTCCCCTGTGTACTCTCCCACTGTCTGTGACCCCTCCTCCCAAAGTACACAAATGCAAGCACCTCACAACAGCATCCAGCCCATGCACCTGCATCCAAACTCAGCAGACAGACACCTCCTACAACCACTCCCTCTTCCTCCACTCCCAGACCTTCTCCCTCTTCCTGCCCCAGTGTCCCTAAGAAGCTTTTCCTGGCAAACATTGACCTCTTCCCTACCCCTCCCCACCGTCCTTCCCCTTGGGCTAGGGTGACCAAAACCCAGCCCAGCACCTCAGCCACCAAGTCCACGTCCACTGTGGTTCCTGCAGCTGTCAGAGGCTCAAAGGGGGCACCCGTCAGCCCAGCCACTGTGCCACCAACCCCTGCCAAGGTAAAAACCATTCTGCCACCTAGCAAGGTGAAGAAGGGGACAGCATACAGCAAGGAGAAGGAGCCACAACCACACAGCAAGGCCACCTCAAAGACTCCAGCTGCCAGACCCAAGGTGACACCACCATCTGCCAAGGTGAGGAAGGGGCACAAAACACCAGGCAAGGTACTTCAGCCGTCCGAGGCTGCAGGTGAAGGCATTGTGGCTACCAGCACAACCGCCAGCACCGCCACCTGCACCACGGCCAGCACCGCCAGCAGCCCCGCCGCTAGCACTGCCACCTGCACCACCACCTGCACTGGCGCAAGCACCACTACTGTCCGCAGCAGCAGCCCGAGTGGGCAGCCGTCTGAGGCTGCAGGAGAAGGGCTGGAGCCTCCCCCCACCACTGGCAGCCCCGCACCAGCACCACGGCCAGCACCGCCACCCGCACCGCCACAAGCACCGCCACCTGCACCGCTGACAGTAGCACCACTGCCAGCAACAGCAGCCCCAGTGGGCGGCCGTCCGAGGCTGCAGGCGAGGGGCTTTAGCCTCCCTCCACCACTGGCAGCACCCCCCACCAGCACTGGCACTACCACCACTGTGCAGCCGTAGCCGCCGCCAGATGGACTCTAGCCCTGCCTCCATGGACTATCATGCATCCTGGTCACTGCAAATCTCGTGGCTCAGACACCCAGGTGAGGGACTGTGAACTGCCACACCCCAAGTGTTGCATCACTTGGCACAGAGCCCCCTCCAGAACCAGTAGAAGAAGGCATCCACTCACCCTATCCTTGGCAGGATGAAGCACACTGGGCACAAAGCTCCCTCCAGAACCAGTGGAGAAATGCACCACTCACCCTATCCTTGGCAGGATGAAACACGCTAGGCACAAAGCCCCCTCCAGAACCAGTGGAAGAAGGCATCTACTCACCTTATCCTTGGTAGGATAAAGCACACTGGGCACAAAGCCCCCTCCAGAACCAGTGGAGAAATGCATCCACTCACTCTATCCTAGGCAGGAGGAAGCACTCTGGGCACAAAGCCCCCTCCAGAACCAGTGGAGAAATACATCCACTTGAGAGACTGTGGCTTTGCACTCCCCAGGAGCAAGCAGTGGGCAAACCACCCACTTGAGAGACTGTGGCTTTAAACTCCCCAGGACCAGCGAGTGGGCAAACCACCCACTTGAGAGGGACTTGAGAGACTGTGGCTTTGAACTCCCCAGGACCAGGCAGTGGGCAAACCTCCCACTTGAGAGACTTGAGAGACTGTGGCTTTGCACTCCCCAGGAGCAAGCAGTGGGCAAACCACCCACTTGAGAGACTGTGGCTTTGCACTCCCCGGGACATCACAGTGGACATGGAGCCCCCTCCAGGAGCAGTGGCATTGTCCCATCTTCCGGCTGAGGTTCCCACCCCTTCCCCTGAGGTGCCTGTGTGTTTTTTACCTGATGCCCCTGCAGTGTTCTCTCCGTATTGAGGCAGGAGTCAAGTGTGGGCATGGCCTATGAGTTTTGGCCCAGTGGCCTACGGACATTTTGATTTGGCAATCTACCGCCTTATGTACACATTATAAATACTGTTTTTGAATTTGTAACGTATATCTGACTATTTCTAATAAGACACTCATTTGACTCAATTCCTTTTGTCCTTACGTTCTTCCAGAGTGTATATGTAATGTTGATGCATGTGTTTGTGTGTATGGTGTTGGGGTGAGGGTGAGGGTGGGGGTGTTGCGTGTGTGTGTCACTATCTTTTTCCTCCCCCCCTACCCTGTGTGCTAGGTGCATTACTCACCGTGGTCGTCGCCACCACCGTTCGTACTCCTGACAGATGAGAAGATACACCAACATGGGTAACACCTTTAGTTCGGGATCCATGGCGTACTAGTTCTTCCTTGGGTGTCGAGAGGTGAGTGGTTTCCCTTCTGTGTACTGTTTCCGCTGTGCTTTTGATGGCATTGGTACCACCCCAGAAAAGCTGGTGGATGGGTGGGTTGTAATGTGGTGGGTGGTACATTGTCTTCCGCCTGTCTGTTGGCGGTTACCGCCACGGTGTTTGTTGGTACCGCCGTGGAGGTCGGAGTGTTAAAGTGGCTTTCTGTGTTGGCAGTCTCCACCGTGGTCTTGATTTTTTTTACCACCGGCCTGTTGGCGGTATTACCGCCGCTTCAACACCGACCGTCAGGTTTGTAATGAGGGCCTAGGACAACAACATGTTGGAATACACATTGCTAGCAATACCTTGGCTGATGAAGCAGCCAAATCAGCAGTAGCTAGGGCTTCAGTTGCTGCAGTAACTCGTTCTAGAACGAAATTGGATGATGAAACACTGGCTGCTGTGAAAGCTTCAGTTGACAACACGCACATGCCAAAGGCATATTCTGCCAAATATTCCTACCGCATATCATGCCTCAATACTGCCGTAGTAGTAATACCAAGGTTGGGTAATTGTGTGATTCCCAAAAATCAAAGACCAGAATTGATCAAAGCAGCTCATGAGGGAGTTGGCTTCTGCCCATGCTGGTGTGGCAGTTACAATATCACTGTTACAAGTACGTTACTGGTGGCCAGGTCTATATAAACAGACCAAGCAGTATGTCATTTGTTATGACCTCTGCCAGCAAATAAAGGGATCACCCTCAAACGCCCACCGGCGACGCCCCTTTACAATGTGTGTACTTGGACCTTTGTGGTTCTATGACACCTGACAGTGCATATGTAGGAAAATGCCACTATTGGCATGGTTACCCCATGACTTTTTGCCTAGTGTTGATTGAAAGTCTGATGGGACCCTGCTAACCAGGCCCCAGCGCCAGTGTTCTTTCCCTAAAACTGCACCTTTGTTTCCACATTTGGCACAGCCCTAGCACACAGTTAAGTCCCTCGTAAAAGGTACCCCTAGTACCAAGGGCCTCGTGGCCAGGGAAGGTCGCTAAGGGCTGCAGCATGTTTTAGGGGACCCCTCACTCAGCACATGCACACTGCCTTGCAGCTTGTGTGTGCTGGTGGGGAGAAAAAGACAAAGTTGACATGGCACCTTTCTCAGGGTACCATGCCCACAAACCACTGACTGAGGCATAGGTAAGTCATCCCTCTAGCAGGCCTTGCAGCCCTAAGGCAGGATGCACTATACCACAGGTGAGGGCATAGCTGCATGAGCAATATGCCCCTACAGTGTCTAAGTCCATTCTTAGACATTGTAAGTGCAGTGTAGCCATATTGAGTAAATGGTCTGGGAGTTTGGCATTACGAACTCCACAGCACCATAATGGCTTCACTAAATATTGGGAAGTTTGGTATCAAACGTTTCAGCACAATAAACCCACACTGGTGCCAGTGTGGGATTTATTGAAAAATGTACACAGAGGGCATCTTAGAGATGTTAGAGATGTCCCTTGTATGTTAGCACACCTGCTAGTGTAGGACTGACCAGTCTGTGCCAGCCTGCCACTTTCAGACAAGTTTCTGACCACATGGGGTGAATGCCTTTGTGCACTCCGTGGTCAGAAACAAAGCCTGTCCTGGGTGGAGGTGCTTCACACCTCCCCCTGCAGGAACTGCAATACCTGGTGGTGAGCCTCAAAGGCTCAAGCCTAGGGTTACAGTTCCCTAGGGCACTCTAGTTAGTGGAGATGCCCACCCCGGGCAAAGCCCCACTTTTGACGGCAAGTCTGGCGGGAAAATGAGGGAAAACAGGGAGGAGGGACCTCCCCAACCAGGACCACTCCTAAGGTGTCCAGAGCTGAGGTGACCCCCCTCCCTGCAGAATCCTTCATCTTGGTTTGGAGGACAGGGACCAATAGGGATAGGAATGTGCCCCCCTCCCCAAAGGGAGTAGGAACAAGGAGGGTGTAGCTACCCTCAGGGGCAGTAGCCATTAGCTACTGACCCCTAACATGCCCCTAAATCTAGGATTTAAGGGCCTCCCCAAACTCAGCTCACCAGATTTCTGGTGACCTACAAGAAGAAGAAGGACCCTCCCATCAGAGAAGAAGGAAGACAACAATTGCTTTGGTCCCAGCCCTACTGGTCTGTCTCCTGCTTTAAAGAACCTGCAAAAAGACCAGCAATGTGGCCAGCGGGCCCGGCGACCTCTGCCAACTTCAGAGGACTGCCCTGCACCCAAAAGGATCAAGACCTCCCGGGGGCAGCGGCTCTGAAGAAATCTACAACTAAGGACTCTCCCCTCACTCTAGATGCGTGAGTCTTGACCCCTGTGCACCCGATGCCCACGGCCCGTGTTCAGGTGGTGCACCCAGCAAGAGAAGGTCCCCAGGCAATTGAGAGCAACTGCCCTCCCTGGGTTGACCTCTCCACCCGCCACGACAACGCCTGCAGGGGGAATCCCCAGGACCTCCCTGACCGCAAGCTCCGGGCGAAGAAATCCGACACCTAAAGAACACACTGCACCTGCAGGCCTAGGTGAAACCGACCCCCGGTGCCTCATCATTCAGCAGGCGGCCCTCCTCCCTGCTTCCTCCCTGTCCGACCTGTGGTGTGCCCGAGACAATCAATCCCGGATCTCACCTGCAGCGTCTGAGTGACCCCCAGGGTCTCCCCATAAACCAGGATTGGAAACCCGACTTCCTGTCTGCATCCTGCACCTTGCCCCCCATGGCGCTGAGGGTGTGTGTTTTGTGCCTACTTGTGGCCCCTCTAGTGTTCCTCTAATTCCCCGATCTTCCCTCTGAGTCATGGTACTTACCTGCTGGCTGACCGGATTCCGAATACCCACTGTCTCCATAGGAGCCCATGTTGATTTTGATCAACTTTGACCTCTGCACCCGGCCGGCCCCATGTTGCTGGTGGTGGCTGTTTGGTGTTAACTTGAACCCCAACCGGTGGACTTACTAAAACCCAGAGACTGAGATTGGAAGTGTTGTACTTACCTGTAAATAGATCTAACTTTTCTCCCCCCCAGGAATTGTCTGAAAAATGCACTGTGTCCATTTATAAAATAACTTTGCCAATAATTCAAAAACTGTATCACTTACCTATTTCAAACAAAGTCCTGCTGATACCTGTGTGAAATACGAAACTTTTAAGGTACTTACCTACAACTTGAATCTCGGAGTTCTAAAAATAAATTAAGAAAATATAGCCCTCATTACAACCCTGGCGGTCGGTGATAAAGCGGCGGTAATACCGCCAACAGGCCGGCGCTAACAAAAATGGAATTCTGGCTCAGACAGACAGCCACTTTAACACACCGACTGCCACAGCGGAATCAACAAGCACCACGGCGGTAGTCGCCAACAGCAAGGCGGTAGACAATGTACCGCCCACTATATTATGACTGGCCTATCTGCCACTTTTTCTGGGGCGGTATCAACGACTTCAAAACCCTGGTGGAAACAGATCTCAGAGGTCAAAGGACTCACCTGGGGTGACTCTGGGAACAACCACGACGCCATGGAGCCCGATGCCCGTCTACCTTCTGCTGCTTGATGAACATCAACGCCGGCGAAGGCGACTGCGGTGAGTACTACCGCCTAGCACACAAGGGAGGGGGGAAGAAAAAGAGAGTGACACACACACGCAACGCGCAACACCCCCGCCCCCAACACCATACACACAAACAGATGCAGTAACATTACATATTCACTCTGTACCCCTCAGAAATAACACAAGGACAAAATGATTTGAAGAAAGTGAGTGCAATACGATTAAATACTATGAATAAGTGCATCAAAATACAAACGTATATACATATTTACAAATGTTGGGACACTGCCCAGTCCTCAATGTCCATGGGCCACAGGGCCACAACACATAGGCCAAGGCTTCTCCTCACCCCAGCAACAACACGGAGAGAACACTGCAGGGGCATGAGGTCGAAAATAGACAGGCACCTCCGGGGGACAGAGAATGGGGGGGCACCTCAGCCAGAAGATGGTACAACGCCACGGGTCATGGATGGGGCAACATGCCCTGTGCGATTACCTGGGGAGTGCAGGGTCCCAGTCTCTCAAGTGGGTGGTTTGCCCACTGCTTGGTCCTGGGGAGTGCAAGGCCACAGTCTCTCAAGTGGGTGGTTTGCCCACTGCTTGGTCCTGGGGATTGCAAGACCACAGACTCTCAAGTGGGTGGTTTGCCCACTGCTTGGTCCTGGTGTGTGCAAGGCCACAGTCTCTCAAGTGGGTGGTTTGCCCACTACTTGGTCCTGGAGAGTGCAAAGCCACAGTCCCTCAAGTGAGTGGTTTGCCTACTGGTTCTGATGGGGGCATTGTGCCCAGTGTGCTTCATCCTGGGAAGGATAAGGTGAGTGGATGGCTTCTTCCACTGGTTCTGGAGGGGGCATTGTGTCCAGTGTGCTTCATCCTTGGAAGGATGGGGTGAGTGGATGGCTTCTTCCACTGGTTCTGGAGGGGTCATTGTGCCCAATGTGCTTAATCCTGGGAAGGATGGGGTGAGTGGATGGCTTCTTCCACTGGTTCTGGAGGGGGCATTGTGCCCTGTGATGCAGATCTTGGAGTGCAAGGTCACAGTCTCTCACCTGGGTGTCAGAACTACAGGATTTGCAGGGCCCAGGCCGCACAACGGCCCATGGATGCAGGACTATACACTGCCCGCCAGCGGTGACAGCTGCTCAGTGGTGGCAGTGCTGGTGGCGGTGCTGGCAGTGGTGGGGGGAGGCTCCAGCCCATCCCCTGCAGCCTTGGACGGCTGCCCACTGGGGCTACTGCTGCTGGCAGTGGTGGGGGAGGGGGGATCAGCCCATCCCCTGCAGCCTCAGACAGCTGCCCACTGGGGCTGCTGCTACTGGCAGTGGTGCTGGTGGTGCTGGCAGTGGTGCTGGTGGCGGTGATGTCAGTGGTGGGGAGAGGCTCCAGCCCTTCCCTTGCAGCCTCGGATGGCTGAACCACCATGGTTGGTGGTGGGGGCTCTGAATGATTCCCAGCACCATGCCTCCTGTCCTTCCTGCCTGCTGGTGCAGGCCCCTTTCCCTTCCCTGTAGCAGCTGGGGGTGCCTCCTTGCCCTTCCTAGACGCAGCTGGTGGTGCCTCCTTGCCCTTCCTAGACACAGCTGGTGGTGCCTCCTTGCTCTTCCTTGAAGCACCTGGTGCAGACACCCTTTCAGAGTGGCTGTCTGGTGCCCGGAATCCTCTCCCACCTGCAGTAGCTGTCGACAGTGCTGTAGCTGTGGACTGGGTGGCTGAGGTGCTCGCCTGGGTTCTGACCACCCTGGCCTGACATCAAGGACGTGAGGGGAGTGGTCGGGAAGTGGTCAACGGTGGAGAGGAAAAGCTTCTTAGGGACATTGGTGTGGGAAGAGGGTGAAGGTTTGGGAGTGGAGGAAGAGGAACTGGTTGTAGGAGGTGTCTGTCTGCTGATATTGGGTGCAGGTGCATGGGCTGGATGCTGTTGTGAGGTGGATGGCTGTTGGATGCCTGAGTGCTTGCGTTTGTGTACTTTGGGAGGAGGGGGCACAGACACAGTGGGAGAGGACACAGGGAACGTGTGCATGGATGCGGGGGTGGTGACTGCCAGTGAGGGGTGTGTAGTGATAGGCATGATGGTGGTAGTGGATGAGGATGTAGTGGATGCAGGTGTGAGTGTAGATGCTACTGGGAGGAGGTGGCCGAGGAGGAGGAGGGGGACACAATGGAGGCAGTGGATGTTGGTATGTCTGCATCTGAATGGTGTTTGTGTGAGTGCCTGTGGGATGATGTGTGGTGCTTGTGTTTGCCTGAACCACTCCTGTGTGCATGCTGGTCTGCCTGTGTGTTTGGGATAGGTTGGGGTTGAGGGGAATGGGATTGGGTAGAGGAAGTTGGAGGGGGAAGGCTAGAAACAGGGACCATGGCTGCCATCAGGGAGAAGGTCAGAGCCTGGATTGATCTCTGTTGGGCCGCCATGCCAGAGTGAATGCCCTCCAGGAATGCATTTGTCTGTTGCAAATGGGCTGCCAGCCCCTGGATGGCATCCACAATGGTTGACTGCCCAACAGAGATGGATCGCAGGAGGTCAATAGCCTCCTCACTCAATGCAGCAGGGATAACTGGGGAAGGGCCTGATGTGCCTGGGGCAAAGGAGATGCCCACCCTCCTGGGTGAGCGGGCACGGGAAACACACTGAGGGACTGCTGGGAGGGCGGTGCCGGTACGGGGGGTGACGGCTGTACCTGTAGTTGGGGTGGGCGCAGAGGTCTCCGCCACCACCAGGGATCTTCCATTGTAGGAGGTATCACTGTCAGTACTGTCCCCTCCAGTCTCCGCCATGGTGTTCCCCTTGCCCTCCACCCCACTGGTGCCCTCACCCTCGGTGGACTCGGCCTCCTGGCCCTGTGGGATGCAGCTCTCCCCGTCGCCGGTGCCTCTGCTTCTCTGCCAGATTATGCTAATGCACATAAGGACAGGGTGACAAAACAGAAAGCTGGGGGAGAGACAAAGGATGCACTTAGTCAATGGCGGCAACAACGCCATCGTTGGCGTACACGACACACACACACACACACAGGGAACAGCCCTACGTACTAGGTAATGCACTAACAGTCACAATGCCAGTCACCAGCCCATGGACAGGGATATCTAACATTAATTGCAGCATACCTGAGACCCACAAACCCCTGCCCAGTAGTGGATCCCTACTAGCTTGGTTGGAGGAAGTTTACATCAGACCCTGCCCAACATGGGTCCTACCCTGCAATGTCCGGCCTGGCCTAGGGGCACCCATAGGCCCACATCCCCCACTCGGATGCCACCCCATCACGCGCAATTAGTATAGTGGGCACTGTACTCACCCACTTGTGGCTGCTGTGATGCCCCCAAGTGCCCATCCAACTCCGGATAGGCCACCGCCAGTATGCGGACCACCAGGGGGGTCATGGTTCGACGGGAACCCCTTACTTGTTGGGAGCTCACTCCCAGCTGGGCCTACGCGGTCTTCCGTGCCTAGCGTCTCAGGTCCTCCCACCGTTTGAGACAGTGGGTGCTCTGCCTGCCGTAGACCCCCAGGGTCCGCACGTCTTTGGCGATGGTACGCCATATATCCTTTTTCTGATGGGCACTGGCCTGCAGAGAAATACACATAGGAAAAGGTATCAGTCAGACCGTCCTGCCTGTTACATTCATGGCCCACCATAGCCCTCACATCCCCTTAAGCACAGACATGGCCCACCATACAAGCAGAACGCCGCCCAGGGCCCTTCCACCACCCCCCCACACGTGCAAGTACAAGTGAGTGAACAGACAGAAAATGGCGGTCACGTCCACGTGGTGCATACTGTCACCGCCGGCATACATCACCATCGGCCACTGTAACCCATAGGGCCCAATGGTAACCAATGAGGAGTTGCACTGCAGTTCTCGACCGCCTCCTGCAATGGCGCACAACATCAGTGTAATTACCTCATTTCCACATGTCCCAACTAACAGGACAGGCGGATGCCATTTCAGGGGGGGGCAGGCCATGGCACCTAACTGAATCACAGTACACATAAGCACCATTTGGGTCTATCCAACAATATACTGTTACAGTCACAACATGCAATGAAGTGTAGTGTTTGGCAATATGGGATATTGACCATCTGCTCACCGTTTTGCGCCCTAGATTGCAACCGCTGCGGATAAATAGGAGATGGAGACATCCCCCCGTGTACAGGCCCCTGGTGGACTTGGCAACAATGGAGGACAGGCACATTATCCCCACCTATAGACTGGACAGGGCCACAATCACAGAGCTGTGTGCCCAATTGGAGCCTGACCTGAGGTCTGCTATCCGTCACCCCTCCGGGATCCCCCCTCTTGTGCAAGTCCTATCTGTGCTCCATTTTCTGGCAACTGGCTCCTTCCAAGTGACAGTGGGCTTGGCAGCAGGAATGTTACAGCCAATGTTCTCAATAGTGCTGACCAGAGTGTTTCGGCCTGATTAAACACATGTGCAGCTACATCGTTTTCCCCCAGGTGGAGGATTTGGCCACAGTGAAAGCTGATGTCTATGCAATGGGACATATCCCCAACATTATTGGGGCTATTGATGGTACACATATTGCATTTGCCCCCCCCCCGAGGAGAAATGAACAGGTGTTCAGAAATCGAAAAAGCTTTCATTCCATGAATGTGCAGATAGTGTGCCTGGCAGACCAGTACATCTCCCATGTCAATGCAAAGTATCCTGGGTCTGTGAATGATGCCTTTATCCTGAGGAATAGCAGCATTCCATATGTGATGGCACAACTCTAGAGGCACCGGGTGTGGCTAATAGGTGAGCCCTGGTTCCCACCCAGTAGGTGTTGGTGTATGGTGTGGGCCCTAAGGGTTAGTGTGTGTCTAACAGTTGTCCCTCGATATTTGCAGGTGACTTTGGTTACCCAAACCTCTCATGGCTACTGACCCCTATGAGGAATCCCAGGACAAGGGCAGAGGAACGTTACAATGAGGCATATGGGCGAACAAGAAGAATCATAGAAAGGACATTCGGCCTCCTGAAGGTCAGGTTTCGTTGCCTCCATCTAACAGGTGGATCCATGTACTACTGACCCAAGAAGGTGTGCCAGATCATCGTGGCATGCTGTATGTTGCACAACCTTGCCTTACATCGCCAGGTGCCTTTTCTGCAGGAGGATGAGGCTGGAGATGGGCGTGTGGCAGCAGTGGACTCTGTGGACAGTGAAGATGAGGAAGCAGAGGATGAGGATGAGGACAACAGAAGTGCAATAATTCAACAATACTTTCAATGACACACAGGTATGACAGTGTAACTTCACTTTTAATTGACAGTTTTGTGTTTGACATTGTCACTGGCAGGCTGATTTTCCCGCTTCTATGGCCACTTACTGTAGCCTTTGGCATCTCTATTTGCAGATATTTGTGCCCCACTGTCGCGCCTGGTGTATTGACTGCAGCCAACTACAGGTCATTCCTATGTATACATTACCGTACAGTTGTATTGCAGTGTTTAAAGCTTGTTAAACAAATACATAGTTTAGTCATTTGACAGACTCCATACTTGTATTTTTTCAAATGGTGTTTATTTAAGTGCTAATAAGTAGAGGGGGAAGTGCAATGGGCTGGGGTGATGATGGAGGAAAGTCCAGGATAGAGTCCAGTCTATGTGAATCACAGGTACATTGTCCAAGGGTGCATAGGAAGCAATGGCATTTCAAGGTGGATAGGGTGACAGGGTGGGACACAAGGGTGACAATCAGGAGAGTCTTATTTCCTGGTGGGGGTCTTGGAATTAGTCTCTGGCTTCTGCCTGGATCGCAGGGAATGTTTGCGGGGTGGTTCTCCTTCTGCAGGTGGAGGGGTTCTGGTGGCCTGCTGGTCCTGTGGTGGGGCCTCCTGTCCACTAGCGGCAGCGGATTTGGAGGGCTGTTCATCAGTGTGGCTAGTGGTAGGGGCCCGGTGGTGTGCCACCTCATAGTGGTGGCCATGTCTGCCAGCACCCCTGCATTGGTGACCAGAGTGGTGTTGATGTCCTTCAAGTCCTCCCTGATCCCCAGGTACTGTCCCTCCTGCAGCCGCTGGTTCTCCTGCATTTTGTCCAGTATCTGGCCCATCGTCTCCTGGGAATGGTGGTATGCTTCCAGGATCTTGGTGAGTGCCTCCTGGAGAGTCGGTTCCCTGGGCCTGTCCTCCCCCCTGTCACACAGCAGTCCTCCCAGTTTCCCTGTTGTCCTGTGCCTCTGTCCCCTGAACCGTGTACCCACTGCCACTGACCCCAGGTCCTTAATCGTCCTGTGTTTGTGGTGTGGCCTGGGGTCCCTATAGTGGTGGACACACTACTGATTGACATGTCCTGGGGCCCTCTGGGTGGGTACTGTGCTGGTGTTCCCTGGGGGGGAGGCTCTGTGGTGGTATGGGACTGTGCCTGGGTTACCAACTGTCCGGAGATCCCTGATGGGCCAGGTTGGTCATCCAGATCCAGGCGTCCAGAGCTGCTGTCATCCCTGTGGGCCTCTTCTTGGGGGGGGACTGGATGTTGCTGGCACTTCCTCTTTGGTGACCTTGGCTGGGGGACCTGTGGGGATGTAAATGCAGTGTTATTGTTTCAGCATGTGACATCTTGTGTTGCCCTCTATGGTTGTTATTGCTCTGGTAGCTTTGCCTTGTGTGAGTAGTTGTTTGGTGGCCTTGTTGTTTCCCTCTAGTGTGCATGCTTTAGTGATGGTTGTCCATGCAGGTCTGTGATTAGGGTCCATGCATTGGTGTTGCATGCAGTTCTTGGTATTGGGAGGGATGGGTTGTGATGGTGGGGTGTGTGGGAGGTGGTGGAGTGATGGGAGTGAGTGTAAGGGTGAGGGTATGTGATGGCATGCAGGTAGGGGGGGTGATAGTAATAGAGATATGACTTACCAGAGTCCAGTCCTCCTCCTACTCCTGCCAGGCCCTCAGGATGCATGATTGCGAAGACTTGCTCTTCCCATGTTGTTAGTTGTGTGGGAGGAGGTGGGGGTCAACTGCCAGTCCTCTGTACAGCTAGATGGTGTCTTGCTGCTGTGGAACGCACCTTCCCCCATAGGTCGTTCCACCTCTTCCTGATGTCATCCTTTGTTCTGGGGTGCTGTCCCACTGCGTTGACCCTCTCCACGATTCTACGCCATAGCTCCATCTTCCTAGTAATGGATGTCTGCTGCACCTCTGATCCATTAGCTGTGGCTAATTAGCTCCTTCTCTGAGAACCTGGGGTGTCGTCGTGGTGCCATGGGTGTAGTGTGAGTGGTGTGGGTGATGGTGTGTGGGGTGGTGTGTTGGGGTGTGTGATGTAAGGTACGTGGATGGTGTATAGGTGATGGTGGTGTGTGGCTGCGGTCTTGTCTGTGGTCTTGCTATCTCTCTTGTGGCACTTGTTTGTAGTCGTAAAGGGTTGTGGGTAATGTTTTATAGTGGTGTGGGTATGTGGGTGTGGTGTGTGTATGGGTGTCAGGTGTGTGTTATTTGAATTGTCCAATGTAGCGTTGTTTTGTGTGTGTGTGTGTGTGTATTTTGAGCGCGGCGGTATGTAGCACCATTGGTTTACCGCCATTGAATGCGTGGTGATTCGTGGATCATAATATTGTGGGTGTAGTTCTGTTGGCGTAACGGTGTGGGTTTTGCTACCACCAGTTTATCACTGACCTTTGGCCTGGCGGACTTCTGTGTGTGGCTGCATAGTGATGGATTTCTATGTGTGTGTCCTAATATGGGTAGCGGTAATCCGCTGCGGCAGCGGTATGTTGGCAGCAGTCAGCATGGCGGTAAACAGTACTTACCACCAATGTCATAATGAGGGCCTATATTTTTTGCAATATAAAAACAATTGGTCTGGAGTTAAGTCTTTGAGTGTGTGCTTCTTCTATTTTCCGTGTGTGTACAACAAATGCTTTTCACTACCCTCTGATAAGCCTAACTGCTCGACCACACTACCACAAAGAGAGCATTAGTATTATCTACTTTAGCCTCTGTTAAGCCTCTGGGGAACCCCTTGAATCTGTGCACACTATATCTCACTTTGTTATAGTATGTAGAGCCAACTTCCTACAGTATACAAATACATTTTAGTCGCTGTTGACTCATGCTTCAGAATTATATGGGTTTCGCCACAACGCTTGTCTGACACTCAAACTGTTATTAAAGATTTGCAAGTCTTTACCTGCACATATGCTGTTGCGGCTTTCCAATCGGAGCAGGGCCCTGCTTTCACCTCAAGGGCTTTCAGGACGCCACAGCTTCATTAGAGGTCCAACTGCATTATTCATCTCCATTTCATCCCGAGGGAAATAGTGTTGTGGAGTGAAGAAACTGGGATTTAAAGCAATCCTTAAGATCCGGAGTATTAGGCTAAGGTCGTAGTTGGCTTACTCAACTGTATGGAGTCAGGAGAGAACTTCATTATCTAGGGGGGCGTACCTCATATCAATGTCTGTTTGGAACACATATGTATGTTCCAGATCTTGATGGTGCTGGCGCGGAGGCAGCAGATACACCTTTTGACATAAACAAATGTGTCTCGTCTTGCAGGACTTACAACGGTTCCGTGACAAAAACACATCTTTCAATGCTGCCTCCTTGGGAATAGGGGATGTACCAATAACACCTACCAGCTGGATTCCAAAAGTTGGGGATCTAGTGTGTGAAAAGATTGCTGTGAAAAAAGGAGTTTGGTCCTTCCTATCATGCACCGGTTCCAGTTCTTGGAATACACTGTACCAGAACTGTCATTTTACCAACACTGCTGGGTTCTAAAGAAAATCGCTTTGTCTCCATCGACAATGTCAAGCTGCACCATATGGCTGGTTCTGCACATCAGACCTAGAGGACTCCTGGGTAGAACCCGAATCCCTCTCACTATAGACCAGGATGTTCCTCTACAGGTTTTAAGCAGCAAAGCTGACACCTCTCCGAAATTGGGGAGGGTAGAAAATGATCTTTCATTAGTTCCATTCCCTTCATCTGCGACGAGTAACGTCAACAACATTTAGCGATTCTACTCAAATTCTACACAATCGGATGGTATAGTCTACTATGAATCACCACGAGAGACTTCTGCCAGCTCTCCTCTTCCAAACATGGCTCCAGTTTTTGCACAAACTGCTTCTGGATTTTTTGCCGACATCAGTGACACTTTCACTGACTGATCTGCCTTTACTGCAACAAACCTGTCAAGAGCACGTAACCTGATAATTTGGCTCAAAATTAACTATTTCAGTTTTCCATGGAACTATCTGTGGCTCTTATTGACTGTACTTGCCTTCCTCCTTTGGACTGGGTTTGTCATAATTTTCCTTTTACTGATACATGATCATTAACTTCCTGAATGCTCTACAGTTCAACTGGTGGATGAGGTCCTAAAACCACATTTTTTCTCTCACAAAGCCTGCAGGACTTGTCCCGAGTGAACATTTCTGCTAAACCAATTCCTGATGGGATTGTTTAGGATAAAGTACCATTTGATATATATATGGCCCAACGGAGGTCATCTAAATTCTGTATGTATTTAAACTTTCCATGAGCGATGTTATAACACCTAGAGTTGTTTCTGATGATTGGGATGTGAAAACAGTTGAGTCTATGATGTCTGATTTGAAATATTTCACTGTATTTGAAAGTGAGGGTGTTTATCAATCCAAAGAAAATGATGGAGATATGTTTTGTTATAATTATTATGGATACCATTTCATTCACAGAGCAACTACCTCAAAGACTATTTTAAACTAAATGCAGTGGGAACACTGTCCGATTCCACTAGTGGGAAGTTCCAAAACTTATTCTGAAAAGGTTACATATTTCTCTGGGCACAATGTTAAAAATGCTGAGTTGTATCATTTTTAATTGCCAGTAATGGAAAGTCAACATATGTTATTGACTGATACAAAATTGATTTATTCAGATTCCTTTGTTTCCCAGTTAGCTATAGGAGGCTGTGAATGGGTTGAAGTCAAAAGACTTAAGGAGTGTGTGGAGAACTAAAAATTGGCAAATAAGGGGAAGGAAGCTTTATTTAGAGCATCCCTGATACCTGTTCAAATTGTATTTTTAAATGAAACTGTACAACAGACTAGTTGTTTAAGCTTGGCAAAAATTAAGGATTCGAATGCGCCCAGTATTCCTGCCCCTGCAAAATTTTGCAAATGGTAAAAGTACATAACTGCAACTGAAGATCAGCTCGATGAGTTGGTCTAGAATGGAACATTCAACACATCACTTTCACGTTCTGGTGAGTGGGTATTGTGGTCAGTAAAAACCAAGGGGTGCCATATGATGCTTTGTAAACTCCACAGGGGTTTTTAGAACAAATAGGCCAGACCTTCGCTATTTGTCATTGGAACACTTGGTTATACATATAGTTTAGAGAAATTATGCCAGCAATGGTTGAAAAGTTAATAACTTGATGCAGTTAAAGAACACCTCAGTCTTCTGTCTAACAATACAGATTTGCAGAATTTCCAGTTAGGCCCCAGAAGACAATGCAGAAAGCGCTTCTTATATGTAGTATATAATGACATTTTGAAACTTTCCCAGCAAGAAGCTGCAGCCTGGTTGAGGCAAATAGATCAGGAAAATTTACAGAAAGCATTATCCATTGTAGATAATGGGATTAACACCTTGTCTGACAGGATATATACCTTAAACAACATTGTCTCCTCTGCAATATACAAAGTACAAAGTGACATATCATCTTTACACCAGTCAACTAAGGTCTACTGTGCAGTTAGGTAGGACACTACAAACATAGAAAGCAGGTTGCGCTCCCTGGCAACACATTAGCGCAATGGACATATTTTCAACATTTAATTCAACACAGCAACAACAAATAATGGCTAAGAAGGAAGCGACTTATGGCATGCTAAACATTGAGAATTTAGAAAAGTTGACTTTTACTGTGGCTGAAATACCATCTGCTGAATGGTTAATCTGCCTAATTCAACACGTCAAATCACATGCTGCTTGACACACATTCAGGTAGGCAGATATGAAAGGCTGGAAGACAGTTATATACACAAGGTGTTGAGCTTCCCTTTTCCTATACATGTTTCAATGGCATGAGGTCTTTTTTAGCAGCAGTGAATGCAAGACTCTTGAGAGCCATTCGATGGTTTGTAAGCAGCTGTCTTTGAACGGGGCATGTAATGCCTCGGCAGCGACCTTGGTTTGACATCTTAAGTGAATTCCAGACCCCTTGATTAGACCTGCGCTCCAAGTGCACTCAAATGGAAGCTATGTGCTCCTTAACAGTGAGAGTGGTTGTGGAATGTGAGCTGGAATAGCTTATGTCATTTCGGTCTCCCAAATTGTCACCTCTTGCGGGAATGTCCTCTTTCCCCCTACACAACAAAGGGAAGTAGCAGAGATTTGGCCTCACATTGCTACTTCAGATGTGAATGTTGTCAAATTGAGCAAACTCAAGAATTTAATGTTTCAGAAATGTGTGGCGCTTACATCTGCGCACGAGACCTATGCGTTTCAAGTTGCGAGGTCATCTGCAGAGATTCAGTCCCTTTTAAGTACAAACTTTCTGAGCCACTTTAATGAACTCATGTGATGAATATTTAACGGGTCTAGTACTACTGGGGTCGCACCTTTCTTTAAGGCTGTTGGTTCTGGTTTCATTCACACCTTTTCCTATATATTTAGCTTAATACCTTCAGCCATACACTCAATAATATTGAGTGTTTTGGGGGGATTTTCGATTACTTTGGCTATTATAAGTGGCATCCTGCTGTTGCTATTTGTTCTGTGCACGTGGCTGTCCCTTCACAACAAGGAAGACTGACAGCGCTTCCCCCAGCACAACTGTGTCATGAACGCATGATGCAGTATTTCGAAACACCACTCCTGGAAGAACTGGAGTGTGACTGATCTGTCATTTGGACTGGTTTTGGATTGCGTGCAGTCCGTGTTTCGGTGCCTTTGGTGCTTCTTCGAATGTGCACTGAAGGTTTGTCTTTCAATGCAGCACTTGCTTTCATTGGACCCTGATCTGTTGATGTTCTCGCTGAGGGCTCATTATGAGACATGCGCGTTGAGGGTGTGTTTGCTAAGGAAAGCTGTCTATAAACTGCCCTTCATGGATTATGCAGCTCTTAACTCAACATCGGGCACAACACGGAATGCTGCTGCCTCAGCTGGTGCTCAGGCTTTGGAACATAAGTGCTCCTTGGTTTTCCTTGGAAACAATCTGGCTATTTTATCACCTGCCGAAGTGGAACATTTCCTGGTTTCAGTTGTGCTGGATATAAATGTCAATTTTAAAAATTACATTGACTTTTTAATTCGGTTTTACTGGCATCCCTTCTGATGTTTTAAATTGTCCCTTTTACTCCATGCTCAAGTGTCTTTTAACTTGTCATTATTGACATTTAGGTTTGTATGCTTTTATGAATAGGTCTTTCCAAGAATCAATATGATGCTCTGCTTAGATTACGGAAAGATAAACAAGTAACAGTAAAACCATGTAATAAAGTTGGAGGGAGTGTCCTTATGGATACTGAACTATATAAACAAAATATGCACTCTATGTTAAGTATCTCAGAACACTATTGTATAGGTAGAGCTAATTAGGAGGAAGTACAAGATCAAGAATTGAAAGAATTAGCCAACTTGCCTGAGAAAAGGGTCTTATATATGACCAGGAGTATGAGTTCCTTAATCCCAGCCATACCAGAGTACCCCATATTTATGGAGCTCTTAAAACACATAAAGATGAGTTAGATCCTCTGTTACGTCCCATTGTGTCCGTCATTGGATCCATTACAGAGCCCTTACTTAAATATGTTGAGGTGTTCCTCAAACCATTGGTGGGGACCCTTCTGGCTTATGTTGAAGATACTGGGCATATGATCACTAAACTAGAAGGCAAGTTATTCAACCACCTAATGCAAATCTTAGTGACCATGGACATAGAAGCACTGTATACAAACATCCCTCAAGACAAACACTAGAGGCAGTGAAAGAGTTTATAGACTCCTAAGGAATGACTTATTACTATTTATTTGTGTTACAGTGCTTAGAGATTATCCTGGAGGAGAACTACTTTGAGTTTGATGGCGTAGTCTATCAACAAAAGAAAGGAGTTAGTATGGGAGCCGATTGTGCACCTAGTGTGGTGAATCTCTATATGGGCCTTTTTGAGAAGAGACATATATATAACTAAATGGCCCTTTATATGAAAATATCCAACAATGATCCAGCTATATTGACGATATCTTTTTTATCTGGACAGGACAAGAAGAGCAACTTGATGAGTTTTTGCGCTTGAACGAATGCATGTGATTCTAACTTAAGATTTACAACGAATAAGAGTAAAGTGAGGGTTGAGTTTTTAAATATATTGATACAACATCAAAATCAAAGGATTGAAGTATCTCTATACACTAAACCTACAGCTAGAAACACTATCCTTCACTTTGACTGTTTCCATCCGAGATGTCAGAAACAAGGCATACCATTTAGCCAAATCCTACGTATTCATGGAAACTGTACTAATTTAGAAGATTTCAATAGGCATGCGAAAGTTCTACAACTGAAGCTACTGAAGCAAGGATACCCCAGACGCCTTATGCAGGACACGTATAGAAGAGCGAAATACTATAATAGAGACAGTATATTTGAAAATAGGGACAAAGAAAAGGAAGAACAATTAGTCTGTGTTGTTCAACACTCCAACTTAAATGATAAAATCAGGAGGACAATTTTAGCACATTGACACATCCTTAATGTGAACAATGTTTTGACTCGGCTACAGAAACCCTTATTTGCCTTTTAAAGGAATCAGAATATAAGTAACCGGTTAGTCAACTCAGCAATAACAACTAATAAAGACTACTGCCAAAAATCAATAAGTGGACAATATCCAATTAGGGGCAGCCACAAATGTGGCACGTGTCAGACGTGTGCTGGGGCTATTGTCTCTGATGTGCTGGTATGGGGCAACAGAGAATTCAAACTGAGACATATGAGTAATTGTAAATATCTCATCTGCCACCCATGTGGCTTTGGGCGTGTTGGAGAAACTGACCATGAATTGAAGGTTAAATTGACTGAACATAAATCAGTTATTCAAAACAGAAGAGAAGGAGCCCCACTGGTACAACACTGGGAGTTGATGAAACATACAGAGCAGGATTTGACCTGGACCATTTTGGAAAAGGTTAAAATGGTGCAAGGATCTGATACCGACAAGATTAGGAAAAAAAGAGAAGTATTTTGGATCTATACCTTAGACACATGGAGACATGGATTAAACGGAAATATTCCATGGGACAATGCGATTATATAGGACAATCTGAAGATGTAATTGAATGTCAGATGGTGTGTGACACCTGATAGTTATTGATGATATAAATATAGGTACAACAACATACTGAGAGCACATGCACTTGTTTTACAGTATACCTGTGTAGACTATATAAAATAATAATAAAAACACTTTTTTTGTCCTTGGTCCGAATATTTATTTTTCGTAGATGAGGAAGAGATTTCTCTTCCATTTGGAGTGGTCTGTTTTTTGTCCCTTTGTTCTCTATGTCTTCTTATCCCCGTTTCCTTTTTTCTCTTTCCTCGTTTCTGTTTTTATGTTCTTCCATCATGTCAAATACTTCCAAACACTCTATAAGTCAGGTCTATGCGTTAGGATCTTATATCCATTGCAAGATGGCAGAAAAACTGTCAAATTTAGATGAACAGGTTGACTGACTGAAAGACCCATGTCATCATTTCCAGTCAGGTGAGACGGATATCCTTTGTGCGCTGTAGGTTCTCAATCAGAGCATTTAAATAAACACACAAAGGAGAAGCGGTCCATCTTAGGAATTCCGCTGCAGCCAGATATGGTTGCCAGCAAAAGTGGTATGCTGTGCCTCTGACATTCACAGAAACATACATATCCTTACGTGGGGACCTTTTCTTAGAACCTCAGCTGTTTTATTATGAAAAACACTTCTCTGTCCCTTACACGTTAGAGGGTGATTCCAGCCATATGACCACGACTGTGCACTGTCTGCTAAATGTCTCCGCTACAGCTGCTTGCTTTGCTTTATATATATATATATATATTATTCCTAGTGACAGTATGGTGGGACATTTTTTGTGTTTCCCTCTCCTTGCCACAATTTTGCTTCTAGTGTGTTTTAGCATCCTACTTATTGCAATATATGTCACTTTATCTAAGATGCAGTTACTTCAATAAACCTTATTGAACTATACTCTGTTTCTGTTTGTCTTTTCCTGGGTGAGACTAATGTAACTGAAAGAAAGGGATGATATCTGATCGACCATGAGTCCCCTGAGGAGTCCTCCCTGTCATGCACCCAGTTACCACAATCATCCTGGCTCTCGGGTGGAGATGAGGCACTGCTAGTTGGCCGGAAAACCCAGATTAGCCCAACAGGTGTCACATGGTGTGGAATCGTACTTAGTACCCCACCATTCAGGTGATTCTGCCACCCAAATCAAGTAATCTCATTAGGATAAAGAAAACCTATGCCACACCTTAAGGTAGGCCCTAGGTAGCCCATAGGGCATGGTGCTATGTAAGTAAAAGGCAGGACATATACGTTTTACATGTCCTTCTAGTAAAAATCCCCTAAAGTCGTTTTTCACTACTGTGAAACCTGCTCCTATCAGAGGCCAGCATTAGAGATTCCCTTATATGCTTTTAAGAGGTAATTTCTGATCTGAGAGGAATAAACTTGGGATATTTGGTATGGTTGGAATGGTAGTAAGAAATCCTACTTACTGGTGAAGCTGGATTTTACATTACTATTTCAGAAATGCCACTTTTATAAATTAGGCATTTCTCTGCATTTACTGCCATCTGTGCCTTACATCCTGCCTCCAATTCATATCTGGTCTCTGTTGCCTGACAGCTCCCCCTCTGCATTCCACATAGACAGCCATAAACAAAGGACTCTCAGCTGCATTTGCATTCATCTGCATGCAGATGGGTTTCCCTGGGCAGGAAGAGTGGGTAGGGGGGTTTCTCTCCGACACTTCAAAGGCCAGTGGCATGCCTGCACACAAAGGACTGATAACTCCCCACAGGGCTCCTAGCCAACAGGGCTGGGTTGAAAGGGGAACTTGTGTGTTTTAATACAACTCTTTGAAGTTCCCTCTACTTCAAAGGAACGTTTGGGTGCATATAATGGGTCTGTGACCCCACCAAATCAGGTACTTCTGGACCTGCAATTGGGCGCTGTTAAAGGGACTGCCTGGCTGCCTAAAGGACTCAACTGGACTGCTGTGCAGAAAAGACTGCTCTCCTGCCTGTTGCCCTGCTGCCTGCTGGCCCCTGACCCTGCTGGTAGGACTCTGCCTTCCTCCACAAGTTCTCACTAACGGCGTGGATTGAGTTTGCCTCCTGTTCTGAAGTCTCAGGGCCAACAAAGACTTCACCAAAGAAAAGAAAGTTCCTGTGCACCGAAAAATCACTGCAAAGCCTGCAAAAATCACTGCAGCACCTGCCTCGTGGCTGGAAACTGCTGCATCACCTACTGGATTGACGCAGTGCCTGCTTCTTCCTACCAGAGTGTTCGGGATTTTCAGAGCATCGGCCCTCAGCGTCACAATACCCCCACATCAAAGTGAGGAATCAAGGCTGCGCCCCTGGAAATCGCCACATTGCCTTGCAGCATGGAGAGAAACAATGCATCGTCTTTGCCACCCCAGAAAATCTGACGCATCACCATACTTTTCAACGCATCTCCTCCTCTGCGTCTCTCTTGCCTCGTTATTTTTTATGCTTCCTTGGTACTGTGTGTTAAAAGAATACAACCACTGATTTTTAAGGATTGAGACTCATTTAAACTTTTAAAAAATAATATCTTGACTTACGCATATTGGAATTTTGTTGTTTTGGTCTTATTCTACTCTGATAAGTATTATCTATTTTCCTATACTTGTGAGGTGTACTTCTTGGGTTTTCACTGTGTTACTGTATATGAGTTATTGCACAAATACTTTAACACATTGCCTTCTAAATTAAGCCTTCCTGCTTTGTGCCAAGCTACCCGAGGGTGAGCACAGGATAATTTAGGTTGTATGGTGACTTACCCTGACTAGGATTGTGCTCGCTACTTAGGCAAGGGTGTATACCTCTGTCAACTAGAGACTTAGGCCCATATTTAGGAGGGCCTAGCTCCTCCATGCGCCACATTTGCATCATTTTTTATGATGCTAATGTGGCACAACCAGTCCAAATTTGCTGTGCCATATTTACAAAGTGACGCAATGCATATGTTGTGCCACATTGTAACCCCTTGCACCACATTATGCCTGCTCCAGGCATAATGTATGCAGGGGCCGTTCCCCAATTAGGGGGACTGCTCAAATGGTGCAGTGGAATCTAAGAGATTTATTTTCAGCAGCTATTTTTAGCACCTGCATAGAGCAGGCGTTGAAAGGGGGCATACAACTGTTTTCAATGGGCCCTTATGTACTCTGCAGGATTGCAGCTAATCCTGCACAGTACATCAATAATGTAAAATATTTTGAGGCTATTGCCCCTACCCTGCGCCATGGTGTGCCGTATCTTAAATATGGCACACACATGGTGGTGGTAGGGGGGGCGCAAGACAATTGGCGCTCCCTTGGAGCAGCACCACTTTCTTTTAATTCTGCACTTAATTTCTAACAGTCAGGTTTTAGTTCAAATGAATAGACAGGAGAACTTGGTTTCTGTGACCAAGGACTGCCTGCTTTTTCTGACTTTCTGCATTGTGGCAATCCAAATTTTAGTTTTGTATATGCTAACTATGTTCAACGTTGTAGGACCGTTTCATTTTCCTTTGGTGATTTTATATATTTACACTATGGTTTTGAGACTCATTTATGTAATGTTGACTTTAAGTCTGTAATAAAGCTCTTACCCTATGATTTGACTCCAATGTGACATATGGGTTGTACAGAAGTTGTTCCAGAAATCTGATAACTGTTACTCTTCATACCTTGGAACTGAGAAGCAAAGATTCATTGGACCCCAGACACACTCCACCCAGGCACCATCTACACAGCCCAGCCTGCAGCAGAAAAGAAGCTGCCTGTGTCGCCAGAAATGCAATACTTACTGAGTTTGTCCGCTGGCCAGTAGTTGAGCCTCTAACTTGGCTATGCCTGTCGAACCTACTGGGCTTGCCGAGAGGGCCCTCCCCTGTGCCTTGCTGCTCTGTCATGATGCCGGCGGCAGCCAGATCTGGCTTGTCACAGGTGGGGACCATGTTCCCGAAGGCCCTGACCAGTAAGAGTGAGTGGGAGACACCACCTACTTGCAAGGTTGGGCACTTCACTGCTTCTGCAGTGGGCCCTGGCACGGTGGAAGGAAAGAAAGTGGAGGTGAGGAGGTGATCCCAAGGAGGGTTGACTAGAAATCACAAAGAAAGCCTCTAACATCAGCACCTTCTGCCTTTTCAGGAATCCCAAAGAAGCATACATTATCCCTACAGCTTTGAACCTCAAGGATCCACAATTACGTTGCACAAGGTGCAAAGTTTCATGTGTCTGTCTGGTCGTAGCTCAACCCTGGATTCAAGAGAGGACAAGGGATGGCCCAGCACTTCCACGTTGTCTTTGAAACCAGAAATCTCTGTTCGAATTGACATTGTTTCAGTGATAAGGTCCGTCATTTTTGTATCCAATGCCTCCAAATCTATGACCTACAGGAGTTACCTCTTTGAGGATTAAGGCCCTCATCATGGCATTGGTGGTAAATACCGCTTACCGCAGCGGTGACGGCCGCAAACATACTGTCGCAGTGGCGAACATCTGTTTGCTATATTACGAGACACACACACCAAACCAACAGAATACTGCCACAAACACATATCCGGCCAGCCCAAAGGTCAGTGTTAAAGTGTTTGTACGAAGACCCATACCTTTACGCCAACAAAACAAAGCCCACCACATTATGACCCACTAATCACCACTGCGGACATTCAGTGGCGGTAAAGCATTGGCCGTATACGCCGGCGCGCTCAGAATAGCCACCCTAATATACAACAACACAACATTGGGCAAAACGAAAATTACACACCTGACATTCATACTCACACCAGACACACACCCACACAGCACTACAAAACACACTCATTACCCACAACCCTTTACGAACACCAAAAATTGCCACGAGACAGACACGAAAATCACAGAGACAACTACACACACACACCACAAACACCCGTTCATCCATCACGCACCCCACATCCCACACCCCACCACATTACTCAACACTCTATGCACACCACACAACACCCATGTCCCCACTAAGGCACCCCTGTTTCACCGATGAGGAGTTGCGGGTTATGGTGGAGGAAATTCCATTGCCAGGAAGATGTAGCTATGGCGGAGGATTGTGGACAGGGTGAACACTGTGGGACAGCATCCAAGAACAAGGGACAACATCAAGAAAAAATGGAACAACCTATGGGGGAAGGTACGTTCCGTGGCAGCAAGGCACCAGCTTGCCATCCAGAGGACTGGCGGTGGACCACCACCTCATCCCCCACAGCTCCAGCATGGGAGGAACAAGTCTTGGCAATCTTGCATCCTGAGGGACTCACTGGAGTAGCCGAAGGACTGGACACTGGTGAGTCAATATTTACTACTCATCACCCACCATACCTGCAAGCCATCTCACCCCCTCACCCTGATTCCCATCACTCCACTCCATCCCACACAGTGCACCTACACATATAACTAACCCCAATGCCAAGCCCTGCATTACATACCAATGCATTTATAGCCCTCCCAGCCCTGCATGTACATCCATCACAAAAGCATTCACAAGAATGGAAACTAACAATCATGCAATACATCACCATACACAAACAAAGGTGGTAGGGCAACAGCAACGATAGAGGGGAAGCTAGGGATGTACAATATGTCACAGACATGAAGCATAATACATCACTTACATCTCCACAGGTGCCCCAGCCAATCCCAGCGGCGAGGAGGTGCCACGACTATCCAGTCCCCCAACAGAAGACGCCCCCAGTAATGACAGTAAATCTAGACTTCAGGATCTGGATGAACTACCTGGCCCATGAGGGACCACTGGTCAGTCTGCCACCGCAGCCCACTCCCAATCAACCACAGAGCCTTCTCATCATTACCAACACCACTGCACCCACCCAATGTCCCCACACCTCTGTCCCCAAGACACATCAATCAGCAGTGTGCCCACCTGTACAGGAACCCCAGTCCACCCCTCACCGCCAAGACAATCAGAGACCTGGGGTCAGTGGCACACCGTTCAGGGGACACAGGCACAGGGGAACAGGGACAGCTGTGCACCAGGGGGAGAACAGGCCCAGGGAACCGACTCTTCAGGAGGCACTCACTAATGTCCTGGGGGCTTACCAACAATCCCAGGACCAGATGGGTCAGGTTCTTACCAACATGCAGGAGCACAAGCGGCTGCAGGAGGTACACCATCAGGAGATCAGGGAAGATTTGCAGGCCCTAAACACCACCATGGTCTCCACAGCAGGGATGCTGGCAGATATGGCCAACATCATGAGGGAATGGACAGCACACCAGTGGACCCCTACTCCTAACCAGTCTACTGACCAGCCCTTCACTTCTGCTGTAGCTAGTGGGCAGGAGGCCCTGCCACAAGACCCACAGGCCACCAGCACCCCACCCCCTGCAGAAGGTAAACCACCCCGCAAATGTTCCCTGCGACCTAGACAGAAGCCAGAGACACTTACCAAGACCAACGCCAGAAAATGAGACTCTCCTGATTGTCCCCCTTGTGTCCCCCTCTGTCACCTTGTCACTCAACTGCTTTTGCTCCCCTTCCTATGGCCCCTTGGACACTGGACCTGTGCTACAAACAGACTGTACCAATAACCTGGACTTACCTTTACTATCACCACATTCAATTGCACCTTACCGTCGATAATTCGCACTACAATAAACACCCTTGAACACAACATGAGTGAAAGTGTTTTATGTTATGAAAATTTTCAATTATGGAAACAGTCACATCTAGTGCGAATGATCTGAACACTGTGATAGCATACAAAAGAAGACCTCTAGCTGCCTGTAGTCATCACACCAGTACACAGTTGTTATAACATCAACATCTGCAAAATTAGAAGGCATAGGTGACAGTCAGTTGAGATGCAAAGGAAGTGAATGACATCCTGCTACAGCCACACAGAAAACATCAATAGTCAGAGAGTAAGAGGAATGGCCAGTTACATTGTCTCACCTGTGTGTCATTGGACATATTGACCTATAACAGATGTTCTGCTGTCCACATCCTCTGCCTCCTCATCCTCACTGTTTCACTGCTGCCACAGGGGCATTTCCAATCTCATTCTCCTGCAGATAAGGCACATGTCGTCTGAGGACCAGGTTGTGCAACATGCAGCATGCTACTACTATCTGGCAGACCTTCTTGGGTTAGTAGCACAGGGATCCACCTGTCAGATGGAGGCATCTGAACCTGGCCTTCAGGAGACCAAAGGTCCTTTCAATAATTCTTCTGCTTCGCCCATGTGCATCATTATACCGATTCTCAGTCCATGTCCTGGCATTCCTTACAGGGGTCAGGAGCCATGATAGGTTTGGGTAGCGAGAGCCACCTGCAAGTATTGAAGAACAAACATTAACCTTACACAATGGAATGGGGTTAACTCCTGAAGGTATACATTGACATATATTGGGTGGGGACTCAGACACACCTATTAGCCACACCCTGTGCCGCTGTAGCTGTGCCATCACATTTGGGATGCTGCTATTCCTCAGGACTTAGGCGTCATGCACTGACCCAGGATATTTGGCAGTGATGTGGGAGAGGTACTGGTCAGCCAGGCACACCATTTGCACATTGAGTGAGTGAAAACTCTTCCAATTCCTGAACACCTGATCATGGTGGGGGAGGACAAACGCTATATGTGTTCTATCAATCGCCCCAATAATAACAGGTATCTGTCCCATTGCATAGAATCCTGCTTTCACAATGGCCAAATCTTCCACCCGGGGAAAAGCTATGTAGCTGCACATGTGTCTGACCAAGGCAGCCAAAACTCTTGCCAGCACGATTGAGAACATTGGCTGTGGCATTCCTGCTACCAAGCCCACTGCCACTTGGAAAGAACCAGTTGCCAGGAAATGGAGCACTGATAGAACTTCCACAAGATGGGGGATTCCAGTGGTATGACGAATAGCTAATATCAGATCAGGCTCCAATTGAGCACACAGCTTTGTGATTGTGGCCCTGTCCAGTCTATAGGTGAGTATTATGTGCCTGTCCTCCAGTGTAGCCAGGTACACGAGGGGTCTGTACACGGGGTCTTGTCTCCTCCTCCTATTCATTTTCAGTGGTAGATATCTAAGGGACACGAGTGAGTAGGGTGTCACAATTTGAACAATGGAACCACCACCTCAGTATTCATTGTGCATTTATGTGTTGGCACTATGGGAATGGCAATGTATGTGCAAATCATAGCAATGACGCAGTTTGTCGATTATCTGAATGTTGTCCACCACCATAAAATGGCGAACGCCTGTCCTGTATGTAGGGACAGGTGGATGTGATGTAACTCTTCCGACGTCGGGCGTCATGGTGAAAGGCGGTCTTGCACCGCTGTGCTATTTCTCATTGGCTAATATGGGGCTCTGTGGAGTATAGTGGCCAATGGGGATCACCGGTGGCTGTGACGGTGTACACCGCCGCGGACGTGACTGCCATTTTCCATCTATGACCTCACTTGATTCCTGACTTTCCACAGGACAACACCTACACTGCCTGTGCTGCTGTGACTTGTGTCTGGATCCTGCCATGGCCCGTGTGACCAGAGAAAGGGCAGCTGCCTTCACTTCGGAGGAGTTGGAGCGCTTGGTGGATGGGGTCTTACCCTAGTATGAACAGCTGTATGGGCCTCCAGGCCAACGGGTGAGTACACCATGGGCACGATATGTGACAAGGTTGCATGGAGATGTGTGTGCAAGCATCATGTCATTTGGGGGCGTGGTTTGTCTGGTGGTAGTATACATGGTGGGTGCCGGGTGATGTGTGTGCCAATGGAGATGGAAATGAGATTTGTGGGCCATATGTGTGACAGGCTGGATTGTATGTGTAATGGTGTCCTTCTGTCTGTATTACCTCTGCAGGTCAGCGCCCATCAGAAGAAGGGATTGTGGTGGGCCATCGCCAAGGACGTACGGACCCTGGGGGTCTACAGCAGGTGGAGCACCCACTGTAGGGAAAGGTTAGAGGACCTGAGACGCTGGGCCGGGAAGACCATGGAAGTCCAGCTGGGGATGGCCTCCCAACGAGAGCAGGGTGCCCATCGGAACCTAACCCCTTTGATAGCCTGCATACTGGCGGTGGCCTACCCAGAGCTGGATGGGCGCTTGAGGGCATCACAGCAGCCACAAGGAGGTGAGTACAGTGGGCGTTACTACTATAATTGGTAGGTGGCATGGGATCCTGGTGGTGGGTGTCAGTTAGAGGGTACCCCTTAATGCCAGGTCAGACATTGTAGCGTGATCCAGCCCAAGGGTGATGGGTATATTGCAAAATCTGGTAACCTAGCTGTAACGGGCGAGGTGCCGATCCCGGGTCCGAAGCTCCCGTCGGGGAAGAAAATCGATACCCCCGGGGCACGGAGGAGGATTCCCCTAGAATGACGTATGACGCGGAGGGCGTCATAAAGAGGAAAAGAGAAGACGGACGACAAGAGAGGTCGGAGGAAAAGGAGGAGCCGAGAACGCGGAAGAGCCGAGGAGAGGAAACCACCACCATCCAGGAGCCGGAGGAAGAGCGAGAGAACACCGGGGCAGGAGAGCAGAGCACGAAAAGAGAACCCACCTTCACCCAGGAGCTAAAGGGAGAGGAAGACACCGCCAGCAACGTGATCGAGACGGAGGGAGAGACCCGGAAGGCGGGACGCCTCGAGGACAGGAGGAACCAGTGGGCGACCCCCAACCCGACCGAAGAGAAATCGGGGGACCACCTACTTGCCGGCCGCGCCCCTGGAGGGACGTGGCCCTCCCAGGTACGACTATACCCTGCCTGGCAGACTCTGTCAGGTTGGCTCACAGGGAAAAGAGGGAGGTGGGGGGAGAAAAGGGAGGACGGGGAGGTTTCTTCAAAGGAAGGGCATAGACCTGCAGAGAGAGGGGAAACCCGTTTACTTAACCCACGGACTGGGACACCTCCGGAGAAACCCTAGAAAGAAGAGAAGGGGTTGACCGGGACACCGGGGAGAGAAGGCACAATAAATAAATAGAGAAACCCACCACAACCAGCACCGCCGCCCTACCTGTTTCACCACCCCTACTAACCCCTATCTGAACCCTTACCTTAGCCCTACTTCAATTTTCACTACCTGATTATTTTTATTTTCCTTTCTTTTGGGGAATACGGGCGACCGGAGGACGGGAAACCAGACCACCTCAAGACGGAGCCAAGACACCACCAGAGCCTGGAAAGAGAAAAGAAAAGGGGCTTTGAGGAAATAGAATCTAGGGCTGATCTTGTGAAGAGGAACAAGAGAGGACTGGCCAAGACATAAATAAAACAATAATATTCCCTCAATTAGCAGTGCCTGTCATATTCTTCCAATATCTTGCATATGTCAGATAACAAACCCATTTACAGTGGTGTCAGAAGTGGGATATTGGAACAAGCGACAGGAGAATTCTAGAAGATGGAGGGTGCACCCACAATGGCCGACATGATGCAGCAACTGGCTGAGGGCCAACGCCATCTGCAAATTGTATGGGAGGAACAACAGAAGGCTGCCAAGGTGGAAAGGGAGGCTCTGCAAAATGCACTTAAAAGTCAGGCCACTATCATGGCCAACAATCAGTTGGTACATGACAACGCCATAAAAACTTTGACTGATACCATTGCCGCAACTAGGGTACATCCAAATGTCCCGAGTTCCGTTTTGCAGAGATATCAGGAAGGCGAAGATCCCGACGCCTTCTTTACTAACTTTGAACGCGTTGCCCTTTCAGCCACCTGGCCGCAGGACAGATGGGGTCAATATATCGCTCCCTTGTTAACCGGGACACTTCAAGCAGCATATCAAGCGGTTAACCCAGGAGGAACAACGCCCTATCCGGACATCAAGAAGAGTATCCTAGAAAGGGTCGGTTTTGATACAGAACATTATCGGGTTCGCTTCCGGAAGGCCAAGTGGGGCCCCACTGAGAACCCTCGAGCCTTATATTTCCGGGTCAAAGACCTAGGGCTCAAATGGCTTGGACCCATAGGGACGAATAGGGAAGACGTTATCGAGGCCGTCCTCCTAGAACAATATTTAGATGCCCTACCCACCAATACTCGCCATTGGATCAAGCAACACCCAAACCCCGACACGAATACTACTATTGAGCTGGCCTGCGCTTTCCACCGCTCCCTCGAATTCAAAACACCACTCCCGCGGTTGTTACCTCAACCCGTTAGGCAAAACCCAGGACAATCCGCAGCCACAGGGAAAAGGCTAATAGAGGAACCGGGAAGATTACGAGGGATGGAAAAACCATATGGGCAGCAGCCCCAATGTTTTAGTTGTGGGGAGTGGGGACACATTGCCCGCTTTTGTCCTTTGAAGGCCGGGAAACCCGAACCCATGGAAATAGGGATTACGAGAGGCCGGGTATTCTACACCGGGGGGAAAGAAACTCAATACAAAAAAATAGTGTCCATTAATGGAAGGGATACGTTGGCGCTCATCGACTCCGGATGTAGCCAGTCCGTAATTAGAGCGGACCTAATTACTGAGCATAACCTTGATCCGGATTTCACGGTATCCATATGCTGCATTCATGGGGAAACAAGGGAATACCCCCTAATATGGACTACCCTTTTTTGGGAAGGAAAAGAGACCCCCATACGGCTGGGGGTAGTTGAAGGTTTGGTGGAAGAAGCCATCATAGGAACAGACTTTAAAGACTTTCCGATCCTCTTAGACAGCACACAGAGTAAGAATGACCTGGATGCCTGGTTGGGAAGTGCCCCTTTTTCTGAACTAAACATACCAACCCCGGTGATCCGCTATAAACCCACTAAAAGAGAGAAACGAGAAGCCAGGAAGTCCTATGAAAGAGGAGATATGAACCACGATAGTCTTAATGCACAGGTACTCGCCCTCGTTGGTCTTCCACCCTTCCGCTGTAGTCAAAGAGACGATCCCAGTCTGATCCATGCCTGGAAAAGCGCCAAACCTCGAACCATAGAGGATAAGGGTCCCTCCTTTATAATAAATAGAAATCTGCTATATCGGGTCACCAGTAACGAGAGAGGGGAAAAGAAACAATTATTGGTTCCCGAACCCTATAGGCAGCAGGTGTTGCACCTAGCCCATAGTCAGCCGGGGGGTGGTCATTATGGGAGAGAGAAAACCGAGGAGTACCTATTAAGGAAGTTCTATTGGCCTGGGGTTTTTTCTCATATCAGAAAGTTCTGTCAACAATGCCCTAGATGTCAGTTAATCGATCCCGGACCCCAGAAAAAAGCCCCCCTACATCCTCTGCCCATTATTGACGTACCTTTCTCTAGAATAGGAATGGATTTAGTCGGACCACTTCTACCGTCTTCCAAGGGATACCGATATATCCTAGTATTGGTCGACTACGCCTCTAGATATCCGGAAGCTATCCCCCTGAACAGTATTAGCACCAAAAGTGTCGCCAACGCCATGATAAGTTTCTTCTCACGAATAGGGTTTCCCCGAGAAATATTGACGGACCAAGGGACCCAGTTTATGTCCAACCTAATGGCTCAGATCTGTCAAATATTAGGCATACGACAGCTCAGGACAGCGGTTTATCATCCCCAGACAGACGGATTAGTAGAGAGGTATAATCGCACCCTGAAGACCCTCCTGAGAAAGACGATTTCCGAGTCAGGTAAAGATTGGGACAAGAAACTTCCTCTAGTGTTATATGCGGTCAGAACCCATGAACAAGCCTCTACAGGGCATAGTCCATTCGAACTGCTGTTTGGGCGACAGCCTAGAACCCTATTGGACATGGCAGCTGAACTATGGGAGGAAGACGAAAACGGGGAAAAGCCTCTCCTAGAGTACACTAGCGAGTTAAAGTCTCGACTACAAACAATATGGGAAGATGTGAGAGGGCATATGGAAAAAGCCCAGGAGAAACCGAAACGATACTATGATAGGAACACGCAAGTGCGATCTTTTGTAGAGGGAGACCGAGTATTAGTGCTTTTACCCAGTTCAGACAATAAACTCTTGGCAAAATGGCAAGGACCCTATAAAGTAATAGCAGCAGTAACTCCCGTTACCTATAAGCTACAACTAACAACTAATCCCAACCGATTTCAGATCTTTCATGTTAACTTACTAAAAAGATGGGAGGAATCACAGGTGGATCAAAATATGAACTGTTTAATTAATACAGTAAAAGAGCTAGAAATAGGGTGGTGCCCCACGGACCCCCCCCCAAGGGGCGAGGTACCCCTCCGAAATGCAGAGTTAACAGTGCAACAGAACCAACAACTAAACCAACTCCTTAATAAGCAGCCCCACATGTTTTCCCCGATGCCAGGTAAAACAGATCTAATCCGCCACCAGATTATAACCCAACCGGGAAAAATAATCTGGTTACGCCCCTATCGCATTCCCGAAGCAAGGAAGGTCATAGTTGAAGAGGAGGTAAAAAGGATGTTAGACATGGGTATTATAGAGCCGTCCCAAAGTCCCTGGTGCTCCCCGGTTCTATTAGTGCCAAAACCGGACGGATCTATACGGTTCTGTATCGACTTTAGACAAGTCAATGCCGTGTCCCAATTTGACACGTATCCTCTCCCCAGGGTAGACGAACTTCTAGAACGGCTGGGTAAAGCTAAATACATGTCTACCCTGGACCTAACCAAGGGGTACTGGCAGATTCCTTTAGCTAAAGCAGATAAAGAAAAAACGGCGTTCTCCACCTCTTCCGGTTTATATCACTTTAACGTACTTCCCTTTGGACTACATGGGGCCCCCGCCACTTTTCAGAGACTGATCGATACTATATTGCGACCACATACCAGATACGCAGCCGCCTATCTAGATGACATCGTTATTCATAGCGAAACCTGGGAAGACCATTTATCCCATTTAGAACTGATCATTAAAGCACTGGCGGCGGCCGGATTGACCGCCAATCCTTCCAAGAGCCGACTGGCCTTCAATGAAATTCCCTATCTGGGGTATCATATTGGAAACGGGAATATCAGACCACAAATAAGTAAAATTGAAGCCATTTTACGCATAAGAGCACCCAGTACAAAAAAGGAGATCCGTTCCTTCCTCGGACTAGTGGGATATTATCGTAGATTCATACCCCACTACTCTACAGTAGCCGCCCCTCTCACTGACCTGTTGAGGAAAGGTCAACCTAAGAACATCACAAGTTTAACTATTCTACAATCCCATAGCTATCGTACCTTACAACGATGTCTAACCACGCAACCGGTATTAAAATGTCCTGAGTTCAGCCGTCCCTTCCACCTCCAAACGGACGCATCGGACGTAGGCCTGGGTGCAGTACTTTTTCAAAAAGATGAAAATGAGATAAGCCATCCAGTGGTCTTCATTAGTCGCAAGCTATTTCCACGGGAACAGAACTATCCCATAATAGAGCGTGAGTGCCTGGCCATTAAATGGGCTGTGGAAAGTCTTCAATATTATCTCCTAGGGAGGTCCTTCCTTTTATACACCGACCACGCACCTCTTACCTGGCTCTCGAGGTATAAAGATACCAACGCTCGCATTTTAAGATGGTTTATGGAGCTTCAACCTTTCTCCTTCCAGGTTTGTCATCTCCCTGGGGACCTTATGGGGCAAGCGGACTATCTGTCTCGATTTCCGGGACCTGGGGGGCTCGAACAGCCCCATCCAAGGGAGGGGATGTGTAACGGGCGAGGTGCCGATCCCGGGTCCGAAGCTCCCGTCGGGGAAGAAAATCGATACCCCCGGGGCACGGAGGAGGATTCCCCTAGAATGACGTATGACGCGGAGGGCGTCATAAAGAGGAAAAGAGAAGACGGACGACAAGAGAGGTCGGAGGAAAAGGAGGAGCCGAGAACGCGGAAGAGCCGAGGAGAGGAAACCACCACCATCCAGGAGCCGGAGGAAGAGCGAGAGAACACCGGGGCAGGAGAGCAGAGCACGAAAAGAGAACCCACCTTCACCCAGGAGCTAAAGGGAGAGGAAGACACCGCCAGCAACATGATCGAGACGGAGGGAGAGACCCGGAAGGCGGGACGCCTCGAGGACAGGAGGAACCAGTGGGCGACCCCCAACCCGACCGAAGAGAAATCGGGGGACCACCTACTTGCCGGCCGCGCCCCTGGAGGGACGTGGCCCTCCCAGGTACGACTATACCCTGCCTGGCAGACTCTGTCAGGTTGGCTCACAGGGAAAAGAGGGAGGTGGGGGGAGAAAAGGGAGGACGGGGAGGTTTCTTCAAAGGAAGGGCATAGACCTGCAGAGAGAGGGGAAACCCGTTTACTTAACCCACGGACTGGGACACCTCCGCAGAAACCCTAGAAAGAAGAGAAGGGGTTGACCGGGACACCGGGGAGAGAAGGCACAATAAATAAATAGAGAAACCCACCACAACCAGCACCGCCGCCCTACCTGTTTCACCACCCCTACTAACCCCTATCTGAACCCTTACCTTAGCCCTACTTCAATTTTCACTACCTGATTATTTTTATTTTCCTTTCTTTTGGGGAATACGGGCGACCGGAGGACGGGAAACCAGACCGCCTCAAGACGGAGCCAAGACACCACCAGAGCCTGGAAAGAGAAAAGAAAAGGGGCTTTGAGGAAATAGAAACTAGGGCTGATCTTGTGAAGAGGAACAAGAGAGGACTGGCCAAGACATAAATAAAACAATAATATTCCCTCAATTAGCAGTGCCTGTCGTATTCTTCCAATATCTTGCATATGTCAGATAACGAACCCATTTACACTAGCTAAGTTGCATTCTATGTCAGACAGGGCTTAGTGGGTCCCAGGAGGGGTGCAGTTGGCCGTGTTTGGCTCTCATCTTGCTGTGGTACCTACCCAATGGAAAGCCTGTGCGATGCATGGTACTAAATCCTGATCCATGTGTGTGACGGTAATGTGTATGCCATCTGTGGTGTCGGTGCTGTAATGGACCCAGTGCTCCATTTCTCTCTTACTCCCTTTTTTCTTCTGTCATCCTGTCCATGTGTGCATTAGCATAATCTGGTGGAGGAGCAGGGGCACCGGCAACAGAGGGAGCTGCATCCCAGAGGGCCCAGGAAGCAGAGTCCACCAACGCCAGGGGAACCAGTGGGACAGAGGGCGAGGGGAGCACCACGGCAAAGACAGGAGGTGACAACACTGACTCTGACTCGTCCTCCGATGGAAGCTCCCTGGTGAGGCGGACACCTCTGGGACAACCCCAGCTACAGGTACAGCCGCCACCCCGTACCAGCACCGTCCTCCCAGTAGCCTTTCACTGAGTTGCCCGCGCACCCAGGAGGGTGGGCATCTCTTTCGCCCCAGGCACCTCAGGCCCTGCCCCAGTCAGCTCTGCTGCCCTCACTGAGGAGGCTATTGACCTCCTGAGATCCATCTCTGTAGGACAGTCAACCATTGTGAATGCCATCCAGGGGCTGGCATCCCAGATGTTGCAACGCAGTGCATTCCTGTAGGGCATCCACAGTGGATTGGCGGCCCAACAGAGATCGTTTCAGACTCTGACCTCTTCTTTGATGGCAGCCATCATCCCTGTTCCTACCATCCTCCCTCCAACAACCACTTCCTAGCCCCAGTCTCCTCAACCCCAACCCATCCCATGCACACATACAGACAAGCATGCACACAAAACATCACACAAGAGTGGCACAGACAAACACAGACAGCACACTTCAGGCCACAAGCACTCACACAAACAACAGACAGTTGCACAACCAACAACATCCACTGCCTCCACTGTCTTCCCCCCCTCCTCCCTCACAGTCACAACCGCACTCACACTCATCCCTCATCCCTCCCCACCATCCCTAAGAAGCTTTTCCTTGCCCAACTTGACCTCTTCCCTGCCCCTCCACCCCCGTCCTGCCTGTAAGAGCAGGGTCCCAAAAACCCAGCCCAACACCTCAGCCAAATAGTCCAAAGGGACAGTGGAGGCTCCTCCTAGTCGTGGAGGCAAGAAAGGGAAGGATCCCACCACCCAGGAAAGGGAAGGATCCTACTCCACAACCCAGGAAAGGGAAGGATCCCACTCCACCAACTAAGAGAGGCAAGAGGCCCCCTCCAGCAGCAGTGGGCAAGGGAGCCCTCACCTCCAGCAAAGGGTGGCAGGGTAACACCTCCAACAACAGTGGGCAACGAAAACTTCGCCTCCAGCAGAGGCTGGCAGGATAACACCTCCACCAGCAGTGGTCAAGGAGCCCTCACCTCCAGCAATGGCTGGCAGGGTAACACCTCCAACAGCAGTGGGCAAGGAGCCCTCACCTCCAGCTGGAACACAACAGCCCTCGACTCCAGCAGAGGGCATGTAGTCCACCCTCCAGGGACTGTTGTACAAAGAGCCCCCTCCAGAACCAGTGGGCAAGTTCCCCACCTCAGAGACTGTGACCTTGCACTCCCCAGCAAAGGAAAATGGGCATGGAGCCCCCTCCAGAACCAGTGGGCAAGTTCCCCACCTCAGAGACTGTGACCTTGCACTCCCCAGCAAAGGAAAATGGGCATGGTGCCCCCTCCAGAACCAGTGGGCAAGTTCCCCGCTTCAACTGAGGTGCCCCCCACCCTTCTTCCCCCTGAGGTGCGTGCGCATTTCCAACATGATGGCCCTGCACAGTGTAGTGCGGATATTGTCAGGAAACAAGTTGGGGCTTGGACTGTGCCCTGTGGCCATGTGGGCCTTTTGTACTTTGTACTGGCCATTGGCCCTTTCTGAACAATTTATTTGATCACATGTACAATATGGTGGTTGTTGGCCTCAAATTACAATATCAGTTATACCTATATGTTGTCTTTGCATTATCATGATTTGGGTCCTGTGATATTGGTTTTCCTCTGCAGCTGTTTGTGTGTATGGTGTGTGTGTGAATGGTGTGTGTTGTGCATGTATGTGTCACTCTCCTTTTCCTCCCTCCCTCCCTTGTGTGCTAGGTGGCTGTGCTCACCGTGGTAGTATTCGTCGGCGTTGGTGTTCCAGGTACAGCATGGCATAGAAGAGTATTGGGAAGACTTGAAGTTCCGGTTCCATGGCAGAGTTGATCTTCTCTCTGTCTCTGATGGTGAGTCTTCTGTGCAGTGTTTCCGCCAGGCTTTTGATGGAGTTGGTACCGCCGGTGTGCAGTGGATCTTTGGTGACTCTCAGTATCCTAAGGGAGAGGAGAGGGATGTTGGTGCAGTTGATCTCTGGCCCGGACAGTTTGTATCTCCTCCTCATCACCAGGGTGATCAGGGTTATGGATTTAGTGTAGATCTCTTTGGCAGTGTCCACCCGTGCCCGAAAGGATGTAGATCAATGGCGGGCCAGGGTACCACCATTCATCAGCAGTTCCTCAAATCCTCTGGGAACAAACGGATCATGTGCTAATGTATACTATGAGCCAGCAGTTGCCTAAGAGCAAGGAATCCATGTCGTCCTCTGGGGAGGTATCCACCATCATAGGCGAGAGGCAGGCTGCATCCGGCTATGGGCGACCGAATTCCAATGCGTTCCGTACAGGTATCATGTTAAGTCAAGTCAGCTGCTGCTGGTACTTTCAGAGTCATACATAAGCTGATCATGAGCACTGGTGGCCAGAGAGCCCAAGTATGGTACTGTAGGGAGAAAGTCCACAAATGTTGAGTAGGCTACCTAGGCCCTGCTGACTGCAGGCCTTTTCAACCTTCCTCCTGGCCTTTACAAAGTGAGGTTCACCACAACAGTATGAGCAGTGGGAAGGGGCGCTCGGTGTCTTCACGACACTCTGTGTAGGTATCCAGGCATAACTGACACTGTTTTTAGGTTGTAGTGGCTCTATATTTCAATTAAGGCTCCCATTTTTACAGATTTTTACAGATAAATACAGACAGTAAACAATGTATTTCCTGTCTATTTTTAAATGTGGAAAATTACATACAATTGTGCTTCTTACGAGTGACTCTCCATGCTGTCTTTCGTGAATTCCAAAACAGCAGGTGAGCAGATAGACAGTATGGGAAGTTAGAAAACAGGTTGAGATTCCCATAAATCTAGGCATATGTTAACATTTATACGTATTGTAATGCTGATGTTTACATGTTAGTGTAGCATTTTGCTGTATTTGGCTGCTTAATTTGCTAAAACACGACATTAAGCAAAATATGGGTGCACTTTTATCAGTTAATTAAATGTGGAAATATACCATTTTACAATGCCATTTACTCTCAAAATAAAAATAAATGTGGATAAATACCAATAAGATGGTCAAAAAATAAATATGGATAAATACAGACAGAAATGTTAAAAAAAAACAATTCCATAAAACCAGGAGCCCTAATTACAATGGCACATTCATTGTGATCGGCTGTAATGTATACTTAAAGTTTATAGCAGCTGTGATGCCTTCTAGTAAACATTTTGCTGCACTCTAGTACAGAGGTGATGCAATACAGTAAAGTTTGTGCTATAATTAGCATCAGACAAACTTGGGGCCTCATTTACGAGGAAATTGCGCAGTGCGATGCCGCAAGCAATTTTGCTGCGCCATTTCCAAAACACAGGGATGCACCATATTTACCAGAATACAGTGCATCACTGTGTTTTCCCTTGTGCTAAATCAGCTCACTAGAGCCAACACGGCCACCCTTGCGCCATGGTGCAAAGATGTCTGTGTTGTGGGGGTGATTGTTAATGTTAAGAAAGGGACATCTTCCTGCACAAAAACAATCATTAATGGCGATTTGCTCCTTCTAGGTGTGCTGCAGAATGCAACACACATAGGAAGAGCAAAAACGAGGAGAAATAAATTGATTTTTCCTCCTTGTGCCACAGGTTTAAGTTTCTTTGTTAATCTGGGGCAGTGTCAAAAAGCAATGGGTATTGCGTGGGTACGTCCACAGCAACATCCATTGCATGCCCTTTGCCGCAGAAAACTGCATTGGGCGGCCCATATTTACAAGGCCGTGTTAAGCCACGAAAAGTGGCTTAACTTCGCCTTGTAAATATGGAGCAGGGCACAACACCACCGAACGTCGCAAAAAGTGACGCTCTGGTTGCACAAAGGGCTTGTAAATGAGTTCCTTTGTTTTTAGTACCACTGCTCTCCTAGATATGCTGAATTGTAATGGTATGTTTGTGGAAAAACAAGCGCTTTCTCTTAGCAGATGTGTTCCTGCACTGTAGTGTATTTCTGTTGGTGTGAGGTTTTGATGCTACGAGCTTCGGGCATCTCTGGGACGTAGAACATCTACGCTTAAATGCTGTCATCAGTTCTGAACTGTCCCCAGTGCAAGCATCACATAAAATATCCAGGCTGCAGGAGCGTATTTATGTTACCTTCCTCGTGAATATCAGAATGACAGAACATCCAGGAGAAACTGTACTGCGCCACACACCAATGCCGATGTTGGTTTTCGTTGTCAGGAGGGTTCAACAGTAAGACATTTTTATCTTAATAAGCAGAAAAAACACCATAGTCCACAGGCATATTCAGTCCTACAGAAGCTTTACATTTGTTCAGCTATGGAGGCCGTGAACTTCGCATGGTAATACGTTGCAGTTCTACACTGTTTTGAAGAGAGGGAAACAGCTGTTGTTTTTGACAATGCGCAGTCCGTGATAGTTCTGGGTTGAGAAAGTTTACCATGGCTGCGGATGATTTTGCTTCAATGTGAAGTGATTTGCAGCTTTGCAATAATATTCAGTTATCATTCAAGGAAAACACCGGGTGGATTTTCAAAGATGGGCTGAAAATAAATGGCAGTTTTCCTTTTACAATTGTGTTCCTCGTGCCTTTCATTGTAGATCAGACCCCTTGCCAGATGGCTCCATTTTGCGGCTGGTGAACAGGCCATTAAACTGCAGTGTCGATGCCTGTTGCGTGCCCAACATATAAACGAGCAGAAGTCCTCAGAAACGTGGGTTAAAGGTTTTATTTATTCCGATACAGGACCCACGACCGCGCACAAGCACATCCAAGTCCTCTATGTCAAGGTTCTAGAAGCTACACAGTTTTATACCTTAAAACTTCCCTATGACATAGTTGAATTCCACAATGCTGGTCATTACATAATATATATATATAGATATATATACATATAGATATATACATACATATAGATAGATATATACATACATATAGATAGATTGATACAACTCCCATATAACACCATCTCCTTTCCCATAAAACAAGATAAAAGGAATTGTAAAAAAACGAACAAAGATAAATATAAAGAATGCAAATCAATATTTAGTGTAATCGCTAAGTCTCACTGGAGGAATTCTAACTCAACTGTTCCTCAACATATCTGAATCTTTTCCTCCCAACCTGCCCTCCCTCGCCATGTCCTATTGGATTGTCAGATAATGACCCAAAGTGATACTAATCTCCATCACTCACATCATGACCTTCCAATTTCTGACTTTGCATTTTATTCAAATAATATCTGTTTTTTCTTTTTAAAATTTGTTCCACCATCGTTTGTCCTCCAGTAAAACAGCCCGTCTAGGCACTCTCACAATTTTTGTGGGCTTAGAATATTTAGATTGACCTTTTGTCGCTTTCACAGGTTTTTTAAGCAAAACCCAGTCTCCAGGTATCACTTCTACATCTTTCACATGTCTCACTTTATCAAAGTGTTTCTTGCTAGCATTTTGTCTCATTTTTACGTGTCCCCAACACTTGTTCCCAATTTCTTCATCCAACCCTGTTGGGTTGAGAGCAGACTTTGGTTTTCTACCCCTCAACAGAACAAACAGGACAATCCCAGTGGTACTGTGTGGTGTGATACCGAAGCTCCAAATCGTCTGCTGCAAATACTCTGCAATATTTACATTGTTGGCAATAACAGTCTGTGTCCCATCTTTCAACAATGTATTAGCTCTTTCTAAAAGACCATTGGAAACAGGACTATACAGAGGTACTCTGAGGTGCTTGACATCATGTTTCCTGAGAAAGATCACCATGGCATCAGATGCAAATTGCGTCCCGTTATTAGATACCATTTCTTTCGGTGGACCTTCAACTTGGAATAATTGCTCTAAACATTTGACTACTGCGCATGTATCATTCACCTTAACTAAAGCATAATAAAGTCATTTAGAATAATAGTCCACAGCAACAATAATGTATCTCTTTTCTTGAATGGTCCAGCAAAAACAATACACATTTTTCCCAAGATCCACTCAGCCACTCGACTGGACATAAAGGAGAAACTCTATCCTTCCAATGTTTGTCTGAGCACAAACATTCAGCACACTTATCGATGTACAGCCTAACTTGATTATCAGTACCTGGCCACCAAAAGCTTTGTTTAATTTTCTTCACCGTAACCGAAATTCCTAAATGCCCCTCATGAGCTATAGAAATTATTTTGGAACACACTCCCGTAGGTGGTACAAAAGTGTCTTGCCTCATAACTATCCCATTCACTAAAGATAATTCTGAAGCCACCGGAACAAGACTTCAACTCTGAACACATAGGGGGTCATTCTGACCCCGGCGGTCTCAGACCGCCGGGGCCAGGGTCGGCGGGAGCACCTCCAACAGACCGGCGGTGCCCCGCAGGGCATTCTGACCGCGGCGGTTCGGCCGCGGTCAGACTAGGAAAACCGGCGGTCTCCCGCCGGTTTTCCGCTGCCCTACAGAATCCTCCATGGCGGCGGAGCGCGCTCCGCCGCCATGGGGATTCTGACACCCCCTACCGCCATCCTGTTCCTGGCGGGTCTCCCGCCAGGAACAGGATGGCGGTAGGGGGTGCCGCGGGGCCCCCGTAAGAGGGCCCTAAAAAGAATTTCAGTGTCTGCCTAGCAGACACTGAAATTCGCGACGGGTGCTACTGCACCCGTCGCACTCCAGCAACTCCACCGGCTCCATTCGGAGCCGGCTTCATCGTTGCTGGGTCTTTCCCGCTGTGCTGGCGGGCGGCCTTTTGGCGGTCGCCCGCCAGCACAGCGGGAAAGCCAGAATGGCCGCCGCGGTCTTGTGACCGCGGTGCGGTCATTTGGCGGTAACCGCATGGCGGGCGGCGGTCCATACTTCTGTCGCTAGGCCAACCATTAATGACATGCTTCTTAACTATCCCAAGACATTCATCATTTTCTTCATTCCTTATCCATTCATCATCTGTAATTTGAAAGTGTTCATCAGCTTCAGACAGTCATCACACATCCTTCATCTTCACACTTTTCACTACACATCTCATTTAGAGGCAATGTCGGAAGTCAATCAGCCCTGACATTTTTCCCTCTTGGTACATACTTAACATCAAAATTCAACTCTAGCAACCTGGACAACAGCCTATCAATCTGGACGAAGCTTTGTTGGAACAACTGTCTCCTACATATATATTAGAAGCTTGTCATCTGTATACAGATCAAATCTTGTTCCCCAAATGAAAGTCTTAAAATTGTCAGCTGCCCAAGAGTAAACAAGACCCTCTCTTTTAATAGTACTGTGTTGTTTCTGCCTCACTCACTGTCCTAGATGCAAAAGCAATGGTGCGCTCTTTTCCCTCTACAAACTGACTCAACACATCTCCGAAATCTTCGGAACTTGCATCAACTGTAATAATACCCTTCCCACCTTGGTAAATGGTTGAATAGCAGAAGCGTTGATAATCAAATCTTTGACCTTGTCAAAAGCTTGTTGTGAAATTACAGACCACTCAAATTTGACCCTCTGTTTTAATAAGGCGCTTAGTCGCTGTAAGACCAAAGCGTACTCCTCTACAAACCTTGCGTAATACTCACTTAACCCCAAGAATGCTCTAAGGGAATCCTTGTCAGAAGGAACAGGAGCTTCCATAATGGACCTTACAAGAGATATCTTGGGTTTTATGCCTTCATGTGACACATTATGGCCTAAATAATCTTTTTGGTTGACCACAAACTTGCCCTTTTCTTTATAGATCATAATACTGTGTTCCTCCAATTTTCTTAGTACCAAATCCAAACGCTCATAATGCTGATCAAGATTTTCTGTATGAATGAGTATGTCATCTTGAAAAGTTTGAATACTAGACTCACTACCAAACATTCTGTTTGACCTGGCCCTTTTTGCAGGGTCATCCCCAAACGTTTTGCCTCCCTCCTCCTAGCTTTTCTGACCTGTTTTTGTTGGCTTTTTTCTGGGCACTTTAATACTGCTAACCAGTGCTAATTTGCACATGTTCTCTGTCTAAATTGTAGTGATGATTGGTTTATCCATGATTGGCATATTTGATTTACTGGTAAGCCCCTAGTAAAGTGCACTAGAGGTGCCCAGGGCCTGTAAATCACATGCTACTAGTGGGCCTGCAACATTGATTATGCCACCCACATGAGTAGCTCTGTAAACATGTCTCAGACCTGCCACTGCAGTCTCTGTTGGAGCAGTTTTGCACTGCCAGTTCGACCTATCAAGTGTACTCACTTGCCAGGCCCAAACCTTCCCTTTTACTACATGTAAGTCACCCCTAAGATACTGCCAAGGCAGCCCCATGGGCAGGGTGCAGTGTATTTAAAAGGTAGGACATGTACTAGTGTGTTTTACATGTCTTGATAGTGAAATACTGCTAAATTCAGTTTCCACTATTGCAAGGCCTATCTTTCTCAAGGGTTAACATGGGGATTGCCTTTAAACAAATTGTAAGCGCAATTTCCCAGTGGGAGCAGATAGAGATATGGAGTTTGGAGTCTCTGAACTCAGAATTTAAAAATACATCTTTTGGTAAAGTTGATTTTTAGATGGTGAGTTTGAAAACGCCACTTTTAGAAAGTGGACGTTTTCTTGCTTAACCATTATGTGCCTCTGCTTGGCTGCTGAATCTACGTCTGGGTCAGACTGACAGTTATGCTGTTTGTGAATTCACTCTAGACAGTAACACAAAGAGAGTGGAGGTGTGTCCTGCATATCCTGATGAGTCTTCCTGGACCTGAGTGGGAGGGAGGAGCTGGCACTTGCACTTAAAAGGGCTGTGCCTGCCCTCACACAATACAGTCTCCAACCCCCTAGAGTGTGTCTAGGTCAGTGCAAAGAAGCGGCAGGGTCGTGTGCACTACAAAGACTTCCTTTGAAGTTTGCCTACATCAAATGCAGAAATTAGTATGGGACTGCTGGCCCCACAACTTTAGATTACTTCTGGATCAAGGGGAACCCCTCCCAAGTAGAAGAGTTTGATGCTTGAGGAGGACTGCCACTCTGCCTGTTGCTTTACTGTGCTGGCCTGCTGTTGCTGCTTTTTCCTGGGGAATGAAAGGACTGGACTTTGCTTTTTGAAATCCTGCTTGTGAAGTTTCTCCAAGGGCTTGGACTGGGCTTGCCCCTTGTTCTGAAGTCTCAGGACCATCAAAGACTTCATATGCCAGCACCAGGGCTCTCTTGCTGGGACCCCCAACCTGCCAAGTGGTGCCACATCCAGTCCCTGGGCCCTTAAAACGTAGAAGTTGGTGCACTCAAGGTGAAAATCCACACACCAGAGGTGAGCGGCAGAAAAATCGACGCATCGCCTGCACCGTGGGTGAAAAATCGGTACAGCACCGGGAAATCAATGCATCGCCAGCTCAGCGTGGATTCATTGCTATTGTGCGTCCAGATTTTCCACGCATCATCCCTGGGTGTCAAAATCGTCAACATCATGGCATGGACCCGAGGCGGTTTGTCTGGAAATCAAAGCATTGCTTACCCGGTGGGGAAAGAATGGACTCACTGCCTCACTTGCAAGTAAGGTATTGGATACACTACTTGCTTTTCCGGTTCACACTCACCCGTGGGGCTTTATTTTTGATGCACACCAGGTACTTTGTGCTAAGACAACGCATCTGTTGAATTATATGGATTAATACCCCTTTTACTTTTAAAAATGCACAGTGTTACTGTGTGTGGGTACACATACTTTAGACATTTCTCCTGAGATAACCTGACTGCTTGTGCCAAGCTTCCAAGGGGGTAAGCAAGGGTTCTCTTAGCTGTGTGACTCCCTTACCCTGACTAGAGTGAGGGTCCCTGCTTGAACAGGGTGTAAACTGAATGCCAACTGAAGACCCAATTTCTAACACATTCCTTACATAAATCATTGGAAAATACTCGCTGGGGATGTCAATCCAAATGGCATCCACTTGTACATATAGGCTCCAAAAGAGGTAATAAAAGGGACTCTTTAGACAATGGAATTTGATGGTATGCTGACCTTAAATCTGTAGGAAGGTGGTGTGTGGTGAGCACCAACGGTGTTATCACCTTATACCAGGTCCAGGTATCGCCTATTAGTGAGATGTAGACAGTGTTGAGGAAGCCATTGGTTTCTAGAGGTAGCTGTGGATGAGCAGCCAAGATTTATCTAGGAGACATGCAAAGCTTTTTCAATACCACTACAGTAACACAGCACTTACACACATGAACGAACCACACAGTGTTACAAGAATAAAGGTACTTTATTATAGAAACACAAATACCAAAAACCCTGCATAGGCAATACTCCACCAGGAGGTGCGTAAACACTATTATGTCAAAAGAAGTCAGTGATTAGCATAGAAAGCAAAAGCAAATAGTAAAATTATAGACAATAGTGAAGGCCCTAGGGGGAGACCAAACCATATAATAAGTAAGTGAAATGTGAAAGGCAGTACCCCACACAAGGAAGTAGAATCAGCAGAGGGGAGCTGGAGGAATTAGGCACCCCAAAAGGTAAGTACCAAGGTGCCCCCTAGCAACCAGGAGAGAAGAGGGGAGTACCTGGTTTTCCCCAAACCCACAGGGGAACTTTGGAAAATGACTGTGCAAGACCCAGGCAAGACTGGAAGAAACCAAAGGTGGATCCTGACAGAAGACTTATAAAAGAAGAGGACCAAGTCCAGTTCAAGTTGGAGTGTCCAGTTGTGGCAGGAGCCACTACCCACCATTCTGTGGACACAGAACCAGTTCAACAGTGGATGAAGAAAGTCAGCAGTGCAACACAGGAGCAGAAGAGGAGCTCCAGAAGTAATGCAAGTGGTGTCTCACGTCAGCGGTCATGATGCAGTCAGTCAGTGGTGCTGGAAAACCACCAACAAGCCTTGGAAAATGCAAGAGTAGGAGAAGAAGGTTCTGCAAGGCTGAAAAGGAGCAGCAAGGTCCAGGGGACCCGACCCAAGGAGGGGACTCTGAGGTGACTCTTAGCAGCTTGGAAAGTCACAAGAAAAGGAGGCAGCCCCCACAGGCGACCCACAGGCAGCAGGCACAGGAGTCGCAGTGAGGTCCACTCAGCACACCTGGAGAGGATTCCCATGTTCCTGGAGCAGCAGGCAGGAGACTGTGCTTTGCAGGGAAGAGTGCTGGAGGCCGAGGCTACATGGAGCCTGAAGATCCCTTGGAGGAGGAACAAACAAGCTGTGGTAGCTGCAAGAGACCTGGTGCACAGGGGTACTGTCCTACGAGGTGAGGCAAGGGCTTACCGTCTCCCAAGTTAGAAAGCTGGTAGAGTGGACCAAGGGAATCACTCCAGACTACCACCTATGATGCAGGATCCACACAGTTCCAGAGGGGAGACAATCCATGCAGCCCGTCATCGTTGCAGTTGGTGCCTGCGGATGTAAGGGAGTGACTCCTTCAATCCAAGAGAGGTTCTTTTTTGCTTCTTGTGCAGGCTGAAGACTCGTCACCCGCAGTGGATGCACAGCCAGGAAAATGTTGCAGTTGCTAGAAAGAGCTGGAGAAACAATGTTGCAGAGTGGAGTCATCGCTGTAGTTGCATATTGTCAGTTCCTGGAGGGTCCAGTTGCAGTCCTGGTGGGCAGAAGATGCAGTAAACAGTGCAGAGGAGTCCTGCTGAAATCTTGCACATCGAATCTGGAGACCCACCCAGGAGGAATACCCTAAGTAGCCCAGAAAGTGGGATTGGTCACATAGCGAGGTGACCACCTATCAGGAGGGGGCTGTGACATCACCTGCCTGGCCTGACCATTCAGATGCTCCCAGGGGCCTCTGCCCACCTTGGATTCAAGATTTGCAGAATCAAGTGGCCACCTGGAGGAGCTCTGGGTACCACCCCTGGGGTGGTGATGGGCAGGTAAGTGGTCACTCCCCTTTCCATTGTCCAGTTTTGCGCCAGAGCAGGGACCGGGGGTCCCTGGACTGATGCAAACTGGTTTATGCAAGGAGGGCACCAAATGTGCCCTTTAAAGCATACCGGTGGCTTTTGGAGGTTACCCCTACCTGTAACACCTATTTCCAAAGGAAGATTATTTCCTAGCAATAACTACTTCAAAAACCCATTTGGATGATCCCACCGGTGTAACGATGCCTTGATGACACATTTGTCCAACAATTCTCTCAAATCTTTCTTGACCGATATGGGTACTGGTCTAACTTTTGGAGCAACAGGAACAGCACCCTTTTTTTACCTTAATCTCATGCTCATACCCTTTTATTATCCCTACTTTTTTCTGAACACTGTCTCATACTTTTCTAATAAAGCATCCATATTGCTCCAGCAAACCTTAAGTTATGTATGTTCAATTGATAAAACTGGTGCTTCACCTAGAATCACAGGTTCATTATAACCTGGTCTCAAAATTATCTCTTCTGTTTACAGCAACATATGCTTGAATGTAAATCTCCGTTCCCTTAAAGTTCAATACATCTGTAAAATATCCTTTCATAAAGACGTTGGACTCTCCAAATGCCTAAGGACTTACATCCGCCTCCTTCAACAATTTGTTTTATCACAATTTCTCAAACATATTGTCAGAAAGGGATAGTAATTGGTGAACCTGAATCAGCCATGATATTCAAATTCACATTGCGAATCACTACATTACACATTGGACCCTTATATCTCTTAGTATTTGTCTTCACTATATCTACAGTCAACAATACATTCACTTTTGATCTCATCTTGAACACATACTTGACTTACTCTAGATTTCAGTTTGAGAGATCTGTACACTCCTTGGAAGTGCTGTTCTTGCTCTGTGCAGGACATTTTGGACTAGTTCCCATGTGGTGGTAGGCACCCATAGTGGCGATGTATGCATGCTTCTGCTGCATGGAATCCAGCAGTCCAATGTGCATCTGTTCAGAGGAAGGGAACAGGGATACATGTCATATTGTTGGTAGAGGGCATTCCTCACCTTTCCATGTGGCACAGGATGGAGAAGCAAGATGACTTGCATTGCTGCCCTGCACCACTTAGCTTGTGATGGAGCACCTGGGGAATATTTGCTAGTGGCTTGCACCACCGAAGCATCACTTTTTGTGATGGACCAGCACTTTGTGTGGTTTTACAAGCCTTGTACAGATATGGAGTAAGGCAGTGCAGCGCAAGTCACTGAGATGCCTTACTTGATGTCAAAGATGTGTTCCTTGGGTGTTGCAGTGGGTGTTCCCACGTAACAACAATGGTTTTTTGACATATTCCCAGATTTACAAGGATTTGTAAAGCTGGGAATACGTCAAAAGCCTACACCTCCCAAGGGAGGCATAAGGGAGGTGCAATAAGGAGAAAGACCTATCTCCTTGTTTTTCCTAATTCTCTGTGTGTTGCATTCTGCAGCACAAATAGAAAAAGGAAAACACCTCTTGAGATTGTTTTTGTGCAGGAAGGTGTCCCTTCCCGCACAAAACCAATCATCCCTGCTATGCAGACACCTTTGCACCATGGTGCAAGGGTGCCTGCATTGGTGCATGGCACGTGGCAGCCCATTGTGCACCAGCACAGGGGAAAAAGACAAGAATGCACCGTAACGCATAGATATGGCACATTCCTGTTGTTTTCTTTTGACACAGGGCAGCACAGCAAGAAGACATGCGGCGCTGTCCTGCACCCAAAAGTAGCAAATACGCCTCCCCATGTTTTGAAATTTGTACTGTATTGTGAGACTAGCAGTTCTGTAGACTCATATTGTGCATTGCACTACATATGCCAGAATACACAGGTTGGGAGGGACTGGTGCTGCACTTTACAAATGTTATGGATACATGTGACGGATCCTGACTGAGCTGTGCAAGATATTACTGGGCAGTGTGAGTGACCTTTCGGTGGCATTTGATGGGACATGATCCAGATTCCTGTCCTATGGCCTGCAGACAGCGCAGCGGAGCACTAGTACATAGCTAAGAGAACTGCAAAACTTGACATTTGTTGCACCATTGCCCCTTATTGATACTTACCCTGTGCTGGTGGCAGTTCCTTGTGTGTTGCACTGTCTTGTTCGGGGACTCCAGCCACCAACTCGTCTGGGAAGATAGTTGCCACCCGCTCCTCCTGGGGCGCAGGCAGGGCTCTCTCCTCCGGTCTGCATTGCTGCCTTCAAGTTCTTAGCCAGTTTCTTCTTTGTCTGGCACTTGTAATAGTGCCAGCGCCTCTTGCAATTGGTAACACTCTTTTTCACTTATCCCACACTATTGACTTTCTCCACAATGGACTGCCAAATGGCATTTCTCCTCCCTAGTGGCAAGGTACAGGGGACAAAGAACTGATTTTAGTGCTCTGTCACATCCGTGATCAAGATGTAATTCTCCTCATCACTGAAGTTATACTTCCTCTTCCCCTGTGAGTCTGTCGGGCATCCTGGCTGGTGCTAGTGTTGATGTCTCTTCTGCTACTGTCTTGTCCATGGCTTCCTTAAGTGAAATGTGACTTTCTTTTTCAAGAAGCATAATTCTTTTAACTTTTTTGACAGATTCCACACTCAAAAGTGATGCAGAGCCATTTTGCGTCACTTTGTGCCGCAAGTCAGCCTCACTTGTGTAGCAGTAGCACCAGATTTCGCTACGACATGCCGCATACAGATGCATCCGTTTGTTTTACACTAGCAGGATCCTTACGTCGCTGTATTGTAAATTTGATGCATCAATGGCATACGATTATGTCGTACTGGGGTGCAAGTTTTTTTTACTCATTGCTGCTGCAACACAGCAGTGTGTCATTTCTTGTAAATATTCGGGCCTGAGCTCTCCCATGGGAGTTTGCAGATTTCAGATACTTCGTGCTAAGCAGAGTAGTGCACAGTTCCCAAATTCCACAATCCCGCATGGAGCAGAATTTGATGGCACATGCAAGATTTGGTTTTGGCGCTCTCTCACGAGCTCCACAATACTCTCGGGCCTCGAGCACACACAAGACTTTGCGGTCATTTGCGCTGCTTACATCAGCGTGCACAAAACTTCACGTTTACCCGCACTGCTTTAATTTGCGAGGGCACCCAAAACAGTCTCGTTTGCGACCGCAAATGCACCTGGAGTAGATTTTCAACTCAAGTTGCATCTAAATCTAGACAATGATTTGTCCATCTCCTAGAGGCTTTTCACTTGAATCTCAAGGTGGAAGGATCACTCTTTATCTCCTGCATATACATTTGGATTTAAGGATGTTGTTTTTGTGAAATCACACAATTAAGTTCATAAATAATTAAATAAGAGTGTTGTTTGTTTGCTTGGGCATGCACCAGTATTTCTTTGTACTTTAATTAGATTTTAAAATTTCTAGTTGTGGGTGGCCTGGAGTTTAAGTATGGGCCTAGTTAATATTTATTTTTCATTTCATTGTTTTTTTCATCCTTTGGAAGGGGAAATTGTTGCACAGCTCAGTACCTTTTCTCCAGGTTTGTAACATTTGCAATATTAATTCACTACGTGGCCTAGATTTCAAAAGGGCCATTTAGCCAGTTGGCCTATTACTAGTAGTCATCAGTGCATGAAATAAATGTTTCAGTGGCATATGTTTTTAAAATCTCATTTAGGGCAGGGTTGGCATTGGATTAAATGAAAAATATTGGCTATTGTTTGCATTTCATTTTTGTTTTTGCAAAACGTGTGTATGTTGTAGGGTAATATTAGATGGCATAGGAGGATGTGTACTATTGTTGTGAAATTTTTATAGTTCAGTTCATTTTCGTGTTTTGCATTGCTGAATTAATGTTAGTGCTTTCTTCAGTGTTACCACCATGCCTCCTTATGCCCACTGTGTGTGTGTGTGTGTGTGTGTGTGTTAGTCATCGTCCATCATTTCTCTTTGTTCTCCATGCCATGTGGCCAGAGGCCATTTTGTGTAGTCTATATCCATAGGCTTACATGTGTTCTTTGTTCTCTATGCCTCCTTGTTGGTAATTGTTTTTGACCATGTGACTGGGGACCATTTTGTGCATCCTGCCAGTGTGTCTTTGCCACAGGCTTGCATGTGTTCTTTGTTCTCCTTGCTCCTTGTTGTTATTGCTTGACCATGTGGCTGGCGGTCATTTTGTGCATCCAGCCAGTGTCCCTTTGCTTTATTGCTCCTTGTTGTTTGACCATGTGGGTGGTGGCCATTTTGTGCATCCAGCCAGTGTCTCTTTACAATGGGCTTGCATTTGTTCTTTGTTCTCAATGCTTCCTTGCTCTTGTTGTTGTCGTTTCACCATGTGGCCAGCCACCATTTTGTGCATCCAGCAAATGTCCCTTTGCCATAGGTATGCATGTGTCCTTTTTGCCATGCCTCCTTGCTCCTTGTTGTTGTTTGACCATCTCTCTGACAGCCATTTTGTGCATCCAGTCAGTGTGTCTTTGCTATAGGCTTGCATGTGTTCTTTGTTCCCCACGCCTCTTTGCTTGTTGTTGTTTGACCATGTGGCTGGTGGCCATTTTGTGCATCCAGCATCTCTTTGCCATAGGCTTGCATGTGTTCTTTGTTCCTCATGTCTCTGTGTTCCTTGTTGTTTGACCATGTAGCTGGTGGCCATTTTGTGAATCCAGCCAGTGTCCCTTTTCCCTAGGCATGTGTGGGATCGTTGTTCCCCATGCCTCCTTGCTCCTTTTTGTTGTTTGACCATGTGGCTGGCATACATTTTGTGCATCCAGCCAGTGTGTCTTTGCCTTAGGCTTGCATGTGTTATTTATTCCCCATGCCTTCTTGCTCCTTGTTGTTTGACCCTGTACCTGGTGGCCATTTTGTACATTCAGCCAGTGTCTCTTTACCATGGGCTTGCATGTGTTATTTGTTCCCCATGCCTCCTTGCTCTTTGTTATTGTTGTTTGATCATGTGGCTGGTGGCCATTTTGGGCATCCAGGCAGTATTCCTTTGCCATAGGCTTGCATGTTTTCTTTGTTCCCCATGCCTCTTTGTTTCTTGTTGTTGTTGTCTGACCATGTGGCTGGTGGCCATTTTGTGCATCCAGCCAGTGTTTCTTTGCCATAGGCTTGCATGTGTTCTTTGTTTGTCATGCCTCCTTGCTCCTTGTTGTTGTTTGACCACCATGTGTCTGGCAGCCATTTTGTGCATCCACCAGTGTCTCATTTGCCAAAGTTATCATGCTACTGTTATCGTGTGTATCACAGGACACTGGATGTCATTTGCCGGAGTGAAGCAAAAGCTATCTACAGGTCTTTGCCCTGAAGAAAGTTTTAAGAGTGTTCAACTGCATGCAACTGTAGCCATGTTCCCTATGCAGAAATCACATACAGCTGAAAACATCTTATAAAATGAAATAGCAAGGTCTCTGAATGGCTGTGACACAGGGGTTTCCGAATTGGATTTGCTGCCATGACAATGGCAGTAAAATAGTCATGGGCATGGCAGAAGGTGGCTATTTCAGGACCCTGTGTTTGGTGCACTGTATCAACCTGGTTGTGCCGAATTTCTAAAAAAAGAAGACAGAGTCAGCAACCAACTGACCATCTGCAGATGAATCTGCAATCATTTCAGTCATTCTTTTAGTGCCCGGAAGCAGTTGCGTATTATTCAGCATTCTTAACGGAGTACCAGTTAAAGCCCTGATACAGGAAGCGCCAACACCTTGGAACTCAACTTATTATATGTTGCAACACCTGTTTGAGCAGTACAGACAGACCAATGACTATGTCATTCTAAGAGGAGGGGATGCAATTGGGGAAGCTATGACCATGGATGCAGACAAATGGGACCTAGTCAAATACCTGACATAGATGCTGCTCCCTTTTGAGGTTTTCACGTGGGAAGTTAGCAAGAAGGACAGTACGATGAGCCAAGCTATCCCATTGTTGTATCTGCTACAGGAGCAGCTAAAGATGGTGTTTGAAAGGTTTGCAGTTGGAGGTGTGAACGAAAACTCAGAAGCGCATGCCTTGATTGAGAGCCTAAGCTATTGTTTGACTTGTAATACAAGGCTGCAAAATTACATCATCTTGTCCAAAGAGTACATCTGTCTCACCCTACTTGTTCCACGCTACAACAAAAATTCTTCCCACTTTCATTTTTTTCCAAGGGGTATGTTTCAAAATACAAAACATGGATTGTTGAGCAAGCTGGAGAACTGGAAGAAGAACGGCTGGAACTTAGGAATCCACTCTGCAGTTCTGGGGTGCAACCTTCAACTTCCAGACAGGGCAGTCTTGTCTCACAGCAGCCAACACCAGCAACAAAAGCATCAGAAAAATCAGACCCAACCTCTGCATTTGCTTGGTTTCAAGTGGCAGGTCTTAAGTCCAGTGGAGAGGCAAAAGCAAAAGAGGTCCAGCAGGTGGCAGCACAAATGACACTTCTGAGGATGTTTCAGGAGTATCTGGACGACCCAAAAGCATTGTATGTGGATCAAAACCTATTGGTGTATTGGTATGGGAAGATAGGCCAATGGCCAGAGCTCAGCAGGCTGGCAATAAAGTATCTGGCTTGCCCTATTGCCAGTGTGTCTGCTAAACATGTGTTTAGTGCAGTTGGTACAGTTGCTTCAGTGAGAAGGAACAGTCTCTTGCCTCAGAATGTGGAGAGATTAACCAGGATCAAAATGAACCAGCATTTTATACGACCTGGTTACACTGTTCCCAAAACACCTCAGGAGGAGGAAGAGAATGATTGGTCAGAATCAAGTGATTTTGCTGACCAATCTGAGTGAACCACATGAGTATGAGGATGAACTCTACTTCCCAGACTTAGCATGCCAGTGTAACCATAGAACTTTTTAATTATTTCTCCTTGAACTTCGTTCTTTCTTTCTTTGCAAAAGAAATAGCTAGTGGAACATTGTTTGTGTCAGGATTATGATGCCCCACCATTTAATGATCACATATATGGCCGGATTAGAGTTGGACCCATATGTAGTGAAGAAGCCCCCACATTTCCTTCAGGACATTCAAAACAATGGATGCCTCCCTCAATTGCCATTGGCTATCCTTTTTTATATTTTACATCATCTAGCTGGGCTGCCCTAGAAGATCACTGATTAAGAGGCTGCCAGTGCCAATGGCAAATTCCAATGTGTTCCTACCATCAAAGAGGAAATAATAATATGCATCAACCACTTGCTTGGGTTGGAAGAGGTAACTACTAACTATTGCACCAATGAGTGGTAATATACTGAGTGATAGTGAGAGATGATTGCTGATGTATGTGGTGGCTGACAGTCAGGAAGGGAGTTCCACAAATGTATAAACTTGATTTCGATGATTTGCAATGTTTAGGGGCTGATGGATGATAATTTTTTCCTGAAAGTGATTGGCCTTTCAAACGTAGCGAAATTTACCTGCAGGGTCCACTCCTTTTTCTGGTTCCTCAGAGACCAGACCGTTCACTTTAGTTACCAAACACAAATCAACACAAAATACTCCAATTCTGTTTCTCTATTTGTTCTTCAACAGCAGTGCACTAAACAGGTTTACCTTGCTCTGTTTGGGACTGGAACGGATTTACTTAGAATCAGAAGAAGCAGGAGGAGGATGGAAGGACTCAGGGCAGCACTACCTCAACAGCTTAAAGGAGAAAGTTATTGACTTCAAAAAGAAACTATGATGTTGGCAAAGACTCTGAGGCCTAGTACTCACTCAGCTCTGTGGACTGGAGAGAGGTGCTTGATTTGGGACATGCTGCTCAGTGTGTGTTTGCTGCATTGCTGGCTCAAACATGAAACTCCTTCTTATGTTCTTGCTCTGAGTCTTCTTGGTACACTCTTGATTCCTCATGAAGCTTATCTTGCTTCCTATTGTCCTTCTCCTATACTCTGTAACACAGTCAATGTTTTTCAATACACAGGCCTTCTCCTAGTCCTCTCTTGCACAAAACTTGGTGAAATCTCAACAATTCAGCTTATCTACCGGACAGGTTCAATCAGGCACCCAAGAGTGGTGGACATTTTAAGAAGAATGAAGATGCACCGCCCATTTTGTCAATACAGTATTATTTTTACTTTTAACAATCATAATTTTAACAACTGGATGGGCTAACTTTAATCCTCCATAATTTGTAGTTTTCAAACCTCGAAGACATAATATTTAGAGATACACTATGTTGGGTCTCTCTGGAGCGGAAGAACTGTTTGCACAGCATTTAACTGAACTGTGCCATCCGTATCCCTTCATTGTTCCCTTCTACAACAGATTGATGATGGTTGCTGCTCAACTCCCTGATGAATATTGTTGTGATTTCTTTTGTGTAGTGTTTGTGTTTGTCATACCTTTCCCCAAATTCCTTTTCTCATCATTCATCGAGCCCCTATCCCTCTTCCTCCGGGCTGTGTGATTTATTGAGGTGTGGCTTAATTTTACATCATAAATGATTCACACACTTGCTGGGGTGGATGAGATGAAAGTGACACCAACTCACTGCATGACCTTCTGCTGTCTGAGCAATAATCCGCACCGGCACCATCAACATCGTCATTAAGGCCTTGTGTTGTGTAGTGAATAAATGCTTAACCTTGTCCAACCACTCCTGACTCTGAGCCCTCTTCTCCTGACTCAAGGATTTCTTTTCCTAAATTTAGTTTTTAAATACTAGCTCCCCATTGCTCAGGAGAAGTTGATATTGCTACATTTTATTATCATATCCGATCTTCTTTGTTATGTGTCAATTACTGTCACTGTGGTAGTCTAGCCTTAGTCTTCCTAAAGTTATGATACAATATATGACCCACAAACTCTCTGTTTTCTTTCAATCTAGTTGACAGATATGGATAACCCTTTGACTAATCCTGCAGTTGGAGTTCCCATAGGTGGGATTGGCACCTTGCGCCTTCACTGTTACCGTGCTAGCCTGCTACTACTACTACCCCCTTAAGCTGAGATAAGATGCCACCTTGGGAAAACCCTGCAGTAAGAAGAATGAGGTATCAGCCCTCGCGTCACCTATTCAGGTAAGAGAACTATGTACTGAAGTGAACTTGGTTAGTTAGTAATTAACTTCTACGTAAGAATATAACGTTTGTGTGTATCTAGGTTTTTGTAGGCAAAATAGACAATGCAATCATTCCCTAGTGTTCAGTATAGTCACAGAGGGCAGTAGAGTAGGGGTATAAAGAAATGACATACACTTTTCTTTTTTTTTGCAGATTAAAAAAAAAATAGGCTACACTAAAAGACAGCAGAGCAAACTAAAACACCAAAATAAACACTGGAGGCATAAATGAAGTAAAATAAAGTATCTACCCCATCATCTGTTGCCAAGAGCATAGTCAGTTCAGACATCTCAAAGTAGGACCCTCAACGGGTTCCTGGAAGTCTGCAAATTCACCAGATAATTGACATCCCTCTTGCACTCCACCACCTCAAAAGGCCCAGTCTACTTGTTCTGGAGAGCACGAGGCTCCACTGGGGCTATGACCAACACTTTCTGGGAAAGCTGAAACTGAACCCAAGTGGCATTCTGGTCGCACCACTGTTTCATGTCCTCCTGGCTGGCTTTGAGATTCGTCTGAGTAAGTTTCCTGAAGCGTGCAGTCTGGTTTGCAAAGGCCAGCACTTAGCTAAACACGTCCTGGGGGGGCTTACAGGAAGCTTTCTCCAAACCATCCTTCACCAGACTCAGAGGTCCCCTCACAGGGTGCCCATCCAGCAGCTCAAAGGGGCTAAAACCAAGTCTCTACTACGGTTCCTCCCTGTAAGCAAAGAGAAGGCATGGCAATAGTACGTCCCACTTACTTGTAGGTCACACCACACTCGTTCCACAGAGACTTCATATATGTAGATATGAAGTTGGTACCCCGGTCAGACACCACCTCTTTGGGGAACTCCATGCAGGTAAACTTTCCCATCAGTGCCCGGGCCACCTCATGGACTGTCACTGATCTCAGCGGGATGGCCTCCGGGTACCGGGTGGCATGGACCACCAAGACCAGGATAAACCTGTTGCCCATGGCTGTCTTGGGATTCAGAGGCTCCACAATGTCAATTCCTACCTGCTCAAGAGGGGTGCTGACAACAGGGAATGATTGGAGTGGAGCCTTGCATCTTCCCCCACTCTTGCCACTTGCCTGACAAGTCTGGCAAGACCTATAATATGCATCAGAGTGCCTGCGCATTTGGGGCCAGTAAAGGTGGGTGACAATCCTCTCAAACGTTTTGTCCTGCCCAAATGTCCTGCCAAACGTATATCATGAGCCAGCCCCAGTAAGAAGGTTCTGAAGCGCTCTGGTACCACCAGCACACGGGCTGCCACTGGCTCAGCAACCTTAGACTCATTATACAGGAGGCCATCCTCCCAGTGAATCCAGTGTGATTCATACTCCTTTCCAGATTGCAAGAGAAGGGCATGAGCTCTGTGCCTCACAGATCTCTTCCCTGGTGGGACCCCCTTCCAGCTGACAATGGGTCAGCTTGGGCACCTCCCCCAGTTCAGCCACTTGTTTCCCTGTAGGCTCTGGGTCATCCCCCTCAGGTTCAGCCTCCTTCCAGACCGTGGGAACTTCTGGGGTGGGTTTCCCGTGCCCCTTGCCCTTCCTCTTCCTGGCAGGCACCTGTGCTACACTTTCAGGCTCCAGGGCCCCTTGAGCACCCTAACAGCCTGCCATAGACCAGGTGGTCACACATGCCCACCCAGGCAGACCCAACATCTTCAAGTGTGACCGGCGTTCCACCTCACTCCAAGGGGAATTCTCCAGGTCATTGCCTAGCAGACAATCAACAGACATGGTTGGGCTCACACCTATCCTCAAGGAACCTGTGAATCCCCCCCCCACACTCGAAGGGAACTTGCACCACCTTACACAGGTGCTCTAAGTTGTCTACAGCAACTACTTGGTGAAACACATTGGGAACTACTTGCTCTTCAGACACCAGGCGATACCTCACAGTAGTCAAACTGGCTCCTATGTCTCGCAGAGCCTCCACCCTCTGCCCATTGATGGTCACCCACTGCCTGTACTTCTTAGTGTTTTCAAGAATGAGGGTCCTCTGGAACATCTCACTGTCCCCTGGTGAGACAAGTGTCATCTCATCTGCCCCCCAAACTGTAGAGATTCATGGTTTCTTCTCACCTGGGGGCTGGGAATCCTTAACCTGGGAACTAGGTTGGGGCCCTTTAGAGAACTCCCCCTGTTTACCCTTAACCCCACCCCACTTATTCTGATGGGGACCCAGGCCATCCTTGGCTGAGTCTCCCCTATACCTCTTTTGGACCCTGGTGCTCTCCCACCAGTCTGCATCCTGGGCAAGTTTCCTGGGGGTAAGTCAGCTTGCTGTCAATTAGGTGCTGGTGCAGTTCTGGAAAACAAAGACTATACAAGTGCTCCCAAGCAATAAAATTATAGAGCCCCTCATAAGTTGTTGCCTTACTGCCCTTCAACCAACCATCCAGGCCAGGGCCCTGCAAAAAGAATCAACACATTCTAACCAAGTTTGAGAATCCCCCTTCTTGTAAGACCTGAACTTCTCCTTGTGCTGCTGTGGAGTGAGACCATATCTAGTGAGTAGGGCATCTTTTATGCTAGAGTAGGTGAGGCCCTGAGAATCCCCTGGGCTGTCAAGGTGTCCCTCCCCTCTACCTCAAAGTGTTTCCACACGCCCGCCCCCCAGGGTACCTCAGGGACCAGGTTCATGTGAAGAGCTGACTCATACCCCTTCAACCACAAGTGTATTTCATCCTCCCTCTTGTAATCTTTTACCAGGTCTTTGGGGATGTGCACTCTTCTTTCAGGCTGAGCTGCTGCCACCACCTGTGCTGGACCTGCCCTTCAGATCCAGCTCTTTTAAAGTAAATTCTTATGCAAAGATCAGTTTCTTCTCTTCCGTGGCAAGTCTGTATTTTTCCTCTTCCCTTTTGATTCTAGCCAGCTGCAGCTCCCTCTCATACTGGAGTCTGAGCTTCTCCATCTCTAGTTGGTGCCTCCTGATTTCCCTCCTGTCCTCCAGTTCCTAATGGGTCTGGTCTTTGGACGAAACACTGCTGCCTGCCCTGGAGGCCCTCCCTCCAGGCAGGTCAGGGTTATTCGACACAACATTATGTAAGCTCTGCACCTCCTCATCCACAACATCCTCCTCTGCTGTGTGCTCCTCAGCCTCTTTTGCTGTCAACCAGGCCCCCCTCAGCACCTTTTGCAGCTCCCCCTTCCAAGTAGAGCTTTTGATTGGACATCTTAATTCCCTACAAAACTGCTTGCGCTTAGCCACTGTGTACTCCTCCAGTTTCTTCAACTCAAACACCACATTTGTAGCAGCTGCTGACTGAGACATGCTCAGGGGTAAGGTTCAACAGAGGTGCAAAGTTCCAGAAGGCAAGGAAAATCAAAGAAAAAAGAAAAAAAGGTAAAAATGAAAATCCAAGAGAAAAGAACAGTTTACAAATACAAGTCCTATCCTCACCGCTTATCGCCAATGTTGAAAATGGGGTCTCTGGTTGGCAGTCAGTTTGCACTCTGTCCAAGCAGGGACCTCACTCTAATCAGGGTAGGGTGATACAAACCTAGAATAACCCCTGCTCACTCCCTTGGTAGCTTGACACAAGCAGTCAGGCTCATCTCAGAGGCAATGTGTAAAGTATTTATACCAACACACACAGTAACACAGTGAAACCACCACAAAAGCACTCAACACCAATTTAGAAAAAAGCCACTATTTCTCTGAGTAGAACAAGACCGAAATAACAAACTTCCAACATACACAAGCAAAGTTATGAATTTTCCCAGGTACAGTTCCTTTTGAAAGTGAGGAAACAAGCAGGTGCACGGAATCAGGGAAGCGGGTGTCGCTGGATCCCGTGCAGCATTGGTTCTGGTACTGCAGAGCAGTGGAACAGAGGTGTCAGTCGAAGCATCAGGTCCTTGCTGTGAAGCAGAGGAGAGGATGAAGCGGCGGTGTGAAGCATTGGTTCCTTACGCTCCGGTGGGGTCGATGTCCAGTGGATCAAAACGCAGTAGGGCGACCTCACGGAGCCGCAGTCACGCAGCGGAGTCAGTTGTCACAGATGTCGGTGACACGGCACTCGTGACTCACAAAGTCACGGGATGTCAGCGTGGCTGCGGAGGCATCTGGCCTGCGATGTCAGTCGGGGTGTTCGCACTCCAGCAGGGACCACAGCTTCGGTTGCAGGCAGTGTCACGGGGTCAGGCAGCGGCGTGAGTCCGGGTGTGGTCTGGCATCGGTTTACTTGGTTTTTCTTGATTTTCAACCAGCCTTCACTCCCAAGGGCCCAGAAACTGGAATAGGTACCACCTGGAGACTTAGGGTCCACAGCAAGTGAACCCAGAGGCTGGTAGGTGACATCTTTGCTGTTCCTGAGACTTCTTAACAGGAGGCAAGCTCAGTCCAAGCCCTTGGAGAAACTTCACAAGCAGGATACACAGCAAAGTCCAGTCTCTAAGGCAGAAGCAACAACTGCAGGCCAATCCAGCAAAGCACAAACAGCAAAGGGCAGTACTCCTTCTCCAGCCCTTCTCCTTGGCAGAGGTTCCTCTTGATCAAGAAGTGTTCTGAAAGACTAGGGTTTTGGGTACACTACTTATACCCATTTCTGCCTTTGAAGTATGCAACCTTAAAAGGAAAGTCTCTGTTGTTGACAAGATCCTGCCTTGCTCAGGCTGCCCTCAGACACTCACTAGGTGGTCGGAGACTGCACTGTGTGAGGACAGCTACAGCCTTTTCAGGTTCAGGTGCAGGTGTTAGCTTCTCCTTCCCCTCTCTAGTCCAGGAGACTCATCAGGATATGCAGGACACTCCCCAGGTCCCTTTGTGTCACTGTCTATAGGGAACTCACAAATAGCCCAACTGTCAGTCTTACTCAGGCGTGGATTCCACAGGCAGGCAGAGGCACCGAATGGTTAAGCAAGAAAATGTCCACTTTCTAAAAGTGGCATTTTCGAACTGACAATCTAAAAAACAACTTTACCAAAAATGTATTTTTAGATTGTGAGTTCGGGGACCCCAACCTCCACATCTCTATCTGCTCCCAATGGTAAACTGCACTTAAAAGGGGGGCTACCAGGGCCTACCTCAGGAGTGACTTATATGTAGTAAAAGGGAAGGCTTGGGCCTGGCAAGTGGCAGGTCTGAGCCACATTTACAGGGCTACTCATGTGGAAGGCCCAATCAGTGCTACAGGCCCACTAGTAGCATTTGATTTACAGGCCCTGGGCACCCCCAGTGCACTTTACTAGGGACTTACTAGTAAACCAGATATGCCAATCATGGAAAAGCCAATCACCAATACAATTTACACAGAGGGCTCTTGCATCTTAGCATGATCAGCAGTGGTAAAGTACCCAGAGTCATAAAACCAGTAAAAACTAAGACCAGCACACCATCAAAAATACAGGAAGCAGAGGCAAAAAGAAATAGGGAAACCACACCAAGGATGCTAAGTGTAACGCCTTTTATTTTTTACTAATAAGAAACCCACCCTTTCCACCTACAGCTGGCCCACCCTTCTCCCCAAACAAATGTCCACATCCCCAAATGTCCAACAAAAGTCCAAAGTGAAAAACCCAGTTCCAATTCCTTTCCCAACCTCTCCACCTATAACATGTCCATCCCAAATAAAAAATTGTCAATTTGGGTTCAGAATGGGTCCAGGCTCCGCTCAATCCCCTCCAGCCAGGTCTCCACTCGCCTCTGCAGGCGGTAAAGCCAATGCGGCATAGGCTGCATCAGTGTCCTCTGAGGACGTACGGGGTGGCAGCAGTGGCAGTCATGGCCCCTGACAGCTGGCAGTGGCACCAGGAATGTGGTGGCATGCTGAACTAGGGCCCAGCTACTTCTGCCTCTTCATCCTCCAGGACCAAAAGACTCCAGTGTTCTGCCCGGATGGTCTCCAGCCTCTGTTGCTGCAGACAGGCTGCTATCTCCTGCCTGGTGGGTAGTGCTGGTGGACCAGCAGGAGTAGCTATATCGAGAAAAACAAAAACAAAAAAGACAGATTGTAAACAATGCTCAGTGCAAACACTTGTTTAAAATTAAGTAGTGGGTGGCACAGTAGCAGTACATTGCTGGTCCCCTTGGAAGATTGCAATTTCATTTAATTATCATTAGGATGGTCACAGGGCCAATTTTATTTGTTTACCCACACATGCCTCACAAGCACTGACTGTCCGGCAGTAAAGAATTAAGGTGGATTAACACCAGATTTACAAAACAGTGATTTTGTTTTCTTTTAAAAGGTTTTCTGATAAATACATTTTCAGTGGAAAAATAAAAATAAATTACCTCTTATTTATGAGTAAGGCATTATGCACTATGGAGTACAAGTTGTCGTGTTAAATTAATGGAGGCATGCTAGCCAGCACTTAAGGTATTTTGCTACTATCTGCAGCTGGGGCAGCTGTAGTTGACAATTAGCTATCTTTAATTCCAGTGGCCCTACTCTTCTCCAAATGCCTTTCACTTTCTACGCTGACTTCAAAGAGGCAGATTAGTGATAAACAAGACAGTACCACACACATGTCACCTGTAAAATGTGGATATTATTATCCTGCCTGCCGTAAGTAGAAGGTGGGGAAAACAACGCACTGCAGTACAGGGAAAGGAACGGGCCATATAGATTGTATCTGGCATATTCATCATAGAGTCTCCCTTACTCCAAACTTGAAATCAAATCAGGCACTTAGTCCCGCTTTACTCACTTGCATCACCCACCACCACTAATTATTTTCAAACAAATTCTGGGCAGTAAGGAAAGAAAGCGTGGCTTACTCTACTGCAGGGTAAGATGGAGGGATTAGATGGGTAGGTAGAGCTTTTGCTGTAGAATAGAGGGGTACCACTGATCATTGATTCATCATGTGTCTTAGCTTTGGCTTATCCAGTCACTGTAATAGACAAAAGTCTAAAGGGAAAAATCTGAACAAGCATAAAATAAACCTGTTATGGGAAACCATGAAATATATTTTGGAATCACTTCACATGGTCATAAAGGGCCTCATTACAACATTGGCGGATGGCAAGCCGCACTCCTGCGGTGCCCATTTTGACATCCCCGCCGGCCCAGCGAGATGTGGGCCGCAACATGGGAGCCTGCTCCAAATGGAGCCGGCGGTGTTGCGGCCGTGCGACGGGTGCTGTTGCACCCGTCGCGCTTTTCACTGTCTGCAGAGCAGACAGTGAAAAGCAGCATGGGGCCCTGTCAGGGGGCCTCAGCATTGCCCATGCCAGTGGCGACTCCCCGTACCGCCAGGAAAAGGCTCGATGGGGGACTCGCAATCCCCTGGGCAGCGGTGCTAGCAGCGCTGCCCTGGCGGATTACTACCGCCGGGGCCGTTGTGGCGGGAAACCGCCGGCCCCGGCGGTGCGACCGCGCCGCTTCCACCACGGTCGTAATGACCCTGGAAGCACCGCCAGCATGTTGGCGGTGCTTCCGTCATTTCAGCCCTGGAGGTCCTGTACCGCCAGGGTTGAAATGACCCTCAAAATGTGTTACATCGCAAGAATGGATTTTTCAATTTTTTGGTAGGCTGCGATGGGAGAACTAAGGAATAAAGGAGTGAGTGACTGAGTGGGCAAAGAGAAACACACCCTGTGTGTTTGGTTTGCAATGCACTGAAAAGTTTGTAAATGCTACATTAACTGAAGCAGATGCACAGTGCACAGCCAACACTGCAGTCACAAATTGAACCATACTGCGCCTCAGTCATGGGTGGTGAAATGCCAGGGGCAGGGAGGGTGTTGATAAATAATGATGGCTGGGATTAATCTGCCTCACATAGCAAATACAGTGAATCAAGGGATTACACCAAAAATGAAAACATCCCCCAGTTTGGACCACAGCTTTGATAACCATAAAACAAAGTAACTAAAGTAGGTGAGTAGCATGCCCCTCTCCAGAATAGCTTCCTTGTTTATTCATCCAAGCAATTATTAAATCATCCTTTTATTCTCCCTAAGTATATTCACCCATAGCCACCATGATTTAAGCTGTACTTTCTCTTATCCAGTTTTTCACCAAAATTTCCAATCCAATATCCATCCATTCAGTATCCACCCTTTCTTTCAATCATTCTTCTTGTACCCATGCATCCATTTACCAAACACTCACCCACACATCCTTTCAGCTACCCACACATCCTTTCCTTTCACTCATTTCACCAACCCTTTCTTTTAACCTTCGGTTCTTTACCGTTTCCATCAAGCCTTCATTTTTAGCACACATTAGGTGAGCTTTTGCTGAGTTGCAGCTAGAAGAGGCTATAATTCAACCACTGATGTAGCTGGAAAAGCGGGTGGTTCATGATCACGAGTCAATGACACCTAAGTAGCTATTGAGTATAATAGTAATTGTCAATTAGCAAGCAATGTGACTTACCACCGCCCGTCCCTGCCGCCATTTTCTCAACCTGCTCCTGCAGGGGCACTTGAACCGGCGGCATTCTGTGTGGCTAGAAAAAAATTATACTTTTTAAGATGCTAGATTTGTCTCCCCTTAATTTTATTAATCAAAAAAATACAACCACAATACATCACCACAGTTCAGTTACCGCTGCAGTATCTTCTATCAAAAATATCACTCTGGGCATTTTGTTGGTTCACAATGTTAGAAAAGCTAGGTAGTCAGGCCAACCAAAAACTTTTTGTAATGTAGGGGCAGAGCTATAGCCTATGATGATAACCCTGAATCATTGAAGTGCAATGAAGGGGTGGAATAATAATGGTCAATGAAAGACATATGGTGTTGGTTATCAAATGTTATGGGACCTCATACTTTCCAGCCATGCTGCACTGTCAATTGTTGGTATACTGTATAAATGAATTACGCAGCACAATGAGTAGAAGCCTCAGCGGTGAAGCTGGTGGTAGACTCTTTCTACTCCCCAGCTTTTCCCAGACCTGCCTCAGCGTGGCCCTCTTCTTGCCCTTGGATGCTCATGTAAGCAATAAAGAAGATAACAAATAGATTAGTGGTACAGTTCATCTCCACAAACTTATTATAACAGTAACATTGTACTTATCTAAATCAGATTTTCTATGGTACAAGTATCGACTATAGTTGAGTTGGCTATACTAATCCTAAAATCCTTATTCCAAAAGTCAATAATAAAATCTACATTTGGAACAAATGCATTGCAATAAATGATTTTGATTCTATTCTCGTTTCTCAACCCCCTTGATGGACGAACTCAGTCTCCCTTTTTTGCAATGCATAGATGCATACTAGTAATACATATCACTGTGAAATTGCTTGGGATTGTACAAGCTACAAAAAGAAAGTCACAAAGCATGCTAACTTTCTGATATCACAAATTCACTATGGTAACAGGAGGACAGAAGAGTCTATGTAGCAATGGCTTTTTGAATAATCAGACAAAACGAACGCAGATTAGTTCAATGAGGTAGCGCCGAGTACCTGCCTAGCTCAAACTTGATCACATAATAATATTCTCAACGTAAATTAAACTTAATTTACCTCTGAGTGTGAGCAGCATGCTATTCGGGAAAAAAAGTTAGCTTTGTAGAACACAAACATAACAAATAATATAGTTAATGCTCACCAAGCCCAGGAATCTCAATGTCTAGCAGGTCGTACAGGTCCTGCTTCCGGTCGAGCATATCTGCCAAGCTACTCTGGAATGCAAGATTAATGTTCAATAGTTAATAGATTAGTAATATTTTCTTTCTTTTTGTCATTGTGGATTAGTTATGGTAACTTTGTATATTTCAGTTCTTGTGTGTTTGGTACTGTTTTGAACAGAGATAGAATGCTGAGAATGGATTAGAAAAGTGAAGTTGTTATTAGGAGTAGTGGACATGGGCGCTTCTTAGTTGGGTGAATTGACTAGAAAGGAAGAGGGAGGTTTATATGGGAGTTCTCAGTAGTAAGAAAAGTTTGGGATGCCTGCAAGAAAAGGGACAGGATAAAGGTAGATGGGGACAGAATTTACTAACAAATATTTCAGTGTAACTTATTTAAATGTTTCATTTATTTATTTTGTTTTTTTAATATAGTTTTATTTTTTAATGTTTTTTATTTATTTCTATTTTTTATTTATTTCATTTTTACATTTTTTATTTTTTAAATATTTTTATTTTATTTTAAATTTTTCTCTATTTTACATTTTTTTAATTTTAAAACCTAGGGTCAATACTTCTGGGGCGCCTAGGGTTCAGTACTCCTGGGGTACCTAGTGTTCAGTATCCCAGGGGGACGCACTACATGGTACCACTGGGGGACCCTGGGGGATGCAGGGTCCGGTACCCCTGGGTCCCCTTGGGTTCAGTATCCCAATGGAACATACAACATAGTGCCCTCAAGGGGCCAAGGGTTCAGAACCCCCTTGGGCCACACCATTCGGTACCCCTGGGGCCCTAGGGTTCAGCACCCTAGGGGACACACTACATGGTACCCCTGGGCGACCCAAGGTTCAATACCTCAGGGGAATGGGGGTTTGGTACCCTAGGGGAACCCACTAGTTGGTGCCGTGGGGGACCCAGTGTTCAGTACCTCCCAGGGCTTAGTACTCAGTACGCCCGGGGACCAGGGGCTCGGTACCACTGGGGGACCAAAGGTTTAGTATCCTGGGGGGACCCACTACTAGATATCCCTGTGGGACCTAGCATTCGGTACCCATGGAGGACATAGGAATCAGTACCCTGGAAAGACACACTGCATGATACTAACTGGAGGCCTAGGATTCAGTAGCCTTGGGGGACCAAAGGCTCGGTACACCAGGGGGACCCACTAGTTGGTACCCCCAGGGTCCCATTGGTTATTATCCCTGGGAGACCCAGGATTCAGTACCCCTGGGGACCTAGTGTTTGGTACCCCAGGGGAACCCACTACCTGGTACACTTGGAGACCTAGCGTTTGGTAGCCCCAGAGGACCTAGGACTTAGTACCCTGAGGGACCCACTACTAGGTCTCCCCAGGGGACCTATGATTCAGTACCCCTGGGGGACCAAGGGCTCAATACCACAGTAGGAAACAATACATGGTACCCCCTAGGGACCCAGAGTTTGGTACCCCTTGGGGACCCAAGGCTCAGTACCCACAGGGGACACACTACATGGTCCCCCCAGAGGACTCATGGTTCAGTACCCGGGGTAACCCATAGTTTGGTACTCCTGGGGAACCACGGGTCCGGTACCCCCAAGGGACCTAGGACTCAGTGCCCTGTAGGGACCCATTATTGGATACGCCCAGGGGACCTAGGATTTGGTACCCTGGGGGATCCAGGGTTCTTTACATCTGGGGAATCCTAGATTTGGAACCTCTGGGGGACCCACTTCTGGGCACCCCAGGGGAACCAAGGGTCCGGTACCCACAGAGGACCCAGAGTTTGGTACTCCAAGGGGACCTATTAATGGGTACCCCCAGGGGACCCAGGGTCACTACCCAGGTGACCTAGGACTTAGTACCCCTTGGGGACCCTAGTTTCTGTACCACAGGTGGTCCTAGGGTTCAGTACCTCAGGGGGATACACTGCACAGTACCCCCGGTGAACCCAGCATTCGGTACCCCCCTGGGGACCCAGGTTTCAGTACCCCCAGGAGACCTAGGATTCAGTGCCCTAGGCGGACCCACTATTGCGTACCCCGAAGGAACCTAGGTTTCTGTACCCTGGGGACCCTCGCCTCGGTACCCTGGGGGGACCCACTTCTCACTACTCCAGAGGGACCCATGGCTCAGTATTCCTGGGGGACCAGGGGTTCACTGCTCCTGGGAGACCTAGGTCTTAGTACCCCGGGGGGACCCACCACTGGGTACAACTGGGGGACCTAGGATTGGTACCACTGGGGGGCCTAGGACTCAGTACCCAAGTCTGGACCCAGCCATCTGCAAATCTGTCTTGACCCTACTCCCCATGGTAACAGTTGAGCCCGAACTGCCAGGCCAGGTCCTCCATGGACCAGGAACAAACATCACTACTCATCAGGCAGGATAGCATAAATCCAGTGATATAGTGAGCATGGGACCGTCTGGGAATACCCTTTCAATTTAGGGCAACATGCAAAAAGAACAGATGATGGACGGAATGCTGAACAAATCATACATTCACCCTCAGTCACGGATCTGGGTTATATCCATTGTGATTTTTGCTCACCATTTAATTCCATTTTGGACTCAGCCGTATGCATATCAGCCTTGACCCTGCTCCTCATGGGAACAGTCAAACCCGAACTGCCAGGCTAGATCTTCCATGGACCGGAAACAAGCTTTCTGGAGCTGGTTTCGGAGTATCACCCCTCAACAGCCAGGCTAGGTAAAATCCTTTAGCATAGTGAGCACAGGACAACGTCTGGGCCTACCCTTCCCATTTAGGGTAACAAATGCAAAAAGAACAGATGATAGACAGAAGGCTGAAAAAATCAGACATTCACAACAGCCACAGATCTGGGTTAGATCCATCGTTTTTTTGCACACCATGCCATTCTAGTTTGGACCCAACCATATGCAAATCAGTCTTGATCCCACTCCCCATGGAAACAGTTCATCCCAAACTGCCAGGCCAGGTTCTCCCTTGACTAAAAACAAACATTCTGGGACCAGTTTCAGAGTATGACCTCTCATCATTCGGGCTAGTTTGAATCCAGTGATATACTGAGCACGGGACCTACATCTGGGCATACACTTCCCACTTAGGACAACTATAGCAACACAAAAAGATGATGGATGGAATGCAGACCATTGTCAAACATTCACCCCTAGTCACAAATCTGAACCACATCGGCGCATACCCTCCCCATTTAGGGCAACTATAGCAACACAAAAAGATGATGGATGGAATGCAGACCATTGTCAAACATTCACTCACAGTCACAGATCTGGGTTTAATCCATTGTTTTTTTGCTCACCCCACTAGTTTGGAGCCAGCCGTATGCAAATCATTCTTGACCCTGCTCCTCATGAGAACAGCGCAGCCAAAGCTGCTGGGCCAAAGTCTCACTGGAGAGAAAACAAGCATCCTAGGGGCGGTTTCAGGATATCTGCCCCATCAGCCAGTCTAGTTAGAAACCAGTGGTACAGTGAGCAAAGGACCCACGTCTGGGTACAGTCAACTTGGGGTGACTTATCAACACAAAAGGATGATGGACTGAGTGATGAAAATTTTCAAAAACTTCCCCTTACTCACAGATCTGAGTTAAATCCATTGTTCTTTTTGTCACCACGCATCCCCAGTTTGGGCCCAGCCTTATTCAAATCAGTCATGACCCTGCTCCCCATGTGAGCAGTCCAGCCCAAACTATTAGACCAGGTCCTCCCTGGACCGGAAACAAACATCGTGGGACCAGTTTGGGGTACAATCTCTCACCAGCCAGGCTAGCTTAAATTTGTTGGCATAGTGAGTATGGGGAAGTCTTGGCATACCCTGTCCATTTAGGACGAAAAATTTGAAAAGAACAGATGATGAACGAAATGATAAATAAATCAAACATTCACCCCAGAAACCGGTCCCAGGATGCTTATTTCCAGTCCACGGAGGCCGTGGCCTAGCAGTTCAGGCTGGACAGTTCTCATGGGGAGCTGGGTCAAGACTGATTTGCACATGGCTGGGACCAAACTGGGATGGTGTGGTGAGCAAAAAACGATGCTTTAAACCCAGATTTGTGAATGGGATGAATGTTTACATTGTTCAGAATTCCGTCCATCATCTGTTCTTATTGCTTTTGTCACCTTAAGTGGGTAGGGTGTGCCCAGACGTGGGTCCTGTGCTCACTCTGTAACTGGATTCAAGCTAACCTTGCTGATATCACCAAAACTGGTTCCAAGATTCTTATTCCTTGTCAGTAGAGGACCTGGTCTAGCAAGTCAGGCTGGAGTCTTCTTGTGGGAAGCAGGGTCAAGACTGATTTGCACATGGTTGGGTCCAAACTGACTGGCGCGGTAAGCCAAAAAATGTTGGTTTGAACCGCAGATCTGTGCCTGGGGTGACTGTATGCATTGTTCAGCATTCTGTCCATTATTTTGTTTTTGTAAAATTACTGTGAGCAAGTTTATCTTAGTCTCCAGCATAGGCAACAGCAAATGTAGCAACTCTGCTGCTCTGCAATCCAACACCATGAAATAATCACTTTGGGTCATAGTTACAAACCCTGTGATGCAGGACAGCGCAGCAAGTGGCCTTGCTGTGCTGCTCCGTGTCACATGGAAAGGGTAGAAATGCACCGTATTTACAAGATACTGTGAATTTCCATCCCTTGCTTCTGTGCTAGTGCACAAATTGTTGCTAGCGCCAACACAGGCACCCATGCACCATTGTGCAAGGGTGTCTGCGTTTTTGGCAGGATTGTCTTTGTTCAGGAAGGGGCACCTTCCTGCACAAAAACAATCCTGGGAGACAAAGCGGCTTTGCGTGGCCTTGTGGATATTGACCGGTACTATGCACTGCCGGTGAGTCACAAAGCGTGATGCACCTGCGGTGCATGAGGCTTGTAAATATGCCCCTTTGTTTGGTAAGTTGGCCCAATGGCAAGTCCAACTTAGTCTTAGAAGAGTCGTCATGACCACTAAGGCCCATATTTACAAGCAGCCTGCACTGCCGGTGCGTCACTTTTTGTGACACACAGGTGGCGCAGGAGCACGGCCATATCTCCAAGGCCACACAAAGCCACTTATGCTGTGTAGTTATGGAGTAAGGCAACGCAGCGCACGTCACTGGGTTGCCTTATTTTGCGCTAGGGAGGCATTCCACGGGCATTGCCGGGGTGTTCACACTCAACACCCATGGATTTTGACGCATTCCTAGATTCACAAGGTTTCGTATACCTAGGAATGCATCAAAAGCCTATGCTTTCTGCGGGGTGGTGTAAGAGTGGTGCAACCAGGAGAAATAACATTATTTCTCAATTTTTCCCCTTTCTGTGTGTGCTGCATTTTGCAGCACAGATAGAAGGAGGAAATTGCCTCCATTTGTTGTTTATGTGAAGGTGTCCATAACTGCACAAAAATATCATCCCCACAATTCAGGCACCCTTGCACCATGCCTGGGCTGGTACATGGCAGCAATTTGTGCACCAACACAGGGAGAGAAGACAGAAATGCGCCGTATCTTGTAGATACTGTGCATTTTTGCCCTTTCCCAGTGGCGCAGGGTGACGCAGCAAGGCCCTTACTGTGCCCCTCTGCGCCATGGGTCTTGCAAATATATATCTTAAAGCAGCCTATACACAACTGCTGGATGAAAATAGATGTAATTCTTGAGGGAGCTATACATGTCTCCTTTAAGGCTGTGAAAAGGTCTAGGAATTTTGTGAGCATGTCTTTTGGAGGAGTACAGATCCCATCTTGGAGGAGGAAAACCGTATGTGACTCTGGTAGGTGCAAAACCCATAGCTCATGGGCAGGCTAGGGGAGGGCTCTTGGGAGCATGAGCTCATATGTGAGATATGTCTCATGAAACAGGCATAACTCAAGGAAAAGACAGAAGTCTCGGAAGAAAACAGAGAGAGCTCTTGTATGAGAATGATAATCTTCGATAATCAGAAGAAATATGCTACTTACCCTGTAGGCATCTATTCGTAGTGTGTAGTGCCCTAGATTCATATGCTTACCATATTCCTGCCATCTAGTGTTGGGCTCAGACGTTTGCAACTTGTTCTTTTTCGAGGAAGTTCTTAGAGTCACGAGCTATAGTGATTCCTCCCATAGTCTGTGTTGCGCATGCTCATTGATTTGTTCGATTGTTTTTTAGCTCTTCAGATGAGTTTTAGGATAGGAGCACTATAGTGACAGAAAAGATGAGCATGCAAGTGAATATTAGTATAATGTAAAATGTTAATAGGTTAGAAAATACATCATTCAATAGCTGCCGGGGAGGTGGGTGGGTGCATATGATTCTACAGCACTACACAGTATGAATAGATGCTTACAGTGTACCATATTCCATTCGTAGCATGTGTTGGCAGTAGATACATATGCTTAGCATCAAATGTAAAGCTATCCTCCCAAAAGAGGTTAGCCAGTGGTTGACGTAGATGTTTGAAAAAGTGTTCTTAAGACAGCTTGACCCACTCTAGCTTGCTGATTAGCTAAAACATCAACAAAATAATGTTTTGTGGATGTATGTGGGTTATTCCATGTACCTGTGTCACAAATATCCGTTAGTGGGATGTTTCCTAAAAAGGCCATTGAAGCTCCTTTTTTGCGTGTGGAGTGAGGGCTTGGAGTAACATTTAGTACTCAGGGCTGTATTTACAAGCGGCTTGCACCATTGGTGCATCACTTTTGTTGATGCACTGACGGCGCAGGCTGCAGGCCCATATCTACAAGGCCACACAAAGCCACTTTGCATAGCTTTACATGGCCTTGTAGATATGGAATAAGGCAACACAGCGGAAGTCACTGTGTTGCCTTACTCTGCGTCAAAGAGTCGTTCCATGGGTGTTGCTGTGGGTGTTTCCACGCAACACCCATGGATTATGATGCATTCCCATATATACAAGGATTTGTAAACCTGGGAATGCGTCAAAAGCCTACATCTCCCAGGGGAGGTGTAAGGGAGGTACAATGAGGAGAAATACCTTTATTTCTTCTCATTTTTTCCCTTTTTCATTGTGTGCTGCATTCTGCAGCACACATAGGTAGAGAACAACACTGTGATTCTTTTTGTGCAGGAAGGTGTCCCTTCCTGCACCAAAACAATCGCCCCTGCAACGGAGGCACCCTTGCATCATGGTACAAGATTGTCTATGTTGGCGCATGGCAGCCCATTGTGCACCAGCGCTGGGGAAAAGCACAGGAATATGTTGTACCTTTTAGATACGGCGCATTCCTGCCCTTTTGTTTTGATAAAGACTTGTAGGCTGCCCTGTGTCAAAAAATTGTAAACATGCCCCTGTTTTTGCTTTGGGGTAGCAACCTCAAAATACATTTAACTATCCATATGGCTATTCCCGCTTTGGATATTGAGGAACCTTGCTGTGGCTTTGCAAATGCAACAAAGGGCTGTTGCATTTTATGAAAAGATTTATGGCCTGATTTAGATCTCAGCGGAGGGGAATACTCCGGCACTAAAGTGACAGACAGCCCGTCCAGCGTATTAAGATCCCATTATAACCTAAGGAGATCGTAATGGGGCTGACAGGATACCCGTCACATTCGTGAAAGAGTATTCACCTCCACCGAGACCTAAATCAGGCCCTCTGTTCTCTCTATGTACTACATTAATGCCCTTTTAACATCTAATGTGTGTAGAGCTCTGTCCGCTTCTTAGTCTGGTTTAGGGAAGAATATAGGTAGCTCTGTTATTTTGGTTTGTATGAAAAGCTGATACTACTTTTAGTAGGACTTTAGGGTTAGTACAATATATCAACAGCCTCATTTGCAAGGTTTTGGTGCAGAGCAGTGCCACAAGGATTCACTCTGCACTGCCCTGCGTCAAAAGGAAATGGCAGGAATGTGCTCTATCTATGAGATACAGCACATTTCTGTCCTTTGCCCCTGCGCTGGCCCACAATGGCTGCCATGAGCCAACGCAGGCACCCTTGCACCAAGGTGCAAGGGTGTCTGTGTTATAGAGATGATTGTTTTGTGCACGAAGGGACACCTTTCTGCACAAAAACAAACAATGGAGGCATTTTCCTCCTTCTATGTGTGCTGCAAAATGCAGCACTCACAGAAAGAGGAAAAAACAAGTAGAAATAATGTTATTTCTCCTTGTTGTGCCCCCCTTACGCCTCCCTTGGGAGGCATAGGCTTTTGACGCACTCCCAGGTTTACAGCTTGTTGTTGTAGTGTAGCCATTTTTTATATAGCTTCATGCACGTTAGTTTAACATACTAGGCCGCTGTGCACTTTGCCCTAGATATATTTTATTCAGCTTCGCACTGTCATTTTACAATAACCAGTTTTTACGGTCTTGTTTTAATTTCCTCTATCACACTGTTTAGCTTAGTTCAGCACTGTGTTCTCAAATAATGCATTCTTGATCGCCCTGTACTTCAGTCTGGTACATTGCCGGTAAACGTGGTAGAAGTTTAGTCTCCAACATTCGTAGAAAATACACATCCTTACGTAGGGACATTTTCTTAGAACATCTGCGTGTTAGTTATAAAAACACTTTCTAGTCCTAGTACACGTCAAGAGGGAGATTCCAGCCAGGGACCCACAACTGTATGCTGAATGCCCCGTTGCAGATGCTGACGCAGATTACAGGCCTTTGCTCAGGTATGAGGGTCGATGTCCTCACGTGGGAACCGGAAAGGCAGGCTTAGAGTTTAAGATGCTGTGCTCAAAAATATAACTTAGAGAGAGAATAATCTAGCGGCACTATGATAGCTTTATTCTTGTGCTTCACTCTCACCATTACTATTTTAACATTACTGTGTTATGTAGTTCTGGTTACTGCAGCTCACGCTTTGCTATCTAAAATGCAGTTGTTTTATTAAAGCAATCTTTAAAACTTGTACTGCTTCTATTGTCATTTATATATGAGACCGCACTGTGTATGAGAGAACCGGTTGTGACCTGAGTGACCACGACTTCCCTGAGAAGTATTAATATGTCATGCGCTCTGCTGCCCAATTGTCTCTACCATTTGGGAGAGATGAGGCACTGCTAGTTAGCCGGAGCAAAACCCGGATTTAGAGTGACAAGTGTCATCCACCGTGGGTCAGACTCAGTCCCCCACACTGTGAACGATCTTGCTGCTCAAAATCCAGTAGTCTCATTAGGATAAGGAGAGCCTAGGCGACATGGCGCCGCCAACGTTTGGTCAGGCTCTGAATTTCGGGTCCACCGGCATATCTCAGGTCTCATTTTTATACAATGACCCCTCAGTTCCGTATACGGAGACGTCCGTGGTACTGAGTATTTCCACCACCGCTGTATAGGTAATACTATTTTCAGCTGGTGGTTGTTCAAGCTTGAACCTTAAAAGGAAAAACCCCATCTTGGTGTGCCTTCTCTGAGACTCTTAGTGCTTCTATGATGGCGAATCCCCAGGCTGTACAAATAGCTCATAACATGAGATAACCTCTCACAGCACATTAGCTAGCACATGGCCTTATGGCCCAGGGTGGTCCAGTCACGTTTGTGGTGGACGCCCACACAGCATATAGAATAGAACTTTTTTACTCTTGGGTCACATTTCCAGCAGTAGATGGGAACACAAATACATTTCATACATATACAGTTGCGAACGCGCCTGGGATATACAGGGCGTACGCATATTTAGAGATACCTCTATCTTATAAAGAACATAATAATTGGCCCATACAATATTACCAGTAAGATTAGGTCCACTAAGTAATGACGGTCCTACCTGGCCTTTATTGGCCACATATACACCACATCCTGCAGTTGCAAATATGGCAGTAGCTGAGGTTCGACGCTTATACATTGAGTTAACAGCAATATACAGACGATTAGTACAATTTGTGATGCAGACTTTAAATACAAACCCAGCGCGTGCTGCTCCAGCACAACCACATGCAGTGACACCAGGTATAAATCCGGTGACTGTACATTCTATTATGGGTATAGTCCCGGCCAAACGAGAGGAGACTCCGTTTTGGCTAGCACAAAAAATTTATACGCTGGAGGCAGTATTTCTCCATATGGGGCCTCAGGATAAACATAGGATATTAACTATGTGCTTGCCCTTTGGGATGGTCCCTACAGTTGAAAACTGTAACACATGGGGCACGGTATTTGCCGCGCTCTATACAACGGCACACGGTACACCGACATAAGCCAATCTACTGGACGTGCTTAAACAAATTCAAGATGAATACGGGGCTGCTCCGGCCCTAAATTTAGGGATGCAACTGATGGGCAATTTTGCCACAGTTTCTTCAATCATATTAAGTAACCTTAAAGGGGAAGCAGTTGCACTCGCAGTGCGCATGCGGCTCAGTGACGTTCCGCCCCAAGATCAGGAACGAGAGCTGCCTAAAATAATAGCGGAAACTTATTCAAGTATCGGTCGAGATAGCCTTGGGTCTAGACCACAAAAACCTCAATTTCAGGGTAAAATGATCAAGACAATACTAATCAACAACCTGAGGGTAATAAGAAATGCTGGGAGAAAAAACAACAAACACCTAAAAAAGAAAGGGGAGAATCTCCACGAGTAGAGACCCCACAGAATAGATATAATCTCAGGAGTAGAGATAATATAAAAACGCCTGATAGATATCAATATACTGATACACGCCAATCTCGTTCCTTTCAGGACTCATCGGAAAAGAGAAACGAGAGAGTTGGGCAATCAAAGCGGAGAACAGAGTACGTGAAACCGAGACAGGAATCACAACGCTCTTCGGAGGTTTCTGTTAAGAAGGAAGAGAAACCAGTACAACAAAAACAACAGTTTAAAAAGAAAAAAGGGGCAGCTGTCTCAGTTAGACATGCCACTCAGGAAGAGGGTTCTCTTGAAGAGCAAGAACAGGGCTCTAGCACTGCTAGACAGCGCAGCAGAGGTCACAATAGTTCGCCAGAATCTTCTAGAGCATCTGGAGGTGAAAGCAACTGATGACTTTATACAAGTAGAAACAGTGGACATGCGTGTCTCCGAACCCGTTAGGGTGTATAAAGTAACTATACAACTGAAAGGAGACATTGAACGCACTATACACGCAATCTTTTGGGACCGTGTAGTAAAAATATATGACATTTTGTTGGCCGAACAAGATTGGCCGCCTGATTTTGTCCGCACCTGCCCATATGGAGGAGAGGTTATTAAACCTTCCTTCTCGCCCCTTGTTCCAGAGGAACTTGCTGAGTCCTATTCTATAGAATGGGCTCTAATACAGGCACCTGCGTTATATTGAAATCACGTAGGGTGGGACAGGGACTCTCCATACCATGTCATTCCCATTAAAAGTGAACCTCAGTCACAACCGCAGTATCCCATAAAACATGAAGCAAGGGCACCGGTGAGAGAGATACTTACGCAATTAGAATACCAGGGTGTGATTGAACCCTGTGTCTCACCGATGAATAACAACTTATTCCCTGTAGCTAAGCCGGACCATTCATACAGAATAGTCTTAGACTACAGACATTTAAACGGACATACACGCACATATGCTATACAAAACTCACATAGCACTGCACTAATGAACAACATTGTGTGGAAAAAATACAAAACAACATTAGATATCTCGAATGGGTTCTTCTGCCAGAATAAAGCGCCTGAAAGCAGGGATTTAACTAGCTTTAGCGCATTAGGCTCCCAGAAAAAATTCTGTCCTTTGCCCCAGGGGTATAAGAACAGCCCAGGGCTGTTTGCGGCTCGTGTGACTGCTATTTTACACGAGATAGACCCTGAAGCATTGTCATATGTGGATGATAAATATCTCACAGATGACGAGTTACTACAACATTTAAGACAGGTAGCCCCCATTGTTGTAGGGTTTGCCGAACTCGGCTCCAAATTTAACTTCAAAAAGTCAAAAATTGCCTTCCTCAGTGTCCTATTCCTGGGATATGAGCTGTCGAGTGAAGGGAAGAGCCTAGCGCCACAATTTTTTGAAAAATGTGCACAATTGCAACCACCAAATATGATTAAAAAACTTCAATCATTGTTGGGCTTTCTAAATTTTGGCAGAACATACATTCCTGATTATGCAACAGGCATAAAACCTTTATATGAATTGATACGTCCAGATTTTTCAAGTACATTCTGGACAATTGAAAATACACGCACTCTTCGAGAATTGCAGACAGATATGCCAGCAGCAAAACATTTACACACACGGGGCAATAAGACACATTTGGTCATCAGGGTAATAGCTGGGGCCATCGGTTTTACTTATGTCACATTTAATGAAGGTGAGACAGTCCCGATAGCTTTCAAATTTCATTTGTATTCAGCTGCTGAACAACGTTTTGCACCCACAGAGAAAATTCTCACTGCTGTGCAGATGGCTGTTATTAAAGAAAGACCTCTTGCCCAAGGAAAACGCATTATTGTTGTGTCTCCTATTCCAGCCCTAGAGGCTGTTACAAAAGCTAGCATCCCGAACGCAAAAGCACTTCATCCACGATGGATACAATGGGCTACGTCTTTAACAGCCACTGATGTAGACTACATTTTCAACCAAGGTTACAAACTCAAGAATTTCTACAATATGAAGTAGAATATCCAGTTCCCGCTGACACCTTGCCTATTGATCAATATCATGTAGTCATGTACACCGATGGCTCTGCGCAACCAGCGATTGGAACTAAACATCAATATTCTGCTGCCTGCGTGGTCGTGAGCGGCTATATGGAGGGGGAGAAATTCTGTCCCCAACATACCTATACACAGACCTTAGGGGATTGTACAGCACCATTGGCTGAGCTAAAAGCTCTACAGATGGCACTAGAACCTACGGATCCAACACAGTTTACACTAATTGTGATTCATATTATTGCGTCCAGACTTTAAATGAATATCTGCATTACTGGTGTTTGAATGGGTTCAGAGATTCAAAAGGCAACACCATAAAACACAGATTTCTGTGGGGGAAGGTAGCAGACCTAAAAGAGACGCTACCCAAAGTCCATGTTGTGCATACAATTGGACACCAGCGCATTGGAATACACGTTGCTGGAAATACTTTGGCTGATGAAGCCGCAAAGTCGTAGCTGCAGTGACTCGTTCGAGTTCTAAACCAGACACAGATGTTATGGCTGCCATAAAAGCTACAGTTGATGGCAAACCATATCCTAAAGGATTTCCTAATAAATATCAATACTTGATGGGAAGTATGCTGAACGCTGAGGTTAAAATTCCCGGCGTACGCGACATCCCCAACAAAGATGTAAGACCTCAATTGATTAAAGCAGCGCATGAGGGGGTGGCATCTGCACATGCTGGTGTGGTGGCTACAATTTCACTCTTGCAGGCCCGTTATTGGTGGCACGGTCTCTAAAAAGAGACTAAGCAGTATGTCCTTTGTTGCGACATCAGTCAACAAATTAAAGTTTCCACAGCCAAGCGCCCGCCGCAGACACCCCTCTTAATTTCAAATAGACCATTACAATGTGTGTACTTGGACCACTGCGGTCCATTAACACCGGATAGTGCATACAAATATATATTAGAAGCTGTTGATTCCTACTCCAGATTTGTGTGGGTTTGGCCACAACGCTCAGCTGACGCTCGGACTGTTATTAAAGATTTACGAGTCTTTGTCGGTACATATGCAGTTGCGGCATTCCATTTGGACCAGGGCCCTGCTTTTGCCTCAAGGGCATTCAGGGACACCATGGCTTCGTTGGGGGTCCAACTCAAGGTACTCGTCTCCATTTCATCCCGAGGGAAATAGTGTTGTGGAGTGATTAAACCGCAATTTAAAGCAATCCTTAACGGCCAGAGTCTTAGGTACGGGTCGTAGTTCGCTAACCCACCTGTATGGAGTTGAGAGAGCACTAAATAACCTGCCTAGAAGTCCCTGGGGGGTCGTACTTCATATGAGTGCCTGTTCGGAACATGAATGTTTGTTCCGAATCTTGATGGTCCTAGCATGGAGGCAACGGAAGCACCTTTTGACATAAATGATCAGGTCACTGTTTTACAGGAATTACAGCAGTTCCGTGAAGATTACTCTTCTAAAAATGCTGCCCCCACAGGAATTAAGGATGTGCCAGTAACCCCTACCGGCTGGATTCTCAGGGTTGGGGATCTTGTGTGTGAAAAGGTTGCAGTGAAAAAATAATTTGGCCCTTCTTATTGAGCACCAGTCCCTGTGTTGGGGATACATGGTACCAGAACTGTTATTCTACCACCATTGCCAGGTGCCAAATAAAATCGCTTTGTTTCCATTGACAATGTCAAACTACAACATGTGGCCGATTCTACACAGCCGACCAAGAGGAACGCCCAGTAGTTCCCGAATCCCTCTCACTACTGGAGAAGAAATTCCGCTTCAAGTTGTTTATACCAACACTGATACCTCTCCGAGCTTGGGGAGGGTGGATGATGATCTTGCATTAGTTCCACTAACAACAAGCAATTTAGAAACATTTGATCAAGTCACTATGACTACAAGCCAGATGGATGGTGCTGTCTACAGTGTACCACCTCAGGAAACACCAACTCCACCGTTGGCCACGGCTACGCCATTTGCAAGAACAGCCTCTGGTTATTTTGTCGACTTCAACGACGGTCTATCGGACTCGTTTGCCTCCTCGACCTGTCAGGTGCACGTAAGCTAATACGTTGGCTTAAAGAAACATATTTCGTTTTTCCATGGAACTTTGTATGGCTTTCCTTGACTGTCATAGCCTTTCTGCTTTGGATTGGTTTTGTCATTACCGTTTTTTTGTTAATACATGGTCATTTTCTTCCCGAGAGATCAGCGGTTGAACAGGTGGAGGAGGTTTTGAAACCACATTTTTCATCACATAAGATTCGAAGAGACTTGTCCTTTGTGAACATTTCTGCAGTACCAATTCCTGATGGGATTGTGTGGGACAAAGTAATGTTTGAAATATATGGTCCCACTGAAGTTATTCAAGTACCGTATGTGTTAAAATTATCAATGAACAATATAGTCATACCAGGCATTGTATCTGATGACTGGGATGTGAAAACAGTTGATTCTATGATGACAGAATTGCAATATTATACTGTCTATCAAAACGAAGATGTTTACCAGTTTAAAGAAAATTATGGTGACATGTTTTGCTATAATTATTATGGGCACCACTTCATACATAACGCGAGCAGTCCAAAAACGATATTTAATTATATACAATGGGAACATTGCCCAACTCCCCCACAAGGGAGTTCAAAAACGTATTCTGAAAAGTTTGCGTGTTTTTCTGGGCATCATCAAAAAAATGCCGAGTCATATTATTTTAAGGTAACTCCTACTAAGGATATACATATGTTATTGACCAACACGAAATGTATATATTCGGACTCCTTTGTTTCCCGGTTATCAATTGAAGGTTATGAATATTGGTCAAAATATGTTGAATTGAAAAGTGTTTGGGGAACAAAAAATTGGCAGACTAAGGGTAGAGAAACATTGTTTAGAGCATGTCTCATCCCTGTTCAAATGATCTTTTTAAATGGAACAGTACAACAAACAAGTTGTTTAGGCTTAGCCACAATCAGGGAATTAAATATGCCCAGTATACCTGCCCCTGCAAAATTTGATAACTGGCAAAAGTACACGAATGCAACTATAAATGAGCTCAATGAGTGGGTCCAGGATGGTACTTTTAATGCTTCACTGACACGTCCAGGCGGGTGGTTATTGTGGCCAATAGATACCAACGGGTGTCATCAACGTTTTGTCACCTCCTCGGGGGTTTCCGAACGAGTAGGTCAGACCCTCGCTATATATCACCAGAGCATGCTGACATAATTACAACATATTGGGGGTGATTCTCACCCTGGCGGGCGGCAGAGGCCGCCCGCCAGAGTTCCCCCCTCCAAAATACCGCTCCGCGGTCGAAAGACCGCTGAGGGTATTTTGGGTTTTGCACTGGGCTGGCGGGCGACCGCCAAAAGGCCGCCCGCCAGCCCAGTGCAAAACACCCTTCCCACGAGGACGCCGGCTCAGAATTGAGCCGGCGGAGTGGGAAGGTGCGACGGGTGCATTGGCACCCGTCGCGTATTTCAGTGTCTGCAAAGCAGACACTGAAATACAAAGTGGGGCCCTCTTACGGGGGCCCCTGCAGTGCCCATGCCATTGGCATGGGCACTGCAGGGGCCCCCAGGGGCCCCACGACACCCCATACCGCCATCAGGATGGCGGTATGGGGTGTCAGAATCCTCCATGGCGGCGCAGCGAGCTGCGCCGCCATGGAGGATTCATTTGGGCAGCGGAAAACCGTCGGGAGACTGCCGGTTTTCCGCACCTGACCGCGGTCAAACCGCCGCGGTCAGAATGCCCTGCGGGGCACCGCCAGACTGTTGGCGGTGCTCCCGCCAACCCTGGCCCCGGCGGTCCATGACCGCCGGGGTCAGAATGACCCCCATAGTGTAGGAAAATTGTGCCAACAGTGGCTAAAATCATCCTCACTACATGGCGGTTAAGACACACCTCAGTCTCCTGTCTAACAACCCTGACTTACAAGTTTTCTTGTCAGGCCCAAAGATACCACGTAAGAAGCGTTTCTTGTATGAGGTATACAATGAAATATGGAAACTTTCCCAACAAGAGGCTGCAGCACGGTTAAGCAGATAGATCAGGAAAATTTGAAAAAGGCATTAGCTGTTGTGGATAATGGGATTCACACCTTGTCCGACCGAATATATACAATTGACAACATTGTTTCTTCTGCTATAGAAATTATACGATCTGATATGTCTTCTTTATATCATGGACAGAGTCAGACCAGGTCCATTATGAAGTTGGGTTGGACACTTCAGGCATTAAAGGCGGGTTGCGTTCCGTGGCAGCACATCAGTGCCAGGGAAATATTTTTTTTTCCTTTAATTTGACGCGACAACAACAACTAATGGCTAAAAAGGAGGCGACTTATGTCATGCTTAACATTGAAAAGATAGAAAGACTGCCTTTTACTGTGGCCGAGATTCCTTCAGCAGAGTGGTTGATACACGGGGTTATTAATCTGCCTATTTCTACATTACAATTCACTTCTTGTTTGAAACATGTTCCGGTAGGCTGATATGAAAAGTTGGGAGATAGTTATATCCATGAGGTGTGGGAGCTTCCCTTCTCGTACAAATGCCTCAATGGCATGAAAGAGGTCTTTCTTAGCGGTAGTGAATGCGAGACTTCAATCAGCCATTCGATGATTTGTAAGCAGCTGTCCTTGCATGGGGCATGTAATGCCTCGGTTGCGAACTTGGCTTGCTATCTGAAGGGAGTTCCAGTCCCCTTGATTTAAACGCACGCTCCAGGTGCTATCAAACGGTAGCTACGTCCTCCTCAATAGTGAAGACTGTTGTGGCATGCGGGCTGGAATAGTTTACATTGTTTTCGGTCTCTAAGGTCTCTTAGGTCGTTACATGCTGCGGGAACGTGTTGTTTCCCCCCACTAAATTTGGGGAGGTAGCAGATATCTGGCCTCACATTGCTACTTCCAAGGTGAATTTTGACAAGTTAAGTAGACTGAAGGCTTTATTGTTTCAGAAGCATGTGGCCCTTACATCTGCACGCGAGACCTATGCACTTCAAGTGGCAAGGTCGTTGGCAGAAATAAGTTTAGTCTCCAACATTCGTAGAAAATACACATCCTTACGTAGGGACATTTTCTTAGAACATCTGCGTGTTAGTTATAAAAACACTTTATAGTCCTAGTACACGTCGAGGGAGATTCCAGCCAGGGACCCACAACTGTATGCTGAATGCCCCGTTGCAGATGATGCTGACGCAGATTACTGGCCTTTGCTCAGGTATGAGGGTCGATGTTTTCCCCGGGGGAACCTGAAAAGGCAGGCTTAGAGCTTAAGATGCTGTGCTCGAAAATATAACTTAGAGAGAGAATAATCTAGCGGCACTATTATAGCTTTATTCTTGTGCTTCACTCTCATCATTATTATTTTAATATTACTGTGTTATGTAGTTCTGGTTATTGCAGCTCACGCTTTGCAATCTAAAATGCAGTCGTTTTATTAAACCAATCTTTAAAACTTATACTGCTTCTATTGTCATTTAAATATGAGACCGCACTGTGTATGAGAGAACCGGTTGTGACCTGAGTGACCACAACTTCCCTGAGAAGTATTAATATGTCATGCGCTCGGCTGCCCAATTGTCTCTACCATTTGGGAGAGATGAGGCACTGCTAGTTAGCCGGAGCAAAACCCGGGTTTAGAGTGACAAGTGTCATCCACCGTGGGTCAGACTCAGTCCCCCACACTGTGAACGATCTTGCCGCTCAAAATCCAGTAGTCTCATGAGGATAATGAGAGCCTACGTGACATTGTATAACGTGGAATGTGTCAGAAGCCATGGGTGTTACATGGGAACACCCACAGTAACGTCCATGGCAGCCCTCTCTGTCGCAAGGGTGAGGCAACACAGCGACGTGCCCTGCATTGCCTCATGCCATATCTACAAGGCCAAGAAAAGCCACTCAGGGCGGCTTTAGGTGGCCTTGTAGATATGGGGCTGCAGTGTGCGCCACAGGAGTGTCAACGAAGTGTCAAAGCTACTAAGAAGGCCACCTCACGTGAGGAATTGAAGGTCACAGGAATGACGTGGTTCAAAGGGTGGTCCCATTAGTCAAGTGAGAACAATTTTAAGGTTCCAGACTTGTGCTGGTGAGATGGAAGGTGGAATTACTCTTTTTAGTCCTTCCATAAATGCTTTAATCACGGGAACTTTAAAATGTGACATATGTTGTTGTTTTGCATGTAAGCAGCTAAAGCCACTAAATGTAATCTGATTGATGTATAATCAAGTCCTGCTTTGCTGTAAATGGAAGCGATAACCAATGAGGTCTTGCACTGTTGGTGACAGAAGTTGGATTTGTTTATTTAAACAGGAATGTACAAATCCATTTGGTTGTATAACATGCTTATGTAGTTGGTCTACGTGCTTGTTTAAGAATATTCATGCATTTTCATGGTAGATAAAGGTGTCTGAATTCTAAAATCTCAGGGGCCAGATTGCTAGATTGAGCTGCATGGGATTTGGGTGCATTACCCTCCCTTGGTCCTGAGTTAGTAGTTGTGGTCAGAGAGGTAACTTCTCATGTGGCACTATTGATAATTGTAATAGGATTGTGAACCATGCTTGTTGTGTCCATGTTGAGGCTACCAGGATTAGTGTTATGGATGTTTGTGCTAGCTTTTGCACCATGTGTGCAATGAGTGGGAGAGGGGGACAAGCGTGAGCAAATATCACTGACCAATTGATCCATAGGGCATTGCCTTTGGATTGTGGGTGAGGAAACCTGGAAGCGAAGTTTGCCATTTTGCTTTGCATTGTGTTGTGTCACAAATAGATCTATCTCCTGGTATCAAGCAGGTTCTCATTATCCTAATGAGGCTATTGAATTTGGGCGGCAGAATCACCTGAATTGTGGAGTACTGCGCACAACTTCACACCATGTGACGCCTGTCAGCCTAATCCGGGTTTTTCGGCTAACTATCAGCGCCTCATCTCTACCAAAGAACAGGGAAGATTGTGGTAACAGGAACCATGACAAGGAATACTCCTCAGGGAATCATGGTTGATCAGAGCTTGTCCCATTCTCCAAGTTAAATTAGTCACACGCAGGCAAAGACAAACAGAGGCAGAATATAGTTCAATAAGGGTTTATTGAAGTAACTGTATCTTAGATAAAATGGCATGTATTGCAATAACTAGGATGATAAAATACAATGTAAGCAAAATTGTGACAAGGAGAATGAAACAGAAAAACAGTCCTACCTTACTGTCACTAGGAGTGATATAGTTGTTTATAACCTAAGCTATGTTAGAGCACAGCATATTTAAGCCTAATCCACCCTTCAGGTTTTCCCCCCTGGGAAGACATCATCCCTCACACCTGAGCAAGGAAGCATGTGGTGCAGAGAGACACCGTCCCCATATAGGGCGGGGATTCGGTAGTCTAAGCAAGCAGCTGTAGCGAAGGCAATCAGCAGTCAGCATGCAGTTGTGGTCATCTGGCTGGAATCTCCCTCTAACATGTATGGGACAAAGGAGTGTTTTTATAATAAAACAGTTGACATTCCAAGAAAGGGCCCCCACGTAGGAATATGCATGTTCCTGTTAATCTTGGAGACACAGCGCACCACTTTTGTCGGCAACCCTATCTGACTGCAGCCTTGAGGAAAGCACAAAGTGAAATGCTAGAAAAGTGATGCATTCCTAGGAGAAGGAACAAATAGAAAGAGAAAAGAAAACAACACCGCAAATGTGGCTAATGCTAGAAAAATAAAACTATACTGAATAAAATGTAACTGGGCTAAAGTGCACAACGGCAGGCCTAGTTTGCTAAAATAACATGTCTAAAACATGGCTAAAATAGCTATATAACACAGGGTTCCCCACCGTTTAAAGGACAAGTATAGAAGTGTTATGTTGATCTCCCACTCTTGCACCTGTCGATGTATTCTGCTGAGTATGTCTGCCAAGCCGTTGTCGACCCCTGGTAAGTATTCTGCTAGGAGGTGGATTTTGGGATGTATGGCCCAATGCCATTTGCACTTTGCTAGGATGGAGAGCTGCAAGGTGTGCCTCTTCCCTGTTTTTTAACATAATGCATTGCGGTCATGTTGTCCATACATATTAGTACAACTTTATTGTGAAGATGATTATGAAAAGCTTTTAGAGCTATTTAAATTGCTAAGAGCTCCAGATGACTGATGTGGTAGCATTTCTGAAATGTTGACCATAGACCATGTACTGTGAGTTTCTGCATATGTGCTCCCCAACCCTGAAGGGATGCAGCTGTGGTAATTGTGGCTTGAGGAATTGGGGCTTTGAAGAGCCAACTCTGCAACAGATTGTTGCTGTTCCACCCCTGCAGAGAGCGATGGGTCGCTAGCCCAACCAACACTAGATTATGTAGATGCCCCTCTGCTTGAGACCATTGTGATTGAAGAGTGCGTTGAAGGGGACACATATGTTGTTAAGTGTTTGTACTATGAATATGCATGATGCCATCATTCCTAGAAAACTCATGACTTGTTTTACCTTGACTTGACTCTGTGGTAGAAAGAGAGCTAATGCCAGCTGGGACGTTTGCACTCTTTTGGAACTGGAATAGGATTTGGCTGTAAATTAGTTTAATGTTGCACCTAGGAATGGTTGTACTTGCAAAGGTTGGAGGTGAGAATTTGCTCTGTTGAGTGTAAATCATAACTTGTGTAGAAGGTTGATTAGCTGGTGTGTGTCCTGCAGACACTAGTGTTTAGTGGGACGTTTGATGAGCCAGTCGTCTAGATAGGGGAAAACATGTATGCCTCCCACCCCCTTCTGAGATGAGCTGCTACCACTGCAAGCAACTTGGTAAATACTCTTGGAGCTGCAGTTACTCTGAATGGCAATACCTTGAACTGGTAGTGAAGTCCGTTGATTTGAAAACAGATATCAACAGTGTGCTGGATGTATGGGGATATGGAAATAAGTATCTTTGAGGTCTAAAGCTCTCATGAAATCTCCTTGCTGTAGCAATGGTATCACATCTTGTAGTATGACCAGTTGAGAGTGTTCTAAGGAAGTGTAACTGTGGAGTGGCCTGAGGTCTGGAATAGGTGTCCTGTCCTTCTTGGGAATGAGGAAGTATGATGAGCATACTACGTGTCCCTGATGTTGCTGTGTGATTATTTCTGTCGCTTATTTTTTAGGAGAGCTTGAACTTTCCCTTGGAAGTGTGTAACATGTTCTGGTGTCATATTTTGCATCTGTGGTGGTATTGTGGGTGGCGTATTTGTGAGCTCTAAGCAATACCCTCCTTTGATGATAGATAGAACTGATAATTTGTGTCCATTGTTGGTAGTACTACTGTAGCTGCCCTCCTGCCTGTGTTATATGCTGAGGAGGAAGGCTTAGGTGGTCACGGTTTAGTAGGTGTGGTGGATTTTGAGGTGGAACCACAACCTCTTCCTCGATTGTTTTCATAGTGTGACCTATTGTAGGTTCCTTTAGAGTATTGTGCCTGACAGGAGCCTTGTTGTTTACGTGTATTACCTGAATCGGTTTATATACCAGGTCTTGCTGCCCCTCTATATTACCACCTCTGAAAGGAACTTCTGTGTTGGAAGGTTTGCAGGGCACCTATGGCTTTAGCTGTATCTGTATTTGTTTTTAGTTTTTCTAGCATGTCATCCACTTGTGGCCCAAATAGATTTTGGCCATCAAAGGGTGGGTTTATAAAATGTTATGCACATTGGGCTTAAAATCTGAGACCCTTAGCCATGCATGATGGCTAATGAGAATACTAGTGTTTATTCCCCTTGCACTAGTATCAGCAGAGTCCAGTGTGCTTTGTATATTGGCATTTGATATGATTTTACCTTCCTCTACCAATTGAGTCCCCTTTTGACGATATTGTTCTGGGAGGTGCTGCAGTAGCTACTGCATCTCATCTTATTAGGCTTGGTTATAACAGGAAAGTAATCTCACAGAATTAGCGAGGCATAAGTGATTGGCTGCTTGTGCAGCATCACTTTGCCCTGCTTTGCTGTATTTTTTGCTTTCTTTATCTGTGGGAGGCGTTTCTCGAATACCCTGTGAGGTAGCCCTTTTTCTAGCAGTGTGTACTACTAACGAGTCAGGGGGAACTTGTCCCCTGATATAAGATGGGTCTGATAGACATGCTTTTTATTTTTGGTCCACCCGAAGAGTTATGACCCTGGATTTTACCGGCTGCTTGAAGATTTCCTGTGTGGATTTAAGCATGCCTTTTAACTTAGAAAGGTATTGCACTGTTCTGTGTGACCTATTTAGTGTTTCCACTAAAATTTCCATCTCATCCTCCAAAGTGTCAAGATCCACTTTGCGGTAGTGTGCTGCCCTACTGATTACTTGATGATATGTGACATCCTCAGGTGGTGAAGTTTTTGAGGGCTAGAGGTCCAGAGCGGTATCATCCACCGTATCTGCATCATATAGATCCCATGGATCTTGTATAGTGTGTAGGTCCCCTTGGGATTTGGAAAATATGGTGCATCATATGATAAATCCTCCCCTGTATCAAAGTCACTTGCTGATGACTGGGAGGGTGATGCATGTGGGTGTTCTGAAGGTAGGTGCTCTGGTGGCTGCATATGTACTGGTGATATTGCCAGTGGTTGCAATATTGGCAATGTAGGTGCAGGAGGAGGAGATAGAGGCTTAAGAGGAGGTGGAAGATAAACAGGAGGAAAAAGAATAGGGCTGGCACTCTGTTCTTTCTTTTCTTTTTGGGAGCCTTAGGTGGATCTAGCCCTAGGATTTCCTCGTCATATCTTTTCTTCCTTTTTGGAAGTGTGTTGGATATAGATGTGGAAGACTTTGCTTCTACATTCCCAGTGTCTGGATGAATAAACAAAGTTTTCGTCCTTTGTCAAGTTTATCTTGAAGTTTCTCAAGAATTGGTTCAACAGGCCGTTGTTTGGGCTCCAACCCTGTCTTTGTGTGTTTCGACGTCGAAGGTATTTTCAGCGGCCACATGATTTTTGAACATGATAGTTTTGGCGAGTAATGTTTTGGTGCCAAGGTCGTCTTTGGGTGTGCCGGTGCCGAAAGTGGTTTCGGATCCGATGGTGGCCGTTCCTGCTCTGACACCTAGTGGTGCTTTGAAGGTGCAGAGTCTGGATTCTTCGGCACCAGCAGCAAGGAGACTTACATAGCTTTAAACTTTTCGACGCTTGATGAGTGTTTTACAGATGTACTCACATGCCCTTGTGTCGAAGGATCAGTATCGGAGTCGGATCTCTCGCCACTGCTAGCCATGAGTATGGGGATGTCCATCGGCACCACCTGTGCCTCGGTGTCCTCAGTTTCTTGTTCTGACTCTGCCGACTGCTCCCTGAAAACATCAGGCATGTCTTCAGTACGCTTCTACATGATAAGGTAGGCCCAACAATGTTCTAATCGCTTCCGAAGCGTCTTCTTCGAGTGAAAAGCAAGGCATCCCTCACACAACACTTCGTCGTGCTCCAGGGAAAACAGAGAGCACACAATTTGTGCTGGTCCTGCCTAGAATATGTGGCCTGACACTTAGGACAGAAGCTAAAGGGCGTCTTTTCTATCCCTCGTTATCGTCGAGTTGGAGAGCATAAACATAGGCGGATTATAAACGCGGACATTGACATAGCATAGAAATAGAGTGACATTGGGGAATATGGTTCCTGTAGTGCTTTAAACATGAACCCTGGAGGACTTGAGACATGTCTCCAGACATACTATCTGAAGCACTAAAACTGTAACTTACTGTTGTATGGGCGTCACTTGCAGAAATCTAAACACAGATGAAGGATTGGAATTGATGCGTAGTTTACAGAAGTGCAGAGTACAAACATATCTATGTAGCATAGTTAGATCTGAAATAAACACTCAAACATGTCAAAAAACAAGAGGAAAAAGTAATAGACACAATACTCGGAGACACACAATAGCAAAGATCCTGGTAGAGTCATCTACTCTGGAAATGTAAAAGAAGGCTAGCCATCAATTAGCGGAGTTACATATACAAGAAATATCATGGTTCATCGCTTTTATTGACAACAGGAAAAACACCTAGCATCGAAGCATAGCAATACAAATCCATGAAAACACAAAAGAAGCTTGTGCAGGCATCATACATAAAAACAATCACTTGAACAAAAAACAAAAGGTTTGATTTTAGTGTCAATGACACTATAAAACTTAGAGAAAACACAACAGCCTGAAAGGGAAAAGAAACAACTAGAAACTCCAATAAAGTGTCAAACATAAGATAATACATTAGCAGAAAAACAAGAGACCGAGTATATTGACAAATAACTTACTAGACGACAAAGGCACACAGATGCAAATCCAGCAAGATGAAAACTCAGACACAAGACAACACTCTGAGATGCAACATAATAAAAGACGAACACCTACAAAACCAAAATATGAATGCAAAATACTGACAAAGAAGCAATCAATTAAACTTGGAAAAGCCCTCAATGTCACTAAAAGTACAAGGCTGTCCTTTACTTATATGACACAACATAAATCATCAGAGAACTATTTTTCCATGATAGTATAAACTTCTGCGTATATTTGTTCTAGACACTAAGGGCCTCATTTACAAGGCCTGTGACGCCACTGGGAAAGGGCAGAAATGCGCTGTCTCTACAAGATACAGCACATATCTGTGCTCTTCCCCTGCGCTGGCGCACAAATTGCTGCCATGAGCCAATGCAGGCACCCTTGCACCATGGTGCAAGGGTGCCTGAGTTGTGGGGATGATTGTTTTTGTGCAGGAAGGGGTACCTTCCTGCACAAAAACAAATGTGAGAGGCGTTTCGTTTTCCTTTTTCTAGGTGTGCTGCATTTTGCAGCACACCTCGAAAGAGTAAAGATGGGAAGAAATAAAGATATTTCTCCCCGTTGTGTCACTCTTACGCCACCCCTGAGGTGGCGTAGCAATCTGATGCATTCCCAGACTAGAAAATCTGGGAATGAGTCAGATTCCTTTGTGCTCCATAGGTGTTGCGTGGGAACACCCCAAGCAACACCAATGAAATGCCCCTTTCACGCAGTGTAGTGCGTGAATGGGGTCCATATTTACAAAACTATGAAAAGCAAACTGAACCACCAGAGCGTCAACAGTGTGCTACTAGGGCCTAAGGGTGTCACTCTTTCCCATATAAAAAATGACGCACCATCGCACAAGAGGTTTGTAAATAAGTCCCTCGGTCAATAAAGTGCTAGTAGCAGAAGTAGACTGAGAAACCATGGCCTCATTTATGTAGAAATGACGCAATGTGGTGCTGCAAGCCAGCTTGCTTCGCAGCGGTGCATCATTTTGAAAGCGAAGGGATGCATCCTATTTACAGAAATACGAGAAATCCCTGTACTTTCCTCGGCGCTTGTGCACAAACTGCTGCCTAACGCCAGCGCAGGTAACCATGCATCAAGGTGCAAGAGTGCCTGCTTTGCAGGGATGATTGTTTATGTGCGGGAAGAGTCACCTTCCTGCACATAAACAATCATTAATGGTGTTTTCCTCTTTCTACGTGTGCTGCACAATACAGCACACATAGAAAGAGGAAAAATGGGGAGAAATAATGTTGTTTCTCCTTGTAGCACCACCCCTGTGGTTGCAAAAGAATCTGACGCATTCCCAGCCTTGGGGATGTATCAGATTCCATCTGGTTCCAAGGGTGATGCCTGGAAACACCCACAGCAACATGCATGGAATGCCCCTTTCACATAGTTATGCATGGAAGAGGGCTATATTTACAAGGCTAAGAAAAGCCATGCATGGTGGCTTTCCGTGGCCTTGTAAATATGGGCCAGCACACTGCACCACTGGAGCGTTAAAAAAAAATGACGCTGCATTGGCCCAGGGTGCCGCTAGGGCCTTGTAAATGAAATGAGGCCCCTTGAGTTGTCCCTCAAGCAGTTTTGCACACCATGAGCAATGCAGAGGTGCCTGACAGGAAACATATGGTTATAACGTAAATGGAGTGGATGAGATGCAACAGAGTCATCCTGCTTAACACAGCTTTAGGTTTATTGAACTTCAGTGAAGCTAAAAAGGAGATGTAAATACCTACAGCCTACAGTGAGGCTAGCTGCCTCAAATCAGCACAGAAGCAGGTGGCCAGCCTCAAAGCCTTTGTCTGCTGTTGCACGCATGAACCATTCTGAATTAGTTACTTGCTGGTTAATCTTCTCATATCTATCTATACATACGTGTAACCGGGCGCCTCCGGACGCCGGTTCCTGGGCGGAGCGAACGACCGCCGGAGGATACCCCGGGGGCACCCAAGGATTTCCTGACGCGATGACGTCCAACGCCATCCGTCAGATAGAGGCCGGAAGGAGGACCGAAGGAGGAGGAGCACCGCGCGACCCAGAGGAAGCTGCCGACGTCAAGGAAAGCCGGAGAGAAGAACGCCGCGGACCAGACAGAGAGAAGGCAAACCCCGCTGCGGAGAAGGAGCAACGCGTGGAGAGCAGAAACGCTTGGGCGCCTCCCGCCCCTGCCGAGACAAAGTCGGGAGATCGCTTACAAGCCGGCCACGTCCCCGGAGGGGCGTGGCCAAACCAGGTACGAGCGTACCGGGGCTGGGACTGGGGTTCTGGGTGGTTGGCTGGTTTTAAGGGGGTTAAGAAGGGAGGACTGAGGTCGTGTAAGGAAGGGGAGCCTATTTAAGCAGGACCACGGTTAAACCGAAGGATAACCCCACAAGGGCCATACCCAGACCAGTGAATGAAACTGTAAGGGGGTCACAAACAGGGCACGACGAAAGAAAGACACAAGAGGAGTGCAAACCCACATTCCTTCACCTCCACACAACTCCCCCCCCTCTCACACCTTACTAACCCCAATTAACCGTATATAAATAAATCTCCCCACTTACCTGTTCCTTTCTCCTTCTTTGTTTTGGGGAAATCCTGGGACCATGAGAGCCGGCTGAACAAGACCTCTCCCTCCGGACCAGACCAGCCCATCCCGGGAGCATCAAGGAACCCTGAAAGAAAAGGGACTTTATAGATTAGTTTTGTACTGGAATATCACCCTTTGGCGGAAAAGCTAGGGCTACAATTCCAACGAACATATAAATAAACATACTACACCCTTCAGCGTCGCGTCTGTCGCCTTCTTCCAGCATCCCCTCGGCTCGGGATAAAAAGAACCCGCCACAGTGGTGTCAGAAGTGGGATGCTGGAATAGGAGACAGAGACTCCCCAACCATGGAGGAGAAGTGTACCCTATCCGATATGATGCAACAGTTGGCCTCCGGACAAAGACACCTACAATTAGTGTGGGAAGAGCAACAAAAAGAGGCCAAATTGGAAAGGGAGGCACTACAAAATGCCCTTAAGAGTCAGGCCACCATAATGGCCAACAACCAGTTGGTTCATGAAACCGCCATTAAGAATCTCACAGATACCATCGCTGCTACCCGTGTACACCCGAATGTGCCCAGTTCGGTCTTACAACGATATCAAGAAGGTGAAGACCCCGATGCCTTTTTCACCAATTTTGAACGGGTTGCTACTTCCGCTACCTGGCCTCCGGAGCGATGGGGCCAATATATCGCCCCCTTATTGACCGGGACTCTCCAAGCAGCCTATCAAGCGGTAAACCCCGGTGGAATAACCCCCTATAACGATATCAAAAAGAGCATCTTAGAACGAGTGGGGTTTGATTCTGAACATTATCGAGTCCGGTTTAGAAAAGCGAAGTGGGGACCCAACGAAAATCCCCGGGCCCTATATTTTAGGATCAAAGATCTGGGCCTCAAATGGTTGGGACCCATAGGGACAAATCGGGAAGACATTATCGAGATCGTGCTCTTAGAGCAATACCTGGACGCTCTGCCCCCGTCTACACGCAACTGGATCAAACAACATCCAAACCCGGATACCAGTACTACCATCGAGTTGGCCTGTGCCTTTCATCGCTCCCTTGAATTCAAAGTAACCACCCCCCGATCAACACCTGGTCCCCTGCGTCTGGGTTCGGGAACGTCTTCGACGGTGGGACGAAGAATCAATGATGACATAGGAAAATCCCGGGGACTAGATAGGCCATATATACAACAACCTCAGTGTTTCAGTTGCGGGGAATGGGGCCACATAGCTCGAGGTTGCCCCCTGAAAACAGAAAAATCGGAACCCATGGAAATAGGGGTCACTAGGGGAAGAGTCTTTTATACAGGAAGAAGAGACACCCCTTATAAAAAGAGACTGATTATCAATGGGAAAAGCACAGTAGCCCTCATCGATTCAGGGTGTAGCCAATCTGTGGTCAGGGCCGGGTTGTTCGACGCACCTTACTACACTTCGGAATTCACGGTATCAATCTGTTGTATTCATGGGGAAACCAGAGAATATCCCCTAATCTGGACCACCCTCACCTGGGGAGGACAAGAAATACCCATAAGAGTGGGTTTAGTAGAGCAACTGGTTGAAGAAGCTATTATAGGAACTGACTTTTCGGAGTTCCCACAACTCTTAGACAGCCTTAGACAGCTCGAAGAAACCAACAACTGGTGGAAGGACGCTCCTTTCTCCAATATGCCTCTATCACCTCCGAGTGTACGACCTAAACTCACCCGGAAGGAGAAAATAATTATTAAGAAAGCCTATAACCAAGGCCACTCCAACAGGGTAATTACAAAGGTCCTCGCCCTCACTGCCCTTCCCAGCTTCCGGACTTCGCAAAGAGAAGACCCTAGTTTAATACATGCATGGAAAAGTGCACGGCCACGGAACCCCCAGGATAAGGGTCCCTCGTTCACCATAGTTAAAGACCTATTATACCGAGTTACTTACAAAGACCAAGACGAAAAGAAACAGTTGATAGTTCCAGAAGTTTATAGACAACAAGTTCTACACTTAGCACACAGCCAGCCCGGGGGTGGACACTATGGGAGGGAGAAAACAGAGGAATATTTGTTGAGGAAGTTTTACTGGCCGGGGGTATTTTCCCAGATTAGGAAATTCTGTCAACAATGCCCAAAATGCCAATTGGTTGACCCAGGCTCGCGGAGAAAGGCCCCTTTACAACCCCTCCCCATCATTGATGTCCCCTTCTCTAGAATAGGGATGGACCTCGTTGGCCCTCTTCTGCCCTCGTCGAGAGGCTATCGTTATATATTGGTACTAGTAGATTACGCCACGAGATACCCTGAGGCTATTCCCCTCTCTAGTATTAACACCAAGAGTGTTGCACACGCCATGATAGGGTTCTTTTCCCGAATTGGGTTTCCTCGAGAAATCCTAACGGACCAAGGTACACAATTTATGTCCAATCTGATGACGCAAATATGTCAGCTATTAGGGATTAAACAGTTACGGACGTCAGTCTACCATCCACAAACCGATGGTTTGGTGGAGAGATACAACCGTACTCTCAAAACACTACTAAAGAAAACTATCTCAGAGACTGGTAAGGACTGGGATAAGAAACTCCCTTTAGTATTATACGCAATCAGGACACACGAACAAGCCTCCACGGGCCATAGTCCGTTTGAGCTGTTGTTTGGGCGACAACCACGGACCCTACTAGATATGGCCGCTGAGATGTGGGAAGAAGAAGACGGGGAAAAAACCATTCTAAAGTATGTCCGTGAGTTAAAAACCCACCTGCATACAGTATGGGAAAGCGTAAGGGAACACATGGAGAGGGCCCAAACCAAACAGAAAAGGAATTATGATCGGAATACCCAATTGAGGTCCTTTTCCCTAGGAGATAAAGTGTTAGTTCTTCTTCCCAGTTCAGACAACAAATTGTTGGCCAAGTGGCAGGGACCCTACACCGTAACAGGACTAGTAACCCCCGTAACGTATAGAATTCAGCTTAACGACATTCCCCCTAGGTCACAGATCTTCCATGTTAATTTATTAAAAAGATGGGAAGAACCTCCGAACGACCCAAGGCACGGCTGCCTAGTCAATACCGTTAAGGAATTAGAGATAGGGTGGTGCCCCACCGATCCCCCTGGCGAGAGAGAGGTTCCTATCATTAATACAGAGATCTCGATTCAACAAAATAGACAATTGAAGAATCTCTTCGATAAAAACGGGCGGGTATTCTCCTCGGTACCCGGTAGGACACAGTTGGTACATCATCAAATCCTCACACCACCTGGGAAAACCGTGCGATTAAAACCCTATCGTATCCCTGAAGCTAGGAAAACCCTCGTAGAAAACGAAATTGAGAAGATGTTAGATCTAGACATCATAGAACCTTCCCAAAGCCCCTGGTGTTCGCCCGTGGTTTTGGTACCCAAACCTGATGGGTCTATACGTTTTTGTATCGACTTTAGACAGGTCAATTCCCTATCACAATTTGACACATATCCTCTTCCTAGGATAGACGAGCTCTTAGAAAGACTGGGGAAAGCGAAGTACATGTCTACCCTTGACTTGACCAAGGGATATTGGCAGATCCCGTTGGATCCCGAAGACAAGGAAAAGACGGCTTTCGCTACTCCCTCAGGATTGTATCACTTTAAGGTTCTCCCTTTTGGGTTACATGGCGCCCCCGCCACCTTCCAACGTCTCATTGACACCATATTACGACCTCATACCAGATATGCGGCGGCCTATCTGGATGACATCGTTATTTTCAGTGAGACCTGGGAAGACCATGTGGTCCACATAGACCACATCCTCTCGGCTTTAAGGAAGGCTGGATTGACAGCCAACCCCGCCAAGAGCCGAATGGCTTTTAGTGAGATCTCATACCTGGGTTATCACATTGGCAACGGTATACTGCGACCCCAAAAAAATAAAATCGAAGCCATTCTACACACCAGTGCTCCCACCACGAAGAAGGGAATTCGTTCCTTTTTAGGTCTAGTGGGGTACTATCGAAGGTTCATTCCCCAGTATTCCAGTTTGGCTGCCCCCCTAACCAATCTCTTAAGAAAAGGACAGCCCAACAATATCCCAGGACTAGACCCGACTCAACTTCATAGTTTTCATACCTTGCAAAGGTGTCTCACCACTCAACCGATATTGAAATGTCCTGAGTTTGACAAACCCTTTCATCACCAAACGGATGCCTCCGACGTGGGGGTAGGGGCCGTTCTTTTTCAAAAGGATGAAGACGGAGTGAGCCATCCCGTCGTCTTTATTAGCCGTAAGCTGTTTCCCAGGGAGCAAAGATACCCCATTATAGAGCGGGAATGTCTTGTCATTAAATGGGCTATCGAAAGTCTCCAATACTATCTTTTGGGCAGACCTTTCTTACTATATACGGACCATGCACCCCTTACGTGGCTCTCAAGATATAAGAATACCAACAATCGTATATTGAGATGGTTCATGGAGCTCCAACCTTTCTCCTTCCAGGTTTGCCACCTCCCTGGTGACCTTATGGGTCAGGCTGACTATTTGTCCCGGGTTCCGGTTCTGATGGGGCTCGATCAGCCCCATTCATGTGAGGGGATGTGTAACCGGGCGCCTCCGGACGCCGGTTCCTGGGCGGAGGCGAACGACCGCCGGAGGATACCCCGGGGGCACCCAAGGATTTCCTGACGCGATGACGTCCAACGTCATCCGTCAGATAGAGGCCGGAAGGAGGACCGAAGGAGGAGGAGCGCCGCGCGACCCAGAGGAAGCCGCCGACGTCAAGGAAAGCCGGAGAGAAGAACGCCGCGGACCAGACAGAGAGAAGGCAAACCCCGCTGCGGAGAAGGAGCAACGCGTGGAGAGCAGAAACGCTTGGGCGCCTCCCGCCCCTGCCGAGACAAAGTCGGGAGATCGCTTACAAGCCGGCCACGTCCCCGGAGGGGCGTGGCCAAACCAGGTACGAGCGTACCGGGGCTGGGACTGGGGTTCTGGGTGGTTGGCTGGTTTTAAGGGGGTTAAGAAGGGAGGACTGAGGTCGTGTAAGGAAGGGGAGCCTATTTAAGCAGGACCACGGTTAAACCGAAGGATAACCCCACAAGGGCCATACCCAGACCAGTGAATGAAACTGTAAGGGGGTCACAAACAGGGCACGACGAAAGAAAGACACAAGAGGAGTGCAAACCCACATTCCTTCACCTCCACACAACCCCCCCCCCCTCTCACACCTTACTAACCCCAATTAACCGTATATAAATAAATCTCCCCACTTACCTGTTCCTTTCTCCTTCTTTGTTTTGGGGAAATCCTGGGACCATGAGAGCCGGCTGAACAAGACCTCTCCCTCCGGACCAGACCAGCCCATCCCGGGAGCATCAAGGAACCCTGAAAGAAAAGGGACTTTATAGATTAGTTTTGTACTGGAATATCACCCTTTGGTGGAAAAGCTAGGGCTACAATTCCAACGAACATATAAATAAACATATTACACCCTTCAGCGTCGCGTCTGTCGCCTTCTTCCAGCATCCCCTCGGCTCGGGATAAAAAGAACCCGCCACAATACGTGAGAGAGAGAGGGATATGCCTCTGATTGTCACCTCGGCCCCCACAAACAAAAGTTCAAACCTGGAGAGAGAGAGAGAGAGAGAGAGAGAGAGAGGAGAGAGAGAGAGAGAGAGAGAGAGAGAGAGAGAGAGAGAGAGAGAGAGAGAGAGAGAGAGAGAGAGAGAGAGAGAGAGAGAGAGAGAGAGAGAGAGAGAGAGAGAGAGAGAGAGAGAGAGAGAGAGAGAGAGAGAGAGAGAGAGAGAGAGAGAGAGAGAGAGAGAGAGAGAGAGAGAGAGAGAGAGAGAGAGAGAGAGAGAGAGAGAGAGAGAGAGAGAGAGAGAGAGAGAGAGAGAGAGAGAGAGAGAGAGAGAGAGAGAGAGAGAGAGAGATATATATATATATATATATATATATATATATATATATATATATATAGATTGTGATTGTAGGCACTTCTTTCTGCAGCTTTGAACTTGTGTTTGTGGGGGTCGAGGTGACATTCAGAGGTATGAAGCCAGAAGACTGCAGGCCCTGTATGTGTTAACATTATAGGATATGTTGAGGCTGGGCTCAAATGTGCATTGGCATATCATTCCAAAGCACAGTTTATCGTGGAACTCATGATGTGACATGCAAGGGTCAGGTACATACAGAGATTGCATTTCCTGTTGTCTATGTTGACAAATAGGCTGGAAAAATGCAACGGTGTAATTTCCACGGAAATCCCAAGCATTGTTTCGTATGGTAGAACAGATCAAGTAGACGTACTCTCGATACCAAACAAAGCTGCATAAAGATCCACATTTGGGAACTAAATGAATCTGACTAAGGGATCTATTCATGCCGTAAGAACTTCTACCTGCGTGTCAGGAGCCATTAACTGTGACTAGCGCTCTTTGTGACCTGATGCGCTTAGATTGAAAAATGGTGGTTAAAGGGCTAATGGCCTTTTCTTTTCACGGTGCAAAACGGACAAGTCCTGTAAGGTACAGGATGGAGTTACCAAGGCTACTACAAATTCAGATGCAAATAATAAAACTTTATTTACTGGAGTTGGCTTTCTTGACCTTAGCGGTTTGTCTCTAACTAATGCCATCAAGGTTAAGGGATCGAACGCAACAGCCAATGAAGTCACAGGAGCATATATACGATCACGCCTTAGAAATACAGGCTGCAACCAGTTAGGTAGAGTTGCGTCCATATTCACTTCGTCCCACTTCCATCGTGGTCTATCTTCGCACTATTCCGGGTGCTGCTTCATTTTTGTTCTAAAAAGCTCCGGCATTTCGATTGATCTAATATTGTTGGGAACAGGTGTGTTTAAATACCCAAGCAATCACGCACGCATCAGATAGGTTTTCGGAGTTATTTGCTCTAAAAAAGAGACAAAGGTGTGACTGTTTAATGGTGGCAGCCGTGAGGCGAAGTGAGGCTTTGTGTAGCAATTGAGCATCTTAACCCTGCTGCAATTGTCGTTGCCTGGAGCTTTGTCACATGAACAACACAGCACTCAAGAATGAGTCGACAGGCGTAAAGGCGGTTACATTTTTTGGATGATTGTTACTTACAATACTAAAACCTGAGAAACCTACAAAGACAAAAAAGGCTTTCTTCATAATTAGTGTGGCCAGTCACTTTGCACGCTGTTCCTGCCACACTAGGCCCATCAGACAACACTGTTAGGATTCAAATGCAGCACCTTTAATTTGGAACTCTCCTCGTAGAAGTGCAAGAACATATCCACCATCAAACACTTCCAGATGTTTAGAAAACTCGCTTTATTCTTCTGTCTCGTCCTAAACCGTGTTTCACATCCGACAAAGTTCTTGATTATGAATTGCATCTATTTTAACAAGCTGCCTTCATGGGGTAGTATTTTATTTGTGATTCACTTTACTATAGTTGCCCAGAGAACTCTAAGCACAAGCTTTAGAATTAATATTACAATTAGGTTCAGTCGAACATATGCCCAGCGTCCCAAAGATAATTCTTCTAGTGCCCTATGGCACTTTTTAGGGGCGAGCTTAGAGTCTGGAGTATACAACATCTTGAAGGGTCTTCATCTCCATTGCAGCCACGGCAGATTTAATTAAATCTTCCTTTTACAGCTTACTCATGTTCCAAGTAGCCTAAGCAGAACAAAAGATAAGATGTAATAGCGATGCAATGCAAAGACCACTCTAAAGACTTTTGGGTGTATTCATGCACCAAACTATCCACACCCATGATGAGACGTGCACCACTTGTTCTCTTCTTACAACTGCATAACTATAAGGAGACAATGCCACCTCATAAAAATCATAAGACTCAGATCATCCCATCCACCAAACTCTAAATAAGACCCTGTCAAACGTGACGGATATCCCATCTGCCACAACATATCACATCATCATTTCCCATCCACCATAAGTGCCATAAGCTCTATTGCACTTCTCATATTAGGGACTGGAAATCTGCCATGTATGTGATGGAGTATCTCATCCTCCATCCCCTGTGACCAAGACCTTAACATACATTTTGGTAGGTATTCCCATAGCTGGGAGGGGGGATTAAGAAGTCTTCTTGACACATTTGTTAACTATGTGTCCCACTTAAACTTTAACTGAAGGAACTGAACAAGGTCACACCTCCACTCTTCTTTCGGCTCTATCTGTGTTATCCCTATTTGTGAGCTTCACTGTGGCTCTAATTCCCCATTGTCTTTACCAAACTAAACAGTCATCTGCTACCTGCAATTCTTATTTAATTGTTACCTATGCTGGACAACGTCACCTTACCCTGTCTCTCCTCTCCTTAGATTGCAGCTTACTGTTGGAACTGGCCCTCTCTGCAGGGTCACCCCCAGACTTTTTACCTTCCCCCTCCTATTTTCTGGACCCCGTTTTTGTTGGCTCCTGGACTCTGAGCACTTTAGCACTGGATAGCAGTGGTAAAGTGCATGTGCTCTGTGTCTAAAACATGGTAACATTGGTGTCTCCCTGATTGGCATATCTGATTCACTGGTAAGTCCCTGGTAGAGTGCACTATGTGTGTCCAGGGACTGTAAGTCAAATGCTACTAGTGGGCTAGCAGCACTGGTTGTGCAACCCACTACGGTATCCTTTTAAACATGCCTCAGGCCTGCCATTGCAAAGCCTGTGTGTGCAGTTTAAACTACCATTTCAACCTAAACGTTCCTTTTTATTACATGTAAGACACCCCTAAGTTAGGCCACGGCTAGCCCAAAGTCAGGGTGCAGTGTATTTGAAAAGTTGGACATGTACTTTTAAGTTTAACATGCCCAGGTAGTGAAAAACACCTAAATTTGTTTTTCATTATTGCAAGGACTAGTTCTCCCATAGGCTACTATTTCCTTAAAGCATATTTTAAGTGTATTTCCAATTGGGAAAAGATAGAGAAATAGAGTTTGGTGTTTCTGGGCTAACAATTTAAAACACATATTTTGGTAAAGGTGGTTTTTGAATTGAAGGTCTGAAAATTCCACTTTTAGAAACTTGGCATTTTCTTACTTTAACCATTCTGTGCTTTAGCCTGCCTCCAATCCACATCTGGTCTGTGTAAGGTTCAGGTGACAGCTGCATCTGTGCATTCCATCCAGACAGCCATAAAACACAGGACACTTCACTACCCCTGCATTCTATCCGCATACCAGTAGGTCTTCCTGGGCAGGATGGTTTGAGGGGCTATCACTCACACTTCAAAGGGGAAGTCACCTTACCCCTCACAAAGGACTGATAGCCTCCCATAGACCTCCTGACAGACAGGACTGGGCTGAAAGGGAACTGGGGCACTTCAAAACCACTCTTTGAAGTCTTCCCCACATCAGAGGCACATTTGGGTATATGTACCGGGCCTCTGACACCATATACTCGAAACACTTCTGGACTGACGACATTCTACCAGGAAAAAGGACCACAGGGTGGTCAGGAGGGGTGGTCACTTTGCAGTTTGCTCTGCTGTTTCGGCCTGCAGCCTGCTACATCTTGCCTGGGAGTGAAAGGACTGATTATAACTCTCTACATCCTGCAATCTAAAGTTTCTCCCTGGGCCTGACTGAGCTTGGCTTCTGTTGCTGAAGTCTCAGAGATTTCAAAGACTTCACCTGCATCTTGCTATCAGTACTTTGGTTCCTGCTGTGAGTCCTGCTCATCCAAGTGCTGCCAAATCCAGTGCTGGGCCCTTGGAGGTGAGTGTGGTGCTGCAGCACAAGAACTGATGCAACAACACTGACGCGTCACTGATGCATCCCGCTGCAGAAATTCTGCTTTTGCCGCTGCCTGCACCAAAGCCATGAACACCGCTCGCCGACTGCGTGACGCAACAACCCCAACTTACAATGCAGCCTTGGCTTGGCCGACACAGCACCATCACAACAGAACCAGTACTCATCGCTTATGGACCTCAATGCTGAACATTTGGATTTGCCCTAGTCCAGTGCAACCAAATAGCCCTGGGTGAGATCTATTGTCTTCTAAGCACCTCATTTTGATTTAATTTTTCAAAATTCATAACTTGGCTTGGCATGTTGGATTTTTGTCGTTTTGGTCTAATTTGACTCAGATAAATATTCACTATTTTTCTTAACTGGTGTGGAGTCCTTATGTGGCTTTTTCACTGTGTCATTGCATGTGTGCACAAATACTTTACACATTGCCTCTTGAGTTTAGCATGACTGCTCTGTGCTAAGCTACCAGAGGGTGAGCATAGATAAACCTTCAGTGTGTATCTTACTTACCCTAACTAGGATTGTGGTCTCTACTTGGACAGAGTACCAACTAGAGACCCAATTTCTAACACTGGTGATCAGGAGTGAGGATAGGACTTGTATTTGTGCAACTCATACAGTGATTGGTGTACACTACTTCCATATCTCAGACCATTACGTACCAATACATGTTATTTTTCTCTCCGGCAACTTTTTAATGTTTTTGCAACAACCATGTCTCAGTGTGAAGAGCCAACAGCTGCAACTGCAGAAGTGGCGTTTGAGCGGGAGAAAGTGGAAACTTACATAGTGTCTCAGCAGAGATTTCAAGTGTTCTTTTAAAGGCCTTACTAAAAAGGAAGCACTGCAAAAGGCACTGAGGGCCTGGCTGGCAGCCAGGGAAGCACCTACGTGATCAGATGAGGGCAGTGTGGTGGATGGCGAGGAGGATATGCATCTAGAAATGTTGGACAGCCCAGAACTGCCTGTGGGGCAGGGGGCAGTGTAAATGGAGAACGGATTCCCATCTAAAGCAGTCAGCAATGTTTCCTCCAGAGGTCTGCCCCAGAAAAGCTGGAGGACCTATGGGAAGTCAGGATGCTCAAGGGAAAACTGGCAAAACTCAAAATGGAGAATGACTGGGTGAAAGCTATGGCAGAGAAGAGATTGACCAATGAGGAAAAGAAAATCCTAGTATGAACAGATGTTTAGGGAGAGTGTGAAGCTCATTCCTCAGACCTTGGTAAATTGTGTAGACTCTTTCTGCAAGGCACTGGATAGTTGGGTGAAGGGCAGCAATGTGACAGACTGTCAGGTGCTGTGCAAGATGATTGAGCACATGTTTAGTTTTTGTTTTACAGAGCTGCACCAGCACTTGATTGATAATAAGCTTTCTGACCCCAGGGAGCTTGCAAAGGAGGCAGACCACTGGGTCACAGGGTCCACAAGAAGGTACCTGGGAGTGACCCCAAGAAAGGTGGTTCAGGTTACCCCCAGCAGAGTGAGGGGGAGGTCAAGGCAGACCCAGGCAAGTCCCAGGGTAAGGGGGAAGGAAAGGGTTCCCATGTCCCTTCTAAGAAGGAGGGGGGAGGTTTTGGTGGGCAGTGGCCCAGTGTGCCCCATTTCCAATCCCACTGCTTTAATTATTCTCAGCTAGGACACAAGCAGGGGGACTCTGCCTGTTCAAAGAACCCACTGGTGGGAACTCTACATGAGTGGCCAATGTGGCCTTAGGGGTAAGTAGTCCCCAGGGACAGGTTGTAGACCTTCTGTGATGTCCCTTAGTTCGGAGGTAGATTGATAGGGTGAGTTGATGATCCCTGAGAGGGTAAGTCATCACTTCCACCAGGCAACAGTGAATGAGGTCACAGTCACTGCTCTGAGGGACAGTTGGGCTAGCCATACCATGATGGTAGAAAGGCTAGTTTACCCAGAGCAGTTCACAAGCCATATGTGTGGGGTGATACCAGCCCATGGGCAGGACTTCTTCCACCTTATGGCCCTGGTATCCCTAGAGTGGGGTGGAGAGGTGACCCAGAGGTGGGCCATAATTAGTTCCTGGATGCCCAAAGACTCCATCCTAGGAGATGAGTTGCCCCAGGTGTTACTGTAACTGGGTGGGGTGGATCCCACTAGCGCTGCAACAGTTCAGTTTTTTGACAATAGCACTCCAAGCAGAGAGTACAGGACCCTGGAGGAAGGTGTAGAGTGAGGGAGAACCCACCCCTGTCTCCGTTCCAGCCTCATGGTACAGACCCAAGGCTGATTGACCAGTCTCATGATACCACTCCTGAACTGGTAGGAGGTAGAGTGGAGGAAGGGTGCAAGACACCTGGGGTCACTGCCCCCCATGCTGAGAAGCATCAGAGAGCCCTGGATGGCCTGTGGCCTGGCTCTTGACACTGACAGCTGTCAGTGGCCTCTGTTGGGTGTTGCCCTTGTGGACAGAGTTTTCCCTGGGATGGGGACAGAAGTAAGAGGGGGTGGAACGTGCAACATCACTTTGGTTGCCATGGTAGCACTGTCTGCCTACTGGGATGCAACTGTGAGGAAATTAAGGTTAGGTGCTGCACAGGTGGGGTCCACAGATTAGAATGAAGAGTTCCCCATGGGTCAGTTCAGATGGCCCCTACTTAGACAGAGTGCAAAACTCTGCCAACTACAAACCTGATTTCTATAACTTACTAATGCCATTAATCCCCAAATAGGGAACACTCACTTAGGGTATGCCTTTCTCATTGGTGTTGCAACTGGCTCTCTGCATTCCCCAAGCTAAGTGCACCTCTCACTATCTGTACTAACCTTTGCTGTCACTGATACCCTCCTCTCTTCCTTCTTGTTGCATCATCTGTTGCATTACTTTGTTGCTACACTTCACCTCGCCATTGTTCACAGATGATGGCCGCGAACCATGTCTCCAATAACTGTGCCCGTTACACTTCACTATGTCCTGCTCTAGTGGCATGATACATTACTACAGCTGCTGACATGTAGGAACCTATTTAGTTTCTACAGTTTTTCACCTCCCCTACTGATGGCATCCTGCCTGCTTGCAGACACAGCATATCTGGAGTGCAACATAGATTGCGCTAGAAGGGCTCTTCTCCAGTCTCCCATACAGTAGCCCTTGTTGGATCTTTGGGGATGCCTGTAACAGGGAGCCTGGGCTGAGTAGTGCTTGGAAAGCGGATGCCAGGAGGTAGTGGGGATCGCTAATGAATCACAATATCCTAATCCATAGACTCCCATGGTGGGAGTTCTCCTTGTGCAGGACAATGCGCTATATCTTTTACTGCTGTTTTAAAGAAGAAACAAGGCTGGACCATTAGCAGAGAGAGAACAGGGAGATCTCTGCCCTGCTGTCGACTTGGCTGATGACCTGAGCAATTCCAAGCAAATAAGCAGAAATCCCAATGTGTCTTTAATTATAATTGCATTCATATGCTCACTCCCCATGTGAAGGGTAGTATGCGCTTTATAAATGAAAAAGGGGGAGAACTTTTTTCTGTTTTTTAAAATGTTTTTGCACATATTCATTGATCATCTGGCGGTTCGGACATTTCTAACAACAGCATACTGAATTTGGGGAGGTTGTTATTTTGCGTCTAAAAATTCAAGGTGTGATCTAAAAAAATGAGAGCACGCGAAGCTGACAGAATAGAAGTAAGGCAGTACTTAATTTGTTTGGTGGTTGCTGGTGAACGTCACCTTCACTTATTAGTGGGGATAGTGACTAATAAATATAGTGCGAAGGGTGACAGACTCAGGGGGTCATTCTGACCTCGGCGGTAAAAGGCCCTTACCGCTGGTCAGAAGACCGCCATAACACCGCCGCGGCCGCGGTCAACCGCCACGGTCATTCTGACCCACAACGGCCAAACCTCCAAAAATCCGTCCTCCACTGCAGCCCGCCACATCAGCGGGCAGCGATAAACTGGAGATGACCAAACCTCCACCGTCACGCCAACAGAAATACGCCCATGCCATTACGACCCACAAATCCACACGGCGGTCATTCAAACGCGGTATTCCATTGGCGCTACACACCGCCGCGGTCAGAATACACACACATCACCAAAACACAGCCACATTGGACAATTTGAAATACACACACCTGATACACATACACACACCACTCCCACACAATCAACCAACTATAAAACACACACCCACATCACCCACAAACCCCTGCAACCATAATTACTGAGAGAAGGAGAGAGAGACACAGCAGACAATCCATAGCAAGACACACTGAGGCACACTACACCATCACACACACCACATAGTAGCACAAAGCACCACTCACCAACATACTCCTCATCACATACACCACCCCACACCTCACCCACACCACCCCATGGCACCCCAAAGGCACCCACGCTTTTCGGACCAAGAACTCCTGGTCATGGTGGAGGAAATCCTAAGAGTGGAACCCCAGCTCTTCGGCTCGCAGGTGCAGCACACCAGTATAGCCAGGAAGGCGGAGCTATGGCAGCGGATCGTGGACAGGGTCAACGCGGTGGGACAGCATCCCAGGAATAGGGAGGACATCCGCAAAAGATGGAACGACCTACGGGGGAAGGTCCGATCGATGGTCTCCAGGCACAACATCGCGGTCCAGAAGACTGGCGGCGGACCCCCACCCACCCCTCCCGAATTTACATCGTGGGAGCAAGACGTCTTGAACATCCTGCATCCTCAGGGCCTCGCTGGAGTAGCCGGAGGAATGGACTCTGGTAAGTCCAATCTCAACTACTATATCCCCCCCACCCCACCAGCATGCCAACCCCCACCCTCACCCCCAACCCCCCAGCACACATCCTCCCTGACAATGTCTCACCAGCACAACCCACCCATCCCAACACCAACTCCTGCATGCCAACACAAATCATGGGCACCCATCACCTAAGCATGACCACTGCACTAACCCCCCCCCCCCACTAACTACCCTCACGACACCTCCCTCAAGGGAATGCCTGCACTGGGGGACAAGGGCACCCATAACACACACGCTATTGCACACACAGAAACAATAACCAAACTCTCTTACCCCATGCAGGACCCGAACGACAACACACCAGCCAGGAGGGTCCAGAAGTGTCCATCCCACCACCGGAACAGGCCCACACTGAGGATAGCAGCTCTGTCGACAGTGAACCTGATGACCAGCCCGGACCATCGGGGACCTCTGGGCAGTCGGTTCCCCTCAGGCAGCCACCGGCCACACCAGACCCGACCCCCTCTGCCAACACCAGCACAGCTCCCACCCAGCGGGCCCATGCCTCTGTCTCTAGGACAGCTCAATCAGCGGTGTGTCTGCCACTACAGGGCACCCAGGCTAACCCAACACCCCAACAACAACAGGGACCTGGGGGCAGTGGTAGCGGGCACACCGTCCAGGGGACAGAGGCCGGGGGAAACCGGGCAGCTCGGAGGGCTGCTGTGCGACAGGGGGGGGGAGGAGAGGCCCAGGGAACCCACTCTCCAAGAGGCCCTCACCACCCTCATGGGGGCCTACCACCACTCCCAAGAAACGATGGCGACGGTACTGGCCAGGTTCACTGAGATCCAGGCACAGCAGGAGGAACGCTACATGGGGTTCAGGGAGGAGCTGAGAATCATCGGGACCGCAATGGGGACCATCGTCCTGGCCCTCAACAGGATAGAGGACGCGTTGCGGGACCATGGTGCACCACACAGGGCCCCTGTCACTAGTCCGGACCAGGAACAGCCTACCACCTCCGCCGGCGCTAGTGGACAGGAGGTCCCAACACCTCAACAGCCCCCCAGAACCCCACCTCCTGCTGAAGAACAACCACCCCGTAAGAGGAGCCTGAGACCAAAAAAAAAGACAGAGTAGGATGTCAAGACCCCCGCCAGCAGGACATACCCCCTCAAGTCTTCCCACTGTCCCAAATTGCCACCCTGTCCAACCATGAACTGCCTATGCTCCATCCTTCCACAGGCAAAAGGACAATGCACCTGTGAGACTGAGAACTGGACTCTGCCATGGATATTCCTCCACCCCCACCCATCACCCTTAGAATCACATGTACCGATATCTAGCACTGTAAATAAATCACATTTTGCACACAAATCTGTTTTGAGTCATGCTGTATTATTAACAAATGTATTACATATTACTGTTCAATTTCTGTTCTGTCAATTAGTCATGACAACATACCAATGTCAATACGCTGTATTTCATGGGCGAACCAAGCAGAAGTCAGGTACTGAGTCAGACAGCACTGAGAAGGGAAGGGAAAGGCAAAAATGAATGAAAAACATCTGTGGGGAACTACAGAAAGTACAGATGCAGGAGGCTACAAGCAATTGTGAAATGTGGGTGATTCTTACCTGTGTGTTACTGGAAATACTGTTGTATCACTCTGTCCCTATTGTCTGTGTCGTCCTCAGAGTCTTCCTCCTCTTCACTCTCCACAGGCTCCACGGCTTCTACAACACCACCATCTGGACCATCCTCCTGCAGGAAAGGCACCTGCCGTCGCAAAGCCAGGTTGTGAAGCATACAGCACGCCACGATGATATGGCACACCTTCTTTGGTGAGTACATTAGGGATCCACCTGTCATATGCAGGCACCTAAATCTGGCCTTCAGGAGCCCAAAGGTTCGCTCAATCACCCTCCTAGTACACCCATGGGCCTCATTGTACCGTTCCTCTGCCCTGGTCCTGGGATTCCTCACTGGGGTCAATAGCCACGGCAGGTTGGGGTAACCAGAGTCACCTATTAGCCACACACGCTGTCTCTGTAGCTGGTCCATCACATAGGGAATGCTGCTATTTCGCATAACATACGCGTCATGCACTGACCCTGGGAACTTGGCATTTACATGGGAGATGTACTGGTCAGCCAAACAGACCACCTGGATATTCATTGAATGGTAATTCTTCCTGTTCCTGTACACCTGTTCATCGTCATTTGGGGGGACTAAAGCCACATGGGTCCCATCAATTGCACCAATGATGTTGGGGATGTGTCCAAGGGCATAGAAATCAGCTTTCACTGTAGGCAAATCACCCTCCTCTGGGAAAATGATGTAGCTCCGCATGAGTTTCATCAGGGCAGACAACACTCTGGATAAGATCTTGGAAAACATAGGCTGAGACATCCCAGATGACATGGCCACTGTTGTCTGGAATGAGCCAGTTGCAAAGAAATGGAGGACAGACAGAACCTGCACTAGAGGGGGAATTCCTGTGGGTTGGCGGATGGGGGACATCAGGGCTGGCTCCAGCTGGGCACACAGTTCATGGATGGAGGCTCGGTCAAGTCGGTATCGTAGTATTATATGGCGTTCTTCCATTGTCGACAGGTCCACCAGCGGCCGGTACACACGAGGATTCCTCCTTCTCATCGCTAGTCCCAGCGGACGGTGCCTAGGAAGGAGAATATGGAGTACAGAGTCAATCCACTCACAGGTACGTACAACACAGCTTGCACAGTACAGGTAAATGTATGGTTTGATATGTTTGTATGTGTGCCATTGCAAGGCCTAGGCCTGTGTGACGCATTAGAAATTAAGCCATGTGGGCCCTTGAAATGGCCGATGCCTGACCTGTGAAGTGGGACAATGGGATGTGAGGTCACTGCGCTGGCGGGGCACACCGTGGCGGTAGGCGGTCGAAGACCGCTGTGCGAAGACGCATTGGTTAACATTGAAGCCTATGGGTTTCAGGAGCCAATGACGATGTGCGCCGGCGGTCGCGGTACGCACCGCCGCGGTACGCACCGCCGCGGTACGCACCGCCGCGGGCGTGACCGCCATTTTCTATCTGCTCAATCATTCGAGACCTGATCATCCACAGGAGAGGACCTATACTGCAAGTGCTGCTGTGAACTCGGTCTGGAAGTGACAATGGCTGCTGCTACTGATGAAAGGGCACCCGCCTTCAGTTCAGAAGAGTTGGAGAAGCTCGTGGACGGGGTCCTCCCCCAGTATGCGCTACTCTACGGTCCTCCAGACCAACAGGTGAGTACACTCAGTGCACATTGAATGGGTTATGCCTGTGTGGAGTGGGGGGGATGTAAGTTGGTGGGGTGTGGAGGGAATGAGGAGTGCAACGCACGACCGATGAGAGAATGGGAACCATGGCAAGGTTGGGGAGGGGGGGGCATGTACTCCAAACATGCAGATATGTGACGGTTTCTCTTTCCCACCCTGTACATGTCAAACAGGTGAGCGCCCATCAGAAAATCGATATTTGGCGTGCCATCGCCAAGGAAGTCCGGAACTTGGGGGTCTACAACAGACGGGGCACCCACTGCCGCAAGAGGTGGGAGGACATCCGCCGCGGAACGAGGAAGACCGCAGAAACACTGCTGGGGATGGCCTCCCGACCTAGGAGGGGTGCCAGTCGCACCATGACCCCCCTGATGTCCCGGATCCTGGCGGTGGCCTACCCTAATTTGGATGGGCGCTTGAGGACAGCACAGCAGACACAAGGGGGTGAGTATCTGCACATTCTCCTATCTGTATGGGCAGTGGAGGCGTCTGGGTGGGGGAGGAGGGCTGTGGGTGACATTAGGCCAGGGCGCTCTCTGTAGTGTAGTCCTCTCCCTTAGGCATGGCCCTGTGCCCCCGCCCCCCACCTCTGTAGGGTGCCAAGTGCAGCTACCCATGCTCCAGCATCACACATGTGCGCGTCTGTTGTCCCTAGACCTGTTTGCCTAGTCAGAAGTACTGAGTAGTGTACCCCAAGTTCGCGACTTAGTTCACGAGGCACCTGTGTCTGTCCTCTCCGCAAAGGGTATTGCTAAGGCATGCACTCAACTTTGTTTAATTTCTCCCCCCACCCTAAATCTTTGTCTTCTTGTGTTTTAGCATCATCAGGCGGAGGAGATTTGGCGTCGGAGCAGGAGGGAGCTGCAGGTCACCAGGCCCCGGTGGGCACTGACACAGACACCGAGGGCACCAGTGATCCGGAGGGCGAGGGGAGCACCACAACGGGGGTCGGTGGAGACACCAGCGACACGGACACGTCCTCGTTTGGGAGCTCCCTAGCGGTGGCGGCACCATCTGTGCCCCCCGCAACAACAGGTACAGCCGCCACCCAGCGCACCAGCACCGCCCTCCCAGCAGCCCCTCAGTCTTCGCTCCGTGGCCGCTCGGCCAGGAAGGCGCGCGTCTCCTTCGCCCCAGGCACCTCAGCCCCTGCCTCTGTTACCCCTGCTGCCCTCAGTGCGGAGCTCATTGACCTGGTGAGGACGGTCATTGTTGGGCAGACTACCCTTCTGAATGCCATCCAGGGGGTGGAAAGGGAGGTGCATCGGAGCAATGCCTACCTGGAGGGCATTCATTCGGGTCAGGCTGCCCATCAACGAGCGTTCACTGCTCTGGCCTCAGCACTGACGGCAGCCATTGTCCCTGTCTCCAGTCTCCCTCTTCTATCTGCCTCCACCCTTTCTCTGTCTCCTGTACCTCAACCTATCCCATCCACACCATCAGACCAGCCTGCACACACCTCAACACCAAAGGCCAGCTCATCCAAACATAAGCACCACAGAAAACACAAGCATTCACCTAAGCAACACACAGATGCAGACATATCAACAGTCACTACCACCTCTGTGTCCCCGTCCTCCTCGTCTCCCTCCTCCCTCCCTGTGACGTCTACACTCACACCTGCATGCACCCCAACATCAGCCAGTTCTTCCACCACCAGCAAACCCTCCACTACAGTCCGCACACCTGCAGTCACCACCCCCACTGGCATTTACACGTCCCCTGTGTCCTCTCCCACTGTGTCTGTCACCCCCTCTTCCAAGACACATAAACGCAGGCAGACACCCAAACAACAGCCAACCACCTCACCACAGCCTACGTCCCAGTCACCTGCACCCAAGGACAGCACACCTGGCTCTCATACAACCACATCCTCTTCCTCCACTTCTCTCACCACTACTCCTACCCCTTACCTTGGTCCCAAGATATATTACCTCTCCAATTTTGACCTCTTTCCCTCCCCCGACCCACCCCCTCCAACTGGGAAAAGTCCCAAGGGCACCTCAGCCACCACCAGACCAACTTCTACAGTGCAAGTGGTGCATGGCATGTGGAGTCCACCCTTTGGCGGCAGTAACACTTCGGTGAGCAGCAAGGGGACAGCCAGCCCCCCCCCAGGCAAGAGGACCCGGAAATTGAAGGGCCGCCGTGAGCGGACAGAGACGGCTGGCCCCAAGGAGGTGACTCCGGCCACTTCACCGGCCACAGCAGCCAGGGGAGGCAAGGGGCCGAGAGCCCCATCTAAGGAGCGGAAGGACAGCAGGGCGGAGAGGACAACCACCAGGAGCGCGGAGCAGGAGGGCCCCACAAGCCCCATCCCGGCTGCAAGGGACGACACCAAAGGGCCCAGGACTCACTCCCCGAAGGGGCCTGACACAGCACGGTCGGAGGGCGAGTGAGCAGGGTGTCCAGGCCAGGTCTGACTCCCTTGACATACTGCAAGAGCACCGCTGAACAGGGCCCCGCCGTGAAGACAGGTACCGCTGAAGAGGGCCCCGCCGTGCAGAAGAGCACCGCTGAACAGGGCCCCGCCGTGAAGACAGGTACCGCTGAAGAGGGCCCCGCCGTGCAGAAGAGCACCGCTGAACAGGGCCCCGCCGTGAAGACAGGTACCGCTGAACAGGGCCCCGCCGTGCAGAAGAGCACCGCTGAACAGGGCCCCGCCGTGAAGACAGGTACCGCTGAACAGGGCCCCGCCGTGAAGACAGGTACCGCTGAACAGGGCCCCGCCGTGAAGACAGGTACCGCTGAAGAGGGCCCCGCCGTGCAGAAGAGCACCGCTGAACAGGGCCCCGCCGTGAAGACAGGTACCGCTGAAGAGGGCCCCGCCGTGAAGACAGGTACCGCTAAACAGGGCCCCGCCGTGCAGAAGAGCACCGCTGAACAGGGCCCCGCCGTGAAGACAGGTACCGCTGAACAGGGCCCCGCCGTGCAGAAGAGCACCGCTGAACAGGGCCCCACCGTGAAGACAGGTACCGCTGAACAGGGCCCCGCCGTCTCAAGCACCGCTCCGCTGGGCCCTTCCTCTCAAGCACCGCTCCGCTGGGCCCTTCATCTCAAGCACCGCTCCGCTGGGCCCTTCATCTCAAGCACCGCTCCGCTGGGCCCTTCCTGTCAAGCACCGCTCCGCTGGCCCTTCCTGTCAAGCACCGCTCCGCTGGGCCCTTCCTGTCAAGCACCGCTCCGCTGGCCCTTCCTGTCAAGCACCGCTCCGCTGGGCCCTTCATCTCAAGCACCGCTCCGCTGGGCCCTTCCTCTCAGGCACCGCTCCGCTGGACATCGCCATGTCATGCACCGCTGCGCTGGGTCCCGCCGTCTCAGGCACTGTTTATGGTTCACTGTGCCCACCATGCCTCCTCCTTGACCAGTGGAGACTGTCATCCACCGGATGGACTGTGGCTTTGCACTCCCCAGGATGGTGCAGTGGGCAGCCCACCCACTGTAGAGACATTGAGAGACTGTGGCTTTGCACTCCCCAGGATGGTGCAGTGGGCAGCCCAACCAATGTAGAGACATTGAGAGACTGTGGCTTTGCACTCCCCAGGATGGTGCAGTGGGCAGCCCACCCACTGTAGAGACATTGAGAGACTGTGGCTTTGCACTCCCCAGGATGGTGCAGTGGGCAGCCCACCCACTGTAGAGACATTGAGAGACTGTGGCTTTGCACTCCCCAGGATGGTGCAGTGGGCAGCCCACCCACTGTAGAGACATTGAGAGACTGTGGCTTTGCACTCCCCAGGATGGTGCAGTGGGCATGGTGGCTCCTCGTGGATCTGGCGTCGTGGACTCATGTGGCTGTGGTGGCCCCCCCTTCCCTTCCCCCTGAGGTGCCTATAGTTTTAACATCAGATGCCCCTGCAGTGTTCTCTCCAAAGGACTCAGGTCTCGTGTGTGGGCTTTGCCCTTGTTTCGCAGAACATTGGCCCACGGACATGTTAGATTCGTAGGATGTGCAGGACTTGTTACTTCAGTGATACACCGATGTGTATATATTTTTGGTTTTTGTAAATATTTTTCACGGTTGCTCAATTATTTCCAGGTGCTTTTTTTGTACATAAATATTCATTCCAAATTTGGTTGTGTCATTGTATTTTTAAAGGGTGTTTGTGTGGTGTCACTGTGACTTCCTGCTCTGCATTGGTGTGTACATATTGGGGGGCTGGGGGGGTCGCATATGTGTATGCCCGTAACCTTTCGTCCTCCCCCCTCCCGTGTGTCGTAGGTGCAGTACTCACAGTTGAACTCTGCGCCGGAGTTCGTACTTGTGGTAGATGAGCAGGTAGACGAGAGCAGGTATGATGTTCAATTCGGGTTCCATGCTGTCCGGATTCCGCGTGGAGTGTCTCGAGGTGAGCGTTTTCCATTGAAAATGTCTGTTTCCGCCGTGTTTTTATCGGCGGGGCTCCCGCCCCGGAAAAGGTGGCGGATTGGTGGGTCGTGATAGGGTGGGCGGTACATTGTCTGCCGCCTGGCTGTTGGCGGTGACCGCCGCGCTGTTTGTTTGTTCCGCCGTGGCGGTCGGAGTGTTAATGCGGCGGGCTGTGTTGGCGGTTCCCGCCAGGGTCAGAATTGCATTTTTTTGACAGCCTCTTCAATCCTTTTAAAGCCACTCCCTGCCCCTTCAGTTCACTCTTGCAGCTTTCTGCTTTCTCCCATTGTGACTTTTTCATTTTTCTCTTCATCCGTCCTTCCCATATGTGTCTTTTGCTCGCAGTAAATGCTTGAAGTAGAAAAATAAGCGCCGGCCCTCAAAAATAAGTGCCGGCCCTCAAAAATAAGTGCAGGTGCTCAGCATCAGAAACAACAAGCACAAATTAAGCAATGGACCCACATCTGGTGCACTTTTCCCCTATGCCTTGCTGAAGGCTGCTGGGTGCTCACATCCTCTGACAGTCCATCTTACAGAAGGTGCATGTGTGCCTCCTGCCCTGCAAGGTTTGTGGCCAAATATAAAATAGACTGACAAGGCAGATCAGCATGGCACTGTGATAGAAAGCTCCTAGAACTGCACCCACCAAAGCTTTCTGCTGGAGCAGCCTGCTGTGTCACAGACAGACTCTTGTGGGGTCTACTTCTTGGTCCTTACTATCTCTGCAAGCGAGGGATAGTGAGTCCTGCATGTTGGCGTACTTGAAGGACATTCCCAAGGTGGATCACGTGATCCTGCTAAGTGAAGCTATAGATAGCAATATCATCTAGATATGCTGCGCTAAAGGACTACATGCCAGCAAGGACTTTGTTCACCAACCTATGGAAGGTGGCAGGGGCATTATTTAGTACAAAGGGCATTACAATTAACTGAAAATGCCCATCTGGGGTTGAGAATGCTGTTTTCGTTTTCGCTCCTGGGTCAGACCAATCTGCCAGTACCCTGACGCTAAATCAAAGTTACTGAGAAATTTAGCTGCCAATAAGTTCATCAGCCCTTGGCATGGGATGGGCATCTGTCTTAGTGACAGAAGTGGTGTTCCTGTAGTCCACACAAAACCTCAGCTCTGGTTTACTCCCCTTGGAATGAGGTTTGGGGACCAAGGCAACTGGGATAGCCTAAGGACTTTCAGAGGGCTCTGTCACCCTAAGTTCTAGCATCTTGCTTACTTCAGCTCTGATGCTTTCTCTGACTTGATCGGACTGTCTACAAACTTTGATTTTGATAGGCATACTGTCTCCAGTTTCCACATCATGGGTACACCAGGTAATCTGACCAGTGGGCAAGGAAAAGGGGTCAGCATACTGCCTCAGGACTTGCCTGCAGCCAATCTCCTGTTGGGCAATAAGAGTGTCCGAGAGGACAACTCCTTCAACTGACCCATCTGCAGGGTTGTGGGAGACAAGGTCAGGGAGAGGCTCCCTCTCTTCTTCCTGGCCCTCATCAGTGACAATCAGCATGGTCACATCAGCCCTGACATACTAGGGTTTAAGATGGCACATGAATCACCCATGAGGCACTTGTCTCTCAAGGATAGAGCAGGGTTCACTCCATTTGTCTTGGAAGGCTCTTGGAGCCATAGGCTCCAACACCCATACCTTCTGCCCTGGTTGGTACTCCACCGGTGCTGCATTTTGGCAGGGGTGGGCGGAGCTTGTGGCGTTTCACTCCACAGAGTCACAGAAAAACTCCGGCAAATTCAGTTGAGTTCAGTGAACGCGTGGAGCTAGTGCTATACACCTATACACGTTGCCATTAAATGCCAGATTTAATTTCAGTTGATGAAAATAAGTAGAAACATGTATACAGTGAAGATGCCACTAGATGGGGCTGCAAGCTCAAATATATATTATGCTAAAACCAAAGTGAAGCGTTGTAAATATATATAGATTTCCAAGATTTTTCCTGGCAAAAATGTGAATAGAAGTTTTGGATTACAGTTGAAACTCGGGCATCCTGTGGAGTGCACAAGGTCCCGGGAATGGAAATACAGCCAACCTGCCAAACTAAGACCAGAAACTTGCTGTCATAAACTTTCAGAAGAAAGTGACATCCTGATTCTCACCAGGAACCAGAAATCAAAAATATACATACCCTGGACCGACATCAATTTCTGATAGCATACAAGGTATTTCACGCAAATCAGCCTGTGACGTCACACCACGAACTTGCACACACGTACACAATGTTTTTTGTCTGTATTTATCTGTAAAAATCTGTAAAAACAGAAAGCAGGGAGCCCTACACATAATACGATGTATTTCAAACCCTCCGAAGACCAAGGGCCTGATTTCTACTTTTTTATTGGAGCATTTGCGTCATTTTGTGATGCAAAAGTGGCGCAAACGTACAAAATATTGTACGTTTGTGCCGCTTTTGCATAAAAAAATGATGCAAATGCGGCGCTAAAAAAGTATAAATCAGGCTCCAAGTTTTTTTTATTATTCAGGTCCCTTTCAAAGTGCTGCAAAACCCTTAAAGATTCAGGCTAGGTTGTCGCTATCTGTGCGCTAATTATCAATAATGCTACATATGCGCCCATCTAGATTAAATGCAGGTGCTGGCCCCCACGAACCTTGGTGGCAACTCACCTCACCCGCTTCCACAGTGGCCCACGAGGCACAGGTCCACACCCTGTCTTCAGTTTGTCTCCACTAGAGGATGCAGCCCTTCAGCCACCCTTTTCCAAGGCGCATAGGTTAGATTGTCGTGCAGCACACATAGAAAGAGGAAAACACTTCCATGGATTGTTTTTGTGCAGGAAGGTGTCCCTTCCTGCACAAAAACAATCCTGCCAAAAACACAGACACCCTTGCACCATGGTGCCAGGGTGCCTGCGTTGGTGCTAGGCACCAAATTGTGCGCTGGCTGAAAGGACAGGAATGCACTGTATCTTATAAATATGGTGCATTCCTGCCCTTTCGAATTGGCGTAGAGCAGCGCAGCAAAAATACTTGTGGCGTGCCCCACTCCAATTCGATGTACATATCCCCCTTAGCTCCAATAAATCTTTCCCCAGTCACGCTCCTCTTTTCCAATACAATGCACATTTGGATAAGTATTAGGCTTCAACTGAATCTCTTCAGGTTTCTTAAAGGGATCTCTTTGGCGTGCCTAATTGAAACCCGTGATTTCAGGTATCAAATGAAGGCCACTGTCACTCAAATTTGTGCAGCTCTTCATAAGCAGTAACTGGCTACACTATCATGTTTAAGAGCTGGCAAATACTGGATGACTATCAATCCATTATGTTTAAACACAAGTAATAGCAAAATGAATGCTCTGAGCTACAAATCAAGTGGATTTTGGATACCTGAGCTAAGGCATTTGCTAAAATCTGTGCTACGACAAGTAATATGGGGTCAGTTTTTTTGCTTGAAATCTTTTTTATTGAAAAGTTGTAACAAAACATTACACAACGTATCTTCAGGGAAATACCTCAGTAGCACACTAAACAAGGTATTGTATGGTAGTTACATGTAACGTGGCTCAGATAACGCCTCACAGTGATAACCAAAAGATTCCAGGCAGGGGTGTATCCCGCAATAATTCACGTCGCAAACCCATCAAGCAGGGAAATAACAAATGTCATCATTTCAGGTCAACATACGTTGCAGGGAACTACAGAGCAGGAACAGCTCTGTGCAGCAGTGTCGGAGGAGTCCCCACTGACAATGCAGGTGGGGGGGGGGAGTGAGTTGGGGAAATGGTTATTATGAGGCAGTTTTTTCAAACAGCTGCAGTGCCCTATTCTTCAAAGGGGTAAAGAAGATGAATTCCAGGCCAGTTAGATAGTTAATTGGATGGTCACCATATGCGCAGGAACTTGGCATCGGTCTGGGGCAAGTTGTGAGAGAGCTGCTCCATCGTCATCACATGCCAAAGATGTGTGAACCACTGGGCAACGGGAGGTGCTACTGCCTTTTTCCAGGCCAGAGCTATGAGCTTATGGTTGATGAGTCTTCAGTCAGTGTGTCATCACAGGTGCTGGATGCCTAATGTAACTGTGCTGTGTGAGGCAGGGAGCGGGTATCCCACTGTGTCCTTGATGCATCCCCAAATCTCTTTCCAGTATGTGGTTATGAGTGAGCGTTGTTAAAATTGCCCCAAGTGGCTAGGGTATGCCCAGACAGGGGTCCCTTGCTCGCTGTGCCGCCAGATTCAAGGTAGCCTGGTTCATGAGGGGTGATACCCTGAAACCCGTCCCAGGATGCCTGTTGCAAGTTTCAGGGAGGACCTGGCCTTGCAGTTCGGACTGGACTGTTCCCATTGGGAGCAGGGTCAAAACTTATTTACATATGGCTGGGTCCAAACTGGGGTAGCATGGTGAGCAAAATAACAATGGATTTAACCCCGATCTGTTGTTCAGGGTGAGTGCTTGAAAAGTTTCAGCATTCCTTCCATCATCCATTTGTGTTGCTAAAGCAAATGATCATCCACAAAGAAGCTTATCTTGTGGCCCCGGCCCCCAAAGGGATGCCTACAATCTCAACAGTATACCGGATGGTGATGGCTAGACCACCTTAACCACCAGAGCGAAGAGAAGGGGAGATAACAGACACCCCTATCTGGTGCACCTGGAGATTCAGATGGCGGTTGTATTTTGTCCATTGACATGGATGGTGGCTGTCGGGGCTACATAGGCCATGATCTTGGTTAACATGCCCAGACCTAAACCAATCTTGCCCAACACCACTCAGAGGAAGGTCCAGCTCAAATGCCTTCTTCACATCAAGCGAGAGAAGGCACACCGCAATTTTGTGGTGGTGGGACTTTGAATCAGATACGCTATCCAGCAGATGTTGTCTGTATCCATTTCAGATGAACCCCACCTGGTCACGGTCAATAGGGCCTGGGAGGAAGTTTTCCAATCTGGTGGCCAGAATCTTTGTGAAAATCGTTGCATCTGTGTTTAGGAGGACTATGGGGCGATAGGAAGAGCACTTCATAAGGTCCTTCCCTGACTTGGGTATGATGGCAATCTCAGCCACCATTGTGGGCGTGAGGCTGTGTCATGGGTAAAGCAGTTGAACAGATCCAACAATTGGCCCTGTAGACTAGGAAGAAACGGTGTGTAAAAGGTCCTCAAGCTTTCCCAATCAGCAGCTCCTGGACCTCTCAATGCAGCTCCTCAAATGTGATTGGGGAGTCTAGGAGTTCCACATGTTGAGGGTTGATGGGGTCCCTGTCACAGGTAAGCATTGATCAGTTTCTGGGGCGTTACAATTTGTGTGTTAAAAGTCTGATAATAGTCATGGTATGGTCTGCCATTTGCCTCATTCAGTGGTCGCCCCAGCAATGTGTCCTAGGATTTGGCAAAGTTTATGAGCTAACAATGTGCCTACTTATTTCTCCCTCCTCATAGTACTTCTGTTTTAGGGCTAAGAGAGAGCACTCAGCCCTGTTAATCCTATGAGCTCGTACCTGCCCACACAGAATGGCTAATGGTCATTTTGTTGTGCCTAATAGGGGTTGTGTGATCAAGCCTCTCTAATACTTCAATCTCAGCCTCCAAGCCCCTCTCAACCAGTCTGGCCTCCCTCACCCTGGCAATGGCATTGGTTGATGTCAACCCCCGGATAGAAGCCTTAAACCCGTCCCAGAGTGTGTGTGGTGGTGTGTCCGGGAGCACATTGAGATCAAAGTATTCTACAATTGCCTTGTGGATTTCCACTGTGTCCACGGATCTCTGAGGGAAGGTGCCAGCACGACAGGCTGCTGCGGGTATGTGTGTTGCTGGACCATACCAACTCTACGTGGGCATAATTGGAGCTATAGATGTCTGAAATGGTTGCACTGTCTATGTCAGAGTAGAGAGTGATAATGGAAGACATAGTCAATGTGTGACTATGAGGTATGGACATGGAAGAAAAATGAGTAGACATGCACATCTGGGTGTCTATAGTGGCAGGCATCTACTAGCCCAAGTCCGAGATGTCACTTTTGAGAAGAGCCGACATCACTCCAGTACCTGGTATGCCACCTTGTTTCTGTGTAAGTCTGAGTCCCACTCCAAGTTAAGGTACCCAACCACTATAATGTCACCCTCCACACCTGCCAGCTGCTCTTGCAGAATGCCCCTAAGATAAGACATCCTGCACTTGGTTAGTAGCAGAGATATTAAGCAATTTAAGGGGGCGCTTGTGCCTGAGAATATGCAGTTTTAGAAAGTGGCTATCCTTATAATTTACTGCCTTCAAGACAGTGGAGCAAAAATCTGCCTTGCATAAAATGCTCACCCTGAATGTTTTGGTAGGAGCATATGCCCAGTAGCGATGCAGACACTTCAGATGAGCCATGCAGTAGCTATCTGCCCCCATGAGCTGAGTCCCATGAAGGGGGTTGACAGCCGGGTCTTATTGTAAAAGGTATCTCCATACCTATTGGCATTTTCTAGGTGAGATTAGACCACAAATGTTTAAAAAAATCAGTTAAGTGAGTGGGATCATACCTACGGTTTAGGGGGGGGGGGGGCACGACACTACCAGAATACAGAGGGGACCCAAAACAGGACGTGGCAGGTGGGGGTGGTGCCACAATCCAGCCCAGAATACGAGGGGTGTAGAGGTTATAGGTCCCATAGGGGTAATCTCGCAGAGGGAGGGTAGTGTGTGTGTGCTGGGGGGGGCAAGTAGCACACTGAATGGCCAGATGAGGCAGTGAAAGTAGTAAGACACTAAAAGATCGGGTGGAGTTCCCCCCGAGGGACAGTTGACTTGAAAAGAGAAAATAATCAGTGAAAACAAAGAGCAATGGGCCAACAGGGCCCAATAAAGTCATTCGTGTCTCATGGAGATTGGCATGAATATGCACAGATCCCCCTAGAGGTGTCACTCTCCTGGGTTATGAATTGAGGGGAGCAGGCTACAAGGAGCGTTCCATATCTCAACATGTGGAAGAGATTAGGATGGTCTCTGGACCCCAGTGGCCCGATTTAGCCGGGGCCTGGAGTCCCAAGGTTTTCTGAGGCCACAGTGGAAGAGGGAGGACCCTCCCACAGTGATGCATTGTCATTCCTGAGTCACAGTGGGCCAGTGGTGGAAGTGTTTGGAGAGGGATCCTTTCCCATGTTTTGTAGAAGGTTGATGATGTCACATTTGGCCTCCTGGGATGTGGTCTCTTTTTGCTGTCTGTCGTGCTGATGGGGTCACACTGTGCTCCAAATAGGGTGCAAGCCCACTTTGGACAATACGTGGGACGGGGAAGAATCTCTAGTAGGCAGTGCATCCATAATCCCCAGCTATTCCTTTCCCTCCGCGAAGGGGCGCAGAGACTGCCGTTTTCCACCATAATGAAAAAAGAGGGCAAATGGGTGCCCCCACTGTTAGAGAGTGCCCAGCTCACTCAGCTTGTCCGTGATCGGCCTGAAGTTGCACCTCCTGCACAGTACAACTGGGGAAAGGTCCTGGAAAAGCTGGATGGTGTGACCTTGGAACACTAGGTCCACCTTATCCCTAGATGCCTGCAAGAGAAATTCATTTTCATTAAAGAAGTGGACTCCTTTCAGGATGTCCGTGGCCGAGTTGGGACATCCAGACACAGAGAACACCTGATGGGCCCTGCCAAGGGACAGCAGAGAGGCGTTTGCATCTCCAAAGACCGTCTGTAGGAGGTCATGATGTCATTACTGTAAGAAAGTAGGATCTTTCTGACATGGTTGCCCCGACTTTTTGCCTGATGTCAGTGTGTTTTGAGTGTAGTACACTGGGATCCTGCTAACCAGGACCTCAGTTGATGGTGTACTCTCCCCTCACTTTGGTTGGTAAGCATCTCTTACACCCCACAATTGCCTACTGGTGTATCCGTGTGAGTACTTAGGAACCCAGGACATTGGTACACTGAGGGACCCCCATGGGCTGCAGCATGTACTGTGCCACCCATGAGAGCCCATGCAAACTGTGACTACAAGCCTGCAACCGCAGCCTGTGGAAAATGGTGCATGCACCTTTCACCCGCAACATACGGTTTGCCTTATACGCACTTTGACCCTGTAAGTCACCCCTAAGGCAGGCCCTTCAGCCCAAGAGCAGGGTGCATGGTTCTAAGTGTGAGGGTACCCCTGTGTAAGGAGAGGTACACCTACAAACCCCAGACTCCATTTTCTGGGCTTTGTAAGTGCGGGGAAATCATTCCTAGGTATGTAATGGACGCTGGTCATAACCAGAGGTCCAACTGAACCTGGTCATGATTGGTATCAAACATGTTAGAATCGTGCAACTACACAAGTTCCAGTGTTAGTTGCATGATATCATGTACTTTGGGGATTCCTTAGAGGATCCCCCATATCTGCCTGCTCAGCCTTGCAGGGTCTGCGTGCAAGCCAGTGCTACCGCCGACCCCACAAACTGTTATGCCCTCCTGTTGCTGAGCTTAACTCAAGCAGGGTAAGGCATAACAAAGGATTTCCTTTGAAGGAGAGGCGTTACCCCCCTCTCCTTTACAAATAGGTGTCTCTGGGCTAGGGTAGGGGTGCTCCTGAACACTACCACACTCCTTTGAAGGGCACATTTGATGCCATTCTGCTAAAACTGGTTCCATTCAGTGCAGGAGCCCCCAGGCTCCCTCTCTGGTGCATAACACACAAAGGACAGGGGAGTTACCACCCCCTGTCCAGCTCCTCCCCTAGTGGGTGCCCAGAGGTCTGCCAGGTAACTGCTTGATTCTGCCATCTTGGAAACAAGGTGAGCATGGGCCCCTGGGAGCAGCTGACTGGTCAGTCCAGTCAAGTAGCGTCCCTGTCCCCTCCTGATAGGAGGGTCATCACAGAAGTCGTGCACCCACCTTCCTGGCTTACTTAAGCACTCCCTTGAGGGTGGGACGCCAGATTCATCCAGATACATCTCAATACACCTAGATTGATCTTCAAGACTACTTCTGTACCCTAGACACTGGATTCTGCTGCTGGACTTTGCTGGGAACTAAGACAAGACTGCAACTGGTAAGAGGGCTCCTACTGCAAATTTGTCCCTGAGCATTGCAAGGACTCTGCATGTTTCATGGCCGTGCATCCTTCAGAGTCACAAGGACTCAGCCTGCACTAAGGACATCTAGAATGAATCTCCGTTGGTGTGAAGGTGTCACTCCCATGCATTCACAGGCACCTCAACGTCTAGGACTGGTATGTGGATCCTGCTGTCCCACAGACTCCTCAAGGCTCTGCAACAGAGGGTGTGGTTCTGTGGCTCTCTAGAGATCTGACCTGTCTTCTTCGCAACTGGGAAGACGGTGGTCCCTCGCTGTAGCTGATGAGAATGGACCGCCTGTGCACTGCATCTGTTGTCATTACCAAGGCTTGTTGACTCTTCAGCATAAAGACCTCCTAGCTCCAAGAAGCCCCAGCCTCAAGCATTACACTGCTCCAAGACCGATGTCCTCCTTGCAACCTCTGCAACGTGGGCATCCATCTTCTGTGTGCTGCTGAGGCCTCCTTGTGAATCCCTGTGTTTGCTGCCAAAGGGACCTCCTGGGGTCTCCATCAATTCTTTCTGATGCTCTGCACTGCTGAGGGCTCATCCTGACTTACCTACAAAGGCTGAGTCTCTCAGACCTTGCTGATCCCCACTACTGCAATTACTTTTGCAACTTCTCTTCTTGCATTTGCCAAGGTTTGCTGGTTGTCCTGCTGGCCACTGACCCCTCTGCAATCGACGTCCGGCATGGGACAGCTCATGGACAACTCCTGGGATCCTCCTGCATCGCCTGGACACCGCAGCTGCATCTCCTCGGCAACAGTCCAACAGCACAGCACCCACAAGAAAGGTGGGCAGTGCCCTTCTGCACCCCCTGGGTGCCTCAGGGCGGTTTGGACTGTGTTCCCTCTATCCACAGGTGCTCCTTGTCTGGAATCCATGCCTGGGTTCCACCGACCTGGTCCACGGGTCACTGCAGCTGCTGGACGGTCGAGGTCCCCATTGACTTCAACAGGAGGTTCCGACCCGACTTCACCTCTATGCACCCGGGCTCCCATGGGGTAAGTACTCCACTTCTCTGGGTATCCAGGCGTTGGAACACTCTCAAACCTTCCTTGTTCCAATGGGTTTCCTTAGGGTTCTCTGGGAAGGGTCCTTTTCCTGCCTTTTTCTAACCACGACTTTACCAATGTTAACCTATGGGACACCAGACACTAGGTGACACCTTTGCACACAGGCTCCTGAGAACCCATGATACTTACCTTTGGTGCTTTAGTACTTCCCCAGTCCTTAGGACTCTTGGGTGTCTGTCTCAGTCTGCTGTGACTTTTGTAACCCATTTTTTTAAATATTTGGTTTGCCCCCCCCATGGGGGCCCATGTTATTAAATACTTTTGCCTACTTGTTACGAAGTACATTTTTGTGTATTCATATCTCCATTTAGAAGATATACCAAAGTTAGTTGAGTGCCTGTGTGTGAATAAATAATAACTTATTTTTCTAACACTTGGTGTGGTCCTTTCTTGTGAGTAAATCATTTACTGACTCGTGGTTATTACAATTGCTTTACACCCTCTTCAATAAGCCTTACATACTCTCTACAGCTACCCCTTTCTGAGAGCTTTGGTTATTGAAGTCTGTAACACCATAACTAAGGGTTGCCTGGACTCAGTGCAGGGTGCCTCACCTATAGGTGTACACCATATGCTGAGCTAGCCTCCTATAGTTCGCTTCCACTCCCTTGGGCACTCCTCAAATTTGCATATTGTTCTAAATCTTCCTGTTTGGCGTGCAATTCACTTTGCAGGCCAACCACTCTGCATCAGAGAATCTACTGATCCTCTGAGTGGGCATCGACTAGATGTTCCAAGTCGTCCACACATCCACCCCTATTTCAGAAACGTCTTGTCTAATGTCTTGATTGCAAGTTTTAACGTCCGCTTTGAGTGATCCTATTTTGGAGGGGATCTCTTTGATGAGGTGATCAATATAGCCATGAAATTCTGCCACTGATGTCGATCCCTTCAGGTGAGACTGATGGGGAGTTATTGCCTGTTGCCGTTTCTGCTATGGGTGTTTTCCTCCAATGCAAGGTTACTTAGTTTCTAGTGGCGAGTTTAAGATAAAGCATGCTGTTGTGGTGCAGGTGTGTTGGCTGTGGGACAACCAGTCTGATCCGGGGTCTTCTCTTGCCTCCCAGCAGGTGCCACACCCTGTTCCCAGGTGTGGGTTTGGCTGGCCTCCGTGGCCCAGGTGCACTGGTGTGCGATAAAGTGGCAGATGTGCCACAGGAGATAAAGGGCGATTGCCTATGCGAGACTGGGAAGTAGGCCGGCACATGCAGCTATGTCCCAGGCCGGTCCCCTGCATTACCCACAGAAAGTCTCTTGGGGATCAGACCTTGTGTAGGTAAAAGTCAGCCTCCAGCACAAACAAAAGTGGAATCAGGTCTCCCAGAGCTGTGAATGCGACCACTTTTGAGCTCCCCGGGTGCCTCACTCCACTGTTCAGGCTCAGGGCTGTGTAACATTCATAATCACCAGAGAGAGTGATCCCACAACTCCACAGCTGGTAGCAGTGAACCCTGTCTCCAAGGGGCCACCATCCAAGCTTCTCCCTGGGCCCCGCAGTCTGAAGGCTCAGTGGGTAAGTAAGAAGGGCACCATAGGGTTGCAGGCAGGGGCCCTGCCGCAGCCATGCAGCAGGCCCCTTCTCTTTTATCGGTCGGGACTGCCACCCCTCAACATCAGCATCTCTTAACTGCCCCGGGGGCCCCCGCCACAGGTCCCAGCCCAGGCACCCCCCCAGTGCTGATGTAAGTCCTCGCTGCAAGAAGAAGGTGGTGTGGTGCTTATGCAGTGTCCACCACTTTCACGGACAGGGCCCTGGGCTCCACTTTTCCCAGCCTCCTACCGGCAAGTCACCACTGTTTCCCAGGGTTGGGATACACCGAGTGCAGGCTTTCCCAGGCCATGTGGGCTGCCACAATTCTCTCCTTCCCCAGGTGGGCCCGAATGGTAGGCCCATTGTCTGTCCACTCTGTCCCAGGCAGTCTCACCCAGGACAGCGAGCACACCGCAAAATGGTGGCGCAGCGATGCAGGTCAGAGCTGCGAGGTCCGTGATGCATCTGCAGAAGTCAGACACCAGCTGGACTCTGCAACTATTCCCCAAACCAGGAGAGGGTCCAGAATGTCTCTTGGGGGCAGGCGCTGGAAAGGTGAGGCCTCGGTTCTTAGGAGGCAGCTGTAAAGGCCGACCTGGTTCCGGAGCCAAGAAAAAACCCATCTCACTCCATTCCCATCTTGGCCACGCCCCCTGTGGGCTAGTTTGTGATACAGCTCTATCTTTTGATACCCAAATGTGTAGAGTTTCCAAGCCACCCCATTTCCATTTATTCAACTTATCCAAAATTGATCTGTTACTTCAACCTACACACATACTGCTGGTAAATGCAGAAGTTTTTTGAAGGCTATTCTATGATGCTGATGTATATCTCAACCTAAATCAACACAATTTGAAGAAGTTGAAAGCTGTTCAAAATATGCCAATCTGAAAGGTACGTTGAATAAACAACTTTGATCTTATGACAATGCAGCAGATAAGATTAGCTTGACTAGCCGCTCGAGATCTAATTAATTTCAGAGTTTTAATTATCAGCTGGAAAGCTTAGCATGGACTATGCCCTGACTATTTAAATTATGACTTTCAAATAAAACAGTATTCCATGAAACTCCATCCGCATCCGATCTCAATTCAGCTCTCCAAGTTGGAATCTGGTCATGAACTGATAAAAACTTATCAGTGTGAGTCAGGTTACAGTATGCATTTCTTTGTCTACAAGCTGATGTTATGGCAACTGACATATCTGGCGTAAAATAGTTTGGAAAATTATATGAAAAGCTAACAGACTGTGGCCCTGACTTAGGTCTTGAGGGGATTACCACTGTCTCCTGCAGCAGCAGATCCAAGTACTCCATCAAGTCGACGTAGTCCAGACCACCATATTGAGATGTACTGTGGCAGAGCTGCTGACCGCCTCGACGGAGTGTGACTTCTGGCAGTCAGGTTGGTGGGTTCCCACTGACCATATGTAGTTTGTAAAGTCCTGCAGGCTTTTTACTGGTGGTGTATTGCTGATGGACGGAGCCCATCTGGGGAGCCAATGTACACTACAATGACAACAGCAATGCAAAACATGCAAGTAACACAGTCCCCATGTACTTTAGCCATATGTGTCCACCTGCATGACAAACTACACAACATACTACATACACATTGCGATCCTTTGCCATTCTACCACAGAACAACATGTCAATGCAGAAAACACACAATGCCATACATCCTAAACACAACATACACACACTATTGATACTGCACTCACATACATTACCACAACTACCAACGTAATGACATACTCATCTACACAAATATACTCACACAAAAGCACTACTACACACATCACAACAACCACTGCCAAACAACCACACTCACCTGAATGTTGCACACAGCAACACAACACAACACACAACACAACATACACAACAATCATCAGACTAAAATTCAATGACACATACACAGACACAACCACATCACCCACTCCAGCTCCCTCCACCTCAACCAGCCAATCTACTCACACCCCTTCCATGTAAAAGCTTTGAGGGGCCAGATATGTGCCCAACAGATGCTCATTCAGAAGGAGGACACCTCTGGTCTATAGGCAGGAGACAAGTGAAGAGCAACATAGCCAGGGGAAAGCATCCAAATATTTTTCACTGTCACATTTCAGATACATTGCCAAAATAGTATACATGAGAAGAGGAGTACATGCATGATGACTTGAGCCCAACTTTTACACATTGAGTCCCACATTGTGCATTGCAGTACAATTCACTGCGGCATTTGAATTGAAATGTTGTTCCAATGATATACATGTGCTGACTCACATTCACAACTAGAAGCACTATACTTCACTCACGGGCCCCATTTCAAAGTGCACATATGGAGATAGTTCATAATTGTGGCGTTATTTTTATCTTAGTGCAACCATTAATTTGGTATTGAATACTTACAACATAATAAAAATTGTGTATGTCATTAAATAATTTTATATACAGGCGTGTCTCCAATAATGTCTGACACAGATATTTCATACACATATGCATGCCACATGTTGTTTCTAAAAAATAATACTGTGATATATATATATTGCTCCACTGGTTCTGAGCTAATGTTAATTGACCAAACAACGTTCACAAGTAGTCTGGAATGCCTACTTTAGAGTCCGGTAACAACGGGGTTGTGTTTCCTTCATGGTCCAGTGTCAGCAGCAATGGCAGATCTCGTCCTGTCGAAAACTGAAGTGGAAATGGGGAAAAAGGTACGTTTGCACCTTGTTTCCCCTCCAAACTGTCAGGTGTGGAGGTAACACCACCGCAGTTGCTTTGGTGGGAAGGGACATCATGATTGGCTTGGCAGGAAAAGTGGCTGGAGTCCTGCCGCCAGCCCCTGTATCCAATGGTGCCATCGACGTGGGTAGAGGTTTCTGGTGAAGTCGGTGGACTCAAGTGATCTTCCGTCTATGGGACCCCCAACATCTAAAGGCAGCAGGTGGACCGTCAAGGCGGTGGATGGGATTTCCGACGAAAAACTGGCAGTGGGGCCGTTACCGGCAAAATCTAAATCAGGCCCTATGTCCAAATCAAATCAAATCATTAACATTTATAAAGCGCGCTACTCACCCGTGCGGGTCTCAAGGCGCTAGGGGGGAAAGGGGGGGTTATCGCTGCTCGAACAGCCAAGTCTTTAGGAGTCTCCGGAAAGCGGAGTGGTCCTGGGTGGTCCTGAGGCTGGTGGGGAGGGAGTTCCAGGTCTTGGCCGCCAGGAAGGAGAAAGATCTCCCACCCGCCGTGGAGCGGCGGGTGCGAGGGACGGCAGCAAGTGCGAGGCCAGCGGAGCGGAGGGGGCGGGTGGGGACGTAGAAGCTGAGGCGTCTGTTGAGGTATTCCGGTCCCTTGTTGTGGAGGGCTTTGTGTGCGTGGGTGAGAAGACGGAAGGTGATCCTTTTGCTGACTGGGAGCCAATGCAGGTGTCTCAGGTGTGCGGAGATGTGGCTGTTGCGGGGTACGTCGAGGATGAGGCGGGCCGAGGCGTTTTGGATGCGTTGCAGGCGGTTTTGGAGTTTGGCGGTGGTCCCGGCGTAGAGGGTGTTGCCGTAGTCCAGGCGACTCGTGACAAGGGCGTGGGTCACGGTTTTTCTGGTGTCGGCGGGGATCCAGCGGAAGATCTTGCGGAGCATGCGGAGAGTGAGGAAGCAGGCGGAGGACACGGCGTTGACTTGCTTGGTCATGGTGAGAAGAGGGTCCAAGATGAAGCCGAGGTTGCGGGCGTGGTCTGCGGGGGTCGGTGCGGTGCCGAGGGCCGTGGGCCACCAGGAGTCGTCCCAGGCGGACGGGGTGTTGCCGAGGATGAGGACTTCCGTTTTTTCAGAGTTCAGCTTTAGGCGGCTGAGCCTCATCCAATCTGCGACGTCCTTCATACCCTCTTGTAGGTTGGTCTTGGCGCTGGCGGGGTCCTTGGTGAGGGAGAGTACAAGTTGGGTGTCGTCGGCGTAGGAGGTGATGATGATGTCCTGCTTGCGTACGATGTCGGCGAGGGGGCTCATGTAGACATTGAAGAGTGTCGGGCTGAGCGATGAGCCTTGAGGTACGCCGCAGATGATCTTGGTGGGTTCTGAGCGAAACGGAGGGAGGTAAACTCTTTGGGAGCGGTTAGCGAGGAAGGAGGCGATCCAGTCCAGGGCCTGGCCTTGGATCCCGGTGGAGCGTAGGCGGGTGATTAGGGTGCGGTGACAGACGGTGTCAAAGGCAGCCGAGAGGTCGAGGAGAATGAGGGCGACTGTTTCACCGTTGTCCATCAGGGTTCTGATGTCGTCTGTGACTGAGATGAGGGCGGTTTCCGTGCTGTGGTTGGTTCGGAATCCGGTTTGTGAAGGGTCGAGCAGGTTGTTGTCTTCCAGGAAGGTGGTCAGCTGTTTGTTGACGGTCTTTTCTATTACCTTGGCTGGGAAAGGTAGAAGAGAGATGGGGCGGAAGTTTTTCAGGTCGCTTGGGTCAGCCGTAGGTTTCTTTAGTAGGGCGTTGACTTCAGCGTGCTTCCAGCATTCGGGGAAGGTAGCAGAAGAAAAAGAAGAGTTGATGACGGTCTGGAGGTGCGGGGCGATGATGTCGTCGGCTTTGTTAAAGATGAAGTGCGGGCAGGGGTCCGAAGGGGCGCCGGAGTGGATAGAGTTCATGATGGATTTGGTTTCTTCCGTGTTGATGTGGGTCCAGTTGTTGAGGGTGATGTCCGGGGAAGCGGGTTCAGTGGTGTATGGTTGGGTCTGGTGTCCGAAGCTGTCGTGGAGGTCGCTGATCTTGCGATGGAAGAAAGTGGCGAGGGATTCGCACAAATCCTGTGAGGGCGTGACGGCGTTGGCGCTGGCGCTGGGGTTGGAGAACTCTTTGACGATGCTGAAGAGTTCTCTGCTGTTGTGGCTGTTTTTGTCTAGTCTGTCGGTGAAAAAGTTCCTTTTGGCAGTGCGGATCAGGTGGTGGTGTTCGCGTGTAGCGTTCTTGAGGGCGGTCATGTTGTCAGCGGTGTGGTCCTTGCGCCAGGCCTTCTCAAGGGCACGACAAGTTTTCTTTGATTCTTTGAGGGTGTCAGAGAACCAGAGAGGTTTTTTGGTGTTGGTCTGTCGATGCGTGCGTTTGAGGGGAGCAAGGTTGTCAGCGCAGTTGGAGATCCAACTGATATATATATATATATATATATATATATATATATATATATATATATATATATCACAACAAAATAGTCCTCATTGTGGTGCGCATCTCATGCTGGTGCAGACGTGAGGAATGGACCTTTCCTCTAAATTATGTTTAAAACAAACAACTGAAAACAATTGTAGCGCTGCACTCCAGGAAATGCTTTTTAATTCAGTCATATACATCACCAACCATCACCACCTGCGCGTTTCAACCTCCCGGTCTTGCTCACATGGTTCTAACTATAACTACCTGGTGGCAACTGCCACTAGATTATATATATATAGATATAGATATACATACATACATACATATATATACAGATATATATATATATATATACATACATACATATATATGCAAAAGCTCCATCTCCTCTTGTAGACAGCAAAGCGCACTCAGGACCGAAAAGTATTTGAAAGAAAAAAGTTTATTGGCATCGCGTTTTGATTGTTGCTATCTTCTTCATAGCCACATTAAACACTGTACTCCACTCCCCTTAAAAACTAATCTTTACACACAACTATAAACATGAAAAACAGACTTTTACAACCATAGTGATTAAAGAAGAAAGACTGTGTCCCCCAAAAATAATTTTCCTAATTCCGGTAATATTGACAATTTGATATTGGGACATTTTCAACCTAAGCCTCTCAAAACATATGTTCTAATATGAACTTTTAATTGAATGGCTTCATAATTAATCACAACAAAGAATATCTTCAAAAGAGACATCAAACAAAAGGGGAGTGGGTAGATCATTTTAAAGTATCTATGCATCTCATTACAATGGTATTATCTCATTGACTAATATGTACAAAAAGTTCCTCATCAGAGTTTAATCCTCCAGGGGTATGACTGTTCAGACGGATGATAAATTCTTACTCCCAAATCATGAGCTTCTTTCTCCCTGTCTCCTCCTCGTTTAGTACGATGACCCTGTCAACACCATAAAATGACAATTCATCAGTGTTTTTGTCATGAACCTGGTGCCAATGTCTTGCCACAGGATAACTTTTGTCAACATTTCTTATGTGTTCCAATATCCTCTTACGAACCAGAAATATTGTGCTCCCTACATACTGTAGCCACCACGGCATACCAATACATAGACACAAAAAATCACTGCTGCAAGTAATGTACTTGTTAATGTGCCTGAATTTTCCAGTTGGTAAGGAAAATATTTTCATGTTCTTACTTGCATTACAGGCTTTACAATGGCCACACTTATAAAACGCTTGTTGTTCCATAAGCCATCCTCCCACATCACTTCTCACATTCAAATTACTGTGCAGGGATTCATTGGTAGTTCACTGCCAATCAAAGGACCAGATTGCACCAAGTGCCAGTGTGAAGAATGATTTACAGACATATATAAATATATTCACTGAAAAAAACAAAGGTTACAGGGACGTTATAGTTAGGTTCTGAATTTACTCAACCAAAACCATGGAAATTCAGCAGTTATAGTTATAGTTCTTTTAAGAAACTATAACTTGCGCCCTAAGGTAACTATAACTTGCGCCCTTGCCATGCACACTTTTTGATCAATAATTTTATTGCAAATGTTGCAGTAATAATATCAGATGCCATACAAGATCTTATCAATGATATAATTTGTGGAGTAATTAGCTGTGCATGGCAAAGTTGTGAGTTATAGTTACCTTAGGACGCCAGATCTGTCAAGCGGGGGTTGAGAAAAAGGGGGCATCCCAAAAAGTGTTTTCCCCACTCATTTATCCATAGGGAATTTGAACAGCAATAGCGCCAAAACCACTGGACGGAATTACATGAAACTTAGCAAAAAGGTAGCTCTTGGTCCAGAAAGAGGCCTTTTTGCATAAATCTGTTCAGTAGTTGACGAAAATAACGAAAATTCTAATTTGTATATTTAGGGATGCGAGGGATTCGCGACCCCTCCTGATCTTGTGCTAAGCCCTGATTGGCTGCCAACACTTCAACAAGGAAGTTGGCAGTTTCAGCTGAGTACCAGAATAAAGGTTACAAATATAGAAAAGAAGCCAGGGTACGGACCCCCTGACCCCTTAACTTTGCCCCCCAAGGCTTAAAAACACTTTTTTCTTTTAATTTTCCGGCATCTGGGCAAAAATGAAGAAAAACACACACAGGGCTTCTGTGCTTGTTTTCTATTAAGCCCCTGAGTGAGCCAGGTCCCGGGAGCATTTAATATTTCAATGCAGTGGGGCCCTCGCACCCCTGCCATGCACAGTTTTTTCATCAAGAATTTTACTGCAAAAATTACATGATCTTATCAATGATGTTATCAAACATGTCATGAGTGCCGTATTTTCTAGGGTAAAGAGCAGTGCATGACAAGGGCGCAAGTATTAGTTACCTTAGGGCATGAGTTACTTGCGATAACTCTGTCAACACCAGGACAGTGCGTGCTCTACGGGCATCTAGAATGCAAAAAAACAACACTCGCAAGATAATGTAATTTATGCATTGTGATGATATGTTATTGTTTAACCTTTTGCATTGCAGAATTCCATCCAAAAGATTCATTTTTAAGGTGCTTATAAAATCTGTACATTTGCAATGTATTGCTGCAGACATTCAGAGTGTGTTAGGGTGTGGTCCCTTTCCAGGGCCTTCTAGAGACTTTCCCTGCAACATGCCTGGGCGTGGTTCTAGGCTGGGCCAAGACTCTATAAAAGAGAGTCAGCCCAACTTCCAGTGCTCACTATTCAGAGGTCCCGGTGCAGAGCAGCAGCTTCTTCCTGAGCTCCTGTCCCGGCGGCCTATTTGGATTTTCCAGTCTTCTGCACTCATCTCTCATTGGTGATCACTGTTTCCAGGCGGTAAGACGGTGTTTGGACATTTTCCAACACCGTAATTGAGAATTTTCATATTCTTGATTTTAATTCTTAAATGAATAACAGATTACTTGTGCGCTGCCATTTTTTGACATTTGTATGGTTGTTTGCAAATAGGGAGGACGCGCAATTTATTCCATAAAGATTTGACTTCGTTATTACATTGTTGTTCATTGCGCGCTGATATTTCTTGACATTTACATGATGTTTTACGAGTTGGCAAGACGTGCAACTCGTTTCATGAGCATTTAATTTTGTTGTTCATTGCGCGCTACCTTTTCTTGACATTTACATGGTGGCTCACTTCTCGTGTGTAATTCATGCTGTTCATTGTGCGCTACCATTTTCTGGCATTTACATGGTGGCATTCGAATCGGCAACACGCGCGATTCTTTCCTTGAGTGTTTTTTCATGTTATTCATCCTGCGCTACCATCTCTTGGCATTTGCATGGTGGCATTTGAATCGACAAGACGCGCGATTTTTTTCCTGAGTGCTTTTCATGTTGTTCATTGTGCGCTACCATTTCTTGACATTTGTATGGTGGCATTTGAATCGTCAAGACGCGCAATTCTTTCCCTGTGTATAAATAATGTAAATTACTGTGCGCTACCATTCTAAGACATTTTCTTGGTAGCATTTCAAGTTGACACGTCGCATGATTTATTCCTTGAATTTACGTTGTGTGATTTCATGGTGCACAATCCTTTACGGTGTTTAATACTCATATAAAAATCTGAAATGTGCGCAATTCACTTTCCAATGTTTTTTCTGAGATAAACACTACAATGCCAGAGTTCTAGATGTAATGCTGTGTGTTCCTGATATGTATTCTTAAAAGGAGATTCATATGGTTGTTTAGAAATTGCTCCGAGTGTTTCCTGATTCGCATGCTAAAGAAAGTACTTGAATCTGAAAGTCCTATTTAACTTTTCCTGTTTCCTCCTCAGGTATTCGGTCATCTAAAGCCTAGTCAGTTTTAGGACTATTCTAGGGTTGTTCATGTTTTTTCGGAAAAGACGAAGCTTAGAGTTGTAGCATGGTACTGATTTCATGAGATGTACTTTTGATGTTGTGTTTTAACCTTTTGCTTCCTACAGGTCTCCTTTCCAGTTGTTCCCGTCCTAATCCCCTTTTCCCCACTTGGACTCTCTTAGACTCTGTGATAAATCTAATCAGAGTATTGGAGCTGTCTTGTGGTGGAAGTGTTGGGAACGTGCACAGACCACGAGGATCTGGTGACTCTGACAAAATAGTGAGCCCACAAATTATTATCCTCCTGGTTTGTGTATGTTCTCAGCATGGCCACACTGGACGAGCTAGTCAAGGCTATCACCCAGCTCCAGTCAGAAGTGGTATCATCAAAGGATTTGACAAATAGTCTAGCTGAGACGGTGAGTCAGTTACAGAATAAGGTTGAGAAGAAAGAACAAAGTCCCACAGGTGTGTCTTGGCCAGGTACTTCTTCTCAGACTTCTGGAGGTAATCCGACTAACATTTCCCTCAATGTTCCTTCAGCCATTCCTTTAGCTCCTCCAGAACGCTTCGCAGGTGATCCCTTGAAAGCGCAATCTTTTCTGGTTCAAGTGGATCTTCACTTCACTTGCAGACCACATACTTTCCCCGATACCCAGTCTAAAGTAGTTTTCTTTTTGTCATATCTGTCTGGAGATGCAGCTACATGGGCTATTCCTCATGTGCGTAAAAATAGTCCCCTGTTGTACAACTGGAAAAAGTTTGTTCGTGAATTTGAGAGAGTTTTCGATCATAGAACTGTAACATAGTCAGCAGATTGTGAATTATTAGACTTACGCCAAGGGAATCAGAACTTAGGCCCTCATTACGACCCTGACGGTATAGAACCGCCAGGGCCGCGGCACGCGGGAGCACCGCCGACAGGCCGGCGGTGCCCCGCAGGGCATTCTGACCGCGGCGGCTTAGCCGCGGTCAGAGAAGGGAAACCGGTGGTCTCCCGCCGGTTTCCCGCTGCCCCCAAGGAATCCTCCAAGCCGGCGCAGCTTGCTGCGCCGGCTTGGGGATTCCGACTCCCCCTCCCGCCATCCAGTTCCTGGTGGTTCTCCCGCCGGGAACCGGATGGCGGGAGGGGGAGTCGAGGGGCCCCTGGGGGCCCCTGCAGTGCCCATGCCAACGGCATGGGCACTGCAGGGGCCCCCGTAAGAGGGCCCCAAAATGTATTTCACTGTCTGCATAGCAGACAGTGAAATACGCGACGGGTGCAGTAGCACCCGTCGCACCTTCCCACTCCGCCGGCTCGATTACGAGCCGACTTCATGGTGGGAAGGTCGTTTTCCCCTGGGCTGGCGGGCGGCCTTTCGGCGGCCGCCCGCCAGCCCAGGGGAAAACTCTGAATACCCGCCGCGGTCTTCCGACCGCGGTGCGGTATTCACGACGCGCAACTTTGGCGGGCGGCCTCCGCCGCCCGCCAAAGTTGTAATGAGGGCCTTAGTGTCATATTTAGCCAATTTTAATCGGCTGGTCGCTGAGACATCCTGGCCTGAAGAAAAACAAGCAGCCTTGTTTTACAGGGGACTCAAAGAGGAGCTAAAAGACATCTTAGCTCAAATCGAGCCACAACCTGCAAACTGTCAAGATTTAATAAACCTTGTCTTGAGGCTTGATCATCATTTAAATGAACGAAAAGGAACGCGTAAAAAGACTGAAAAACATTCTTGGCATGCTCATGATAACAAAGACTCAAGAACTCCGAGAGAAAGAACGCCGGAACTGATGGAAATTGGAACCATCAGGAGACCTTTGACCAAAGATGAAAAGGACCTACGCAGAAAAAATGGGCAATGTCTCTATTGTGGGCGGAAAGGTCATTTCGCCAAAGATTGTCCAATCAAAACAAAGAGCAAGCGAGGCCCAGTTCAGAAAGTTGCAACCAATGCATCAGTCGAGTCGGAAAATCTAAAGCACCCAAGTTGCAGAGAAGGGTTGCTCTTGGGTGTCACAGTGGATCCTTCACAATCCAAACATCTAAAATTTGGAATAAGAGTTCAGGTCAAGAAAAATACCTATTTCAAGAAGGCTCTAGTCGACTCTGGGGCTACCGGAAACTTTGTTGACGCCCAATTGGTTCGTGCATGGGGGATCCCATGTATTGAAAAGAAGACCCCAGAAACCATCCAGGCAGGTGATGGAAAACTCTTGACTGGAGGTCCGATAACTCTTCAGACTGCCCCCTTGACAATAATTTGTGAAGGTAAAAATCAAAGAAAGAAACATAAAGAGGAACTCATCCTTGACGTGATCCATGCTCCCCAGTATGGGATCATCTTTGGCTTGCCATGGTTAACTCATCACAATCCAGAGATTAATTGGGCAGAACGAAAGATCGTGTTCTCATCAGTGCTATGTAAAGAACATTGTCTCCAAAGGACTCAAGAATCGGAAGTTCGCCATTCTTACATAGCTACCACCGCAGAGAAAGAAGTTCAGTTGCCCAAACAGTATTCGTCTTATGAAGATGTATTTGATGAGAAGGAAGCAGAGAACTTACCTCCTCATAGATCTTATGACTGTCAAATTGTTCTAGTCCCAGGGGGGATACTTCCCAACTGTGGTGTGTATGCCCTGTCAGAACATGAAAATCAACATTTACAAAAATACTTGGATCAATTCTTAGAGAATGGTTTCATCCGCCCCTCTAAGTCTCCCACAGCTTCTCCTTTGTTTTTTGTTCCAAAAGCGAACGGAGAGCTTCGAACTTGTATCGACTATAGGGGCTTGAATAAAATCGTCATCAAGAACAAATATCCTTTGCCTCTAATTCCGGTCTTACTGGAACAAGTAAAGAAAGCAAAAATCTACACGAAGCTTGATCTTAGAGGTGCTTACCATTTGGTCAGAATGAGAGAGGGTGACGAATGGAAAACGGCATTCAAAACAAGATATGGCCTTTTTGAATACACCGTCATGCCTTTTGGTCTGTGCAATGCTCCAGCAGAATTTCAGTTTTTCTTAAATGACGTTCTTAGAGAGTACCTCGATATCTTTGCCATAGTTTACATTGATGACATTTTGATCTACTCAGACAATGAGAATGAACATGTTCAACATGTCAAGAAAATTTCGTCAGCCCTTCGTAAACACCATTTATATTGCAAGCTAACCAAGTGTGAGTTTCATGTTACCACAGTTCAGTTTTTAGGGGTTATCCTTACCCCTCAAGGTATGGTAATGGCAGAAAGGAAAGTAAAAGCCGTATCTGAATGGCCCATCCCAAAGACTGTTCGTGATGTACAATGTTTCCTGGGCTTTGCAAATTTTTATTGGAGGTTCATCAATCATTTCTCCCAGACAGTGGCTCCAATTACTAAGTTATTAAGAAAGAAAGAAAAATTTGTATGGTCCCCAGAAGCAGACCAAGCCTTTTCAACTTTGAAAGAAGCTTCCTCCACTGCCCCAGTCTTGACTCATCCAGATGCGGATCGACCTTTCATAGTGGAAGCTGATGCTTCAGATGTGGCGATGGGAGCAGTCTTGTCACAACGAAACAAAGACACTGGTCAGCTTCATCCTGTAGCTTACATGTCTCGGAAGTTGAACGAAGCCGAACAGAACTATGGGGGTTATTCTAACTTTGGAGGAGGTGTTAATCCGTCCCAAAAGTGACGGAAAAGTGACGGATTTACCACCAGCCGTATTACGAGTCCATTATATCCTATGGAACTCATAATACGGCTGGTGGTATATCCGTCACTTTACCGTCACTTTTAGGACGGATTAACACTCCTCCAAAGTTAGAATAACCCCCTATGTATTCGCTGAAAAAGAGCTTCTGGTGATTCGTGACGCCTTTAAAGAATGGAGACATCATTTGTTGGGAGCTAAATATACTGTCACAGTATATACTGATCATCACAATCTTCAATTCATGAGTTCTGCCAGACATTTGACTCCTCGGCAATTACGCTGGATGCTGTTTTTTGCCAAGTTTGATTTTGTGGTAACCTTCCGGCCTGGTAAAGATAATCGCAAAGCCTTGTCCCGCCAAGAGTCTACCACATTGCCTGCAGTTCAAACCTCCAGAGCTATCATTGCTCCTGACAAGGTCCTATGTATCATAAAAACAGAAGATTTCTTTGAAGACATCCGCAATTCATTCACTGTTGAAAAATGGCAGGCGTGGGCCCAAGCAGATCCGAAAAGATCAATCAAGCAAGGATTACCCTTTCACGATGCTCGTTTGTTCGTGCCCACTACCAAACTTTGCAAGATAGTGTTTCATTGGTTGCATGTTATACCTACAGCAGGTCACCCTGGTACTCCTAAAACTCTTGAATTAATCCAACACTATTTTTGGTGGCCTACCTTAACAAAGGATGTAAAAACAATGGTAAACAACTGCGAAGTCTGTGCTCGCACTAAAACAAGTCATTCAAAACCGAAAGGGTTGTTACACCCAACCCCAAGTCGTCCGTGGGAACACATCTCTTTAGACTTTATTACAGGGATGCCAGTGGTTCAACAGCATTCAGTAATTCTGGTGGTAGTAGATAGTCTCACGAAATATGGACATTTCATTGCCTGTAAGAAATTACCCACCTCTAGTGAACTGGCAACTATCTTACTGAATAGAGTGGTTCGTTATCATGGACTGCCAAAAGTGATCCTCTCCGATCGGGGATCGCAATTTGCCTCCAACTTCTGAAAGACGTGGTGTAAAACACTCCAAGTGACATCTACCCTATCTTCTAGCCACAATCCTCAAACAGATGGTCAAACGGAGAGACTAAATCAGATTTTGAAGCAATACCTACGTGCTTACGCTGAAAAAGCACTTAATTCATGGACATCAATGCTCTGGTTAGCTGAATTAGCCTACAACAACTCCTTCCACACTTCTACTGGCGTTACACCCTTCTTTGGTTTGTTTGGCTATCATCCTGACACCTTGCCCATCACAATTCCTCAAGAAAGTTCTCTCACTCCAGCTGTGTCAGAAATCATTCAACATTTGCATCAAACTCAGAAATCGATTCAACAACATTTAGAAAAAGCCAAACAAAAATACAAAAAGCATTATGACAAGAAACATTGTGAGGGACCGCAGTATCAACCTGGTGACAAAGTGTGGCTTTCCACAAAACATATAGACTTCAAGAAGAAGCGCATGTTCAACCCCAAATTTATAGGTCCTTACACTGTTCTTCAGCAAATCAATCCTGTGACCTATAAACTACAATTGCCAAAATCACTACGGATTCATCCAGTGTTCCATACTTCCCTCTTAAAAAAGGCAGTCCAAAAGGTCTGCCCTCATCCAGCTCCTGTTCTAGTACAGGGGGAAGAAGAATATGAAGTCAAGAAAGTGTTGGACTCTAAACTGAGAGGGCGTAACCTATGGTACTTAATCTCATGGAAAGGTTATGGCCCTGAAAGTAATTCATGGGTTTCCGCATCTGATGTTCATGCTCCAGTACTTGTGAGACACTTTCATCGTCTGAATCCAGATAAACCAGGCCCTAGAGCGCGCCTGGGAGAGGGGAGTACTGTCAACACCAGGACAGTGCGCGCTCTACGGGCATCTAGAATGCAAAAAAACAACACTCGCAAGATAATGTCATTTATGCATTGTGATGATATGTTATTGTTTAACCTTTTGCATTGCAGAATTCCATCCAAAAGATTCATTTTTAAGGTGCTTATAAATACTGTACATTTGCAATGTATTGCTGCAGACATTCAGAGTGTGTTAGGGTGTGGTCCCTTTCCAGGGCCTTCTAGAGACTTTCCCCTGCAACATGCCTGGGCGTGGTTCTAGGCTGGGCCAAGACTCTATAAAAGAGAGTCAGCCCAACTTCCAGTGCTCACTATTCGGAGGTCCCGGCGCAGAGCAGCAGCTTCTTCCTGAGCTCCTGTCCCGGCGGCCTATTTGGATTTTCCAGTCTTCTGCACTCATCTCTCATTGGTGATCACTGTTTCCAGGCGGTAAGACTGTGTTTGGACATTTTCCAACACCGTAATTGAGAATTTTCATATTCTTGATTTTAATTCTTAAATGAATAACAGATTACTTGTGCGCTGCCATTTTTTGACATTTGTATGGTGGTTTGCAAATAGGGAGGACGCGCAATTTATTCCATAAAGATTTGAGTTCGTTATTACATTGTTGTTCATTGCGCGCTGATATTTCTTGACATTTACATGATGTTTTACGAGTTGGCAAGACGTGCAACTCGTTTCATGAGCATTTAATTTTGTTGTTCATTGAGCGCTACCTTTTCTTGACATTTACATGGTGGCTCACTTCTCGTGTGTAATTCATGCTGTTCATTGTGCGCTACCATTTTCTGGCATTTACATGGTGGCATTCGAATCGGCAACACGCGCGATTCTTTCCTTGAGTGTTTTTTCATGTTATTCATTCTGCGCTACCATTTCTTGGCATTTGCATGGTGGCATTTGAATCGACAAGACGCGCAATTTTTTGCCTGAGTGCTTTTCATGTTGTTCATTGTGCGCTACCATTTCTTGCCATTTGTATGGTGGCATTTGAATCGGCAAGACGCGCAATTCTTTCCTCGTGTATAAATAATGTAAATTACTGTGCGCTACCATTCTAAGACATTTTCTTGGTAGCATTTCAAGTTGACACGTCGCGTTATTTATTCCTTGAATCTACGTTGTGTGATTTCATGGTGCACAATCCTTTACGGTGTTTAATACTCATATAAAAATCTGAAATGTGCGCAATTCACTTTCCAATGTTTTTTCTGAGATTAACACAATAATGCCAGAGTTCTAGATGTAATGCTGTGTGTTCCTGATATGTATTCTTAAAAGGAGATTCAGATGGTTGTTTAGAAATTGCTCAGAGTGTTTCCTGATTCTCATGCTAAAGAAAGTACTTGAATCTGAAAGTCCTATTTAACTTTTCCTGTTTCCTCCTCAGGTATTAGGTCATCTAAAGCCTAGTCAGTTTTAGGACTATTCTAGGGCTGTTCATGTTTTTTCGGAAAAGACGAAGCTTAGAGTTGTAGCATGGTACTGATTTCATGAGATGTAATTTTGATGTTGTGTTTTAACCTTTTGCTTCCTACAGGTCTCCTTCCCAGTTGTTCCCGTCCTAATCCCCTTTTCCCCACTTGGACTCTCTTAGACTCTGTGATAAATCTAATCAGAGTATTGGAGCTGTCTTGTGGTGTAAGTGTTGGGAACGTGCACAGACCCCGAGGATCTGGTGACTCTGACAAACTCTAACTATAACAGGTGAATTTCTGAGGTTTTGTACATTTAAAAATGTGAGCCTAACTATAACGTCCATGCAACCTTTGTTTTTTAATTTTTAAGTGAATTTCTGTGTTTTTTAAAATTCTGTTAACTAACTATAACATCCCTGTAACCTTTATTTTCTTCACTGAATTTCTATGTTTTTTTATTGTAAAGTAATTTTCTTCACTATACGTTAATCCAACCACTGCTTCACACAGCCTTTGGCCGTGCGCGGCACCAGTATGCCGCAGGGCCTGGCCTGTGTACAACCCCCCCATAACCACCCACCCTTGCACCGCGTATGGCCAAAGGCTGTGCGTGGTGGGGTGCCCTGCCCTGCGACTAGTCCCTGCCACAAAACCCCCCAATCCCTGAGAAAGAGAGAGAGACAGAAATTGACAGATTGAGAGTGATTTAGAGAAAGATTTAACAGATATAAACTGAGAGAGAGACAGAGAGATAGCGTTTTTGTAGGCTTTGATGAATGATATACTTAGAATGAGATATTTCTGTACAAATTGAAAAAAACATTTTTTGTCGATTAAAAAGAGTGAGATTACCTTTCAGTATGTAACTAAATAGTCATAGTTGATTGTGGAAATAGTACTTTCCACACACAAAACACACAACCAAAATAGAAAACAATAATAGTAAAGTATTGGCCCCAAAGTCTTCAGTGACAGCAACTCGCACCGTGACCACCCCACCTTCCCAAACACAGTCCCTTCCCTCCAAGACTCATCCGCTATGCCACAACTCTCCTGAGTTGTGGCGGCTCTCAAGTTTCCTCCGGGGGAGTGTACCACTCTTTGCTCCACATGTCAGGTGCTCTGTCTGGGCTCGGGGTCTGTTCCTGCATGTCTATTTCAAACTGGTCCTCTCTACTTTGCGTTTTGCTACCTAACTCCTCTCTCTTCCCGCTCTCCTCCTCTTCTCCCTTCCAGGTTGCTGAGATGTCCTTTTCTCCTCCCTCTCTCTCTCTCATGATTGGTCCAGATTCTCTGTAACACTATCTTCTGCTTGCCCAAAAATATGGTAGTCCTTTGTTTGTGCTGTTATGAGATACCTATCTTCTTGGATATCCCCATTCACATTTGAGCAATTTAAAAAACAGTCCACAATTCTGTGTTTTGTCGACATTTCAACCCTATTTTAAGATTAATCAATGTAGGGTCATCAATAGAACAAAGGTAATCTACGCGGAGACACATTGAACAAGACCGATATAAGTAGTAAGTTATGAATTCCTTCCAAAAAACACTACACATATGCATTGAGGACAATTATAGCTATCCAGGATAGGCTCAGTCTGTCATCCTCCGTGGTCCACAAGAGATCCCAGGGAACAGACGTTTCTGATACATAAAAAATTAAAAAGTAGAACTTCCATATAGAAATTCTGGTGTCAAACAACATGCCGACAACCTGATATGAAAATTGTGCCTGCTACATGCAACTTATTCAACCCAAGGTACTGGTATATTAGTTTATCATGTGCTGGAAGTGGTGGCCCTGCTTCAAAGGGACCTTGAATTTGTAACCTCACAACACAGTGAGTAACTAGTGCAAAGTTAAGTACATCAGTGTCTTCAAAAACGTGTTCAGCATGCGTCTGTGCTGCGTGGCAAAAACCTCAAGTATATGACATTACAGATGCCTACATGAGCAGTGGCATCTGGTTGTGGCTTAACCCTATAAGATCCCGACAAACCCATGCCCACCAATCACTGCCTGTGGCATAGATACGTCACCCCTCTAGCAGACCTTACAGACCTAAGGCAGGGTGCACTATACCACAGGTGAGGGCATAAGTGCATGAGCACTATGCCCCTACAGTGTCTAAGCAAAACCTTAGACATTGTAAGTGCAGGGTAGCCATAAAGAGTATATGGTCTGGGAGTTTGTCAAATACGAACTCCACAGTTCCATAATGGCTACACTGAAATCTGGGAAGTTTAGTATCAAACGTCTTAGCACAATAAATGCACACTGATGCCAGTGTGGGATTTATTGTAAAATACAACCAGAGGGCATCTTAGAGATGCCCCCTGAATACCAGTCCAACTCCTAGTGCTAGGCTGACCAGTTTCTGCCAGCCTGCCACAACCAGACGAGTTTCTGGCCATATGAGGAGAGTGTCTTTGTCCCTCTGTGGCCAGGAACAAAGCCTGTACTGGGTGGAGTTGCTTCTCACCTCCCCCTGCAGGATCTGTAACACCTGGTGGTGAGCCTCAAAGGCTCATGCCTTTTGTTACAGCACCCCAGGGCATCCCAGCTAGTGGAGATGCCCGCCCCTGCGGCCACTGCCCCCACTTTTGGCGGCAAGGCTGGAGGAGATAATGAGGAAAACAATGAGGAGTCACCCACCAGTCAGGACAGCCCCTAAGGTGCCCTGAGCTAAGGTGACCCCTGCCTTTAGAAATCCTCCATCTTGAGATTGGAGGATTCCCCCAATCGGAATAGGGATGTGCCCCCCCTCCCGTCAGGGAGGAGGCACAATGAGGGTGTAGCCACCCTCCAGGACAGTAGCCATGGTTGGTGCTGTGGCTTTGGGGTTGCCTTGAACCTCCAACGGTGGGCTGCCTATGTCCGGGAGACTGACTGTGTAAGTGCTTTACTTACCTGAGAAAACTAACCACACTTACCTCCTCAAGGAACTGTTGATTTTTGCAGAGTGTCCACTTTTAAAATAGCTAATTGCCCTTTTAACCTAAACTGTGTGTACTACTTTTTTAAATCAAAGTTCTATACTTACTTGTGTGAAGTAACTTGCATTTTTTGTACTTACCTCAAATCTTGAATCTTGTAGTTCTAAAATAATTTAAGAAACTATATTTTTCTATATAAAAACTATTGGCCTGGAATTAAGTCTTTGAGTGTGTGTTCCTCATTTATTGCCTGTGTGTGTGTACAACAAATGCTTAACACTACCCTCTGATAAGCCTACTGCTCGACCACACTACCACAAAATAGAGCATTAGTATTACCTAATTTTGCCTCTATCGACTTCTAAGGGGAACCCTTGGACTCTGTGCACACTATCTCTCACTTTGGGATAGTATATACAGAGCCAACTTCCTACATTGGTGGCAGCGGTGGGAGCTAAGACTTTGCATTTGCTGGACTACTCAGCCAATACCTGATCACACTACTAAATTCCAAAAATTGTCGTTAGAAATTGATTTTTGCAATTTGACTATTTTTTAAAAAAAATTAAAGTCCTGCTAGGGCCTTGTGTCAGTCCCTGTAAGCATTTCTTTCAGAGTTTAAAAGTTTGGATTTAAGTTCTAAAAGTAGTTTTTAGATTCTCAAAAAGTAATCCCAACTTTTAGAGTGATAATGTCTAATACAGATGAGATGGTGATGGAACTCAACCTCACCCCTGACCTGCATCTAGAGATGTCAGAGTTAAGGTCTCTCTGTAAACTTAAAAAGATAAAACCTGGGTCCAACCCTACCAAAGTAAAGCTCCAGGAGCTTTTGGCAGAGTTCACAAGGGACCACCCCTCTGAGGATAATCCTTCAGATGGGGAAGTTAGTGAACAGGAGGATACATTTCCCCCTTCTGTCCTAACCAGGGAGAACAGGGTTCCTCAAACCCTTATTCCACAAATCATAGTCAGAGAGACTGGTTCTTCCACAGGGGAGACCAGTACCTCTGGAAGCATTGAGGGCAGCCTCAATGAAGAGGACCTCATGTTAGTCAGAATGGCCAAAAGATTGGCTTTGGAGAAGCAGCTCATAGCCATAGAAAGGGAAAGACAAGAGATGGATTTAATTCCCATCAGTGGTGGCAGCAACATAAATATCCTAAAAATCCTCAAAGGTTTTGTAACAAAATATGAAGGTGGTGATGACATCACCAAATGGTTCACAGCTTTTGAGAGGGCTTGTGCACCAGAAAAGTAAACAGATCTCACTTGGGCACTCTCCTTTGGGAAATGTTCACTGGAAAGTGTAGGGATAGACTCCTCACACTCTCTGGTAAAGATGCAGAATCTTATGACCTCATGAAGGCTACCCTGAATGAGGGCTTTGGATTCTCAACTGAGGAGTACAGGATTAGGTTCAGGGGATCTCAAAATTCCTCGAGGCAGACCTGGGTTGATTTTGTTGACTTCTCCGTCAAGACAGTAGATGGTTGGATAACTGGCAGTGGTGTAAATGATTATGATGGGCTGTATAACTTGTTTATGAAAGAACATCTGTTAAGTAATTGTTTCAATGACAAACTGCATCAACATCTGGCAGACCTAGGTCCAATTTCTCCCCAAGAATTGGGAATGAAGGAAGACCACTGGGTCAAGACTAGAATGACCAAGACTTCCACAGGGGGTGACCAAAAGAAAGGGGGTCACACAGCCTCCCCAGGGGGAGAGTGGTGAGACATCCAAGGGCAAAAGTAAAGATTCTTCTACAGGGCCCCAAAAACCTGCCCAGGAGGGTGGGCCCAGGGCCCAGAGCCTCTTCACAGTCCACAAATGGGTATAAGGGTAAATCTTTGATCTCAAGAAGGCCTTGTGTCAAATCTGTAGTCAGCATGGACACCAAACTGGAGACAAGGCCTGTCCAAAGAAAAGTCCCACAACAAATACTACTCCAGTTAGCACTGGAATACCCAGTCTCCAGGTGGGATCAACAGTGTGCCCAGATCAAATCAGGGTTCACATTGAAGCTACATTAGTCTCTGAGGGTGGGGTGGATTTAGCCACACTTGCTGCCTGGCCACCTAACATGCAAAAATACAGGCAGCAACTCTTAATCAATGGGACTAGAGTAGAAGCCCTGAGGGATACATGTGCCAGTGTCACAATGGTGACAGACAAACTGGTTTCACCAGGACAGTACCTGGCTGGACAGACATATCCAGTCACTAATGCTGACAATCAAACTAAAGTCCATTCCATTGCCATGGTAACTTTAGAATGGGGAGGGGTTATTGGCCTGAAACAGGTGGTAGTCTCCTCTGCAATTCCAGTAGAATGTCTGCTAGGGAATGATCTGGAGTCCTCAGCATGGGCTGAGGTAGAGCTCAAGACCCATGCAGCCATGCTGGGTATCACTGAACTGGTGTGTGTCAAGACAAGGGCACAAAGCAGGGCTCACAATGAAACAGAGGTGTTGGAGTCTGGAATAATGGCCGAACCTTCCAAGAGAAATGGAAAGAAGACTGGTGAACCAGCTTCAACACAGCAACAGAAACACAACCTCTCTTCCCAGGAAGATGTTCTATCCCCTCAGCGAACTGAGTCCATGGAGCTGTAGCCTTACCAGGTTGAGCTCTTGGTCCCAGGGGGACCCTCAAGGGAACAGCTGTGTAAGGGGCAAGAAAAGTGTCCCTCTCTTGAAGGCCTAAGGCAGCAAGCAGCTGAGCAAGAAAAAGGAACTGTCAGTGGAACCCACAGGGTCTATTGGGAAGATGGGCTCCTTTACACTGAGGCAAGAGATACAAAACCTGTTGCCGCTAGGAGAGTGGTAGTGCCTCGGGAGTTTAGGGAGTTCATTCTGACCTTAGCCCATGACATTCCCCTTGCTGGGCATTTGGGACAAACCAAGACCTGGGAGAGATTAGTCAACCATTTCTATTGGCCCAATATGTCCCAGAAGGTAAAGAAGCTTTGTAACTCCTGTGTCATCTGTCAAGCCAGTGATAAGACAGGTTACCATCCAAAGGCCCCCCTCATTCCACTTCCAGTGGTGGGGGTCCCCTTTGAAAGAGTGGGAGTGGACATAGTGGGTCCACTGGAACCTCCCACAGCATCAGGGAACCAGTATATCCTGGTAGTAGTGGATCATGCTACCAGGTACCCTGAGGCAATTCCCCTTTCCACTACTGCCCCTGCAGTAGCTAAAGCACTCATTGGTATTTTTACCAGAGTGGGATTTCCTAAGGAGGGTGTTTCTGACAGAGGTACCAACTTCATGTCAGCTTACCTAAAGCACATGTGGAATGAGTGTGGGGTGACTTATAAATTAACCATACCATACCATCCACAAACCAATGGTCTTGTGGAGAGATTTAACAAGACATTGAAGGGCATGATCATGGGGCTCCCTGAAAAACTCAAAAGGAGATGGGATGTCCTCTTGCCATGCCTGCTTTTTACCTACAGAGATGTGCCAAGGAAGGGAGAAGGGTTTTCCCCCTTTGAGCTTCTGTTTGGCCACCCTGTTAGGGGACCACTGGCACTTGTAAAAGAAGGCTGGGAGAGACCTCTCCATAAGCCTAAACAAGATGTGGTGACCTATGTACTAGGCCTACGTTCAAGGATGGCAGAGAACATGGAAAAGGCAAGCAAAAACTTTGAGGCCAGCCAACAACTCCAGAAGTTGTGGTAATGACCAAAAAGCTGCTATGGTTGAGTTTCAGCCAGGGCAGAAAGTCTGAGTCTGGCTCACCATCAAGACAGCCTTTCTCGTGGCAATTACATCTGCTCAGGAGTAAGCTGCAGGCTTTATATTCCAAGCCTCCCTTCCTGTCTGTTTTCCCTGACAAACTGGTGCTTCGTACTAGGGCCTCTTTCCTCCGGAAAGTGGTGACTCCATTCCATATGGGCCAGTCAGTCCCTCTACCCTCCTCTTACGCTCCTCCGCATGCCTCTAAAGAGGAGGAGCAACTCCACCTTCTGTACCCAAAAAGAGAGCTGTCGTTCTACTTTGAATGCACAAAAGATTTCCAACTGGACGACCAACTCTTTGTGGGGTATTTTAGAGCAAAGAAAGGCCTGGCAGCACAGAAGTAAACAACTTCGCACTGGGTCATTCTCAGTATAAAAAATTGGTATGCTTTGGCTAAAAATCAGCCTTCTGAGGGCTTAAGGGCCCATTCCACCAGAGGAAAAGCTGTGACCGCAGCATTAGCATGTGGAGTCCCATTCCTGGACATCTCCCAGGCAGCAATGTGGGCATCCCTGCACACATTTACCAAACACTACTGCCTGGGCAGTCAGGTTCGCAGTGATAGGCATTTTGCCCCTTCGGTCCTGCAGGACTTTTTAGTTTAGTAAACTTGTCCACAGTCCACCGCCGGGTTGGTATTGCTTGGGTATCTATTCAAGGGTAAGGAATCTGCGGCTAGATGTCTCTATCAGATGAACAAGTTACGTACCTTTGGTAATGCAGTTCTGGTAGAGACAATATATACCACAGATTCCTTACTGACCAACCCATCCTGCCTGCTCTGCGGACAGATTTCTAGGGCTAAGGATACTCTCATTCAGGGCTCTAGTTTTGACACACGAATGTCAGTGCACTTCATGGCTCCGCGCTCCTGGCGTGTAAAGTCATGAACAGAAACTGACGTCTGCTTGCCGAGGTGGTGCCTATATAAGTGACTGCGAAGTCACTTTTGGCACATACGATGCCGACACTGTGCAGAACCAATCAAAGCCACCTACCAGCACGCATTGATACTGCTCACGAAAAATCTTCCAGATCCAGTCTGATGCCTGGAAAATTCAAAGGTAAGGAATCTGAGGTTAGATATTGTCTCTACCAGATAATGCTTTACCGAAGGTAACTTGTTTGTTACGTACAACAGATTCATGTTCAGAACGTAGCAGTCAAAATAGTTTAGCTAATGAGTAGTCAGATTTATTCAACTCAGTATATCAAAATGACATACACAGTTGCTTGCTTACATTAGATCATACTCAAAAGGCCACTTAACAGGAAAACGACCTATAATGGAAGCATGATTCAGTATTGAAAAAAAACACTGCATATAGATCTTAAAGGTCACACAGCTTAATAACATTTTACTACCACAACTCAGGAACAGTGTATCCCTGCTGCTTCAGTAACTTGCAGTTTAGAATATCAACCAGCTCAGCAACTCTGGAATATTGGAACTACTTAATGGTGAACTTCCAGATACCAGGGCATGGCTGTTTATCAACTAGAAAATTCTGAAGTCCTTTAGTTTGGTGAACTGCCACTCTATCAAGTCTAGCACCCCAGAACTGTGCAGATCAGAGACCTCACATTTCATCAACCTGGAAGTCCGCATTCTTGCAGTTATACAAAAAGGAAAGGAAGCAGATCATATGAAATGACTTGTGTTTTTCACGTACACTGATGTTTAGACAAAGCATGCAAATGCTGCCTTCTCTGTTTTAAGTAATCGGGGACATTAATATGAATTTAGAGAGGCATTAACACAGTTATTACCATTGGTAACACTCTTACTGATGGATATTCTAGATAACCACAAATTCTGCATCATGTGAATAGCCCTAGGCCCCTGACTGGATCGGGAAACTCAAAAAGTAGTTCTTCTGCACGCCAAAAGGTGGCCCAGTGTAACTGTGCTCTGACTTTATTCTGCTCCGGAACTGACAAGCAGAGACGCATATATATGATACCCATGCACACTGACATCAGTTTCGTCCGGAAGCTTGTCTGCATCCTGAGATGCTGAACCCATCAACAAACTGGAGGGACAAGTGTGCAGATTCCTAAATTGGGACCTTATTAGATGGAAAAAGGAGACTATCCCACTGAAACTTGAGGTGGGAGGGCAGCGAGGAATCTGTTTTTAGGTAGGAGTATCTAACAAAAAGAGCATTACCGAAAGTAAGTAACTTTTTCTTCTGATAGATAATTCTAACTACATATTCCTCACTTTGTGAATAGGTACCTCTTAAATTGGCGGGTCTGTGGTATGGCTTCAGGTCAAAAAGTCCTGCAGAATGGACAAAATGCTTATCCCAATGGCCATGACTGTCAACGTCTGCCTACGTAGCAGCCGGACCAGTATCTAGGACAAGCGCTCGACATGCTAACGCAGTGGTAGCACTTTAGCTATGGTGGAAAGAGCCCTTAGGCCTTCTAGAGGCTGCTTCTTAGCTAATGTATAGCAAATCTTCACACAGAGGACTGCCCATCAAGAGATGGTCAGATTATGCACCACCTTACTCTTCTTTGCTCCAGACAAACCCATAAAGAGCTGATCTTCCAATAGATGGTGCAATCAATTTAAAGGCTAAGACCTCTCTTGGGGTCCAAATGATACAGCCTTTCTTCCTTTTTGAGAAATGAGGTGGAGCAAAGAAGGTTGGAAGAGTAATGGTTTGTCCATCATGAAAAAGCAGGAAAGAAAGTTGAGTTCCTAACACTAGTTTACTTGGAATAAAGGTGGTATATGGTAGCTGGAGCAAAAGGGCCTGAAGGTCTCTCCCACAGCATACTGCTGGTAATGTAACTAGCAAGACAGTTTTTAAGGCGGGGGTGCAACGGACAACTGTGCATTGGCCCAAACTGGGTATGCATGAGAAAAGTGAGAGCCAAATTTAAGACTTGTGGTATCAAGAAGGGCTTTGGCAAAAACATATGTTGCAAACCTTTAAGAAATCACATGAAAATCGGTAATTTGAACAGGTGTAGATCCAGCAAACGTGAAAAGGCTGAGAGGGTCGACAAATAACTTTTAACTGTAGCCTTTTTAATGGACCAAATACAAAACAAACAATAAGACATCCATCAGGTTAGCTTGTAACAGACCCTTCTCGTGGGTGCTGCATCAAGCTACATACTTATCCCAGTTATCCCAGCACCCAGCATACACTGATTTTGTGGAAGGGCTTCTGGCTGCCAGGATTACTTCAAATACTTTGGATGGTAGATCAAAAGAGATCAACTCCTGCTATACAATATCTACACGTGGAGATACAGGCTTGGGTGTAAGACCCTGTCCTGCTGCTGTGACAAAAGATCCTCCTGAACCAGCAATTTGATTGAAGGGAAGATGCTCAGGTCCAAAAGTTCTTTATACCACACACTCCTGGGCCAATCCGGAGCCAATAAGATGACTTTGGCTTGGTTGTGCCTGATCTTTTTCAGAACTCTGCAAAGCAGTGGTAGCAGCAGGGAGGCATGCATGAGTCTTGTGCTTCACTCTATACAAAGCACGTCTCCAAGAAAGCCTTCTTGGGAACTCCAGTGTGCAAAAGTGTTGACAATGAGTTCTCCAAGGTGGTGAAGAGATAAAGTTGTGGTTCCCCCCATTAATGAAAGACACTCTATACCACCTCTAGGTGACTACCATTCGTGATGTCTTTCCTGGTATTTACATATCTTTCTAGGTGGAGTACGATCAGGGAATTGGCATGATGGTTCAGCCAGTTCAAGAGGCTGAAATCCTCCTGGTACAGGATCCAGGACACCACCCACACTGCTTGTTGCAGTATCACATGATGATGGTGGTGTTGTCTGTCAGAACCTGCATAAGTCCCCCCTTTGATGGCTGGCAAGAAGGCCTTTGACATCAAGTGAATTAGCCACAACCCCAGCAAATTGATGTGTACGAGGGTCTCCGAAAGAGAACAGACTCCTCTGATCTCCACCTCTCTCAGCTGGCCTTTCCAACTCAGTGGTGACGAGTCAGTTACCAACATCAACTCTGGGAGGGGACAGAAGAGAGGTCTGCTGCTGGTCCAACAGTTGTTGAGTAGACACCACTGCAGATCTTTAGCAGCCTCCTCCAAAACCAGGATGGAATTTGGCAGGTTTCTCCAGTGCTCGGCCTACTGAAACAAACTGCAGATTCCACTACTGGACTTGCATGTGTCATCTGACATGGTTGGTGAGCAGGGTGCAGGAGGCTAGTATGCCAAGAACCCAAGAGCCATCCTCGCTGAGACCCAAAACAAATGTTCAAATATCAGGATCAGAGCCCAAATGCCCTGAATTTGTTGGTTTGCAGGAAAGGCCCAAAAGTGCACCATGATGGATCCAGTGAAGGGAAGCCTTCGCGAAAGATTTAGGTGTGACTTTGGCAGGTTGACAGAAAACCTCAGCGATGTCAGGAGGTACGTTGTCATCTGGTGATGGTCTGGGACTGACTGTTGCATGCCCGCCTCCAGGCTTCAAGGTAGGGAAAGACTGGGACGCCTGACCTCAGAAGATGGGCACAGACAACAGCCATGAGATGTGTGATACCCAAGGGGCACTGATGAGTTTGAAAGGGAGCACAGCAAACTCAAATGGTTTGTGGCCTACATTGAACCGCAGGTAGCATCTATAGGCCTGCAGGACAGGGATGTGAACAAATAGGCATCCTGCACCACCCAGTCTCTGGGATCTGTGGCAGATAGAACCTAGGCCAATGTGAACAGCCTGAATTTGTCTTTTTGCAGGAAGGTATTGAAAGTGCTAAGATACAAAACAGGATAAAGGCCTCTATTCTTCTACAACACAAGGAAGTAACAGGAATAACATCCAGTCTCCACTTTCTAAGGTTGGTATCCTCTATGAATCCTTTGTCCAAAACAACTTGCACTTCCTAGTGCAAAACAGACAGATGGCCCCCTGAAAGCTGCTCTGATGTAGGTTGCAGGTGCAGCTGGTTGAAAATTAATGGCAGGGCAGAGTCTTGTTGGATAATTCGAAATACCCGCCTGTCATATGTGATGCTCTGCTACCCCAGAGGGAAGTGGCTGACCCTGCTTCCGCCCATATGGATATGTGCTGCAAAGGGTGAACTAATGAGGCTTTTAAATTGTTGAAGGAGGGGTGGGGATTGGAACGCACAACAGGCCTCCCAGAGCTTTCAACGTCAGGGCCATAGGCTCAACAGGCAAGAACAATGGCATAAGGGCATCTTTGCTTCACGTTCTCAGAAGGTTTTGGGATTATTATGGGTGCCGTCATAGCAGGCATTGGAGGTGTCCAGCAAACTAAACAGCAGAGGCACACATTGTGGGGATCTGTCATAGACATTTGCAACAGTCTTACAAGGTTTAAACCCTGCAGTCTTAGAGGGTGACATGTTCCCTTGCACTCTGGAAGAATTTAGAAAAAATAGTTCAGAAATAAATATCTTCAGGAAATGAAGAAAAGGAGCGGAGATCTGAATCCATTTCTAAATATGCAGGAAAGAAAGCAGCCGATGTCAGTATGCATGGGTGGCACTTACATGTGGCTCCACACATAACTTCTGGTCAGCACAGTGTCACACAATACCACCTATCGTCGTGAAGGAGCATTGCTTTCTGGAGTTCCGGATCCAGTCTAGCACCTGAGAATATTCACAAGGTGAGGAATCTGAAATTAGAAGTATCAATCATACATGCCTGTAAGCAAGGGATTTAATTCTCGATGCCTAGAATACAAAGTGCTTTCTTACATGGGTGCGTAAGGGAGCCAGAGAGGAAGTTTGCCACACGGACTTGAGACTCCTGCTGTTCAGGGCCTAAGTCTATCAAATCCTGCCCCAGAAACCTGCAGCAAGTGCCCATCCCTAGCTGCATGGGAAGCGGACACCGCGGGATGACATTTGCCCCCGCAGATTGATCCACTAATGACATGGAACCCACATGTTTGTGAGAACAGGCCTGTTGGAATCCTTGACGCCAGGGCCTATAATGATGGTCTCCAGGGAGTGCAGGCCAGGCGCTTGATCCGCAGGGCGAAGTGAGCGCCGGGGACTGCACTGAAGCAACCCGACACACAGCAGGGCCCAGTTCAGAGGAGGAGGAACTGGAGCCTGGAGTTCTACAGAGGTGATGAGAGGGGGCAGCAGCCAGCGAAGAGTGGTGGGCAGCCTTTGAGGCTTGTGGCCCAGTGGCAAGCTTGCTGTCTTGAATGGGAACAGGCACAACATACACTTAGCTCTGTTGCAAGAGACACATTTCAATGATACAGGGTGCACCACATTCGCCATAAGATGGGCCTCCTACAGACAATTTGCTACTTACTCCTCTTATTCCCGGTGCATGGCGATACTAGTATGTAAGGGCACACCGTATATCCCACAGGGAGTCCGTAATGATTCGCAGGGACGCTACACCCTGATGTGAGGTAGGTTGGTACAATCCACTCTCACCATAGTTAACTGCTATGGTCCGAACACTGATGAGCCCTCCTTCTTTGATAGACTATGGGGCCAAATAGTAGATATTGGATCCATGTACATTCTCTGGGGGACTTCTACCTGGTTCTCAATCGAGAACTGGACAGAATGAACAGCTCTTCTATCTCACTCAGTGCAGTCGCCCAACATATCCTCAACGTTGTGGCAGACCATGGGCTGTTAGACGCCTGCCAAATGAGGCATCCTCAGTTGACAGAGGAGACCTTCTGTTCAGGGGTGCATGCCAGCTGGTCCACATTGGACTTTTGGCTCCTCTCTTGAGGGGCTTGGGCCACTTCTCTCTGGAGGGGCTTGGGCAATGGGTGTGCGATACTGTGCGCTTGGGACGCACATACTCGGTTCACTCCCCAGTCCTCTTGAAGCTGAGCACCCTGGTTACCACCGAGTCCCTTGCATTATGAAAGCTCACTCTTAGTCATTCCGTTCAGAGAAGAACTATGACAAGAAATTCATGACTTCTTTTGCAGAAACTGAGACACAGTGCCTAAGATATGTACAGTATGGGAGGCCTTTAAAGTTACGGTGTGAGGCCTATGCCTGTTAAGGGTGGCTGCGTGCTACAAGCCATTAGAGACACACTTAAGCATATAGAGAAAGGCATTAAGGCCCTCATTATGACATTGGCGGTAAGTCCCAATTACCGCCATGCCAACTGCCGCCAACATACCGCTGCCGTGGGGGTTTACCGCTACCTATATTATGACCCACACATCCGTCACTATACAGACACACACACACAAGTCCGCCAGCCCAAAGATCAGTGATAAACTGGCGGCATCCAAACCCAAACCGTTACGCCAACAGAACAACGCCCACAGCATTATGACCCACGAATCACCACGGCGGACATTCAACCGCAGTAAACCATTGGCGGTGCATACCGCTACGCTGAAAATAAACACAACCTAACAAAACAACACTGCATTGGACAATTGAAACTACACATACCTTACACACATACACACACCACACCCACACACCCACACTACTATAAAACACACATCCACACTACCCACAACCCCTTACGACTCAAAAATATTGCCAACTGAGAGAGACAGACCAACAGCACCCACAGAACCAGAGCCACAAAACACCATCCACATACCTTACAGCACACACCACAACACATCACCCCAAACACCCTCACACACAGCACTCACACTACACCCATGGCACCACAAAGACACCCCAGGTTCTCACAGGAGGAGATAAGGGTCATGGTGGAGGAAACCATCCGGGTAGAGCCACAGCTATTCGGATCACAGGTGCAGCAGACATGCATTGCCAGGAAGATGGAGCTATGGCGGAGGATCGTGGACAGGGTCAACGCCCAAGAACAAGGGATGACATCAGGAAGAGGTGAAACAACCTAGGGGGGAAGGTACATTCCATGGTAGCGAGACACCAGATAGCAGTACAGAGGACTGGCAGTGGACCCCCACCTCCTCCACCACAATTAACAACATGGGAGGAGCAATTCTTGGCAATACTTCATCCTGAGGGCCTGGCAGGAGTAGCACTGGACTCTGGTAAGTCAAATCTTTACTACTTTCACCCCCCCAACCTGCATGCCAACACATACCCCCACCCTCTCCCTCACCCTCACTCCCATCACTCCACCACCTCCCACACACCCCACCACCACAACCCACCCCTCCAACAACCAAGCCCTGCATGCAACACCAATGCATGGGCACCCATCACAGACCTGCATGGACACCCATCACCAAAGCATGCACACTTGACAATCACCTAGCCCACTAAATCACCACTCTCACAAGCCTAAGCTGCCAGGGTAATAACAACCTTAGATGGCAACACACCCATGCACAAGATGGCACACGCAGAAACAATAACACTGCATTTACATCCCCACAGGTCCCCCACACAATGTCACCGGAGAGGAGGTGCCAGCAACATCCAGTTCTCCCCCAAGAAGAGGCCCACAGTGATGACAGCAGATCTGGACACGTGGATCAGGATGACCAACTTGGCCCATCGGGGACTTCCAGACAGTCGGTTACCCAGGCACAGTCCCATACCACCACAGAGCCTCCCCCCTCAGGAAACACCACCACAACGCCCACCCAGCGGGCCCATACCACTGTCCCCAGGACACGTCAATCAGCAGTGTGTCCACCACTACAGTGACCCCAGGCCACCCCAAAAACACAGGACGATCAAGGACCTGGGGTTAGTGGCAGTGGGCACACGGTCCTGGGGACAGAGGCACAGGACAACAGGGAAACTGGGAGGACTGCTCTGCCACCGGGGGAGGACAGGCCCAGGGAACCGACTCTCCACGAGGCACTCACCAACATCCTGGGTGCATGCCGCCATTCCCAGGAGACGATGGGCCAGATACTGGCCAAGTTGCAGGAGACACAAAGCTGCAGGAGGGACAGTACCTGGGGATCAGGGAGGACCTGAGGGACATCCACACCACCCTGGTCACCATTGCAGGGGTGCTGGCAGACATGGCCAACACCATGAGGGAGGCAGTTGCACACCAACGGGCCCCTGACACTAGCCAAACCGATGAACAGCCTTCCACCTCCGCTGACGCCTGTGGACAGGAGGCCTCGCCACAGAACCAACAGGCCATCAGCACCCCTCCCCCTACAGAAGGAGAACTACCACGCAAACGGTCCCTGCGATCCAGGCAGAAGCCAGAGAATATTGCCAAGACCCCGCCAGGAAATAAACTCACCTGAATGTCACCCTTGTGTCCCACTCTGTCATCCTGTCCACCTTGAACTGCCATTGCTCCACTTCCTATGCCCCCTTGGATAGTGCATCTGTGATACAAATAGACTGGAACTTTACCCTGGACTCTCCTCCACTACCACCACAACCCATTACAATACCCCCTCCACTTATTAGCACATAAATAAACACCCTTGTAAAAAATACAAGTATGGAGTCTGTCAATTGATTGAACTATGTATTTGTTTAACAAGCTGTAAACATTGCAATTCAACTGTACAGTAATGCATACATAGGTATGACCTGTATTTGGCTGCAGTCAACTCACCAGGAGTCAGAGTGGGGCACAGATATCTGAAAATAGACATGCCAAAGGGTACAGTGAGTGGCCATAGTAGTGGGAAAATCAGCCTGCCAGTGACACTATCCAACACAAAACTGTCAATGGAAGGTGAAGTTACAGTGTCTTACCTGTGTGTCACTGGAAGTACTGTCGTATGATTGCTGTTCTGTTGTCCTCATCCTCATCCTCTGCCTCCACTTCATCACTGTCCACAGGGCCCACTGCTGCCACACGCCCATCTCCAGCCTCATCCTCCTGCAGAAAAGGCACCTGGCGACATAGGGCAAGGTTGTGCAACATGCCACGATGATCTGGCAGACCTCCTTGGGTGAGTAGCACAGGGAACCACCTGTTAGATGGAGGCACGGAAACCTGGCTGTCAGGAGGCCGAATGTCCTCTCTATAATCCATCTTGTTCGCCCATGTGACTCATTGTAATGTTCCTCTGTCATTGTCCTGGGATTCCTCACAGGGGTCAGTAGCCATGAGAGGTTGGGGTAACCAGAGTCACCTGCAAATATCGAGGGATACCTGTTAGCCAAACACTAACCCTTAGGGCCAACCCCATACACCAACATATACTGGGTGGGAACCATAGGCTCACCTATTAGCCACACCCGGTGCCTCTGGAGTTGAGCCATCACATATGGGATGCTGCTATTCCTCAGGATGAAGGCATCATGCACAGAGCCAGGGTACTTTGCATTGACATGGGAGATGTACTGGTCCGCCAGGCACACGATCTGAACATTCATCGAGTGAAACCTCTTTCGATTTCAGAACACCTGTTCATTTCTCCAGGGGGGGGGGACAAAGGCAATATGTGTACCATCAATTGCCCCAATAATGTTGGGGATATGTCCCATTGCATAGAAGTCAGCTTTCACTGTGGCCAAATCCTCCGCCTAAGGAAAAACAATGTAGCTGCACATGTGTTTCATCAGGGCAGACAACACTCTTGTTAGCACTATTGAGAACATTTGCTGTGACATTCCTGCTGCCAAGCCCACTGTCACTTGGAAAGAACCAGTTGCCAAGAAATGGAGCACAGATAGCACTTGCACAAGAGGGGGGATCCAGGTGGGATGACAGATAGCAGATATCAGGTCTGGCTCCATTTGGGCACACAGCTCTTGGATTGTGGCCCTGTCAAGTCTGTAGGTGAGGATAATGTGCCAGTCCTCCATTTTTGCCAAGTCCGTCAGGGGTCTGTACACGGGGGATGTGTCCATCTCCTATTCATCTGCAGCGGTTGCAATCTAGGGGGCAAAACGATGAGCATCTGGTCAGTATTCCACAATTCCAAACTGTACACTGCATTGCATGTTGTGAATGAAACCGTATGTTGTTGGATAGGCCCAAATGGTGCCTATGTGTAGTGTGACGCAGTTAGGCGCCATGGCCTGTCCCCCCCTGAAATGGCGTCCGCCTGTCCTGTGTGGATGGACAGGTGGAAATTAGGTAATGCAGCTGACGTTGTGCGCCGTCGCGGGAGGCGGTCGAGTACCGCTGTGCAACTCCTCATTGGTTGTTTATGGGCACTATGGGTTACAGTGGCCAATGGTGATGTACGCCAGGAGTGACGGTATGCACCGCCGCGGATGTGACTGCCATTTTCTATCTGTTCTCTCACTTGCTACCTGACCTTCAACAGGAGAGGACCTACACTGCAAGTGCTGCTGTGACCTGTGTCTGGAACTGACCATGGCTCGTGTCACTGGGGAAAGGGCCCCTGCCTTCACCACTGCGGAGTTGCAGAGACTGGTGGATGGGGTCCTATCCCAGTACCGAATGCTGTATGGGCCTCCAGACCAAGAGGTGAGTACACTGTGAGCACGATGCATGGGGCATGAATGCATGGAGTGCTGTGTGTGAGGGCCTCGTGTAAGGGGGGGTGGAAGGGTCCTGGGCAGTGTGCTGCATGTATGGGGGGCAATGTCTGTGCATAAGGGGATCTGAGGGATATGGTGGGCCATGAGTGTAAGAGGCCGGACAGTATGGCTGACACCCTTTTCTATGTTTATTTGTCTGCAGGTCAGCGCCCATCAGAAAAAGGGTATGTGGCGTGCCATCGCCAAGGACGTGCAGACCGTGGGGGTCTACAGCAGGCGGAGCGCCCACTGTCGCAAACGGTGGGAGGACCTGAGACGCTGGGCATGGAAGACGGCGAAGGCCCAGCTGGGGATGGCCTCCCAACGAGGATGGGGTGCCCACCGAACCCTGAACCCCTTGATGTTCTGCATACTGGCGGTGGCCTATCCGGAGCTGGATGGGCACTTGAGGGCATCACAGCAGCCACAAGGGGGTGAGTACAGTTTCCAAATCTACAACTTGTGCGTGGTGGGGTGGTCTCCGGGTGGGGCCCCTAGGCCAGGCAGGACACTGCATGGTAGGTCCCATGTTGGGCAGGGTTCTGATGTGAAAGTCCTCCAACCAAGCTAGTAGGCTTCCACTACTAGGCAGGGGTCTGTGGGTCTCAGGTATGCTGCTATTGGCCTTAGGTATGCCTGTCCTAGGGCTGATGACTAGCATTATGACTTGTAGTGCATTGCATAGTGCGTAGCCCTGTTCCCTGTGTGAGTGTGCTGTGTACGCCAACGGTGGTGTTGGTGCAGCCATTGACCAAGTGTATCCTTTGTCTCTTCCCCGCCCCTTTTTGTTTTGTCACCCTGTCCTTGTGTGCATTAGCATCATCTGGCGGAGGAGCAGAGGCACCAGCGACGGAGGGAGCTGCATCCCACATGGCCCAGGAGGCTGAATGCACCCAAGGTGAGGGCACCAGTGGGACGGAGGGCGAGGGGAGCACCACGGCAGAGACGGGAGGGGACAGTTCAGACAGTGATACCTCCTGCGTTGGAAGCTCCCTGGTGGTGGTGAACACCTCTGTGTCCACCCCAACTACAGGTGCAGCTGCCACCCCCGTACCAGCACCGCCCTCCCAGCAGCCCCTCAGAGAGTTTCCCGTGTCCGCTCACCCAGGAGGGTGGGCATCTCCTTTACCCAAGGTACCTCAGGCCCTGCCCCAGTTAGCCCTGCTGCCCTGAGTAAGGAGGCTATTGACCTCCTGCGATCCATCTCTGTTGGGCAGTCAACCATAGTGAATGCCATCCAGGGGCTGGCAGGCCATTTATAACAAACTAATGCATTCCTGGAGGGCATTCACTCTGGCATGGTGGCCCAACAGAGATCAATCCAGGCTCTGGCCTCCTCTCTGATGGCAGCCATTGTCCCTGTCTCTAGCCTCCCCCTCCAACTTCCTCTACCCAGTCCCATTCCCCTGAACCCCAACCTATCCCAAGCACACATTCAGACCAGCATGCACCCAAGACAACACACAGGAGTGGCTCAGGCAAACACAAGCACCACATATCATCCCACGGGCACTCACACAAACACCATCCAGAATCAGACACACCAACATCCACTTCCTCCACTGTGTCCCCCTCCTCCTCCTCGTCCACCAACCTCCTAGTAGTGTCTCCACTCACACCTGCATGCACTACATCCTCATCCACTACCTCCATCACCATCACGCCTATCACTACACACCCCTCACTGGCAGTCACCACCCCCACATCCATGCACACGTCCCCTGTGTCCTCTCCCACTGTATCTGTGTCCCCTCCTCCCAAAGTACATAAACACAAGCGCTCAGACACCCAACAGCCATCCACCTCACAACAGCATCCAGCCCATGCACCTGCACCCAAACACAGCAGACTGTCACCTCCTACAATCACTCCCTCTTCCTCCACTCCCAGACCTTCACAATCTTCCCACCCCAGTGTCCCTAAGAAGCTCTTCCTCTCTGCCGTTGACCTCTTCCCTACCCCTCCCTCCCGTCCTTCATGTCGGGCCAGGGTGGTTAGAACCCAGGCTAGCACCTCAGCCACCCAGTCCACAGCCACAGTAGTGTCAGCTGCCACTGCAGGTGGGAGAGGCTCCAGGGAACCAGCCATAACCACTGACAGTGTGCCTGCACCAGCTGCCAAAGAGAAGGACAAGGAGGCACCACCAGCTGTGAAGGGCAAGGGCAAGGAGGCACCACCAGCTGTGAAGGGCAAGGAGCCACCACCAGCTGTGAAGGGCAAGGGCAAGGAGGCACCACCAGCTGTGAAGGGCAAGGGGAAGGAGGCACCACCAGCTGTGAAGGACAAGGGCAAGGAGGCACCACCGGCTGCCAAGGTGAAGGACAAATAGGCACCACAAGCTGGGAAGGGCAAGGGGCCTGCCCCTGCAGGCAGGAAGGTCAGGAGGCCTGGTGCAGGGACTGAATCTGAGCCCCCACCACCAACCATGGCGGTTCAGCTGTCCGAGGCTGCGGGGGAAGGGCTGCAGCATCCCCCCACCACAGGCATTCCTGACACCAGCACACCACCACCAGCATCACTGCCTGCAGCAGTGCCAGCAGCAGCAGCCCCAGTGGGCAGCCGTCCGAGGCTGCAGGGGAAGGGCTGGAGCCTCCCCCCACCACAGGCATTCCCGACACCAGCAGTGCCAGCAGCAGCAGGCCCAGTGGGCAGCCGTCCGAGGCTGCAGGAGACGGGCAGGAGCCTCCCCCCACCACTGCTAGCACTGCCAGCAGCTCCAGTGGGCAGCCGTCAGAGGCTGCAGGGGACGGGCAGGAGCCTCCCCCCACCACTGCCAGCAACTCCAGCAGCCCCAGTGGGTAGCCGTCAGAGGCTGCAGGGGACGGGCAGGAGCCTCCCCCACCACTGCCAGCACCGCCAGCAGCCCCAGTGGGCAGCTGTCCGAGGCTGCAGGGGATGGGCAGGAGCCTCCCCCCCACCACTGGCATCCCCGACACCAGCCCTGCCACTGCCACCACTGAGCAGCCGTCACCGCCGGCGGGCAGTGTGTAGTCCTGCCTCCATGGACTGTAGTGCATCCTGGCCCCTGCAAATGCTGTGGGTGTGACACCCAGGTGAGAGACTGTGACCTTGCACTCCCCATGTGCTGCATCACAGGGCACTAAGCCCCCTCCAGAACCAGTGGAAGATGGCAACCACTCACCCCCTCCTTGCCAGGATGAAGCACACTGAGCACAAAGCCCCCTCCAGAACCAGTGGAAGAAGGCATCCACTCACCCCCTCCTTGCCAGGATGAGGCACACTGGGCACAATGCCCCCTCCAGAACCAGTGGAGAAGCCATCCACTTGAGAGACTGTGGCCTTGCACTCCCCAGGACCAAGCAGTGGGCAAACCACCCACTAGAGAGACTGTGGCTTTGCACTCCCCAGGCCCAAGCAGTGGGCAAACCACCCACTTGAGAGACTGTGGCCTTGCACTCCCCAGGACCAAGCAGTGGGCAAACCACCCACTTGAGAGACTGTGGACTTGCACTCCCCATGACCAAGCAGTGGGCAGACCACCCACTTGAGAGACTGTGGCTTTGCACTCCCCAGGACCAAGCAGTGGGCAGACCACCACCTTGAGAGACTGTGGCCTTGCACTCCCCAGGACCAAGCAGTGGGCAGACCACCTACTTGGGAGACTGTAGCTTTGCACTCCCAAGGACCAAGCAGTGGGCAAACCACCCACTTGAGAGACTGTGGCCTTGCACTCCCCAGGACCAAGCAGTGGGCTCACCACCCACTTGAGACTGTGGCTTTGCACTCCCCAGGACAGTGTTATGGGCATGTAGCCCCCGCCAGGACCAGTGGTGTTGTTCCATCTTCCGGCTGAGGTGCCTGTGTATTTTCGACCTGGTGCCCCTGCAGTGTTCTCTCCGTGTTGTTGCAGGAGTCAAGTGGGGCCTTGGCCTATGTGATGTGGCCCTGTGGCCCACGGACATTGTGGACTGGGCAGTGTCCCTCCATTTGTATATATGTATATAGTGTTTGATTTTGAAGGATGTATTTCTAGTATTTTATCTTATTACACTCACTTTAATCAATTCCTTTTGTCCTTGCGTTATTCCTGAGGGGTACGGGGTGGATATGTAATGTTTGTGCATCTGTTTGTGTGTATGGTGTTGGGGGTGTTGCATGTTGAGTGTGTGTCACTCTCTTTTCCTACCCCCTTCCTTGTGTGCTAGATGGCAGTACTCACCGTGGTCATCTTCGCCGGCGTTGGTATTCATGGTGAAGAAGGAGATAGACGAGCCTGGGGAACACCTGCAACTCGGGCTCCATGGCAGCGTGGTTCTTCTGTGAGTACAGATGTAATCTGGTATGGCCCCAGGGCCAGACGGATTGCCAGCAGATTTTTATAAAATTTACATCAGCAGTCTCCTACCGATGCTGAAGGAGGTTTACTATGAACCAAAACAAGATGGTACCCTCCATGAGGGAAGCCATGATTATCACCTTACTCAAATCTAACAAACAGGCTGTTGCCTGTGATTCGTATAGGCCCCTGTCGCTCATTAAATGTGATGCCAAAATACTAGCAAAATTGGTCAAGCCAGACCAATCAGGGTGTATCCCTGGGAGGGCTACTTCCCATAACCTGCGTACATTGTTTGCCTTGCTAAAGAGCATTTACTGGATCTACCCATAGCTGCAGTCTTTTTTGATGCCACTAAGGCTTTCGATTCGCTGTAGTGGAACTACCTAATTGTTGTGCTCCGGCAGATGGGCTTCCCCCTGACGTTCCTGTTGTGGCTTGCCCTCCTGTATTCCAACCCCACTGCTAGAATTAATGGCATGTGCTTGGCACCTTTCGATATAATATGGGCACATGGCAGGGGTGTCCCTTATCGCCTCTGTTATTTGCTCTTGAGATTGAGCCTGATTGTTGTGCTCAGGCACATGGGCTTCATCTTGATGTTCCTGGTTGAACTTGCCCTCCTATATTTAAATCCCACTGCTACAACTAATGGCATGTGCTTGGCACCTTTCAATATCACTCGGGGCACACGGCAGGGGTGTCCCTTATCGCCTCTGTTATTTGCTCTTGCAATTGAGCCACTAGCAGCCAAGCTTCTACTGCATCACTGACAATATGCAATCAGATATCCTACTAAACACATATTTGTATCTCTCCTTGCGGAGTACATCACATTGTACCTGAGGGACCCCCGGGACAGTCTGAATGCAGTGCTACACAAGTTTGTTCGCTTTGGCAGTCTGTCCGGCATCCAAATAAATTGGGAGGAATCTAATTTCTTCTTCTTAACCACAACCACTCAGAGATTCCAACCGGACATTCCACTGAAATGGTGCAACTCAATCCTCAGATATCTGGGCATTAGGATATCCAGAAATAGAGAGGAATCACTAAGAGGGAACTATGGCACTGCCTTGTCCAATATGACAGACAACATTTCTCACTGGATACCATTGCCTTTTCCTCTGGCAGGTCGTATTTCTCTCATGAAAATAGTTATTCTGCCAAAACTGCTTTACTTGTTCCTTAACATCCCTCACGCACCGGGGATACACTTCTTTAAAATGCTCAAGAAACAACTTATTCTCATAGCCTGGGCCATGTGAACTGCTTACTCAGCCCTTTGAAAGGGGCAGCTTTGAGGCTCTAGACATAGAAATGTATTATTTCTGCATCCAAGCTCACCATGTTATTTACTGGAACAAGCCTCTCCCTTACATGCCATACATAGCCACTGAACAGGGATACATGCCCCCTATCCCCTCCACCAATTACTTGGGACCTAAGGCACACTCAGTAGCCCCTCCTGACAACACCATTGCCTGCACAAATACAACATGGGGGCACCTGACTAAAAGGGCTGGAAACCCGCTAATTTACTCACTCTCCATTCCACTTCACCACCAAGCTGCCATACCAATGACATGCAAGACCATCTGCCGAAGTATGCTGATAGGAGCCAGAGTCAACACTTGGGGAGACCTCTATAGAGATGGCCAGTTGGCTAATCATGAAACACTGCTGATAAGACACCGACACAGCTAGATGTCTTCCTGTACATCAGGTTATGGCATGACCTTAAAACTGCCACCCAAGAATTCCCCCGGGAACCCCCTCACACTTAATACACTACATATACTGCTTGCTTCTGAAGGTCCTTGACACCTGGTGTCTATCCTATAACATACAGCACAACAAGAGAGACATATGTGGGAGAAGGAGCCTGGGATGGTTGGGACCTGGAACTAGGCACTCCTCTCACTAATGTACAGTGGCTTTCCTGTTTCCTGTTATCTGCAAGTGGGGTGCATTGCTTTGTACAGCTGACTATATATCATCCCTTAGACGTATTACACTCCCAAAAGATTACACAAATATAATCTTCGCCCAGAGGACAGATGTGCCAGGTGCGAGGTAGAAGGGGCAGATTTCCTACATTCGGCCTGGTCGTGTCACCAGATTTTGAGCTATTGGAAGGAGATCGGGACTGCCCTATCGCTCATGGTTATTCAACTAGTCACCCTCACGCCATCGGTGTTAATCTTAGGACACACGTGGGACATTGAGGTGGGACTTCCAGAAACATATTTCACTCAGCCTGCTACTTGCTAAGAGGTGGGTGGCATGCAAATGAGGCAGAGGAAGTGCGCCAAAATTCAAAGAATGGTTGCAGGATTTTATATTCTATAGGGCTCTGCTCACTGTTTATGCTGAACCACTGCCATCCAGCTCTAGACCGAGGAATATCTAGGAGCCAATAGAGGCTTATCTCCTCACCCAACGTTCAGATGCCGTGTCGGATACCCACCAGTGTTCAGGTATTGGCCGCAGGCCAACATGTGGTAGATGCAGATGCGCCCTACTATTCATCACTGTCCAGAGCGTCCCTCTCATACTGAGGCCAGTGATTGTCGTTAAAGAGTGAACAATTAATAACACTGACTGTATACCTACTACAGACAAAATGGGGGCCCCAACAGGCTATGAGCCCCTTAGGCGTGCCTGATGATGTATTTTGTTCACTGGGTGATTCCAGGATGGGGTTTGGTTGATCCAGCCAGTAACTGCTAGGCACACTATAGTATAATGCGATAATGTCCAGGAATGGTACAGTTGTTGACTGTTCCACTTGAGTTTCCTGTACAAGATACCTGAAGCCCTTGTAGCTTACACTGAAAATGCTATTAAGAAATACTGTAAAAAAAAGCTTTCTTACATGTGTTGGAAGTGGAGCATGTCACATTAGATATTACAAAAAAGAGGACCTTTTTTTAGGTGCGGCAATGGAGCGGAAATCATTTGTAGGTAATTTGGGACCAGATTTTCTTAATTTTGGAGGTAATTTACATGTCCATCTTCCAGATATTGGTAGCCATGCTTACAAATCCCATCCTTTTTGTAAGCAGATTGACAGTATTTGGGAAGAAGACACTTTACTGATTAGGGCAAACCAGGACATACGGATACCATGTCTGAGTAGAAATTAAGACAACTCTATATATCCTCTTCATAAAACAGGCTTCAAATGTCCCATTTGTTTTAGACTAATATCATGGTAAAAAATGCTTGGTTCTTTTCTCTGTTTCAGTGTTGAATGCAGTCACCTCCATAAAGAACTAGATTGGAATTTAGTAACATACATAAATAGTCTCCCCTGAAGTGCCCAATTGTTAGTGTCAATTATTTCATTTCCAACTACAAAAAAAACAAATTACTTTACCTTCGGTAACACCTTTTCTGGTAGAGACTCTAACTGCAGATTCCTTACCTTGAGCAGTACCTTGGTCTGCCACTTAGTGGTACTGACAGCTCCAAGATGACACTGTCCACGCTAGATGGGAGGTGTGTGGTACCTATATAGGTGCCAACCCAGCATGCTGATGTCGGTTCTTTTGTGACACATTCCGCGCCCACAGATGCAGAGCCCTGACAGAAAAGTTGTGACCAGTGTGCTGAGCCTAAGGAGGTCATCCAGAGGAAGGAGTTCAGTCTGCCACAAAAGGCAGACTAAAAGAGACTTTTAATTGAAGATGCCTTACCCTAGAATAGATACCACAGCAATAACCTCTCTGAAGGAGGAACTGCAAACTGGCATAAACCAAAAGGTTCTGCAGGACCAAGCGAAGAAAATGCACATCTTGACGGACCTGACTGTTTAAACAATAGTGCTTCGTGAACATATGGAGTGACGCTCACATAGCCGCCTGACAGATGTCGAGGAAAGGCACCCTGCCTGTCAACGCACCAGTCACAGCTTTGGCTCAGGTGGAGAAAGAATTCAAATGTTTCCGGGGCTTCTTTTTCGCTAATGTATAGCAGATCTTTATGCTGAGTATAATCCTTCTGTAAATTGTCCTCTTCTGCACTACCTTGCCCTTCTTTGCTCTGGTGAATACAATGAAAAGCTGATCTTCCAGTCAGTGGAAACCTTTAGAAAAACTAGTCACAATGGGTGACTTAAACAGGGAAGACTGATCCAGCAACTGCAGAGATAGCCAACAAATACGCTTTAAAAGTACCCAGCACTAGACCTTCCCAGGCCAATGACAACACAAATAATAACACCTCAGACAGTTTGGCATGATGTGGGTCAACATGCTTGGCTAAACAGCAAGGCACAAACTTATCCCAATGGGAGGCTTATAAAGATATTGTCCCTCATTACAACCCTGGCGGTAAATGCCGCCTACCGCGGTGCTGAGGGCCGCCAACATACCATGACCGCAGCGGTATTCCGCTATGGGTATTATGACCCACACTGAGAAATCTGCCACAATATAGACACTCACACAAGTCTGCCAGACCAAAGGCCAGTGATAAATTGGCGGTACCAAAGCCCACACCATTATGCCAACAGGAATCCGCCCACAGTATCAGGACCCACGAATCACCGCAGCATTCTTTCAACCGCGGTAAACCATTGGCGGTACATACCGCTGTGCTTAAAAGACACACACACTTACAAAACTACACATTGGACAATTCAAACTACACACACCTGACACAAATACACACACCACACCCACACACACAGACCACTATAAAACACACACCCACATTACCCACAACCCTTTCAACTAAAAAAAAGATTGCCAACAGAAAGAGGCACAAGCCAGGAGCACCCACTCAATCTGAGCCACAGAAAACCATCACCAATACACCATCCACGCACCTCACAGCACACACCACAACACATCACCCCACGCATCCTCACACATATCACTCATACCACATCCATGGCACCCCAAAGACACCCCAGGTTTTCAGAGGAGGAGCTAAGGGTCATGGTGGAGGAAATCATCTGGGTAGAGCCACAGCTATTCGGATCACAGGTGCAGCAGACGTCCATTGCAAGGAAGATGGAGCTATGGCGGAGGATCGTGGACAGGGTCAACGCCGTGGGACAGCATCCAAGAACAAAGGATGACATCAGGCAGAGGTGGAACGACCTATGGAGGGGAAGGTGTGTTCCGTGGTTGCAAGATACCAGGTAGCTTTACAGAGGACTGGCGGTAGACCACCACTTCCTCCCCCACAACTAACAACATGGGAGGAGCAAGTCTTGGCAATAATGCATCCTGAGGGCCTCGCAGGAGTAGCAGGAGGACTGGACTCTGGTAAGTCAAATCTTTACTACTATATCCCCCACCCTACCTGCATGCCATCACAAACTCCTACCCCTACCCTCACCCCCATCACTCCACCACCTCACATATACCCCACTATCACACCCCACCCATCCCAAAACCAAGCCCTGCATATAACACCAATCAATGGACCCCCATCACAGACCTGCATGGACACCCATCACCACAGCATGCCTATTAGAGAGAATCACCTAGCCCACAAAATCACCACGTACACAAGCCTAAGCTGCCAGGGCTGTCCCAACCATACAGAGAAACAAACCCAAGCACAAGATGGCATACACAGATACAATAACACTGCATTTTCATCCCCACAGGACCCCTACTAACCTTCACCGGAGAGGAGTTGCCAGCAACATCCAGTGCCACCCAGAAGAGGCCCACAGGGATGACAGCAGCTCTGCACGCCTGAATCATGATGACCAACCTGGCCCATCAGGGACCTCTGGACAGTCGGTTACCCTGCCACAGTCCCAAGCTACCACAGAGCCTCCCCCCTCAGGAAACACCAGCACGGCACCCACCCAGCGGGCCCATGCCACTGTCCCCAGGACACGTCAATCAGTGTGTGTCCACCACTACAGGGACCCCAGGCAACCCCACAAACACAGGACGACCAGGGACCTGGGGTCAGTGGCAGTGGGCACACGGTTCAGGGGACAGATGCACAGGACAATAGGGAAACTGGGAGGAATGCTGTGCGACAGTAGAAGGACAGGCCCAGGGAACCCACTTTCCAGGAGGCACTCTCCAACATCCTGGGACCATACCACCATTCCCAGGAGACCATGGGCCAGATACTGTACAAGTTGCAGGAGACCCAGCGGCTGCAGGAGGGACAGTACCTGGGGATCAGGGAGGACCTCAAAAACATCTACACCATCCTGGTCACCATTGCAGGGGTGCTGGCAGACATGGGCATGACCATGAGGGAGGCAGTGGCACAACAACGGGCCCCTGACACTAGCCACCTCCACCGGTGCTAGCGGACAGGAGACCCCACCACAGGACCAACAGGCCACCAGCACCCCACCCACTACAGAAGGAGAACCACCACGCAAATGGTCCCTGCGATCCAGGGAGAAGCCAGAGAACATTGCCAAAACCCCCGCCAGGAAATAGGACTCTCCTGATTGTCACCCTTCTGTCCCACTCTGTCACCCTGTCCACCTTGAACTGCCATTACTCCCCTTGCTATGCCCCATTGGACAATGCACCTGTAATACCAAGAGACTGGACTCTAACTGGACATTCCTCCACCATCACCTCAGCCCATTTCACGTCCCCCTCCATGTATGAGCACTTAAATAAACACCCTTGGAACAAATACAAATCTTGAGTCTGTCAAATGATTGAATTATATATTAGTACAACATTCTGAAAATATTGCAAGTCATATGTACAGTTATTTATACATTGGTATGACCTTTAGTGGCAGCAGTAAACATACCAGGAACCAGAGTGCGCCACAGAGATCTGAAAATAGAGATGCAAAAGGGTACAGTAAGTGGTTATAGACATAGGGAAATCAGGCTGCCATGTACAATGTCCAACAGAAAACTGAAATGTAAAGTGAAGTTACAGTGTCTTACCTGTGTGTCACTGGAAGTACTGCTGTATTATATTACTTCTGTTGTCCACATCTCCATCCTCTGCCTCCTCTTCCTCCACAGGCTCCACCGCTGCCACAAGACCATCTCCAGGCTCATCCTCCTGCAGAAAAGGCACTTGGTGTCTCAAGGCCAGGTTGTGCAACATGCAACGATGATCTGGCACACCTTCTTGGGTGAGTAGTACAGGGATCTACCTGTCAGATGGAGGCACCGGAACCTGGCCTTCAGGAGGCCAAAGGTTCTTTCAATTATCCTCCTTGTTCGCCCATGTGCCTCATTGTAACGTTCCTCTGCCCTTGTCCTGGGATTCCTCACTGGGGTCAGTAGCCATAAGAGTTTGGGGTAACCAGAGTCACCTGCAAATATCGAAGGACAACTGTTAGACACACACTAACCCTTAGGGACAACCCCATACCCAGACACCAACTTATACTGGGTGGGGACCTTGGGCTCACCTATTAGCCACACCTGGTGCCTCTGGAGTTGGCCCATCACATATGGGATGCTGCTATTTCTCAAGATAAAGGCCTCATGCACAGAGCCAGGAAACTTGGCATTCACATGGGAGATGTACTGGTCCACCAATCACACCATCTGCACATTCATAGAGTGATAGCTTTTTCTATTCCTCCGAGGGGGGGGGGGGCAAATACTACATGTGTACCATCAATGGCACCAATGATGTTGGGGATATGTCCCAGGGCATAAAAGTCAGCTTCCTCTGTGGCCAAATCCTCCACCTGGGGGAATACGATGTAGCTGCGCATGTGTTTCAGCAGGGCTGACAACACTCTGGTCAACATGTTGGAGAACATTGGCTGAGACATCCCTGATGCCATGGCCACTGTTGTTTGGAAGGAACCACTTGCCAGGAAATGAAGCACTGACAGGACCTGAACTAGAGGCGGGATACCTGTGGGCTGGTGGATAGCTGACATCCGGTCTGGCTCCAATTGGGCACACAGTTCTTGGATTGTGGCCCGATCAAGTCTGTAGGTTAGGATAATGTGTCTGACCTCCATAGTCGCAAGGTCCACCAGAGGTCTGTACACCGGAGGATGTCGCCATCTCATATTCATCCTCAGCGGTTGAAGCCTATGGAGGAAAACGGTGAGCAGAGGGTCATATTCACACATCAATTGAAATAATGATGCATCTTTTCCTTTACAGAACCTGTATGTGAATCTGAGAGTAAGTTGCTGTGCTAAAGTCTGCTGTGACGCAGTTAGGTGCCATGGCTTGTGCCGGCCTGAAATGGCAGCTGCCTGACCTGTGAGATGGGACAAGTGGAAATGAGGTAATTCCGCTGGCGTTGTGCCCCGTTGCGGTAGGCGGTCAATGACCGCCGCGCATCTTCGCATTGGTTATCATTGGGCCTATGAGTTCCAGGAGCTAATGGCGATGTATGCACCGCCGCTGACGTGACCGTCATTTTCTATCTGTGCACTCACTTGCTACCTGAGCTTCAACAGGAGAGGACCTACACTGCAAGTGCTGCTGTGACCTGTGTCTGGAAGTGACAATGGCTCATATGTCTGGGGAAAGGGCCCCTGCCTTCACTGCAGAGGAGTTGGAGAAACTGCTGGATGGGGTCCTACCCCAGTACACGTTACCTCCAGACAAACAGGTGAGTACACTGTGAGCATGATGCATGGGCCATGAATGTATGGATTGCTCTGTGTGTAAGCCACATGTAAGGGGGGCTGAGGCGTCCTGGCCAGGGTGCTGCATGTATGGTGGTCAATGTATGTGCGTCAGGGGGTGGAAGGGATCTGGTGGGCCATGAGTGTGACGGTCTGGACGGTTAACTAATTCCATTTTCCACTGTCTTTTCCATGCAGGTCAGCGCCCATCAGAAAAAGGGTAATTTGCGTGCCATCGCCAAGGAGGTGCGGACCCTGGGAGTCTTTGACAGGCGGAGCACCCACTGCCGCAAACAGTGGGAAGACCTGCGCCGCTGCGCATGGAAGATGACGTAGGCCCAGCTGGGGCTGGCCTCCCAACGAGGAATGGGTGCCCGTCGGACCCTGACCCCCCTGATGTTCCGCATCCTGGCGGAGGCCTATCCAGAGTTGGATGGGCACTTGAAGGCATCACAGCAGCCACAAGGGGGTGAGTACAGATTCAGATTCATGTCTGTGCGCGCGTTAAGGTTACCTGGGTGGGGTATGTGGGCTGTAGGTGCCCGTAGGCCAGGGCGAACATGGGCAGGCTCTGAAGCACTCCACCCCCAATAGTGTTAGTGGGCATCTGCTACAGGGCAGGGTCATGTGGGTTTCAGGTGTGCAGCTAATGGCGTTAGGCATTGTACCCCATGGGCTGGTGACTATCTTAGTAACTGGTAGTGCTTGGCCTAGTGCATAGGGCTGCTCCCTGTGAGTTGTGTACGCCTACGGTAGTGTTGTTGCTGGCTTTGACGAAGTGTATCCTCTGTGTCTTTCCCTCCTTTTTGTTTTGTCACCCTGTCCTTGTGTGCATTAGCATCATCTGGAGGAGGAGCAGAGGCACCGGCAACGGAGGGAGCTGCATCCCACATGGCCCTGGAGGCCGAATCCACTGACGGTGAGGGCACCAGTGGGACGGAGGGGACACCACAGACAGCGGCTCCCCCTCCGATGGAAGCTCCCTGGTGGGTGCGGACACCTCTGTGCCCGCCCCAACAACAGGTACAGCCGCCACCCCCCCCTACCAGCACCACCCTCCCAGCAGCCCCTCAGCGTGTTTCCCGTATCTACTTACCAAGGAGGGTGGGCATCTCCTTTGCCCCAGGCACCTCAGGCCCCGCCCCAGTCAGCCCTGCTGCCCTCAGTGAGGAGGCTTATGACCTCCTTCGATCCCTCACTGTTGGGCAGTCAACCATACTGAATGCCATCCAGGGTGTCGAGAGGCATTTGCAACAAACAAATGCATACCTGGAAGGCATTCACTCTGGCGTGGTGGCCCAACAGAGAGCATTTCAGGCTCTGGCTTCAACACTGATGGCAGCCATTGTCCCTGTCTCTAGCCTCCCTCCTCCAACTTCCTCTACCCAGTCCCAATCCCCCTCAACCTCAATCTATCCCAAGCACACCTTCAGACCAGCATTCACCCAAATCAACACACAAAAGTGGCTCAGGCAAACACAAGCGCCACACTTCATCTCACAGGCACTCACACAAGCACCATCCCCATGCGGATACACCAACATCCACTGCCTCCACTGTGTCGTCCTCATTCTCCATCTCCCTCCCAGTAGCGTCTCCACTCACACCTGCATGCACTACATCCTCATCCACTACCTCCATTACCAACACGCCCATCACAGCACACCCCTCATTAGCAGTCACCACCCCCACATCCATGCACACGTCCCCTGTGCCCTCTCCCAGTGTGTCTGTGACCCCATCCTCCCAAAGTACACAAATGCAAGCACCCACCCACCCAACAGCCATCCACCTCACAACAGCATTCAGCCAATGCACCTGCACCCAAACTCGGCAGACAGACACCTCTCCCTCTTCCTTCACTCCCAAACCCTCTCCCTCTTCCCACCCCAGTGTCCCTAAGAAGCTTTTCCTGGCCAACTTTGACCTCTTCCCTGCCCCTTCTTCCCCTTGGGCCAGGGTGGCCAGAACACAGCCCAGCACCTCAGCCACCAAATCGTTGTCCGCTGTGGTTCCTGCAGCTATCAAAGGCTCAATGGGGGCACCCGTCAGCCCAGCCAGTGTGCCACCAACCCCTGCCAAGGCCAAAACCATTCCGCCACCTGGCAAGGTGAAGAGGTGGACAGGATCCACCAAGGGGAAGGAGCCACAATCACCCAGCAAGGCCACTTCAATCACTCCAGCTGCCAGACCAAGGTCACACCACCATCTGCCAAGGTGAGGAAGGGGCAGAAAACACAAGCCAAGGCACTTCAGCCATCCAAGGCTGCAGGTGAAGGCCTGGTGGCTACCAGCACAACCGCCAGCACCGCCACCTGCACCGGGGCCAGCAACACCAGCAGCCCCACCGCTAGCACCGCCGCAATCACTGCCACCTGCACCGCCGCAAGCACCACTACTGTCAGCAGCAGCAGCCCCAGTGGGCAACGGTCCGAGGCTGCAGGAGAAGGGCTGGAGCCTCTCTCCACCACTGGCAGCACTGGCACCTGCACAATGGCCAGCAGCGTCACCTGCACCGCCGCTAGCACCGCCGCAGGCACCGCCACCTGCACCGCTGACAGTAGCACCACTACCAGCAGCAGCAGCCCCAGTGGGCAGCCATCAGAGGCTGCAGGAGAAGGGCTGGAGCCTCCCTCCACCACTAGCAGCACCCCCACCAGCCCCGGCACTACCGCCAGTTTGCAGCCGTACCCGTCACCGGTTGGAGTCTAGCCCTGCCTCCATGGACTATCATGCAACCTGGTCCCTGCAAATCTCGTCCCTCAGACACCCAGGTGAGGGACTGTGAACTACCACACCCTAAGTGTTGCATCACTGGGCACAAAACCCCCTCCAGAACCAGTGGAGATATGCATCCACTCACCCTATCCTTGGCAGGATGAAGCACACTGGGCACAAAGCTCCCTTCAGAACCAGTGGCGATATGCATCCACTCACCCTATCCTTGGCAGGATGAAGCACACTGGGCTCCAGAACCAGTGGAAAACCGGCACCCACTAGAGAGACTGTGGCTTTGCACTCCCCAGGACCAAGCTGAAAACACTCAATTGACGCCGTTCAATTTCCATGCATGAAGATGGAGCATGCGCTGGTTTGGCTGCAGGACCCTTCCATGCTGCTGTGATAGGATATCCTCCCAAAGTGGCAGCCTGAATGCAGGACAGATGCTAATGCCTAGGAGGTTGGGATACCATACTCTCTTTGCCCAGTCCAGAGCCACTATGATTACTCGGGCCCAGTTTGTCCTATTCCTTTTGAGGACTCGGGCAGGAGTGGTATCAACAGAAAGGTGTACAGGAGTTCTGAATTCTACCCCAAGCGGAATGAGTCTTCAAGCAAGAGACAATTCGGAAACTCCAACATGCAGAAGAGCTGATACTGTGGTAGTGTATAGATTGAGCCAAGGTTTTCCCTGTTCGTGGAAGTGACTTTGCACTTCCTCTGGGTGTTGAAGTCATTTGTGATCCTGAAGGCATTGACAGCTGATATTGTCTGCCTTGGCATCCAGAGATCCAGCCAGCGGTTGTACAACCAGGAAGATCTCCTGACATTCCAACCACGCCCAGAGGCAAAAGAGCTCTTGGCACAGAGTCCACAACCCCACCCCGCCCTGATTGTTGCAGTACCACATGCACCACCATTCCCTTTGAAGGATGGCCCTCAACTCCAACAGGATGATGAGGAGCCAGATCTCCGCCAGAGATCAGAGTTCTCTGGTCTCCGCATCTCCCAGGTGCCCACCGAATCCCAGAAGCAATGCATTGGTCATCACTGTCAACTCTGTGAGGGGAATGGAGAGGGGTCTACCCCTGACAGGATCACAATTCAGTAACCAAGAATGGAGATCTCTTGAAGTCTCCCCTGAAATCTGGACATGCTCCAAGAAATTCTCCTGATGATGTACCCACTGAGACTTCAGTTACCACTGCAGATCTACATATGTCATCTAGCATGCTTCACCAACAGGATAAAGGAGGCCATCATGTCCATCCGACTCAGAGTCAGTCTCACCAAAATCTGTGACCGAGGCTGAAACATTGGGTCATAGCCCTAACAGCCTGGATTTTCAGTAACGGAGGTGAGGTGCGAAACCTCGCCATGTCCAGGGAGTGTTTGAGAAGGAGTCAGATGTGACTTTGGCATGTCGACAGGGTTTAGCTGTAGTTTGGAGGTAGGGGACAACTGCATGGGGTGAGCCCGCCTTCATCAGCTGTTTGTTGAAGAAGGAGAAGACTGGGACCCTGACCTCAGAAGATGAGCAGCAAGTACTGCCATCACTTTCGTGAACAGCCGAGGAACACTGGTGAAGCCAAAGGGGAGCACAGCAAACTGGAAATGTTCTGAGCCCACTGTGATCCGCCGGTGGTGTCTGTGGGCCTGCAAGAGAGAGACATGAAAATGAGCATCCTGCAGGTCCAATGCTACCATCCAGTCTCCAGAGTCCAGGGCAGACAGGACCTGGGCAAGAGTAAGCATATTGAACTTGTCTTGTCTCAGGAAGGTGTTGAGAAAATTAATAGGGCAGAGGCATCAGTCCTTTTTGAGCACCACAAAATATCAGAAGGAGCCATACAACCTCACTTCTGCTGTCAGAAACCTTTCAATGGCTCCTTTGGTCAAAAGAGCCTGCACCTCCTGGCATAACTAGGACATGTGGTCCTCCAACAGCTGTTACACAGACAGTGGCATGGGGTATGGGGTTTCAAGGAATAGGATGGTGTACCCCCCCGAGCAATCTGCAACACCCTCTTGTAAGAGGTGACAGTCTTCCACACTTGTAAAAAGGGACAGATTTTGCCTTCTATCAGATGGTGGTGCATTGAGGCAGGCGCACTAAAGAAATTTGGGGGGGAGGGCGCAGTGAGAGGGTTGAGGACTGAACAGTACGGTGCCCCTTGTGTTCGCAAGAACTATGAGAACATCTACCACAGCCTTGCAGGTACAGCTGGTATTGGCTGGGCTGAAGACCCTACAGTAACCAGGGGAGGGAGGGAAGAATGAATGTGGTTGATGACAGACAATCCCAAGGAGTGAGCCTTGACCCTGCTATCCTTAAAGAGGTTAGTGTTGCATCCATCTATAAGGTTTGCCTGGACATTACCCACAAAGCCAGTTGATCGCAACCAAGTGTGGTGCCTAACAGCCACCTTGGAGTCCACTGCTCTGCCAACTGAGTGAATGGTATCCGAACCACACTGTTGATTTTCACTGCATCCCAGCCATCGGTCATGGTTTGTATGAGAATCTCACAAGCTTCCTCTGGAACTATTGGTAGCACCGGTGCCACGAGTCCCATAAAGCGTGACAGTAGCAGTCCAGAAAAAAAAGAGGTAATAACTGACCGCAAGGAAAGGCTGGTGGAGAAGAAAATCTGTTTCCCCAAATGTCTCCAATCTTTTGGACTTCCCGCTTGGGGACGCAGTGGCAAAAAGCACCCAGGTTGATTAGCTGTGGAAGCCTGCACCACCAAACTCTAAGGGGTGGGGTGATGGGTAGAGAATGTCAGGTCCCCTTGGCATACAGGGATGATGAAAAACAACCTGGCGGTTGACTGGGGCTCTTGAGCAGGATTTGCAGCAGGCCCCAAGGAGGACACCTGCGAGGGCTTCATTAATTGGAAGCAGGGGCTTCACACTTGTTTGCCCAGGCTGAAACACATCACTTTTAACTTCCACTGGTGGGAGCTGGAGGCCAAGAGCCTCAGCTTCCCTCCTCATAGCCATCGCAAATAATGTACTCTCTACAGTAGCTCAACCAGGTGGAGAGAACAAACCTGAGTCTAGAGAAGTGTCTAGCCCACTCGCATCACCCAACTCCTTGTACCAATTTTCCAGTTCTTCTCTGGGACTGATTGAGCAATATTATCAGTGGGGTTAAAGGCCCCATTCTCTGCTTCGTCCTCAAACTCAGGCCTGCCAAAGGACAGGGCATCAGAGCCGGAATGGGGCTCAGGACCAAAGTCGGTTCCGTTCCGGGAATGTATTCAGAGGGTTCAACTGGCATCAGTGGAGGATCCACCAACAGTAATTGGGATAGAACACCTCTTGGCTATTTGGGGTCATAAGGCATGCCAGAGGAAGCTGGCTGCTTAAAGATGTGGGCCATGACTGCAACAAACTCCTGAAGTTGGGTAGGAGTCACTTCACTTCCATGAACTTTGGGGCGCACGGCAAAGGGGTTGGCACATGCTCTGAAGGTGGAGTGTCAGAGCAAGGCCTGGAGGCATGGGGATGCTCCTGTGCTCCTTCCGTAGACTTGGAAGAACGCGGAGAACTAGAGCAATGCTTTGGCTTCTTCTTCTTTGATTTACCCAACAACGACTTAGACTTCAAGGACAAGTGGCTGTGGGAACAGCTCGGTGAGTCAGTCAGAGGTCGTCCCCAGGACCAAGACTGCCCCTGGGTGTGACTCAGGGACTTTTGTTGCCACACCACAAGAAGCTTCATCAACCTCTCCCAAATCGCCTTCGGGTGCATCAAGAGACAGTGAGAGCAAGACTTGGAATTGTGGTCTGACCTCAATCACCAAAGAGACACCAAAGACAAATCTGTCAATGACATTCTCTGCAAGGCTTAAAACATGTAGGTTTTGGAGGGGACATGTCCCTAGCACACTGGAAATAATTAGAGAAAAATGGATTGACCGAAGACAAGAAAACATTGGTCGAAAAACTTACGGGGGTAGCTCTCTGGGTCCGCAACTGTTGGCGGGGCAAGAAAGGAACTGACATCAGCGTGCTATAAAGGCACTGAAGACGATGTGGAATTGTTGGCCCCACCTACCAGCATGCAGAGGATTGTCCCGATCCAGTCTGATACCTGGGGAATATTCTAAGGTAAGGAACCTGCGATAAGAAGTTTTTTCCAGAAAGTGTGGCTTCACAAGACAGTAGGTGCCTGTTGAGGTATCCCTGATTGGTTTGATGTCCTTGGCATAAGAACTAGACTATACACCAGTTTTGCTAATGATGACAGGATAATTTTCTTTAAGTCATTTACGTCTTCGCATCATCAAGGGTGCCATAAGAATTTTGGCCTGGGGAGTGAGTCAAAACTGCTACAGTCTTTGTGTGCTCAGAGGTTTAGTGGCTCAATCTTGGCAAATCCAAAGCATTTTCAACCTTGGGTCAGTCATGGAATTGAGGACCAGGTTCTGCTACAGTTTCTGCCATAATTTTCTTTTTATCTTTTTTTGTGGAGTATACATTTAAAGTGCAAACAACAAAACGCCAAACAGTGCTGCATATATCAGATGGAGCATGTAATCTGTGCCTCATTTATATTACCGAAAAACCACCAAAGACACATGATCCAATAGAGCTAATCACAAACCTACCCCACACCCTTAGGAAGGGTCCGGGATGATCAGCAAGTAGGTGGTTAGGGGAACCCATATGTCCTTAGGTTGTGAGGTCATCACCAGTTCCACAGCATATGGTTCCAAATGTTCTCTACAGTATACCATATCCAACAGCCATTGTCTCTTAGTAGGTGTGCCGCATGTTTGCCTTAATGCATCACAACCCTCCTCTTAGCTTGCAATAGGGCTGCTGCTATGAGTCTGTAGTTCGTCGGCTGCAGATCTTTAACTAAACCAAGCAGGCACAGGTGCGGGTGACGTGTCACTGGCCCCAGCGCTATGCCAACTCGGGCTGCCTTTTCTTGTACCCAAAAGCGTCAGATGGCGGGGTACAGGAGCACGCAAGGTGTAATAAATGGCGTGAGGCACCCCGCACCTCAAACAAATAGCATACTCACTGAGACCAAATTTACAAAACAACTGGTGTATAATACATTTGGTGGAGGTATTTGAATTGAATAATACGTAGATTACGATTAGGGGTAAGCATGCTAGTTTGTGCACAACAAAATCAGCTAGTTCTAGCAGTGGGTCAAGCACCGCATTTCATTTCTCCACCACCGGATCAGGGGCTGCAGGCCTATCATTCTGTAACGAGATGTTCAGCTTGGTAATGAGTCCCTTGCACATGGTGCTAGTCAGTAAGAATGCAACGCACGGGGTGGGGGTCCTCCTGGAAATTCAAGATATAACTCATGTATAGCAGCACGGAGGCAGGAGAAGATGAACATTAGCAACAGGGTGTGTTGCTGTATCTGTGAGCAGTCTTCTAGGTCATTAATGGTCCCCCGGACTAGACGTCTCCCGTGGTTTTCAAACCTGCCTTGTCAAGAATTTCCAGAGTTTGTGGCTTCAGTGTGGCCTATGTGGCCGGGTGAAATAGCAACGGGAGCTTTGAAGAGTATTGGGGCTCCTTAAGGGCCCATGCCCCAAGTAGGTGCCACGACTTTGTGGTGCAACCAATGGTGTTAAATTCGGTTCTACTAATAACGTGTGCGTCAGTGTGGTAGGATAGTGTTCAATGGGATCAAATTAGTACCGTCATGTTTAATCACCAGTTCTGGCATGTAATCATGGGGAAGGTACCGTACTGTGCGAAGTGGGCTTGTGCACATAAGTAGGATAATTCCAAGTCCAAGCTCCTTGCGCGTATGGTAAAGTGAGCGTGTCCCAACGAATCCTGGGCTGTTTACCACCCATGTCAGTGTTTTAAGTATTTTCGGAGCATTTTGAAAAAGCGTTGCAATAGCACACATAGGGGGTCATTCTGACCTTGGCGGTCTTTTCGCAAGACCGCCGAGTTACCGCCGCGGTGAAGACCGCCGACCGCGGCGGTATGCCGCTGTGCGCATTCTGACCGCTGGGAGCGTTCCGCCGGAAAACCGCCAGCAGCCACACTGGCGGTCAGCGGGAAAGTGGAGACTGGTCAACCTCCACCGCCACGCCAGCAGAACACCGCCCACAGAATTACGACCCACATTTCTGTGTGGCGGTCTTCTGTTGGCGGTCTTCTGTTGGCGGTCACCTCCCCATGGCTCCTGTCACCTCCCGGAGGACCAACGCACAAGGTAAGTTGATCGTCCGTGAGGGGAGGGGGTGGGGGGGTGTTGTGTGATGTGTGCGTGCATGGGGGTGTGCGTGTGAGTGTGTAGAGGGGGTGTGTGAGTGCGTGCATGCGGGCGGGGAGTGCTGCTGTGCCTATGGGCAATGTGTGTAGTTCGGCGGGTGCGCATGTCGGCATGTATGTGTGCGGGTATGTGTCCCCGTTGTGTATGTGTGTGTGTAGGGGGTGTGTATATGTGCATGTTGGGGGTGTGTGCATGTCGGGTGCGTGTATGTGCATGTCGGGGTGGGGTTGGGGAGGGGGTTCGTACCACCTCTGGGGGGTGGCAGGGGGGTGGAGGGTGTGGGGGGAGGACTCGGGGGGCAGTGGGGGGTGGGGGAGACCCCTATCAGTGCCAGGGAAGGAATTCCCTGGCCCCGATAGTGCCTACCGCCATGGTTCGCATGGCGGTTCCCGAACGCCAGAAACCGCGGCGGTAAGCAGGGTCATGATACCGTTGGCGGTCTTGGGTCGACCGCCGGACCGGAGTGCGCAGACTCCAGCCCGTCGGTCATGACCGCCGTGGCTGTCGGAGTGGGGAAGTGGCGGTCGGTCGCGGCGGTGACCGCCGCGGTCAGAATGCCATTTTTAATACCGCCGGTCTGTTTGCGGTCCGACCGCCGCCTCTCCGCCGACCGCCAAGGTCAGAATGAGGGCCATAGAGTGTTAATAAACAAATAGAGGTACTTGGGTATGACCACCATTTTCATGACTGTCACACTGTCTGCCATGGACAGCGGTAATCTAGACCATCGGTGCACCGGACCCTCAAGCTGTGACATGGCCCTGCCATAATAATACTGATGTACCACTTCAGTGTTCTTATGGATGTAGATCCCCGAATATTTCACGGGGTCAGTGCTCCACAATAAGGGGAATTCCATTGGATGGTGCTCGGTATTTGGAGTCAAGGGGGAAATGGTGGATTTAGACCAGTTAATATTTAGGCCTGAAAAACGACCAAAGCTAATGTATTTGCGCATTATGGGCACCAAGTGAGTGACGGGGTCTTTCACATACAACACAATGTCGTTCACATATAGTCAAATACATAGGGATCGCAGCATAAACTGTAATGCAGAGGCTGCATGTCATGAGAACGCATACCAGTGGTTCCAAAATGATTGAAAATAATAACTAGGATAGAGGGCATCCCGGCCTAGTGCCCCCATAGATATATATCACCTCAGCTGTAGTCCCACTCATCCATACGTGAGCCATTGGGTCAGTATATAAGAAGCAAATCCATTGCAGGAAGGTCAGAAGGATTCCCACGTGGCTCAGGATTGTAAACGTGTACTCCCATTCAATGGAATCAAAGGCCTTAGCGGTGTCCCGAAGGACCGCTGCCGCTTCTAGGGAGGGGTTCAAGTGACGCAATAAGGCAAAGTTTGTGCGCAAATTATGAGCAGTGGAGCAGGCTGGGCCGAAGCCAGACAGGCCAGAGAGCATTCAGCAAGGGAGGAGTGGCTGCACCTGCGTCGCTAGGATTTTAGCGAGAATCTTCACATCAGCATTGATTAGAGTGGTGGATCGGACGCACAATACTCTGGTGCCTTATCAGGTTTTAGTAGCGCATTTATTAGTGCCTCCCTAAGGGAATGAGGTAGGGTCTGTTTCTTGATATAGTGCATGGAGGTGCAAGTTTAGTGGCATACTCTATAGGATTCACGCATCAAGCTCTTGAGGCCCAGTGCCTTACCATCGGGTAGTGTGTGTATGGCATGTTTTACATCATCTATTGTAATGAGCTGAGCAAGGTATTCTCACCGGCCAGCCGAGGGCCACACAGAAGCGGCATCATCTAGATAGGCAGCAATGTCCCTCGAGGAAGTAGTTTTGTGTGCCCTACATCCGCGTGTGGAAGCAAGGGAAGTTCGCCAGGATAGCAAGTGTGTCATAATGATCAGTATCCTCAGGGGAGGTATTATTAAGAATGGGGGCGTGGGCCCAGGACACCTTGAGCTTGGCAGCTAGACTGCGCCCCAGGCGTCGCCCTTCTCCATATGTCTTTGCCACGTAGTGCCTGGACAAGTAGCACAGTTCTTGAGCCACTGTATCATTGAAGTTGCTCCCTGCTCCCGAATGGCAGCCAGTGTGCTCGGGTGGGGACTAGACTCATAATCCTGCTCGAGGGCCTGTAGTGTGCGCTCTATGGTCTGTAGTTGTGTATGTATTGATTTCAGGACCATGACCTGTGTATTGATGCAGATCCTCTTGAAAGTGACCCTGAAAGCTTCCCAGAGTCTGTTCATCCCCTCCACAGACCTGATATTACTAGTAAAGTATGCTGTAATGGTGGAGGGCAACTCCTCCCAATATATGGGGTCCAGGAGGGCCGACGTCTGAAATCGCCATACGAAATGGGTGGGGGTGTGAGTAGGAATCAACAATGTGAGTCACACCAGTGTGTGAACTGACCAGTGCGTGAATTGACAAGGTTCTAGGTAAGTGCGATACCTCAGACGCCCAAGTGCAGATGTCCCGGGTCATCAACCAGAAGTCCAGGTGGGACCGCTACCCATGTACAGAACAGGTAAATGTGCCCTCCCGCCGAGTGGGATGCCGGAGTCTCCAGAGGTCTACGACCCGATGCTCCTCTATCCCACCCTGGATAATTTTGGTGGATTGATTACCATGTCACCCAGTTGATGCCAACTGATCAAGCACACAGTCCAGGTATGTGTTCAGGTCCCCACCACAGATAATGGTGGTCGTTGTGAGGCTGAGGAGTTGGCACCATAGCTGAATGTAAAAATCGGGGCTGTCTATGTTTGGTCCATATGTATTCACTAGAGTGATAGGGGTGCCACAAATAACTCCCTGTACTATCGGGTATTAGCCTTATTCATCTGTTAAATTATGGGTAATAGAGAAGGAGACCCTTTTTTAATTAGGATCATGACACCTCTCGAGTAGGAGGAGTAGGAGGAAGCTATCATGAGCGCAGCCCATTGTGCAGCTATGGTGTACTCGGCCTTTCCTATCAAATGCCTTTCCTGCATAGGGGTAACATGGATAATGAGGCAATCTAAGTAAGCTAGTACCTGCTTTGTCTTGCGGGGGTTATTAAATCCCCGTACATTCCATGTTAAGAGTGAGGCGTAACCCCAGGGTGGGACTGTCATGATATCACAGTAGTGGGGCGTGAAATGTAGCGCAGCATGTGGTCCACAAGCTTGCTTTGACAATCAGCAGCATTAGAATGTCAACATAGACAACAAAAACTCAACCCACCTTCCCAACCCACATTAACATCTCAATCATGCCAAAGACATTCCCACAACTCAAAATGTAGAAAATAAAAGGATATATGGAATCATGTGTCCAGGTAACTCAAATTTCTACACCATCAAGAACGTTTGGGGTGCTCCGGCTGGGTGGTTCACAAGAAGCCCAGCTCATCTTCCACAGGACAGAGGTGGCTGGGAGAGAACAGTAGTGTTCTGGCCATAATTGCTGGGTGAGAAGTCAAAAGTGGGGACTGGTGTTATAGACCAGGGTCGCAGTACACAAGTCAGAGCCTGCGTTCCAGCAATCTCAGACAGTCGAGCAGGTCATGGTGCAGAGGTGGCCATAAGGATTCATTGTTCGTCATCCTCTATAGCAGATCCAGAGTGGTTTCTTCGGTGTGGTGTAAGTAATTTAGGATGATCCACTGACGCTTTGGGATGTGTGAATATCTTGTGGTGTCCAAAGTAATCAATTTGGAGGTGTGCTGGGTAAAGCATGAGGTAGGTTATTCCTGTCTTTTGCAGTTGCTTCTTGACAGGTAGAAATTCCCTATGGGCTGCCTTGCACCACCACTATGAAGTCCACGAAGAGGGCTATGTTGTTGCCCTGATAGGTGAGGTTCCCCTTCTCAAGGGCCAGCCAGTCAGAAGAATGCATCACAGTCTCTATAATTTAACAGCTTTGCTATGATAGGATGCAGAGGGGCCCCTGGAGGCAAGTGCGCCACAAGAGAAATGTGAGCCCTCTCTACTACCAGCATGTGTAAGAGGTTTTCAGAGCCAAAAAGAGAGGTAAGCATAACCTCTATATACAGGGAGTGCAGAATTATTAGGCAAATGAGTATTTTGACCACATCATCCTCTTTATGCATGTTGTCTTACTCCAAGCTGTATAGGCTCGAAAGCCTACTACCAATTAAGCATATTAGGTGATGTGCATCTCTGTAATGAGAAGGGGTGTGGTCTAATGACATCAACACCCTATATCAGGTGTGCATAATTATTAGGCAACTTCCTTTCCTTTGGCAAAATGGGTCAAAAGAAGGACTTGACAGGCTCAGAAAAGTCAAAAATAGTGAGATATCTTGCAGAGGGATGCAGCACTCTTAAAATTGCAAAGCTTCTGAAGCGTGATCATCGAACAATCAAGCGTTTCATTCAAAATAGTCAACAGGGTCGCAAGAAGCATGTGGAAAAACCAAGGCGCAAAATAACTGCCCATGAACTGAGAAAAGTCAAGCGTGCAGCTGCCACGATGCCACTTGCCACCAGTTTGGCCATATTTCAGAGCTGCAACATCACTGGAGTGCCCAAAAGCACAAGGTGTGCAATACTCAGAGACATGGCCAAGGTAAGAAAGGCTGAAAGACGACCACCACTGAACAAGACACACAAGCTGAAACGTCAAGACTGGGCCAAGAAATATCTCAAGACTGATTTGTCTAAGGTTTAATGGACTGATGAAATGAGAGTGAGTCTTGATGGGCCAGATGGATGGGCCCGTGGCTGGATTGGTAAAGGGCAGAGAGCTCCAGTCCGACTCAGACGCCAGCAAGGTGGAGGTGGAGTACTGGTTTGGGCTGGTATCATCAAAGATGAGCTTGTGGGGCCTTTTCGGGTTGAGGATGGAGTCAAGCTCAACTCCCAGTCCTACTGCCAGTTCCTGGAAGACACCTTCTTCAAGCAGTGGTACAGGAAGAAGTCTGCATCCTTCAAGAAAAACATGATTTTCATGCAGGACAATGCTCCATCACACGCGTCCAAGTACTCCACAGCGTGGCTGGCAAGAAAGGGTATAAAAGAAGGAAATCTAATGACATGGCCTCCTTGTTCACCTGATCTGAACCCCATTGAGAACCTGTGGTCCATCATCAAATGTGAGATTTACAAGGAGGGAAAACAGTACACCTCTCTGAACAGTGTCTGGGAGGCTGTGGTTGCTGCTGCACGCAATGTTGATGGTGAACAGATCAAAACACTGACAGAATCCATGGATGGCAGGCTTTTGAGTGTCCTTGCAAAGAAAGGTGGCTATATTGGTCACTGATTTGTTTTTGTTTTGTTTTTGAATGTCAGAAATGTATATTTGTGAATGTTGAGATGTTATATTGGTTTCACTGGTAATAATAAATAATTGAAATGGGTATGTATTTTTTTTTGTTAAGTTGCCTAATAATTATGCACAGTAATAGTCACCTGCACACACAGATATCCCCCTAACATAGCTAAAACTAAAAACAAACTAAAAACTACTTCCAAAAATATTCAGCTTTGATATTAATGAGTTTTTTGGGTTCATTGAGAACATGGTTGTTGTTCAATAATAGAATTAATCCTCAAAAATACAACTTGCCTAATAATTCTGCACTCCATGTAGTGTTGTGTCAGTTTTAATTGATTCAGGGATACCAGTGATTCGCAGGTAGGTGCGGCAGGATCAAACCTCTAAGTCTTCATTCTTGGCTTGGATAATTGTGAGCACTTTTTCCATGTTCAAGCATTTGTTTGGTACTGCCTGCAGATCATCCTCTGTGGGAGAGATGCATTGTTCCACTGTTGTGATGTGAGCCGTTTGTTTATCTAGCTTTGTCGCTATATAATCAGTCCACAGGTTGAACGTGTTGATTTTCCCATCAATAGATGCCAGTCTCTGTTGCATGGCCTGCAGCAATAATTCGAGTGCAGTCATGCCCGAGGACGCAGGGTCCTGCTCCGAGTCTGCCAGGTTGTCATGTGGGGTTTACCGGAGTGCTTAGCATCAAACGTCAGGTGGGTTTGGCACAGGTCCACCTTCTTCATGTCGATCTATGCCCTTGGCGTAGCACAGTGCAAAGCAGGTACTCACGCACCAGTGCTTACCGTGTGTAGCCAGGCAAGGGGCTGGCTCAGCAGCCAGATTAGAGTCACATACCCTCCACGGAAGCCACCGGCCATCCCAGGGACCAAGTAAGGGCCGCCCCAAGAAGTCCACCTCCCAGGGACAAAGAAGAGGCCAAATACCCTTAAGTGTCACCAGTCAGTTCCCCCGGGGAGCACAGCAATGTTAGGATGGACCTCTGAAGCCTAGAGTCACAGCAAATCTCAACTCAGCACCCCAGGAACGGATCTCGCTAGGAGAGTCACAGTCAGGTGGTCCAATCAATCAGACAAAGTTTGCTGACTTACTGCAAGGCAGGATACAGGCTGTGTGTGTCTTCACCCCCTCTGATCACTTCTATAATTTGGGGCCCTCATAGTGTGTTCAATGCACCAGACTCGCCTCCAATCAAGATGCTGCAGCCCCTTAAGCTGTGGTGGGAATCAGATAGTCTCTGGCTTGGATGAAATCTGTATCCAAGAGCTGCTTCACTCATCAGGTACAAAGCAGGCCGACCGCTTCCCCCTCAGACTGTGGGGCCCGTGCAGCTCACCACATGGCATGGAGCAGGCCTGAGGGAGTTCTGTGGTTTTCCGCACAGCTCTAGGTGCCCCCCTGGCAGCCAGCAGGGAGGTCCGGCATCCTGGAAACGGGCTCCGTCAAGGCACTCTCCGCAAGCCGATCCCAACCTCGTCTCAAGGCAACAGTCTGTGCGGCAGCCTGGTTATGGATCTGAACCTGATCATAAATAAAAGAAAAATTAAGGGCCCCTGCTGCTCCTCTCATAGAGGATCCCTCAGAAATAGGGCACAGTTGAGCCGGATGGCAGAATAATAGACGGACAGCAGCTCCCACAGCCAGCAGAGCAGCACTAAGGTGCAGCCATCTTGCTGTGGGCTCTCAAGCACCCCCAGGTTTCTGCCATAATTTTGTAAGGTCCTGTGTGGTTCTTGCTTGTGACATATGACTTTTGAAATTATCCCCTCCCCAACGTACTTGTAAGTAGCAGGTAGGTGGATTACAGCTCTCTGCTTTCCCGATTGTGGAAAGAGAACATCCACTGAATTTTTACAATTATCGTGCATCAGTTGGTCGCACAGCCTGGTCACAGAGGCTTTGCTGTTTATGCTCCTCTTTGGGCTTTAGAGCAGCCAGGCTCCCTTATCTGTGGCAGAGATTCATCTCTCCAAGGTCCAGAGGATCCTGCTGTGACAGAAGGTGTCAGCAGAGCCCTTGGCTGAGAAGAGTCTAGCATTTGCGGGAACATTGGTGTGGCTGATTTCTCAACTTCCAGGGAAAGCAAGAGAAAAGCAAAAGATACTGCGCAGAAGACAGTTGTGCCCCGTGAGTGACCATGTTTGGGAGGCATTGGCCAGGACAGAGGTTTAAATTTCCGGAATGGATTGCAAAATAAATAATGCACTGGAAGAGCGGCTTTGTTAGAGGGTCCTGAGATTCAAGTTAACTCAAGTAACAGAAGCCCGTCCACAAAGAAACCTGCAAGAAAGACTACAGAACCTCCCTGGATCAACGAGTCCTGCCACTTTGCACCTGACCCCGACGGCCCATGTCCAGGTGGCCCAACAGTCCAGAGAAGGTCCCCAGGCAATTCTGACCTCAAGTCCACCCTGGGTTAACCTCTCTTGACCAACATGATGACGTCTGCAGCCTAAATCCAGAGGACGCTCCTGACCACGACCGGATCCGGTGAAGATATGCAGACGCCTAAAGGTACCCCCTGCACCCGCAGCCCACTGGCCTTGGGGAACTCAACCGACAGTCTACTAACATCCAGTGGGCTCTCTACTTACCCCTCCAGCAGTTGGTTTTCTTCAGTCAATTCCGTGGACCATGCCTGCAGGATCTTTGTGACCCCCGGTGTTCCCTCTTTGAAAAGCATTGGGCGGCCAACACTGTGTTTGCACCCTGTACCCAGCCTCCCAGGTCTGTGTCCTGAAGACGTGGGTACTTACCTACCAGCTGTCTCTTTCTAAGTGCCCCCAGTCCCCATAGGATTCCATTGGGTGCCTGATACCAAATTTGACCTCTGCACCCGGTCGGCCCCATGCTGCTGGTGATGCACCCTCAAGTTTGCCCTGTGGACACCTTAACCCCTGAAGAATGGGATCATAAGTCGAGTACTTACCTGCAAATTGTGTTGTTACTTTTCCTCCCCTAGCACTGCATTGCTTCCTATGAGAAATTGCATTGTGTCCATTTTTGAAAATGAAAAGTTTTACTCACCTGTCTAACCTGTGAATTCTAAACAAAGTGCATTTGATACTTGAAAGTGATACATTCTTGAAATTGTACTTACCTGCAAGAAATAAAGTAACAAAGCATGTTTTTGTTACATAAAACATTGGCCTTGAGTTAGCCATTGAGTGTGTGCCTCATTGTCTTGACTGTGTGTACAACAAATGCTCTGATAAGCCTAACTGCTCAACCACACTACCGCAAACAGAGCATTAGTATTATCTACTTCAGCCTCTGTAAAGTCTTTGGGGATCCACTGGACTCCCTAGCTTACTTTTGTATAGTATATACAGAGCCAGCTTCCTACAGTAATTTTACAACTCCAGAGATGCCGCAGTCGGGGTGAAGACCTCCGCGCATAAAAAGATAGGACAGGCCCAACTTTTTATGTGCAGATTCTCTGCCACAAGTGCAGAGCCTCTACAGTCATAACATTAATATTTGTACAATTAAGCTTGCAGTTTAGGAATACCAAAGAAATAACAAACGTACACAAAGTGCAAGTTTATCTTTATGAATCAGGCTTTAAATGTGTCTGTCTGATTTCTGCCACATGTTGGGGTGAAGTAAATATCTGTTTTCCCAAGTAAGATATTGTGTGGGCTGAGTTTGTTCTCAGCAGTGTGGCAGAGTTACAGATGTGAGCATTTCATAATCTGATATCTTGTTACAGTACACTGCACATTCCCAGGTTACACTCACTGCCACTGGAATTCTGCAGTTTTATGGCTGTGGTGCATTCTGCAAAATTATGGATTTGATGAATTTTTCACATAATCTATCATTTGCTACATAATCTGCAGATTTAAAAAAATGTTTCCAGATTAAAGGGACCAAAAGGTATGACAAAATGCTGCAATACATGTTGTACAGCAGTTGAAAACCCTTTCCAGAGGTTGACTGTTCACCTTTCAGTTGCTTATTGCTATACTTGGTTGTTAAACTTGTGCTAATGAGGTGCAACACAGGCACAAACCGTGTTAACACATAAAAAACAAATGTCAAAATAATAAAGTAATCACAAAATGTCGCCACATCACTCCACATAATTTTTCTTTTCTTGCTGCATAAGTCAGTCAACTCTACTGCATAATTTGGTCCTCACCTACCACATAGATTCAGTGGCCCCGGTTATACTCTTTGTCTGGCCACATCTACTCGCAATGGGACTGATCATAATTCAGGGCCAGATGTAGGAAGCAAAAAATTTGCCAGTCGGAAATTGCGAGTCATTGCGATTCGCAATTTCCGACTCGCAAAATGGGATCCAACAAAAAAAAGCTACATCAATTTGTGACTCGCAAATGATGTCGCACCGCAGATTGCGAGTCCGCTGTTAGCGAGGTCGCTTTTTGCGACCTCGCTAAAAACGAACTCACACATTGCGAGTTGGGTATCGCAAATTGCGACTATGCCGCAAATTGCATGCAGGTGCAGGAAAATAGTTGGAAAAACACTTCCTGGCTCTTGCTGATGACATCAGAGCCAGGAAGTCATTAAATACACCTGGGAGGAGGGAGGACCACACCCTTTACTAACTGCTGAGCAACTACCTGGAGGAACAGCTGCAACAATGGAAGACTCAGGCAGTGCAGGCAGGAAGAGAAAATTGAAATTCTCTGAAAAGGAACTTAAGGTGCTGACAGAGGAATACTGCCAGCACCATGACCAGCTGTTTGAAAAGGCTGCCCTGAGTGTCCCAGACACTGAAAAGAGGAGAATCTGGCAAGACATCCAGGAGAGGGTAAATGACATCGGGGTGAGCCACAGAAGCATAGAGGAAATTAAAAAACGGTGGTATGACCTTCACTCCAGGACAAAGGAGACGGCGGCAGAGCGCCTCAGGGAGATGAGGGGCACAGGAGGAGGCCTATCCACCATCCCACCACCCTCAGCCATGGAGGAACTGGTTGAACAGACCCTGGAGCCTGAGGCAGTGTCAGGAATGGGAGTACTGGACACGTCAGCGCAAGGTACATCAAAAAGTGATTACCATGAAACATGCATGTACGTCTATAAATGCTATACCCGCACCCACCCAGTACACAGCAGCATGCACAACCAGACTAGCTCCATTCCAGACTGGCAACCACCAGAATGATGCATTATGGGCAATGTAGTACAGTAGGCAGCTTATAGGCAACTGTTTATTAGGAGGCATACAACAGATGTTAGATACTGACAGTGTGTTCCCTATGTCCCACAGGTCTCCCACAAGACACCCACACCAGCCACACCATCCAGGGTGAAGAAAGCAGGCCACAGGCAGGAGGCTGCAGCAGCCACTACAGGGCCCAGCACCACACCACCACAGTTCCCTCCAGCTGAAGAAGTGGACATGGAGGAAAGAGACACAGCACCTGGTCCCAGCCACAGTGTGAGACAGCAAGACCAAGAAGCACTACCGCGTCGCAGACGCAGACTCCATGTCCACGCAGTGTCCCAGGAGGATATAGGTGATGCATCCATGTCTGCAGCAGAGGCATCCCTCATATCTGGTCAGCGCCTGCAAACAAGGCAGTTGAGAATTATTTCTGGGGCAATGCAGAGGATGGAGCACAATTTTACACATGGCCTGGCAGAAGTGAACACACAGTTCACACGTTTGAATTACAATGTCAGTGACCTAGCACTATCCATACGGCAACTGGTGACGGAACTGATGTCAGAGAGACAGAGTGCATGGCGCCGTGAGCACCAACTGGTACAGAGATTGGACCGCATGGCTGCATCCATTGTCCGTCTTGCAGTGAACACCACAGGGCTGTCACGCCGTACTGTGAGCTTGCAGGTGGACTTGGGCCACTTTGCAGGGGATGTGGCTCAGGGACTGGGCCGCATTTGCCATGCTGTGGACATGCTGGAGGCCAGACAGGTGGCTAGGGGCACGGCTGAGACACCTCAGGACAGTGAGGAGGGGTCCACCATCAGCAGCGCATCTGTCACAGACACGTGTGTATTGCGGAGTGGCAGTGCACGTCAGGGGTCTGCTGACCCACCTAGCACAAGCCATGCTGGGCATACCAGGAGGAGGTGTTGGGCCCAAACACTGCAGGACACATGAGGCACATGGAGTTAATGTGTCCTCATTGAGGGTGGACATGTGCAGCCCCTTAACAACAGTTCAGTTCTTTCATTATTAGGTTCACTTATTAAAAAGTATTGTTTGATCCACTTCACAAATGGGCTCTTTGTGTGTGACATAAGTGTGCGTGGTGACAGTTGCCACTTACCTTCCAAAGTATTGGTTTGCAATGTGGTCCTGTCTCTGTCTGCCTTGATTTGCAATGCTTCTATCCCCAGGCTGTCGATGTGGTAGCTCTTGCTCGTCATCCTCCGAATCTGGGTCTTTAGGGTTGAGATGTAGCCCACGTCTGGTGGCAATGTTGTGCAGTATAGCGCATGCGCCGACTACTTGAAAGCTGTTATTGGGGCATACTGGAGTGCACCTCCACTTCTGTGGAGGCATCGGAATCTTGCCTTTAACAGTCCAAAGGTCCTCTCTATGACATTTCTGGTCCGCCTATGTGCACTGTTATATCGCCTCTCATTCTCATTGCTGGGTGTTAGGTACGGGGTAAGTATCCATGGTCGTAGCGCATATGCACTGTCACCTGTCTGGCAGAAATTAACAATGTTAGCAGGGCATGGATGGTTTTTACAGGGACCTGTGTGTATGGCTTAAGGGTGTCTGCAGCAATACCTAAGAGATATCCGTCTCCAAACTCCCCACGTTCTAGGCGTTGGTGTATCCCACTGTGCCTGAAAATGTATGAGTCATGTGTACTCCCTGGAAATTTGGCTACCATGTCAGTGATGACATAATGGGCATCACATACCACCTGGATGATCAGTGAGTGTGCACACTTCCAATTGCGGAACAGATATTTCAGATTTGCAGGAGGGCATATTTGTATATGTGTCCCGTCTACACACCCTATTACATGAGGGAAGTTGGCAATTCTGTAGAATTCCAACCTGGTGTTGTTAATTTCTGCCTCATTCCTGGGTAAGTATATGTATCTGTGTGAGTATGGCATCTAGGAATGATCTGAAGACTCTTGAGAGTGCACTTTGGGATACCCCACCTGCTACTGCAATGACCCCCTGAAAGCTACCCGAGGCCAAGAGGTGCAGTGAGCATAGCACTTGCACATGTGAGGGGATGGCGCTGCCGCGCACAGTCTGTCGTTGAAGCTGCGGATTGAGTAGATCAATTAATTCTAATATTGCTGCACTGCTGAGTCTGTATTTGTCATAAATCTCCTCCTCAGTTTGTTGGAAAAGTGTCTGCCTGGCTCTGTATATCCTCTCCTGTCTCTGGCTCCTCCTCCTCCTCTGCTGGGCGGTGTGGACTCTCCTCCTCCTTGCTATCACATATATTTCAGCCATGTTGAGTAACCCAGATACCTTCTGGGTCTCCTTTTATACTTTGGTTATGGTTACCACCTGCTCTGAGTTAGTGGTAATTTGGGTGTGCAAAATGGCCTTTTTGCGACTTGTCGCAATTTGCGACTGCCTTTTTCATATGGTTTGCGACTCGCAAATTGCGACTACCTATTTGCGGGTCGCACAATGGGGTCACAAATTTTGCGAGTCGGTAATGGCTCACGTCGCAATTTGCGATTCGGAAATGTTTTTTTTGCATCCCATTTCCGATTTTGCAGGGTCGCAAATTGCGATTCGGGCCCTTTGCGACTCGCACATTTTTTGCTACATCTGGCCCTCAGTTCAATAAAGGGCTGTCACAGGTTATGCAATGTAGGAAGAAATACACATGGTGGAATTAATGCTAATTATCCAGACTCACCTGAGAGCTAAATAAGCCAAGCCAAGAAGATTCGAATCATCCTGACTGCAAACTCAACATCACAGCCCAAGTCAATGCCACCATTGCTTTATGCTTCCACATACTGAAGACGCTAATGGAGATTTTCAAATGGCTCCCAGTCGACACATGGAAAATCATCACCCGCACCCTTAATACCAGCAACCTACACTACAAGAACACCCTCTATGCCGGATAAACAAGCATCTCATCAAGAGGCTACCGAACGTCCAGAACTTGGAAGCCAGAATCACTCACACATCTCACGTCACCTCAAGGTGCTACACTGGCTACCCATTCCCAGATGAGCACATTTTAAACTCCTCACCCAAATGTTTTAAGGCACTCTGGCCCAGTATACCTCAACAATACCACCTGCTTTCACAAACCTTCCAGACAACTCAACTTGACAAGACTCATATTTGCACACACCCCACACTTATGAAAAACCAGATGTAGTGATTGAGCCTTATCCTGCATCACTCCTAAAGCGTGAAATGAGGTTCCGTTACACAACTGAGCCTCCTCCTCACTTCTTGAATTCCACAAGAAGCTGAAGACCTGGCTTTTCGAGTAACCAAATTAGGCCCTAGTCTTGGCTAATCTCAACGCCTGCTCAGTGCCAGGATACCCTGGGCAAGAGTGACCTTTACAAACAAACATAACATGACATGAACCAAGGGAAGCAAATGCACTTTATGGAGCATTCAGTTCAGACTGATACAAAACCCAACCATGCTGGACTATTCGGTTAGTCTGGATGATTGCTTTTGTTTCCCATGTTATGTGCATGTGTGCCTCTGCAGCCACATCCATAATATGGGAGGGCTAAGTGGCAAAATGATTCCCTCGTTTGTGTGGGGTCACCCGCTATTGGTATTACAGAAGGGACAGCACAAGCATCTGCTGCCCCTTCTGTAACTGGGGCATGCTGTGTAATATGGCCCCAGAAGCTTACCTGTTTGACTGCAATTACCAGAAAATTGCTCTCAGTTGTAAGCAACACTGCTTTCTTTTTTTCCAAAAGTGTTGCTGTTCTTTAAACTTTTTTATCAATGAAAGTACACTGCAAAAAGAACGACTGACATGAAAATAAACAGTTACAAAGTTCACAGTATGCAAGGAAAGAGGTGTTGGGCAAATTACAAGGAGTAATTAGCCAGTCTTCCTCATTGGAAATGTCAAGGCTTAGGTGTGACAATGGGTCCCTCCTTAAGCTTGAACTACTATTACAATCTGAATGGAATCCAGGTGCTTGTGTTGAAGTCTGGTCTGCTGGAAATTCTAAAGGTTCAGACTGCTGAGTGTAGACATCAGCTTTTACTCTCAAATAAAGCTCTAAGGCCAATATTTATACTTTTTGACACAAAACTGCTCTGGCGCAGTTTTGCATCAAAAATATTACCGCCGGCTAATGCCATTTCTGTGCGCCGTGCGGGCATCAAATTTATACTTTGACGCCTGGCGGCGCAAACCACAGGTGTAAGTAATTTTTTTTTTACACACACCGCAGCGTCAAGTCGTAAAGCAAAACGACGTTAACGTGGCGGAAATGACTGTGGGTCGATTTACGACACCGCACACCGGATATGCGGTGTTTTTTGAGGCAATAGCGTCAACATTCTCCGCAAACACAGCCATTTCAGCAGAGGAGAGCCAAAATGGATCCCAGATGCCTGTACAGACCCCAGGAAGATGACAACAGACCAGGAACCAGTCAGGAGGACCCACACAAGACCCAGGACAGTTTTAAGAAGAAAATAAAGTGTCGCTTCAGTGCAGAGGAGCAGGAAATTCTGGTTAAAGAGGTGACGGAACACCAGCACCAACTGTTTGTCACCTCAAAGTTGCCAATCAGTAGGAGAGAGGCAATATGGCAAAAAATTGTTGACAAGATTAACAGTGTGGCAGAAGTACGCAGAACAGTCATCGAGTGCAAGAAACGCTGGCATGACAGCAAGCGCAGGACCAAGGAAAAGATGGCCAGGAACAGGAAGGCAGCACTGCAGACTGGAGGTGGGAGTCCAGCACACCAGGAGGCCCTGGACCACATGGAGGAGATGGTCGCAGCCGTCATCCCTGAGGAGATCGTTACAGGGATTCAAGGACAGGACAGCGCAGACTACCAGGAGGCAACGCACATGCAGGGTAAGTCGCATGGGGAATTAAAATGCACTAATGACAACTGTGAGCAGGGGGGGATAGGGACCACAAAATGCATGGAAGTCATCATATACATGGAGTGGCATGGGTAAAGGGGTATGGCATGGGGGCATGGCCTGCACAGAGAGAAGCTGAGGCACACCATTACACTACACCAACAACAGTCCCATGGGGGCATGCCACCATGCCAACGATGGAGCAAAGGTAAAGCCACACCAGGAGGGAAGGGCACAACGTCAAACTGACATCCCGGCACACGTCAGCCACTATACCCCCTACATTAACTAGGGCTCAATTAACAACCTCTAGCCATACCGATAACTGGAATGTAACAGTGACAACAGTTGCCACTACCACCTCCGCTCTGTGTGCTGGTCAAGTAGCCAATGGCAGTAACGTCCCCATGGTTCATACACACCTAAATTAGAGGGTTGAGGATGACAACTTCAACAATCCCCTGAAACAAGATAAAGGCTCCAGTCCTGTCAAATGTGAATGCCCATAGTTGCCGCAAACATCAGCCAATGTCATCAACAGTAGGAGCTACACAGGACTAAGGACACACCCATGCTGCATATGCCAGGGTCCATCCTGTGCCTGGGTCACAGTGCAACATCCCAAATGTCATACTGCTCAGACAACAGCATTGATGGGGAGGACACATGTAACTGGTCACTGACATACACCTGCACAGTCAGAGGAGGAAATAGGACACTGCTACGACTATCAGGGCAATCCAATCTCCACACATTCCCCAACATCAGCTGTACACATTACCAATGCTAACATCCATATCGTGCCATAACAATGCCATGCATAGGATACGCTACATGTCAACTACATATAGGTGGATGTGAAAGATCAGAGACTGGGGCAGGTCCAGATTGTTAAGGGTGCTGCCAGTGCCATCAGAGCACCCACCACCAGTGAAAGGCCTCACCATGAGAATGGAGGTAGACGGAGGCTTGAGTAGGACAAGAAGGTGGCAAATCACTATTTGGCCTAAAACAACACTAGAGGAGATGATGCCGACAAGTCTAATAACTTAATACAATACATGTGACATGCAGGTGAATGCCCATCTGAAAGACAGGAGCAATGAACAGGAAACAAGATCACAATGTGAATTCATCACAAGGCAGGCATGTCACATCACCAGTGCCACAACACAGACACACCAATTGTACCCTATTTCATTGCAGAGGATGATGGATCTCCTGCGGATATGCCTGTCCAGGAATACCCTGATGACATGGATGACGAGCTGACAAACATCACCCAGCAGACCATCCAAGATGTCCTTGAAACCCTCCAGACCCCACCTTCAGTCACAAGGAGGAGCTCAGAACAAGCAGCCATCACAGAGGACCCACCCACCACCCCAATTGTAATACCTGCCAGCTCCAATACAGCTGAGGACTCAGACGACACAGGCACCAGCTTTGAGAGAACTGTAGTCGGAGTACAGCGGGAGCTGGCCAATGAGTTGCGGGTGGGGATGCAAACTATGGCAGCCAGCCTAGAGGGGGTGCGTTCGTGCATGATGTCATCTGCAGATCAGGCAGCAGCTATGCAAGGGCGAACAACTACCTTGCAGGAAGTAGAAAAAAGGCTGAAGGAAATCAGCACAGCTGTAATACAGTTGACTCAACACCTACAACAGCAATCCTGTCAAAGCGTGCACGAATGCTACATTGAACCCCTCAGGGCCGACCTGGCTGCCTACCATCGTGATGTGGCTGCTATTCTTAAGAATCAGCAGATCCTCCTCGCAGCAGTACTGCCCTTAAGACCTTCACACGCAGCAGCAACCGGGATGTCTGACTCCACGTCTTCTAACACTGAGGTGTGTGTTGCCCCTTCACAACCACCACCACCAAGAACAGAGGAGGCAACACACACATCAGAAGAAGACATGGAACAGATCACCTTCACACGGAAAAATACCCGGAAGCACTAGTCCCTGCCACATGGCCAACTATTATCAAGGTCCAGCGCTTTGTAAAATGCCAGTCTTACAACAACTGTACTCAATGACTGTTCTGCAAACCACTGTTAATCTTGTCATCCTGCCCAGTGATTGTCTCTCACTTACTCATTGGCAAATCCTGTCCCTCTGCACTGTCTGACACATCACCCCAGCATGTCAAAAGCATTTTCCTTTACCACTTGTGTAGGATCACAATAGAAGATGTCACTATAATGGACTCACAATCATGGACAATGCACATATAGCACTACAGCACTTTTCAATAAATAGCACTTACACAACAAATTTGTCTCTGTGTAATGTGACACATCAACTGTGCAGTAGATAACTGAAATGTGCCTGTCAAATTACGTAGCTTGTCAATACAACTGTCCTGAAATTATGTAGTCAGATAACTTTGCACAGTGGCCTGGATTGCATCATACGCTGCCCTTCCTGAGGGTAATATCTGATGAAGAGAAAAAACATACACCATCATGCTGTGTTGGACAGAATAATGCTTCCTCAAGGGATATCTAAGTCATCAAATAGTGGCAGCTAAATGCTGTCACCATGCAATACTAACACATATAACAGTGCCCACAAATCTAAGCAAACACTCCAAAAAATGCATAAATGAAGGTGTCTGAGTTTTCATCGAAATAAGTAATCATGCTGAACAGTGTCACAAATGATGTCTGTGAGTCATGAAGACGATACTACAAGAGTGCTAACGACCACTCACCGTATAAGGGTTTCCTTGAATATCACACTGCAGTCAGACCTAAAACAGTTCCCCAATACCAAATCTGGAAGCACTGTTTGTGACTTTGAAAACATGCTTATTGAAAAACACACATTCGGATCCATATTAACTGTGATTGGTGGTTGCAATGAATGGTGGAATCTTTGCAAGGTAGCTCTGGGGTAGCTGCCAATCTTACAGCTCAGTTGGGATTTGTTCGTAGCATAGGACACAAATGTAATAGAACAAAATTCATGTACACGTATGCCAAGGCCCTGATCAACAAGCATTTAGCACATACTGTAAAGGGTTCACTATATATTTTATTAAACGGTAATAACAGTAGAGGAAACTCGGGGAAAAGTCTTACCTACCCTAATCTGCCCTAACTACTCATTACCCACAACTGTCCCTAACTAACCTAAGCTAAATTTACTTATCACATGTAACAAAACGTTCTAAACATCAACCCCCCTTATGAGACGGGACACATGGAGTACAACAGATACTAACCTAAACACATACTATCCTATACTAAACAAATATATATATATTTGTATTTTTTTTTTCTTTTTTTTTTTGTAAACACACAAGAACCCCAACATAGCCACCCACCCACTCACACACTCAAAAAGAAAAAATAGAAATAATTAGGACCCCCACCCACTAACACTAACTAAACTAACAGCCTATACTAACCTAACACTAAGCCCCCTAAGTATAAGAACAAGGAAAGAGGAGGGAGGGGAGGGAATCATGTAAATTTTTAAAGTCTAGAGGTTGGCCCTCCGGAGGGTCCACTTTAGACTGCACACGCATGTTCATATGGCGAACATCCCGCTGCAGGTGACTAATCTTCCGTAGGACACAGTCCATTTTGCGTTCCATTTCCTGAAAAACTGCAGGGTCAACTGTAGCAGCTGGGGCGGTCTGGGTACCAGCTGAGGACGTGTGTGGGTGTGTAGAGTCTATGCCTGTGGGCTGCCCTGAAGGTGTTCCACTGCTAGGGCCTGGAGCAACTGCAGGCGTTGTTGGGACAACAGTCCCAGCTGTGGGTGATGCCACCTGGGTGGAAGTGGTGGTTGTGCTGGTGGTGGCTGTGGTGGGCAAAGTAGGGCTACCCTGTGGGAAAGCCCTCCATGCTCCGGAGGCCCGTTCGTTCCGGTATCTTCGGGCCATCCACCTGAACCCCGACTCTACCAGCGGGATATGCTGGTAACACATTGCCCACCTCTGGAACTCACGGACCTGGATGGGTGTCCTGTTCGCAGCTGTGAAGACAAAAGCAAAAAAATTACATTAGGAACTGTATTGTGTGAAATGGCACAAGAAGTAAATCAGACAGTATATCTACTGTACTTGTAACAGCTCCTATCATCATACAGATCTTTGAATGTCCCTGAGGAAGTACATGGCAGGCCAGCCTACAAAGGTCGTATCACACATAGCACATCCAAACCCTACAAGATGGGTAACAACTGGCATTAATTTGGCATCAGAGTTCTGACAGTTGTCAGCTAACAATTATGCAGCACATCCTGCGCCAATGCCAGGGCTACAAATGTCAGTGTACGGGATGGAAATCTAGGGCCACATGATCTGCAAGTTGTAAATGGACTTGCTAGTATAGTACTCATGTGCTATACCTGAGTGTGTATACTAGGTTCCGACCAAACATTCACTGATTGACATGTCTGTGTAACATACTTGTATCATCAGTCCTAGGTACACTATTCACAAACCCATGCCTGTGTTTGAGGGTGGGGGGAGGATAAACAACTAACAATTTCAAACAACATGGACACCCAGGAAGCTATAGAAAGCTGGACATGTGTTTGGCTCTACACACACACCACAGGTAAGGTCTATCAACAAATAGGAGACAGCAAACCCTTGACCAATCCCAGTGCCACACATGTCTGGAAATGCAGACCTTTGTCCACATCATATACTTCCAGTAAGGCATGACTTACAACAGACACAGAGTTGCAAGAACACCCATGGTCATAATTTGCATGCACACCTAGGCCATTGCACTCAAGTGCCACATACTTGTAGCCCTACATGTGGAGCTACATGCTGCTAGGAAGTTCACCATACAGTTTCATAAGTACTTTGGTGAATAGGGAAGCAGAAGTCTGTGGGTAAGCATTTTGCAGCCCCATTCTGGGAGAAGGTGGGTCTGACAGGCAGACTAAATCTGAGATTAGTTCCAGTGCAACTCTTGTTGATACAAGTGTTATCCACATGACTCACCCCAGTTCACATTGCGGGCCTACAGGAATGACCTAGAATCTCTAGATAAGACAATAGGATAAGCATTGGCAAACTCCAAAATGTTTAGAAAATGAAATCCCACTCATGGAACAAGACAAATGATGGGCCAGCGGATCATACCTTGCTATGTGTTCAACACACAGGAGTCCATCACCAGCAAACACAACACATAACAGACATATCAACACTTACTGGAGTTGTCGGGGTCCTGAAATGAAGCCACCTCGCCCACAGTGTAGGGTGCTGGTCCACCTGTAAGGCATGGAAGGAAGAAATGTGCTCAAAATCTGTGCACTGACCAACAATTCCAAAGACATTAACTATGTGTAAGATGACATAAGTAAGTAAATCCACTCAGACATGATGATATTGCATCCGATATAGCACAGCTAACATGTATATAGCATGGGTCTCCTGTGACAATTACACACATATCTGCACACATGCAGTGGCCCTAACTATCATGTGGTGGCAAACATGCCCTGTCATTAGTGAGCAGACATAATAATGTCGTGTATTTGTCTCATCATGTGCATCCAAGAGAGACATCCAAAGCCTGGTTACTTGAGGACTGCATTACCAGACAAACAGCCTATGTGGCCATGACACATTTATGACACATAGGTACAATGTACAGAGGGGCAGTGACTTTTGTAAGCCCTCATGTTGTTACAGTTTCTTCATTTGATGTGGCCCAGCTATGGTGATTTGCACCAACCATAGAGCTATGAACCCATGTGCATACCTTTGGCCTGCCATCCCTGAACGAAAGATGGAACAACAAACAACAAATACCAGTGTAGGATGTTAGCTGAGGGCACCTTACACCTTTTCCCTATGTTTCCAAATCCTGATCTGACATGTATCCAAAATGATGAAGGACCACAATAATTCCTAACATTCATAGAACTTCCAAAAACGCTTTCCTTACACACTCAACAGACACACATGAGACATATGTCTGGGCCACATTGCTATCATCAATTGACGTGAAGCCAGCACTCAATTTCTGCATGACGTAGTGTTTAGAAAGACAGTCTAGCTATTGCGCCAACAAAGGTTGCCAATATTTTACAAAATCTATACTTCACTGCCAAATGTGACCTATATAGACATGATTGGCTCCGAATTTGTGTTGCTGTCTGACACAAAGCCGGCACCAAATTACATGAAGCAAAAGTATTCTGTAAGTTTGCAGAGCACGTGCTTCCTGACAGCTAGCAATTGTGGTCCTTCACATAGTCTATCAATGATCCTGTATGTTTCCGAAGCATTCCACACAATCAGCAACTTAGCCGGCAGATATTGTACAAATCATCTGATGTCACTACAGAGCTTTTAACTGTGCACATTTATATGATTTGTACTCAACAACAGGACCACCAATCACTATTCCCAGGTGGTCCATCAGATCTTGCTCCCTGGTGATGAGGTCAGCCCAGAGGAGCTTCAGCTGGTGGTCATTCCTCTGGCTCCCATACACGCACTGCAAGTGATGCAGCACCTTTCCCCACCGGATTCGTCCCGCCTCGGTGTGATACCCCTGTATCATCCTGCCCCCTACCTCGAACATCAGTGGGAGGAAATGGCACACCAGCCATATAAACCCCTCAAGCTCCTCCTCACCCATCCAGCCAAGACATGGCCTACCCAACATCTTAGCACAGGGGGAAAGTAGAAGTACAAAAAAGTAAACTTAACAACTAAAAGAGCCCAACTATCCCCAAACTAGCACTACCCACAACAGACTCCCACAAACAACAAATACAATACAATACTGGACAATTGTACACAAAACACACTCAGACAGTATACAACAACAATATTTATTTCACAAACTAACAAGTAATGGAGCACACAGGAGACAAAAGCACAATTTCACTGGACAACACTCAGAACACAGCCACATAGACTAGAAGAATCACAGACTGCAAAGTGAAAGTGAAGGTACACCCACTGTGCATAATCTGTAAACAGGATATCCTATTACATCACATCCTGCATAAAATGGCCGCCGTTTTTATCATTATGCATCATATTTTTTCACGCATACAGTATGTGCGTCATTTTGTTTCGACGCCCAGGAGTAAAAATTAGGCTGCATCCATATATTTGTAAATAGTCTTAACACTTAACCAATTTTCTGGGCATTATGTGTTGTTTTTCGGGCATAAGCGTCATTTTTCGACACTCATGCGTCATTTTTTTACGCATATGCGTCAAACTTTCAGGGCACGAACTGGTTTGGGGTATTTTTTCCATTTTATTGTATTGTTACATTTGGGACACAACTGAGATAGGCTGATTGCACCCACTTTGGTGTTGATGGTGTATGTTCTCATGTGAGACGACATACTGCTGTGGACCATGACCCGCTACCCCCTTAACAGGATTTTCACGCTTGGCTGATGCACTAGATGGCCATATGTGTGGCCTACATATATGTATTGCACAATTTGGGCATGTTTGGCATCAGGAGAGGATAGCAAGGTGACGCACATGAGTACAATACCTCAATGCCTATGGCTCAATGTGTGTGCAGTGGCTACTAATGTATTAGTCGACCCAGTGTGTGTGCATCACAAGATGCATTATTGTAAATATGCTTGTATGAATGTGAAGTCAATGTGTCCAACCTTAGTTGCAAGTCATTGTGGAAATGAGAGAGGATATGTGTTAGTCATACATGTAGCAACATCTGTTGTGTGCACTTCCAAGATTTTGGGTAACGTAGACACCACAAATGACAAAGCATGCACCGGATAGATGGCAGACGCTTGTTCATATCAATGGCCCACAAGTTGGCCATCTCATGTCCTAGAATTTTGGTAACTGCTTCCTAGGCACTTGTTAGTGAACCCACAGTGAGTCAGGCACATGCATAGACAAAGTGGGTAACATGTCATTGGCCCAGACAGCCAAATGTGATATGACGCCACAGTTGTGGTCAGATGACTGAGCCACAACTATCCAGTGGCAGTGGTGGACCAGCAGACGAGGCAGCACATGTCCACATATTTCCAGTGATCAATTGCACAGAGGTGTCTTGTTCATGTGTGTGGTCCAATGTTGATCCTGTATATTTTTAGGGGTGTATGTTGTCACAGTTACGTCCAGGTCTCATCATTAGTCAGTGGCAGCTATTCCTGTATCTACTGAGTAACCTTCGGAGATCAATGTGAGTAAAATGGATGAGGACATGAGAACCTACATGGGGATGGTCCCACCGTGTCACTGAAGATGTGTAATGAGACTGTCAACAGGGCAACCTTGGTGTGCTGAGTGAGAGAATGTCTCAGGTGTCATTACAACATTTGTACACAGGTTGGCCTGTGAAGTTCCCACTGTAGCTGGGAACATCATAGCCTCTGTGTTGATTAATGTAGCAGCTATTCAGCATGCACAGGCCATCAATATGTTGTGAGCAATGTGATTCAGCGTGTAAACTGTCAGGGTCCTAATATGTGTGGACTTTTCATGCACATTATCAGAGGTAGCTGGTTCTGCTGGAGGCACCATACCCAATCCCTGCATACGGCCCTGGTACACTGTCACACTTTGTCGTTCATGCATACATGAGACCCAGACAAGGGATGGGCTATGATTTTGGTATTCAAAGACAATTTTACTAATATGGTACAATTTAAAAGCAGATGATGCTAAACAATGTATTTGGGTGTGCATTGATGAAGCACATGACAAAATACCCTCTGAGGAATGAAAGGTTTGCTAACGCAAGTGTGGTACATATGTAGCCACACGGAACCTTTAGGGTAACGCACAGACAGGTGCCAGTCAGGCTGACAGGATGCAGGGTCAATCTGGATCCAGCAATTTCACAAGGTACATAATCAATGGTCTGACTAAGACTGGTCGGAGGAAGAACAAGACAGTTGACATGGAAAACTGTGTATGTCTTTTGTTTTTGAAGGTGACACATAAACACAAGGGCTGTGTTACACAGCTTAATTAGTAGCAATGCATAACGGTGTATTTGACAAAATGGAAACTTTTATGCTGTTCCAGGCATCAGCAGGGGCAGTGCATGTTCTAATGGGTGGTGTGCATGGAGGTGATCACAGGTGTGTGCTGCATCAGTTTCTCACAAGTCCTGTATGTGAGATTTGAATTCAAATGGCCAACAGTACCTTTCACACGGGAAGCAATCTACAGGTGATACCAGGGCTTAGAAACTACAAGCCAGTGTATTAATTGGCCTGGCGTCCATGCAGTCAGATGTACTATGACAATGGCATAACATAGGAAAGGGTGTAGCACACAGGATTAGTATTATTTGTCTGTGTGTGTAGAGGAGGGAATATATGGGTACACATATTACCATTCCAGGGACCTCTTCAGACAGGTGGGGTGAGACCAGGAGCATGGCTGTGTCAGGAGTTAGGAAATGGGCTGACATGTACAAGGAATGTCAGGTGCTCAATGCTTGTCATAGGTGTGGCACTTGTGCTGTCTATGTTCTGCTTATATGGAACTCTAGTCACGGATAGTCCTTGCAAAGATCGGTGCAGTTGGACTTACTGCTGTCAAGGGTCTGGTCATACATTCCTGTTAGCAATGCAATAGCACATCAACTGCCTCATGTATGAGGCTTGTTTTCCCTTTATTGAGTGATGGTGTCTTAGTTGTGTGCCATATGCTGCGATGAACCATGTTGCCAACATGTATGTGTGAAATAGGTGTGTTCTCTGCTATTGCCCTTCAAAGGTGAAATGTACAGGATATATGTCATTTACAGTGTGTGTGTGTGTGTGACTGTTGTATGATACGCATCACAATTGCTCTTGGATTTTCTGTGTCCTGATCGGTATATCACCAATGCTCCATGAGGCTACACTCTTATTCTGATAGTTAGAGATAAAGGTGACCAAAAATGAATAGCCAGACCATGATATGGTGATTATTATTGGTGTTTATTTACATTAGTTAATACAGTGGTGATGGTGATTATTTTTAAAATAAATTGTTCACGATATGTTGGCGCCTACGCAATCCAGCAGCCATGTTTTGTTGTTCCCCCTCATGTTGCAAGCCACCATCCTCCTCTTCCTCCTCTTCAGGAATGTGTGGCTCAGGTTCCAAGAGGCAAATGTTCCTTCTTATACAAATGTTGTGCAGGATGGCACATGTTAGAATGATCTTACAGACCATTTCAGGGGAATATAGGAGGCTACCACCAGTGATGTCGAGGCACCTGAATCTCGACTTGAGGATGCCGAAGGTCCTCTCTACTACGCTGCGTGTCCTCCTATGTGCGTCATTGTAGGCACGCTCTGCTGCAGTGCTTGGGTTGCCAAATAGTGTAATTATCCATGGCTGGATCCCATAACCCTGATCAGCTGAAAAATAAAATGAATGGGATCATGTTGATTTAGCTTGCCCCATTGAAATCACCTTGCATGGCAGTAGTTGTCTTGTGTTGTCTGTGACTCTTTTGTATTATAGTGTTCCTTCTTAGGCTTGTAGGATGTACCATCTGCATTGTGTTGTTTCATTGGCTGAACAAGTGTTTGGCTGCTGACCGTTTGCCAGCAGTATGTTTTGGTATTTGCAGTACAGTGTGCACCCCCTAACATTGTGACTTCAATCAATCAATCACTGCATTTGTAAAGCGCGCTACATACCCGCGAGGGTCTCAAGGCGCTGGGGAGGGGGGGTGCTACTGGTTGAAGAGCCAGGTCTTGAGGAGTCTTCTGAAGGCCATCAGGTCCTGGGTCTGTCGTAGGATGGTGGGGAGAGTGTTCCAGGTCTTGGCGGCGAGGTAGGAGAAGGATCTGCCGCCGGCGGTGGTTTTTCGGATGTGGGGAACTGTGGCGAGGGCGAGGTTGGCTGAGCGGAGGCTTCGGGTGGGGGTGTGGAAGCTGAGTCGGTTGTTGAGGTAGGTGGGTCCGGTGTTGTGCAGTGCTTTGTGTGCGTGGATCAGGAGCTTGAAGGTGATCCTTTTGTTGACGGGGAGCCAGTGCAGGCCTCTCAGGTGGAGTGTGATGTGGCTGCGGCGGGGGACATCGAGGATGAGTCGGGCCGAGGCGTTCTGGATGCGTTGGAGTCGTCTCAGGAGCTTGTTTGTAGTTCCTGAGTAGAGGGCGTTCCCGTAGTCGAGTCTGTTGGTGATGAGGGCCTGGGTAACGTTTTTTCTCGTGTCGAGGGGGATCCATTTGAAGATCCTGCGGAGCATACGGAGGGTGTTGAAGCAGGACGCGGAGACAGCGTTGACTTGCCTGGTCATGGAGAGAGTGGAGTCGAGGATGACCCCCAGGTTGCGTGCGTGGTCCGTGGGTTCCGGGGCTTTGCCTAGTGACGTGGGCCACCAAGAGTCGTCCCAGGCTGATGGGGTGGGTCCGAGAATGAGGACCTCCGTCTTGTCTGAGTTCAGCTTCAGTCTGCCGTCCTTCATCCAGTCAGCTACGGCCTTCATTCCTCGGTGGAGGTTAGCTTTGGCGGTGTGGGGATCTTCGGTGAGGGATATGATCAGCTGGGTGTCGTCGGCGTAGGAGATGATGTTGAGGTTGTGTTGTTGTGTGATGTGGGCGAGGGGGGCCATGTAGATATTGAACAGTGTCGGGCTGAGGGAGGATCCCTGTGGGACGCCGCAGATGATCTCAGTGGTTCTGGAGCGGAAGGGTGGGAGGCGGACGCTTTAGGTTCTGCCGGAGAGGAAGGATGTGGTCCAGGCCAGGGCCTTCTCTTGGATACCGGCATCATGGAGGCGTGCTGATAGGGTGCGGTGGCAGACCGTGTCAAAGGCTGCTGATAGGTCCAGGAGGATGAGGGCGGCTGTTTCTCCTTTGTCCATCACGGTCCGGATGTCGTCAGTGGCGGCGATGAGGGCGGTCTTGGTGCTGTGGTTACTGCGAAAACCGGATTGGGAAGGGTCCAGGATGTTGTTAACTTCGAGGTAGCGGGTCAGCTGTTTGTTGACAATCTTCTCGGTCACTTTTGCCGGGAAAGAGAGCAGGGAGATGGGACGGAAGTTCTTGAGGTCCTTGGGGTCCGCCTTGGGCTTCTTCAGAAGGGCATTGATCTCGGCGTGCTTCCAGCTTTCTGGGAAGGTTGCTGTCTCGAAGGAACAGTTGATTGTTTTCCGGAGGTGGGGCGCAATGGTTGCGCTGGCTTTGTTGAAGACGTGGTGAGGGCAGGGGTCCGATGGGGATCCGGAGTGGATGGAGTACATGGTTTTGCTGGTGTCTTCGTCGCGGACGCTGGACCAGACGGTCAGGCGACTGGTGTGAGTGGCAGTCGCAGGGGTGGTGGACTCGGTGGCGGGTGCGGGGGGGTCGGAGTTGAAGCTGTTGTGGATGTCGGTGATCTTGCGGTGGAAGAAGGTGGCCAGGGAGTCACACAGGTCTTGAGATGGCGGGATGTCGTTGGTGTTGGAGCTGGGGTTGGAGAGTTCTTTCACGATGCTGAAGAGCTCTTTGGTGTTGTGTTCGTTGTTGTCTAGGCGGTCCTTGAAGGCGGTCTTCTTGGCGGTCCTGATGAGTTGGTGGTGTCTGCGGGTGGCGCTCTTGAGGGCTGTGTGGTTGTCTGGTGTTCAGTCGTGGAGCCATTCCTTCTCCAGCTTCCGACAGGTGTGCTTGGAGATCCGGAGGTCCTCAGTGAACCAGGCGGCTTTCTTGTTGGTGTGGTTGGTTGTAGAGGTCTTGAGAGGGGCGAGGGTGTTGGCGCAGTCATTGATCCACTGTGTGAGGTTGGTCGCGGGCGGTGTCTGGGTCGGTGGGGTCGGTGGGTGGTCTCAGGGCGAGGGCGGTAATCAGTTGGTCCTCGGTGACCTTGCCCCAGCAGCGGCGTGGTAGCTGTTGGGTGCGGTGGTGTGTGGTGGGTTTTCTGAAGGTGAAGTGGACCCATCTGTGGTCGGTCCAGTGTGGTTTGGTGGTGTGGTTGAAGGAGACGTGGGGGCTTGCGGAGAAGATGGGGTTGAGCGTGTGTCCAGCGGCGTGAGTAGGTGTCGTTACTTGCTGTTTGAGTCCGAGGTTGGCGAGGTTGTCGATCAGGGCGGTGGAGTTGGCGTTGTTGTTGTTCTCGAGGTGGAAGTTCAGGTCCCCGAAGAGGATGTAGTCCGTGGAAGCGAGGGCATGAGTGCTGGGGAGGTCGGCGATGGTGTCACTGAACTGTGGGCGGGGTCCGGGAGGTCTGTAGATGAGAGTTCCTCTGAGGGTGGTGTAGGGGTCGGTGTGGATCTGGAAGTGCATGTGCTCGGCGGTGGTGAGGGTGTCATCGGTGTTCGTTGAGATTTTGATAGAGTCTTTGTGGATGATGGCGATTCCTCCTCCCACTCCGTTGGTGCGGTCTCTGCTTCGCGGCCTCCATATGAGGGCAGAGGGAGGGAGGAGCAGGTGGGAGAGGGGCGGCCAATGGGAGTGAAGGGGGCGGGGCAGCAGGGGCTCAGCGGCAAGGGAAAAACCCGGGGAAAAAACGGTGGGAAAAGACGGCGGGAGAGGGACAACAGAGCACAGGGGTACAGAAAGCAAAACAAAGGGGCACAGAATGAAAAAACAAGTGGCACAGAAGCCAAGCGCAGGGGTACAGAATAAAAAAAGGGAGCGAGTAGTCAGGCGGCAAAAGCGGCAGCGGAGGTTCAACCCACAGGGGGCTGCGTGGCAGATGGGGGGAGAGACCTGCCTGTTGACAGGGCCAAAGGTCGCTCTCTACCACCACTTCGCGGCCTCCATATGAGGGCAGAGGGAGGGAGGAGCAGCTGGGAGGTGGGAGCAGGGCGGCCAATGGGAGTGAAGGGGGGGGCAGCAGGGGCTCAGCGGCGAGGGAAAAACCTGGGGAAAAAATGGCGGGAAAAGACGGCGGGAGAGGGACAACAGAGCACAGGGGTACAGAAAGCAAAACACAGGGGCACAGAATGAAAAAACAAGTGGCACAGAAGCCAAGCGCAGGGGTACAGAATAAAAAAAGGGAGCGAGTAGTCAGGTGGCAAAAGTGGAATCGGAGGTTCAACCCACAGGGGGCTGCGTGGTAGATGGGGGGAGCGACCTGCCTGGTGACTTGTGATACAGGTGTCCCTGTTACGACTCTTTCGTCCCATTTCTAGGGGACGCTGTAAGGGGACTGTCGGAAGCCTGGGAATTACCTTAAACACTTATCTAGAGTCTCTTGCTGACTCCTGTTTGTTTCTCTGTTCTCCATGGTACACTTGTGTAGTACTACATTTGCTTCCTGGGACTGCAAATCCCATGATGCACAGCCTGGTAGTCAGGAAAGCCTGGATTCTGTTTCCCATTGTTTTCTATGGGAGAAGTCCAGTTGCTCCTTTTCACCGGATCCTCTCCTCCAGGACTTGCAAGTGTCTGAAACTACACACACCTGAGACCTCTCCTGTGCAGCCCAGCTTGGAACTGCTTATAAGCAGCCATTTCCTCAAGTTCCCCGTCGTGCATTGGAGTTCGATTCCTTTGTGTTACAGACCATTTGTCGGATGGTGTTCCAGTTTTGTTCCTGTTCTGTTCCAGCTTGATCCTGTTTCCTGTTTCTCTGCCCTGCTCCTGATTGTTCCAGCCAGAGTCTGCTCCCTATCTCTTAGCCTTGTACCTGTTTGTTTCTTCCAGAGCCTGCTCCCTGTTTCTCTGCCCTGCTCCTGCCTTGTTTCAGCCTGAACCTTCTCTCTGTTTCCCAGTCCTGTTTACTGCTCATTTCCTACTCCCTGTATTCCAACCCTGTCCTTGCCTGTTCCAGCCAGAGCCTGCTCTCAGTTTCCCAGTCCTGTCTCTGTTTGTCCCAGCCAGAAGTTTGCGCCCTGTTTTTAAGTCCTAGTCCCGCCTTTGCTTCAGCCTGAGCCTGTTCCTAGTTCTTGCCTCTGCCTCTTAGTTTGGTCCATTCTGTTTCTGTTTCTTCTTGGTTATTTGTGTCTGGTAAGTGTTCTATCAGTCTTCACCAGTGTATAAGTGTTCTCCTTTGTTCTGGGGTTGGCTCCTGGTTTCCAGGAGGCAATTCCAGCCCCCATCCTTGTCCAGTGTTATACGTTGTCTTTCATGCCTAACAGTGACAGTGTGCTATTGCTGTTTTCTCAGGAATCGCCACTGTGTTTCCAGCTGGACCCACAAGAGCGTGTCTTGTGTATGTAAGTACTTTCCTTGTCTGTGCTCTAGGGTCCAGAGACAGAATCACTTCTGCTGCCTCCTTTCTATGGGGCTGGCAGGGTGACTATCTGTAAGAGCAAACTGCACAGAGGCATCGACATTCCCTGTCACTGTGGGAGGTTCTGCGCCTTACTCTGTGTACAACCCCAGCGTGTTTGTCCATTAGTAATCTGTTTCCTGTTTGTTCACACAAGGGTTGCTCTGCTTTTACTTTCTGGTGCCTGTTCATAGCTGTCCTTTCAGTGTATGCTCTTCTTCCCCAGTATACTACCTCTTTAGGATATTCGGTGACCTCAAGGGGTGTCCCAACCAGAGTCCTGATCAGACCCGCCCGAAACCGTGACAGAATGCACGACCTAAAATGTTTTCCTATCATGTTAAGACACCCCTTTCTAAACCTATACATTCTCTGAAGACCTCTAAAAAAGACCTTAGTTTAAAAGATAGACTTGTTAAAGAAAATCAAAGATTGCAAATTCAGTACTACATTGCGTGGTTGTCTTTCATGCCTAACAGTGACAGTGTGCTATTGCTGTTTTCTCAGGAATCGCCACTGTGTTTCCAGCTGGACCCACAAGAGCGTGTCTTGTGTATGTAAGTACTTTCCTTGTCTGTGCTCTAGGGTCCAGAGACAGAATCACTTCTGCTGCCTCCTTTCTATGGGGCTGGCAGGGTGACTATCTGTAAGAGCAAACTGCACAGAGGCATCGACATTCCCTGTCACTGTGGGAGGTTCTGCGCTTTACTCTGTGTACAACCCCAGCGTGTTTGTCCATTAGTAATCTGTTTCCTGTTTGTTCACACAAGGGTTGCTCTGCTTTTACTTTCCTGTGCCTGTTCATAGCTGTCCTTTCCGTGTATGCTCTTCTTCTCCAGTATACTACCTCTTTAGGATATTCGGTGACCTCAAGGGGTGTCCCAACCAGAGTCCTGATCAGACCCGCCCGAAACCGTGACAGAATGCACGACCTAAAATGTTTTCCTATCATGTTAAGACACCCCTTTCTAAACCTATACATTCTCTGAAGACCTCTAAAAAAGACCTTAGTTTAAAAGATAGACTTGTTAAAGAAAATCAAAGATTGCAAATTCAGTACTACATTGCGTGGCTTGCTGATCCGTCAATGTTCAACTATTATCATATCTGTGATTATGACCCCCAATCCCTGTCTGTAGAAGAATTTCAAAGAAATAATGAGTTTTTGGAGATTCTATTGCCTCAAACAGGGGAGAATGTTCCTAACAGTGAAAGAGTTCTTGCTACCTCTGCACAAGACACTTACTCTCAAGAAAAACTGGTTAATTCCTTGCCTCATGCTAGTGCATCCCAAGTTCACCTACAGGACTCTGCCAAAACAAAGAACCCTGACACTGTTCAAGAAGCCACACTACGGATTCCCTTGTTTTCTGTTGAGTGCTTCAGCCCATCTAGGCCAGTTTCTCAGAATTCAAAGTGCAGTGCTGACTCTTATAAAGACCTACCAGTTCCTCCTCAGAGCTTTCAAGTCAGCAGGATAGACTCTGTATCAAAGGAATCAGTAAAGACTGTGGGATTCCTTAGTTCCACTCAAACGGCTTGTGCTCTTCCCAAACTGGATGATAATACACCAGTCTCAATCCCTAAAAGCTCTGCTAGGCCCTTCTCTATTATGAGTGGGTTTGATAACCATATGGACATACACACACAAAAGGAGCAGTTTTGGCAGATTAAAAGGCAGATATTGGACTTCTATGATAAATATGTTGTAACACACACTAGAAATCTTGCCCGTGGGCTCTTTTCATCTATGCATATTTCTCTGTTGCCAGAACCAGACATTCTGTTTATCTGTAAGGTAGAAGAAGTAACAGAGCAGCTGATGGAAACTACTGCAAGGCAATTTGAAAACCTGAAAAAAGAAAATGATCACCAGCTTTGGCTTAAAGAACAGTTTGCTACCCCATGTGCCTCTCCAAAGACTACTATAGAGCAGATTTTCCCTGCTATGAATGAATGTCAAAACACTTCTCCAGTTATATATATATATCAGTCTCTTCTTCAGACTCTCTCTCAGCTTGTATTTTTCCAGAGAATATCCCTGTACAGTTGACTGAATTTCTGACACCTCTGAAAGATATGACACCTCTTGATTCAAAGGATGAATCAGAGTCTTCAGAAGGAAGTGTCTCAGCCCCTCTATCTAAACAAATACATCCAAAGGAAGAAGTGAGTTCTGATGCAGACGCCAATAGCTGCACCTTAAGAAACCAAGATATGACTTTACTGGAGATTAAGGGCAAGTTGTGCAACAGTGTTGAAGAATCTGAATCTAGTGATGAGTAGTTCCTGCCCTGCTGTGGACAAACTTGAGGATAGTGCTGTTCAAATGACGCACACACCAGAATTTTCAGACTGTGGGGATACTCCTGTCCTTTGAAACAATATCATAGAATTTTCAGATAATGAAGAGACAGTTACTGTTTCAAGTGAACTAATGGATTTTTCTGACCGTGAAGAAATACCCGCAATTGCTAAGAATGTAATGGACTTCTCAGAAAGTTTAAAAATCTCTTCTGTGTCAAAGCAAACCGTGGAGATTTCAGACAAGGAAGAAAGCCAGCAATCTGAAACTAAACAGCCTGTCATAAGAAATGAGAGCCATCTCCTAGAACTGGACACAGTTGCAGCCTCAACCACTGATCCTGACTTACTGTCCCTTGCCACTGTGTATCCTGTTTCCAGCTCAACGGTTACTGAAGAACAGACCTTTGATCTACCAGTATCTGATCTTGATGTAAAACCAGCCACACCAATGTCACCTGCTGTGTCCCTGAAATTAAAGACTCCTGAAAACCAGCAATCTGAAACCGAAGCTCAAGTACTGAAAGATGTAAATATTTCCCACTAAAACTAAATACTTGAATTTGAATCTTGTATTCGAAGATCTGATGATAAGTACTGTTCTTAGTGTTTTATTGCAAGAAACCATCATCAATTCAAAGGCTTGAGCTGAAAATTTAGGTAACAGTGTAAAGGTGATTTCTGAAGAGACTCCAGTTCTATTTCATTCCAAAGAACAACCTTTCAATGTTAACAGAGTTGAAGATAAACTACCTGTAGTAGAAATGCCTTGGAAAGAAACCATTTCTGATACCACGAACACACCACAGAGCACTTGCAATGAAGAAATCTCAGTCTTGTCTGAAGATCACCCTAAAGAATTAGCTTGTGGAACTTCTACATTTTCAGATGTTAATCCAGTTTCTAAAGACTTGAAAATTATTTTTGTTCATGAATTTGATACTCCGAAGTCATCCAAGACGAAAGAAAATTCTGACTTTTTCCTGTTTACTCCGAGAACACCAGTTACCCATGTCTCCCAAGTCTCTATGCTTTGCAAGCCTCAGACCACAATCAATGTAAATACTGCTGCAGAAACAGACAAATCCTGCTTGTCAGAAGGTGTTACAGACCTGACAGTTACTAATACACCAATCAGCTCCTCCAAAGAGGAAAGTATTGAACAGGAAACTAATGACATAAAGAATACTGCCCATAATGCCATTCCAGATCTCCTTGCTCCTGAATCTACTGCACCAGAAACCAACTCCATGCACTCCTCCCATATCAATCGAACAATAGAGAGGAAAGACATTGGAGCCCATATGGGTATTAATACATGCTTTGCTCATTGGAAGGTTCACCTATGGAAGGACTGTATACTTATTCACCAAGGTTGGTGTTGGATTTTCTTGCTGTGGCTTTTCCTCTTAAATTTTTTTCAGCCAAAGGATCGCATTCTCTTCTTGAGCAGACTGGTGGGAGGGGGTATACTGTTACGACTCTGTCGTTCCATTTCTAGCGGGCGCTGTAAGGGGACTGTCGGAAGCCTGGGAATCACCTTAAACACTTATCTAGAGTATCTTGCTGATTCCTGTTTGTTTCTCTTTTCTCCATGGTACACTTGTGTAGTACTACATTTTCTTCCTGGGACTGCAAATCCCATAATGCACAGCCTGGTAGTCAGGAAAGCCCGGATTCTGTTTCCCATTGTTTTCTATGGGAGAAGTCCAGTTGCTCCTTTTCACCGGATCCTCTCCTCCAGGACTTGCAAGTGACTGAAACTACACACACCTGAGACCTCTCCTGTGCAGCCCAGCTTGGAACTGCTTATAAGCAGCTATTTCCTCAAGATCCCCGCCGTGCATTGGAGTTCGATTCCTTTGTGTTACAGACCCTTTGTCGGATGGTGTTCCAGTTTTGTTCCTGTTCTGTTCCAGCTTGATCCTGTTTCCTGTTTCTCTGCCCTGCTCCTGATTGTTCCAGCCAGTGTCTGCTCCCTATCTCTTAGGCTTGTACCTGTTTGATTCTTCCAGAGGCTGCTCCCTGTTTCTCTGCCCTGCTCCTGCCTTGTTTCAACCTGAACCTTCTCTCTGTTCCCCAGTCCTGTTTACTGCTCATTTCCTACTCCCTGTATTCCAGCCCTGTCCTTGCCTGTTCCAGCCAGAGCCTGCTCTCAGTTTCCCAGACCTGTCTCTGTTTGTCCCAGCCAGAAGTTTGAGCCCTGTTTATAAGTCCTAGTCCCGCCTTTGCTTCAGCCTGAGCCTGTTCCTAGTTCTTGCCTCTGCCTCTTAGTTTGTTCCCTTCTGTTTCTGTTTCGTCTTGGTTATTTGTGTCTGGTAAGTGTTCTATCAGTCTTCACCAGTGTATAAGTGTCCTACTTTGTTCTGGGGTTGGCTCCTGGTTTCCAGGAGGCAATTCCAGCCCCCATCCTTGTCCAGTGTTATACGTTGTCTTTCGTGCCTAACAGTGACAGTGTGCTATTGCTGTTTTCTCAGGAATCGCCACTGTGTTTCCAGCTGGACCCACAAGAGCGTGTCTTGTGTATGTAAGTACTTTCCTTGTCTGTGCTCTAGGGTCCAGAGACAGAATCACTTCTGCTGTCTCCTTTCTATAGTGCTGGCAGGGTGACTATCTGTAAGAGCAAACTGCACAGAGGCATCGACATTCCCTGTCACTGTGGGAGGTTCTGCGCCTTACTCTGTGTACAACCCCAGTGTGTTTGTCCATTAGTAATCTGTTTCCTGTTTGTTCCCACAAGGGTTGCTCTGCTTTTACTTTTCTGTGCCTGTTCATAGCTGTCCTTTCCGTGTATGCTCTTCTTCCCCAGTATACTACCTCTTTAGGATATTCTGGGACCTCAAGGGGTGTCCCAACCAGAGTCCTGATCAGACCCGCCCGAAACTGTGACGTTCCCTGTGTCTTCACTGGGGTTGAGATGATAGTTCCATACACAGATTAATTTTGACAGTTTTGTTAACACATTCACATCAATGTACCCTGGACATCTCATACCTTTAGACTTATGCAATGGATTAATTTGAACATCAATGAGATGCTTACATTTGGCAAGGTGACAATTAGGCAAACCACTCCAAACATTGTGATAATTGACGTCTTAACATTAGACTGTAGACTAATTTCAGATGTGTGACAGGTTCTATACAGGCCTATGAAACATGGCTAGCGATGTCACGACCTCAGTGTGTTCCTGTCGACATGTTGCTGTCGTGGTGTATGTGTTGTGTGTCCTAGAGGGTTGCTGTGCAGTGTGTACATAAGTAGGTTTCTGTACTTACCAACAAGTAGTCCATTGCCATTCCGTCGATCCTGGAAGTGCTGATTGATGGTAGAGTGTCGGAAGATGAATGAGTCATGGACACTCCCAGGATATTTTGCCACGATGTTGGTGATCAATCCTTGGTGATCGACAATGGTCTGCACATTGATGGAATGTGTGTGCTTCCTGTTGCGGTAGAGGTGTTCAGTTGCAGCAGGTGGCACAAGGCGTACATGTGTGCAGTCGATGGCACCAAGGACATGGGGGAAGCCACTAATGAGGTAAAACCCCTGTTTTGTTTCCTGCTGCTTCTGCAGTGTGTTTGGGAAGCGGATGTGGCGGGGTGTGAGTCCAATGATGGCATCCAGTACTTTGGGCAAAAAGGCAGAAAATGGTGGCTGTGATATTCCGGCAACCAGGGCACCAGTTGTTTGAAAGGAGCCACTTGCCAGCATGTGAAGTACAGCTAGCAGCTTGGTTTCTGTTGGGATGGTGCGGGGTGTCAGCAAGGTGGGTGCCAACTGTGGCTCAATGTTTCGCAGCAGCTGCTGAAAGGCCTGCCAGTTCAACCTGTACCTCTGGATGATGTCATATTCCCTGAGGCCATGAAGGGTTGTTCTGGAGCGGAATATCCTCTCCTGCCTTCTGCGCTGCCTTTGGGGTCCCTGCTGGTGTTGTGGAAGCTGCTGTTGTTGCTGCTGGGCTCTGCGTCTGCGTGCACCCTGGATGAGAAGCACCTCCATGTCTCCCTTTTGCTGCTCTGCTGTTGCTTCTGTGTGTTCTGATTAAATACAGGTGTGATTGCCCCATTTTAATGCCTGCCCTGACCCAGGCGTTAATTTTTGACGCAAATTGGGCTGTGCGTCATTTTCCAGCTCCACCTCCCGGCCGTGCAGGATTTTTGCCCGAAAGCATAAATACGACGCACGGCCGTTTAAGTCATTTTTTGGACGGGAACGCCTACCTTGCATATGATTAACGCAAGGCGGGTTGCCGCATCCAGAAAATGACGCACATGGCGGGATTTTGACGTCCGCGGGCTCCGGCGTCAAAGTTTAAATATGGGGCAAGGTTTGCGCTGAATGTGCATCAAAAATTTGGACGCACATTCAGCGCAGACAGAGTATAAATATGCCCCTAAATGCACTGTATGCCTGTTTAGAAGAAAATACAATGTAAATCTTGGGCTTGTAGGCTACCTCCATAATTGACAAAAATTGGGCACACATTGGCCACCCGAACATACTCTTGGACCATCTAGATGCACATTCCTGAAAACAGGCCTGGTTCAACCCCTTATCGAGAGTTTTGTGTCATCTCCTTTTCCCTTCGCCACATGTGTGACTTTTCCAAATACCTGGGAGCGTGGCAGGCCTGCAAGCCGCTGCAGCGCGGTTCTGGAAACTGCATTTCCCCACTCTCCCTCTCTGTGGTTTGGTCTGATATGCCACACTACACAAGGGTTGCTTGTTTCTCCCCACTCGGCAACTCGTTCGGCGTTGGCGTGGTCACTGTCTCCTCAAGTTCCCCTGTTGGCATTCTTCCTCCTTCTGCGCCTACCTCCAGCTCCTTCCCTTCAACTGCTTCCTTCTGTTCTGGTGTTTCATCACCTTCTGTGTCTCTTTTTCCCTGCAACAATAATAGTCCTTCCTTTGTTTCTTGAATTCCCCTCTGTTCTGATCTGGAGCAAACCAGCACGAGAGCTCTGGTAAGTCTTCTATTCCCCCCCCAGGCCTCCTGACATACTTCTGCTTTATGATTTTCTAGATTGAAGAAAAGCAAGTATCTAGAGCGGAAATCTACATTTCCATGTCACCTGCCTTTCCGAAGCCTAACTTCATACTGAAAGAGTTTGAGAGAGAGAAACCATCTAGGAACCCTTGGATTGGTTCCTATGTTCTTACTGAGGTAAGTTAGAGGAGCTTGGTCTGTGGATAAGATGAATCATCTACCCTCTAGCTAGTATTTCAATTTCCCAATGGCCCATTTAATGGCTAGACATTCTTGTTCAATAATGGGATAAGCCATCTCCCCAGGGAATACTTTGTGACTAATATAGAGAATAGGTTTCTCTTCCTCATCCTCATTTGTCTGTGACAGGACAGCTCCAATGGCATACTTGGAGGGATCAGTTTGGAGCAGAAAGAGCTTTGCAAAGTCAGGAGAAATGAGGATGGGCTTTAAGGTGAGTATCCATTTTAGATGCTAAAATCTTTATAGCCTCAAAGGAAGGTGATTTTAAAGGCTTTGTTGGTGGCATGCTTTTTAAGCAGATCTGTTAAAGGAGCAGATATTTGGGAATATTGAGGAATAAATCTTTGGTAATAGCCTACATTGCCTAAAAAGACTCTCATACCTTGTTTATTTAAAGGAAAAGGGGTGTCAATGATGGATTTTACCTTCTTGTTTTGGGGTTCAATTAAACCCCTCCAAATAGATATCCTAAATACTTCACTTGATTGTAGGCAAATCTGGATTTCTTAGCTTTAAAATGGAGTCCTGCGTTTTGAAGTTCTGCAATCACTGCCTTCAGATGTTGTATGAGTTTCCCAATCCTTGCTATATATTACAATGAAAAAGTGTAGGCATAATGTTGATTTGATTTTAATAGATAATTAATCTCTGAAAGGTGGCCGGAGCACCAGGTAAACCAAATGTGAGATCCGTTAATTGGATCAGGCCATACACAGTGGCCATACAGAGAGGAAAAATTGTCTTTTCTTTGTCTTCCATCCTGAAAGGAACCTGCCAGTACCCTTTTGTAAGGTCTATGGTAGAGATATGTCTAGCTTCTCGTAATTCTGTAATCAATTCATCTATCTGGGATAGTGGATAATTATCAAACTTTGAGATTATATTTACTGCTTGAAAGTCAATACAAAATCATATAGTTCCATCAGGTTTACGGACTAGTACTATGGGTGAACACCAATCACTAGTTGATGGTTCGATAACTGCCAGTTGGAATATCTTTTCAAGTTTTATGGCTTTTCTCCTAGATTCTGAATGTTTATGGGGGCATTGTTAGACCATTGTCCCTTCTTTGGTGTGTGCAGAATGGACCGTGAGATGGGTTTTCCCTGTGGTATCAGAGAAGATGGGATTAATAAGAGATAACTTTTGTAGGGGGTTGTTCTTTTGTCTGTCAGTAATGGTAGTAATCTGGTCTAGAGTAGTTTCTGTAAGGAGTAAACCAATAGTTGTCTATATTGAAACTGGGGCGGACCCCAGCCATTTCTTTTGTAGCTTTATATGATATATTTGTTTACAACTCCCTGTTAGTTGGAACTTGTATGTATGTAACCTGCCCAATCAGTTCTATAATTTTGTTGGGCCTTACCATTCAGATCTCATTTTATCATCTGAGTTGGGTAAAATGACTAATACCCAATCACCTACTGACAACTCTCTCCATCTCTTCCCTTTCTTATAGAATTGTCACTGTTTCTGTTGGGCTCTTTCCAAATTCAGGTGAGCCATTTCTTTACGTTTTCCTAACCAGGGTCTCAAATGGGAGGAGTAATCTAATAGACTTTCTGCATCTTCCTTGTTATATTTTTCCCATGCCTCTTTGGTGATCTCCAGTAAAGAAAGAGGTTTACGTCCAAACATCAGTTCGAATGGAAAGCAACCAAGCTACTCTGGATTTGTACCCTTATCATGAATAGGTCGAGAGTTAAAAACTGATCCTTGTTGTTCCCTTTCCCAGTCAACAATTTTTAGGGTGAGTTTTTAAATCCAGTTATATCTTTTCACCAGTCTATGAGTTTAGGGTGGCATACAGAGGTTCTTAGGTGATATATGTTTAATTGTTTACAGATTTGTTTAATCTGTTGGATACAAAAGTGGTGCTCTAGTCTATTAGAATTTCTCTTGGAAAAATCTATTTAGGAAAAGATCTCGATTAATGTCTGGGCTGTGATCTTAGTGTTTGTTTCTTTAAGAGGTATGGCTTCGGGATATCCAGTGGTGTAATCGACCACTACCAATACATACTTATGTCCTTTACAAGAGTAGGGTAAGGGACCAATCAGATTTATCCCCACTCTTTCAAAAGGTTTCCCAATAATAGGCTTTGGTTTTTATAGCACCATGGGGGTTGGTATGGATTTTTCCGTTGGCATATTATGCATTTTTGTCATTATGTCCTTATTTGCGTTACAACTCCGGGCCAGTAAAAATGAGTTGGGATAGATTGGGAAGTCTTCTCAAGTCCAAAAGGCCCTGTCATTAGGTGAGAATGAACATAAAACAACATTTTTGTGTCAAAAAGGATTCGGAACTAGGAGTTGGTGTATAGCATTCTCCTTCCCAATACTATCTAGTAGACCATTTTTTTATTTAAAAGACTAGATATCCCTGAATGGGCTACTCTTCTTCTTGTTGAACAAGTTATTTACTTTCGGTAATGCCTTATCTGGCAGAGACATATTCTAGTTGCAGATTCCTTACCGTAGAATTTCCCCCAGGTGTCAGCCTGGACCCAGAGATTTTTCTCGAGCAGCAACCCTGCGGGCCATTAGGTGGCAATGATCGGCTCCACATCCGTTGTCAGCGTCGTGCACACCGGATATGATGATGCGGAATCTATACAGGCGCCACCCCTGCGCTCTGACATCAGGTTTTTTTCACAAATTTCTACGCCAGGTGGCGGAGCCATGGAGAACACTGACCACTGGTGCATCAGAACTAGGGCACTAAAAGGGAAGTCCCTGTCCCTAGAAATCAGTTTGCAGGGTGGCGAGAATGGGTGAGTCAGTAAGGAATCTACAACTAGAATATGTCTCCACCAGATAAGGCGTTACCGAAGGTAAGTAACTTGTTCATCCAATGGAGACTTCCATTTGCAGAGTCCTTACCTTAGAATAGATACCCAAGCAATACCATCAGTAGAGGAGAACCAAGACCATAGTATGAAGTCCTGCAGGTCCGAACGGGCAAAGTACCCATCCCTACGGACCTGACTGTCCAGGCAGTAGTGCTTGGTAAAAGTGTGCAGGGATGCCCACGTTGCTTCCTGACAGATGTCCAGTGCTGGAACTCCGCATGCTAACATAGTGTTTCCAGCTGTTCCTCTGGTAGAATGAGCGCACAAACCTTCAGGGGGTTGCATCTTAGCCAATGCGTAGCACATTTTAATGCAGAGATGGTTCTCTTCTGCACTGCCCGACCTTTCTGCGCACCCACATACCCAACAAAGAGTTGATAATCCACCTGGAACTCTTTGGTGCAATCAAGGTAGAACGCCAATGTTCTTTTTGGGTAAAGGCTGTGGAGTCTTTCTTCTTCCTTAGAAGGATGTGGGGTGCATAAAAAGTAGGCAAGGTGATGGATTGGCCTACATGAAAGGGCGTGACTACTTTTGGTAAAAAGGAAGCCTGGGTGCTAAGGACCACTTTGTCACGATAAATGAAAAGGTAGGGTGGCTTAGATAACAATGCCTGCAGCTCACAAACCCTACGGGAAGATGTAATGGCCACACGGAAGGGCATTTTTTACGTCCGATGCCTCAGAGGGCAGTTATGAAGTGGCTTGAAGGGAGCACACGTCAAGAAAGTAAGAACAAGATTCAAATGCCATTGGGGAAACAAAGGGTAAAAGGCCTTTAAGGAATCTACTAACAACAGTAGATTTGAACAAAGAGGGCTGGTCAGATATTTTCAGGAAAACCAGAGATCCCAGACAAATAACCTTTGAGGGTGCCCAAAGCAGAGACCTGCTCGGCCAAATTAAGTTTAAACAAACGGACCTCGGAAAGAAGGGCCGAAAGGGGATCAACAGACTTGTCTGTGTACCATGCAACAAATTTGTTCCATCGACAGGTGTACACATTTTGCTGCAGGGATGTCTGGCTGCCCAGATAACATCACAGACTTCGGGTGGAAGGTGAAAAGCTGTCAATTGCCACCGCTCAATTTTCATGCAAGAAGGCAGAGACTGGACAGGTTCAGGTGGAGAACCTGCCCCTGCTGCTGTGACAAAAGATCCTCCTGAAGGGACTCGATGGCCATGCTCAATAGCTTGCATATCAGGCTCCTGATGCCCAGATCAGAACCACAAGGATTACTTGAGTCCAGTCGTTCTTGATCTTCTTGAAAACTCTGGACAGAAGTGGTATGGGCGGAAAGGTGTACAGAAGGCCTGAGTTCCACTTGAGACAAAAAGCGTCGCTGAGCGAGTGCCGCGTTGGAAACTCCAGCACTCAAAACTGCTGACATTGCACGTTCCCTGCGGAGTCAAACAAATCTAACTATGGATCTCCCCACTGCTGAAAGAGACCTTGCTTCACTTCCGGATGGAGAAGCCATTTGTGATTGTTCAGACATTGACGTCTGAGTTTGTCCACTCTGGTGTTTAGAGAGGCCCATGCGTATTGAACCACAAGTGAAATGACCTGATGTTCAAGCCATGTCCAGAGGCACAGAACCTTCTGACAAAGAGTCCACAACTCCACCCTGTCCTGCTTGTTGCAGTACCACATGGCGGTAGAGTGACTGTGAACACCTGCACTATTTTCCCCTGGAGAGAGGTAAGAAATGCTTTCAATGCCAGTTTGATCACCCTGAGTTCCAAAAGATTGATGTGGAGCCTGGACTCCGCTGGAGACCAGGTGCCTCTGATCTCCGCCTCTCTCATATGGTCACTCCATCGCAGGAGTGACACATCTGTCACTACTGTCAGATCGGGTTTGGGAAGAGATAGAGATCTGCCTCAGACCCAATTGCGATTCAAAAGCCAACACTGCAGATCTTGCGCTGTTCCCTCTCAGATCTGGACGATGTTGGAGAGGTTCCCCTGATGCTGTGCCCACTGGAACTTCAGGTTCCACTGAGGAGCCCGCATATGCCATCTGGCATGTTTCACTAGCAGGATGCAGGTGGCCATGAGGCCCAGCAGTGTCAGAGTTATTCTCACCGAAATCCATAATAGAGGCTGAAACATCGGTATCATGGCCTGAATATCCTGGAGTCACCGCTTGTGAGGATACGTCCCAAACTGCACCATGTATAGGACAGGCCTGATGAATGGGAGTATCTGAGAGGGAGTCTGGTGTGACTTTGGCACGTTTATAGTGAACCCCAGTGAATGCAGGAGGTTCACCGTAGTCTTGAGGTGGGAGACAACAGCCTGGGGAGAGCCCACCTTCAACAGCCAGACATCAAGGTAGAGGAAGACTGAAAACCCTGACCTACGCAGGTGACCTGTGACCACTGCCATCACTTTGGTAAACACTCGAGGGGTCCTGGTAAGGCCAAAGGGGAGCTCAAAAACTGAAAATGCTTGTGACCTAATGTAAACCGTAAGTAACATCTGTGGGCAGGCAGGAAGGGAACATGGAAATAGGCATCCTGCAAGTCCAAGGCTACCATTGAGTCTCCTGGGTCCAGGGCAGATAGAACCTTAGCCAGAGTGAGCATTTTAAACTTCTCCTTCCTGAGGAAGAGATTGAGGGACCAGAGGTCTAGGATAGGGTGAAGGCCCATGTCCTTTTTGGGAACCAGAAAGTAGCAGGAATAACAACCACAACCTACTTCTGGAACATGGATACTCTCTATGGCTCCTTTGGCCAAGCGAGCCGTACTCTCCTCATGGAGAAGTGCCAAGTGATCCACCGTTATCCGATTGTAGGATGGTGGCATGGATGGAGGAGTAGTCTTGAAGGGGAGGGAGTAGCCCCTTCGGACTGTTTGCAAAACCCACCTGTTTGACGTGATGGACTGCCAGCGGGGCAGGTGATGGTGAATCCTGCCCCTGTCTGATCCCTGGTGGGGAAGCGTCAGACTAGGAAGGCTTGGATGCTGCGGGGGGAGAGGGGCGGTGGACTGGCTAGCCCGATGGCTCCTCGATCCACGAGGATGTTGGATCCCATATCCCCGGCCACGCAGAGGCTGGACAGCATGAGCAGCATGGTGGCTAGAAGGAAACAGACATGGTGGGACACCCCTTCCATAGCCACAAAAGGGGCAAAAAGCAGACTGAGTGGGGCGAAGGGCAGCTGCAAGGTCCAAGGACCTGGTCATAGCCTGGGACTCCTTAAGGTGCTCAAGCGCTAAGTCTGCTTTGTCTCAGAAGAGATGGATGCCATCAAAGGTAATGTCCATAAGAGTGGATTGGAATCCCCCGAAAAGCAAGACATCTTCAATCAAGCGTGGTGCCTTGCGGCCACCGTTGATACAACCGATCTCCCTAGTGAGTAGGTCATATCCATCCTATATCATATTGTGAACTTAGCTGCGTCCCTCCCATCAGCAACAGCTTAGTAGAGAATTGCCTGGGCCTTCTCCAGGACCTGTGGCAGTACTTGCGCAACCATGTCCCATAAGGTATGGGTGTAACTGCCCAAAAGGCATGCAGTATTCACTGACCGCAATGCCAGGATGGAGGAACAAAACATTGGCCCTCATTATGACATTGGTGGTAAATGCCGCTTACCGCTGTGCTGACGACTGCCAACCTACAGCCTCGCTGGTGAACATCCGTTCAACATATTATGAAACACACACACACCAATCTGACAGAGTACAGCCACATACACAAATCTACCAGACCAAAGGTCAGTGATAAACTAGCGGTCTCAAAACCCACACCATTACGCCAACAGAACAACGCCCATCACATTATGACCCACGAATCACCATGGCAGACATTCAACAGCGGTAAACCATTGGCCGTACATACCGCCGCGCTCACAATGGACAACCACATACAAAGCAACACTATATTGGCCAATACCAAAAACACACACCTGACACCCATACACACACCACACCCACACCACTATAAAACACCACCCACAGTACCCACAACCCTTTACGAATATAAATCATTGCCACCAGACAGACACCAAGACCACTGCGACAACTAGACACACACACCACTCACACCCATACACCCCTCACTCACTCCACATCACACACCCCAACACATTACCCATCACACCCTCACCAACACACATCACATAACACCCATGGCACCACAAAGGCACCCCCGTTTCACTGAGGAGGAGTTAAGGGTCATGGTGGAGGAAATCGTCAGGGTAGAGCCACAGCTATTTGGAGCACAGGTGCAGCAGATATCAATAGCAAGGAAGATGGAGCTATGGCGGAGAATCGTGGACAGGGTCAATGCCGTGGGACAGCACCCCAGAACAAGGGATGACATCGGGAAGAGGTGGAATGACCTACGGGGGAAGGTACATTCCATAGCAGCAAGACACCAGCTCGCTATACAGAGGACTGGTGGTGGACCCCCACCTCCTCCCCCACAGCTCACAGCATGGGAGGAGCAGGTACTGGCAATACTGCATCCTGAGGGCCTGGCCAGAGTTGGAGGAGGACTAGACACTGGTAAGTAAACTTTTAACGATTATCACCCCCCATACCTGCATGCCAAAACACACCCTGTAGTGAATCCTAGTTTGTTTTAATGGAATAACAGGAGTTAGCTTAGCCTCTGGCTTGCAGACTCGTGCCCCTGCCACCTAGTGACTTTTAACCTACTTAGCTTGCTCTGTCTTAGCCCATTTAATGATTTAATTAATCTAAGATGGCTGCCTTGTTTATAGTTAGGCCACTTGTTATGTTTTGCATTATCAGTGCCACCGCGCTAAGGCGTCAAGATCAAGTAATAAAGACAAACAAACAGTAGGTGTTCACACTTAGGGATTTTCACTCTCTATACTTTCGAGCGATTGTTTATAATAATTGCTTTCCCAAGCATGTCTGTTATCTATTGTTTGGGAACACACCTACGTCAGGAGTCCTGGTAGATCTGTTTAAATACATCGCACTTTAGACAGATTATAAGAGGGATTCCGACCAGAGGGCATCGCCACCATCGCTGATACCGATGCTACACGTCGTCTTGACGCTGACCCAGTCTTCGTGTCCCTGCGGAGTCTGAGATAGAGACCTCATTCCAAGGTAACAAGGGTTTGGGGCTCCTCTCATGGACATGGCATTGGCAGATTAGGTTTAGCAAACTCAGCTCTCCTTTAGGTAGGAGGTTAGGCCTATCACATTAGGGCAGTGGTTCCCAACCTTTTGATTTATGTGGACCCCCATTTTAACATTAATGGAACCCAGGGACCCCCACTGAATCATCATTGGAATCTGGGGACCCCCGCCTGAGTCATTACTGGAAGCTGGGGACCTAATTTGTCAATATTTGTTAATATTTCTTAATTTTCTAAGCAGTCGCGGACCCCCTGAGAAGGCTTCGCGGACCACCAGGGGTCCCCGGACCACAGGTTGGGAACCACTGCATTAGGGTATTAGGGCTTATTACATCTCGTATGTCTTTTACATGCATTGCAAGATGGTGGGGGTCTTTGTAATAATGACTCTCGTCTTCACAATTCTGTTTCTTGCATTATTCATTATCCTTGTCATTGCAGCCCATGCAACATATCACAAATTGCAGTTGTGTTAAATACAAACTATTGAAACTTTACTGCATCTTTGTCATTGCCTGTGTTTGAATGAGACATGATATATCTGTGAGAAAGGGGTAATCTCCGTTTAACCACGACACTCCCTGAGATGTCTTATTCTTGAGTCCATGCGTAAAGGCTGCCACAAATCACCTTTTACTATTGTGTTTCTGGTGAAGTGCTACGAGTGAGCCGGTAAGGTTGGGACAACAGTTGCGATTTGTTGTACGATATGCATAGTCTCCTACAAGCAAAAGTACTGTCATCCTTCAACCAGCAGTCTTGCCTAAAGCAAGAGTCCAAACTACGTCATGGGACCACCAAGGATGGTGTTTAGGCACTAATTTGCGGATACCCCGACTATCACTGTCTCACAGACAACAGGTACCCTAAGTACCATTATACGGAGATGTCCGTGGTCTTTGGGAAATTCCTCCTCAGCTGAAAAGGTTACACCTGATTAAGCTGTAGGTTGTTCGAGCTCAAACTCATAAGAGGACTTATACTCCCCATTTTGGTGTTCCGTTTTTCTAAACAAAAATGGCTGCTGCCATTGACATTCCTGAAAATGCTAGACAAGCACGAACACAACATTTATTAACGCATGGCCTTACAGATGAGGGCGGGGATGTTACTCTTATAATAGAGGCTAAGGAAGCATACCAAACAGAAACATTTTACAGTTGGGTCACCTTTCCTGAGGTGGACCAGAGAACACATAAATTTCACACATGTGAAATTGTGAACGTACCTCAACGCTACCGAGCATACCAGTATCATGAAATATCGCTCACATACCAAGAGCACCAGAACTGATTTGAAGGCGCCCTACCACATGTACTACAAAGGGTGAGGCTAGGTCCCTTAAGCAATGACGGACCAATGTGGCCTATGTTTGCCACATATACACCTCACCCAGGCATACAAAATATGCCAACAGCCGATCTGTGAGATTTATATAATGAATTAATGACATAATATAGACAATTAGTTCAGTTCGTAATGCGAACATTGAACACCACACCAGTGAGTCCAGCACCGCCAGCACCTGGTGGTTACCAATTGGCTACTGGGATTAATTAACAAACAGTGCATACTATCATGGGCAAAGTACCCACAGAATGGGAAAAAATACTGTTCTGGATGGCCCAGAAAACTAATCAGCTGGAAGCTGTGTTTCCCCATACGGGACCACAGGAAAAACATAGACTGCTTACTATGTGCTTGCCCTTTGGGATGGTTCCCTTGGTGGATGACTGCGCCACATGGGGTACAGTCTTCGCTGCTATATACACTACCAGACATGGTACCCCAACACTTGTCAATTTACTGGAAGTGTTAAAACAAATACAAAATGAACAGGGGCTGCACCAGCCTTGGATTTGGGGATGAAATTAATGCATAATTTTGACGCAGTGTCCTCAATAATACTCAGTAATATTAAAGGGGAACCGGTAGCACTGGCAATACGCCAGCGTCTCCGAGAAACTTCACAATTGGAACAGGAGAGACAGCTACCAAAAATAATTTCCGACACCTATACTAGTATAGGGAGGGATAGTTGGGGAGCCAAGCCAAAGAAATTGGAGTTACAAGGTACTGCTCATAAGGAGGGTACAAAGCAGGCACAAGAGGGCTCTAAGAAGCGCTGGGAAAAACAAAAAGATTTCAAAGATAGAAGAAATAAGAGAGCTGATTCTCCACACCCGGAGAACTCCGAAAGGAGATACAAGCTCATAAATAGGGAGAACATTAAAACTCCAGACAGATATACTGATTCACGTTCCTCTCGTTCCTTCAGGACGCACCGGATAGACGTAGCGAGAGAGGGGGCCGTCCTGATCAACGTCCTGAATACGTGAAACAAAAGAAAGACTCGCCACAGTCTACCATTAAAAAAGAAGAACAGACTCCTCAGCAAAAGCCACAGTTTAAAAAGAAAAAGGTGGCAGCACTGACAGCTAAAAATGCCAGTATACTTGAGAACACTGTTGAGGAACAAGACGTGGGCAGTGACTCTGTTAGACAGCGCAGCAGAGGTCACGATATGTCGCCAGAGTCTGAAAGATCATCTGGATGCAACGGCAACTAACAATTTCATCGCAGCCAAAACTGCGGACGGCCGCGTTCTCCCACCCTGACTTAAAAATTCAGATAGAGGGAGACGTGGAGCAATATTAGTGTGATATTTTGGGATGAACTTACTCGTGATATCCTATTGGCCGAAAGAGACTGGCCACCTGAGCCCGTCGGTAAGCTCCCGCATGGGGAAGATGTCATTTTGCCTTCTTTCTCCGATCTTGTTCCGGAAGCAGAAAAAGAAGCCTATGCTGCTGAATGGGCTTTAGCGCAGGCACCTGCGTTCTATCGCAATCATGTAGGTTGGTACAAGGAGTCTCCTTGCCATGTTATTCCCGTTAGGTCCACACCCCAACCGCAACCACAATATCCTGTTAAACATGAAGCGAAAGCTCCGGTGAGGGAGATCCTCACCCAGATTGAGTACCAGCGAGTAATTGAGCCCTGAACATCAGCAATGAATAACCCGTTATTCCCCGTTGCAAAGCCTGACCATTCATACAGAATAGTAATTGATTATAGACATTTAAATAGTCATACACGCACATATGCTATACAAAATTCACATAACACAGCACTAACAAACAATATAGGCCCTCATTACAACCCTTGCAGTAAATCCCGCTTTCCGCTGTGCAGAAGACCGTCAACATACCGTGCAGCCGCGGAATTCCGCTACAGGTATTACGACCCACAGCTCGGAATCCGCCACAATACAGACACCCACACAAGACCGCCAAACCAAAGGTCAGTGATAAACTGGTGATACCAAAACCTACACCGTCACGGCAACAGGAATACGCCCACACTATCACGACCCACAAATCAACGCGGCGGTCTTTCAACCGCGGTAATCCATTGGCGGTACACACCACTGCGCTCAAAATACACACACATTTACAAAACACAACCTTTCGAAATACACACACCTGATACACATACACACACCCACACACCCAATCCAATATAAAACACACACCCACATCACCCACAAACCCTTACAACCAAAATTTAGAAAGAAGGCCAGAGAGAGACACTACATAAAACAACACCAACATCCACAGACACACAACACCATCACTTACACAACAGCCACGCACCTCAAACAACACATCCCCTCACACATCACAACCGACACCACCTCACACATCACCCTCACCACATCATGGCACCTCAAAGACACCCCAGGTTTTCTGAGGAGGTGCTCAGGGTCAAGGTGGAGGAAATTGACCGGGTAGAGCCACAGCTATTTGGATCACAGGTGCGGCAGACATCCATTGCAAGGAAGATGGAGCTATGGCGCAGAATTGTCGACAGGATTAACGCAGTGGGACAGCATCCAAGAACACAGGATGACATCAGGAAGAGGTGGTACGACCTACGGGGGAAGGTACGTTCCGTGGAATCCAGACACCAGATTGCTATACAGAGAACTGGCGGTGGACCCCCAACTCCTCCCCCACAACTAACAACATGGGAGGAGCAAGTCTTGGCGATCATGCTTCCTGAGGGCCTCGCAGGAGTAGCTGGAGGACTGGACTCTGGTAAGTCAAATCCTAACTACCATATCCCCCCCCACCTGCATGCCATCACATACTGCCACCCTTACCCTCACACCCATCACCCCAACAACCCATAGATACCCCACTAACACAACCCACACATCACAAAACCAAGCCCTGCATGTAACACCAATGCATGGACACCCATCACCAAAGCATGTCCAGTAGAGAGACTCACTCATGCCCCAAAATCACCAATCACACAGGGGCCACAGCAATAATGCAAGCACAAGAGTAGAAGGTCACTCACCCATAGCACAAGATGGTACACACAGATACAATAACTATGCATTTACACCCCAACAGGACCCATACCCAACGTCACCAGACAGGAGGTGCCAGACATATCCAGTCCGCCCACAGAAGAGGCCCACAGTGATGACAGCAGCTCTGTATGCCTGGATCAAGATGACCTGCCCGGCCCATCAGGGACCTCGGGACAGTCGGTTCCCCTGACACATTCACAAACCACCACTGAACCTCGCCCCTCAGGAAACACTACCACAGCACCCACCCAGTGGGCCCATCCCTCGTTTCCGCAGGACATGTCAATCAGCAGTGTGTCCACTACTACAGGGAACCCAGGCAACCCCACTAACACAGGACGATCATGGACCTGGGGGCAGTGGGCACACGGTTCAAGGGACAGAGGCACAGGATAACAGGGAAGCTGGGAGGACTGCTGTGCGACAGGGGGAGGATAAACCCAGGGAACCGACACTCCACGAGGCACTCTCCAACATCATGGGAGCTTACCACCATTCCAAGGAGACCGTGGGCACGGTACTGGCCAAGTTTCAGGAGACCCGGCGACTACCTGGGGATCAGGGAGGACTTGAAGTCCATCAACACCACCCTGGTCACCATTGGAGGGGTGCTGGCAGACCTTGTCAACACCAGGAGGGACACAGTGGCACACCAACGGGCCCCTGACACTAGCCTGGATGATGAACAGCCCTCCACCTCCGCCGGCACTAGTGGACAGGAGGCACCGCCACAGGAATAACAGGCCACCAGCACCCCACCCCCTGCAGATGGAGAACCACCCTGCAAACGGACCCTGAGATCCAGGAACAAGACAGAGAACATTGCCAAGACCCCCGCCAGGAAATAAGACCCCCCTGAATGTCACCCTTCTGTCCCACTTTGTCACCCTGTCTACCTTAAACTGCTATTGCTCCACTTCCTATGCCCCTTTGGACAATGCACTGGTGAAACAAATACACTGGACTCTGCCATGGACATTCCTCCACCATCACCCCAGCCCATAGTACAACCCCCTCCACCTATTTGCACAGAATTAAACACACTTCAATCACAAAACAATGTGGAGTCAGTCTGTGCTTTCACAAATCTGTAATTGAAATATCTATGGAATATAGCAATGTCAATGTACTTGTTCACATACCAATGTAACACAGCTGTAGGCAAGCAGTAAGCATAGCAGAGGGCACAAAGTGGGACCCAGATCTGTGAAATGGAAAGCCAAAGTGACAAGTCAGGGTCCATACACTGAGTGAAAATGACAGACTTATGCTAGCTCCAATAACAGTATGAGATGTGGGAAGCAGTTACATCTTCTTACCTGTGTCTCACTGGAAGTATTGCATGATGATGTTGTTTCGGTTGTCCACATCCTCTTCTTCTGCCTCCTCTTCTTCACTGTCCACAGTCTCCACAGCTGCCACAAGACCACCATCTGGCCCATCCTCCTGCAGAAAAGGCACCTGCCGTCGCAAAGCCAGGTTGTGCAGCATACAGCAGGCCACGATTATCTGGCACACCTTCTTCTGTAAGTAGTATAGGGAGCCACCTGTCAGATGGAGGCACCGGAATCTGGCCTTCAGGAGGCCGATGGTGCATTCTATAATCCTCCTAGTTCACCCATGTGCCTCATTGTAGCGTTCCTCTGCCCTTGTCCTGGGATTCCTCACTGGGGTCAGTAGCCATGACATGTTGGGGTAACCAGAGTCACCTGCAAATGTTGAGGGACAACTGTTAGACACACACTAACCCTTAGGGACAAACCCATACCCAGACACCTATGTCAACTGTATTGGGACCTTAGGCTCACCTATTAGCCACACCCAGTGCCTCTGGAGTTGTCCCATCACATAAGGGATGTTTCTGTTCCTCAAAATGTAAGCGTCATGCACAGAGCCAGGACACTTGACATTGACATGGGAGATGTACTGGTCTGCCAAACACACCATCTGCACATTCATGGAACACCAGTTCATTCCTGCGGGGGGGAACAAATGCCACATGTGTTCCATCAATGGCACCAATGATGTTGGGGATATGTCCCAGGGCATAGAAGTCACCTTTCACTGTGGGAAAATCCTCCACCCGAGGGAAAACGATGTAGCTGCGCATGTGTTTCAGCAGGGCAGATAACACCCTGGACAACACGTTACAGAACATTGGCTGGGACATCCCTGATGCCATGGCCACTGTTGTTTGAAAAGACCCACTGGCCAGGAAATGGAGTACCTACAGGACCTGCACTAGAGGGAGGATTCCTATGGGATGGCGGATAGCTGACATCAGGGCACACAGTTCCTGGATTGTTGCACAATCAAGTCTGTAGGTGAATATGATGTGTCTCTCTTCCATTGTCGACAGGTCCACCAGGGGTCTGTACACCGGAGGATGCCGTCATCTCATCATCTGCCCCAGCAGACGTGCCCTATGGAGGAGAAGAGCGAGCAGAGTGTCATCCAACACTGAGGCATCACAATGTTTTATTTGCAGAAAAGTTTGTAATTCGCAATGTGCCGGTATCTGTCTGTATTCCCGGCTTAGATAGGGGTGACGCAGTTTTTATCCATCCCATGTGGCCCCCTGAAATGGCAGGTGCCTGACCTGTAAGGTGGGACAAGGGGAAATGAAGTAACTGCGCTGGCGTTGTACATGTAGCGGTGGGCGGTCGAAGACCGCAGCGCAATTTCGCATTTGTTAACATTGGGCCCTATGGGTCCCAGGAGCCAATGACGAAGTACGCCGGCGGTGACGGTACGCACCGCCGCGGACATGACCGCCATTTTCTATCTGTTCACTCACTTGATACCTGACCTTCAACAGGAGAGGACCTACACTGCAAGTGCTGCTGTGACCTGTGTCTGGAAGCGACAATGGCTACAGTGTCTGGGGAAAGGGCCCTTGCCTTCACATCTGAGGAGTTGGAGAAACTAGTGGATGGGGTCCTCCCCCAGTACACGCAACTATACGGTCCTCCAGACAAACAGGTGAGTACACTGTGAGCATGCTGCCTGGGCAATGGCTGTTTTGAGTAGTGTGGATGGAAGATACATGGGGGGGCTGCGGCCTGCATGTGCGGATGGTGAGTGTATGTGCGGCAGGGCATGGGTGGGAACTGGTGGGCAATGACTAGGACGGTCCGGACGGGTGAGTAATTTCCTTTCCCCCTGTACCATTCCTCTAGGTCAGCGCCTACCAGAAGAAGGGTATTTGGCGTGCCATCGCCAAGGACGTCCGGACCCTGGGGGTCTACCACAGATGGAGCACCCACTGCCGTTAAAGATGGGAGGACCTGCGCCGCTGGAGCAAGAAGACGGCAGAGGCCCAGCTGGGGATGGCCTCCTAACGTGGAAGGGGTGCCATCGCACCATGACCCCCCTGATGTACCGGATCCTGGCGGTGGCCTATCCGGAGTTGGATGGGCACTTGAGGGCATCACAGCAGTCACAAGGGGTGAATACACTCTCATTCAGCTGACTCCGCGCGCATTCTGAGGTGTCTGGGCGGGGGATGTGGGCTGTGAGTTCCCCTAGGCCAGGGCCAACTTGGTAGGCAAGGTCCCTTGTTAGGCAGGCTCTGTGGCACCCCAACCCCACTAGTGGTAAGAGCCATCTACACCTAGTCAGGCTCCTGGTGTGCAGCAATTGGGCTTAGGCCTCGTCCCCCATGGGCATGTGAATTTTATAGGAACTGTTAGTGCATGGCGTAGTGCTGAGGGCTGCTCCCTGTGTGTTGTGTCCGCCAATGGTAGTGGTGTTGCATGCACTGAACATGTTTTTCTTCTGTCTTTCCCGCCCCCTTTTTCTTGTCTCCCTGTTCTTGTGTGCAATAGCATCATCAGGCAGAGGAGCAGTGGCACCGGAGCAGGTGGGAGCTGCAACCCACTTGGCCCTGGAGGGGGAAGCAATGGAGTCTGAAGCCACCAGTTGGACGGAGGGCGAGGGGAGCTCCACGACGGGGACAGGAGCATACACCAGTGACAGCGACTCCTCTTCTGATGGGAGCTCCCTTGCGGTGGCAGGCACCTCTGTGCCAACCGCATCAACAGTTACAGCCGCCACCCCCCTACCATCACTGCCCTCCCAGCAGCCCCTCAGCGTGTTTCCCGTGCCCGCTCACCCAGGAGGGTGGGCATCTCCTTCACCCCAGTCAGCCCAGCTGCCCTCAGTGAGGAGGCTATTGACCTCCTGAGATCCCTCACTGTTGGGCAATCTACCATTTTGAATGCCATCCAGGGTGTTGAGAGGCATTTGCAACAAACAAATGCATAACTGGACGGCATTCATTCTGGGCAGGCAGCCCAACATAGAGCATTTCAGGCTCTGGCCTCAGCACTGATGGCAGCCATTGTCCCTGTGTCCAGCCTCCCCCTCCAACTTCCACTACCCAGAACCAATCCCCTGTACCTCAGCCTATCCCAAGGACACTATCCGACCAGCATGCACTCTCATCAACACACAAGAGTGGACATGGCAAACATAAGCACCACACATCCCACCACACATCCCACCACACATCCCACAAGCACCATCCCCATGCACACACAGCAACATCCACTGCCTTCACTGTGTCCCCCTCCTCCACGTCCTCCTCCTCCCTCCCAGTCTCGTCTCCACTCACACCTGCATGCACTACATCTTCAACCACTGCCTCCATCACCAGCACGCCCATCACCACACACCGCTCACGTGCAATCACCCCCCCACTACCATGCACACATCCCCTGTGTCCTCTCCCAGTGTTTCTGTGAGCCCTCCTCCCAAAGTACACAAACGCAGGCACACACCCACCCAACAGCCATCCACTGCACAACAGCCTCCGGCCCATGCACCTTCACCCAAATTCAGCAAACGTACACCTCCTACAACCACTACCTCTTCCTCCACTCCCAAACCCCCTCCATCTTTCCGTCCCAGTGTGTCTAAGAAGCTTTTCCTGGCTAACATTGACCTCTTCCCTTCACCTCCCCCCTGTCCTTCCCCTAGGGCCAGGCTTTCCTGGTCCCAGCCCAGCACCTCAGCCACCAAATCCCCAGGCACAGTGGTGCCAGCAACTGCGGGGTCATCGAGTGTGCCACCCATCAGGGCTGCCAGTGTGCCACGTAGAGAGGGAAAGGACACCTGCCAAGGTGAAGAAGGTGTCCACATCCCGGAGGAAGAAGCCGCACCTACCAGCCACCAAGGGCTCTGCAAAAACAAAAGGCGATAGTAGCAAGATACCTGCGGCACCATCAAAGGTGGGGAAGGGACAAAAGCAGAAGAGCAGGTCAGGACAGGGCACAGTGGCACCGACTGAGGGACTAGTGTCACCCCTTCTTTCCACGACAACACTAACCTGTACGGCGGCAAACACCGCAAGCTGCACCGCCACCCGCACCGCCACCTGCACGGCCACCGGCACGTCTGCAACCTCAGCGACAGTCCCCAGTATCTTCCCCAGTGGGCAACCGTCCGAGGCTGCAGGAGACGTCCTGCTGTGTCCCTCAGCAGGTGCTGACCCGTGCACCACCTCCAGCACCGCCGCCACAGACACCTCCGCAAGCACCGCCACCAGCCCCGCGACGTGCTCGGACAGTGGTACCACCGCTGACATGGATACCATCCCCATTGGTCAGTCGTCCGAGGCTGGAGGAGACTTCCTGGACCCTGGCCAGCTTCCATGAGGCATGACTTCCATCACTGTTTGCACCTGGAGGTGGAAGGCGAAGCCGCAGCAGTGTGGGGTATGTCGCTGCCACCATGGCGTATTATGCTACCTGTTCCTCTGCAATCTTGTGGCACACACACCCAGGTGACGGAACGGTACCGGCCACACTGCACGTGGAGCACTCTGGGCACCAGGGCCCCTCCAGAACCATTGGAGAATGGCATCCACTACCTCAGTCCTTGTCAGGATGAAGCACTCTGGGCACCAGGCCCCCTCCAGAACCAGTGGAGAATGACATCCACTACCTCAGTCCTTGAAAGGATGAAGTACTCTGGGCACCATGCCCCCTCAAGAACCAGTGGAGAATGACATCCACTTGAGAGACTGTGGCTTTGCACTCCCCAGGATAAAGCAGTGGGCAAACCACCCACTGGAGAGACTTGAGAGATTGTGGCTTTGCACTCCCCAGGATACAGCAATGGGCATGGAGCCCCCTCGTGCAGCAGTGGTGTTGTGCGTTCATCTGGCTGAGGTGCCCCCCCGCTTCCCTTCCCCCTGAGGTGCCTGTTTCATTTCTATCTGATGCCCCAGCAGTGTTCTCTCCGTTTCCAGTCAGGTATCTTGTGTGGGCTTCGCCCATGCATTTTGGGACCAGTGGTCCACGGACAATGATTGGTACACTATCCGGACTTGTTTAGTTGGTGTAAATATTTGTATATACTGAATTTTGAACTTTGACTATCAGATTTTTCATGATTACAATCGTTACAATCATTTAATTTTGTCCTTGTGTTCTTCCGGGGTGTGTGGGGGTGTATATGTAATGCTGCTGCATGTATTTGTGTGTATGTTGTTGTGGGTGAGGGTGGGGGTGGGGGTATTGCGTGTTGCATGTGTGTGTTACTCTCTTTTCCCTCCCCCCTCCCCTGTGTTGTAGGTGCAGTACTTACTGTGGTCGTTGACGGCGTCTGTCCTGCTCCTAATAGAGCAGGAGGAAGAGCAGCATAGGCAGGACCTGTAGTTCGGGCTCCATGGCATCCTGGTTCATCATTGGGTGTCGAGAGGTGAGTGGTTTCCCTCCTGTGTACTGTTTCTGTAATAAAGTGAGTCCACACCAGATGAAGATATGTGGTAGGAGGTATTTATTACAGCCTCAACCAACAGCAAGCATATCAACTGTCATGCAGAGAACCCTGCATGACAGAACCTCAGAACAAGCTGGTTCCATGCCCAGTGTTCTGGCATGGAGCCATGTTACATCATTACACTTCTTCCTCTTTACATTAGAACAGAAATAACATGAGAACAAAAAACACATTTGAACAGAAAGAAAAAGAGGGTAGAAAGAACTACACAAAATCACGCAAATGTAAAGGAAACCTGCGTGTTCTAACACTCCTACGAGTATTATCAGACCTTAAATCAATGTCAGAGGGAAAACGATAAGAAGTATCATCTCTCCTGTCGGCCACACCACACCCCCCAAAATGTGCTACACGACTATGATTCCAGATGCGACCATCATCCGTCTTGACAGCATTTTTAAACAGCTTAATGATAGTTTTTGGAGAGGTATATTTTGACCAATTTTGACACCCAACAGGAGCTTTGACCTTTACTTTATCTCCAACCTCAAAATTTGTAACTTTCGCATTATTCCTTTTATCAACATAAATCTTCCTTTTGCTTTGCAGAGACACTTCTTTGTCTCTCCATTCCCCAATACCATTGTTTTTCAAACCCTTCCCAGCAACCATCCAGCCAGGACACAAACAAGTATTTGGAGACCTTCCCCTGAGCAGTTCAAAAGGAGTCTTCCCCGTTGATGCATGAGGAGTGTACCTGTAAGCTGTTATACGACCCTGCAGTTCTTTTCTCCAATCTAAACAGTTTACCTTTGCTAATTGTATACTCTCCTTTAAAGTCCTGTTAAATCTCTCCAAAGCACCATTCGCCTCTGGATGATATAACGCAATTTTTTTATGTACAATTCCACATTTTACAAAATACTCCTCCATCTGAGCAGAACAGAACTGCGGACCATTGTCAGAAAGAATAGAGTTAGGAAAACTCTCGCGTTTGAACACAGATTCTAAAAAACTGATCACAGATTGAGAAGTGATCTCTCTCACCAAACTCACCTCCACCCATCGTGAATACAAATCCAGCAACACCAACAGGTAAGGAGTCTGATGTTCTCCATGCATTGGCCCCACAATATCGATAGCTAATTCATCCCATGGACTTTTTGGTAAACTTCTACAAACCATAGGTGAACATCTTGGTTTGAGTACCTTATCACTAGCTTGACAAGGTGTACACTCCCTAACAGTACGTTCCACCATCAAATCTAATCCAGGCCACCAGAAATCCTGACGGATGCGCTCTTTGGTTTTAGAAATGCCCATATGCCCTTCATGAGCCATGTTCACGATGACTTCTCTCAAACTCAATGGGGGAATCATTCTTGTGCCCCTCATTAGAACACCATCAACAACGGCTAACTCATTCGCAACTAACGACCAAGGTTTAACCAGACTTCGAGACTTATGCTGATCCAAAAGAGACATCACAGAACACAATTCACTATCCTTTTGCAACTCATCCCTCCATTCATCTTCCTTTACAGCCCCCAGCGTAACATCACAAACTCTTATGCCACACTCAACATCACATTGATCATTTTCATCCTGAGATTTATCATTCTCTACCACCTCCACCAATCTCGACAGACAGTCTGCCGTTACATTTGTCTTTACCGGAATGTATTCAAACATGAAGTTATACTCCTGTAAGGAAATGACCCATCTCCTGATCCTCGAGGAAATCGAGTCCAAACCCTTCTTCTCAAAAATTTCTTTCAGGGGTTTATGATCAGACCTGACTACGAAAGAAGATCCCCACACAAATTTTCTGAACTTGTTTATGGCCCAGAATATTGCCAACGCTTCCTTCTCTATAACAGAATAACATATCTCTGCCCCTTTCAAGCATCTTGAAGCACAAGCTATTAGCACCTCTTGGCCCTTCCTGATCTGAAAAAGAAGAGCACCCAGCCCCTTTATACTCGCATCAGTAACAATGAAAGTGGGATTCCCAGGTACAAAAGCTTGTAAGTTTGGTGCATTCCTGAGATCATTTTTTACTTGTTTAAATTCTGTACCACACTCTTCCGTCCAAACAAACTCTGCATTCTTACACATCAACTTCCTTAGATTTACTGTCTTATCTGCAAAATTTCGTATAAATTTGTTATAAAATTCTGCCATACCTAAGAATGAAGAAACCTCATCTTTTGTACACGGTTCTTTTAACATTTCGATAGTGTCCACCAAATCCTTTTTAGGACTCACCCCCTGCCGTGAAATATGATGACCCAAATAGTCCAGTTCAGTGACTCCAAATTTACATTTGCTTCGCCTAAGAGATAACCCAGCATCAAGCATCCTTTTAAGCACAGCATGCACCCTCTCATCATGTTCTCTCACGTTTCTCCCACATATTAATACATCATCCTGGTAGCACTTTACGCCTGAAATGCCTTTAAAAAGATCTTCCATAATCCTCTGGAATACTGAGGCCGCAGAAACCAGCCCAAACGGCATACGCAAAAACTTGAAGGCCCCCATTGGCGTAATAAAAGCCGTTAATTCTTGACACTCTTTACTCAACGGAACCTGATGGTATGCTGATGCCATATCCAGAGTGGTAAAATAGCAAGCACCATCCAACGATGATACTAATTCCTCAATATTGGGAAGTGGGAACTTGTCAACCACCACTTCTTTATTTAAGGCACGAAGATCCACACATAGACGGATTTCATTATTTGGTTTACGTGCCACAACAATGGAAGCTAACCACTCCGTTGCCTCTACAGGCTGTATAACACCAGTGGACAACAATTTATCTATCTCTTTTTGTACAGCGTCTTGGACACAAATGGGAATGCGTCTAACTTTTACCACAACTGGTACTGCGCCCTGTTTCAACTTAATATGGTGATTGTACCCCTTTAAACACCCCAAGGTGTCACTGAACAATTCACCAAAAGCTCTCCCAAACTTGTTTTCGTCACCCTCAATAGATTGTACCTGAACAGATGGATGTGCATTAGGATTGAGAATGACACCCAAGCGTGCTTGATGACTCCAGCTCAACAAATTTTCACCCCTCTCAGCAACATAAATCCTAGCATCAGTGAACCTACCATTGTACTCAATGCAGTCATCAAAATAACCTAATAACTTAATTGGCAACCCACCATAACCCGTAGGTTTAATATTAGGTTTGAACAGTTTCTTCCTTCCTTGAAAATTCTTCATAAAAAAATCCTTTGAGAGAAACGTGATGTGAGAGCACGAATCAAATTTCATTTTGACTCTAACATCCCCCAACAAAACCCACTCAGAGGGATGTTCCACCTCACTCTCACTAACTTGAAAACTGACTTCCTTTATTTCTGATCTAGAATCTCTCCTATTCCTCATCCTACAATTTTTTCCAAAATGTCCTCTTTTCCCGCAAACATTACAAGTAATCCTATTAGCAGGACACTCACTTGCATTAGCCATGTGTCCAAATCTTCCACATCTGTAGCAATTTCCTTGAAAAGGTGTTGCAAACCTCCTATTCCCCTGTGTCTTTCCTGCGCTATTTTCTATTACAACACCTTTCTCACGGACACCCTCATACTTTTTTTCCTTCTCATCTTTTTGTATGACTTGACACTCCACTTCTTGTGCTTTTACACTGACCTTGTCTTCTTTATGTGCTTTACTTAGTTCTCCAACACACTTTAACATATGCTCTACCCTTTTTGCAATACTAACAACCTCATCCAACGGTGGCTCGTCCTTTAGCCAGAGTTCTTCCCTCACTTTATCACTGCAACACCTCAGCACAAACTGATCTCTAATCCTTTCTTCTACCAACGCCCCAAATTTACAACTTGAAGCCAACTTCCGTAAAGCCGTAATATATTCTTCAACACTCTCCTCTTTCCCTTGCTCCCGCAAACCAAAATGGTACCTTTCCATAATAGTACTAATCTTTGGCAAGTAATGTAAATCTAGTTGTCTTGCACATATTTCATATTCATTCAACCCCCTCTGATAAGCTTGCGACAATGGAGGTAGACTTTCCAACACCTCCTGTCCTTCACCCCCTAAACAATGTAACAAAAGTGCCTGCTTCCTTTCACCACTCAAATTCGTACCACACACCCTGGCATAATTCTCAAAAATCTTTTTCCATTTCTTCCACTTAATAACCGGTTCTCCTGGATCTGACAAGAAAAACGGCGGCGCCGTGACATTCGGCATACTCACAAGAGGTGTAAAACACTTCTTCCCCACAATATATTCCAAACCCTACTAGTTGCTAAAAGTACTTAAAGTCCAAAAGGTGTGCCAGTCACTGTATGTCCCAGCACGATGCCGCTATATCAAACACAGGTCTTCAGGTGTGTTTGTCACCGCAGAGACGACCTTTTCAGTTTAATTCATTTTACAACGCCCAATACTTGTATTCCACAAGTGCAATAAAGTTTCCAAAGAAATGTATATTCCCGTGACCACAAACCAATATAGTGATCCTTATCCAGTCTCCGTCTAAGTTTCAACTTCCAATAGACCGTCGATGTTCTTCTTCGATGTCCTCCAACAATTGCGCTGTAAAAAAACAATTTTAAAAAAAATTAAAAAAATTCCTTCTTCCTCATCTAAGATGGCCGCCACGAAACATTTGGTCCGTTTTCTTCAGGCAGTTGGGCTTGCTTTCTCTTTCAGCAATCTCGGATCGTTTTCCTCACTCAAAATGGCCGCAACCAAACATCCAGTCTATTTTCTTCAGTCAATCTGGCTTGTTTTTCTCCTTTCACCACACTCAAGATGGCCGCCAACAATTCCCACAGCTTTCAGTCCTTTTCCAATTGCTCACTGACCTTCTGACGTCGTGAAGCATACAGAGACCACTTTGATCCTCAGTAAACGCTCAAACAGCTTTCCACAAAGCCCCTACAACCGCAATTTCACACTTTTCTCCGCTAGAACATGCTGCAAGACGCTCGATCCTCTCCCAGCACGTCTCTGTAAGTTATCTCCGTTTTTCTCTTAAATAATCCAAGCTCTTCCTTCTTTGTTGTTGTTGAGGCTGCCCCTTCCTCTGTGTTCCTTTCTCCGCCCATCCTCGTCGCCAGTGTAATAAAGTGAGTCCACACCAGATGAAGATATGTGGTAGGAGGTATTTATTACAGCCTCAACCAACAGCCAGCATATCAACTGTCATGCAGAGAACCCTGCATGACAGAACCTCAGAACAAGCTGGTTCCATGCCCAGTGTTCTGGCATGGAGCCATGTTACATCATTACAGTTTCCACTGTGCTTTTGAGAGCATTGGTTCCGCCCTGGAAAAGGTGGCGGATAGGCCTGTTGTGATAGGGTGGGCGGTACTTTGTCCTCCGCCTGTCTGTTGGCAGATACCGCCACGGTGTTTGTTTCTACCGCCGTGGCGGTCAGAGTGTTAAAGTGGCTGTCTATGTTGGTAGTTTCCACCATGGTCGTGATTCAATTTTTTTCCCGCCGGCCTGTTGGCGGTATTACCGCCGCTTTAACACCGACTGCCAGGGTTGTAATGAGGGCCATTGTGCGTAAAAAATATAAAACAACATTAGACACATCTAATGGCTTTTTCTGCCAGAACTTAGCACACAAAAGTCAGGACCTGAGTGCATTCTCATTTGGCTCTCAGAAACACTTTATTGTTTACCTTAAGGCTATATGAATAGCCTGGGGCTATTTTCAGCCCGTGTAACATCAATATTACATGATATTGATCCCGAGGTGTTATCCTATGTGGATGACATACATCTCACAGATGACGACCTCGACATTCATCTTGCAAGGGTCGATCGGATCCTTTTGGGATTTGCAGACCTCGGTTACAAATTCAACTTTAAGAAAAGCAAGATCGCCTTTCTCAGTGTATTATTCCTGGGATATGAGCTATCAAATGAGGGAAAGAGCCTGGCCCCGCACTTTCTAGAAAAATTTGCTCAACTGCACCCTCCAAACACCCTTAAACTGCAGTCACTGCTAGGTTTCTTTAACTTTGGCAGAACGTACATTCCGGATTATGTACAACGTATCAAGCCACTTTATGACTTGGTTCTGCCCACTTTTTCTAGCAGACACTGGACAGTTGAACACACATGCATCCTTAGGGAAATGCAACAGGACATGCTAGAAGCTAAACACTTACACACACATGATAAAAAAAAAAAATTGGTCATCAGAATAATTGCTGGTGCCATTGGATTTACACAGTACCCATAGCATATAAATCACATTTATATCCAAATGCAGAACAGCGTTTTGCACCTACAGAAAAGATTCTGACGGCAGTTCAGATGGCCGTCATAAAAGAGAGGCCACTTGCCCAGGGGAAACGTATTATTGTTGTCTCCCCGGTGCTGGCCTTAGAGGCTGTCACCAAAGCAAGCATTCCTAACGCTAAAGCATTACATCCACGCTGGATTCAATGGGCAACGTCTCTAACCGCCACTGATGTTGATTACATTTTTGATCCAAAACTTCAGACACAAGAGTTTCTCCAGTACGAACAAGAGTACCCCGCTCCTCTAAATGTCTTGCCACTAGACAGATACCATACTGTCATCTACACTGACGGTTCCACACAACTGGCTGTAGGTACTAAACATCAATTCTCTGCAGCTTTTGCAGCCGTGAGCGAAGTGATGGAAGATGGAGTCTTCCACCCTCACAATACCTACATGCAGACCTTAGGGAACTGCACAGCCCAGTTGGCTGAACTTAAAGCTCTTATACTAGTGCTCGAAGCTGAGCCAGTAAGCCTGACTTTAATAGTCTGTGACTAATACTACTACGTTCAGTCATACAATGATTATCTCAATCATTGGAAGCTGAACAGGTTTAGAGATTCTAAAGGGAACACCATTAAACACAAAATATTGTGGGGGAGGGTGGCTGATCTTAAGGCTAAGCTACTGTGTGTCCATGTAGTACATACATTGGGCCACCAACATGTAGGAGTACACGTTACTGGCAATACACTGGCTGATGAAGCGGCCAAAGCAGCAGTAGCTACGGCTTCTGTGGCTTCAGTGACTCGTTCACAAACGTGATTGGATAATGAAATACTGACTGCCGTCAAAGCTTCAGCTGCAGACAAGCCCCTTCCAAAGGGATACCCTACAAACTATACTTACCATATCAGTGCACAGAATGTTGCCTAAGCAACAATTCCTGGGGTGGGAGATCGAGTGATCCCCAACGAAGACCAGAGATTAGATCCAGTAAAAGCAGCGCATGAGGGTGTCGCTTCTGCACATGCTGGTATATCGACCACGATAACACTCTTACAGAAACACTTCTGGTGGCCTGGTCTATGCAGACGAACAAAGCAGTATGTCCTTGCTGTGACATTTGCCAGCAGATAAAGGGCTCTAATATCAAACGCCCACCGCAGACATCCCTCTTAGTGTCCAACAGTCCACTACAGTGTGTGTACCTGGACCATTGTGGTCCCTTACAGCCTGATGGTGCATACAAATATATTCTAGTCGCTGTAGATTCTTGTTCTAGATTCCTGTGGGTATGGCCACAGTGGTCGGCTGACGCTTGGACTGTTATAAAAGACTTGCTGATCTTTATCGGTACATATGCAGTTGCAGCATTCCATTCGGACCAGGGCCCTGCATTTGCCTCTAAGACATTCAGGGACACCATGGGGACGATGGGTGTTGAACTCCATTACTCCTCACAATACCATCCCAGGGAAATTCGATTGTGGAGAGGCAGAATCATGATCTAAAGCAGTCCTTAACAGCTCGAGTATTAAGTTCAGGCTGCAGTTGGTCACATCACTTTTATGGGGTCCAGAGAGCACTGAATAATCTGCCACAACGGTCCTTGGGGACACACACTCCTTACGAGGTTCTCTTTGGGATACCAATGTATGTCCCAGATCTTGATGCCTCTGGTTTGGTGGCAGCAGAAACACCATTTGACATAAATGAACGTCTCACTGTCTTACAAGAGCAATTTTGTGATGATAAATCATCTACCAGTGCTGCCACCTTAGGAATAAGGGATTTAGCAAAATCTTAGACTGGCTGGATTCCTAAAGTTGGGGATCTGGTTTGTGAGAAGATCGCTGTGAAGAAGGAATTCGGTCCATCATACAGAGCACCTGTACCGGTCTTGGGAATTCAAGATACCAGGACTGTCATCTTACCACCACTGTCTGGCTCTCGAATGAACAGATTTATCTCCATCGATGATATCAAACTACACCAGGTGGCCAATCCTTCACAGTAGACCAAGAGGTCCCTTGTGTGGTTCCCGATCCCCTCTCACTACCCAACAGGACATACATCTACATGGTAGGATGAACAACACTACTACGGACTATGCAACAATGTCCAATGCTGTTCCAGACACCTCCTCGGCCATGGGGAGGGCGGAAAATGAACTTTTGCTAGTTCTAGTCACCACTTCGATGACCACTCCTGTCCAAGATTTGGCTGTTTTTTACACAAACACCTCACAGACTGTTGACACTGTCTCTCAAGAGCCTCCACGTGAAGTGGTCCAAAGTACAAATAATGCACCTGCTCCTGTGTTTGCAGAGACTACCTCTGGCTATTTAATTGACATTGATGATTTTTCTTCAGACTCGTCCACTACTGTGATTGACAATGTTTCAACAAGAAGTAAGCTGTCTCAATGGCTTAAAAAAAACTATTTGATATACCCGTGGAACTATTTATGGTTCTGTTTGACATTTTCAGCATTATTTTTATGGATAAGTTTTCTGACTGTTTTCTTTTTGCTCATAAATGGTCACTATATTCCAGATCGCTCCTCTGTTGAGCCAGTTGATGAAGTTTTAACTCCATAGCATTCCTCACATAAGGTCCGAAGAGACTTGTCCCCTGTAAATGTTACAGCAATACCGATTTCTGATGGGATTGTGTGGGACAAAGTTCCCTTTAATATATAAGGGCCTACAGAGATTATTCAAATACCATATGTGTTCAAAATTTCTATGACAGATGTAATTACACCTTATGTTGTCTCTGATGATTGGGATGTCCAAACAGTTGATTCCATGCTAAATGAAATGAAGGACTATTCCACATTTGAAAGTGATGATGTATATGAACATACAATGAATTATGGGGAAATGTTCTGCTATAACAATTGGGGACATTACTACCTACACAGTGCCACTAGATACAGGCCAGTATTGAACTACACACAGTGGGACCACTGTTCTACACCACCAGTGGGGAGCCCAAAATACTATAGTGATAAATTTACATATTTCTCTGGGCATGACACAAAAAAAGCAGAGTCGTATTATTTCAAAATACCTTCAGGACAAATGAGATTTTTTTTTCTAAGTGATACAAAACTGATTTATTCAGATCCCTTTGTTTCCCAGCTCGCAGTTGAAGGTCACGAATACTGGAAGAGCACTATTGACTTGAAAAGTTTATGGGGAACACAAGATTGGCAGATACAGGGTAGGGAAGCTTTATTTCGAGCATGCGTGATTCCTGTGCAAATGATTTTCTTAAATTATACTATTCAGCAGACATCCTGCCTAGGGTTAGAAAAAATTAAAGACATGAACACGCCCAGCATCCCCACTCCGGCAAGGTTTAAAGATTGGCAATACTTCCTTAATGTCACAGAGGAAAGGCTAGATGCAATGGTTAAGGCTGGTACCCATAATTCTTCACTTTCTAGTTCAGGCGGGTGGTTAATATGGCCTACTGACAGTTATGAGTGTCAATCGCGTTTCTTGAACTCTTCAGGGTTTTTTTCAATTAACAGGCCAGACCCTCGCTTTATATCGGGTCAACATACAGGTATAATTACGACATACAGTGTGGGTAAACTGTGCCAACAATGGGTGCAGACCAACACGTTAGCCTCAGTTAAGAAACTCCTGAACACTCTTTCTGAAGATGTAGACTTGCAGGATTTTCTGCTGGGTTCTAGAAAACAGTGCTCACAAAGGTTCCTATGTGCTATGTACAATGAAATTTGGAAACTTTCACAGATTGAGACTGCTGCGCCTTTAAGGCAATTGGATAAGGAAAACTTAGAGAAGGCTTTAGCAGTTGTCGACAACGGCATGAATACTTTGTCCAACAGGATCTATTCACTATCAAATATAGGGCCTGATTCTAACTTTGGAGGACGGTGTTAAACCGTCCCAAAAGTGGCGGATATACCACCTACCGTATTACGAGTCCATTATATCCTATGGAACTCGTAATACGGTAGGTGGTATATCCGCCACTTTTGGGACGGTTTAACACCGTCCTCCAAAGTTAGAATCAGGCCCATAGTGTCATCTGCTATTGATATCACTCGGACAGACTTGTCCCGGTTATATCATGGACAGACACAGCTACATTCCATCATGCAGCTGTGTTGGACTTTACAGACACTGAAAAATGGCCGTATTCCATGGAAGTACAATAACAGGAGTGAATTCTTCACTGCTTTTAATTTTTCCAGAGAGCAACAGACAATGGCTAAAAAGGAGGCTAGTTTAATCATGCTTCACGTAGAAAAACTAGATAAGTTGCCCTTCATGGTAGCAGAGAGTCCTTCAACTATCTGGGTCTTACATGGCATAATTAATTTACCCATTTCGACCTTTCGTTTCTCAAGCTGCCTGAAACATCTTGCTGTGGGAAGGTACGAGCAACTAGGAGATAGCTATATTAAGGAAGAGTGGGAGTTGCCCTTTGATTATGTTTTATCCCCCCCCCCGCACGAGAGATAAAAGTATCTGGCATGTGGCCCCACATAGATACTATTAATGTGAACTATGACAAGCTGAGCAGGCTAAAGGCGCTATTGTTTCAAAAACAGGTCGCCTTGACATCCGCAAAGGAGACGTATGCTCTCCAGATTGCGAGATCATCAGCCGAAATACAATCCCTTTTAAATACCAACTTCCCCAAGCACTTTGGAGAACGGGTTTCCAGAATATTCAATGCTTCGAGCACTACTGGGATTGTCCATTTCTTTAAGGCTGTCGGGTCTAGTTTTGTGTCCATCTTCGAGACTGTCTTCGAAGGCATCCCGTCGGCCATCCACTCGCTCTTTTCAAGTGTGTTTGGTGGCTTTACAATTATTTTGGCTTTGATTGGCGGACTACTACTGCTATTTCTTCTGATTTGCAGTGGTTGTTTCTTTCAGTGGTTGTTTCTTTCCAGCTATGCAGAGCAATGGAGCCGCTCCCACCAACTCCAGTGTGCCGTGAACGCATGGTTCGGATCTTCGGTGCACCCTTGCTGGTGGAACTGGAGCATGAATACTCGTTGTCATTTCGGCCCCTTCTCTTGTGCGTACAACCAGTTTTCTGCTGCCTATGGTGCCTCTTTGAACATCTGCCTATGGTCTGTCTTGCTGTTGCACCGACATCTCCTGTGGACCACAAACTGCTGATGTCCCCGATGAGGGTTCATACACGGGCATGCCCCTTGAGACTGAGGTTGCTCCGCG